>NC_050076.1:59206857-62176964 GCF_009764565.3 Dermochelys coriacea
TCATGGACTAGATGACCTCCTGAGGTCTCTTCCAACCCTAATCTTCTATGATTGCTTGTCCAAATGATCACTTGTGGCTGGTGTTGGATCCCCAGTCTCCTTGTTATTGGGGCAGGAGTAATAAAGGACTCACTCGCAACTCAACGGCACTTGCTAGGCAGGGAACATGGGTTCCAAAGCCCAAGGAGTTGAGAAAGGGTGGTGTGGGTTTTGTTTAAAGGTCCTAAGCACCCTTTGATCCTTTTTTCTCCTTGGTATAATAAGAGAGCTGATTTAGACTCAGTTGAGAGTTTTATTATGTGCTACAGAGCTGAAATCACTGATACCTAGGTCTAAGTATTAGACCTACTTTGGGACAGCATCTCTATTGCAAGAGACTGCCCAGTGTGCACCAGCAGTGATGCCTTCCTGCAGCTGAAATCACTGAGAGCTGTGTTAAGTGGTGGGCCCTGAAGATATCTTGGTGAGTGGCCAGCTGGGTGGCTGGTGGAGAGGCATGGAAAGCAGCCAGCAGGGCGGCTGGCAGAGAGGACCAGAGCAAAGCCCTGCAAAGAGGTGTGGCAATCGGCTGGCAGGGTGACAAGTGGAGCGTGTAAGGTGCCTACTTATCCCCCACCCCCTTCCACCCAGGGTGGGATGTGAACTCTGCAGATGAACCTCTGAACTCTGAGGCTGCACTGGCCAAAAGACAGCAACTGTGACTGGGGTGCAGAGAAGGGATGGGCATGTTAAAGGGACTTTTGGGTTGCTGGACTTGAGAACCTGAGGGGAAAAGGACACTGCCCAACTTACTTGGAGGTGGGCCTTTTGCTCATGGTTTATGTTTATGAACCCTAGTTGTGGGGTTTTCCCAAATTAAGGCTGAGTTACTTCCCTCCTTTTATTAAAAGTTTTTACTACACAGAGTCTGTGCTTATGAGACAGAAAGAATTTCCTCTTAAAGGTGTCCAGGGGGTGTTGTGTAATTGTCCCATGTCACTGGGTGGGGGCTCAAGATGGTTCTGTGTTGTATTGTTGAAAAGGAACCCCTAGATACTGAACCTGGCACTTGTTGCTGCTGGCTACACCTGGCAGAAGGGTTACATATGCTAAGAATTTCCCTCTTCCTTGATACATATGATGAGTACAGGAACAATCCACACTGGACTGAGGTGTGTCTTTGGACTCAGTTTCAGCCGGTCAGCAAGAATGGACTCCAGCCAGGGTCCCAGCTGTGCACACTGCCTAGCCAAACTCACACGATCACCCAGCTCAGCTGGAGCTGTGTGGGAAAAGATGCCTTGTCTGCATGAGCAAATTGCACCTGTTTAGCCTAAGGTGTGAACTGAAGCTGATCCAGTTTCAGACTCTTTTGTGGATGCTGTTATTTGGTTTTAGCTTGAGTCCAATTGGGACAAGGTGATACTAAACTGAAACAAGCCCCTCTCAAACCAAAATAAGAGAGTGTCCACACAGGAGTCTGCACTAAATAGAAAGGGTTAGCAATCTATTAAACCGATGCAGTTTGCCAGGAGGGGAGGGATAGCTTAGTGGTTTGAGCATTGGCCTGCTAAACCCAGAGTTGTGAGCTCAATCCTTGAGGGAGCCATTTAGGGATCTGGGGCAAAAATTGTGGATTGACCCTGCTTTGAGCAGGGAGTTGGACTAGATGACCTCCTGAGGTCCTTTCCAACCCTGATAATCTATGATTCTATAAGGCCTGAGTTTATACACAGTTCCTCAGTTTGGTCCCCTGTTCTTTAGGGAGGATGAAACAGAGCCTGATTGAACTTGGGGACTCGTGTGTCTCCCTTGGGAGCCATTCTGAATCCCAGTTAGCTTTCTTCCCTTCCCAGCTCCTTCTGCCTTTTCAGAGGCTCTTTCCCAGAAGTGCCATGTGGTATTTCTACAGAGACTGCTCTTGTGATCAGGAGACCCTCATCTGTGACTTGGACCTGCTATATGATCTTGGCTGAGCCACTTCCCTGCTATGTGCCTCAGTTTCCCCTCTCAGCCTTTGTCTGTCTATGTGCATTGTGAGCTCTTTGGAGCAGGGACCATCTCTCGCTCTCAGTCTCAGCAGCACAAAGGGGCCCTGATCTCAGTGGGGGCCTCTAGGTACCACAGCCCAGCTCCTCACAGCTATCTAGTGCTGATCAATGGGAGTTAGGTGCCTGAACACCTTAGGGAGCTGGGATGGTTTTAGCATAAATAATAATTCCCCACAGAATATCCTTGCATTGTCAGTGCAACGAGAGCCAACATACCCAAGGAACCACAAGGGAGTAAAGTGAATGTGACAGATCTCAGCCATGGCCCTTGGTTGGCAGTTTTCTAACTGCAGCCTATAATGCAAGACAGGCCTTTAGTGCTAATGGGTCCCAGTACAAGAGGTAGCAGGAAGACCCACCTAGAACTAAAGAGGGGCAGCTTTGCACTGGGAACGTCCTAACTGCTTTTAAGGAAATGGGAATTTTCCTTTTCAGTCTGACTTACCATTATGACATCATCAACTTCCGCCCTGATGTATGGCCCTAGGATTCCCAAGTGTTCATCCAGCTCCCCACGCACCAGCGGCTGGGTAAAAGAGTTGTCCAGGTACCCTCGGAAAACCACTTTCTTGTATGGCTGGAAGGGCTTCCTCCAGCCCCTACTTGGGCCTCTGCAAGAACAAGAAAGGACCACATCCTGTGGGAAAGCACCAGCCATGCTCACTCAGTGAAGGCTTGAGGCATGGACATTAGAGTCTGGGCTCTAATGCCTCTCTTCACCCCAACTCATATCACAGCTCTAGTCCCTCTGCTAACGTCCAAAATGAGCACCTCGGTTGGCATCGTGATCTCAAGCTACGTAGCTGCTCAGGCAGAGAGTCTGAATGTAGAGCCAAGCCAGGAGCCACCAAAGGGCTTTGACTGGCATTCAAGAGGCAAAGCATGAGCTGACTATGACAGAATGATCTATGTAGCTGCCAAGATATATTGGTAGAGTCCTGCAAATCTGTGGATATCCGCTTTATATCCATGGACTGTTTTGCGAATACAAATTGTATTAGCACGGGGCTCTACATATCAGCATAGTCTCTCAGGTGCAGCTCTTCTTTGACTGGACCCCATTCAGAAGCCCAGGGGCTGAGGTACAGCCAGGTACTTACAGAAGCTCCAGTCTTTGCTGTCTTGGACCCTCTCTAGATTCTTAGTGTTTAGTGCTCGTAGCCATGCTGGAGAGCAATCCAAGTGGGGTAGCACTCAGACTGAGAGCAGAGGAGGTAGCTGAGAGTGCCCCTATCTTCATGTCGCTGGCTCCTCCTCTGAGTTGATTGTTTTGGACATGGCTGTGGCCAGCTCAGCAGCCACACAGCGCTTCACAGAGGATGCTCCCTTTGGAGTCCCCCCAGCAGTGTGAACAAACTGTCAAGTAGGGGACTAACCATAGACCGATATGATGGTCATTCCTCTCCTACATCTCCTTAGCACTGCCAGGTCTATAGGAAGCCAATGACTAAGTCTGTGGCTCCATCTCCTGCCCCTCACCTGGTAAGGCAAACTGATACTGCAAACCACTGGGAGGACACATTAGAGCCAGAATCTTTGGGATTAAGCTAGGGAGGACCTGAACTCCTCAACAAAGTGGAGTAGCAGGTAGCAAGGCAGAGCTCAGTTGACTGCTGCCAGCTGGGATGCTACACTTAGAAGGAAGATCAAGGACTTGAGGAAGACAAGACTCTACTGGGATGGAGCGCTGTAAGTAGGACAGGCTGGGCTGGAACTCAATGTCTGTCTCGTGGTGGGGCCTGTACCCTGGATGGATCTAAGCCAGTGGTTCTCAAACTGGGGTAGGGACCCCTCAGGAGGTCTCAAGCTTATTACATGGGGGGGTCACAAGCTATCGGCTTCCCTCCCAAACCCGCTTTGCCTCCAGCATTTATAATGGTGTTAAATATACTAAAAAGTGTTTTTAATTTATAAGGGTGGTCACACTCAGAGGCTTGCTATGTGAAAGGGGTCACCAGTACAAAAGTGTTGAGAACCACTGATCTAAGCCTTGTCTGTTCATCCATGCTGCTCTGTAGAAGGGAAAGCAATCAGGGGGGTGGGAAAGATGCCTCATGCAAGGGGAAGGATGTGTCTGGTAAAACTTACTTCAATTTTAGAAAGTGTTGGGGTCTCTGACTCTCATATTCCCACAGCACCTCGACAGCTGCAATGAAATACTGCTGGACCCTCCCAGTGAAGGTGCGCAGATCTTGGTTCTCCTCCCCATAGATGTCAAACTCCTCAATGTCTCTCTCAGGTTTGCTGTAGTCGTCATAGTCTGATTTTTCCTTCTGGGGCACTGAGATGTTGGACTTGACCATATTATTTAGGGCATTGGGTTCTCCAGAGGTGTCAAAATATTCCTCGGATCCAGGAGAGGAGCTCCTGTTCTTTGCTTTGCTGGTGCTTTCCCCGCTGTTCTGTGTCCCATCTACCCCCTGCACCACCTCCTTCCATTCTGGTGTCTGTATTTTACTACCTGAGAGGGGAATGGCGTCTTCCCCTTTAAACACTTGATTTTCTTGCTGTCTGTAATTCAGCTTCCATTGGTCCCCTTTAAGAGTCTGGTTGAGAGCCATGCCATCTTGGGGAAGTGGATAGTTTTCTTTGGAGGCCCGTTTTGTCAGGATCTCTGAGACGTCTTTGCTTGCTGGAAAATCCTTAGATTCAGTTCCTAATACTTGGTCCTTAACAGCACTAGATTCGATATCCTGCTGCAGTTTACTGAAGATCCACATTTCCTTCAGCTCCAGCTGGTCCAAGGTGCTCACTTCCCCATCTGTCACATTTCCCTTGGGCTGCAAGCTCAAATGTGCCTCCCAATCAACACCCCTTTTACGCTGCATTGCAGTTACTGCAGGAGTCTTAATTCCACTCACTTGCCCCACAACCTGTGTTGAGATGGGGACCATACTTGTCGTTCGCTCTCCTGCTGATGCAGTGGGCTTTGTGTCTGCCTCAGTTCCTACCTCCTGTTCATCTTTGTTAGTTTTCTCACTTGAATAGGCAGAAGTAGCACTAGTTTTCTCCTCCTCTGACTCTTCCACCTTCAGAGAGGAGTTACCTCCTTTCTGAGCTGTATCACTTTCACCTTGGTTGTCATAGTGTCCTTCTACTGCTGGTGGCTCATGACTGCTGGCATGGTATGATAGTGCATCTGCCTGGCTAGGGCTTGATGGAAGAGAAGCTGACACATCCCTGAGGTATCCTGTGGGGTTATCAGTGCCAGTTGCTCCATGATCTCTTGCTGTTGTGTCAACCAAGAGTGGCCTAGCAGCAAGGTGGTTTGCTCTATCATTGTAGATTATCTTGATAGTGCCTCTAAGCATAGCTCCGATTCCTCCTGTATGTTTACCAGAGCTCTGCTTTCCCTTCAATGCTCTGGCTTTATCCTCCAGTCCTTGCTGCACCTCTGTTTCTTCCAGTGAAGTTCCATGTGATTCCAGGGACCTCTTTTTTACATGAGTGCTGCATCCCTGAGAGTTTTGATCACAGGGCTTGAAAGCTGTCCTTTGCACTAGCTTTCCAGGAGTCTGGCTGTCAGAGTCCAGCTCCATTCTCTTACTTTTATGGAGTGTTTCTTCTTTGTCTGATGAATTGGCCTCCAGGAGACCTGTTCCATTTATCAAGTCCACTAACTCTGCTGGAGTCACTTTCTCATTTAGATAAATTTCCTCATTATCTAATAAGCTGTTGTTTTCATTTGTTGGCCCATCTAAACTTAGCACAGTAACCTTGTGTTTCAGAAATGTGTCCTTGCTGCTTTGTAAAGGGGCCTTTTCGAGCTTCCTCTCGTTGGCCATAACATTTAATTTGAGTAAGTCAACGTTCTCCATTTCAGACATTTCCTCGTTTTCTGTAGCTTTTTGCAACTTTGTCCCCAATATTAATTCATCGCTTTCTTGTGTAGTAACATAGCTGGTGGCAAAAATGTCATTGCGGCCCAGAAATGTTGTTTCTAGAAAGCTTGTAACATTGATAAGTTTATCTGGGGCTAGCCTGATGCTACTTTCTGCAGACAAGGAATGTTCTACATTTGAAAGACCCAGGCCATCACCAGATTTATCCTGTCCTAGTGGTGTAACACTCCTTGTCTCATGGTCGAAGGGATGGTTTTCTGCAAGCCTCAGATCTGCTGTATCATAGATATCTAACAGCGATATGTTAGTCCTACCATGGAGAAGATCTTCCTGATGTGGTGCAGGGGTCCTTTGAATTCCTGTATCATTTGAAGACTTCTCTACAGTCTTTTCAAAGAATACGTCTCCATTTGTAGTGGATGTGTTCTCTTGAAGCATGGTATCATGTGCTGGGCTTTTTAACTTTCCTTCTTGAGAAGTTTCATAAAAGCCCAGCGAAGCCTCTTCTTGAAGCCTGGTGTCATTTTCTAACCTAGTGTCTAGTTGTATCGGTGCACCATTGCTTTTAAGAAATGCTTTCCCACTGTTCACATAGGTGATGACACGTATACTTGTGTTATCTGCTGACTTGTCTAATGATGCTGAAGTACTATTCCCTTTAAGGAAAGTGTTATCTGTAGTTATTGTATCATTCAGTGGTATGTGTGGCTTTAAAGATGTAATATTCAATTCTAGAGGCATTTCTTCATCTAATGGAATCCTTTCTTGAAACCTAGAATCATGTTTTGAGTCATTCAGTTGCAGTGAACTATCATTCCCTTGAAGACCAGTTTCTTCAACATTAAAGGAAGGTTCCTGATGGCCCATCACACGTGCTGACTCTTTTAATTGTGCCAAAGTAACATTCCCTTTAAGAAATTTTTTTAAGTTGGCTAATGGAGCAGTTGGTTGGAACATCACATTGTCTACTGACTTGTGCAGCTCTAAATTCTCTTTAACCATCTCTACAGCTTGAATTGGTCTACGCTTTCCAAAGAAGAGAGCATCTCCTTCTGGATATGAGCCAGCTGCTGCAGCGCTGGCTGAGTGTGTGTTATGATGGACCATGTCACTTAAGCGTGTTGAGTTTCCTTCAGGAGACGGGTATCCAAATCCTTGTTCAGGGCTGATCATTTCTGACAAACCTGCCTCTTCTGAGAAGGAATCATAAGATACTGGCTCAAAGTCTGCTTGAGAAGATAGTGAAAGGCCATGTAGATCAGACAGCACTGATGTGCTGTTGGAAGAGGGGTCCATGGAGTTATTCCTGCTGTTTTGAAGTCTGTTATTGAATTTGAGGGGCTGGCTGGGTTTTCTCAAGCAGAGTGTTAGCTGTGGGTTAAGCGTCTCCGTTTCCTTTTTGGGAGAGGTGACATTATGATGCTTTCTCAGACAAAGCCTGCGCCATCTCTTATTCTTGGGGAAGCCCCTAGGTTGAAGGCCATTGCCCTCATTTGTCAAGTAATCCGGTATCAAATCATAATATTCCCCATAGGAATACAGTTCTGGATCAGTGTTACATTCAGAGACTGTGAACTTTGCCCACATTCCTCTGTCTCTGAAGTCAGGATTCAGGCATGCCACCATCCATATGCCTATCCCAGGAAAGGACAAAAGAACAGCATTAGTTCAACATACCAGGAAATTTCAAGAGTTATCATCCAGCTGGTGCTTCCTCATTAGCAAGTTCTGTATTTTAAGAATGCTTCTGACATAAGCCAATGACATTCTTGTTTCCACTCTCACTGAAATCTATCACACTCTGGGTTCACCTGTCATGCATGTCTTCACGTGCTGCAACATTTCTGGCAGTGTTTAGAATTATCCCTGGCAAGGATTTTTAACTGCTTTAATGCTCCCTAACACACCTAATGAATTGAATGGTACCATCACCTTTACCTGGTATGTCCCCACAATGGCTTCAGTGGAGAGTAGCTATGAAGTGGTTAATAAAATGGTTGCAACTTTACATGTAAGTGCCAGTGGGATTCCAGAATCAACCCATCAAAGGTTTGGTTGATGCTGTCAGATACACTATACTGGTTCTATGGTATAATGGTCACCATTCTGGACTTTGAATCAAGTCATCTGAGTTCACAAATCTCAGAAGAGCTAATACTTGGTTTGTTGTCCATGGGTGGCAGTGGATTCTCCATCACTGGCAATTTTTAAATCAAGACGGTCAGTTTTTCTAAAAGATCTGCTCTAGTTCAAACAGGAATATTATGAGGCAGTTTTCTGGCCTATGTTCTGCAGGAGGGCCTTTGAATCTATGAACCTATGGTGCAGAATGTCTTCTGCACATGTTGATCTCTTGAGTCCCAGTCACCATTTCTCTCCTGCTCAAGGTAAAAGAAATCAAAGCGCCTCTATCATAACAGCCCTTTTTCCACCCCTGTGCTCTGACCAGCTCATTCCTGCCTGGTCAACTCTGAACAGTCAAGACTGGGTATAATAACAATAATCTAGGTTTAGATAATTCTCCCCATGAACTGTTAATTTCTGAGTTCCCCCTCCCCCCTTCACTAGAGAGGACAGGGCCTTCTCTTGCTTTAGGGGCCTGTGTTTGTCCTGGTCACCAAATAAGCTGGTGCCATTCACTCGTTCTAAATTCACTTACATAAATACAGTTATGCCACTTTCTTATTCTCCCCAGGGTGGATGAAGGGCCAAGGGTTAAAGCCAAAAGCACAACTCTGAGTTGCCAGTGCCCATGTGGCTGTTTCAAATCAGAAACAGGAAAAAGCTCAAGGGCAGCTGTCATTGATTGCACAGCACACTGGCATCATAAGAGGCCTAACTCAACTCCCATAAAACTCTGTGACTAGACTCCCTGTGCCGCTGGGAGTGTCTGAGCCAGTGAGTGTGACAGGCAGGTTAGGGATGAGGAAGAAGAAAGGCCAGCAGGTAAACTCTGAGATTAAACGATTGAGTTAAATATGTGGGCTGAGATCTGGCTAGTTGCCTACAGGATGCGGACACTGGATTGGCATTCATTCCAATGGAACCTTGGTGTGGTTTTGGCAATCTCAGCCATGATCCATGATGGGGATTATAGTTACTACATTCAAGCTGTTCAGTGACTTATTTTAACAGCTCAGCAGACATACTGACAGATGAAATGTATATGGAGGAAACTGGACTGCTGCGCTGAGATGCACCAGACAGAATTAGGCTCATTCCACAGAACTGTCTCCAGCAATGTTTCCATCCCTTGCTTCGAGTGATTTTCCTGACATCAGCAGAAAGCCACAGGCCCAGCACGTTGGGATTCACTATCATTTGGGAACTGGGTTGGGAGGCTGGAACAAACTTGACAGAGCGTATATGGAAGGATGTGCATGCATTATAACAGAACAAAAACACTTAAAATAATCTCATTAGGCACTAAAATATAGTCTGTTCTCCAGCCATACATATTGTCAGTAAGATTTGTTCTGAGTTTTTAAAAGGCTGCATGAATGTTGGGTGCTATTTAAAATTTAAATCTGTGGACATGTGCTATGCTGGGCTGATCTCACTGCAGTGTCATGCAATGGCATGACTCATATTGGTAAAAATGTGGTGGTAATCTACCCAGGCTCTGCTCACAACTACAGAAAAGATGAAATTATGCTAAAACTATCAGCTGTGAAACAGCTAATGATGCTGGCCTTGCAAAACCAGCAGAAACCATAGCTGACTTTAAAAAATTCAAGGCCTTATCTATAAATGATAAGAGGGAAAAAAAAAAAGCACAAGCCTAATTTTAAAAAGAATAATGTGCAGATCACTTTGACAAGAAACAAACAACAAATTATTGAATAGAAACAGCACCCTCTGATGGTGAAACCTTGTCTACCTTGACTCAGTCCAGATGTATTTTTTAAACCATTTTTAATACAGTTTTAAGTACATTTGATGGGGGTGAAAGGTGCCAGATTGACAGCCCTGGGGATTGAAGTTATGTATTTATTATAGACAAGATACAGTATAGGCAGAGGCAGCATATGCTTCTTCCACACTGTCCTTCTCGATGTAACCCAGAGAGGCACCCCTAGAAGAGAAAGGTGTGTTCATTCTTTCTGGCTCATTTAGGCCCTGATCTTGCCAGATCCATGCGGGCAGATTCTTACACCCTTGCATAGTCCCAGGGAAGTCAATGAGGCTGTGCACAGACAGAGCTCCTCCCTCGCGGATCAAGGCCTGAGTCATTTGTCTCTGTGCTCAGATGGCCACCAAGGAGGCCAGTGCTGAGAGTAGCTTTGTATTGCCACTAGAAATGGGACTCAAGCCATCTGGGCACTTCACATAGGACATCAGATCACCATTAGATGGTGTCATAAACATACAGCTAAGGGTAGCATAAAATCCCTTCTCCACCTGTAAGAAGAGGGATAGCTGAGTGGTTTGAGCATTGGCCTGCTAAACCCAGGGTTGTGAGCTCAATCCTTGAGGTGGCCATTTAGGGATCTGGGGCAAAAAATGGGGCTTGGTCCTGCTTTGAGCAGGGGGTTGACTAGGTGACCTGCGGAGGGTCCCTTCCAACCTGATATTCTATGATTAAGCTCAATCTTGGCACCTGACCAAAAGGACCAATAAAGGAAGAAGAGCCTTTCAAATCTGTGGGGGGAGGTTTTGTTGGGCTCTCTTTGTTGATCTCTCCAGGACAGAGAGGGATCAGGGCATGAAAAAAACATCTCCTAAAACCCTACCTGAAATAAGCATCTAAGATTACAAAATTGTAAGTAATAGCAAGGAAATGCGTTAGATTATCTTTTGGTTTAGCTTGTGAATTTTCCCTATGCTAAGAGGGAGGTATATTTCTGTTTTTTGTAACTTTAAAGTTTTGCCTAGAGGGGAATCCTCTGTGTTTTAAATCTAATTACCCTGTAAAATTACTTTCCATCCTGATTTTACAGAGGTGCTTCTTTTATTTTATTATAAAGAAAAAAGTTCTGTTTTTAAGAACCTGATTGGTTTTTAGTGTCCTAAAAACCCAACGGTCTGCTCTGTGCTCACCTTGTTTACCTATTTGGTTGGTATATTATTCTCAAGCCTCCCCAGAAAAGGGGGTGAAGGGGCTTACGGGGGATATTTTGGGGAAGCAGGAACTCCAAGTGGTCCTTTTCCTGAATCTTTGTCTAATTCACTTGGTGGTAGCAGCAATACCGTCTAAGGACAGGCAACAAATTGTGCCTTGGGGAAGTTTTTAACCTAAGCTGGTAGAAATAAGCTTCGGGGGTCTTTCATGCACGTCCCCCCACATCTGTACACTAGAGTTCAGAGTGGGGAGGGAAGCCTGACAGATAGTAACAGCATTTACCTTGTCAAACCAGTCCTCTTGAGGCAGAAGGCTCTGCGTCCCATCACCCATCCCACATGGGATTCTGTAGGAGTGGAACAGTCTAGTTTTGCAGTTCAAGGAGTAGTGATGCAAGTTAAGGGTTGTAATGATGCTGGTTCTGGTGGGACCCAACTGAGAGTGCCAATTCAGGACAAATTGCTTAAAATAGGGCAGTTACAGCCCAAGGATGGGTTTCTATGCACACCAAGGCAAACCAAACCAGCCAAACAGAGAAGACTTTGGTTTTACCCCACTGGCTAACCACAAGTCACACAAGCAATTCCCTTATACGCTCCAGTTTCCCAGTATCACCACCAGTGCTACTTGTTATAGGGACAAATGGTTATGAAAACCAATACCCCAGTAAAAGAAAAAAGGTTCTCTCGATCCCAAAGGACCAAGCCCCTGACCCAGGTCAATATGCAAATCAGATCTTACTCACAAATCGCACTGTTGCCAATCCTTTAGAATCTAAAATATAAAGGTTTTTTTATATAAGGAAAAAGATATAGATGAGAGCAAGAATTGGTTAAATAGAATCAACTACATACAGTAATGGCAAAGTTTTTGGTTCAGGCTTGCAGCAGTGATGGAATAACCTGCAGGTTCAAATCAAGTCTCTGGAAAACATCCACAGCTGGGATGGGTCTTTCAGTCCTTGGTTCAAAGCTTCAGTGTAGCAAAGTTCCTCCAGAGGTATGAAGCAGGATTGAAGAAAGATGGAGGAGCTGCAGCAGCTTTTTATATTCTCTTGCCATGTGGTCTTTCTTTCTTTGTTCCAAAGACAAGCTGTCCATCACATGGCCTGGAAAAACCTCAGAGTTCTCTCCACAGGCATGTCCCTGCATACCTTGCTGAGTCGCAAGGCGTGTCTGCCTTCTCTCAATGGGTCAATTGTATAGTTAATGGTCCTTAATGGGCCATCAAGCAGGCTAGGGAGAGCTGACACCAACTTATCTGGGGTGTCACCCAGAAGCATAGCACAAGTTTGAAATACAGACAGTATAGAGCCAATATTCATAACTTTAACTACAAAAATGATACACACATATAGACAGCATAATCATAACCAGCAAACCATAATCTTGTCTTAGACACCTCATTTGACCCCCTTTATATACGATTTGGTGCCACTACAGGACCTGGGTTGCAACCATGTTCTATATGGTCCCAGTTCAAGTCAATAACGTGACAAGGGTGCTTGTTGTATTCCATAAGGGGGGAATCAGAGTGGCCAAAAGAGAGGTTGTGGCTTTTCTAAAGTCTTTTGGGAATGACTAATCAGCTTCTGCCTATGGCACCTGAATAAAGTACTCTGGGAATTACTCTCAAAGTTCCTTGGTAAAAAAAAAAAAGTTTAAAAGTTTAACTATTTTTTAAATTTAGAGGTTTTTATAGGGGTAACTTCACAATAACATTACATATCTCAGCATTCTTCACATCATTCATTAGTGTCCAAAATAGGCACAAAATGTGAATGTGTCTTTTATTTCTCAGCTCTGCTCTGTTGTTTCTCTGGAACACGTCACACACAAGAAAGGTTTCAGAGACTGGAGATGAGGTCCTTCTCTGAATCTATAATGTGTAGGATTTGACTGTGGGTAGCACACACAATACCGAATATGATTTTTCTTCATCTATACACTGGGCACCAGGTCATGGTCAGCAGCAGGCCAGCAAGGCTGATTCTTCACAACCATGTTCAAACATGGCAAACTTCTGTAAGGTTGCCACACCTTAAGAGTTTGTTCTGATGATGTAACTTGATAGCTAGCTGGGGAGCTCTGTTGCAGGGGGAGTGTGAGTGGGGGTGAGGAACCAGATGCACCTGGAATTGCCATTTACTTACTCAAGCAGTTTCAGTTAAGTTTTGATTCACTTATCTCTTTTTCTCTTAATAAAGCTAGTTATTTTTCTAGCTGATCCCTACAGTTATGCACGTAAAATGCTCCTGATGGAACATGCTGACCTGTCTTTGTCAACATATTCTAAACAGCAGCTAGGCAAACTAATTTACAAAACAACTAAAGTTACTAACCTGGCTTTTCCATGCTCATGAAGACGGTTTCTCCAGAAAGTGGAAAGAGGGTGAGCGTGTCCTTAAAGACCATGTTGTGTTTGAAGGTGTTTCCAGAGAAGAAAACAGACAGGAAGTCTGTCTGGGCACCGACACTTAAGACATACCAGTACACCACTTGATGCAGGCAAAGTTTCAGGTGCAGGTTGTCAAAGATGTACCCATTAATACCTGGAAGAGGCATGGGGTGTGAGAAGTTTTATCAGTGCTTTGGTCTCACATGATGGCTAACCTTTTATATTTTAGTTGGGTGTGACAATACAGTTAAGACTTCTGTTCATTCCCTGACAACAAGCAGGTGTTGATCACATTTCTGCTCCAGAAGGAGCCCAGATCAGGACAGTCATGACCAGCTTACAATCAAGAAAGAACCCAAGATCATTCATTGCTAGCTAGTACCCTATAACACTGATCTACCATAACTGTGCTGAGCCAATAAGTAAGATAGGTCCTTATGTATGGATAATCCTGTTTTTTCCTTCAGTCCTCCACTTACAGCTCCCACCATGGGATACTCACTGTGCATAACATTTGAAGCATAGAATTCAGGATCCTGGGGGTTCACGGTAGCTGCATCTGTGCAGAACCGCTGTATATTTTCTGCCAGGTACCAGCTGTGGTTTTCATCAAAGACCGAAAACAGCATAAACCTCGTCTCATCCGACATCATCTGGGAATCACAGAGGAAGGGGGTTATTCATAATCTGGGATGGCTCTGGCCACAATGTAATATTACACTCAGAGGTCATAGTGTGCCTGCCAAATACCACCCAAGACTGGGCAGGATGTTGGTACTGCACCCAGACCCACCAGGTGGCAGCCTTAGCTGTTGTGCCCAGCAATGCACTTAATCCCTGCCCTGACCAACAGCCTGATTGCTAAAGGCCTACGGGCCCCTGATTGGAGGGACAGAAGCACTCTCAGTGGGTACCTGGACTATTGAAAGGCTCCAACAGGAAGAGGAAGCTGTCTGAGCAACATACCATTGTTTGCTGGTTGCTGCCTCTCCTAACCCTGCCTGTTGCCTTGCCTGACCTCACCTCCCCAGCCCACTGACCCAGCCCCTGGGCTTGGCTCTTTTGCCTACTGACCCCCAGAAAGCTCTGACCATTGTCCTGGCTGCCTCTGATGCAGACTGACCTGCCACTACCCCATCACAATGCACACATTTGACTCCTGCTCTGGCCTGCTCCCTCGCTGCCTCAGCCAGTGGGCATTACAGCGCTCTCAGCCAGCTAGCGGAGTCCTGTGGCTGCACGTCCTGTGCATGCATGTATCCGGCATATGGCTGCTGCCAAACTCCAACCTAGAGCCTCACGATATGTAGGCAGCATTTATATTAGGTGAGTTCAGAGATGGTAGATTCCAGAGTGAGCAACAGCAGCCAGGCTGGGCACGAAGCTGCTTTGTGTTCATGTTACAACCAGGGTTGGGAGAAGCTCTTTGCAGAAAGCACAACTCATGCCTCAACCCAAAGAGAACCACTGGAAATGCACCGTGAAAGCTTGTTCTTACAAGTCTCCTTGCCCAAGAGTGGGCTCTGGAGGAGCAGACATGTGCTAGATGCTAATCCAAAGCAAACATGAACCTTTGGGGCCAAATTCTACCTTCACTGACACCAATGCAACCCTGGCAGTAGCCAAAAGCCCTGTCACTGACCATATGTATTGGGGATTTAAGAAAACGTCAATAGATTTTGTTGTCAGAGCTCATTAATTTTAACTCCCAGTGACTTAAAAGGGCATTGAAGGGGTCAGCACTCTGTAGGATTGGGCCCTTGCTCAGGGCCACAGAGACAGGACCAGAACAAAAACAAATACTCTGTCTCATGAACAGGGTATGTGATACTCTGGGGAGATGGGGCCAGCCCCACCTATGCGATAAGAGATTTGCTGCTTCCCAGACTGAGGGGGCAGGACTCAGGGGGCTGGATGACAGTGGGCCTCATCAAAGGGTTGAAAGAGCTCAGTCTGGGATGTGCAATCCCAGGGCGTGGTATGGCCATGATCCAGGGTTTGCAGAAGGCCGGGTTCTCCAGGGGCACCAGCCTGGGTCCGAGCGCCCTGTGTTGGAGCAGGAAAGACACCAAAATAACCCAGAAAGGGGCTGGGACCAGGGCGCAAAGGGTGGGCTAAAAAGATTCCCATGGAGGGCAGAAGAACCTTTATGTTTGCTGGGACTTTTAGCTGGATTGTTGTTACGCTGGAAGGGGTCATATTCATTGTGACACGGCTGGAGGGCCAAGCCACATCTCCAGCATTGACCTATGTTGGAAAGTTGAGGAGATCCACCTCAGGGAAGGAAACTGAGGCAGGGAGTGCTGGCAATGCCATGTTTGGGCAAAAGGGAGTGCTATGGGGTGGCCATGCCTTATGACACACTCCCTCGCTCTTAATGTTGCTGTTACACTACTATGCACCTGGTGTCATGGATATGTTAGTGACCTGTGCACTTATGAGGCTGTTTCCTCTCAGGCAGTGCAGCCTAGTGGACAGAACACTAGACTGCAATTTAGGAGATCTGGGTTCTATTCCTAGCTCTGCCACTGGCCTGCTGGGTGACCTTGGGCAAGTCACTTCCCCTCCCTGTGCTTCAGTTTCCCCATCTGTGCAATGAGGATAATGATCCTGACTCTTTTGTAAAGTGCTTTGAGATCTATGGATGAAAAGAGCTAGGGATTATTATTATTATTATTTATTATTATTCCATAATCATTGAGATCCTTCAGTGGCAGGAGAGCAAAGGTGTGAGCTACAATATGAATCATTTCATATAACCCAGCTGCTGTGTTTCTGTAACCTCAGTTCTGATCTCAAATATAAGGGCATCCCTTATTAATGTAAGTTACCCATCATATGGATATATGATCAGGCACCTGACAGCAGAATCAACTGTCCAGAGCAGGTAGCCATATGTCTGCACTGAAATCCAGGGGACAGACACGTGTTTTGTCAGTTCTGATTAATATTTGTGTCATGGAAAGGAAAGACTAAATTCTGCAGCCCATGTGAGCCAATGGGAGATTTGCCTACATAAGGGCTTTGGGATCTGTCCCTAAGGATGAAAAATTAGCAAGCAATGATGCATTATCACCATGGGAAAATTCAAATGTTGGGAAGCTGTGGTGCAGTGTCACTATGTTGCACCGCAATGGCTCTGTCCTGCAGCTCAGACAGACAAGGAATGGGACTCCAGCACACTTTGGTCACACCTCCACCTCCGCAATGGCAGGTGGTTACGCTGAAAGGGAAGAGCTCACCTGATTTCCTCTCTGATCCATCGATTCTTTAGAGCAGATCAAGAGGGGGCCGATTAGCCCTGAGGCCGTGTCTCGGACTGGGTTGATGGAGCTGTAGTAGAAATGAGTCAGGCAACGAGGATCTGAGCCAGCTGGCCCATCCTCAGTTGTCACTTTCCAGCTGTACTTGAATGACTGGCCAGGCTCAATAGGTATATCCTTCACATCTTTATCTGGTAACAGACAATCCCCAAGAGCAATTCATTAGCATTCATTCAGTGGAGGGGGTAATCCTACTTATAAAATGGGATGCAGGAAGGAAGGGATTGAATGGGACAAGTAGGAATCAAAATCATACAAGCATCCTATAGAAGCAACAGAAGGTTAAGGACAAGCATCCAGGTCCAGAAGCAACAGTGCTTAGATTCCATGATTGGGGCTTCTTTTGTGGGGACTGCTGACCCAACCCCAATCAGAGCTCCTGAAATCTCATGAGAAAGCCTGATCCCACAACACTTTCAGCCCAAGGCCATTAGCCAACAAAGCATTCCCCTTCAGGAAGGGCACTGAGCCTTAAACATGTGCTTAAAGTTCAGCACACGCTTAGGTACTTTCCTGAATCAGGACCACATTTTCAAACCCAAAAGGCCTGTACAGTATGGAGAGAAGGTATGGAGACTTCTCTGGAGGTGCTAGTATTTGCCTGAGCCAAACAGAGCCAGGGATGAAAGGGAAGGTTTGTGCCTAATTTTGAAACCACTTATGAATATCATGGGCTGAGTCTGATCTGAACTCAAATTTATCTGGGTTGTGTCTTGCTGAGTGGGGATTATAGGTGAAATGGCAAGGGAATAGATAGGGTGAAGAGTGATGCAGAGAAGAGCAGAATGACAAACAAATGCAGAATAACTGTGAGAAAAGAAGTTTGGCTAGAAGACAGAAAACGCTAACATCAAATAAATAGAGTGATGATACCTCCTCAGGGCAATTGCTTATGCCCAATATGCTTCTGAAGGGGGCTCATCCATCCCTAATTAAGAGCCCAACTTGCTAGAAAAACTTGGATTTAATTGATCACACTTGAATTATAGCACAATAATCATTAGGCAGAGATCCCACAAAGATAGGTGAGTGTTCTGCCCAATTTATAGCTGGGGAAACGGAGCCACCAAGCATGGACGTGACTTGCCAACAGTCACACAGTGAGTCAGTGGCTGAGCCAGGAACAGAACCTAGCTGTCCTGGAGGAAAGCATTAGTTTAAATTAAATCATAGGGGGGCAAAAAAAAAGGGAGGGTTGCAAATCTGATCTAGTTTTATGAAACCTGAAACCACTGGTTCCTCTCCTTTTCTTGGAGGTTCCCATCCCAGCTAGAAGCAGCAGCAGAGGAGCTTGTTCATGCACTGCGATTGTTGCCCTAGATAGTTTTAATCCTTAAGGAAGAAAGAGGAGGGAGACAGAAGCTGCATGATGCCCACCCAGGAATCAGGATGGTTCCTAACTAATAGTGTCTCCCAAAGATTCCCACCAGGCAGCAGCCTA
Organism: Dermochelys coriacea; assembly: GCF_009764565.3. NCBI lineage: Eukaryota > Metazoa > Chordata > Testudines > Dermochelyidae > Dermochelys > Dermochelys coriacea. The sequence continues at coordinate 59,224,953 of NC_050076.1, forward strand.
ACAGTGCTTGGAAGACCAGGTGGTAACCTAGCAACTGCACAGAGGAAAACAAGAAGCAGTACCAGGAGGACAAACTGAACCAGAGGGAAACCCCAAACTAAAGCAGAGCAGGAGAGTGCTTGTGTGCCCAGCTCACCCATCTTGGCAGCATCAGAATGGAGGATTCCTGCCCAGGGAGTATTTCACTGATGCCACAAAGGGCCCAATTCTGCCACCCTCACACTAGTTTTACAACAGTGTTACTCTGCTGACTTCAATGCAATTACTCCTGATTTACACTGGTATAAATGAGATAAGATTCCAATCCATTGAGCCGCATCTGACTGTGAAGCAGTCCTTTGATTTCAGTACTGGTCACTGGGAAGGTGGCATAACTAGGTGGTTGTATTAAGTAAAATGGCAGGATGAGGAGGATTAGTGATTATCATTGTCCCCAGTTGATGGTCCAGCAGCTAGGGCACTAGCCAAGGGCTTGGGAGACCTTGGTTCAATTTTGCCACAGATTCCCTGTGTGACCTGGGGCAAGTTGCTCAGTGACTCAGTTTTCCATGAGTACAATGGGGATAATAGCATGGGCTGACTCACACAGCTGTGTGCGGCTAAATACATTAAAAACTGTGAAATGCTTTGAGATCTACTGCTGAAAAGAGGTAGGCATTGATTATATAATAAAAATATTGCATTACCCTACAGCAAAGGCTCAAAACACTGCAGCTGATAGCCATGTCACTACCATACTACACCACTGCTAATAGAGCAGTGTTTTATGTTAAGGAATGTTGTGATAAATGCCAATTGATCATTCAAAACACTTTTAGAACCACACAAGTTTATTTAGCTGACTTTGCTTTAAGCTACCATTTAAACCCCATTTTATAGCTGTGTGGTTCCAGGAAGGTTTTTGGAAGGGCCGGTCAGTATGAAATGCCCAGGGAATGAAGAGAAAGTGAAATATACAAGGCATATGCTGATCACTGTGCATGGGATGGGAACAAATACCCCCAGTGCACATGTACGGCATCGCTCACTGGAAGGTGCATTATGGCAGTGGGTATTTCCTTCCTATGAAGCATTGCTGGCCACAGCCAGAGGGGGATACTGACTTGGATGATCTGATATGCTAAAGAAATCCTATGTAAAGACAAGGATGTCTGAGGCTCAGTGATTCCTCTGTTACTGATGAAGAACTGCAGCAGAGGGATCAGTTCTGTTGTCTGGAAGCATCATGAGGGAACATGAGACCATAGAGTGACCCTACATTGCAGAACCTCTGCAGGAGGTTCCCCATGAGGTTCCCTTTGTACAGCCTCCTCTGAATTCTGCCATTGTGGGGCAGGGTTGGCCTCTCAGTGGAAGCAGCAGGAGATCTGGACTCCAGAACATGCAGATCTTCTCAGATCTTGGGGGCCCTAGAGAGGCCAGAGCTATCTGCATGAGGGAGGACTCCAAATTGCCTCCTGGACCCCTGTAGCTGACCCTCAGTTCCCTGATCAACAGGACCTCTCCTGTCAGCCCCTGTTCCCAAAACCTTCCTGAAAGAGAGGGTTCCACAGTGCAGAGGGATCTCTCCCCAAGAGTTAATACAGTCTGAGAGGACATCAGTACCCAAGTACTTCGAATAGGTAAAACAACCCATTTACTGCGGGCTTCACAAAACTCTCCTGTTCTGAGGTATGTGATCTTTGCCAACAGCTCTGCTAAATTCCAGTGTCCTTCCTCAGCCAATCTCACCTTCAGAAGACTTCACTGGGTGATAGGAACTTATGCTGGTGAGCCCATGAGGGTAGATATTGTAAGGCCGACTTGCTAGATTCTTGAACACAATCTGAAATGACAACACACAACAATAACACTTAGCCCTCTATAGCCCTGTGTCTTCAAAGCTTTCCTATGGTCATTCACAGGCTCTGGTTCTAATGGGGGACTTCAATCACCCTGACATCTGCTGGGAGAACAATACAGCAGTGCATAGACAATCCAGGAAGTTTTTGGAGAGTGCTGGGGACAACTTTCTGGTACAAGTGCTGGAGGAACTGACTAGGGACCATGTGTGACGGTCCCTAGAAATCCCTTTGGGACTGCCACCTGATGTGCTTAGACTACTTCTGAGCCTGTTTTCCCTGCCAGCTTGGGACTTCAGTGCCCTGCCTGGCTTGAGCTAGACATGCTAGCCTGCTACAAACACAGACCCAGGTCTGAACTACGTCCCCCAAAAGCTGCAGGCTTAACTGAAAATAGCTTAAGAAATGCTCCTGTCTCCAGCACTCAGATACCCAACTCCCAATGGGGTCCAAACTCCAAATAAATCCGTTTTATCCTGTATAAAGCTTATACAGGGTAAACTCATAAATTGTTCGCCCTCTATAACACTGATAGAGAGATATGCACAGCTGTTTGGGCCCCCCAGGTATTAATACATACTGTGGGATAATTAATAAGTAAAAAATGATTTTATTAAATACAAAAAGCAGGATTTAAGTGGTTCCAAGTAATAACAGACAGAACAAAGTGAATTACCAAACAAAATAAAATAAAACATGCAAGTCTAAGCCTAATACAGTAAGAAAGTGATTACAGATGAAATCTCACCCTCAGAGATGTTCCAATAAGCTTCTTTTACAGACTAGCTTCTAGTCTGGGTCCAGCAATCACTCACACCCCTGTGGTTACTGTCCTTTGTTCCAGTTTCTTTCAGATAGCCTTTCCACCCCCAAAGGATATCTCTTGAGCCAGCTGAAGACAAAATGGAGGGCCCTCCCAGGGCTTTATATAGTTTCTCTCTTGTGGGTGGAAACCCCTCCCTCTCCCTGTGTAGAATCCCCTCTACAAGATGGAATTTTGGAGTCACCTGGGCAAGTCACATGTCCATGCATGACTTAGTTCTCTACAGGAACGTTCCCAGTTCTCAGATGTGGATTGGCATCTATCAAAGTCTATTGTCAGCTTAAGTGTTTCTTGACTGGGCACTTACTCAAGAAGCTGAGCAAATGCTTCACTGAGGCTACTTAAAATCAAACAAGTACACAGCCAATATTCATAACTTTGAATACAAAAATGATACATTCATACAAATAGGATGAATATATTCAGTAGATCATGACCTTTGCAGAGATATGTTACATGGCATATGTAGCATAAAACATATTCCAGTTATGTTATGTTTACATTCATTCAGCATATTTCTATAAAGCATTATGGGGTGCAACGTCACACCGTGCTACTCTTGACCTGCTGCTTACATACAGGGAAGAATTGGTAGGGAAAGTAGAAGTGGGTGGCAACCTAGGCAGCAGTGACCATGAGATGGTGGAGTTCAGGATCCTGAAAAATGGAAGAAAGGAGAGTAGCAAAATACGGACTCTGGACTTCAGAAAAGCAGACTTTGACTCTCTTAGGGAGCTGATGGGCAGGATCCCCTACGAGGCTAATATGAGGGGGCAAGGAGTCCAGGAGAGCTGGCTATATTTTAAAGAAGCCTTATTGAGGATGCAGGAACAAACCATCCTGATGTGCAGAAAGAATAGCAAATATGGCACGCAACCAGATTGGCTTAACAGTGAAATCTTCGGTGAGCTTAAACTCAAAAAAGAAGCTTACAAGAAGTGGAAATTTGGACAGATGACTAGGGAAGAGTATAAAAATATTGCTCGAGCATGCAGGGGTGTAATCAGGAAGGCCAAGGCACAATTGGAATTGCAGCTAGCAAGGAATGTGAAGGGTAACAAGAAGGGTTTCTACAGGTATGTTAGCAACAAGAAGAAGGTCAGGGAAAGTGGAGACCCTTACTGAATGGGGGAGGCAACATAGTGACAGATGAGGTGGAAAAAGCTGAAGTACTCAACGATTTTTTGCCTCGGTCTTCACAGACAAGGCAGTTCCCAGACTGCTGCACTGTTCAACACAGCATGGGGAGTAGGTGAGCAGCCCTCAGTGTTGAAAGAACAAGTTAAGGACTATTTAGAAAAGCTGGACTTGCACAAATCCATGGGTCCAGATCTAATGCATCCAAGGGTGCTGAGGGAGTTGGCTGATGTGATTGCAGAGCCATTATCTCTGAAAGTTCATGGTGATCAGGGGAGATGCCAGATGATTGGAAAAAGGCAAATATAGTGCCCATATTTTAAAAAGAGAAAAAAGAGAACCCGGGGAACTACAGACCAGTCGGCCTCACTTCAGTCCCTGGCAAAATCATGGAGCAGGTCCTCAAGGAATCCATTTTGAAGCACTTGGAGGAGAGGAAGATGATCAGGAACAGTCAACATGGATTCACCAAGGGAAAGTCATGTCTCACCAAACTGATTGCCTTCTACGATGAGATAACTGGCTCTGTGGATATGAGAAAAGCAGTGGATGTGATATAGCTTGACTTTAGCCAAGCTTTTGATATGGTCTCCCACAGTATTCTTGCCAGCAAGTTAAAAAAGTGTGGATTGGATGAATGGACTATAATGTGGATAGAAAGCTGGCTAGATTGTCAGGCTCAACAGGTAGTGATCAACGGCTTGATGTCTAGCTGGCAGCCGGTATAAAGCAGAGTGCCCCAAGGGTCGGTCCTGGGGCAGTTTTGTTCAACATCTTTGTTAATGATCTGGATGATGGGATTAATTGCACCATCAGCAGGTTCGCAAATGACACTATGCTGGAGGGAGAGGTAGATATGCTGGAGGGTCGGGATAGGATCCAGAGTGACCTAGACAAATTGGAGGATTGCGCCAAAAGAAATCTGATGAGGTTCAACAAGGACAAGTGCAGAGTTCTGCTCTTAGGAAGGAAGAATCCCATGCACTGCTACAGGCTACTGGCTAAGCAGCAGTTCTGCAGAAAAGGACCTGGGGATTATAGTGGATGAGAAGCTGAAAATGAGTCAGCAGTGTGCCCTTGTTGCCAAGAAGGCCAATGGCATATTGGGCTGTATTAGTAGGAGCATTGCCAGCAGATTGAGAGAAGTGATTATTCCCCTCTATTCGGCACTGGTGAGGCCACACCTCAAGTATTGCGTCCAGTTTTGGTCCCCCCACTACAGAAGGGATGTGGACAAATTGGAGAGAGTCCAGCCAATGGCAACGAAAATGATTAGGTGGTTGGGACACATGATTTACGAGGAGAGGATGAGGGAACTGGGCTTGTTTAGTCTGCAGAAGAGAAGAGTGAGGGGGGATTTGATAGCAGCCTTCAATTACCTGAAGGGGGGTTCCAAAGAGGATGGAGCTAGGCTTTTCTCAGTGGTGGTAGGTGACAGAACAAGAAGCAATGGTCTCAGGTTGCAGTGGGAGAGGTCTAGGCTGACTATTAGGAAACACTATTTCACTAGGAGGGTGGTGAAGCACTGGAATGGGTTACCTAGGGAGGTGGTGGAATCTCCATCCTTAGAGGTTTTTAAGGCCTGGCTTGACAAAGCCTTGGCTGGGATGATTTAGTTGGTGTTGGTCCTGCTCTGAGCAGGGGATTGGGCTAGATGACCTCCTGAGATCTCTTCCAACCCTAATACTCTATGATTCTATGATCTTCAGCATTGTCTCCATCTTTTCTGGATTGGTCTTAGGCACACTTTGTCTTGCTATTGCAGGGGCCCTTGGTTAGTGGTGCACCTCAGTACCTCCTGTTCTCTGTCTGTGGCACATAACAGTCTAGTCTCCTGTGGACTGTGATACTTTGGTCTCATTTCAGTTGTCGGGTTTAGTGTGGGAGTGCTGGGTGGTGCTGGTGGCCTCTGATGGCTGAAGGTCAGACTTAGATGATCTAGTGGGTCTCTTCTGGCCTTAAACTCTATGATCCTGACTTTCTTCGAGGTCCCAGTTTCAGTCCATCCGTGGAAGAGCATGGAAATGGCAAAATTATTAGAGGGTAGGTAAATATTATTTAGACCCATTTTACAGATGGGAAAAATGAGCCCCAGAGTGGCTGAGACTGATTTTTTAAAACATGGGTGCCCATAATTGGACACTTTTGAATTCATAAGAGACTTGAGTAAGTGGCCTGATTCACAGAGGTGCTGAGCACCCACAACTGCCATCTACCTCAAACACAATCATGGGTGTGTAGCGTTTCTGAACATCTGCCCAATCAAATAAATATGGAGGTAAGTGCCACCCGAGTTTGAAGTCTTTGGCCTCAGTTCCTTGCGGTCAGCTACACAGCAAATCAAAGAGACTAGAACTAGAATCCACTGAATCATAATCTGATCTCACTAGAAACCCACTCTGCCTCTTGCTAATGATAAACAAGTCAAGCAGTTGGTTAATAAAAGGGTACAGTGAGATAGGCTGTGCATATAAAGCAGCCTCCCTCAGGTACTGTACATCCTAAATTACCCATGCAATCCACACATAGCTGGAGAAGACTCAAGGAAGGAAGTGGACAGATCTGTCTCAGAAGAATGTGTTGGGAGGCACGTACCATGTATGGGTTAGGAGGATTACTAAGCACAGCTGATTGCATTAAAGACAAGTCAAGAGCATTGGGCCAAATCTATCCCATGTATATTTCCACTGAAGTCAATGAGGCTTTTACCTCTAGATTTCAGTAGCAACTGAAAGAAAGTCCTCCTCTCTGGTGGACACTAGCCACTACAGGGGACTCAGTACAGAATCTGTGTCGGACCATAGGCATGAATAGGGAACCAGGAAGAAGAACTGTAATGAATCTTCAGAGTTTACCCTTCCCATCCCTTTTACCAGAAAGCTGTCTCTCTCTTTTTCTTACCATAAATTGATCCCCAACTTCTCCTTTAAGGACAGGTCCCAGAATTCCTGTGTCACGTTGATCTGATACTTTGCGCTTCTTAAAGGTCCCATCCCCATATTCCACAAACATCACCTTCTTATACTTTGAACCAATTCGCTGAGGACCAGCTTCAAGAAACTGACTTGTGTAACTTCTACAGGGGAGAAAGGGAAAGGAGAACTGAGTGAGCCCAGGCAGAATTGCCAGGGGTGGGCACAGGAGCTGATTTTTTACTATAATCACCATCATTATTATTAATAATAATTGTATAATAATAAATTTGTTATCATGGTAGTGCGCACAGGCCCCAATCATGGATCAGGGCCACATTGTGCTAGGCATTGTACAGAAACAGGATGAAAAGGAAGTCCCTGCCCTGAAAAACAATGCAACAAAATACAGCTTTTCCACAACCCTAAGATTGGATTCAAATGCAGGCTATCACTTCTATAAGAGAGGAAGCCTACACCAGATGGAGTTGTAGGACAGCGTTGACCACGGGGCCAATTAATATATATATATATCACATTATCAATATGCATTATTCACACCACGTGTATTAATATGCATTAAGCACACGATATCAATATAACATTATATTGTATATATATAGTTCTACTAGTTATATGGCCTAAATTCGCCTTTGTCTTTCTATAATCCTGTTCACTTATGCTAAGTATCCCATAACAGTTTGCAAAGCTGAAGTCAGCTTAGGAGTTAGAAAACCGGAAACTTGTCAAAGGCAAAATCCATTAATGTTTGCCCCGGTATAGATACCTTCTCGGATCAGTATCTGAAGTGCTAGTATCCACAACAAAGATAAAGAAGGTACCGAACAAGTTAAGGAATGGGGACAAAACGATGTTTGGGTTTTAGTGAAGTGTGAAGGGGTTTGTAACCTCTAAAATCATCCAAAATTACTACCAGCTGAAACGTGTAGCTCTAGGAGCATACCTTCTGTGTAAAGTGAATTTAACAACAATACGGCATCCCAGAAATTGGTATCGTATTGAACCATTTTTCCGGTATTGGCTTTTAGCAATAAACCTGGCTGATAATGGTTACTGGACTCCTGAATCTATTTCATAACAGACCCAAGTGTGGTCACACTATTGACTACACAATTTAACAACAAGAGGTTTGTTATCGGTGTCCGGTCCTGGCAGCAACTGGTTACTGTAGCAAAGCAGTGAGCCTGGCACTTGCCCATATGTGCTGGGGTCACTGCCAGATGTGCCGAAATCACATGGCCAAGTAAACAACTTCGTTTGTCCAAGGCAGCATCCTCTTACTGCCCTGACAGCAAGCCTTGACCCTGATCTGGAAGGACCTCCTCTATTAGCCCATTCAGCCCTCGGCTTCCCTGCAGACAAGGGGCCCAGTCAGTGCTAACTGGGAAAGTGAGTTTTGAGAGGTTGATACTTGTCCTTTGGGGGCTGGGCTGAGACTCTCCATGGGAAAGCAAAACCCTGTGACCCTGCTTAATACCCAAGCAAGCTTGTGTGAGTGGAGTGAGTGGGATGAATGGTGACAACTGTCACTACCAGGCAGTGCTGAGTAAGACACTGGTATGATATAATTCTCAGATTACTGCTACCCAGAAGGAAGTGGAGCATCATTAGGGGCTAATCTTGTCTTGTATCTGGTACAGATCCATCCTCTCAGGACAATGCAATCACATCTCTCATCTGCAAAAATATAGGGCCAAAGGGATCCCTGGTGTATCTCCATTGAAACCAGCAGAGTGGCAGCACAGGAGCACACATGGCCCACCATGGCACCCTCACAGATTAAGAGGGCAAGGTGGGCTGGGTATTTCAGCACCAACTACAGAACCCTCTGTTTGGAGGACTAGTACCTCACAGTTCCCTCCAGAACTCTACCTGTGCTACTGGTAAGTGGCTTGTGGAAAGCTAGTGACTACTGGTACAGTAGATCAAACAATTCCCTTTCTCCCAGGAGCTAACTGTGTTGTTTCCACACCCTTTCCAGCCTCTGGCAAGGGACCAAACAGAGCCCCATGCTCCAGTACTGTGCATGCTGCCTCGGGCTATATTAGATTGTTCACCCAGCCTTTATTCTGGGGTAGTCCTTTTTGCCATGATGTTGATGGTATTGTCTAATATAATACACCCTCAGATAGGATTCTTAATGACAACAGTTCCCTTTAGATCAGGTTCCATGGGCAGAAAGTAAACCACATTATGGCTTTGGTGACTTGTATGGCTCAGCCTACCATCTGCCAGCAGCAAGGAATATGACTTAAATATAAGGGCCAAACTCAGCTCTCATTCCCCTGAGGTTGAGCGGGTATACCTAAGAGCAGAACTTAGCCCACTCTCTTCTTGTCCTGAGTCTAATGAGGAAGAAGTAAGTGGCTATTTGAAAGGGTCTGGTTGAGGCTTCATGGTGGTTTGAGAAAGAGAAAGAAAACTCAGAAGGGGAAAAGGGAACAGCTGGCCATGCCTGTACTCGCCCCATTCCCTGGCCATGCTAACATGCTCTCACCTGTCCAAATAAGTGGGCATTATTGGGGCATAATCCCAATCCACCTCCTCAGCTGCAATGTAATGGATCCAGGTCACAGGTTCCTGCTTGGCGAAAGCACGTGCACCAATCGAGGGGGAAGAATCACTCTCATCAAACATAATCACTGTGTTGTCCAGATCATAGTTGTCATCATAATAGTCTTCCTCTGGTGCATCTATGGCTAGCCTCATCTTCATCTTGGGCTCTTCCAGGCAGACTTCCACACTGATGTATGCTTCCATGCCAGCTGGATTCAAATGGGCCAGGCAGAAACATCAATGTCTGTCTGTCTGTCTCACTCACTCACAGCTCTGGATATTGTTTCATTAATATCCCCAGTTTACCTGCCTCTACATCAGATGGACATACAGCTATCTAGCCCTAATATACCTGTCTTGCTAAGTAGGTTGATGTGGAGAGACAGATGAGGATAGTGGTTAGGAGAGGAATTAGATAGGTTAGTAGAGGAGGGCAGGGATTTATATGTATGTATCTGTAGATGACGTAAGACAAATGTACAGCCAACAAACTTCAGTGCAGCTAGATGGGAGAGGCATTACAGCCACTACAGCTGCAAAGACAGAATTAATTATACCAATGATCATTTAAGGAGCTCTATAACACAAACTCTGCATTGCGGCCTGGGTTAGCTTCCAATTAATTGCTGCAGATTTCTAGAGAAATTTGTGTTATTCTTTTTGCTTCTTGAAATAACACAGGAAAAAAAAAATCTGGGACAGGTTCTGGACCAAATTCAGAGATGACGCTAAATAATTCTAAGTGGGACTCAGTAATTCTCCTCCCTCTTACATTATACTGGTATAATACCACTGGCATTCATGGAATTACTCCTGATTTATCCAGTGAAAGGGAGAGGACACTGCTTTAATTTTACAGCAAATTAGACTTCTAAGATGTGCTTATTTCCTGACTTACACATCCACTCATCAATTTGTAACCAACAGCAGAAGTTCTGAGTTTCCCGCAGGCCTAAAGGAGTCGAAGATGGAAATCTCACAAGTCTAATGGATGGAAGAGAGGATGGTAGCAGGAAAAGCAGCAGGGAGGGGTAAGAAGGAGCAGAGGCGCCGACTTCCTGAGTTCCCAGAGGGTGCTCAACCCTGCTCCACTCCAGGCCCAGCCCCCACTCCACCTCTTCCCCCAAGCCCTGTCCCCACCCCGCCTCTTCTCCCCCTGTTCCGCCCCGCTTCTTCCTGCCCCCACTCTTTCCCCTCCTTCCCAGCGCCTCCTGCATGCCGCTGTCCCGATTTTTCATATTTGCTGTCTGGTCACCCTAGCTGAGCACCCATTTTCTTTTTTCCGTGGGTGCTCCAGCCCCAGAGCACCCACAGAGTTGGTGCCTACAAAAAGGTGTAAGTTAAATAGCCCCACTCCCACTTTCAGCTCCTCAGTATGCCAATTACATCAACCTTAGACCCCCTTGCAGATCAATAGAGGGGGTGTGACTGGGTCTAGGCAAATCTAACTGAGCATGAGGGAGCTGCGAGTCTTGTCACCTCACACATCTCTGATTCCAGCCCATCCTCTCTCTCCTGATCCCTCCCAGTCTGATGGTTGGTGGATGTTACCTTGCCGGTGGGCCGGGATTTGACAAAACATTAGGAACCTGCCGCTGGTGGTGGGCATGGTCTGAGCCGTGAGGAAGGTGGCCGGTGAGATTTCTAAGGTTGTATGCCGGTGGCTCCTCACCAAGAATGTGTGGCCCTCAAAGAAAATGGAGTGCACTTCCGGGGCAGTACCCAGCCCAATGACGTGCCAATAGACTGGTCTTTTCTGGCACAACTGGAGATCTGCCAGGAAGGGAAGGGAAATGCACCAATGAGAGAACAGCTCATAGAATCACACAGCTATAGCCTCCAGTCCACCCAAAGACACCAATAGGCCGACCCCTGACAGGTGCTAAGCTCTGGGAACCTGTCGTGCCAGGATCTCTGACTTCTGTTGGGAACTGCAGATGCTCAACACCTCTCAGGATCTGGCCCAGGGGAGTAAGGACTGAGCAAAAAAAGAGGGACCAATCCTGAAGTGAATGGGAGTTTTGCCATTGACTTCAATGGGAGATGGGTCAAGCCATGATTAGGGACTTCAAGTTCTGGCCTGTAGGAATTAGGGATGGAAAGGATTCTCCATCTGGAAACAGTTGCTGTTCCTCTTCACTTCTCCCCCTGCTTTTTCCTCAGGCAGACTTTTGGGGTACAATTCTTGACTTTGCATTAGTAAAGACACCTGGGCACTTTGCCGCTAACTACCATGGGAGTGTGACTGGGCCCTTCAAGATGGAATCGAGATAAAATATTGCTGTGTTGTCTACTCCATCCTTGGTCAGTGCTGGATTGTCCCCTGCTATATTTCCTCAATGCTCCCTCTACTCTAGTGTTAGAGATCCCCAGCGCTGAGACTGCCACCAGTTCATTAGTGTAGTACGGAAAGACTAAAAGCAGGGCCCAGTGTGCTACACTCAGTGCAAACATCTAGTAGGAGACAGTTCCTGCCCTGGAGAGCTCCAGGGTTAATAAACAAGACAGACAAAGGGATCCCTAGGGAGGCTAATCCACAGCATAGCAGATCATAGAATATCAGGGTTGGAAGGGACCTCAGGAGGTCATCTAGTCCAACCCCCTGCTCAAAGCAGGACCAATCCCCAATTTTTGCCCTGATCCCTAAATGATCCCCTTAAGGATTGAACTCACAACCCTGGGTTTAGCAGGCCGATGCTCAAACCACTGAGCTATCATTCCTCCTAATCTCACCCTCAGGAATTTTTTCCTGGCTTCCAGTCTAAATATCCTTTCTCTTCAGGTGACCCTATAATCCTGTTGTGCCATTCTAAACAATCTCCCTCCTGCACTGCTCCCAGACTCTCCTTCTCCCTCATCCTCCTTTCACTTCCCCCACTCCTCAGCATCCAGTACCGGGCAGAGAGCCGTTGATGTAGCCATTGATAGCATGCAGCTGAGCCAAGGGCCGAGGAGTTCCTGTGCTGTTGGGCTCTGGGTACCAGCTCTTCCCTGGGGAGAGAGACAAAGAAGTTCAGCTGGAGAGTTTTTAGCCAAATGCAATTCATGGTGTGTGATCTACTGCAAGAGCTGAGGCCTCAGAGTCTGGAGCCTTGTAATCCTGGAGTGGGCAGCGGTGTGCTCTTGGGTGAAAGCCCCTCACGCTGGCACTCAGTCCCCCAATTGTTCATTCTCCTGAAGTGGGGACGCCAAGTCATGCGGCCAGGCCTTTCCAGGCCACAATCAAGCTGCTGGTCAAACACTATTTTTTTATTCTGATTGATTTATCCTGTCTGGTTGGATGTGCTGGGCCCAGCGTGTTTCTGTGAAGGACAGGGCTCCTTCAGAGCTCTGCCTTCAGTATATTTGGAGTGACTGCAGCACATCACCTACACACTGTTGTTCTTGGTGCTAATCAGTGAGGCCTTGATGCAGCAAACCAACTCAACGACATGCATGACTTGCAGCATGTGATGTCAGCGGGACAAGTTAAAGTTAAGTATGTACCAAAGTGCTTTGCTGGATCAGAGCCTTAGCACTTGGATATTCTGATGATGTGTGGATTCCAATTCCCTGAGATAGCTAGCTACTTAGATTAGATAAAAAGAAAAGGAGTACTTGTGGCACTTAGAGACTAACAAATTTATTAGAGCATAAGCTTTCGTGAGCTACAGCTCACTTCATCGGATGCATTTGGTGGAAAAAACAGAGGGGAGATTGATATACACACACAGAGAACATGAAACAATGGGTTTATCATACACACTAATTAATTAATCCTCAGATATTCTTGTTAACTGCTGGAAATAGCCTACCTTGCTTGTCACAATGAAAGGTTTTCCTCCTTTCCCACCCCTGCTGCTGGTGATGGCTTATCTTAAGTAATCACTCTCCTTACAGTGTGTATGATAAACCCATTGTTTCATGTTCTCTGTGTGTGTATATCAATCTCCCCTCTGTTTTTTCCACCAAATGCATCCGAAGAAGTGAGCTGTAGCTCACGAAAGCTTATGCTCTAATAAATTTGTTAGTCTCTAAGGTGCCACAAGTACTCCTTTTCTTTTTGCAAATACAGACTAACACGGCTGCTACACTGAAACCTTAGATTAGATAGAGGCAGTGTGGGGGGGGAAGGGAGGGGTATGGCACTAGATAGATAGATAGATTCAATTCAATAGGGTTGTCAAGACTGATTCCCCACTCTGGCACTTCAAGTGCAGAAGGTGGGGGCCCACACGGACTCTAAAAATTAATACTTGCCACTCCAGGCTTGTATTAAACTTCCAAGGTTACATCTTTTTTCTGACCTTGGATTGGTAAATCACCCAAGTGCAAAACCACTCAGATAAACCAGGAAGGTGCACTTGGGAATTCCTTCCTGTGGGGTACCCTCAAGCCCCAGGGAAGAGCTGAGAAAGAAAAACAAAGAAAATTAGCTGTTGCCACCAGCTAATAAAAAAAAATGTGCACAAACCTCTTAAGACACAGAACTCTAAACCTGTTCTTAAAAAAGGTAAATGTTATTAAAAAAAAGAAAGAAAATACACCTGAAAGCTCCAGCTATTGCTAGATTTAAAAAAAACAAATACAAGAATTAAGCATTAAAAATAGCTCTCTTGAGGTCCAGCTTAAAGGTTACAAGCAAAACAAAAGCACTTGGGGTTAGCACAGAGGAATCCACAAGCCATAAAAAATAAAAGGGATAAACCTAATCACGTCTTTCTAGACATTTCCTAATCTACTTACATATCTGGGGTTTTAGATGAGTAGTTTCTAGGTATGATACTGATAATTTTTCATACCTGGCCCAAAGCTTCTTACAGCATCACTGCTCCCTCTCTGCTTCTCCCCAAGAACAACAACAGAGAGATAAAAGGGGAGTCTTGTTTCAATTTTAAAAAGTTCTAGCCTTCCCATTGGCTCTTTTGGCCAGGTGCCCACTCACTTCCTTTTACCTATGCATCACAGTGAGACTTTTAATCCTTTACAAGTAAAGCAAGTAGAGAACAGCAACTGAGAGGGATTTTATAGCTAACTGGTTGGCTGGGTCCATAAAAGGGAGCCCCCCCACCACTTCATTTATCACAAGGGTGTATGGCACTAGCTAGCTAGATAAGATAGATAGATAAAGGGGGTGTAGGGGATAGATACATACAGACATACATAGAGGGAGTGCATGGGGATAGATAGATAGATAGATAGATAGATAGAGGGGGTATACAGGGAGGGATAGATAGATAGATTAGATTAGATATGTGGGTGTGTATGGCGATGGATGGATGGATGGACAGACCGATCCATCCATCCATACATACAGAGAGGGTGTATATGCGGATAGATTAGATTAGATTAGATATGTGGGTGTGTATGGTGATAGATAGATCCATCCATCTATCCATACCTACATAGAGGGGTTGTATGGGGATAGATAGATTAGATTAGATAGATACGGGGGTGCCAGGGGTAGTAAGGGGCTGATCCTGAGAGGTGCTCAGTTTTCATTGCAAAGTGCTAAGTACTCTCTATTCCCACTGAAGTCAACAGAAGTTGAGGTTGCTCAGCACCAGTAAAGCTCATCACAATCTAGATTTCCTCTATGGGTTTGACTGTCTTGTTGTCTGAAGGCTGTTTTTTCCATATGCTAGTGGGAATGCAGGGGCTGGCAAAAATTCTTTGCACCTGGACATCGTAAAGTGATTTAGAGTCATGAGGGTCCAGCTCTGAGAATAAAACCAGTGGGCCCAGTACGCTGAACCTCATGGCCAGGTGGAGGTTATCTTCCAGAGTTGTGATGCAGGAGACCAGATTTCAAATACCAGTCCTGGTGTCTCACCTCTCTGGCAGACTGGGGAGTCTAGACTTCAGTCAGAGGTGGGACTGCAGCATAGGGATACAGACCCACACTAGCTTTGGTCTAACTAGCTCGGGTAACAATAGCAGTGAATCCACAACCACCAGGGTAGCAGCTTGGGCTGTACAACCTCACGCAGGACCCTGGGTATGTGCTCAAGCAGCAAGCCTGTGCTGCTGTGGATTCATTGCTTATTAGATCAAAGCTAACTCTGGTTTATCCCATGTGCTACAGTTACACCTCCGATTGCAGTGTGAACACACACAGTGTGTTCAGACTCAGCTCAGGAGGCAGCTCTGCAGCCAATCAAAAAAAGAGACTTTGTTCTCCAGGGCCGCCCACCCAGCACCTTCTGCCAGCCTAAAAGCAAATAAATACATCAAAGAAGCAAACACCCAGACCGTGAACTCCAGCTACTCTATGGTGCGTTCGGCCATGCTGGCTTTGTTTGTAATATTCCAGATGTGGCACAAATTCTCCCAACCAGCAGAATCTGACTACCCTAAGCCAGAATACAGGATATGGCCACCCTCATACCATGTACTTACCTTCATCAATCACCGAGAAGAGCAGCACGAATTCTTGCAATGTGCCCTGGGTTCCATTTTTGGTCAGGGCTCCTACAAGCAAGAGGAGAGAAAGAGATGACGCCACTGTTAAAGAAACAGCAAGGGTGGTGTTGTATCTTGCTCTTCCCCTGGAGACCTTTTGTTCAACCTGTTGGAGGTAGTGAAGCCATTGCCAGCGCTTGCATGGGTTTGTGCTGTCATGGCTGATCTGGGAGGGGTACTCAGGAGGGAGCCTAATTCTTGCCTGCCATTGCTCATGGTCTTTGTCCGGTGCATGGAGTGATAAGGAAGTCTCCTTCTCTGAGGAGCCAGTGCAGTGGCCTGGTGATCCTAAGGAGAAAGAAAAGGAGTACTCGTGGCACCTTAGAGACTAACAAATTTATTAGAGCATAAGCTTTCGTGAGCTACAGCTCACTTCATCGGATGCATGCATAAGCTTTTGTGAGCTACAGCTCACTTCATCGGATGCATTTATGCATCCAATGAAGTGAGCTGTAGCTCACGAAAGCTTATGCTCTAATAAATTTGTTAGTCTCTAAGGTGCCACCAGTACTCCTTTTCTTTTTGCGAATACAGACTAACACGGCTGCTACTCTGAAACCTAAGGAGAAAGACTCCTAGGGGAAAAGCAAAGGCTGTCACGAAGGCTCCCTGGACTAGGTACTGAAGGGATAGTTCAATATGTCCTATCCTGACTCCCTCTTGTACCATACAGGATTTTATTTAATCTCCTGAAACAGCCCATCTTATCTAGATCTGTGCTATGTTGGCATCACTTTTGCTTCTATGCACTTCAAGTACTACTGGGAACCAAGTTTTAGTCAATCTCCATTCTGGCAAAAGGATCATGCATAGAATAGGCAAGAGTATCCTAAATTTGGCTTGGTACTACACATCCTACATCATCTGTGTGTGATCTTTAAATCCATGCTGGCATGGCCTCATCTATATTTGGTCTTCCAAAATCAACTTATCTGTGTGAAAAAATACCTAGACTTACACTGAATAATCATGGCATCTAAAAAAGCATCTAAAAAGGTGGACACACATTCACACCCTGATACCATTGCCATAGTAACTGCTTAGGAGTCTCTGGAAAATACTAGAAATTCTTTGAGGGAAACAGACAACCAAGTTATTTCCAGCATGGCACTCAAAAAGGTGTTAACTTTCTGGATTGGGAATAGATGAAGGCACCCTTTGGAAAATATATCAACCAGAAAATCTGCCAGTCCACAACAGATGCTGTTCCTCCCAGGGGTCCTGCCTTTGCTTCATACCCAATTTAAGGAAGATTCCAGTTTTTTTTTCAGTCATGACCAAATACTAAATGGTTGATTGGATTAAACCACCCACTTACTTTTCCGATTCCCCATGGCCCTCACCTGGCCTGCAGACAAGCAGGGCTCCGATCAAGCCAGAGTTGATGTCCTTCACGCTGTCAGTGTAAGAGAAGTAGGAGTAGGTCAGACATGACGCGTCAGACTCTGTTGGTCCTTGGTCTTCTAGGATTTCCCAGACATATGTGTGGGTCTTACCAGGATCCACCTCATCATCTTCTTTCTCAGCCTGGCTGGTTTCATCCTTATACCCTGCCCCTAAAACCAAAAGAGCAGCCCATTCATCACTGATGACCTCATCTCCACTGCACAAATGACCTGTCACCACACAACTGCCCTTTGTTTTATTATTATCATTCTTAAAAACAGTCTGGGCAGCCCATAGCTCATCTCATTCTCTGTGCCTCTCTCCAGATTCAGCTGGTTACTATTTGATACCTCTCTCTGACAGCTAGTTTTAGTGCAAACAGAAGATCAGTGTTAAATAGCCAAGTAATGGGTTAGTTCATTATCTGAATACTTGTTTAATTTAAACCGGCTTGTTACTGGATGGACAGTTTCTGTTTGACATTTGCTGATTTCAAACTGGTGCCCTAGAAATCCTGTGATAATTTCCCTTAACCATCCAATCACCTATCCATATATCTACCCAACCCACCTGCCTCTGGTCCTAATCACCGTGGTCTCTGAACACCCACCAGGAGTTAAAAATATGACAATGCTCTCTCTCTTTCCCTCTTCCTGCCACCAGGAATCTGGCTGGGTGGTAAGGTGGGGTTTTGTTGTTGTTTGTTTTTAATGCACCCATGAGAATGAGGTTTATGACGGGAAAACCTGGGCAAAGAGGTTGCTTTTCCATTGAGCTCTGAATGCAGCACAATATTCTTCTGCTCCCTGCTCCCACATCTCTGCCCTCCTGCAAACAAGCACCGTGAAAGCTGTTACAGAGCCAGAGATAAGAGGATAGACTTACCCTCTGATGCTTTCCAGTATGTCACACCCACAGCATGGAGGCTGAAAGGGCGGGAAGCCAGATTCTTAAAGGTAACAACCACCATGTCATAGACTTCGGCTCGGATGGTGGGGCCCAGGAGACCTGAAAGAGCAAGAACACTGCAGGACAAGTGCTGTACACACAAGCTGCTGAGCTAAAAACAGAGACACAAGGGGAATAGATCATATCCTGGAGAGGGACAATAGAGGCCCAGGAGTGTGTGGTACCTGATAACTGGAGAAATAGCCAGAGGTGTGGGGGGCATCACACTGGGAGGCCTAGGAACTTAAGACTGGAGAAGGGACTGCTTGAATCATCAAGTCCAGTCCCTACTATCACAGGCAACCCGTCATAATCTTATCATGGAGGCATCATGGAGTCATCAGAGCTCTCCAGTCAGAATTAAACAGGCTACCCTCCTGCAGCCTCCGGTTCTGTACATTGTTTGGATGGACATTCTGTGTAGTGTGTGGGTACTGGGTGGATGGTGGCTTGCGCTATGCAGGAGGTCAGACGAGATGATCTAGTAGTCCCTTCTGGTCTTGGACTCTATGATGCTACTACAACGGCATAACATGCTGTTGAAGCAAAGCCAGGCAATCCCTGCTAGTACTCATGAGTCTATGAATGAACATGTCACGAGCAGAATGTGAGTTACTCTGCAGGTCCCAAGCCAAACTGTCCCAACAGGCAGGGGTCAGTTAGGATGATGTGGTATAAATCTTCCCTAGTTACTAAGGCGGTGTGAGGGGGAGGACGCTGGTAGGACGCCATGTGCAGCCTTCCAGAGCCAGAGCACATGTCACAGCATCCTGAGGTGTTTATGGAGACTGGAGAAATAAAAAGCAAATTCAGGGTGATCCCTGTGGCTCTGAGAGGGAATTGAAGGAGCTGTGCCCTTAAAAAGCATATAAAGCTCAGACGCAGGGGAAAATTTTCAAAAACACCTGACTTAGGAGCCTAAGTCCCATAGACTTTCAATCAGACTTTCAATCAGACAGTGTAGAGTCTATCTACACTGCAATTGGATGTGTGATTGCAGCATGTGTAGACATACCTGAGCTAGCTGTAATCGAGCCAGCTTGGATGCCAACAGCAGTGATGCTGCAGCAGTACCAACTAGTTGCCCGATACATACCCAGGGTTGCAGGATGGCTTTTACAGCCCGCACAACTGCGGCTTCACTGCTATTGGTGTCCGAGCTAGCTAGACCAAAGCTAGTTTGGATATGCCTACCCGTACTGCAGTCGCACCTCTGATTGCAGTGTGTACAGATTCTTAGACTCCTAAGTGCTTAACTCAGTTCTGAAAATGGGGCTGGAGCTTTTTGAAGATTTGACCCCCAAGTTCAAAGGAAACAAGATCCCACTTGTCCTCTAGAGCTAGAAAAAAATTATCTGAAAATAAACATTGAAGGGTTTTCTTTAAAGAAAAAACCCTTTAAAATAACAGTAATATCAGCACCGCTGTAAAGGGAATATAATTTAGCAATGTGCTTGAAGAGGCTTCAATTTATTGAACACTTTTAATAACCTTAAAGGCTACATGTCACTGACTTCAACCTATACTGTGTCAAAAAAGACCCCAAAAGACTCCAGCAAGATACGAGGGAGACAAAGTGGGTGACCAACACAGTTATAGTAACACTGCACCCAGCGAGACATGGCATGTGAATAGATTTCTTGCCAAGCTTGTCCATCATGCTAAGGATGAGCAAAAACCAGATCAGTTGAAGAGGAAGAAATGCATTTTTCCACTAAGAAATAAACATCTTAAGGTTTAAAATAATTGGGTTTTTTTTAAGCAACTGAAAGTTGTGAAAGTTCAGAAATGTTACTATGCAGGAATAAAACAGTAGAAATGTTGACTTGGACCAAGGAAAATTGAGTTGAGAAGATACTGCATCTCCTTGTACCAGGTTTGTGTTGTTCAGATGGTAGCTTGGTTCCTTGGGTAATTTCTTCCCCATTGCCTCACCACGCTAAACTTCCTGGTACGTTGCAAAACTAATGCTGCAGTGCATTGCAAGTCATTACTATATTTTGCAACAGAGATGGTTGCATTTTGATGGTGCGTGAAGTGATCGCTATGTATAATTTGTAAAGGGCTTTGGGATTCTTTGGGATGAAAGGTCATCTATCTATCTATCTATCTTCATCATTGTAGTATATGATATAGTATATCCCGAGTTAAAACTATATCTGTCTAGGTTCCTGTACCATTCTCCTCACCATACTATCTAGTATAAATAAAGACCATTAGATGTATTTCAAGCTATCGATCATTAGACTATAGATAACAATCATTCTCTTTACCCATCCAGGCTGGTTTGGGCTTAGTTTGCGTGAACGAGGAATCAGTATATTCCACAAACACCGCCTTCTTGTATCGAGTGGAAATGCCAGACATGGGTGACTTTTGACCTTGGACCCCTGAATCTCTGCATTAAAGAAGGAAAAAATTAGCACTGGTTGTACAGATCCATCTATAAGGTGTTTACAAATACCCCTTTCCTCCTTCATCCCCAAAATATCACACCCTTGTGTCGGTTCTAGTCAATACCTGCCCTAATATACCCTGTAAATTTCCTAATACCCGCTGCATGAGTTTTTAAACTGTTATTACTAAGTTATCTGTAATAACATAACATGATGTGTCATTCTGGATTAAGGTCCATCATAATGAGACTTCTTACCACTTTATACAATACACACATGCTGACAAGATCCACTGATGAGTATTATTGATCGATTGATTGTGAACATGTGAATCTATCTATCTGAGGTGGTAAGAGCTTGATAAGAAACATATATGATCCTTTATCCTGCATAATACAAGGACCCGATTTCCTCAGACATTTATGTTTACCTCTTTTCAACTGCAGGCACATCAGATATACTCTACCAACTCAGAGCATCTAGCTCATCTAATCTAGCACCCTTTTATCTGTAGGAGCCAGTCTCTCCTGCTTTACAGAAAAGTAAAGTTCATAATGCACCTGCTCAGCTGTGGAATGCTTTTCATAAGTACCCTATTCATCCAAAGAGAAAGAACCTCACAGTGACTGACGAGTATTAAATTAATGGATTTCCTTCATGCATTAGACTATAGCGTTGTGGGGACAGAGCCCTTGTCCTTCCCTGTTTGTACAGTGCCATGAGTTTGACTGGGAATTTACCACTGGGTTATAATTAGGGTTGGAAGGATTAGCTTTTCATCTAAATGTCAGTAAATGTCAAACCAACGCTGAAATATTTCCATTGATAATAATCAAAATGTACATATAAGCAAAGTAAAAAAAAATGCTGCTTGAGAATTTATTAGAGTTTCATTTAAGGCTATTTACTTTATATATTTTGACATGTGATGTTGACAATTTGTGTTCTAACATTTATAAATCTTTAACATTTTTTATTCTCAACATCTACCATCATTAAATAATTATTGTCAGACTCTCACCTCATAATTTCCTGTGAAAATGTAAATAGTTAAAAATAGAAAAAATGCATAAAAATAAACATTGATATTATTTGTCAAAATTATTTTTTGAAAGATCAATTTCTTTCAAGCCTAGTTATATGCAGCCCTTGCAAACCCCACATGCTAAGCCATGGAACTGCAGCCCCTGTGGCCAGTAGATGCACAGAAACAGGTTGATTTGCAATCAGGGGCTGTCAAGCACAGAATTTTTTGTTGCCGGTTCCACACGGTGAACTTTGCCAAAACACATGTATGTGGTTGTCTGCCCTCTACTGGTTGCAAAGTGTCAGACCTTCTCATGGGGAGGTGAGCTTTGGTGAGCTTCCCAATGAGCTTGCTCAGGAGAGGGGAGATTAGATGCTGAGTATTCAGATATCGAAGTCTGCTAATGATGCACGTCATTTCTGACCTGCAGCACCCTGTTATTGCAGTCTTTGGCACCCCAGATAGCCATGCCCTGTGTCCAGTGCCTTGGCAGTACAGTATTCCAGCTCTCATCCTCTCTGGCAGGGAGATTAGGATAGATTTTTGAATTCTGCTTAGGGATTAGAATGAGCTCCTGAAATTCATTTAATTTATACCCGAACTAGGATTTGCACCCTGGTCACTTAGCAATGAGATGCGATCTCATTGTGAGATGGAAGGCATCTTTAATGATTTAGCACACTGACTACGCCACCTAGACCTACTATTGATTTTTTTTAAGCTGCTTAATAAACTCATTATACAGAAGAAATCCAGTAAGTTTCTCAGGATAACAAAGCTTTGAATTTCTCCAGGGATTGTAGAGGATGCCTTATCAGTCTCAGACCACAGACCATTTCCAGTAATGAATGCTCTCACTGATTGCTGCAGCGTGTTTTCTTTGGAACACAAGCCAGTTGCTATTTTTCCCCTTGAAGAAATGGAAGAGATTTCTCTCCCTTATGACTAATACTTCATTTGTAATAACATTAGCTGGCTTAATTTTTCCTAAAGGGGAAATGAAGGGGGACTGAGTGACACAGAAAACTGGGAAGGGCCGGGATTATAGACACATTCAATGAACTATACATCTGAAAAATTTCCCTGAGCTCTACTGATGAGTGACTGTCTCCTGAATCCACAGAACAAGATAGCAGCCATGCAAGCATCTCCATGCCACCCAGCCAATATGCGTGTAACCAGGCCTGGACAGATTGGAGAAAATTAGATGAATTTAGTCTCCACAGTTTATTCAGTCAACGGCCTCTTTACTGAACTGGCCAGTTAGTTCCAGTTGTAGCTGTGATTTCTGTTGCTTCTTGCCCACTGGCAATTGAGACCACCAAACTCATTTCACATTAGCCACAGTACTGTCATTAGATTGTACCATTTTGCACTCACTGGGTGATGTGTCCCAGATTTGAGCTGGCACCCCGGAGATGAAAGGCTTTGGTCATTCCACTGAAATGAGTCAGACTATTTGAATCTTTATGCCAGGAAAATCTGGTTTTGATGGCAATTGAAAAAGCATTCAGCGCTGTAGGGCCTGATTCTGATCTCATGTATACTACACTGAAACATGTATACTACTGTAAGACAGCAGCCATTCCACTAGGCCAAAGGAATGGCATCAGCAGGAAACTAGCATAGATTCTGGTCCTTAAATACTGTGACCAAGGGGAGTCAGTTATGCACAGTGATGCTGCTGCTGCACAAATGCTCCTTTTGCATTCCCCACAAACATCATTAACAGGGCAGAATCCAGAAATTCAAAGGAGAGTCCGGTTGGCTCTGGATCAGAGGTGAAGTAAGAGTTTGGATGTCCAAGCATTTTTGCCAGGACTTCTTATCTGATCACAGTGGAATTCTTACCCTAAGAGCAGACTAAGTGAAGGCAGATAGTGCCTGGAACATTTCATCAGCATTGTTAGGCTTCCTTTTCTATTAATTTCTTCAGAGTTCTGAGGCAGCCAAGGTAAACACTCTGCACTGTTGTCATACTAAAGACCTAAATTACCACCCAGTCCTCCTTTGCCAAAAGGCTTGGAGGCTGAGAAGAGATTCTCAAGGCTTTGATAGGACACACAGAGACCCTGTTCCCCACTCCACTCAACCCCAGGAAAGGGGATGCCTGTCACCCACCAGGAGTCACCAAATAGATTTAGTCTCTTAGAATGCAGGAAAGAAATTAGAAACAAGGGAAATAGGTAACAGATAAGAAGTTCTGTGTGTTTCCATTAGATGAATTTAATTTAGATAGCAACAGGCTAGTGTATCTTAGCAGTTTCAGTCATCAAAGTCCTTTAGGCACATAACTGGGAGAAGACAGAGCACAGCCATCTTCAGGGACCCACTCAAACCGCCAAATGGGCCATGGAAGCTACCAGTGTAATTGGTGAACACTTCCACTCATCCTGCCTCCAGAAGGGGTAACGTCATCGGTTGCCAATCAGCACTCTCAGAAGCATAAACGAACTAGGGAAATACAACCTAGATGGAGCTACTATAAGTGGGTGCATAACTGGTTGGAAAACCATTCCCAGAGAATATTTATCAGTGATTCACAGTCATGCTGGAAGGACATAATGAGTGGGGTCCCGCAGGGATTGGTTCTGGGTCTGATTCTGTTCTATATCTTCATCAATAATTTAGATAATGGCATAGAGTCCTGCATTTAGGACTGAAGGATCCCATGCACTACTACATGCATTGCTACAGACTAGGGACCAAGTGGCTAGGCAGCAGTTCTGCAGAAAAGGACCTAGGGGTTACAGTGGATGAGAAGCTGGATATGAGTCAACAGTGTGCCCTTGTTGCCAAGAAAGCTAAAGGCATGTGGGGCTGTATAAGTAGGAGCATTGCCAGCAGATTGAGAGAAGTGATTATTCCCCTCTATTCGGCACTGATGAGGCTTCATCTGGAGTACTGTGTCCAGTTTTGAGCTCCACACTACAAGAAGGATGTGGAAAAACTGGAAAGAGTCCAGTGGAGGGCAACAAAAATGATTAGGGGGCTAGAGCACATGATTTACGAGGCGAGGCTGAGGGAACTGGGATTATTTAGTCTGCGGAAGAGAAGAATGAGGGGGGATTTGATAGCTACTTTCAACTACCTGAAAGGGGGTTCCAAAGAGGATGGATCTAGACTGTTCTCAGTGGTACCAGATGACAGAACAAGAAGTAATGGTCTCAAGTTGCAATGTGGGAGGTTTAGGTTGGATATTAGGGAAAACTTTTTCACTAGGAGGGTGGTGAAGCACTGGAATGGGTTACCTAGGGAGGTGGTGGAATCTCCTTCCTCAGAGGTTTTTAAGATCAAGCTTGACAAAGCCCTGACTGGGATGATTTAGTTGGGGATTAGTCCTGCTTTGAGCAGGGGGTTGGACTAGATAACCTCCTGAGGTCCCTTCCAACCCTGATATTCTATAATTCTATGATAGAGAGTACACTTATAAAATTAGCAGACAATACCAAGCTGGTAGGGGTTGCAAGTGCTTTGGAGGATAGGATTAAAATTCAAAATGATCTGGACAAACTGGAAAATGGTCTGAAGTAAATAAAATGAAATTAAATAAGGACAAATGCAAAGTACTCCACTTAGGAAGGAACAATCAATTGCACACATAGAATCATAGAATATCAGAGTTGGAATTGGATCAGAGTTCCAATTTTTCCACATCCTTTTTGTAGTGTGGGGCCCAAAACTGGACACAGTACTCCAGATGAGGCCTCATGAATGTCAAATAGAGGGGAATGATCACGTCCCTTGATCTGCTGGCAATGCCCCTACTTATACATCCCAAAATGCCATTGGCCTTCTTGGAAACAAGGGCACACTGTTGACTCATATCCAGCTTCTCGTTCACTGTAACCTCTATGTCCTTTTCTGCAGAACTGCTGCCTAGCCATTCGATCCCTAGTCTGTAGCGGTGCATGGGATTCTTCCGTCCTAAGTGCAGGACTCTGTACTTGTCCTTGTTGAACCTCATCAGATTTCTTTTGGCCCAATCCTCTAATTTGTCTAGAGCCCTCTGTATCCTATCCCTACCCTCCAGCGTATCTACCTCTCCTCCCACTTTAGTGTCATCTGCAAACTTGCTGAGGGTGCAATCCACACCATCCTCCAGATCATTAATGAAGATATTGAACAAAACCAGCCCCAGGACCGACCCTTGGGGCACTCCACTTTATACCGGCTGCTAACTAGACATGGAGCCATTGATCAGTACCTGTTGAGCCCGACAATCTAGCCAATTTCTATCCACTTTATAGTCCATTCATCCAGCCCGTACTTCTTTAACTTGCTGACAAGAATACTGTGGGAGACTGTGTCAAAAGCTTTGCTAAAGTCAAGGAACAACACGTCCACTGCTTTCCCCTCATCCACAAAGCCAGTTATCTCGTCATAGAAGGCAATTAGATTAAGTCAGGCATGACTTTCCCTTGGTGAATCCATGATGACTGTTCCTGATCACTTTCCTCTCCTTTAAGTGCTTCAGAATTGATTCCTTGAGGACCTGCTCCATGAATTTTCCAGGGACTGAGGTGAGGCTGACTGGCCTGTAGTTCCCAGGATCCTCCTTCTTCCCTTTTTTAAAGATGGGCACTACATTAGCCTTTTTCCAGTCGTCCGGGACGTTCTCTGATTGCCATGAGTTTTCAAAGATAATGGACAATGGCTCTGCAATCACATCCGCCAACTCCTTTAGCACTCTCGGATGCAGCGCATCCGGCCCCATGGACTTGGGCTCGTCCAGCTTTTCTAAATAGTCCCGAACCACTTCTTTCTCCACAGAGGGCTGGTCACCTCCTCCCCATGCTGTGCTGCCCAGTGCAGTAGTCTGGGAGCTGACCTTGTTCGTGAAGACAGAGGCAAAAAAAGCATTGAGTACATTAGCTTTTTTCACATTCTCTGTCACTAGGTTGCCTCCCTCATTCAGTAAGGAGCCCACACTTTCCTTGACTTTCTTCTTGTTGCTAACATACCTGAAGAAACCGTTCTTGTTACTCTTAACATCTCTTGCTAGCTGCAACTCCAAGTGTGATTTGGCCTTCTTGATTTCACTCCTGCATGCCCGAGCAATATTTTTATACTCTTCCCTGGTCATTTGTCCAATCTTTCACTTCTTGTAAGCTTCTTTTTTGTGTTTAAGATCAGCAAGGATTTCACTGTTAAGCCAAGCTGATCGCCTGCCATATTTACTATTCTTTCTACACATCGGGATGGTTTGTTCCTGTAACCTCAATAAGGATTCTTTAAAATACAACCAGCTATCCTGGATTTCTTTCCCCCTCATGTTATTCTCCCAGGGGATCCTGCCCACCAGTTCTTTGAGGGAGTCAAAGTCTGCTTTTCTGAGGTCCAGGGTCTGTATTCTGCTGCTCTCCTTTCTTCCCTGTGTCAGGATCCTGAACTCGACCGTCTCATGGTCACTGCCTTCCAGGTTCCCATCCACTTTTGCTTCCCCTACTAATTCTTCCCAGTTTGTGAGCAGCAGGTCAAGAAGAGCTCTGCCCCTACTTGGTTCTTCCAGCACTTGCACCAGGAAATTGTCCCCTACACTTTCCAAAAACTTCCTGGATTGTCTGTGCACTGCTGTATTGCTCTCCCAGCAGATATCAGGGTGATTGAAGTCTCCCCTGATAACCAGGGCCTGTGATCTAGTAAGTTCCATAAGTTGCCGGAAGAAAGCCTCATCCACCTCATCCCCCTAGTCCGGTGGTCTATAGCAGACTCCCACCATGATATCATCCTTGTTGCTCACACTTCTAAGACTTAGTCCAGAGACTCTCAGGTTTTTCTGCAGTTTCATACCAGAGCTCTGAGCAATCATACTGCTGTCTTACATACAATGCAACTCCCCCATCTTTTCTGCCCTGCCTGTCCTTCCTGAACAGTTTATATCCATCCATGACCGTACTCCAGTCATGTGAGTTATCCCACCAAGTCTCTGTTATTCCAATCACATCATAATTCCTTGACTATGCCAGGACTTCCAGTTCTCCCTGCTTGTTTCCCAGGCTTCTTGCATTTGTGAATAGGCACTTGAGATAACTCGCTGATCGTCCCTCTTTCTCAGTATGAGGCAGGAGCCCTCCCCTCTCGCGCGCTCCAGTTCGTGCTTCCTCCCAGTATCCCAGTTCCCCACTTACCTCAGGGCTTTGGTCTCCTTCCCCCGGTGAACCTAGTTTAAAGCCCTCCTCACTAGGTTAACTGGCCTGCTTGCGAAGATGCTCTGCCCTCTCTTTGTTAGGTGGAGCCCATCTCTGCCTAACACTCCTCCTTCTTGGAACACCATCCCATGGTCAAAGAATCCAAAGCCTTCTCTCCGACACCACCTGCATAGCCATTTGTTGACTTCCACGATTCGACGGTCTCTACCCAGGCCTTTTCCTTCCACGGGGAGGATGGACGAGAACACCACCTGCACCTCAAACTCCTTTATCATTCTTCCCAGAGCCACATCGTCTGCAGTGATCCGCTCAAGTTCATTCTTGGCAGTATCATTGGTGCCCACATGGAGAAGCAGGAAGGGGTAGCAATCCGAGGGCTTGATGAGTCTCGGCAGTCTCTCTGTCACATCCTGAATCCTAGCTCCTGGCAAGCAGCAGACTTCTCGGTTTTCCCGGTCAGGGCAGCAGATAGATGACTTAGTCCTCTGAGGGGAAATGGGAAATGACTGCCTAGAAAGGAGTACTGCAGAAAGGCATCTGGGGGTCAAAGTGGATCACAAGCTAAATATGAGTCAACAGTGTAATGCTGTTGCAAAAAAACCAAACATCATTCAGTGATTTATTAGCAGTATTGTAAGCAAGACATGAGAAGTAATTTTTCCATGCTACTTCATGCTGATTAGGCCTCAACTGGAGTATTGTGTCCAGTTCTGGGTGCCACATTTTAGGAAAGATGTGGACAAATTGGAGAAAGTCCAGAGAAGAGCAACAAAAAATGATTAAGGGTCTAGAAAACATGACCTATGAGGGAAATTTGAAAAAATTGGGTTTGTTTAGTCTGGAGAAGAGAAGTCTGAGAGGGGACATGATAATAGTTTTCAAGTACATAAAAGGTTGTCACTAGGAGGAGGGAGAAAAATTGTTGTAGTTAACTTCTGAGGATAGGACAAGAAGCAATGGGCTTAAATTGCAGCAAGGGCGGTTTAGGTTGGACATTAGGAAAAACAGAGTGGTTAAGCACTGGAATAAATTGCCTAGGGAGGTTGTGGAATCTCCATCATTGGGGATTTTTAAGAGCAGGATGGACAAACACCTGTCAGGGATGGTCTAGATAATACTTAGTCCTGCCTTGAGTGCAGGGGACTGGACCAGATGACTTCTCGAGGTCCCTTCCAGTTCTATGATTCTATGATAAGCTGTGATGTCATTCCCAGAAGGGCCTCTGCCATTTGCCTGGATAACCTTATAAAATGTCAGTGCCCCATGGGGACAGAGGCAAAGTATATGATACCCACACCTAAAACTAATCAAGAGCCTATGCACACATGGGACCTTTGCTTCTACCAGGCTTATTTGACTCACTTCTAACACCACCCATATTCTGAGCCTCACTATTTTGCTGCCAGGGAACCAAGGGGGCATGAAAGCAGGGTGGGTCATGGTGGAGCAGTCAGAGGGGAAGATGATTTTAGCAGTGTTTTTTTGGACAGGCTGGAAGAGGAGTGCAGAGGACAAAGAGAGGAAGTAACAGTAGTCCAGGAAAATGAGAAGCTAGGGTTTGGGCAGTGGGGAAAGAGAGGTATGGACAGACTATAGAGATGTTATAGAGGGAGAAGGAACAGGCTATGGTTACAGGATAGAAAACATTCTCAAGTGACATTCAAGTTGAGACAGTGGGAGAATAGACAAGGGAGGAAGGGGAGCTATAAAACAATTCAGGAGGCTGAACTCTCTTTTCCAAATACACAGTGATTCCAAAAACCTTCCTTGATTTTGCAGTCACTGTAGCGGACAGGATGAGTTTCCCCTTGTAATGTGGGGAATGAATTCCCATTTCATCATTGGAGCATCACTGAATAAACATGATAAGAGTTAGAGGGCCATATACTGTTCTCTTGCTCCAGCAAAAACCCAGAAGAATACAATGGAAGTCTGTGGTGTTATTCTGGATTTAACTGAGAACAGAATCTGGCCTATAGACTTAAAATCCCAGCAATGTGGCCTGGCTGCACTGAAGTCAATATATATTACATCCAACAAACTATGCTGAAAGACCATTAAGTTGCAAAGTCAAGCCCTCAAAAATGAGGAAAGGCCATACTTGAGGTTTCCTCTGCAACATTAATTTGTCTTCCTTGCAACATGATACAATCTATAAATTCATGATCATGTCCCATTTCCACAGAGCCTATGCCTCATTCAGTGAATGGGTAGATATTCAATATTTCTTTTTATTCTCCTCATTCAGTGTATGGCCCCATGCCTTACTATTAATTTCCTCCTGGGAGTTTCTAACGTGGTCTCACCATAGTATCAAATTGCTCCAAAAACATTAATGAATTTATCTTCCCAATACCCTGTCAGATTTGGTGCTATCATCCCCATTTTACAGTAGGGGAGCTGAGACACAGAGAAATTAAGGCCAATATTGTCAGAAGTGTCCACTAATTTTGAGTCCCTAACTTGAGACACCCAGACCCTGATTTTTCTGAGTACTTTGCATTTTGCAAGCACTTTATGTATTCGAAGCACAGTTCCCAGTGACCTCAGTTGCTGCTGTGAGTGCTCAGCACTTCTGCGAATCAGATCCCAGGGTCTCAAATCAGACATCCAGAAAATGAGGAACACACAATTAGTGACCACCTGTGAAAAATGAGGGTTAAGTGACTTGCCCAGCATCACATCAGAATTTGATGGCAGACGTAGGGATCCAGTTCTCCAGGGCAGCATTCAACTGCCTTCACCATGAGACCTTACTTTCTTTTCCTGCAATTTCCTGCCTCATTCATCACAAACCTTCCAACTTCTGCAACTAATGAAGCAGAGGTCCTACAGACAATAGCCTTCTTCTCTACACAGCCCTGAGTCATCCTCAGAGCTGGTCCATTCTGTGCACTGAATGAGGCAGGAGTCCCTAGAAAAAATACTGTGTGACCATGTAATCAAAGAGGTATCAGGCACAAAAGGGCTGAATTAAGGATTATAATAGGCAAGAAAAAGAACTAAAAAAGAGAAAGAAACTGTGGAAACAGCTTGAAAGCATATTGACCCCCAGTTTGGGTCAGCCTCAGTGTTTGGACCTTTAGCTCCTTGGCACAGACCTCTGCTACTTGAGCTAGTAGAGTAACCAACAGTAATAGCAGGCTGAGTATGTGGACCAGGCATCAGAGGGGGACGAGACCCACTCTGCCAGTGGGTTTTACAGACATTTGCTGACAGTGGAGGACTGGAGAGATTCAGGTCTCCTGGGTTCAGTTCCAGGTTCTGGAGGAAGTGTGCTCTAATGATGGGAGACTCTTCTGCCCCCTATCCTCCACACCCCCATCTGCTCCTATCTTCCTTGCCCCCACCCCTTCCTCTGCTCCTATTCAATCCAATCCCCCTCCCCTGTTCCTGTCTCCCACTACTTCTCCCCACTTTCTGGCTCCTGTAATCCCCCCTTCCTGTTTTCCCCCATTCTCCACCCCAATTCCTCAGCCCTCTGCATTCAGGCCACTCCCTCCTCCATGCTGCCTGGGCGCCAGCGGGGGGAACACTGAGGCAACAGGAGGCACAGCTTGGTACCAGGCCAACCTGGCATAGCAATTGCGGGGAGAGTCCTGCAACCCCCAGATGCAGCTTGCTCAGTCGCTCCGAGGGGGATGGCACATATGCAGTCCAGTCACATGTAGGAGTTGTGAGGGTTGGAATGTGCTCAGTGCAAATGGCATCTTCGGATAATTTAGCTGTCAAAGTCTAACAAATCTCTATAGAACATGTGAAAACTGCAATTTTTCAAAGACTCAGACTTGGCCAAATTTGGACAGATTTTCCCAGGAAAAGCAAAAGGCACATCCCTGAGTTCAGGGCAGCTCCCCCTGTCCTGCTGCAAAGTACCTGGGTGCTAGAACTTCTCAAAAAAATTCTTACAATCAATTCATTCACATGGGCAAAACAACATATTTTCCCCTAATCTCATTCTTGGAAATGGTCAAACCACTTCTGCTGAAACATTAAAAAATATTCCACTTGAGGCAGACACCAAGCATGGAAAACTTCAGTCCAAACAGTTACAGTTTGGCAAAATTATAAGCAACTGAAAACAGTTCTAATGGGAAATGTTGGCCAACCTTAACTAAAGGTGTCACGATGATATCATTTATAACCTTTGGGACATGGAAAGCACAGTCTACAGCTATTAACTCATCAAAAAGCAAATCAGAACCCTACTTAGGGAAGGGTGAGGGAAGGGGGTACTCATCTGGTACCAGCTGGAGAAGCAATTCTTATCTTATCATGCAAGGTCTCACTCAGTCAAAATAAATGAACTAGATTTGAGATGGAAAAATGCATAGGACAAGTCATAGTGAATAATAATTACCCTATATGACCGCAACCTAAAACTCCAACATCAAAGCAGTTCTCGCTGGCTACACGTGCAAATACAGAATTAACCCATATGTCTAATTACACTGTGTGTGTGCCTGGATGAATGTATGTGTATGTCTGAGTGTGTGCGAGAGTGAGTTTGTGGGCCTGATTCTCCCTGCCTTGAACCATGTGCAATGATTTACACCTGTGAAAGTGGAGTGCAAAGCAGGTGTGAGGATTCTAGTAAATCAAAATTCTCCACTCACCTGCACTGCTGGGAGCATTCTACATCCACTTTGCATAGACACCAGTGATAATGTAATGTGCAAGGCATTGGGAGAATCAGATTGTGTGTGCCCACATGTATACACGCATACACACAATATGATGCGCACACACAAAAATGCCCTCACACACATGCACACACTCAGATTAAATCACACACGCACAGATGCACTCATGCACATTCAAACAGATATACCCTCACAAAAAGATGCACACACACTCATGTACATACAGCTGCATTTACACACATATTTTATAGTTGCCATATTTCCCTGGGGGCCACCATCACCTCTGTGACGCAGGGTGCCACCTTCCTCAAAGCCAAGATGAGAGCTGCCTAAGGACATCACATCACAATCGGAACATTTACAGTACAAATGGCCTTACCTAGCTGGTGCCTGCAGCACAGAGAGCAGGCTGCTGTGCACATAGTCCCAGTATGTCTCCACAGCACCAATATAGTATCTTCTGGTGATTCCAAAGCTCTCCTGAAAGAAACAACCCAGCAGAAAGCAGCACAGGACTCCTCCCGGCATGGTGCCCCTCATGCTGGAGAGGCAGAAGAGTTTCTGATTAAAAAAATAAATTTCTGACAAGAAAAAGATTTATCTTCCATCCAGCAGCTTTAATCCACAGGAAAAAATGTGGGGAAGTCGGCACCCACTGGCTCAGTCAAACCTCTGGAAAGTTTTCTGAGGATATCAGGAGAGGGAGTCGTTGTGACTGGAGCAGTGCAGAGGGGAACATGCGTAAGTGACAGGATCTCCCTTCTGGGTAGTAGCAACAGGATGAGAGAAAAAAACAAAGGGAAAAGGGAGGCCAAACAAAGCTTAAACTTTTCCTGGTCTGCAGCACTCCAGGTGCAGGGTGTTTATTTGTATTCTGAGGCATCCACTGAGTCAAAATCTTGGAGTGAGTTGTGAAAGGGAGGGGTTTGTTGGCCAGGGGAATTTAGGTGTGGTCTCTGCCTACTCCCGCCTCCTCTCTCAGCTGCAAAGGAAAAAAGCAAGGCTTGGGTCAAGTTCAGTCTCCCACAGTCCATGGAGAGCAAGGTGCTTTACTTTCTCATAGCAATAAGCAGCCAGGATGCAGAGACTAGCCTGAGCTGCAAAATTACGATTCATCTAGATATGAAAACTGTTCAGATCCAGGGCTTGGGTCCAGCCCATTATAGATTCAGGGGCCAAGAAGGAAATTTGGACTCAAAGCCAAGTTCTGGTTCTGCAGCCTCTGAAAGTTCATGAAGTGCAGATTCAGGGGACAGTATATTCCCAACATTGCTCTTATGGTATTGATACATATGGCTTATTGCAGATAGGCAGGGCTGTCTAGCTCTAGTGATCAGCATAGCCTCACATGCTGACATCATACAGTGTAACCACACTAAAGATGGACCCAAAGCAAAACTCCAGATCCAACCACTTCCAGACTAGTCATTGCCATCAGATGACTCGTTTCAGAGTAGCAGCCGTGTTAGTCTGTATTCGCAAAAAGAAAAGGAGTACTTGTGGCACCTTAGAGACTAACAAATTTATTAGAGCATAAGCTTTCGTGAGCTACAGCTCACTCGATGAAGTGAGCTGTAGCTCACGAAAGCTTATGCTCTAATAAATTTGTTAGTCTCTAAGGTGCCACAAGTACTCCTTTTCTTTTTTCATCAGATGACTGTTAAGTAGCTTATACACAACAGCTACAGGTCTCTCATTCCAACACCTGCTATTCCAATAGGGAAGCAAAACAATGAATGGGCCATGGAGACCAACGCCACTGCTTATCGGGGAAATCCTTTGTTCATGGCAACAGCTGCTACTAGTGTGTGAGGGAGTGGGTGAAAGTTGGGGTATCTAAAATCCCAGATCATCTGTGACTTTTGATGACTGAAGTTTGTTGGATTCTCAGCAATCCCACACCAGTTTGATCCAATGCCAACTAGAAGTTTAACCTTGATACTTCCTGATGCCAAGGTGTGTGTGTGCCGGTGCACATGTGACAAGATCTGGACATCAACTCTGTCTGGCAATATCCTGAATAAAAATTGCTTCCCAGTACAACGTGCTTTGTTTATGCCTGATAATAGTGAGCCCAGTCCTGAAGACAACAGGAGTTTTGCTTTTTGTGGGAGCAGGACCAGGACCTACACAGAGGGTTATACATACTAATACAAGGCTAATCAAACTTCACATTTTTGGGCATCAGCTAATCACCATAAAGGACATTTCTGTCCATGGAATAAGGCTGCACTATTGAGTAAGTAGACTGTGGATTTATTTTCCACTTTCCTGTGGAGCATTAGCCAGATTGGATGCTGGTCTACATAGTCTGAACTGCTATAGCAGGGGTGGCCAACCTGTGGCTCCAGAGCCACATGCGGATCTGCAGAAGTTAATATGCGTCTCCTTGTATAGGCACCGACTCTGGGGCTGGAGCTACAGGGGCCAACTTTCCAATGTGCCGGGAGGTGCTCACTGCTCAACTCCTGGCTTTTCCACAGACTCTGCCCCCACTCCACCCCTTTCTGCCCCTTTCCCTGAGCCCGCTATGCCCTCGCTCCTCCCCCTCCAAGCCTCCAGCACCCCACAAAACAGCTGATTGGGAGGTGCTGGGAGGGAGGGGGAGGGGAGCTGATGCGGGGCTGCTGACGTATTACTGTGGCTCTTTAGCAATGTACATTGATAAATTCTGGCTCCTTCTCAGGCTCAGGTTGGCCACCCCTGTGCTATGGACTATCCTACATACTAACATGGGCAAAAATCACGTGGATTAGCCTCATACCACATCCACCCCAGTTACAGGCTCAAGGGAAATCCCTTTTCTGGGTGTTACAGAGGACCACAAGATGATCCACAAATGTCTCCTACGTGTATGCCACACAGTCATCTACCCCTTCTTAAACACTTCCATTCCACCACACACTTTCTTTAAAATCACCCCAATGGGGAATCCATTGTGAACACACCCACCTGGCTGGGCCCAAATGGAGTGACAGAATGGAAGAGAGTTGGAAACACCCCATACCACAATGCCTAGTGACCTTCTGCACGGCAAAAGCAAACAATCTTCCTCTCTCTGAGTCTAGGAGAGCAGCTCAGAAATGATTCACCAAAATGTTTTATGCAAATCTTTCACTATTTTTAAGTTCACATTTTTCTTTCTTGTTTTTAAGGACCAGAAAATTCTCCCCCCACTCTGAGTTCATTGATTTTTTTCTCTCTGTAAACAAATAATAAAAAGGCAGGAAGATGAGGAGTGAGGGTCCTGCCTTGCTTTGTCCTCTGCTATGCAAATGAGGTGATGCGGGAAATGCTCCATGAGTCATTCCCAGGAAGCCTCTTCTCTGAAATAATGCACGTGCAAGGTGAACAACTCCTTGGCTGCTTCTTGAGGCACCTAAGGGAGTGGGAGGGGTGCAGGAAAGAGGCCAGTGCACCTTGACTGCTCAGCTGAACCCCAGTTAGGCTTAAGAGAGGCCACCTGGGACCTAGAGGGAAGGAGCTCAGGTCATGGTTGCTTGGAACAATTTTGATAGTGTGCTGAGAACCATTGAACAAAACTGTAAACCCTGTATATAATGGAAACCACTTCAAGCCAGGGGTGCTGCAGCACCCCCCGCATCCCTAGTTCCAGCATCTATTGCTGGGGTGAGTCACAGCATGAGAGGAGCCAGAAGGAGGAGGTGTCTGAGACTCAGAGACAGGATGCAGCAAGGAAGAGCTGGCAGCAGTTGCTTGGGAGAGAGCAGTAGGAGACCCAGTAGAGAGAGCTGATTTCCCACAAGAGCTGGAACGGGAGTATTGGTGAGAACTGGCCACAGCTTGGGGAGCTGATGAGCAGCCCCCAGGAAAAGGGGAAGAGCCATCTTGGTCAAGGGAAACCGAGCCTGGAAGCAAGAGGATGGCTGCTGAAGGGTGGATCCCTGAGCCAGGGTAGGACGCACAGGCAAGGAGGTGTGGGGAGGGAAATGCTGTGGGGAGCCCTCTTGCAGGAGACCTGACTTGGGGACTGTGTAGTAAAGGAGTTGTGAGACTGATTCCTCAGTCAGGGAAGCCTCAAGAGTGGGGCCCTGCATGAGGAGCAAAAGGATCTGGGAACACAATGCTGCGATTGACTCTTGGGTAGGTGACGTCAGGTGATCTCCCCAGAGAGGGGAATGGAAAACCTGTTGTATCTTGGTATGTTTACGATGGGAATTGGAGAATGGTTTTACTACAAGGGTTTTTGAGAATCACTGCTGTGGTGTAGTTGAATAAATTAAGGCCGGAGGCAGGCTTTGTGACAGACACTGAGAGATATGATCCATTTGTGGGTGGAAGAAAGGGAAAACTGAGGCAGGCCCATCTGTTGTGCTGCAGCCTGACACTGGAGGTTGCCCCACACGGGGCTAGCCTGCCACAGGGGGAATTTGTATTCACAAGGCACAACAGATTTAATCAGGACAGATCTCTGCTTTCTTCTCCCTCATAGAAAGACATCTCATTGTCCTCTAATGATCACCAGCGCTACAGGCTCAGTTCTGAACAATGCCACACACAGGAGCCAGGCTGGGAATCTCTGGCGAGCAGTGTGTGGGGGAGCTGACCTCTCCTGTGCTGTTCCTCTGAAGGCCACCGACCTTGTCCTCCATGACAGGAGTGCAGGCTCTTCCTGGATTGGAGCCCAGTTGTGGGGTTCACTGGTTCACACTTACACACTCTATGTCCTGGCAATGGCATCGAGGTGCACAAAATGTCCCCACTTGATAGGTCCAACACTCAGGGCTCACTTACCACTTACCACCCCTCCACCCCAAATAAATTAGAGCAGCCCTGAGAGATACCTTTGTCCCTCAGATCCTGTGTCAATCACAGCTTGGCTGGCACTGGGGACACTGGGAGCCAGGGAGAGCATTTATCCCACGGTCCGTGGTAACTGTGGGCTTTATGCTCAGTCACACACATATTTATTCGTTAAGGCCCTGCTCATGGGTACTGAGCCAATAGAAGCCACTGGATGGAGCTCCTCCCGGGAGCTGAGCCCCATGGCAGCACTCACAGCACTGAGCCCCAGCTCCTTGAGTGGAAGGAACAGGAATCCAGCCCAGCCCTTGTCTCCCCACCAGACACCAAGAACCTGCCCTTTTCCCCAATGGAAAATATTTTCTTCCTCTTTCTTTCCATTTTCTGTTCCCCTTCATGTCACCCTTTGAATCTCCTTGGCACTGATGCAAATTCTAGAAGTGAAATGCCAGGAATAAAAAACTGAAAGAAGAAAAGAAAGAGGTAAATCTAGGGAGAGAGGGGAAGGAGGAAATTAACATGAGTCTCTGACCAGCAGTGGTGGATTAGCCACTGGTCCGATGGGGCCTGTGCCCAGGAGCCCCGGACAACTGGGGGGCCCTGGCAAAAATCTGCCACCAGGCACCGGAAGCGCGGAGTCCAAGCCACCAGACGGGCGAGGCAGAGGAAGCCCCTGCGCTCCAACTCCACTCCCTGTCAGAAACCACGGGATGGGAGAAGCCCCCCTCAGTGACCCCCAACCCTGTCCCCAGCAGGGGAAGCCCCCGTGCCTGTTTCCACTCTCCGGAAGAAGCGTTGAGCAGGTGGGGTAGAAGAAGCCCCAGTGCTCCCTCCCTGGTCCCCCACAGAAGTGC
The DNA here is from genome assembly GCF_009764565.3 of Dermochelys coriacea. Lineage (NCBI taxonomy): Eukaryota > Metazoa > Chordata > Testudines > Dermochelyidae > Dermochelys > Dermochelys coriacea. The sequence goes on from NC_050076.1 coordinate 59,262,854, forward strand.
AGAGGGTGGAGGGGGAAGCCCCAGCACCCAAATCACTGCTGCCACCCTGGGACTGGAGGAGCTGTCACTCCACACTGCAGCCCCAGGGCCATGGCGTGGGGACAGAGCTCCAGTCTTGGGGCCGCATGGGGTGGGGTGGGGTGGGGTGGGATGGGGAGGCAGAAAGGAGCAAAGGGAGTTGTGGGGCTGCAGAGGGGGTCAGAATGTGGGGGGGACACTAGCTGGAACAGGGGCTGCCCGTGGAAGGGGCAGAAAGGGGTGGGGCCATTGGTAGGGCTGCAGGCAAAAGGGGAGGGGCAGGGCTGCAGGTGGAAAGGGTGGGGAGGGACCCTCCACTTATTCTGACTCAGGGCCCCAGGAAACCTTAATCCGCCTCTGCTGACCAGACCTGGGAATTTACCTCTTGGGCTCTAGGAACAGGAATGCATCCAGCCTTGCAGCCCCTCAGAGAGGCAGAGCAGCATTATCCCCCTTTTACAGCTGGGGAAGCTGAGGCACAGAGTGGGGAAGTGACTTGCCCAAGGCCACACAGTGATTAAACAGCAAAGCTGACATCAGAGCCAGGATTTCAGACTCCAGGTGCTGCTATGATTGTTCCCCAGGTCTGAGCTGCTTCTGGAACTGCTGGGTAGGGCTCAATCTTGCTTTACCATTTCCCCCATTCAGCTATCCTGTCCTCTGCAATATAGAGCAGTTTGATGTCATTTGGCTTCCTTCCCCCATCCTTGTGTGCTCCCATCATGATGTGCTCTAGGCCAGATCCTCAGCTTAAGCGACTCGGCAGAGCCCCATCTGTAGTCAATGCAGCAATGTCAATTTACCCCAGCTGCTCTGTCCCTCTGTGGTTTTGCATCACTGTTGACACTGTGGGAGTGAAGAAGCCACCCAAGGCATCCCGGGGACAAGAGGGGGGAAGGAAGGAGGGGCAGAGAACCCCTTCTCTTCCCAGCACAACTCCTTCCCATTGTGAGTACATTGAGTTTGGCCACTTTAGGGGAAAACCTTCCAAGCAATGATACTATCTAGCAGGGCTCCTACTACGGATGCAAAATTTTCTAGGGACTCTCCCCTTTAACAAGTGAAAAAACCCAGCTCTCTGGGGGACTGCCCACTCCTTCCTTCTCGTTATCTAAGGGGATGGCTGACACAGCAGCAAGCTCACAACCTGGGCGGAAAACACTCTCCCCACAGCTCAAAGCATAGAAATTAAAAACTAGCAATTCCTCAAGTTCAAGTAAAAGCTGCAGCAGCTTCTCGCCTTGCGTCCAAGGGTTTGCTTTCTTAAAAAAACATGTTTTGCAGCAAACATCTGACTAGGGCAAAAGCATTTAGTGGGCATTCCCACACATCCTGTCAACTCCGCATCTGTCTTGGTGAGGCTGTATATTCTCCAGGGCAAGGGCTGTCTGTGTTATATCTCTTGTAAAGCGTTTTTAACAACTAAGAATAATACCCACCTGTCTGACACTTTTCATTCATAGATCTCTCAGCACTTTACACAGGTGGGCAGAATCATTATTCCCATTTCACATATGGGGAAACTGAGGCACGGAGCAAGAAAGTGACTTTGCCACTGGCCTGCTGGGTGATGTTGGATAAGCCAGAAATAGAATCAAATGGAAAAATCTGGAAAAATATTTGTTTTGGTTCGACTCAACATGAAATGTTTTCATTTTTCTTGACCACAATGAAAAAAAAATTGTTTGACCCAAAACATTTTGCCCCTTTTTTCATTTCATTTAGTTTCTTTGTCTATTCTTTTTAAATAAATCTAGCAAAGTTTCAAAACAAGTGATCATTTTGTAACAAACAGTCAAAACAGATCATTTTGAAAATGTTTAAACAAAAGGTTTTGATTTTTTTTCTTCTTTTTCCCCTCAGCTGAAACTCTTGGCTGAATTTGACTTGGATATGTGAATAGTTGCACTCACCCTGTAACTAATAGTTAATTTGCCAAAAAAATGCAATCTGCAAAACTTTTCCCAGCTCCACTCCTGATCTCTGATTGGTGCCCTTCCACACAAATAAATAAAACAATAATAATAATAGCAACTAAAGGCTGGAAGGTGAAGGGGTCATCTTGTGGTTAAGGGAGAGACTTTGGAGTTGGGAGAACAGTGAGCTGTTCCTGCCTTCTCCACTGACTCAGTTTCTGGCCTTCGTCAAGTCACTTAACATCTCTATGCCTCTGTTTCCCCATCTGTGACACTGAGGTGATCTTAATCCTTAGCTGCTAGCTTGTAAAACATTTTGAGATCCTTGGACAGAAGGTGCCTCAGCAAGGAACATATGGATTTCCTTAAAGTGGGGCAGAGCTGGTAGTTTTGCACAACTCTAGCCAAGATCCATTATGTGTATATCAATACTACCTGGGGAGCCCAACCAAGGACCAGGGCCCCATTGTGCTAGATGTTGGTCAGGCAAGCAACAGAAAGAAGGCTAGTATGGGAGGCTAGTTAGACCATACTCATTCAACTGTGCTGGCTTGTGCTGGAGCTGAACCTCTGCCTCTGCACAGAGCTGAGTAGCAGGATGGGGTGGAATCAATGGGACTCCTCATGGGAGTAAGGGGACCAGGGATTTAGCCCTGAATTTGCAACCTAATGAGCACCTAATGAGCTGGAAAATTCTAATTCACCTAATTTGCAACCTTTCCAGCACCTAATGAGCTGGAAAATTCTAGCAATTCACAGCCACTTAAAGCAAGCCTCACTGGGAAGTGCTAGACAGTGGAAGAACTTTGCTGTCTGAATAGGAGTAGAGCTCCTGCTCTCTCGCCTTCCTCCTCCTATAAGCTGGGTCTGAACCAAGCCCTGCTCCAGCCTCAGTGTTTGGGGTGATTGAAATCTGTGTCCGGATGGTGCACACAGGCTCATCACCACTAATTTCTGATGGTGATCAACACTGCGGGGTCCTGCAGCACTGGGCCTGCTCAGAGTTCCAAGCGAGCAGAAAGGGTTCCGGTGGGTCTGGACCCAGAACATCCAATTGGTCTGGGGGAGGGAAGTTCCCCTCTTCTCTTCACACCCCCCTGGCCACTTTCAGGCTCAGCTTGCTGTGTTCAGCGACCAGCTCAGCAGCAATGTCTCTTGGTGATCGCAAAGGAGGAATGAACTGGCCAGAGGCTCCATACCCCTCACCTGATTTTTGCCCTCTTAATTAAACACATTTAAGGACAACATTGAAAAGATGCCCATTGAAACTGTGCCTTTAACAAGGTGCCAGTCCTCCCAGCACAACGTTCTGGAAGCATTTTGTCTGAGTCAGTGGCACTCAGTCACCAATGTCAAAGAGGGCGACATTAACCCTAGACACAGACCCCAGTACCCACGTATGCACAGAAAGCCCGGCTCGTTTCCCTGCAGAGTGTGTTCTCAGTTACACAGAGGGTTTGTAGGGTAAACATTATTCAGAAAAAAGTGGACCACGTCTAATCTCTTCTATGTAAGTGACTCAGGGGCTGCCCGTTTCTACCACCTTCTATCTGTATAGACTGTGAACAATTTGAGTCAGGGCCTGTCTCTAATAATGATTATGAACAGTGCCTAGCACAATGGGGCCCTGAAATTGGATGCAAGCTATTGTGCTACTGTAATAGTGCACTCCGTTTATAAGAATCATTGATATAAGAATCAACCACACATAGTGATTGAAACCACTGAGACAAAATTATTCCTACACCTAAAATACTCTGCTTATAAGAATCAAATCATGCAGGATGGATGTGATTCCTATAAAAGGAGTGCACTGTAATAGCAAAGCTTCAAAGGTTTTGCCCTGACTCATTTTCCTTTATTCCACTGTGTTCCAGTCTCTACCTCGTGCTTCATTTCAACCCAGATACCTTCCAACAATGTAACTAAGGATCTTGTCAGCCCTGACCCCTCCCCAGCCTTGTCCAAAGGGGGATTTTATTCATGCAGCTGATATTTATCACACAGAGGGTCAGATCCTCAGCTTGCTGTATGCCAGCATTGCTTCATTGACGTGAATGGACATATGCCAATTTACATTACCTGAGGCTCTAACCCTTACTGCCTACCTTAGAGGAGTCACTTTTGGATCCTGCTGACTAATTCTGAGCTGAGCAATAAAGAAAGAAATGAGATTTTGCAAATGGATGCTCACTAGTTAGTGAGCACAGAATCATTACAAGGGAATTCTCCCTTGTGATGTTAGCCAAAAAGTTGTTTTCAATTTTGGAAATTAATAAAAAAGTTTTGTCTTTTGTTTCTTTTCTCTCTCACTTTGACATGAAAAGTAAATCCATTTGGGGTGCTACAATGTAAAGGAAGTAAACCCAGAAGATTTCAGAGAGAGAGAGCCTGTTCTCTTTCAGCTGAGATACATGATCATACCATGAGGAAATTTGCTGGGAGAGCCTTTCCCAATGGAAAGTATTGTTAATTATCACTGTAGTGCCTAGCAGGGACTCATATAACCAGGGCCCCATGATGCTAGATGTTGTACAAATACAGAACAACAGAAGGTTCTGCCCCAAAAAGCTTATGATCTTAGTCATAGAATCATAGAATATCAGGGTTGGAAGGGACCTCAGGAGGTCATCTAGTCCAACCCCCTGCTCAAAGCAGGCCCTAATCCCCAACTAAATCATCCCAGCTAGGACTTTGTCAAGCCTGACCTTAAAAACCTCTGAGGAAGGAGATTCCACCACCTCCCTAGGAAACCCATTCCAGTGCTTCACCACCCTCCTAGTGAAAAAGTTTTCCCTAATATCCAACCTAAACCTGCCCCACTGCAACTTGAGATCATTACTTCTTGTTCTGTCATCTGGTACCACTGAGAACAGTCTAGATCCATCCTCTTTGGAACCCCCTTTCAGGTAGTTGAAAGTAGCTATCAAATCCCCCCTCATTCTTCCCTTCTGCAGATTAAACAATCCCAGTTCCCTCAGCCTCTCCTCATAAGTCATGTGCTCCAGCCCCCTAATCATTTTTGTTGCCCTATGCTGGACTCTTTCCAATTTTTCCACATCCTTCTTGTAGTGTGGGGCCCAAAACTGGACACAGTACTCCAGATGAGGCCTCACCAGTGCCGAATAGAGGGGAATGATCAAGTCCCTCAATCTGCTGGCAATGCTCCCACTTATACAGCCCAAAATGCTGTTAGTCTTTGTGGCAATAAGGGCACACTGATGACTCATATCCAGCTTCTCATCCACTGTAACCCCTAGGTCCTTTTCTGCAGAACTGCTGCCTAGCCACTCGGTCCCTAGTCTGTAGCAGTGCATGGGATTCTTCCTTCCTAAGTGCAGGACTCTGCACTTGTCCTTGTTGAACTTTATCAGATTTCTTTTGGCCCAATCCTCTAATTTCTTTAGTTCCCTCTGTATCCTATCCCTACCCTTCAGCATATCTACCACTCCTCCCAGTTTGGTGTCATCTGCAAACTTGCTGAGGGTGCAATCAACACCATCCTCCAGATCATTAATGAAGATATTGAACAAAACCAGCCCCAGGACCAATCCTTGGGGCACTCCGCTTGATACTGGCTGCCAACTAGACATGGAGCCATTGATCACTACCCATTGAGCCCGACGATCTAGCCAGCTTTATATCCACCTTGTAGTCCATTCATCCAGTCCATACTTCTTTAACTTGCTGGCAAGAATACTGTGGGAGACTGTATCAAAAGCTTTGCTAAAGTCAAGGAATAACACATCCACTGCTTTCCCCTCATTCACAGAGCCAGTTATCTCATCATAGAAGGCAATTAGGTTAGTCAGGCATGACTTTCCCTTGGTGAATCCATGATGACTGTTCCTGATCACTTTCCTCTCCTTTAAGTGCTTCAGAATTGATTCCTTGAGGACCTGCTCCATGATATTTCTAGGAACAAAGGTGAGACTGATTGGCCTCAGTGTAATCCAAGACACAACAGATGGATGCCCCACACTGATGGGGGACCAAAAGGAAACAGTAAGACAATAATCATGACGATGCCATTAGTTCATTAGTATTCTATCACCCTAATCAAGATCACCCTAATCAAGTCAAAAATACATTCTCTGCCAGATATGGGTTACCTCCCCCCTTCCACATGAAAGATCCCCAGATCAGACCATGCTGGCTAATACCCACTTATCATTGTTAAAGCCTTCTACAGGAGCCCCAGACTGGGATCTTCCTTGCCAACTCACAGGAGGTTTCATACAACAAGCCAGATCTTCAGGTGCTTCAGTGTTTTCAATGGAGCTACACTGATTTTGACTAGCTGAGAATCTGGCCCAATGTTCTAACCTCAGGACCTTCTTCAACACCCAATGAAGTTAATAGTACTCTCCCTGACTTCTTTGAGTATTGGCTTGAACCCTGAATGAGCCACTTAATCAAGTGTTATCTTTTACTAAAACCCCCTAAAACTTGCCATGTCCCTTTTCTGTGCTTTCTTCTGAATCACTGCAGTTATTGGGTCAGAGTATTTCTCCTTTCTAGTTTTTTTTCTCACATCTGTGGCATTTCTGAATGAATCAGGCAGATAGATACCTAGGATGACATAGGTGGAGAACAAAGACAAAACTCAAGACAAAATACTTTCTAACCCACAGAAGTGTATTGTGCAGTAGAAGCAAGATGGGACATGCATTCTGGGAAGAGAAGATGGTGTGGTGTATTGCTTTATTTTAGAAGGACCCTATTAATTGGGACTTGTCCCATAAAATGTAAGATTAATGCAGATAACTTTTATATGGGAGTGCAGATCATCAATGGCTCTCCAGTGTTGCCGACCCATTAGTAAAATTTTCCCACAATCACCTTGATGCTTTTTCCCACACTGCCCCCTATGTCTGGAAGGAGTTCCCTGTAATAATCCACAATGACACTGCATCCTCCTCCTTCAAGTCTCTCCTTAAAACTCACCTCTGCCAGGATGCCTACAAAAGACTCAGCTGGTGCTCTGTGACCAGTGCTTATTACACTAATCATACTCTTCTCACCTTTACCTTGTGCTTTTCTGGCCTGTTTCATTGTATCAACCTGATTTCTCCCATCATACACTTAAATTGTAAGCTCTTTGGGGGCAGGGACTATCTTTTTGTTCTGTGTTTGTACAGCACCTAGCACAGTGAGTCCTGACCCATGATTGGTGCTTCTGTGTTCTACTGCAATACAAAATAATAATCTTTAAATTCATGAGGCTACTCTAATATATGCCAGGGCCCAGGAAGAAGCCTGCACAGCTTCACAATACAGTAAGTACAAAAATAGCTTTGCTCTCCGCATTTGCTTCCCCCATCTCCGCTTTTGGCAGAGTGCTGAGAGCTAACAATTGTCCCAGCACTCTGGTCACTTAAGCTCTGGTTAGTTTCCCCAGTCCAGAGAAAACTTGATTGAGGAATGGATTATTTAATTACCTGACAGGTTTCAGAGTAGCAGCCGTGTTAGTCTGTATTCGCAAAGAGAAAAGGAGTACTTGTGGCACCTTAGAGACTAACAAATTTATTTGAGCATAAGCTTTCGTGAGCTACAGCTCACTTCATCGGATGCATCCGATGAAGTGAGCTGTAGCTCACGAAAGCTTATGCTCAAATAAATTTGTTAGTCTCTAAGGTGCCACAAGTACTCTTTTTCTTTTTAATTACCTGACCTGATTGTGGATTAGGGACTCTAAGGAGCTAATTGTCCCATCAGCTGGGAATGGTAGTTAAAAAAGCACAGGAAGCAAATGTAGAGGGAGAAGGGCATCGCAGGAGGATGAGAGCTCTCCTGTTCCTTGAAGAAAGGGCTGATAGTGTTGCAGATAGAAAGGCTGGATGGGATTGTGATGGTGGTGATAATATAAATACATCACATAAAGGCATTAACAAATGAGGAATTCAAGACTGTGTTGTTATCTATCAGCTCTGTGTTCCTGGGAACCAGGGTGCAGTACCCAGCCTGTCTGACTCACAAAAGACCTTCCCTCTCCCCACAACAGCCTCTGCTTGAACCAAAGCTAATCAGAAGAAAGAAGTACAAAAAGCAATGAAAAGGCAAGGAGAGACACACCTAAACCCCTTGGACAAGGGTGACAGGATTAAGGAAACTCCCCTAGCCTCATTTGCATTGGAGATGGGACAGGGAAGCATCCCCATTAGCATATAGAATGGAGAACAGAGATTCCAAGGCAAGAACCACACTGAACTATGGGACCAGAAAAGCAGGAAAGCACTGCATGATGGGGGATCTCTGCTCCAGATGTTAATGAACCCAAGCCTGCACACACCCAGCTCAATAGTTATCAGACCAATTCTAGTAATAAATCCTTTACTGGTATCCAAAATACTTAAGTTGCCTAATTGCATTGTGAGCTCCCTCGAAGAAACACCACCCATAGCCAGGAATGGTCAGCTCCTATTGTCTAGCCTGAACAAAACACCTTTGGTATACTCCCTTAAACCATCACTTTACCTATAAACAAATCTAGTGTTCTCCCTTGAGCCATTGTTCTTTTCCTACAAAAATCTCTGCCCATGCTCAAGTAAGTGCTCTGATGCCTGGATCCAAAATCTGCATCAGTTTCATCGAGACTTCATCGTCTCCTGACTGATCGTGCTGGAGGCTCTGCCTGTCTCCAGCACTCTGGACCCTCTGCTATCACCACCACCTGGGACCCCCGATCGATTCAAGATTCACGGAGTGGTAAGAACCCAACTCTCTCTCTCTCTCTCTCTCTCGCTCTCTAAGTATAGCCTTCTGACCCTGATTTGTGTGATCAGGTTACAGTTTTCTAAATCTGACTTTTATAATAAAATGCAAGTTAGATTTAATATTATCACTGTTTTGTTTGTTTGCTCCCCTTGTATGGTTATTACCTGGCAATAAATAACTTTCATGGTTAAGCTCGTTGCCTCTCTCTCTCTCTCTCTCTCTCTCTCCCCCTCCCCTCCACACCCATCATGAGTGTTTTTTGGCTTCCCCATTCACTCTGCAGCAATGCTCCTCGTACCTAAGCTTAAAATCCCTGTAGAGCACAAAAATCCTGTGAACTTGCTCATCAAGTGGGTTACTACCAGAACAATTGTAATGTGAAAGTGGGGATAGTGATGTGCTGAACCTGGGACATATAAGGGTGGCAGCTTGAAAGTGCTGCTTGACCCATTCTGCTGAGTCCAGGGGCATATGAGGGTGGCAGATTAAAAGTGGTGTTCGACCCAGCCTGCACAGGTATGCTCTATTCCGGTGCGGTGCCCATAGCTCATGAGGGTGAAAGCTTGGAGGTGCTGTTTGACCCAGCCTGCTGAGTTCAAGGGCCTCTGAGGGTGACAGCTTGAAAATGCTGCTTGACCCAGCCTGCTGAGTCCAGGGACATATAAGGGGTCAGCTTGCGAGTGCTGATTAACCTGGTCCTCTCAGATGTGTTAATGTGTGTGTGCATCTGATTCTGGGGCTGGAAGAACCCAGCCCTGGGGAACCTAGGTCCTGCAGGATAGCTCCATTGTGAGGGAACTTGCAGAAGGGGAAAGTAGAGATCCATATGAGAACTTAAGTGACACAAGCAGTACATTGAATTATAGAACACCCCCTCCCAGAAGAGTAACCTAATAAATGAGCATACCTCAAAGTAACAGAAAAATCTGGTAACAATTTTGGATGGCAGGACAGTAACCATGAGATGGTTGAGTTCAGGATCCTCACAAAAGGAAGAAAGAAAAGTAGCAAAATACGGACCCTGGACTTCAGAAAAGCAGACTTTGACTCCCTTAGGGAGTCGATGGGCAGGATCCCCTGCGAGGCTAATATGAAGGAGAAAGAAGTCCAGGGGAAAGATGGCTGTATTTTAAAAAAGCCTTATTGAGGGCGCAGGAACAAAATCCTGATGTGCAGAAAGAATAGCAAATATGGCAGGCCACCAGCTTGGCTAAACAGTGAAATCTTCGGTGAGCTTAAACACAAAAAGAAAGCTTACAAGAAGTGGAAACTTGGTCAGATGACTAGGGAGGAGTATAAAAATATTGCTAGAGCATGCAGGGGTGTAATCCGGAAGGCCAAAACACAACTGGAGTTGCAGCTAGCAAGGGATATGAAGGGAAACAAGAAGGGTTTCTACAGGTATGTTAGCAACAAGAAAAAGGTCAGGGAAAGCGTGGGACCCTTAATGAATGGGGGAGGCAACCTAGTGACAGATGATATGGAAAAAGCTGAAGTACTGAATGTTTTTTTTGCCTCAGTCTCCACAGACAAGGTCAGCTCCCACACTGCTGTCCCGGGCAACACAGTATGAGGAGGAGGTGAGCAGCCCTCTGTGGTGAAAGAACAGATTAAGGACTATTTAGAAAAGCTGGACATGCACAAATCCATGGGTCCAGATCTAATGCATTTAAGTGTGCTGAGGGAATTGGCTGATATGATTGCAGAGCCATTGGCCATTATCTTTGAAAACTCTTGGCCATTGGGGGAGGTCCCAGACGATTGGAAAAAGGTAAATATAGTGCCCATCTTTAAAAAAGGGAAGGAGAACGTGGGGAACTACAGATTGGTCAGCCTCACCTCAGTCCCTGGAAAAATCATGGAGCAGGTCCTCAAGGAAACCATTTTGAAGCACTTGGAGGAGAGGAAGGTGATCAGGAACAGTCAACATGGATTCACCAAGGGAAAGTCATGCCTGACTAACCTGATTGCCTTCTACGATGAGATAACTGGCTCTGTGGATATGAGGAAAGCAGTGGATGTGATATAGCTTGACTTTAGCCAAGCTTTTGATATGATCTCCCACAGTATTCTTGCCAGCAAGTTAAAAAAAGTATTGATTGGATGAAGGGACTATAAGGAATAAGGATAGAAAACTGGGTAGATTGCCAGGCTCAATGGGTAGCAATCAACGGCTCGATGTCTATTTGGCAGCCAGTATCAAGTGGAGTGCCCCAGGGACTGGTTTTGTTCAACATCTTTATTAATGATCTGGACGATGGGATAGATTGCACCCTCAGCAAGTTTGCGGATGACACTAAGCTGTGGGGAGAGGTACGTATGCTGGAGGCTAGAGATAGGGTCCAGAGGGACCTGGACAAATTGGAGTATTGGACCAAAAGAAATCTGTTGAGCTTCAACAAGGACAAGTGCAGAGTCCTGCACTTAGGAAGGAAGAACCCCATGCACGGCTACAGGCTGGGGACCGACTGGCTAAGCAGCAGTTCTGCAGAAAAGGACCTGGAGATTACAGTGGATGAGAAGCTGGATATGAGTCAGCAGTGTGCCCTTGTTGCCCAGAAGGCTAATGGCATATTGGGTTGCATTAGTAGGAGCATTGCCAGCAGATCAAGGGAAGTGATTATTCCTCTCTATTCAGCACTGGTGAGGCCACATCTGGAGCATTGCATCCAGTTTTGGGCCCCCCACTACAGAAAGAGATGTGGACAAATTGGAGAGAGTCCAGCGGAGGGCAACAAAAATGATATGGAGGCTGGGGCACATGACTTACGAGGAGAGGCTGAGGGAACTGGGCTTTAGTCTGCAGAAGAGATGAGTGAGGGAGGATTTGATAGCAGCCTTCAACTACCTGAAGGGGGGGTTCCAAAGAGGATGGAGCTAGGCTGTTCTCAGTGGTACCAGATGACAGAACAAGGAGCAGTGGTCTCAAGTTGCAGTGCGGGAGGTCTAGATTGGATATTAGAAAACACTATTTCACTAGGAGGATGGTGAAGCACTGGAATGGGTTACCTAGGGATGTGGTAGAATCTCCATCCTTAGAGGTTTTTAAGGCCTGGCTTGACAAAGCCTTGGCTGGGATGATTTAGTTGGTGTTGGTCCTGCTTTGAGCAGGGGGTTGGACTAGATGACCTCCTGAGGTCTCTTCCAACCCTGATATTCTATGATTCTATGACCGATAATGGAGCCTGCTCTGTTAGACAGCCCCAGGCTTAGGGATGGAGTAACTGAGAACTAGGCCCTTTATCTTTAATCCTGGCGTCTAGCACATACTGAAAGGAGAATTAATTTACCCTTTGCAAAAGGTGAAATCTGCTCTTTGCATTATTAGCACCACCCAAGCACCTGGGGAGCCAAGCAGTCATCTCACCAACTTAGTTTTCAGCAAGCCAAAAAAGGGCTGTATTTAACATCAGGTTTTTAATGTGATTCCACAGGGAAAGAAGCTCCAAAGATACTTGGATGGCCCAGAAAAAAAATATTCCCAACCAATATTTAAGGAGAATAAAGGAGGTTGAGTGAGTGAGAGAGAGAGTGTGTGTGTTTATGAGAGAAAGACGGAAACGCTCCCGTCTGGTGTTATCCGGACCGATGATCTGCTAAGCCATTCCAATCCTTGACTCTGGGAGCCAGCCTTACCCTGCTCTGCTGTGAGGACCCCCACTCCTGGGCTGTTCAGGCACAGCCTCTGGCATGTAAGCTGCTCCCAGCTATTTGCAAGAGAATGACACTAGCCAATGTCTCTGGTCCCAGACACAACCCTAGGAACCTCCATCTTGCAGTGTCCAGTTATGCTCAATGGACACTGCAAGCTTATATGAGTTTGTCAATTAAACAAAGAAATTGAAATGTACCAGGCTTGTTCTTCCAAGGGGAGCCTCTGACACGGTTCAAACCAAATGCATTGTTTCAGGTAGAATAAACAAACAGATTTATTAACTATAAAGATAGATTCTAAGTGATTATAAATCAAAGCATAACAAGTCAGATTTGGTCAAATGAAATAAAAGCAAAACGCATTCTAAGCTGCTCTTAACACTTTTAATGTCCTTACAAACTTAGATGCCTCTCACCACAGGCTGGCTGGTTGCTCTTCAGCCAGGCTCTCCCCTTTGATCAGTGCTTCAGTCGCTTGGTGGTAGTGGTGTCTGTAGATGTAAGTGGAAGAGAGAGCGAGAGCATGGCAAACTTTTCTCCCTTTTTTTCATGTCTTTTCTTCCCTCTTGGCTTTGCCCCCCGCTTCAGAGTCAGGTGAGCATTACCTCATTGCAGTTCCAAACTGACCAAAGGAAGGGGCGGGGGGTGACTGCCTCAAGAGTCTAACAGATTCTTTTGTTGCTGCCTAGGCCAGCGTCTTTTGTTCCTGTGAGGCTGGGCTGAGTTTGTCCCATACCTGCCCCGATGAACTGCCTCTCTGCTCTTGGAGAGTTTTTGTCTGGGCTTGCTTTAAGCCATGAGGATACATTTTCAGTCTCATAACTATATACATGAAATTATAACCTATAACATTACTATAACAATGCTCAGTACATCATGAGCCTTCCGAAGACACTCGACATGACAAACTTTGCATTGGATACCACGCAATCATTTTACAAGGATGAACATGGGGGTGCTGGGTGTTCCCTCAAGGTACAGAGCGTCACTGTGTGCACACGCACACGCACTAATAGCTATTGGGATTCATGATTTTAAGCTGATAAGCTGGAACCTACCAGAACTAGACATTAAAAGGGGGATCCCAGTCGCTTTCCAGTGTGATTAAACACCTGTTGCCAGCCTGATCTGTTCATGAGATATTCAGTTTTTAAATCTGTCGCTGGTTGTCAAGGATCTACAGGATTGGTGCTATGCCCCCAGCTATGGAACAGTCTCTAGGAAGAACCCTGTTAGTGTGCCAGACCCCCAAGGGGTCTCTCTCTTCCTTCAGGGTAGGCCATATTGATTCACCACCTCCTTAGACTTTGCTTCTGGGCCTTCAGGTCCCTGCTTCACACTGTGAGCTATGTTCAGTGAGTCCAACAGAGATAGACTCTTTTACACTCTGCAGGGATTAATGCACCTCACCCAGCATTTTCAGTGATGTTATAGCATTGCCAAAAGTCAGGTTTATTAGGAACTGGAACACAGCACAGGAAGTCCTTAGGTTAGGACAGAGGAATGAAGCTTAATGCACAGTCCACTCTGGGGAGCCCAGCCAAGCTGTAGTGAACCCCATTGTTCTAGCTTTGGTCCCTCCTTGGTCAGGCTCCCGGTGAGAGCCCTGACTCCTTCCAGCAGCCAACTCTTATCCCTCACCTCACACCTCTGTTCTTTGTTCTCCAGCTGGGGATGTTGCTCAGCTTCCCTGCTGAGAGGTGAGGAAAATCAATATCCCTCTGGTCATTGGTTACTAAGTGTCAAATGTCCTGGTTATTGGGTTTGTCTTTGTCTTCTCAGGTGCTCCACTGATATGGCGACTAAGGCCAGGCAGCTAGGAGACATCCATACCCATGTCTCCTAGCATGCCCTGAGAGCAAACAAAAAAAAGTGCCCTTTCCCCACTTGGTAACAATGCAGCATTTAGGGGAAACTGAGGCACATATAGGCTTCATAAAAATATTACAGAAAATTCCCACTTCATCACATCAATCCAGGGCTGGATTTTGTGGCAAGTTTTTTTATTTTTGCATTTAGCAACTGTTTGAAATAATTCCAGTGGGCAAAGTGCAGGTGAAACTGGTCAAAGATGCAGGGTGCAGATACAAAGTATCACATGACTCAGCAATTTTGTCATAGATTTTTAAGGCCAGAAGGGGTCATTGTGATCTTCTAGTCTGACCTCCTGAATAACACAGACCACAGAATTTTCCTGTATCAATTTCTGCTTCAGGTCCATTAGCTATACATGAACTACAGAATATCTTTTAGAAAAATATTGACTATAACATGGATATCTCTTGCACATATATAGTACATGTAAATATAATTATACTTAATTAATAATGCACTTTTCAACTCTAGATCTCAAAATGCTTGGCAAAAGAGATTATAATTATCCCCGTTTTACAGATAGGGAAACTGAGGTACAAAGAGGCCTTGCCCAAGGTCACCTAGCAGGCCAAGAGTAGAGCGAGGAACAGAACTCAGGTCTGCCTCTATTAATAATAAGTGATTATTATTATTTACTATTTGTAATGCCTGAGGGCCACTTTGCAGGAATCCTTTACTCATTTGGATGAGCAGCTACGCATTCTAGTACACCCATTGAAATCCCCAGGGTTCCTCGCATGAGTAACTGCTCACTAAGAGCATATGGGAGACATGATCAGGCTCTATATGAAAACAAATACCCTTTATATGGATTTGCCAAGGTTAGAGTGACCAGATAGCAAGTGTGCAAAATTGGGATGGCGGTGGAGGTGGGGGTAATAGCTGCCTATACAAGACAAAGCCCCTAATATCAGGACATCTGGTCACCCCAGCGGAGGTACAGTGAGGAGCAGGGGAGAAGCCTGACTGGGAAATGGCCGTGAAGCTTTCACTAAACCAGATCATCAGAAATTCCAGCTGTCAGTGCAAGAGGAGAAGAAAGTCCCTTTATTTGCTGAGTGGAAGTCGGGAAAGAGACAAACTAGGCTGTAAAGTCCCTACAGCCTATCTGAAAGTGGTCAGGGCTAAAAAGACGAGCCCTCACGCCCACAAAGCAGTGAAACACGCCAAATGGCATGAAAAACTGGAGACTGAGTGTGCTTCGTTTCCAGAAAATTAGAAGAAAGAGAGGGGGGAGGGGAGAAAACCCAGTAAAAATCCCCAGTTTCTTGTTTGATCTCAGAGGAGCCCTCGTCATTGCCCCAAACCTGTGGCACAGGGACTGTCCCTGATGGAGGTGAGTAAGAAGAGTATGAATGTCCCATCCTGGGGGAAGGGGAATTCAGAAGCTGCTTGCTGCAGTACTGATAAAAGCGGCAGCACCTCTGCCTCCATCCTGGCTCAACAGAGAGCAGCTTCGATGGCTAGAGGTTCACGAAGAGGGGAGCAAAATAATGACCCAAACTGGGATTCAGACCATGGGTTGTGCCCAGGCCTCCTCCCCACTTCATCAGCTGCCCTGCTACCTTTGGATTTTACTCTGAGGAAGAAGCTGTAAGCCCAGGGGAAGAAAATGAAGCTCTACAAAGCCTTGTTGTCTCTTTTCCTTTTTTTTTTCTTCACTTCTGTTTAACTCTTTTCTTCTGTTAAAAATGCTGAGTCTGGAGTTGGGCTGGAGACACGTGGTTAGAAAAAAGTGTGTTTCATTTTCTAAGAAAGCATCCCGGAGCAGCATGTCTGGTGGACAAAGGGTAACCCTCACCTAGCTGAGCCCCATCTGGAAAAAGCATTTTGTTTCCTGCTTTTGTAAAAGAGCAAACTTTTTTTATGATTCGCTGAGAGAAATGACAAGGTATGGTGACCATGTCTGACGGTGCACTGATTGCTCCATGGGGACAACCCTGTAAGATGCTAAGTGTTGGGACCCCGATCCAGCATATCACTTAAGCACATTCTTAACTTTAATTTTAACTTAACTTTAAGTAGTCCCATTTGAAGTCAATGGGACTCACTTGCTTAAAGCTAAACACGTACTTAAGTGCTTTGCTGGATCAGAGCCATAAGGTGCAGGTTCAAAGCCTATTTTGTTAATAGGAGCTAATGGCTCCCTCATGCTGAGCTGTAGCCCAACTGAGCAAAACACTTAAGCACATGCTTAACTTTAAGGAACTTGGTAGTCCTATTGATTTCAATGGGAGTACTAATGTGCTTACGGTTAAGCACGTGCTAAAGTGGAGGTTGAGGGGTCAGTGACTTTGCTAAGGGAACAAGTAGTTTTTGAGGTTTTATTTCTTTTTTAAAAATCAGATTTTTTCATCTTTCAAAGTTTTGCATTTTGCAAACCATTGTTTTCTGAATGAAAATTTAATCCAAAAGGGAGAGAAATCCTTGTGCAGTATTTCTAATCTATGCTATGAAAATGTTTCTTGTTTGAAAGTCTTGCTATGCTTTGAGGGTGATTGTGGAATAACCTATAAAAAAAACAGCAGCAGCAGCTTAGAGATGGCTTTTTGCCATGCCTGAGTTCTACTGTAAATCTAGAATCCACTATTTCTAAGTGGCTTCTGCATTTGGCAAAAATAAAATCTCCCATTCCCAATCTGTGTGTGCATATGTGTACCTAAGCGTGTGTTTGGGTTCCATCTGAATGCCTTAAATGCTATATTGTCCCTATCTGAGTGTGCCTGTGTGCTCAGTTAATATGTATCTCCCTTTTATTGCACATAAGTCACAAACATCTGCAGTGATGAGCCACCATCCCTGCAATAACAATCATGCTACAGTGCTCTGCAGTCATGCCTCAAGCATAGCAGTAAGCTGGAGCATTCCAGTGTGTTGCTGGAGAACACTGTAGCCTTTCTGTTAGAGCAATGCTGCACACCTCTGTATGGCTCTGTGTGTATTCAAAGCATTTCACCCCCTGTTTTTCCCAGAGAAGGAAGTTGCGTGATCACCTTGTGCTCATCTCTCACAGCGATCGTACACATTTCACTCATCGGCTCGGTGCGGCAGGAAGGATGGGGTAGCCACATCGCCTGGGAGGATGTGTAGCTGAGCACTCGTGCAAACAGGTGCAGTATGAGCCCCATCCAGCTCTGGGTGGGTCCCTCTCCTAAACGCTGCCTCTGCTATGCAGCTGAGGAAGACCCTCAACGGAGTGGAACCACTCCATTGTGGCCAGGCTGGAGAGGCTGCACAGCAGGACATTTCACCCAGCACTCCAGAGCCTCTCTCTCTAGTAGCACAGGAGGAAGAGTGGGGGGCAGGAGCATGCCACAATGCAGACCCATAGGGATAAACTCCCCCCACAGGGCTCCAACTGCAACTACAGTGGCATTAGCAATATGGCTGCATAGCTGCTGAGGGCTATGCCAGGGGCATGGAAAAGGTACCTTCCCACGCTGATCCCTGGTTACATCTCCTACTTATCTGAGCTTTGCATGAAGGCTGGGAGAGACACAGGTGTTCCCAGGCTTGTTTATTTCACAGAACAACTTTGCTCTAAGTGGAAGGTGGCTGGCCCTGAATTTAAAGTGGGTATTGGAACAATTGGGAATGTTCAATCAGTTTCTCTATGGAGAGTTTCACAGGATCCCAGCTCATTAGAGGCATGTTCAGCTTGGAAAAGAGATTTCTTGCTGTTACTTACAAAAATGACAAAAGAAATAGTAAGGCTGAGAGCCAGGGGATGATTGCAGCTGCTGGTGAGAGACATGATAGGAAGAGCAGGAAGAGAAAATGCAGCAGTGAGAGAAAGCAGGTGTCCATGAGAGACAGGGAGGTGTAGGTGGGTTGATGGGAAGCCAAAGGTAAGTTGATGAGGCCAAGAACCAATGCAGAACAGCCCAGGTTTCTCTGTGGCTCGTCCTCAGTCACTTCTGTCCTAAAAGAGAAAAGCAAGTTCTGAAAAAGCAAGCTGAGCATGCCGCATAGCCTGTCATTGGCCCCACTTCCTGCTGGGTTTGTACCAGTTTGCCACAATGGTGGAGCAGGGTGCGGTGTGGCAACACCCTCTACTATGTGAAGGCTGCAGAGAGTCAGTAGTGTGCAAAATATGCAGGCTGGTCAGCAAGAGGGCATGGTGAGGGCCACACTGATCTAGTGCTTCCTCTCAGTGGTTTTCTTATGGGACTCCTGGCTGTATTTAAAGAGGCCCTGCTAGAAAACCCAAGGAAGGGCAGTGACCATCCAGGCTGACCTGCATGTCCCCAGAGGCCTAGAGGAATTCTTGCTGTGTTAGCTAGGATTGCTCCAGGGACTTTGGCTGTTGTGTGCCCCCCCCTTTCCAGTCCTTCCGTTCCCCTTCTTTCTTGATAATGTGGTCCAATCTGGTCCCAAAACCATGTCAAGCCCCCAACACAAACCTTCCCCAAGTGCTGTGGCACAGTCTGAAAAGCAATGGCCAAAGTAACTTGTGCCCTTTTCCTGGGGCAGAAGGGGAGTAAGTTAGTTCTACCACAGGATTAAATACCAAGGTTGACATACATGGCTGGACCAAAACCTACCAAAGCCAAGAAATTCAGACCTCGCTCCTTAGCCCACTGAGGTAAACAAAGGGTGGTGGTCAAGTCTGGCTTTGGTCTCTCCCTTCTCAGGAGAGGCTGGGAGCAGCTCATGTGACTCAGCTAGGCACTCCCCACTAGGCCAATAACAAGAGTTGTCAGCAGGGTCCAAAGAGAGCCTGACTCGTCCTCCTTGGCCAGGAGAGCAGCTATAATGTGGGTGGCAGCATAAATCAGTGACGAATTGGGAGGGAGGTGTAGGTGTGAGCTGGGGATTCTCAAGACCCTGGCTGATCCCCTTGTAGAAGAGAGATATGAAACTCCTGAATGTGTGGGCTTCACGCAGACCTCTTTGCACTGCAACACTGGTATTTTTACACAGAGACGGGTGCATTTCAGGAACATAGGTGCCTGTATAGCTGCTTTTCATCCGGCGTCCTGCTTTGCATGCGGTCACCACCCTCCTGGGACCATGTTTTGTTTTCACAGGGTGAAGATACTATGTTAACAGTAAGCCCCACTTGGAGTCATCTCTTTCCCTTGAAGAGATATGAAGAAGCAGGTGAACTTAGATGCAATTGGCTGCTCAGTAATCGGTGTAGGATCTGTCTGACATTATTACCAACAGCTACATCTGATTACTGGGTCACCGATAGCATCATCAAACTGCAGCCAACTGGAGCTCTTCGACAGAGAAAGCCAGCAAGGGGGGAAAAAGAACAAGGATGAGAACATTTGTTCATGTGAGTTTGACCAGAGGGCATTTGTAGCTTACCCCAAGCCTCTGTTGATTCTAAAGGGCAGCATATCCCATATCCTCACAGGTATTTAGGCGCCAAACTCCCATTTAAATCAATGGGAGTTAGTTGCCTAAATATTTTTAAGGACCTGGGCTAGTGTCTCTAAACGCCACAGTGTATCTAAACATACAGTGCCTGGTGGGAATTTTCACGAGTAGCTTTCTAAGCTGAAAAGGAGTTAATAAATTTCCCATAGCACATTTTGGGTTATTTAGGTTGATCTCATTTTGCAGTTAGCCCTCTGGTCAGAACAGAATCCTGTTAATGGTTAGACATACTTGTTTCATTTGTTTTCACATGTTCGTTTGATCCAATGACAACCTGAACTGTCTTGGTTGGATCTCCCTCTCTTTGGTGTGAACAGCAAGGGTAGAGCACTAGGTGCTGGCTCCCTGGGGATGTGGTTTACTCCTCTACTTCATCCTAATGGTGTATACTTAGCACATGTTATTCCTGGCTGTACCATGTCAGGGGCACCTGATATTCTGACAGGGTTTTCTGCAACCAGCATGCCCCACCTGTTAGTCCCCAAGAGATGCAGCTATGGTACACCAGCTATACCTAACCCAGTGCATCCGATTCTAGGGAGCTGTGCAAGAACAACTGTGGAATTTTACCAGGGGAAAAAAAATAAAGTACTACGCCCTGCATACATCCTCCTCCTTCCAGTGCACACACTGTTGCAATCCCTTCTCACTTTTCCATCTTCACAAACATTTTTAGCCTCTCCATATTTTTACCTATATTGCTCCTGGACTAAACAGCTTCACTGTTGTTTCTGCAAAAAGAAAAGGAGTACTTGTGGCACCTTAGAGACTAACAAATTTATTAGAGCATAAGCTATGAAGTGAGCTGTAGCTCACAAAAGCTTATGCTCTAATAAATTTGTTAGTCTCTAAGGTGCCACAAGTACTCCTTTTCTTTTTGCGAATACAGACTAACACGGCTGCTACTCTGAAAACTGTTGTTTCTGTGTATATGAATGGGCCCCGTTATTGGGGCTCCATTGACATTAACAGATTATTTCAACCCAATGTATCCCAGAGACATGTGCAAGGCAGGTCTAACTAAACACAGGTTATGTTTAGGTATACTAAAAACTTTAATAAAAAAAACCCCAACAACCTGGTTCATGAAGAAAAGGCAGGAGGGCAGTGGGTCTCCAATGGAACCTGTTCTTTGCTAATTAAATTACCAGTTATGCCTGAGGATACTTGCCTCATGATAAAGCTGAATCCAACCAGACGTCGCCTCTGAGCTAGAGGGGAGTTGGCTCTGTACTTGAACTTTATAGTTCTGACCCATTTGTACTTCTTCAGCCCAGAGCTGGTATAGCCTTGTACTTCCTATTGATACATGCATTTGAAAGGAAAAATAGTAAATATGAAACACTATTCATTACCATTGTAAGGATCAAGCCAATCAGATTGCAGCATTGTTCTTTTGATCATTCATAAGGCAAGACAGGATGGAGGTCCCACATTGCTCATGATCCTTCATCTAGCCTCAAAGATTTTGTTTGGGGCACAAGAAGTCTCATATAGAGTCCTGCCTTCTCTCTAATCTAATTGAGATGTTAATATTGAGACAGAAATATCTTGGGTCAGATGATAGAACAGGAGTCAGGAGACCTAGTTTCTATTCTTGGCTCTGTCCTTGGCCTGCTAGCTAACCTCAGGTAACTGATGTCAGCTGTCTGTGAGCCAGATTCATCTGTGAAATAGAAATAATGATACTTGTCTTGCAGTAGAAACTGCTCTGGAATGGAAGGAAGAAGAGTTAACTTTTTTGTAGTAGATAGATTTACCTGGCACATTTTGTGCCAGGAGTATAGAATCAAGTCTAACCCAGAGCCCAATGTGGGAAGGAGCCTAACGGAAGCAGTATTTGTCTTACCCTTCCCTCCTCCCCCCCCAACAAGATCCAGCCTATGGGTTGAGGAGGGTAGGTTACTGTTCAGTACTTGCAGCAAAAATATCATCTTTTGTCATTTGATCCTTCCAATACATTCATTAGTGCAAGCCAGGTTACATGGGCGTCAGCTCCCTCTCCCTGCATCCCTAACATGGACTTATGTTTTGGAAATCTCCAGGTTTGTTACATGAAATCCATCTGTACAAGAGAAGAGCAGTTACACCCAGAAGCAGCTTGCAAATGCTGGCATCTCTGCATATCAGCCAGCTGGGAGAGCGGTTAGGTCCCTAAGACTCACTCTTTAACTAAAAGAAAAGGAGTACTTGTGGCACCTTAGAGACTAACAAATTTATTAGAGCATAAGCTTTCGTGAGCTACAGCTCACTTCATCGGATGCATGTAGCTCACGAAAGCTTATGCTCTAATAAATTTGTTAGTCTCTAAGGTGCCACAAGTACTCCTTTTCTTTTTGCGAATACAGACTAACACGGCTGCTACTCTGAAACTCTTTAACTAAGAATGCTCATGGTTAACAGTCACAATCTCCCACTCCCCCAGCAACAGTCCCCCAGGCCCCAGTCACACCTGCCACTGTGCAGGCAGCACAGGCCTCCTCTTGCTTTCCAGAGTTTTGGTTTCACAAAACTCGCCCCATGTGCAGATTATTTTGGTTTCCCTTAATCAGTATCACAGGAAACACATGTGTTTGTGCACAACAGCCTAAATGACCTGCTACTTCTCTGAACACGTCCCTGTGCTTGCCTGGGAGGGGCAACATGATGTTAAATTGTTCATTAGCAGGATTTCTTGGGCCAAAACTCCTGCATACGTGCTTTGGTTTAATTTGTTTTCAGAACAAATTGCAATACACAGGCTCTTTTCAATCCCTGTTGTTTTCTTGAGGGTTTAATCCAAGAGTCTTTACTCTTCTGTGAAATGTGCTGGATTTTATTTCTCAGAGCCCAGTAGAGCAAGGCTGCAAGAACTCAAGTAAGGAATTTCTTGTTTGCTGAACTATCTAAAATGGGCTGCTAGGGCTCGGATCGATTTCTAGGAGACAAAAATGGTCATCCTATGTGGATTGTCTCAGTAAGGGCATGTCTACTCTACGAAATTAAGTTGATTTTATAGAAGTTGATCTTTAGAAAGAGATTTTATATGTCCCCAAAAAGAAAAGGAGTACTTGTGGCACCTTAGAGACTAACAAATTTATTAGAGCATAAGCTTTCGTGAGCTACAGCTCACTTCATCGGATGCATTTGGTGGAAAAAACAGAGGAGAGATTTATATACACACACACAGAGAACATGAAACAATGGGTTTATCATACACACTGTAAGGAGAGTGATCACTTAAGATAAGCCATCACCCACAGCAGGGGGGGGAAAGGAGGAAAACCTTCCATGGTGACAAGCAGGTAGGCTAATTCCAGCAGTTAACAAGAATATCAGAGGAACAGTGGGGGGTGGGGTGGGGGGGAGAAATACCATGGGGAAATAGTTTTACTTTGTGTAATGACTCATCCATTCCCAGTCTCTATTCAAGCCTAAGTTAATTGTATCCAGTTTGCAAATTAATTCCAATTCAGCAGTCTCTCGTTGGAGTCTGTTTTTGAAGCTTTTTTGTTGAAGTATAGCCACTCTTAGGTCTGTGATCAAGTGACCAGAGAGATTGAAGTGTTCTCCAACTGGTTTTTGAATGTTATAATTCTTGACGTCTGATTTGTGTCCATTCATTCTTTTACGTAGAGACTGTCCAGTTTGGCCAATGTACATGGCAGAGGGGCATTGCTGGCACATGATGGCATATATCACATTGGTAGATGCGCAGGTGAACGAGCCTCTGATAGTGTGGCTGATGTGATTAGGCCCTATGATGGTATCCCCTGAATAGATATGTGGACAGAGTTGGCAACGGGCTTTGTTGCAAGGATAGGTTCCTGGGTTAGTGGTTCTGTTGTGTGGTGTGTGGTTGCTGGTGAGTATTTACTTCAGATTGGGGGGCTGTCTGTAAGCAAGGACTGGTCTATCTCCCAAGATCTGAGAGAGCGATGGCTCGTCCTTCAGGATAGGTTGTAGATCCTTGATGATGCGTTGGAGAGGTTTTAGTTGGGGGCTGAAGGTGATGGCTAGTGGCGTTCTGTTGTTTTCTTTGTTGGGCCTGTCCTGTAGTAGGTGACTTCTGGGTACTCTTCTGGCTCTGTCAATCTGTTTCTTCACTTCAGCAGGTGGGTATTGTAGTTGTAGGAATGCATGATAGAGATCTTGTAGGTGTTTGTCTCTGTCTGAGGGGTTGGAGCAAATGCGGTTATATCGTAGCGCTTGGCTGTAGACAATGGATCGAGTGGTATGATCTGGATGAAAGCTAGAGGCATGTAGGTAGGAATAGCGGTCAGTAGGTTTCCGATATAGGGTGGTGTTTATGTGACCATCGCTTATTAGCACCGTAGTGTCCAGGAAGTGGATCTCTTGTGTGGACTGGTCCAGGCTGAGGTTGATGGTGGGATGGAAATTGTTGAAATCATGGTGGAATTCCTCAAGAGCTTCTTTTCCATGGGTCCAGATGATGAAGATGTCATCAATGTAGCGCAAGTAGAGTAGGGGCATTAGGGGACGAGAGCTGAGGAAGCGTTGTTCTAAGTCAGCCATAAAAATGTTGGCATACTGTGGGGCCATGCGGGTACCCATCGCAGTGCCGCTGATTTGAAGGTATACATTGTCACCAAATGTGAAATAGTTATGGGTCAGGACAAAGTCACAAAGTTCTGCCACCAGATTAGCCGTGACAGTATCGGGGATACTGTTCCTGACGGCTTGTAGTCCATCTTTGTGTGGAATGTTGGTGTAGAGGGCTTCTACATCCATAGTGGCTAGGATGGTGTTTTTAGGAAGATCACCAATGGACTGTAGTTTCCTCAGGAAATCGGTGGTGTCTCGAAGATAGCTGGGAGTGCTGGTAACGAAGGGCCTGAGGAGGGAGTCTACATAGCCAGACAATCCTGCTGTCAGGGTGCCAATGCCTGAGATGATGGGGCGTCCAGGATTTCCAGGTTTATGGATCTTGGGTAGCAGATAGAATACCCCAGGTCGGGGCTCCAGGGGTGTGTCTGTGCGGATTTGTTCTTGTGCTTTTTCAGGGAGTTTCTTGAGCAAATGCTGTAGTTTCTTTTGGTAACTCTCAGTGGGATCAGAGGGTAATGGCTTGTAGAAAGTGGTGTTGGACACAAAGCCCATTGCCAACTCTGTCCACATATCTATTCAGGGGATACCATCATAGGGCCTAATCACATCAGCCACACTATCAGAGGCTCGTTCACCTGCGCATCTACCAATGTGATATATGCCATCATGTGCCAGCAATGCCCCTCTGCCATGTACATTGGCCAAACTGGACAGTCTCTACGTAAAAGAATGAATGGACACAAATCAGACGTCAAGAATTATAACATTCAAAAACCAGTTGGAGAACACTTCAATCTCTCTGGTCACTCGATCACAAACCTAAGAGTGGCTATACTTCAACAAAAAAGCTTCAAAAACAGACTCCAACGAGAGACTGCTGAATTGGAATTAATTTGCAAACTGGATACAATTAACTTAGGCTTGAATAGAGACTGGGAATGGATGAGTCATTACACAAAGTAAAACTATTTCCCCATGTTTCAGAGTAGCAGCCGTGTTAGTCTGTATTCTCAAAAAGAAAAGGAGTACTTGTGGCACCTTAGAGACTAACAAATTTATTAGAGCATAAGCTTTCGTGAAGTGAGCTGTAGCTCACGAAAGCTTATGCTCTAATAAATTTGTTAGTCTCTAAGGTGCCACAAGTACTCCTTTTCTATTTCCCCATGGTATTTCTCCCCCCCACCCCACCCCCCACTGTTCCTCTGATATTCTTGTTAACTGCTGGAATTAGCCTACCTGCTTGTCACCATGGAAGGTTTTCCTCCTTTCCCCCCCCTGCTGTGGGTGATGGCTTATCTTAAGTGATCACTCTCCTTACAGTGTGTATGATAAACCCATTGTTTCATGTTCTCTGTGTGTGTGTATATAAATCTCTCCTCTGTTTTTTCCACCAAATGCATCCGATGAAGTGAGCTGTAGCTCACGAAAGCTTACGCTCTAATAAATTTGTTAGTCTCTAGGGTGCCACAAGTACTCCTTTTCTTTTTGCGAATACAGACTAACACGGCTGCTACTCTGAAATATATGTCCCCAGTAAGCATGGTAGGTCGGCCGAGTGCATCCTCAATACTGTGGCTAGCATCGACTCACGGAGTGGTGCACTGGGGGTAGCTAACCCACAGTCCCCGCTGCCCATTGGAATTCTGGGTTAAGCTCCCAATGCCTGATGGGGCAAAAACATTGTCGCGGAAGGTTTTGGGTACATGTCGTCAGTCTCCCCTCCCTTCCTCGCTCCTTGAAAGCAAAGGCAAACAATCGTTTTGAGCCTTTTTTCCTAGGTTACCCATGCAGACACCATAGCACGGCAAGCATGGAGCCTGCTCAGTCAGCGCTGTCATTGTGAGCATTGTAAACACCTCGCACATTATCCTGCAGTATGTGCGGAACCTGGCTAGCAGACGCCAGCACAAGGACGATTGTGAGGAGGACATGGACACAGATGTTCCTGAAAGCACAAAATGTATCAGTTGGGAGATAATGGTGGCAGTGGGGCAGGTTGATACAGTGAAACGCTGATTCTGGGTGCGGCAAACAAGCACAGACCGGTAGGACCACATAGCGTTGTGGGTATGGGATAATTCCCAGTGGCTGCAAAACTTTCGCATGTATAAGGCCACTTTCCTGGAACTTTGTGAGTTGCTTTCCCCTGCCCTGAAGTGCAGGAATACCAAGATGAGAGCTGCCCTGACAGTTGAGAAGTGAGTGGTGATAGCCCTGTGGAAGCTTGCAATACCTGACTGCTACCGGTCAGTCGGGAATCAATTCGGAGTGCGCAAATCTACCGTGGGGGCTGCTGTGATCCAAGTAGCCAAGGCAATCAGTGACCTTCTGCTACCAAGGGCAGTGACTCTGGGAATTGTGCAGGTCATAGTGGATGGTTTTTCTGCAATATGGTTCCCTAACTGTGGTGAGGCGATAGACGGAACCACTCAGGACACTTACCAGTTCGGGGACGGTACCGGGCCTCAGGCAGAAGGGGCGGGGCTGGGGGGGGTCAGCATCCCCCAGTCAGCCCTTCCAGGCCGCCTGGCCCATGCTGCGTGGGGCTCCCGTGGCAATTTAAAGGAACCCCCACCCATCGGCGGCTGGGGGGGCAAAAGGGGCAGGGGTGTTAAAGTGCTGCAGGGTCCTTTGCTGCAGCAGTGCTTTAATGTTGCCGCCTCCCCTCCCACATCGGTGGCGGCCCGGGATGGGGAGCGCAGCAACGTCAAAGCACTGCCACGGCAGAGGACCGTCCCTAAAGCGCTGCTGCAGCAACGCTTTAATGACCCTGCCCCTTTTGCCTCCCGTCAGCGGCCCTGCCAGGACGGACCCTACCAGCAGAGCCGCTGACAGGAGGGAAGGGGCAGCAATGTTAAAGTGCTGCTGCGGCAGCGCTTTAAGGACGCTCCTTTGCCACAGTCCTTTGCCTACCCGTATGGTGATACATCACACATGGCTGGGCAACAGAATTCAGTTTCCAGGCAGCCATGGTAAGCCAAAAGGTATGTGGGGTTGGCTTCTTCTGCCTTCATAACATGTGGGAATGGTTTCAAACTGCAGCATCTTCCTTTCCCATAGCAAGCAATGCCGGTTGGGTTTGCTGTTTAAAAAGAGGGGCTGCGGTTTTGGGTTGGATGTGCAGCACACTCCTCCCCCCACTACATGGCTATTCTCCGGGATGATCCCTTTTAGCTAAGCGCAAAGTAGCCCAGCGTGAACGGGGTCCTTTTACTGTTCCCTTACAAAAATTCCCCTGTTTCAACCAGGTGACTGTGAATATCACTCTTCTGATGCATCCGATGAAGTGAGCTGTAGCTCACGAAAGCTTATGCTCTAATAAATTTGTTAGTCTCTAAGGTGCCACAAGTACTCCTTTTCTTTTTGCGAATACAGACTAACACGACTGCTACTCTGAAACTCTTCTGATGCTGACACAGAAAGATAAAGACTGAATGTTGCATGAATGTGACCAAAAATCAGGACCATTCACTGCCATGCTTTGTGCTGCAATGATACCAGACTACTTGCTACTGGCTTGGCGTGGTAAAAGTGTCATACCACGGAGGACAAAAAAAGGCAGCCCTCCCCAGAAACAGTCTGCAAAGGCTTTTACATCCAGGAGAGCTTCATGGAGATGTCTCTGGATGATTCCTGCTCCATCCTCAGACACATTAACAGACTTTTCCAGTAGCTGTACTGTCCACGAATGCATCCCAATTCTTCAGGGCAAATCAAAACATTAAACACAATTGCTTTTAACCCCTGTAGCGTACTTTCAATTGTGCACTCACCAGAGGTGCCTTCTCCGCCTTCAGGGTCCGGGAACTCACCTTGGGAAGGTATTGGCTCCAGGCTGAAAAAAAGGTTCTGGCTACTGGGGAGAACGGATTCTCCGCTTGCCTGCTGCACATTCTCTTCCTCATCCACAAACTCCTCCTCAGTATTGCGTGAGACTCCCCACTTGCAGGTGTCCACAGACAGTGGTGGGGTACTAGTAGAGTCTCCCCCTAGAATGGCATGCAGCTGATCATAGAAGCGGCATATATGGGGCTCTGACCTGGAGTGACCGTTTGCCTCCTTTGTCTTGTAGTAGGCTTGCCTGAGCTCCTTAACTTTCACACGGCACTGCTGTGTGTCCCTGGTGTAGCCTCTGTCCACCATGCCCTGTGCAATTTTGGCATATATATTAGCATTTCTTCCTTTTGATTGGAGTTCTGCCTGCACAGATTCTTGTCCCCATACCCTGGATCTGATTGCAGTATCCCGTTCGCTCCACGCTGGAGCTCGTTTGTGATTCTGGAACTGTGTGGTCACCTGTGGTGCTGAGCTTGCCACGCTGACCAAACAGGAAATGAAATTCAAAAGTTCCCAGGGCTTTTCCTGTGTACCTGGCTAGTATATCGGAGTTGAAAGTGCTGTCCAGAGTGGTCACAGTGACGCACTCTGGGATACCTTCCAGAGGCCAATACCATCGAATTTCACAGTGCTACATCTACAGTACCCCAAATTCGACCCAGGAAGGTGAATTTCAGCGCTATTCCCCTCATCGGGGAGAAGTACAGCAGTCAATTTTAAGAGCCCTTTAGGTCGATGGAATGGGTTGGTTGTGTCACCGCATTGCTTATAAAAATCAACCTAACGTGGCTAAATTCGACCTAACCTTGTAGTGTAGACCAGGGCTAAGAGAGGGAAGGTGATAGACTAGGCAAGCTCACCCCTATTGATGACCCTTTCAAGTTAGGGTGGATGCAAATTACTGGACAGAATAGAGCTGCTTGCCACACTGAAATAGAGGACTGTGTTCTAGGTCCAGGTCTAAATCCAGGACCTTTCACCAATACTAAATTCATTTTAAATTAACAACATAAAATAAGATATGTAGAAGCATGAGTCATCAACTGATATAGATTGCTGTAGCTCCACTGATTTCAGTGCCCAGCAAGAATATGATCAGAGTCATAATCCCCTCTTCAACCATTGCCCGAGAGTGCACCCCATTAATTCCAGTCCTACAGCTTTCCCCTCAAAGACAAAGAGCAATGGTCTTTGGGGATGTTAATCTAATGCAAAATTTCCTCATTTTTTTTCCATGCCTACCTTTGCACTGCTAAGAAAAAATAGTTATAATTTTGATTGGGCCCACCAAAAATAAAATGCAGGATCTGTGAAAAGCATTTAAAACCACTTCCCAGGAATGGCATACGTTCCTGCACGCACGCACTCACATAGAGAGAGAGCACATGCGCAATTGACCACGTCCTCCCTTGAAACACAGCTCTTAGCACAAATGAGGAGCCAGACACAAAATACATATCCCTTAAAATTTGTGCAAATAAACTGGTGGCTGCTCTTTCTGTTTTAACTTTTTCTTCTAAAAGTCAAACTATAAACTTGTTTGTTATGGATGTCTTCTGGGTCTGTAGGCACCAATTGTGATAAGTAACAAACAAGACAACGGGATAAATCAGCTGATGAGTGCCTGTTCTGTTCATTCCCTCTGAAGCACCTGGCTTTGGCCACTGTCGGAAGACAGGGTACTGGGCTTGATGAACCATTGGTCTGACCCCGTATGGCTGTTCTTTTGTTCTTTGAAGAAAGAACATTAGCAAGCGGAAAATGATCTTCTGTAAAAATAAGGAATCAGTAAACTCACACAGAAATGCTGGAGGACTTCTACAAGGTTAAAATCTTTGAGCAAATTAGCAAAATAGATCAAAAACCTGACAATTGTCACTGTGCCCTGACCACACTAAAACCTACAGGACAACCAGAGAAAGGATGACACCCTGTAACAACTCACAGAAGCTATCTATAAGTAGGGCCCTACCAATTTCACCGAGGTGATAATGTGTCATGGACTGTGAAATAAGCCCTTTCCTGTGAAATCTGATCTCCCCCTTGCTTCTGGGAGCACCCCAGTCAGGGGGCTCCTAGCTGCAAGTCCTGGCTGGGCTGGGGAGAGAGAGGAGGACTTTTCCTTCCCCGCTCTGGCTCTCAGCGGGAGATCAGACCCATCTCCAAGTGCTGCCCCCGCTGCAGGAAGCTCCACATGAGGAGGTTCCTGGCTCTGGAGGAGACTTGGGGAAGCGAGTCTGATATCCCCTGCTCTTGGAAGCGCCCTAGCCAGGGAGCTCCTAGCTGTGAGTCCCTGTGGGGCTGGGGAGAGACAGGACTTGTCCTTCCCTTGCATGGCAGGGTGGGGGGTGAAATTTCAGATGTAAACAGCTGAAAACCATGAAATTTACCAAAACTCTATAACTGTGAAACTGATCAAAATGGACTCTGAATTTGGTAGGGCCCTACTATCTATAAGCAATAATGAAAAGGAGTACTTGTGGCACCTTAGAGACTAACAAATTTATTTGAGCATAAGCTTTCGTGAGCTACAGCTCACTTCATCAGATGCATTAAGCAATAATGTGCCTCTTAACATAGCAGTTAGGCGCCACCTAGGTGCAGAGTGAGCCGCTGCATATTAGTTTTCAAAGCACTTCTGCTTAGTTTTTAAGAAATACTCACTTTGGAGTGACTGACGAATACAAAAAAACATGTTTAAAATGTTAGCCATGCAAAAAATTATTTCCAGAGCTTCAGTATGGCCAAGTGAATCACACACTGGCCTGAATTCAGAAGAGGTAGATTCTATTCCCAACTCAACCACTAGCCTAGCAGGTACCCCAGGGCAAGTCACTTCCCCTTTCTGTGCCTCGGTTTCCCCATCTGTAAAATGCGGATAATGATACTAACCTCCTGTGTAAACCACTTGAAGATCTAGCTCTAATATAGCATTTTTCATCAGTAGGTGTTATTTTCTCCTTCCCACTTTATGCAGCCATCCAGTTGGTGGTGCTGCTCCTACACTATTTATTAGTTAAGTACCATCAGTGTGCTTGGCTCTATACAAAAGACAAAACACCCAGCCTGCCCCCGAGACAGTACAATTTAGACAGGCTACACTGGGAGGCCCAGTAGCAGGAGTCACATTACTTCACTGGAATTATTATTAATAATCTGATTATTTTATTTTTCTCCATGTTGTGCCCTGGCAGAACGAATGGGTCTTGGGCATATGCACAGCCAAGGAAGGAGTGCAAGGAGCAGGGGTTGGGCATCAGTCTACACGGGCAGAAAATACCAGGTGGGTGCAATCAAGAGAGGCATTAAGAGCCTGCATCTCCCGCTGTCTTATGTCAGCCATTCTATGGATCAAGTTGTGACGAAGCGGGACTGTTCTTAATGTTTCCTCTGAATATTGTGGGGGTGCCTCAGTTTTCCCTATGCAGTTCTTAAATATCTAGGTGGTGGGATAAGGGTGTATGATCGTTGCAGAGCCCTAGAGGGCAGGTGTGTGCAGAGGTCTGGACACAGAGAATGGTGAACACCCTGTTTCCTGGCAATTGATGGCCTGGCCCTTCCCCCCTGCAAGGTAAGAGCTAAAGGGTTGAAGACAAAGAGATCGGGTGACCTCCTGGCCCTGGAAAGGGACAAAGCTCAGAGGAGGAGGGGCTGGAGAGAGTTTTCAGTTTGGGGCAGGCTGGGGACATAGAGTGAAGTGCAGATGTGGTTGTCTGGCTCACTGCCCCCCAAAATGGACCCGGCTGAGGGGTCCTGTTCTCTGCACCTACAAGCTCTGTTTTAGACCGTGTTCCTGTCGTCTAATAAACCTTCTGTTTTACTGGCTGGCTGAGAGTCACGTCTGACTGCAAAGTTGGGGGGCAGGACCCTCTGGCTTCTGGGAAGCACACGGAGGGGCAGAGGATGCTAAATGCTCCAAGGTCAGACCCAAAAAGGTGGAAGTTGTGTGAGCTGTGTGTCCTGAAGACAGTCTGCTCACAGAAAGGAGACTTCCCCAGAGTCCTGACTGGCTTCGTAGGGAACAGTTCCAGAGCATCGCCCAGGGACTCCGTGACAACTGGTGGAAGCAGTGGGATGTACTGCACCCCATGGATGGCAAGAACAGGACCCCTCTGCCGGGTCCATTTTGGGTGGCCCTGGGAGAGAGAAGGACTTTTGCAGTAACAGGGTTCCCCTAGGGATTGCAGTGAGTGGTCCCAGGGGCAGAGGAGTTTGCAGCTCGACCCTGGTAAAGAGGTGGTGACATCGAAAAGGGCTGGAACACTAGGGGTTCTCCCTGGAAACCATGGGGAGCTGAGAGCGTACAGGCCTGTGAGTTCACAACAACTTGGGAAAAGCGGAGTGATGGCCTATCACTGTCTCCTTAAGAAGGACATTGTAACCCTGTGCAAAAAGAGAGGGTTGCGCATTGGAAAGTTCACCAAAGCACAGTTAATCGTGCAGCTGGAGGACGATGACTGCTCTAAGGAACAGATTCCTGACCCAAATGGGGCTCTAGCAGGATCTGGGAGCAGCTGGAGTGGTAGCCAGGCATCCCCAAGACTCCTGTCCCCGACCAGACGGGGGTCTCACGATCGGGTTCCCCATCAGGGGATTGGAGATGGATGGGATTGGAGCTGAGTCTGAGAGAGCAAGAGGACTGTGAGAGTTCAAGAAAGAGCTGCAGAAGCAGCAGCAGATTAACTGGCGATGGTGGAGCGGAGAGGCATAGGGGACCTCTGAGGGGTGAGTGGGGATAGACCCCAGGGTGCCAGTTCTGCAGGGAACCTCGAGACTAAATTATTGCCCCTGGTTAAGGGGGGGGGATGTGGATGCCCACCTCACTGCCTTTGAGCAGGCTGGCGATTTGAAGCAGGGGGACCCTGTGGAAAAGCCCTGGTGTCTAGCTCCCTTGCTGGGTCCCAAGGCTGTAGACTCCATCAGCCAGATGGGTGGGGAGGTGAACAGGCTCCCACTCCTGTTCCCAACCTATATGTCTATGTGGCGTTTCCTGAGGTCAGGCCCCTCGGACCTCCAGTGGTAGCGGAAAGTGATGGTCAATGGGGAGACATTCCTGGGGTGGCAAGATCCTGGGACAGAGAGAACAGGACCCCTCAACCGGATCCATTTTGGTGGGCAGTGAGCCAGACAACGAGGTCTGCACTTCACTCCATGTCCCCAGCCAGCCCCAAACTGAAACTCTCTCCAGCCCCTCCTTCTCTGGGCTTTGTCCCTTTCCCGGGCCAGGAGGTCACCCAATCTCTTTGTCTTCAACCCTTTAGCTCTCACGTTGCAGGGGGGAAGGGCCAGGCCATCAGTTGCCAGGAAACAGGGTGTTGGCCATTCTCTGTGTCCAGACCCCTGCACACACCTGCCCTCTAGGGCTCTGCAACGATCATACACCCCGATGAAGTGAGCTGTAGCTCACGAAAGCTTATGCTCTAATAAATGTGTTAGTCTCTAAGGTGCCACAAGTACTCCTTTTCTTTTTGCGAATACAGACTAACACGGCTGCTACTCTGAAACCGATCATACACCCTTATCCCACCACCTAGATACTTAAGAACTGCATAGGAGAAACTGAGGCACCCCCACAATATTCAGAGGAAACATTAAGAACAGTCCTGCTTCATCACACAAGTCTCATGAGAAAAAAAAGTGGCACTGCCTTTCAAAATAAGCCCATTTCAAAGGGAGGAGAGCGGTGGTGTTTATTCAAATTCTATTATTTTTTAGTAGTTCTAGTTTTGCCGCATTCAACATTGTTATACATAAAAATATTAAAATAATAAATTTGTGTGTACTTACATTATTAAAAATCCTATCTCTCTCCATTCTCAATGTGATATATTCTCTTGCTGAACTACTGAAACATATCCCAAGGTCAAACAAAAAACTGGAACATAGGATGTGTCATGTGGGCAGGGTAGAAGATTCACCAATTTGGGTGTGTTTTCTTAATTGAATCGGAGTGGGAATAGGAGGATTCTAAAATTCTAATGAGGGGCACATTGACATCAGTCAGTCAATCACCAAACCCCCTCATAACTTTGTGTTGAAGTCACCAATTACAAAAAGGCCAAATAAGTAGCTTCCAAATAAAACAAGCCCCAAACCCCACGGCTCTTAGAGTCCAGAACATTAAAGCCACTTTTAACAAAACAAACTCCATTCCGTGGCTAGGAAGCAGACTTAGGCAGAGGCTGTGGAGCTGAGGCAGGCCCTAGCCTTGCCCGATCCCCGCCTGCTCAGCTCCAACCCAACCCAGAGGCCAGGCGGGTGCGAAGGCCTGATGGCCAGTTCCCACAGTAGGCACCATCCACCCTGCCTAGGGCCCTGGAACTAGGGGTGGGGCCCACCCTAGAGAGCTGAGCCTACCAAGTGGTGAGCTGGAACCGGTTTGCTGGAACCGGTTGTTAAATTTAGAAGCCCATTTAGAACCGGTTGTCCCTTGCGGGGGACAACAGGTTCCAAAAGGGCTTCTAAATTTAACAACCGGCCAAAAGTGGTGCCTTGGGCTGGAGCACCCACAGGGAAAATTTGGTGGGTGCAGAGCACTCACCGGCAGCTCCCTGCCCCGCCCCAGCTCACCTCCACTCCGCCTCTTCCCCTGAATGTGCTGCCCCTCTTTGCTTCTTCCCCCCCCCCCCCCCGGCTTCCCACGAATCAGCTGTTTGCAGGGGAAGCCAGGGAGCGCTGAGAAGCAGGCGGCGGCTTCACACTCAGACCCAGGGAGGTGGAGCAGAGGTGAGCTGGGGCGGAGGGGCGCGAGGAAGGCCTCCTGCGCCACAGCAGGTAACTCGGGGGGCACACAAGGGAACCGCTCCCCGCCCCAGCTCACCTCTGCCTCCCTGGGCCTGAGCGCGAAGCTGACGCCTGCTTCTCAGCCCTCTGCGGCTTCCCACGCGACAGCTGATTCACAGGAAGCTGGGGTCAGGGGGCGGAGAAGCAGGGTGGGGTGGCACGTTCATGGGAGGAGGCAGAGGCAGTGTGGAGGTGAGTTGGGGCTGGGCTGGGAGCTGCCGGTGGGGGCTCTGCACCCACCAAATTTTCCCCGTGGAGGCTCCAGCCCCGAAGCACCCACGGAGTTGGTGCCTAAGATGCCACTTTTGATGTGATCAGTGGGGGAAGTGGCCAACACCTGCTCCCCCCCAGCTACGCTCCCCTGCCCCTAGGAGCCAGAGGGACCTGCCGGATGCTTCCCAGGAGCTGCCCCAAATAAACACCGCCAGGACTCCCCACCTCGCCAGGTCCCTCTGGCTCCTAGGGGCAGGGCGGGCACCCACTACGGTGGCCCACAAGACCCTCCTGTCCGGTTCTGGGGGCAGTCAGGGGACAGGGTGGATGGGGTAGCAGTCCTGGTCTTATTGGGATCCGGGAAGTGGGCGGGCGAAGCCCGTCCACTGCTAAAGGATCCCCCCCAGCCTAAAAGGGGGATCCACAGGACCTAGATGCCCAAATAATTCCGGGGGACAACTAATAAAATAACAGGGACAGGAGTGCGGTCAAAGGGTCAAAAGAAGGGAACCGGACGGGGACACCGAGCAGAGAACCCCGGACAGAGCCCACTGCTCCTCAAAGGCGTCAAGGGAGTCAGAGGACGCCGCCCAGAGGAACTCTGCCCGGATACGTGAACGGACCGAGGATCGGAAATAGGCCCCACAGTCACAGGAGACTCCATCGGCCAACCTCCTCACTCTGGTTTTGTAGATGGCCATTTTAGCTAGGGCCAGAAGGAGGTTGACCAGGAGATCCCGGGACTTTGTGGGGCCACGGATAGGGAGTGCATAAATGAGAAGGTGAGGGGAGAAGTGCAACCAAAAACGTAATAAGATATTGGTGAGGAGCCGGAATAGGGGCTGCAGCCTGGCACACTCCAGGTAGACATGTGCCAGGGTATCCCTCATGCCGCAAAAGGGGCAGGTGTCTGGGATTGTGGTGAACCGCGCCAAGTACACGCCCGTGCTCACGGCTCCGTGAAGGAGCCGCCAACTGACATCCCCGGCGGGCTTTGGGACTAAGATGGAATATAGGCTGCTCCACCGGGGCTCTGCACCCTCCCAAGGTGGCAGGAGGTCCCGCCATTTTGTATCGGGGCGGGACACGAGGGTGCGGGCGTGAAGGGTGTGGAACACGAGCGTGTAGGTAGCAGTCCTGGTGGGGGGGACATCAAGGAACAGAGGGGGTTGGATGGGACAGGAGTCCCAGGTTGTGGGGCAGGACCCCCTTGTGGGGTGACGAGGGAACCAGTTGTTAAGATTTTGACAGCTCATCACTGAGCCTACCCCCACCCACAGTGGCTGGGCAGAAGCCAAGGGCACCCTCCAGCAAGGGGCGGAGGCAGGAACGCGGGGGACTCCCGGTTAGAACCCATTGAGGTGGGGCCTCCCACAGAGCCTGGGTCACATGCCGCGTTGTAGCTGTGTGTGTGTGGTGGGGTGGTTCTGACCAAGAGCTGAGTGTACATGGGCGGGAAGGAATCACGATCACATGACAAAGGTGGCTGAGGGGCGGGATCACGAATACATGCCGAGGGTACGTCGGTGGGGAATCACGGTCACATGACCAGGGTATCTGTGTGACGTGTCTCAGCTCAGATGTCACGTGGCGGGGGCCTGGTGGTCCGCCACGGGTGAGATGGGGAGGAGCTTGTATCACGTGTCCAGCTCCGCTCCTGCGCCTCGCTCATCCGGCAGCAGCAGGAGGCGAAGCGCTGGCGGTAGGCGCGGCAGCGAGCGCGCGGGATGGCGGCGGGCGGAGGTGAGAGCCCTGCTGGGGTCTCGCGCTTGCGGCCTGCGCCCAGCTCGCGGGCCTGCCCCGGGGGGCCTCTGCTGGAGGCCGCTGCTCCCCACCACACTGGGCCGGGTTCGGGTCCCTCGTCCCCGTCCTAGTGCCTGGCTGGACTCAGCACCCTCTCAGCCCCCAACCGTGGGTGTTAGGCGCTCCCAGCCCGAGGCCAGCGCCACTGCTAGCGGGCGAGCTTTCTCTGTTCTGGGTCTGTGCAGGGCCGGGTCCGCGACTGGGGCTCCCGGCGCTGGGGTCAGGCCGCAATCCGCTGCCCGGGCCTGCTCGGCATGGGGGCACGTATGCAGCCTGCGGTGTGTCCGAGCGTCCCTTTTTACGGGCGCTGCTGCTGCTGTCAGCCGCTCTCTGCCACGCCCATGCCGCCCACAGCCTGCTCACACTGGAGGCTTGGGAGCCCGCCCTCTGCCCACACTGTGGCCCAAAGCACTCTTCTAGTGTGTGGCTTGTTGCCCCATCGTGTTGCCCTCCTCTGTATCTCGCTTCTGTGGCGACTGTAAGTTCTCTGGGCCATTAATCGTGTCTCCGTATCTGTACATGCTCTTAGTGCTCTGTAAAACAGCTTGTAAGCAACAAAACGTGTTGTGTAAACTAGCAGATAGGCTCTCTCTCCCAGTGAAAGATAATAGCGTTTAAAAATGAATGTGATAGTCGCTACGGTTAACTGGGTCTAATTCTGCTGCTGTTAGCCTGTTTTCTGTGGTTTTCATTTTTTAAAACCTGATAATGTAGATTGTGCTGCTTTGACAATGGCAAATATAGCCTTGTACATTTAGTGAAATCCTTTTTTTTCAGACAAATGGTTGGTGTCAATGGACCATCCTTACCTATATGAAAACATTTCCCCATCAGTGAGAACAGTAAACTCTGAGTGTGGTTTCAAAACACAGCTAAAGTTACCTTAGTTTGTAAGTTTTAGAATGTTTTAAAGCATCATTTTAATTGGCTCTTGATCACTGCTTGATTGTGAATTTTTAATGTTGATTAGGTAGTATGGTATCTTTAATATAAAATCAGACTCAAATTTCTAGTCTGAGTCCATTCAAAATAAATATTTTTTATGGGAAATTCCATATTCTGGCAGTATATGAGCAGATGCCCTTCTGTCTTATCTGTACATCCTTACTTGTGATCCACAGAGAATTTGACTTCTGTGCAGTCTTCCTTTTACCCATTTTCATCGTCATTCCAAGTCCTGTAATGAGGAATATTTAGGGGGAGGGAATGGGACAATTAGTGGACATCATGGTGATAGCAGTTTCCCCCCCGACACCCACCCTTTTAAAAAAAAAAAAAAAAAAAAAAAAGCAACTGTTATAGCTGCCTGGACATCTGAGATACTGATCTAACATAGCATACCTGGCATCTGAACTCGCCAAGTAACTACTTCCGCAGGGCATGTATTCCCCAGCTGCCAAAGACACGAGTCCACTGTGATCTTTTCAGCTTTTGCCTCTTGTGTGTAGTATTTCATCTCCATGTTATAGGTTAGCAAACTCTGTGTGTATCTGAGACTGTCTGTCTGACTCGGCATGTTATATTGCAATCATATGGCTTCCAGTGCTTTCAGTTATCAGTTAAGGAGTCAACATTTTCATTATAAATCCCCTCAGCTGTAAAAGTTTTTTGCTTCAGGCTAAAACTTGGTGTATGTCCATCTGCCAATAGATTTAATTTTTAAAAGTTTGGCATCTTTTGGTCCCTGTCTCTAGGCTTTTGAACTAGCATATTTGAACTCTTAGGATGCATCCTGCAAACGAGCCATCTATTAACATCTCCAGAATATCCAGGGACGCAGGGTTATGTCAACTGTATGTTGCAGTGCTAAGATGTGCAGTAGACCATCTCTGCTGGAGAAGGATAAGAAAGACAAAAATAGGATCTCTAGAAATGGTGCAACTGGCATTTTTGGGCCTCTTATTCTTGGGAGGCTGTTGTATACGAAAAATCAGAAATACAAAAACATTCAGAAAGCCAGAACATGAAAGCTATGGCAAAACTAGTAAGCGTGGGGTGAACGTCTATTTTGACTATATCACAGCTAGGCATTACAGCAGTGCACTGAGTGCAACTCCTAGGAACAATGGAAAGTGATGGTTGAGGCTGAATTCTTTGGATTTTTTGTTTGTTTTTTTTGTTACATGGGATGGGGGGCAGGTTTTTTTTCTTGGTAGCAATTTATGAAAGACCCATACCTTTTCTCTTCTCCATAGAATTTAATTTAAATAATTCAGAGATAGGAAGGATGGCTTCAGCACTTTAGCTACAAACTGGGAATTAGAAGACGTGTGTTCTGTTCCTGCCATTGATATACTGAGTGATCTTGGGCAAGTCACTTACCTCTTTCTTTTTCCCTGACTGGGAAGATGGAATGGGAGATTTGCTTAACCCCATAGAGAGGGATATGAAATTTTGTTTATGAATGTTTGCCCAGTGCTTTGAGATCTCAGGCAGACATTATGTAAGTATAAAATGTTGTTAGGAATTTCTAAGAGTGTATTTGAGCTGAGAACAGGTGACTAAAGCCACCTGTTCTCTTTAAGGAGGTTCTGTTCCTGCTTCTTAAATTTCATCAGGACAGTACCATTTACCATGCTCAAAGGCTCCTCATCTGAATGCTACTGGCTAAGAACAGTGGGTTGAAGTATGCTTGACTAGAGAATAAACCTAGTCTCTGCCCTTTCAGTGTCATATTGCCACACTAGATACACCTATGCTTACATGTATTTTCATATTCACAGCAAAGAAGGAGGACTCATGCGAGGTGCTGGACCTGGCAGAGTACACCAAGAATCAGCCCTGGTGGCACAAGCTCTTTGGGCAGAGCTCTGGCTCAAGTGCTGAAAAATACAATGTGACAACTCAGCTGCTGATTGGAGGAGTCACTGGATGGTAAGGTGATGTAATAAGTCATGGTGGGGTGGTTGGTTTTTTTTTTTTTTTTTAATCCCATTGGCAGGCATAGGGTTTCTCTAACGTCTAGCACTCCAACCCCATTCATACATCAAAAGATCGCATCTGTTTGGTGAGAGATCCCATGAAGCATATGCATGTGGGTGGCAAACAGCATTTCAGAGGTGAAGGGAGATTAGACTGAGCTCTGTGTCTTCAGGCATATCCTGATCAGTCACATGAGCTTTTCATAGAATTTAAGGCCAGAAAGGATCATTATAGAATCATAGAAATGTAGGTTTCATAGAATCAGAATCATAGAATATCAAGGTTGGAAGGGACCTCAGGAGGTCATCTAGTCCAACCCCCTGCTCAAAGCAGGACCAATCCCCAATTTTTGCCCCAGATCCCTAAATGGCCCCCTTAAGGATTGAACTCGCAACCCTGGGTTTAGCATGCTAATGCTCAAACCACTGAGCTATCCCTCCCCTCCAAGGGACCTCAACAGATCATCTAGTCCATCCCTCAGCACGGAGGCAGGACCAAGTAAACCTAGACCATCCCTGACAGGTGTTTGTCCAATGCTGCCAATGTTGGGGATTCCACAACCTCCCTTGAAAGCCTGTTCCAGAGCTCAACTATCCTTAACTATCCTAAGTTAGAAATGTTTTCCTAATATCTAACCCAAGTCTCCCTTGCTGTAGATTAAGGCCATTACTTCTTGTCCTACCTTCAGTGGACATGGAGAACAATTGATCAATGTGCTCTTTATAACAGCCCTTAAGACAGTGGTGCCAAATTTTTTCCTGTCGCGCCTCCGCTCCCCCTTACCAATAATGGAATCTGTCCATGCTGTGTCCCCTCCCTCCCATTACTGCACAATGCTGAAGGTGGAACTGGGGCAGAGCTGTGGCCAGTGGCAGAGCAGAGCTCCCTCCTTGCCCTGCCTGGGGGCTGGCCCAGGCCCTGCTGCCTGCCTACTGAATGTTCCTTTGCAGCCCTGCCCCCTCCCCATCCTCTTTTTCTGAAGACTAAATATGTACAGTTTTTTAACCTTTCCTTGTAGGTCAGGTTTTATAAACCTTTTAATCATTTTTGTTGCTGTCCTCTGGATGCTCTCCAATTTGTCCATTTCTTTCTTAAAATGTGTGTTGCCCAGAACTGACCACAGTACTTCAGCTGAGACCTCAACAGTGTTGAGTAGAGCAGGACAGTTACTTCCCGTGTCTTGCATATGAAACGCCTCTTAATACAGAATTATGGTCATCCGGTCTGACCACCTGCATAATACAGGCCATAGAACTTCATGCAGTGATTCGTGCATCAAATCCAATAGCCTGTAATTGAAGTAAGGTGTATATTTTTAGAAAGATATCCAATCTTGATTTTAAAGGCTCTTAAGTTATAGAGCATCCATTACATCCGTAGGTCAGCTGTTCCAGTGGTTAATTATCTTTTGGGACAGATGCTTCTGAGTCTTCTAGGATGACCAAAACCTTGGGGCTATGCACTGGGCCTATGCATTGTCCCTTGGGAGTCAGGCTACAGTATTTTCCCACAGAACTTTCTTGTCTCATCTTCTGAGAAGAGTTCGACCTAAAGGGTTCAGTGTACTCAGAAGCAAATCTTCTGCTGTTGAGAGGAAGAATTGGCTTGCTGGTGGCTAGTGACTCTGAGGCCACTTCTAGATCTTCCTGTTGGAATATTCCACTATCCACAGTGCCACTGGGGTGTGTTCTCTTCTAATTAAGATATAGTATAAATTGGAAAGTACAATCAGGACTGTTTTTCCAGTACATTCTTGCTTTTTGCCATAGTTCTCCCCATTCTACTCCAAAGATAAGCCACTTAAAGCATAAGATGTACCCCTACAACATGCATCTATTCGCAGAATGAGCCTGTAACTTCTGTCTTGTGTCCTGGCCGTTTGCACCTTTTGGAAAAGGATTGCTCTTCTGTTTTATCACAGATGCACTATTCAGGTATCACCTGAAATAATACTTGATGTGAGTGATGTCAGACAATATATATAGGGCCCTACCAACTTCATGGCTGTGGAAAAACGTGTCCCAGACCGTGAAATAAGCCCTTCCTCATGAAATCTGATCTCCCCCATGCTGGAAGTGCCCCAGCTGGGGGGCTCCTAGCTGCAAGTCCTGGCTGGGCTGGGGAGGGACAGGACTTGTCCTTTCCCTGCACTGCCTCTCTTGGGGGGAGATCATACCTCTCTGGGGCTTGGCTCTGACTGTGAAATTGATCAAAATGGACCATGAATTTGGTAGGGCCCTAATTATATGTCTCCTTACTGCTTACTCAAGTAGTGAGAGCTGTGTTCATCTATGACTTGATGGTGGGGATGTTCATGGGGGTAGAGGGGAAAAATTCCACAACACCCAGGTGGAGGCATAAAGGGACACAGTCCAAATAGTCTTGAGTAGATGTAGGTCTAGACTATCAGTCTTTAAACTTTTATCTTTACAAACTATCTTCTTCTCTCTTTTTGAGAAACTAAAACAACTGTCCTGGAATGTGCAGGATCCGCTTCACATGTGATGCGCTCTGCTCCAGAAGCGACCAGAAAAAATACCAATCCAGTTAGTTTTATCCTGTCAGTTGATAGGATGTTATCCAAGATTCTTGTTCAGAAATGACCATCAAAAAAAAAAAATCCCATGTTAATGTCATTTGAAAAATTGGCAGAAAATCGGTGGTAAAGGGATAAAAATCTATAGATGGAGTGAGGATATGCATGTGAAAATTTAAAGGGACTCAGTTTTACAGTCTATTGTGGGGTTCCACAGAGCTGGCTGCTTTGCCCTTCCTTTCCCTAATCCCAAATTGGCTCTCTTTATTCCTCTATCTTCCTTGGTTAGTGAGGTTGTTTCTGGAGTTTGACTGGTGTTTGCAGAAAGATGGAGTATCTATAGAAAGCCAAAGTGTGTGTGTGTGGTATTTGGTTGAACTCACTTTCTGGCCTGTCCTCCTTTGATTGTAGGTGTACGGGCTTCATCTTTCAGAAGGTTGGAAAGCTGGCAGCAACAGCAGTTGGTGGTGGCTTTTTCCTACTTCAGGTGCGTATGGTTAGTCTAGGCTTTGTGAAAACTGCTCCTGGGGATGGTTCTGAGCTGCACAGAGAGGTAGGCTGGTCCAGTGGTTAGGGCACTAGCCTTGGTATCAGGAGACCTACATTCCATTTCTTGCTCTGCTAGAGACTTCCTGTGTGACTGGGGGCAAGTCACTTTAGATGTGTCTGTTATGTAGTCCAGGTCTGCAGCTTGGGCAGACGTACCTGCACTAGCATGGCTAAAAATAGCAGTGCAGATGTGGTGGCAAAGGCTTCACACTGTATCTACAGTGCTATTTTTAGCTGTGCTAGTGTGACTAGAGCTAATGTGGGTATGTGTCTGCCCAAGCTGCCATCACACCTGGGATTGCAGTATAGACTACTTTTCTGGGCCTCAGGTCCCTCTCTGTGAAATGGGGATAATAACACTGCCCTGCCTCTGAGGTGCTGCGAGGGTAAATACATTGCAAATTGTGAGGTGGTCATATACTATGATAGTGAAGTTACATAAGTACCTTTATACAAGCATGCTGCATCACAATGGGTGGCGCTTCTTCACTTTTAATAGCTGCAACTGAGTCAGATTTGCATTGCTCTGAAGCTGCTGACTTTTTGAAGTTAAGGCCTGTTTTCAAATCCCAGACTGGGCCTCTTCCTCTCTGGACTAGCAGCACCACAGAAACTGTGTGCTCTTGACTGAGCATTGGAGGGAAGCCATGCGCTCAGTAGCGACTACTGGCCAAGGCAAGGGGCAGCACTGAACTTCACAGGGCACTATCCATGTCTGCTGAGCCAGGCTGAGTTTAGCTTTAATGTAAGGCCTCAGAGGGCACCACCCTCCAGAGCCTGGTTAGGGACAAGACACCCTCTGTTAATGTATTCTTTGGGGGTAGTGTAGCAATAGAAATTACTCATTCTCTCAACTATATTTTCTTTGGCTTTAAAAATCCTGCCCACCTGGAGCAGGGCAGAGTTTCCTGTGCTGGCTTGCTGGGCCAGGAGGGCAGGAAACTGAAGTCTGGATTTCACTGTTGTATGTGAGACAGAATGCAACCACTGGACCCTACCCAGTGATCCCCTTCTTTGATTGTTCCAGCATTTAAATCGTGTATAACTGCTTTCCCTCACCCCACTAGTTCTCCTTGTTCCGTTGAAGGTGGATGTCTCTTTAAAGCATTGCTCAGGCAGTGTTTCACTGTTGGCCCACCATGACAAGACAAAATACTTATACGGAGACAACCTATTAAT
Source organism: Dermochelys coriacea (assembly GCF_009764565.3). Taxonomy (NCBI): domain Eukaryota; kingdom Metazoa; phylum Chordata; order Testudines; family Dermochelyidae; genus Dermochelys; species Dermochelys coriacea. Next base: position 59,306,792 of record NC_050076.1, read on the forward strand.
AAACCATGCCTTCCCATAGCAGCAGGAGATCTGGAATGTAACAGCTGCATGTAGGCTTTGAATGATACCAATATAACAAACTTGGGGGTTAATAAATGCAGTTGGTGCCAGCTCTGTATTGCAAAGCAGAGAGGCTGACATAGATTAATGTTAAACAATATGTAAAAATCTCTGCATATGAACTTCCATTGGAGGATCCTATAGATAGAGGTAAGCTGAGGGGTCCTTTGTAACTGAACTACTAAGTTAATTTCTCTATGCCTCTAGCCCATTTATATTCCCTTTCCATTAATTTAGTTAGAATAGTTCTCTCATTAACCAAGATGAGATGATACCTTTTAGAGTTGAGTGTGTTATTTGGGTTAGCAATGGGGCAGGAGGGAAAGGAAGGTCTTGCTAGCTAAGGGTTGTGCAGGATTTACTTCATATTTCTTACCACACCTCAAATGTAGATTGCGAACCACACCGGATACATCAAAGTGGACTGGAAGCTAGTAGAGCAGGATGTGAGCAAAGCCAAGGAGCAGCTGAAATTTCACAGCAGTGGCAGCAAACTGACCCCAGAAGTTAAAAGCAGAGTTGATGAGGTGAGACCACTTCTCCTTCTCAGATCTTTGCCTGGATGTATCCAGATGCTGGAGAGAAGGGTTGGGAACTACTTCTGGGGCTCTTTAAGGATAGCTTCACAGTAGCAAGATAAGGTAGTGGGCAAATCTGCTAGATGTCCTGTGAGATCACGAAGATGGCTTCCAGATGGTGTTTCACCATACAATGCCCTGTGGGAAATCCCCTGGAATCCAGAGAAGGACCTCCTCAGAGCAATTAAGACAGCTAAGCAGATAGCACAACATAAGAGTGGATCAGTCACTCTAGATTCCCTCTACACTCTAGGTCAGTGTGTGCAGGAGGCATATGTCCCCATGCCTCCTGTCTTCTAGATCCTTGACTGCTAATTGTGGTACAGCTATAAATGTTTGAAGCCCTTAATGCACGTTCAGCAGCTGGTCAGAATGTCTGCAGCACGTTGTGATGCCATAGTGTGCAAGCAATGAATGAAGTAGGGAGGGCCACGTCTTTGCCTTCCCTCCCATGGAAGGGGGGGCGGAATAGCACTAGCTCTCTTGCTATTAATTTTGGCCATTAGTTGAATTAGGTAGGGATAGCAGCAAGCTGGGTGCAGTGGGTGGGAGGGCTCAGTGCTCATCTGACCTGAGTGACTGGTTCTAGAGTGTTTTGACTGTCCTCTTCCCCCCTGCCCAGGTGATAACATTTCTGAAGAAGAACGTTATCCTGACTGGAGGGTTTGCTGGGGGATTCCTGCTTGGAATGTCTTCATAGAAACTACACAGAACTGACTACTATGTCCTTTCTCACCCCCTCCCACTTAGTAAACAGTGGGTTGTGCTGACAGACTCTGCTTCCTCAGGTCCTCCTGGGTTCAAGCCCCCCACTCCCTGCAACACTGCCATTAACTTTCCTCCTTTTCCTTTCTCTGTACCTGAGTTCTGTTGATGCTGTAATCAATCTAGAGGGTCATGACCCTCAGTGTCTGCTTGTCGATCTGACTCCCTATCCCACTCAAAATGCCTCACTGCAGTTTTCAGGATCAGTTGCAACCCCATGAACAGCCTGCAAGAGAGAGAGATCTGAGAACAGGCCCACTGCTGTGCTGCACAAGACTGACTGATATAAACTCTCCTCTTCCAGTGCACACAAGGTTCGTCAAGCTCCTAGTTGTCTTGTATTCTTCTCTGGTAATAGGAAAGCCCATACTTCCTCCAGGAAAATGGTATTTTCATGGCTATCAATGGATGGAGGCAGAATTGTCGGAGGCTGTCTTAGAACATGCTCGGAAATGGACACAGGTGTTTGGGGAAAACAACTAATTCCGCAGTAGGTGGTGGCAGAGTGAGTACATGGCAGAAATACTGTTGTAGATCTGTTCTTCTGCCTTCACTCCTCCCTAGACTCTTGCCATTATGTTATACCCAGATGATCACTTATCCGTGTTGTTTATATATCCCCTTAATGGAATTGCAGCATTGGCACTGGCAATAGTGACATGCAACATTCACAATTTCTATCCCAGATCCTTTCTTACATAGGTTTTGAAAGTCGGTGGGCATCCCACCATTTAGAAGGTATTCTCCTCTCACTCTCTCTAGCTGGTGTCTCAGCTAGTGAACTTTAAAATGCACTGAAGCTGTATGTCTGGCAGAAAGGCTGCCTGAAATGTCTGTACATATGACTGAAACCTGCACTACCAGCCCATCCAGTCCGGGATGCATTTCCATAGTGACAATAACTGTAACTTATCCCTGGCATCATATCAGCATTTCTGATACCAAAGCCTTTCTCTGGCTAGCATGGAATTTGCAGCTATCTGTAGGTATCTGGTGCACATGGGGCAGGCTTTCTGGAAAGTAGTGCCCTGGGCAGATGGAAGTGGGTGGGTTTCTTCTCTGTGTAGTACAACCTGGGATGTGGTGTCCTGGAGCAGGATTCCAGTTTGAGTGCAGACAGCAGCTGTTCGGGATTCACAGTTTACTTTGAATCCTGAAAGCCATTTCTCTCCCTTTGCAGAGCAGATTCCATCCATCCTCAGCGAAAGCTGAATCTTCCAGGCAATCCCCCATCCAGCTGCACCTTAAAATCTCTGGTGATTACCTTCCTGTCTGGCATATGTGCCTTTACTGGGCAGTAGGTGACACATGCTCTTATAATCATGAGATCCTGTATTTAAAGAGCTACTGGGCATGTGAGGGGAGCCATTCCCATACATTCCTTCTCCAAACAGAAACTGGCACTTTAATGCCATAGACAGAGGAGCAGGCATCCCAGAACAGCTCAGTCTGCCTGCCCTTCTCTGCAAAAAATGATAGCATGCTTATCTTCTCTTTGGAAGCTAGACAGTGGGTGATGGGAAATGCAAGAGCACGCTCTATGCTGCTGTCGGTCTAGGTTAACTCTTTCCCCTTCCTCAGCTTCATTGACTTCTCCCATTCATGCAAAAATAAGCATGTGTGTCCAGTTGTCCTTCAGTTTGTTTAATTCCTACACCTGCAGACCCATCACTGGGCTATAACATGGAGATGGGTTTTGCCTAGCTTGGAAAGGCAGGTTAACTATTTTTACATTTTTCTTGAATTGGATAACAGAGATCAATTCAGTATTGCCTAGTACTGGGCTTTGCTGATCTCCCTGCTCAGATGTAGTTTGAAGAAGGAGCTCTAGCTGGTGATAAGCACATTCTTGCTGAAGGTTGGTTCTGTTCCCTTCTGAAATCATGCCCTAGAATTGTGTTGAACTCCAGGAGCTAGTTGTGTGCATGGCTGGACACTGTTCAGAATGTAGTGCCCATGGCACAAGGATGCACTTTATCTATTATGCTGCAGTAATTCCATGTTTACAGTGTTTTGCGCTTGACCTGACTGGAAGCAAGAGATGTCCCCAAAAGAATGCGAGGAGCCTGAGTACTGGTCCTGTTAGAGCTGTGGCAGCTTGGCAACTGCAGCTGTTTTCAGGAGAGCCCGTGACATTTCATCTGTGCTAACTTTATTTTGCCCTTAGTCTGTCCCCTAACATACAGAGTTTAGAAAGTCTGTCACATCAGTTCAGCTTTTCTTTCCTCTCTGATCCCATAGGTAGACAGTAGAATACACCTTTACACAGTCAGAATCTTTGCTGTCTTGCATTCTCTGGCTGTCTACAGCAGGGCAGGAGAAATTGGGCTTATAGCATGTCTAATGATATACAGTCAAGTGCTACAGGAATTGTGCAGTGATGTAGGTACACAATAACTGTTGATTAGGGAGTGGGGTGCCTAGCTGCTGTGTAGGAAGAAATTCTGTACAGTGGAATGATCTTGATGAATTTATAAGAACATATCTTGCTGGAACTCTCCTGTTCAAATAGGAAAATAGCATACCTACACCTCTGCCTGGTGTACTAGCTAACAAAGACTTTTATTCAGACTTCACTCTTCCAGCCTCCCTCCAAAGACAATGCTGAGTGGAAATGGCCCTCCTGCTTTTCCCTTGGGAGCGACAGTTTTGGGATAACAGCTGTAACTTGACCCATACCTTTGGCCTGGTACCTCTCTCTCCCATTAGCCTGACAATCTGCTGGAAATTTAGCAGTGAGTTCTGTTCATGTGGGTATAAAAACCTGGCCACAGTCTCTTGACTTCAGTATCCTCCTTTCCAGCTGCCTTTATATCCTTCTTGATGCACTGAGAGACTGCTGTGCATGCAAAGGCACAGCTGGTGCTATCTTGCTGTAGCCTGAGAAGCAAGCAACTTGCCACCAGACCTCAGGGTTCCTACAACTTCCTGCTAACTGATGCCAGTTAATCAGCCCAAATCCTGGGCATAAGGCTCATTAGTCTAACAAGGAATATATTGGGAGCCCACTCTGACCCTGAGATATTTAAAAATAGCTGCTATTTGTCTGGAATATTATAAATTGGTGCCATGGAGCTAAGCACCTGCAAGAAGGAGCTAAAAACTTACTTCTCAAAGCTGTTGCTGGAAGGGTGATCAAACAAGCAGTTTAAGTACAGCCACAGTAGTTTCTGATATGAAGACGTAGAGGGAAAGCATGGGGCATCCATGTGTTACCACCAAAAGTGTAAAACTGCCAAACTGGAGCTTCCTTGGTACCTCTCATGAAATTCTGTATGCAGCTAAGATAGTTTGTCCTGGCAAATGTGATTTTTGTACATGGCATGAAATCAAATACAATTTTTGGTCATGTGATGGGTGCCAAGATGAAATCTTAATCCCCCTTCTGTTTTGTTTCAACAGTCTCTAACACCTATGCCAGGAAGTTGTGGTTTTAAAAATACACTAGGCTTTTAAGATATTTTTGTACAATCTATGTAGATGCTTGTTGAAGTGATGTATTATTAAACTGTTGCTCTAATCACATCTTGTGGGGGTCTGTTTTGGGAACAAGCATCGCTTTGCCACTTCCTGCACTGCAAACGCTCTGTATAGCCTAGAGGAGCAGTATCCAGTACTGTAACTGAAGGAGCAGTCCCTGTAATTCTGGGGAAGACACAACTGGGAATAAGACCAAGATCATTAGAGGTATTTAGGAGCCTACCTCCTGTTGAAATCCAATGAATAAGCTCCTAAATACCTGTAGGAGCTGGGCCTTGATATCCATGAGAGGGGGTTAACTGGTAGTGTCTCAGCTGTGTGCTCCATGTAACCATAGTTCAGTCAGATCTTGCATAGGATACTTGCCTATTGTGCAGGTGCCAGTCCCAAGGAAGATGTGTGGGTGAAGTGGGCCCTACCTGAGAGCTTTTAATTCATGTTGGTTGTGAATGGAAATTTTTCCAAATATCTCCTCTATTTCTGGGTTGTTAACAAGCTCTAATAAGCTGCCTTTTGTGCAGTCAGGCTGAGTGTCTTATGTGAGCATGTTGGGGGCAGTCATATGAATTCATGCATTTCTCTGGGGCTGGATAAATGTGGACCTCAAAGGTAACTGTTTCCTTAACTAACCCTGGCTTATCTTTGTTTGTGTTGACCCTTTCCCCAATGGGGCAGTTGGTGCAATCTCATTCAGCATATGCCTAAGGGGCCTTAGGTTTCCCTCACTATTTTGCCCTCCAGAGTAAGAAATCAATGACACCGCTGCAAGCTCATGCTATAAGAACCTCCCTGCTAAACAAATGTCAAACTCCATCCAGTCAAGGAAGCAGAAAGGAACACAAAAGTAACTCTTGTCCTAAGGCTTCTGCATTGGATATAATGAAAGGAAACTAAGCAGTCATGGGATAAGAGAGAAGGTCCTTTGGTGGATCATTAACTGTTTGAATGATAGAAATGGTCAGTTTTTACAAGGGAGAGGTGAACAGCAGGATTCACCAACAATGGGTGCTGTTCAACATATTCATTAATGATCTAGAAAGGGGAGCAAACAGTGAGATGGCAGGGTTTGCAGATGATACAAAATTACTCAGGATAGCTAAGGCCAAAGCAGATGGCAAGGAGTTGCAAAGGAATCTCACAAAACTGGCTGATGAATTTCTATATTAATACAAAATAATGCACAGTGGGGAAAAAATAATCCCACCTATGGATACACAGTGGGTTCTAAATTAGCTATTCCCATCCAAAAAAAGAGATCTAGGTGTCATCATTAATAGTCCTCTGAAAACATTTACTCAATTTGCAGCAGCAGTCAAAAAAATCAGGCAACATTAGGAAAGGGCTAGAAAAGACAGAAAATGTCACTATCTAAATCCATGATGCATCCATACCCTCTGTACTACGTCCAGTTCTGGTTGCCCTATTGCAAAAATATAGGAGAATGGAAAGGGTTCAGAGAAGGGCAACAATGATGATCAAAGATATAGAACAGCTTCCATAGGAGGAGAGACTAAAATGTTTAGCTTAGAGATGACTAAGGGTAGATATGATAGAGGGCTATGCAAAAAAGTGAACAGATAAGTGTTGTTTACTCTTACACAGAATACAAAGACCTAGGGTCAGCTGACAAAATTAACATGCAGTAAATTTAATACAAACTAGAAGTACTTTTTCACACAGTGCACAGTTAATCTGTAGAACTCATCACTATAGGATGTTGTAATGGCCAAAAGTATAACTTGGTTCACAAAAGAACTGGATAAGTCTATCAATGGCTATTAGCCAAAATGATCAGGGCCAGAACTCCATGCTTGGAACAAAGCTGGGAGCGGAAGACACTCTTACTGACCTGTTATACACCCACTCCTCCAAAAGTTCTGGTACCAGCCACCGTCAAGAAACAGGATATTGGGTAAGAGGGACTACAGTCTGACGCTGTAGGGAAGTTTTATGTCCTTAAGGCAAAGTCATGGCTGTAAAAAAGCTTCTAGCCAGCCCTTTGTGCATTGCTGCAGCTTCTCTTTGAATGGGAAATGAGGTAAATATGAACTTGCTGTAAAGAACTTAAAATCCACTTCATTACTTTCCTAGCTCTTAATCAAAACAAGATGCTAGGTTATTCCTATGACAAATTGTTAATTTATTATTACAGGCTCAGGATATAAAAACACCAAAACAGCTTTCAAAAATTTGTGGGTGGGGGCCTGAATCATGAAATCAGCCAAGCTGCCTGACCACATGAGAGAAAAAATTATGCTCTAACCAGACAACAGAATAAATACCCCTAGTGAGAACTCAGATTATTCCAGTCATTTATTTTGTATCAAGGTATTTAGAATGCAAAACATAAATGGATCTATCATGTGTGCTTTGATGCATCTGCCTATTATGTCCAGTAACTGCAGTGGTCTGTTATTGTTCATAAAAACCTATATTTCTTAACTAAGTTGTGCTTGATAGTGTAATGATCACCCTGAAGTGCACAAAGTCGCTTAGGCTTTGTATGATAGAACTATGTGTAAAGGGGCATTGTCATCTCTCACATTCATTGCATGTCATATTGCTTAGAGATGTTCAGTCATACAAGATGACTGAACATCATAAAAATCCATTTCATACCAACACCTCGGTTTTCCATAAATATTACTTAAAAGAATCTATTCCTTTATCAGTCCCTGAAATAAAATGCTTCTACAACATCTTTAAGATCATATAACTACTATTGTGCAATGTGGTCCAACTATTCATTAGTCCAATATCCCATTGCACAACTGAGGAAACAGGCACCTCGGTGAAGTGACTTATGGGCACAGACAAATTGTGGCAGAGCTGGGAATAAAGCCCAGAGCTGAATCCCATTCTTGCTTTAAGCACTAGAAAAGCAGATCATGTCTTTGGGAAACTATGGCTCAATGATAGGAATATTTCTGCTACTCAAAGATGGTCTTGCTTAATGCATCACATTCAATAGACTCTCCTTGAACTTATTTCCTGTACGTCCTATGCCAGAAGGCTGAAAAAGTTTTATATTTCACCCTCAAATTCTTATTCTGAGAATGGATTACTGAGTACATTAAGCATCAGAAACAAACTGTATTTAGAGAGATATAATGTACTGTAAGTCACAAGTTTGGGATAGAAAACAGAATCCTTTGAACAGCCCATCTGTTGTATTGCATTTTACATTTGGTGCACAGGATGTTTTATTCTATGATGGATTCTTCTCTGGCTTCCTTATCAGTGTGGATAATGCATTATTTTAACTGTTTTTTTCTTATTTGCCACTTGCATGCTACTTTGTCTGTAGGAGAGGCCCACACTCCATAACCTCCTGGAGCTGGAGCTGCAGCCTGTTACTGTGGTGCTGCATGAATCCCATTTGAAGCTGCCTTAAGCTTCTCCCTCTCTCTTTCCTCTTTCTCAAACCCCGAACAACAGATGGATCTGCCCTTAGGGCATAGGGCGCAGCATCTTCTCATCTCTTGGAGCACAGCCTCACATCTAGCCTCCAGATAGTTGTTGGCTGTAAAATAAAAGAATGGAGATGCTAATCCTGCACTAGAGAGCAAATTGCATGAAAAAGGGGGTTCATCTAACCCAGTTAAATTCTTTCACATTGTGGATTGAGCTTGATCCTCTTGTGGCTACTTCCCCATCCCATCCACATCCCTGCTCTGCAATAGCTATGCTGCTTAGTTCTGGGGAAATGGTGTTAAGGAGATGAGGTGCAAACAACTTGCTTTAATGGCAGGAGTACAGCTAATGGGTTGCATGACCCACCTCCCACTTGTGCATCTACTACTGCTAGGTGGAAAACTTCACATTTATTAACAAATCTTCACTAATTCCCTGCCCTGCAACCCCTATTCTCTCTGGCTGGGTTTGGACTTTGGTTCTGTTCTCCCACAGATTTATTCCCCATCCAATTTTGAGGTCACCCATAAATGATTACAGTTGAATTTAAACCTTAGACACCAAATGAAGAACACAGTACAAATGCAGAGAGATGCATGGTTTGTTTTTTTCACTCAAGTTAGTCAAAGAGGCCTTTGGGCACCATAAGAGGGGCTAGAGATGGGTTGCAATCAGCAAGAAGAATCATTCCTTGGGGGCAGGCAGACAGCTCTGCAGAGCAGTGTGAGGCCCTCTGCACCCTTTCCTGTGTGAAATACCGCTTCTCACAGTGCCATCAATTAGCTCAAAAGTGCTGAGACTAGGACCAAGCAACCTTCTAGTGGATGTCAACCCACATATGCACACAGCTCTCTCCTTCCCTTCCCAGTGCCTACAGTACCCCAGGTTCTAAGAAGCAGCAATAGCTGTGGCACTCATTGAGGCTATAGTGCCCCAGGGTGCTAAGTGTTCTTAAACACTGCAGAACATAGGTTACTTGTCCAACACCACCCTTAATCTTTACTTTCTGAAACTGACAGTCGGCTTGGCAGCATAGCTTGTTTAATGCTGTAATGTCCCAGAATGCTTTACAGGTTCACCATCTTCAAAGAATGTGAGAATTTTGAGGGAGGTAGCCCCTAGCATGACTGAGCAGCTATTGCTGCAGGTGGAACAGTGGTGCTAGCTAATAAAGTCTCTGTCTGCAGGCAGCTTTCCTGGCCAGAGGGTTACCTACCTCCCCCTATAAAGCAGGCTTGAAAGGACTAGATTTTTATTGGTAAATGTCAATTTCACCCTACACACACAAACTGAGGCATCCATCAATAATCATCAAAATTTCCAGATCGGGAAAGGAAGAAAAATGCTGCTTGAGAACTTAGAGTTTGATTTAAGGATATTTACTTTGTATATATTGCCAATTTATCTTTTTGAATTTCAGTACTTAATGACAGTCAATCACTGATCCCCCACCCCCGATTTCCTGTAATTGTGAAAATTTAAGTGGATAAAAATAAAAAATGTTTAAACCCCATAATTGTGCAATTTTGAAAATACAGTTACAAATTGAAAAAAAATGAAAATTATTTGTGAAATTATAAAAAGAATGACAGGTTTCAGAGTAGCAGCTGTGTTAGTCTGTGTCCGCAAAAAGAACAGGAGTACTTGTGGCACCTTAGAGACTAACCAATTTATTTGAGCATAAGCTTTCGTGGGCTTATGCTCAAATAAATTTGTTAGTCTCTAAGATGCCACAAGTACTCCTTTTTATAAAAAGAATAAACTCGAATTCTGCCAAGCCTAGTTAAGAGAGATGGAGATTGCGCTGCTATAATCATTCTCCCAAGCTTTTTGAAGACTAAGAGGGAGCAAACAGTGACCCAATGAGAGACTAATAAAGAGCAGCTTGGGGATTCCAGAAAAAGCATTAGAATCTTTCCAAGGGAAGAGCAACTCTCTCTGGCTTACATCCTTCCAGGGTAACCCCAACTAGAGCCCACAGTAGTGATCTAGCCTAGGAGCAACACAGGCCTCCTGTCATCTCACCTGTACATCTCGCTGTGTGCAAACATGAGCTGAAGACCAAAAGGAGGATACATTGTTCTGGTGCTTTCCCTGACCAATGAGCATCCCTTTCAAGTTAGCTGGAATGAGCCTTGGCCAATTAGCTCTCATTCACATCCCAGCTTAGGGGGGGCGGGATAGCTCAGTGGTTTGAGCATTGGCCTGCTAAACCCAGGGTTGTAAATTCAATCCTTGAGGGTGCCATTTAGGGAACTAGGGCAAAAATTGGGGCTTGGTCCTGCTTTGAGCAGGGGGTTGGACCAGATGACCTCCCAAGGTCCCTTCCAACCCTGATATTCTATGATTCTATGATTCTCTCAGCCATTGGGAAATCAAGGAGGCTGATGAATCTAGGCTTAATGAGGAGGACACCTACAGCTCAACATCATCTCTCTGCAGAGAGCCTCTTGTGGTTTCCCCTACTGGCTGCAGACATATATGGAACAGGGGAGGGATGACAGAGCGAAACCCTGGCCTTGGCAAAAATAATTTATGGGAGAGAACCCGCACACCCACCTGGGATTTTCCAAGATGAGTGACCTGTGGCTCATTTTACCATGTGTGAGTAACGTGATCATCCCAAATTCAGGTTAATGCAAATTTTACCCCATACTACAACACTACTGCATCTCCTATATATCTATCTCCAGACACACAAATAAGTACTGTCCTTTATTGTAACAAACTCTTTGTCGTACAATAGTGGAGTTTAGTTACATCAAATCAAATGCAATGTGGTGATATTAAAATCTGATTCTACAACTACATTACATTTGCAACTAAGTCATTTTTTGTCCTTGCCTTATTCCTCTTGCTAGGGAGAAAGGAGGATGGGGTTAAATTTAAAAACAAACCAAAAACAAAAACAAAAAGACACCAAAAAGAAAACATTGCACATGGTACCTTGCAAGCATTTCTGTATTTCACAGGCTTGTTTCTGGCAGGGATCCTTCTGGGACATATCCACAGAACTAGAATGATAGGAAAACGTTACTATACAAACAGTGGGGTTTGGGTTTTCTCTAGGGGCTGGGCAAGGCACTGCCTAAGGCTTAGACCTGAGGGAGCTCACATTTTCCCTGCTCATACACCCTCCTCCCAATGGACAATTGGATGGGTCCCCATTCAAAGCCAGTCTCACGTTGCTTTAGGGTCACTGTGAGACACACAAGGAATCCCTTATCCCCACAAGCTAACCACAGAGCCTTGCCCACTTTCCTGTCCTCCACTGGCCCAGGAAGCAACAATGCTTTAAGCACCCTAGGATATCATTGGGGCCAGCTAGAGTTAGGCAAGGAATGAAAAGTGGATGATGGGTATCTTGAAGGGTTCATCTTGTAAAACCTGAAAATCTCTTCCTGGTCAAATCTAGTTCTTTTTCCACTTGGTAATTGGTGAACTCTCACCCACGCTGAATCTGAATGATGCTTAAATGAACATGGTTGTTTTAGTTTAACAGCTCAACTCAGAGCTTATTATGCTCAAAATATCTTTTGATGTACTACCCATTGCTGGGGGGAGCGGCGCTTCTAGGGAAACAGCATTTGTCATAGAACTGCCTCTGGAGAAGGAATTTATAAATAAAAGCATACTTTTTGTTGTCCTAAAAAAGGATTACTTTTTTAAAGAAAATGTCATGGCAATCGGTAGATTAAAACAACCTAGCAAAAAATGCAGCAGATGATCTTATCAGACTCAAACCTTTTTTAAGATACGGTTTTTGACACCCAGTTTGACCTCTCTATCGTCATGACACTTTGAGATCAAAAGGAAAGCAGAGGTGGATGGGATTAGCAGTTGGATGGAAGACTCCAAAGAAAATGCAGATGCTGCAGGAAGTGGTGTTGGGGCATCACTCTTCCCTCTGAGCCACCATTAAGCCAAAGTCCCCACACACAGTGCTAGGAGATGCTGATGTACTGTCTTGTGGATAGGATATGAAAGACATTCTGACCATTCATGGTCATTAACAATCCCATGGCACTTTACAAAACAAATGGGGCATTAGCCCCAGTATCCTGGCCAAACTCCAGTCAGGGAAATTACATTCTGCCTACCTAAAACTGCCCCTTGTAGTTTCAATTGGACATGATACTCTTCTTCACTGCCTGTCCTAAACTCTTGTGTGGTGCTGCTGTGTGCTGTTAAACAGCTGCCACCTCCCACCTCTGAGGTGAGAGAATCATATATTGTACAAAACAAACAGGGACATCTTCCTAGAGGCACCGCTCCTGAAAGACAAAAATTCATATTAAAGGACCACTACAAATAGTTAACGAACAGTAAGAAAGAGAGGAAATGGCAACACTTACCAGGTTAATCACCGGGCATGAGTCTAAGCAGCAGCTCCTCAACTCCCCTGATCTGTATGTAACAAGGAAAAGTTCAGTACACCTAAACCACTGTGGCAAAGAGCTAATATACCTCAATAATAATATTTCTTTGCCATCTACAGCACCTTTCCTCAAGGATCTCAAATCACTTCACAAACATGAATGACTCAGGTTTGCCACCAGCCTTACCATTAGATGGTGCTGTATCTCCCAAATGCGAGAGTTACTATCCCTGTACTGCTCGCCCTCAGAAAGCTGCCACATGTGAGGCAGTTGTGATGGGGGAAGTTGGCTGGGTCGCAGTGCCTCACCCAGGGGGACCCGAACTCGTTGAATTCGGGCCCTCAGGGTACCTGCCTCCTAGGGGAAAGTACACAAGAGAAGAATAAGTCAATTATTAGCAATGCAGTAAAGACATCCACAATATCAGAACTATGATCACTGAGAAGCTTGAAAGTCACTTGCCTCTTCTACAGCCACGAGCCATGTTTTACGGCGTTCATCACAGTAGACGCCTACCCGTCGCACCCACAGATGGATGGGCGGAGCACCGGCGTCCCCTCCTTCTGCCATTCCCTCAACCATTTGTTATGACACTCCCACTAGGCATGCAGCATCAACACAGAGGACACACTCATGTTTCCCCTCAGCTCTGAACAAATTCATGGAGCAAACTGTTAGGCCTGAAAACTACCTGGTTTCAACGGTGCCATTGTGTGCTCACAAAAAAAGAGTTACTAGCAATATACCCAAAAGTCAATTTAGAAAACTAACAAGATACCCAAACGTCATGAGATGCTCATAGTTTGGAGCATATATGGCTGTATATAGCTTGTAAGGCATTTTGGGATCCTTTGGGATGAAAGCTCTATATAACCATCATTACAACCCTTTACGATCAGCGTTACTTATTCCATTAACAGTTCTAATTAAGAAACAGGTTTTGTGCAACAATACCTTATTTTACAAAGTGCCTTTAAACAAGAGTCCAGAGCCAATGATGCTCATACTCCCAAAGGCAGGACTGGCAACCAACAATAGGTGAAAGTAGCTTAGAAAGAACCAAAGTCATTCCAGAAACAATCCTGCCTATGCAGCATACGGCTCTGCAGGTCTGATTATCTCATACTTGGCACTTGCAGTGCTGCCACTCTGAATCATCAGATCCCTTTGAAAGGCTAGGAGAACTACCCATTCATTTACAAGCTTCTTGTCAATAGCCATTACTAATTTGTGCATTTCAGATCTTAGCTGCTAATTGAAGGGTCTATGATACCAGTGAGGGCAACAGAATATTAGTCACTGAGGTGGCTTTTTCTATTGGGATTCTTGTTTAACAGCAAGTTTATCAGCCCTCTTATGACTGGCATAAGCTGACCTGTTAGCATAATGAAGGTCAAGAAAACTACTCCCCTTAGAACTACATGAGGCAACCAAAACAGTGTATTATTTTTCGAGTGCTTGTTCATGTCCATTCCAATCAGGTGTGTGCGCACACACATGCACGGTAACCAGAAGATTTTCCCATAGCAGCATCCATTGGGTCGGTCTGGGTGCCCCCTGGAGTTGCACCTCTATGGTGGTCAATACAGAGCCCTGCCGACTCGCCACCCCCTCAGTTCCTTCTTACCACCAGTGACAATTAGCTGGAACTTCCCTGTGCTCTTGTCTTGGCAAGTGTGTTTAGCAGTCTATATACATAGTTTTCATTAGCTCTGTAGTGTTAATGAAATAGTTAGGAGCCCTTATTGTTAGATTAAGTTTTCTTGGGGGGGGGGGGGGTTCCTCTCCCCACTCTCTTGACGCCAGGGCATGCCGGGGTCTACGGGCTTCAAAGCCTGTGAAGTCTGCAGCAAGTGTATGCCCAGAAGCAATCCTCACACTTCATGTTTGAAGTGTTTAGGAGAGAACCATCAGAAGGATCGTTGTACTATCTGCAAGACCTGTTGGCCCAGGACATTAAAGGACAGAGATCAGTGCCTGAAGGTCCTTTAAAGGGAGGCTGCACTCCACCCCCAGTCTGACCCCGGGTCGACTGACCTGCACCGCGTTCCTCTTCCTCGATGCAGAGCGCTCCAGCACCATCAGCACAAGCACCGGTGCCGAGTAAGGACAAGTACTCATGGCACTGGCTCCATTCATGGCTCACATGCCACATGGAGTCACGGGTACCACAGAAGAAGAAGAGGTCGGAGAGGGGTCGCTCTCCCCATTAGGCCTAAGGAGCTAGCCATCGTGAGACCCAAGTTGGGCCACACTACTTCCACTCCACCACCGGTGACAGTCGTGTAGACTCCTGCCCACGTGGAAGGGCAGTTGAGTTCAGACCCTCCTCATTTGCTGAGGCCAATCTGGGAGCTGCACCTCCCTTCAACTCCAGAGGCATTCGAGGCAACCCAAGAATTGCCCCATCTCATGGCACCGTTCTCCCCTCCTAGACAGGACAGGTCACCAGTACTGGTTCCTCGCAGAGTGCCTTCAAGGGGGAAAGCCCGCCATGATGCCCTGTTAATCTCCAACTCCAACGCGCCACTCCCAGGCACTGGAACAGATCCAGCAGTTGTGACGATCCCCGAGCCCTCGGCACGAATGGTCAGCACCCTGAAATACTGCTCCTCTGTGGTCCTCTTTTTCAGACACCTCAGAGTCGGACTCCTATCGGTCCTGTAGGAGTAGGAGCAGATGGTCCATGCCAACACAGGACCAGCACCCTTACCTGGCACCATGGCCCACGCAATGGCCCTTTTGGACTCCCTGGGCTTTTCATCAAAGCTAAGGTCGGAGCCAAGGGTCACATCCTAGGGCAATGTCAGTGGCCTCAGCCATGTTTGTACCCCCGCCAGCACCATTGGCATCAGCAGAATCGCAGGTAGCTGCATTGCGACCCAGTGCCATCATCCCATCGCCTCTGGCACCGTGGCACCAGCATGGCCTGCACCAGCCCCAGTTGTTTTGGCTCCAACGTCTCCAACACCGAGAACGGCTCCGGCACCAGCGACGGCCTCCGCACCGATTACACTTTGCATACACCGACACCGGTGCAGAGTCCTGACACCGATGGGCACAACACCATTTGAGTGGGCACTGGCCCAAGAAATCCAGGTGCCGCAGAACCCTTTGGGTGCAGAAGGAAGGGAGCAGCCACCCCTTACGGGGGTCTCTTCCTCATCCTCACCAGACGAGGTGCTGGTGGGCCTGGCTACAGCCCCAGCCCTGGAGGACAGCAGGGTTCTACAGCAATTGCTGCGACAGTTGCCCAGGTCCTGGGCATTCAGGTGAAGGAGATAGTGGAGGACGCAGATCCAATGGTAGACATCCTTAATCCCTCCAGACCTGCACATATTGCCCTGCCTCTTACAAAGGCCGTCTCCGACGCCACAAAAAACTTTGTGCCAGACCCCAGCTTCATTGCCCCGTACAACTAAGCACAACGAAAGGCACTACTTTCTGCTGTTCAGGAGCTATGAGCATTTGTATGCCCATCCTCCACCTGACTCTCTTGCTGTTGATGCTGCCAACCAATGTTGAACACCAGGGCTTCCAGGGACCCTCCCCGAAGAATCGTGAGGCAAAATGATTCTACTTTTATGGGAGAGAGGTCTATTCCACTGGTGGATTGCAGCTCCACATCTCTAATCAGCAGGCCATTGTCAGCAAGTACTGCTACAATACATGCGGGACAATGGCAAAATTTGCAGAGCTGAAGGACTCCTGCGCCAAGTTTTTGGCTCTGGTGGAGGAGGGGAAGCTCATTTCACGAGCTTCGCTGCAAGCCATCCTGGATGGAGCGGATGCGGCTACCCGCATGATGGCTATGGACATAGCCATGATTCAGGGGTTCCAGGTCTCGGGCCTGCCATGTGAGGTCTAACAGACTGTTCAAGACCTCCCATTCGAGGGTTCGGCTCTCTTTTCCCAGAAAACAGATAAAAGGCTGCATAGCCTAAAGGACTCGAGAACCGCTCTCAAATCATTGGCTGTCCATACTCCAACTATGCAGCAGAAGCATTTTAGACCACAACTTTCCCCACGCTTCTACCAGTAGAACCATCAGGACGGTTCCCATAGGAGGAACAGGAGTGGCAGGAAAAGCCACACCAATCATCAGGCCAGGGCTCTGTCCAATCCAAGCCACCTTCCGGCCCGAAACAGGCCTTTTGAAGGTGCAGTCAAGGACGGTGCACCAGAACAAAAACTGGATCTACCCCGCCTTACCTTTTCGTCCCGACTGTCCCCTTTCTACTGTGCTTGGTCCTGTATCACTTCAGACTGCTGGTTGCTCCGTACAGTAGAGAGGGGATACTCCATCAAATTCTGTGCCCTCCCACCATCCTTCACTGTCCCTCTTCTGGAATCCCTCTCACGAGCAACTCCTTATACAGGAGGTGCACTCACTCCTTTTGCTGGGGGCAGGGGAAGAGGTTTCTCAGAAGCAGAAGGGCAATGGTTTCTATTCTCGATATTTCCTAATACCGAAAGCCAAAGGCAGGCTCAGGCCCATCCTAGACCTGCGAGAAATCAAAAAGTTTGTGAAGAAGCTTGAGTTCACATGGTATCTTTGGCCTCCATCATCCCCTCATTAGATCCAGGAAATTGATATGTCGCCTTCAACTTGAAGGATGCACACTTTCACATAATAATAACTCCGTCCAACAGAAAATACCTTAGGTTTGTGGTGATCACTACCCGATACCAGTTCACAGTCCTCCCATTCGGCCTGTCAGCCGCACCTCAAGTATTCACCAAGTGCATGGCAGTCATGTCCGTGTTTCTCTGCTGGCGACAGGTACAGGTGTTCCTGTACCTCGACAACTGGCTGATCCAGGGCTGAACCAGGACTCAAGTAGAAACACAGTTCACCTTCATAAGAGCTTCTTTCGACAAACTGGGCCTGCTACTGAAGAGGGGAAATCAACGCTGTCCCCGGTTCAGAGGATAGAATTTGTAGGGATGCTACTGGACTCAACACACACCAGGGCATTCCTCCCAGAAGCGAGATTTCAAGCCCTACGTGACATTACTCAAGGTCTCCGACAGTTCCCACCACAGCACAGAACTGCCTGAAACTTCTAGGACACAGGGCAGCTTGTACCTACTTACTACAGCATGCCAGACTTTGACCTCTTCAGTCATGGCTGGCATCAGTGTACCGGCCAGCCCGGGACAGTTTAGACAGGACTGTAACCCTGCCTCACCCGGTACTCAGACACCCTCCTATGATGGCTCGACCCACAGGTAGTACATGCAGGGGTCCCTTTCACCAGCCCTCAGCCATCCCTCTTGCTAGTGACGGACACATCAGACTTGGGCTGAGGGGCACATTTGGGAGACCTCAGAACACAAGGCCTCTGGTCTCAGGCGGAGTTCACTCTCCACATCAATGTCAGAGAGCTGTACGCCTGGCATACCAGACTTTCTGAGCACACCTAGCAGAGAGATGTGTATCAGTCATGACAGACAACACCACGGCTATGTTTTATATCAACAAACGGGGGTGCATGTTCCTCTCCCTTGCACCAGGAAGCCTTCATACTGTGGGACTTCTGTGTAGAACACTTGATACACCTGCAAGCATCGTACCTCCCTGGAGTACAGAATGAATTGGTGGACCATCTCAGCAGGTCGTTCCACGACCATGAGCGGTCCCTTCGCCTGGACATTGTGAACTCATTCTCCAGATAGACCTGTTCGCCACGCGACACAACAGGAAGTGTCAGCAGTTTTGCTCCTTCCTGAATCACAGCCTGGGATCCATCATGGACATGTTCCTCCTCCTATGGGGAGGCCACCTCCTATACATGTTCCCGCCCATCCCTCTCGTTCACAAGGTGCTCCTCAAAATATGGAGGGAAGAAGCTTTGGTGACTGTGATAGCTCCAGCTTGGCCCCCGCCAAGACTGGTACACATCACCCCTGGAAATGTCGTCGAAGCTCCAGTCACCTTGCCACTCTTCCCAGACTTACTAACTCAGGATCATGGCTGTCTCCAACATCCAAACCTAGAGTCGCTGCACTTCACAGTGTGGAAGCTCCATGGCTGAACCCAATGGAGCTCTCCTGCTCAGACTCAGTTAGGCAAGCCCTCCACCAGGGCTACCTACCTTGCTAAGTGGAAGAGATTTTCAATCTGGTCGGTGCAGCATCATTCACCCAACGCTTGCCTCTGTGCCACTTATATTAGACTATCTCCTCCATCTCCATCCAGGGGCTGTCCATGTCGTCAATAAGGGTTCACTTGGTCATTATCTCTGCCTTTCATCCAGATGCAGAGGGCCACACGGTCTTTGCCAAATCTATGGTCAGCCGTTTCCTTAAAGGGCTCGACAGGCTATAGAATCATAGAATCATAGAATATCAGGGTTGGAAGGGACCCCAGAAGGTCATCTAGTCCAACCCCCTGCTCAAAGCAGGACCAAGTCCCAGTTAAATCATCCTAGCCAGGGCTTTGTCAAGCCTGACCTTAAAAACCTCTAAGGAAGGAGATTCTACCACCTCCCTAGGTAACGCATTCCAGTGTTTCACCACCCTCTTAGTGAAAAAGTTTTTCCTAATATCCAATCTAAACCTCCCCCATTGCAACTTGAGACCATTACTCCTCGTTCTGTCATCTGCTACCATTGAGAACAGTCTAGAGCCATCCTCTTTGAAACCCCCTTTCAGGTAGTTGAAAGCAGCTATCAAATCCCCCCTCATTCTTCTCTTCTGCAGACTAAACAATCCCAGCTCCCTCAGCCTCTCCTCATAAGTCATGTGCTCTAGACCCCTAATCATTTTTGTTGCCCTTCGCTGTACTCTTTCCAATTTATCCACATCCTTCTTGTAGTGTGGGGCCCAAAACTGGACACAGTACTCCAGATGAGGCCTCACCAGTGTCGAATAGAGGGGAACGATCACGTCCCTCGATCTGCTCGCTATGCCCCTACTTATACATCCCAAAATGCCATTGGCCTTCTTGGCAACAAGGGCACACTGCTGACTCATATCCAGCTTCTCGTCCACTGTCACCCCTAGGTCCTTTTCCGCAGAACTGCTGCCGAGCCATTCGGTCCCTAGTCTGTAGCGGTGCATTGGATTCTTCCATCCTAAGTGCAGGACCCTGCACTTATCCTTATTGAACCTCATTAGATTTCTTTTGGCCCAATCTTCCAATTTGTCTAGGTCCTTCTGTATCCTATCCCTCCCCTCCAGCGTATCTACCACTCCTCCCAGTTTAGTATCATCCGCAAATTTGCTGAGAGTGCAATCCACACCATCCTCCAGATCATTTATGAAGATATTGAACAAAACGGGCCCCAGGACCGACCCCTGGGGCACTCCACTTGACACCGGCTGCCAACTAGACATGGAGCCATTGATCACTACCCGTTGAGCCCGACAATCTAGCCAGCTTTCTACCCACCTTATAGTGCATTCATCCAGCCCATACTTCCTTAACTTGCTGACAAGAATGCTGTGGGAGACCGTGTCAAAAGCTTTGCTAAAGTCAAGAAACAATACATCCACTGCTTTCCCTTCATCCACAGAACCAGTAATCTCATCATAAAAGGCGATTAGATTAGTCAGGCATGACCTTCCCTTGGTGAATCCATGCTGACTGTTCCTGATCACTTTCCTCTCCTCTAAGTGCTTCAGGATTGATTCTTTGAGGGGATATACCCGCATGTCCAGCAGCCTCTCCTGGCTTGGGACCTCGATCTGGTCCTTTCCAGACTCATTGGACCACCCTTTGAACCTTTGGCGACATACTCCATCTCTTATACAAAGTAGCGTTTCTGGTAGTGATAACCTCAGCCAGGAGGGTGTCTGAGCTCAATGCCCTGACTTCAGAGGCCCCCGTACACTGTGTTCCATAAAGACAAGGTCCAGCTCAGACCTCACCCGGCTTTCCTCCCAAATGTTGTTTCCCAGTTTCACATCAACCAGGACATCTTTCCCCCAGTATTCTATCCTAAGTCGCACTCAAGCGGCAGGGAGCAAAGACTTCACTCATTGGATGTCCACAGAGTGCTAGCCATCTACAGCGAGAGAATGAAATCATTCCGAAACTCGGTGCAGTTATTTGTGGCCATGGCAGATGGAATGAAAGGTCTTCCTGTCTCTTAACAGATTTCGTTGTGGATCATGTCCTGCATCTGGGAGTGCTACAACCTAGCAGGGGTACCTGCTTCTTTGATCACTGTGCATTCCACCAGGGCTCAGGCCTCTTCAACAGCATTCCTTGTGCAGGTTCCCACCCAGGAAATCTGCAGAGCGGCAATGTGGTCCTCCATTTACACTTTCACCACACACTGTGCAATTACCCAGCAGGCCAGAGATGATGCAGCCTTTGGAAGAGTGGTGCTCCAGTCAGTGGATGACTCTGACCTCACCTTCTGAATCTGGGTTTGTGAATCACCCAATTGGAATGGACATGAACACGCACTCAAAGAAGAAAAAACTGTTATTCACCTTCTTGTAACTGTTGTTCTTCAAGCTGTGTTGTTTACGTCCATTCCAATACCCACCCTCCTACCCGTAAGCAAGAAGGAACTGAAGGGGTGACGGGTCGGCAGGGCTCTATATTGAGCGCCATGAAAGAGCAACTCCAGGGGGCGCCCAGACTGACCTGACAGATGCTGCTATGGCAAAATCTTCTGGGTACTGTGCACGTGCGCACGCGCGCACACACACACACCCCTACCTGATTGGAATGGACATGAACAACACATCTTGAAGAACAGTTACGAGAAGGTGAGTAACCCCTTTTTCTTGGTTCTATCTTTAACATGGAGTAAAAGAATTAAGAACTAATCAGTATAAGGTCTTCCTGCTATAGATCAGAAGCAATATCCCAATGAAATACAGTGATCTCATCCAGAAAACTTTGGATGTACAAGGCAAACATTGCATGTAAGTAATCAAATCGGGGTACAAAAACAGGAGGAGAGTTCAGGAAGAGAAAAAAATTATTAACTGCCTCAGTGCAACCTACACAGGGAAAATACACTCCCTTGCTATCCTATACACTTTGGACATAATGAATAATGAATTGGCACTTCAAGGAAATCAGTGATGAAGTCATTCAATAAGAGGCTTTCTGGAACGATCTGTAAAGGATAAGGTGACATTTCTATTGCACCACTCATTCTGGAAGATCCCAAAGTGCTTTACAGACTTGAATTGATTCACAAACTATGCATAGGAGTCACTTTATCCAACACCAATATGTGGAAACCATCACTGTACACCTTAAGTCAGCAGAATGTAATTACCCAAGTTGGAATTTGGCCAGGATACTGCCCTACTCCATGAGCTCCATAATGTATCACAAATGCTTAAGATCTTGATTTTATGTGTCAGTCGAAAGACAGAACTTCCAATAGCACAGTTTCCCCCAACACCACATTGGAGCATCAGTTCAGTTCCATACTGACTGACACCTATTGGATCACCAACACTACATCCTACAGCACCTTGGTTTTCCTTGGTGGTCTATCATCCAGGTACTGACCCTGTTTGATCTTGTTTAGCTAAATCTTAACAGGATCACAGCACAGGGTGGTGTGACTGTGGCATCTGCCATAAAGTCTACAAATACTATTAGATTATGCTTGGATTAGAAAAACACAGATGTATATTTATTTGGTATGAATGTGGTGCTAGTGAAAAGTACAGCATAGGCAGCAGCTGTGCAAGTTTCCATTTTAGTCTGGGAGTGTAATGTAGTAAAATCTCATTCTGTGGGCAAGTTAGTGACAGAGAGGGGCCAGACAGACAGTGACAGCGAAGTGCCAGTTGATTCATAAAAATCTACAGAATCATAATTTCAATGGTATTATCCTCTGCGACAGGCGGGAACTCGCATCCTCCTCCCCCCAGCTCCAGGTCCTCCGGTCAACAGAAATTTTGATAATAGAGTATTTGATAATAGAGGTATCACTCAAAAGCTCTTTCTCCCACGAACATAATGGTATCCAATATGACAAACCTAGAACAATTTAATTTGAGAAAATGCTTAAAAATCAATTTTATTTAATTATACTTCAACACAGGAATGCATCGCTTGCATTAAAAAAAAAAAAAAAAAAGACATTGATCTTTGGTAATCCTAGGGAAGTTAACCTTGACTTGTAGGACTGAAAACATTTATTCAGCAAAATCGCCATCCATGTCATCTCTGTCTAGGGCACCATTGCTAAACATGCTGTCACATCGATCCTTGTCCATGCCACACTCGCACGTCTGCATACAAGACAGGCTGATGGCCAAACATTTACAGGGTAAGCATCTGGTCTTTGCACACGAGCATTTGATTAGCTGAAGGATTAATTCAGGAGTATATCGTATTTCACACATAAGACTCATCCATGTCCGATAGAGAGAATAGTTTTGGATGTGTTCAATCATCCTGGAGTGATTCCATTGCTCAATAATTTGCCCTTGGGTTAGCAGGTATAATTGCACCCGTTGTCCGTGGCAATTTTTCTCCATTTGTCTGCTTCTTGGAAAACAATCTATGTAGCTCTGCGAGTGTTGTCATGTTGGTCTTAAAATGATAACTCAGTATACGAATGCCTCCAGTGCATTTATGACCTCATCGGTGACTGTCTCAGCCATTCTGAGTATCTTAAGAGTGAGGAAAGAGTCTTTGGAGGCTGAATCAAGTGCCTTCCAGTAAGATAATTTGGTCTTTCCAGTCAACCTTCCATTGTGACATTAGAGAAGTTTGTGGAGTCAACTATTTTGTATTGGACAGGTGTAATACCATGGAGTCTCTTCTTCATGGTAATATTTTTCATTGTTTTCTCTGCATACATGTCAAATGCAAGGTGGACTTCACAATAAATCCAGTATTTTCTCTGTAGCCTCATAATGAAGTGTTCAGCCAAATCTTGGCAGGTATTAACCATTTTTGGTTTGTTGAGAGCATGTATCTTAGCCATAGCATCTATGATTGCTATGCTGAAAGGCCTCTGCTGGTATAAGGTACAGGTCACATTGTTAATTGGTGGTGGCTTAGGAACATAATGGAAGATGTGTATTAGTTTGCTTTTTGCCTGGTACAATACATTGTTCCATCACATTCAAACATCAATTGTGGTACCGCAGAGAAATTGTACTTTTTCAAAGTCTCACATATCAACATCATTTTGAGATCTGGACACAACCAGGAAAAGAGCAAACAATATCCTATGTGTGGTTAGCTCAGTAATCATTCCTGCCACCTTCAATCTGACTTTCTCTCTTATATAAGAGCACAAGTTCTTCTTCACTGGAGCCTGTAGATTGAAAGAGCCTGGGATAATTCTTTGGGGTTTAAAGGTTTCGTACAAATCATGACCAAAAGCATGCATTTGATTGACATCATCAGCTATCTCATCACTGAAGACTGCTTTTATGTTATGTTATGTACCGATGTGTGTACCATTTGCAGATGGATTCCAGTAATTTCTGACTTCATGCTGATGTCTTAACCAATGCCTCATTACAACTCTTTTGGCATAAAAACCAAAGCCGATAATCAATACAACTGAACTGCTTCTTTTTTGCCAATGATGGCAAATCAACTTGAAGTACTCCTTCCATTTAAAGTAATCTGTAACATCAAAAAAATTAATTAGGTGTCCAGTTCTGGCATTAACTGATAACACAGCACGGACAGTCAAGGGCCATGATTTAGCTTTGTAAAGGCTGCATGTTTGACATGCCTGTGTTAAAGTATAATTTTTAAAAGTAGTTTTTTTAAACATTTTCTCTAATGTATATCTACACAATTGTTCTAGGTTTGTCACGTTGGGTACCCTTGTTTGTGAGAGAAGGGGCTTTCAAATGATATCCAACTTGACCCATTTCCAATGACAACGTATTATCAAAAAATTCCACCAACTGGAGGACCTGGAGCTGGGGGGAGTGTGGGGAAGGGGGGAGGGATTGAGTCCCTCCTGCCATGCTTCAGGGGGTGACACCATTGAAATTCTGATCCTGTAGATTTTTATGAATCAAACGACACCTCCCTTACCTTTCTGTCATTAACTTGCCCACAGAATTGCACATGCTTCCAGACTATTTACTGACCCAGAAATGTGCTCCAATTCTGCCCTGAATTCCACAGGTGAATTCAGTCTCCATGGCCCACTCAGTCCTGTCCCTCTTGTGTGAGGCTGCCAACAAGATGCCCAGTTAGTGACAGCTTGGTCTTGAGGACATGGAACTGGAGTAAGAAATATCTTTCTTTAAAAACAAAAAAGCTAACACAGAAGAGAAACATGGATGTGATCTGAAAAAGTAAAGAGCAGGGAGATTCATACCAAAAACCTTAGAGTAACTTGAAGGGAGAAAACATACAAAACTCCTATTCTTGATTATACAGAGAAGGCAATCAAACAGCTTACAGGAAGCAGCAGCAGAAAGGAGACATAAGGTTACTTGCTATTTATTTTACAATATTAGAACTGTTCCTTATTTTCTACACAATGTGGTTTGGCTCCATATTGTTCCACACTCTACACAGAATCATTATTGAGCCTGAAATTTTCATAATTAAAGAATCAATCTTTCATCATTGATCCTATGACCTAATCAATATATTTTCAAAGAGGAGTGCAGATGTTCAGCCCATCTCAGTATCAGGCTGTTGAAGTTTAAAGGAGTCCTAAGACACGAGTGGCTTTCATGTATAGGCATGAAAATGGTTGGTAGGAGGGCTAGATCATGTGATAAACATAGTTTATTTGCTTTTAAGATTAAGACAATAAATAACTTACAAGAAAAGATGAAGAAATTGTTCTAGCTGCATCTCAGACAATTGCCAGAGCTGCAGTTCATTGAGTGCTAAACAGTGAGTGCCCATGTGAAACATTTTGTAGTTGTTAATTGTACTAAATTGTATTTCAAGAGGGGGTCAGGTCAGATTTTCAGAAGAGTTCAGCTACCATTTAGGCACTTTAGTAAGTGGTCAGGTTTTCAAAAGTTTGCAGCATCCAGCACCTCCTATTGTTTTCGCGGGAATTTGTTTGGTTCTGATTTAAAAATTTGGCCATTTCATTTAGGTGCCTATATGGGAACTGAGCTCATCTGAAAATATAGCCCATCAACCCTAAACCAGTTTGTATCTTGCAAGATCCATGAGTCAGATGCGCCATCCAGTATTAAAAGAACACATTTAACCACTCTCAACTCTATCTGGAGTACTTGTATAGAGCAGAGGCCTCTGACAGACACTCAGCTTTCCACTCTGCTCAAATTATTCAGGGGTAGAAGAGATTCACCAATCAGAGAGTTGACCAGAAGTTAGGAATGGAAGATCTAGGTTTGATGGGATGAGATGAGAGGAAGGCAAATGGAGCACAGCGAGGAAAGAGCAAGGCAGAAATAGAGTAGGACAGAAGAAGCAGGAGAGGATAAGCACAGGCAGATATAAAAGGGGAGGTGAGAGAAATTATGGCATTTGAAGGCAAAATGTGTTGCAGATCCACTTGGCATTACTGGCCTCCCCCCATGCAGAACCATCCCTATAATGCTTTCTGATGACTGTGCAGCCATTTACCAACCCTTGGCCACCAGACTACTGGAGGACATGTAGCTGAAGTCACAGTGAGCATGCAATTCAGGTGCAAAAAGGCTTCACAAGGCGATCCAGTGGGGGACTGACCCTCTCAGGGTATAGCTCACTGATGCCCAAAGGCAATGCAACCCCTTCACCATGAGACTTTAAAATCTACCTTGAAACCCCTGCCAAATTAGAGTCATCGACACCCCACCTCCCTTCCCAAGTGAATGAACCAGGCCTATGGCCATGGGGGCACTGCATTCCAGGCGTGTCAGATGCAAACCAGCTGCCCAACCTTTGACCACCCTGTTCTGAGCGAGGTAGCCTGTGCCCTGTCAGGGCACACTGCCCGCGTCGTACCCCGCTGCCCCAGACAGAAGTTAATTGGGGGGTGCAGTCCTCACTGTCCCCAGGGGCCTGCGAGGCCTCTCCTTAGGCTCCCTCCCTGCATGGGAGTGGGGAATCCCATCTCTCTGCACACTGGAGGGCGGGGGCCCCACATTCGCCCCCGACTTCCTGTGTCTCACTGAGACATCGGCTGCCTCCTTCCTAGAAATGGCCCAGCCTGGGTGGAGTAGCCAGCCTGTCCCCAGGGGGCTGGAGCCCCCCCAGCGGGACGCATACAGCTGAGGAGACGCCCTGCCCCACACCACCTCATCTCCTAGTGACCTACTTGCAGCCCCCAGGCAGATAACGGCCATCACCGTGTGCGCCGCTCAAACCCCTTCCCCTGTCCGCCCTCCCTCTGTACCTCCTGGGCCCCGGGCGGTTCGGAGACCCAGCGGCCAGCGCACACTGCCCCCGCCCGCGGACTCTGCCCTCCGCAGCCAACAGCGGCGGATTCGAAGCGCCGGAACCGAAGTCCCTCAGCTCAGGCAGGTGGCCGGGCACTTCCGACGTCTAGACCGGAAGGTGAACTGCCCCTAGAGACGGCGATTGGCTGTTGTCGTTTCAGGCTTCGCTGGGATTGGCAGCGAAGTGTCAGCCCTTGCGTGCGGCGTGTCCCGGGCTTCCGGGGTGGGTGGAGTGGCGTTGCTAAGATGGCGGTGCAGGCTGTGCACCTGGAAGCGGATGCCTTCCTGGTCTGCCTCAACCACGCGCTGAGCACCGAGAAGGAGGAGGTCATGGGGTTGTGCATCGGGGAGGTACCGGCTGGGCCGCGGGCAGGCGGGCTCCCAGAGCCTGGGCGCTGGCTATGCAGGGGTGTCCCCCCCGGGTGCCTGGCCGCCTCTGCTCCCCCTAGGCGAGGGGCTGGGCGTATCCCCCACCCCGGGGATGCCAGCCTGCCTCCCAGTATAGATTAGGGGCTGGGTGTGTCCCCCACCCGGGGAGACGTTCCAGTGCCTCTGCTCTTGCTTGGGAGAAGGGCAGCCACTGCCATTAGAAGTAATGCGCCCTGCTCAGGTGGTGGCCCAACCACACCCTCCTCTCCAGTAGAAAGATCTGTGAGTGTATGGGGTGCTTGTTAGTAGTACCGTGCCACCCAAGAAAAGGATCTGTGTATGTGTCAGGAGGTCCTGCTGCCCCAGCGTAGGACTTTGAGATTTAGGGACGAGGGGAGTGGGGATATACGTACAGATAAAGAGCCAATGTTTAATAATAATAGCAGTGACCAAAGCTGGTATAGCATAGACATGTTCTGTGTAAGCATTTCTTGCACAGCTCTGATAATATGTGCCTCACTCTTGCTCTGGAGCCTACATCTGGTTACTCTTGTCTTGGCTATCTTTTCAGTAGTTAGCCACTTATGCCAATTCAGCTGTGAGACAGGTGTGACACCCTAAACTCATAGCTTCAAGAATTTTAAATTCATGGTTTCAGAAGTGAAAACCTAGAATAAGTAACCCATTGAAAAACCTATCCCTATGTTTTAAGAGATCTAAGCTGGAAAGCGTGCTTTTTTAATAAAGACATGATTGCAGCACCTTCTTTGAGAAGTTGATTCACTGAGAGAGATGAGTGACGCTTCCTCCCTCATTTATTATTAGGTTGACACCAGCAGAATTGTTCATATTCATTCTGTGATCATCCTGCGACGTTCAGATAAGAGGAAGGATCGAGTCGAGATTTCTCCGGAGCAGCTTTCAGCTGCTTCTACTGAAGCAGAGATATCCTTTTACAGAGACTGTAGCCAGAAAGGGCCATGTTCAATAGGAAGCTTGTCAACAAGGTTTCTAGACCTCAAACCTGTTTGGTTTAAGTACCACCCTTGATTTATTGTAGCTAATATAAAGATGCTTACCACCTTTTCACATACACTCTGCCTGAGAGGCTGTCCTACAGCTCTCCACTGCTGCAGTTTCTTTCAACACTTCTTGAACCATGTGATGGAACCATATTGTAATTACCCGTTGTTCTTGATCACTTGGTTTTGTCACAAATATATTCAATGCTACAGTTTTTAATATGGGTAGAGAAGATCATAGAATCATAGAAAATAAGGGTTTGAAGAGACCTCAGGAGGTCGTCTGGTCCAACCCCCTGCTCAAAGCAGGACCAACCCCAACTAAATCATCCCAGCCAGGGCTTTGTCAAGCTGGGCCTTAAAAACTTCTAAGAATGGAAATTCCACCACCTCCCTAGGTAACCCATTCCAGTACTTCATCACCTTCCTAATGAAATAGTTTTTCCTAATAGCCAACCTAGACCTCCCCACCGCAACTTGTTCTTGTTCTGTCATCTGCCACCACTGAGAACAGCCTAGCTCCATCCTCTTTGGAATCCTCCTTCAAGTAGTTGAAGGCTGCTATCAAATCCCCTCTCACTCTTCTCTTCTGCAGACTAAATAAGCCCAGATTCCTCAGCCTCTCCTCATAAATCATGTGTCCGAGCCCCCTAATCATTTTTGTTGCCCTCCGCTGGATTCCAATTTGACCACATCTTTTCTGTAGTGGGGGCCCAAAACTGGACACAGTACTCCAGATGAGCTTCACCAATGCCAAATAGAGGGGAGAACTAGGTAAATTCATGGAGGTTAAGTCCATTAATGGCTGTTAGCCAGGATGAGTAAGGAATGATGTCCCTAACTTCTGTTTGTCAGAGGGTGGAGATGGATGGCAGGAGAGAGATCACTTGGTCATTACCTGTTAGGTTCACTCCCTCTGGGGCACCCGGCATTGGCCACTATTTTTGCAGACAGGATACTGGGTCAGACCAAAGGTCCATCCAGCCCAGTATCTATTGAGGGGGTGTTCTTATGTTCTTAATGTTTAGACTAACACCCAAAGCATTCTAATTAATCCCTGGAGTTTTAGTTTAAGATTGCCTTTGTATTTTGAAGAAAGTTCACCTTTCACTTTTAGAATTGGTAAATGCAACAAGAAAACTTCATGGAAAATGAAAGGTTAATAGGCTTGTGTTTTCAGGTTTGGTGTATTTGAAAACTCCCCCAGTAGAAAAGCATTTTTTACATGTACTCTTTGTAATGGCAAGAGTCCAATTCTTTGGGTAGCTTACTAGCATTTGTTGTCATTTATTTCTATGTACAAATGCACATTGCTTCTGTTCAAGGAAGTTTTACATCTGTGAGGATGAGGTTGTCCATTGGTGGCTACGAGGAAGACTGTTCCAGCACACACCATCACCTGTCATTCTTTCCTTTAATGTACTAAAATCAAATAATCCCTTGAGGACCATGTTTGAATTCTGCCCCGTAGTTATTATTTAACTTGCACAAGGGACATATAGTCTCTTCTGCTCTCTCACTGTTTTGAAAGTACCTTGACTGACACACAGATTGGCTGAGATTACAGGACGTTCCATGAGGGTTGTGGGCTGGTATCATTCTCATCCACACATAACTGTCTGGCCGTCTCATGTGGGTAAGGAGTGTCTCAGCCCAGAGCTTCATATGGATATGTGTTTCATTGTGAACAATACCACTTTGTCCAATTTTTTTTTGTTAAAGTGATACTGTTGAAGTTTTTAATCCCACATTTTTCCCTACTTTCAAATTATCTAAAATGGGAAGTTCTCTGGATTCTTAAGGTAGGCAAAGTCTGTTTATAAGTGTTCTTCAAGACAGGAAGATCAGAGCTGCAATCAGAAACACAAGGAGATACTCAAAGCTCTTTAGATGTCTTTATTTTTTCTAGTTGTACAGTAGAACATCAGAGTTATGAACGCCTCGGGAATGAAGGTTGTTTGTAACTCTGAAATGTTCATAACTCTGAACAAATGTTTATGGTTCTTTCAGAAGTTTACAACTGAACATTGACTTAATACAGCTTTGAAACAGTACTATACAGAAGAAATATGCTGCTTTCCCTTTATTTTTTTAATAGATTACGTTTAACACAATACTGTACTGTATTTGCTTTTTTATTTGGGTGGGGAGGGGAGGGTCTCTGCTGCTTATCATAGAATATCAGGGTTGGAAGGGACCTCAGGAGGTCATCTAGTCCAACCCCCTGCTCAGAGCAGGACCAATTCCCAATTTTTGCTCCAGATCCCTAAATGGCCCCCTCAAGGATTGAACTCACAATCCTGGGTTTAGCAGGCCAATGCTCAAACCACTGAGCTATCTCTGCTGCTACCTGATTGCTTACTTCCGATTCCAAATTACGTGAGTAGTTGACTGGTCAGTTTGTAACTCTGGTGTTCCTAACTCTAAGGTTCTACTGTACATAGATGTGTATGCCATAACAACAATAGAAGAATACTTTTTCAAAAGAGCTGTTGAAATCTGCTTGGGTGTCTTGTCACAGCTTTGATCTGCCTGTCTGTATACATGTTATACTCCTGGGGGAATACTGTGCTACTGCGCATATACAAAATTAATGAGCCACACACATTTTTAATTTTTGGCAGAAGCTTTTTTCTGCACAAAAATATTGCTGCAGTTCCACCTTTTGCCCACCAGAGGGCACTGTGGTGATAGAACACAGCAGCAGCTCTTGGCCATCTTGGAAAGAGAAAGGTGCTGCCTTCTTCGCAGCACCTGTCGGGCCAGGTCAGGAGACAGGGAGACAGACAGCATGGAGTGCTGGAGAGGTCAAACAGGGCTAGTTGGGAAGGACAGACTGGGGCAGAGGCTGAATGGGAGTGGAGGTACAAGGGGGGAGGGGGTGCGGAGGTACAAGGGGGGAGGGGGTGCAGAGCCACATGGTGATGGGGGAGGGGGTGAAGAGCCACATAGGGACAGGGATGGCTTAGTGGGGGCACAGAGACACATGGGGATGAGGGAGGTGCAGGGACACATAGGGACAGGGAGTGGCTGAGAGGGGCACAGAAATATGAGGATAGGGTAGTTGTTGGGAGGGGGCACAGAGACATGGGGAAGAGGGAGGGGGTGCAGGGCCACATGAGGATGTGAGGGAGTGAGTGTCTGAGTGGGGGTGGAGGGACACGTGGACGGGGTGCAAGGATACATGGGGCGCAGGAACCCATGGGAACAGTGGCAGATGTGCCTGACTCAATGGGAGAGGCTAGGGGTCAGCCAGAGTCTGCATGGGGGAAGTTCCTTAACAATCACTCCCCGCCCCCGCAAAAAAAACATATTTCATACTTTTCCCACCCATACCCAACAACCCTCCAAGTTCACACCCAGGCTCCTTCCCAGCAATTTACTTCCCTCTCCCTCAGCTCCTCCATTACCCCTGACTCCCACAGGCCTTTGCATTGCTTCTGTATAAGTAGGGGCATTGCCAGCAGATCGAAAGACGTGATCGTTCCCCTCTGTTCAACATTGATGAGGCCTCATCTGGAGTACTGTGTCCAGTTTTGCGCCCCACACTACAAGAATGTGGTTTAATGCGGTTTTGGGATGCATCAGGAGAGGCATTTCCAGTAGGGATAAGGAGGTTTTAGTACCGTTATACAAGGCACTGGTGAGACCTCACCTAGAATACTGTGTGCAGTTCTGGTCTCCCATGTTTAAAAAGGATGAATTCAAACTGGAGCAGGTACAGAGAAGGGCTACTAGGATGATCCGAGGAATGGAAAACTTGTCTTATGAAAGGAGACTTAAGGAGCTGGGCTTGTTTAGCCTAACTAAAAGAAGGTTGAGGGGAGATATGATTGCTCTCTATAAATATATCAGAGGGATAAATATAGGAGAGGGAGAGGAATTATTTAAGCTCAGCACCAATGTGGACACAAGAACAAATGGGTATAAACTGGCCACCAGGAAGTTTAGACTTGAAATCAGACGAAGGTTTTTAACCATCAGAGGAGTGAAGTTTTGGAATAACCTTCCAAGGGAAGCAGTGGGGGCAAAAGATCTATCTGGTTTTAAGATTCTACTCGATAAGTTTATGGAGGAGATGGTATGATGGGATAATGGGATTTTGGTAAGTAATTGATCTTTAAATATTCAGGGTAAATAGGCCAAATCCCCTGAGATGGGATATTAGATGGATGGGATCTGATTTACTATAGAAAACTCTTTCCTGGGTATCTGGCTGGTGAATCTTGCCCATGTGCTCAGGGTTTGGCTAATTGCCATGTTTGGGGTCGGGAGGGAGTTTTCCTCCAGGGCAGATTGGAGAGGCCCTGGAGGTTTTTTTGCCTTCCTCTCTAGCATGGGGCATGGTTGACTGGAGGGAGGCTTCTCTGCTCCTTGAAGTTTTGAACCATGATTTGAGGACTTCAATAGCTCAGACCTGGGTGAGGTTTTTCATAGGAGTGGGTGGGTGACATTCTGTGGCCTGCGCTGTGCAGGAGGTCGAACTAGATGATCAGAGTGGTCCCTTCTGACCTTAGTATCTATGAATCTAAGAAGGTTGTGAAAAAATTGGAAAGTGTCTGATTAGGGGACTGGAACACGACTTATGAGGAGAGACTGAGAGAACTGGGATTGTTTAGTCTGTGGAAGAGAAGAATGAGGGGGGGATTTGATCGCTGCTTTCAACTATCTGAAAGGGGGTTCCAAAGAGGATGGATCTAGACTATTCTCAGTGGTAGCAGATGACAGAACAAGGAGTAATGGTCTCAAGTTGCATTGGGGGGGGTTTAGGTTGGATATTAGGAAAAACTTTTTCACTAGGAGGGTGGTGAAGCACTGGAATGGGTTACCTAGGGAGGTGGTGGAATCTCCTTCCTTTGAAGTTTTTAACATCAGGCTTGACAAAGCCCTGACTGGGATGATTTAGTTGGGGATTGGTCCTGCTTTGAGCAGGGGGTTGGACTAGATGACCTCCTGAGGTCCCTTCCAACCCTGATATTCTATGATTCTGAGGGGTGTGGGAAATATGGTTCTGTATTGTAGTTTAAATGGATTATTACTCAGAATTCTGTATTAATATTCTTAGTAAGGAATCTATTTGTCAAAAACCATTTCCTGAATCTTTTTTGTTGTCTGTATTGTTATAGACATACTTGCTGACAGGTATTTTGAAATAAACGACCAAAAATAATTGAAACTGGTGTGATTTATATTGTGTTATTTTGACAAATAAAATATGCAGAATTGTGCAGAATTTTTAATGTTGCAGCATTTTTAATTTTTTGGTGCAGAATTCCCCCAGGACTTTTTAATTCATTATTTCATGTTGCATTTTAAAGGATTTTAAAGATAGAACATTGGCATTTTAGCCTTGTTTTGTTTTAGATTGTTACTGGAAACTTTTAAATATTCCTTTAAAGTTGGTTTTAGAGTAGCAGCCATGTTAGTCTGTATCCGCAAAAAGAAAAGGAGGACTTATGGCACCTTAGAGACTAACAAATTTATTTGAGCATAAGCTTTCGTGAGCTACAGCTCACTTCATTGGATGCATTCAGTGGAAAATACAGTGGGGAGATTTATATACACAGAGAACATGAAACAATGGGTGTTACCATACTCACTGTAAGGAGAGTGATCAGGTAAGGTGAGCTATTACCAACAGGAGAGCGGGGGGAGGGGGACCTTTTGTAGTGATAATCAAGGTGGGCCATTTCCAGCAGTTGACAAGAACGTCTGAGGGACTGTGGGGGGGGAATAAACATGGGGAAATAGTTTTACTTTGTGTAATGACCCATCCACTCCCAGTCTTTATTCAAGCCTAAGTTAATTGAATCCAGTTTGCAAATTAATTCCAATTCAGCAGTCTCTCGTTGGAGTCTGTTTTTGAAGGTTTTTTGTTGAAGTATAGCCACTCTTAGGTCTGTGATCGAGTGACCAAAGAGATTGAAGTGTTCTCCAACTGGTTTTTGAATGTTATAATTCTTGATGTCTGATTTGTGTCCATTTATTCTTTTACGTAGAAACTGTCCAGTTTGGCCAATGTACATGGCAGAAGGGCATTGCTGGCACATGATGGCATATATCATATTGGTAGATGTGCAGGTGAACGAGCCTCTGATAGTGTGGCTGATGTGATTAGGCCCTGTGATGGTGTCCCCTGAATAGATATGTGGACACAGTTGGCAACAGGCTTTGTTGCAAGGATAGGTTCCTGGGTTAGTGATTCTGTTGTGTGGTGTGTGGTTGCTGGTGAGTATTTGCTTCAGGTTGGGGGGCTGTCTTTAAGCAAGGACTGGCCTGTCTCCCAAGATCTGTGAGAGTGATGGGTTGTCCTTCAGGATAGGTTGTAGATCCTTGATGATGCGTTGGAGAACTCGATGATGCCGTGCAGAACACAATGCCATCCACAGCCTCAGAAACAATTCTGACATCATAATCGAAAAGGCTGACAAAGGAGGTGCTATTGTCATCATGAATAGGTCGGAATATGAGCAAGAGGCTGCTAGGCAGCTCTCCAACACCACTTTCTACAAGTCTTTATCCTTTGATCCCACTGAGGGTTACCAAAAGAAACTACAGCCTTTGCTCAAGAAACTCCCTGAAAAAGCACAAGAACAAATCCGCATAGACACATCCCTGGAACCCCGACCAGGGGTATTCTATCTGCTACCCAAGATTCCCCCCCAACCCCACCACGCTGTTCCTCAGACATTCTTGTCAATTGCTGGAAATGGCCCACCTTGATTATCACTACAAAAGGTTCCTCCCCCCACTCTCCTTGTGGTAATAGCTCACCTTACCTGATCACTCTTGTTACAGTGTATATGGTAACACTCATTGTTTCATGTTCTCTGTGTATATAAATCTCCCCACTGTATTTTCCCCTGAATACATCCGATGAAGTGAGCTGTAGCTCACGAAAGCTTATGCTCAAATAAATTTGTTAGTCTCTAAGGTGCCACAAGTCCTCCTTTTCTTTAAAGTTGGCTGTTTTTTGGACCTGGAGAGAGATTCTTTTAAACCCAAAAAAACCCCAAAAAATCCATTTGACTAGAATGAAAATAAAGAGCAGTATCTGGAAAGGTGGCAAATCATTGCCTGGTGCTTCAGGTGACTGGCACAGTCCTTTACTGCTTAGCAGCAACCTGTTTATTTTGTTTTCATTCACACCTGCAGATGTTCGCACTCAAGCCATGTATCAGATGATGGACCAGGGCTTTGTGGGGCTCATCTTCTCCTGTTTCATTGAGGACAAGAACACAAAGGTAGGCAACTTGCAAATGAAGAGAAACCCTTCATATGCCAGTTTGAAGCTTCAGCTTTGATGCAGAGCTGAAGTCTTATGTTTAACTCTGAATGGTATCTGAAATAAGGGTTCACTCTGGAGCTGGGTCAGGGGCCTGCTGGAATGTAATCAATGTAAATGCAGCACAGATGTGAATTAATCTCCAGCCTAGTTTGGTCACAAATATATTCAATGCTATAGTTGAATGTGGTTAGAGAAGATGCTCTGGAGGAAGCAAACTTGTGTTTAGCTCCAATTTATAATTAGCAAATGTAGCAAGAAAACTTGATGGGAAATGATAGGTTAATAGGTTTGTGTTTTCACGGTTGGTGCATTTGAAAATTTCACCAGTAGAATTCTGCAGCCTGTAGATTGTTTCA
Source organism: Dermochelys coriacea (assembly GCF_009764565.3). NCBI lineage: Eukaryota > Metazoa > Chordata > Testudines > Dermochelyidae > Dermochelys > Dermochelys coriacea. The sequence continues at coordinate 59,342,822 of NC_050076.1, forward strand.
TAGTTCTGCTGGTGTTTGAGCTCTGGGACCAGACAGAATGGTTATGGTGTGCTTGTGTGTGCATCAAAAAAAGGTAACTTACTGCACCACAATAACACATTCCATTCACTATAGACTTTTTTTTGTCCTGTTTTTCAGGCCTGTTGTGTCTAATTAGTTAAGAGTATTTTGTCTAACATGATTGTCCCCTGTGAGAAGCTAACCGTTGGGAATGAACTGGGAATGAAATGTTGCCTTTAACCAGGTTTTCCAGGTTTTTTTTGGTTTAATCAGATGGTTCTGATTTAAGAGTTTTCATATGATAGTTAATATAGTCTGTAGTGCAGGGGTTCTCAAACCGGGGGGTCGGGACCCCTCAGGGAGTCATGAAGTTATTACAGGGAGGGTCGTGAGCTGTCAGCCTCCACCCCAAGCCCTGCTTTGCCTCCAGCATTTATAATAGTGTTAAATATATAAAAACATGTTTTTAATTTATAAGAAGGGGTCACACTTAGCAGCTTGCTATGTGAAAGGAGTCACCAGTACAAATGTTTGAGAACCATTGCTGTAGTGAGTGTCTCAGTATTTGCTTATTAAGATTTCTTTCTCTCCTCCTCCCTCACCAAAAAGTGGTACATTTGAACCATCAGGGAAAGTATTATTTGAAAGTTTGGATTTCAGGTGAGCTCTCAATGCCGATAGTCTGATGTTTACCTCTGCTGATTCTTTTAGACAGGCCGGATACTCTACACCTGTTTCCAGTCAATTCAGGCTCAGAAGAGCTCAGAGTAAGCACTGTCTGAAAATATTCTTAACATTCGTCTCATAGGAGAGAAATGATCAGTCTTCTCTGTCTCCTTTTAATTGTTAGCTTTCCTTGGTTAACTTAAATAAGTAGTACTATTACTGTTTGATCATCTGAACATAGAACTAAATGTTGTGTTAATCCCAGTAATTATGGATGCCTAAAGGAGATCTCATTTCCTGCTTGAAAGTGGACAAATTTCTAAAGGGGAATCTAAGCCATAGGAGCCTTAATGTTCGTACACCTATCAGAGGTTGTCGCCAGTGCTAACTTCCTAGCTACTCTTTTTTTCCCCCCCCCCCCCCCCCCATTTCTAAACTGGGTGCCATTGCAAACTGCTTCTCGTCTGTCAATCAGCATGAGCAAGCCTCCCCAGCAGCAAAGTTATGGTGATGTCACTGTTGGGCAAGCCATTACTGCTGTATGGAATATCTGACTGGCTAAAGCAGCAGACCACAAGGGTAGGGGCAGTAACTTGTACATGATCACCTTGCAGGTATGAGAGGATTGAAATTCCTATTCATGTTGTTCCCCATGACACCATTGGCAAAGTGTGCCTGGAATCAGCGGTGGAGCTGCCCAAGATCTTGTGCCAGGAGGAGCAAGATGCATACAGGAGAATTCACAGGTAGGGGGAGTCAGGGTCACTTCCCTCCCACAGCACCAGAGGGTCTAGTTGATGACAGTAGCTTTTAAGCTTAATATACTTGACCCTCATAGTCCTTTGTCCTGAATAGAGCACAAGTGTAGAAAGAAATAAAGGGTTAACTCTACCTAGCATCATGAGGGATCTTGAAGCTAGCTCTCAGTCCTATAGTTCTGCTCTTTACTGTATGCGTTTGTATGTCTGGCTAATGACTCCTGCTCCCTGAAGTGCCTCTGCAGGGACACTAGTTTCAAAAAGTTCTTCCAAAGCTTTCATCTGTAAGCTTGATAAGACTGCAACTCCTTGCTTAGTGGAATGTATCTCAGGCCCCACTCCCAGAGATAGAGAGGCTACAGCTAGCAGCTTTTCTACTGGCATAGAAAAGGGTAGGGAGCCTGCATAGTATGACAGTGATGCTGATACTAAGGCAACTGCATGATCCTCTCATGATCATGGTTATCAAAGTATGATAGGAGTGAGAATGGTTGATCAGAAGGGAAGGTATGTGAGAAATAAGACCAAATGCTAGTAGGATTACTGCCCTCCTGTCATACTCCTCTGTCTGTGGAGTTCAGCATGGAGAATGCATGATACTCATTGTAATACATGGTTTGATGTGGTGTAATCAATGCAGTGGAATTCCCATTAAATAAGGGTGAGTAGTTCCAAAGTGCCTGTGGTTTTAGACTCTTGTAGGTGGCTGTCTTCAGTAATTCAGGTTCACCCCTAATACTCAGTTCATTGCTGTCTTGTCACCAGCTATGTTTTGTTCTTTCCCTTAGCCTCACCCATCTAGACTCTGTAACCAAGATTCACAATGGCTCAGGTAAGGGTTCCTCTTCTGGGAATAAGGATGCTGGATTGTGAGTTGAATTATGAGTCATCTTGTGGTCTTGAAAAATGGTCATTTTGGGTCTGTCTATAGAGGGCAGTAGACCACAATGTCTATCACCATGGATTGTAACCACGTGTCCACTTGGAGATGTTCGGCATTGAGCCAGCCTGTGTACAGATTACTTCACCCAAGTTTAGCACTATGTTTTGATCTTGCCATGTAGTTCATGTCTTGCTCCACAGCTTGACTGACATTCAGACTTGTCCATTCTTATATTGGGGGCTAGGGAAGTTCAGCAGTGAATCAAATTATTCATTAACATTTCTGGTGTTTGGAAGGGTGGGGGCAACTGACTTCTAATGTGAGCTAAATCACAAGTGGAATGAACTGGGTGGCCTCCTTCAGTTTATCCATTTGGTTTTAAACCATGATAGAATTTGATTTGGTGTTACAACAACACAGGTTTCAGAGTAGCAGCCGTGTTAGTCTGTATTCACAAAAAGAAAAGGAGTACCGGTGGCACCTTAGAGACTAACAAATTTATTAGAGCATAAGCTTTCGTGAGCTACAGCTCACTTCATCGGATGCATTTAGTGGAAAAAACAGAGGAGAGATTTATATACACACACACAGAGAACATGAAACAATGGGTTTATCATACACACTGTAAGGAGAGTGATCACTTAAGATAAGCCATCACCAGCAGCGGGGGGGGGAAAGAGGAAAACCTTTCATGGTGACAAGCAAGGTAGGCTAATTCCAGCAGTTAACAAGAATATCAGAGGAACAGTGGGGGGTAGGGTGGGGGGGAGAAATACCATGGGGAAATAGTTACAACACAGGGTATTGTAGTATGGATGCATCTTAAAGATTACTCCTGGGTGAATTCATGCTCTCCATAGATATATTTGCTTCCCCTCAGAAAAATGACTTTTTGACAGGGAGCATAAAAAGGGGAAGCAAAGGGAAGCAGCAAGAGCGGTCACGAGCCCCTTTCCAACAGGGCAGATGCATTGTTTTAGGGGCCCGGAGCAGCTGGTGGAGAGGAAAATCACTGCCGAGCCCCAGGCCCCGTCCTCTACCCCCCCAACCTTCCACTGAGCCCCAGCCACCTTCACCTGGACTTCCCTGCAGAGTCCCATTGCTCTTGTAATGGAAGCCCCCATTGACACCTTTGCATCCAGATCCTCCCCACATCCGGTCCCCCCACTGAATTGCCCGCACCCAGATTACCCAACACTAAGCCCCTTCACGACTGAGCCTGCCTACCCACACCTGATGTGCCTGGTGCAGAGGGGCAGGACCTCGGGATGTTTCTGGGTCAGACCCAGACCTTGCGCTATGTCAGAGTTGGGTGCAGCCTCGCCACTGAGTCCATACCCCTTGGTGGAGGGGAGAGAAAGGAGCTGCAAGGAGATCTCCCACCTCCGTGTAGCCAGTGGTCTGTCCTCCAGGATGGCAGTGGGGAGCCTCCACATTTATTTATTGACAAATCTTGCAGAATTTTCAAATACTGGGTGCAGAATTTTAATTTTTTTGGCACAGAATTCCCTCAGGAGTAGTCTTAGAGCTGCGTTGGTCCGGAATTGAAATCGGGGTAAAGGGGGCCAATCCATTCTCCTGCGGACACCTGGTGCTTCTGCATGTGAGTTACACCAACGTAGGCTTCTGTGTGGTCATACATCACTGAATGGAAGTAGGTCTCATTAGTTCCATAGCATTTAATTCTGATCTCCATAGGATGGAGTGGTGGTCTACCACAAGAATGGCCAATGCCATGTCTAACTTTCAGTGTAAAATATGTCTTCATTATATAAGCTTCTCTTTCCCCTATTGACTGAATAAGGCTACATTTTAGTCACAGGTATTTGTAGTAAAAGTCATGGACAGGTCACAGGCAGTAAACAAAAATTCATGGCCTGTGATCTGTTCTTGATTTGTACTATATATTCCTGACTAAATCTTGGGGAGGGGGTTGGCCTGGCGGTGCTGGGGGGGAAAGGGTTCCCGGGCAGGGGAGTCGCATGTGTCAGGGAGGGAGGTGGCGAGGGGGGGGGAGCACTGCAGATGCTGTGGGGGCAGGATCCTGCCGGTGCTGGGAGAGTGGTTGACGGTGTTGGCAGGCTCTGTGCCTCCCCAGAAGCAGCGACATCCCTCAGCTCTGGCAGAGGTGTGGCCAGGCAGCTCTGCATGCTGCCTCCTCCCCAAGCGCCGCTCCACAGCTCCTACTGGCTGGGAACCAGGGCCAATGGGAGCTGCGGGGGTGGTGCCTACAGGCAGAACCCCCTCCCCTCTAGGAGCCAAGGGGTGTCGCCACTTCCAGGGAGCACCCCTGAAGTAAGCGCCACCCGGAGCCCTCACCCCCTCCTGCATCCCACCCCTGAGCTCCACACTGAAACTCCTGCTGCTGTTGGGGGGGTGGGAGGGCCGGTGGCCGCTACAGAAGTCACAGAATATGCGACTTCCATGACCTCTGTGTCACTCAGCCTTAACTGTGAAAAATAATCAGTCTACACTAGGCCTGTTTGCATGTCATTTTTTATTGTATGTCCCCAAAGGGCATCGAAAACTCAGGATTAAATAGTTTTTATAAGTATTCTCCCCTCCTCCCCCTCAGACTGGTAGCTGTTGTTTAACCCTTTTCTGTGAGGATCCGTGATGTCTCATGAAATACTGTTGTGAAACCTTTCTGCTTAAACTTTGCAATTCTGCAGCCAGGTGAGAGATTCTTCCTCCTGCGCTGACATGTTTTTTTGTGTATTTTCCAGTGTTCACCAAGAATCTCTGCAGCCAAATGTCTGCTATCAGTGGTCCCCTCCTGCAGTGGCTGGAGGACAGACTGGAGCAGAACAAACAGCGGGTGCAGGAACTGCAGCGAGAGAAAGAGGAGCTCATGGAAGAACTAGCTGCCCTGGAGTGAAGAGGCAACCCCAGACCCCTTTTTAAAAAAAAAAAAAAAAATAGTCAATAGGATTGGACAAGAGTGACATGTGGCTGACGTGTGGTCTGCCTTGCCTTTCTATGAAGATGCTAGTTGTTCCTCTCATCTTGCTTCATTTGACAGCTCCAAGAACACTTCCACAAGACAACCAAGGGCTCACATCTGTCTCCAGCTCAATGGAAAGCCTTGTGCTGCCTGTGTAAAGTCCACTCTCTGAGTGCACAAAGGAGCAATCCAGCACCACTCTAACCAGGGTGATTCAGCAGCATGCTCTTGGGAAGAGATCATAGCTCTAGGAGCGGGATACCTAGTACATTTATTTGGTTCCCTTCTCCCCTGTTATTCAACACAAATCTTTTTCCCTTATATATATTGCTGGGAGCCTGGAACCAGAGGATCACGGATGGGGTAACAGCTGTACTTCTACAGTGATCATGACTTCTCTGTTGTAGCAAATAAATCAAGCAACTCGCTAGTCATGGTCAGAGAAGGGGGAGGGAGGTGGTGCTATGCTGTTGACATTGCCAGTTTTGCCTCCTTTTGGTAGCTCCAGTTGACAGGTAGTGGCTTGATGTCCAGTAACTTTCTGGATTACTGATTGCCTCCTCTTGCACATGTGCTAGGATGGGGGTAGACATGGCCAAGATGAACGGGGGCTTAAGGTTTATGCCTCCTGTATTTCAAACCAAATAAAGAAACCCAAAGTGAGGGCAGTTTGAGAGTGGAAATGAGTTGGATGCTGCACCAAACACAGTGCGAGTGCTGCAGTTTGAGTGTTCTGTTTCCTTCAGGGTCTCTCACTATAGTTGTACACTGGTCACTGAGCTGCTTCCCACTGCTGAACTGGACTGGATGGGTGACATTGTTTTACAGAGAGGAGTATGTGGGGGGAGAGTAGCTGTGACAGATAATGAAAACTTCTTGTGTCCTGAGCTCCATTGCAAAGATGTATTTCCAGTAGTTTGCAGTTATTTTCAGCTTCAACGTTAAATTCCCCTTTGCGTTTTCCTCCTTAGTGGGTTTTCAAGCAGGGTTTACCATCCACCACCAGCCACATAAATAACTACCACTACTAAGGGGGAAGCCTGTATCAAGGGCTCTTGCGTATCCCAGAATGATTTGGAGACCAACTGCATATTTAAAAATTTTCTGTTTAAACTCCTTGTATTTGTGGTTTTTAAATTGAAACCATTAGCTGCTCAGAAAAAGTGGTATTCACATTTCAAAAAACATAAACTGCACATAATGCTGGGGCCCTCCTGATGCATAAGGTGCTCCAATGCACTCTATAGCAGTGTTCTCAAAGCCGGTCCGCCGCTTGTTCAGGGAAAGCCCTTGGCGGGCCGGACCAGTTTGTTTACCTGCCATGTCCACAGGTTCGGCTGATCGCGGTTCCCACTGGCCGCGGTTTGCCGCTCCAGGCCAATGAGGGCTGCAGGAAGGGCGCCCAGTATGTCCCTTGGCCCTCACTGCTTCCCACAGCCCCCATTGGCCTGGAGCAGCGAACCGCAGCCAGTGGGAGCCGCGATCGGCCAAATCTGCGGATGCAGCAGGTAAACAAACCAGCCCAGCCTGCCAGGGGCTTTCCCTGATCAAGTGGCTGACCGGCTTTGAGAACCACTGCTCTATAGCTTGCCTATAATTTATTTTGCCACTTTGGGCAGCCCATTAATTAAACTGTAGTCAGTTTAAAAAAAACAGGTTAAAGATACTTACAATTAAAAGCTACAACTGCAATTAGTGAAGCTAATGCATTTGAACAATGCTTTAGTGGCAATAGGCTGAAGCCATATAGGACATATCTATGCTGAGGAAAATTTCTAATCTGTTTTAAATTCAGTTCAAATAAGTTGACTTTAAAACTTGTTAGAACTGCAGCAGAGACCCAGTTGAAGACAGCCTGACTTTTTACTTGGGCCAGTTTAATAAAAATGGCTCAGGCCACCTTTTACTATTTGTACAACGCCCAGTGAAATAGGAATCCATGACTGGAGCTGCTAGGCATTATAGGCATTACTGTGCTATAAATAAATTGCCTGAAACAGTCTGCACTGTGGTTCTAGCCAGTTTCAATTCTGGCTTAGGTGAATTTGGTTTTAGAACTTTCCCCATCATAGGCATATCTCACAACGGTGGGAGCACATTGGGACTGGAACCACAGTGCTGGGCCGCTCAGGTTTAGACATGGCATTGTTTATTTTATAAAGAAAAGTCTGGTTTTGGTGATTTTCTAGCACAGCTTTAGAATCTAATTTTAATGGGGTTTAAGCTTTGATGTTTTTCTTTTTAAAAACGACATGATAAAATTAATGGGAGGTCTTTATAATGTCAGACAATTACTACAGTAACTCCTGTAAAAACAGGATTTAACAGAGAGATCCATTTGCCATCATAGTATAGATCAATAAAAACAATCCTGTGAAAGCTTAAAAGAGCCAAATCATCTTGTGATGGGATAAACACAAGGTTAGTGAGGCATGAAGTCTGTTTTTCAGAAGAACTATACATAGCACTCTGGTATGAAGTAGGAGATGTTTTATTAATATCCTGCTCCATGATCTAGCATTTAGTTTGTACTCACTTGCCTGCAAAAAACATTGATTAGAAATTGTCAGGAATTTACAGCAGTTACTTTGTTGAAAATAATTCCTCATGGATGTGGTTTTGACATGCTGAGGGCCTTGGCATTTCAGGGAGGGAGAATCACAATAAGCATCCTCCTAAAGCTTTCAAGATTTTGCTTAGTCTGTCCTCTGAGCCCCAGAGCCTCTCAAACCAGAGCATGAGTTTGTGCCTGCATGTCTCTAATGGAGGAATTATAAATAAGGCTGTGTGTCTGTCACAGAGGTCACAGATTCCGTGACTTTCTGTGATCTCCGAGACTTTGGGTGCAGCTGGCTCCGGGGCTGCCAGATCAGGTGAGCCTGCTGAGGCAGTTTGGGTGTGGGCAGGGGATTGGGGTGCAGGGTGGTGCTTACTGCAGGGTGGGGGGGCTCCCCGGAAGTGGCTGGCATGTCCCTGTAGCTCATGGTGGGAGCAGCACGGGGAGCCTGTCTGGCCTTTCCTCCTGCTAGGAGCTGCAGGAACACGCAGTGCCTGGTAGGGAGCTAGCCAGCCCCACCAACCCTCCCCCACAAGCACCAGCAGGAGTCCCAGGGCGTGCGCCATGACTCCTCCCCCCCCCACCTTCTTGCCAGCACCAGCAGGGGTCCCGGGCCACCCTGTGGCACCCCCAGAGCACCCTCGGCCCAAGTTTTAGTTAGGGGTATATAGTACAAGTCATGAAGAGATCATGAGCCTGGAATTTTTGTTTACTGCCTGTGACCTATCCATGACTTTTACTTAAAATACCCATGACTAAAACATAGCCTTAATTGTAAATCAAGAGACAGCTTTGTGAGTATGATGTGTGAATGATCTAATTGTGAACCACCTACTTCCTGTATTTTCAGTTTGGTCTGAGTCAGCAGATGGAGTTTTTTCACTAGTTGGCATTTGATAGGAGCCATGAATGCTTCAGTCAATGGGACTAGCCTCCTACCTTGTTGAATCCTGACCTGATTATCTCTGCTATATGCCTACTATGCTACTCCATTAGTCATGAGTAAACCAATCTCTAAGCTTACTATTGGAGTGGGATGCTGAAATGCAGCATCTGGTAACCTGCCACTAATTTCATGATTGTCCTCATGCTAGAATGCTTTACACTTGCATGGCAACTGCTGTGAGAGCATCCCTATTTTTTTTACCCTCAGTTATGTCTTCGTTTTACTCGGAGCTTTCATGGTTAGTATTAAGAGTGCCTCATTGGAGGGGTGTGCATTTATTTTATTGATACAAATGCAAGTTCAAGGCCTCCTTTGTCCAAAATGTCATTGAATTTAAATTGGTGTTAAAAACAAATTCAAAGGCCCAGATCCTCAAGTGCTGTAAATCAGCGTAGCTCCATTAACTCACCACCTGCTGAGGAAATGGCCCAATGAGTTTGAAGAGTCTGAGAGTGAAGAGACTTGTAATCCGTCAGGTTTCCCTCCCTTGCGGATTCTTTTTCCCTTGTAGTAAGTCTCCAGTCATGCTCTTCTAGCCTGGCCCCCGCCTGGATTTTTAATATAAGGCAGTGGTGCGGTGTGTGGGTTTTTTTTAAAGTGGGTAAACTAACCTGCATACTCCCCAAATGAGAAGTAAACTAAGTTTACCCTAGTTTATCCTTGACCATGCTACTGCTTATAAGGGCTTGTCTATATGGACAGTGCAGCAAGCTAGGATATAAATCTATGCCACACCAGCCTACCATGCACTGACTGTCCCTGTGCCCCTGCTGTTGTGCACTAGGATTCCCTCCCACACTTTGATCTACCCCGCTTAGAGATGGGAGTAGGACAGTGTACACAAGGGGACCTTTTAGTGTGCAGTAGTGGGATCCACACAGACAGTTAGTGTGTGGCAGAGTTGCTCCTCACTGTTCATCTAGACAACAAGCACAGCTCCCCACCCCCACCTTTCAGGGCTTCATGCAGTAGGAAGAGACACTTTCTAAAAATTAAAAGGAGTACTTGTGGCACCTTAGAGACTAGTACTCCTTTTCTTTTTGCAAATACAGACTAACATGGCTGCTACTCTGAAACCTTTCTAAAAATTAGTTTGCAGTAATCTTGAAGCCCCACCTCAGCCCTAGCTCTTAGGTAGTGTGACAGGGTCAGGCCAGATGGCTATAGGAGAGTAATTCTATTGGAATCCGGGAAGTGAGCGGGCAAAGCCCATCCACTGCTAAAGGATCCCCCCCAACCTAAAAGGGGGATCCACAGGACCTAGATACCAAAAAATCATGGGGGACAACTAATGAAATAACAGGGACAGGAGTGTGGTCAAAGGGTCAAACGAAGGGAACTGGATGGGGACTATAGGAGAATAATCAAAGGCAGATATATTAGCCCCAGGCTAAGTAGGTCCCTTTTCCCTGGGTAAGGTAACAGGGAAGGTTCCAGAACAATCAGGAACCTTCTGGAGACAATTAAGACAGGCTGAGTAGAACACCTGCAGCCAATCAAGAAGCTGCTAGAATCAAGGCAGGCTAATCAGGGCACCTGGGTTTAAAAAGGAGCTCACTTCAGTTTGTGGTATGTGTGTAAGGAGCTGGGAGCAAGAGGCACTAAGAGCAAGAAGGAGGAATGAGGAGTACAAGCATTATCAGACACCAGGAGGAAGGCTCTATGGTGAGGATAAAGAAGGTGTTGGGAGGAGGCTATGGGGAAGTAGCCCAGGGAGTTGTAGCTGTTGCACAGCTATTCCAGGAGGCACTCCAGACAGCTGCATTCTACAGGGCCCTGGGCTGAACCTGGATTAGAGGGCGGGCCAGGGTTTCCCCCACCAAATCCTCCCAACTCCTGGTCAGACACAGGAGGATTTGCCCTGTACTGTGGGCTCATGAAAATGGCCAAACTGAGGGCTGCTGTGAAGCTCCAAGGTGAGCCAATCCATCAATAAGCGCAAGACCCACCAAGGTAGATGTCCTGATTCCAGTCTTCTGCTGTGAGCAGTAGCCCATAGACATGTCCTTCTTGTCCAGTACTTGAAGGCTAATGGGTTGTTTGTAGCAGGATCTGGTGTATGTTTCTACATCTGTTTATCTGCTGGCACCCACCCAAGGACAGAATGAGCCTGGCCTGGTGCTACTGAGTTCCAGTGATGATCACCCTTGGGGTGCATTGCTGGAGGAACATGGAACAAAAGGTGCCCCCTCACTTTGCCTTGGAGGCTGCTGTGGCGATGACATTATATAAAGGAAGGGGGCCATTTTAGCTTCTGAAAGGAGTGTGATCTTTATAACGACTGGGCAGAGCACTAGCTGTATTCCTGAACCATGAAATTTCTTGAGTTGGTAGAAAGTTTTCTGACATTTTATCATCAGAAAATACTAAGTCAATGGAATTGACACATTCACAGGAGTGTGTCTAGTCCATCAGACCTGGCAATAGAAAGCATGCGGGCAGGCTTGCTGGCTCCCCAGCCAACGTGGGCAGTGGGTTCTGCAGGCTCTTTGGAATCTCTGGGCAGCTGGCTTTCCCAGCTGGTGGGTTCCCCAGGTTGCCCATCAGGTGGGTGGGCAGGCTTCGTGGACAAACAACTTCCCTCCTTCCCTGCTGCTTCCCGTAGAAAATTTTCCAGTTCAAGTTTTTTGTTCCAATTCAGGATGAATTTTCTTTTTCAGACATGCAAAATTTTCTGTGAGAAGAAAATTCCAGTTCTAGTAATTTCTCTACACGTAGTTGTGGGGCTTGGAGGAGGTAAATTGCTGCATTTGGAATAAAAGACTCTTTTCACTAGCCAGGAATATACACAACTCTTCTCTCTTTTTTCAGGGCTCTGCTCTGAAGCATCTCACTTTGCAGATGAGGGATAACTGCACTGCTTTCCAGTAACCAGCACTAGAAGAGCAGACCCCAGCAAACTCAAAAAAGAATAAAAGTCCTTCAAACTGTAGCTATTAATTCCCACTACCCAGAGGGACATCCTCATGTTGTGTACTCTCTATGGAGAATTGGTTTTCTACAGAGCTCCCTGCTGAGGCATATGGGGTACTGCACAATATAAAACAACCTCCCCTGCCCCCAGCAAAAAAAAAAGCACCCACTTAAAATATACAGTATGAATATATAATTAGTTTTTAACTAGGCAGAATGACTTTTATTTTCTTATATTTGATGTTTGTTTTTAATTATTTTTATAGATGTAAAAACTCAATTACAAGAACTATGGGGAAGGGTCAGACAATAACAATGACAAGAGACACTGATATTCCATAAGTTAAAGCCTTGTAAACCATTAAAACCTAAATTGGCAACATCTCGTCAAAATATGCAAACTCAATATCCTTAAATCAAATAAGTTCTCAAGCAGCATTTTTCTTACTTCACACCGCTGTAAATTTTGATTATCAATGGAAATATTTTTGTGTGTCTGTGTGTATGGTGAAATTGATGCTTAGTGACATTTACTGAGGAAAAAAATATTTCCAAGCCTATTTATAAAATGAGGGAATGGTAGTGGAATTAATGCAGTTGGTAAAAGTCTCAGGTGGAAGAGACTTTTAAACATGGAAAAGAAAGCCTTGATTAGGGCATCAGATGCTTTAAAGTTGGGTTCTGTCCTCACACAGTGCAAACAAGTGCCTTCCATGAATGTTTATCTTGGCAGAGGGGGAAGTGTCAGTATCTTTTGCAACTGCTGAGAGCAGTTGTAAAAACTCAACTATTTCATTCTGTGACAGCAAAAAAGAGTGGTGAAATCTTTACAGCAGACAGGGGAAGACCAGATGTCAGATTTCCTCTCTCTGGAAAAGGAGAGAGAATATCCCCACCATTCAGCTCTGAAAAGGGTCCTTGTCCTATCTCATTACTTAGTACAGCAGGAGGTCCTGACCCATGATCCTTCTTGGAGGTCAGGTGCAAAGTGGTCATAGGGGTCTGTGTCTGCTGCTCCTAAGGGTTATATGACTTGTGAAAACTCTTCCTCTTCATTCCAGCACAGCCATAGTCTCTGTGTCAGTTTTCTGACTAAAACATAGCTTAGATCCATCTAATCTCCAAATACCTGATCTTCAGAAACCAGACTGGAAACATGTTGCTTAGAGATGGTTATGAATGAATGGCCTGGTGGCAGAGGCACTGAGTATCCACAACTCCCATTGACTTCCACTGGAGCATAGGTGCCAACTCCATAGGTGCTCCAGGGCTAGAGCACCCACAGGGGAAAAATTGGTGAGTGCTCTGCACCCACTAGCAGCTTCCCTGACCCTCTGCCTCCTCTCCTGAGCGCGCTGCTGCATCCTTCTTCTCCCCCCTCCCTCCCAGCGCTTGCCACGCGAAACAGCACAAGCACTCACTGGCGCCAAGGAAAGTTGGCACCTGTGCACTGGAGTGGGGCAGGTTCTGCACTTTTGAAAATCAGGCCCTGAATGTTTAAAGTGTACTTTGTGAGCTCAGCAGTGGCAATAGGCTAGATCAATAGCACTGTAGATTGAGCCCCAGATCGTAAGAATGGCCATGCTGGTTCAGAACAATGGTCCATCCAGCCCAGTGTCCTGTCTTCTGACAACGGCAAATGCCAGGTGCTTCAGAGGGAATGAACAGAACAGGGCATTTTATCAGGTGATCCATCCCCTGTTGTCAACTCCCAGCTTTGAGCAGTCAGACAGGCTTAAGGACACTCACCCAGAGCATGGTGTTGCATCCCTGATCATCTTAATTAATACCCATTGATGGACCTATCAGCTAATGTCTGTGAAAGAACGGCAGCTTTTCCTGGAGGTCACCAAGGATATGGACACTTCAGACGTGAAGCTCCTGCCACCTTCTTGGGGCCCTACATTTTCCCACTCCTACCCAGATGGTATTGCAAAGATCTAGGTATCCAGCATGGCCAGGAGGAGGAATTAAGTGGCAAATCAGAAGATGATGATTTTCATGGATCAAGAGCTTGAGACGCATTCCACAAAAGGTAATGGAGATAGGAGTTAGGTTTACGGGTCGCACCATAGAGCATTACTACAGAGCTAGGACTGAACACAAAAGGCTGAAATATGGCCTAGACTCTGCTCAACATGCAATGCGAGTGGTAGGGATCACTGGGCCTGTGTGCCCAGAGGAGTTTTAGAACATTGATAGGGCAGCAAATTCTGGGAGGCCTCAGGTACAGTTCAGAAAGAATCCAAGACTTCTTTTTTTTTTAAAAAGAAATCAAATCCACTGTAAAATCCTTTCCTCTTGGGAGGAGGGAGGGGGTAATCTCTCCTAAAGCCACTCATAGGAGTCCTCAGCAACTTCTAAACAGAGGCACAAAGCTGCTGAGCACCCTCAACTCCTATTGAAGTCTATGGGATTTATTGGGCCAAACATAGAGGTCCAGATCCTTGGAAGGCATTTAGGCACCTAACTCCCATTGAAAGCAAGCCCCAAACCCTCAATCAGAGCTCTGCTGCAAAGCAAGCCCCATTTCCTGAGCATGTCCCCCATTAGACATGGCAGAGGTTCTCCTATGACCCCATTGGGACAGGGCACTAAGTCCCCCTTACCAAGCCCAGTTCTGCTGGCATTTAAATCAGTGGCCAGGGGATCAGTTCACAGGAGGAAGCTAAATTGTGTCATTTGCTTAGCCAAGCAGGCAGGCTTCTTCCATGTCCAGGCAGCACCAGTGATCAGATGATCACACCAAGTTTCACAGGAGAGGGATGATTTATTAGTACAGCTGCTCCTACCAGAAAAAGGGAGCAGCTGGCAGGGTGTTCTCAGAGAGCCCTTGAGCTTTGGAATTCTTCCCCACCCCTGGTTTGAAATAGGCCTAATTAATTGACAATCCTGACATGCTGCAAGGCCCATTTGCTTTCCCTGGATGCAAGGACTCTGGCAAGAGATGTTGGTGATTGTATTATCTCTCAGCTCTGGTCTGTTTGTGTGGAATGACTGGCAAACAGGTTTTAAATATTACAAAGCTTTCAGTTTGCTAGTGACACTTACGCTGCTGCATTTTGTCAAATCCTCTATTTACAATAAAGTATTGTAGGTTAAACTTGGCCCTGGATAAATGGTGGCTATTATTCTTGACTTAACAGGAAAAGTTGAAATCTTCCTCCCTAGTAACTGTTCCTCCTTTTTGACCTGAGCAGCTAGTCCATGTTTGGGGCCCTGTGGATGTGCCAACTGGGAGTAGAAATTGGTGATAGATGTTTCTTGGATGCAACCTTCTTTATTGACAAAGAATCATAGAATCCTAGAATATCAGGGTTGGAAGGGACCTCAGGAGGTCATCTAGTCCAACCCCTGCTCAAAGCAGGACCAATCCCCAACTAAATCATCCCAGCCAGGGCTTTGTCAAGCCTGATCTTAAAATCTTCAAAGGAAGGAGATTCCACCACATCCCCAGCTAACGCATTCCAGTGTTTCACCACCCTCCTAGTGAAAATTTTTCCTAATATCCAACCTAAACCTCCCCCACTGCAACTTGAGATCATTACTCCTTGTTCTGTCATCTACTACTACTGAGAACAGTGTAGATCCATCCCCTTTGGAACTCCCTTTCAGGTAGTTGAAAGCAGCTATCAAATCCCCCCTCACTCTTCTCTTCTGCAGACTAAACAATCCCAGTTCCCTCGCCTCTCCTCATAAGTGTGTGTTCCAGTCCTCTAATCATTTTTGTTGCCCTCTGCTGGACATTTTCCAATTTTTTCACATCCTTCTTGTAGTGTGGGGCCCAAAACTGGACACAGTACTCCAGATGAGGCCTCACCAATGCCAAATAGAGGGGAACGATCACGTCCCTCGATCTGCTGGCAATGCCCCTACTTATACATCCCAAAATGCTATTGGCCTTTTTGGAAACAACGGCACATTGTTTGACTCATATCCAGCTTCTTGTCCACTGTAACGCCTAGGTCCTTTTCTGCAGAACAGCTGCCTAGCCATTCGATCCCTAGTCTGTAGTGGTGCATGGGATTCTTCCATCCTAAGTGCAGGTCTCTGCACTTGTCCTTGTTGAACCTCATCAGATTTCTTTTGGCCCAAATCCTCTAATTTGTTTAGGTCCCTCTGTATCCTATCCCTACCCTCCAGCGTATCTACCTCTCCTCCCAGTTTAGTGTCATCTGCAAACTCGCTGAGGGTGCAATCCACGCCATCCTCCAGATCATTAATGAAGATATTGAACAAAACCGGCCTGAGGACCAACCCTTGGGGCATTCCACTTGATACCAGCTGCCAGTTAGACATGGAGCCATTGGTCAGTACCCATGGAGCCTGACAATCTAGCCAGCTTTCTATGCACCTTATAGTCGATTCATCCAGCCCATTAACTTGCTGGCAAGAATACTGTGGGAGACTGTGTCAAAAGCTTTGCTAAAGTCAAGGAACAACACATCCACTGCTTTCCACAGAGCCAGTTATCTCGTCATAGAAGGCAATTAAATTAGTCAGGCATGACTTGCCCTTGGTGAATCCATGCTGATCACTTTCATGCTGTTCCTGATCACTTTCCTCTCCTCTAAATGCTTCAGAATTGATTCCTTGAAGACCTGCTCCATGATTTTTCCAGGGACTGAGGTGAGGCTGTCTGGCCTGTAGTTCCCAGGATCCTTCTCCTTCCCTTTTTTAAAGATGGGCACTACATTATCCTTTTTCCAGTCATTCGGGACTTCCCCTGATTGCCATGAGTTTTCAAAGATAATGGACAATGGCTCTGCAATCACATCCGCCAACTCCTTTAGCACTTGCAGATGCAGCGCATCCGGCCCCATGGACTTGTGCTCGTCCAGCTTTTCTATATAGTCCCGAACCACTTCTTTCTCCACAGAGGGCTGGTCACCTCCTCCCCATGCTGTGCTGCCCAGTGCAGTAGTCTGGGAGCTGACCTTGTTCGTGAAGACAGAGACAAAAAAAGCATTGAGTACATTAGCTTTTTCCACATCCTCTGTCACTAGGTTGCCTCCCTCATTCAGTAAGGGGCCCACACTTTCCTTGACTTTCTTCTTGTTGCTAACATACCTGAAGAAACCCTTTCTGTTATTCTTAACATCTCTTGCTAGCTGCAACTCCCAGTGTGATTTGGCCTTCCTGATTTCACTCCTGCATTCCCGAGCAATATTTTTATACTCTTCCCTGGTCATTTGTCCAAGCTTCCACTTCTTGTAAGCTTATTTTTTGTGTTTTTAAGATCAGCAAGGAATTCACTGTTAAGCCAAGCTGGTCGCCTGCCATATTTACTATTCTTTCTACACATCGGGATGGTTTGTCCCTGTAACCTCAATAAGGATTCTTTAAAATACAGCCAGCTCTCCTGAACTCCTTTTCCCCTCATGTTATTCTCCCAGGGGATCCTGCCCACCAGTTCCCTGAGGGAGTCAAAGTCTGCTTTTCTGAAGTCCAGGGTCTGTATTTTACTGCTCTCCTTTCTTCCTTGTGTCAGGATCCTGAACTTGACCATCTCATTGTCACTGCCTCCCAGGTTCCCATCCACTTTTGCTTCCCCTACTAATTCTTCCCAGTTTGTGAGCAGCAGGTCAAGAAGAGCTCTGCCCCAGTTGGTTCCTCTAGCCACTTGCACCAGGAAATTGTCCCCTTATCCTTTCCAAAAGTTTCCTGGATTGTCTGTGCACCACTGTATTGCTCTCCCAGAAGATATCAGGGTGTCTGAAGTCTCCCATGAGAACCAGGGTCTGCGATCTAGTAAGTTCCGTGAGTTGCTGGAAGAAAACCTCATCCCCCTGGTCCGGTCGTCTATAGCAGACTCCCACCACGACATCACCCTTGTTGCTCATGCTTCTAAACTTAATCTAGAGACTCTCAGGGTTTTCTGCAGTTTCATACCGGAGCTCTGAGCAGTCATACTGCTCTCTTACATACAATGCAACTCCCCGACCTTTTCTGCCCTGTCTGTCCTTCCTGGACAATTTGTCCATCCATGACAGTACTCCAGTCATGTGAGTTATCCCACCAAGTCTCTGTTATTCCAATCACATCATAATTCCTTGACTGTGCCAGGACTTCCGGTTCTCTCTGCTTGTTTCCCAGGCTTCTTGCATTTGTGTATAGGACTTGAGATAACTTGCTGATTGTCCTGCTTCCTCCTGGTATCCCATGTCCCCACTTACCTCAGGGCTTTGGTCTCCTTCCCCCAGTGAACCTAGTTTAAAGCCCTCTTCCCTAGGTTAGCCAGCCTGCTTGCAAAGATGCTCTTCCCTCTCTTCGTTAGGTGGAGCTCGTCTCTGCCTAGCACTCCTCCTTCTTGGAACACCATCCCATGGTCAAAGAATCCAAAGCCTTCTCTCCGATACCACCTGCGTAGCCATTCGTTGACTTCCATGATTCAACGGTCTCTAACCAGAACTTTTCCTTCCACGGGGAGGATGGATAAGAACACCAGTTGCGCCTCAAATTCCTTTATCCTTCTTCCCAGAGCCACGTCGTCTGCAGTGATCCACTCAAAGTCATTCTTGGCAGTATCATTGGTGCCCACATGGAGAAGTAGGAAGGGGTAGCGATCCGAGGGCTTGATGAGTCTCTCCGTCACATCATGAATCCTAGCTCCTGGCAAGCAGCAGACTTCTTGGTTTTCCCGATCGGGGTGGCAGATAGATGACTCAGCTCCCCTGAGGAGAGAGTCCCTGACCACCACCACCCACCTCCTCCTCTTCAGAGCGGTGGTCGTGGAATCCCCATCCCTAGGACAGTGCATCTCATGCCTTCCAATCAGTGGAGTCTCCTTCTGTTCCCTTCCCTCAGATGCATCATCTAGTCCACTCTCCACATTAGTACCTGTGGAGAGAACATGAAAATGGTTGCTTCCCTGTATCTGCGTTGCTAGTATATGGACGCTCCCCTTTCTTCTTCTGGAGGTCACATGCTGCCAAATTTCTTCACCATCCTTCTGTCCCCACTGCGCAGCCTGCTCTGAATCTTCAGAACACTGTGTCCGTAGAAGCATATCCTGACATCTGTCCAGGAAATCTTCAGTTTCTCTTATGCAACGCAAGGGCGATACTTGTTTCTCCAGACTTTGAACCTTCTCTTCCATATGGAGACCAGCTTGCACTTTGTACAGACAAAGTCGCTTCTGTCCTGTGGAAGAAAGACAAACATGGCACATCCAGTGCAGGTCACAACAGCTGAACACTCCCCGTCCATATTACCATAAGAATGTACAAAGCCCTGTGTCTCTGAGTACAGAAGGAATCAATAGCAAGAAACAGCTTTTTTTCACTCTCAGCACTAGGATTGCTTTCTTCAGCCTGCTTCTCTGACCCAAAACCTCTTCACAGGTTTCTGCCACTCTGCTTTCAGCGGCTTCTTAAGGCTAGCGCACGTGCTCTCTCTCTATTCCACCACCTTTTTCAGCATGTTCTCTTCCATCGCACCTGGTCACAATACCCAACTCTGCTCACCTGGTGCTAGTTTCTGGGCAGACTCTATTACACTTTGTTTTAAGTGTGGCCGCTTTAATTGTCTCGTACAACGGACTTAAATGTGGTGCTCAATCCCCTGTGTCAGGTTAAAGAGGTTTTTAACTCCACTTATAACAAGGTTTCACCTAGCTCATAACAGATGATTTTAGGTGCTATTAAAAATAATCAGTTGAGTTCCTGGCTCCCAGCTCTGTGCTTATACCTTGTTTTCCCTTCTCTAAGTTACTGTTTGATGGGAGGAAGTTAAACGTAGTCTCAGGACAGTTAGGCCAGGGGATCCATACCAATGTACTTGAGCTCTTGTCAAATGCATCTCAAAACAGTAACTCGAGTAGCTTAGGTTCAAAATGTTCCTTGTATTTTAATGCAATGCTAGTTACAGAAAGTCCTTTATGCTCTAACAACCTGAAAATGGGTGTTCTTGGGGGTTTTAGTTATTCTACCAGGTTAGTGCACATGGGTAATAAAACTAACAAACAAGAGAATTCTGGGATCTGGCCATTGAATGCTCAGTTCTTGGTCTGCTTAAACCATGTACTAACACTAATCCAACTTTGCCTCTAAAGACAAGACCACAGCCTGAGGTGCTCTGGACGCCTGCCAGAAAAGTTGCATTTGTCTCTAGTTTCCTCCTATTTATCGTTACCTTCCAGACTTGGTCAGTTTCCACTCTACTCGCAGGCCAAAGTCCAAAATGCCTTCAACCAAACCAGCAGCAAGTGAGATCTTAGCCCTGGTCTACACTAGCAGTTGAGGTCGAATTTAGCAGCATTAAATCGATTTAACCCTGCACCCATCCATACGACAAAGCCCTTCCCCCCGACTTAAAGGGCTCTTAAAATTGATTCTTTACTCCACCCCCGACAAGGGGATTAGCACTGAAATTGGCCTTGCCTGGTCAAATTTGGGGTAGTGTGGATGCAATTTGACAGTATTGGCCTCTGGGAGCTATCCCGGAGTGCTCCATTGTGACCACTCTGGACAGCACTCTCAACTCAGATGCACTGGCCAGGTAGACAGGAAAAGGCCCATGAACTTTTGAATCTCATTTCCTGTTTGGCCAGCATGGCAAGCTGCAGGTGAGTGCAGAGCTCATCAGCAGAGGTGACCATGATGGAGTTTCAGAATAGCAAAAGAGCTCCAGCATGGACCAAACGGGAGGTACGGGATTTGATCACTGTATGGGGAGAGGAATCCGTGCTATCAGAACTCCATTCCAGTTTTTGAAATGCCAAAACATTTGTCAAATCTCCCAGGGCATGAAGGATAGAGGCCATAACAGGGACCCAAAGCAGTGCCATATGAAACTTAGGATTGCCTTAGCTTCTTATCAGAGAGGCAAATGGCCACTCTAGGTCACAGCCCCAAACATGCCGCCTCTATGATGAGCTGCATGCCATTTTAGGGGTTTCAGCCACCATTACCCCAACTGTATGCTTTGACTCTGTCAATGGAGAGGGAGGCAACACGGAAGCAGGTTTTGGGGACGATGAGGATGATTGATGAGGTTGTAGATAGCTCACAGCAAGCAAGCAGAGAAACCGGTTTTCCCAACAGCCAGGAACTGTTTCTCACCCTGGACCTAGAGCCAGTACCCCCCCAAATCCACCCAAGGCTGCCTCCTGGACCTGCCAGGCGAAGAAGGGACCTCTGGTGCGTGTACCTTTTTAAAATAGTATACATGGTTTAAAAGCAAGCATGTTTAATGATTTGACTTGCCTTGGCATTCGTGGCTAGTACAGCTACTGGAAAAGTCTGTTACGTGTCTGGAGATGGAGCAGAAATCCTCCAGGGACATCTCTATGAAGCTCTCCTGGATGTACTTCCAAAGCCTTTGCAAAAGGTTTCTGGGGAGGGCAGCCTTATTCCATCTACCATGGTAGGACACTTTACCATGCCAGGCCAGTAGCACGTAGTCAGGAATCATTGCAGAACAAAGCAGGTTTCAGAGTAGCAGCCGTGTTAGTCTGTATTCGCAAAAAGAAAAGGAGTACTTGTGGCACCTTAGAGACTAACACATTTATTAGAGCATAAGCTTTCGTGAGCTACAGCTCACTTCATCGGATGCATTACAAACAAACAGTGCAGTGCAGTGTATGTTTGCTGCCATTCAAACAACATCTGTTCTTTATCTCTCTGTATTATCCTCAGGAGAGTGATATCATTCATGGTCACCTGGTTGAAATAGGGTGCTTTTCTTAAGGGGACGTTCAGAGGTGCCCGTTCCCGCTGGGCTGTTTGCCTGTGGCTGAACAGAAATCTTCCCCGCTGTTAGCCACATGGTGTGGGGAGGTGGGGGAGGGGTTAGCCACGCAGTGGGAGGAGGCAAAATGCGACCTTGTAACAAAAGCACATGTACTATGTATGTAATGTTAACAGCAAGGTTTACCATGAAAGAGTGTACCCATTGTTCTATAAAATGTCTTTTTTTTTTTTTTTTTTTTTTTTTTTTTTCCCCCTCCACCAGCTGCATGTGTTTTCAAGAATCGCAGGATCTTCTCCTTCCCAGAGGCTAGCATAGATTAGAAGGTGAAAAAATGCACTCATGATGAAATGGTCTCTGCCATCATGCTGTCCTCCCACACTGATGGAGCACAGATGAATGCATGGAGGCAGACAATGTCAGAGTGCAGGAAAGCACAAAATGAACATGAGGAGAAGCGGCGGGCTGAAGATGATAGGTGACAGCAGCGTGATGAGAGGAGGCAGGATTCAATGCTGAGGCTGCTGGAGGATCAAACTAATATGCTCCAGCATATGGTTGAGCTGCAGGAAAGGCACCTCGAGCACAGACCAACGCTCTAGCCCTGTGTAACCAACCGCCCTCCTCCCCAAGTTCCATAGCCTCCTCACCCAGATGCCCAAGAACACGGTGGGGAGGCCTATGGCTACCTAGCCACTCCACCCCATAGGAGGGCCCAAGCAACAGAAGGCTGACATTCAATAAGTTTTAAAGTGCTGTGTGGCCTTGTCCTTCCCACCTCCACCACCCTTCCCTGGCTATCTTAGCAGTTATCCCCCTATTTGTGTGATGAATTAATAAAGAATGCATGAATGTGAAGCAACAATGACTTTATTGCCTCTGCAAGCGGTGATCAAAGGTGGAAGGGGAGGGTTGTTAGCTTACATGGAAGTAAAATGAACCAAGGGGAAACAAACAGAACTTTCACACCGTAGCCTGGCCAGTCATGAAACTGGTTTTCAAAGCTTCTCTGATGCGCACTGTGCCCTCCTGTGCTCTTCTAACCGCCCTGGTGTCTGGCTGCGTGTAACCTGCGGTCAGGCGATTTTGCCTCAACCTCCCACCCTGCCATAAACATCTCCCTCTTACTCTCTCAGATATTGTGGAGCAAGCAGTAATAACAATGGGAATATTGGTTTTGCTGAGGTCTAAGCGAGTCAGTAAACTGTGCTAGCACACTTTTAAATGTCCAAATGCACATTCTACCACTATTCTGCACTTGCTCAGCCTGTAGTTGAACAGCTCCTGACTACTGTCCAGGCTGCCTGTACATGGCTTTATGAGCCATGGCATTAAGGGGTAGGCTGGGTCCCCAAGGATAACATTTCAACATCCCCAACAGTTATTTTCTGGTCTGGGAAGAAAGTCCCTTCCTCCAGCTTTTGAAACAGAGTTCCTGAAGATGCGAGCGTCATGTACCGTTCCCAGCCATCCCACATTGATGTTGGTGAAATGTCCCTTGTGATCCACCAGTGCTTGCAGCACTATTGAAAAGTACCCCTTGTGGTTTATGTACTCGCCGGCTTGTTGCTCCGGTGCCAAGATAAGGATATGCATTCCATCTATTGCCCCACCACAGTTAGGGAATCCCATTGCAGCAAAGTCATCCGCTATGACCTGCACATTTCCCAGACTCACTACCCTTGATATCAGCAGACCTTTGATTGCGTTGGCTACTTGCATCACAGTAGCCCCCACAATAGATTTGCCCGCTCCAAATTGATTCTCGACTGACCGGTTAGCTGTCTGGCATTGCAAGCTTCCACAGGGCTATTTCTACTCGCTTCTCAACTGTGAGGGGTGCTCTCATTTTGGTATTCTGGTGCTTCAGGGCAGGGGAAAGCAAGTCACAAAGTTCCATGAAAGTGCCCTTATGCATGCGAAAGTTTCACAGCCACTGGGAATCATCCCAGACCTGCAACACTATGCAATCCCACCAGTCTGTGCTTGTTTCCCGGGCCCAGAATTGGCGTTCCACCGCATGAGCCTGCCCCATTAACACCATGATACCCACATTGCCAGGGCCTGTGCTTTGAGAGAAGTCTGTGTCCATGTCCTCATCACTCTTGTCACTGCCCTGACATCGCCTACTCAGCCGGTTTCAGTTTGGCAGGTTCTGGTGCTGCATATACTGCTGGATAATGTGTGTGGTGTTTAATGTGCTCCTAATTGCCAAAGTGATCTGAGTGGGCTCCATGCTTGCCATGGTATGGCGTCTGCATGGAAAAAAGGCACGGAACAAATGTCTGCTGTTGCTCTGACGGAGGGAGGGGCGACTGACACATGGCTTACAGGGTTGGCTTACAGGGAATTAAAATCAACAAAGGAGGTGGCTTTACATCAAGGAGAAACAAAAACAACTGTCACACAGAATGGGCCCCTCAAGGATTGAACTCAGAGCCCTGGGTTTAGCAGGCCAATGCTCAACCCACTGAGCTATCCCTCCCTCCAGTATTCCAGTTAGGACTGAATCTCCATTAAACTTTTCAAGGTGCCCCGACACACCTCACCGAAATGATTGTCGGCCGTTGATTTTATGGAGGAAAGGAGGGATAGGGGAAGCAAATGAATACAAAACAAATCTGGTCTATTTCTTGTTTTGATCCACTCCATCTATCTTTTACATTTTTGGCTGGCAGCAGACAGTGCAGTAGGACTGCTAGCCGTCCTCATCTCCTGGCTGCTTGGCAGAAGACGGTGCAATACGACTGCCGACAGGACTAAAGAGAATGACCTGGTTGAGTCACTCCTATTTCAGCCTCTGCGCCCATGTCTGCCCTGGCGCTCCTGACTGACCTTACCGAGGCGGCTAAGGGCACCTAGGACATGATGACATTGGTTATCAGGCCTATTGCACTGTCTGCTGTCACAAGGCAATGAACTGCTGCTGCGTAGCAATGCAGTACCACGTCTGCCAGCATCCAGGAGACATACGGTGACAGTGAGCTGAGCTGGCTCCATGCTTGCCGTGGTATGGCGTCTGCACAAGTAATCCAGGAAAAAAGGCGCAAAACGATTGTCTGCCATTGCTGTCACGGAGGGAGGGCCTGATGACATGTACCCAGAACCACCCACGACAATGTTTTTGCCCCATCAGGCATTGGGAGCTCAACCCAGAATTCCAATGGGTGGCGGAGACTGCGGGAACTGTGGGATAGCTACCCACAGTGCAATGCTCCAGAAGTCAACGCTAGCCTCGGTACTGTGGAAGCACTCCACCGAGTTAATGCACTTAATGCACTTAGAGCATTTTGTGTGGGGACACACCCAATCGACTATAAAAAAACAATTCCTAAAAAAAAACTTCTATAAATTCAACCTAATTTCGTAGTGTAGACATATCCTTACACTGCAGAAAGAGACAGATCTATTTCTATTAGGGCAGTTCAAAAGGGCCAATGCTCAGCCAGCGGTCCATTTTTAACCTAATCAGTATTGCCACCTCCAGTAATCAGAAATCATGTGACTGGCTTAAACGATCACAAGATCATAAAACAATAATTGTTGGGTTCTTTTTATTTGCCTTCTGGCTTTTGCATCTTTAGGGCTCATGTTTCCATGCACCCCTGAGGGCAGGACATCTAATTATTTACATTTTTTTTTAAAGCAGGATTCTCCCATAACCGGTTGACTTCAGGAGCTGGGCTTTTCATGGTACTTCATGTTCTGTGACCTATGATAAAATCTTGCAAGCTGACTACACAGGCTGCTTTCCAGATCCTGCAAACTAAACTGCCAGAATGCAGTTTGAATCGAGTGTGGGGGATGGGGGAGGATCAGACTCTCATCTGTGAGATTCATTCACCTTCTCCTTGTATTCCCATCATGCTCTTGCTGGATCAATCAGCACTAAAGTTAGTGTCCTGAGATGGGACTGTTGAACAGAATGATTTTCTGTCCATTTCATAGGGACATTAGTTAGTCTGCTCATGGCTCAGTGAGCCCTGAGATGCACTCTCCTGGATTAATCTGCCCATGAGGAAAGCCACAAATATAATCTTTTACCCCCTTGCTCCTTCGCCTCTTGATCCCTGCCTTATGGGGAAGGCTAGGGGTGGGAAGAGACTCTGTTAATGTTGAGACTGCTTTGGGGCCAAGCTACCATACAACTGCATGGGAGGGGAGGGGAGGGAGACACTGACACCCACGGTCTGGTGCCAGCACTTTACTGAAATATGTCAAAGTCTAACAGGACTAAAACCATCCTTTTAATTCACTGAAATCCTAGATATTCCTGAATTCAGGACCTTCTTCTCTGATAGTGCACTGAGACCAAGGGCATTGCATATGGGCTTAGCATGCTATCTGGTTGTCTAGTGGTTAGAGCAGGGGTCTGCAAATAGAGACTTCTGGGTTGTAGATCTGAATGCCACTGAATTTCTGAGCGTGTACATCCTTTCCGAAACACGTCTGATCTTCTTTGCAACTGCTGTTGTAACTCTGGATGTTCTTGTTCAGTCCTCTTTAGAATCTTGCTAAGCTCTTGGCCTCCATAATATCTCATGGCAATGAGTTCCACAGGCCAACTGCATTTTTGAAAGGAGGTGGAGTGACTTCCTTCTAGTAGCTTTAAACTTGCTGCCTTTTAATTCCATTGACTGTCCCCTTGTTCATGCATTGAAGGTGGAATAGAATCATAGACTTTAAGGTCAGAAGAGACCATTATGGTAGTCTAATTTGACCTCCTGCGCAATGCAGGCCACAGAATCTCACCCACCCATTCCTGCAATAAACCTCTCACCTCTGTCTAAGCTATTGAAGTCCTCATATCATGGTTTAAAGACTTCAAGGTGCAGAGAATCCTCCAGCAACTGACCCGTGCCCCACGCTGCAGAGAAAGGTGAAAACCCCCCAGGGCCTCTGCCAATCTGCCCTGGAGGAAAATTCCTTCCTGACCCCAAATATGGCGATCGGCTAAGCCTTGAGCATGTGGGCAAGACTCACCAGCCAGACACCCAGGAAAGAATTCTCTGTAGTAACTCAGATCCCACCCCGTCTAACATCCCATCACAGGCCATTGGGCATATTTACTGCTAATAGTCAAAGATCAATTAATTGTGAAAATTAGGCTATCCCATCATACCATCGCCTCCATAAATTTATCAAGCTTAATCTTGAAGCCAGATGTGTCTTTTGCCCCCACTGCTCCCCTTGGAAGGCTGATCCAGAACTTCACTCCTCTGTTGGTTAGAAACCTTTGTCTAATTTCGAGACTAAAGTTCCTGGTGGCCAGTTTATGTCCATTTGTTCTTGTGTCCACATTGGTACTGAGCTTAAATAATTCCTCTCCCTCCCTGGTATTTATCCCTCTGATATATTTATAGAGCGCAATCACATCTCCCCTTAGCTTTCTTTTGATTAGGCTAAACAAGCCAAGCTCTTTGAGTCTCCTTTCATAAGACAGGTTTTCCATTCTTCAGATCATCCTAGTAGCTCTTCTCTGTACCTGTTCCAGTTTGAATTCGTCCTTCTTAAACATGGCAGACCAGAACTGCACATAATATTCCAGATGAGGTCTCACCAGTGCCTTGTATAACAGTACTAACACCTCCTTATTTTTACTGGAAATACCTTGCTTGATGCATCCCAAGACCACATTAGCTTTTTTCATGGCCATATCACATTGGCAGTTCATAGTCACCCTGTGATCAACCAATACTCTGAAGTCCTTCTCCTCCTCTGTTACTTACAAGTGATGCATCTCCAGCTTATAATAAATTTTTTTGTTATTAATCCCTAAATGCATGACCTTGCACTTTTCACTATTAAATTTCATCCCAATCTACCTTCTCCATGTACCTTTATCATGTCCCCTTACTTATCTTCTCTCTAAGGTAAATGCCACTCTTTTTCCAACTAACTTCTCCAGTTTTGAGAGGCACAGGAAACATGCTAACCTTCATTAGAGCTGAAGAGGCCTCTCTCCTTCAGGAGAACTCCACTAGTATGCTTGCCGTGTGAGCTGGTGGAAACTCTGGGGACTAGAACTCACTGATGCACCACACAGTAGTTTCTCTAAGAAAAAAATCACAATATAGAAATGACACACAAATGCATCTGTGGCAAGAGACTGTTGTGCAACTGTTGCTGGGCTGTGACAAAGGGAATGCCGTGCCTGACGTACACAGCCCAGAGAACATTGGCAAGCAGAATCCAATTTCCCAAGCCAGAATTTTTCCAAGCTATCCCCTCTACTTTTGAAGAAAGGGCCACGGGCTAGCCAATAACAAGTAATGAGGACCTCGATTTTTTTACATCACCTTGGAAAAATGGCAGCTCCATCAGCATAATGCCCCCTATCATCAAGCTGGGTTATTGCTTCATTTTAATGTATCTTTTTTGATGAATTGTCTAATACTATAGCACCTAAAGGACATGATTAAGCTCAGAGCTCCACTGTACTAGGCACATAGATATAATAAGACAGTCCTTTGCCCAACAACATCTACAATCTAAAGCAGGGGTCTCAAAGTCCCGGCCGCGGGCCATCTGCGGCCTGAGGAAACTTTAAAAAAAAGTTCTTTCATCCAGCCCTTGTGGCTGCAGGCCAGGGGGGCAGAGTGGGAACGGGCAGTAGAGATTCACATGCCCCTCCCTGCAACATTGCTCCATCCTGCTGCTCCTGGGACCCTCCCAGGGGCTGCACTCGGCAACGTGTCATTCATAAGCCTTTTGAGGTCCGTGGCCTGGGAGACATTCACCTCGGGTAGCTCGGCTCCCTGCAAGCAGTTCCCTGTCCCTGCTATTTCTGGTGGAGGTGCAGAGGAGAGACCCATGCAGCCACACTGACGGCTCTGTCTGCTGCAGGCGCCGCCCCCTTCAGCTCCCATTGGCTGGGGGAGAGGGACAGAGATTTCATCACTAGTCGCCGGGCAAAGTCAGCCATGGAGGCAGCATTATTAGTTGCCAGGCAGAGTCCACCATGGAGGCAGTATCACCTGTCACCAGGCAGAGTCAGCCGGGGCAACATGAGGCCAAGGGAGAGAGAAAATGGTGGGAAACGGTCTGGGAGGTGGCGTAACTCCTGAGGCTCCAATGACAGCACGAGGGGGCATGCTGCCTCCGTCCCTGCTCCCCAAGCTCTGACTCTGTGACGCTCTGGGGGACGGCGCCTGCACGGAGGCAATATGCCTGGTGCCTTCAGATAAGGTAAGGTGAAGATAAGAAGAAAGGAAAGAGGTTCTTTCTAGCTGTTGGCATTTCAGGTCTGTGTA
Organism: Dermochelys coriacea; assembly: GCF_009764565.3. Classification (NCBI taxonomy): domain Eukaryota; kingdom Metazoa; phylum Chordata; order Testudines; family Dermochelyidae; genus Dermochelys; species Dermochelys coriacea. Next base: position 59,371,432 of record NC_050076.1, read on the forward strand.
ATGAAATGCGGCCCTTGATTTACTTTTTTATCCACTGTCCCATGTAATGTTGGTAGGTTATGTAGGAGAGGACCATCTCAGCAGGAGCACCAGGAGGCACTGGACCTGATGGGAGCATAATCCCAGATACACAGGGAGGGTTAGAACCACCCACTGCCCCATCACCCACCCCACTGCCATGCTCCTCACCCCCTGCATCTGACCTGTGGGCAGACCATGACCTGTGGGCAGACCATGAGCCGCTTTTGTGCCCAAGGAGGCCCAGCCCAGTAAGGTCCCGCTGTCAGCAGAGCGTGGAGTGTGGGAAAGTGGAGCAGGAACTGCTTCGTGGTAGGATGGTCTTGGTGAAGGTGCTTGGTGGTCCGTGAGAGAGAAGAGAAGATGATCTTACAATTGAAAAAAGAATTAGCGAAGCAGCAGCAGCTTTTTCAGAAAACGAGAAAAGAGTCAGAGTCAGCAGTTTTGGCAAGTTATGTCATGAGTAAAATGATTGCTAAGTGTGAGAAGCCATTTACTGATGGTGAATTTATTAAACAATGCTTTATTAAAGTCAGTGAGATAGTATGTCCCGATAGGCTGATATTGCTAAAAACATTTCTCCTATCTCCAAATACAGTAGCAGAGCGTATTCTTGAGCTTTCTAAAGATATCGATGGGCAGCTGGTCAAGAAAAGCACAGCTTTCCACGCATATTCAATCAAAATTGATGAGAGCACCGATTTGGTTGACAGTGCGCAGCTTGCCATATTTGTGAGAGGCGTTGATGAAAACTTTGCAGTAACTGAAGAACTGCTCAGCTTGTCAACAATGTGCGGTAGAATAACGGCCAGTGAAATTTTTCACTGCCTTACATAAGCACTGAAACAAGCCATGGCGCTTGTTAGCAGACTTAACCACTGACGGGGCCCCAGCAATGATTGGTCAAAAAAACGGATTGGTAGCATGAATACTAAGAAGGATGGCCTAGCAAAACACTGAGCAACCAAAAGCATTACACTTCATCATTCACCAAGAGGGCCAATTGTGGCTTGGACATTTGCTCAACAGAAGCCGGGCTGAGATCAAACTACAGATCTATCTACACCAGAGATCTGACTGAGTTTGCATTATGCATAATACCATTCACTGATGCATGAGCTAATATAATGAGAGAATCCACTCTCATGCTTCAGGGCAATTACCTGCTGGGATCAGGAAGGAATTTCTCATCACCCCATATACTGCACTGCATGCTTGGCCAGGTGCATTAGAATCTGCAGGAACAACCTACATAAGAAGCATGATGGAGGAAAATACCAGATTATCTGGGTGACTTGTACAAGCTGATGAGGGAAAAGCCTGTGTTCTCATATTTAAAATGTCATGGGGAGGAGACATACTCTACTTGTATGGAGTGACATAAGGGAGAAAGGCTTGATGCCTAGATAATATAGTGACTGGTGCTGTAACATTATCCACTGGGACAGTACATACCAGCTCCATGAGGTTTTACACCAATGGCATATGATGAGGGACAGTGCCTACTGACTCAGGTGGTTACCGTCACTGGTGTTAGATAAATGCCTTGACTAGCCAGATCTCCTACAGGTGGCTTACTGCACCCAGGGAGCTTTCAAAATGAGAAACTATCTCCTTCAGCATCCTTAAGAGAGGAAAACCCCTTTGTATGAGAGAGAAATTGCCACATGAGACGTGCTGAGGCACATTTAGCTTCAGCTTCTCAGCACTTCCATCTGTTCTGCTCTAAGACTGGATGCTGTGTGTAGAGTTCCCTGTCTCATTTTCTCAAAGCATGGTGACATTCACAGCTTGTTTCTGTCACTGCCCAGTCAGTAGTCCTTATCACTTGCTTAGACCCTCAGAAGATACACGGCCATGGGGAAAGTTGGACTGGCCGCAGCATGCAGTCTCCACCAGGGCTACCCCACTGGTAGTTGTAGGAAACTGCTGAATGTGTCTCTTCATAGTCTCTTGTGCAACATGCTTATAAATTAAACCCTGTCTGCTCTCCAGTAGCTACTCCAAAAGACAATAACCTACCACTGCTAGCTGCTACTGGAGTTGCTCTTCTAGCTCAAGTGGTACTGTTCTAAGCTTTAGTGCTGAACGTTTTGGGTTCAAACTCTGCTGATGACCACAGGGTGGGAAGGTTGCTATAAAACAGATTTCTGAACAGGAGCTCTAACTCCTTGGGAACTTGGGACAAGCTTTCCCTGTCAGCAGCAGGCAGAAGTCACTAATTATCTTTCTGTAATGTTAATATGCTCCTTGTATCTCATGTGGCTGTAAGCAAAGCCAGCTGCCTGCAGCTCATGCTTTCCAATAACCATTGTAATGATCTCCTGACCCTGATGATGGTAATTGACTTGGTTTTGACCAGTGTAAGTGAAGCTCTATTTAGTTGAGTGACTCCAGGCTGTAGTGTTGTGTAGGGAAAGGAGCTACGCTTGTTTCTTCTCCTCCATGTGAGGCCTCTGAGCCAAGTGGCATTCCTTTATTCCAGTGCTCACTCCCTCCCATTGCCCCCATATTACATTCCCCAGTGCCATTGGTGCAAGGGCAGGGCCGGATTAACTTTTTGTGGGCTCAGCGCCAAACATATTTGGGGGCCCCCATGGAAGCAATGGAGCATGGTGCGGGGAGGTCAGTCCCCAGAGCCAGGGGCCAGCCAGAGGTAATGGAGCATGGCATGGCAGGGGCAGCCCTGTTCCACCCAATGCTAGGGCCTATTTACAAATCAGCAGTTGCCAGACACTCAGTGGCCTGCCCGGCCCTGTGCTGCCAGCATGCCTGTTCCCCTCGGGGGTGGACCTATGCCATACCACACAGCCCCCCCTCCCACCCAACACCCCCCGATTCCCTATGGCCAGAGCCCCCGCCCCGGACCCACTATGCCCACCTCCCCTCCCAGACCCACCCACAAATACACAGCACCCTGCACAACACCACTCCTGCCACAGCCCCACCACAACTGCCCAGCACCCCCCACAGAACTTCCACTACCTAGTGCCCCAGCACACACAGATCTTTCCCTGCCCCTTCACAGCCCAGCACCCCACCACATTCCCCCCAGACCCACTCCTTCAAGCCCTGTCTCCCAGCCACACTCAGCAGCCTTGCTGGGAGGTGACTGTCTGCTGGGCTGAGCCAGCAGCACAGCCAGGGCTGGTTCCAGGGCCGGGAATTGCTCCGGCCACTCGGGAGTGGCATGATCAGCTAGGCCAGGACCTGCCCCGGCCGGGATCCCTCAAGACGCTCTTGCCTGGAGGGGCCCAGTCAAGCCCCCTGCACTGTTTTCCCCCCCACGCACATACACACCTGGCTGAGACTGGCCAGGCTTCTGCACCAGTCCCAGGTGGCTGAGCTCTGGGGAGACAGGTGGGGCACTGGAGGTGCACTGGGATCCGGCCAGGGTGCTGAGAGCAGCAGGGGGTGAGGCCAGGAGACAGAGAGGAGTCCTCGGCCAGCCGGCAGGCAGTCTGAGAAGAGCAAGCGGTGGGCAGGGGGAGCCAGTGGGGTCTCGTGGCACAGTGCAAATGGAGCAGGCTGGGGCCCCTTCTGAGCATGGGCCCAGCTCCATGGAGCCACTGGAGCCATTGTAAACCTGGCACTGCGCGAGGGGGGGGGCATTTGGCAGCCACTGGATTTTCCACTCTGTCTGAAGATGCAAGGTGATTGGGTGCCTAACACTCCTGCTGCAGCCTGGCTGGAGTAGTTCTGTACTTTCCCAACAGGCCAAGGAGCTAGAGCAGGAAGGTGCCCAGATACTGCGGAGATGTGTGCCACAAACAACCTAGATGGGGACTACTGATGAGTGGATTAGGCTATTTTCTTCTTCCAACCTGCCAGGAGGCGAAGGGGCATATTCCTTCGCTATCTCCAGGTAGGGAAGGGGACTGGAGAGCTCAGCTCAGTCACGATGAACAGTATCATAGGCTGAGGGAGTCACTTGGCCTGGGATATACTTGCCCTCCTTAAATGCTTTCCAAGTGGGAATCTCCAAGCATTCCACAAACGCTGCCAGACTGAGCCTAGCAACAAGCCGGGTCAGGATTAGCCCCATTGCATAGATGGTGGGGGTGTGGGAGACAACTCTCTGAGAAGGTCAGGAGTTTGCCTAGAGCCAGGAATAGAACCTAGGTTTTGGGACTCCCAATGGCCTACTTTAAACAGTCAGCTGCATTCCCTTCTGGGGTCTCTTTCTTAGCTCTGCCCCTTTGTGCCATCTGCAGGAATGGTTCTCCAGGCTAGAGGCTGGTCCATCAGGTAGGCATCAGTTCAACACTGAGGACAGTTTGGGACAGGAAGTGAAGGGTGAGTGGAGGAATCTTCCCCTTCCTGGGGGTGGGGGTGTCCAGAACCAGATGTACCTCTTTGATTAAACCCTTGCTTCAGTCACTAGTTCAGTCAGGCCAGGCTGCTAGTGCCAGGACTATAATGGCCTAGACAATGCAAATTGGATCCTGATCCAGTTCCCAGTAGGTGGAAGCCTGCACCAAAGCCACTGCTACCACTGGTTTCAGAGTAGCAGCTGTGTTAGTCTGTATTCGCAAAAAGAAAAGGAGTACTTGTGGCACGGACAACCTTGTTGGCAGGCTCCATAGGGGGACAAGAACTGCCTGTGCCATGGAGCCAGAACTCCCCTCACATAGGGGAAGTTCCTCCAGAGCTGGATTGAAGATGGCCGACAAGGCAGCATTAGATGCCAGCGCTTCTGCTGCTACCCGCTTAGCAGACAAGCAGCAGTCTTCAGGCTCCAATGTTGTCTCCCCAGCCCTTTTCCCCAGCCCTAAACTTGCATGAGAAGGGTTAAAAGAATGAGCCCATTGAACATGTGGGTGTAGGCCTAGCCTTTGGAGTGAGGGAATGTAGCCACTGATGCGGACTTGGGCTCTCCCCTTCCTCAGCCCTGGCCTGGCTGTAATGGGCAGGGTGTGGAACTTGAGTTATCTGACTCTGTACCAGCTCATGCCAACACCAGGGCTGGAACACCAGTCTGGGCTAGCTCATGAAGGATTCAACGGGCCCTGTGCGTCCCTGTGATGGGGCAGGAGGGGGCTGGTGCTCTGGCAGAGTTTCCCCTTATTTCAGCTCTGAGTTGGGGCACTGACCTACCATCAGACTCCCCAGCAAGAGAAGTCTCCCCTCTTCCTTAAATGACTTTTGATTGGTTTGGCTTCTCTTCATTTTATGCCTTCTCTTCCTCAGGCTCGCATGCTTAACTTTTTCCTACTATCTGCTGTAGCATGAGCTGTGGTACTATGGTTCCTTCATGGCTTGTCATATTATCTGCCACCCTTGTTCTCTGACCTAGCTACAGAACAATGTGGTCCCTGGAGAGACTCCTATACCCCGTCCCCCTTACCCTCCACTGAGCCAGAGGCTTGGGGCTAACGAACAGGCGTCACCGGACTCACCCTAACCCTGGCATGTGAGCTCTGGGGCTGTACAGCATCTAGCACACTGGGTCCTGCGCTGGTGCTTGGATCCTCAAAGCAATACCATAATATTATGGTTAACAGGGTATGGAGGGAGGATATAGTAAAAGGGGATGGGAGAGCACAAGTAATAGGGTAGGGGTGGTGGGAGGGGAGAGATGAGGGAGTGACAGCAAGGGCTAGAATGAGAGAAAATCTACACTACAGCAGCTGAGCACCATAGCATAGACACTTCCTACAGCAATGGAAGGGGGTATTCTGTTGATTGATAATCCACCTTCCCTGAGTGGCGGTGGAATAATTCTTCAGTCAAAGAATTTTCTGTTCACCTCGCCTTGTCTACACTGGGGGTTAGCTTGGCTTACCTCTAGCATTCATGTGTGTGTGTGTGTGTGTGAATTTCTCTCACCCCTGAGTGGAGGTAGCTAGGGTGATGTAAATGTTAAGTTACGCCCAGGGCTAAAGCCAAGTGGAAACAGCAGTGAGGGTAAAGGAGGGAGAGGACTACAAATTGAGCATGGAAGGGGGCTGAGTGAGGAATGGCAGTTCGAGGCAAACTGCTGAGAAGCAAGAACTGTTCCCTGCTGGAATACATTCTGGGGTGGACGGTAATCTCTGTATGCTCAAGAGCTCTGAGCAGTTCATGGGAGAAAGGAGGCATCTGTATATGTTGCAGTTGCACAATGCCCATGAGGCACTTGACACCCCAGCTGTTTATCCTACACTACCTAGATATGGTCTGATTTCGCTATTGGCCATGTCTGGCAAGACAATCCCAACATGGGCAGGCTGGGTATATGCTTTCTTCCTGGGTTGGTGAGGAACTCTGTGGGGGGATTTATTTTTTTTAACCTGGTATAAGCCTTGGATTTCTCCTGGAGCTTCTCTGACCCTATTAATTTCAACTAGCACAAACTTTTCAATTTCATGGCCCAGGATCCAGGAAAGACAGAGAGAAGCCATAGACCAGGTGAGAGCTGTCTGACTCTGCTAGTGCCTGGAGTAGGGAAAGGGGAGCTAGAGTACCTCTTCTAACTAATAAACTACACAGCAGGAAGTCTTCTGTGACCAGATTTTCAAGATCTTAGCATCCAAAACACCACTTACTTAGGTGACTAAATGGGAGCTGAGAAGTCTTGAAAATGTGGCCCTGCTCGCTGGTGCTGAGCCCCTTCCCAATACTGGTCTAGACTGAGCTCTGTGCCGCCCTGTCCCCAGCTGTAAAAGTGGGATAATACCACAAAGATGAGTTGTGAGTCTTACTTCAATATTTGGGAAACTCTTACCTCTCTTCTCCACCAATCTCACTAGGGGGTTGCCTGGTAGGCTGAAGTACGGGGGTTATTTATTTGTATCCTCAAAGTTCCTAAGAGGCAAGGCCGGCCCACAACATTGTGGCACCTGAGGTGGGGAGCTCAAATGATGCCCCCATTCCTCCTCGCTTGGGCCTTAACTTTTAAAGGTCTCAGTTCTGCCTTCTTCCTGTTCTACTCCTCTCATGGTACTGCTCTGCTACCTACCCCAATAAAGGAGAACTAACAACTTAAAATGCCTTGTTCAAAAATTTTAAGTAAAACTTAACTTTCAAACGCTTGAACAGCAAATGTAACTTTTCTTGTCTGCAGAATAAACACTGGCATTTTTATTTGTTTGAATAATCAAAGTGGTGCTTTCCATGCCTTCTTGGTTGCAAAGATTTGAACTGCTTCCTGAAGGTCCACAGTCTGGGCCAGCTCACGCTGTATTGAGATGGTTTTCAGAGTAGCAGCCGTGTTAGTCTGTATTCGCAAAAAGAGACGGAGTACTTGTGGCACCTTAGAGACTAACAAATTTATTTAAGCATAAGTTTTCGTGAGCTACAGCTCACTTCATCGGATGTGAGCTGTAGCTCACGAAAGCTTATGCTCAAATAAATTTGTTAGTCTCTAAGGTGCCACAAGTACTCCTTTTCTTTTTGTATTGAGATGGTTGCAAAGCCAACCAGCCTCTCCTGTGTCACTGTGGAGCGTAGATGTGTTTTTATTAACTTCAGCTTGGAGAAGCTGCGTTCTCCACTGGCAACTGTTACAGGAAGTGTTAGACATATGCGCAGAGCAACAAAAGCATTTGGAAAGAGGGTGGTCATCCTATTTGTGAACATATATTCCAGAACTGCCTTTGGAGTTGATCCTCCTGAAATGTGACTTGAAAGGGCTTTCAGTTCATCACCTAAATCACTTCCATCAATATTGCACATGTCATCATGTGTCAACACTGTCTCTAGTGCCCTGCATTGCTGGTGTAGGTCTTTTTCAGGTATAGTGAGGACTTTTGGAATATCATACATCATCCCAAATATACTGCTGTGTTCCTTGAGCTGCCTGAAAAGTTCTTCAACTGACTGTACTGCACAATCTAGCACCTGGTTAAAGTATTCAACTTTGAATTGTTGTTTGGGGTCTCTTATGGGATTATCCCGTGCCTCATAATCAAAATGTCTTCTTCTTCGGTGACTTTTGTATTCTTGAATGGGTGGGAAAATAGCTTCAATGTGAAGTTCCTCTGCCAACTTCTGTGCACTCTTCAGAACGTTTTGAAATCCCTTACCTGACTGGTAAGACTGTAGGTATGACTTTGCTTTGTCCAGTTGTTCCGTTGCTCCAGATATATCAAGGTCAACATCTTGGAGTCTCTTGCTTACAACATTTATTTCAAACAGTGTGTCATGCCACAACACTAAGTGTAGAACTGATCAATTAAATTGTTTTTAATTGTTCACTTTATTAATAAAACTTCATAAGTAAAGTTTTATGAATGAAACTACATTCATTCATAAAACCAGGTACCCCAATAACTGGTTAATTGAGTTTCAGTTTCAATCCAATTGCTGCTTAAATCGCTGAAACTTACACTGTTTCAACATGGTAACTTCTGCTCACTGGTTGTCATTCATTATACTTGTCCATGTTGTAACCCAAACTCCCTTTTAACTTCTCCCAAACTCCATTTTAAAATGCTCACTTCATTTTTGCAAAACCCTGCTGTAATCTTATTAGTTTAATTTAGATGTGTGAACGAGGTATGTATGGATGATGGAATCAACCTCCAGCCCCAGCCTGTCCTGATGAAATAAAGTGTAAACACCAAGGGCTGAAGATGCAGACAACAGCCCTGACAAAGCAAGAAGAGTCCACCCTAAAAGAAAAGAACAAAAGCACAATTGAAGAAACATCAAAGCCAGGTCCTACGCTGAAAGTCATGTCTGCAACTGACGGGTGATCAATGACACCAAACCCAGAGGCAGCGTGACACAGCAAGACCTATAGACTCTGGATTCAAACTAAAGCCTACAAAAAGGATGGGTGAGATGGAAGACTTTGGAGGGTAACATTCTGCTGCCAACATGCAAGGGCATCGGTGCATGCCCAACAGAGACCCAGTTCTTCCTTGTGCCTGGCTTTCCTGGACAGTTAGCCGCCACAAGCTACAAACCCAAGCCACGAACTCAAGCTACATTCAGGACTGGTAACTATCTAGCAGCTGCAGAACATTTGATGTGTGTGTGTGTGTGTGTGTGTGTGTGTGTGTATACATAGGTATTAGATATTAGTTATTGGTCTTAAATCAAATTGTGTTATTATAATAAAGGTGACACCTTGTCTTGTCCCCTGAAACGATCCTGTGCAGTTTTGTCTATATAACACTAAGCCACACAGAAATTTGAAGTTATGTGTGTTTCCAGTAATTTCATTTCCCTCTGCCACTGCTCGCCCATGAACAGTCCTGTCATAGCATTATCCTCCATAATGGCAACTATGGCATCATCTATCTTCCCAATTTGGTGTTTGATAGGCTTTATCGTTATCGCCTCCACTCTACTTTCCCATCATGTGGCACTCAGTGGTTTCAGTGTCAGAGAGGATGTTCCCAGATGTTGCTTCAAAATTTGCTGTTGATGAAGAGAAAAATATATAGATGCTTTGAATTACATTAAAAAATTCAGCAGCCTCACTAGAAGCTGATGCTCCATCACTGACCATCAAGTTCAATGAATGAGAATTGCATGGGATAAAAAAAGCTCGAGGGTTTAACTCTCGGATCCATGTCTGCACTCCTCTGTTCTTTCCTCTCATGTTAGCACCATTATCGTAGCCCTGACCTCTCATGTCAGCTATCGCAATTCACATATCTTCCAGTTTTTTAAGAAGCACATTTGTCATAGCAGCTCCTGTAGTATCATCAATGTCAATAAATTCTAGATTTCGGAGTAGCAGCCGTGTTAGTCTGTATTCACAAAAAGAAAAGGAGTACTTGTGGCACCTTAGAGACTAACAAATTTATTTGAGCATAAGCTTTCGTGAGCTACAGCTCACTTCATCGGATGCATTCGGTGGAAAATGCATCCAAGGAAGTGAACTGTAGCTCACGAAAGCTTATGCTCAAATAAATTTGTTAGTCTCTAAGGTGCCACAAATAAATTCTAGAAAATGCTCTCTGACAGTCACCATTGCAGGGACATTTTCACTAGGTTCTGTTGATGTTACAAAATGCACCATTAAAGTCATTTGTTCCGTATGGCTGATGTCAGGTGTGCAGTCAAGAATAACAGAGTAATATCTTGCTGACTTCAGATCTGCCACAATCTTCTGTTTGATTTCTGTTTCCAGTAACTGTATGATCTTATTTTGAATTGTTTTTCCAAAGTGGTGAGTGTACATTTCTTGGGTGATGACTCTTCTTAGATGTTCCTGGAGTACAGCATCAAACTCAGCCATCAGCTCCACAATGTTAAGGAAGTTTCCATTGTTTGGCACATACAGCTGATCTGAAGTGCCATGCAGTGTTAGGTTTTGGGTAGCAAGCATTCTCACAATGGCAATGAGCCTTTTCAGAACATTTTGCCAGTAAAGAGACTCTGATGCAATCGTCTCTTGATGCTCATCATCTATGGTGGCTTTTAACCTTTGTCTCATCTCAAGCTCTTTCCACCTATGGAATGCTCTCTGGTGATTTGCTGCCTTCTCATGGTATGCCAGATTTCTAGCCAGATTTTTCCAGTCCTTTGTTCCTGTAGAACCCAATGTGGCTGGAACATTAGACTGGAAGAGTTTGCAACAAAAACAGTATGCAGCATTCTTGATTTTTGACTACATAAGCCATGGCCTCACCACTTTGTCACCATTGGGGATTTCATGCCAGTAATGTGTTGGATGGAAACTTCTATTTCCATTGTCTTTGGGGAACATGAGGTTTTTCACTTGCTGTGGCCCATGCAGTACAAGGAAGTCTCTCAGGCTACTGCTCAAGTGGGTTCACAGTCCTGGATCATCTAGACTTAAGGAACTAAACTCAGCAGCAGCTGTTTCTTGAGCCTCCACCACACTCTTCTCTGATCTACACTTTTCTTCAGGCATGTGCATGGTTCCATCCATTTGAGATGGAGATATGGATGCTGCAGTAGCTGCCAGGTTACCTGCACTCTGACTAACTGGAAGATCAGGCATCTCCTCATCACTCACATCCTCCTTGGGGCTGGAAGGATCACCATGAACATTTGTGTCTATGTATCTCAGGAGAGCTCCTTCCTGCTTAGATAGAAAAGCTTCCTTTGCTTTCTTTCCAGAGGGGCGTTTTGTTCTTTCACTCATGACCGCTGTTCTGTGCCAGCTATAGTGGCTCTCAATGCTCAATTGAAGGGGACAAATAAGCAGGCTGGTAGCAGGGCCTGAGTGAGGGAAGATATCAGTGTCTTAAGGGCCTACCTGGCTCCTACTACTTCAATTGACTGCCTGTTCTCCTCAAGTGGGTTCAGGGAAGCAGCAGAAAACAGGTAGCTTCCTGAGAAGCAGGTGTTAATCAGTCCAGGCTCCTGGGGGTGCTAGAGATGTACATAAGAGGATCCTCCTCCTCTCTCTCCCTGCAGCTTCTGCTGCTCTCTGTTATTCCCTCTCACCTTTTCTCCTGCCTGCCTGTTATGTCTCTTGTGCCCTCCTTCCTCCAGCACAGCACTCCACCATCTCTGTGCATCTAGAGCAGAGAGAATACATATGCAGCACCAGCAGCAGACACAATTTTCTACACTCTGGGTCCTAGTGGCACCTCCCAACAGTCTGGCACCTGAGGTGGCTGCCTCAGTTCGCCTCCTGGTAAGGCCAGCCCTGCTAAGAGGGCTAGTCATGGAGTGAGACCCCATCTGCTAGGTGCTGTACAGAGCCAGAGGGAACAGAGAGTACTCCAAAGACAGTGCTTAATTTGTAATGAAAGAGGTGCCAGGGCTCAAGCAATTTTTTTACATTCATAACTGACATGGCAAACCTGGAGGTGCTGGGGCTTCTGAACTGCCAGGCCCGAAAGTATCGGGGCTATGAGGTGCCAGGCCTGGAGGTGTTGGACTATGAACTGCCAAGGCCAGAGTTGATGGGGCCATGAACTGCCAGGCCCAGAGATGCCATGGCTATGAACTGCCAGGCCTGGAGGTGCTTGGGGCTCTGAACTGCCAGGCCTGGAGGTGCCGGGGCCCATGTTTTCCCCAGGAATTGAAATTGGGGGGGTGTTCGAATTTACGGTGGGAGGACTGTCAGGGCCAATGAGTGGTGAGACCGTGAGGGTGAAGTTGGGCTTTATGGCATCATAGTAAAAACTGAAAAATGTTTCATGACCATTTTATTAGATTTAACTCATGTTTTAAAATCATGACACAAATTAAAGTTGGCTACTCAAGCCTTCTATGAAGCACTACATGTATATCCTTCTTGGTTTCTTGTTATAATTTTGCACAACTCTGTTAATGAACTTCTTGAATGCAATGGCGTTCATCTTTGGGGCTTCTAGTGTGTCCGGTACTTCCATTATTTCAATTGATATGCTCATTAGTTCAGTCACATGATCAGGCAGAAGGTGACTTCTTTCAGAACAGAAAATTCTATTCAGTGATGAAAAAGAATGCTCAACTGTAGCAGTTGTGACTGGGAGTAACAAGAGATGAATTCCTACTTCTTTCATCCCAGGAAACATAGCACAAAGATCTGGTCGAGCCACTAGTGATGATAAAAAAGAAGTTGAAGTCAAATCTTCATTCATTCATCATATGATATTCCACTCTGTGTTCAAATTCTCTGTTCTGTCCTGAGCACATGGCAGCCCCATAGCTGGTAGTGCCTCACTCCACTCAACTGTCAGTGTTTTATAGGACAGGGATCTGTAAAAGCTACATAGAGGTTGAGCAGAATCTAGAAGTGGCTGTTGTCGGTTTTTAAGAATCAAGTCTGTGTACTGTGACGGAGCAAGGCCAGATGGCTATAGGAAAGTAGTCCTGTTGGGATCCAGGAAGTGGGCAGGCAGAAGTCTAAGGGGAGGATCCACGGGTCCAGGATTCCAAATAATTATGGGAGACAACTAAAAAACAGGAGCGGGAGTGAGGTCACAGGGCTAAAGGAAGGGAACCTGACGGGGACACTGAGCAGAGAACCCCGGACAGTGCCCACTGCTCCTCGAAGGCATCAAGGGAGCCAGCGGACGCAGCCCAGAGGAACTCTGCGCAGATGTATGAACGGACTGAGGAGCGGAAATAGGCCCCACAGTTGCAGGAAACCCCATCGGCCAAACTCCTCTCTGGGTTTTGTAGATGGCCATTTTGGCCAGGGCTAGGAGGAGGTTGACAAGGAGGTCCCGCGACTTTGTGAGGCCACAGATAGGGAGTGAGTAGATGAACAGGTGAAGGGAAAAGTGCAACCAAAAATGTAATAAAATATCTAGGAGGAGCTGGAATAGAGGCTGCAACCTGGTGCACTCCAGATAAATGTGTGCGAGGGTCTCCCTCACACCACAAAAGGGGCAGGTGTCCGGGAGAGGAATGAACCGCGCCAAGAACACTCCCGTGTTCATGGCTCCGTGAAGGAGCTTCCAGCTGATGTCCCCAGCGAGCCTTGGGACCAGTGTGGAATATAGGCTGGCCCACTGGGGCTCCTCCTACCCTCCAGAGGTGGCAAGAGATCCCGCCACTTCGTGTCGGGGTGGGACACAAGGGTGAGGATGTGAAAAAGGTGGCGCACAAGCGTGTACAGATGCTTTCTTGGCACAGTCTGCAACCGAACCGGCTGCAAGTTGTGCAGCCGGCTTGTGGTAAAGGGGTGGGATGGCCTGGCAGGTCCATGGGGCAGGGGCCTGATGAAAAAGTCCAGAGGGCCTGGGGTGGAGGGTGGGTGGGGCACGCCCTCTCGCAGGACCCGGTCGAGGAAGACCCGAGCGGTGGGCGGTAAAGTGGCCCTCACCTCCTGAAGTACATGCTGGGGAGTACGAGGCCTGGAGAGTCCCATGTGCTGAGAGAGCATCAGGAGATCCAGCCAATCTCCCCGGTTGTAGTCCAGGAGGTCTCCGACTCTGGTGACTTCTGCCAGGACCAACCTCTGGTGCACCAAGGGGGTCTCCGCCACCTGCACACAGAGCTGGAGATTGTGTAGCAGGGGCTCTGTGAGGAGATCCACCCCTTCAGCGGCGGCCATGGACCTGGTGGCAAAAACCAGTTTCCATGTCCGGAGGAGATCCTGGTAGAAGACCAGCAGCCCAGAAAGGTCTCATGGAAGACCCCTCAGATGGAGATAAAGGAGCTGCCAGTCGTATTTGAGCCCTCAGAAGCAGCGCAGAAAGGCATGCACCAGTACACTCCATGCCTGACTACCTGCACCATAAAGGAGCCTCTGCAGGGCCTGGAGGCAGAAGATGTGGACCTGAGTGTGCAGGAATTTCAGGCCCTGTCCTCTCTCCTCCAGGGGCAGGTGGAGGACCCTGCAGAGACCTAGTGCAGTCCTGGCCAGAAGAACTCCAGAACCAATGTCCGGAGGTTGGCCAGGAAGTCCGGGGCTGGGACCAGAGTGTTGAGCCAGTGCCAGAGCATGGACAGGACTAGCTCATTGAGCACCAGTGCCCTCCCTTGGAGGGAGAGGCACTGGAGCAGTTCTGTCCATCTCTGGAGCCACTCTACCACCCTGTCCTCTAAACCTTGCCAGTTCTCCGGTGGAGACGGATGCGTGGCAGAAAGGTAAATGCCAAGATAAAGCAGCGGACCAGTGCTCCCCATATGGCCTGAAACGCGAGTGAGAGGGAGCCCACCTGCCACCCGTCCCTGACCGCCAGGCCAGAGCTTCTGACCCAGTTGACCCGGGCGGAGGAGGCTGCTGAGTAGACAGCCTGGCAAGCCTCCACCCGCACCAAGTTGCCCGGGTCCTGGACCATGAGGAGCATGTCAGCAGCGTACGCCAACAGGACCGGCCACAGCTCTAGCTCTCGCAGCACCAGCCCTGTCAACCTCCGGCGGAGGAGACAGAAGAATGGCTCAATCGCCAGAGCATACAGCTCGCCCTAGAGGGGGCACCCCTGCTGTACTCCCTGCCCAAAGCTGACCGGCTTGGTCAGGGTCCAGTTGAGCCTGACCAGACACTCCCCGCCTCAGTGTACAGTGCCTGGAGAAAGCCCACAAACTGGGGTCTGAAGCTGAACGCTCACAGAATGCTCAGGAGATACCCATGGTCCATCCTGTTGAATGCTTTCTCCTGATCCAAGGACAGAAGGGCAAATGACAGACCATCCCTACACCCGAGCTCCAAGAGATCCCGGACCAGATACAGATTGTCAAAGATGGTCCCGGCCCAGGACGGTGTAGGTCTCATCGGGGAAGACCACCTATGCCAGCATGGACCCCAGCCGCAGCGAGATGGCCTTTGCTACAATTTTGTAGTCCGTGCTGAGGAGCGAGACAGGACACCAATTCCGAAGGTCACAGGGGTCCCCTTTCTTTGGGAACAAGGCGAGCACGGCTCACCTGCACAACAGGGGGAGAACCCTGTTTGCCAAGGACACGGCCCAGACGGTGACAAGGACTGGGCCGAGGACATCCCAGAACACGTGGTAGAACTCCACAGTCAGCCTGTCTATGCCCGGAGATTTATTGGTGGGCATATGACGGAGGGCTTCCGTGAGCTTGGCCAGAGTGAGAGGCAGCTCTAGCCAGTCCCGGTCACCCACGCTGACCGTCGGGAGTCCGTCACAGAGCACTCTGCAAGCGTTGGGATAGGTCAGATCTGGAGAGAAAAGGCCCGCGTAGAAGGCCCTGGCCCTCCTACGCATCTCCTCCGGATTCATGAGGGGGGTGCTGTCCTCTGCTAAGAGGCAAGTGATGTGCTTCTTGGCCCCCCTCTTTTTCTCCAGGACGCAGGAGAAGTGAGAGCTGTGATCCATCTCCCAAAAGAGGCGGATGCGAGATCAAACAAAGGCACCCTGGGCCCGATGGTCCTCCAGGGCCCAGAGCTCCTCCCACTTCTCCCGGTGGCCAGACTCCTCTCCAGCTGTAAGACCTACCATTCCAACTGCTCCATCATCGCATCCCTCCGTCGGCTGGTGCCCCAGGTATAGTCGTGGCAGAAGAGCAGGGCGCGCACCTTTCCCACGTCCCACCACCGCCGCGCTGAGGGAAAGGCACACCTCTGCCCTCACCAGGCCAGCCAGAACTCTTGGAAGGATGCCACAAAGCCCACATCCACCAGCAAGCTGTTATTAAAATGCCAATAGGCCGGCCCTGGCCTCGCTGAACTGAGAGAGGCCATCATGGTCACCAAATGGTGATCCGAGAACGGGGCTGGCCGGATGCCGGAGGCGTGGGCCTGTGCCAGATGGAAATGTGAGAAATAAGTTTGGTATAACTGGGAGTGGCGCGACCAATCATCCTCCACCCAGACATAGGTGAAGGTGGTATCGTCTTCTGGGTGGTGGCCATGCCAGACGTCCACCAGGGAGTGATGGTCCATGATCTCCCTGAGGACGCCTGCAACGGCCTGGGAACTCTCGATCCCTGAGCGGTCCTGCTCCTCCAGGGTGGTGTTAAAGTCCCTGCCCAGGACCAGGCATTCACGAGGATCCAAAGAGCCGAGGAAAGTGGACGCCTGTTGATAAAAATGCAACCGCTCCGGGCCCGATGTTGGGGCGTAAACATTGATGGGGTTGACCACTAGCCCCTCCATACGAACACGAGGTGCAGCAGGCGGCCCGGCACAGCCTCGGTTACCCCCAGCATCTCAGGCCGTAGGTCGGGGGAGAACAGGGTCGCCACTCCAGCTGTACGAACTGTGAGGTGGCTAAAATAGACCTTGTCCCTCCACTCCAGCTGCCAATTTGCTTCGGCAGCTGGATCCGTATGGGTCTCCAGCAGGAAAATCACAGAGTACCCCCCATCCTGAAGGAAGGAGAGCACCTGGCACCTGTGGAGACCCATCCTACAGCACCGGGAGGGCTGGGGGGGATCCTTACTGGTAGGGACGCTCACGGCCCCCGTTGGGCCGCACAGCAAACCGTGACCTACCGCGTAGGTGAGCAAAGAGTCATGGAAGCCACAGGCCTGCTGTTAGGCCGAAGCGGCCTGCCTCCCAGTCCGTTTACCCTCCCCCAGAATGGTCCTTATGGCCTGGAGGATTTGATAAAAATCCCCCCAAAGCTGGAGAGCAAGCTGCACCTTGTTCCAGGACCCACGGGTGTCCTGGAGAAACTCTCGCAGCTCCTCTCGCAGCCTATCTGGGGGGGCGGGGTTACAATCCCCTGGCCATCCTCTAACGGGGCCCCTGTTGAAGCCCTGTGGCTTACCGAGACGGGCAAGCAGGGTGCGGACCCCTGGCATGGCACCCGATGTGCTGGTGCCATACAACCCACCTCAGACCCCGGCTCAGTATGGGGTGGAGGAGGGAAAATAGCAGCCCCTAGGTGGTCGGGATAGGGGAACATGAAGGCTGCTCCCTGGGGGTCATCCTCTGGGAAGAGGAAGGGGACGGCTCCAGGGGCGGCAGCAGCAGCATGGGAGGTGAAGGGGAGGGGGCCAGGGTCGGCATCACGGGCAGGGCAGAAGTCAGTAGAGTCGGGGAGAGGGCTGGAAGTGGGATCATGGGCCTCAGCAGCCGAGACACTGGGGGGCGGCACCTCTTGGAGGGGCTCAGGGGTCCGTGGAGTGGGAAGAGGACCCTCAATGATATGGGGCTTGCGCTCCAAGGCAGGTGTGGCCACGGCATTGATAGGTGGGGAGCAGCAATGGGATCCCCACCTGGGAAGGAGGTCGGCTGCTCCTCATCAACGAGGGATGCCCCTGGTGATTCAGGTCCCAGTCATGTGGCACTGGCTGTCGCCTCAATAAGCTTGGTGGCCTTTAGCAAGGGGCCATCTGTGGCAGGGCTGGTGGAAGAGTCCTGGAGTTCCTCGGAGGCGGGAGCAGAAGTAGTGGTTAGGGGAATTGAGCATGGGGAAAGGGGGGCTGGGGTGAGGTCACCCAGATCGAGGCCCGCTGGCAGAGGGTCGTCCTCCCCCTGAGTGACTGGGGGAGGTGCCACTAGGGCCCAAGCGGGAGCAGTGGTGGGCTGGGAAGGAGGAGGGGTGGCTCAGGGTGTCAGGCAGCCAGGGGTGCTGGTGATGACAGGGCTGGCACCCTCCAGGGCTCAGGGGTCCCAGACACTCCTCCGTGCTGAGTCAAGGGGCAGTCCCTCTGGACATGTCACATCGCCCAGCAGAGGTAGCACCAGGCCTCCCCCGTAGAATAATGCACCCGGTAGCGGGTCCCCTTGAATGCCTCTCCATCACGCGCTGCCAGCGGCAGTTGAAGCTGCCCCTGCTGGTGGAATAAGAGGAGATGACGTGACGGAGGGTGGGATCTTTTCAGCCCAGCGGGAGAGGGCTCACAACAGAGAGGGGTTTCCTCAGGGCAGAGAGGGAGAGTAGCAGGGCAGCATTGGGAAGGAAAGGAGGGACAGAGGTCAGGACCAGTTGGACGCCCAAGTCTTCCAGCAGCTCCAGGGGGATGAACACGACCCCCACAGCCAAGCCCTTTTCTACCACAGCCTGGGCGGTGGCCTCCAACACCAGGAAGAAGACTACCTTCCCGTACATTTTGGAGGCCGCCACGATGGCCATGGGCCTCACCACCCTCACCAACACTCGCACATAGGTCTCCATGTGGGGCGAGGTGCACACCAGGAGGCAACGGACGCCATGCTTCCTGGTCAAGGTGAGGAAGGGCCCGGCCACCAGAGATGGAAGTGGAGGCAGTGGCCAGGGGAGGTGATATAGCGGCGGGCGGGGGGGTGTCGCCACCACCTGGGCGTACGCCCTGGGGGCCAGGAGAGGGGCACCCACAGAACTGGTGGAAGGAGCAACGGGGAGGGACGCTGCAGCTGGTGGCGGGGCCACGGCAGAGGGGGCAGCCCTACCATGGAGGCCTTTGCCTTTTTGGTTTGGCACTTTCCCTTCTTTTTTCCTGGCCTTTCCCGCTGGCTGGGCCCCATCCGCAGAGTCAGAGTGGGTGAGGGACACAGCAGCAGTGGAGTCTACCCCATTGCCCACCACTGCCAGTGCCCCAGTGGGGGCAGTACCAGGTGGTATGGCAGCGGCGGTTGAGGTGGGAGCCACAGGGGATGATAGGGGGGCAGGTGGAGGAGGGGCAGTAGGGGCTTCCTGAGGGTTCCCACCCACCTTGTCCCCAGCCATAATGAGCACGGATGGAGGACAGACACCAGAGGGAGTGGGAGGGAAGGGGGAAACAGGGTGACCACTCCTCCCCTCTAGGCTGCAGGCAGGGGAGGAGGGCACTGGGAGGGGAAGGCTGGATGGGGGGGAGGGTTATCAAGGACTTGGGGGGGTTCAGTCACTGACACAGGATGGGATTCCGGCTCCTCTAGCTGCACTAAGGGAGGGGGAGATTATACTAGCACTGGGGGAGTGTAGTGACACAGGGGTTCAAACGAAACAGGGGAGGGGCACAAGCGCATGAGAAGGGGGTATGGGTGCATGAAGCAAAGGGCTAATCAGGGCAGGGGAACCACGGTGGACGGGGGAGTGGGGGTTGGGGGAGGGGGCGGGAACAACCAGGCTGGACGAGGGACAGAGAAACCAAGGGGCTAGCTTCAGAGGCTGAGGCAGGGCAAACAGGCAAACAAACTGCAGAGGGAAAAGGGCGGGACAGGCAAACAAAGGAAAGCTGCTGAGGGGCTGTGGCAAAAGGAGGGGAGCAAAGGGCTGCAAGAGGAGAGGGGGAGACAGCTGCAGGGGTGGAGGGGTTTCAGTCCAAGTAGGGGGGAACGTGCACCCACGTGAGTGTGCCAAAAAAAGTCAATGTTTGCTGGCTGCTGCAGGCCCAAATGGTGGAAACAGGGCATGTCAAGCCAAGTAAACAGCTGAGTCCCAGAGGCAGGAGCTGAGGCAGATGGTAAGCAGCCAGTGGGGGTGGTGGAGGGGGCAGCGATGGTGGTGGTGGTGGGGGCAGGAGGGGACACAGGTGGACCGGGGGCAGGCTCCACACCACACCCCTTGTGTCCCCACAAACACAGTCAGGACCCCTACCACAAGAGCACAGTTCGAAAGTTACTCAGTCCGTAGAAGGCCCCCTCCACAGTGGTCTGCAGAGGCTCTGCGCACTCCCCCAGCAGCAGATGGTCCCCTTCTTCTTTCTTCTCGAGGCTCCAGCAGCTCCCTGGCAGCAACAGCAGCTCCAGCAGGCAGTCTGGTGGCCAGGCTGGAAGGACCCCTCACAGGTGGTGGCGGTAGTAGTGGTGTCCACAGCAGCAGTAGCAACGGCTGGGGCTGGGGTCCCTCACTCCCCTCCTCTGGGGTGTGGGCCAGCAGGACCCCTTCAAGGGTCTGCAGCAGGAGTAGCAACAACTGCGGGGGGGGTCTACTAGCAGCCAGGTAGCAGAGAAGAGGGGGGGTTGTCTGGCCCAGCCAGGGGAGTAGCTGGAGCAGGAGCAGCACCAGCAGCAGTGACAGCCAGGGCCTAGCAGCACCAGCAGGACTTACTGGAAAACCCAGGAGATGGGCGGGCGCAAGCCCACCCACTTCTAAAGGCCCCTCCCCCAGCCTAGCGAGAGGGACCATTGGACCCAGGAACAAAATGAATTCCGGGGGACAACTAATGAAAAACAGGGATCAGCATGATGGTCACAGATTCAAAACAAGGGTACCGGATGGGGACACTGAGCAGAGGACCCCGGACAGCGCCCACTGCTCCTCAAAGGTTTCTAGGGAGCCAGCAGATACTGCCCAGTTGAACTCTGCCTGGAGACATGAGACCAGGGAGGAACGGAAATAGGCCCCACAGTTACAGAGTACCCCCTCATCCAACATCTTCCTCCTGGTGTTATAGATGGTGACTTTAGCTAGAGCCAGGAGGATGTTGACGAGGAGGTCTCGTGACTTTCTGGGGCCTCAGAGAGGGTGTGCGAAAATGAACAGGTGTGGGGAAAAGTGCAGCCAGAACCTCAGCAAGAGGTTCTGGAGAAGCCAGAATAGGGGCTGCAACCTGGCACGTTCGAGGTAAGCGTACGCCAGGTTCTCCCTCACATCGCAGAAGGGGCAGGCCTCGGGTATGGGGATGAACCGTGACAGATACATGCCTGTGCTCACGGCTCCGTGAAGGAGCCGCCAACCGATGTCCCTGGCGGACCTTGGGACCAAGATGGAATAAAGGTTGGCCTACAGGGGCTCCTCACCCTCCACAGGTGGTAAATAGTCCCACCACTTGGTATCGGGGAGGAAAAGCAACATGTGGAGCACAAGCGTGTACAGTTGGTCCCTGGGCGCAGTTCGGAAGCAAAATGGCTGCAGGGTGTGCAACCGGCTTGGAATATGGGAGCGGGAAGCCGGGGGGGGGGCTCGCAGAACAGGGGCCCGGTAAAAAGGTCCAGAGGGCCCGGGGTGAGGGATGGGTGGGGAGCGCCCTCTCGCAGGGCCCAGCCTAGGAAGATGAGAGAAGGGGGGTGACAAGGCAGCGCCCACCTCCTGGAGTACGCGCAGGGGGGTTGGAAGGGTGGAGAGCCCCATGCACCGACCGAGCACACGGGGATCCACCCAGTTGCCCCTGTCGTAGTCCAGGAGGTCTCCGACCCTGGTAATTTCTGCCAGGGCTAACCTCCGGTGCACCGAGGGAGACTCCGCCACCTGCACACGTAGATTGGGGTTGTGTAGCAGGGTGTCCACGAGGAGGTCCGCCCCCTCGGTGACCACAACGGACCTGGTCACTGAAAGGAGCTTCCGGGTCTGAGGCAGGGCAAACAGGCAAACAAACTGCAGAGGGAAAAGGGTGGGACAGGCAAACAAAGGAAAGCTGCTGAGGGGCTGGGGCAAAAGGAGGGGAACAAAGGACTGCAAGAGGAGAGGGGGAGACAGCTGCAGGGGTGTTTAGAAGACCAGCCCCTGGCCCAATGCAAGGCCAAGTCCAAGGGTGTGGGGAGTGCACCCATGAGTGCTTGTGAGGCTCACTCTAGTCCTTGCTTGCTTGCTGCTAGGTACAGTACCAGATGGTGGTAAGGGGAGGAGCAAATGGCCCCATTGAGGGGCAAGCAGCAGGTGTCTGTGATTAGCTTGGTTGGTGGAGGTGGTGGTGGTGGTGGTGGAGGAAAGCGTGGAGGGGGGCAGCTGGGCTAGGGGGAGGGCTCCACACCCTTCCCCAGTCCCCCACAGCAGCAAAGGCTACCACCACCCCAGGAGCACAGGTATTAGAGTCACTCAGTCCAATAATGCCAACCAATCCCCTCCACGGTGTCCCGCAGCAGTGTTCCTCCTCCTCGATGAGGCATCAGGCTCAGGAGCAGCAGTCAGCAGCAGCAAGCAGGCAGCAGCCAGCCAGTTGAGGACCCAGGCAAGAAAGGTGGAAGTGGTGGTGTTGTTTGGGTCCTCCGGAGGGATGAGGGGGGAGGCCGGCAAGGCCCCCCTTCCCCACACAGCCGCAGTTCTCCAGAGAGGGGAGCGCCCACCAGCCAGCTAGCAGTAGTCCTTCAGGAAGGGGGAGAGCTCCAGCCAGCAGGGTAGCCAGAGCAGACTGACCAGTCCCAGTAGTGATGTGAGGGGTCTCTCCCCACAGCAGCAACAGCTTCCCACCTCCCTCCAAGCCAGAGGGCTATAGTAAAGGAGTGGGAGACAGAGATAGTAACCATAGGCTAAACAAATCCCTGTTACCAGGATAAGCAAATGGCAGCTGTTCCAGGTCAATTAAGACACCTGGGGCCAATTAAGATCCTCCCAGAAAGCAGGGAAGACAGCTAGGTTGATTGGGACACCTGAAGTCAATTGGAGCTGGCTGAAACTAGTTAAAAGCCTCCCAGTTAGTCAGGTGAGCCAGAAGCTGTAGGAGGAAGCCATGCTACTGGAGAAATGGAGCAATACAAACCCCATCAGGCATAAGGAAGGAGGCCCTGAGGTAAGGGTGACGTAGATATTGAGGGAGTGGGGGCTGCTGTGGGGAAGTGGCCCAGGGAATCGTACTTGTCCTGTTTCCAAAAAGTCAGCTACCAAGAGCTGCTACTATCAGGGTCCCTGGGCTGGAGCCTGGAGTAAAGGGCAGGACCGGGTTCCCCCCTCCCCTCCCTAACTAATCACTGAGCCTAAGAGACAACAGAGACTATGAGAAGGAGGATAGCTTCTCCTCACCTCCCTTGCTGGCTTATGATGAAAATGGCTCAGTAGGCTGTGACCCTTCTCTCTAAAGAGAGAAGGACTATGTGGAGGGTCACAGTGAGCCTCTGAGGCTAGCATAATCCGCCAGGTTTCAGAGTAGCAGCCGTGTTAGTCTGTATTCGCAAAAAGAAAAGGAGTACCCGTGGCACCTTAGAGACTAACAAATTTATTAGAGCATAAGCTTTCGTGAGCTACAGCTCACTTCATCGGATGCATTTGGTGGAAAAAGCAGAGGAGAGATTTATATACACACACACACACACACACACACACACACACACACACACACACAGAGAACATGAAACAATGGGTTTATCATACACACTGTAAGGAGAGTGATCACTTAAGATAAGCCATCACCAGCAGCGGGGGGGGGGGGGGTGGAAAGGAGGAAAACCTTTCATGGTGACAAGCAAGGTAGGCTAATTCCAGCAGTTAACAAGAATATCAGAGGAACAGTGGGGGGTGGGGTGGGAGGGAGAAATACCATGGGGAAATAGTTTTACTTTGTGTAATGACTCATCCATTCCCAGTCTCTATTCAAGCCTAAGTTAATTGTATCCAGTTTGCAAATTAATTCCAATTCAGCAGTCTCTCGGAGTCTGTTTTTGAAGCTTTTTTGTTGAAGTATAGCCACTCTTAGGTCTGTGATCGAGTGACCAGAGAGATTGAAGTGTTCTCCAACTGGTTTTTGAATGTTATATCCTTGCAACAAAGCCCGTTGCCAACTCTGTCCACATATCTATTCAGGGGATACCATCATAGGGCCTAATCACATCAGCCACACTATCAGAGACTCGTTCACCTGCGCATCTACCAATGTGATATATGCCATCATGTGCCAGCAATGCCCCTCTGCCATGTACATTGGCCAAACTGGACAGTCTCTACGTAAAAGAATGAATGGACACAAATCAGACGTCAAGAATTATAACATTCAAAAACCAGTTGGAGAACACTTCAATCTCTCTGGTCACTCGATCACAGACCTAAGAGTGGCTATACTTCAACAAAAAAGCTTCAAAAACAGACTCCAACGAGAGACTGCTGAATTGGAATTAATTTGCAAACTGGATACAATTAACTTAGGCTTGAATAGAGACTGGGAATGGATGAGTCATTACACAAAGTAAAACTATTTCCCCATGGTATTTCTCCCTCCCACCCCACCCCCCACTGTTCCTCTGATATTCTTGTTAACTGCTGGAATTAGCCTACCTTGCTTGTCACCATGAAAGGTTTTCCTCCTTTCCCCCCCCTGCTGCTGGTGATGGCTTATCTTAAGTGATCACTCTCCTTACAGTGTGTATGATAAACCCATTGTTTCATGTTCTCTGTGTGTGTGTGTGTGTGTGTGTGTGTGTGTGTGTGTGTGTGTGTGTGTGTATATAAATCTCTCCTCTGCTTTTTCCACCAAATGCATCCGATGAAGTGAGCTGTAGCTCACGAAAGCTTATGCTCTAATAAATTTGTTAGTCTCTAAGGTGCCACGGGTACTCCTTTTCAGAATCCGCCAGGAAGCACGAGACCCACTGAGACAAGGTTGGAGCTTTGTCACAGTACTTTTTCAGTTGTCTTAACAAACACTTCTTGTCCTCTTCACTTTAGGATTCAATATCAATGCCTTTGTTAGTCAACTTCTGGACTGAAGTCTTTGCTTCTTCCAGTACTTTTCCAATGGATATCTCTCTGGTTGAGCCTAATGTAGCTTCTATTGCTGTTGTAGCAGATGCCTGGATGGCATTGTTTAATGACCCAAGTGGTTTCAACAGTAGATTTACAAGCGAGACAATGTCAATAGTCTTCTCTGAACACAGTAGCAAAAGTAATCCACCAGCCTCACTACTTAGCTCCAACCCATCTTGGTAGATACTTTCCAAAGTCAGTAATAATGGCTTGAGTAATTTTAAGACAACAGCCAAGGATTGCTCATGAGAAAACCAGAGGGTTTTCCCAGGTTGGACTAATTTGAACTTCAGTCCCAGTATATCTTCTATATTTTCCAAGATATTCAGTCTTTTTGGACTCTTGCTGAAAAAAAGAATATAATGAAGACATTAAATTTACAGCTTTTTAAATGTCTTTTGAAGACTCTGCATCTTGTACAAGCACTAGTTGAAGTAGATGGCCTCTGCAGTGTGTATAGGAGAGATTAGGGTTACACTTTTCTCTGAGCAAAGCTTTTACTCCACCATGTCTTCCAAAGAAGTTTGCAGCTCCATCAAATGCACAAGCAGCCATCTGCTTGGGGTCCAATTGACAAGCATTTAACTCTTCTAAGATGTGGGTTGTCACAGATGCAGCCGATGTGTCTTCTATAACTTGAATATCTAGAAATGCATCTACTGGCCTACCACTGACATCAAGAGAACGTACACAATGACTTAATACTTGATGCTTATTTGCATCGGTGCATTCATCAGCCGTGTATGCAAATTTTTTGAATGTGATGAGAGAGTTCTTCACTTATTCATCTGTTGAGTCTTTCACTCTTGCACCACATGCTTCTAGCCAGTCAGTTGAGTTTCTTGCGGAAAGATAGTGAGCATTTGCTGGTCTTGTTCAGAACCAACTTCAGGATGAACAAGTGACAATGCCCTTAACATTGGCCTCCAGTTTGTAGTGTGTGATATCTCTTAAATAGAAAGTATGATGCCACAGCCATGTTTGTCGCATGAATTGTGTTGTGTCTCCAGCATTCTTAACAGCCTCATTAACACTCACCGGTGTTGTCCTTCATCAGTGGAGACTCAGAGTTCAGAGGTGCTTTCACATGAGTTAACGTCCCAGGTGGGGGGCAAGAAGGCACCTTGCTCATTCCTCCAGCTGCTCACTGTTCACTCTGGCCACTGTTGTTCATTGTGCCACCGTTCACTTCATTGCTCTGTTGCCAATGGCCCTGTGCCGTCACCTTCTGCTGCCACCTGCCACTGTGACCTCTGCGAGTTGGTCTCTTGAGGTTCCACCCAGCTCGCAGTGATTTCAGCTGAGCTCTCAGTGGGGGAACCTTGCTGCTAGTGCAGACTGGGCCATCTCTTCCACAGAAACCCTGTCCCACAGCAGGTCTAAGCACTTAGACCTGATTATCAGTGATTTCAGCTGTAGTGGTCACTTAACAAAACAAAAGACTATCTATGGAGCCTAATCAGCTCTGTCTTTAAACAGTGGAGGGGGCAGGTCAAATAGTACTTGTGACTCAGGCAGACCATCAAGCAAAACACCTGTCCCTACCCTCTCTCTTGATGCCCTCAATTAGCAGAGGCTAAGTACAATTCTACTACCATTTACTCATACCATAAGAATAACAACATTTCATTTATAGCCAACATCACTGAAATGAATGCACTGACATTGTCATAAAAAACAGCTGTATAAGGAAGCTAGTCTATGTTCATACATTTCAAATATATTATACTTTTTCAGATACACATATTTTATAATATATTTTATATGCTTTTAAAGTATGTATTAATGTTTCAATTTCCATTCAAATTTCCAAACAATCACTAAACTGGCAACACTGCATGTAACTAGTTCACAAAACTTGGGGGGGGGGTGTTCGGGAAATTCGGGGGGGAGAGGTGTACACCTCTAGGTGGGGTGTAGGGAAATCCCTGGCCGGGGCTCTGAACTGACAAGCCCAGAGGTGCTGGGGCTCAGCCTGGCAAGCCCTGCCACAAATTCAGCACTGCCCAGAGAGATTCTAATCTAAGTGTAGGAGGCGACACAACAGGTGTGTGTGTGTGTGTTGGGAGGGGGGGTACATGGAACGAGACAGCGCGGGTGGGGAACAGGGTGGAAATAGCAGCTGCGGAGAGGAGGAGGCCCCCAGGAGAAGGGGCAGGCTGCGTGCGGGCGGCTCTAGGACCCCGAGGGCCCTGGCACGGCCCAATAGCGGCGGAGCGCGGGGCTGGGCTGTGCGCTTCGGGACTGCCCAGCTCCCGGCGGGTCCCTGGTGCGGGGCCGGGGCGCAGCACGGACCCCTTATCCCCGGGGGGCAGCATGGCCACGGGCGAGACTCGCGTCCTCCGGCCCTTCAAGCTCATCGGCCTCCTCTGCCTGCTGGTCGCCCTGGCGCTGGACGTGGTGGCTCTGTTGAGCCCCGCCTGGGTCACTTCGGAGCGCGGCTCGCTGTCGCTGTGGGAGGCATGTAAACGGGCCCCGGACGTGTGGCGCTGCCTCAGCACCCTGAGGACAGGTAGAGCCGGGCCGACTGGCTGCCCCGGTTCGGCGCTAGCTGGGGCGGGGGGCATGTCCGGGGGCAGCGCCGCTTGGGACAGGGGGCCCTCCCTTGCCGCCTGCACCTTCCTGCCTGGCTGTGCGCTGCGGGGAGAGCTGCCCGCGGGGTGAGCCTGGCCCCCGTTTGCCACGGTTATAGTGGGGCTGAGGGCGGCGGGGCTGGCTGCTGCGGCCACCTCGAGGCGCTACAGCCCCCGGGAGGGGAGGGGACAGGAGGTGCGTCCCCAGAGTACACCAGCCTGGCTCTCGCTTGGAGACTGGCCCAAAGAGATCGGGGTGGAGGGGGAGCTGGATTCAGAGATTCGCAGCAGTTGTGTAAATGGGCTTAAGTGGCACTGACAGCGTGTGTGTAAGACGCTGCGCCAGCCTCCTGTGGCACAAGCCAGAGCGAACATGAGCTTCGTCAGTCTAACAGTTGCTGGTGGGCTGTATTCTTGTGGGCTACGTCATCCGGAGCTGGAACCGTGTAAACGCCCTGCTCTCGGGAGCCCTCTGGCTATCGTCACTCCGAACTGATGGCAGCACCATGAATCCTGGAGTGCGGAGGCATGAAGGGGGCCCAGAGATTGTCCTTGCGCCTTGGCTCCTGCACAGGAGGAGAGCGGGGAATGCATGAGTCACCTGACAGGGAGAAGAAGCATGGAAGGAGACTGTGGTGGTGGCTGGGAGAAGTGGATGATGTAAAGTGGGTTGCCTTTGGTGATCATGTGGTGCTTGAGGAGATGGAAGGGGGTAAATAAGTGATGGGAGGCTCCGGGGAGGGAGCAGAGTAATTCATGAGAAGATCAAACCTCCCTCCCCTCAACTTAAAAGTTGTAAAAGGGAGTGTGGCCTAGTGGATGGAGCACTGGGACCTGGGAGACCTAGGTTCTGTTCCCAGCTCTGCCACTGGCCTGCTGGGTAACCTTAGGCAAGTTGCTTACCGCTTGGTGCCTCAGTTTCCCCATCTGTAAAATGGGGATGACCTGCTTTAATAAAGTGCTTTGGGCTCTACTGATTACATGAAAAAGTGAGGCGCCTGATACAATTTGAGGGTGGCTCCTTGACCTGAATAAGTTGAAGTCGAAGCACCTGGAATCTACTTATTGGCTGTCAAGGTTTTGGGCAATGAAATAATGCATCTCGAGAATGCAGTGCCCTCTCTGATGGGACTCCCCCACACAGCAGGGCACAGATCTTGATGGGAGCTTCATCATGGAAAACTCCTGAAGCTGTGCTGGCCAGCGACTCCATATACAACTGCACCTATTGTAGGGCATCCAATGCAGGGGAGAACAGCACCTGTTCTTTACAAGGAGGTTGCACTGGTAACTCCAGGCCAAACAGAGCTGCCATTGGCTCACAAGAGAAATGTTACTAACTAGTATCAGCAGAGTTTTATTGGGCACCTGGCCCAGCCCATCCTATAACTTGGCACTGAGGCAGTTCCCCGGGAGAGAAAGTGTAACCAGCATTTGCCATATCAGTGTTGAGTAGAATGGATGGTCCATTCAGGAGGCTGCATTGGAGCTGTGTAAAACCTACAGAAACAGGGGAATCTGTTTCCTTGCTGTTTCCTCTGAAGAAACTGAAAACGCAAAGTAACAATAAAGAAGTATTTTGCAAATATTTTGGTTACAGAGATCATTAGTCTGTATTGTAAGTTTCATGACATTGAAAATGTTCCTTTAAACAGATTGCAGGCCTGGTTCTCCACTGGCCTTTCACCTTTTGTTGTCACTGAAACCTGTGCAATGTGGATGTAAAACACAGAGTGGAAAATTCTGATTTGCTGGCATTTTACGTCCATTTTGAACATCCAGTCTAGCAGTGGAGTGTCAAGCCCTGCATGTTTATCTGACAAAGAATAGAATTCACTACAGTGAAACTATCTGGGATAAAATGACAAGGGCTCTCACTCCTCATGCTTCAGGGCAGAAGCTGATCAGATGGAGTCAGGAAGAAATGACCCTTATGGGACAGCAGGTTTATGATGCCTTCTTCTGAAGAATCTGACATTGGGCATGACCAGACAGATTAAATGGACCACACTGATCTTTCAATATAGGAATTCATATTTTTGAGGTGTGAACAAATGTTCACAGCATGAGCCATCTCAACCCAAAGAAAAACAGGATAACAGAGATGAGGTAGCGGCAAACTCCATTCTCTGGTGTCTGCATACCTCTCTGTTTACAGCCATGATAGGTCTTGGTTATCTTGAGGTCCCTAGTTGAATATTTTATGGAGCTGTTACCTCTGCGGGAGGAAATCAAAACCGGCCTTCAAATGACATGCAGGGATCATTGTCCATCTGCTAAAAATGTTTCATCTGGGTTTCCTCTGCTCACTACCCTGATTCTCAGGGGCCCCAGCCTCCTGCAAATGAAGTAAGCATAAACCAGGTCAAGTTGTGAGTGATGGTGCAGGCAGGCAGGAAGCATAGCTGAGCTCTCAATATATGTAGTAATGTGTACTAATGCGTTCTGTCTCAGCTTCTTTGTCTCCCAGATCCTCTCCATCAGCACTTGGCTCTGCTGGGCCAACCAGCCTGGCTTAAAATAAGTCTCCTGAGCAGGGTTGAAGTCACAGTCAGAGCTCCAGGGGTTTGGAGACTAGCTTTCTCTTGCTGTATCCAGAGAAGATTGGCTGCATCCCCAAAGCTCCATTGCAGGTTGCCTTGGGAACCCCCTGCTGTTCCTGTTGCTGCTCTGCTGCTTCAAATGGCCGGGAGTGGGTGAAAGGGGGAAGATGGCTGTAGAACTGCTGAGAGAGTGACTAGCATGACTCACTTCAGCACAGCTTTACAGGGTGTAGAAATCACTGGGCTTAGTGCAGAAATCACTGCATGAAATTCCCTGGCCTGTGTGGGGCCGGAGGTCAGATTACAATGGTCCTCGCTGGCCTTAAAGTCTAAGAAGGCATCTTTACCTCTGAACAAGTACAGAATTCAGGAGAGTTCATAGTCCTGTAATCTGTCCACAGAGGGGGATATTAGCTCCAATCTAGGTGCTTGTATATGAGCTCTTTTCCCCCTTCCTGTGGAGATCAAGCCAGGCTATTCTGGCTATTGCCTTAACTTTCCCTTCCTTTATGGTCTTGGGTGAAGATTATTAGCTGCTTAGATGTATATACAGCTACATAATGAAGTTCTAGTTTTGCTATCTACCACAAACAGCTGGGCTGTATAAGGGAGGGAGAATGGCAGGGGAGGAGGAAACTTCTGAGCTCCCCACCCTGGGGTCTGTTTTCTTGGAGAGGGAAAACAATAGGACAGGAGTTATGGCACTGAGGCAATGAAAGGGGGATGCAGAAGGGGAGCTCACACTGTAACCTCTTTTCTTTTGCTCTTTGTTAGCAGCAACTCAACCAGAAAAAATGGGGAAGGGGGTTGGAGGAAAGTGTGTCCATTTGTTTCTGTTCAAGGAAGGAGGCTGTACTGTCAAAGGGAGGGGGAAGCAGATGTGCGCCATTCATTATGCTACCTCCTCTCTTCTGAACTTACTCCTGTGATTTATACCAAGGCCTTCAATTGACTGTCTGCCTCAGTATCCCACAAAGCAACTGGGTAGCTGCTGCTCCTCCCAGACAGGACAGCAGTGGGTGTGAACAAGGGACCTTATGGGGCTGACTCCAGACACGTCAGAGCCTGGGAATTGAGTAACTTCTCTGGGGCTGCCCACTGGTACTTCATTCAGCTATGTAAACTAGTGCTCAGCCATCTGGATTATCTGGACAGCACTAGCTGGCCCATATTCACAGCCCTAGCTCTCCACTTATTTGTTCTGTATTGTTAAGAGTCTGAATTCAACCCACAAGAAGTTTCACTGCATTAAGGCTCATTCTCTTTTCATGGACTTGCTTGACTTTCATGTGTAGAGCTTAACGCCAGATGAGAGCATTAGAATCATAGAATCATAGAATATCAGGGTTGGAAGGGACCCCAGAAGGTCATCTAGTCCAACCCCCTGCTCAAAGCAGGACCAAGTCCCAGTTAAATCATCCTAGCCAGGGCTTTGTCAAGCCTGACCTTAAAAACCTCTAAGGAAGGAGATTCTACCACCTCCCTAGGTAACGCATTCCAGTGTTTCACCACCCTCTTAGTGAAAAAGTTTTTCCTAATATCCAATCTAAACCTCCCCCATTGCAACTTGAGACCATTACTCCTCGTTCTGTCATCTGCTACCATTGAGAACAGTCTAGAGCCATCCTCTTTGAAACCCCCTTTCAGGTAGTTGAAAGCAGCTATCAAATCCCCCCTCATTCTTCTCTTCTGCAGACTAAACAATCCCAGCTCCCTCAGCCTCTCCTCATAAGTCATGTGCTCTAGACCCCTAATCATTTTTGTTGCCCTTCGCTGTACTCTTTCCAATTTATCCACATCCTTCTTGTAGTGTGGGGCCCAAAACTGGACACAGTACTCCAGATGAGGCCTCACCAGTGTCGAATAGAGGGGAACGATCACATCCCTCGATCTGCTCGCTATGCCCCTACTTATACATCCCAAAATGCCATTGGCCTTCTTGGCAACAAGGGCACACTGCTGACTCATATCCAGCTTCTCGTCCACTGTCACCCCTAGGTCCTTTTCCGCAGAACTGCTGCCGAGCCATTCGGTCCCTAGTCTGTAGCAGTGCATTGGATTCTTCCATCCTAAGTGCAGGACCCTGCACTTATCCTTATTGAACCTCATTAGATTTCTTTTGGCCCAATCTTCCAATTTGTCTAGGTCCTTCTGTATCCTATCCCTCCCCTCCAGCGTATCTACCACTCCTCCCAGTTTAGTATCATCCGCAAATTTGCTGAGAGTGCAATCCACACCATCCTCCAGATCATTTATGAAGATATTGAACAAAACGGGCCCCAGGACCGACCCCTGGGGCACTCCACTTGACACCGGCTGCCAACTAGACATGGAGCCATTGATCACTACCCGTTGAGCCCGACAATCTAGCCAGCTTTCTACCCACCTTATAGTGCATTCATCCAGCCCATACTTCCTTAACTTGCTGACAAGAATGCTGTGGGAGACCGTGTCAAAAGCTTTGCTAAAGTCAAGAAACAATACATCCACTGCTTTCCCTTCATCCACAGAACCAGTAATCTCATCATAAAAGGCGATTAGATTAGTCAGGCATGACCTTCCCTTGGTGAATCCATGCTGACTGTTCCTGATCACTTTCCTCTCCTCTAAGTGCTTCAGGATTGATTCTTTGAGGACCTGCTCCATGATTTTTCCAGGGACTGAGGTGAGGCTGACCGGCCTGTAGTTCCCAGGATCCTCCTTCTTCCCTTTTTTAAAGATGGGCACTACATTAGCCTTTTTCCAGTCATCCGGGACTTCCCCCGTTCGCCACGAGTTTTCAAAGATAATGGCCAAGGGCTCTGCAATCACAGCCGCCAATTCCCTCAGCACTCTCGGATGCAATTCGTCCGGCCCCATGGACTTGTGCACGTCCAGCTTTTCTAAATAGTCCCTAACCACCTCTATCTCTACAGAGGGCTGGCCATCTCTTCCCCATTTTGTGATGCCCAGCACAGCAGTCTGGGAGCTGACCTTGTTAGTGAAAACAGAGGCAAAAAAAAGCATTGAGGCCATTAGCTTTTTCCACATCCTCTGTCACTAGCTTGCCTCCCTCATTCAGTAAGGGGCCCACACTTTCCTTGGCTTTCTTCTTGTTGCCAACATACCTGAAGAAACCCTTCTTGTTACTCTTGACATCTCTTGCTAGCTGCAGCTCCAGGTGCGATTTGGCCCTCCTGATATCTTTCCTACATGCCCGAGCAATATTTTTATACTCTTCCCTGGTCATATGTCCAACCTTCCACTTCTTGTAAGCTTCTTTTTTATGTTTAAGATCCGCTAGGATTTCACCATTAAGCCAAGCTGGTCGCCTGCCATATTTACTATTCTTTCGACTCATCGGGATGGTTTGTCCCTGTAACCTCAACAGGGATTCCTTGAAATACAGCCAGCTCTCCTGGACTCCCTTCCCTTTCATGTTAGTCCCCCAGGGGATCCTGGCCATCTGTTCCCTGAGGGAGTCAAAGTCTGAAGTCCAGGGTCCGTATCCTGCTGCTTACCTTTCTTCCCTGCGTCAGGATCCTGAACTCAACCAACTCATGGTCACTGCCTCCCAGATTCCCATCCACTTTTGCTTCCCCCACTAATTCTACCCGGTTTGTGAGCAGCAGGTCAAGAAAAGCGCTCCCCCTAGTTGGCTCCCCTAGCACTTGCACCAGGAAATTGTCCCCTACGCTTTCCAAAAACTTCCTGGATTGTCTATGCACCGCTGTATTGCTCTCCCAGCAGATATCAGGAAAATTAAAGTCACCCATGAGAATCAGGGCATGCGATCTAGTAGCTTCCGTGAGTTGCCGGAAGAAAGCCTCATCCACCTCATCCCCCTGGTCCGGTGGTCTATAGCAGACTCCCACCATGACATCACTCTTGTTGCACACACTTCTAAACTTAATCCAGAGACACTCAGGTTTTTCCACAGTTTCGTACCGGAGCTCTGAGCAGTCATACTGCTCCCTTACATACAGTGCTACTCCCCCACCTTTTCTGCCCTGCCTGTCCTTCCTGAACAGATTATAACCATCCATGACTGTACTCCAGTTATGTGAGTTATCCCACCAAGTCTCTGTTATTCCAATCACGTCATAATTCCTTGACATCACCAGGACCTCCAGTTCTCCCTGCTTGTTTCCAAGGCTTTGTGCATTTGTATATAAGCACTTGAGATAACCTGTTGATCGCCCCTCATTCCCAGTATGAGGCAGGAGCCCTCCCCTCACAGACATTCCTGCCTGTGCTTCCTCCCGGTATCCCACTTTCCCACTTACCTCAGGGCTTTGGTCTCCTTCCCCCGGTGAACCTAGTTTAAAGCCCTCCTCACTAGGTTAGCCAGCCTGCTGGCAAAGATGTTCTTCCCTCTCTTCGTAAGATGGAGCCCGTCTCTGCCCAGCACTCCTCCTTCATGGAACACCATCCCATGGTCAAAGAATCCAAAGCCTTCTCTCCGACACCACCTGCGTAGCCATTCGTTGACCTCCACGATTCGACGGTCCCTACCCAGGCCTTTTCCTTCCACGGGGAGGATGGACGAGAACACCACTTGCGCCTCCAACTCCTTTATCCTTCTTCCCAGAGCCACGTAGTCCGCAGTGATCCGCTCAAGGTCATTCTTGGCAGTATCATTGGTGCCCACGTGGAGAAGCAGGAAGGGGTAGCGATCCGAGGGCTTGATGAGTCTCGGCAGTCTCTCCGTCACATCACGAATCTTAGCCCCTGGCAAGCAGCAGACTTCTCGGTTTTCCCGGTCAGGGCGGCAGATAGATGACTCAGTCCCCCGGAGGAGAGAGTCCCCGACCACCACCACCCGCCTTCTCCTCTTGGGAGTGGTGGTCGTGGAACCCCCAACCTCAGGACATCGCATCTCATGCCTCCCAACCAGCGGAGTCTCCTTCTGCTTTCTCCCCCCAGACATATCATCTGGTCCACTCTCCGCATTGGTACCTGTGGAGAGAACATGAAAGCGGTTAGTTACCTGTGTCTGTGTTACTGGAACCCGGACATTCCGCTTACCTCTTCTGGAGGTCACATGTTGCCAAGCTTCTTCACTGGCCTCTTGGCTCCTCTGTGCAACCTGCTCTATATCTTTAGAGCTTTGTGCCCCTAGAAGGCTATCCTGAGTTTGGTCCAGAAAATCCTCAGTCTCTCGTATACAACGCAGGGTCGTTACCTGTTGCTCCAGACCTTCAATCTTCTCTTCCAATATGGAGACCAGCTTGCACTTTGTACAGACAAAGTCTGTCTGATCTAGTCTGACCTGTATAACACAGACCATTAAACTCCACCAGTTACCCTTTTATTGAGCTTATTAATTTGGCTTTCTGGAAGATGCTTTAGCCTAACACATCAGTCTGGATTTGAAAACTCTAAGACATGGAGCATCCACCAGTTCCCTTGGGAGATTGTTCCCAAAGTTAATTACCTTCACTGTTAAAAACTTGTGCCTTCATTTTAATTTGTCTGGTGTCAGCTTCCAGCCATGGATTCTTGTTCTGTCTTTCTCCGGGAGATGACAGAGCCAGTCTTCTCCTCCTGAAGGTACTTAGGCTATACTCAAGTCAATCTCAATTTCATCCTTCATAATCATAACATGAACAGAGTGAGCTCAGTCCTTCACTATAAGCCATGTTCACTTTTGTGGCTCTTCTCTGCATCACCTCCAATTTTTTCAGCATCATCTAGTAAAGTCTCCTGAATTTCACACAGGCCCTCCTATAAAGGCTTTAGAGCTGGGGTAGGAGTTGGTACTTTCTAGAAGGTAGACTTCCCTCTGAATTGGTTCAGAATAGGTGCTCCAATGGCTGCTCAGCTCCTGGGAGATCGTTTTCTGGGTGAGATTTGAAGCTGAGATGCTGAAGCACCTTGTGGCTATTAAAGTTCCCATCACACTTCTTGCAAGAGCAGGGGAATGAATCCCAGTGTTCTGGACAAATTCCAGTTTGGGTAACTGCACTGTCTGCTGAAAAACTGCAGAGGGAATTTAATTGCTATAGTTTACTTCCTGTCCTAACCAAAGTAATGTCACTCAGCTTCTCCACCTGAGGTGGTTGCATTTCAGTTTGGGGTGAAGCAATCCTTTATTCTTATCGCTTGTAAAGTGCTTTGGGATCTTTCAAGCCATTAGAGAAATGCACAGTACTGGCTCTTATCTG
This sequence comes from Dermochelys coriacea, assembly GCF_009764565.3. Classification (NCBI taxonomy): domain Eukaryota; kingdom Metazoa; phylum Chordata; order Testudines; family Dermochelyidae; genus Dermochelys; species Dermochelys coriacea. The sequence continues at coordinate 59,407,269 of NC_050076.1, forward strand.
GGAGTTATGGACAGCTGAAAACTGCAGCCGACTCTCATAAAGGTGGAACTGTTAGGGTTGGTTGTGCCAGGGTGGTACACTGGGAGTAGATTTCAGCTGGTGGCTGACTCACTGCTCCCTTAATTGACTTGGCTGCTCTGGAGATGGGACAGTTTGGTCCCCTGGCCGATAAAGCTGGATCCCGTGCCAAACATTCTTTGGACCTCTCCCTTTGTGAAACACAAGCTGAGAATGCGCAGGATGTTAGATTCAAAGCAGAAGCAAGTTGTCTTAGATGGATTCTTAAACAATAGCAGAGAAGCAGTTGGCTGCCCTTCTGGCCGAACTATCAGACTGCTGCAAATGTCAGAGGTGCCTGAGGTAGTGAGTTTTGCCCTACTCCTGCAGGTCTGTGAACAGCCCCCCTGTAATGCTGTATGGAATCTGGGAGACACTTTATGATATTGTTGATACCAGTATTATAAAATTGCAAGGAATCTGACCAGATACGTCATCTAAGGTATCTTTGAAAATGTTATGATTTGCCTAGTATAATTATCTTGTTTATATGTTTGTATCACCTTTGTATTGTGAGTTATAGATATGTATGGTATATCTGTATTTCAACACTTGTGCTGTGGTTCTGGGTGACACCCCCAGACAGCTTGGCACCAGCACTGCCTAGCCTGCTTTTGATGACCCATTAAGGGACATTGGCTATACAATGAACCCATTGAAAAAAGCCAGGGACTACACCTGATGAGTCAGCAAGACAGGTAGGGGCCTGCCTATGGAAAGAACTCTAAGGCTTTTCCATGCCATGTGCTGTGAAGTTTGTGTTTGGGACATAAGAACCAAAGAACGGCCATACTAGGTCAGAACAAAGGTCCGTCTAGCCTAGTATCCTGTCTTCCAACAGTGGCCAATGCCAGGTGCCCCCGAAGACAAAGGACATGGCAAAAGGTATAAAAGACAGCTGCATCTTCTTCATTTTGTCTTCATTCCTGCTTCTTATATCTTGACTTTAGTAAAGCTTTTGATACTGTCTCGCATGACCGTCTCATAAACAAACTAGGGAAATGCAACCTAGATGGAGCTACTGTAAGCTGTGTGCAAAACTGGTTGGAAAACTGTTCCCAGAGAGTAGTTATCAGTGGGTCACAGTCATGCTGGAAGGGTATGGATCTGGGTCTGGTTCTATTCAATATTTTCATCAATGATTTAGATAATGGCATAGAGCAGAGGTGGGCAAACTATGGCCTGTGGGCCACATCTGGCCCGTGGGACTGTCCTCCCTGGCCCCTGAGCTCCTGGCTGGGGAGGCTAGTCCCCGGTCCCTCCCCTGTTGTCCTCCCTCCCCTGCAGCCTCAGCTCACCGTGCTGCCAACGCTCTGGCCCGACACTCCTGCCAGGCAGCGTGGCGGCGTGGCTGGCTCCGGCCGGGCAGCGGGGCTGTGAGCTTCTGCTGCTCTGAGCAGCATGGTAAGGGGGTGGAGGGGGGCTGGATAAGAGGCAGGGGGTCCCGATGGGTAGTCAGGGGACAGGGAGCAGGGGGTGTTTGGATGAGGCGGAGGTTCAGTGGGGGGGGCGTCAGGGGGACAGGGAACGGGGGGTTGGATGGGTCGGGGTTCTGAGGGGGGCAGTCACGGGGGCAGCAGGGAAGTGGGAGGGGGCAGATAGGGGGCAGGCTGTTTGGGGAGGCACAGCCTTCCCCCACCTGGCCCTCCATACAGTTTCGCAATCCCGGTGTGGCCCTCGGGCCAAAAAGTTTTCCCACCCCTAGTCTAGATAATACTTAGTCTTGCCATGAGTGCAGGGGACTGGACTAGATGACCTCTCGAGGTCCCTTCCAGTTCTATGATTCTTACCTCTGGAGTAACCTTTCTATAAATGAAGCTCTGAAAAAAGGACTGAATGACCCACCCAAGCTGTGGATGTGTTCCAGAAGGACTTTCAAGCCAGCAAACTCAACAGTACTGCTAAGAACCTGATATATGGACTTTGAAGTCTCTGTATGTATTTAATTGCTTTACCATTTAACAGCTCTCTTCCTGTTCTTTCTTTTTTCTTTATTATAAACTGTTTTAGACACTAACTGACTGGCTGGCAGCATAGTATTTTGGGTAAGATCCAACCTAATATTGACCTGGCAATATGGCTGGCCCTTGGGGGTTCAGAAGAACGTCATATAGTGAGCAGAGTTTTTAAACAACTTCTTACTGTATTGGACCTAGGTGCTGATTGGGAGCCAGACAACTGGAATTCAATAAGGGGGCTGTGTGATTTCTTTTTTTAGCTTCTTGATAACCAGTGTGGGGGATCAGGAGCAGTCTGTGACTGGGGGTGAGTCTAACTTCAGTGTTAACCACCAGTTTTGGGAGAATCTGCTCTCCTTTTTGCATCCTGCCCTGACCTTGGCATTTTCAGTGAGGGCTACCCCAAGCACACTGGGTGACACCCCCGCCCCAAGTTTTATTGATGGAACTACAACCCCCAGCATACAGACTCCATTCCTGCATTTTTAAACGGGGGAACAGTCCCGCAAATGCAAGTTATTTCATCAACAATTAATTTTAAAACTAATAAGGAAAAATGGGAAAGGTTAAGGAAACACATCAACCTGCTCTGTGACAGGGAACATCACAAACAGTGTCTCTGCAATGTCAGGGCAGTTCACAGTCTGTTCCTTGTAAGTCCCAGGCCTTCTTCTCAGGCCCTGGCTGTGCTGTAGGGATGCTGTGAGTTGGACACTCGCTCTGGTGGTGGCTGCACGCTCTCAGGCTCTAAGTGGTAGGACCCTTCTTCCCAGTGTCGCCCATGCCCTGTCGAGGTTACGATCCATGCCTGGCCTGCAGAGCCTCTTGGCTGAGGCGTCTCCCTGTGCTGGGCCTGCTGCCCAGGGTCCCCCTCGGTCTCCCCAGCTGCTCACCGCACCCAGCTCCAGACTGCTCCAGCCCCAGCTCCACCACTCTGTCTCTGCACTGCTGCTGCTGCTGCTCTGCTCTGCCTCCAGCTCCTTGGGCTGCTTCTTTGGCCCCTCTGGTTCTGGTTGCTGCAGCTCTGCTCCCAGGGCAAGTCTGTTCTCTCTGGGCTGTGCCTCTGACTTTGGGGCTGCAGCTCTGCTCCCAGGACAGGGTCTGCGCTCTCTGGGCTGCTTTTCTGGTCCCTCTGGATCTGACACAGCTCTGCTTCCCAGCTTAGCTTGGGCCCCTGCTTTCTCCTTAGCTCGGCCCCACTCTGTCTGACCCAGGCAAATCCAGCTCTCATGGAGGATGGGACCTCCCTGGCCTCCTGACTAGCCTGCCTGACCTGTCATTCAGGCTGACCTGGAGCATTGGCCTCTCCCCATTGTTCCTGGGGGCTGTCAGTCTCAGGGTCCTGATTCCTCATCGACCCTTCTTCTTTTTTAGTACTGGGAGCTAGCAACTAAAACACCCCCACTGAATGTTAGTAAGGGGGCAACAGTCCCCTTACACATTGCTGAGCTGTTTCCCTCCAGCTTCACTCCTGCAGTGACCCCCATAGTTCTTCTCTGCTACACCCCCAGATGTGCTCAGACTGAAACCTTCTCCCCTCACACAGCTCTCAATCCAGCTAAAACCCACTCTTACCCCTGCCTCCAGCAGGTCTTACACTCAGAATGAGTTTCTTCTATACAATATTACAGGGGTGGCCAAACTTACAGACCTTCCGAGCCACATACAACAATCTTCAGATGTTTGATAGCTGCTGGGGCGTGCCTGCCAGGACTCGGGACTTCAGCCCTGCTCTTGCTGAAGCTCCGAGCTATGCTAGCATGCCCCACCAGGTTGGAGGCCCTAGCCCCCCTCTTCCCCACTGGGCAGAAGCCAGAGGTGACGTGGGGGAGGGGCACATGGGGTCACTTGTCCCCCATAGATTTTTTTTTGCCAGGGTTTGCTGGCCCGGCTTGGTTACATGGTGCTGCAGAGCCCCCTCCCTGCATGGCAGTTGCTGGAGCTGGAGAGCTGGGAGCTGCGGCGGGGAGAGCCAGCGCAAACAGCTAGGAGCTTATAGGTAGAGCCACAGAGCAAAAGCAGCAGCCCATCCCTGCAGCTCTCAGCCTTTTGCCACTGCCTCTTCCCAGGGAGTGAACACCTGGGAGCTGCAGGGAGGGGTTGCTGAGGGTAAGGAGGGGCATTCCTGGGGTGTGTGACTCAAGCTGTTGGGGGGAGGGGAACATTTAAATTGTGCTCCCTCTCAGCAGGCACCAGTTGTCTCTTGCAGAAGCCCTGCAGCAGGGTAGATGCCTCAAGCTTCTTTCCTCTCAGTCTGTGAGGTGGAGGGTGTGGGGTGTAATGGGGAGCTTCACGAGCTGCACTTTCACAGTAAAAGTCACAGTTTGGCCACCCTTGCAATATTGCATATGCTTTAAGACAGGTGGGGCTAGTGGATAGGGATCGAGACATCTGGTTATGTTCCCAGCTCTGCTACTGACCTGTGTGGCCTGCAGTAAATAGTGTCCCCCTCAGTCTCAATTCACCAACAATTGAGATACTAACCTTCTCTGCAAAGTGTCTCAACATCTCTGGTGAAAGGCAATTTACATCAAACGACTCCTGTTCTCCCTGCTGCACGTCCCACGCACAGCACAGCTGCATGGCCTCCTTGACAGTGTACTTCCAGAGCTTTGTGTAGCCATCTTCCAAGGAACTCCTCTCCTCCATCCCTGACAGGACTGACTGTTTTCCTTGTGCATGACACTTATTGAACAGCTGCCCATCCCATCTCAGATCTGGGTCTCATTAAATGGAGCCAAAATTGCTGCATCTATTCTGGATCTCCTATTCCACCAGTCTCTTTGGGGTCCCTGATATTCATGACAGAACTGGCTCAATAGGCCCCTCTGGGAACCCAGAATTGGTGACATCCCATAGGGCCTCTTTTTTCCCACTTTCCAGCTGATCAGTGTGGCTGAGACTTTGCAGAGTCCCCTTCGGTCTGTTGGCCTCCCTCCATCTCGGTCTGTGGTGAATCCCTCAGATTTGTTTTTCTTGCTGCTCTCCTTCCAGACCAGTGAGCCTGGCCTGGCATGGGATGACTTAACTGCCATCCCACAAGGAGGCCTAGGGGTGTCAGACTCTTTGAGAGGCTACCCCTTTTTGCCATTCCCTTACCTGAAACACAGTAGGTCCTATGCAGCAGTGGAGTTCGTTCCACCCTGCCAACTCAGTTGCAGCTGTGCCTATTCCCTACTCATCTCTGGCATGAGACACAGGTCTCATACTTTGACCTCTATGGATATGTCTTCACTGCAGATTTAACTCAAGTGATAGGCACCTGGGTCTGAATATCCAGTTTAGCCTAGCTCAGGTATGAGCAGCCACCCTGTAAAGCCATGCCAGAATTAGTGACCTCACTGGTGCCCTCCTCATGTGTTGCTAGGACTTCTGAGGCTGCGTCCCAGGGTTCTGTGTGCTGCATTAAGCTGAGCTGCTCTGATTCCTGGAGTGAATTGTAGGAAGCTTGTCTGTCCTTCTCAGCACATGGGGAGAACCGGGAGGTCTATAAGCACATGAGTGGCTCTACCTGCATCCTCCCTGTAAATAGCGTGGTTCACCAACCTGAATGAAAGCCTTATTTGGGCATTAGCCCCAGATGAGCCAGCTAGCCTGGGTTAAAAGCATCACCAAACTTATGCCCAAGGTTTATGTGTGTGGACTAGAAAGGGGATCAGGGCAATGCTCAGGTAAGAGCCCAGGTTAACTGCAGTGAAGACATACCCTAAATGGCTGCCCAGCTTCTAATTATCAAAGGAGTATGTGTTCAGTAGGTACAGCAAGGGAGGTGTGTGTTTGTAGGTCTGCTCTGTGTGGTGACTGTTGTTCACCTGTCCCACAGCTTGCTTTACAAAGGACGTTAGAATCACTACTGAGAGTTCATTTAGTCAGTCACCAAGGGTACAGGACTAACCATGTGTCCCACAGGACTTCCAGTTCACAGGGCTGCAGTGTGTGCTGCCTTCCTGCAGCCAGTTTATTGCAAGGCACTTTAAAAGGATCCTCAGGAAAAGCAGGTTCTTGGGACCTATGGCAGGACAGTAGGATAGGCTGGGCATTAGCCTAACTGGACATCTTTGGTGGCCAGATGTCAAAAGTGATTTGGTCATCACCATTTCCTGCTACACCACAGAATCACAATGTTTAGCATTTCCCAGTCATGCTAATGGGTGCTCCAGGTCAGCATTAACAGCAAGGGGTGCTGTGCTTTGGAACTGAGGTGCAGTAGCAGAGCTGGAGGAGGGGTAAAACTGGGACAGCAATGAGTCAGATGAGGATTGTAGAATTGTGGGAAACAAAATGAGCTATACCTGCAAATGGACTCATTTTGGAATAACTGTATCTACACTAGGGCTTTTGCCAATATAGAAACACTATTAAAAAAATAAAAATTAAAAAAAATCACACCTGACACTACTGTACCAGGAAAAGTTCTAATATAGACCTGGCCTAACTGTTCAAGGCTGAACTTTAAACTGAGCTTTAGAGGCTCAATATTTTGAGCTTGAGGAGAGCCCTCTCTGCTCCCCTTCCCCTTGGAAAGTGCCAGGACAAGAGCCACATGGAAGGAGGGAGGAAGGGGCCTTGCGCTGTACCAGGGCAGGTCAATAGCAAGCATTCTCTTGCGGAAGGAGGTGGGTAAAGGGCCAGACAAGCTTTTGTGGAGCTATGGCAGAGTCCTGCTTATGTAAACAATCAGCCATTGTGTGCTTCCCCCTCCCTGCTTTTGCAGCACAGTTCTCCAAAACCAGGCTGTTTCTTCCCCAAGTACTGCAAGGAGCCCTTTCCCTCCCCAAGGCTCCTCTGTCTTTGCAGCTCCATCTGGCTTATGTTGACATGGGGCTGAGGGAGTTTGGGACATGGCCCTGCTAGTAATTGCTGATTAATAGGAGCTCAGGAAAGTCCTTTGTTGTGGCAATAAAAGATGAGTGAAAAGCCCAACATTTCCAGATGCTTCATTTGTTTGTGTTTCACACAGGCTGCAGCCTGGCTTAGAATGAACTCCCAGCACAGGATTTACTCTCTCCACACCTCTCCTTGGGCAGCTTTTGCCATCAACCTCCATCCTTTTCCTTTCAGGATTGTTGTCCCAGTCTTGTAAAAGACAGTGCCTGATTCGCTGCTGCCCTGCACCCTGTGTTGGGTACACCAGCGCTGAGTGAAAGAAGAAACCACATTCTGATTAGGTAGAGTTTTACAGTCAGTTAGTTTCACACCCACTCTGCAGTGGTGTACCTAAGGCAAGGTGCAGAGCAGCAGTGGATTAGCCCTCCAGAGTCTCGAGATAGATATAGCTGTGTTGAAATGCACTGTTGTGACTGGGTTTGTTTCATGGCCCTGGAGAAGCAGCTCTCTTCGATTCCTGCACACGCAACCAATTCAGGGTGAAGAACTTAATATGGCTGGTTTAGACAGGACCAGAAGGTTCATCTAGTCCAACTCCTTGCCCAGGATTTCTTGTGTCTAAACTAGGGGTGGGCAAACTACAGGCCGGATCTGGCCCCTCAGGGCTTTGGATCCGGCCCACGGATTGCCACCCCCGTGTCCCTGCAGCCCCTGGGGGAGAGGGGGCAGAGGGCTCCACACGCTGCCCTTGCTTGTGGGTACCTCCCCTGACACTCCCATTGACTGTGAATGGGGAACTGCGGCCAATGGGAGCTTTGGGGGAGGTACCCACAGGCAAGGGCAGCGCTCGGAGTCCTCTACTCTTCCTCCTCCAGGGGCCATAGGGATGTGGTGTTGGCCACTTCCCAGAATGGCCCGGGGCCAGGGCAGGCAGGGAGCCTGCCCTGGCCCCAGTGCACACTGTTGCCACCCCAGAGCTGCTCCACGTAAGCAGCACCAGGCTGGAGCCTGCACCTCGAATCACTCCTGCACCTCAACTCCCTATCCTGAGCCCCCTACCTGCACCCAACCCCCTGCCGCATCCCGCAACCCAACCCCCTGCTCTGAGCCCCCTGCTGCACCCCACCCCCCTCCTCCACCCCTGCCCTGAACCCCCTCCCACACTCTGCTCTCCTCCTTGCACCACTGCCCTGAGCCCCCTCCTGCACACCGCACTCCCTCCCACACCCACACACTCTCCTGCACCCCCACCCTCTGCCCCAGCCCAACATTCATGGTCCTGCCTGCAATTTCCCCACCCAGATGTGGCCCTTGGGCCAAAAAGTTTGTCCACCCCTAGTTTAAACCATCCAAGACAGATGAGTATCCAGCCTCTTTTTGAAAACCTCCAGTGAAAGAGCTTCCACAACCTCCCTCGGCATCTGTTCCATTGTCCTACTGTTCTTAGTTAGGAATATAGTGGGCATGGTTGCACGTCCACACTGCATGACTTGCAAACCCTGCTTGAGTCCTATGAGGGTGGAAGGTCTCTAGCAAAGGCTGACTAATAGAGTCTTCCTTCTGGCTGCCTCATACCATGAGTTAGCCCTGTTCCGAGAGGGGTAGAATGTATCTGCCAACATAGTTCTGAAAGTATTTATTTTTGGTTAATCCCTGCTGTACAAGCTCCAACCTGTCTTGTTGCAGGATCCCATTTCCTTCTGAGTAAGTCCCTGTTTCTAGCACAGAAACAAGACTGTAAATTCACCAGCCCTTGCAGTAGGATTCAGTGATGTCATCACTGTAATGTTGCAAAGTAACACCCTGTGATGTGGAATTGGTGCAGTAAAATATGTTTAGAACATGCAAAGCAAATAACTTCTAGGTTTTGTAAACTTCTAATGCAGACAGTCTTGACACCAGGAGAGGAGCTGGATGTTTTAGTAAGAACAGCTCCACCCAAACTTGTCTCCTGCCCAAATGGAGCAGACTGGCAAGGCAAGGGGAGTGTAACTGACTAATTTAGGGCTTGCCTGACCTATTAAGACATTCAAGATACTGACTGTCCCAAACCTGAAAATGAGAGGTATGCATTCAGGATATTAACAGTTGAAAAGAAACTTATTCCTGTGGTCCACATTGTGAGAGAAATCCCTTCGTTATCCTCTGGCTAAAAAACAAACAGTAAGTTCTGGAGTGCAGGGCTCGTCTCTGCACAAAATTCCTACCGCTGTTGGTGGGATCTGCGTACATTGATCTATGGCAATATTTACCCACAAGAGCTGCTGGATTCCATACAGATGACTGCATGTCGCTAGGATGTCTCAAGATCACCCCCTCTGAGATAAGAATGTGGTCCAAAGACCTTTTCTCATCGGTGAAACAAAAGAGAAACACATCAGTCCCCGGTACTCTGCTGTCATCTGGCCATTTGGATTGAACACCACCTCTGAGAAGGGAGTGGGGTCTAGTGGTTAGAGCAGGGGGGATTGGACTCAGGAGTCCTGGGTTCTATCCTTTGCTCTGAGAAGGGAGAGGGAGGAAATGGGACATGGCTCGGGAAAGATGGGCAGCATCCCCCTGATGCCAGACTTTGAGGGGGCCTGGATTAATTTTACATTCTCTGTGTATATACATATTTTTTTGGTCTGAACAATAGACTTTGCTATTAAACTGCAAAAAAAAAAACCCAAAAAACAAAACAAACACACCACCTGAAACAACAAGGAACCCAACATAGCAAAGATAGTCATTCTCCAGAGAGAGTTAGGGACCCTTTTGCAGCCCCTTCCTCTGCAGCAAAGCCAGCACTGCGGTGAACAGAAGGACCAGGATGGGAGTTTAAATTCATGTTTCACCTAAAAGTACCAGATGTGCTCTGGTGTGTTTGAGACCTGATCTAGTAGCATTTTTAAAAAGAAGACAAACTCCCTAGTTTCCTGACTGTCAGGCAAGACATGGTGGAACCAGAGTGATACTAATGGCTGACCTTGAGATATCCCTCACCAACATTCCACACAAAGATGGACTACAAGCCGTAAGGAACAGTATCCCCAATAATGTCACAGCTAACCTGGTGGCTGAACTTTGTGACTTTGTCCTCACCCATAACTATTTCACATTTGGGGACAATGTATACCTTCAAATCAGCAGCACTGCGATGGGTACCCGCATGGCCTCACAGTATGCCAATCTTTTTATGGCTGACTTAGAACAATGCTTCCTCAGCTCTCGTCTCCTAATGCCCCTACTCTACTTGCGCTACACTGATGACATCTTCATCATCTGGACCCACGGAAAAGAAGCCCTTGAGGAATTCCACCATGATTTCAACAATTTCCATCCCACCATCAACCTCAGCCTGGACCAGTCCACACAAGAGATCCACTTCCTGGACTCTACGGTGCTAATATGCGATGGTCACATAAACACCACCCTATATCGGAAACCTACTGACCGCTATTCCTACCTACATGCCTCTAGCTTTCATCCAGATCATACCACACGATCCATTGTCTACAGCCAAGCTCTACGATATAACCGCATTTGCTCCAACCCCTCAGACAGAGACAAACACCTGCAAGATCTCTATCATGCATTCTTACAACTACAATACCCACCTGCTGAAGTGAAGAAACAGATTGACAGAGCCAGAAGAGTACCCAGAAGTCACCTGCTACAGGACAGGCCCAACAAAGAAAATAACAGAACGCCACTAGCCATCACCTTCAGCCCCCAACTAAAACCTCTCCAGCGCATCATCAAGGATTTACAACCTATCCTGAAGGACGACCCATCACTCTCACAGATCTTGGGAGACAGGCCAGTCCTTGCTTACAGACAGCCCCCCAATCTGAAGCAAATACTCACCAGCAACCACACACCACACAACAGAACCACTAACCCAGGAACCTATCCTTGCAACAAAGCCCGTTGCCAACTGTGTCCACATATCTATTCAGGGGACACCATCATAGGGCCTAATCACATCAGCCACACTATCAGAGGCTCGTTCACCTGCGCATCTACCAATGTGATAGATGCCATCATGTGCCAGCAATGCCCCTCTGCCATGTACATTGGTCAAACTGGACAGTCTCTACGTAAAAGAATAAATGGACACAAATCAGACATCAAGAATTATAACATTCAAAAACCAGTTGGAGAACACTTCAATCTCTCCGGTCACTTGATTACAGACCTGAGGGTGGCTATCCTTCAACAAAAAAACTTCAAAAACAGACTCCAACGAGAGACTGCTGAATTGGAATTAATTTGCAAACTGGATACAATTAACTTAGGCTTGAATAGAGACTGGGAATGGATGAGTCATTACACAAAGTAAAACTATTTCCCCATGTTATTTCTCCCCCCCACCCCACCCCCCACTGTTCCTCAGATGTTCTTGTTAACTGCTGGAAATAGCCTACCTTGCTTGTCACCATGAAAGGTTTTCCTCCTTTCCCCCCCTGCTGCTGGTGATGGCTCATCTTAAGTGATCACTCTCCTTACAGTGTGTATGATAAAACCCATTGTTTCATGTTCTCTGTGTGTGTATATAAATCTCCCTTCTGTATTTTCCACCAAATGCATCCGATGAAGTGAGCTGTAGCTCATGAAAGCTTATGCTCAAAAAATTTGTTCGTCTCTAAGGTGCCACAAGTACTCCTTTTCTTTTTGCGAATACAGACTAACACGGCTGCTACTCTGAAACTTGAGATATCAGTGTCTCTAAAGTTATATTTTCTTTCTCTGGTACAGTTGGGAAGCTCTAACCTCAGTGGTTTGTAACTAGTTTGAAAAAGGCAAGATTTTTTTTTTAATTATCCTCATCCTTTATGGGGAGCAATCACATGGACTAGATTGAAGGGTTTTAACTCTTCATCTCCTGATTACTAAAGGTACATAAAATGTGACACAGACCAGGTGCTCAGGGTGAAACTGCTAGACACAGAGGTCAGATTTAGACACAGGCTGGGGTCAGAGGGCCATTCTTTTGAAGTAGCTGGAATTGCTGTACCTGCTCGTTTCAGCCATTAATTTGGTCCATGGTCTCTTTGAGAGGCACTACAATTCTTGTGTAACTGTTTCAGGCATCATAAGAAGAATTGCATTTAACTCTCCGTTGATCATTTTGGTGCTACTGTAAAATGGTGAACCCACAATGAACCCAAAAAATGTAGTTTCTGTTCCCTTTGGAAATCCAAGATATGAGGCATCAAGGGGCTTCTTAAATCTTTCCTTTTCCTAGTTGTGTCCCTATTTTTTAACTCTCTCATAATTTCTTAGTCCCTCCTTGTCTGTAGTTCCCCCTACTTTTCCTGGAAGGCTTCTTCTGTTGCTTTTCTGCAGAGAATTCTATGACCTCCTTCAGTTTCACTTGGTGTCAGATTTCTAGGCTCAGAAATGGTCACCATCACCAAACCTCCCCCCCCATGAATTGCATTTCTGAAATGTTAATGCTCTCTAATCTATAATATGTGTGCTTTGCTCGGTAGATTGTAAGTACTGTGAAACCAGTGGCTGGGCATTAGGATTTTTGAAGATTATGGGAAAATCCAGACTTCAGGATGGGGTTAGTGTGGGGATGTTTTATTGTTGCAGCCTGAGAGTCTGAGGCTTTTTCTCATTAACGAGAGGTTCTTCCCCAATTGTGTCCTTTCCTCTTCTAGACTGGCAAGTGGCTACGCTGGTGTTAATCCTGACGGCAGCCACGCTCACCTTCCTGTTGTTCCTCGCCTCCCTGGTTTCCTTCTGCCTAGGCACTCCCAGGTGGTACTACAGAGTTGTTGCTGTTCTCCTCTTGGTTGCAGGTACCTATAAGTCACTACTCTAGAAAGAGAATACAAATTTGGCTACTTTAAAGGATAAAGTCTCTCCTGACTTGAGTCTCCTAGAACTCCATTGAAATCCTAGGGCAGGGAAGGATTTGGCCATCAGATTGCTCCAAAAACTGGAGCCTACAGACTAAATAAGATGTGCAGAATTGTGAAATGTGATTCAAACCTGCTTCATCTTTAATGCAGAAGTGCAGCTCTCTGGCTCAAGATGGGAACTCTGGATCTCTTGGGGCCTGCAGCCTTTCTGGGCGGCAACTCTGCATTAAAGATCAGCGGCATTAGTCTGCCCCACTTAGGTGCAGCCCTTAGCCTCCTTCTCACCAGTAGGGGCCTCACCAGGGTGTGTTCACACTTTATCCAGCTGCCAACAGCTAGCCATAGCATGTCCCCATGAGATGCAAAGAACTGCTGTGGTTTAAATTCCTTACCATGCACTCTTGTTATCTAGCAGGCTCTCCAGAAACTGCAGTGTGGCTGTGATAAGCTGTAGTGTGTTGAGTTTAACTGAAGAACACTGGAGTACCATTTTGTTAGGGATGTGGCTACAAGATTCATGAATCTTGTCTACATAAGGCAAAATAAATCTGACATGGACTGAAAAGCAGAATGTTACTGTTTGAGCAGTGGCAGGGGGAAGTGGCAGTTTAGTTTAGGGCCCCAGTTTTCATTGTGCATGAATAAAAATGATCTCTTTTTCTAAAATGTTCCGTGGAAACTGAGATTTAAATTCCCTGTAGTGCTGTGAACCTGGACACAGCAGCAGGGTTGTGTTTATGCTGTAAAATGATTAGGAAATGCAAAGCTATAATGCAAAGCTGGCCTATTCAAGTTCACCCCTTCCAGTGACTGATGTGCAAAAAGAAAACATCAGAGAGCAGAGGAAATTAGAATTTTAAAATCATTTACATTTTAATTCACTTAAGGTAGAAGTCCATTATGAACTCCTTACCTCTTTTTATGGCTCCTTTTTAAAGGGGTTTGAATCCTATAGACAGTGCCTTGAACTGCTTTAATGGCACAATATTACTGTGTTTAGCCCACCTGTTCTCCTTCTCCAAAATCTGGGCTGGGAACATGCATAAAATAGCATTTAGAATCAACCCCTCCTTGTTCTGCTGTTGCATAGCCAAAAATCCAACCAAGACTTTCCAATACCAAAAAATGCCCCGAGTTACACTCTCATCTAAATAGAGATGGTCTAAACTCTACATGGCACACTTCTGCTCTAGATCTTGCAAGTGCCTTAATATGGTACTAATATTAAATTTCATCCCATATGGAAAGTGAGGTGGGGGAAGACTGCTTGAAAAAGAACCTGGCACTATTTGTGGCTTTACTGAATAAGACAGGGAAAAGTGCTGGTGCAGGGTTCCAGCACCAAGGCTCTGAGATAAAGGGCTTGAGGCAGAAGTGAGGTGATGCTGGGCTAACACGAGCAGGACACTCTTGTGAGGGAGATGACAAGTGAGCTAGAGCAAGCAGTGATAGATGCTGAGCTTGGAGGATGCTTATGCTGCTGGCATCCTATCAGGCTGATGGCACTGTGGTGAAGAAGTACACAGCATTGGTACCATTTACACTGGGCCAGGCACACCTGAGGGAAAGAGGGCAATTGTACTTTGCCCAAGAGGCAAGCTGGATGGGAAGGAGGTTGGGAGATCCGTGTGACCAAGACCATTAATCCACTAGCAGCTGCTGCATGAACTTGCTGCATTATTTCTTTCCTCTTCTAGACTTTAACCAGATATCTTTTCCCCATTTCCAGTGGTTCTCCAAGTGTGTGCCTTGATTCTCTATCCAATCAAATTCATCGACAGCAGTATGCTCAAGAGCTACCATGAGTTCAACTGGGGGTATGGCCTGGGCTGGGGATCTGTTATCTTCATGCTGGGTGCAGCCATCCTGTACTGCCTACGCACGGATTTTTACGAGGATGCCTACTACTAGGGTTGGGCAAAGGAGCTGGCCAGCCACAGCAGATCACTGGACTATCATTAGATTGACTGGACCAGAACATGACGGGCGGGGGAGGGAAGAGGGTTGTTGGGTCCACTGGAGTTTTTAGAGTACCTGTTCTAAGACACTGAAATATAAGTTTTGCAAGAAATCAACAAGCCTTAATGAAAGAGGTGGGTGTGAAGATCTGGAACTGGATGCTCATTAAGGTGATAGAGGGAATGTGGAGAGAGAAATGGATTATAGCTCATCAAAATAGCCAGCTATTCTCTCAGTCATCTCATGGTTTTTTCCCTTCCCTTTTTCACAGGACAGTTTTCTCTGAATTGTAGAGAGTGACTTGTATTAGTTAAGAGGTGAAGCATGCTTTTATTTTGATATAATTTTGACACATGGTGCTGTAAGAAATAATTCAGAGCTCGGGTTTTTTAAAGACTTGTCTATTCCATGTGACTTTGGAGCGACCACTAGCTCCTGGAGAAGATAACTGTGCAGAGTTTGACTGCTGCATCTTGCCTTTCGGTGGCTGCACAGTGCAGAATGTCTTCCGATGCAGAGAAGAATAAATTAGAGAAATAACTTGCATATACATTTCTTTCAGTCTTCAATGGCTCAGGTGACATAGCCACTAAAGCGTATGAAGAGAGGTGAGAGCCGTAAAGGTCTGGGATATACGTAGGCAGGCACTGCAGCTTAAGCCCTGTGAAGCTAAGGTGCACAGCAGATGAAGCAGAGGGAGTGCTGCAAAGCAAACATTCCTGAATAGTATGAGCCTTTCTATGCCTGAATTCCTTCCAGCCTATGACAATAATAAAAATACTCCCCCCCAAAAACAAACAAACAAACCAAGGCAAGAGGGAGGAAAAACTTAGGATCTGGCTTAATGGCAACATGTACTGTCAAAAAATACTGTAAGCAATAATTATCTTACTATTGGGTGAATGGGTTTTTATTAGAACATACGTTGTCTTACCTAGGTTGAGTTGTCAAGGTGCCCACAACTACAACTGAGATA
Organism: Dermochelys coriacea; assembly: GCF_009764565.3. NCBI lineage: Eukaryota > Metazoa > Chordata > Testudines > Dermochelyidae > Dermochelys > Dermochelys coriacea. Next base: position 59,422,901 of record NC_050076.1, read on the forward strand.
GGTATCCAGCTAAGCTTTTGTAGCATTACAGCTTGCACAGTAGATCATGTTTATAAATGACTGTATTCCATGGATTTGTACTGACAACTTAGTTGGAATGTTTCTTCTGAAATGTGTTTGGTTCACATGCAGGCCAAATCTCAGAAAATTTTCCTATGGATTAGTACAACCACTTTTTCATTTGGCCTCTGAAATAGGCCAAATTACCTGGTGTACTCCTGGGGGGATTCTGCTGGACTGTGCACCTGCAGAAAATGCCCCTCCTCCTGCAGAATTCCTGCAGAAAACAGCCCAGAAACTGCACAAGGGGCGGGGGACATCCATGGGTGCACTTTTTTTGGGGTGGGGATTGCCCCCCCAAAGAGAGGCAAGGCATCGGGGTGGCACATGGGGTTACCTGCCACTGCCCCACCTCCTTCTGCAAGCGCAGAGCTGCCCAGCTGAAGGAGGCTATGCCTGGGCTCTGCTGACACTGCAGCTGGGTCCTAGTGCTAGTTATGCTCCTCTTCTGTGTGCTGGGAGCCTTCCTATTTTCTGTGCAACAATGAGTGACTGCAGTGGGGCTGGGTAAGGGGGAGGTGGGGAGAAATGAGGGAAGGGGGATGAGTGGGGATGGAGGAAAGAGGCAGTATGGAAGGAAGGGGCGGTGGAACAGGGGAGGGGAAGGGAATATGGGAGTGAGGGGAGGGAGCTGGAGAAGAAAAGGGGATAGGGGAATCGCAGGGGGAAAGTGGGAGCCCAGCATGCAGCATCCCCTTGGCAGCAGCTGGGGCTCTCCCGTTAAGCAGGCCCATCGACCCCTCACCCTGACAATTCCTACCCCCCTACACTTGGACCCCTCTGAGGAGCCCCCCCAGACTCTCACCCCACTGATCCCCAATCAGCTGCACCTGGACACCCATCCCATCAACCTCCACTCCTCCAGCACCTGGACTTCCCCACTGAGCCCCCCACACCAAGCCCCATCTCCCCACACCCAGACCCCTTTGCTGAGTGCCAACCACCTTCACCAGGATCCCCTGCTGAGTCCCATTGCCCCTGCACCTGGAACCCCCCCCTCCCCGCAAACCTCTGTGCATTCAGATCTCCCACTGAGCCACCCACACCCAGAATGCCCCACACAGAAATCTCTCACCCCACACCTGGATCCCCCCACACTAAGCCCCTCCATGCTTGGATCCTGCTGGGCTGGACCTGCTCACCCACATCAAGTGCTTCTGGCAAGAGGGACAGGGCCCCAGGGTGTTTCTGGGACAGGCCCAGCCCTTGCATTGTTAGGTTCAGGTGCAGCCTCACTGCAGAGTCCCTATACCAGGGGAAGTGGGGGCTTCAGGGTGATCTCCTATCTCAATGCAGCCAGTGGCCTGTACTTCCCACTGCCATGCTGGAGCCACATTTATTTATTGACAGATAAAATTAGCAGAATTTTGCAGAATTTTAAAATATTGTGCACATAATGTTTAATTTATTAGCACATAATTTTTGGTGCAGAATTCCCTCAGGAGTACCTGAATATACAAATATGGAATTAATATTCACTTTCATGAGCAATTTCAGAATCTTCTGTGGAAGATGTGGGCCACTATGACACTGATACCACGGCCAATGGGACCTGTGGGAGGGGCACCTGCAGGCACGGGCACCACGCACTGCACAGAGCTCCCTGGCCCCTCTGCCTAGGGGCTGGCCATGTCCAGGAGCAGCACAGAACCAAGCTATGCTGTGCCATTGGCCAGGAGCCACCTGAGGTAAGCACCGCCTGGCCAGAGCCTGGACCCTGAACTCCCTGCCCCAGGTTTGAACCCCTCTTGCACTCCAAATCCCTCATCCCCAGCCCAACCCCAGAGCCTGCACCTCCTCTCAAACTCCAACCCCCTGCCCCACCCAGAACCCCTCATTTCTGGTCCCACCCCGAAGCCTAGGGGAAGCCCTGAATCTCCACACACCCACCCAGCCCTGTGGGGGGGTTGGGGAGGGAGCCATGAGTGCCAGCTTGCTCCACTGCAGGGGGAAGCTCCGAGCCTCTACGTCCCCACGGTGTGTGGCCTGCAACTGATTTTTTCTGTGGGTCAATGACCCCTTATAGAAGAAAAGATTCCCCACCTCTGATCTACAGAAGCCATAGATATATAAAAATCAGGAGATTCCCATAATGCACACCTGTTCACTCACATGGTGTCTTCTCAGACCTCATGCTCAACACATTAATTAATCATCATTCTTGTGGATCCTCTAGCTTAATCTAAAAATAGAAAATTCAAAGGTTTGTGGGGTTATCTGACACAGTCCAGGTTGAAACAAAGCAACAGTGCCCCATGTGGTTATGGACAGAACCTGCTCTGTACAATCAGCGTAAGTCACCAGTTGAGATCCAAACAAAGGTGGTGAATACAGGAGCCTGAGAGTGCAATTACTACATATAAGATATATGATATTGTTTGTGTGTTGCTATAATGGGAGCATCCAGAGGTCTGCATCATAGAAAAAAATGGTCCCTGCCCTGAGGAGCTTATAATATAAAGACAGATGAAGTTGGAGGAATGGGATGCAGCATTCTATCAAAATGATCAGAGAGAGATTGCACAGCTTGTTAGAGGTTTTTTCCTCTTATAAAAATTAAGGATTTTTGTATTTCTCTTGCCTTCTTCTTTTCCCCACAACATTTAGCAAAATTAGTTATAAAATCAATCTCCACTTTCTAAGCACTTAGCTACTCCCTTAAACTCCCATCCCAAAGTCATTGTTTCCCATTCTTAAGGTTTCAGAGTAGCAGCCGTGTTAGTCTGTATTCGCAAAAAGAAAAGGAGTACTTGTGGCACCTTAGAGACTAACAAATTTATTAGAGCATAAGCTTTCGTGAGCTACAGCTCACTTCATCGGATGCAGTGAGCTGTAGCTCACGAAAGCTTATGCTCTAATAAATTTGTTAGTCTCTAAGGTGCCATTCTTAAGGTGTTTCTCTGAAGGCAATTAGCTTGCCAGATGTCCGCAGTCGCAGGCTGTGAAGGTGCTTCCTGGAGTGGGGGGGAGGTGGGCTATTTGACCCAGGTGGCTGAAGGGGATAAGGGTATGTCGACACTGCAATAAAAGACACATGGGTGGCATGGGTCAGCAACTAAGGATCAGGCTGTAGGGCTATAAAATTGCAGCCTAGATAGTCCAGGTTGTGGGGGAGCTCAAGCTCTGAGGCCCCTGACTGGAGGGGGTCTCAGAGCCTGGGCTCCAGCCTGAGCCCAAATGTCTACACTGTTATTTTTAGCCCCACCAGCCTGAGTCAGCTGAGCTGATCTCTGAGCCTTGGTGCCATGCAGTGTCGACATAGACAGTGTGGCTGCCGAACCATTGTTGTGGGGTTTTGGCCAGCTAGGCCCCTCCTCTGTTGTTACTATCGCTGGTTTCATTAGTATGATTTTGAGATGGCTGCAGTATTCGCAAGAAAAGCACACAAATCCACCCCTACTGTGCTACAAGCTCAAGCATTATTACGCTGTAAGCAGTAGCGACAATATTACAGGAAATTTGGGACGAGGACTGGAGGAGTGAACCTGGGGAGGTGAATGCCCAGCCTCCCATCCACCCTCCTTCTTCCCAGGGGTAAAACAGGGACCTCATTTCCCACCAAAATTTAACCCCTCTGCCTGTGATTTATTCCTATGGGGTGCTTGGGATTGCTCATATTTATTTGCAAAAACAGCAAGTTCGAACGTTTTCACCTTTTTATCCCATAAACACTGTTTTACATCATCACTAGACATATTCAGGAACTGTTCCTGAGCAATCAAATCACACATTTCTTCAACGTTTGTAATATCTTTCCCCCTCACCCACTTATCCAGTAAATCTCTCATTTGGTTCACATAAACCACATTACTTAATCCAGCCCCCCTCTTAAGGCTTCAAAGTTTTACTCTTTAAATTTCAGGTGTAATCTGAAACTATTTCAAAACCAAGTCCTTAAATTTACCATAATTGGAAGCATCACCAAGTGGCATCTTATTGAATATGCCCAGAGCTCTCCCAGTCAACTATGCAACCAAAGTAGTTATCTTTTGATCCTCAGGAATCACATAGAGCATACACAGTCTCTCAAAGGTAATGAAATATGCAGGAATGTCACCAGATTCGCTATATGGTGGACACAACTGCTCCCACTTATGGATTTTTGGAGAGGTGGAGCTCCCTGGTGTGGGATTCTGTCTCCTCCACTCCATTACAGCCACTTCATGCTTCTGAGCTTCCCTTTCCCTCTCAGCCCCGAGTTGCCTCAGTTCCATGGCTTGCTTCTGGACCTCAATTTATTTGTCTTTCAATTCCAGGGCTTGTTTCTGGATCTCCATTGTTTCTGGATCTCCAGAGATCTCCAGCTCTCTCGTGGGCTGCTTTCTCCCTGGCATTTTCTGCTTCCAATAATTCCATACATCTTTTATGTTCTCTCATTTTCCGCTGCCTGAAATCTGCAGAGCTCCAACATTTTGGTAGATTCACTTTCACTCATTTTTCTATTTTTCCTGTCCCTACTTCTCTTGCCCAAAATAAGCAAACAGAAAATAACAAACCAGTAACCACTTTGTCTGTTCTCCAGTCACCACAGTCACTCAAAATCACCACCAGTGTTTCAGGGCAAAAAACTGTGCACACTATCCTGCTTGACTACGCCACAGTGATGGGTTTGGGCCCTTTGGGGGTGTCATCTGATGTGCTGGGGTGCCACTGATTCAGCCTATTCTGCCAGTCTGGGTCCCCTTTACCTGGCCTTGCTGGGCTAGGCTCACAAGCCTCTTCCCATACAGGCAGGGCCACACCCAACTGCACAGAGATACAGAGATCCTCTCTGGAAAGATTCAGCCTTAGGGGCTTGCCCCAACACCTTGATGCCCACTCCCTTTATGGGGTACAAACCCAAAGGTTTTATGAAATTCACCCCTTTCCTCAATGTGGAGGGAGATATCCACAACTCCCCCCCCCCAGTTAGGAATTACATAAACTGGGTTATATTATAAACAAGAAATAAGTTTATTAACTACCAAAAGGTGAATTTTAAGTGAAGATAAGAGATAACAGACAGCACAAAGCAGATTACTGACCAAATAAAGCAAAATATCCAAGCTAAGCTCAGTATACTTAAGAAACAGGTTACAAAATGTAAATTCTCACCCTAAATGTTATTTTATGCAGGTTGCAAAGTTTCTGTGGTTCAGAGTTCCAGTTATATATTTCTTTTCAGACTGGACCCCTGTCTCAGTCTGGACACCCACCCTTTGCCTTCCCTTCAGGTGGCTTTAGCGGTCTCTCTTCTTGGGCAGACAGGCCATGGAGAGGAGGAGTCCCATTTGCCTTCCTCCCCACCCTTAAATAGGATTTACATAAGGTGGGAATTCTTTGTTTCCCAAACATGACCCCCCTTCCCTTCCAGTGGAAAGTTACAAGAAGTCCCAGGTAATGTTTAGCATCAGGTGACAAGACCACCTGATCAGTGTCAGAGTTAGGTCTCCGGATGCCTCCCAGGAGGGAGAGAGATTAGTATCTTCATGGTTTTGTTGTTCTTTCCTGATAGCTCATCAAATTTGATGGCCTGTTGTCTGGTGGGTGTCTTCCCAGTACACACCCAGGTGTAATTGTTACATAGTCCATATTTCTAACTTTAGATATAGAAATGATACATGCATACAAATTGGATAAACACATTCAGTAAATCATAACCTTCCCAATTATACCTCACAAGACCCATCTTGCATAAAGTATATCTCAGTTATGTCATATTCATATCATAAGCATATTTTCATAAAGAATATGGAGTGAAACATCACATGCACTTTCCACAGTTGCCTCTTTATCACTTAACCTGCACTTTAGATTTATAGATGCATAGGGTTTAAAGACGGAAGGGACTATTAGATTATCTAGTCTGTCCTCTGGTATATCATGCAGTTACATTTCACCTAGTTACCTCTGTATGGAGCCCAATAACTTGTTTGGCTAAAGACAGGCATCCAAGCCCAGCTCTTCGGTATTTAGGCCCCTAACTTCCATTGAAATCAATGCTTAGAAAAGGACTTGGTGCTGTGGAACGGTGAGGGAGGGCTCCATGGAAATCAATGGAAGTCAGGAACATCCATATCTTTGAGGATTTGGGCCCCAGTCTTCATTCAAAGTCTCCAGCCAAAATGAAGAATCCACCACCTCCCTTTGTAGTTGGTGCCAATTAACCTTCACCATTAATGTGTGCCTTTATTTCTAACTTGAATTTGTCTGGCTTCAGTTTCCAGCTATTGGTTCTTGTTATGTCTTTCTCATCTAGATTAACGAGCCCTACAATACTGTGTATTTTCTCCCTATGAAGGTATTTAGACACTAATCAGGTCACCTCTTGATCTGTTTGATAAATTTAACAGATTTTGTTCCTCCGTGTATCACTGTAAGGCATTTTTTTTAGTCCTCAATTAAATTTTGTGGTTCTTTCTTGCACGCTCCCTGATTTTTCAACATACTCCTTAAAATGTGGACACCAAAACTGTATGCAGTATTCGAGTAGTGGTCTCACCAAGGTAAAATAATCTCTCCACTTACTGCTTCCCATTTAACTGTCTTTCTAATGTTTAAAATACATAAATAAAATGCTGTTTTCCCCTCAGTATTGACACTTACTTACAGAACATGTAAAATGCTGTGGAATAAAAGGTGCTAATTAATGAAAAATATCTAAATGTACTTTGCTTTACTGGGATTCAGTGAATTGAAATGGCTGCTTTATTGGGATGATTCCAGATCATTCATTGAGTTAGTCTGACTGAGTAGTAATAGCTGTTAACTGGGACAGTATTAACATACATCTTGTTTAATGGAACTGCATTTCACTAGTGCTAAGGAAGTGACATGTAATCTGGTGTGAATTGCAAAACTCTGCTCTTTAAAGCTGAAGCTGCCAAACACAGACTAAGGGAGACCCTGGCTTAAATGCAGCACTGTGCTGCACGGAGGAGCCAGAGATTATCTATGTGACTCATCACAAAAGAGGTAGTTCTAGTTCAACCTGCTCACCACCTGAATCCCTCTCTGCACAAGGCCTGACAGCGTGGGGGAGGGACAAGTGGAACATAAGTTTCAGAAACTGTAGAATAGTGAAACTGGCTCTTCACAACAACAGCTACATTGAGAACATTTTATTTTCTCTTCAAGTTACTTACAATCTTAGCCCTTAACACCAGGTGAACAAAGTGGTTTCTAATTCTTATATACAACACTCTGTAAGATTCTATCTAATACCTGAATGTTCCCAGCTGGAGCTGTGGATCTAGAAGATCTTGAAGGGGTATCAGATCTGCTGGAGGATTTAATAAGCCAAGCTCCCCACTGTATGGCTGATTTGTGCTAGGCAGGTGGCCTGCTTTGGCCCTAGAGGCCAGAGGAGGATCACCTGTATGGGGTGCTCCTCCTTTAGTGTACAGCCAACAGTGGGGGTTCTCCAGCTATTTTTTCCTGTCCCTGATGCCAGTGTGACAGGGAAAAGGGAATGTGGCTGAAGGTAAGGTGGCCGGGCCAGGATTCCCATATTCCACATCAGTCCTCAGTTGTGTTTTTAGCCCCTTGGAACCGTTTACAGTTGCTGCAAGCTGGAGCAACCTAAGGGTTGCATTGCTGCTTGGATATTACTGAGTGGGGGTGGGCACATAAGAACCTAGGAAAGAGTGGCCAGCACAGATGCTGTAGCAGAGTTAGAAGTGTGCAAAGGTGAGCTTTAAGCCACCTTTGCACCACCAACCTCAGGACCTACATTCTGCACCAGCCACACCCCAAATCTGGGTCTACAAATCTAAGAAACCTAAACTTTGGGGCTAGCAGATCTTGTAACCTGTGCTGAGGCATGATTCTAGGATGCATTGGCTCATATGAACTACCTGCAGGGAGAATTTTTCAAGGCCTGACTGTTTAGCTTACCCACTCTCGCCAGTGAAATGATTCCAGTGCCATTTAGAAGTGCACTAAAAAAGGTAGGGAGAAGGAAAGAGAGCAAGAGCATGTGCGTAACTCAGAAGCTAGGCTGGGAAAATCAATAGAACATGGAAGTTTCCCTGCACTCTGACTGGAATGAGACAATTGTAAAGCTTAGCCTTTGCACCTGGATCACTTTAATGAATTTCCTAAATTCTGCCGCATGTTCTTGTGAGTGTCTTAAAGCTTGCTAGCAGCTGATGAAGCTTGCATCCATTCTAACAGCTAAGGAAATTAACGCCAAAAGTCAGCATCCTGACTCCTCAAAAATAATCCTGTGCAACAGATCTCATAAAAGGCTTTTGAATGAAACAAATGTGAAATTCCTAGGCCATGATAAAGAGTTTTCCAAAAGTGAATGACACTTATATTTTGTCTTAGTCCAAAATCTCAGTCATGTTGTCTAATCTACCCTAAATTAATATTTCTCATCATAAGAGCATCAGAGCAGCCATATTGGGTCAGACCAAAAGTCCATCTAGCCCAGTGTCCTGTCTTCTGACAGTGGCCAATGCCAGGTGCCCCAGAGGGAATGAACAGAACAGGGAATCATCAAGTGATCTATCCCCTGTTGCCCATTCCCATTCCTCCATTTGTCTTGAATAATTTGGAGATTTTTGTGGAGGAGAGGGAGCTTAAAAGTAGAATTTGGGGAATACTTGTCACAGCTGCTGAGAACTGTAGCTCTGATCTCTTCCTGGCCTCCTTGTAGACACTCCACTTAGGTCTCAGGCCTGCAACTGTCACTTTTCTTGGAGTACTTGTGGCACCTTAGAGACTAACAAATTTATTAGAGCATAAGCTTTCATGAGCTACAGCTCACTTCATCGGATGCATTTCCACCAAATGCATCCGATGAAGTGAGCTGTAGCTCACGAAAGCTTATGCTCTAATAAATTTGTTAGTCTCTAAGGTGCCACAAGTACTCCTTTTCTTTTTGCGAATACAGACTAACACGGCTGCTACTCTGAAACTTTTCTTGGAGTGGGTTCCTTCAATCTTCTCCCTCCAGACGAGGAATTTAGGCTGCAGCCTCTTGCAATCCACTGTGATACTCTCAGCAGGTCAGTTGAGCACCTGCCATCTTGTTCTCCCAGGGACAATGACAGGGTTATCCAGTGACTAGCCAGACTTCCTAAAGTAAAGTACTATTTATTTAGAACAAAAGCATTACAGAGAAAAAACAATTACATCCATAAAATAATAAATAGCTTTTAGGCAGGTTTATTTTACCAGGCAGCCATCCATCCTCCATGTGGAGACCCTGAAAGAACTAAAGTACATCAGTCCATTTGTGCAGGGCCTGTCCCTCTTGGTCACAGTCTCATCATGTACTGAGTGTGAGTGTCCTTATACAAGATGGTTACTTTATCTCAAATCCTTTGTGTTCTTAGCTTTGTTGAAAAAGATCAAACCAAAGATCTGGTATTTCTCCAGGGGGTGGAACTTGTTACCTATAGAAGGGATATACTTTAATTATCCTCCAGTGACTTTAGACCTGGATGTCAAAGGTATTTAGCTACCTAACTTCCGTTGATTGCCTTTGATGATTTGGGTTGTTAGTTCATGTAGGAAACCCTATGTCACCGTGCGTTTGTGGGTCACAACTGAGAATACCAAATTTAAGACAAACTGCTGAGAAATAGGGCAGATACACCCCCAAACTGGTGGTTATTCACCCTTAAGATATGCCAAACCAAACCAAACCAAAGTAAACATCTGTTTCATCACACTGGCTAACAAGAAATCACAATAGCAGTTTCCTTAGGTATTCCAGTCCTGGTATCACCACCAAAAACATTAGACTTTAAGATGAGCGGTTCTTTACGACCAATTTAATCAAAAGAAAAGTTCTTCTGATCCCAAAGGATCAGCCATGGACCCAGGTCAATATATAACTCAGATCTTACTCAATAATCACACTGTTTCCAATCCTTTAGTATCTAAAATCTAACAGTTTATTTAAAGAAAGAAAGAAAGAAAGGTGAGAGGTATATTACAGGTATGTTAGAAACAAGAAGAAGGTCAGGGAAAGTGTGGGACTCTTAATGAATGGGGGAGGCAACCTAGTGACAGATGATGTGGAAAAAGCTGAAGTACTCAATGCTTTTTTTGCCTCAATCTTCACAGACAAGGTCAGCTCCCAGACTGCTGTCCTGGGCAACACAGTATGGGGAGGAGGTGAGCAACCCTCAGTCGTGAAAGAACAGGTGAAGGACTATTTAAGAAAACTGGACATGCACAAGTCCATGAGTCTGGATGCAATGCATCTAAGGGTGCTGAGGGAGTTGGCTGATGTGATTGCAGAGCCGTTGGCCATTATCTTTGAAAACTCGTGGCGATCGGGGAGATCCCAGACGTTTGGAAAAAGGCAAATATAGTGCCCATCTTTAAAAAGAGGAAGAAGGAGAACCCAGGGAACTACAGGCCAGTCAGCTTCACCTCTGTTCCTGGAAAAATTATGGAGCAGGTCTTCCAGGAATCCATTTTGAAGCACTTGGAGGAGAGGAAGGTGATCAGGATTCACCAAGGGCAAATCAGGCCTGACCAACCTGATTGCTCTCTATGATGAGATACCTGGCTGTGTGGATATGGGGAAGGCAGTGGACATGATATTCCTTGACTTTAGCAAAGCTTTTGATACGGTCTCCTACAGTATTCTTGCAAACAAGTTAAAGAAATATGGATTGGACGAATGGACAAGTCTGTCTAGATTGTCAGGCTCAAAGGGTAGTGATCAACAGCTCAATGTCTAGTTGGCAGCCGGTATCAAGCAGAGTGCCCCAGGGGTCGATCCTGGGGCCAGTTTTGTTCAACATCTTCATTAATGATCTGGATGATGGGATGGATTGCACCCTCAGCAAGTTCGCGGATGACACTAAGATGGGGCGAGATGTAGATATGCTGGAGGGTAGGGATAGGGTCCAGAGTGACCTAGACAAATTGGAGGGTTGGGCCAAAAGAAATTTGATGAGGTTCAACGAGGACAAGTGCAGAGTCCTGCACTTAGGATGGAAGAATCCCATTCACTGCTACAGGCTGGGGACCGACTGACTAAGCGGCAGTTCTGCAGAAAAGGACCTGGGATTACAGTGGACGAGAAGCTGGATATGAGTCAGCAGTGTGCCCTTGTTGCCAAGAAGGCTAACGGCATATTGGGCTGAATTAGTAGGAGTATTGCCAGCAGATCGAGGAAAGTGATTATTCCCCTCTATTCGGCACTGGTGAGGCCACATCTGGAGTACTGTGTCCAGTTTTGGGCCCCCCACTACAGAAAGGATGTGAACAAATTGGAGAGAGTCCAGTAGAGGGCAATAGAAATTATTAGGGGGCTAGGGCACATGACTTATGAATAGAGACTGAGGGAACTGGGCTTTTTTAGTCTGCAGAAGAGAAGAGTGAGGGGGGATTTGATAACAGCTTTCAACTACCTGAAGGGTGGTTCCAAAGAGGATGGAGCTAGGCTGTTCTCAGTGGTGGCAGATGACAGAACAAGGAACAATGGTCTCCAGTTGCAGTGGGAGAGGTCTAGGTTGGCTATTAGGAAAAACTATTTCACTAGGAGGAGGATGAAGCACTGGAATGGGTTACCTAGGGAGGTGGTGGAATCTCCTTCCTTAGAGGTTTTTAAGGTCAGGTTTGACAAAGCCCTGGCTGGGATGATTTAGTTGGGGATTGGTCCTGCTTTGAGCAGGGAGTTGGACTAGATGACCTCCTGAGGTCCCTTCCAACCCTGATATTCTATTCTATGATTCTATGAAATACATACAATATTTTGCTCCCATTAATATAAATCCATAGTCCTGAGGCTTGAGCAGGAAAGAAGCAAAATGGAGATGTTTCCAGGTCCTTTTATAGCTTCTGTCATGTGGCGGGAAACCTATTGTTTCAAACAAAGCCCTCAGCACAGCTAGAGGAAAATTATAGGTAAAAGATGGAGTTTGGAGTCACATGAGCAAATCACATGTCCATGCATGACTTTGCTTAGTCATAGCAGAAAAAGTCCATTATCTGTAGATAGTGTGACTGTCCTTGCCTCCATGGGTCCCGTGTTTCCTGGCAGATTTCGCTAGCCTCAGAGGTTCAATGTGACCCTCCATGTAACCCTTCTTTCTCTAGAGACAAGGGTCACAAGTCTACCGAGCCATTTTCATCATAAACCAGCAAGGGAGGGGAGGAGAAGTTATCCTTCCCTGCACAGTCTCTGTTGCCTCCCAGTCCAAGTGATTAATCAGGGTGCAAATGTGTGTGTGTGGGGGGAAACCCAGGCCCACCCTCTACTCCAGGCTCCAGCCCAGGGACCCTAATAGTATCAGCTATGGTAGCTGACCTTTTAGAAACATGACATGTACAATTCCCTGGGCTACTTCCCCCCACAACAGCCCCCACTTCCTCAAGCTCCACTTCACCCTTACCTCAGGGCCTCCTTCCTTGTACCTGATATGATGTGTACTACTCAGCCTTTCCAAGAGCGCAACTTCCTCCCACAGCTCCTGACATGCACCCCCACCTGACTAACTGGGAGGCTTTTAACTAGTTTCAGCCAGCCCCTGATTGGCTTCAGGTGTCCCAATCAACCTAGCCTTCTCCCTGCCTTCTGGGAAATTCTTAATTGGCCCCAGGTGTCTTAATTGACCTGCAGCAGCTTCCATTTCACTTATCCTGGTACCAGGGATTTGTTTAGCGTGGAGCTAACCTCTCTCTCTCCCACGACTCTCCCATAGCCTTCTAGCTTGGAGGAAGGTGGGAAGCTGCTACTCCTGCTGCTACTAGGCCCTAAGCTCTCCCTGCTACTCCAGCTGCTCCCCTGGCTGGGCCAGACACCCCCACCCCGTTCTCTGCTACCTGCTTGCTGGACCCCCCACTCTTGGGTGCTGCTACTGCTCCAACTGCAGCCCTGGGTGGGGAAGGGGCTGCTAGCCCACTCCCCAGAGAGGAGGAGTGAGGGACCCCAGCCACTGCTGTTGTGGATACCACCACCAGCACCACCACCTGAGAGGGGTCCTTTCTGCCTGCCTGGACCACCACCTGGAATTCCTGGAGCTGCTGCTGCTGCAGAGGCCGCTGCCTGGAGCTGCTGAAGCCCGAGGAGGAGAAGAAGAGGATCATCTGCCAGTGGGGTAGCACCTAGAGACTTTGCAGACCACCGTGGAGGGGGCCCTAAGACTGAGTAATTTTCAAACTGTGCTCTTGTGGTGGGGGTTTTGACTGTGTTTGTAGGGACACCGGGGGTGTGGCGTGGAGCTGCCCCCCCGATCCATCTGTGTGTCCCCCCCCAAACCCCACCACTATTATTACCACCGCTGCCCCCTCCACCACCCCCACTGGCTGTATACCATCTGCCTCAGCTCCTGCCTCTGGACTCAGCTGCTTGCTTGGCTTGCCACGCCCTATTTCCACCCTTTGGGCCAGAAGCAGCAGCAAGCTAAAAAAAGACTTGTGCAAGTGCACATGGGCACATGTGCCCCCCCTGGACTGCCTACCCCCCAGCTTTGCCCTTTACTACCTGCCCCATTTGCTACTTGCTTTGCCTCCTCTTTTGCTCCAGCCCCCCTTACTAGCTTCAGTTTGTTTGCCTGCCCCGCCCATTTCCTTCTGCAGCCTTTGTTTGTTTGCCCCGCCCCAGTCTCTGAAGCTAGCCCCTTGGTTTCCCTGTTCTACCCCCAGACCGCTTAGCCCCTCGCTCCGTGTGCCCATGCCCCCGCCCATGCGCTTGTGCAATTCCCCTTTTTAGTTGCAACCCTCTTCACTGCACCCTCAATGTTGTTGAATCCCCCCCCCCCGCGTAGTGCACCAAGAGGAGCCGGAATTTCCACCTTGTGTCGGTGACTGACCCCTAACCCCTGATTGCCCCCCGTCCAGCTCACCCCTTTTGGCGCCCTCCTCCCCTGCCTGCAGCCTAGCGGGGAGGAGTGGTCGACCTGCTTCCCCTCTCCCCTCCTCCTTTTGGTATCCCCCTTTCCTCCTTGCTCATGATGGCGGGGGTTGAGACGGGTGAGACCTTTCCAGTAGCCCGAGCTCTCCCTCCCCCGCCTGCCCCTCTGTCACCCCCCCCAAGCTTCTACGTCCGCTGCCAAACCATCTGCCATCGCCCCCGCTGGGGCACCAGCAGCGACGGGCACCGGGGTGACCTCCACTGCTGCCACGTCTATCACCCCCTCAGATTTGGGGGGAGTCCTCCCAGCCGGCGGGAAGGGCCAGGGGAAGAAGAAGGGGAAGGGCCCCGCTAAAAGACCAGGCCCTCCATGGCAGGGGCTGTCCCCGATGCCCCGGCCCCATCTCCAGCTGGGGCGCCCCTCCCCGCTGTTCCCTCCACCAGCTCTGCAGGTGTCCCTCCCCCGGCCCCTAGAGCATACGCCCAGGTGGCGGCAGCCCCTTCGCCTGCCGCTACATCATTTCTCCAGCCCACCGCCTCCGCTACCATCTATAGCGGCCGGGGCCCCTTTCCCACCATGACCAGGAAGCACGGCGTCCGTTGCCTCCTGGTGCCCGCCTCACCCCACGTGGAGACCTATGTGCGGGCGTTGGCGAGGGTGGTGGGGCCCACGGCCATTGTGGCGGCCTCCAAAATGTATGGCAAGGTCGTCTTCTTCTTAGCATCGGAGGCCGCCGCCCAGGAGGCGGTGGAGAAGGGCCTGGCGGTGGGGGGCGTGTTCGTCCCCTTAGAGCCGCTAGAGGATCTGGGCGTCCGCCTGGTCCTGACCTCCGTCCCTCCCTTTCTCCCCAATGCCGCCCTGTTACCCACCCTTTCTACCTTGGGAAAGCCCATCTCTGTCATCAGCCCTCTCCCGTTGGGCTGCAAAGACCCCGCCCTCCGTCACGTCCTCTCCTTCCGCCGGCAAGTGCAGCTTCAACTGCTGCCGGCGGCGCGCGACGGAGAGGCACTGGAGGGGTCCTTCCTAGTCCCCTACCAGGGGGCCCGTTACAGGGTGCATTATTCCACGGGAGAGGCCCGGTGCTACCTCTGCCGGGCGATGGGGCACGTCCGGAGGGACTGCCCCCTGGCCCGAGAAGGAGGGGCATCCAGGACAGCCGAGCCCCGGCAGGACACCGACCCCGTCATCGCAGACGCCCCTGGCTGCCCGGCACCCGAAACCGCCCCTCCTCCTTCCCAGTCCACCATTGCTCCTGCTCGGGCCCAAGGGGTACCTCCCCCACTATGCCCAAACGAGCGGGAGAACCCCGCCACCGCTGCTTGCAATCTGGCGAGGCCTGTGGAGGAGGGTGCGGCAGGGACACCGCCCTGCATGGGAGAGGGCCCGCCCCAAGGGGAATCTTCCCTCCCTTGTGCTGCCCCACCGTTACCCCCTCGAGTCCCTGAGCCATCGCCTCTGCCCCCTGACACAACCCCTGCTAGCCAGCCCCCGGATGAAGCCATGGAGGGCTGGGCCCTAGTCAAGGGGAAGCGGGGCAAGCGGAAGGCTCGAGCTCCGCTCCTCCCATGTGACGCGGAGGCCCCCCGGAAGACCAGGAAGGGGGGCACCGATGCCGAGCCTTCCGCTCTACCCACGGGTGTGTTCCACCCACCAGAGCCGGCTGGGGAAGACGTGGCAGCACTGGAAGACGGTATCTCCCCTCCATGGGAGTCCCTCCCCTCCAAGACCCCCGAGGCACCATCTGAAACCCCAGTGTGCCCCGAAGTAACCATCGCGTCAGGTGCCGGCGGGGAGAATCCCGGGGTAGCGGAAAACAATTTCCCCTCTATATATGAGGAGATCGAGGCCCTGGGTCTGACCCCGGTCACCCAAGGGGAGGACGATCCTATGCCAGCGGGCCTCGATCTGGGCGACTTCTTTCCAGCCCCCCTTTCCCCATACTCCCTCCCCCTAACCGTTGCTTCTGCTCCCACCTCCGAGGAGCCCCTGGACTCCTCCATCAACCCGGCTGCAGAAGGCACCCTGCTGAGAGCCACCGAGCCAGTTGAGGCGACGGCCAGTGCCACGCGGCTGGAACCTGAGTCACCAGGGGCATCCCTCGCTGGTGAGGAGCATTCGACCTCCTTTCCGGGAGAGGACCCTACAGAAGAAAGTCCACCTCCTGATGCCGTGGCTGCCAAATCCACCAGACAGCTTGCGCCCGGCATCGGTGAGAGCCCTCTCTCGACCCAGACTCTCACCTCTACCGCTGCCCCTGCCCTTCTCCCGCCCACCTCCCGAGATATTATTGCCACCCCTGGGACAGTCTCCTTCCCCTTTCCAACAGATGACTCCCAGGGAATGGCCTTTGTGTTTGCCCGTCCCGACCCACCAGGGGCTGCTATCCTCCCTCCGCCGCCCCCTATCGCCCCAGCATTCAGGTCAACCCATCAAGAGCCCCGTCGGGGGTCCGCACCCTGTCTGCCCGTCCCGCTGGGCCAGGGGGCTGTACCAAGGGCCCCATCGGGAAGCAACCAGACCATAACCCCAGCCCCCCATGCGCTGCGAGAGGAGTTGCGGGAGTTCCTAGAAGACGTCCGTGGCTCCCGCAACAAAGTCCAGCTCGCCCTCCAGCGATGGGGGGACTTTAATCAAATCCTCCGGGCCGCAAGGGCCCTCATGGGGGAGGGGAAAAGGACCGGGAGACAGGGCGCCGCGGCCTACCAGCGGGTCCGCCACTTCCGTGACTCCTTACTCACCTACGGGGTGGGTCACGGACTGCTACGCGGCCCGCCGGGAGCCACGAGCATCCCTGCCGGCGAGGATCCCCCCCAGCCCTCCTCATGGCACCCTTTACCATCGCAACATTGAACACCCGTGGCTGTAAGATGGGTCTCCGCAGGTCCCAGGTGCTCTCCTTCCTTCGAGAGGGAAGGTACTCTGTGGTTTTCCTGCAGGAGACCCATACGGATCCGACCGCCGAAGACAGCTGGCGGCTGGATTGGGGGACAGGGTCTACTTTAGCCACCTCACAGTTCATACGGGTGGAGTGGCGACCCTGTTCTCCCCCGACCTACGGCCCGAGGTGCTGGGGGTCGCCGAGGCTGTGCCGGGTCGCCTGCTGCACCTCCGGGTCCAAATGGAGGGGCTCGTAGTCAACCTCGTCAACATCTATGCCCCAGCAGCGAGCCCGGAGCGGCTGCAATTCTATCAGCAGGCATCCGCCTTCCTCGGCACCTTGGATCCTCAGGAGTGCCTGGTCCTGGGAGGGGACTTTAACATCACCCTTGAGGAACGGGACCGCTCGGGGACCGAGAAGAGCCCGGCCGCCGTCGCCGTCCTCCAGGAGATAGTCGAACACCACTCCCTGGTGGACGTCTGGCGCGACCACCACCCGGATGACACTTCCACGTTCACCTTTGTCCGGGTGGAGGTCCATCGGTCGCGCCACTCCCGGTTGGACCGCATCTATTTATCACGCTTTCATCTTACACGAGCCCACTCCTCCAGCATCCGGCCGGCCCCATTTTCGGACCATCACATAGCCACCGTGACAGCCTCCCTCTGCGCGGAGAGGCCGGGGCCGGCCTATTGGCATTTTAACAACAGCTTGCTGGAGGATGCGGGCTTCGTGGCGTCCTTCCGGGAGTTCTGGCTGGCCTGGCGAGGGCAGCGGCGTGCCTTTCCCTCGGCACGGCGGTGGTGGGACGTAGGGAAGGTGCGCGCCCGGCTCTTCTGCCGTGACTACACCCGGGGCACCAGCCGACGGAGGGATGCAGCGATAGAGCAGTTGGAACGGGAGGTCTTAGAGCTGGAGAGGCGTCTGGCCGCCAGCCCCGAGGATCCACCCCTCTGCGGAGCGTGCCGGGAGAAGCGGGAGGAGCTCCGGAGCCTCGAGGACCATCGGGCCCGGGGTGCCTTTGTTCGATCCCGCATCCGTCTCCTTCGGGAGATGGATTGCGGCTCCCGCTTCTTCTATGCCCTGGAAAAAAAGAGGGGGGCTAAGAAACATATCATCTGCCTACTGACTGAGGATGGCACCCCCCTCACGGATCCGGTGGAGATGTGCGAGAGGGCGAGAGCCTTCTACGCAAGCCTTTTCTCCCCGGAGCCGACCGATCCTAACGCTTGCAGAGTGCTGTGGGAGGAGCTCCCGACGGTCAGCGTGGGCGACCGAGACCGGCTAGAGCTGCCTCTCACTCTGGCCGAGTTCTCGGAAGCCCTCCGTCGCATGCCCACCAATAAATCTCCGGGCATGGACGGGCTGACCGTGGAGTTCTACCGCGTGTTCTGGGACGTCCTGGGCCCAGACCTAGTCACCGTCTGGGCCGAGTCTTTGCAGAGCGGGGTCCTCCCTCTTTCGTGCAGGCGAGCCGTGCTGGCCTTATTGCCGAAGAAGGGGGACCTCCGCGATTTACGAAATTGGCGTCCCGTCTCGCTCCTCAGCACGGACTACAAAATCGTGGCAAAAGCCATCTCCCTGAGGCTAGGGTCCGTGCTGGCGGACGTGGTCCACCCAGACCAGACCTACACCGTCCCGGGCCGCAGTATCTTCGACAACCTCTATCTGGTCCGGGACCTATTGGAACTTGGGTGTAGGGATGGTCTGTCGTTCGCCCTCCTGTCCTTAGATCAAGAGAAGGCGTTCGACAGGATGGATCACGGGTATCTCCTGAGCACTCTGCAGGCATTTGGCTTCGGACCCAGATTTGTGAACTTTCTCCGGGTGCTGTACGCTTCCGCAGAGTGTCTGGTAAGACTCAACTGGACCCTGACCGAACCGGTCAACTTCGGGCGAGGAGTACGGCAGGGGTGCCCCCTCTCAGGCCAGCTCTACGCTCTGGCGATCGAGCCCTTCCTCTGTCTCCTCCGAAGGAGGTTGACAGGGTTGGTGCTGAGGGAGCCGGAGCTGCGGCTGGTCCTGTCGGCGTACGCTGATGACGTGCTCCTCATGGTCCAGGACCCGGGCGACTTGGTGCGAGTGGAGGCTTGCCAGGCCATCTATTCAGCAGCCTCCTCTGCGCGGGTCAACTGGGTCAAGAGCTCTGGCTTGGTGGTAGGGGACTGGCGGCAGGCGAGCCCCCGCCCACCCGCGCTTCAAGCCATCCGGTGGAGCACGGGTCCGCTGCTCTATCTGGGCGTTTACCTTTCTGCCACGCATCCCTCTCCGCCGGAGAACTGGCAGAATTTAGAGGGCGGGGTGATAGAGCGGCTCCGGAAATGGACAGGACTGCTCCGGTGTCTCTCCCTTCGAGGGAGAGCGTTAGTGCTTAATCAACTAGTCCTGTCCATGCTTTGGTACCGGCTCAACACCCTGGTCCCAGCCCCGGCTTTCCTGACCAACCTGCGGACATCGATTCTGGAATTCTTTTGGTCAGGACTGCACTGGGTCCCTGCAGGGGTTCTCCATCTACCTGTGGAGGAGGGAGGGCAGGGCCTCAAATGTCTGCTTACTCAGGTCCATGTCTTCCGCCTCCAGACCCTGCAGAGGCTCCTTTATGGTGCAGGTAGTCCGGCGTGGAGCATACTGGCGCACGCCTTCCTGCGCCGCTTCCGAAGGCTCCGATACGACCGACAGCTCCTTTATCTCCATCCGAGAGGTCTTCCGCGAGACCTCTCCGGGCTGCCGGTCTTCTACCAGGACCTCCTCCGGACCTGGAAACTCTTTACAACGAGCAGGTCCGTGGCGGCCACCGATGGGGCAGATCTCCTCGCGGAGCCCCTGCTACACAACCCCCAGCTCCGTTTGCAGGTGGCGGAGTCCCGCTCGGTGCGCCAGAGGTTGGTCCTGGCGGAGGTCACAAGAGTCGGAGACCTCCTGGACTATGACCGGGGAGACTGGCTGGATCCCCTAACCTTCGCTCAGCGCATGGGACTTTCCAGACCTTGTACTCCCCGATGCATACTTCAGGAGGTGAAGGCCGCTTTGCCGCCCGCTGCTCGGGTTTATCTCGACCGGGTCCTGCACGAGGGCACGCCCCGCCCACCCACTACCCCAGGCCCGCCGGACCTTTTAATTGGACCCCTCCCCCGTGGACCCAACCGATCCCTTCACCCCTTCACTAGAAGCCGGCTGCACGAGATGCAGCTGGTCTGTTTTCAAACCGCGCCAAGAAACATCTCTACACGCTCGTGTTCCACACCCTTCACGCCCGCACCCTCGTGTCCCGCCCCGATACAAAATGGCGGGACCTCCTGCCACCTTTGGAGGGTGAAGAGCCCCGGTGGGCCAGCCTATATTCCATCTTAGTCCCAAAGCCCGCCGGGGATGTCAGTTGGCGGCTCCTTCACGGAGCCGTGAGCACGGGCGTGTACTTGGCGCGGTTCACCACAATCCCAGACACCTGCCCCTTTTGCGGCGTGAGGGATACCCTGGCACATGTCTACCTGGAGTGTGCCAGGCTGCAGCCCCTATTCCGGCTCCTCACCAATATCTTATTACGTTTTGGTTGCACTTCTCCCCTCACCTTCTCATTTATGCACTCCCTATCCGTGGCCCCACAAAGTCCCGGGATCTCCTGGTCAACCTCCTCCTGGCCCTAGCTAAAATGGCCATCTACAAAACCAGAGTGAGGAGGTTGGCCGATGGAGTCTCCTGTGACTGTAGGGCCTATTTCCGATCCTCGGTCCGTTCACGTATCCGGGCAGAGTTCCTCTGGGCGGCGTCCTCTGACTCCCTTGACGCCTTTGAGGAGCAGTGGGCTCTGTCCGGGGTTCTCTGCTCGGTGTCCCCGTCCGGTTCCCTTCTTTTGACCCTTTGACCGCACTCCTGTCCCTGTTATTTTATTAGTTGTCCCCCGGAATTTTTTGGGTATCTAGGTCCTGTGGATCCCCCTTTTAGGCTGGGGGGGACCTTTTAGCAGTGGACGGGCTTCGCCCGCCCACTTCCCGGATCCCAATAAGACGACTCTCCCATAGCCTTCTAGCTTGGAGGAAGGTGGGAAGCTGCTACTCCTGCTGCTACTAGGCCCTAAGCTCTCCCTGCTGCTCCAGCTACTCCCCTGGCTGAGCCAGACACCCCCCGTTCTCTGCTACCTGGTTGCTGGACCCCCCACACTTGGGTGCTGCTACTGCTGCAACTGCAGCCCTGGGGGGGGGCTGCTAGCCCACTCCCCAGAGAGGAGGAGTGAGGGACCCCAGCAACTGCTGTTGTGGATACCACCGCCACCTGAGAGGGGTCCTTTCTGCCTACCTGGACCACCACCTGGAGTTCCTGGAGCTGCTGCTGCTGCAGAGGCCGCTGCCTGGAGCTGCTGAAGCCCGAGGAGGAGAAGAAGAGGATCATCTGCCAGTGGGGCAGCACCTAGAGACTTTGCAGACCACCGTGGAGGGGGCCCTAAGACTGAGTAATTTCCAAACTGTGCTCTTGTGGTGGGGGTTTTGACTGTGTTTGTAGGGACACCGGGGGTGTGGCGTGGAGCTGCCCCCTGATCCATCTGTGTGTTCCCCCAACCCCCACCACTACTACCACCACCACTGCCCCCTTCACCACCCCCACTGGCTGTATACCATCTGCCTCAGCTCCTGCCTCTGGACTCAGCTGCTTGCTTGGCTTGCCACGCCCTATTTCCACCCTTTCGGCCAGAAGCAGCAGCCAGCTAAAAAAGACTTGTGCAAGTGCACATGGGCACATGTGCCCCCCCTGGACTGCCTACCCCCCAGCTTTGCCCTTTACTACCTGCCCCATTTGCCACTTGCTTTGCCTCCTCTTTTGCTCCAGCCCCCCTTACTAGCTTCAGTTTGTTTGCCTGCCCCGCCCATTTCCTTCTGCAGCCTTTGTTTGTTTGCCCCGCCCCAGTCTCTGAAGCTAGCCCCTTGGTTTCTCTGTTCTACCCCCAGACCGCTTAGCCCCTCGCTCCGTGTGCCCGTGCCCCTCCCATGCGCTTGTGCAACTCCCCATTTCAGTTGCAACCCTCTTCACTGCACCTTCAATGTTGTTGAATCCCCGCCCCCCATAGTGCACCAAGAGGAGCCGGAATTTCCACCTTGTGTCGGTGACTGACCCCTAACCCCTGATTGCCCCCCGTCCAGCCCACCCCTTTTGGCGCCCTCCTCCCCTGCCTGCAGCCTAGCGGGGAGGAGTGGTCGACCTGCTTCCCCTCTCCCCTCCTCCTTTTGGTGTCCCCCTTTCCTCCTTGTTCATGATGGCGGGGGATGAGACGGGTGAAACCCCTCCAGCAGCCCAAGCTCCCCCTCCCCCGCCTACCCCTCTGTCACCCCCCCAAGCTTCTACGTCCGCTGCCAAACCATCTGCCATCGCCCCCGCTGGGGCACCAGCAGCGACGGGCACCGGGGTGACCTCCGCTGCTGCCACGTCTCTCACCCCCTCAGATTTGCGGGGAGTCCTCCCAGCCGGCGGGAAGGGCCAGGGGAAGAAGAAGGGGAAGGGCCCCGCTAAAAAGACCAGGCCCTCCATGGCAGGGGCTGCCCCCGATGCCCCGGCCCCATCTCCAGCTGGGGCGCCCCTCCCCGCTGTTCCCTCCACCAGCTCTGCAGGTGTCCCTCCCCCGGCCCCTAGAGCATACGCCCAGGTGGCGGCAGCCCCCCCGCCTGCCGCTACATCATTTCTCCAGCCCACCGCCTCCGCTACCATCTATAGCGGCCGGGGCCCCTTTCCCACCATGACTAGGAAGCACGGCGTCCATTGCCTCCTGGTGCCCGCATCACCCCACGTGGAGACCTATGTGCGGGCGCTGGCGAGGGTAGTGGGGCCCACGACCATTGTGGCGGCCTCCAAAATGTATGGCAAGGTCGTCTTCTTCCTAGCATCGGAGGCCGCCGCCCAGGAGGCGGTGGAGAAGGGCCTGGCGGTGGGGGGCGTGTTCGTCCCCTTAGAGCCACCAGAGGACCTGGGCGTCTGCCTGGTTCTGACCTCCGTCCCTCCCTTTCTGCCCAATGCGGCCCTGTTACCCGCCCTTTCTACCTTGGGAAAGCCCATCTCTGTCATCAGCCCTCTCCCGTTGGGCTGCAAAGACCCCGCCCTCCGTCACGTCCTCTCCTTCCGCCGGCAAGTGCAGCTTCAACTGCCGCCGGCGGCGCGCAACGGAGAGGCACTCGAGGGGTCCTTCCTAGTCCCCTACCAGGGGACCCCTTACAGGGTTCATTATTCCACGGGGAAGGCCCGGTGCTACCTCTGCCGGGCGATGGGGCACGTCCGGAGGGACTGCCCCCTGGCCCGGGAAGAAGGGGCACTCAGAACCCCCGAGCCCCGGCAGGACACCGGCCCCGTCATCGCCGACGCCCCTGGCTGCCCGGCACCTGAAACCGCCCCTCCTCCTTCACAATCCACCATTGCTCCCGCTCAGGCCCAAGGGGCACCTCCCCCACTATGCCCAGACGAGCGGGACAATCCCGCCACCGCTGCTTGCAATCTGGCGTGGCCTGTGGAGGAGGGTGCGGCAGGGACACCGCCAAGTATGGGAGAGAGCCCGCCCCAAGGGGAATCTTCCCTCCCTTGTGCTGCCCCACCGTTACCCCCTCGAGTCCCTGAGCCATCGCCTCTGCCCCCTGACACAACCCCTGCTAGCCAGCCCCCGGATGATGCCATGGAGGGCTGGGCCCTAGTCCAGGGGAAGCGGGGCAAGCGGAAGGCTCGAGCTCCGCTCCTCCCATCTGACGCGGAGGCCCCCCGGAAGACCAGGAAGGGGGGCACCGATGCCGAGCCTTCCGCTCTACCCACGGGTGTGTTCCATCCACCAGAGCCGGCTGGGGAAAACGTGGCAGCACTGGAAGACGGTATCTCCCCTCCACGGGAGTCCCTCCCCTCCAAGACCCCCGAGGCACCATTTGAAACCCCAGTGTGCCCCGAAGTAACCATCGCGTCAGGTGCCGGCGGGGAGAATCCCGGGGTAGCGGAAAACAGTTTCTCCTCTATATATGAGGAGATCGAGGCCCTGGGTCTGACCCCGGTCACCCAAGGGGAGGACGATCCTATGCCAGCGGGCCTCGATCTGGGCGACTTCATCCCAGCCCCCTTTTCCCCATACTCCCTCCCCGTAACCGTTGCTTCTGCTCCCACCTCCGAGGAGCCCCTGGACTCCTCCATCAACCCGGCTGCAGAGGGCACCCTGCTGAGAGCCACCGAGCCAGTTGAGGCGACGGCCAGTGCCACGCGGCTGGAACCTGAGCCACCAGGGGCATCCCTCGCTGGTGAGGAGCATTCGACCTCCTTTCCGGGAGAGGACCCTACAGAAGAAAGTCCACCTCCTGATGCCGTGGCTGCCAAATCCACCAGACAGCTTGCGCCCGGCATCGGTGAGAGCCCTCTCCCGACCCAGAATCTCACCTCTACCCCTGCCCATGCCCTTATCCCGCCCACCTCCCAAGATATCATTGCCACCCCTGGGACTGTCTCCCTCCCCTTTCCAACAGATGACTCCCAGGGAATGGCCTTTGTGTTTGCCCGTCCCGACCCACCAGGGGCTGCTATCCTCCCTCCGCCACCCCCTATCGCCCCAGCATTCAGGTCAACCCATCAGGAACCCCGTCGGGGGTCCGCACCCTGTCTGCCCATCTCGCTGGGCCAGGGGGCTGTACCAAGGGCCCCATCGGGAAGCAACCAGACCATAACCCCAGCCCCCCATACGCTGCGAGAGGAGTTGCGGGAGTTCCTAGAAGACGTCCGTGGCTCCCGCAACAAAGTCCAGCTTGCCCTCCAGCGATGGGGGGACTTTAATGAAATCCTCCGGGCCGCAAGGGCCCTCATGGGGGAGGGGAAAAGGACCGGGAGGCAGGGCGCCGCGGCCTACCAGCGGGTCCGCCACTTCCGTGATTCCTTACTCACCTACGGGGTGGGTCACGGATTGCTGCGCGGCCCGCCGGGAGCCACGAGCATCCCTGCTGGCGAGAATCCCCACCAACCCTCCTCATGGCACCCTTTACCATTGCAACATTGAACACCCGTGGCTGTAAGATGGGTCTCCGCAGGTCCCAGGTGCTCTCCTTCCTTCGAGAGGGGAGGTACTCTGTGGTTTTCCTGCAGGAGACCCATACGGATCCGACCGCCGAAGACAGCTGGCGGCTGGATTGGGGGGACAGGGTCTACTTTAGCCACCTCACAGTTCATACGGGTGGAGTGG
Organism: Dermochelys coriacea; assembly: GCF_009764565.3. NCBI lineage: Eukaryota > Metazoa > Chordata > Testudines > Dermochelyidae > Dermochelys > Dermochelys coriacea. Next base: position 59,447,823 of record NC_050076.1, read on the forward strand.
CGACCCTGTTCTCCCCCGACCTACGGCCCGAGGTGCTGGGGGTCGCCGAGGCTGTGCCGGGTCGCCTGCTGCACCTCCGGGTCCAAATGGAGGGGCTCGTAGTCAACCTCGTCAACATCTATGCCCCAGCAGCGAGCCCAGAGCGGCTGCAATTCTATCAGCAGGCATCCGCCTTCCTCGGCACCTTGGATCCTCAGGAGTGCCTGGTCCTGGGAGGGGACTTTAACATCACCCTTGAGGAACGGGACCGCTCGGGAACCGAGCAGAGCCCGGCCGCCGTGGCCGTCCTCCAGGAGATAGTCGAACACCACTCCCTGGTGGACGTCTGGCGCGACCACCACCCGGATGACACTTCCACGTTCACCTTTGTCCGGGTGGAGGCCCATCGGTCGCGCCACTCCCGGTTGGACCGCATTTATTTATCACGCTTTCATCTTACACGAGCCCACTCCTCCAGCATCCGGCCGGCCCCATTTTCGGACCATCACATAGCCACCGTGACAGCCTCCCTCTGCGCGGAGAGGCCGGGGCCGGCCTATTGGCATTTTAACAACAGCTTGCTGGAGGATGCGGGCTTCGTGGCGTCCTTCCGGGAGTTCTGGCTGGCCTGGCGAGGGCAGCGGCGTGCCTTTCCCTCGGCACGGCGGTGGTGGGACGTAGGGAAGGTGCGCGCCCGGCTCTTCTGCCGTGACTACACCCGGGGCGCCAGCCGACGGAGGGATGCAGCGATAGAGCAGTTGGAACGGGAGGTCTTAGAGCTGGAGAGGCGTCTGGCCGCCAGCCCCGAGGATCCACCCCTCTGCGGAGCGTGCCGGGAGAAGCGGGAGGAGCTCCGGAGCCTCGAGGACCATCGGGCCCGGGGTGCCTTTGTTCGATCCCGCATCCGTCTCCTTCGGGAGATGGATTGCGGCTCCCGCTTCTTCTACGCCCTGGAAAAAAAGAGGGGGGCTAAGAAACATATCATCTGCCTACTGACTGAGGATGGCACCCCCCTCACGGATCCGGTGGAGATGTGCGAGAGGGCGAGAGCCTTCTACGCAAGCCTTTTCTCCCCGGAGCCGACCGATCCTAACGCTTGCAGAGTGCTGTGGGAGGAGCTCCCGACGGTCAGCGTGGGCGACCGAGACCGGCTAGAGCTGCCTCTCACTCTGGCCGAGTTCTCGGAAGCCCTCCGTCGCATGCCCACCAATAAATCTCCGGGCATGGACGGGCTGACCGTGGAGTTCTACCGCGTGTTCTGGGACGTCCTGGGCCCAGACCTAGTCACCGTCTGGGCCGAGTCTTTGCAGAGCGGGGTCCTCCCTCTTTCGTGCAGGCGAGCCGTGCTTGCCTTATTGCCGAAGAAGGGGGACCTCCGCGATTTACGAAATTGGCGTCCCGTCTCGCTCCTCAGCACGGACTACAAAATCGTGGCAAAAGCCATCTCCCTGAGGCTAGGGTCCGTGCTGGCGGACGTGGTCCACCCAGACCAGACCTACACCGTCCCGGGCCGCAGCATCTTCGACAACCTATATCTGGTCCGGGACCTATTGGAACTTGGGTGTAGGGATGGTCTGTCGTTCGCCCTCCTGTCCTTAGATCAAGAGAAGGCGTTCGACAGGATGGATCACGGGTATCTCCTGAGCACTCTGCAGGCATTTGGCTTCGGACCCAGGTTTGTGAACTTTCTCTGGGTGCTGTACGCTTCCGCAGAGTGTCTGGTAAGACTCAACTGGACCCTGACCGAACCGGTCAACTTCGGGCGAGGAGTACGGCAGGGGTGCCCCCTCTCAGGCCAGCTCTACGCTCTGGCGATCGAGCCCTTCCTCTGTCTCCTCCGAAGGAGGTTGACAGGGTTGGTGCTGAGGGAGCCGGAGCTGCGGCTGGTCCTGTCGGCGTACGCTGATGACGTGCTCCTCATGGTCCAGGACCCGGGCGACTTGGTGCGAGTGGAGGCCTGCCAGGCCATCTATTCAGCAGCCTCCTCTGCGCGGGTCAACTGGGTCAAGAGCTCTGGCTTGGTGGTAGGGGACTGGCGGCAGGCGAGCCCCCGCCCACCCGCGCTTCAAGCCATCCGGTGGAGCACGGGTCCGCTGCTCTATCTGGGCGTTTACCTTTCTGCCACGCATCCCTCTCCGCCGGAAAACTGGCAGAATTTAGAGGGCGGGGTGATAGAGCGGCTCCGGAAATGGACAGGATTGCTCCGGTGCCTCTCCCTTCGAGGGAGAGCGTTAGTGCTTAATCAACTAGTCCTGTCCATGCTTTGGTACCGGCTCAACACCCTGGTCCCTGCCCCGGCTTTCCTGACCAACCTGCGGACATCGATTCTGGAGTTCTTTTGGTCAGGACTGCACTGGGTCCCTGCAGGGGTTCTCCATCTACCTGTGGAGGAGGGAGGGCAGGGCCTCAAATGTCTGCTTACTCAGGTCCATGTCTTCCGCCTCCAGACCCTGCAGAGGCTCCTTTATGGTGCAGGTAGTCCGGCGTGGAGCATACTGGCGCACGCCTTCCTGCGCCGCTTCCGAGGGCTCCGATACGACCGGCAGCTCCTTTATCTCCATCCGAGAGGTCTTCCGCGAGACCTCTCCGGGCTGCCGGTCTTCTACCAGGACCTCCTCCAGACCTGGAAACTCTTTACAACGAGCAGGTCCGTTGCGGCCACCGAGGGGGCAGATCTCCTCGCGGAGCCCCTGCTACACAACCCCCAGCTCCGTTTGCAGGTGGAGGAGACCCGCTCGGTGCGCCAGAGGTTGGTCCTGGCAGAGGTCACAAGAGTCGGAGACCTCCTGGACTATGACCGGGGAGACTGGCTGGATCCCCTAACCTTCGCTCAGCGCATGGGGCTTTCCAGACCTTGTACTCCCCAACGCATACTTCAGGAGGTGAAGGCCGCTTTGCCGCCCGCTGCTCGGGTTTATCTCGACCGGGTCCTGCACGAGGGCACGCCCCGCCCACCCACTACCCCAGGCCCACCGGACCTTTTAATTGGACCCCTCCCCCGTGGACCCAACCGATCCCTTCACCCCTTCACTAGAAGCCGGCTGCACGAGATGCAGCCGGTCTGTTTTCAAACCGCGCCAAGAAAACATCTCTACACGCTCGTGTTCCACACCCTTCACGCCCGCACCCTTGTGTCCCGCCCCGATACAAAATGGCGGGACCTCCTGCCACCTTTGGAAGGTGAAGAGCCCCGGTGGGCCGGCCTATATTCCATCTTAGTCCCAAAGCCCGCCGGGGATGTCAGTTGGCGGCTCCTTCACGGAGCCGTGAGCACGGGCGTGTATTTGGCGCGGTTCACCACAATCCCAGACACCTGCCCCTTTTGCGGCATGAGGGATACCCTGGCACATGTCTACCTGGAGTGTGCCAGGCTGCAGCCCCTATTCCGGCTCCTCACCAATATCTTATTACGTTTTTGGTTGCACTTCTCCCCTCATCTTCTCATTTATGCACTCCCTATCCGTGGCCCCACAAAGTCCCGGGATCTCCTGGTCAACCTCCTCCTGGCCCTAGCTAAAATGGCCATCTACAAAACCAGAGTGAGGAGGTTGGCCGATGGAGTCTCCTGTGACTGTAGGGCCTATTTCCGATCCTTGGTCCGTTCACGTATCCGGGCAGAGTTCCTCTGGGCGGCGTCCTCTGACTCCCTTGACGCCTTTGAGGAGCAGTGGGCTCTGTCCGGGGTTCTCTGCTCGGTGTCCCCGTCCGGTTCCCTTCTTTTGACCCTTTGACCGCACTCCTGTCCCTGTTATTTTATTAGTTGTCCCCCGGAATTTTTTGGGTATCTAGGTCCTGTGGATCCCCCTTTTAGGCTGGGGGGGACCCTTTAGCAGTGGACGGGCTTCGCCCGCCCACTTCCCGGATCCCAATAAGACCAGGGATTTGTTTAGCCTGGAGTGAATCTCTCTCTCTCTCTCTCCCCCCCACTGCTCTCCCATAGCCTTCTAGATTGGAGGGAGGTGGAAAGCTGCTACTCCTGCTGCTGCTAGGCCCTAAGCTCTCCCTGTTGCTCCAGCTGCTCCCCTGGCTGGGCCAGACACCCGCCCCCCCGTTCTCTGCTACCTGGTTGCTGGACCCCCCACTCTTGGGTGCTGTTACTGCTCCAACTGCAGCCCCGGGGGGAGGGGGGACCTGCTAGCCCACTCTCCAGAGAGGAGGAGTGAAGGACCCCAGCCACTGCTGTTGTGGACACCACCACCATCACCACCACCTGAGAGGGGTCCTTTCTGCCTGCCTGGACCACCACCTGGAGTTCCTGGAGCTGCTGCTGCTGTGGAGTCTGTTTCCTGGAGCTGCTGAAGCCCTGAGGAGGAGAAGAAGAGGATCATCTGCCAGTGGGGGAGCACCTAGAGACTTTGCAGACCACCGTGGAGGGGGCCCTAAGACTGAGTAATTTTCAAACTGTGCTCTTGTGGTGGGAGTTTTGACTGTGTTTGTAGGGACACAGGGGGTGTGGCGTGGAGCTGCCTTCCAATCCATCTGTGTGTCCCCCCAACCCCCACCACTACTACCACCACCGCTGCCCCCTCCACCACCCCCACTGGCTTTATACCATCTGCCTCAGCTCCTGCCTCTGGACTCAGCTGCTTGCTTGGTTTACCACGCCCTATTTCCACCCTTTGGGCCAGAAGCAGCAGCCAGCTTAAAAAAGACTTGTGCAAGTGCACGTGGGCACATGTGCCCCCCCCTGGACTGCCTACCCCCCAGCTTTGCCTTTTACTACTGCCCCATTTGCCACTTGTAGCTTTGCCCCCTCTTTTGACCCAGCCCCCCTTATTAGCTTCAGTTTGTTTGCCTGCCCCGCCCATTTCCTTCTGCAGCCTTTGTTTGTTTGCCCCGCCCCAGCCTCTGAAGCTAGCCCCTTGGTTTCCCTGTTCTACCCCCAGACCGCTTAGCCCCTCGTTCCGTGAGCCCATGCCCCCTCCCATGCGCTTGTGCAACTCCCCATTTTAGTTTCAACCCCTTTTACTGCACCCCGAATGTTGTTGTATCCCCCCCACCCTAGTGCACCAAGAGGAGCTGGAATTCCACCTTGTGTCGATGACTGACCCCTAACCCCTGATTGCCCCCCGTCCAGCCCACCCCTTTTGGCGCCCTCCTCCCCTGCCTGCAGCCTAGCGGGGAGGAGTGGTCGACCTGCTTCCCCTCCCTCCTCCTCCTTCTGGTGTCTCTCCTTCCCTCTCTGCTCATGATGAAGGGGGATGAGACGGGTGGGGCTCCTCCTCTCCCCCACCTGCCCCTCTGTCACCCCCCCAAGCCTCTACCTCCGCTGCCGAACCATCTGCCATCGCCCCCGCTGGGGCACCAGCAGCAACGGGCACCGGGGTGACCTCCACTGCTGCCACGACCCCTTCACCCCTTCACCGGAAGCCGGCTGCACGAGATGCAGCCGGTCTGCTTTCAAACCGCGCCAAGGAAACATCTCTACACGCTCGTGCTCCACACCCTTCACGCCCACACCCTCGTGTCCCGCCCCGATACAAAATGGCGGGACCTCCTGCCACCTTTGGAGGGTGAGGAGCCCCGGTGGGCCAGCCTATATTCCACCTTAGTCCCAAGGCCCGCCGGGGATGTCAGTTGGTGGCTCCTTCACGCAGCCGTGAGCACGGGCGTGTACTTGGCGCGGTTCACTTCAATCCCAGACACCTGCCCCTTTTGCGGTGTGAGGGATACCCTGGCACATGTATACCTGGAGTGTGCCAGGCTGCAGCCCCTATTCCGGCTCCTCACCAATATTTTATTACGGTTTTGGTTGCACTTCTCCCCTCACCTTCTCATTTATGCACTCCCTATCCGTGGCCCCACAAAGTCACGTGATCTCCTGGTCAACCTCCTCCTGGCCCTAGCTAAAATGGCCATCTACAAAACCAGAGTGAGGAGGTTGGCCGATGGAGTCTCCTGTGACTGTGGGGCATATTTCCGATCCTCGGTCCCTTCACGTATCCAGGCAGAGTTCCTCTGGGCAGCGTCCTCTGACTCCCCTGACGCCTTTGAGGAGCAGTGGGCGCTGTCCGGGGTTCTCTACTCGATGTCCCCGTCCGGTTCCCTTCGTTTGGCCCTTTGACCGCTCTCCTGTCCCTGTTATTTTATTAGTTGTCCCCCTGAATTTTTTGGGTATCTAGGTCCTGTGGATCCCCCTTTTAGGCTGGGGGGGATCCTTTAGCAGTGGACGGGCTTCGCCCGCCCACTTCCCGGATCCCAATAAGACTGCTCTTCCATAGCCTCTAGCTTGGAGGGAGGTGGGAAGCTGCTACTCCTGCTGCTGCTAGGCCCTAAGCTCTTCCTGCTGCTCTCGCTGCTCCCCTGGCTGGGCCAGACACCCGCCCCCTCGTTCTCTGCTACCTGGTTGCTGGACCCCCCACTCTCGGGTGCTGCTACTGCTGCACCTGCAGCCCCGGGGGGGGGGGGTGATGCTAGCCCACTCCCCAGAGAGGAGGAGTGAGGGACCCCAGCCAGTGCTGTTGTGGATACCACCACTTGAGAGGGGTCCTTTCTGCCTGCCTGGACCACCACCTGGAGTTCCTGGAGCAGCTGCTGCTGCTTCTGTGGAGTCTGCTGGCTGGAGCTGCTGAAGCCCAAGGAAGAGAAAAAGAGGACCATCTACCAGTGGGGGAGCACCTACAGACTTTGCAGACCACCGTGGAGGGGGCCTAAGACTGAGTAATTTTCAAACTGTGCTTTTGTGGTGGGGGTTTTGACTGTGTTTGTAGGGACACAGCGGGTGTGGCGTAGAGCTTCCCCCCCGATCCATCTGTGTGTCCCCCCCAACCCCCACCACTACCACCACCACTGCTGCCCCCTCCACCACCCCCACTGGCTGTTTACCATCTGCCTCAGCTCCTGCCTCTGGACTCAGCTGCTTGCTTGGTTTACCATGCCCTATTTCCACCCTTTGGGCCAGAAGCAGCAGCCAGCTTAAAAAAGACTTGTGCAACCCCTGATTGCCCCCTGTCCAACCCACCCCTTTTGGCGCCCTCCTCCCCTGCCTGCAGCCTAGCGGGGAGGAGTGGTTGACCTGCTTCCCCTTTCCCCTCCTCCTTCTGGTGTCTCTCCTTCCCTCCCTGCTCATGATGGAGGGGGATGAGACGGGTGGGGCCCCTCCAGCAGCCTGAGCTGCCCCTCCCCCACCTGCCCCTCCGTCACCCCCCTAAGCTTCTACCTCCGCTGCCGAACCATCTGCCACTGCCCCCGCTGAGGCACCAGCAGCGACGGGCACCGGAGTGACCTCCACTGCTGCCACGTCTCTCACCCCCTCAGATTCAGGGGGAGCCCCCCCAGCCGGCGGGAAGGGCCAGGGGAAGAAGAAGGGGAAGGGCCCCGCTAAGAAGACCAGGCCCTCCATGGCAGGGGCTGCCCCCAATGCCCCGGCTCCATCGCCGGCTGGGGCGTCCCTCCCCGCTGTTCCCTCTACCAGCTCTGCGTGTGTCCCTTCCCCGGCCCCCCAAGGGTGTACGCCCAGCTGGTGGCAGCCCCCCCCCGCCGCTACGTCATCTCTCCTGCCCACCGCCTCCACTACCATCTATAGCGGCCGGGGCCCCTTTCCCACCATGACCAGGAAGCACGGCGTCCATTGCCTCCTGGTGCCCGCCTCGCCTCACGTGGAGACCTATGTGCGGGCGTTGGCAAGGGTGGTGGGGCCCATGGCCATTGTGGCGGCCTCCAAAATGTATGGCAAGGTCGTCTTTTTCTTGACATCGGAGGCCGCCGCCCAGGAGGCGGTGGAGAAGGGCCTGGCAGTAGGGGGCGTGTTTGTCCCCTTAGAGCCGCTAGAGGACCTGGGCGTCCGCCTGGTCCTGACCTCCGTCCCTCCCTTTCTCCCCAATGCCGCCCTGTTACCCGCCCTCTCTACCCTGGGGAAGCCCATCTCTGCCATCAGCCCTCTCCCGTTGGGCTGCAAAGACCCCGCCCTCCGTCACGTCCTCTCGTTCCGCTGGCAAGTGCAGCTTCTACTGCCATCGGCGGCGCGTAACGGAGAGGCGCTGGAGGGGTCATTCCTAGTCCCCCACCAAGGGGCCCGTTACCGGGTGCATTATTCCACGGGGGAGGCCCGGTGCTACCTCTGCCGGGCGATGGGGCATGTCCGGAGGGACCACCCCCTGGCCCGGCAAGGAAGGGCATCCGGGACCCCCGAGCCCCGGCAGGGCACCGGCCCCATCATCGCTGGCACCCCTGGCTGCCCGGCACCCGAAACCACCCCTCCTCCTTCCCAGTCCACCATTGCTCCCGCTCGGGCCCAAGGGGCACCTCCACAACTATGCCCAGACGAGCAGGAGAGCCCCGCCCCCGCTGCTTGCAATCTGGCGGGGCCTATGGAGGAGGGTGCGGCAGGGACACTGCCGGGCATGGGAGAGGGCCCGCCCCAAGGGGAATCTTCCCTCCCTTGGGCTGCCCCACCGTTACCCCCTCGAGTCCCTGAACTATCACCTCTGCCCCCTGACACAACCCCTGCTAGCCAGCCCCCAGATGATGCCATGGAGGGCTGGGCCCTAGTCCAGGGGAAGCGGGGCAAGCGGAAGGCTCGAGCTCCGCTCCTCCCATTTGATGCGGAGGCCCCCCGGAAGACCAGGAAGGGGGGCACTGATGCCGAGCCTCCCGCTTTACCCACGGGTGTGTTCCATCCACCAGAGCCGGCTGGGGATGACGTGGCAGCACTGGAAGGCAGTATCTCCCCTCCACGGGAGTCCCTCCCCTCCAAGACCCCCGAGGCGCCATCTGAAACCCTAGTGTGCCCCGAAGCAACCATCGCGTCAGGTGGCAGCGGGGAGAATCCCGGGGTGGCGGAAACTGATCTCCCATCAATATACGAGGAGATCGAGGCCCTGGGTCTGACCCCGGTCACCCAGGGGGAGGACGACCCTATGCCAACGGGCCTCGATATAGGCGACTTAACTCCAGCCCCCCTTTCCCCATGTTCCCTCCCCCAACCGTTGCTTCCGCTCCCACCTCCAAGGAGCCCCTGGACTCCTCCATCAACCCGGCTGGAGAGGGCACCCCACTGAGGGCCGCCGAACCTGTTGAGGGGACGGCCAGTGCCACGTGGCCGGGACCTGAGCCACCAGGGGCACCCCTCGTTGGCAAGGAGCATTTGACCTCCTTCCCGGGAGAGGGCCCTACAGGAGAGAGTCCACCTACTCATGCCGTGGCTGCCAAATCCAGCATAGAGCTTGCACCCGGCATCACTGAGAGCCCTCTCCCCGCCCAGAATCTCACCTCTATCCTTGCCCCTGCCCCTGTCCCTATCCCGTCCACATCCCGAGATGTTTTTGCCGCCCCTGGGGCTGTCTCCTTCCCCTTGCCAACAGATGACCACCAGGGAGCGGCCTTTGTGTTTACCCGTCCCGACCCACCAGGGGCTGCTATCCTCCCTCCGCCGCCCCCTATCACCCCAGCATTCAGGTCAACCCATCAGGAGCCCCGTCGGGGTTCCGTACCTTGTCTGCCCGTCTCGGTGGGCCACAGGGCTGTAGCAAGGGCCCCGTCAGGGAGTAATCAGGAGACCGTAACCCCAGTCCCCCATGCGCTGCGAGAGGAGTTGCAGGAGTTCCTAGAAGACGTCCGTGGTTCCCGCAACAAAGTCCAGCTTGCCCTCCAGCGATGGGGGGACTTTAATCAAATCCTCCGGGCCGCAAGGGCCCTCATGGGGGAGGGTAAAAGGACCGGGAGGCAGGGCGCCGCAGCCTACCAGCGGGTCCGCCTCTTCCGTGACTCCTTACTCACCTACGGGGTGGGTCATGGACTACTGTGCGGCCCGTCGGAAGCCGCGAGCGTCCCTGCTGGCGAGGATCCCCCCCCAGCCCTCCTCATGGCACCCTTTACCATCGCAACATTGAACACCCGCGGCTGTAGGATGGGTCTCCGCAGGTCCCAGGTGCTCTCCTTCCTTCGGGAGGGGAGGTACTCTGTGGTTTTCCTGCAGGAGACCCATACGGATCCGACCGCCGAAGACAGCTGGCAGCTGGATTGGGGGGACAGGGTCTACTTTAGCCACCTCACAATTCATACGGCAGGAGTGGTGACCCTGTTCTCCCCCGACCTACAGCCCGAGGTGCTGGGGGTCACCGAGGCTGTGCCGGGTCGCCTGCTGCACCTCCGGGTCCGCATGGAGGGGCTCGTAGTCAACCTTGTCAACATCTATGCCACAGCAGCGAGCCCGGAGCGGCTGCAATTCTATCAGCAGGCGTCTGCCTTCCTTGGCACCTTGGATCCTCAGGAGTGCCTGGTCCTGGGAGGGGACTTTAACATCACCCTCGAGGAGTGGGATCGCCCGGGGACCGAGCAGAGCCCGGCCGCTGTCGCTGTCCTCCAGGAGATAGTCGAACACCACTCCCTGGTGGACGTCTGGCGTGACCACCACCCGGATGACACTTCCACGTTCACCTTTGTCCGGGTGGAGGCCCATCGGTCGCGCCACTCCCGGTTGGACCGCATTTATTTATCACGCTTTCATCTTTCATGAGCTCACTCCTCCAGCATCCGGCCGGCCCCATTTTCTGACCATCATATAGCCACCATGACAGCCTCCCTCTGCGCAGAGAGGCCGGGGCCGGCCTATTGCCATATTAACAACAGCTTGCTGGAGGATGCGGGCTTCGTGGCGTCCTTCCAGGAGTTCTGGCTGGCCTGGCGAGGGCAGTGGCGTGCCTTTCCCTTGGCACGGCAGTGGTGGGACCTAGGGAAGGTGCGCACCAAGCTCTTCTGCCGCGACTACACCCGGGGCGCCAGCCGACGGAGGGATGCGGTGATAGAGCAGTTGGAACGGGAGGTCTTAGAGCTGGAGAGGCGTCTGGCTGCCAGCCCCGAGGATCCACCCCTCTGCGGAGCGTGCCGGGAGAAGTGGGAGGAGCTCCGGACCCTCGAGGACCATCAGGCCCGGGGTGCCTTTGTTCGATCCCGCATCCGTCTCCTTCGGGAGATGGATCGCGGCTCCCACTTCTTCTACGCCCTGGAGAAAAAGAGGGGGGATAAAAAACATGTCATCTGCCTACTGGCAGAAGATGGCACCCCCCTCACGGATCCAGTGGAGATGTGCAGGATGGCGAGAGCCTTCTACGCAAGCCTTTTCTCCCCGGATCCGACTGATCCTAACGCTTGCAGAGTGCTCTGGGAGGAGCTCCCAACGGTCAGCGCGGGCGACCGAGACTGGCTAGAGCTGCCTCTCACTCTGGCCGAGTTCTCGGAAGCCCTCCGTCGCATGCCCACCAATAAATCTCCGAGCATGGACGGGCTGACCGTGGAGTTCTACCGTGTGTTCTGGGATGTCCTCGGCCAAGACCTAGTCACCGTCTGGACTGAGTCTTTGCAGAGCGGGGTCCTCCCTCTTTCGTGCAGGCGAGCCGTGCTCGCCTTATTGCTGAAGAAGGGGGACCTCCACGATTTACGAAATTGGCATCCCGTCTCGCTCCTCAGCACGGACTACAAAGTCGTGGCAAAAGCCATCTCGCTGCGGCTAGGGTCCGTGCTGGCGGACATGGTCCACCCAGACCAGACCTACACCGTCCCAGGCCGCAGCATCTTCGACAACCTATATCTAGTCCGGGACCTATTGGAACTCGGGTGTAGGGATGGTCTCTCGTTCACCCTCCTGTCCTTAGATCAGGAGAAGGCGTTCGACAGGGTGGATCACGGGTATCTCCTGAGCACTCTGCAAGCGTTTGGATTCGGACCCCAGTTTGTGGGTTTTCTCCGGACGCTGTACTTCTCCGCAGAGTGTTTGGTCAGACTCAACTGGACCCTGACCGAACTGGTCAGCTTCGGGCGAAGAGTACAGCAGGGGTGCCCCCTCTTGGTCCAGCTGTACGCTCTGGTGATCAAGCCCTTCCTCTGTCTCCTCCGAAGGAATTTGACAGGGTTGGTGCTGCGGGAGCCAGAACTGCGGCTGGTCCTGTCGGCGTACGCTGATGACGTGCTCCTTGTGGTCCAGGACCCGGGCGACCTATCACGGGGGGAGGCTTGCCAGGCCATCTATTCGGCACCCTCCTCCGTGCGGGTCAACTGGGTCAAGAGCTCTGGCTTGGTGGTAGGGGACTGGCAGCAGGCGAGCTCCCTCCCACCCGTGCTTCAGGCCATCCGATGGAGCACAGGTCCGCAGCTCTATCTCGGCGTTTACCTTTCTGCCATGCATCCCTCTCCGCCGGAGAACTGGCAGAATTTAGATGGCGGGGTGATAGAGCGGCTCCGGAAATGGGCAGGACTACTCCGCTGCCTCTCCCTTCGAGGGAGAGCGCTGGTGCTTTATCAACTAGTCCTGTCCATGCTCTGGTATTGGGTCAACACCCTGGTCCCGGCCCCAGGTTTCCTGGCCAACCTCCGGCCATCAATTCTGGAATTCTTTTGGTCAGGACTGCACTGGGTCCCTGCAGGGCTTCTCCATCTACCCCTGGAGGAGGGAGGGCAAGGCCTGAAATGTCTGCTTACTCAGATCCATATCTTCCGCCTCCAGGCCCTGCAGAGGCTCCTTTATGGTGCAGGTAGTCCGGCGTGGAGCATACTGGCGCACGCCTTCCTGCGCCGCTTCCGAGGGCTCCGATACGACTGGCAGCTCCTTTATCTCCATCCGAGAGGTCTTCCGCGAGACCTCTCTGAGCTGCTGGTCTTCTACTAAGACCTCCTCCGGACCTGGAAACTCTTTACAACGACCAGGTCTGTGGCGGCCACCAAGGGGGCAGATCTCCTCGCGGAGCCCCTGCTATACAACCCCAGCTTCGTGTGCAGGTGGCGGAGTCCCGCTCGGTGCTCCAGAGGTTGGTCCTGGCAGAAGTCACAAGAGTCGGAGACCTTCTGGACTATGACCGGGGAGACTGGCTGGATCCCCTGATGCTCGCTCAGCGCATGGGGCTCTCCAGACCTTGTACTCCCCGGTGCATACTTCAGGAGGTGAAGGCTGCTTTGCCGCCCGCTGCTCGGATTTATCTCGACCGCGTTCTGCACGAGGGCACGCCCCACCCACCTCCTACCCCAGGCCCGCCGGACCTTTTAATTGGACCCCTGCCACGTGGACCCAACCAACCCCTGTGAGGAGGTTGGCCAATGGAGTCTCCTGTGACTGTGGGGCCTATTTCCAATCCTCAGTCCATTCACGTATCCGGGAAGAGTTCCTCTGAGCGGCATCCTCTGACTCCCTTGACACCTTTGAGGAGCAGTGGGTGCTGTCCAGGGCTCTCTGCTCGGTGTCCCCATCCGGTTACCTTCGTTTGACCCTTTGACCACACTGTCCCTGTTATTTCATTAGTTGTCCCCCAGAATTTTTTGGGTATCTAGGTCCTGTGGATCCCCCTTTTAGGCTGGGGGGGATCCTTTAGCGGTGGATGGGCTTCTCCCGCCCACTTCCCGGATCCCAATAAGACTACTTTTCTATAGCCATTTGGCCTTTCCCCATCACAATAGGCATCTCCCATGGTCCATTGTGAGTTAAGTGTTCCCTGATGAGCCATTTAATTTTTGAAATACTTTGTGGGTGTTACCCCAGGAGCAAACATTTGAAATCTAGATATAGAGCAATACTCATAACTTGAAGTACAAAAATGATACATGCATACAAATAGCATAATCATATTCAGCGAATCATAACCTTTCCATAGACATCTTACATGGCTCATTTTGTACAAGATTTGTTGCAATTATATAGCAGTGGTAGTAACAATGATGTATGTGGTCATATTTTAATCAGATAATGTCACACCCTAAAGCTCATCCAATGTGCCAGGACTACAATCCCTAGCGGGCCACTAAAGCAACATATCACATTTATAAAGCTGATACTATAGTCTTTGGATATCCTGTTTCCAAAGCATTCCACAGCATCACATATCTCAAAACCTTTGGCAAGGCTTTTGTCTCTAAGATACATTTTAGCAGACTCTTATCAAGATGAAGACTATCCCTCCTGGGAGACTGAGGTTTACATTTGTGCCATGAAACCCTGGTGTTTTCCCAGTGTGTGTTCCCTGTGAATTACTGGTTGTACAAATGCTGACTTATGAAGTTTGCAGCCATAAAAATAGCTTGATAAGGAAATGAATTCCCCTTCATTTCAAGCTTTTCCCTTGGCTCTGTAAGCACTATTTGAGAATTTTATCCTTTGACTCCCAATCTTCTGCCACAGACACAAGCAGAGTGAAGAGATACAACTGGTCGATGCAAATACAAAACAAATACTTGAAGGCAGGACCTCTTTGCCTTGGTGCCAAATCTTGTGATTTTTTCCATGTGTTTTATGATATTTGATGCTCAAAGTCCCAGGTCCTGGATTCAGGTGATTATGTGAGAATCTCAGCTTGCACTTAAAAATGTTCCTAGCCCTCATCATTGTGGAGAAAAGCTTAAAGATGTGATCTCTAGTGGATATGACTGTGACGGGTTGGATCACAGAAACCCCCTGGGATCTGCCAACTGATGTGCCAAGACTACTTCTGCTCCTGCTCTTCTGCCCAGTCAGCTTAGGACTTCAGTACCCTCTCTGGTTTGAGCCAGACCCGCTAGCCTGCTGCAAACCCAGACCCAGGTCCGAACCATATCCCCTAACAGCTGTAGGCTTAACTGAAAGCAGCTTATAGAAGAGTGCCTGTTTTTAACGCTCAGATGCCCAACTCCCAATGGGGTCCAAACCCTAAATAAATCTGTTTTACCCTTTATAAAGCTTATACAGGGTAAACTCATAAATTGTTCACCCTCTATAACACTGATAGAGAGGTATGCACAGCTGTTTGCCCTCCCCCCCCCATTAATACATACTCTGGGTTAATTAATAAGTAAAAAGTGATTTTATTAAATACAGAAAGTAGGGTTTAAGTGGTTCCAAGTAGTAACAGACAGAACCAGTGAATTACCGAGCAAAACAAAATAAAACACGCAAGTCTAAGTCTAGTACAGTAATAAAAACTGAATATAGATTTAATCTCACCCTTAGAGATGTTTCAATAAGTTTCTTTCACAGACTGGACACCTTCCTAGTCTGGGCACAATCCTTTCCCCTGGTACAGCCCTTGTTCCAGTTCAGGTGGTAGCTAGGGGATTCCTCATGATGACTCCCCCTTGGTCTGTTCCACCCACTTATATATCTTTTGCACAAGGCCGGAATCCTTTGTCCCTCTGGGTTCCCATCCCTCCTTCTCAATGGAAAAACACCAGGTTAAAGGTGGATTACAGTTCAGGCAATATGACCACATGTCCTGTGAGACCCCAAGCCTTCATTCCTCCCAGCCTGACTCACAGGAAGGCCTGCCTGCTAACAGAGCTGACCACAGTCAACTGTCCTGGTGAATGGGAGCCATCAAGGTTCCAAACCACCACCAATGGCCCACACCTTGCATAATTACAATAGGCCCTCAGAGCCACACTACATATCTCCAGTCACAGATACAAGTGTGATACATCCACACAAATAGGATGACCACACTCAGTAGACTACAAGCTCCACAATGATACCCCACAAGAGACCCCCTGCATGAAGCATATTCCAACCACATTCACGCTCATCAGCATACCTTCACAAAGTCACATAGAGTGCGTCACAATGACACCGAAAGACCAATAAAAAGAACCTCATATTCATTATTTTTAAACCCATCATGATTTTTGAATGCTTGGGGCTCTGTTCTACTCTATATAGGTCAGGGGTCTCAAAGTCCCGGCCCACGGGCCATCTGCGGCCCGAGAACCTCCCCACTGCAGCCCACGGAAATTGTTTAAAAAGTTCTTTCATTCGGCCCTCGTGGCTGCCGGCCAAGTAGTGGGGCGGAGTGGAGCAGGCAGAGAGATTCACATGCCCCTCCCCCCAACGTTGCTCCATCCTGCTGCTCCTGGGACCCTCGGCAACATGTCATTCATAAAACTTTTGAGGTCTGTGGCCTGGGGGACATTCAGCTCGGGTAACTTGGCTCCCTGCAAGCAGTTCCCTGTCCTTGCTGTTGCTGGTGGAGCTGCAGAGGAGAGACCCATGCAGCCACACTGTCGGCTCTGCTGCAGGCGCTGCCCCCCTCAGCTCCCATTGGCTGTGGGAGAGGGACAGAGATACCATCACTAGTCGCCAGACAGAGTCCGCCATGGAGGTAGTTTCACTAGTCACCGGGCAGAGTCAGCTGGGGCGGCATGAAGCCATGGGAGAGAGGGAAAAGGGTGAGAAACAGGTTGGGAGGTGGCGTGACTCGTGAGGCTCCAATTACAGCGCGAGGGGTCACGCTGCTTCCGTCCCCCCTCCCCAAGCGCTGACTCCATGGCCAATGGGAGCTCCGGGGGATGGCGCTGCATGAAGGCAATGTGCCTGGTGCCTGCAGATAAGATAAGAAGAAAGGAAAGAGGTTCTTTCTAGGTGTTGGCATTGCAGGTCTGTGTAATGAAATGGGGCCTTGATTTAATTTTTTACCCACTGTCCCATGTAATGTTGGTAGGTTATGTAGGAGAGGGCCATCTCAGCAGGAGCATCAGGAGGCACTGGACCTGATGGGAGCATAATCCCAGACACGCAGGGAGGGTTAGAACCACCCACTGCCCCATCACCCACCCCACTGCCATGCTCCTTACCCCCTGCATCTTACATGTGGGCAGACCATGACTGTGCCTCCTCCTCAGCTGCTTTTGTGCCCAAGGAGGCCCAGCCCAGCAAGGTCCTGCTGTCAGCAGAGTGTGGAGTGTGGGAAAGTGGAGCAGGAACTGCCTCGTGGTAGGATGGTCTTGGTGAAGGTGCTTGGTGGTCCCTGAGAGACCAGGTTTCTATTCTTGGTGCTGCCTCTGCCAGCGATGTCCTGTGTGACCTTGGGCAAGGCCTCAATTCCCCAGCTATCACACAGGGATAATAATAACCCATTGTGCAGGGATAATAATAACCCATCTCTCTCTCACACACACGGGTTGCTTGTAAACAGCCTTACAGAGAGATGTCTCGACCTAAAAAAAGGAAAATTGATGACGAACACTGCCAACTCCAAGATAAGTGGACTGTTGATTATTTTATCATTGAGTACAAACAGACTGCTTCATGCTTGATCTGCAAAGACAAAGTTTCTGTTTTAAAAGACTACAATATCAAAGGACATTACACAACAAACATGCACAGCAATATGATAAATGTCAGGGAGAAGAGAGAGAGAAGATGGTCTTACAATTGAAAAAAGAATTAGCGAAGCAGCAACAGCTTTTTCAGAAAGCGAGAAAAGAGTCAGAGTCAGCAGTTTTGGCAAGTTATGTCATGAGTAAAATGATTGCTAAGTGTGGGAAGCCATTTACTGGTGGTGAATTTATTAAACAATGCTTTATTAAAGTCAGTGAGATCGTATATCCCGATAGGCTGATATTGCTGAAAACATCTCTCCTATCTCCAAATACAGTAGCAGAGCATATTCTTGAGCTTTCTAAAGATATCAATGGGCAGCTGGTCAAGAAAAGCACAGCTTTCCGCCCATTATTCAATCACAATTGATGAGAGCACCGATTTGGTTGACAGTGTGCAGCTTGCCATATTTGTGAGAGGCGTTGATGAAAACTTTGCAGTAACTGAAGAACTGCTCAGCTTGTAAACAATACGCGGTAGAACAAGAGCCAGTGAAATTTTTCACTGCTTCACAGAAGCACTGGAACAACTCAGTCTGCCATAGCACTTGTTCGCAGGCTTAACCACTGATGGGGCTCCAGCAACGATTGGTCAAAAAAACGGATTGGTAGCACTAGTACAAAGAAAGAGGGCTGAACAAAACACGGAGCAACCAATAGTATTACACTTCATCATTCACCAACAAGCACTGTGCAGTAAATCTTTGAAATCTGACAATGTCATGTCAGTTGTTGTGAAATGTGTGAATTATATTCGCTCAAGGGGCTTGCAGCACAAACAGTTTCGTGCTTTCTTGGAGAAAACTGAATCTAATTATGGTGACTTGCTCTACTTCACTGACATGCGGTGGCTAAACAGGGGTTCTACTTTAAAGAGATTCTTTGAATTGAAAACAGAGGTGAAAAGATTCATGGGAGAAATTAAAACACCTGTACCACAATTTGGAGATCACAAATAGATGACAGATCTTGCTTTCTTTGTTGATGTAACACAAGAGCTGAATATCCTAAACCTGAAGCTGCAAGGTCCAGGCCAGCTGGTGACAGCAGTGTAGGTTAACGTGAGAGCATTCACAACTAAACTAAAATGGTGGAAAAATCAGATTTCTCAGGGGAATCTCACTCATTTCCCAGCATGCAAGTTACTCATTTCCCATATGGAAGTCACTTGTGGAAGAGCTCGGCTCTGAAATACAGTTCAGTGGTTCTGAATACACTAGTAAGCTTGACTTGCTTTTGCAAAAATTTGATCAGCGGTTTGCAGATTTCAGAAAGCACAAAGAAAGCTTTGATATGTTTGCTAATCCATTTTCTGTTGGTGTGGAAACAGCACCATGAGATTTATAAGTGGAACTCATTGATATGCAGTGTAACACATCTTTAAAGACTAAATTCAGAGGAACCGAGGATATCACAGAGTTCTTCAGACAGCTACCACCATCTTTCCCAAATCTTTGCAAAACCTTCAGAAAAATCATGTCCTTACATTTGTGAGAAACTTTTTTCCACAATGAATATAAACAAGTCAAAATACCGAACACAACTATTTGATGCACACCTTGCTGCAATCCTGAAGGTTTCAACTGCTCAGTCGCTGAGGCCATACATCAACAAATTGACAGAACTGAAGTGTTGCCAGGTGTCTGGCAAACACTAAAAACTCTGGCAGGTGAAGAATTGTATACAGTTGTATGACAGTTTTATTATTTCTAAGAAATTCAAAATAAAAAATACAATATAAATGTTTTATTTTCTGAACACGATCTTCAGTGATATTATTGGCCCCCTGGGAGGATTTGAGGAGTGGTATTGGCCCTAAGTTAAACTGAGTCTGAAACCCCTGATCTAAAGAGACATGACAAGTGAGGCGGTATCTTACAGATGGGGTGTGGCGACATGGATACAGTGACTTGCCCCAGGTAACCTACACAGTCTGTGGCAGAGGCAGGAATTGAACAGAAGTCTTCTGACTTCCAGTTCAGTGTCTTAACCACAAACCAGGCTCAGAGGAAAGGTGGCCACCTATTAGATCTTGATGAGCTGTCTCATTTGTGAAGTGTTTTGGGCCCCTTCGGGATGAAAGGTCCCAGATAAATCCAAGCCATATATAAACAGCTGAGGGCCGGGTGACACTGTACAGCCCTGATGAAGAGAGACCCCTCTGCTGGAAAACTCACTCTGTAGCTGTGACCAGTGCTATGCATGGTGAGGTTCCTACTTCCCCTCAACCCTCAAGGCTCTGCGAGGAGCTCCTGACATGATGCTGTCACTTCTCAGAGTTAAGGGTGCAATTTGGGGTCTTGGACTGGTATTCAGGACTCATCAACCACTCCACCGATAAGAAGCAAAACACAGCTACCTGTCCCAGCCTGCCTGAACCTGGGCTTTTGTGCACGGTCAGCTGATCCTTTTGCTCTCTCTCTCTCCCTGGATTGTTCACTTATCTGGCCAGAGACCGATTGTGTTACTCTGTTGGGACTCAGCAGCACAAATCAAGCCCCCCACCCCACCTTAAGTCTGACTATCCTGGTTTCATTGAGGTGGGGGCTGTTAGCTACCCCCTGTCTGAAAGCAATCAGAGCTCAGGTAGCTGGCAGGCCACATATGGTGGGCCCGGCCCTGCTCTTCCTGCGCTTAGAAGTGCAGGGAGAATAGCACAATGGAAGATCCATAGAATAGGAGGTCCCTGATTACATCATAAACTGTCTGGGTGAAGCTGAGCTCACAGACCCTGTGAATAGAACAAGCCCCCATGTTGCTCACTGCAGCCCACTTGTTTTCTGTGGGCATCCAAAGATTGTTTAAAGGTTTCTAATGGGCAGTGCACCAGCTATGCTAAAAATGAATGCACCTATTACATTACAGCTAACAGAGGGAAAAGGAAAGGGGGGGGCTGTTTACAATGGGTCAGGTTTTTTACTGTGTTGGTTTCTAGCTGATGGAAGGTGCTAGAATGACAGCCCTGGACACTGGCACCCTTATTGCACAGAGCAACCTAGGCTGTGATGGTGCAAACTTCCACTGGGTTTAGGGCTACCTTGGAGGAGTCCCCTCTAGGGATGAGGCAGTCAGTCTCCATGGCTCATGCAGTCCTTAGCTTGGCTGTTGGGATGGTTAACAGGAGGGCCAAATGTGGTGTGGAAATTTGCTCAACAGAAGCCAGACTGAGATCAAACTATGGATCTATCAACACTAGAGATTTTGACTGAGTTTGCATTATGCGTAATACCATTCACTGACGCATGAGCTAATATAATGAGAGAATCCACTCTCATGTTTCAGGGCAACTACCTTCTGGGATCAGGAAGGAATTTCTCATCACCCCATATACTGCACTGCATGTTTGACCAGGTGCCCGAGAATCTGCACAAGAACAGCCTACATAAAAAGCATCAGGTATTGGCCCCTGATGAAGACAGGTACCAGATTATCTGGGTGAGTTGTACAATCTGATCAGGGAAAAGCCTGTGTTGTCATGTTTAAAATGTCATGGGGAGGAGACAAACTCTACTTGTATGGAGTGAAATAAGGGAGGAAGGCTTGATGCCTAGATACTATAGTGACTGGTGCTGTAACATTATCCATTGGGACAGTACATACCAGCTCATTGATGTTTTACACCAGCGGCATATGATGAGGGACTGTGCCTACTGACTCAGGTGGTTACTGTTACTAGCTTTAGATAGGTTTCAGAGTAGCAGCCGTGTTAGTCTGTATTCGCAAAAAGAAAAGGAGTACTTGTGGCACCTTAGAGACTAACAAATTTGTTAGTCTCCAAGGTGCCACAAGTACTCCTTTTCTTTTTGCGAATACAGACTAACACGGCTGCTACTCTGAAACCTGTGATTATGCAAGGCACTGAATTTAGCCGTATAGAGTGGAAATCTGTCAACTTCATGAAAAAACTCGCACAGATACAGACAGACATCATCTTCCTCTCCAAATGCAAACAGATGGACATCATACCGAAAGGACTGAAGGTAAAAAATCCATTACAATCTACATACCACACAGACTATGCTGACAGCTTGTGCCACACACTCTCAAGGAAACTGCGGAACCACCTGATCAACATCCTCTACAGCAAACAGGGAAAGATTAAGAATGAGCTCTCAAAACTGGATACTCTCATAAAGAACCCACCTTCCACACAAACTTCCTCGTGGCTGGACTTTACAAAAACTAGACAAGCCATTTACAAAACACACTTTGATTCTCTACAAAAGAAAAAGGACACTAAAATTTGTTAGTCTCTAAGGTGCCACAAGTACTCCTTTTCTTTTGGCTTTAGATAAACGCCTTGACTAGCCAGATCTCCTACAGGTGGCTTACTGCACCCAGGGAGCTTTCAAAATGAGAAACTGTCTCCTTCAGCATCCTTGAGGGAGGAAAACCCCTTTGTACAAGAGAGAAATTGCCATATGAGATGTGCTGAGGCACATTTAGCTTCAGCTTCTCAGCACTTCCATCTGTTCTGCTCTAAGGCTGGATGCTGTGTGCAGAGTTCCCTATCTCATTTTCTCAAAGTTTGGTGACATTCACAAGCTTGTCTCCATCACTGCCCAGCCAGTATGCTTGTCACTTGCTTAGACCCTCAGCAGATACACAGCCATGGGGAAAGTTGGACTGGCCACAGCATGCAGTCTCCACCGTGACTATCCCACTGGGTAGAAGTAGGAAACTGCTGAATGTGTCTCTTCATAGTCTCTTGTGCAACATGCTTATAAATTAAACCCTGTCTGCTCTCCAGTAGCTACTCCAAAAGACAATAACCAACCACTGCTAGCTGCTACTGGAGTTGCTCTTTGAGATCAAGTGGTACTGTTCTAAGCTTTAGTGCAGAAGGTTTTGGGTTTAAACTCTGCTGATGACCACAGGGTGGGAAGGTAGCTCTAAAACAGGTATCTGAACAGGAGCTCTAACTCCTGTGCCCACAAGAACTTGGGACAAGCTTTCCCTGTCAGCAGCAGGCAGAAGTCACTGATTATCTTTCTGTAACGTTAATATGCTCGTTTCAGAGTAGCAGCTGTGTTAGTCTGTATTCGCAAAAAGAAAAGGAGGACTTGTGGCACCTTAGCGACTAAAAATTTATCTGAGCATAAGCTTTCGTGAGCTACAGCTCACTTCATCGGACGCATTTGGTGGAAATACAGTGGGGAGATTGATATACACACACAGAGAACATGAAACAATGGGTTTTATCATCACTCTCCTTACAGTGTGTATGATAAAACCCATTGTTTCATGTTCTCTGTGTGTGTATATCAATCTCCCCACTGTATTTCCACCAAATGCGTCCGATGAAGTGAGCTGTAGCTCACGAAAGCTTATGCTCAAATAAATGTGTTAGTCTCTAAGGTGCCACAAGTCCTCCTTTTCTTTTTACCAATACAGACTAACACGGCTGCTACTCTGAAATATGCTCCTTGTATCTCATGCGGCTGTAAGCAAGTACAAGGTAGATTGTATAAAAACAGGACATATGATCACCCTAGCTGGGGGGGTTGCCCCAGCAGTGCTGTCTCTGGTGGGCGAGGGGGGGTTGCCCTGGCAGCGCTGTCCCTGGCTGCGGGGGGGGGGTGTCGCTGGCCACGAGCTCCCCAGTGAGCGCTGCCCAGGGCTTGGGATTCCCTCCCTCGACCAGCCTCTGACACGCCCTCCCCGCAGTGCCCCAGCGCTCGCCCCGCCCTAGGGGGCGAGCTTCCGATTGCCCCGCCCCGCGGGGCGCTGCCATTTCCAGCTCCCTCGGCCGTGGGGAGGAGGGAGCCTGCGGACTATAGAGGCGGCGGCTCCGCGAGCTGCACTGTGGGTCCCCTCCCCCTCCCCCACTATGGCGTTGTCGCGCGCGGAGCGCTGCCTCGTGCTGCTGCTGCGGCTCCTGTCGCGCGCGTTCCTCATGCTGCTAAGCGTGGCGGCGCGCGCTTCCGCGGCGCTTGCCTCCGACGCCCGCGCGTTGCCCCGGCCGGCCGGGGCGCCCCCCACCCGCTGCGTGCCACCGCCGGCCCAGCCGCTGCTGCAGCTGTCGGCGGGTCAGCTGGCTCGGCGCATCCGCCGCCGGGAGGTAAGAGCAGGGGGCGGGGGCTGCTGGGATTTGTAGTTCGCCTCCCGGGAGGGGCGCCCTTAGGGCAGGACTCCTGGGTTCCCTGCCTAGCTTTGTGCGCCGCAGTGAAGGGGGCCCCGCTCTGCGTACCCGCGTGGAGGACCCGCTGTGCGCCCCGCCCTCCCTTGCGCCCCGCCCCCCGGGCGTGTGGGGGACCCGCTACGTACACTCATTGCTGCACCCTCCTGCCCCCAGAAATGGGGGACATCCTCTCTATAGCTTGACATCGTGCCTGCCTGGGGTGGGGGGCACCCTCTATATACCTGGTGCTGCACTTTGTGGGTAGCAGGGGGAGTCCCAGTGCCAGCTGTGTGCGGTGGGATGGGGTATATGTGTGCGGGGTGAGGGCAGCCCCATTTCATTCCTTTGCTGGGCTTCTCTCAGCACCAGAAGATATAGACCCAAGGGGCGCCAGGTCTCCGATCAGGCTGCCTTGGCCAGGAGCCATCCAGAGGCACTCTAAGTGCACTCTCCTATGGGAAAGGACTAGTTCTCTCTTCTTCCTCTTGTCTGATAGATCATCCTGAGCATCTGCTGGGGAGAGGGAGACCTGGCTGACATTACCAGAGTCTGTTGGCTCAATACTATGGGAGGAGTGGATGTCTGGAGAGCTGATCTTGTGGAACATATGAATTCCATAAACTCCCAGCTAGACCTCTCCTTTCCCCTAGTAATGAGCTGATTAGCCTTGGCAAAACAAGCCATCGCTTTCTCCTGGTCAGGACACTATGTAATCCTATTTGGGCATAATATTCCTTGAAATACAGGCAGTTCTGAGAGACGGGGGACTTTTGGGAATTCTGTATAGAGGAAGTACCTGTCATATAATTCTCAGTGGAGGCATGCCTTGATGGGGGAATGTGTCAACATACAATGCAGAAATGACAGGTCCACCGTAACAAGCAGTGCAACTTCCAGAGACTGCAGCTCCTGGCATATATTCTAAATTGATCCAAGGGCTTGTTTACACCAGTGGTTTTCAACCTCTTTTTGATTTGTGGACCCCTAACAAATTTTGAACGGAGGTGCGGACCCCTTTGGAAATTCAACCTGTGGTCTGTGGATCACTATCATAGAAATCTTAGACTGAAAACTGACTGAACAGAATTCATCTATAAATGTTGCGTTGCTCGGCATGGCATTTGATGCAGCGTGAGAAAGGGCGCTAAACTGCGGGCTTCTACAGTAATGACAACACTGCTGTATGTAAGGGGACTGTTGCCCACTTACTAACATTCAGTGGGGGTGTTTTGGTTGGCTAGCTCCCAGTAATAAAAGGGGAAAGGTCTGTGGGAAATCAGGACCCTGAGATTGATAGTCCCCAGGAACAATGGGGAGAGGCCAATGCTCCAGGTCAGCCTGAATGACAGGGTGGGCAGGCTAATCAGAGAGTCAGGAAGCTAGGGAGGTCCCGTCCCCCGTGTGACCTGGATTTGCCTGGGTCAGACAGAGTGGGGCTGAGCTGAGGAGAAAGCAAGGGCCCAAGCTAAGCTGGGGAGCAGAGCTGTGCCAGATCCAGAGAGAGCAGACCCTGTCCTGGGAGCAGAGTTGCAGCCCCAAAGTCAGAGGCACAGCCCAGAGAGAGCAGACTTGCCCTGGGAGGAGAGCTGCAGCAACCAGAGCCAGAGGGGCCAGAAAAACAGCCCAGGAAGCAGGTCAGTGCTGGGAGCAGAGTCACAGAAGCAGCCTGCAGAGCAGACCTGTCCTGGGAGCAGAGCTGCAGCAACCAGAACCAGAGGGGCCAAAGAAGCAGCCCAAGGAGCTGGAGGCAGAGCAGCAGCAGCAGTGCAGAGACAGAGTGGTGCAGCTGGGGCTGGAGCAGTCTGGAGCTGGGTGTGGTGAGCAGCTGGAGAGACGGGGGGGGACCCTGGGCAGCGGGCCCAGCACAGTGAGACGCCTCAGCCAAGGGGCTCTGCAGGCCAGGCTTGGATCATAACCCCAACAGGTCGGGAGCGATACTGGGAAGAAGGGTCCTACCACTTAGAGCCTGAGAGCGTGCAGCCACCACCAGAGCGAGTGTCCAACTCACAGCATCCCTACAGCACAGCCAGGGCCTGAGAAGAAGGCCTGGGACTTACAAGGAACAGACTGTGAACTGCCCTGACATTGCAGAGACACTGTTGGTGATGTTCCCTGTCACAGAGCAGGTTGATGTGTTTCCTTTAACCTTTCCCATTTTTCCTTTATTCTTTTTAAAATTAATTGTTGATTAAATAACTTGCATTTGCTTTAACTTGTATGTAATGGTCAGTGGGTCAGAGAAGTGCCCAGTGCAGAGAGAGTAGTCCGGAATGGGGACACCCTGTCCTAGGTGACCACAGCAGGGTTGGGGGTCGAGCCCCCCAAGAATCCTCGGCCCAGCCTTGTTGGGGTTACGAGGACTCTGCCAGACAGGAGAGTGGAAGGGGAGTCCTCAAGGCAGGGAGACCACTAGGTAAAGGAAGTGGGAGCGAGGACTCAGATCCTTTCACTAGCCCACTTCACCGGGGAAGTGCAGAAGCCAGGAAAGTTCCCCACAAGAGCGGGACTATTCCCCCGCTTACATGTAGGTCAGGGTATTCACATACGGAATGTCTTTTCTGGGAGCTGAAACTTTACTTTCATAGTCATCTTTCACAAAACCCTTAGACATAGTCTGCCTATGTTGAAAAACTCTGGTATATGCTTACAGTCCTGCAGCGGTGCAGCTGTAGCACTTTGTGAAGATTCTGCCTACACACGGACTGGAGCCTGAGCTCTGAGACCAGCCCCTTTATGGGGTCCTGGAGCTCAAGCTCATGTGTGATCCCTAATGTATATATTGCCATCTTATAGCCCTGCAACCCTAGCCCTGCAAGCAAGAATCACAGGTGTTTAATTGCATTGTAGTCATACCTAGTGAGGCAATGGGAATGTCTACATTGCAATTAATGGGTATTAATCTACATTAATATGACTTCCACTTGGTTCAAGATTAATCTTTATGCAGCATTGTTTTCTGGGAGTTGGTGTAGGCCACACCTCTATATTAAAGTTGCCATGGGTCACAATCTGGTGTGAAAGAAGCCCTAATCATCTCTCCTCATTTTTATGATCAGTTTCATGTTTCTCAATCCTCTAGGAAGGTTGTGACACTGAGCACTGGATGCCTTATTAATGCATGACAAAACCCATGTCAGTAACAGTTGGTGTGTAACAAATGTCTGATTTTCCTAACATGTGAAAAGTTGTCTGTACACAGTTCTGAGATTTTACATTTCTGATAAAAGAAAAGGAGTACTTGTGGCACCTTAGAGACTAACAAATTTATTAGAGCATAAGCTTTCGTGAGCTACAGCTCACTTCATCGGATGCATTTGGTGGAAAAAACAGAGGAGAGATTTATATACACACACGCACAGAGAACATGAAACAATGGGTTTATCATACACACTGTAAGGAGAGTGATCACTTAAGATAAGCCATCACCAACAGCAGGGGGGGGAAGGAGGAAAACCTTTCATGGTGACAAGCAGGTAGGCTAATTCCAGCAGTTAACAAGAATATCAGAGGAACAGTGGGGGGTGGGGTGGGAGGGAGAAATACCATGGGGAAATAGTTTTACTTTGTGTAATGACTCATCCATTCCCAGTCTCTATTCAAGCCTAAGTTAATTGTATCCAGTTTGCAAATTAATTCCAATTCAGCAGTCTCTCGTTGGAGTCTGTTTTTGAAGCTTTTTTGTTGAAGGATAGCCACTCTTAGGTCTGTGATCGAGTGACCAGAGAGATTGAAGTGTTCTCCAACTGGTTTTTGAATGTTATAATTCTTGACGTCTGATTTGTGTCCATTCATTCTTTTACGTAGAGACTGTCCAGTTTGGCCAATGTACATGGCAGAGGGGCATTGCTGGCACATGATGGCATATATCACATTGGTAGATGCGCAGGTGAACGAGCCTCTGATAGTGTGGCTGATGTGATTAGGCCCTATGATGGTATCCCCTGAATAGATATGTGGACAGAGTTGGCAACGGGCTTTGTTGCAAGGATAGGTTCCTGGGTTAGTGGTTCTGTTGTGTGGTGTGTGGTTGCTGGTGAGTATTTGCTTCAGATTGGGGGGCTGTCTGTAAGCAAGGACTGGTCTGTCTCCCAAGATCTGAGAGAGCGATGGCTCGTCCTTCAGGATAGGTTGTAGATCCTTGATGATGTGTTGGAGGGGTTTTAGTTGGGGGCTGAAGGTGATGGCTAGTGGCGTTCTGTTGTTTTCTTTGTTGGGCCTGTCCTGTAGTAGGTGACTTCTGGGTACTCTTCTGGCTCTGTCAATCTGTTTCTTCACTTCAGCAGGTGGGTACTGTAGTTGTAGGAATGCATGATAGAGATCTTGTAGGTGTTTGTCTCTGTCTAACCTCAGCCATGCAGAACACAGTGCCATCCACAGCCTCAGAAACAACTCTGACATCATAATCAAAAAGGCTGACAAAGGAGGTGCTGTCGTCATCATGAATAGGTCAGAGTATGAACAAGAGGCTACTAGGCAGCTCTCCAACACCACTTTCTACAAGCCATTACCCTCTGATCCCACTGAGAGTTACCAAAAGAAACTACAGCATTTGCTCAAGAAACTCCCTGAAAAAGCACAAGAACAAATCCGCACAGACACACCCCTGGAGCCAGGACCTGGGGTATTCTATCTGCTACCCAAGATCCATAAACCTGGAAATCCTGGACGCCCCATCATCTCAGGCATTGGCACCCTGACAGCAGGATTGTCTGGCTATGTAGACTCCCTCCTTAGGCCCTTCGTTACCAGCACTCCCAGCTATCTTCGAGACACCACCGATTTCCTGAGGAAACTACAGTGTGTATGATAAACCCATTGTTTCATGTTCTCTGTGCGTGTGTGTGTATATAAATGTGTGTGTGTATATAAATCTCTCCTCTGTTTTTTCCACCAAATGCATCCGATGAAGTGAGCTGTAGCTCACGAAAGCTTATGCTCTAATAAATTTGTTAGTCTCTAAGGTGCCACAAGTACTCCTTTTCTTTTTGCGAATACAGACTAACACGGCTGCTACTCTGAAACCTACATTTCTGATGTCATTCACTAGGCTGTGGGTGAGATGAAGGTTTTAGCGCTTTATACTGAGGTGGATGATCAGTATATTGTTTCAGAGGGAGATGTTTTTCCACTATCCTAAGATGAAATAGTGATGCATGCAGTGCTTAATTTGTAATGAAAGAGGTAACGGAGATCAAGCAGTTTTTTTACTTTCATAACTGATGTGGCAAGCCCAGAGGTGCTGGGGCTATGAGTTGCCAAGCCTGGAGGTCCTGGGGCTCGGCACTGACACAAATTAAGCATTGAATGCATGTGTTTTCAACTTGTGCTAGGTAAGGAGTCATGCAATCTTAAACAGTGCATACACTGGCTGATCCATTGCTGTGTTCCTGCAATATAGCTATAATCTCCCAAGGTACAGACCTGCCAGTAATAATATAATATTTATTAAGAGTACCTGTATAACACTATTCTTTCGAAGCACAGTTGAAACATTAATTATGCCAACACTCCTGCCGGGTAGGTGAGTAAATGTTTTTCATTTGGGGAAACTCAGATCTGGACAGGCTAAGTGACTTGTCCCGTTCCGCAGAGCTAGGATTAGACTTTAGAAATTTCCAGTCATTAATACAATCTGTGCTGCGTCTCTTTCACACACTATGATCCCTGTAGCAATAGGTGCAGTTAGAGATCTAGCAGCATGTTGTGTAATATCTGATGAAGAACAAAACTGTCCTGTTCCCATTAGTAAAAAATTGTGTAGTTGATCTTGAGCATAGTTGCTTCTGTGCTTTTGAAAGTGGAAGTCCAGAGCCTGCGCAGAGGTCAGAATGTCTATTCTATGGCAGTAATATTCTTTTGGGGAGTCTAAATTCCTCAGACACAGCAAACTCCAATCTTTTCAAAAAAAAATTTAAGTTGTATATGTGTTTGTGAGAGAGCAGAGCATTTGGCTAATTGGTTTCCTGTGTAACTAGTCCTATTTATTTCTATGTGTACTTTGTGAAGCAGTCATTCAGGTTTATGAGGAGAAATACTTGGATAGATATGTATAACAGTGTTATGTGATTGCCTAAGGAGATAGTAGGTGTATTGTAAAGTCACAGCACATTTAGATTTACATACTACATTTATGCCTGTCGTCCTGAAGTACTTTATGAGCTGCTTGTGCAGGGATTAGATTACTTGCCTATACTGAAATTAGCCAGTGCTGAAGAAGAATATGGCTACCTTTTTGTACCAACATTGGTACATGATAGATTTTATCTAGGCACGGAAGTGACTTGTCACTCCTTTTCTATTATCTGTACTGCACCTTTTTGCCTTCAAAGTGAAAAGTCTTTGGAGCAAGGAGTCCATGTAATGGTTTGTGTATCTTACCTAATATCCAACTGAATGTATATTCTCTGTGCATTTATAGTACTATAAATTTTTGCATGACACTTCACAGACAATTGAAAAGACAGATTCTTGCCATAAAAAGCCTACAATCTAAATACAGTACTTGCATAACTGAAAATTAAGTCAACAACACTTATAGGGAATAATGTTCCATATATTTAAAAAATGTCATTGTTTCATTTTTCTTCCTACAAAATCACCATAGGTCATAATCTTCCTTGTACCAAAACTTTTATAACGTGTATGAAAACATGAATGGCATAATCACATATGAAAAAGGGTGGCCAAACTATAGAATAGTCTTATTTGGTAGGATAAAATCAAGTTGCCTGCTCTGCTCTAGTATCAGATAAATCTCTGGTCAGGGCCTCTTTAAATTTTAACTGAGTAACCCCTAATAATGCAAAGCTACGTATTTTTGGTAGTGGTGAATCAGTAGGGGGCGTTCTCATCCTTATTCAATATTCGCAAAAAGAAAAGGAGTACTTGTGGCACCTTAGAGACTAACAAATTTATTAGAGCATAAGCTTTCGTGAGCTACAGCTCACTTCATCGGATGCATTTGGTGGAAAAAACAGAGGAGAGATTTATATACACACACACAGAGAGAACATGAAACAATGGGTTTATCATACACACTGTAAGGAGAGTGATCACTTAAGATAAGCCATCACCAACAGCAGGGGGGGGAAAGGAGGAAAACCTTTCATGGTGACAAGCAGGTAGGCTAATTCCAGCAGTTAACAAGAATATCAGAGGAACAGTGGGGGGTGGGGTGGGAATTAATTGGAATTAATTTGCAAACTGGATACAATTAACTTAGGCTTGAATAGAGACTGGGAATGGATGAGTCATTACACAAAGTAAAACTATTTCCCCATGGTATTTCTCCCTCCCACCCCACCCCCCACTGTTCCTCTGATATTCTTGTTAACTGCTGGAATTAGCCTACCTGCTTGTCACCATGAAAGGTTTTCCTCCTCTCCCCCCCCCCCCCCCCCCGCTGTTGGTGATGGCTTATCTTAAGTGATCACTCTCCTTACGTGTGTATGATAAACCCATTGTTTCATGTTCTCTGTGTGTGTGTATATAAATCTCTCCTCTGTTTTTTCCACCAAATGCATCCGATGAAGTGAGCTGTAGCTCACGAAAGCTTATGCTCTAATAAATTTGTTAGTCTCTAAGGTGTCACAAGTACTCCTTTTCTTTTTGCGAATACAGACTAACACGGCTGCTACTCTGAAACCTGTCATTAAACAACAACAGGGGTGTTGTGCAACTGGACGTGCTGTCAGTCAGATGAAATATCAAACTGAGGCTGTGAACTGTGGCTGTCATTAAGTGAAGGTGTTTTCCATTTCTTGTCCTAAACTGTTTTGCAAATGTGGCTGGTGCAGTATGGTTATCACATTGCGCCCCAGAGATGGTTGCATTTGCATGGCGGTCAAGTGATCTGTCTATTCGCAATCTGTAATGTGCTTAGGGAGCCTTTGGGCAAAGGTGTGGGAAGCGTGCTGTGGAAACATAATTAGTTTTTATGAAAGATTCTGTGGCACAGATTACACAAGAGTCTTGGCTAAATTCCAGCTCTTGTCACTGCATTCTACCAATTCCCCATGCCATTTTACGCTGGACATGCTTCTTATCCTCATCTGTGGTGCAGGGTTGCTAAGTGATCTGTATTGTGGGATTGTGGTGGCTGCATTTCTGTAATGGCTAGCTGATCCCTATGTATTGAATTTGCAATGGAGAGATCCTGACTTTCCATTCATTTGAATGGGAATTCCAGGGAAATGGCTACTGGGGTATATGGATGTTTTGGGGGAAGTGAAGTGGTCAGGGAGGTAAGTGACTGCCACCCAGTGAACTATGATATATAGGAGCTCAAGGGAGCTGAAAGGCAGTCCCAGGAGAGCAGTAATTTAGGTTCCCTCTTCTCTTTTTCTCAAATCTCTAATTGCCCAAACATCCTGGTGACCAGCAGCCTCCCACTCGCCCTATGTCCAGCCACCCGGTCCTAGTTAGTATCTGTTGTTGTTGTCTTTTGCAGGTAAAATGCACTGATGTTGTTCAGGCTTATATCAAGAGGATCGAGGAGATAAACCCACTTGTCAATGCAGTTGTCAAGGACAGGTGAGCCAGGGGAAAGGTGGGAAATGGACTTTTCTATAGTCCAGTTTAGCAGCTGTTAAAAGCCATCATTGGCAACAAGGTAAGATAACCAGTCTCCATGCGAGGTTCTCAACCTTTCCAAATGTGATCACCCCCTCCCCCCCCATGTCATGCTTGCTGGGGGAGGGGGTATGTCAGGACTGAGTGACTTGTCAAACAGACATGACTTATGTAACGAATCAGTGCTGAATGCCTCAACCATCTGATAGAATTGCAAGATTAACCCATAGTTTAGGTGAAAGTAATTGTCACTGACTCCTGGGGAGTCTGTGATAGGTGGAGGAGCTCTGTTCTTCTTGCTCATAGTACATACTTTCTTTGCTGACATCTTCTGTAACTATAAGCAATATACATCTAGCAAGTAATTAACTTGACCAAGTGACTGTGCCTTTAATGAATCATGCATATTTCAGTAATATGTAACTATCAATGATCATTCTCCAGATCAAAAGTGTTGGAATACAAGACAGAGCCCATTCTGTTCATAAAACACAGTGAGAACTGTTTAAACAATTAATGTTCACAACATGTTCTCGCTGTTTCCATGGATAAATAGAGGATTCAGGGCTATCAACCGTATATCTTTTTATTCCAGCCCTGAATTCACTGAGCCTCTTGCAGCTATTTATATCTGCTCCATTTCCCCTGTACTCCTTTGCAACAAGGAAGAGGCTAAAAATATGAATAACTTTTTCTTGCCTTTCACAGGCAGAATCCAGAATAGTTCAAAATCAATCTAATCATTTTAAAATTTGTGACACGTGTGTGTGTGTGTTTTTTGGTAAATTATCTTAATTTTCTATTCTAATTGAATAGATTCATAGATACTAAGGTCAGAAGGGACCATTTTGATCATCTAGTCTGACCTCCTGCACAATGCAGGCCACAGAATCTCACCCACCCACTCCTACAAAAAACCTCACCGATGTCTGAGCTATTGAAGTCCTCAAATCGTGGTTTAAAGACTTCAAGGAGCACCTTACAGTCTATTCTTCCTGCCCATACTTCTTTAACTTGCTGGCAAGAATACTGTTGATTACTTACATTACAGTATTGATGGACAGAACTTTTCTATGTCACTTGAGTCACAGAAGTCCTGGAAACACAAGCTTCTAGATGAGAATATTGTACTTTCTAATTCCCGTGAGGCTGGAAATGCCATGAACGTGGCATGTCTCCCGGGTATTCTGCTGCTTCTGAGTGGCTTTAGGAAACAGAGGCAGCTGATTCATTTCAGGATTTGAGTCTGTGTTCAAGCTGGTTTTTACTTGTTGGGACTAGTTCATTCATCCCTTTTCAGACTCGCATGCAGAAGAAACACAGAAATTTGGGTTAATCCATCGCTAGCTATTGATGAATGGATGTTATGGTATTTGGGGACCAGTCACACCTAGTGGTGAATGCATTTAATTGCAGGTCTGTCTGCCATAAAGATGTTGCGTAGATAGGACATACACAGTGTTTAATTATTTTCAGAAAAAAGTAGAATTGGTTAGGTTACCAATTTCTGGTGTGTGTCTGTCATTCATTGTGTGGGAGCAGCCTGATCTATAACCGTAAAAGTATTGAAATAAGTTGGCAGTCTGCCTTGTACTTCATATACCTCTTTTCTTCTGAGAATCACAAGGCATTATATGAATATTAATAAACTTAATGCCCCAACTCCTCTGTCCTTACAGATGAGGGACTCAGTCGAGCTCACACGTGAGTGTGTGGCAGAGCTGGGAATGGAGCCCAGATTTCCTGATTCCCGGTCCTGTCTTCACTCCCCACCCCCCTCCCTTGTTCAGGAGCTGGCCAGAGAAAGGCTCACCATGGTGAAGGGACAGTGATGGGGGTAGGAAAATGAGTAATGGGTTGCTTCGTGTTGTTTCCTTTACAACCTATCTGCTTTTAACACATTAACCTACTTATTTTTCACCAAGTCCTTCTCTTTGTTTGACCACCCCCATCCAAAGGACTTTTCAGCCCACTCAGATGTTGGTTGGGATTTGGTTAGAGATGGACTGGGGTTTTATTTGAGTCCAGTCGGAGACTGACCAGTGTTCTCTCCCCTCCCACTCCTTTCCAACCATTCCCCTCAGGTTTGATGCAGCCCTTCAGGAGGCCCACCACGTTGACAAGCTGCTCTCGGAAGGCCATGGAGATGAAGATTCCCTGCAGGAAAAATTTCCCTTCCTGGGGGTTCCTTTCACCGTCAAGGAGGCCTTTGCGCTGCATGGTACGTTTACACACAGGCTTTACCAGGCGCTGTTTGGA
This sequence comes from Dermochelys coriacea, assembly GCF_009764565.3. Taxonomy (NCBI): domain Eukaryota; kingdom Metazoa; phylum Chordata; order Testudines; family Dermochelyidae; genus Dermochelys; species Dermochelys coriacea. The sequence goes on from NC_050076.1 coordinate 59,481,796, forward strand.
TTTACTCTGCAGCCTGTTGTCAGTTTGCTCCTTTCTCACAAGAGTCATGGCTTTTGCAGGGAGGCCAAGTGGTGGAGCTGACTAAACTGAATCCAACTGCCTCTGGAGAGAGACAGGGTGGGGGAGGTAATATCTCTAGTTAGACCCACTTCTGTTGTTCGAGCTTACACCGATGTTGGTCCAATAAGGGTATGTTTACGCTACGAAATTAATTCAAATTTATAGAAGTCGGTTTTGTAGAAAGCATTTTTATATAGTCGAGTGTTTGTGTCCCCACACAAATGCTCTAAGGGCACGTAGTCAGCGGACTGTGTCCACAGTACCGAGGCAACTGTCGACTTCCGGAGGTTTGCACTGTGGATAGCTATCCCACAGTTCCAGCAGTCTCCACTTGTCTCCACAGTCTGCCCATTTGAATTCTGGGTAGAAATCCCAGTGCCTGATGGGGCTAAAACATTGTCGCGGGTGGTTCTGGGTATATATCGTCAGGCCCCCGTTCCCTCCCTCCCTCTGTAAAAGCAAGGGCAGACAGTTGTTTTGGGCCTTTTTTTTTTTTCTTGAGTTACCTGTGCAGATGCCATACCACGGCAAGCATGGAGCCTGCTCAGCTAACCGTCACCGTATGTCTCCTGGGTGCTGGCAGATGTGATACTGCATTGCTACATAGCAGCAGGTTATTGCCTTTTGGCAGCAGACAGTGCAGTATGACTGGTAGCCATCATCGACGTAGTCCTGGGTGCTCTTTTAACCGGGTGCCTGGGCAAACCTGGGAGTGACTCAGCCAGGTCATTTCCCTTGTTTCGTCTCATGGCGATTGAGTCCTACCGGCAGTGCACTGTCTTTTAATCTGCAGCCAGCAGAAGATGATGGCCAGCTGTCATACTGCATAGTCTTCTGCCGAGCACCCAGGAGGTGACGATGGCTAGCGATCGTACTGCACAGTCTGCTGCCAGCAAGATGTATAAAGATAGATGAAGTGGCTCAAAACAAGAAATAGACCAGATTTGTTTTGTATTCATTTTCTCCTCCCTCCCTCCCTCTGTGAAATCAACAGCCTGCTACACCCGGTTTTGAGTTCTATCCTTGAGGCGGCCATTCAGTTTCTCGCAAAGCCACCCCCTTGGTTGATTTTAATTCCCTGTAAGCCAACCCTGTAAACCATGTCGTCAGTCGCCCCTCCCCCCATCAGGGCAACAGCAGACAATCGTTCTGCGCCTTTTTTCTGTGCAGACGGCATACCACAGCAAGCATGGAGCCCGCTCAGATCACTTTGGCAATTAGGAGCACATTAAACACCACACGCATTATCCAGCAGTATATGCAGCACCAGAACCTGGCAAAGCGAAACCGGGCGAGTAGGCAACGTCAGCATGGTTACGAGAGTGATGAGGACATGGACACAGACTTCTCTCAAAGCACGGGCCCTGGCAATGTGGGCATCATGGTGCTAATGGGGCAGGCTCATGCGGTGGAACGCCGATTCTGGGCCTGGGAAACAAGCACAGACTGGTGGGACCGCATAGTGTTGCAGGTCTGGGACGATTCCCAGTGGCTGCGAAACTTTTGCATGCGTAAGGGCACTTTCATGGAACTTTGACTTGCTTTCCCCTGCCCTGAGGTGCAAGAATACCAAGATGAGAGCAGCCCTCGCAGTTGAGAAGCGAGTGGAAATAGCCCTGTGGAAGTTTGCAACGCCAAACAGCTAACCAGTCAGTCGGGAATCAATTTGGAGTGGGCAAATCTACTGTAGGGGCTTCTGTGATGCAAGTAGCTAACGCAATCAAAGATCTGCTGATATCAAGGGTAGTGAGTCTGGGAAATGTGTAGGTCATAGTGGATGGCTTTGCTGCAATGGCATTCCTTAACTGTGATTGGGTGATAGAAAGTACCCATATCCCTATCTTGGCACCGGAGCACCAAGCCAGCGAGTACATAAACCGCAAGGGGTACTTTTCAATAGTGCTGCAAGCACTGATGGATCACAAGGGACGTTTCACCAACATCAATGTGGGATGGCCGGGAAAGGTACATGACACTCGCATATTCAGGAACTCTGTTTCAAAAGCTGCAAGAAGGGACTTTCTTCCCAGACCAGAAAATAACCATTGGGAATGTTGAAATGCCTATAGTTATCCTTGGGGACCCAGCCTACCCCTTAATGTCATGGCTCATGAAGCCATACATAGGCAGCCTGGACAGTAGTCAGGAGCTGTTCAACTATAGGCTGAGCAAGTGCAGAATGGTGGTAGAATGTGCATTTGGACATTTAAGAGCGCACTGGCGCAGTTTACTGACTCGCTTAGACCTAGCGAAACCAATATTTCCATTGTTATTACTGCTTGCTGTGCGCTCCACAATATCTGTGAGAGTAAGGGGGAGACATTTATGGCAGGGTGGGAGGTTGAGGCAAATCCCCTGGCCGCTGATTACGCACAGCCAGACACCAGGGCAGTTAGAAGAGCACAGGAGGGTGCGGTGCGCATCAGAGAAGCTTTGAAAACCAGTTTCATGACTGGCCAGGCTACGGTGTGAAAGTTCTGTTTGTTTCTCCTTGATGAACCCCCCCCCCCTTGGTTCACTCTACTTCTCTGTAAACTAACCACCCTCCCCACCTCCCTTAGATCACTGTTTGCAGAGGCAATAAAGTCATTGTTGCTTCACATTCATGCATTCTTTATTAATTCATCACACAAATAGGGGGATAATTAACAAGGTAGCCCAGAAGGGGTGGTGGAGGAGGGAAGGACAAGGCTACACGGCACTTTAAAAGTTTAAAACTTACTGAATGCCAGCCTTCTGTTACTTGGGCAGTCCTCTGGGGTGGAGTGGCTGGAGGCCCCCCCACCGCGTTCTTAGGCGTCTGGGTGAGGAGGCTATGGAACTTGGGGAGGAGGGCGGTTGGTTACACAGGGGCTGTAGCGGCGGTCTGTGCTCCTGCTGCCTTTCCTGCAGCTCAATCATACGCTGGAGCATATTAGTTTGATCCTCCAGCAGCCTCAGCATTGAATCCTGCCTCCTCTCATCATGCTGCCGCCACCTTTCAGCTTCAGCCCTCTCTTCAGCCCACCACCTCTCCTCCTGGTCATTTTGTGCTTTCCTGCACTCTGACATTGTCTGCCTCCACACATTCGTCTGTGCTCTGTCAGCGTGGGAAGACAGCATGAGCTCAGAGAACATTTCATCATGAGTGTGTTTTTTTTCGCCTTCTAATCTTCGCTAGCCTCTGGGAAGGAGAAGATCCTGTGATCCTTGAAACACATGCAGCTGGTGGAGGAAAAAAAAAAAGGGACAGTGGTATTTAAAAAGACACATTTTATAGAACAATGGGTACACTCTTTCACGGTAAACCTTGCTGTTAACATTACATACATAGCACATGTGCTTTCGTTACAAGGTCGCATTTTGCCTCCCCCCACCACGTGGCGAACAGCGGGGAACATTTCTGTTCAGCCATAGGCAAACAGCCCAGCAGGAACGGGCACCTCTGAATGTCCCCTTAAGAAAAGCACCCTATTTCAACTAGGTGACCATGAATGATATCACTCTCCTGAGGATAACACAGAGAGATAAAGAACGGATGTTGTTTGAACGCCAGCAAACATACGCTGCAATGCTTCGTTCTACAGTGATTCCTGAGTATGTGCTACTGGCATGGAGTGGTAAAGTGTCCTACCATGGTGGATGGAATAAGGCTGCCCTCCCTAGAAACCTTTTGCAAAGGCTTTGGGAGTATATCCAGGAGAGCCACGAATGCCAGGGCAAATTAATCATTAAACATGCTTGCTTTTAAACCTTGTATAGTATTTTAAAAGGTACACTCACCAGAGGTCCCTTCTTCGCCTGGCGGGTCTGGGAGGCAGCCTTGGGTGGGTTCACTGGGTACAGGCTCCAGGTCCAGGGTGAGAAACAGTTTCTGGCTGTCGGGAAAACCGGTTTCTCCATTTGTTTGCTGTGAGCTATCTACAACCTCATCATCATCGTCTTCTTTGTCCCCAAAACCTGCTTCCGTGTTGCCTCCATCTCCATTGAAGTAGTCAAACAACACGGCTGGGGTAGTGGTGGCTGAACCCCCTAAAATGGCATGCAGCTCATCATAGAAGCGGCATGTTTGGGGCTCTGACCCGGAGCAGCCGTTCACCTCTCTGGTTTTCTGGTAGGCTTGCCTCAGCTCCTTAAGTTTCACGCGGCACTGCTTCGGGTTACTGTTATGGCCTCTGTCCTTCATGCCCTGGGAGATTTTGACAAATGTTTTGGCATTTTGAAAACTGGAACGTAGTTCTGATAGCATGGATTCCTCTCCCCAGACAGCGATCAGATCCCGTACCTCCCATTTGGTCCATGCTGGAGCTCTTTTGCGATTCTGGGACTCTATCATGGTCACCTCTGCTGATGAGCTCTGCATGTTCACCTGCAGCTTGCCACACTGGCCAAACAGGAAATTGAAATTCAAAAGTTCACGGGCCTTTTCCTGTCTACCTGGTCAGTGCATCTGAGTTCAGAGCACTGTCCAGAGCGGTCACAATGGAGCACTCTGGGATAGCTCCCAGAGGCCAATACCATGTAATTGCGTCCACAGTACCCCAAATTCGACCCAGCAAAACCGATTTCAGCGCTAATCCCCTTGTCGGGGGGTGGAGTAAGGAAATCGATTTTAAGAGCCCTTTAAGTCGGGGGAAAAAAAGGGCTTCGTCATGTGGACAGGTGCAGGGTTAAATCGATTTAACACTGCTAAATTCGACCTCAACGTCTAGTGTAGACCAGGGCTAAGAGAGAATACCTCACCCTCCTTGTCTCTCTGATATCCTAGGACCCGTATGGCTTCAACAGCACTTCAGACAACTTCTTCCTGTCAGTCTCTTTTCTCTCCCTTTTGCATCGCACTGTATTAGACTCATTGTGTGGGAATCAGAGTAGCAGCCGTGTTAGTCTGTATTTGCAAAAAGAAAAGGAGTACTTGTCTGCATCTGATGAAGTGAGCTATAGCTCACGAAAGCTTATGCTCAAATAAATTCGTTAGTCTCTAAGGTGCCACAAGTACTCCTTTTCTTTGTGTGGGAATGTTAACTAATCCATTGAAGTTAAGTCATTGCTCCCTAAATATTTGCTTTCTCTCTCCTATCATGAGCTTCCATGGACCACGTCCTGGAACACACTTCATTTCCTCTTTTTCCATCGCTTTCAGTGCCATCTCAATACCTCCTGCTCAGCTGCATTGAGGTTGTAGCCTAATTTCTCATTTGCTAGTCATTGGCTGCTCAGGTCAGGTCTGTGTCATTGCTGTTGATCATTGGTCTCTTACTTTGTTTCTTTTTAATACTAGATGGGCACATTAAAAATACTTGAGATCAGTGGATAGTATCCCTTGCCCGGCACTTTGGTTTTACAGGTGTTCTGTAAATAACTGTAAAATACCGATGTAGCTGAACTTCACAAATGAGCTCACTTGCTTTTCTAAGAGTTACTGCATTTATCCTTTCCAGTGTGCCTACAGTAGATGTCTTCCAGGCCATTCTGCTCTCCTTCCATGCGTGGAACCTGGAAGTGCGCAGAGCACCCCAATTATATGTAAGGAGATCAGAACCCCTTTGAAGTGCAGATTGTCTGGCGGATTATTAACTAGTTTCTTCACTGGATAGAAGCGCAATGTTATGGTGCGGGAGTGGCATATTTTTGTTAAAAGTGTGCTTAGCTGTCTTGTTGTTTACATTCTGTAGGCTGCCGATTAGTTAGATTTTGTTTTTCATTCTGATCTTTACATATTTTTATAGTTGTTTTGTTTGAAATGTAAGAGCTCAGGGTTAGGTGCCCTTTTACTAATCAAAATAAGTAGCAAAGACATTCCCTGAAGGTTACTATCTGGTGTCCTGATAGTGTTCTGAAAGGTTATCTTATTGCTGATAAGCCCTTCATAGGAAGGAGATGTACTTCTATATGCTCTCCCAATTGCATCAGGATTATGACACAAATTGCATAGCAGTTTTATTCCCAGTGGACCGCCAAGGTCGGATTTTTGAAAGGTTTCCTCTGCCTGGGGTGGGAGGATGTAGATCCAAGCATCACTGTTACGGGATTTGGGAGTACCAGGCATGCTCTCTCTGGGTTTGGGGAATTGGTGATCTTGCCTAGAAATCATTATTGGTCTGTTGGGGATGGAAGCAGGATGAGGCATTTGTTATTTCTTGAGGATGAGACCTCCTTCTGGATCTTGGCAGCATATGGAATGATCACTCATCCATAGGATCTCGCACTGGCATAGTTTGTAATCTCAAGGGGATTGTTATTGCATCTCTGACCCACTATATCTGGTTTTTATCTTGTCACCATAGGGATGCCCAATACCTCTGGCCTGGTTAGCCGTTGCAACTTGATCTCCACGTCAGATGCTCTGGTGGTGTCGCGGTTAAAGCAAGCTGGTGCAATTCCACTGGGTGTGACCAATTGCAGTGAGCTGTGCATGTGGTATGAATCTAGCAACAATGTCTACGGCAGAACGAACAACCCATATGACCTACAAAGGATCGTGGGTGGCAGCTCAGGTGAGCCAGTGCCTCCTGGCAGGAAGCCAATACTGCAGTGCACAGATGAGTTTGCCAAATTCCTCTTGTTGATCACTTTGTACTTTAAAAGCTCTGCAGATGGTTAACTGGTTAGCCACACGCATAGCTGTCATATAGCATGTGGGCAATCTGATACAATGGGAATTCAAAGGAGAACATTTTGGCTGTTGGGCATTGTGACGGGCTGATGATATTCTGTAAATTCCATAATGTTTGTTCAGGGTATAAGATAAGTTTATTGAATTAAGTTAAACCATATTGAATTAGGGTTAATAACTTTCAAGTATATTGTATTAAAAATGCAACCGTGTATGTGGTGTGTGGCATTATATGTACCTTCCCTAGTAGGGAGAGGGTATGCTAATGAACTTCCTTTGGCATCAGCCCTTGAAGAACACCCCCGCCCCTGGGGGGGGGGGGATATGCATACAGGGAGTCCTTGGATTTACGATGCCGGACTTATGTTGGACACCACTTACAAAGCTTTTCACTTTCAGTCTGTTTCACTCCTATGATGAAAGCCAGCATGGAGAACAGCACACCTCACATGCTGAGCCTCAGCCAATCCCAGTTTCACTATTCAGGCTTTCCGATTGGCTGAGCCTGGGGCTAGGAGCCAAACAAAAACAAGCAGCAAGGCTACCCGGCAACAAGCTACCCTGGCCGGGGAAGCCAATCAGACAAGCGACTGCAAGGACCTCCTTCCAGCTCCATTCATTATAATATGACCACAAAGTTATTTACAAACAATTCTGTAAAAAGCAAGCCTGGTTCTGCAAAGTATGTTGCCAGCATTCTGAGCAGCTGCCTGCCTCCCTGGCTGTCTGCATGGCCTGTCTCCCATCATTGAACGCAGTTCGTCTGTGAATAGGGACATATCCAACATGTACAGCTGCTACAGAGAAATTTACAAGGAGACGAGGAGAACATCTGTCCAAACTTCCTGAGACACTTTCTTTAAGATTCCAGAGAAACCTGCAGCCCAGACTTCAGAGAAGCCCCCAGCCAAGAGCCCTTCAAAAAGTTCTGGAAAGTCAAAGCATATGTGATTTTATACATTTATTTGAATGCTGTTTACCAAATAAATACATTAGTCATCTATAATTCATTTAGTACAAAAACCTGCGTTATTGTGGTGAAAATAGTGTATCAACCCTTGGTTCAGGAACTAATCCCCCTTTATACTATTGATTCCTTTGGGAAAAGCGGTTTCGACTTGCAACGCAATTCTGAGAAACAAATTGTGTTGTAAGTCCGAGGACTCCCTGTATAGTGGTTCAAACTGGATTCTGCAGAGATGAACAGACAAAGAAAAGATTTCTGTATAAAAGCCTGATTTTTAAATGACTCAGGGCCTTCTGCCTGATCAACAAATGGCCAGGACCCTTAAGGGAGGATTGGAAGGACCTGTTCTTTTGAGGCCTCATAAGAATGTGTGCTTGCTCTGTGCTGAAGCTCTGGTGAACTTGTAACCACAAAGAAACCCAGAGGGTGGGGTGGTCACTGGTAAGCTTATTAGTAGGCCTGAAGGTTCTTTTATTGATTGTAATGTTTTCTCTGTAATGCTTTTTGCCTTAAGAATAAAGTAGATTTGCATAGGAAGGGCTGTGTCCTAACTTACATCTTTAGTAGTACCTCAGTTATCAGTCTCTGAAGAGAAAGCAAGCAGGTTTTTTTTAGGTTGACTGTGCTGGGAAATACACAGTGGAGACAGGGAACTGTTCACCCTGGATGCCCCAGTCAGGAGGGAGGGAGATGCCTCTCTTCAGTGGAGACGTGCAACTTCTAGGGAGCTGAAAGCTTGAGAATGGATGCCCTCACGAGCCCAGAGGGGAAATACAGGGACATTTGCCCTGTCCCGTGACATCTGTGGTGGCAGTGATGGAAACTGTAACAGTGTGACTTGCTTAAGTTCAGTAAAAGCAAGTTCTATAGAAGGAAAAGCACAGAGAGGGAAAAAAGTCTTTTAGGGAAAAGGAATAGTGAAAAGAGAGATGGGAAAATGAATTGTCAACAGCTGTAGACAAATCGGCTGATTCAGCGATGAAGAGAAAGGGAGATCAGCCTGAAGACAAAACAAACTCTTAGTGAGTTTTCATAGATACTAAGGTCAGAAGGGACCATTCTGATCATCTAGTCTGACCTCCTGCACAATGCAGGCCACAAAATCTCACCCACCCACTCCTGCGAAAAACCTCTCACCTATATCTGATTTGCTCTATTCTCATGACCAGTCAAGAAATGATGCCAAGTTCAAAGAGAACCTCCAGCCTGCTGGCGGAGGGCCTAGCAGATAGGGAGAGTCTTGGAGCCAACACCTTGGAGAGAAGCAGGGATGAGACTGACAGATACAGCAACTGTGTTCCATCCAGACCAAGAACACCACTGCAACAGGAATGGTGGACAGCCCAACATCTGGAGCCAGGCAAGCTCCAGCTAGAGAGGGATTGAGTGTGTCTGGAAACCAGCAGCTTGCAGACTGGTAGCAGCAGCGTCAGTGTGAGAGAGAAAAGAGGGAGAAGCAGTGTCAGCATGAGGTGAGAGAAGAGGTCAGGGAGCACCAATATCAGATCGAGTTGGAGAAACTGCTCCAGCAGAACCATAATCCAGTAGGTGAAGCTAGTCCCCAGTTACCTGTCCCCATTGGTGGTGTAGTCTCCAAATTACTTGCTCGACATAGGGAGTGTGGTGATGTGGATCCTACATCCTTTTGAAAAGGGGTGTGAATTGAATAAGGTGGGGAAGGCGGACATGGCACCTGGCTCCTCTGCTGTCCAGGACAAGGCCTTGGACACTTTTACTCTTATGGGAAGGAAGGACTATAGAGATTATGATCGTTGTAAGCAAGTTTTGTTGCAAAGGTTTGAGCTGACCCCTGCAGTGTGTAGGAGAAGGTTTCAGGGAGTTCAGAAAAAAGGGGACATGACCTGTGCTGATGTTTCAACTCAAATTAAGGGTTATGTAAGGAAACAGGGAGCTGAAAGCCTGAGAGTGTGTCCCCTTCTGCACAACTGAGGGGAGATACAGGTGCTGTTGCACTGAACGATGACGGATATCTCCTCTGCTTCTTATCTAGCGTCACTTCAGGGCTTCCTTGCTGGAGTAGCTTCATGCTGACATCACTGAGTAGTTCTGACATATTTACACAAATTGGGCAAATCACATGGGCAAGAAGCTGCTCTTCTCCTACTGGTACCCTTGTGCGTGTGTAGCTGGAGGCTCCTGTTCCATCTGTGTGCGATTGCTCCCCACTCGGATGGTTGGTTATCACTGCCAGAAAGGTTCTAGCAGAGTCCTGAGAGATCACCTTATTATCTTTCACTCCTCTGGCCCACACTCAGGCCCCCCTCATTCTGGCTGAGCAGGTGTAGACAAGACTGTATTTGGAGCGTGATCAGTGCCATTCAGAAGTGACCAGAGGGGTTGTGTTGAGTGATGCAATGTCTTTCAGGGGAACTCCTCATGTCTCTGGGGGAAAAACATGCTGCCTCAACAGAAAGAATTTCTAGCCTTCAACAGCTTAGGGCATGAAATCAGGATCAGCTAGTGTCTAGTTTTGAGGGCAGTGAATTAAGATGGAAGATGGGGGAGTGCTGGCTGGCAGGAAGGAGATGTCGGCAAAGAGTGAAGAGAAAGTCACTGAGTGGAAGAGAGAAGGAGAAGCTGTTATGAGCAGAAGCAGTGTCTCTTACTCTGTGTATGTACAGCGCCTAGCACAATAGAGCCTGTCCTCGGTTGGGGCAGATACGCACTGCTGTAATATATGTAAACAACGGTAATGATAACCCCAGAAATCCTCGTCTTCAGGGCTCTTTTGGAGGTGAGGCTGGGGCAGAAAAATCACACGTAAGGCTTGTCAGAGTGGTGGAGCCAAGGATGAATGTGTGGCTGACTTATGGGAGAAGATGGGGATGCAGAACAGCCACATGCACCATAATACATCTGGCTACCAAGAATGCAAGTTACATCTACAGGATGGGAGACTGTCTTGGAAGTAGTGACTCAGGGAATGACTTAGGGGTCATCGTAGATAATCACCTCAACATGAGCTCTCCATGCAGTGCTGTGCAGAAAGGACCAAAGTGATCTAGAGATGTATAAAAAGGCAAACATGACGTAGAAGTAAAGATCTTGCCTCTGTACGCAGCATTGGTAAGACTGCTGCTAGAATAGAATAGAACAGTGTTCTAGGATCCTAACTGCAAGAAGGCTGTGGAAATACTGGAGAGAGTTCAAAGGAGGGCACAAAAGGTGATCCAGGGGCTGGAAAACAAACTTTACCATATGAGGCTTAAGATACTCAGTCTATTCTGCTTCCCAAAGACAAGTTAGTGGGGTGGCTTGCTCACTGTGCATAGGTACTTACACATGGAAAAGAAGTCTGAGAATGGGGGACTTTTCAACCACACTGACAAAGGCATAACAAGACCCAGCATCTGGAAGATGAAATTAAACCAATTCAACCTTGAAATAGGACGCAGTTTCCTATACCAGTGAGGGTTGTTAGAACAGCTGATTGGTGGGAGTGGTGGACTCCTCAGTGCTTGGAGTCTTTAAAACAATATTAGCTGTCTTTCTAAAAGATATGCTTTAATTCAGCTGCTGGGAGATGTTCTGCAGCTAGGTTCATGGGATTTGTGGTGGACAGTTGTGGTCCCTTCTGGCTTGGTAATCTGGGTCTCCATGTTAATTCCCTTCTTCCTGAGGAGAACAGGATTGCCTGCATTGCCCTCAGCATACTCATAACACTCACAGTTTTGCATTTAAATAACTATAATCCAGTCTCAAGCTTCAGGGCTTCAGCCAGTTGCCTTTATGGATCAGGAGGGACTTTTTCCTCCAATGTGCAGTTGGTACATTCTAGTTTTGTTTGGGTTTTTTTTCCCCTTCTGAAGCATCAGAGATTCTTCCTAGGTTGAAAGAAGAAAAGGAGTACTTGTTTGAAATGGACCACCTGGACTGGGTGGACTCTCTATGCTTCATGGAGGAGAAGAGGGTGAAAGTCTGGCAGCACACAAGCACAGACGGTCAACTGACCAATTATTTTTGCCCAGGCACCAGGGTGGAACAGGGGTGTGTGTGTTTGGAGGGGGGGAAAGCTGCAGGTTCTCCTATATTGCTTCTGCCTCTGTAGCGGCTCGTTGGTGCCATGCTAGTGGGACAGTGCCGTAAAGTTTAGAGAATCGGCTTTTTTAGATGCCTGGTCGGAGCGTCTTGCCCAAATGCTCAGGGTCATATTGATCAGCAGATTTGGGGTCATGGAGAAATTTTCCCCCAGGTCAGATTGGCAGGGACCATGGGAGGTTTATCCTGCTGCTGCAGCATGAGGTGTGGATCACTTGCTAGGCTCATCTGAGAGTATCTCACCTAATCAATTCCTTGCCCTCACATGGGCCTTGGGCATTGGTGGCACCTTGGTCTCTCCTGGTCTTTGCCTGTGGCACCAGCACTTTAGTCTCCTGAGGACTGAAATAAGAAAAGTAATAGGGCTCAGCATGGAGATTTCTGGGTCAAAGTTAGCAGCCTGTGATAAGCAGGAAGCCAGATCAAATGGTCCCTTGTGGTCTTAAACTCTGTGACTTTCTGCAGGGAGAGCAAGCAGAGCTCCTTTGTTCTGTCACAGGCTAGCTGGCTGCCACATTATGCAGTGGACATAGGGAAAAGTGATAAGTCTCTGGTTTTTGTTTTCATGCAGGTGGTGAGGGCTGCGTCCTGGGAGCTGCCTGTTCCGTAATCGGGGTGGGCTCAGATATCGGTGGCAGCATTCGTATGCCTGCTTTTTTCAATGGAATCTTTGGACATAAACCTACCACAGGTACCAAGTGTCCAGGATTGACAATTTGCATCTTCTCTCCCCCCGAGTCAGACATGACATTGGATGTTTTCCCACTGGCAGAGTAACCACAGGCATCAGTGTGGGTGTGTGGGGGGAGGTGTTCTGTGTGCCCCCTTGTGACATATGTGTATCTTTGAGAGAGGATTTTCAGTACTAGCTTATTGCTGGATGCTGGAAATCAAATTTCTCCCCAGTGTAAGTCCCTGGAAGCTAGTGGAGTTACACCAGAGATGAATTTGGCCTGAGAAGTTAGAGAAGCTGACCTTGTCTCCTTTATTTTAGGAACCAGAAGCTGAGACTGGACAACAGGGGTTGGATCACTCGATGTTTGCCCTGTTCTGTTCATTTGCTCTGATGTATCTGGCATTGGCCACTGTAGGAAGACAGGATACTGAGCTAAACGGACCATTGGTCTGACCCAGTGTGGCAGTTCTTATGAGTTAAACTCAGGGAAAGTGTGGTGACATCAGACCTGACACACTAGATACCAAGTCCTTGCAATAGGACACTGACAGAATCAGTGTTTCTGACTCAGCAACAAAATGGCTGGGTGTTCTTGTAGCTGCAGCCTGTCATTATTCTGTGAGCCTCTCATTACCATGTAACTTACTGGCTGGATGACCTAGTGTGGCTGGACTGTAGGCAGCCAAGCGGCATGCTGCTCTGGTCTGTTTCACCTGAGCACTTTTTTTCCCCCAAGTGGCATGTGAATCATATGAACATGTGAATGGCGCTCTCATATGGGGGAATCCAAAGGGCAGCTCCTCTGTGACAATCACCTTGGCTGAAGTTGTGTTTGCAAGGATGCACTTTGCCATGTAATGACTAACTCATGTGCCTTTGTGCTTCTAGGGGTGGTCCCCAATGATGGTCAGTTTCCCAATGCTCGGGGGGTGCGAACGGAGTTCCTGTGCACGGGTCCCATGTGTCGCTATGCTGAGGACCTGGAGCCCATGTTGAGGGTCATGGCTGGTCCTGGAATCAGAAAGTAGGTTATCACTTTGTGAAACTCATCGTTGATCTCAACCACTTTCATAGATACTAAGGTCAGAAGTGACCATTCTGATCATCTAGTTCGACCTCTTGTACAACGCAGGCCACAGAATCTCACCCACCCACTCCTACGAAAAACCTCACCTATGTCTGAGCTATTGAAGTCCTCAAATCGTGGTTTAAAGACTTCAAGGAGCAGAGAATCCTCCCTCAAGAGACCCGTGACCAATGCTACAGAGGAAGGCGAAAAACCTCCAGGGCCACTCCAATCTGCCCTGGAGGAAAATTCCTTCCCGACCCCAAATATGGTGATCCGCTAAACCCTGAGCATATGGGCAAGATTCACCAGCCAGATATTACAGAAAATTCTTTCCTGGGTAACTCAGATCCCATCCATCTAATGTCCAATCTCAGGGGATTAGGCCTATTTACCCTGAATATTTAAAGATCAATTAATTACCAAAATCACATTATCCCATCATACCATCTCCTCCATAAACTTATCGAGTAGAATCTTAAAGCCAGATAGATCTTTTGCCCCCACTGCTTCCCTTGGAAGGCTATTCCAAAACTTCACTCCTCTGATGGTTAGAAACCTTCGTCTAATTTCAAGTCTAAACTTCCTGGTGGCCAGTTTATACCCATTTGTTCTTGTGTCCACATTGGTGCTGAGCTTAAATAATTCCTCTCCCTCTCCTGTATTTATCCCTCTGATATATTTATAGAGAGCAATCATATCTCCCCTCAACCTTCTTTTAGTTAGGCTAAACAAGCCAAGCTCCTTAAGTCTCCTTTCATAAGACAAGTTTTCCATTCCTCGGATCATCCTAGTAGCCCTTCTCTGTACCTGCTCCAGTTTGAATTCATCCTTTTTAAACATGGGAGACCAGAACTGCACACAGTATTCCAGATGAGGTCTCACCAGTGCCTTGTATAACAGTACTAAAACCTCCTTATCCCTACTGGAAATGCCTCTCCTGATGCATCGCAAAACCGCATTAGCTTTTTTCACAGCCATATCACATTGGCAGCTCATAGTCATCCTATGATCAACCAATACTCCAAGGTCCTTCTCCTCTTCCATTACTTCTAATTGATGCATCCCCAACTTATAACTAAAATTCTTGTTATTAATCCCTAAATGCATAACCTTACACTTCTCACTATTAAATTTCATCCTATTACTATTACTCCAGTTTACAAGGTCATCCAGATCCTCCTGTATAATATCCCAATCCTTCTCCGAATTGGCAATACCTCCCAGCTTTGTATCATCTGCCAACTTTATTAGCACACTCCAACTTTTTGTGCCAAGGTCAGTAATAAAAAGATTGATCCCAAAACCGATCCCTGAGGAACTCCACTGGTAACCTCCCTCCAGCCTGACAGTTCGCCTTTCAGTAGGACCCGTTGCAGTCTTCCCTTTAACCAATTCCTTATCCACGTTTTGATGTTCATATTGATCCCCATCTTCTCCAATTTAACTAATAATTCCCCATGTGGCATGGTATCAAACGCCTTACTGAAATCAAGGTAAATTAGATCCACTGCCTTTCCTGTGTCTAAAAAAATCTGTTAATTTCTCAAAGAAGGAGATCAGGTTGGTTTGGCACGATCTACCTTTTGTAAAACCATGTTGTATTTTGTCCCATTTACCATTGACTTCAATGTCCTTAACTAATTTCTCCTTCAAAATTTTTTCCAGGACCTTGCATACTACAGATGTCAAACTAACTGGCCTATAGTTATCTGGATCACTTTTTTTTCCTTTCTTAAAAATAGGAACTATGTTAGCAATTCTCCAATCGTTCGGTACAACTCCTGAGTTTACAGATTCAATAAAAATTCTTGCTAATGGGCTTGCAATTTCAGGTGCCAATTCCTTTAATATTCTTGGATGAAGATTATCTGGGCCCCCCGATTTAGTCCCATTAAGATGTTTGAGTTTCCCTTTTACCTCAGATATGGTAATATCTACCTCCATATCCTCATTCCCATTTGTCATCCTGCCATTATCCCTAAGATCCTTTTTAGGCTTATTAAAGACTGAGGCAAAGTATTTGTTTAGATATTGGGCCATGCCTAGATTATCTTTAACCTCCACTCCATCCTCAGTGTTTAGCGGCCCCACTACTTCTTTCTTAGTTTTCTTCTTATTTATATGGCTATAGAACTTTTTACTATTGGTTTTAATTACCTTTGCAAGGTCCGACTCGACTTTTAGCCTGTCTCACTTTATCCCTACATGTTCTGACCTCAATAAGGTAGCTTTACTTGCTAATCCCTCCCGTCTTCCACTCCCTGTATGCTTTCTGCTTCTTCTTAATCACCTCTCTAAGATGCTTGCTCATCCAGCTTGGTTTACAACTCCTGCCTATGAATTTTTTCCCCTTTCTTGGGATACAGGCTTCCGATAGCTTCTGCAGTTTTGATTTAAAGTAATCCCAGGCCTCTTCTACCTTTAGATCCATAAATTCTTCAGTCCATTCTTCACTTTCTGGCCAGCAAGGCATAATATTTGATTATTCTGATTACTCCTTTCATGTGCCATATGTTAAGTAACTGGTCCAACCTGGTTGATGACTCAAAACTAGTCTATCAAGAGAGGATATCTTAGAATTCAGGTTGCAGAAATCTTTAAGTCTTCACAGGGAAACTCAGGGACACAAATGTGCAGCATCTTGCACGACAGATTTGCTTCTTCAGCAGCGGTGCCAGCTTGGCACCTGACACTGGGGTTAGTCTCTGTATCGGATCTCCTGTGTGCAGGTGCCATAGGCATTGACTCCCCACAGGCAGTCATCCCTCCCCCTTGTGAGTGGTATACATTCTGTCTATTTGAAGCTTCACACAGGGAGTCCTCTACTGCAGAGTTTTGGTGGGAGTGAAAAATACTGATTGAATAGCTCTCCTCACAGGGCCCAGAACGTGGGAAATGGCTTAAAATAAATGCAAAGTCACTGTACAGTATCTTATAGGTTACTTCTCCCTCCTTCCTGGCCAGATTCTTACAGCCGCTCCACCTCATCCCAGCCATCATGACCCTTACTGGCTGCTCTTGGATCCCTCCCCTTGCCCTTACGTCAGCACATTCAGGTGTAGTCCTTTAATTCCAGAAGACAAAAGCACACTAGCCAGTTGGGGGTCTGTGCTTTTGCTCCCTGAGGCCTCCCTATCCTGTATGGAAGAGAAGAGACTGAAAGTTTGACAGCACACAAGCACAGACTTCCAGCTGACCACAATTATTTCTGCAGAGGCACTAGTGGTGAAAACAGGGAAATCTTGTAGGTTCCTCTACCCTGCTTCTGCCCCTTTAGCGGCTCATTGCTGCACATGGTCCTTTACATGTCTGTGTTCAGCTTTGTGTCCGCACTGGCTGTCCAATGCACATGCTGAATGCTGTTCCTAATGCTTGCTGTTGGTTGAGCGATCTAATATGAAGGGGCATCTTGGGAGGCGAAGATTTTCTTAAAACAAAAAAGAAATGTGGAAACTGCTGACCCAGTGATTGTGTGACACTGAGGCAAGCAGCCAGAAATATTTAGTGCCAACACCTATGTATTTGTATGTCCGTAGCAACTGTCTCCTTTCTAACATGACAGATATTGTATAACATCCTGAGGAACTTTAGCAAGTGTGTGAGCAGTGTTTCCATCTAGGGAACAGCAGGAGATGGAGACTTGTGACCCAGGTAATGTTCCTTCCACTGCAGGCTGAAGCTGGATGAAAAGGTGTCACTGGAGAAAGTAAAATTCTACTGCATGGAGCATGATGGGGGTTCAGTTTTCGTGTTCCCTGTGGACAGGGAAATTCTTCAGGCCCAGAGAAAGGTAAGAGGGACTTGGTTATTCAGGCATTCAATACCATGGTGAGAAGCATGGTAGACAAACCTGGAGGGAGAGGTTCAGAGAGTCAGTTGGATAAGAGATGACCTGCTCTACTTATGTCTGTTCTATCTCTTGTTTATCATGGCCCTTATATGTTAGTGCTTTTGAATGGGATGCTAATCAGTTAAATCAAGAGCATGCTGGTAGGAAGCCTGAGATTAGCTATGATTAAGGCTACATTTTAGTCACAGGTATTTTTAGTAAAAGCCATGGACCGGTCACGGGTGGTAAACAAAATTCACAGCCCATGACCTGTCCATGGCTTTTACCCATGACTAAATCTTGAGGGCTCTGGCGGGAGGGCATCACGGGTTCTCGGGGGGGGGGTGGTGTGCCACAGAACCCCCACTGGTGCTTGGGGGAGGGGTTGGGGCTGGCAGGTTCCCTACCTGTTCTGTGTGCCTCCCCGGAATCGGCGACATGTCCCTTGGCTTCTAGGCGGAGGCGCAGTCAGGGGGCTCCGCGCGCTGCCTCTGCCCCAAGCGCCGGCTCCACAGCTCCCATTGGCCGGGAACCTAGGAGCTGAGGGAGGGACATGTTGCCGCTCCCGGGGAGCCCCGCAAGGTAAGTGCTACCCGGAGCCCTCACCCTCTCCCGTGCCCCTGCCCTAACCCTGAACCTCCTCCCACACCCAAATTCCTGCTGCTGCTGTGGGGGCAGTGGCGCAGTGGCCCGAGACTGCCCCAGCAGTGGCTGGTACAGCTGGTCCAGGGGCTGTCCAAGCTGCTCAGGCGGCCCCCAAGCCAGCCGCACCAGTCACTGCAGAAGTCAGGGAGGTCCCAGAAAGTCACGGAATCCGTGATTTCCATGACCAACTAGCAGTTTTAGCTATGATGTAAGTCATAAACCAGATGAATTTGGTTGACTGTCTAATCTCCAGTGGAAGTTTGTTCACATTATATACTCCTGGAGGAATTCTGCACCATTGCACATGTGCAGAATTCATGTGTCCAGCAGAATTTTATTTTTTTTTCTGCAGAAAATACATTCTGCTCCAGAAATACTGCAATTCGGTCTTTCACCCACCAGAGGCAACTGTGGCACCAGAACAGCCAACAGTATGAATGCAGTGGGCTGTTCTGGTGCCACAGTGGCCTCTGGTGGGCAAAAGGAGGAACTACAGCACTTTCTGTGAAGAAAAAAATTTCTGTGTGCGCGCAGTGGCACAAAATTCCTCCAGGAGTACAAGTTCATCACAGCACCTGGCCTGTTAGGACAGAGTGGGGCATATGGGGCTGCTAGGGGGGTCACAGACTAGAGTTCAGAATGGCTAGTCGGGGGGACAGACTGGGGCGTGGGCTCAAGAGCTAGTTGGGTGACAGCGTTGAGCCAGGAGCTGAATGGGAATGGGGGACTGCAGAGACCCATCGGGATATGGGGTGTGGGGACGGGGGCAGATGTGCCTGACAGACTGGGAGAGGCTTGGGATCAGCCAGGGTCTGCATGTGGAAGGCTGCCCAACTTTCTAACAATCCTGCCCCTGCCCCCTGAAAAAAAAATCCATTCCATACTTCTCCCAACCACACCCAACAACCCTCCTGTTTCACACCAGGCTCCTTCCCTCTCCCTCAGCTCTTCCGTTACCCCGACACTCTCTGACAGTTCTGTATTGTAATTTAAATGAATTACTCAAAGTTCTGCATTAATATGCCTAGTAAGGAATCTAATTGTCAAAAAAATTGAGATTTTTTTTTTGGTCTGTATTGTTACAGACATACTTGCTGACAGGTATTTTGAAATAAATTACCAAAATAATTGATACTGGTATGATTATATTGTGTTATTTTGACAAATAAAATATGCAGAATTTTGAGGAATTTTAAAATATTGTGTGCAGAAATTTTAATTTTTTGGCACAGATTTCCCCCAGGAGTTAATTAAATTATAAAACCTACCAAATAATTTGTATCATTGTCAATATCTGCACAGAGGAGAGCAGGACTGAAATAGCCAGGGCATATTACAAATTGAGATTGTAGTGCATTGTCAGAGTTGTATACAGGAAACTTGACACTTATTGCATACATCATTAAGAGATGGGATCTGACCTAATGGTGAGCCAGTAGCACAGAGCTAGGACACTGCTGCTTAGGTCCTGTCCTTCAGATGAGATGTTAAACTAAGGTCTTTTTACTTATTTCTAGTACCAGTTTATGTGGAATCTTAAAGATCTAACAGTTCTAATGTCTAGCTTTTGGACAAGTCATACATGCAGAGTGAGCCATGAGTTCTTTACACAAGAATAGGTTGTTCAATGTTCCTGCCAAATTCCAGTTTGGATAATTATATTTTGCCTGCATAAAAGTCTCCTTGTTTATATTGTGGAGATTCTTTGGGATTTTTTTTTTAGAAGAGAAAGAGCCATAATACTAGTCATAAAAATGTAATGTTTATAAAATCCAAGGGTAGATATGGGCCACAGCTCTGTGTAGAATGCCTTTCCCCTTTTGCTCTCACAGTCTTTGCTCAGTAGAGTGTTCTACCGCTGTACCTGATGATGAAAGATGCTATATTTAAAAAAGTCCTGTTCTATTCTGGTCCCCTTGATGCTAGCTTTGGTACCCTGACTTTGTTCAGTTGACAGCTGCAATGGGAATTTTCTAGGGAACATCTGATCTTCATAAAATGGAGCAGACTCTACCTGTTGGCCTTGAAATATGGAGACTTGCATGCCTTGGACTTGTAGTACCCAGCTACATACTAGAAATGGGGGGGGTCCCCATCATGTGTGACAACTCTGTGGGCTGTGTTTGGCCCACTGGCCTTAGCTACCTTAGCTTTATCCAGACCCACCAATTTCTCGTTGCTTCTGAAAGTAGTGAAATATCACATAACATGATGGATACGCTCTTCCCCTTGTATTTCCATAAGGTGGTGGAGCACCTGGAGACTCGGTTTGGGATCCAAGTTCAGCATGTAACAATCCACAAGATGAAGTATGCTTTCCAGATCTGGTCTGCTATGATGTCTTCCCGGGACAGTGATGGGCAGGTGCGTCCAATTCTGACCAGGACACAAGCATACTGCAGCAGAGAGGAGGTCATTTGTCAAAAAAGAAAAGGAGTACTTGTGGCACCTTAGAGACTAACAAATTTATTTGAGCATAAGCTTTCGTGAGCTACAGCTCATGGATGCACCGAAAGCTCACGAAAGCTTATGCTCAAATAAATTTGTTAGTCTCTAAGGTGCCACAAGTACTCCTTTTTCTTTTTTTGCGAATACAAACTAACACGGCTGCTACTCTGAAACCTGTCATTTGTCAGTAGACAGAGAGGGGGACATGTACATGCTGGATAGGTTTTGGACCCAGCTGCATGTCTCCCCTCTCCTTCTACTGTCTCGCTCCCCACTTCTACCTCTATCTTCCTGTAACTTTAAGCATTATTCACTTGTCAGCCGCTTGTGAGGTGACTGTAAATCCAGTGATCTAGCAGGTGAGGAATCCCTTTTAGCATTCTTGCTGTGGCCTTTTCTGTGCAAGTCCTTACAGACTCAGCTAAGCAGATGGTTTTGTAATTCACTAGTTTGCTTTCTTTTCACTCTTTTCGCTGTCAGCAGCAGCGGGGTGATGCAGGTCAGGACTGAGGTGCATTAACACTGCTTGGAAGTGGAGATGGGCAGGACTGAAACTAAAGATGCTGTTGATAAATTCTATAGTCAATTGCTTGACACACTTTGCATAATATGAATTATACTTGAGACCAAATAACCAATGTCAGTCAGGTTTATTGCTGTGAGCCAATAATAATACAGTACAGGAAAAGGGTTTTATGTGATGCTGGTCTCCAGGAGCATACCCGTGCAGCGTTGTTACAGTCACCTTACGCAGAAAGTCTGCTCCCAGAGTTACATGCTGGTTAGTATCTATAGGATGATTTTACAAGTTGCATATTCCTTTAGATGTCACTAAAATTCAACCCACCAGTTTGTCGCAGTTCCTTAACTTGTTCTGTTCCTTTCGTTATCTTTGTTTTGGATACTAGCATTCCAGGTTCTGGTCCGTGAAAGTACCTTCTTGGTTTGCACCTGGGTAGAACAATCATATGTGTTGTCCTCTTCCTTTGGCACATTCCAGTACTTGTCCATGAGAATAACTCCCTATCAGTTGCTATGGTAAAATCCTCATAGATACTGATCCTGACAGCTTTCCTATCTACCTAAGCTAAGGTTTATGTCAGGTAATGCAAGGTGTTATGGGATACTTACCGTAAGTGAACAGGATTATAGTATAGGTATAAACCAAGTTAGGTTATATAACTGCTATGATATTTGTTCTTAATGCTATTTGTGCTTAATGCATACTCATGTGTATATATGGTGTGGATGATGTATGTACTAGCCAGCATATAGTGGTCAACAGTGCTGCAAGTTAGTGTTAATTTTCATTGGCAGGTCTGTGTTATACAGCTTTTGTATTATAATACCTACCTGCTCTGTGGTTTGCTTAAATTGCTGGTGTCCCTCTTCTCTCTCACTCATTTTATTTTATTACTTCTGAATCTTCTTGGTGTTTGTCCTGAGCTCCAAGCACTGTACAACAGTATTTCATGTCAACATCCCATAGCATACTTAATGGGCTACATATGCAAATAGCAAAAAGGCTCATCTCCCTGAAAGATACAATCCCAAGCAGCCCTGCCATGTCCCCATTCCATCAATCTTCCTCTTCTCCAGATCCAAAGAGAAAAGCACTAACATTCATGTAAAAACAGTGAACATCCATAAAAAATATTTACTTCTGCCCCTCTTATTGCATCATCCGGGGTACAGCATCAGAAGTAGACAGTGCCAGTGGTTGAGCACCCTCCTTGCTGATGAGGATTTCCCCACAACCAGTATAAAATCTCCCTGCCAGCTGAAAATATACCTCCTCAGTTCCTCCTTTCTCCCGGATGTGGTGGGCCCGTCAGTTGGTTTAGCAGTGCGTGGGAAACCTGCCAATGCCCCATGTGAGTCTTGTATTTAACAATACTTTTCTGTTCAGCTATGGATGGGGATTGGTCACTTTTGGTGCAGTATGTGGTCTCCTCACCCTGCTCAGCAGAGAATGCAGATAATCTGGTGACTGTGATCATGCTGCTGGTAATGAGGGGTTCAGAGCTTTCTCTTATCCTGCCACTCACTGCATATTAACTACAACCCCCTGCCAGCATTGATGTGATGTGTGTGTTAATTGCAGGAAGCACAGCTGTTCACAGACCTGCTTGGGGATCATGGGAAGCCTGTATGGCCGCTGTGGGAGCTGATGAAATGGTTCCTGGGGATGTCTTTGCACACCATCCCAGCCATTGGTAAAGTCAAGCCATCTCATTTAATGGGGCTTTCTGTTTTAAAACATAAATAAATCCAAGTTAAAATGAATCTGCAGTTGTTTATAATCCTAATTTACAGCCTGTGGCTATGAAACAAGCTCTCTTTGTAAGATTATGATAGTTTGGCCAGTGTTTGGTCAGATTCCAACTTGGGTAAATACATTCTGCCTCCTTAAATTCCTACCCAGCTCTTCCAGTTGGAAAAGGTATTCTTCACATCCTATCCTAAACAATAGCTATGTGCTGTTATACACAGTTGCCACATTCCACCCAAAAGATTGCTGCATTTAACAGGGCATGAGTGATTGTACACATATTATAGCATATACAGTGTTAGAAGTGATGTAGCACTTGAAGGGGGTAAAATATATGTATGTTTGTGGCATATGACTGAATAGAAAATATTGGGAGCTATGGTATAGAGTTAGGTGGGAGTTCTGTTTTCTGGCCCTTGAGCTTTTTACTGGAATGTTCCCTCTTCGTTCCAGTTTTGGTTTGGGTTTTCTCTGGGCTCAAGGCAGGTAAAATTATTTCAAATCTCTGCAGACACTTGCTGTATATTATTAGAAGTATGCATATGCCAAAGATGAAGAGAAATTATTTAGGGTGATTCTTTGCAAAGGAAAATGTAAGTGGCATATTAGGAAAAACTTCTGAATGCTGAGGTCATGAGGTTATCTGGCTATGGAATAATCTCCTGAGGGAAATGGCAGAAACCTCGTTGCTTGAGTCATTTAAAACTATATCAGATAAAACATTGGACAGTGTATTGTAGGGTGTAGTCTCATACTGGCAGATTTTGTGGGAAGCACAGGGAAGAATATATCAATAACCTTCTAGAAATTGTACAACGAAAAGATCTGGTGGTTCTAGTTTCTCATCTGAGTCAGTCCATGCTTCTGGGAACACATCTCAATGGGCAGGGGATGACATGCTCCTGATGACACTGTGAGAAGACAGGAGTATTTTCTTTCTGACTCCAACTTAGAATGTTTCTCTTTAAAACAAACAAACTCTTCAGGTGCCTTACATAGAGCTGTTTGAACCCCTTCAACCTTGAATTCTTTGCTATTACATGTAACAAATGTGGTTCTTAGACATCAAAGAGTTAATATTAATCTTCCCAGCTTCTTTGGTCAATGTGGAGAGGAATGTCGCATGCAATCATCCTGCATGTATGGGCAGCACTTGCTCTAGCCATATGCAAGCCAGGAGGGAAACAGTCTCCTCCCACCTGCTCCTGGAGCAATTCCCATGCTCCCATGTCTAGTCTCGCTAAGAAGGGGATATTTTCCCACGGTGCTTTGTAAAAGAGACTACACTGTGTGATATGCTGTCTCTTGTTTGCCTCTCTGGAATACCGCATATATGTTTGCTTTTGCTCTATAGCCCTGGCGCTGACAGAGAAGCTGATGAAACTCAACCCTGGTGGGAATGCCAAGCTGGTGAGCATGGGACACAGCCTGCGGACTGAGATGATGAACTTGCTGGGGACTGATGGGATGCTTTTGTACCCTTCCCACCCCATAGTGGCACCTAAGCACTACTCTCCCTTGGGGATGCCTTTCAACTTCGCGTATACAGGTGAGCAGCCCTTGAGTGATGGGAGACAAGCTGGCAATCTCAGCTGTGCCAGAAGTAATCGGATAGCGTAGCACTATTTCAAAAGGCCTGTTCCCAGTAGTGAAAGCATATCAAAATGTGGGGTGGGTCTCATGAGAATCTTTCCTTTTAAAAATTGGGGAAATGTATTCACAGGTTCGAGAGAGCAGTCTAGCCATATGCTGTCTCACCCTGGAGAATGTGAGAGATGGCAATCATAGCCTCTAGCGGGATGCGCTGCGCCTCTCACTTGTGCTGCAAAGCAGTTGCTTCCAAGCAGTGGTTGTGTTGGTGGTCTCTTGGCCCATAATCCTAGATGGGGAGCTCTCTGGAGCAGGTCTGTTTTCATTTTACTCCTTTGTGTGCTGCTTTGGGCCTGCTCAGAACCTCTAGGGGCTACAGTAGTGCTACTGCAGTGTTCATTCTGAGATGTGATTTTTCTGGTTACGCATCAGGAGACTTATGCAGATGCTCTGCAGGAGCATTTCCCTTGCATCTGCCCATTAATTGAAGAGTAAACTTTTAGAAGAGTGGGAGCAGAAACCCACTTATGTTTGGGATGAACTCTTGAGTTCTTGCTTCTGTGTCAAAGGAGCCATGTAAGTGCTATCTGAACACAACACTATATCCAGGTTGACATGGGTGGAGATAGCAGTGTGGATGACCCTACAGGACGTTTTAATTTGGGGCAGTTACCATGCTAATGGAGTTGTAGCCTATGACAGGTGCTTCTCACCACCCTGTAAGTGATGGACAGTGTCTACAACCACACTTTAAATCCATGTGGTATTTTTGGGCCTCCTATTGGTGATGGCCATTTGACTGAAGTGTGATTGCAATAGCATGGGAATCCTCATATCAGGGAACCTAACTGATCACCTTCATCCTCTTTACAGGATGGGTGTTAAAGCTGTATCACATGTGCCCCTTTCTAGTGAACATCCAGGGGTTGCCACCCATCCTGAGATTTCCAGGATTTGCCCCATTGATATGCTTTGCATGGCTTTCTCAAGTCTTGAGTCCCTTTGTCTCAGTGGTGCACTATGATGCAGTGTGGTTTTGGAATAACATGACACTGTATAGAACATCATCATGAAAAAGGCCTCTCGAGGTCATGATCTTTTGATGCACTGTGGTGATGTTGCGCGACTGTTGTCATCTCATGTGATGCAGTAGTTTGACCTTGTGAGACAAACAGTTTAGTGGCACTTGTAGATCCACTGCTAGTTGGAGGCTCCAATATGCAGATTTATCATTAAAATGGGCAGATTCCTAGATTCTAAGGCCAGAAGGGACCATTGTGATCATCATTCTGACCTGCTGTGTAACACAGTATAGAGAACTTCCCTACATTAGTTCAAACTGGAATTAAATCAGATCTTCTAGAAAAAACATCCATCTTGATTTAAATATTTTCGAACTGTCTTTGCAGTCTGTACTGGGTCAAACTCACTGCTTACCCTGTGAACTCTCCAGAGGCCACAGCAAGTGACTTGGGTGAGGACCAAGGATGGAGCACTTTGTGTCTATTCTGATCTGCCCTTCTCTTTCTTTCAGCTGTTTTCAATGTCCTGGGCTTGCCTGTCACCCAGTGCCCACTGGGCTTGAGCAGTGAGGGACTTCCTTTGGGAATTCAGGTGGTGGCAGGCCTGCACAATGACCATCTGACACTGGCTATGGCTCGATACCTGGAGAAGACTTTTGGCGGCTGGGTTTGCCCTGGAAAATCATAACGCTGAATTCCTAGGACCCCCTCATGGCAGGAACACGGAGACAATCCTTTTCCCAAAAGCTAGCAATGGGCATCGGTGCCTGTTTGGATCAGAACAGTAATGGATCAGAACAGTAATGCTCCCTCCCACACAATCCAAGCTCCTTTTTGGAGCAGCGTGGGCAGGCTAACCCAGCCAGGACCAAGTGCTCATTCTCCTCCAGTCAGTGGCCAGGTGCTACTGCTCGAGCTCATGTTTTCAACTGGAATTTTCTCATCTTCCGGCAGACGATGATGGGAGAAGAGCGAGTGAGTATCCCCTGCCAGCTTCTTTCAGTAGGAACCTCAGAGTTCTCATGGATTCTGAATGGAAGGCTCATGACCTTGCTGGGGGAGGTGGTAGCATGTGCCCAGATTAGGTGGGCTGCCATTGTGAGACCACTACTTTTTATTTTCAGTTATTTTCTTTCTCTGTTATGTTTGCCTCTTAAAGACAAAGGAAAGGGACAGGGAGAAGGGGCAGGCTGGACCGTGGGTACTAAAGGGTTATTTAGGGAATAATCTTCCAGCATGGTGCCTGCTGAAGAGCAATGTTCAAAACTCCCATGAATGTGTAAACTTGCTTGCTGTGCAGCTGGGATGCTCTGCTTTCTCATTCACTGCCTAACTTAACTGTCCATGAACAACAGAGTCACTGGTTACCTGCAGCCCAGCTGAGCTGAGTCCAAGTGAATGGGTTTTGTACTTCCCCCACTAATTGCAGAAGGGAAAGGGGTTACATGTGGCGTGTTTCTGCTTTAAAGCAGTTAGCGCCAAAGGCAGGGCGCCCAGCCTGGTAGCACCACCTCCAGTCCTTCATGCACAATTGCTCCTTCAGGGCAAAGGAAGCATTGGCCTTTGACCTGCACACTGCCAGCCATGGGGCTGAAACCATTTGGGCTCAGAGTAAACTGTTGCTGTAAGAGACCTGCTCTGCTGGGATCAGTATTGCACCAGAAAAGGGGAGAAGACGTTTCTCCTAGAGTCATGAGATGGCTTCTCCAGCTTTTCCTTTCTTTTCCACTCCATTGGGACAGTAGATTGTGACTAAGCTGCGTAAGTCTTTTCCGTCATCCCCCTTCAGAAAAGTGTAACAGTACTGCTAGATGTAGAATTTTGTCCTCCCTTGGCTCTGGGCCCTAATTTCATATGGCCCCCAAGAGGGTGCGCACAAGCACTGCGGGCTACCAGCTATCTCTTTTGAGCAGTGGTGTATGTTTATCAAATGTAAATAACTCAGCTGGTATTAAAGAGATTGCATCCCTCCAGTTCATGGCATAACTGTGTCTCATTGTTGAAAGCTTGCAATTGTTGCCATATGGTCCCAGGTTTTGTGGTTTCACTGGATGTCACCAACTAAATGGCTTGCGCTGAGTATGTTCCTGCACAGGAGACTCCAAAGAAAACTGAGGACGCTGTTCCCCTGACCCATGTCCCAGCATCATGGTGGTGTGCTATATTTCACATGAGATGTCAATTGAAGCCGTTTCCAGTTGTGGTCTAGCTTATCCAAATTCCAGCACGTACAATCACATCAGTGTGTGAACTCAGTCCATGTTTTTCATTATGTCTTCTTTTTAACCCTTGTTCTATTGTGGTGTTTGTGGAGTACAGTTATCACCCACTACTCCAGAGGTGGCAGCATTTCAGTGGTAGAAAAAAAAATTGGTTATCTTTCTAAGTTGTGAAAAAACAAACTAAAATCAGCCAACACTCCCTGATGAGTGTCTCCTTTAGTTATTCCCCTTGTTATTGAACAGAACATTTTAAAATCTTGCTTCTGGTATTTGACGGTTACCATGTTTAGATTCAGTCACAAGTCAGCAGTATCTATTTGTTTGAGAGGCCAAATTTGTAAATGTTGCAGATCATGTACTCTGTGCACATACTCTTCACTTTTTATTTAACCCAATGCCCTAATTTTGGTCATACCCAGCTACTTAGCTACACTTAGATGTGACGTGTTGTTACCCCCAGGGTGCAGTCTGGGAACTGTTGGAACCACTGTGCGCCCTAACAATTCATCTGGGTTGGCCTCTCACACTGCTCTGCTACCAGCCAGCCTCTCCATGCCCTGTTATCACCCAACGCAACAGCAGGTGGTGCCAAACATCCAACTGAGTTACCTGGGGGCTTTACCGAAGCCATTTAAGGATCAACTATGGAAGCACCAGCTCCCCAGCCTTGCACCCCTACTGGAGTATAAACCCAGAATTATACTGCCTTGCACTGCACAGGGATCTGTATGCAAGCTCATTAAATTAATCTACTTCCCCCTTGATGTGGAACAAGCTGAGATTTTCCCAGACACTTCACTCAAAAACACACTGGTTAAGATAAAACAAGTTTATTAACTACAGAAAGATAGATTTAAAGTGATTATAAGTGATAGCAAACAGATCAAAGCAGATTACCTAGGAAATAAACAAAACCACAAACTAAGCCTAATATACTAGACAGATAGGATTTGAATTAGCAATATCTCACCCTGACTAATGATGCAAGCAGGCTTGCAAATTCTTGAGGCATAGGTTGCCTTTGCGGTGCAGCCTGGGTTCCCCTAGCCCATTCCAAGTCCTTTGTCTTTTAGAGGTTCTTCCGGGTGCTGAGTTGCTCGGGAGTGAAGACAAATCATGATGTCACTCCCCACCTTATATAGTCGCTCTCTATGGCAGTAACCCTTTGTCCAAGCTAAGTTCCCAGCCAGTTTGTGGAAAAATACAGGTACCAAAATGGAGTTCAGTGTCATGTGGTCTGGTCACATGCCCTTGTATGCCTTGTTGAGTCATAGCAGCCATTATTCATAGGCTGGCTGAAGGGTACTCGGGTGAGGACAAACCTTTTCCATGGTTCATTGTCTTTGCTGATGAGCCATTAGCACTGTCTAGCTCAGGGGTGGGCAAACTTTTTGGCCTGAGAGCCACATCGGGGTGATGAAATTGCATGCAGGGCCATGAATGTAGGGCTGGGGCACGGGGTTAGGGTGCGGGAGGGAGTGCAGGTGCAGGAAGGGGCTTAGGGCAAAGGGTTGGGGCAGAGGAGGGGTGTGAGGTTTACAAGGGGGCTCAGGGAAGGGGGTGGGAGTGCAGAGTGCAGGAGGTGGCTCAGGGCAGTGATGCAGGGAGGGGTGCGGAGTATGGGAGGGGGCTCAGGGCAGGAAGTTGAAGCGCAGGAGGGATGCAGCATGTGGGAGGGAGCTCAGGGAAGGGGGTGCAGGGTGCAGCAGGGGGCTCAGGGCAAGAGGTTGGGGTGCAGGAGGAGTGTGGGGTGCACCAGGGGTTTGGGGTGCAGGAGGAGGATGTGGTGTGGTGGGAGGGCAGGGTGTGGTGGGAGCTCAGGGCAGGGAATTGGGGTATGGGGTGCAGGAGGAGTTCGGGGTGCGGGCTCTGCCCCGGTGCCACTTACCTGGAGTGGCTCCAGGGTGGCAGTGGTGCACACCAGGGTAGGGCAGGCTCCCTGCCTGCCCTGGTCCCAGCCCTGCGCCGCTCCGGGAATCGGCTGGCACTACATCCCTGCGGCCCCGGGTGGAGAGGGCTCCGCGTGCTGCCTTTGCCTGTTGGTACCTCCCCCGAAGCTCTCATTGGCTGTGGCGCCATTGGGGCCCCCCCGGATCCGGCCCATGGGCCATAGTTTTCCCACCCCGGTCTAGCTTCTTCATTGTTGTACCTGAAAGGCTTGTTGTTGGTGTTTCCAACTTCACAACAACTTTCATTAACACACACACTAATGTTGCACTCCATATGTTTATGAAAATATGCTTATGAATGTGAATGTGACATAACTGGAATATGCTTTACGCTAAATACCCATTCTAAGGTATCATTAGAAAGCTTGTAATCTACTGAGTGTGTTCAATCTATTTGTTTGCATGTATTATATGTCTGAAATTAAGAAAAATAAGATATAAACTTGTATTACTGATGTAAACATATTAAGTGGAAGCCATTAAGGATGCTTCAGAATCAATGAACTGTGAATGGGTTTATTTACCTGCAAGCCTTCCTGTGTACGTGTGGGCCAGCCCATGGGTAATGAAGAATGAGGTCTCACCATGTCACCTGATACTGAAATCCATCTTAAATCTTGTACTTTTCCATTTAGAAGGAGGGGTGGGGGGCAAAAGATCCTCACCTTGTGCCAAAGCTATGAAAGGGGGTGGAGCAGGACAAAGAGTCTGCCAGTCATGAGAAAACCCCTACTTACCACCTGAGATGTCTGCTGGAACTAACAAGGACTGTACCAGGGGAAAGGATTGGGCGCAGACTAGGAAGGAGTCTAGTCTGTGAAAAAAGCTTATTGGAACATCTCTGATGGTGAAATATTACCTGTAATCAGTTTCTTAATGTATAAGGCTTAGAGTTGTGTGTGTTTGCTTTATTTTGCTTGGTGACTTACTTTGTTCTGTCTGTTATTACTTGAAACCACTTAAATCATACTTTTTATATTTAATAAAATCATTTTTGTTTGTTAATGAGCCCAGAGTAAATGATTAGTACCTGGGGGAGCAAACAGCTGTGCCCCTCTCTCTGAGTCTTATAGAGGGCGGACAGTTTATGAGTTTACCCTGTATGAGCTTTATACTGAGTAAAACTGATTTATTTGGGGTTTGGATCCCATTGGGAACTGGGTGTTTGGGTGCTGGAGAGGTAACCTGGTGAGCTGTTTTTGGTTAAAGTCTGCAGCTTTGGAGGCATGGACCAGACCTGGGTCTGTGTTGCAGCAGGCTAACGTGTCTGGCTCAACAAGGCAGGGTTCTGGAGTCCCAAGCTGGCACAGAAAATGGGCCTAGAAGTAATTTCAGCACATCAGGTGACAGTCCCAAGGGGATCTCTGTAACCGAACCCATCACACACGCACAGCAAAACTTCATAACTTCATATACAATGATAACACATACAAGTCAATGAGAAATTGTTTAGCAGATCAAAACTTTTAGAATGATACCCCACAAGACATACTTTGTACAGAACATATCCTAATTACATGACAGTGCTGAATATGGGGGTACCAGGCTATTGCTTTGGGGCACAGAGTCTCACAATAGAAACTTCTTGGGTTCTGCTTGTTCCACCTATTGTAGAAAAATCATGCCATTGTTTAATGACCTCAACAGAAAACCCCTAGACAAGGCAGATATTGTGATACCTCTGCAAAATTCTACCCCAAGGCCAGTGAAACAGTCCCCCCCCCCCCCATACAAGTCATCATTTTAAATATGTGGGCTCATAAGTTTTCATGACAAGTTTTCAAGGCTGTAGTAACTCAATTTTTAAAAAAATCATACTTATTGGTTTGAAAGTCAGGACTATACGGAAGGATCCCAAAGCATTAGTGCAAATTCTCATTGTGAAACTGGCAAGGTTTTTAGATGCAAACTGAGGAGGCTGCTTGCCCTCAGGGTACGGTAATCAAGCTATGGTTTATGGTCCTGTAACGATGCCAATAAATCCGGTACCATTAATACTACTCTGGGAAGCTCCTTGAACTCTTTGAATAAGAGCAGAGATGAGTGGGTATTACTGTGCTAATAATGGTGTCTCGTATTGAAGGAGTCCCCTGGAAGTTGGAGGTGGTCAGCCAAATGATGCCCCACCTTTAGAGGTGTCCTATAGTGGGGAGGGTGTAGGAAGCTTTCCTGCCCTTTGGTTCTTTCTAAAGGGGAGAGGGAGTGGAGGGACCATGCCTGGGTGGGATGTGGGTGCAGATAGGATCCTTTCTCCATGGGTAGTGCTGGCCAGACTTGTTGGTCAAGTGTAGCAATAGGCACATCCCAGCACACTGCCCTCAGTGATCAGACAGTGTTATGCCTTGCTAAGCTATAATGCTTGCTGACCACCTCCACTGGGCTGGTAGACTACCTCCTTCCCTCCACAGCATGGCTTAGCCTCACAAAGGGATAGCTGAGCCCTGTGAATATACAGGGATTCCTCAGTATTGCTGAAATGCTGCCTGTGACAAAGTTGGGGATTTTTGTAATGTTTTACATGAATATCATGTGTGTGCCTCAGCTTCCTGGTGTGCTGCACATTTAACAAGGTGGTGGGAGAGGGTTTGTTGTTGTAGAGGACCAGATGTGACCTTGCCTAGCAGCTGGGCCCCAGGACAATGGCCTGGCTATAGAGAACCCTAACAACTGGTGACAAAGAGGCCCACCCCAAGCTTGGCAGTCAGCTGGTTCTGGCCAGTGGGAGGACAAAGGGATGAGGAGAGAGGACCCTGGTGACCTGACCAACCGGTTGGAGCCAGAGGGGAACAAAGGATGGAAGAGAGGGCCCCAGCAACCTGTTTACCTGGGATGGAAGACAAAGGACAGGGGAGGAGCTGTTAGGGCCCCTGATATCAGATGCCCTGCTGGAAAGTGCAGGGTTTCGGTTCTGGAGAGAGAGAGAGAGCAGGCAGAGCCTACCTGGATGCAGGAGAGACATAGATGTACTGTGCTGAGGGAGGCCAGATCTGAGGGCCCTGAGAGTTTCCTATGCTGGGTTCAGATGCTCAATAAACCCTCCTGTTTTAAGTTGGCTGAGAGTCACGCCAATCTAGAGATCAGGGTTGCATTATTCCCTCTGGGAGTGGAGGCCCCAGGGGTCCAGAGTGAGTGGACTCCCTGAGGGGGCCCACAGTGAGAGACATGCATGCTAAGGCTCAGAGTGGTGTGGTTCCAGGAGGCGGAGGGGCTTAACCCCTGAGAGAGAGTGGACTCCCAAGAGGGGCTGTCACAGTGAAGGGGGTTCCCTCCAGGGACCGAACGGGGCCAAGAATGGGCACGACCTGTGAGTCCATGACACAGCCATCTCTGGGATGGAACAGGACAGCAACACCATACAGCAAATTTTAAGGCCAAAAAATGTTGGACAGCTCTTAGAATGATTTTGGCCAGGAATCACGAGCAATGTATTGTAAACTCTTCACTGGTTCAACTGAAAACTCTCTATCTTGTTAAACACACAAATTTAATAAAATAAAAAAATGTTGTTTGACCTTTAGAATGAAGATGCATTTCCAAATGAATGCCTGCTTGGACACATTCAAGCATGCTCGAGTGTTAGTCAGTATTAAAGAGTTAATAGACTGAGGATTTGCTGTGCTGTAGCCTTCTGCATGTGCCATAAATATTTGCTTTGACCTTACAGTGCTGTTGAGAGGTGTGTCAGATTAGCAAGTGAAACTGGCAGCCATCATTGGATTTGACAAATACAACAAAGAATGTTAGGCTAGGCTGTATTGTTTCACCACCTGCTGAGGGCACTGCTGACCCAGAAGAGGGAGGCAATGGTGTGGAGAGAATCAGCACTCTGTCCGCCTGAGCCGTGCATGAAACCATCAACAAGGAAGGAAGAAAAGAAGAGAGACGAAACCAGGAAAAGAACATGAACCGCAAAAGTCACTCAGGGTGTAGTTGTGGCAAGTTGTTGCCCAAAGCCTCAGAGCCCAGCCGTGGGGGCTGCTCGCTTGGAAGAGAGGCAGATGAGACAGAGAAGGATCTGTCCTCAGGTATGTGAGGGGAGGGAGGGAGCCAGATGTAAAGGACTGTCCTGCCAGTAACTCAGGTCCTGCTTTGACAGAGCTGTTTTTGTTCTCCAAAGACCTGGGGAAATGTGTGTAGTGCATACTGCAGGGGCATAGGTGCTAGAACTAGGAGTGCGGGGGGGGGGGAGGTGCTGCCACAACCCCTGGCTTGAAATA
The DNA here is from genome assembly GCF_009764565.3 of Dermochelys coriacea. Lineage (NCBI taxonomy): Eukaryota > Metazoa > Chordata > Testudines > Dermochelyidae > Dermochelys > Dermochelys coriacea. The sequence goes on from NC_050076.1 coordinate 59,515,416, forward strand.
GTTTCCATTATATGCAGGGTTGATACTTTGGTTCAATGGCTCTCAGCACCCCACTATAAAAATTGTTCCAGCATCCGTATGGCACAGCTGCATGTGTGAAACAAATGAGCCCACCCATGCCGTAGGGCAGGGGTTCCCAAACTTTTTTCCCTGAGGTCCACCTATGCAGCTGCAATAGGAATTGTGGCCCACTAGTAACACTTCCTGTGGAAAATTTTAATTTAATTATTACATATGAACTATAACACTGTAAATCAATACGTTTTGTTTTCATTGCATGCGAACAATTGTAATGACAGAAATCCCTAACAATATGCACTCGAAGAAATGTTTCAAGATCTTTTAAATGAAATAATTTTAGTAAAACTACACTTTAAAAAAATGTTGAGAGCAAAATATGGTGTTCAGGGAAAACACAATTTGTCTAAAACTGAACAAGATTACACAAGTCCCATGGAGTTAAAGATTTACTAAGAGCTTGACTGGAGAATGAAGTTGTGCAACTTGTGCCAGTGGACCACTTGAGACTGGGTCGCGGCCCATAGTTTGGGACCCCCTGCCATAGGGTACGTTTGTGTGTGTCACTGTGCTGGCTCCCAACTTTGGAACAGGACAACCAGAGAGAGAAATTACAACAGAGAAGAAAACTTGGCTGCTTCGATTGACCCCATCTCAGAATAGAACAAAGGCTTGGGGATGGGATGGGATGGGATGGGTTGGGGGCCACTGCATGAAATTTAAAAGGCAACACATTTAAAATTGTAAGATGAATTTTTGTTAGCATAATTCACAATTGTCCTATGGAATTCATTGGCACAAGATATCATTGAGAACAAGGGCCTAGCAGGGTTCCAAAAAGGAGGAGACGTATATGGATAAACAGCCGCAGTTACTCTAGCTAGGATAAAAACTGCAAAGGGATAGAAACGCTCAAGCTTCAGGGCATCAGGTAACTTTTAATTACCATGTTTAGGCAGAAACTTTCCCTAGAGGTGGGATACTTCATAACTACACAATGGAGATTCTTACACATTCCTCTGAAGCAGCTAATATTGTCCCCTGTTGGAGACAGGATGCTGGTTTGAGCTGAGGGACAACGTGTCTTCCTTGTGGTTAAATAAACACAAAGTCTGGGATGCTGCAGAAATGGCCACTGATTGACAAAGCAAAGAAACCATGATTCTAATAGCCCAGTCATGGCCGTGTGGGTTTCACTAACACATCATGGCATTCATGAGAGTATCTGCTGCACCAGCTAAGCTGAGGCCAGTGGACTCCCTCATCTAGTAGCCTTCCATACAGATTGGGCTCGCCCTCCCCAGTGCTGTCACTTTGAGACTGGGTGCTCATTTTCCCCTACAGCAGATTCACCTCCCCAAAATTCCAATTCTTTCCCTGCTGCAAAGAGCAAAGGGAAGCGGGAACTCCTGCCTGCCGTCACATAGTGCACTTGTCCCTCAGAACAAAGCTCTAGCACAGCAGTTTCCACTTCCTGTTGGTGAGCCTCTGAAAGCTTAGCTTTTCCTTTTTCGAAGGGATTCAGCCCTGCAGGAGGCTCTATTCTCTGGCCTCCAGGCAGAAGGAAGTGCTTGCTACTGCATCTGCTGTGGTGGTAGCTATGGAGGCCTTCGTACTGAGCTAGATGGGCTGAAGCAAAAACTATCTCTTAACCTGGCCCCAGCTGGCCAAAATATTCGGTGTGACAATGCACTGTGTGGTGTAAACAGCCTAATCCCTTTTCCAAAGTGTGTCGCTGCACCAGGGGATGTGTCATGAAGCCAGCACAGGGCTGGTGGTCTCATCTCTTTATTCCCCTCCCCTTAGCTCTGCTCTGCCTTTGAACCAGCACTTCAGCAAGGAGGAAGCAATTTCCCCAGCACATGCCCAGCTCACTGCAGACTCGCATCCCCGTCACAGGACTGGTTCTGCTGAGTTTGTAGCAATGGTGATTAGTGCTTCAGCCCCCAGCATGCTAAATCATGGGGAATGTGGCTGCCTAAGGCTCCTCTCTGCTGCAGGGATCCAGCTCAGCAGCCAGAGCTCCAACTGCATACAACAGTATTTTCCTCGCTGCACTCCACTCTCCAACCCCTATTTCTAGCTTTGGCAGGTCCTGAGAGAGAAACCTTTGGTTCGTAACGTTGTTATGTATGGGACAACCTTAGCTCTGCTCAACCCTGAGCTGCTTGGGAATTCCCCTCTGCTATAACTATTTGCAGGCCACCTGGAGAAGTTTGTTGAGGGTTGTCATGCTACCTCACACCTGACTCAGCAGCAGCCTAGACTCCACACTGCCCGTCTCTTCCCTAGGATGCACTTTCTGTCCTATAGGCAGCTCTAGGCAGACAGGAGCAGGCTCCATGTAGCAAATCACAAAGATGAGAGCTGGAATGTGTCTGGCCTCACATCAGCTATCCCTGGGCCCGTGTGGCTTGAAGGCTAGCTTGCCTCTGGGTGACACACAGCAGCAAGGGCGCTCGCTGCAGACCTGTGTGTGTGACTCATGGCCAAAGACAAGCCAGTCGGTGAGTCACTCATTACCAGTGGTTGCTTCCTCGCCATGGCTTGTTGGTTTGTGAGCCCTGTGCCTGCAGGGGGTAGGTGGCAACCACAGACACAGAGTCACGTGACATGGGCATGCCTTCCCCAGCCGTCTTGCTCTTTTCTGGCTGTGTTTCACTAATCCTGGTTTCCAGTTCTCTCAGATATTTGCATTTGGCATGAGTAACCCAGTGAGTGTTGTGCTCTTCTCTCTCCATTCCTTCCTGCAGATGACTGGCTCCAGGACACTCACCGAGGACACAGGGACAGATGGATGTGGCTGTGCCGGTAGCAGTGCAGGACCATGCGTGTTGTACTGAGTGTGCTTCTGCTCCTCTTTCGTCAGACTCTCCTACTGGGTAAGCTCCCTTGTGACACTGTGACCTGGCAAGAAGAGGGTGGCTATGGGGCACTAAAGGATTCACAATCCTAGGCAAAAATGTTTATGTAGCCTTGGGACAACTGTGCAGTGTTGGCCCCATTGGATCTCTCTCTGTCAAATACCTGGAAAACCTAAAAGTAAAAGCTCAGTGAACGGTGCAGTGGCTTTGCTACTGAAGAGTCCAAGTAAAGGCCGACCTTTGCTATAAGCAAAGTAAAAGATTTCTGACAGCCTGCCTTGTTAATATCCTAACAGGACAAGTCATTCAAAACTCTGCATAGCTTAGAGCCTTGTTACTGATAAGCTATTGAGAATTTATTAGAAAAAAAATGCTTTGGTGAAAGCGTGTGGCTGACGAGATAAAGAACCCAAACATCAAGGTACATGGGCAGTTTGAAACTTATAATTAAGCACCTGTGTGGGAAGCAGAAAGGAGAAACTGAATAACAATAGAGTCCTCTGTGTACATATGGATTATATACATTATAGGGTGTGCCTATATGCATGATGTGTACACAGTGAAATCTTTTCCCACCTCCATAAAGAGATGACAGAATTTTTTTTGTCAAACTGGATTTTTTTTCATGTGCAAAATAACTTTTTGACCAACACACATTTCCTTTGGATTGAAATTTTTGATTGGTTGAAATTTTGCAGGTTTTTTGGCCACAAAACTAAAACCAAATCAAAAAATCATTTTTTTCATTTTAGGGGTTTTACTTTCCTTTCTCTCCTATTTTTCCCACTTTTTTCCAATGGTAGAAAAAGATAAAGATAAAGGAGGTCTTTTTTAAAAAGAGGAAAAAAGAAAACCTACAACTTTTTTTGGTTTTCAGGTTTTAATTTTGCTGGAAAAAATTAAAAGTTCTGCAAAAAAATTCAAACGAAATGCATGTTTTATACTTTGATCTATTTTTTTAACACAAAACGTATAGCATTTTTCAAACAGCTCTAATTCTAGGCAGACTGTGCACTAGGTTCCCCCACCCACGCACTTCTAGTTCATCGTGCAGGCCAGCAAAGCGAGGCCAGGAAGCAGGGACACTGCTCTAGATTGAGATGTTGTTTACACTGGCACTTCGTTGGCAAAATTTTTGTCGTTCAGGGGTGTTAAAACCTTCCCCCCCCCGAACAACAAAAGTTATACTGACGAAAAGTGCCACTGTGAACAGCACTTTGTGGCAGGAGTGCTCTCCTACTGACAAAGCCGCTGCCGCTCATGGGGGGTGGAAGTTTTTTGTCTGCAAGAGAGCTCTCTCCTGCCAACAAACAGCAGCTACACTGTGCACCTTTTAGCAACACAGCTGTAGCAGCACAGCCATGTCGCTAAAAGTTGCATAGTGTAGCCATAGCCTAAGACTGGTCTGAACACTGCAGGTTTGTCTAATCAGTCTGTGTGCGCTTGGGTACAATAGAATATCAGGCTGCTTGAACTTCGGCTTGAACCGAAATTAGGTCGAATTTATAAAAGTCGATTTTTAGAAAGGGATTTTATACAGTCAATTGTGTGTGTCCCCACTAAGCGCATTAAGTTGGCGGAGTGCGTCCACAGTACCGAGGCTAGCGTCGACTTTCAGAGCATTGCACTATGGGTAGCTATCCCACAGTTCCTGCAGTCTCCGCCACCCATTGGAATTCTGGGTTAAGCTCCCAATGCCTGATGGGGCAAAAATATTGTCATGAGTGGTTTCGGGTACATGTCATCAGTCGCCCCTCCCTCCATGAAAGCAATGGCAGACAATCGTTTCACGCCTTTTTACAGTTCAGGCGCCATACTGCTTTCAGCAGACAGTGCAGTAGGACTGCTAACCGTTGTCATCGAACCACCACTTCCGTTGCCATTCTGCTCTCCTGCTCTTCTCTCGATAGCCAATTTCTCCATGTTGTCTCTCATGGAATCCCGCTTCCACTGCAACTCTGCTCTCCTGCTCTCATGAATCCACCTCGCAGGTCATCAGCCACCGCTTCCGCTGCCACTCTACTCTCCTGCTCTCCTGGTGGTCTCGCAGGGCTGCTTCCGCTGCAGCTCTGCTCGGCTGCTCTTGTCTCACCCATACCATGGCAAGCGTGCAGCCCACTCAGCTGTTGTGTCCTCGCAGCAGACAGTGCAGTAGGTCTGCAAACCATCGTCATTGAACAACCGCTTCCGCTGCCACTCTGCTCTCCTGCAGATGCCATACCATGGCAAGCATGGAGCCCGCTCAGATAACCACAGCAGTTATGAGCATTGTAAACACCTTGTGCATTATCATGCAGTATATGCAGAACCAGAACCTGCAAAAGCAGGCGAGGAGGCGATGGCAGCGCGGTGACGAGAGTGATGAGGACATTGACACAGAGTTCTCTCAAAGCATGGCCCCCAGCAATTTGGCCATCGGGTGACAATGGGGCAGGCTCATGCCATGGAACACCGATTCTGGGCCCGTGAAACAAGCACAGACTGGTGGGACCATATAGTGTTGCAGATCTGGGATGATTCCCAGTGGCTGCGAAACTTTCATATGCGTAAGGGCACTTTCATGGAACTTTCTGATTTGCTTTCCCCTGCCCTGAAGTGCAAGAATACCAAAATGAGCGCAGCCCTCACAGTTCACAAGCAACTGGTGATAGCCCTCTGGAAGCTTGCAACGCCAGACAGATACCAGTCAGTTGGGAATCAATTTGGAGTGGGCAAATCTACTGTGGCGGCTTCTGTGATGCAAGCAGCCAACAAAGTCACTGAGCTGCTGCTATCAAGGGTAGTCACTCTGGGAAATGTGCAGGTCATAGTGGATGGCTTTGCTGCAATGGGATTCCCTAACTGTGGTGGGGTGATAAATGGAACACATATCCCTATCTTTGGACCGGAGCACCAAGGCAGCCAGTACATAAACCGAAAGGGGTACTTTTCAGTGGTGCTGCTAGCACTGGTGGATCACAAGGGATGTTTCACCAACATCAACGTGGGATGGCCAGGAAAGGTACATGACGCTTGTATCTTCAGGAACTCTGGTCTGTATGAACAGCTTCAGCAAGGGACTTACTTTCCAGACCAGAAAATAACTGCTGGGAATGTTGAAATGCCTATAGATATCCTTGGGGACCCAACCTACCCCTTAATGCCATGGCTCATGAAGCCGTACACAGGCAGCCTGGACAGTAGTCAGGAGCTGTTCAACTATAGGCTGAGCAAGTGCAAATGGTGGTAAAATGTGCATTTGGACATTTAAAGGGTCGCTGGCGCAGTCTACTGACTCGCTTAGACCTCAGCGAAACCAATATTCCCATTGTTATTACGGCTTGCTGTGTGCTCCACAATATCTGTGAGAGTAAGGGGAAGACATTTATGGTGGGGTGGGAGGTTGAGGCAAATCGTCTGGCTGCTGATTACGAGCAGCCAGACACCAGGGCGGTTAGAAGAGCACAGCAGGGTGTGCTGCACATCAGAGAAGCTTTGAAAACCAGTTTCATGGCTGACCAGGCTACGGTGTGACTGTTCTGTTTGTTTCTCCTTGATGAAAACCTGCCCCCTTGGTTCACTCTACTTTCCTGTAAGCCAACTGCTCTCCCCTCCCCCCTTCGGTCACCGCTTGCAGAGGCAATAAAGTCATTGTTGTTTTAAATTCATGAATTTTTTATTAATTCGTCACACAAATAGGGGGATAACTGCCAAGGTAGCCTGGGAGAGGTGCGGGAGGAGGGAAGCACCGGGTGGGGTGGGGTAGGGGAGGAGGGAAGGACAAGGTCACACTGCACTTCAAAACTTATTGAATGCCAGCATTCTGTTGCTTGGGCAGTCCTCTGGAGTGGAGTGGTTGGGTGACTGGAGGGCCTCCCCCCGCCCCATGTTCTTGGGTGTCTGGGTGAGGAGGCTATGGAACTTGGGGAAGAGGGCAGTTGGTTACACAGGGGCTGCAGTGGTGGTCTGTGCCTTTCCCGCACCTCAACCATAAGCCGGAGCATATCAGTTTGATCCTCCAGTAGCCTCAGCATTGTATCCTGTCTCCTCTCATCACGCTGCCGCCACCTCTCCTGTTGCTCCAACCATCTGTCCTCTTGCGCGTCCCTCCTGTCCTCATGTTCATTTTGTGCTTTCCTGGACTCTGACATTGTCTGCCTCCACACATTCTGCTGGGCTCTTTCATTCTGGGAGAGCTGCATGAGCTCAGAGAACATTTCATCACGAGTGCATTTTTTTCACCTTCTTATCTATGCTAGCCTCTGGGACGGAGATACTAGTGGCAGCATTGAAACATTTGCAGCGGTGGGAGGAAAAAAGGGAGATTAAAACTGAAAAAGACATATTGGCCTTTTAAAAGGAGGGGCTGATGTTTTCGATTTAACGTGCAGTACAAACCCAACTAACCCCCCATCACACCCAATTCTCTGGGATGATCGCTTCACCCATCCCCCCACCATGTGGCTAATAGCAGGGATGATTTCTTTTCAGCCACAGGCAAACAGCCCAGCAGGAACGGCCACCTCTGAATGGCCTCTGAATAAAATTCCCCTATTTCAACCAGGTGACCATGAATGACATCACTCTCCTGAGGATAACACAGAGAGATAAAGAACGGATGTTGCTTAAATGACAGAAAACACCGGGACCACACGCTGCCATGCTTTCTTATGCAATGATTCCAGACTACGTGCTACTGGTCTGCCGTGGTAAAGTGTCCTACCATGGAGAACGCAATAAAGCTGCCCTCCCAAGAAACCTTTTGCAAAGGCTTTGGGAGTACCTCCAGGAGAGCTTCATTGAGATGTCCCTGGAGGATTTCTGCCCCATCCCCAGACACGTTAACAGACTTTTCCAGTAGCTGTACTGGCCGTGAATGCATCCCAAGTCTTCTAGGCAAATTAATCATTAAACATGCTTGCTTTTAAACCGTGTATTATATTTAAAAAGGTACACTCACCAGAGCTGCCTTCTCCGCCTACAAGGTCTGGGAGCCCGGGTTGGGAGGGTACTGTCTCCAGGGTGATAAACAGTTCCTGGCTGTCGGGGAGAACGGTATCTCCGTTTGCCTGGTGTGCGTTATCTTCAACCTCCCCCTCCTCCTCATCTTCCTCATCCCCAAAATCCTCATCCCTGTTGCGTGAGACTCCCTTGCAGGAGTCCACATACAGGGGTGGGGTAGTTGTAGGGGCACATCTAGAATTGCATGCAGCCCATCATAGAAGCGGCACGTCTGGGGCTCTGACCCTGAGTGGGCATTTGCCTCTTGGGTTTTTTGGTAGGCTTGCGTAAGCTCCTTAAGTTTCATGCGGCACTGCTTTGGGTCCCTGTGATAGCCTCTGTCCTTTATGCCCTTGGAGATTTTTTCAAATATTTTGGCATTTCATCTTTTGGAACGGAATTCTGATAGCACGGATTCATCTCCCCATACAGCGATCAGATCCAGTATCTCTTGTTCGGTCCATGCTGGAGCTCTTTTGCGATTCTGAGATTCCATGGTCACATCTGCTGATGAGATCTGCACGGTCACCTGTGCTGATCAGCTTGCCACGGTGGCCAAACAGGAAATGAAATTCAAAAGTTTGAGGGGCTTTTCCTGTCTACCTGGCCAGTGCATCCAAGTTCAAAGTGCTGGCCAGAACGGTCACAATGGAGTACTGTGGGATAGCTTCCAGAGGCCAATGCCATGGAATTGCGTCCACACTAACCCAAATTCGACCTGGCAATGTTGATTTCAGCACTAATCCCCTCGCGGGGGAGAAGTACAGAAATTGATTTTAAGAGCCCATTAAGTCGACAAAAATGGCTTTGTTATGTGAACGGGTGCAGGGTTAAATTGATCTAACGCTGCTAAATTCGACCTAAACTCATAGTGTAGACCAGGGCTCAGATTGCATGGGTAAAACCAAGAGCAGAACTAATGCTAAGTACTGTTGTTGCCGAGGAAATAAGACAATTGTGCAGGATAAATCCACATGCTGCAGTGACCTCCTTAGATGCTGAAATGTTATACTTTGGGCATCCTTCATATGCTGCAGCTGACCAATAGGAAAGCAGCACTCTCTTCTCATAGGGTTATAATGTATTGATCTGCTTTCCTTTGTTTTCATTTCAAGGGATGCTGTCTCCTCCACAGAATGTGAGGCTAACATGTGAAAATTTCCATATTCTCTTGGTTTGGGAGCCCGGTTCTGGCTCAGGCAATGGCACCCAATACGAGGTTCAAAGTTACCAGCGGTATGTTACAGTGGTGAGCAGACTGACTCTTCTCCAGCCAGTTTTGTGTATTCCTAGGCCCATCTTTAATCTCTCTGCATTCTAGGGTTCTAGTTTCTTAACGGTCAGGTTATCCACCATTCTGGACCCTTGCCTGGCTTCCCTCTTTTACCTGGGTGAATAACTGATTTTTAGGTTCCATGGCAGTTTTGAAAAATCAAACAAGAATTCAGTTAAATCCAAACCGAATCCAGGATTGCGATCATTTTCTAAAAATAGAAAAAAAAATCCATTTTGGGTCAAATGAGACATGTTTCATTTGACCCAAAATGTATTTTCTAAAACATTTTTAAAGGGCTAGATTCACAACCTGGAGCGTGGTGGTGCCCTTCTTATAATGTGTAGGGTATGCACTGGGATGTCCCCAGATTCAAGTCTGTCCTCCAATGAATAATTATTTATACAAAGTGGAATAGCTTCAACAGGAGAGACTTGCCCCAGATTATCCCAGAGCCCAGTCGTTAGAGCATTCTCCTGGACACCCAAGTTCAAATCCCACTGCCTGAGGTGGAGAAGGAGGAATTAAACCTGGGTCTCCCATATCCCAGGTGAGTGTCCTAACCACAGGGCTGAAGTTTATAAGGAGGGCACCACCAGCAGCCATTTTCTGAATGGCGTCTGAGTCCTGAATAACAAACTTTGGGCAGAAACCATTCAGATAGTTTGTGTCCAATTTGGAAAATAATTTCAAGTTGACTGGAACTTCATTTTTCAGTGAATGAACTATTTGTCTGAAACATTTTGCCCAAGTCCAATCTGGCCCAAGCAGCCCAACCAACAGCAGACATGTGAACCTCCCACCAGAAAGGGAAGAACTGAGCAGGAAGTGGAGGGCACTATGGCAGCCAGAGGGGTTGTTTTTTAATTAAGTAAAAATATAAGCATATTTTCTGACCTTTCCACGGGCCAAGATGGAGTGGATGGGGTGGAGGTGGAGCAGAGGATCAGTCTTGGCTGCTCCCTCTTCAGTCCACAAGATTCCTACCTGACTCACCTGAGCAAGGACTTTCCTTCTGGAGTCTCCCTGTCTGAGGGGGGATTAAGTGGAGCTGGGAGGAGGTGGTGGGTAAGGGGTGCTGATGGCTCCTTCTTGTTGCATTACTGTGGCTGCTTCCATGTGCAGTTCTTCTAACTGGACCAAAGTGGACACCTGTTGGAGGAACAACACCAGATCATCGCACACATGCAAACTGTACTTCGAAGACATACACAAAATGTATTGGGCCAGAGTGAGAGCCATGGATGGAGCCTGGGTGTCTGAATGGGCCATTTCCAATGAACTGCAACCGTACAGAGACAGTAAGGACCTTTGGGAGCCCAAGGGCAGGAGGAGGGGCATAGCAGTGACTGTGTGCAGGAAGATTCCCCATGGGTTTGAGTTCCTGGAGATGGGTTCCTGTGCTCACTGTGGGAGCAAGATGGGAAGGGATAATGGGATGGTCAACACTGATGGGGAAGGCAACGGGATTCTGAGAAGGTAGGAATGATCTACCAGGGTGGAAAAGGATAGTGATTTAGGTCGCAGTGTTTTGAATAGGGGAGTACAGGAAAGATGAAATCCAACTTTTGGGAGAAATTTTGAGGCCTCTGTGTGTATGTTCAGGGTGGGGAGGTTGGGCTGGATGGTGGTGGTGGTCACAATCACACCTGGCCTTGGAATCTGTGAATCTCCCTGTTCATACCATTCTTTCATGGGCCATGCAGAGAAGAGGATTGTCTAATTGCTCATAACACTTCGACAATCATTACAATCTAATCTCATGTTTCAGGGCTTCAGCTGGTTGCCTGCAGGGGTTGGGAAGGAATTTTTTTCTTTGATGCACAGTTGTGTTCCGGTGGTTATTTTTTCCCCACCTTCCTCTGAAGCATCAGAGATCAGTCATGGCTAGAGACAGGATACTGGTTGGGGTGGACCAGTGCTCCAAGGTGGTACAGAGAATCCTCTGTCTTAGATGCCTGGCTGGTGTGTCTTGTTCACATACTCAAGATCTAACTTATCATTAGACTAGGGGTCAGGAAAGAATTTTGCCCTTGGTCCTACTGGCAAGGACCTTGGGGTTTTTTGCCTTCCTCTGCAGCATGGGGCCATGTCTCACCTGATCAACTCCCTGCCATGGAAGGGCCTCAGGCACTGGTGACATCTTGTTTTCTCCTGGTGCCTGGCCTCACAATGGTTTAGTCTCCTGAGGACTGAAAGACTTTGGTTTGACTGAAGTTGTTGAACTCAATACAGTGTGTTTGCGTGGAATTTAATGGCCTGTGCTATTCAGGAGGTCAGATTGGATCATGTAATGGTCCCTGCTGGCCTTACATTCTTTGAAGTTATGCAAGGGGATGATGGGGTAGTAGTGATAGTGGATGGAGTGGTCAGAGGAGGGCAGGTGAAATGAGGACATGTTGAAGGCCTGCACGCAAGAGATTGAAAATAGAGGGAGAAAGAAGGGCTGAGAGTAGGAGCTTGAGAAGTGAGAAGGAGATGGAGTCAAGGGGGCAGGTTTACAGATTAAAGGTGGATAGTGAAAAATACCCCTCTGAATCAGAGACAGGGTGGAGAAGGAGGGAGCTTGGGCAAATGGGGAGGAGAAGGCTGGGTGGGAGAAGCTTCTTGCTGGATCGGTGTCTTGTCCTTGATGAATCCCATGAGATCCTGGGGAGGGGAGGGGTGAGAGTCCAAGACAGGGAACATTTTCTCTGGAAAGATGGGGGTGCCTCTCTCTAAGCTAATGCAGATTCACATTTTGAGTGTGACTGAAAGTGCTGAGATGCCCCAGTGGTGACCAGAGGAGACAGCTAGACAGACAGGGACACAAAAACCAGCTGCTCGGCAGGGGTAGACCTAGGAGTCCATGCAGAGTCATCCTGCCAGAAAGGAGCTAGCTGCTAGCAGAACTATGCAGAGTTCCTGACAGAGAGAAGGACCAAGTGTCTTCCAAGCCATACTTCTGTGTCCCAGAGCCTCTCCCACACACCACAAGGATATAACTGTGGAGGAGTGAACGAGGAGGGTTTGTGCATAGCAGGTTGTTTGAGTCACAGCAGGGGAGGCTGGGGGAGGAGGTTTTTTTTTCTGATTCTTCCTTGTAACTGCCTTTTGTTGTTTGTAATCCTCTCTGAGATCATAACCTGCTCATATCTCACTGTCAATTCTGGGAGAGCTGGTTACTCCAGCCAGTCTCGCCAGGTGCTTTCCTGTTTGTAGCCATTCTGTTGTGCCAGCTCTCTCAGGGAAGGCACATATCTCAGGTGTTCCTCTAGGTGCATTTTAGGGCCAGCCAGAGGTGAATTGGGGCATTTTTGAACATGGATTCACCTTGCATGGCTTCATTCTCTGACTGAAGAGAAGTAAATTAGAGGTAGAGAACTGTGCCTTCACTGTAACCTGTAGGGAGCCCATTGAAGGGTGAAAGGTTAGTTCAGTTCCACGCCCATTCATTCCTTGGCCATTTGCTGATATTGCTGTTTGGAATGGTGGATTTACATGGTTGACGTATGTCCCACCATTAGGACCTGGACTGAGACTACCTCCTCATATCACATGGGCTGTTCATCAACTATCAAACGATAACCCCTGTCACCCACTGTTAACCTGATCCTGATTTGAAAACAGCAACCTGGATGAGACAGGGTGCAAGCCATTTCCAATCCTAGAGAGACAAGGTGGACGAGGTGACGTCTTTTATTGGACCAACTTCTGTTGGTGAGAGAGACAAGCTTTTTGAGTTCTGTAGAGCTTGTGTTCAGGTCCTGAAGAAGATGAGCTCTGTGTAGTTCGGAAGCTTGTCTCTTTTGCCAACAGAAGCTGGTCCAATAAGAGATGTTACCTCACTCACTTTGTCTCTCCAATATCCTGGAACGGCACAGCTAACAACACTGCAAATTACCAATCCTGTAATCCCAGACAGCTAAATTCTGATTTCAGAAGTTTTGTAGGTGATAGTATATCAAGTAGATGGAGACACCTTGGTTTTCAGATACTAGGTGAATATGTAGAGTTAGCAGCCATAATACTCTAATTTTTACCTTTTAATCTGAGCAAATTTAACATGGGAGTGAGAGTCTGGAGTTGCCACTTGAGGGATTTTGTTTGACAGTAGAAAAACTCAGCTGTTGTCATGACGTAGTGAGGCACATTGCAGTGAAACATGATGGTTTGTTGTATCATCATGTTGACATCATCATGGCTGGATGCAGGGAAAATGTCATCCTGTGACACAGCGTTGCAACAACATGGCCTTTTGTGGGCCTCAAAAGTGACTTCAGGATTTGTGAATGCTGGCAGGTCATCCAGAAGGCTCTCTTAAGCTGTGTGGAAGCGGATGCCACCCTTTGGTGCCAGGTGCCATGTTTGTGTGGAGAAGTGCCTCTGTATTTTCTAGACAGAGTTGGAACAGGAAACTATCTGGGGCGGTAAAAAGAGCTCTTGAAGAGCATAAGGTTGAAATTTATGGCTTCAACTATCTTTAAAGGAAAGGGCATAGGAATCCCGGCAATAGAGCATGATGCCCTTGGAATCTAGCTGGAGAAGAAGATTGGGCAACCTGCAGTTTCTTTTCTGTGTCCAGTCAAGACAGAATTAGATATGGCCAATCTTCCTACAAATCCTTGACTGACTTAGATTGTAACCTGTTCGGGGCTCAGACCAATTTTCCATTATGTACAGTGTAACCCACACACCTCCAGGGTGTGGTGTTCCGTCCATTCTAGTGGCATCGAGCCCATTTAGAGAGAGAGAAAGAGATGAATGAGTCTGCTCTACAGCCTTAGCTAAGAGCCAGTTGGCTTTTAGCTCATGCTGTAGAGGCTCATGCACTAAGCTATAGAGGTCACAGGTTTGATCCCGCCTACCTGGATCTGTCAGTGTTACAACAGTGCCTAGAATAATGAGGCCCCAATCCCAGAATAGAGAATCTGAGCACTGTAGTAATACCAATAATAATTAATAAATCCTGGGCACAAATCCCTATAAAAATTGTGAACTTGTGAATCTCAGTGAAAGGGAAGTGTTATGGTAAAATGTTAGCGGAAAATGTTTTAGAGAAAACTGCCAAGCAGAATTCGGGACATCTCTGGACTAGAGCCATTTCTTAGCATTTAAAAAAATTCCTGTATTTTTAATCTCTCCAGTGGCAGTTTGAGTGTGCAGTTTCCATGACCCGCATTATGTTCCCATTGGTTGGTTTTGGTTAAGACATTAGCAAAAGCTGAAACACAGTGGTTAGAACTGCAGTTGCCATTCTTGCTGTATATTTGCACTGAGCACGCTCACACTGTTGCATGTTGGTTGGTGTGTGTAGTGTGTGTGTAAAGGCTGCATATTGAATAGGGCTGATTAACTGAGGACAGATGCATCACTGTTTGGGAAGGAATGGCAAAGGGATTGGGGATTAAAAGTGGTTGGTGCCACTATTAACCGAGTTAATGCCTCTTTCCTTTGTTCCAAGCTTTCTGCTGTTGTACTCTGAGTGTCTCTGATGTTCAAGTGAAACAAAAGTGTAGTTGCTTTGGGAACTTCTTGTTTCATTGTAAAACTCATGACTTAATGGGGAAAAAGAGCTGGAATAAACGGACTGAAACACACTGGCTGAAAATAACCCAGTTAAAGGATTCTGTTACTGACTGAAACTCCTACTGAGCTTTGACAGTGGTGCAAGGGAGTGCGAGATGGAGAGCTAGATTCGCTCCCCTTTCAACGGTGCTGGGTTGAACTATCCAGATCAAACCAAAGCTAAGAGCAGTGAGGGAGCCATAGAGACTGGATCTTCTGCTGGCCACACAGTCCTTCCATGTGATTTGTGGAATAGCCCAGGATGGGATAACAGTATTAAGTCCTAGGTAGGATGGAACAGAATAGCACAGAATAGAT
The DNA here is from genome assembly GCF_009764565.3 of Dermochelys coriacea. Classification (NCBI taxonomy): domain Eukaryota; kingdom Metazoa; phylum Chordata; order Testudines; family Dermochelyidae; genus Dermochelys; species Dermochelys coriacea. The sequence continues at coordinate 59,530,416 of NC_050076.1, forward strand.
TCAGGGATTGGATTTCCCCCTTAGGAGTGTTTGCTCAGGACAAGGCTGGAATTCATTGGAGGGGTAATGGAGATGCTGAATAAATTCCCCTGTTGCTCCAAGGCTGAGGATTTGTGACTGACACAGTGAATGAACACAAAGATGGAATTCTAGACACAATTTAAAGTTTTCTATTGCAAAAGGCTAGAGTTAGGGTTAGTCCAATTGAAAATAGCTTTTTGATGAACTGACAGTTTTTTGCAAACATTTCTAGTGTGGGATTATCAGTTTTCCTACCAAAATCTGAAAAAAATGTAGAAAAATTTCAATGAAAATGGGGAAAAAAATCAATTTCATTGAAATGATACACTGGGGAAAAAATTATTTCCTAAGCTACTCTACTGAAATCCTGTCATCCCAGGAGCTGGGTGTCTCTTCAAGATTGAGCAGTCTTGAAGACCAAGTCCCATCTCAGGTGTCTATGTGCAGCCAGAGTTTGAGCTTTGGCTCTACTTGAAGATTTAATTCATACTATAACTCCAAGTCTGAGTTGTAGATTCCTGCTGGGAAAAGCCAGCCCATCTGGCTCTTGAGATAAAATGCGCTTAATCCTTCTGCCCAGCAAGGCCATGAGCAGAGGTCTGGAACCTTTTTACGCCCAAGATCACTTTTGGAATCTAAGGGCAACCCAGAATCTACCCCGCCCCTTCCCTGAGGCCCTGCCCCTTCCCCAAGCCCCGCCTCGCTTACTCCATCCCTCCACTCTCCGTCGCTCGCTCTCCCCCACCCTCCCTCACTTTCACCAGGCTGGGGCAGGGGGTTGGGATTCAGGATATGGTGCAGGCTCTGGGCTGGGGCCGAGGGGTTCGCAGTATGGGAGGGGGCTCTGGGCTGAGCCTGGGCAGGGTGCTGGAGTGCAGGAGGGGGTGAGGGATGCAAGCTCTAGGAGGGAGTTTGGGTGCAGGAGGAGGATCTGGGGCAGAGTGTTGGTTACAGGAGGGGATACAGGGTACTAGCTCTGGGAGAGGGGTCAGGGCTGGCGCTTGGGGTGCAGGAGGGGGTTTGGGGTGCTGGCTCTGGGAGGGGGTTCAGAGTGGGACTTGGGGTGCAGGAGAGGGTATGGGATACTGGCTCGGGGAGAAGGCTCAGGGCTGGAGGTTGGTATGCAGCCTTCTGCTGGGCAGCACTTATTTCCGGTGGCTCCAGGTCGGGGGCAGGCGCAGCAAGGCTAAGGCAGGCTCCCTGCCTACTCTGGCCCCACACCACTCCTGGAAGGTGTGGCCCATGGGGGGGCGTGGCAGGGGCATGTGGCTCTGTGCACCTCTCCTCTCTGCAAGCACCGCCCCCGCAGCTCTCCCAGCCAATGGGAGCTGTGGGGGCGGTGCTTGCAGGCAGGAGCAGCACGAGGAGAGAGACCCCTGCCCCCCCGCCTCCGGGGCTGCGGGGCTGCGCTTACCGCTTCTGGGAGCAGCGTGGGGCCAGGGTAGGCAGGGAGTCTGCCTTAGCGGCAGCCCCATTGCACTGCCAGAGATCACATTCGACTGGGAGATCCTCTTGGATTGACCAGTCGATTGCGATTGAGCAGTTGGTGACCACTGAGCAACAGAGTTCCAGTGGAATATTCAAAAATTCCTTGGAGACTTAAATTCCTTGGACTTTAGGCTGCCTAGAGGCAGCAATAGGCTTAATGAGGCCTGAGATGAGCGTAATCTGAGAAGCACAGAGCAGGTTAGCAGGAAACAGGTGCTAATGGGCGGTAGCCAACTGAAAATTTGCGATAGTTTCTGTAACTTCCAGATGTGGCATATGTCACCACTAGGCAGCACTACTGCCAGACCTACCATGACAGTGGATGAAGTTGTCAAATTCTAGGACAGGAATCTACAAAAAGAAGGTGATTGGTTCTAAGGAAACAAGTAGCCTGACAGTTGTGCCTTTTCTCTTTGATTTTCACAGCAATTGTGGGTCCCCCTAACCTAACTCTTATATTGGTGAATGAGAATCTGACCGTAAATCTGTCCATGCCACTCACCCCTTACCGCAGGAGAAATGGCACTTACAAGTCAGTCCAGAAAGTGCTACCGAACTGGAAGTACCGGGTCAGCCTTTCCGAAAAGGGTGTTAACATCAACAACGTAAGCAATATTCACAGGGTGACAGGAGGAGAAGAGGAGGTTACACATTTCTGTATGATGTGAGGTTGGGCAGAGTGGTGGGTGATATCAGATATTGTGCTGGGTGAACCTCACAAGGGGCAGGGGTTGGGTTTGGGTTTGGTTTGGTTTGGATAGAAGAATGTCAAAGTTTGGATGCTTATTTGAGCTTCCTGTGTCAGCAAAATTTGGTTGGAAATCTTACGGGATCAGGATTACTGGTCCTTCAACTTCTGATCCCAGCTGGCAACCAGGGCCATCCTAAGCAAAAAATTTGCCGTCCCAAGCTCTGAGAGTGCAACTGTCCAAGGGGAAGAAAAAAAAAAAGGATGGCCGGAATGCCGCCCCTGGAATTGTGCCACCCCGAGCAGGTGTTTGCTTTCCTGGTGGACTAGAGCCTGCTGGCACCCTTCCTGGTGGTGGTTTGGTACCTCTAGTTCTGGGACACAGATATTTGGAGATGGGCAAGAAACTACTCCTACGAACATTTTAAAAGGGATTGAGTTTGTTTCTAGGACTGGGTTCTAGCAAAGGCTTGAGGATAGGGGTGGTTTCTTATTTTTCCAAACTAGTTCACCCATCCCTAATCAGGAGATGGAGAGGGAACTCTTGTAAGTGAAGGGCAGAGAGAGTGGAATGCCTTAGAAGCCATTAGTTGGCATGTGTAAAAGGGAAGACATCAAGAACAGAAATGGACTGAACTATGGAAACTGAACTATGGATTAGGTACGGAAAGTACTTATTAGAGGTGATTAAAGACCCCTGAGTGATGGTGTAACATAATCTGCACTGGAACTAGCTGACAGGTAGCTGCAGAGGGCAAAATGCAGTCAGGAAAGGTCCAGAGAAAGGCAATGAAGAGAGACTGACAGAGCAGGAGTAGTTAAGTCAGAGAAGAGTCATGGAAGTGGGGATGTGACAGAGATATATAGAATAATGAATGGGAGGGACTGGTAAATCAGACACTTCTATTTTCTCTTTCTCCTAATGCAAAGGGGACACTAAGTGGAATGAAAAGGCAGCAAGTTTCAAACTTACATAAAAAAAGGCTTTTTTGCATAATGAACATATTGGATTCCTTGCCACAAGATACTGAAGCTAACAACTCGACAGCATTCCAGAAAGCATTAGACATTGTGCTACTGTATTCATGGATAAGAAAAATGACTGAAATTACATTAGCTAAGATAAAAATGCACATGGATATTAACCTGCATAAACCAGCCACTAACTACCTCTTCTTAGGAAGAAACTGATCCCACAGCCATGTTATTGTGGAATTATCCATTGGGGAGGTTTTAGACCAGGGGTGGGCAAACTTTTTGCCTTTTTGCCCTTTTGTCCATTGGGGAGGTTTTAGACCGGGGAGGGGCACATCAAGGACTAGAAATTGTATGGCGGGCCATGAATGTCACAAAATTGGGGCGGGAGGTGATGCGGGCTCTGGGGATCAGGAGTTTGGGGTGTAGGAGGGTGCTCTGGGCTGGGACCGAGGGGTTCAGAGGGTGGAAGGGGGATCTGGGCTGGGGCAGGTGTGCGGGAAGGGGTGCAGGTTCCAGCTGGGGGTGTGGGCTCTGGGGTGGGGCTGGGAATGAGATGTTTGGGGTGCAGGAGTGTGCTCCAGGCTGGGAGTGAGGGGTTTGGAGAGCGGAGGGGGATCAGGGCTGGGGCAGAGGGTTGGGGCATGGGGAGAGGTTCAGGGGGTGCAGGCTCTGAGCAGCGCTTACCTCACGCGGTTCCCAGAAGCAGTGGCATATCCCTTCTCTGGCTCCTATGCAGAGGCGTGGCCAGGCGCCTCTGCACGCTGCCCCATCCGCAGGCACCATCCCTGCAGCTCCCATTGGAGTGCATAGGAGCTGGAGCGGGGCCATGCCATAGCTTCCAGGAGATGCACGGTGCGGTCTCAGCCAGTGCGCCGGAGGGGACTGAGCCATGTGGTGTGGCCCCTGACCCAGTGCCCAGGCCAGAGTGCCAGAGTGGGGCCAAGCCACATGGTGCAGTCCCCGACCCAGCGCCCCGGCCGGAGCATCGGAGCAGGACCAAGCCTCAAGGTGCGGCCCCCAAGCCAGTGCCCCGGCCGGAGCATCGGAGCAGGGCTGAGCTGCGTGGTGAGGCTCGCGGGCCATAGTTTGCCGACCCCTGTTTTAGACCTTCTTTAGAAGCATCTGGTACTAGTCCCTGGATATCGGATTAGATGGACTCCCTGGTCTGATCTATTTTGGCAATCCCTCTGTTTTAAAAATGACAGTAGCTTTCTGCTGAAGGATGTGTCATATCCCTCAGGAGTCAGGAAGCATAGACACCTCACAAGGGCAACATGAGTGAATTTTTGCTCCATGGTGCAGTTGTTAGGCAAGTGCTATCGTGGCAATGTTTCCCTCTCTCCTTAAGGTGTCCCTTCAGCCAGAGGGCAAGATAACTTCGCACACATTTGAGTTCCTGAAACCAAACACCAATTACTGTGTCACAGCCCGTGTGGTCAGACAGCAAAGCAAGGTGTCTGTGCAATGTATCAAGACTCCAGACAGTCCAGCAGGTAAGACAGCTCCAAGGCAGTGCCACTGCTGTATTCCCTGTTCAGGCTTCTGGTTTAGATCTGGGGATGGATTGATTGGTCCGGGCCATGGCCATCAAGGACAACAGAGACAGAGAGGAGAGTCTGTGAGAGGAGGGTAACCTGATAAGCTGTGTGATTGAATTTGGCAAATCTGCAGAGCCACATGAGCATAGAGAGTCATTGCTCCCATGGTATAACATGGCTGGAGTTTTGCTATGCATTCCAAACCATGTTGTTTCTGAGGGTAGCCACTTAGAGATGATAAGGAGTTAACTACAGATGGCATGTTGTGCCCCTCTTACCTGGATTGCAAAGAGCACTCAGGTGCTAATGTCCTCCCACCCATCCTGTAGCATGTCCGGCCATTGAACAAGACCCAGCTGTGGGTGTGTTCCGGTAGCCTCCGCAAAGGAAAGCAAAGTGTGCGTGATGCAAGAGTGACTTGCAGGCACCAAGAGGAGCACAGCTCTCATGAAGGACTTGCCTATGACTCAGCCACTAGAGCTGCTTTGGACCAGTTGCCCTTGTTGGAGATGGGGTTGGAGGTGCTACTTTGCTACATCTTCTCAGAGAACCTGGACACCAGTGGACTGGCACAAGTCCAGAGTTAAAATAATGAGGAGGAGGGGGAGTGCAGTTCTCCCTCTCCCCTCATTCTTCACAGCCCGCCCCCCACCCCTCCACCGGCCCCGGTGGTGCAGCAAGGACACCCTTTCAGTCACTGACCATGCCCCAGCTGGCTGACGAGAGGGCGCAGGTAGCACCTCCTTTGGTGTAAATGATGGGGGTAACTCACACTGCTAAGACCTCCATGTGGCATGTAGCAGTCCAGGTGATCAGGCCCCGAAAGGTGAGTCAGTGTGAGCATTTCTCTCTCCCCCCTGCTTGAACTGTTCTTAATTCTTTTCAGATTTCCTTTGGGACCTTGTTCTTGCTCTGGTTGCCCTCCTCCTGCTGCTTCTGCTGAGCGCCGTTGGCTTCTATTTCCTCAAGCTCTACATGTATTCAAGCGTATCAAAAATGCCCTTCCCCAAAACACTGGTGAGTGAGAAATGACTCCTGTCAAGCATCAGTAAATGGCACTTTATTGTTACTGCTGAGGCCATGCAGCAGTTAGGCTGTGCACTGGCTGGACATCCCAAGCCCTCTAATTCTTACAGAGCATGCCTCCTGCTCTGGAACTGGCAGCTCTTCATTCGCTCTGCTGGGCTCTGCGTTTACACAGATACGTGTGGTAGGGATGAACAGTGATTGACTAGGGAATCACTGAGTGAATGCCATACTTAACGGAGAGCACTGGAGGGAGCTTCGGGAAGGAGACACGAGGGGAAGAGGTTTCAGAGTGGTAGATGTGTTAGTCTGTATCAGCAAAAACAACGAGGATTCCTTGTGGCGCCTTAGAGACTAACAAATTTATTTGGGCATAAGCTTTCGTGGGCTAAAACCCAATTCATCAGATGCACGGAGTGGAACATACAGTAGGGAGGTATAAATACACAGCATATGAAAAGATGGGAGTTGCCTTACGAAGTGGGGGATCAGTGCTAACGAGCCAATTCAAGAGGGGAAGAATGGAGAATAACAAAGAAGGTGAAGCTGAGATATTTCCTAAGTAGGGCTGTCAATTAATCACAGTTAACTCATGCGACTAACTCAAAACAAACTAATTCATTTTAAAAAGTTAATCGCAATTAATCACAGTTTTAATCACACTGTTAAATAATAATAGAATACCAACTGAAATTTACTATAAATATTTTGAATGGTTTTTCTACATTTTCAAATATATATTGATTTCAATTGCAACACAGAATACAAAGAGTACAGTGCTCACTTTATATTATTATTCTTGATTACAAATATTTTCACTGTAAAAAAATAAACAAAAGAAATACTATTTTTTCAATTCACCTCATACAAGTACTGTAGTGCAATCTCTTTATCGTGAAAGTGCAATTTGCAAATGTAGATTTTTTTTGTTACATAACTGCACTCAATAACAAAACAATGTAAAACTTTAGAGCCTACAAGTCCACTCAGTCGTACTTCTTGTTCAGACAATTGCTAAAACAAACAAGTTTGTTTACATTTACAGGAGGTAATGCTGCCTGATACTTATTTACAATGTCACCTGAAAGTGAGAACAGGCATTCACATGGCACTGTTGTAGCTGGCACTGTAATGTACTTACGTGCCAGATATGCTAAACATTTGTATGCCTCTTCATGCTTTGGTTTGAAGATTGCACTATCTTTTGTTTTTTTACAGTGCAAAAATTTGTAATAAAAGTAATTACATAAAGTGAGCACTCTACACTTTGTATTCTGTGCTGTAATTGAAATCAATATATTTGAAAATGTAGAAAAACATCCAAAATATTTATACTAAATTTCAATTGGTATTCTATTATTGTTTAACAGTGTGATTAAAATTGTGATTAATCACAATTAATTTTTTTAATTGAGTTAATTGCTTGAGTTAACTGTGATTAATTGACAGCCCTAGTGCTAACAACTTACGTTAAACATATGTAAATTGCACTTTCATGATAGAGATTGCACTACAGTACTTGTATGAAGTGAATTGAAAAATACTATTGCTTTTGTTTATCACTCACCATAGCCAACAAAATGGCAGATGACATTCAATGTTGATAAATGCAAAGTAATGCACATTGGAAAACAGAATCCCAACTATACATCTAAAATGATGGGCTCTAAATTAGCTGTTACCACTCAAGAAGGAGATTTTGGAGTCATTGCAGATAGTTCTCTGAAAACATCCACTCAATGTGCAGCAGCAGTCAAAAAAGCTAATAGAATGTTAGGAACCATTAAGAAAGGGGTAGATAATAAGACAGAAAATATTATAATGCCTCTATATAAATCCATGGTACGCCCCCACCTTGAATACCTCATGCAGTTCTGGTTGCCCCTTCAAAAAAAAAATTAGAATTGGAAAAGGTAGAGAGAATGGCAACAAAAATGATTAGGTATGGAACAGCTTCCATATGAGGAGAGATTAGTAAGACTGGGACTTTTCATCTCAGAAAAGAGATGACTAAGGGGGGATATGATAGAGGTCTATAAAATCATGACTGGTGTGGAGAAAGTGAATAAGAACGTGTTATTCCCCCCTTCACATAACAGAAGAACCAGGGGTCACCCAATGAAATTAATAGGCAGCAGGTTTATAACAAACAAAAGGAAGTACTTCTTCACAATGCACAGTCAACCTGTAGAACTCAATGCCAGGGGATATTGTGAAGGCCAAGACTATAATGGGTTCAAAAAAAGAACTAGTAAATTCATGGAGGATAGATCCATCAGTGGCTATTAGCCAGGATGAGCAGGAATGCAACCCCATGCTCTTGGTGTGTGTTAGCCTCGGACTGCCAGAAGCTGGAACTCGATATAGGTCTAGTTGGATGTCTATATTGCGGGAAGGGGGGCAGCTCCAGCCAGGACAACAGGATCTGGAGTGGGGGGCAAATTCCACACCTGCCCCGAGGCTTGCAGTTGGGGGGGGCAATACCCCCCCAACCTCCTCCTCAAACTGCATCCATGCTGGATGACAGGGGATGGATCACTTGAAAATTGCCCTGTTCTGAACACTCCCTCTGAAGCACCTGGCACTGGCCACTGTCAGAAGACAGGAGACTGGGCTAGATGGACCATTGGTATGACCCAGTATGGCCGTTCTTACGTTTATGTTAGTGACAAGAGTGGTGTAAATGACTAGGCAGGAGGACAGGTTCATCCATGCCTCATTTTGAGACAGTCCCTGACAGAGGGCAGTGTCAGATTGTTTTCCTGTTCCCTGCCAGTTTATGTACTGGAAGTTATTGTTGCAGTCATTTGTGTCTGCTGGAAAGTAGAGTCTTTTTAGCTGAAACTGATACATTTGTACTAACTAGGAAAAGGGGAATGGGAATGAATTGCTGTGGCAGTTACTGGTGCCAACCATGAGAGAATCACTTTAGCAAACAAACCACTCCAAATCACTTTAGCAAACAAACCACTCCACTTCTCTTGTGGTTTATGATTTCACTGAGCAGTCCCTCACGGGATCGTTCCCTTCTCTACAGTTGGAGGTACTGTAGTTTATTCATGTGTTGATGAGCATGTCTGTGGTGCTCATTGCCATCATATGTGAGTCTCTGTTATTGCTTTGTATTGATGTGTTGTTCATTTTTGGCAGGCTATTCTGAATGAAGAGCTACATGTGAATCTCTGGAACAAGTCACTTGCCCATGACCTCGAGGGTGCCTCTGTCACTCTGATCTCGGTGGCTGGGCTTGCCTTCAATGATAACTTCCCAGTGGAGCAAGAAAGACTCCAAATCCAGCTACTTCCAGAAGGCTGCCAGGCCTGGGAGGAGGAAGGTTATTGTGCCAATGGGTTTGGTCCAGACTACTGTGAAAACATGGTCTCTTCCAGTTCCTCGGGCCAGCTGGAGTTTGCTGGCACTGTAGACTCTGAAGCCCCCTTGTCATCATCAGGAGAGATGAAGGATGGATATACAGGTGAGGTGAACTACAGGACTGCACTGGAGGTCCAGCTTCCTATGGGCCAGTTGGTGTTTTCTGAGCAGCTATCTCCAGTGTCAGCAGGACTGGCCAGAGATGGTTATATGAGTGACAGGGGCTTCCGGACTTGCTCAGAGATTCAGATTCCTCTGCACCTCCAGGTGTATTGCAAGTACTCATCTTTAGTATCAGAAACCTGCAGTCTTTCACCACCAACCTTCAGCCTCAGGGACCTTAAAAAGAACACTGATGGCAAGAGGAGAGGGTGGCCACTCATGGACTGGGTTGATATTCCTCTCAGCTCCGTGAAACTGCAGCAAACAAACCACTCCAAAAGGTTTGTCAATGGAGAAACACAAGACCGCCTTGCTCCTTTTCCCAGGCACTTGTATAGTCACACTGCTGATAAGACAATGAAGGACCACAAAGCAGACTTATCAAGGTTGGGTCAGAGTGATGTAGAGCAGCAGGAGTACCTACCTATGAGCCAAGAGCAGCATGGCCTCCCAAAGCACACAGAGCTTAGCGATGACCCCAGTGGGGAGCTGTACCCAAAGGCTGATGACACTAAGATCACAACTTTCTCTAGCTATGAATTACACCCTCAAGTGCTTGTCCTGTAGCTAATGATACTGGAGCTGGGAAGAAGACATTAGTGTACAGGGAGATTTCCCATATGTTTATCCACGAGCAGGAGATCTGATTCTGGACTCACTTGTAGTGCTGTAAATGAAGATTGACTCTACTGAAGTGTTATATACATAAAACCAGTGAGATCAGACTCTGGAATTGGGCCGAAACCAAAACCCTCGCTCCAAATCCAGGAACCTTCATCCCTGAACAGCAGCCCCTCAGTTGGAAGTTCACTGCCAGGGTGATTGGACTTGGCCATGTGGCCAATACATAGTTTGACCTGTAAATTTAGATACAGCCTTTTGGTTCAGGCCCACCTGCAATAGAAACCAGTGGAGACTCATGGTTTTGACTGTGTTTCAGATTGAGTTTGTGGGTCTATCTGAACCTGAAACTTAAGGAAAACATAAGGTATGTGAAACCCACACAAAGCAAAAACAAGGGAAAGGCTCTGAGTGGTTCCTGAGACCTGATTGAATCACATTTCTCATACAGCTTTAGTGACAGACAAACTGAGGGGGTGACTTTCTCTCTAGTATATGTATATATCTGATGTGAAGCTGGAAACATTGAATGTACATTGTAAATATCTCTTTCTTAGAACACTAATTTATTATGGAAATGTCTCTCTTTCGCGCTCTGTCTTCTATGTCACGCAAGATCAGTCCAGCTTTGCATACATTACACAAAGCTATAATATGCTGCAGCAAATGTATGAGAAATATACTAGGAAAATTGGGGGTTTCCCTATGGGGAAAGGGAGCCACTTGCTTTTCAGAACCTGCTTTATGTGTTGCCATCACCTGTGAAAAGATAGTTGTTTCAGTAGCTGTTTTATAATAACGGTTGGTTGGTTTTTATTCCCTTCCCTCCTCCATAATTTTGGAGTTATTTTAGGTTAAAGTAATTGGTTCTGTTATCATCTTTTGCTGACTATCTGATCTGCTTCTGAGGTTGCACTCCAAATTAGATACATGGAGTGAAATCCTTGCTCCATTGAAGTCAGATTTCACCCATGTTATATGCAATATGAACATTGATAGATTGTAAGCCCTGGAGCATAGTAAGGAGATACCTGCCAACTCCAGGCTGGTCGGGGAAAATCCAAGAAGGCTCTGTGGAAGAAGTGGGTAGGGTAGAAATGGTATCAGAAAACAGGGGAAAAGGAGAAAAATCCTGGCTGTCCTGCATTTTTGTTAACACCCTTGTTTTGATGAGAGTTTGGTGACTGATGCATGACTCTTCCCCAATATTTGAGGTGACAAAAGCACACTCCTTCTCCATAACCCTCTGTAGGGGCTTTGGGTGAAAACACCATCTTAGCCTTAGGCACAGGGGCATTCTCAAGATGCTATACTAATTGATTCATCATTCTGCTCTCTGGCTTTCTCTTCTGCTCCGTCTGCCCCTTTCTCTCTAAAAACCCTTTGTTCACAGATGTACAAATGGCACCTGGCTATGTGGTTGGAATGTCCTTTTCCACTGATTCCCATAGCATTGATACCAGGCCTCATTTCGTTCTGAAATCTGTGGTTAGTTGCTTCATCTGAAGAACATATCGCAGCACAGTGTAATTTTTCTAGCATGTGAGATCTCGAACCAAGGAAAAGGGGGCTACCCAAATGGGTCCTTCCTGACTCAACATCAGAAACAGAAGATGAAATCATCAAGTACTTGACCTTCCCTTGCCAGGTTTTTACAGCACTTCCATCAGCAAGTGCGAGACATGGGGCCCATCTTCTGGAAGTGAATTGCACTTGGGACACATGCTAGGCACGATCTCCTAAGGTGAGAGTCTCAAAGAGACCTAAAGGAATCAGGCACCCATTTCCTTTAGACCCCATTGAAAATCCGATCCCCGTGGTGTCATGGTTTCCTAAGGCTACATCTGCACTGAAACCCCCCACCCCCGGCAGCAGTGAATAGGGGGATGTGAAAAGAAGTCATCCAGATACGGGGGAAAATACCAAAGAAACCTACCACAATAGCATTTAACTTCAAAAAGGGGAACTACACAATAGTGAGGAAGCTATTTAAATGGAAAATAAAAGGAACAGTCACTAGAGTGAAATGCTTGCAAGCTGCACGGACACTTTAAAAACATAAAGAAGCTCAAACTAAATGTGTATTGTCAAGGATCCCTTCCCGACCTGAACTCTAGGGTACAGATGTGGGGACCTGCATGAAAGACCCCCTAAGCTTATTCTTACCAGCTTAGGTTAAAAACTTTCTCAAGGTACAAACTTTGCCTTGTCCTTGAACTGTATGCTGCCACCACCAAGCGTTTTAAACAAAGAACAGAGAAAGAGCCCACTTGAAGACGTCTTCCCCCCAAATATCCTCCCCAGCCCTATACCCCCTTTCCTGGGGAAGGCTTGATAAGAATCCTCACTAGTTTGTACAGGTGAACACAGACCCAAACCCTTGGATCTTAAGAACAATGAAAAATCAATCAGGTTCTTAAAAGAAGAATTTTAATTAAAGAAAAGGTAAAAGAATCACCTCTGTAAAATCAGGATGTTAAATACTTTACAGGGTAATCAGATTCAAAACACAGAGAATCTCTCTAGGCAAAACCTTAAGTTACAAAAAGACACAAAAACAGGAATATACATTCCATCCAGCACACCTTATTTTACCAGCCATTAAACAAAAGGAAATCTAACGCATTTCTAGCTAGATAACTTTTACTAACTTAACAGGAGTTGTAAGGCTGCATTCCTGATCTGTTCCCGGCAAAAGCATCACACAGACAGACCAACCCTTTGTTCCCCCCGTCCAGATTTGAAAGTATCTTGTCCTCTCATTGGTCATTTTGGGTCAGGTGTCAGCTAGGTTACCTTAGCTTCTTAACCCTTTACAGGTGAAAGGGTTTTGCCTCTGGCCAGGAGGGATTTCATAGCACTGTATACAGAAAGGTGGTTACCCTTCCTTTTATATTTATGACATATACCTCAAATAAAACAAAAAAAATATGAGAACCAAAAAAAAAATGCCACTATGGCTAAACAACAGAGTAAAAGAGCGATACAGAAAGACATCTTTTAAAATTGGAAGTCAAATCCTACTGAGGAAAAGAGAAAGCAGCATAAATCCTGGCAAGTCAAGTTTAAAACTATAATTAGTCAGGCCAAAAAATATTCAAAGAGCAACTAGCAAAAGAAACAAAAACTAACAGCATTTTTGTTTAGTACATCAGAAGCAGGAAGCCTGCCAGACAATCAGTAGGGCCACTGGACAACTGAGATGCTAAAGGATCACTCAAGGAAAACAAGCCTGTTGCCAAGAAGCTAAATGAATTATTTGCATTGGTCCTCACTGCAGAGGATGTAAGGGAGATTCCCATATCAGAACTACTCTTTTTATGTGACAAATCAGAGGAACTGTCCCAGATTGTGGTGTCATTAGAGGAGGTTTGGGAACAAACTAATAAATTAAACAGTACTAAGTCACCAGGACCAAATGGGATTCACCCAAGTTCTGAAGGAACTCAAATGTGAAATTGCAGAACTACTAACTGTGGTATGTAACCTACTGTTTAAATCAGCCTCCATACTAGATTACTGGCAGAAGCTAATGTGATCCCATTTTTAAAAAAGTGCTTCAGAGGCAATCCTGGCAACTACAGGCTGATAAGCCTAACTTCAGTATCAGGCAAATAGATTGAAATTATAGTAAACAACAGAATTATCAAACACACAGATTAACATAATTTGTTAGGGAAGAGTCAACATGGCCTTTGTAAAGGAAAATCATGCCTCATCAATCTATTCAAATTCCTTGAAGGGATCAGCAAACGTGGACAAGTGGATATAGTGAACTTGAATTTTCAGAAAGCCTTTGACAAGGTCCCTCACCAAAGGTTCTTTAGCAAAGTAAGCAGTCATGGGATAAGAGGGGAGGGCCTCTCATTGATCAGTAACTGGTTAAAAGATAAGAAACAAAGGGTAGGAATAAATGGTCAGTTTTCAGAATGGAAAGAGGTAAATAACAGGGTTCCCCAAGTATCTGTACTGGAACCAGTGCTGTTCAACATATTCATAAATGATGTGGAAAAAGGAGTAAACATTGATATGGCAAAGTTTGCAGAGGATATTAAATTAATCAAGATAGTTAAATCCAAAGCAGATTGTGAAGAGTTAAAAAGGAATCTTACAGAACTGGGTGACTGGACAAGGATACGGCAGATGAAATTTAGTGTTGATAAATGTGGAGTGATGCACATTGGAAAACATAATCCCAACTACACATACAAAATGATGGATTCTAAATTAGCTGTTACCACTCAAGAAGGAGACCTTGGTGTCATCATGGATAGTTCTCTGAAAAAATCCATTCAGTGTGCAGAAACAGTCAAAAAAGCAAACAGAATGTTAGGAACCATTGGGAAAGGGATAGAAAATAAGACAGAAAATATCTAAATGCCACTATATAAATCCACAATATGCCCACACCTTGAACACTGTGTGCAATTCTGGTGGCCCCATCTCAAAAAAGATTTATTAGAATTTGGAAAAGGTACAGAGAAGAGAAACAAAAATGTTTAGGGGTATAGAACAGCTTCCATATGAGGAGAAATTAAAAAGACTTGGAGTTTTCAGTTTGGAAAAGAGGCAACTAAGGATATGATAGAGGTCTATGAAATCATGCATGATATGGAGAAAGTGAATAAAGAAATGTTATTTACCCCTTCACATAACAAAAGATCCAGGGCTCACCCAGTGAAATTTAATAGGCAGCAAGTTTAAAACAAACATAAGGAAGTACTTCTTCCCACAACCGGTGGGACTCATTGCTGGGGAGTGTTGGGAAGTCCAAAACTATAATGAGGTTCAAAAAAGAATTAGATAAGTTCGTGGAGGATACGTCTATCACTGGCTGTTAGCCAAGATAGTCAGGGATGCAACTCCATGCTCTGGGTGTCTCTAAGTCAGCAATAGTCAATAGATGGACTGTGGGCCAAATTCACACCACGAGATGCTTTTGAATGGGCCCCAAAATCTTTTTATTTACTTATTGTCATTGTTATTTTTTAAAATTATTTTCTCTGGAGCCTGAACCTTGATTATACTTTGACCAAGAAATTTGGACCTTGACAAAAAATAATTGACTATCCCTGCACTAAGCCTCTGACTGCTAGAAGCTGGGACTGGAGGATGAAGTGGATCACTCGATAATTGCCCTGTTAAATCCCTCTGAAGCACCTGGCATTGGCCACTGTCAGAGACAGGCTACTGGGCTAGATGGACTATTGATCTGACCCAATATGTCTGTTCTTATGTTTTTGAGTGTGTAAGTACGCATCAGCTGACTCACTCTTGCACTGTGGGGTTAAAAAAGAGCAGTATACAGACATTCCTGCTTGGGCTCTGACAGCCAGTCGGGGCGGAGGATCTCAAAGCCCTGGCTCCAGCCCAAGTGGAAACATCTATGCTGGGGGTTTTTTTGCCCCATAGTGTAAGCCTGTCATCCCTGGCTCTGCAACTTGCTGCCACAGAGTGTGTTTTCTGGTGGGGTTTTTTTTGCAGTGTAGATGTACCTTAAGTGATTAATAAGCACTGAGCCACACATAAGAATGCCATTGGTTAGGTAGCTGGTGATGCCTCTGTTGAGGGGTTCTGCCCCTGTGTACAGAGTGGATTATCTGTGAAATATAGTACATTATGAAGAATAGAAGTGCATAGGGAAAGCCACATTGGCCAGACCTATGGTCCCTCTACTTCAGTATCCTTTTTCCAACAGTTGCCAATGCTGGATGCTTCATAGATTCAGCAAGTCCAAGGCCAAAAGGGCCCACTGGGATCATCTAGTCTGTCCTCCTGTGTGACACAGACCAGAGACCTGCCCCACAGTAATTCCTAAGGCAGAGCTTTTAGAAAAACAGCCCATCTTGATTGAAAACTTGTCAGATAAAGGTACTGGAAACCTCTGAACATCTTTAATTGTGTAAGACCATAGAATGGTGCGGAGCGGGGTGGGGTGGGGAGGAGATTTATTTATACAGAAACTTGTTAGCTTTTTTATTTAAATTATATTAAAAAGCTACATAATTAAATATGTGTATATAGGACCGTAACCAGATAACATCAACAGACGCATAATGGACTGTGAAGTCTTTATAGAGCAGTTTTCAGAACAGAGAAACTTTATTCAGGTTCTTATCTTGTCCATCACTGTGGTATCGGAACATCTTGCTGAGATACATTAATGATACATTTAGTAGCTGTCATGTGGTTCTCTCTCTTTCCCTGGGTAAAAGCCATGAGAGGACTTTTGAAATGCTGAATTATGCCTGATGTGCTCTTGTGCTTTTATGAGTGAGGCTGGCTGAAGACATGCTCTTTGCAGGTGGAACGGAACCTGGCAATGTCTGTGATGGTTGTTAGATTCCCCTCATAGCAAGCTCCATACCTTTGGGCTAGTCCCTGAGAAAGCTCACATAGGCTTTACCCTTGAAAGACAACTCTGTCATGCAGAAGAGTGCAGTAATAGGCAATAGGCCTCATCTCAGAGTGGCAGAGCTCTTGGGCCCAGATCATTAAGGGTCTTGAAGTTCTGTTTTGCTGAGACCATTGCCCCGCATGCTGACCAATATTGTCATTGTTTCCTTCCAGGCCCCCATGGGATGTCTGCATCCATCTGTTGTCTCTTGTCTTATGCTTAGATTGTCAATTCTTTGGTGGCAGAGGCTTTCTTGTTATACAGTGTTTCTACAGTGCCTAGCACAACAGGTTCCTGGTCCATCACTGAGCCTCCTGAGTATACAATAATACCAATAACAAGTAATAATAACCTTAAGATAAAGACATGGCAAATGATCTAAATGCAGATATAAAGCAGAAAACGGGCATTTCTCCAATTAACACAGTCAGGGCTCTGTGTGCATTAGACCTAAGGAAACCCAGCCCCAAGTAATATTAACAATTGTTATTATAGCAGAACCTAGAGACGCTAGTGAGTGGAAGCCCAGTTGTGCTAGGTTTTGCAAACACATAGTAGCAGATGTTGTCAGTTGGCGTGCGTGTAGGCTCTCGCCGTATGCTGTACCAGCCCTGCAGATAGCCTGCTCTGCGGACAGCTTGCTCTGCAGACATCGATAGTACTACCCAGAAAGACCACAGACTCGGTTTATTGGTGAAGGTGCTCAGCCAGATTTATTGACGTTGAGGCCTGGTCCTAGAGCCCCGTAAGTGTTACAGGCACACTAACGCATGTGCCTGCGATCAATGGACCAGCTCAGTTAGCAGCAGGATTTCTGCTGCTCCTTCAGCTGGACAAACATGCCCCTCCTGTGATTCTCTTTTATACAATGATACAAACAAGTTACATATCACAGTCCTGACATGGTTAGTTACCCACCCTACACCTTGAACCTGCTGGTATGAACAAAACATCCCCAGTCATCAGGGTTGAAACTAACTCAGGACACTTACCGGTTCGGGGCGTGGGCTGGGGCTGGCTCCAGCCCCTGGAAGGGGTAGGGCCTTGGGCGGAAGGGCGGGGCTAGGGGTAAGCATCACTCAGCCAGCCCTGCCCTTCCAGGTCGCCTGGCCTGCATTGCCCGGGTTCCCATGGTGATTTAAAGGGCCCAGGGCTCCGGGCGGCATTTGGAGTCCTGGGCCCTTTTAAATCACCGGCGCAGGGCAGCTGCTTCCTTTGCCCCCCCCACCTGTCGGCGGCCGAGGAGGGGGGCAAAAGGGCCAGGGGCGTTAAAGCGCTGCAGGGTCCTTTGGCGCGGCAGCGCTTTAACATTGTTGCACCCCCCCTCCCTTCAGCAGCCCTGGCCGCGGCAACGCTTTAATGTCCCTGCCCCTTTTGCCTCCCCTGTCAGCAGCCCTGCCGGGACGGACCCGACCAGCAGGGCCGCTGACGGGGGGAAGGGGCAGTGACGTTAAAGCGCTGCCGCGACAGCGCTTTAAGGACACTCCTTTGCTGCAGCAGCGCTTTGAGGATCCTTAAAGCGCTGCCGCAGCAAAGGACCATCCTTAAAGCGCTGCAGTGGCAGCACTTAAATGTTGCTGCCCGTTCCCCCTCCCGCCTCACCGTCGGCAGCCCTGCCGGGATGGACCCTACCAGCAGGGCTGCTGATGGGGGAGGCAAAAGGGGCAGGGACATTAAAGCACTTTAATGTGGGCTGGGTACGGGCCTGTGCGGGTTCTTTCCGGTACGCCGTAGCAGCCCATACCAGCTCACTTTCACCCCTGCCAGTCATTATCCTGTCCTCCCATCCTTGTGTGGCTCGGGGTCGGTGTGTTCCTGTACTGTCGCCCAGGATTGTGTTTATGCTCTTACTTGAGAACTCTAGGGTGGGGTGTGCCTGTGCTAGCCCTCTGGAATGTGTTTACATGAATACTCAGTGCCTAGCACCTCGTAGGAGTGCCTGTGTTTTAGCAACGTTTAACTGTTTTTTACCAAGTTCATGTACCGGTCAGTGAACTTGTGAGCTCTATGACAGGGCCTGACTTTGACTCCTAGCATGGCCTGGCTTTGCTGACTGTGGTTCAGGCAGGCCCTGTGCTCCAGGCTTTCTCTCATTACGATAGCAGACAGTCCATGACCCAAGGAGCCTTCACTCTAAATAGACAAGACCAACATGGGGTAATAAGGGAGACACAGGCTGGACTCATCAAAGGCCATATAACAGGTCAGAGATCAAGTCAGGAATGAACCCAATTCTCCTGGCAGTGCCCTATCCACTAGCCTACACTGCCTATCATGCTGCCTGAAGCCTATCCCCTGTTCCCGCTGGGGTAGAACAGTATGACTGATTGTCTCATTTCTTCTTAAGGAAACCTAGAGAACAACATTCTCTGAACATAAAATTGACGCTCATGATATTTTCCCCAATCTAATTAAATTTCCCCAGCCCACGCTGCCAGAGTGAGATTGCCAGGGCATAGAACTTAAAATGAGGTAAGAAGAAAAACAGAGATAGCTTGGAAGGAGAGAAACACTTTCCTTTTAGCTCATCATTTCAAGTCAACCTCTACAGAAGTCAAGTGCCTACAGTGGCACCTAAGAATGTGTTACAGCAAAACAAAGGACAGGATTTAAACATTAAGATATAATGGTCCAGCAACAGCCTTATTAGAATCTACAAGCTAAATTCACCCTGGGTGCTACTCTATCAAAGTTAGTGGATCCACCAGTAAGGAATCTGCCCCTATGTGATCTCTATGGAGCTGTGTTATATCATCCTTTAGCTTTTTCTAACAGGCAGGAAACCAATTTTGTGTCCCTAGAAACATCTTTCTTGGGGGATGGGACTCCTCAGTTTTGCTAAAATGAGACAAAATGCCTCTATGCCCTTTGCCCAGCAGGATTTCTTCATGTCTGGAAACACCCAGCCCTGAACTAATCTACAAATCACAATGAAAAGCTGATGGAGGCACCTTCCCAGAGGCCCCAGGTTGTGGTTTATTAGCTGCAGTTGTGAGATGGCAATTTAACAAGCTTTCTTTCCTGTCCTTTACCAGAATTTCTGTATGACCTGACAGAGGCTAGTTTAAAACACACACACTAAGTGCTTGGTTGTGCACAGACGTACACCTGCTCTAACTCTCTCAAACAGAAAGGCGTTTGAGGCTAGCTGATCTAGTGTCTATTATTATTGTTTGGTTTTTTGTATAGCTGGAGTGTCTGGAGGAACCCAGGCCGAGATCAAGGCCTCATTATGCTAGACACTACACAGAAACAGAACAAAAAGGTAGTCCTTGCCCTGGGGAGATTACAATCAATATTTGTCCACATCACAAAGTCACCATTCAGGACAGCATGATTGGCCGTATCTGCCCCGCCCTGACAATGACAAGAAAACAAGATGCTGCAAGTCAGGACTGAGATGCATTAGCAGAAGTGTGTGAGGCCCAGGGCAGGAAGAGTAGGGGTGCTGAGGTCACAATGAATGCCAGGGAAATAATAAACATGTTGCAGGTGACTGTTCTATTTCTGCCTGGGAATACAGATCTACCCCGGACACCACTTAGAGCATGCTGTGTAGCCACATCTCCAATGCCTTTGCTCAGGGGCTGAGTAGAGCGAAAGCACTGGGGCTGTTGGCTGGGATCCACTTCAGGACGGATGTGTAGGAAGCCGCTCTGATGTGTGTGCCGGCAAAGGGAGCCCCCGGTTCTCTGCACTCTGAGAAAAGTTTCCAGCAGCAAACTGAAACCCTGAGTTCCATTTCCCCTTCATCAACACAGGCATAGTCATTTCTGAGCTGCTAAATCTGGCGAGAGTTATTCTCACTCACCAACTCTGCTCTATGATTTGGGGGTGGCCATGGCTCTGTCTGTGGCTGTCATTCTGAAACTCTTTTTGGAGACTGTGCTGCAAACAATACTCATCCTTCTCCTGTAAATGTCTGTTTTCTTCCATTATGGACTGGCAACTAAGGGCCACATTTTGCTCCCATTGAAGTCAATGACAAAATTCCTATGAACTTCGATGGCAATAGACTTGGGATCTAAAATAATTTTATTCCAAAAAAAAAAAAAAGGCGAGAAAAACTTTCAGTGGATCTCATCCTCTCTTGCCTCATTAGAATGAAATAATTACAGCTGGATGAGTACTGCAGAACACACCAGCGTACGCCCTTTGCACCACTTATGGATGCACCACTGAAGCCCAAAGGGTCAAATTATCAAGAATAAAGAGCCAGTTTTTCAAGTGTTCAGCACCCACAGTAGATGCCAGATTTTCTAAAGAGCTCCGCACCCAACAGCCACCTGACATGCTGAGCACTTCTGAAAATCCGTTCCTGATTTGGGATGCAGAGTTCTTCTGAAAAAACTGGGTAGCGTTTGCTCACATGTCAGTGACTTTGCTTTGGCCGTGTACATGCCCCATTTGTGTTGACTCTGCCAGCAATCGTTCTCTCAGGTGTTACTGGCATGATTGTTCACAGACAGCAAATTTGAAGCTGCATGTTATACTTTAATGTGCACTGAACATGTAGCCAGAAAGTGAGCTGTAGCTCACGAAAGCTTATGCTCTAATAAATTTGTTAGTCTCTAAGGTGCCACAAGTACTCCTTTTCTTTTTGCGAATTCAGACTAACACGGCTGCTACTCAGAAACAATACCATGTGCTTATTTGCCCACTCACCTCCAGCTCACACTTATTTTGTTTCTTGTTTGTTTTTAGTGGGGCACACAATGAACTATATCCTTTCCAAACTGAAAAGAGGGCATAAATAATGCTTTCCCCTAGGAGTGTATGACAGACAGATGCAAGGATAGTGTTTAGGAGGAAGAAGTAGGACTTCTAACTAGCGTGCTCAAGGTGGCAGTTGATCACATCTTAACAAAATGAGGTTGTGGGTTTTTTCCTCCAACTCTCAAATACTGAATTCTCACAGCAAACTTCTATCTAATCTCTCCATCCTATCTAAGGGTTTTAGCCTGCTGCCCATCACCACAGTATCTGGGAACCTTCCATGTAAAATCAATAGCAACAGTGCAGTTCCTAGTGGACTTCATGCAATCTCTGGTACTTCTACCTTTGGGGTAAAACCTCTGCTTGTTTTTTAGATTTTATTATTTTTCTCTTGGTGTAGGTGTTGGATCATATTAAAGAAGTTCTGTGTTAAAATCACAAATGAGTTTGATTCCTCATAGTTTAAATTCCAGGGTATCATTAATTAAGAGGCTTCTTGGTCTCTTATTTGTACTGTTTCTCTCCCTCTCTGTGTGAAATTTGCAAGCTGCTAATTGAGTTAGTACGTCCTAAAACAGAGTCTGTTCTCAAAGCAATTCTTTGTAACAGCTACTCACACAGAGAGAGACTCAAAGCAATACTCTGTAACAACAGAAACAGCACACAGAGACTCCCCACTCTTTTGTTGTATTTATCTTGCTTTGTTAACAATTGTGATTAAAATAAAGATAGAGGATGTATGTGGATGGATGCTTGGTGTGGATAATAACTAAATGATCAGGGAGGTGCTAGCCTAAGAATCCAGTGTCCATCGGCTGAAGAAGGCGTCAAGTGGAAACAACCAGAGGACCCCCGGAGGGCAGACTGGAATCTGCCCAACAGCCTCAAGAATGGGAGAATCAAAGAACAAGATAACATCTGGCAGCATGGAGCCATCAGGAATGCGCCATCTGCTGATTGATTCAGCAACAGCATGATGAAGCAATTCCCATAGACTGGCATAGGAATAAATTCTTATAAAAACGGACTCTAGAAAGTGAGAACTTTGGGGTCTGATTTTGCAAACCAACTTCCAGGAGCATTAGATGAGCATCTGACAAGGCCCTGCTCCCTCCTCATGGCCAGGCCACCTGGCCAGTGGCTTGGCATGAGCAACTCTAAGGTTGGTAACTATGATAACAACCTTGCAGAACCTGTGTGTGTGTGTGTATGAATGAATGAATGTGTGAATAAATATGAAATTGAATGGAATGTTATAGCTATAACTAACTGCTTACTATGATTCTTTCTGTATTCACAATAAATGTGGCATTTTGCCTTTTCCCCTTTAATAACATCCTGCTGGTTTTTATTTTATTGGTGTAACATGGGTATGGGTTGAGAGGATGCAAGGCAGTGTCAGTGTTGTGAGTGTCATTCTGATGGTGGAAAGACCTTTCTGAACTGCTCAGAGATGATTAAACTCACCAACAATACCCATTACCAACCTTGGAATAACCAATGCATTTGACGAAAATCACGAGCTGCCCACAGACAGTCGATGAGCAGGAAAGAAGTCAGGTTGTGGTCTTAGTTACACCCATGTAAATTTGGAGTAACTCTACTGAGCTCAATGTGATTTACACAAGTCCCGCTGAAATCAGAGAGGCTCAAAACTTCTGAAAAATAGTTTGCTCGGAATTAATCATGCTGCTCTAGAAATCAGCCTGAGCCGAAGCCAAATGTAAGTCTTGTGCTGGGTGAGACAGTAATTAAAAAGCTTTTTTTAAAATATCATTGGTTTTCGTTCAGTCATCAGAGGGGATTGGGACAGGTTTGGTCACAGAAACTCCCTCAAGACTGTCACTAGATGTGCTAGGATATCACTGA
The DNA here is from genome assembly GCF_009764565.3 of Dermochelys coriacea. Classification (NCBI taxonomy): domain Eukaryota; kingdom Metazoa; phylum Chordata; order Testudines; family Dermochelyidae; genus Dermochelys; species Dermochelys coriacea. The sequence continues at coordinate 59,553,292 of NC_050076.1, forward strand.
GAACAAACCCCCCTGCTAGAGAAGGCTTTCCTCCACTCCCATCTTGCTGAATTTAACACGCCAGTCAGCTTCAGCAAAGACCCAGAGGTTGGGCCACACCTCTCTGCAATTCACTGGAACTAAGTTTCGCTTAGCCCAGGGGCTTCTCAGTTAACAGTGACTTTCCCAGCACCCAGTATTCAGTGTTTCTGGGAGTCTAAACCCCAAATGAATCCATTTTACTCTGTATAAATCTTATACAGGGTAAATTCATAAATTGTCCGCCCTCTATAACACTGATAGAGAGATATGCATAGCTGTTTGCTCCCCCAGGTATTAATTACTTACTCTGGGTTAATTAATAAGCAAAAGTGATTTTATTAAATATAAAAAGTAGGATTTAAGTGGTTCCAAGTAATAACAGACAGAACAAAGTAAGATACTAAGCAAAATAAAACAATACATGCAAGTCTAAGCCTAATACATTAGGAAACTGAATACAGGTAAATCTCACTCTCAGAGATGTCCCAATAAGCTTTTTTCACGGATTAGACTCCTTCCTAGTCTGGGCCCAATCCTTTTCAGACCAACATTGTGGCTTATGGCCCGGGTCCAGTAATCACTCACACCCCCTGTAGTTACAGTCCTTTGTTCCAGTTTCTTTCAGGCATCTCTTTGGGGTGGAGAGGGAGTGTGGGCTACATTGCTGGAGAGCAAGTGATTGCAAATCAGGACTCGTGACTTCAGTGTCTGGCTCAGCTACTGACTTGCTGTGTGAGCCTAGGCAAGGCACGTAACCTCTTTATGCCTCCATATAGATCCAGCCCACAGGCTTATTCTGAGGTTTGATTAATCCTGAGGGCAGCATTCTAAGATCCTCTGAGGAAGGGTTTAATATGAGTTTGAGTATTAGAATGTTCAGCAGGTCCTGGAGATGGAGTCCATCCCAAGTGGCTATAGTTGCAGCATGGAGTGTGCACCACATAGCACAATTCTCTGGCTCCTTTTCAGCAGAGAGCTGGTAGTTGCCTTTATGTGCTACATGCCCACTGGAGCTCCTGACAGCTACTCAGGCAGCCTTGTCCCTACATTCAGATTTTCAGTCCTGCACCTTCATCTTCCAATTTCAGATTGGTTGGTTCCAGGGGATCCACCAGGTACAACACTGAGTGCCTTTCACAATGTGCCAGTGTGCACAGGCACTTTCTGAGGTTACCTGTAAAACTGCAGCAGGGTGGAATGTGACTAGTTGGGTTATCAAATGGATGATCAGACCTGTGGGTTTCTCTCAAGTGGTGGATGTGTGTGAGATGTACCTGATTCTGGTCTCACTTGTACCAGTGAAAACGAGGAGAAATGCTGAAGCTAATGCACTTCTGGTATCAGGGAGATCAGAATCTGGGCCTCTATGTTTGACAATTGTACAATAATTTATCTGTGAGATGAGAGTCAATGGGACTTAAGCACTTCAACGTTCTGCCAGTATAACTACTGATCTGAGGTTCTTATGTGTTGCCCCATCAGGGTAAAAAGAAAAGGAGTACTTGTGGCACCTTAGAAACTAACAAATTTATTTGAGCATAAGCTTTTGTGAGCTACAGCTTACTTCATCGGATGCCTGTGTCCGATGAAGTGAGCTGTAGCTCACGAAAGCTTATGCTCAAATAAATTTGTTAGTCTCTAAGGTGCCACAAGTACTCCTTTTCTTTTTGCGAATACAGACTAACACGGCTGCTACTCTGAAACCCATCAGGGTAGTATCAGAGCGCCTCACAATCTCCAACAGCCTCGCAACTCCGGTGAGGCAGGGCAGGGCTCTCATTCGATTGTACAAATGGGCAGCTGAGGCACAGAGAGGCTAAGTGTTTTGAACATGGTCACACAGGATGTGTGTGGCAGAGCCAGGGAAGCCATCCCAGAATATCTAATCACTGGAGCATCCTTCCTGTGTCAGTTAGGATGTCATTTTTCTAATGAAATAGTTATACTGTTACAAGCTGTAGTGTGGGTGCCTTATCCTGACACAGCTCATTCCCCTGCCTTGATGGGAGTAGCTCTACCAGTGTAAAGTCCACCTTTTCACCAGTGCAGCTGCATCCACACCAGGGGACTGTACCACTTTAACTATATAACTCATTAAAGTGAGACAACCTTCTAGAACAGGCAAGATGTCAGGCTTCTAAATCACTTGGGTGTGTTTGCAACTGTTACTCAGTGGATTTAAATCTCCCAATCTGTCACCAGATGTATTTTCAGTCCTGAAGTAGAAACCAAAATAATAGGCATGGTGGCTGCTGTCTCCAGACATTTATCTTCACCTGAAGAGGAGGACAGGCTGACTGAAAGAAAAATGAATGGCATAACAGAGACCAGCCACCAAGGGTTGTCATAGACTTTATGCTGCAGACTTAGAGTCTGATGGGGACATTTCCATTACACATTAGGGAATGAAAGCTAAATATATGACCAATACAGGACGCAACTCAACAACTTTAGAAGTCAAGATGAAAGTACTATCTAAAATTCAGACTTAAAACATCCAGCCAATCAGGTCTCTGCCCTGCCTAACCATACCTAACCCTTGATATCAACTCAGATTAAGAATTAAAACTGAATTCAGGTGCAGCAAAAATAGCTGGTTGCAAGCAAGCAAAACTAAAACAAAAAAAGTCAACTCTTGGCATCTTGGCAGGATACAAAATGGCTGATCTATAACACACAGATTTGGTAGTTAATAGAGGTGTGTGAAAAATGGGGGTAAACACATTTCCCAACAAGAAAAGGAGTACTTGTGGCACCTTAGAGACTAACAAATTTATTTGAGCATAAGCTTTCGTGAACTACAGCTCACTTCATTGGATGCATTCAGTGGAAAATACAGTGGGGAGATTTATATACACAGAAAACATGAAACAATGGGTGTTACCATACACATTGTAACCAGAGTGATCACTTAAGGTGAGCTATTACCAGCAGGAGAGCGGGGTGGTGGTGGGGAGTGGGGACCTTTTGTCGTGATAATCAAGGTGGGCCATTTCCAGCAGTTAACAAGAACGTCTGAGGAACAGTGGGGGGTGGGGAGGGGGATAAACATGGGGAAATAGTTTTACTTTGTGTAATGACCCATCCACTCCCAGTCTCTATTCAAGCCTAAGTTAATTGTATCCAGTTTGCAAATTAATTCCAATTCAGCAGTCTCTCGTTGGAGTCTGTTTTTGAAGTTTTTTTGTTGAAGAATTGCCACTTTGAGGTCTGTAATCGAGTGACCAGAAGATTGAAGTGTTCTCCAAGTGGTTTTTGAATGTTATAATTCTTGACATCTGATTTGTGTCCATTTATTCTTTTACGTAGAGACTGTCCAGTTTGACCAATGTACATGGCAGAGGGGCATTGCTGGCACATGATAGATATATCACATATATCACATTGGAGAACACTTCAGTCTCTCTGGTCACTCGATTACAGACCTAAAAGTGGCAATACTTCAACAAAAAAACTTCAAAAACAGACTCCAATGAGAGACTGCTGAATTGGAATTAATTTGCAAACTGGATACAATTAACTTAGGCTTGAATAGAGACTGGGAGTGGATGGGTCATTACACAAAGTAAAACTATTTCCCCATGTTTATCCCCCTCCCCACCCCCCACTGTTCCTCAGACGTTCTTGTTAACTGCTGGAAATGGCCCACCTTGATTATCACTACAAAAGGTCCCCCCCACACCCCGCTCTCCTGCTGGTAATAGCTCACCTTAAGTGATCACTCTGGTTACAGTATGTATGGTAACACCCATTGTTTCATGTTCTCTATGTATATAAATCTCCCCACTGTATTTTCCACTGAATGCATCCGATGAAGTGAGCTGTAGCTCACGAAAGCTTATGCTCAAATACATTTGTTAGTCTCTAAGGTGCCACAAGTACGCCTTTTCCTTTTGCAAATACAGACTAACACGGCTGCTACTCTGAAACCTGACATTTCCCAACGTTTCTGAATTTTTTTCCCTGTGTATTTTTTTTAAATTAAAATTTGAAATGTTGATGATATTTTTCATTCACAAAGAAGAACGTAGAAATTTTCCACCAGCTCTGTGTTGCACTCTTGAGTCCATGTTTATCATTGCTGATTGGTGGGTTATTTAAGTGCCCAGCTGAATGTTAGAAAAAAATAATATTAAAAGATGGGGATGGAGAGAGATGGGCAGTGCAAGAAAGAGGCACTCTCTCTTTCTCCCTGTATTATCTGTTTGCAGAGAAGCTAGTGCAGAGAGAGCTAGGTGAGATGTCAAATTTGCTAATGTGATCTATTTCTCTAGCACCTTCTGTATGAGGAGCTCAAAGCAACTTACAAACATTAAAGAATTAATCCCCACAGCCTGTTACCTGTGAGCTAAATCCATATTATTATCCCCATTTTGCAGCTAGGGAAACTGAAGCACAGATTATTTTACATGACCTGCCCAGGCTCATACAGTGTTTCAGTAGCAGAACTGGGTACAGATCCCTTGATGCTCAGTTCTGGGCTTTAACAACTAATGTGTCTCATTTGGGAAGCTGGCACATGCATGGATCTCTCACTGATGGAAATTCGTATGGGATTACTCACAAAAGCTGGGGAATTACCCAAGCCCTAAACTCAGTATATAGACGAGGTAGCTAATGGTGTGTGTGCTTTATTCAACAGAAGCATTAACAATGGAAAAAAGACAAAAGGCTGATGACATTTCAGTGTAACCTTTGAACAGCCAAAGTTTCCGAGGAGATGTATAGGCTTTCTCACTTTCTCAAGCTGCATCCATGCTACGCTCAGTTAGAAGCACACTGCACTGCACAGAATTTTCCAGCAGCTGTAAGATTAGCGACAACAGTAAAATGAGGCATGCCTGGTGCTGGTGATTAATAACAGTTGTGCCTAGCACTGTGAGACAGAGAGCAGCTGCCAAGGTTCCTGTGGTTTTATTCAAATGGGGTGCTGAGGATGTAGGGGAGGCTTCTTTATATCCAGTCTCAGTAGCCGTGTGCTTCCAGGACTTAGCATGTCAGTGTATGGCGAATTTACCTATAGGCCAGGGGTCTGTCTGAGGAGGCTGGTCTAACTGCCCCAGAGCTCTGTGTCTGTGCTGCAGGGATGCTGTGTGTATTACAGAAGGCATCAGATCTGCAAGATTGAATGGGATCATCACATGTGACTGCTGATACAGGGACTGAGACGTTGCAAAGGAGCATCAATACCAGTCCTGCTGAACATGGCAGCAGCTCTGCTGACACTTGTGCTCAGGGCTGGGGTAAGGCAATTCAGGGCCCTCGCTGCACCATGATGTGGGGGGTCCCATGGCTTCACTGTGCCACCCTATGCCATTGTCCTCCTCCCCACATCTGCAGGGGCAGCAGCCTTCATCCCTCCCATCAGAGCCCTCTTCTCCCCCTAGGAACATCAGCAGGGTCACCTGCCCATCACAGAGAGGCAGGCCCCCAGTACTTAGCCCAGCAGCTGAAATGTATCTCCAGGCCCAGCCACACACACAGTCCTCTCTTGGACTGCTGTTTGCGGACCCATCACTATGTCTGAGTGTCATTAATATCCTTTGAGAGGCTAAGGCTGTTCACACCCCTCAGCACTCACACCTCTGAGAGGTCTCAGTTCACACCGATCAAAGCTATCAGCTTTGGGTTCACACCACACAGAGCTTTGGGTTCATGCCTCTCAGAGCTACCGGCTCTCGGTTCACACCCCTCAAAGCTACCGGTTCTTGGTTCACACCTCTCAAAGCTACCGGTTCTGGATCCACACCTCTCAGAGCTACCGGCTATGGGTTCATGTATCTCAGAGCTACCAGGTCTTGGTTCATGTCTCTCTGATCTATGGGCTCTGGATTCACGCCTCTCAGAGCTATTGGCTTTGGGTTCACGCCTTTCTGAGCTACTGGCTCAGGGTTCATGCCTCACAGAGCTACCGGTTCTGAGTTCACACCTCACAGAGCTACCGATTCTCATCCAGACATGGGCAGTGATTAAAGTGAGGTCTCTCACAGGGGTTGCAGACCCAGACTGTGGGTTGTTTTTTTATGTTTGAGCCAGATGGATGCTGCCTTGTACTGCTCCACTCAGTGAGTTAGTTCTGCTTCCCCTTCAACACAGGCTTTGTCTTCACCACACACCACCCAGCCCCAGGTACTGTCTCCCCACTATCTGACTGTCTGGGGGCTGGGAGTACTCCAGGTTCTGGTGAGGCCCCCCCAACAGTGGCACCCCTCTACCAATGGGGAGGGAGTAACCAGAGCTGGGTGGCTTGGGATGGAGCCAGAGTCTGTGTCAATGAGGAAGAACACAGGAGCCCATGCACCAGGTCACAACACCACTCATTGGCCCCACCACCTCTCCATTACTGATGGTGGGGTGGGTTGGGGCACACCTCTGCCAATGGGGATGCAGTAACCAGAGCTGGCAGTATAATGGTGGCACCCCTTCCCTGCTGGCATGACAGAGGAGTAGACAGGCCAAATTTGCATAGTATTGGAACTGGCGCATGGGGTCATGCTGTGCCCAGTCTCTGCTCCCTCAGAGATTACTTTTGGCTAAGTGGATTGACGCATACATAACATCTTCTCAAATGGTAGGTGTTTAAGACAGAAACAGCTTTGAAAAAAAATCCAGTAGCACAACACACCTTGCAGCAGAAGAAATTATGATAAAAGACAGGACATTAAGTTAGAAACCTCAGTAAATATTAGGCTTCAGAGTAGCAGCCGTGTTAGTCTGTATTCACAAAAAGAAAAGGAGTACTTGTGGTACCTTAAGTCTCTAAGGTGCCACAAGTACTCCTTTTCAGTAAATATTAGTAATTCCAGCCATGCAGAAACAACTACCCAAGTGTTTAGGACTGCATATTATATTTCAAAAAGAAATTGACTTTTGCTGATCATCCAAAACTAGTAGTATTCAAGAGGAATTGAATGGAATTGAAATAGGTAGAGTTCTTCAAAGCAACATGATGCTGTAGACATTATTGGTCATATTGCTCTAGAAATAAAAAAGAAACTTGTTAGTTACATAAGGAAAGGAAAGGAAAGGAAAGGAAAGGAAAGGAACTATCTATAAGGAAAGGAGCTATCTATTTTGATGAAAAGAAAGCATGGCCATCAATCATAGAATATGGCCATCAATAATGTCTCTTCTGCGCTGATTATTTATGTGTGGCCTATTTGGAAATGAAGATAATCCAATTACTATATAATTTGGTTTGGTTGAGCTTAGTGAAATGACAGTTGAGGATATCAAAGGTTACCTCCTGGCATATTTTGAAAGCTGTGGTACAGAGAAATCTCTTCTTCAAGAAATCTGGGTAGGAATGTGTTTTGATGGCGCTTCCATAATGTTGGGGATAAATTACCTGGCATTGTTTGGCTCACTGACTTGAGTGGCTATTGAAGATACAGTCAATGAAACTTCTGGTGTCAACCACTTCATATTTTTGGTAATATCGCTGTATTTACTTTACAGCCTGTCACCAAAAGACAAGAGAGCCCTTGAAAGATATGACAGTGAAACTGGATCTGAATTGCCAAAGATTGGCAAAATTCTTGACACCTGTTGGATTTAGAACCACAAATTCCACCTGGAACTCCTACTCAGCTTCATGTAGGCACTTTGAAGAAGCCCCCCAAGACATGTCTCAAGACAACAGAGAGAAAAGCAAGTATGATGGCCTTAAGACGAAGATAACATCTAATGCAGTTTTGAAAGACTTGGGAATGATGAATGATGCTCATCTAGAATGCACGGAACTAGCAGAGATTTACAGAAGACTGACATAAGTATTGTGACTGCACACAAGTTGTTACTTAAGCAAGTAGACATTTTTAAAGCCATGAAAGAACAACCAGGTGATTACTTATTCAAAGCACAGAAAGCAGAAGACACACTATGTATCAATAAATGCCATGCAATATTACCAATAGTTTCCATCAACATAAAGAAACAATTTGCCCCAGAGACGGACAGAGAGCTTATAGCCAGTATAAATGTTCTAGATCCAGTATTCTGGCCAAGTGGAGAACAAAGTGGTTTGCATGAAGAAAAGGAAATAAAGGAATCTGCTGTCAGTTTCAGCTGTATGTTCATGAGATTTTGCAAGCCTCCTGAATTTACAAAGATTTTGTAGTGAAACTATGTCTTGATGCGCCAAATAGCCTTTTAATTTGTGTGAATTACTACCTGCCATCAGTGAATGTGGATTTAGTGCTATGAACAACTACTTCTTCAATATCATCAATTCATGTTGGCATACTGACATCCTGCAGGTGACTCAAGGTTAATGGTCCTCCTGTAGCATGCTTTCAACCACGTCTGGCAAAAGGAAGACATTCTGCACTCAGAAGAACTGTATGAAATGGAAGAATACATCAGACAATAATCCTACTCATGAAGAATTTTGGAAGTTCTTTTGTTAGGTTATGTTGGACAATCACCACTGTTAGCCAAGAACAGGTTAAAATTTAAAAATCTAAACTAGTTATCACCTCATTGCAGGGTGGATTGATTTAAGTTGAAGACATTTGAATCACCAGTTTTAATAATGATTTTAATCAGCAAGTAGGAAACCTTGATTTAAATAAATATTTTAATATTATTTTGTATTTGTACTTTTTAGTTATTTTTCTAACAAAAGGTTAATTCTCATTGGTTGGTAAGCATTAAAATATCATGATTTGCAACTAAATATAGCCTTAACACTAAATTTGATGCTTCTTTTGCTACCCAGGAGTATACACTATATCTATACACATTTATTTAAGAAATTATATAACTTAACTTACACTTATTCAGATTCTTATTTTTCACATTTTGTATAATGTTACAAAATGTGATGCATTTCTTATTTACTAGATGATGATTAACTTTTTACTTGTGTTTTGTGTCAAAATCTATTTGGATGGAAATTGAAATTCAATTAGAAATGTTAAATAAAACTCTTAAATGTGTTGGATACAAAAGAATAAAACATTTATCAAAACATGTTTTGCATTTAAAACTAACTGCTTTATTAAACAAAATATTATCTATAACTAGGGAATTTAACTAAATTTTCTGCTCACCCTGCCTCAGTGGAAATTCTGGTGCCCATCTCTCTCTGCATTTAAAATCAATAACAATAAATAGGTATGAATTTTTTCATGCAGTAAAAATTGAATGTGATTATTATGTAATAAATGTATACATACAATTGTGAATTGTCTGTATTGAGAGCATAAAAATGAATTTTGGCTGGGATCATGACAGGCCTCCCACATTTTTCAGGCCCCTTTAACAGTATTGCTAACCCTAGAAGTTCAAAAATCAAGAGATTGGCCCCAAATTCAGGAAATTTTAAAAAACCTGATTACATTGTGATTTTTTGGGGATTTCTCATTTGATATCTGAACTTGTCCTGCCTATCCTCTGTGCATGTGAGCATCCGTGTATGTGTGCATGCGTGACAATCCCTGCTGCCCACTCTCCCACATTTATTGGATAGGGTGATTTGGCCCTCACCCCAAATCGTTCCCCCTCCTTCCCAGCTGTCTCAGAGCTCGGTTCCTATGTTACCAGCAGTGGGAAATCCAATTCCCCTCCCGCCCTTCTCTGTTTGCATTTTGACTGACATCTCCCTCTGCATGTTTTGAGTCACTGGGGGAGTTTGATTCACCTGCTCTGCCCTTCCCAGAGAAAAAGCTGGATTTGATTTAAAGTAACACAACCCAAAACACAGGCTTGCACATTCCCGCAGTCAGAATTCCAGAGCCATCTGTGGTGGCCATATTGACTCAGGCCACAGGCAGAGTGCTGGGGTACACCACACCCACATCTCTTTGCCTGCTAGCCCTGGTAGGGTACCGTCTCCATGTCCTTCCTCCCAGCTCCCAGGGGTATGCCTTGACCTTCTTCTCCTGGGTGAGCCACAGGCCTTTGTCCTGGGCACCAAGCTTCTATGGCTCCAGGCCTGCCTCCTGCACAAGCAGCCTTCTCCACATAACCTTCATGTCTCTGGACTTCTAACCAGTGACCACCATGGCTACCACTGCTAGACTGTCTGCATGGTACTGTCTCCTCAGCCACCAGCACACCCTGTAGGAGGAAAGGAGAGCTTTCCTTGCTCCTTGTCTGGAGGGGCTACCCCATCCTGCCTCAGATCAGATAAGTGCAGCATAGCCACCACCTCCAATTGGTGCTCTTTCTGCAGCAGTTCCTAATTCCTGCTCCTGTCTCTCTTGTTGCTATTCTTTTTCCTGAAAAGATTTGAGATACTTGTCTCTATGCCTTTCCTTCCACAGAACTTGCTGTCACTGCTGTTGGCACTTATTCACGCTGTCACAGATATCACACACACTACTACCATATTAGAATAATAGAATCATAGAAGATTAGGGTTTGAAGAGACCTCAGGAGGTCATCTAGTCCAATCCCCTGCTCAAAGCAGGACCAACACCAACTAGATCATCCCAGCCAGGGCTTTGTCAAGCCAGGCCTTAAAAACCTCTAAGGATGGAGATTCCACCACCTCCCTAGGTAACCCATTCCAGTGCTTCACCATCCTCCTAGTGAAAGAGTGTTTCCTAATATCCAACCAAGAGCTGTCCGACTGCAACTTGAGACCACTGCTCCTTGTTCTGTCATCTGCCACCACTGAGAACAGCCAAGCTCCATCCTCTTTGGAACCCCCCCTTCAGGTAGTTGAAGGCTGCTATCAAATCCCCCCTCACTCTTCTCTTCTGCAGACTAAATAAGCCCAGTTCCCTCAGCCTCTCCTTGTAAGTCATGTCCTAGCCCCCTAATAATTTTTGTTGCCCTCCCCTGGACTCTCCCCAATTTGTCCACATCCTTTCTGTAGCAGGGGGGCCCAAAATTGGATGCAATACTCCAGACGTGGCCTCACCAGTGCTGAATAGAGGGGAATAATCACTTCCTTTGATCTGCTGGCAATGCTACTACTAATGCAGCCCAATATGCTGTTAGGCTTCTTGGCAACAAGGGCACACTGTTAATTCATATCCAGCTTCTCATCCACTGTAATCCCCAGGTCCTTTTCTGCAGAACTGCCATTTAGCCAGTTGGTCCCTGGCCTGTAGCACTGCATGGGATTCTTACATCCTAAGTGCAGGACTCTCCACTTGTTGAACCGCATCAGATTTCTTTTGGCTAAATCCTCCAATTTGTCTCGGTCGCTCTGGACCCTATCCTTATCCTCCAGCATATCTACATCTCCCCCTAGCTGAGTGTCATCTGCAAACTTGCTGAGGGTGCAATGCATCCCATCATCCAGATAATTAATGAAGATGTTGAAACCAGCCACAGGACCAACCTGTGGGGCACTCCACTTGATACCGGCTGCCAACTAGACATCAACCCATTGAGCCTGACAATTTAGCCAGCTTTCTATCCAATTATAATCCATTAATCCAATCCATACTTCTTTAACTTGCTGGCAAGAATACTGTGGGAGACCATATCAAAAGCTTTGCTAAAGTCAAGGTATATCACGTTCACCGCTTTCCCCATATCCACAGAGTCAGTTATCTCATCATAGAAGGCAATCAGGTTGGTCAGGCATGACTTCCCCTTGGTGAATCCATGTTGACTGTTCCCAATCACCTTCTTCTCCTCCATGTGCTTCAAAATGGATTCCTTAAGGACCTACTCCATGATTTTTCCAGGGACTGAAGTGAGGCTGACCGGTCTGTAGTTCTCCGGATTCTCCTTCTTCCCCTTTTTAAAGATGGGCACTATATTTGCCTTTTTCCAATTGTCCAGGACCTCCCCCAATCGCCACGAGTTTCCAGAGATAATGGCCAATGGCTCTGCAATCACATCAGCCAACTCCCTCAGCATCCTTGGATGCATTGCCGTATGGACTTGTGCATGTCCAGCTTTTCTAAATAGTCCTTAACCAGTTCTTTCACCACTGAGGGCTGCTCACCACCTCCCCATACTGTGTTGCCCAGTGCAGCAGTCTGGGAGCTGACCTTGTCTGTGAAGACTGAGGCAAAAAAAGCGTTGAATACTTCTGATTTTTCCACATCATCTATCACTAGGTTGCCTCTCCCGTTCAGTAAGGGTCCCACACTTTCCCTGACCTTCTGCTTGCTGCTAACATACCTGTAGAAACCCTTCTTGTCATCCTTCACATTCCTTGCTAGCTGCATCTCCAATTATGCTTTGGCCTTCCTGATTACACCTCTGCATGCTCAACCAATATTTTTATACTCCTCCCTTACTTCCACTTCTTGTAAGCTTCCATTTTGTGTTTAAGCTCTTCGAAGATTTCTCTGTTAAGCCAAGCTGGTCGCCTGCCATATTTGCTATTCTTTCTGCACATCGGGATGCTTTCTTCCTGCGCCCTCAATAAGGCTTCTTCAAAATACAGCTAGCTCTCCTGGTGTCCTTTGCAACTCATATTTGCCTCCCAATGAATCCTGCCCATCGGTTCCCAGTTGTTGCAGCTTCAGAGGAACTGCACCTGTCTATGGTCTGCTCCAGGAGTGCTCCATCAGGTTTTGGGTCTCCAGCCATCACCTGTCTCTGGGCAGAGCCCTTTTCCCCCTCCCTTCTGACAGGGGGCTTTAAGGGTGCACAGCTCCTGGCCTTATGCTGTGATATCCCCAGCAAGCCAGTCTGCCCAACGGTCAGGGCCTGTGTGCTGCTTTCTCTCCAAGGGCTATGGATAGTGTATTGCCTGCAGTTACAAGTTACCACTCGGTGCTTTCTAAGCAAGCACATTTATTCTTAAGGTAAACACATTACAGAGAAAACCTAATAAAAACAACAGAGTTGAACACATGCTAAATATCAAGTTTAAGTTCCTGGCCATTAACTTCAAAGTGCTCCATGGCTACCTAAAGACTATTTAAAACTCCAGGATGAAGACTATGGTCAACAGCTTGGTTCCTCTGTCCCAAAGGAACTCCCAGCAAGAGGAGTGAATCTCGTCTCTGTGTTAAACACAACTTTCTATGGGGGCCAGTCCAAGACTGTTGTATGAACTTCCCCAAGGGCTAAGGACCATCGCAAGCCTCCTTCCCTTCTCTTCTCAGGACAAGGTGTATTTCTTTGACCGTCCTCTCTAACAGAAACACATGGCAACAGGTGTATGTAACAAAAAACCCCCATCCCAAACACTCCCAAAATGATACATCCCACTCCACATGCTTCTCCCTCTGTGGAGAACAAACAGCACAAGACATTACTTAATGCACTACTAGTGGGCACTCATTACTATGGAGATTACCATGGTCTAAAAAACTATATAGAAAGACAAGAGTAAAGAGGGAAATCAAGTTTGGAGGGATGTTGGGGGCAGGAGATAGGCTGAGGGAGGCAGTCGTGAGGAAGCGGGTCCCCTCTGAGCAGGAAAGGTGCAGGGGGCAGTGTTTTCAGCTCCTGTGAACTGATCATACATCATGGGATTTTAGTGCCTGCTGGAGAAGCTGTTGCTAATGACATGATGGGACCCTGCTATTTTCAGGGCTGGGCATGCAGGAAGAGTGCTGGGTGAGAGCCTTGGGGCTGAGGGTAGAGACCTGCCCTGCCTTCATGTGTGACCCCCCAGAGAGGGTCCTGGGGCCACGGGCAGCAGGGAAATGGGGAGTCGGGGAAGTGGTGGTGTTGGGTGCCAGGTAGAGAAGGCCAAAGGCAGGAAGAGGCAGAGGAGTATTGCTGTTGTGTGGGGAATAATGGGGACTGGCCAGCAGTTCTCCTAGCTTAGGGGTGAGGGGAGGGTAAGTGAAGTCTCCAGCTGAGCAGTCAGGGAGAGACGTGCACTACAGATTGACGCCTGAAATCCTCCCACCCCTCCCACACACACAGGCAGAGGAGTAGCAGGGAGTTAAAAAGCCAGGCTGCAAAAACCTTTGACTTAATAGTAAAATAAAATAAATAGTCCTCATGATTTTTGGGGCAAGTTCATGAATTTTGAGGGTCTGACTCTGGTTATTTGGTCTCTTGAGGCTTGCAGTACTGTAGGCCCAGGGGACATCTACACAGCAAAAACCCCAGCACCGAGGCTCAGCGTCCAGGTCAACTGACTGGGGCTTGCACTGCAGGGCTGAAAATAGCAGTGTAGACATTTGGGCTACAGCCTGGCCTCAGACCTGGCGAGTGGGGTCCCTTAAGCCAGCCCTGGGGTGGCTGTGATTCATTCTGACCACAGCTCCTGAAACACCAATGGAAGAGACAAATCAGGCTTGTGTACGCTCTGACTCATCTTAAACCCCGTGGTCTGGCTCTCTATTGCTGTCTGCTCAGTGATCTGCACGTTGACTCCTGCAGCTGCCAGATCAAAGAACACAGGAAAAAACAGCTGAAGTGAACCCTACTCAGAAAAGCTAGCTCAGAAATATTGTACAGGGTATTTTTATTACTAATACTAATTCTGATAAAACCGAATTGCCTGAGTGCCATGAAGCTAATTGTACTGGCCTCGGAGAAAAGAGGAAAACATCCAGGAAGGCAGGGGGCGGCAGCTTTACTAGCAGTGACTGACTAGGAAATAGTTAATCAATATTTAAATCTCTAGAAAGGCTCTAAACGAGCTTGTCTATAAAATCACTCCTGCTATCTCACGACCTGGCAGGGTAAGAACAAATGCCCTGGCGGGGTAAGAACAAGAACAAACTTCACTCATTAGAATGGGAGCCCCTAGTCACTCTCCCTTAGCGCCATTTCTAGCCATGAGGCCTTGTGGTTTATTAGCCCTGTCATTCACCCAGGTCTGAGTACTGCCAATGCTGCATAATTCTGGATAATTATTAGGACCTGCATAATTCACATGCTGGTTTCGTTGGACTAGATGATCTCCTGAGGTCCCTTCCAACTCTGATATTCTATGATTCAGCAGGCATCAGTAATGCAGCCTTCCTACCCCAGTCTGCTACAGCCTTGATGCCACCCCCACGTACCCCCATGCTTTGTATCTGCATTGAATCATCTGCTGGGGAGCAGGCTGGTGTAGACGTTTGAGAGGATAGTCTTCTCCTTAGGTTGGTTCTCAGGTGCTTTGTAAACAAATATGAAACCACGATGGACTAAAATAACCCACTGACTCCCACTCCTTCCCTGGGCTGTGCAGGCAGCAGCTGTAATACCAGCTGCTGGCAGCCTGAGCCGCAGAGCTGTAGCGTGTCGGTATCACTCTGCTTAGTACTGATTGGTAGGAAGGGTTGTCCAGTGGGACGGGCACTGGTCTAGGAATCAGGAGACCTGTGTTCAAGTCTCTGTTCTGCCCCAGACTGCCTGTGACCTTGGACGAGTCACTTAGCCACTCTGTGCCTCACCCCCATACAATGAGGACAAAACATTTCTCTAGCTCACAGGGGTGTTGTGAGGGTTAATATATTACAGATTGTGAAGCACTCAGATACATCAGCACAATAGATAAATTAATGGAATAAATCCCTGACCTGTTGGGCTTTTGCAGCTGAGAGGGGCAGTAGCCACAACAAATATTTCGCGGATGCAGTTTCATAATGTTTCCACTTCTGAAGTTCCTGGTTTGCCAGCCTGGCAAACGGTCTTTTCATGAGGACAATGGAAAGTCTCCAGCTAACTGTCATACAGCCCCTGCTGCAAATGTCCCCACTGAAGTTTTAAATAGAATATTTCCCTTGGTCACAGCTAAGTTGGCCAGGTTTTTACTGCCTTGCTGGTTAAAAGCTTTAATGTGCTGTGTTTTTTTCACATTAGAGTGCTACAACTCACATGTCTGTCATGCAGGTCATGAAAGTCATGGATTCCATGACTTTCCGTGACTTCCATGACTGTCTGCTGCTGGGTCAGTTTGGGTGCAGGAAGGGGTTGGGGCTGGGGCAGGGGGTTGGGGTGCATGGCGGCGCTTACCTCTGTGGAGACTCCCCAGAAGCAGCTGGCATGTCCCTGTAGCTCCTAGGTAGAGGAGCTAGGGGGCACCGTGCGCCAATTCCCAGCCAATGGGAGCTGAGGAGCTGGAGCTCATGGCGGGGGCATTGCAGGGAGCTCTCCTGGCCTTCCCTACCCCTAGGAGCTGCAGGAACACGCAGAGCCCAGTAGGGAGTCTGATAGCCCCGCCAACTCTCACCCCCACCAACACCAGCAGGGGTCCCTGGCCATGCGTGCACTGCCACCTGCCCCCCACCAACACCAGTAGAGGTTCCAAGATGCGTGCCGCTGCCCGGGCCCCCTCCCCTGGCAGCAGCAGGGGTCCCGGGCCATGCGCCACCACCCGTCCTCCCTCCCCCAGCAGCAGCAGGAGTCCCAGGCAGCACGTTGCTGCCTGCCCCCACCAGCACTCGTGATGCCCCTGGACCGTCCCCCCAGAGTACCCATGGCTCAAGTTTTAGTTAGGGGTATATAGTACAAGTCATGAACAGGTCACGGGCTGCGAATTTTTGTTTACTGCCCATGACCTGTCCATGACTTTTACTACAAATACCCGTGACTAAAACGTAGCCTTATTCACACCCCATGGTCCAGACTGCGGCGCCAGGTTAGGATAAGGTAAGACAAATGATAAAATAACACACAAATGTGTGTGTGTGTGTGTGTGTGTGTGTGTGTATACAATCATTCTCTAAAACACTTTAGTAATAATTAGCTGTATCAGCATGAGGCCCCTTTCTGCTGGTGGGTGAGGGCTGACCAGTGGCTGGCTTTCCTGCCTCTCAGCGGTTCCAGTGGCTGCTTTTCTTGTATCCCAGAGGTGGCAATGCTAGTCACAGCCTGTGATCTCCAGTGCTTGTGGAAGTGAGTCTGAGATTTAGAATCATAGAATCATAGAATATCAGGGTTGGAAGGGACCCCAGAAGGTCATCTAGTCCAACCCCCTGCTCAAAGCAGGACCAAGTCCCAGTTAAATCATCCCAGCTAGGGCTTTGTCAAGCCTGACCTTAAAAACCTCTAAGGAAGGAGATTCTACCACCTCCCTAGGTAACGCATTCCAGTGTTTCACCACCCTCTTAGTGAAAAAGTTTTTCCTAATATCCAATCTAAACCTCCCCCATTGCAACTTGAGACCATTACTCCTCGTTCTGTCATCTGCTACCATTGAGAACAGTCTAGAGCCATCCTCTTTGAAACCCCCTTTCAGGTAGTTGAAAGCAGCTATCAAATCCCCCCTCATTCTTCTCTTCTGCAGACTAAACAATCCCAGCTCCCTCAGCCTCTCCTCATAAGTCATGTGCTCTAGACCCCTAATCATTTTCGTTGCCCTTCGTTGTACTCTTTCCAATTTATCCACATCCTTCCTGTAGTGTGGGGCCCAAAACTGGACACAGTACTCCAGATGAGGCCTCACCAGTGTCGAATAGAGGGGAACGATCACGTCCCTCGATCTGCTCGCTATGCCCCTACTTATACAACCCAAAATGCCATTGGCCTTCTTGGCAACAAGGGCACACTGCTGACTCATATCCAGCTTCTCGTCCACTGTCACCCCTAGGTCCTTTTCCGCAGAACTGCTGCCGAGCCATTCGGTCCCTAGTCTGTAGCGGTGCATTGGATTCTTCCATCCTAAGTGCAGGACCCTGCATTTATCCTTATTGAACCTCATTAGATTTCTTTGGCCCAATCCTCCAATTTGTCTAGGTCCTTCTGTATCCTATCCCTCCCCTCCAGCGTATCTACCACTCCTCCCAGTTTAGTATCATCCGCAAATTTGCTGAGAGTGCAATCCACACCATCCTCCAGATCATTTATGAAGATATTGAACAAAACGGGCCCCAGGACCGACCCCTGGGGCACTCCACTTGACACCGGCTGCCAACTAGACATGGAGCCATTGATCACTACCCGTTGAGCCCGACAATCTAGCCAGCTTTCTACCCACCTTATAGTGCATTCATCCAGCCCATACTTCCTTAACTTGCTGACAAGAATGCTGTGGGAGACCGTGTCAAAAGCTTTGCTAAAGTCAAGAAACAATACATCCACTGCTTTCCCTTCATCCACAGAACCAGTAATCTCATCATAAAAGGCGATTAGATTAGTCAGGCATGACCTTCCCTTGGTGAATCCATGCTGACTGTTCCTGATCACTTTCCTCTCCTCTAAGTGCTTCAGGATTGATTCTTTGAGGACCTGCTCCATGATTTTTCCAGGGACTGAGGTGAGGCTGACCGGCCTGTAGTTCCCAGGATCCTCCTTCTTCCCTTTTTTAAAGATGGGCACTACATTAGCCTTTTTCCAGTCATCCGGGACTTCCCCCGTTCGCCACGAGTTTTCAAAGATAATGGCCAAGGGCTCTGCAATCACAGCCGCCAATTCCTTCAGCACTCTCGGATGCAATTCGTCCGGCCCCATGGACTTGTGCACGTCCAGCTTTTCTAAATAGTCCCTAACCACCTCTATCTCTACAGAGGGCTGGCCATCTCTTCCCCATTTTGTGTTGCCCAGCACAGCAGTCTGGGAGCTGACCTTGTTAGTGAAAACAGAGGCAAAAAAAGCATTGAGTACATTAGCTTTTTCCACATCCTCTGTCACTAGCTTGCCTCCCTCATTCAGTAAGGGGCCCACACTTTCCTTGGCTTTCTTCTTGTTGCCAACATACCTGAAGAAACCCTTCTTGTTACTCTTGACATCTCTTGCTAGCTGCAGCTCCAGGTGCGATTTGGCCCTCCTGATATCTTTCCTACATGCCCGAGCAATATTTTTATACTCTTCCCTGGTCATATGTCCAAGCTTCCACTTCTTGTAAGCTTCTTTTTTATGTTTAAGATCCGCTAGGATTTCACCATTAAGCCAAGCTGGTCGCCTGCCATATTTACTATTCTTTCGACTCATCGGGATGGTTTGTCCCTGTAACCTCAACAGGGATTCCTTGAAATACAGCCAGCTCTCCTGGACTCCCTTCCCTTTCATGTTAGTCCCCCAGGGGATCCTGGCCATCTGTTCCCTGAGGGAGTCAAAGTCTGCTTTCCTGAAGTCCAGGGTCCGTATCCTGCTGCTTACCTTTCTTCCCTGCGTCAGGATCCTGAACTCAACCAACTCATGGTCACTGCCTCCCAGATTCCCATCCACTTTTGCTTCCCCCACTAATTCTACCCGGTTTGTGAGCAATTTACTCAGAACAACTATGGGCATTTCAGTTCATTGCATTGACTCTGGTTCAAGCAAGCCCTAATGAGCCACTCCCCTGCAGCTGTGGATGGGAGAGCTCTAGCGACCTCTGGTGGGTATGAGAGGCAAAACAGAAATCAGGGAAACAGGGTAGGCTAGTCCTCTGGGTTAAGGGGCATTGGCCATGTGCAGTCAACAGGGTGTGGCTAAATCAGTATATCAACCACATTTATTTTCTTTCTTGTGTGTGTCTCTTGCATCCCTCTGCAGCCAGTGGGCTAAGAAAAGGAGACCCCAGACCATTTTATGCTTGTTGAAAGATTGAGATTGCATTAAATTATTTTTGCAACCCCCCCCCCCCCGATCTTTGACCCTCTGACACAAGTAAGAGCATCCTCAGGGCAGCTCTATTTTATATTGCCTACCCATGGCACCCAGGGGGCTGTTTTGGCAGCTGGGATAGGCATGGTCTGCTATGACCCTTTTTCCCCAGCCACATCCACTGCATTTCTGTGGAAGATGAGAAGCCACTACTATTGGCTACAGAGCATATTAAGGTAGCTCTATGCAATGAGGATTCTGTTGGGATTGCAAGCTGTCACTTTACGACTGGGGGCAGGGAGGAGGGAAGGGCATTTCAGGCTAGGGCCTTCTGTGGTGAAGTGTGTGATCAGAGATTCAGAGTCATTGAGAGTCTGAGAAAAGCTAGATTAGAAAATAATAGAATCAATAGGACTAGAAAATCATAGGACTCCAGAGGTCTTATAGTCTAGCCCCTGCACTCAAGGCAAAACTAACTATTATCTAGACCAGGGGTCTCAAACTCAATTTACCTTAGGGCCAGTGCCAGTCCTCAAATCTTTCCAGTGGGCCAATAATGTCACTGAAGATGGTGTTCAGAAAATAAAACATTTATATTGTATTTTTTATTTTGAATTTATTAGAAATAATAAAACTGTCATACAATTTTATGCAATTCTTCGCCTGCCAGAGAATTTTTAGTGTTTGCCAGACACCTGGCAATGCTTCATTTCTGTCAGTTTGCTGATGTTTGGCCTCAGTGACTGAGCAGTTGAAACCTTCAGGATTGCAGCAAGGTGTGCATCAGATAGTTGTGTTCGGTATTTTGACTTGTTTATATTCATTGTGGAAAAAAGTTTCTCACAAATGTAAGTACGGCCAAACAAGGACGTGATTTTTCTGAAGGTTTTGCAAAGATTTGGGAAAGATGGTGGTAGCTGTCTGAAGAACTCTGTGACATCCTCAGTTCCTCTGAATTTAGTCTTTAAAGATGTGTTGAACTGCATATCAATAAGTTCCATTTGTAAATCCCATGGTGCTGTTTCCAGATCAACAGAAAATGGATTAGCAAACATATCAAAGCTTTCTTTGTGTTTTCTGAAATCTGCAAACCGCTGATCAAATTTTTGCAAAAGCAGGTCAAGCTTACTAGTGTATTCAGAACCACTGAACTGTATTTCAGAGCCGAGCTCTTCCACAAGTGACTTCCATGTGGGAAATGAGTGACTTGCATGCTGGGAAATGAGTGAGATTCCCCTGAGAAATCTGATTTTTCCACCATTTTAGTTTAGTTGTGAATGCTCTCACGTTAACCTACACTGCTGTCACCAGCTGGCCTGGACCTTGCAGCTTCAGGTTTAGGATATTCAGCTCTTGAGTTACATCAACAAAGAAAGCAAGATCTGTCATCTATTTGTGATCTCCAAATTGTGGTACAGGCATTTTAATTTCTCCCATGAATCTTTTCACCTCTGTTTTCAATTCAAAGAATCTCTTTAAAGTAGAACCCCTGTTTAGCCACCGCACGTCAGTGAAGTAGAGCAAGTCACTATAATTAGATTCAGTTTTCTCCAAGAAAGCACGAAACTGTCTGTGCTGCAAGCCCCTGGAGCGAATGTAATTCACACATTTCACAACAACTGACATGACATTGTCAGATTTCAAAGATTTACGGCACAGTGCTTGTTGGTGAATGATGAAGTGTAATGCTATTGGTTGCTCCATGTTTTGCTCAGCCCTCTTTCTTTGTACTAGTGCTACCAATCCGTTTTTTTGACCAATCGTTGCTGGAGCCCCGTCAGTGGTTAAGCCTGCGAACAAGTGCCATGGTAGACTGAGTTGTTCCAGTGCTTCTGTGAGGCAGTGAAAAATTTCACTGGCTCTTGTTCTACCGTGTATTGTTTACAAGCTGAGCAGTTCTTCAGTTACTGCAAAGTTTTCATCAACGCCTCTCACAAATATGGCAAGCTGCGCACTGTCAACCAAATCGGTGCTCTCATCAATTGCAATTGAATATGGGCGGAAAGCTGTGCTTTTCTTGACCAGCTGCCCATCGATATCTTTAGAAAGCTCAAGAATATGCTCTGTTACTGTATTTGGAGATAGGAGAGATGTTTTCAGCAATATCAGCCTATCGGGATATACGATCTCACTGACTTTAATAAAGCATTGTTTAATAAATTCACTACCAGTAAATGGCTTCCCACACTTAGCAATCATTTTTCTCATGACATAACTTGCCAAAACTGCTGACTCTGACTCTTTTCTCGCTTTCTGAAAAAGCTGTTGCTGCTTCGCTAATTCTTTTTTCAATTGTAAGACCATCTTCTCTCTCTCTTCTCCCTGACATTTATCATATTGCTGTGCATGTTTCGTTGTGTAATGTCATTTGATATTGTAGTCTTTTAAAACAGAAACTTTGTCTTTGCAGATCAAGCATGAAGCAGTCTGTTTGTACTCAGTGACAAAATAATCAACAGTACACTCATCTTGGAGTTGGCGGTGTTCATTGTCAATTTTCCTTTTTTTAGGTCGAGACGTCTCTCCGTAAGGCTGTTTACAAGTAATCCGTGTGTGTGAGAGAGAGATGGGTTATTATTATCCCTGTGTGATAGCTGGGGAATTGAGGCCTTGCCCAAGGTCACACCGGACATCACTGGCAGAGGCAGCACCAAGAATAGAAACCTGGTCTTTCAGGGACCACCAAGCACCTTCACCAAGACCATCCTACCACGAGGCAGTTCCTGCTCCACTTTCCCACACTCCACGCTCTGCTGACAGCAGGACCTTGCTGGGCTGGGCCTCCTTGGGCACAAAAGCGGCTCATGGTCTGCCCACAGGTCATGCTCTGCCCACATGTAAGATGCAGGGGGTAAGGAGCATGGCAGTGGGGTGGGTGATGGGGCAGTGGGTGGTTCTAACCCTCCCTGTGTATCTGGGATTATGCTCCCATCAGGTCCAGTGCCTCCTGGTGCTCCTGCTGAGATGGCCCTCTCCTACACAACCTACCAACATTACATGGGACAGTGGGTAAAAAACTAAATCAAGGCCCCATTTCATTACACAGACCTGCAATGCCAACAGCTAGAAAGAACCTCTTTCCTTTCTTCTTATCTTCACCTTATCTTATCTGCAGGCACCAGGCACATTGCCTCTGTGCAGATGCTGTCCCCTGGAGCTCCCATTGGCCACGGAGTCAGAGCTTGGGGCGGGGGGATGGCCTCATGCCGTCTAGTGACTAGTGACATGGCCTCAATGGCGGACTCTACCTGGCAACTAATGATGCTGCCTCCGCCTAGTGACTAGTGATGCTATCTCTGTCCCTCTCCCCCAGCCAATGGGAGCTGAGGCGGGTGGCGCTTGCAGTAGACAGAGCCAACAGTATGGCTGCATGGGTCTCTCCTCTGCAGCTCCACCAGCAACAGCAGGGACAGGGAACTGCTTGCAGGGAGACGAGCTACCCGAGGTGAATGTCAACCAGCACACAGACCTCAAAGGTTTTATGAATGACACGTTGCCGAGTGCAACCCCTGGGAGGGTCCCAGGTGCAGCAGGATGGAGCAATGTTGGGGGGTGGGGCATGTGAATCTCTCCTGTCTTCTCCCCTCCCAACCCCCCCCCCTCGGCTGGCAGCCACGAGGGCCGGATGAAAGAACTTTTTAAAAAGTTTCTGCGAGCCACAGTAGGGAGGTTCTTTGGCTGCAGATGGCCCGTGGACCAGGACTTTGAGACTGCTGATGTAGACCAAGTGATGGGGTGAATTGTGTATCTCCTTCTTAGGAAGCAGCCTGCTTTGTTTCTCTCTGATTTGGGTTCTTGTGTGTTACCGTTCTGAATTCTAAGAAGTACAGAAGTGCTATCTTGCAAGAGTATTTATGTCTTTATCTAACTTTAGTGTGTGTACATAACCATTTCCAGAAGCCTTTTTTCACCAACTAAACTCAAATACCCCAAGCTCATCTCTCCATCCTATGTAGCTGTTTTGTCTCTCTATGTTGCTGGTCTCTTTGGTGTAAATTGAACTGTGATCATATTTGTAGGTGACATCCAAATGAGAGGGGTAGCAAAACATGCAGGAGGAGAAAGATTTTTCCCAGCTCTGAAATAAGGATAAAGATACTGACCCATCTTTGTAACATGATTTAAGATCTACAGATAGAAAGTATTATAGGAGTGCTCAGCACTATTATTATTAATTACTTATATAAGTGACCTGAAGGATTTGGAGCAGTGGGAGCATGAGACCATTAGCAAATATATTGCTCTTCATCCAGGGAGACGACGTGAACAGCAGAAATATATAAAATAGAGGATGTAATCAGGCAACCACACAGGGCACATTCAAGCCTGTGATAAATGGGGGAGGGAGGGTAGCTCCCTTTTGTGGACACCCAGCCAGCCAGTTATCTATAAAATCCCTCTTGATAGCTGTTCTCTACTTGCTTTACCTGGAAAGGGTTAAAAAAGCCCACAGGTAAAAAGAAGGGAGTGGGCACCTGACCAAAAGAGCAAATGGGAGGGCTAGAACTTTTTAAAATTGGGAAAAAATTTTCCCTTTGTCTGTTTGTTGTTCTCCAGAGAGAGGAGACATAGAGCAGGAATAGGGCTGAACTATGATGTAGGAAGCTTTAAGCCAGGTATGAAAAACCATCAGATCATACCTAGAGATTGCTTATCTGAAACCCCAGATACATAAGTAAGTCAGGGAAGATCTAGTAAGACACGATTAAGGTTATTTCTTTTATATCTTATTGGCTTGTGGACTCTTCTGTGCTAACACCAGGTGCTTTTGTTTTGCTTGTAATCTTTAAGCTAAACCTCAAGAGAGCTACCATGATGCTTAATTGTTGTAATTGTTTTTTTGATTTAGCAAAAAGCCTATGTTCCAGATGTATTTTCTTTCTTTTTGTTTTTAATAAAATTTAGATTTTTTAAGAACAGGATTGGATCTTTGTGTCTCTAAGAGGTTTGTGCATATGTTGTTTAATTAGCTGGTGGCAACAGCTGATTTCCTTTGTTTTTCTTTCTCAGCTCTTCTCTGGAGGGGAGGTGAAAGGGTTTGAGGGTACCCCACAGGAAGGAATTCCCAAGTGCACCTTTCTGGGTTCTCAAAAGGGGTTTTGGTTTTTTTGCATTTGGGTGGTGGCAGCATCTACCCATCCAAGGTCAAAGAGAAGCTGTAACATTTGGGAGTTTAATACAAGCCTGGAGTGGCCAGTATTAATTTTTAGAATCCTTGCGGGCCCCCACCTTCTGCACTCAAAGTGCCAGAGTGGGGAATCAGCCTTGACAAAGAGGGGAGGGATAGCTCAATGGTTTGAGCATTAGCCTGCTAAACCCAGGGTTGTGAGCTCAATCCCCTGAGGGGGCCATTTAGGGATGTGGGGCAAAAATAGGAGATTGGCCCTGCTTTGAGCAGGCGGTTGGACTAGATGACCTCCAACCCTGATATTCTATGAACCATCTCCTGGGCACAGGAGTTGGATAAGTTTTGATCAAGTTTGCCGGAAGCATGGAGATCACCCACAACAAGCTCTGCCAGCAGTGTGCTGTCTTTATTGCACCTGGCTTTTATAGGGAGCCTAGCACATTTCTTTATATCCTCTACCTTCCGTATTACAGGGTATTAAAACACTGGTCAGGGAAACCTCACAACACCCCTGTGAGGAAGAGAATATTAGCAGCAATTCACAGGTGAGGAAATCAAGGCAGAATGGCTAGGTGACATGCCCAAGTCAAATGCTCTATTAGCAGCCCTGGTCTTCTGACTCCCTACCCTATGCTCTAATCCCTGGACCATGCTCTCACTTACTTGGGGTCCTTTCGCAGAGCAACCAGATCAGAGTCCCAAGAATGTTATGTCAGTTGCAGTATGGGAGGAAGCACAGCTTTCCTTCCTACAGAAAGCTCTCCTTCCTGCAGAGGCTAGCCTTTCACTGCCAGCCACGCTGAGAGGTCTCTCCTAGAATGTGTCTCAAACTTTTTCATCCTGCGTGTGGACCACTTGGTAAGGGGACATTCCTCCCAGAAAGTCTTCTAGAATTGACCATAATAGTGACTGAATTTTCAGAGCAAATACAAGACCCATAGCACTAGCTGGTGCCAAGTCTGGTATGGGCAACATCTTTGCAAGCTTCCCTCACTCACAGGCCTTCAATTTTACCTCATTCCTGATCTGCAGCATGCCCTGAGATGCCAGTCATAGAATCATAGACTTTAAGGTCAGAAGGGACCATTATGATTGTCTAGTCTGACCTCCTGCACAACGCAGGCCACAGAATCTCACCCACGCACTCCTGTAATAAACCCCTAACCTAGGTCTGAGCTATTGAAGTTCTCAAATCATGGTTTAAAGACTTCAGGGTGTAGAGAATCCTCCAGCAAGTGACCCGTGCCCCACGCTGTACCCATGCCCCAAGTCCTGGGCCTCCACAAAGCAATACCAACACCCTTTCCTCTTGGTCTACAGCTCTCTGTGCTATTCTAGTCCTGGCCCCCCCTAAATCTCAGTCACTGACCATCAATCCCAACCTGCACCATCTGCCAGCCAGCTGTGCTGTGATTCTGAGATCTGGGCTAGACTGGGACCAGCAAAGCTACAGCACTGATAGGACATAATCGCCGATCTCTGCACTCACACCACCTTTTTACCTGGCCCTTTGTGACTGTTCTCTGGCTCAATTCTTGGCCCCCGTGCCTGTTTGGTCTGATGACAAGAGTGATGGGTCCCCATCAGGGATATTTCATTCTGTCTCAAGAAATCTGACATCCAGACAGTGGAAACAAATGGGAAATAGAAATGGATTTCATCAGAGGAGAATAGTCTGAGCTGGCTGGCATTTGGGTGGAGGATGGATAAGTGCTAGGCCTCATCAGTCTCATCTAGGCCTTGGCTGATGATGTGCAGACAAAGGTAATGATCACTAGTCCAGTCCCTCAAGCTGCTGCATGAAAAATGAGCCTCAATTTAGGAGAGGGAGCAATAGCAAATGCATGTCTGAGTCCTGCAACCACGCTGTATCTAATTTGGCTCTTCTCAGCAAGTGGAAAGCAAAATATTTCTTTCTTCCTAGGCTTTTCCAAACCACAGCCCCTCCAACATCCCTCCTCTCCTCTACTGTTATTTATGGTTTGTAGGAGCGTTGCGCCCAGGAGCCCCATTCATGTGCTAGTTGCTGGGCAGAGACAGAACAAAAGACAATCCCTGGCCCCCAAAAGCTTAGTCTATGCCAAGACTCCCCCCATCGCTACACACACATACACTATGGGAAAGGCAAGGTGGTCATGATCCCCTGGCACCTATTTGCAACCCTCTTTGGAGTCATGACCCCTCCTTTGAGCAACATTTCTAAGAATCTCTTTTATTGCCAATTACTTTGGAAATATCTTAGTGCAATTTCTAACAAGCCTTTACATGTGATGTTACTATGGAATATACACTAGCCCCCTTCACAGGTCATGGCTGCCCCATAGTGCTCCCTGCTGGCTGAGCATGGTGCAGCTGGCACTGTCAGCCTCAGTTTCCCTCCCTGAGGTTGGTCTCCTTGGCACTGCACACATGGATCTGTGCTGGAGATGTGGCTTAGCTTCCAGCCACATCACAGCAAACAGACCCTTCCTGGGGTAGCAAAATCCAACTAAAAAGTCCCAAACAAGCAAAAAGGTCCCTCTGCCACTGGGGGCTTTTCTTCAACCCATCGTCTAGGCCCTGTCCCTTTCTGGGCTAAATCTGAGAGTCTCTCTCTCTCTCTCTCTGTGCTCTGGGCTAGACACTGGGCCCAGGCTGATTCCCATGACGTTCCCTTTCCCCTACAGACCCTGCCTTGGGCATGAGCCACCCAGCCTGTGGTTCCCTCTCTACTCTGCTCACACTCTCAGTCCTTTGATAAGCCCAGGTGTCCATTAATCTATCACCTGACCCCTCTTAGCCCTGCTTCCTCAGGCTGGAAGCAACTAATTAATTCAGGCACAGGTGTGGCTGGCCCCATTTCCCCTTAAGCAATGTCTTACAAATTTATTTGTTAGTCTCCAAGGTGCCACAAGTACTCCTTTTCTTTTTGCGAATACAGACTAACATGGCTGCTACTCTGAAACCTGTCACTAAACTTGTGTGGTTGTTGGAGAATGGGGACTTCTAGTGTGTGTCCTGTGGAAGAGGGTCTGCATTATCTCTGAGCAGGAGTACAATAGGAGGGGATGTCTCGAAGTGGGGGTACTTTGGCCCAGATCTTCAAAGGTAGTTAGGATCAATGGGAGTTATAGGTGCCTAAATATTTTTTGCAGATCTGGGCCTTTATCATTAACCCTGGCTGGGAAAGTCCTGATCTGAAGGGTTTTTGGGGAAAATGGCACAGTGATGTTTGCAAAGCAGTGTCCTGTGAAAAGGAACTGCAGGTTTTCTACAAATGACAGTTTTGTTTCACTGTCGTCTCTCCTCAGATTTCCACTCAGCGTTGGCCGAAACCTGCCATGTTCATTGTGAGGCTCTCAGGCCCGTGACGTCAGGGTGCAGAGAGGGGAACTACCCCTTCTCCTGTTCAGCATGGCCAAGGTAACAGTGGGGCTTTTCAGTCCAAACATTTGTTAACACCACCTGTTCTAGCGACGATAGGGGGAGATTTAAGGGATGGCACCCAGATGACAATAGTGATGCCTGGCTCTGTCACCAGATGGATGGCTGGCCAGCTAGGAAGATGAGAATCATAATGATGATATATTGATCTTGCAGAGATTGATACACGAGGAATGTATAAAAGAAGAGGTCCCTTCTTAGCCCTCCATCAGGCTGGCAGGCTCCTACAACGTTGATCAAGTTTCCAAGGAGAAGAGGAGTCAAGGAGATGCATCCCCGGGTTCTGGTGTGCACCCTGGCAGTGCTTTTGGCAGCCTGCCACATGGACACCTATCCCATGTATCCTGAGAGCGATGGGGTGCAAGGTAAGAGCCATTACTGAGTCTTTCTTTCACTTGGCTGGCAGCACCGATAAGCCAGGCAGAGTTTGGTCCTAATGGGCAGGTTCTGTCCAGCTCTAACTGGAATCAAACCAAATCTGACATTTAGTTTGGCATCGACTGCTGGAAAGTGCATGCAAACCTGCCTGCATCTCCCTGCTTTGGTCTTAGACCTGGTTTGATTTGGTTCATTAGAACCAGAAGCTAGAATGCCAGAATTTTTCTACAGCCAGTGAGATGGACTGTCCTGGTCTAAAGAAAAGGAGTACTTGTGGCACCTTAGAGACTAACAAATTTATTTGAGCATAAGCTTTCGTGAGCTACAGCTCACTTCATCAGATGCAGACTAACACGGCTGCTACTCTGAAACCTGACCTGGTCTAGTTTTGTGTATAACTGGGTCAAATTAGAGGAGAGACAACAGACCCAGTTCTTAGGATCAAATAGGCAGTGTGACCTAATGAACTGGGCAGTGGACTGGGACTCATGAGACCAGCATTCAGTTTCTGGCTCTGCTACTGGCCGGCTGGGTGACCTTGGGCAAGTCACTGCCGCTGTGTGCCTCAGTTTCCCCATTTGGGGTTAATGATACTGACCACCTTTGCAAATTGCTTTGAAATTTGCTGATTAAAAATGCTGCATAAGGGCTAGAATTATTTTTAAATTACTAAAGACCAGTCTATTCATGAGCAACCTGATCTCACTGATCTGTTGTTTTTTTAAACAAGATGTGATTCAGGTGAGATGCTCAGATGCTCCTGTGATGAGAGCCCTACCCTATAGGTAGCCAGACAAAATTAAATATACAATGACCCGATGGAGAATGGGAGATTACATAGGCATGTCTGGCTTCTAAACAGGAGATCTGGAAACCACAGCTCATGTGTAAAGCAATTTTCTAAAATTACCACCCTTTTTAATAACTAATGTAACTAATGTCTTACTATGACCACCATATATGGGGCCAGTCCTGCATCCCTCGATCAGTTCGTTCGCACTCAGGCAAAGCTCTCAGTGGGGTATCAGTGGGAAGTTGCCCCAACCAGGGCTGTGAGACTTGGGATTTGTAATTAACATTATTTGTACTGTGTAAGTCAGAGACATCAGGATTCTGTCATTTGGTATTTTACAGAGCAGCCAAGTAGAAAGCAATATGGCCTAGAGGCTAGAACACCACACCGGGCGTTAGGAGACCAGGTTCGATTCCCGGTTATGCTACTGCATGACCTTGGGCAAGTCCCTTCACCTACCTGTGCCTCTCTAGACAGGGGTAATGGCGTGCCCCTCATCACGTGTGACGTGCTTGGAGATCTACACATGACAAATGTGCTGTCAGAGCTGGATGTTGTTACTGGTCTGTTGAAGGCTTGTGGGGGGGGGAGAATTTCAGGTTGGAGACTTGAGGTGAACAGTGCCTGTGGAGATCAGTCGTTGGCATCTGTTGCATGAATGGCTTCCCCTCACAGAGATTCAGACTGTAAGTTCCATTAATGACCGAGGTGGTAATTGTGAGCCTCATTCAAAACTGCCTCTTCAAGGTCCCACTGATGTTCTATGGAAACCTTTGAACAAACATTATCTGGAGAGACCCCAGGCCTGCTTCAGAGGCAGGATCAGATGAGCTAGAAGGAATATGTTGAAGTACAGGTCGCTTTGGCAGAGAACAAAAGCCATAAGGGAAACTATGAAAAACACAAAGAGGCCCAATGCTCAGCGTTCCTGAGCACCTGCAACTCCCTCTGAAGGCAGTGGGTAAAATCCTGGCCCCAGTGAAATTAATGGGAGTTTTGCTGCTGATTTTAATGAGGCCAGAATTTCACCCTACAGCAGCTGCTGGGATTCAGCTGGTGCCAGCACCTGTGGCCCATAGAGGATGGATACAGAAGAGCGATAGCAGTGCTGATGCATATTGCATTAGAAAGCCCTGGACACACACTGATCTTTCTAATAAGTGATCTGGGATGTCTTGGCGGCCATGCAGACTTGTAATCCTTACTTTGCCATACAAATTCCTGTTCCTCAAAGCACTGTGAGCCTGCAGGTGGCTGTTGTGAGGGAAAGAGCTCAGTTATCCAGCAGCTTGATTGCTCAGTCACTAGTGTCTTTTTGCTGTTGCCAGTGGCTCCTCTGCGTGTCTTTGCCCCATCTGCTACTTGGTCCTTCTGGACACTGGCATCCAGCAGCATGTGGAGGGATTCGAAATTTGGTATCACCAGCTGTGTCCAGCCTTCTCTTTAAGCTTCTGCTGCCCACCCCGCATGGACAGCTCCTGAGTGAGCAGGCACTGCTCTGTCCCCTTGGAAGGATCCACTCAGGGCTCCCCGCTGCATACTTGGGCAGTGAGGGATGTGAGGGAAGCCTAGGGGGAAATACTGCCTGAGTGCCAAGTCTCCACAGCTAACTGCCAAAGCTCTAGATTTCTAGGTACCCAGAAACGCCAGAGACAAAGCCATAGGGTGCCCTCTAGGGCAATAACCACACCCCTTTGGAACATCTCTTCTCACCTAGTCTGGCTGACAGTGGTCACTACAGATGTGGCCCAAAGTATTTCGCCCTGCCAGAAGCAAGAGTGCATTTCCTGTGGGGCATGGGACAGAGACCAGGCTGTGAACTCAAATGTCCTTCCTGGCCATGTGATATACCCACAGTCATGAGTGACGAAGGATTTGAAGTCTTTAAACCACAAATTGAGGACTTCAATAGCTCAGACATAGATGAGAGGTTTATTGCAGGAGTGGGTGGGTGAGATTCAGTGGCCTGCATTGTGCAGGAGGTCAGACTAGATGATCATAATGGTCCCTTCTGACCTTAATATCTATGAATCTATGATTCCAACACCACCCCTCACAACATATCAAATTCCTCTGCCTGTCTGGCAGTGTGCCTGTCTGTCTGAGGAGCAGGACTGTCCTAAAGTACCAGGAACCTTGTCATAGTTTCTCTGTTTAACCCAGATTTTGTTCCTACGGATTTTAACTTGGCAGACAATGCAGTTGGGTTCATACCTGATAACACCCGTTCTGCTGGGCTCAGGCAGACCAGGAGTCTGAACTCAGCTCCCTCTGCTCTGGAAGGAGGAATAAGCCCGATTCAAAAAGCTGGCCATTGGAAGGGTGAGTATCCAGCATCTTTGGCGCCTGCTGTCCGCTCTCCCGTTCCTCATTTGTGGTCCTGTGCTCTGATCCCTGAGAGAGGAGAATTTCCTCTGGTCCCATTATGACATTGTAGGGTGCAATCCAGAGCAGTGAAGGGCTGTGTCGCTGCCTGCCCTGCAACCTGGGGTGCCTCACAGTGCCTTGCTGCTGTAGCTCCCACAACCAGCCAGATAGTATGAGGTCACCCTCTGCGTGCCTGTGTGTACAGTCCTTGTCCAGCAACTCTGACCCCAGCAGCCTGTCAGCAACAGACCTGCCACACTCTGGCTCCCAGCAGCCGAGGTTACTACCTGCAGTGTGACCCCAACACACTGCCAGGCCCAGATTTTCTCCCAAATGTGTGTTCTGCACTGTCTAGCCCTCTCCTGGACAGTCCAGATAGATTAGGTCCATTGCCCCTCTAAGGGGATAAATATACAGCAGTTTGCCACTTTAAATGAAGTTATCCCACAGTTCACAACTCTGGATCAGTTTTGATTAAAGAATGAAACAAGTTGATTTAACTACAAGGAGATAGGTTTTAAGTGAGTATAAGGCCTTAAAATCAGAAATGGTTACCAGAGAAATAAAGTGAAAATAATTTCTAGGGTTAAACTCAACTAACTAGACTTGGCTCAAGGTGAAGTCCCTTATCACATGTTTCCAGTAACGTTGCTGACCAAACTCTCAGGCCAGGACCTGCTTCCAAAGTCCAGTGGCTGTTTCTTTTATTTTCTCAGAGGAAAAAGAGAGGGCTGAACAGGGAGAGATATCTTGGGGTGTTTTTTCCCCTGACTTTTATAGT
This sequence comes from Dermochelys coriacea, assembly GCF_009764565.3. Classification (NCBI taxonomy): domain Eukaryota; kingdom Metazoa; phylum Chordata; order Testudines; family Dermochelyidae; genus Dermochelys; species Dermochelys coriacea. The sequence continues at coordinate 59,585,521 of NC_050076.1, forward strand.
TCAGTCAGCCTTTGAAATGCATTTTCCTGAGGGTCACCTCTAGTTAAAGTTCCTTCCAGCTGTGAGGGTGGAGACATGGAGTCTCTTCATGAAAGAGGTCTCATGCTGTTGTTTGCTAAAATGCAGATTTGCTTTGTCTTCCTCTTGCTGTCTCAAGGACCTTGGTTACCATTTATATGTAAATTGTGGTAAATACACTCTCCTTTGTTTAAGACCTGCTTGACTGGTCCTGCCTAATCAGGACTGGTTTTGAATATATGCCACCAAACTTTACAGATAATGTTGCTGCATACATTTCGCCATGATACTATTGACCAGTGAGTTGTTAGTTTTCAAATGAAGAAAAGGAGTACTTATGGCACCTTAGAGACTAACAAATTTATTTGAGCATAAGCTTTTGTGAGCTACAGCTCATTTCATCGGATGCATTCCGATGTAGCTCACAAAAGCTTATGCTCAAATAAATTTGTTAGTCTCTAAGGTGCCACAAGTACTCCTTTTCTTTTTTGTGAATACAGACTAACACGGCTGCTACTCTGAAACCAGTTTTCAAATGATAGCTCACAAGGCATATTTTGCACAAAGATTATTACAGTCATGTGTAGAGGGTGAAGACGGGGTGCACTTTGTCACACCCATTTGATTGTTACCCAGTCTTTCTACTGGAAAACCCAGTTGCCCTGTGTTCTGTTGATGATGGTGTTGCCATAGATATTTTGTCATTTCAGGAGGCAAAGAGACTTCTCTGGAGGACGTCCCTGATAACCTGGTGAGTGAGAGAGGCAGGCATTGTTGCTGTTTTTCACTATGGAGTAGTCAGCCTTGTTTGAGATGCCAAGTCTCAAATGATCAGACCCAGGGTCAGTCATCCTGGAGTAGGCCTGGTGATGGAGAAAGCAGTTTTGAGGTCTAGGGGCTGTGACAGGGCACTGCTGGAGGGAAGCTCACACTGTTGGAGTATATTCTGTCATTGGCAGGACCTTGCTGTGCAGACTTGGGGCACCAATATGAGGGAGCTCTCGCTGACCCTGCTGCCAGGGGGCTGGAATCCAAGCTGGTGCCGCAACATGCTTGCAGTGCTGCTGAGGCAGCCTCTTCACTAGCTTGTGTGACTGGGAGGTGGGGAGGGAAGGAAAAGGTTCCAAGGAGGGCACTTTCTCCCCAGCAAAGGGCTGTTGTGAGCTAGCATGGCCCGGTGTCTTTTTCAGGTGGACGATGTCAAGATGATCCTGTGGAAACTGGCAGTCGCAGACCAGCTCAGGAGCCAGGGATTCACCAAATCAGAGCAGCCCCCACAGAAACCCAGCAAGCGAGGTGAGCACTTAGCTCTTGGGGAGTCACAGAGCGGAACTGAGTCTCCAGGAGGGGAAGGGGCAGTTTGCTGAGTGCGGTTCTTTGTTCTCAAGGGCCAGCCCACTTGGTCTGTCAGGGTGGGATGCTTGTCACGCGCTGCAGGAATCGAGCAGAGTGTTAGTTTTGCCAACTCTGGGTTGGAAGGCCAGCAGTAGGAGCTGTAGGCACTTTCCCCAGTCAAGCTGTGAAAAGGAATTGTAGGGGTGAGTGCAATTCAGGGAGAGTGGGGACTCGAAACTTCAGCTCCCCAGGTACCTCCCACTCCTTTGAGGAGGATAGAAATGCTAGATCCCCTTGTTCTGGCTGCATGTGAAACCTGACTGCTCAAAAGACTGACAACAGTCAATTACTCCGCGAACATCTCAATAAAAGCATCAAAGGACTCAATTGGCCATATTGAGCAGCAGTGACTTGGAGTGTAGAGCAATTGGCTCCCTCCTGTGCCAGCAAAAGCCACTGCATCCCAGAGGGGATTCATGCCAGGGGGTAAGCAGGAGTGATCCCAGGGTAATTCCTCAGCTCCCACAAGTTTCTGTAGATGAGCCCAGCTGGGTTCACTGGCTGCTGTAGCTATACCAGGTTTCAGAGTAGCAGCCGTGTTAGTCTGTATTCGCAAAAAGAAAAGGAGTACTTGTGGCACCTTAGAGACTAACAAATTTATTAGAGCATAAGCTTTCGTGAGCTACAGCTCACTTCATCGGATGCATTTGGTGGAAAAAACAGAGGAGAGATTTATATACACACACACAGAGAACATGAAACAATGGGTTCTGTAGGTGTCACAGCCTGGACTTGGGGCTGCACTGCCTGTCTGCAGGCCCCTGGGTGAAAGGAAGACAGTAGGTACCTCGCACTACAGCAAACCTGACAGGCTCCCTGCACCAGGCCTGGCTCCTGGAGTGAATCTGACCCAGTATGTTCTGGGAATGTTTTAATTGATGACTAAAGATAGAATATTGCCTGTGGTCATTTCACTGTCAGCATAATGTGCACAGCTGGCTGAGCACCGGCTCCGAGGCTCTTTCAAAATGATCCTGATAAACTGGAGAATTGGTCTGAAATCAACAATTCAATAAAGACAAGTGCAAAGTTCTTCACTTAGGAAGGAAAAATAAAATGCACAGCTACAAAACGGGGAATAACTGGCAGTACTGCTAGAAAGGATCTGGGGGTTAGTGGATCACAAATGGAATACGAGCCAACAATGTGATACTGTTACAAAAAAAAGACTATCATCATTCTGGGGCGTATTAACAGAAGTGTCATATGTAAGACATGGGAGCTAATTTTCTTGCTCTACTCAGCTCTGGAGAGGCCTCAGCTGGAGTACTGTGCCAAGTTCTAGGCAGCATGCTTTAGGAAAGATGTGGACAAATTGGAGAGAACCCAGAGGAGAACAACAAAAACAATCAAAGGTTTAGAAAACCTGACCTGTGAGGAAAGGTTACTAAACTGGGTGTGTTTAGTCTGGAGAAAAGAAGACTGAGGGAAGGTCTGATCAGTCTTCCAGTATGTTCAGGGCTGTTCTAAATAGGACAAGGATAAATTGTTCTCCATGTCTGCTGAGTATGGGACAAAAGATAATCAGCTGAATCTGCAGCAAGGGAGATTTAGGGTTAGGTATTAAGAAAAGGATAGTTAAGCTCTGGAACAGATGACCTAGGGAGATGTGGGATCCCCATCACTGGAGGTTTGTAAGAAGAGGTTGTACAAACCCCTGTCAGGGATGGTCTGGATATTCCTGGTCCTGCCTTAGTGCAGGGGCTTGACTACAGGACCTCTCAAGCTCTCTTCCAGCTGTACCTTTCTGTGGCTCTGTAACGTGTACTTATGCCATTGTACACCCAGTGCAGTGAATGAAGTTACACCTGTGCAAAGCCAATTTAACAGAGTTGAGATTGAATCAGGACCCAGGTCTCTTCAGAGATCTGTCTCCATCTCTGGGACAGCAACATTATCTATCCTGTGTGAACCCTAAATTTGACAGCCTAGGATCCAAACAGGGATTTTCAGGAGCCCTTCTCAAAAATGGAGACTTCTTAGCTGTTCCACTGAAACCATTAATTTCCCACCACAAAGTTTCACCTATATGGTGAATTAAAGGGTTAGGGAGGTCAGTCTACTCAGTTGAACACCCTCAAGTGCTTTATCTGTCTTTTCTACTCACAAGCTATTGTGGATGCAGAATGGTGGGTCCAAACGCTAACAGAGAGCCATCTAACTACCTGGCTTTGGAACTGATTGCCAGGGCAATGATAGGCGCCTGGCTAGTTAACTGTATCCACAAAGCTCAAGGATGCTGCTGTATCAGAACTCTGCTGTATCCCCTCCCACTGACTGTCACGCTTCTCCTCCACTATCCTTGCCCCAGCCTGCTTCTGGAAGTAGCAGGTGAGTAGCGAGGACCTCATAGAAGAAATGGTTGTAGGGGACAATCTTGGCTCAAGTGATCATGAGCTAATTCAGTTCAAACTAAATGAAAGGATTAACAAAAATAAATCTGCAACTAGGGTTTTTGATTTCAAAAGGGCTGACTTTCAAAAATTAAGGAAATTAGTTAGGGAAGTGGATTGGACTGAAGAACTTATGGATCTAAAGGTAGAGGAGGCCTGGGATTACTTTAAATCAAAACTGCAGAAGTTATCGGAAGCCTGTATCCCAAGAAAGGGGAAAAAATTCATAGGAAGGAGTTGTAGACCAAGCTGGATGAGCAAGCATCTTAGAGAGGTGATTATGAAGAAGCAGAAAGCATACAGGGAGTGGAAGATGGGAGGGATCAGCAAGGAAAGCTACCTAATTGAGGTCAGAAGATGTAGGGATAAAGTGAGAGAGGCTAAAAGTCGAGTAGAGTTGGACCTTGCAAAGGGAATTAAAACCAATAGTAAAAGGTTCTATAGCCATATAAATAAGAAGAAAACTAAGAAGGAAGAAGTGGGGCCGCTTAACACTGAGGATGGAGCGGAGGTTAAAGATAATCTAGGCATGGCCCAATATCTAAACAAATATTTTGCCTCAGTCTTTAATAAGGCTAAAGAGGATCTTGGGGATAATGGTAGCATGACAAATGGGAAGGAGGATATAGAGGTAGATATTACCATATCAGAGGTAGAAGCGAAACTGAAACAGCTTAAAATCTAAATCTAAATCGGGGGGCCCAGATAATCTTCATCCAAGAATATTAAAGGAATTGGCACCTGAAATTGCAAGCCCATTAGCAATAATTTTTAATAAATCTGTAAACTCAGGAATAGTACCGAATGATTGGAGAATTGCTAATATAGTTCCTATTTTTAAGAAAGGAAAAAAAAGTGATCCGGGTAACTACAGGCCAGTTAGTTTGACATCTGTAGTATGCAAGGTCCTGGAAAAACTTTTGAAGGAGAAATTAGTTAAGGACATTGAAGTCAATGGTAAATGGGACAAAATACAACATGGTTTTACAAAAGGTAGATCGTGCCAAACCAATCTAATCTCCTTTTTTGAAAAAGTAACAGATTTTTTAGATAAAGGAAATGCAGTGGATCTAATTTACCTAGATTTCAGTAAGGCATTTGATACCGTGCCACATGGGGAATTATTAGTTAAATTGGAGAAGATGGGATCAATATGAACATCAGAAGGTGGATAAGGAATTGGTTAAAGGGGAGACTGCAACGGGTCCTACTGAAAGGCGAACTGTCAGGTTGGAGGGAGGTTACCAGTGGAGTTCCTCAGGGATCAGTTTTGGGACCAATCTTATTTAATCTTTTTGTTACTGACCTTGGCACAAAAAGTGGGAGTGTGCTAATAAAGTTTGCAGATGATACAAAGCTGGGAGGTATTGCCAATTCGGAGAAGGATCGGGATATTATACAGGAGGATCTGGATGACCTTGTAAACTGGAGTAATAGTAATAGGATGAAATTTAATAGTGAGAAGTGTAAGGTTATGCATTTAGGGATTAATAACAAGAATTTTAGTTATCAGTTGGGGATGCATCAATTAGAAGTAACGGAAGAGGAGAAGGACCTTGGAGTATTGGTTGATCATAGGATGACTATGAGCTGCCAATGTGATATGGCTGTGAAAAAAGCTAATGCGGTTTTGGGATGCATCAGGAGAGGCATTTCCAGTAGGGATAAGGAGGTTTTAGTACCGTTATACAAGGCACTGGTGAGACCTCACCTAGAATACTGTGTGCAGTTCTGGTCTCCCATGTTTAAAAAGGATGAATTCAAACTGGAGCAGGTACAGAGAAGGGCTACTAGGATGATCCGAGGAATGGAAAACTTGTCTTATGAAAGGAGACTTAAGGAGCTGGGCTTGTTTAGCCTAACTAAAAGAAGGTTGAGGGGAGATATGATTGCTCTCTATAAATATATCAGAGGGATAAATATAGGAGAGGGAGAGGAATTATTTAAGCTCAGCACCAATGTGGACACAAGAACAAATGGGTATAAACTGGCCACCAGGAAGTTTAGACTTGAAATCAGACGAAGGTTTTTAACCATCAGAGGAGTGAAGTTTTGGAATAACCTTCCAAGGGAAGCAGTGGGGGCAAAAGATCTATCTGGTTTAAGATTCTACTCGATAAGTTTATGGAGGAGATGGTATGATGGGATAATGGGATTTTGGTAAGTAATTGATCTTTAAATATTCAGGGTAAATAGGCCAAATCCCCTGAGATGGGATATTAGATGGATGGGATCTGATTTACTATAGAAAACTCTTTCCTGGGTATCTGGCTGGTGAATCTTGCCCATGTGCTCAGGGTTTGGCTGATTGCCATGTTTGGGGTCGGGAGGGAGTTTTCCTCCAGGGCAGATTGGAGAGGCCCTGGAGGTTTTTTTGCCTTCCTTTGTAGTATGGGGCATGGTTGACTGGAGGGAGGCTTCTCTGCTCCCTCGAAGTTTTGAACCATGATTTGAGGACTTCAATAGCTCAGACATGGGTGAGGTTTTTCATAGGAGTGGGTGGGTGACATTCTGTGGCCTGCGCTGTGCAGGAGGTCGGACTAGATGATCAGAGTGGTCCCTTCTGACCTTAGTATCTATGAATCTATGAATCTATGAATCTAAGTACTGTGTCTCTAACTGAGGCGGCCTGCCACATGGCCATCCCAACGCAGACATGCACTTTGTGAGTCCTCCACCAAAAGAGCCTGCAAACTCATCCCCCTTGGATGCTTGTGTCCCTTCCTTGCCTGCCTTCGTGCCCCCCAGCCTCTCCCCAGCTGCCATGGAAGAGCAGGCATTGCTTTGTAAATAGCATTACAAATAATGAGGATGCATCGATGGAAAAAGGAGAACATTTGTAAGCCCTGGTCTATGCTACAAGTTTAGGTCGAATTTAGCAGCATTAGATCAATTTAACCCTGCACCCGTCCACACAACGAAGCCATTTTTGTCGACTTAATGGGCTCTTAAAATCGATTTCTGTACTCCTCCCCGATGAGGGGATTAGCACTGAAATCAACATTGCCAGGTAGTGTGGATGCAATTCAACGGTATTGGCCCCCGGGAGCTATCCCAGCGTGTTCCATTGTGACTGCTCTGGACAGCACTCTCAACTCAGATGCACTGGCTAGGTAGACAGGAAAAGCCCCTCAAACTTTTGAATTTCATTTCCTGTTTGGCCACCGTGGCAAGCTGATCAGCAGAGGTGACCGTGCAGATCTCATTAGCAGAGGTGACCATGGAGTCCCAGAATCTCAAAAGAGCTCCAGCATGTACTGAACGGGAGATACTGGATCTGATCGCTGTATAGGGAGACGAATCCGTGCTATCAGAACTCTGTTCCAAAAGACAAAATGCCAAAATATTTGCAAAAATCTCCAAGGGCATGAAGGACAGAGGCTATCACAGGGACCGGAAGCAGTGCTGCCTGAAACTTAAGGAGCTCAGGCAAGCCTACCAAAGAACCAGAGAGGCAAACGCCCACTCAGAGTCAGAGCCCCAGATATGCCGCTTCTATGATGAGCTGCATGCAATTCGAAGGGGTGCCCCTACAACTACCCCACCCCTGTATGTGGACTCCTGCAAGGGAGTCTCACGCAACAGGGATGAGGATTTTGGGGATGAGGAAGATGAGGAGGAGGGGGAGGTTGAAGATAACGCACACCAGGCAAACGGGAGATACCGTTCTCCCCGACAGCCAGGAACTTTTTATCACCCTGGAGACAGTACCCTCCCAACCCGGGCTCCCAGACCTTGTAGGCGGAGAAGGCAGCTCTGGTGAGTGTACCTTTTTAAATATAATACACGGTTTAAAAGCAAGTATGTTTAATGATTAATTTGCCCAGAAGACTTGGGATGCATTCACGGCCAGTACAGCTACTGGAAAAGACTGTTAATGTGTCTGGGGATGGAACGGAAATCCTCCAGGGACATCTCAATGAAGCTCTCCTGGAGGTACTCCCAAAGCCTTTGCAAAAAGTTTCTTGGGAGGGCAGCCTTATTGTGTCCTCCATGGTAGGACACTTTACCATGCCAGGCCATTAGCATGTAGTCTGGAACCATTGCATAAGGAAGCATGGCAGCGTGTGGTCCCAGTGTTTGCTCCATTCAAGCAACATCCGTTCTTTATCTCTCTGTGTTATCCTCAGGAGAGTGATGTCATTCATGGTCACCTGGTTGAAATAGGGGAATTTTATTAAGGGACATTCAGAGGTGGCTGTTCCTGCTGGGCTGTTTGCCTGTGGCTGAAAAGAAATCATCCCCGCGGTTAGCCACACAGTGGGGAGAGAGGTGAAGCGCAGGGGCGGCAGGTTTGTAGAAATTTTGGTGGTGCCCAGAATGCTCAGAGCCTGCCCCCTCCAAACTCCATTCCCCCGCCTGCCTAAGACTCTGCAAGGGAGTTTAGGTTGGGAGAGAAGGTCTGGGGTGCAGGCCCTGGGTTGGGGCAGGGGATTGGGGTGTAGGATGGTTGAGAGGCTGGGCTCTGGGAGGGAGTTTGGGTGCTGGGTGCAGGCTCTGGGCTGGGGCAGGGCCTGGGGGTGCAGGAGGGGGTGAGGGGTGCAGGCTCTGGGAGGGAGTTTGGGTGCAGGAGGGGGCGTGTGGGAAGAGATGAGGGTGCTGGGATAAAATGAAGCTACAACGTGCCAGCACCACAAGTTTACAAGGGTCAGCTAAAAGTGGAAAGTCAGAAGCAGCACTTCCCTGCTTCAATATATTTTATTTTGTTGTACCTGTTGTGATTCATAGACTAGACTCATAGACTTTAGATGATCATAATGGTCCCTTCTGACCTTAGTCTGACCTCCTGTACAACACAGGCCACAGAATCTCACCCACCCATTCTTGTAATAAACCCCTAACCTATGTCTGAGCCACTGAAGTCCTCAAATCATGGTTTAAAGACTTCAAGGTGCAGAGAATCCTCCAGCAAGTGACCTGTGCCCCACGCTGCAGAGGAAGGTGAAAAACCCTCAATCTGCTCTGGGAGAAAATTCCTTCCCAACCCCAAATATGGCAATCAGCTAAACCCTGAGCACATGGGCAAGACTCACCAGCCAGACACCCAGGAAAGAATTATCTGTAGTAACTCAGATCCAACCCCATCTAACATCCCATCACAGGCCATTGGACATATTTACTGCCAATGGTCAGAGATCAATTAATTGCCTAAATTAGGCTATCCCATCATACCATCTCCTCCATAAACTTATCAAGCTTAATCTTGAAGCCAGATATGTCTTTTGCACCCACTACTTCCCTTGGAAGGCTGTTCCAGAATTTCACTCCTCTGATGATTAGAAACCTCCGTCTAATTTCAAGTCTAAACTTCCTGATGGCCAGTTTATATCCATTTGTTCTTGTGTCCACATTGGTACTGAGCTTAAATAATTCCTCTCCCTCCCTAGTATTTATCCCTTTGATATATTTATAGGGAGCAATCATATCTCCTTCAGCCTTCTTTTGGTTAGGCTAAATAAGCCAAGCTCTTTGAGTCTCCTTTCATAAGACAGGTTTTCCATTCCTCGAATCATCCTAGTAGCCCTTCTCTATACTTGTTCCAGTTTGAATTCATCGTTCTTAAACATGGGAGACCAGAACTGCACACTGTATTCCAGATGAGGTCTCACCAGGGCCTTGTATCTCTACTGGAAATACCTCGCCTGTTGCATCCCAAGACTGCATTAGCTTTTTTCACAGCCATATCACATTGCTGGCTCATAGTCATCCCGTGGTCAACCAATACTCCTAGGTCTTTCTCTTCCTCAGTTACTTCCAATTGATGCGTCCCCAGTTTATAACTAAAATTCTTGTTATTAATCCCTAAATGCATGACCTTGCACTTTTCACTATTAAATTTCATCCTATTACTATTACTCCAGTTTACAAGGTCATCCAGATCTTCCTGAATGATATCCCAGTCCTTCTCTGTATTGGCAATACCTCCCAGCTTTGTGTCATCTGCAAACTTTATTATCACACTCCCACTTTTTGTGCCAAGGTCAGTAATAAAAAGATTAAATAAGATTGTCCCAAAACCGATCCTTGAGGAACTCCACTGGTAACCTCTCTCCAGCCTGACAGTTTACCTTTCAGTATGACCCACTGTAGTCTCCCCTTTAACCAGTTCCTTATCCACCTTTCAGTTTTCATACTGATCCCCATCTTTTCCAATTTAACTAATAATTCCCCATGTGGAACCGTATCAAATGCCTTACTGAAATCACGGTAAATTAGATCCACTGCATTTCCTTTGTCTAATAAATCTGTTACCTTCTCAAAGAAGGAGATCAGGTTGGTTTGGCACAATCTACCTTCTGTAAAACCATGTTGTATTTTATCCCAATGGCTATTGACCTCTGTTTTAGACTGTGTTCCTTCTATTTTACTGGCTGGCTGAGAGTCACGTCTGACTGTGTAGTTGGGGTGCAGGGCCCTCTAGCTTCCCCAGGAGCCCCGCATGAGCAGACTTACTGCAGGAAGCGCACGGTGTGGCAGACAGCATCATACTGGCCCTCTAGGGCTCTACAACAATCACACACCTTTATCCTACCACCTAGATCCTTAAGAAATGTATAGGGGAAACTGAGGCACTCACAAAGCATTCAGAGAAAACATTAAGAACATTCCCACTTCGTATCATAGAATCATAGAATCATAGAATATCAGGGTTGGAAGGGACCCCAGAAGGTCATCTAGTCCAACCCCCTGCTCAAAGCAGGACCAAGTCCCAGTTAAATCATCCTAGCCAGGGCTTTGTCAAGCCTGACCTTAAAAACCTCTAAGGAAGGAGATTCTACCACCTCCCTAGGTAACGCATTCCAGTGTTTTACCACCCTCTTAGTGAAAAAGTTTTTCCTAATATCCAATCTAAACCTCCCCCATTGCAACTTGAGACCATTACTCCTCGTTCTGTCATCTGCTACCATTGAGAACAGTCTAGAGCCATCCTCTTTGAAACCCCCTTTCAGGTAGTTGAAAGCAGCTATCAAATCCCCCCTCATTCTTCTCTTCTGCAGACTAAACAATCCCAGCTCCCTCAGCCTCTCCTCATAAGTCATGTGCTCTAGACCCCTAATCATTTTTGTTGCCCTTCGCTGTACTCTTTCCAATTTATCCACATCCTTCTTGTAGTGTGGGGCCCAAAACTGGACACAGTACTCCAGATGAGGCCTCACCAGTGTCGAATAGAGGGGAACGATCACGTCCCTCGATCTGCTCGCTATGCCCCTACTTATACATCCCAAAATGCCATTGGCCTTCTTGGCAACAAGGGCACACTGCTGACTCATATCCAGCTTCTCGTCCACTGTCACCCCTAGGTCCTTTTCCGCAGAACTGCTGCCGAGCCATTCGGTCCCTAGTCTGTAGCGGTGCATTGGATTCTTCCATCCTAAGTGCAGGACCCTGCACTTATCCTTATTGAACCTCATTAGATTTCTTTTGGCCCAATCTTCCAATTTGTCTAGGTCCTTCTGTATCCTATCCCTCCCCTCCAGCGTATCTACCACTCCTCCCAGTTTAGTATCATCCGCAAATTTGCTGAGAGTGCAATCCACACCATCCTCCAGATCATTTATGAAGATATTGAACAAAACGGGCCCCAGGACCGACCCCTGGGGCACTCCACTTGACACCGGCTGCCAACTAGACATGGAGCCATTGATCACTACCCGTTGAGCCCGACAATCTAGCCAGCTTTCTACCCACCTTATAGTGCATTCATCCAGCCCATACTTCCTTAACTTGCTGACAAGAATGCTGTGGGAGACCGTGTCAAAAGCTTTGCTAAAGTCAAGAAACAATACATCCACTGCTTTCCCTTCATCCACAGAACCAGTAATCTCATCATAAAAGGCGATTAGATTAGTCAGGCATGACCTTCCCTTGGTGAATCCATGCTGACTGTTCCTGATCACTTTCCTCTCCTCTAAGTGCTTCAGGATTGATTCTTTGAGGACCTGCTCCATGATTTTTCCAGGGACTGAGGTGAGGCTGACCGGCCTGTAGTTCCCAGGATCCTCCTTCTTCCCTTTTTTAAAGATGGGCACTACATTAGCCTTTTTCCAGTCATCCGGGACTTCCCCCGTTCGCCACGAGTTTTCAAAGATAATGGCCAAGGGCTCTGCAATCACAGCCGCCAATTCCCTCAGCACTCTCGGATGCAATTCGTCCGGCCCCATGGACTTGTGCACGTCCAGCTTTTCTAAATAGTCCCTAACCACCTCTATCTCTACAGAGGGCTGGCCATCTCTTCCCCATTTTGTGATGCCCAGCACAGCAGTCTGGGAGCTGACCTTGTTAGTGAAAACAGAGGCAAAAAAAGCATTGAGTACATTAGCTTTTTCCACATCCTCTGTCACTAGCTTGCCTCCCTCATTCAGTAAGGGGCCCACACTTTCCTTGGCTTTCTTCTTGTTGCCAACATACCTGAAGAAACCCTTCTTGTTACTCTTGACATCTCTTGCTAGCTGCAGCTCCAGGTGCGATTTGGCCCTCCTGATATCTTTCCTACATGCCCGAGCAATATTTTTATACTCTTCCCTGGTCATATGTCCAACCTTCCACTTCTTGTAAGCTTCTTTTTTATGTTTAAGATCCGCTAGGATTTCACCATTAAGCCAAGCTGGTCGCCTGCCATATTTACTATTCTTTCGACTCATCGGGATGGTTTGTCCCTGTAACCTCAACAGGGATTCCTTGAAATACAGCCAGCTCTCCTGGACTCCCTTCCCTTTCATGTTAGTCCCCCAGGGTATCCTGGCCATCTGTTCCCTGAGGGAATCAAAGTCTGGTAACACCTGTATACAACCAATTATATACTTTAAAGGGTATAAAATAATCAAGTATTGTGCTAAACAGGATCATACCCCAAACTGACCGCTAAATTTAAGTTGCTTTTTTTTTCCCCTCAGGTGAGGGCTCTGGGGATGAGCGGTTCACAGTGCAGTAGGGGGCTCAGGGCTGGAGCTCAGGGTTGGGGTGCTGGGGGCACAGGCTCTGGGGTGGGGTAGGGCCAGGGATGAGGAGCTTGGGTGCAGATAGGCTGCCCTAGGGCTAGGGTCAGAGAGGACTTTCCCCCCTCTCCTCTCCCCGCCGGCAGCAGCGAGCTCTGGATGAGGGACCCTTCCGCTCCCCTGATGCCTCTCACCGTAGTCTCACTGGGGTTGGGGGATGGGGCTGCCCCTTGCCCAGCGTGGGGCAGGAGTGATGGCTGTAGGGTGAGGGGAAGGGCAGAGTGTCACAAAATTCACCCAAGCCCCAGCTGCTCAGTTCCAGGAAGCCTCCCACCCCAACTCCCCTGCAGTGGGTGGGTGCTGGGGGAAGGGAGGGGACTGCCATCACATGTGGCTTCCTTCCTTCCCTGCTGCCCTTCACCGTAGCCTCACTGGGGGTGGGGCTGCCCCTTGCCCAGCATGGGGCAGGAGTGGTGGCTGAGGAGAGGGAGGGCAGATTACAGGTCAAACACTCACCGAAGCCCCAGCAGTTGCTCAGGTGAGTGAGGTCCACTGCAGATGATCAGGTCTCCCGCTGGAAATCCCCTCAGCGTCTCCTTCTGGTGGGTGCCGGGGGAGGGCTGCCAAGCATGTGTGGCATGTGCCTCCTCCCGCTCCTGAGTGCTCAGCCTGCTGCCGGAGTCTCTTGTTGTCATAGGCAGCAGCAGCCAGAAGCGGAAGCGCAGGCCGGCGAGCAAGGGAGAGTCGCCCGCTGCTTTCATTCTGGCAGGGGAGCTCCGGGACACTCTGGGGCCAGGGGAGCATGCGTGGCAGGTGGCTGGGGCCCGCTCCAGGCAGGGCCCAGGGAGAGACCCAGCTCCAAATATTGGTGGAGCAGGGCCCCCAGCTCTGAATATTCCTGGTGCCAAGGCTCCAAGAGCTCATATAACTTGCCGCCTATGGTGAAGCGATCTCCCAGAGTACTGAGTGGGGGTTTAGTTGGGTTTGTGCTGCACATTAATCCGAAAACATCAGCCTCTCCTTTTAAATGGCCAATGTGTCTTTTTCAATGTTACTCTCCCCTTTTTTCCTCCCGCAGATGCAAATGTTTCAACGCTGCCACTAGCATCTCCGTCCCAGAGGCTAGCACAGATAAAAAGGCGAAAAAAACGCACTCGCGATGAAATGTTTTCTGAGCTCACACAGTCCTCCCGCACTGAAAGAGCCCAGCAGAATGTGTGGAGGCAGACAATGTCAGAGTCCAGGAAAGCACAAAATGAATGCAGGGACAGGAGGGATGCGCAAGAGGATAGATGGCTGGAGCAACAGGAGATGTGGCGGTAGCGTGATGAGAGGAGGCAGGATGCAATGCTGAGGGTACTGGAGGATCAAACTGATATGCTCTGGTGTATGGTTGAGGTGCGGGAAAGGCACAGACCGCCACTGCAGCCCCTGTGTAATCAACTGCCCTCCGCCTCAAGTTCCATAGCCTCCTCAACGAGATGCCCAAGAACACGGAGAGGGGCCCTCCAGGCCCCCAACCACCCTACCCCAGAGGACTGCCCAAGCAACAGAAGGCTGGCATTCAATAAATTTTGAAGTGTAGTGTCCTTCCCTCCTCCTCCACCCCACCCGGGCTACCTTGGCAGTTATCCCCGTTTGTGTGACGAATTAATAAAGAACGCATGAATTTGAAACAATGACTTTATTGCCTCTGCAAGCGGTGATCAAAGGGGGAGGGGAGGGTGGTTGGCTTACAGGGAAGTAGAGTGAACCAAGGGGGCGGGTTTTCATCAAGGAGAAACAAACAGAACTGTCACACCGTAGCTTGGTCAGCCATGAAACTGGTTTTCAAAGCTTCTCTGATGTGCAGCACGCCCTGCTGTGCTCTTCTAACTGCCCTGGTGTCTGGCTGCACGTAATCAGCAGCCAGGCGATTTGCCTCAACTTCCCACCCCACCATAAACGTCCCCCCCTTACTCTCACAGATATTGTGGAGCACACAGCAAGCAGTAATAACAATAGGAATATTGGTTTTGCTGAGGTCTAAGCGAGTCAGTAAACTGCACCAGCACGCTTTTAAACGTCCAAATGCACATTCTACCACCACTCTGCACTTGCTCAGCCTATAGTTGAACTGCTCCTGACTACTGTCCAGGCTGCCTGTGTATGGCTTCATGAGCCATGGCATTCAGGGGTAGGCTGGGTCCCCAAGGATAACCATAGGCATTTCAACATCCCCAACAGTTATTTTCTGGTCTGGAAAGTAAGTCCCTTGCTGAAGCTGTTCATACAGACCAGAGTTCCTGAAGATACAAGCGTCATGTACCTTTCCTGGCCATCCCATGTTGATGGTGAAACGTCCCTTGTGATCCACCAGTACTTGCAGCACTATTGAAAAGTACCCCTTTCGGTTTATGTACTGGCTGCCTTGGTGCTCCTGTCCCAAGATAAGGATATTCATTCCATCTATCACCCCACCACAGTTAGGGAATCCCATTGCAGCAAAGCCATCCACTATGACCTGCACATTTCCCAGAGTCACTACCCTTGATAGCAGCAGCTCAGTGATTGCATTGGCTACTTGTCTCACAGCTGCCCCCACAGTAGATTTGCCCACTCCAAATTGATTACCGACTGACCGGTAGCTGTCTGGCGTTGCAAGCTTCCAGAGGGCTATCGCCACTCGCTTGGGAACTGTGAGGGCTGCTCTCATCTTGGTATTCTTGCGCTTCAGGGCAGGGAAAAGCAAGTCACAAAGTTCCATGAAAGTGCCCTTATGCATGTGAAAGTTTTGCAGCCATTGGGAATCATCCCAGTTCTGCAACACTATGTGGTCCCACCAGTCTGTGCTTGTTTCACGGGCCCAGAATCAGTGTTCCATGGCATGAGCCTGCCCCATTGCCACCAGGATGGCCAAATTGCTGGGGCCCATGCTTTGAGAGAACTCTGTGTCCATGTCCTCATCACTCTCCTCACCGCACTGCTGTTGCCTCCTCGCCTGCTTTTGCAGGTTTTGGTTCTGCATATACTGCATGATAATGCACAAGGTGTTTACAATGTTCATAACTGCTGTGGTGATCTGAGCAGGCTCTATGCTTGCCGTGGTATGGCGTCTGCAGGAAAGAAGAGTTGCAGGGGAAACGGTGGTTGGATGACCAGTTTTGCAGTCCTACTGTACTGTCTGCTGCCAGGACACAACAGCTGAGTGGGCTGCACGCTTGCCATGGTATGGGCGAGACAAGAGCAGCCGAGCAGAGTTGCAGCAGAAGCGGCGGATGACAACGGTAATATAGAGGACCTGTGAGATCACCAGGAGAGTAGGAGAGCAGAGTGGCAGCAGAAGCGGTGGATGACGACGGTCATATAGAGGACCTGCAAAGGTGGATTCATAGCACTCGATGACGACTGTTTGCATCCCTACTGCACCATCTGCTGAAAGCAGTATGGCGCCCGCACGGAAAAAAGGCACAAAACGATTGTCTGCCATTGCTTTCATGGAGGGAGGGGTGACTGACGACATGTACCCAAAACCACCCGCAACAATGTTTTTGCCCCATCAGGCATTGGGAGCTCAACCCAGAATTCCAATGGGCGGCGGAGACTGCGGGAACTGTGGGATAGCTACCCACAGTGCAACACTCCGAAAGTCGACGCTAGCCACGGTACTGTGGACACACTCCGCTGACTTAATGCGCTTAGTGGAGACACACACAATCGACTGTATAAAATCGATTTCTAAAAATCGACTTCTATAAATTTGACCTAATTTCATAGTGTAGATATACCCTAAGAGGGTAACTGGCTTAGTATGTTGAGAGAGAGAACAGGGCTTGACTCTATTCAGATGAAATAGTCCATATTGAAATATAGCAGGGGTTCTCAAACCGGGGGTTGGGACCTCGCAGGGGGTCACGAGGTTATTACATGGGGGGTCGCGAGCTGTCAGCCTCTACCCCAAACCCTGCTTTGCCTCCAGCATTTATAATGGTGTTAAATATATAAAAAAGTGTTTTTAATTTATAAGGGGGGGTCACACTCAGAGGCTTGCTATGTGAAAGAAGTCACCAGTACAAAAGTTTGAGAACCAATGAAATATAGGCTACAGTCCTGGGGCTGTATTCCCCTGCCACAGCATGCATGGAAACCCACTGGAGTCAAGTATCCTGCAGTGTGAGAATCAGGCATCTGGTGCCTTTAAAGATTCCCCCTATCCTGCACGGTGAATTTCACTGAATAATGCTGAGATCCTGGAAAGAGACATCCCTGGGCTGCACTATAGGATGAATCTTAAAGGGCTGTTCTAGGCTTGTTTCAGAATTGAAAATTTCAGATAAACTAGGAAGACAAAATAGCATAACGCATGCTGGGTATTGTTAGTCTCTAAGGTGCCACAAGTACTCCTTTTCTTTTTGCGAATACAGACTAACACGGCTGCTACTCTGAAATGCTGGGTATGAGTCAGTTGGTACTTATGCCTGTCAGGCCCATTGCAGAGGTCAGAAGGAGAGAGGGCTCCATGCCCCAGGATCAGCAGATGATTAAGAAGAAAATTGAACAATCAAAGTCTCATGTTGAAAACCACAAGGCAGCTGCGCTGGTTTCCTGCACATCACATGACTGACTCGTAAAGCAGCTAAACCATTCTTGTGGCTGTGTGGATTATAGCAGTGGAATGGCGTAGCTGCTGAAGGATAAAGGCCAGACTTGGTCTAGCAACAGGGACAGCTAAGTGGGAAAAAGAAAAAGAAAACCCGTTGATGATCATTTTCCAAGCTTCCAGGATATACACTTAGGAATTGTCCATTTCACCAGGTTTGCTGCCGTTCATTCCCCCAGTTCTAGCACTTGGTGTCTTAACCCCACTTAGAGCTATTTTATTTAATAAACCCTGACATGTTTAATACATGTTCTTGATTTCTTGTGTGTTTGACTCTTTCTCTTTACTCTCTGAGTCCATCTTGTTTAGTGTCTTTGGCCCCTCTACTTCCCTCCCTTGTATTGCACAGAGGAAACAGGTGGGAGTAAATGAAGCATAACAGGCTCACAGAAAGACAGGAAATGCTGCTGCATGGTGGCATCTGATAGCACTGTGTAGAATACCCAGGCAACATGGAGGCCTTTGCACATCAGGGACTGAACTGGGGACCTCAAGAGCTAAAAGCACCAGTGACTACAGCTTGCTGCTGCCGAACAGACTCATGTTTGCCGTGGATTGGGGACCGTGATGGACATGGTGAAATGGGGGATGGGGCCTACCCCTTGGGGAGAAGTCAGAGACCAGTCCTGGATGCAGAGTGTTCCTCTCCCAAATCCAAGCACATGGTGCAGAAAGCAAGGGCGGAGGTTACTGACCAGCAGTAAGTGCCCTACCTGCTCTGCACCCCTCACTGGTGGCATGGGCACTTCAGATGCCAACAGGGGACTAATGTCAGCACAGCAAAGAGACAGGACATGCTGCCAAAACTGAGGGGCCTGGGAGCCCTATGGAGGGCCATGTCCTCAATCAACATGTGGTCAGCAGGCCCCTTCCTTTGCACTGTTCCTAATGCAAGTGAGTGACATCATCAAGGATACCACAGTTGTTACTATGCTGCTGTGGCGTCTCCCATTCTGCACGTTCTGAGGGGAGTACAGGGGCCATGGAATTCCTGTAGAACTGGGGATGCAGAGCAGATGCAGTGTGCCACCCCTGAGCAGGCTGCCTTCCAGGTGGTGACTATATCCCTCTAGTCTGTACAGCATGTTGGGATCCAGCACAAGGGACAGCACAGAAAATGGAGGTTATTATTACTGTTTATTTTAGAAGGGCAATTAATATTCACTTTCTCAGCACAACCACACACCTTTTTATGCTCTACTGCCTTCTCTAGCTCTCAGCGTCTCCTGGACAGCAGTCTGGGGCCGGGTTGTGAAAGTTGTATATAAAATAAAGTTTATTATCACTTTAATGAAACTAACAAATATATCAAAAGCAGAATTGCGAGTACACACTTTTTAGTGCAAAAGTACAAGAGAGAAGCTTAGTGAGTTTTCTAGGGGGCTTTTACCATCTCAGTGCCCAGTGCAGATCTGTAATGCTTAGTACATATAGGCATGCCATTGCATTATACAGAATATCTATGTTGCCACTAGCTTCTGTACTATTTGGGGGGAGGGGACAGATTCCTGGGTACAGATTTTGGCAAGAGGCACCAGCATCACAAATCTAATGGAGGAGGGGAGAGTGTGGCCATAAAACTCAGGCCATCTAATGGAGAAGGGGAAAGTGTGGCCATGATACCTGAGACAGCCCCTCCCAGCAAACCTCTATCAGTTGCCTCCTGGACTATGCCGGAGCTAGTAGCAACTCCCAAGGTCACAGTGGCAGAAAAGGGCCTCAAGGGTCATACTTCTGAGCCAGCATCAGTCACTCCATGCTTATGTGGGCCAGATCCTCAGCTGGTGTCGCCCTTCAGTGGAACTGTGCTTGGCTCACCCAGCGGTGGAAATGGGCCTGGGTGCTCTGTGCACACGCACACACAGTTTGACCTTGATACGCTGCTCATCAATTACAAAAACCCTTTTGTTTTAGAAAGCAAATCAATTTTTGTCCACCCTGGTTGGCTGGGCAGGTGGGTATAGCTTGTGTGGGATCAGGGTTCACAGCCTCCTGCCCAATCATGGAAAACTCCCACACTGCCTGTACCTGAAAGGGGAACCTCTCCTGGTCAAGCTGCATTGCTGCAGGAGGTCAGGGAGATCTGGAGATGGAGCACTTGAGTCTTAGCAGTGCACATTCCAGGAGTAAGACGGGGCAGTTCTCTTGCAAGAGTTTCCAAGCTGATCACTGACACTTACCGGGTGAACTTTGTATAAGAAATGGCTCTTTGCTGCTGGTGCTCTGTATTGAGATTGTGATATGTGTGAGCCTGATCCACTTCGAACCTACACCTACATGCCTCAGGAGGAACTCCGCTGAAGTCAGTGGAGACAGAGCAATGGAAACCTGGTATCGGAGGAGGGGAAGGCACTGTAGTTCAGTGTCTGTTGTTGGTATGTTTGTGACTTGCAGAGCCTCCCATTCTAGAGCCTTCACACAGCTCCTCCAGGGCACCTCATTCTTCACCTAGAGCAGCCCCCGCTGGTGCAGTCCTGTGCACATCCTGAGCACACTATCTTTCCACAGCAATTAGATGGAGCTTCTTCAAATTCTAATTAGAAATCAGGCACACACCTTTTTACCAGTGAGGGTGATTAAATTATGGGCACAAACTCTCCAGCGAAGTGGTGGATTCTCTATCTCTCGATGTCTTCAAATGCCTTTCCAGAAAATATACTTTAGCCAAACACAAGTGATTGGGCTCAAAGCAGGGGTAAGTGGGTGAAATGTAATGTCCTGTGTTATACATGGTAGGTAAGTCTAGACGATCTGATGGTGTCTTCTGGCCTAAACTCTATGCATCTGTGAAAACCCATTTTTCTGAGCTCTAAGACATCATTTGTACCCCATCCTCCAGATTCAAAAGGGTGATACTTAAATCGCACTATGCCACATGGTCACCAGCTCTGCGCAGTTTTGCACAATAAACATTGGTGATCCCACAAATCGGTTGGAAATCCTAGCCTCTAAGGAATGACAAAGCAGCTGCCTTGGCAGCTGAGTGGTGCCATTTCTATACATGCAATAATTATAGCTGTACAATCAGGGTGCAGTCAATGTACACATGAATAGGGTAGCTGCAGCAGCTGGAAGCACGGGGTTATTTTCTGAAAGGCAGTTACTAATTACATCATAATGATTCCTGCAGTTCCTAGATCCTGAAATGTTTGCAGGTGACAGGACTGGGCTGTTCTACTGGCATGGCCATTCAGAAGAAGGCAACTTTCATGGCAGTGTTTCCAATGGAAAGAAGGGTTTCAAAAACCAGCTCATTTGGCTGCCCCCTAGGTCATCTTCTTGGCAACACTGGCGTAGGTGCGTTCTATCTCCTCATTGGCTGGGCATGTGTGGCTGAACTCATCACGGGAGTAGGCATTGTGGAGGTAGCGCCAGATGCCTGTCATTTCCGCTGGGATCTCGAAGTCACGGTATTTCTTGGCAGCAATCTAGAAGGGTGAAGGGTGAGAAAATGCAGGTGATTATTAGACTTCTGGGTATCAGGATAAGATCTGGCCCCATGGACCTGGAAGCCCACAGGCTTTGTTGTTAAAGCACTGGCCTGGCATGCAGAAACTCAGGATTCACTTCCCAGCTCCATCATTGGTTCCCTGGGCAACCTTGGCCAACTCACCTAATTTCTCTGTGCCTCAGTTCACAGCTGTAAAATGGGGACAATAATCCCACCTTGGGCTATGCCCAGCACAATGGGGCAACAATCTCAGCTGGGGCCTCTAGGTACTACAGTAGAACCTAAGAGTTACAAAATGATCAGTCAACCACACACCTCATTTGGAACTGGAAGTATGCAATCAGGCAGCAGCAGACCAAAAAAAAAAAGGCAGTGCAGTGCTGTGTTAAATGTAAACTACTAAAAAAATAAAGGGAAAGTTTAAAATTTTTTTTGACCAGGTAGAGAAACTGTTTCTGTGCTTGTTTCATTTAAATTAAGATGGTTAAAAGCAGCATTTTTCTTCTGCAGAGTAAAGTTTCAAAGCTGTGTTACGTCACTGTTCAGTTGTAAACTTTGAAAGAACCAGAACATTTTGTTCAGAGTTACGAACAACCATTCTCGAGGCGTTCGTAACTGAGGTTCCATTGTAGCATGTTGGACCAAACAGGACTCCATGAGCAACTAATCTTGATTTGGAACTCCCAGGGTGCCCCCTAAAGGTTGGCCAAGGCAATCCACGTAAGAGCAGGAGTGAAAATCATGAAGTGGATGAAACAGTGAAGTCCATTGAGTTCCCACAAATCCCTCCTGTCCCTTCTGGATCAATACCCTCATTCAGAGGAAGAAGACAGCCAGCTTTGCAGCTCAAAATCTCAGCTTTCTTGGCTCATCCATCCAGCATGTCAGGGATGGCTATTACACACTGTGCTCTGTTCCTGCAGCAATCGTCTCCCTAATTCAAACTTATTGTTCATCATGGATGAGATCGATGGGTTCAAGGCTGTTAACTCCAGAAGCAGGGGAGTGTTGCAGGCAGGACGGGAGCTGTCCAGCCAGTCTGGCTTTGAACCAGAGACACAAAGGTGTCCCAGTGCTTCCAAAAGTACCAGCTGTGAAAGCCATACTCCTGAAAATAACATCAGAGCTTCACACTGGACGGAAGTGGTGATACTGTGAAGCCTTTACTTGGGACATCGCCTTTGAGAGCTAGCCAGGAGCTTCCCAGACTTTGGTTGACAGTACTGTGTTTGGGTCTGGCTAGTACTGTTGGTCCCTCACAAAGAGCAGGGGCTGGAGTGGGGTTGCCCCTACAGGTTTCTCTCCAGTGCTTTTCCTGTTTAGCTTTAGATCCCTCAAGTGACAGAGCTTCCTTCACTCTCTTTGGGATGAAATTCACCCATATTTAATGCTCAGACCTGGCTCAGCTGTTCTAGCCTCCCTTGCCAGTCCACTGCTCAGCTAAATGCCTACTGAAGGGACAAGTGAGACAGAGCAGGGGATAGCGCCAAAGCGGATGAGTACAGACAGGTTTGAGTCAGAATATTCTGAGCTGGAATTGGACAGCGCCTCAGCTCCCCAAAGCTTCACAAGGTCAGATGTGGTGAGCTGGCTCTAGTTGGGAGTGTAAAGGAACCTGTACCGCTTTGGGAGGTGATTCTCACAAGTCCCTAAGGCCCAGATCCTCAAAGGTACTCATGTGCCTAACGGGCATTGATCTCAAGAGGAGGTAGGCCTAAGTGATTTAGGAGCACAAGTCCTGCTAACTGTCACAGGACCTTGCACTCCCTGGGCATGAATGCACTTTTGAAAATCCTGTACTTCGTGTGCTGGCCTGCCCTTTGACCCAGAGGTTGTGACCTCTGTAGCTAGCAGGTGGATTTACTTTGATGATGTGCAGCTTGGGCAGCAGGTTGCAGTCAGCTAACGTCAGCCTGTTCCCATCCAGGAACTTCCTGTTGGAGACCAGAACTTCCTCGGTACTGTCCTGGTCGATTTCTTCAGGGAGTGGGTTGTTCAGGTAGTTATCCAGGCGTTTGAACTCCCTCAGCAAAGCCTTCTCAAAATCTGCACCCAAGGAGAAACTGCAGTGTTAGTGTGAAAGATCTTGAGCAGATTCTGCTCTCACACCCACCAGTTTTACTGCAACTCCATTGATTTATTAGAGTTACTTTTGATCTACACCAGCCCAACTGAGATCACAATCAGGGCCCCTGGCATGAGATAATGAACCTGCCCCAATGTGTAGGTATAGACACAATCCGCACCCCTGCCCCCACCAAAAAAACCTCCACCTTCATAGACATGTCCCTGATATTTGTACCATTGAGCTGGGCCATACTTGAAAAGGGGTTTTCACCTGGGACCACTGTTGGGATTTTGGTGGAGAAACCCTGGAATTTATCCTTTCGGCACCTTTCAAAGAGCTTTAGGATCTGAACATGCCCCTAATACGTATTGCCACCTTCTCTGAGAGGGACTGATTAGAGGGGGTTGGCCAAACCAGTGGTAGACCGCCTCCCCAAGCCCAGATCCACCAAACACAGTGTGGTGTCCCGCTGCCCCCAGTAAGGTGTGCCAGAACTGCTCAGAGTGTGTACAGAACAGGGCTCTGTGCAGGCAGAGCTATCAGAGATGCTCCTTTAGCAGCCACCTATCCTGATGCTATGCTGCTTCCAGGCCTTTACAGCACAAGCTATGGATCATGATCCTCAAATGGCGCTGGGTGAAAGGCAGGGTTGCTTCTGTCCTTCCACTTTATTGCTTTAATTGCCAGGGGCATCACTTGGGCGGGTGGAGTGTGGGAGAGAGCGGGGACTCCAGCCCAGCCATAGGATGCCCTCTCAAAGAGTGGGAATCCTGCACACAGGAGTTGTCACAAATACTCAGCACCTCTAGATCCCTCCCCCCCGCCACTCTCCTGGAGGTTCTGTAGCTCCCATTCTGTGCACCGACATCCCCACCTTCATGGACTGTGAACAGCTGAGACACCCTCTGGATCCCCCTGGCTAAGCGAGCTATTTTTCTAATAGGTTTTGCTTCAGGATCCAGGGAAGTAAATTTCCAGGGGAATGATGGACTCAGAATAATAAGTAAAAATACCCCAGGGTTCCTTACTCTCATTTGCTTCCTTGCGGGGATTCTTGATGTATGCAGAGAACTTGGCAAAGATGTTGCTGCCCACATCAAAGGACTCCTTGTATTTGGGGCTCAGGTGTGGATACCTTAAACAGATAATTGCGAAGAGTCATATATGGAGAATTCACTCTGCCATTAGCAGGATACTCAGCTGCATTCTCCTCTAGTGACTATACAACCCACAAGCACTGAGATGGGTTCAAAAGCATAAAGCCCTGCAATGATCAGCCTCATCTAGCTTCCTGCCCAAGGGATAGAGGGAAGCTCTGATGGCACTTCCAGGATGCTGGCTTCAGACAGGTGTGCACGGATTGGCACGGAGGGGGAGATGGAAACTCACACAGCACCCATGGGGAAATGCCTTTTGTTCTCGAGGTATCCCAGTATACCCTGCATGCCAATATTAGCTCAGCTGTTGTGTTAGGCCCAGCCCGGCACTAGCCCTAAGATGGGCTTTGCCAGACTCAGGGTCTGTCAACACTGCAGTCAGAGCAGGAAATGCAGCCTGTGTAGACAGACCCAAGCCGGTTCTGATCTAGCTAGCTCTGGCAGCAATAGCAGCAAAGCTGTAGCAGCACAGGCTAGCAGCTCCAGTACCTATCCAGTGGTCTGAGGTGAGGCATGAGTAAAGAAGGTTGAAGGGTGCCCCAAAATAACACTGTTGCAGGTACCAAAACCTCTCCTGGCAGGGGGTGCTGTTCTGTAACTAGACCTGACCATCTGAGCAGGTAATATGCTTTTTCCCATGAGTCTGTTTGTCACAGTGTGGCTGTCCCCTTTAAGGAGAGCAACCCCAGCTCAGCCCACCTGTAGGTCATTAATGCCATGCCCAGGCGGCTGGTTGGCAGCTAACGAGTTCCTGGACCTGAGGAAAGGTAGTTCAGCTGGCGGCGGGTGCTACTAGAGGAGGTTCTCCAGGAGATCAGCACTACTGCTGGCTGAGCTTTCCCAGAGCAGGAGGGGGACTGGCGGACTCTGAAATGCAAGGGAAGTAAGCCTGCTTGGATTATTACTCAGGCCATAAAGGAGGCTGTGGGACTCCTGAGCTTAGGGGAAGAGGCTTGAATTAGCTCCCAGAATAAGGGAAAGACTTGAGAGGCTAAAGAGCTTTGTACTCTGTACAGGAGTTAATCCATAAGCCGTTGGTCCAAGTGCTCTCGTCTGGGAGAGGAGAGGGCAGGACTGCACCATGCCACTGCACTGAGTTGAGACTCACACCTGCCTCATCTCTGTGCTGTGCCTGCTGGGCTGAAAGCTGTTAGGTGAGTGAGGATGGAGAGCAAAGCCTCAGTGTTTCATGTGCTCAGCAGTCGCCCAGTGAAATGCTTGAGCCTTGAGTGTTGGTGTGTCCCATGGTCGCTAAGGGTGCACTCCTCCAGAGGCATTTCAGCCCCTAACTTCCACAGGAATCAGGCCTCTCAGGCCAGGGCTTTCAGAGGGGCTCAGCCCCCGCCACCATAGACAGATTTGCAAAAGATCCCAGCATCCAACATGCACCCAATGTGCTGAGCTCATTTGCAGATCTGGCCCTAGGACTTAGAGGATACCTTGGATTCCTCTAGCATGAGCTCCTGGAGTGCCCGCATACCAGCTTGCTTGGGACGTGGGTGCAATCTGGAAAGGGACATGCAGTGATGACCTCTAGCTCGGTATGTCCCAAAGCCTGATTAAGCACAAAGGGGAGTTTTCAGGGCAATACGGAGCTGAAGGAGGAAACCCAGGCTAGAATTCTGCTCCCTGCTATCCAAAGAGTGTCGCTTTGGGTTCCATCCAGACAGCCATGCAGCCAGCAACAGCTGGTAACTCATCAGGGGCGTGGGGGGGAAGACTCGAGGGAGCCATGCAACTTTCTACAGCTCAGGATCTGGCCTAAAGCCCCAGCTGTGAACTGTTCCGGCCCTTTAAGGTGTCTCCTGTTTACCACTGCAGCGAACAGCCGGGGAGAGAGCCAAGAGTGAGTGCATCATAACCGCCCAGCCAGGAGCTGGCTGCATTCCTAACCCCTGCGCTGGAGTGTTCGCCTTGGCTCAGCTACATGCACCTGCCCCTTTCAAAAACAAGCAGAAAAAAGGTTTTCAGATCCCTTCCCCTCCCCTGCTTCAAAAATAACGGCATCTGCTTCTTGGGTCTCTAAACCAATCCACCTGCATGTTCTCACCACATCCCCCAGCCCTGTGACTTGCCTGTCGAGCCCCTTTCCCTCTTTGCCTGCATCCAGAGATCACACAGTGAATTTCCTTCAATTGTGTTATCTCACAGGCCAAACTGTTTCCTTGCTGCTTAGCTATTCATAGAGGAAGGGGGTGGGGGGTCACAACCTTAAACCAACTGTCTCACACTAGGCAAAAGCCTATCTCTGCTTCTTCCCAGGGACACACAGCCGTACCTTGGCCTGAGCAATACCTTCATGGAGAGAGCAATACATTGCTCAGAGCAAGGAACTAGAACCAGGGCTCCAACATTCTACTCGCTGCCACTGGCTCCCAGTCCCTCTCTGTGCCTCTGTCCGTCCCCCCGCCACACAAGATAACAAGATGAGTACCATTGTTGAACTGATCGATGTTTGCAAAGTGCAAGGAGTGAGAGGGGAGGTGGGGGAAGCCCAGAATTCGGTAAGTGCAATGGCCATTACTGCACCCAGGCCATTCGAGCTTTGCCATAGCCACGGATCTAGGCCCAGTGTTCTGACCTGGTGGCAGTTCACATCTCCTGGCCGGAAGGTGGCAAAGAAGTACATAATACTATGATATTAAATACTTAGGAGGTGCCAGCATCTGCTCCAGGAACTCCTCGATCTTAATGAAGTCTGTTTTCAGCTCCTTGTTGAACAATAAGAATGGAGGGTTGGTCCCCGGAGCCAGAGATTTCAGTTCTTCAGGTTTCCTGAAATGAATTTAAAAAAAAAAAAAAAAAAAAAAGAGGGATTCACTGCGGAGGCGAAGGCCTCACTGCAAGTGCAGTGTCACAATCTCATCTCATCACCACGCACAACCACCAAAAAGAACATAGAATGGCAGGACAGGAAGGGATCCTGAGAGGTCATCTAATTCAGCTCCCTGCACTGAGGCAGGACCAGTAAACCTAGAACATCCCTGACTGGTGTTTGTCCAACCTGCTCTTAAACACCACATGGTGAAGGCATCAAATAGTGAGAGACACAGATTAGTACATGGAGGAGACACAGTGGTGAAAAGGAATCATGGGCCCCTTGTTTTAGAGCCAGAGCCATGCTGGTCAGGAGAGGGAGCGCCCTAGATAAAGGGCCAAATTCTACCCTGAGTTCACAGCTCCCATTGACTTCACTGGCCATTGGGACATCCATCTTTGGCAGCCCATGGGATGTGTAGTCATTTCAATTTGCCAAGAGGGCTGACTGCCATCTTGTCATGGCCCTGTCACTACAGGACATCTTGCATGAATATCCATGGACAAATGTTTGTTGTTTACACTGTGTCCCCAATTGCTTAAGGTACAATGGCCTGAACTGTTGATTTTGGGGCCAAATTCCCTGCAGGCTTATCCCCTGTGTAATTCCAGGGAGGTCAGCGGCGGGGAGGTGAATAAGTGAGGTGAGAATTTGGTCACAGCTAGACCTCGTAATGATGCCAGTCAACTACATCTATGCCAGTGACGTGGCAGATGTAATGAAAGGGAACGTGATGCTGACAGTGGGAAAGATCTGAAGTGTAGATTGAAGAGCAATTGAGCCATATGACATTAAGATTTTGTTTCAGAGTTGCAGCTGTGTTAGTCTGTATCCGCAAAAAGAACAGGAGTACTTGTGGCACCTTAGAGACTTTGTTGGTGCACACAAACCAAGTTTGAGTCCTGCTGTGTACTCTGGATGTCTCACTGGCAAGAATTACCTCTGTTTCCTTACCTTGTCATGTCCACTGTGGTCACGTTGAATTTGACACCTTTGAGCCACAGAACCATGAAGAGACGCTGGCAGAAGGGACAATTCCCAATGTTCTCGCCATCCAGTCCAGCCTGCAGAAGAAGCAAAATAGACCAATGCTGCTCACTGGGCATCAGATGTCTCCCACAGCTGGGCCTCTGCAAATGGCTTTGGGCAAGGAGCTGCTAGCACAGCTCCGGGCTTGGTAAACAGGCAGTGGCAGCATAACAGGTGATTCACTGGTTTCATTGGGAGTTAGGCCCAGATCATCAAAGATGCCTTTCTCTCCATTTTTTTAAAAAAGGAGATTCAATGCAACATTATAGTTGAGATTTCAAATGGACCAGAAATGGCAGATGCTCAGATGGTTCTCATAGCAATTATAATCTAAGTCACATGGCACATTTATAGTCTATCTAGATATAGGCCCAGGCTACACCATTTGCATATGTGTTTAGGTTTTTTAAGGGATATGTTAGGATTCAGGAGTCTAGCCCATCCCATTAAACAGAGAGACACCTAAGCATGAAATTCAGATCTAGGTTTGTGTCTGTATTTTGGAAATCCCTTCCCAGAAGTCTGGGGGTGGTTAGAGGTTGAGGGTCCATTACAGAGAAAGGGCATCAGGTTGATTGAAATTACATGGGGAAGATGAAGGGGAGAGGTGGGGGAAGCTGAGTGCATAGACAGCCCAGTACTGGGGAAGTGCAGTGGCCACTACTGTACCCATGCATTTCTGAGCTTTGCTGGGGCCATGGATGTAGGCCTAGCATTCTGATCTGGTGGCAGTTCACAGCTCCTTTGCACAACTGTGAATGATCACACATGAGGCAAAGCAGGAAGTAATTAGCCCCTAGTACATTAACTTCACCCAGACTTGGGGAGCTAAGTCAGTGGAGTTGTGTTGGGGGGGAGTTATAAGTTATAGGTGGCAGTGGCCATAGGCTGGATTCACTAGCCCAAAAAGCGTGCATTGAACCCCTCCAGTGCATACAAAAGCAAACATAACATTATCAAAAAGAAAAGGAGTACTTGTGGCACCTTAGAGACTAACAAATTTATTAGAGCATAAGCTTTCGTGAGCTACAGCTCACTTCATCGGATGCATCGGATGCTGTAGCTCACGAAAGCTTATGCTCTAATAAATTTGTTAGTCTCTAAGGTGCCACAAGTACTCCTTTTCTTTTTGCGAATACAGACTAACACGGCTGCTACTCTGAAACATAACATTATCAAGTCACACTTTAGCAGCCCTCTGAAAGACTGAATTTAATCTAGCTATTTATACCACCCTTGTCACCTTGGTATCTGAGCACCTGAAATGCACCAACATTGATTGTCATCAGAGCAGGTGGGCCATGCCCCTAGTGGGGCTCCTGGGTTCATGAACCATGAACAAACACCGCTCACAATGATTATTTTGTAAGTCAGTACAATATTGTTTCTGTTTCCTGGTGGGAGCTGGGTCAGAGGGGAAGGCAATATGAAAGCTCTCTGTGCCCCTTGCTGCCATATTTTGGAAAGCCTGTCTCTAGAAGCTGGATTGTCAGGGGCTCCTGAGACAGGAAGCGCGAAAGGGAGGGGGAGGCTGGTACACTCAGGACTGGTGGTAGCAGTCGGGGAGGGAGGCACAAAAGGAGGATGGAGTTTGATAATGGATTCAACAGGAAGGGAGGCTCCTCACTGGCAGGAGGAAAAACTCAAGAGGGAGGGTGTGGGAGAAAATGCACTAACGTGTTCCAGGAAAACAGTAGTTTGTTTTCTTTTCGCTGTTCACTTGCTGATTTAAAGGGACAAGGCATAAATTCCCAAAGGCTCAGATTTTCCATGAACCAGAGAAATAATTCCCTTTTTAAAAACGAAAGTCAGCCTTTAGCCAGTGCAACAAAAATGAAAAACACTGCAAGCCTACTGGGCAAGTACTGGGGCTACCTTGTCAGACACAGATTACACCCCTCATTCTCTGTAGAAATCCTAATAAACAAATACATCTAGACAGGCTCCTCCAGGAGTCTTGCATGTGTTTGGAAGGCTCTGGGTTGACTCCAGCCCAGGTCAGTATAGGAGAGGTGGGATCGTTCAATACGAGGCTATAATAACTCTCAAACTGATGTCCCCTTCTCCAAGTGGGGTTCTACTCTGAAAAGTGACTGTAATAATGCCAGCTGAGGGGTTCCACATTTATAAATCCATAAGATGGGCTCCTTCTCGTGCATCTGCAGGCCACACTAGGCTCTCAGGGTGACATTTTCAGAAGTACCTAAGGGTAGATTTTTAAAGGTTGTTAGGCCCCTAACTTGCTGGAATTGGTCAGCTCCAATGTCTACACAGCAATCTTACAGCCCCACAGCCCGAGCCCATCAATCAGGTGGCCCAGGCCAGCCGCAGGGGTTTTATTGCAGTGTGGACATACCCTTAGGCACTGAGGGAGTCTCAGTCCCATTGAAAGTCAAGGGCCAGACTTTAGAGGTGCTCAGGTGCCTAAAGATGCAGCTAGGTGCCTAAGAGGTACTTTAAAAATCCCACACAAGTTAGGCACCCAACTCCCATGGGCTTTCAGTGGGAGTGAGGCACCCAGCCTGCTTAGGGCTTTCGGAAATCCCACTAGGTATCTGTCTGCAACTTTAGGCTCCTGTACCTACATAGCTTGGAAAATCAGGCCCCTGCTCACATAGGCACCTTTGGAAATTTTACCCTGATCCATCTCATTCTTATAAGGCAACTAGTGCATCAGAATTAAACCAAGGAAAGTTGATGGTTTAAATAAACAAAATGGCAATTTAAAAATGTTCCCCCCTTACCTTTACTATGCTGAAAAGAAACTATTCAAATGAATATTCTCCCAAGAGTATTTTCTGTTACCATTTCTGATCAAACAGCTGTGTAATCAATAATTTCCATCTCAAAAGTCATATGGAACAAGAATAAGCCACTAGTCACTATAAGGCCTCAGCACCGCAAATGCATACATGCCTAATTTTAAGCCCCTGAGCATTTCCACCCAAGTCAGTAGGACTATTCAGAGACTGAAAGCCAAGCCCATGTGTTTGCAGGACTGTGCCCTCTTGCTGCTGAAGCATATACCATTTACGGAAGGGGGGGAGGGGGATCAGAATAAAAGAATTAAGAGAAATGGAGTAATTTAGGTCCAGATCCTCAAAAGTATTTGGGTGCTTAACTCCTATGTGTTAGACAAACAATGAAATTATGGAAACAAAGGTAGGCCAAATGGGATGAACTGATTAAATATGAACAAATGAATTAATATGATTTTTAAAAATCAATTTGTATATCTACCAGCACTCACAAAAAGAAAAGGAGTACTTGTGGCACCTTAGAGACTAACAAATTTATTTGAGCATAAGCATTCGTGAGCTACAGCTCACTTCATCAGATGCTGTAGCTCACGAAAGCTTATGCTCAAATAAATTTGTTAGTCTCTAAGGTGCCACAAGTACTCCTTTTCTTTTTGCGAATACAGACTAACACGGCTGCTACTCTGAAACCTACCAGCACTCAGACGTTCTTCTGCCTCACCTCCACTTCATGCCCTTCTCTGCTGTGTTTGTCACCCTCTCTTTTAATTGGTGTGTAATAAAATAATTTGGACTGCTCGCAAAATTCTACTTGTTGATTTTAAAAAAGGTAATAACTAAAATCTTTTCAAATAGTCATATTTACAAATGAGGAAACTCTTCTGGGTGCTGAAAGCTTAGAGAGCTTTATTGCCTTTCTCCGAGACCTTTACTACTGCAGAGAACTGAAAAAATACCAAACCCATAAACCTAAGGTGGAGACTGGCTACCCTATAGCCACTGATAATGGGAAGCTGAGCTTTTCAGTGCTAGATGGCTGATTCGGATTCAGACTAGGCCACAGACTGCTGCAAGTCATTACCTGCTGATTTATGGAGACCTATTTGCAAGGAGTGAATGGTCTCCTAATTCCACAGCTACAATACAAGTGGTACTGAAAGAATGGTGACAGGTTTCAGAGTGGTTGCCGTATTAGACTGTATCAACAAAAAGAACGAGGAGTACTTATGGAACCTTAGAGACTAACAAATGTATTTGGGCATAAGCTTTCATGGGCTAAAACCTACTTCATTAGATGCATGGAGTAGAAAATACAGTAGGAAGAGATAGATATATATATATATATATATATATATATATATATATACAGAGAACATGAAAATATGGGGGTTGCCTTACCAACTCTAATGAGACAAATCAAATAAAGTGGGCTATTATCAGCAGGAGGAAAAATCACTTTTGTAGTGGTAATCAGGTTGGCCCATTTCAAACAGTTGACAAGAAGGTGTGAGTAACAGTAGGGGGAAAAATTAGCATGGGGAAATACTTCTTAGTTTGTGTAATGACCCATCCACTCCCAGTCTTTATTCAGATGTAATTTGATGGTGTCCAGTTTGCAAATTAATTCCAGTTCTGCAGTTTCTCACTGGAGTCTGTTTTTGAAGTTTTTTTGTTGAAGAATTGCCACTTTTAGGTCTATAACTGAGTGTCCAGGGAGGCTGAAGTGTTCTCCAACTGGTTTTTGAATGTTATAATTCTTGACGTTTGATTTGTGTCCATTTATTCTTTTGCATAGAGACTGTCGGGTTTGGCCAATGTACATGGCAGAGGGGCATTGCTGGCACATGATGGCATATATCACGTCATACTAGTGCAATTTGCAATTTGATAAATGGACCCTTACAATACACTCCTGAGCTGAAAGGAGCTCTCCCTGCCATTGCAATGGGGGCAGCCATATCATCCAGGCTTGAGAGTTCAGTGACAGCTAAGGAACAGCTGCTGGGGAGGGAGAGCGACAGACACAGAAAGATTATTGGTTGGGTGACCCAAAGAGAGGACCAATCTTGCAGACCAAGGGGGAGTGAAGGGATAGAAATTGATTGGAGCAAAGTGCCAGAGTGAGGGCACAGGAAAGATCTATATTTTTTCTATTCTTTTACAAATTAATCCAGAGCTGGGTAATGTTAGACAGAGCTGAATTTTAACAACAGAATGACGATTGTAGAAAAAAGCCAATCCAGTGACAGACAGACAGATCCTTAACTCATATAAATTGGTGTAGCTCCACCAATTTCAGTGGCACTGCACTGATCCATAGCAGCTGAGGATTTGGCTCTTAGTTTAACAGTTAAGGCAGTGGCCAGTCCATCACCAGTTCTGACACAGACTTCCTGTGTGACCTTGGGCAAGTCACTTCAAGTCAGATTTTTAAAGGTATTCAGGCACTAATCCCCCTGGAAATCAAGGGAAATTCGGTGTCTTTAAAATACATCCTTAATGTCTTTGTGCCTCTCTTCCCCATCTATAAAATGGAGATAATCATTCCTTTCTCCCACCCTGTCTGTCTTGTCTTCACCACAAAGTTGACTCGAGTTATAAATCAAGTCCCATCCAGACACAAAACCCTTGACTCTAGTGTGATGATGCTGTTACTTCCTGTAGACGAGCCCAAGTGTGGGTATAGGGTAAAGCTCAAGTTAGTACAACTTGTCAGCTGCTGGTGTGACCACTCTGCAGTGTGAATGTAGGCTAGCGTCACTCGAGTCCTGATAGTCC
Organism: Dermochelys coriacea; assembly: GCF_009764565.3. Classification (NCBI taxonomy): domain Eukaryota; kingdom Metazoa; phylum Chordata; order Testudines; family Dermochelyidae; genus Dermochelys; species Dermochelys coriacea. The sequence continues at coordinate 59,618,962 of NC_050076.1, forward strand.
TCTGATGCCTTCCCACAATTCCCCATGTACCCAGAAAGGAGAGGCAAGTTTCCCCACAACCCACTGACAAAGAGATCATAGAGTGGCTCAGCTTACAATAATGCAAAGAACCATCGGATGGCCCCCAACAGCCATCATGCCACACATGAGTGAATGCAATGTATGCTGGTGTGGACACAACAACTCAAGTGTTAGTCCTCCGTTTGACTGTTGTCACGTACGTGAGGCTAACTTCAGAGTGGTAAATTGAGTGTGGCTAACTCAAGTGAACTGCAATGAAGACATGCCCAGGGGCCATGCCAGGGACTGTCTCTTACTATGTGTTTGTACAGTGCCTGGCTCAACAGCATATGCCTCTGGAATAGAAATAATGATCACAAATAATAGCTTTTACCATCTGAAGATGCATGAGTTACAAGGAAGAAAAATCAAGACCAAGAAGTTCTCAATAGATCTTCAGGAACTGCCACTCTGGGAACATTAGCAAAGGTAGGTAAAAGGGCAGCTGCATCACACCATCCATGTCCTATGGGTCAATATCTCTGCCAGGAGACTAACCAGGCGCCAAGCACCCAGTCCTGTAAGGTGCTTGGAACTACATGTTCAACACCTTGCGGGAAGCACTCAGCATCTCACGGGATTCTTCTCCCCCACAAAACAGGGTCAGGGTTTAAGGACAGATTCTCTCCCACCAACACTGGTGTGAATGGGATGTAATTCTAAAGTTACTCCAGTGTTACTTGGGGAGCAGGATCTGGCTCTTGATCTAGAGAGGTGCTGAGTGCCTGCAACTCCCATTGGGATCTGTGGTTGCTCAACACCCCTTTAGATCAGACCCTGTTTCATTAAAGCCTGCCTGCCAAAGATGATTAAAACACAGAGACTGTTATGGTAGGGGACTGTTAGTTTACCACCAAAATACTTGTTCCAAGGGGGTTTTTTATTGCTAAATTAAGTAAGTTTTAGGGGAAGTACTGACTAAACCTTTGTTTTCTGTTTCTCTTCTCTAATAAAAAGCCCCTTGATTCTGATGCAGTTTTGAAACAATCTTGTGTATCATATTCCTGCCTCTCCCTAAGATAGTTAGGGACTAGCTAGGTAACAGTGATAAAACAGGGAACCACAGAAGCATTGAATTCACCAGCAAAATACCTTGGGCCAAGTTTGGTTTTAACAATTGAAGGACAGTAAACAGGAAATGATCTTAATGAAGTATCTATGTTCAGCAACTTAACCTAGGCTTTGAGAGGTTAAGGACAGATAATATCTTTTACCTAACCCTGAATAGTTTTACTTTGGACAGTCCTGTACATCAACAATGAGAGTGGAGACTGAGTCCCTAGATTTCTAACATAGACCGTGATAGCCTTCTGTTATTTGCTGTGGGAAAGATTCATTGTAATAGTTGGGGAATAAAACCTTCTATCTCATTTAAGTGAGCTGTAGCTCACGAAAGCTTATGCTCTAATAAATTTTTTAGTCTCTAAGGTGCCACAAGTACTCCTTTTCTTTTTGCGAATACAGACTAACACGGCTGCTACTCTGAAACCTCTCATTTAAATGACACTTTTAGAACATTAAACATTTCTTTTTAAAAGACTCATAATCTCAACAATATTTGCAGCCTGAAATCTTGAGCATTTGCTGTTTGCATCAAAATGCCCTAGATAAAGTCACGTGTTGTTCTATTACTGTGATGGTGTAATCAGTGGCCAGCCAAGTAACAAGCACAGGGCCGGGGAATTTAAAGTTATGGAAGTTGTTCAGGGTCATGTTTCTCTCAGACATTCATTTGGAAATTCAAGATATCTGATTTATTTATTGCTCTCTCCACTTTTGCTAAGAATGTTTTGAAGAGGGGAGTTGAAGTGTTCCAAAGGAAATCGTCCCCAAAGCACTTAACTGAGGGGAAAACATTTCTACAACAAAACAGCCTTCAGCTGAATAATTGACACATACAGAGTAAAAGAGAGGCAGAGCAGTTCAGAGAGTCTGTCTTGCAATCACAACTTGGAAAGAAGCAGAAATTGAATGAATGTGTTTGTATTATTGTCTGTTATCTCTTCTGGACAGGATCACGCCTTATCGGTCTCTGTAAGGCACATGCCATATTTACACTGCTGTACATATGATTTATATCAGCATAACAACAATTAACAACACAACATCACACCAAAAGAACTTGATCCCCTTGATAACTTTATAACCTGACAGTTCCTTTGGCACCATGAAGTAGAATGCATAGATCCCTGCAGAGCCTAGACTCGGAATTCCTCCAGTCTGGGCATGCTTGGCACCCTTTTCTGCCAACCGCTGTGCACACACACCTGTAGTCACGGGTCTATCTGACCATATGTACCGCTGACAATTGCAAATGGGACAATGCCCCCACTCTGAAATGATAAAGCACTTGCAAAAAAATCTGCAGGTAACTTCATCAAAAGTAACTGGTGAGTTCAGTGGGTCATTGTCCTTCCTGCCTGGCATGAATCCAGTGGGCAGAATTCATAAGCGTACATGTCTCTGAAACTCACCTTCACAAAAAGCTCAATCTCGGGCTCCTTCCGAGGGCTGTGCCACTGGCTTGCCATCCTCTCTGCTTGTTCAAACTGCTAGCCGCTCTCCACTGCAACAAGTTGCTCTGTTCTCTGCTGTTATTGAACCTCTGAGTGGAAGCAGGTGGCGATCCAGTGGGAGAGCAGTTGGTGTACGGTGAAGGACCTCTCTAATGAAGATATACCAAGCCCCGTTGCCAGCTTCACTTACCAATGGGCAGTTCTATCGTGGCTCTTTTCCTTCCTCCTCCTGAGTTCTGAACTGAGGAGGAGTGACAGAGTGTGTGCTGCAGCTGCTGGAGGGGCAAGGGTATTTCCACAAGGGCCTCCCAGTTGTGACTCAGCATCCTAATCTATCAGAGAGCATGCATGAGGTCCCCCTGTCAGCTATCAAGCAGACCAGATGCTGCCCTGAGCTCTCTCTGAGCCGTGGGCTCATGTCCCAGAAAAGATCCTTCCACTTCTGTTACTGTAACCTCCCACCCATGAGATCTTTTATCACAGGAAATGGGCTGGAAGTGTCTTGTGCTTCATCAGTTGGAGAGATCACTTATCTAATTATCCTTTCCAGGAGGCAAAAGTCCCCAGCTCCAGAGCACATCCTTCCCTACCCCACAACTCTCACTAAGAGAAAGCAAGCGTTGTTGGGAGAGACCTCAGATTCACCGATAAAAGAGGCCTATTTCCCTCTACTAGGCACAACTTTAAAATACATAGTAACTGCCTTAAACATCAACATCTGAGCAGGGCCCATACTGGCAGCTCAGATATGAATCTCTCTCCGCCCTTTGGGGAAAGCCCCAGAGATCCAGGGAAGGGTCTGAATTTCATACCTCTGGCCTCTCACTTTTGTGGGCTGAGCTAGAACCCCAGATGTGAGCAACCCCCAAATCGGCAGGAGTTTCAATTCTGATCCTGATCTGAAGCTGTGGCTCTGGCTCATCTCCTCTGGATTAAGTTCACTTTCCATGTGTTATTCCCCCATTTCCTTAGAGAGTTTCATGGATTTGTCAAGGATATTTGTGTGTATCATCAAGGGCTGCGTGACAGGGGAGAGGTGGGGATCTGCTTGGTCCATAGTAAACAAGGGAATATCTCCAGGTGTCCCCTGCCCTAGCACCGGTCGCGCAGGAGAGGGAATGCTTGGTGAAATGGAGGGGAACAATGGTTCGGGGGAGTTCTGGCCCCACACCCAGGAACTTAGGAGAAGCTGGAGAATTTTACTGTCTGCCCTCCACACTCTGTCCTTTGCTGATTGGGGGCTGCTGGGACAAAGAGTTTGCTTTGGCCCAATGAAAGTCCATCACAAATAGATCAGCTCTTCAGACAAAAACACGGAGGTTGAGGATGGCTCCTTCTCTTTGGCCCAGAGACTCCCAGAGACCAATAGGGGGCGCTGCTGCTTTCCTTGCAGCACAGGATTGGGGGAAGTGACTGCCCTATGCCTTAGCAGGGAATCTCTCAATCAGACTCAGCGTAAGAGCCTAGTACTGGAGATGATGTAGTGTCCCCCCACTACAGAAGAGATGTGAACAAATTGGAGAGAGTCCAGTAGAGGGCAACGAAAATGATTAGGGGGCTGAGGCACATGACTTATGAGGAGACGCTGAAGGAACTGGGCTTGTTTAGTCTGCAGAAAAAAAGAGTGAGGAGGGATTTGATAGCAGCCTTCAACTACCTGAAGTGGGGGTCCAAAGAGGACAGAGCTCGGCTGTTCTCAATGGTGGCAGATGACAGAACAAGAAGCAATGGTCTCAAGTTGCAGTGGGGGAGGTCTAGGTTGGATATTGGAAACACTATTTCACTAGGAGGGTGGTGAAGCACTGGAATGTGTTACCTAGGGAGGTGGTGGAATCTCCTTCCTTAGAGGTTTTAAGGTCAGGCTTGACAAAACCTTGGCTGGGATGATTTAGTGGGGAATTGGTCCTGCTTTGAGCAGGAGGTTGGATTAGATGACCTCCTGAGGTCTCTTCCAGTCCTAATATTCTATGATTCTATGAAGTTATTTCATTAGAAAACATGACCAACTTGCTTTTTCTCCAGAAGGGAAGGATGTTGTTACTGGCTGGCTGCCCTTCCCTTCCCCCTCCCACCCTCACCCTGGGATTCCTGATTAGAGCTAGAGCATCTACCAGGAAAACAAAAGTGAAGCCTCTCCATTACAGCAGGGGGCAATTTATTGGATGAAACTTTTTTTCAATGAAAAATGTGGATTCAGGTTGATCACACCATGTCGTGAATTCAGGTCAAATTCACCGAATTGTTTCAGTTTAAAAAAAAACTTGGAAAGAAGCCAAAACATTTCCATTTGGGCTTTGAACTGACTTGTTTCAAATTTCACTTCACGCTGACTTTAAAAAAAGTTAAAAAATACCTCCGCTCAAAACCAAGCCATTTCCTCCCACCTGAAACTAAACTTCATTGACTTTTCCCATGTGGCCACTGAACCAAAAACTCAGTTATTTTCACAGATATCCTGCCAGCCCTCATACTTCAGGACATAGGCTGAGCCCCAGCAAGGGTCAGAGAATAATGCTTCTGCCTGGAACAGCATCGCACACTTCGGTATTGTAGCAGCAGCACCCACTGTCAGCCACAGTGAAAAGTGCTGGTCGATTCTACTCTGGACAAGCCCCAGCCTTGGAATCAGGGGAGCTGTGCTCTGTAATGATAGCTGCTTGCAGTTATGCTATTCAGCAACTAGGGGGGCTATACTGAAAATTTCAGAAAGGCTGTGGGACTAAGCAAAAATGGAGGCTTCATAGATTCCAAGGCCAGAAGAGACCATGTAGGCTATGTCTACACTAGGAGCTTGGGGTATGATTTCCCTGCTCGTGTACATATACTCACACTAGCTCTCATCAAACTAGTGTGAGTATAAATGGCAGCATAGCTGCAGTAGTATTGGTAGCAGCAGTGGGAACACGGATTAGTCGTGTACCCACCGGTTTCAGGTAGGTTTGTCCTAGGCATGGAAAATCAGTGCCTTTGCTGCTGCTACCAAGGCTATACTGCTATTCATGCTCATGCGAGCTCACTGAGAGCTAGCATGCATGTGTACATGAGGGGGGAATCGCACCCTAAGCTCCTAGGGTAGACATTACCCTGGTCTGACCGCCTGTACTACACAGGCAATAGAACTTCCCCCAAAAAATTCCTATTTGAACTAGAGCACATCTTTTAGAAAAACATGCAATCTTGATTTAATTTTAAGAGGACTGTTGCCCCCTTACTAACATTCAGTGGGGCTGTTTTAGTTGCTAGCTCTCAGTACTAAAAAGAGGGAAGGGTTGATGGGGAATCAGGACCCTGAGACTGACAGCCCCCAGGAACAATGGGGAGAGGCCAGTGCTCCAGGTCAGCCTGAATGACAGGTCAAGCAGGCTAATCAGGGAGTCAGGAGATCAGGGAAGTCCCATCCTCTGTGTGAGCTGGATTTGCCTGGGTCAGACAGAGTAGGGCCAAGCTAAGGAGAAAGCTGGGGAGCAGAGCTGTGCCAGGTCCAGAGGGACCAGAAAAGCAGCCCAGAGAACACAGATCCTGTGCTGGGAGCAGAGCTGCAGCCCCAAAGCCAGAGGCACAGCCCAGAGAGAGCAGACTTGCCCTGGGAGCAGAGCTGCACCAACCAGAGCCAGAGGTGCCAGAAAAACAGCCCAGGAAGCAGGTCAGTACTGGGAGCAGAGTCACAGAAGCAGCCTACAGAGCAGACCTGTCCTGGGAGCAGAGCTGCAGCAACCAGAACCAGAGGGGCCAAAGAAGCAGCCCAGGGAGCTGGAGGCAGAGCAGCAGCAGCAGCAGTGCAGAGACAGAGCGGTGGAGCTGGGGCTGGAGCAGTCCGGAGCTGGGTGCGGTGAGCAGCTGGGGAGACCAAGGGGGACCCTGGGCAGCAGGCCCAGCACAGGGAGATGTCTCAGCCAAGGGGCTCTGCAGGCCAGGCATGGATCATAACCCCGACAGGGCGGGTGCAACACTGGGAAGAAGGGTCCTACCTCTTAAAGCCTGAGAGTGTGTGGCCACCACCAGAGCGAGTGTCCAACCCACAGCATCCCTGCAGCACAGCCAGGGCCTGAGAAGAAGGCCTGGGACTTACAAGGAACAGACTGTGAACTGCCCTGACATTGCAGAGACACTGTTTGTGATGTTCCCTGCCACAGAGCGGGTTGATGTGTTTCCTTTAACCTTTCCCATTTTTCCTTATTCTTTTTAAAATTGATTGTTGATTAAATAACTTGCATTTGCTTTAACTTATATGTAATGGTCAGTGGGTCAGAGAAGTGCCCAGTGCAGAGAGAGTACCCCGAAGTGGGGACATCCTAGCCCCGTCCTAGGTGACCACAGCAGGGTTGGGGGTCGAGCCCCCCAGGAATCCTGGGCCCAGCCTTGTTGGGGTTACGAGGACTCTGCCAGACAGGAGAGTGGAAAGGGGAGTCCTTAAGGGCAGGGAGGCCACTGGGTAAAGGAAGTGGGAGCGAGGACTCAGATCATTTTGCTGGCCCACTTCACTGGGGTAGTGCAGAAGCCAGGAAAGTTCCCCACAAGAGCGGGACTATTACCCCGCTTACATAATGATGAAGCTGGAAACTCTGATGGAAAGCGGCTTGTTTGGTTTGCTGCTGTTTCCCCCTAATAAGTGCCTGTTGTTTAAGTCAGATGGTGGATTCATCCGCTCTGACATTGACACTGAGTGTGATCTTGGGCTAGTCCCTTCACCGCTCCATGCCTCAGTTTCTCTATCTGTAAGATGGGGGCAAAAATCCCTTTCTAAAGTGCTCTGAGATAATAAGTGCCACGAAAGTGTTAAGTATGCTGAGGATTAGCTCACACCCAGCACACAGCCCCTACTTCCTGTCTTGAATGAGTCACCCCAGAGTTGCAGAGGGAATTCAGAGATTTCTGAAAATGAGCATGCCACCGGTCAGAAAATAGTTATTGTAAGGACATTTTGGTAACCGAAGTTGTTTGCTGCAGTGGAGCGCATGGGACGCATTTCTGCTCAGAGCTCCTGCTGTTATAGCATGGAGCCATAAGACACAACCACTGGTGATACCCTGCAGCTCTGAAGTTGACCTCTGCTGTTCACCTCCTGCCCAAGGTCAGGAAGGAAGAGACACTCTTTGAGGTATCTCACCCACCTCCTGCGGCTGGCCTTACAATAGCCTAGACTCAGGAGATGCTCTTATTGTATATCAGGAGTATTACTTAAACCAATTGTAATGCTGCCCACTCAGAAAGGGAACCTGTGTGTAGGGCACTGAGTTTGTTTCCTTTAGTGCTGACAGCCTCGGTTATCCCCTGCCTGCAGTGGCACTGGCAATGAACTCAGGTAAAACAGATGCAGGACAGCATCTGTATACTGATGTATGACGGCTGTGGGAGACATGAGTTCCCTGGTGTGTAATTATAACAAGTACACTGACAGGCCCCAAGCAACATTTCACTGGGACCAGGGCAAACTCCTAACACTGGCCCCTATCCCATCCCACACAGACACATTAGTTAATGAAAGAAAAAGTACTCTTTGATTTTTGAAATGGCAGAAATAGGCCTTGTCTCTTTACAACTTGCCTTTTCTGGCCTTTTTCATGGCAAAATCACAAACAACTTCACTAAAGTCAAGTTTTCTTACAAGTTCACACTCAATAGACAAAACAGCAAGGTGACCTAAGCCTTCCTGTGCCCTAGTAGATTGGCTGCAGTTTCTGATGAGTGCTAGTTTGCTGAAATGTCTTTCAGCTTCTGCCACAGTCACTGGCAATGTGTAAAAAATTCATAGGGCTATGCACACCTCACTGAAAATTAGTTGTTGTTATGTGCTGTCAATCTCATTAAGTAAGATATGTGGTGGCAGCTTAAGTTTTTTTCCAAAAGTAGACTTGAAACCAGTCTTTTCTCTGTTGAAGGAAGACCTACATTTGAGAAGAAATTCAGGGAAAACTACGGCCGTCAGTATCTTTTGGCATTGACTTTACTAGCTTCTGCATTACTCGGAAATTCGGTGCACAAGACAGAATATGCTTTTGATGAACTGAATCTGTAATGTATTTAGGTCATAATCCTGGAACTTTTAAAAAACATGAATCAGTATGGACTGTGACCCTATTCTCTCCTGTTTCTTGAAAACCTTCCTCTGAGACTGGTGGTGCTGGTGGCGATATTACTCGGCTATCTTGGGAAGTCATTAGATTGGAATCACATGATTCATCTGGCTGCTTGTCTTCATCACTTTTCACAGCCTCTATATTGAAATCCCTTTCACCTTGCTGGTTCTTTCATCCAGTTCCCCAGTTTGTGCATTGCTTGAGCTATACTGTTTATAGGTCTTGTTTGTCTGGAAAAACAGTGTCTTGATTGGAGACCTTTATCTTCTCCCCCCACCCCCCTTTCTTTATACTCCTGACTTTCTGATTTGTATTGATAGCCAGACATGGCAGTATGGAACATATATTAATAACCAGTGACAAATGCTCTCTAGGCACCCTGGAGGTACTATTCCCTGTCCCTGGGATCTTGTCTTAGCCCTTCTAGGCACCCTGGAGGACCAGCTCCCTGTTCGGAATATTGCTTCTGTTAAGTAGCTCTGGTAAATGTCAGCAGATCTTGCTAGATCTGGATACTGCATGGATACAAACAGACTCACTGGGATGATATAATTAACATATGAATAACATTTAGTCATTTAGTAACATGTAAACATATTTAGTAACATATAAATAACATTTAGTCGAATGCAATTTAGCCTGAATTTTTTTTCTCATGGAGACAGGCTTGTGGCCCTCTAGCCTGGCCCCTTGTTGGACCAGGCCCTGGTAGAGTACCCGTTTTCCTGCCTTTACTTGGGCCTGCCCACAGAGGTATAACAAAGAGGGGAGCACAGTACATTTGGGGTGAGCTAGGAATCAATACACTGAGACATAGCCTGGACAGGAACTCTCATAAACTGACACAGAACAGTGGCAGGGTCTCACAATGGGATGGAGCAATAGGTGTGCTGCAGGCAACAGTAGACAGTGATCTAAAGTAGGAGAAAAGGGAAGTGCACTGATTCTGGGCTGTTTATCTGAAACTTGAGTCATGGGAAGGGTGACCACCCATCCTGAATTGTGTGGGACGGTCCCGAAATGCACAGTTCAAGTTGCGGTCCCGGGCTGAATGACTCTGGTACAGCATTTGTCCCGGATTCCCTGTGGCACAGCCCATGCCTGCCTGAGGCACAGGGGTGGCACCAGCCTCTTCACAGTGGGGGGAGGGGCTGAAGTGGGCCTTAGCCCCCCCCCTTCATCATGAGGCCCCGCTCCTCCTCTTCCCCCTGATGTCCTGCTCCCTGGCCAGGCCAGAAGCCAGAGCCAGGCTGTGGTAAGAGCTGCCCAGGGAGCACGGGTTGCTGTGGGGAGCCACAGACCCTCCACATATTTGTATGGTTCAGGGCTTCCCACGGAGGCATGAGGTCCCAGGTAGTTCTTACCACAGTACACCTCCGGCTTCTGGCCTGGCCAGGGGGCGGGAAGTCAGGGAAAGTGGAGGGGCAGATGGTGGGGCCACAGAGTGGGGCAGAGCTCCAGCATGTGTCCAGCTTTTGCCTTTTGAAAAGGTGGTCACCCAACCACAGGGGTGGAAATAACCAATTAATATTTGTAAAGTGCTATAGCTTCCAAGGTAAAATGCATTAGAGAAGGCAAAGCGTTATTATTCAACGGCACTGATGCTCACAGGACAGGTCAAGAGATGGGAAGGAGCAGCCTCGGACCATTGATCTTAAGGCTGTTAAATTAATTCTGGTGGATTTTCAAAGAGCAATATTAAAACATAAGCCAACCTTTAATTAATGGGAGTTAGGAAGAAACTTTCCCTATGGGCAGGCTATAAATAAATGCCTTTTGCAGGGATATTTGCACCTTCCTCTGCAGCATCTGGATCTGGCCATTGTCAGAAACAGGATTCTGGGCTAGACTGACCAATGGTCTGAGCTAGTCTGCCAATTCTTTAAAAAAGGCAAATAACTGTCCCCTTCTTCCAAGACCACTGGAGGAAGGGAAGAGAGAACATTTAGCGTGAAGGGCAACTCTTCGTTAAATAAATACCACAGCCAGAGATAGGGCAGTGCTGCAGTCATTTGTTTGAATTTGGAAACAAAAATTCACCGTGTGCTTGTGCCCCTTTCGTGGGTGCATTTTGCAAATATTCCAGCCAACAAATTCACTGGCAGGAATATTCCCTGAAACAGATAATGCTGCACAAACACTTCCCATTTTGTATCTGTAATCAGGGTATCCACAAGGGGAAAACGTGATTTTAAGAGTTATGCTTGTCCGGTAGGGGAACAGAAACAAAATTATGTGACCAATCAAAAAAGCACAGCTATTGAATAGTCCAACAAACTGCTCCAAAGGAGGTGCTGACCCAAATTATTTGACAAACAATTTTAGAGTCATAAATAAATCTAAGGACATAGCAGTCAGTTCTTGAGCAAGAAAAGGCAATTTTATGTACTATATACTGGGCAATAACATGAGAAGGCTCCTGATTTCTAAAACTAACCTGGCTCTTTCTAAAGAGACTTTTTTTACAGAGATGCTGCAGCTAGCATGCCAACCATGTGCATACAGACTGACTTCCTTCTCCAAACTCTTCCCTCCTGTCTCCAGTGCTCCCCTCTCCAAGTTCCTTGCAGGTTGCTGCAAGTGACATTTTCCAGGTAAATTGCTTGATACCATGGAGTCACAGATTTCTAACAACCATGTGAGAGCTCTTTAAAGAGTTGTGCCAGTGCCCTTGTCTTTGACACTGTTGTCTTGTCTTTCTGGTGCTGACCTCAGATTCTAAGCTGATTCTCTGGACTTTGGAGGAGGGAATCCTTTGCTTTCAGCTTATCAAAGTTCTGCAGCTGAAGTAACAGCCCACGTTGTAACCCTTTCAGACTGCCAGGCATAACAACAATGTGTTGAAGATTTTCCTCCACTTGTGAAAGTGCTGTGTGTCCCAAGTGCCCCCAAAAAGTCAGTTCAATGCCTCAGGCAAATTACTGATTTCTTAGCAGGGGAGGGTGGGGAGAGCAGCTGTGGATGGATAGAGGCAGCTAGAATTGCATACATAGTGGTAGAAGCTATGGGGCTTTACTGCTGCCAGGGAGAACCAGCCTACTTGCTTTCTCTGAGTGAATTTTCATGCAAGTGATCATTTTATGAGCATTTGTGAGGTTGGTGCAGGGTGCACATTTCCTCTGGAAAATGCCTCTTTGTGTGGCAGGCAGCTGCCTGGCACCACTCCATTAAATGCAAAATGGAGACTAACTGGACATTTACTGAGATGGAGATTATATATATTTAATATCTTTATTCATGGTTTAAACAGGGAAAATGGCTTTTCATCTTTCTGAGAAACTAGAGGTATAAGCTAGAAATTTGTAGCATGTACATGAAACCCTGATTTGTGGAGAGACCTTGTTTGCGTTTGTCAGTGAAAACTCTGTGCACGCTGCTCCGTGGCACAATTCCCCACCAGGTCTTGCTGCAGAATTCCAGTGGACCTTTATTGTGACATATTCCTCCTTTTAAAGTGCATGTGGTGGTGGTGGTGGTGGGGAAGACATCCCAGCTCTGAAAATTGAGACTTTACTGGTTAATTAATGAGTCATTTTCTCGTTGAAGGGAGAGAGACGCGCACGCACACGCACACACACACACACACACACACAAGTTCCTAGTAATTCTGGCAATGAAAAGAACCAACCCATTGTTAATGGACAATAGGAGCCTCTGAGCTACAGCACCAGTGGCAACGAAAGATGAGATCCCACCCGGACTGGAGTCACGGTGGCTCTGGCACCCAGGCGACAGGGAATCTGGGACAAGCTACATGATGACTGTGTCTCAGCGGTTGCTTGGGGCTTGGATCTCATGTCTGGGGGCACCGCTGGGCTTCCTTTTCTTCTCAACAGTGCTGAAGGCAGCCCCTGAGTTCTCAGGTGAGTTTGTGAGATGGCATAGTGGAGGGTGAGGGTAGGTTGTAGGGAGGAGAATCTTCTTCAGTCTTAGCCCTAAAAAGAAAAGGAGTACTTGTGGCACCTTAGAGACTAACAAATTTATTAGAGCATAAGCTTTCGTGAGCTACAGCTCACTTCAATGCATCCGATGAAGTGAGCTGTAGCTCACGAAAGCTTATGCTCTAATAAATTTGTTAGTCTCTAAGGTGCCACAAGTACTCCTTTTCTTTTTGCGAATACAGACTAACACGGCTGCTACTCTGAAGTCTTAGCCCTGTTATCACTACAACTTCTTAGCAGACAGTGAATGAGGATGGGGTGGGGTGGACAATTTCCTCTAATTGTACAGCCAAGAGATCAGATTCTCAGACCTATCTAGGGAGGGATTCCCACCAGTGCAGATGCAGGGGTAGGGCAGGGTTATATTTGTCAGAGGTGTGGAGGTGGCACAGGCTGTATTTAGTGCTGGTGAGTCAGGGAATGAGTGACACAAACAAACACATCCCGTTTGAGTTCAAGCCGGCTGTGATTCACCAGCAAGACTATTCTCAGTCTGGCCCAGATCAGACCCCGAAGTAAACAATACCTTCCCTGAGCTCTGGCCATTCTGTGTTTGCTACGAATGGTCTAGGAGAAGGGCCCTGACTGCCACTGCTGCTGCTGGCCAAGTTAGAATGACGAAGTCACAAAGCAGAAAATGAATTCTAGGAAGATCCCTTATGTGAGACGAGAATCAATGAGGCTTTAACCCCAGTGACATTTTCTCCCTGCCCCGAGGAGGTTTGGGCATAGAACGAGTGAGCTGTGAGGCACAGAGACAAAGCTGAGCAGCCTTTAGAACCCACGTGTCATAGTGTGACGGGGACCTTGAAGAGGGAGTTGGGTACAATGCACCTGTGACTGGCCAGTTGCCTTCCAGTTGGGCTTAAGGTAAGGCACCTGGGGCTGAGGGGGAGGAAGACAGGAAGGGGCAGGGGAGAGCTTCCTCAGAACAGAGACAGAAGGAACAGAGACTAGCCCCAGAGAGAGAAAGAGTTGCAGGAAGCCTGGAGGAGAACAGTAACTGTGGCTGCTGGGGTGAGTTCTGTGGAAGGCCATGGGGAGGACTGGCTAGAGCTGGAGAACCCTGGGAAAGTTGTGGGAAAGTTGCTGCAGAGGCCCTTGAGAATGAGGGGAAAAACCAGTTTGCTCGGTGTGTGCTGGGGCCCAGGGATAAGAAGATGGTCCTAGAGGGAGGTTCCCCTGAGCGAAGTGGGGCACACAGGTGAGGACCCCTGGGGCAGTGGAGCCTTGAGGGGGGCCCTCTCACAGGTGACCTCACTTGGGGCTACAGGAGAAGGCTGAGCCCCAACTCTTCAAGGAAGAGCAAGGCTTAATGGCTTCAAGGCTCATGGGAGAGCAGTAGGTCTGGGAACTCTCAGGTGGAGGCCTGGAGAGTGAGGCCCTGGGACAGGGGAATGGAACTGGTTAATGGTGGTTAATGACTCAGGTGGGAGATCTGGGAACAGACCTTTGTATGGGATTGAAGAGCTGGTGCATTGTGAGTGTATTTTACTTTGGGGTTTTGTTTTACCATGAAGGATCCGCAAACTGTTGCTCTTTCTATGACTAAAAGGGTTTGCATTTGCCACAGAGGGAGAGAATATTCCTTTGTGTGGGTGACACTCTGGGGAAACTCTGGTAGGCACAGCCTGACCCTGGAGGGCACCCAAGTCGGGGGAGCCCAGTGATGCCATATATATTTAGGACCCTCATTTTAGCAGTGTTTTGCTTCTGTGAAATGAACAGGATGAAATGAGGGGTTGGGTAGAGCACAGCCACAAATGGAGTCTCTGTCTGGGACGAGAGAGCTGGAATTTTTCATTGTGCAGGGCTTCAGAAGGGCAGTGATTTGGATTCTAATGCCTGGATTTGAACCAGCACCCTTGCACTGCAGGTAGTCTTTGGGGGCTGCTTACACCTGCTTCAAGGTCCTTTCATGGTGCTGGAGTAGCAGATAGGGGTTTCTTAGAGCAATTAAATGTCTGGCCTTAGAATTTATGAGCCCAGCTAAATGTACCTTCTCTGGGCCTAATGGTGCCGAACACTCAAACTCCTGTGACTTCAGTGGAGCTACAGCCATTTATGCAAGTAGAGAAACTGGCCCTACTATGTGACCATTACAGTTTGTGACATTTCTCCAACTAAGCTCAGTCAAACTCCAGTTCAGCCTCTAGAGATTTGTGCCTAGCCAGAAAGAGCAAAATGTTTCCCCCATCTTTGTCCAAAGACTCCTGGACCAAAAAGCGTTTGAGCGAAACCCAGCTGCTTCCCATTTTGTGGTAAACTGAAACCTGCTGTGTATTTTTGGTTATCACAGTAAACAGCCCAGAGCTAGTAGGATAATAAACTGAACTGCCTGCCTTTCATTAAACCTAAGCATCTTGTAGAAGCATTAATGCATATCAAGATGTTACTAAGAATAACAGATGGGGCTGCAGTAAGATAAAAGGAAATGGCTTCATCAGGCAGGGTTATGATAACTTCATAATCACGAGAAGAGGGACTGAGTCACTGGAAGCTCGAGGCAAGAACAATTCCCTGCAAGCCCTGTTCCTTAAAACAAATTATGGACTGAAGTCCGTTTAATTCTAACACTCCTAAAACAATGTACCCCAATCCACCCACAGCTATGAAAGCAGAGGCTGGATTCTGGTATTAAGCAATATACCTTATACTCACGTTCCACCAGTGCCTTCACCAGCTTTGGCCTCATTTCAGATTTCATTTTAAAATAAAAGATTTTAATCCTAATAGTTGTAAAGAAAACTGTTGAACTGTCAGGATAATCATTGCTGGGAGGTGCCAGCTACAAGAGAGAGTGGGAGTTGGGAGCACACTGTGGTATTGGATCATTTTTGAATGCTTGGCATCAGGCACCTAAAATCATGAGACTAAAGAAAAGCCCAATACATTTTATATATATTTGGATTATTAGATGCCTTTTGAGTTTTCAGCTTTTAGGGTGCCCTCAGATCATGTTTTCAAGCTTTTCTCCATGACCATCAGGGCTAGAAACTTACTTTAAAAAAAAAAAGTGAGAGTTCCATATAGTCACTTGACTCCAGGAATTGGAGCTTTAAGAAACCATCAAAAGTCATGAAGCTCATTATAAAATCATGAGAGTTGGCAACAATTAAGTTGTCATTGTAAGATCAGTTGGCCATTCAATATACATAGGAGTTTAAAGAACAGGTCAGCACCATGTATGGCAGGCTATCAAGCAATGAAATCTCTCTTGTTTGGGCAACACTTGGAGGTGGTGTGGGCTGCCAAAAGTGTGATTTTTTTTTTCCTCCCCCCCCCACACCCTCCCGGACCTGTGAGACCATTTGAACTACAGTTCCCAGAATGCTCCTGTTCTAAGGAACCTAGGAATTCCAGATTGGATTAAAAAAAAATCGTTTGGGACCTGAAAAAGCAGGAAAGCTTGTTTTTCTTTTCCAGATTATGGAATTGGATTTTTTTTATTTAAATCAGATTTTTTGATAAAATGCTTCTTGAGGAAAAAACCTATCTAAAGATAGTTTTAATTAAGATACATTATAGCTCAACGATATCTCATAATGGAATGCATCCGATGAAGTGAGCTGTAGCTCATGAAAGCTTATGTTCAAATAAATTTGTTAGTCTCTAAGGTGCCACAAGTACTCCTTTTCTTTTTTCATAATGGACTAGGGATTATAAATTCTAATTCTATAGTATGAGACAATATATTCATGTAATGTTTAAGAAAAGTTTTGTAAATGAGTTCCAATAGTTCATGGATTAGGGACCCAATTTTATGGGGTTCCAGGGGCTTCTGTATAGATCATTTAGGTTAATCTTTCTATCTACCCAATGGGACTCAGTGCTCAGTCTAGAAGATACCATCAGAGATGCTTAGTTTTGCCATTCTCAAACTGTGGATTTTGTGTCTCCAGAGATAAAATGCTTGTTAACAGCAAAAATGTTTTAAATAAATAAATAATATATAGAGGTGAGAAATAACAGACCTTAACCCTATTGTCACTCTGCAAATTTGTGTACACAGAGTCAATCCCTTACCTCTCTTTAAAAGTGCAAAGTTTCAAAAAGTTCAATGAATAGAAGATTGTTGGGGGCAGAATAGGTCTGGACAAGGAGAAGAAGTCTGGAGATAAATGTGAGAAGGGAGGGACAGGCATTAGACACAAAAGTGAAACTGTTTGAGCAGCATATTCCAGAAGTTTTAAGGTCTTTCTGAGTGTAGCCTTCATTGATTTGAGCTCGACCATACCATTCTCTCACTAGAAGGAAAGACCTATAATGGCAGCAGGCTGTAAAAGAGACCCAGTTTGATAATAAGAACCATTCAAGAAATATGTTTGCTGATGATCTTTTAAAGAAAGACACACCAGTGAACTGGTGGAATCGCTTAAGCGCTTGGATTCAGAGACTGTTGAAGTGATAATCTCACTTTTAACAGCAGTAGTTTCTTCTGCCAGTGTAGAAAGAATATTTTCTTCCTTTGGACTAATTCATTCCAAATTGAGAAATCATTTGGGACCTGAAAAAAGCAGGAAAGCTTGTGTTTCTTTTCCAGATTATGAACAAACAGGAAAATGAAGGTGAAGACGACTGAGTTAGCTGCAGAAGCCAATATGGCTGACATAGTCGATTTAATTTCTTTTTTTTTAATATTTCATTTAAGTATTTTATTTAAAAACAATTTTAACAAAAACAAACCTGATTTTAAAACACGTGAATGTTTTAACTAAATTCAAAAATTAATATGCTTGTTTTGTTAAAATATTATATGTTTGCTGTTGAAGAAAAAAATCCAGTATTCATAACGTTGTTGTTGTAGTTAAATAAAACAATTTAAATGTCTGTCTGATGATGTTCTCCTCCTAATACAGCATGGCAAGAAAATCCTCCAAATATTAATGATTAACCTATTGAACTGGAGATAGTTTACCTCCCAATGACTTCATAAATATCTGCTTCAATTACCTTTGGTAAATGAAATAATCAAGCATTTATTTTCTGATATAGTTGTAAAACTAATCTGAAAAGTTGTCAAAATAAATCACTTAAAATATATAGTGTGTACCTTCTAAAAATGAAACCTACATCTATCTCTGAGTTGTGAAGAATATGTATTAAGCTTATAACAACCAACAAGAATGCACTTTTATGTAGAAATCCATGATTAAATCTAGTCTTCCTGACTAGTGATTTAAATCATGATTTAAATCAAATCCACCCTGCTTCAGAGGAAGGTACAAGAAACTCTGCAGTAGGTGGTTGGGTGATAATCTGTCCCTCAGAAAGATCTCTTCCTGATCCCTAATGGTTAGAGGTTGTCTTAAACCCTGAAGCAGGAAGTTTTATATCCCTTCCTATATTCTTGTTCTTATCATTAATTCTGACGTTTGCATAGTCTTGTTATATGTATAAATGTTCAATCCCCCTTTGAATCTTGCTATTTAAGGGTTTTTTTAAAAAATAAATTATGGTTCTGGTTCCTGAATAATTTATTACAGCAAATGTAATAATAATATGTGCTCACTGGGCCAAATCTTGCTAATGTAGGCATTTCAACAGGTGGAGATGGGACACTAGATGAGAAGGACTCTGAGTTACTACAGATAATTTTTTTTCCCGGGTGTCTGCTTGGTAGGTCTTGTTGGCAGGAATCCAGCTCCTCTCAGTTCCCAGACACAGTTCACTGGAAAATAACAGTCCAGAGTCCAGTCTGCAAGCAATTCAATGGGTTTATTGGGGTTAAGCAAGCCATCGTATTCCAAAGCCCTTCACACCAGTTGGGCTATCTCCATACGCTGATAGAGTTTACCTTTTCCCCTCCCTCAACTACAGTTCAATATGCTGATAGAACCCCCTTCTTCTCCTAACCCCTGGCTTTGCACACTGATGGAACCTCCTCTTCCCTCTTCCCCCCCCCCCCTTCTTGGCAAACTTAATTATATTTTTATTGTCCCTCCCCTGGTACCACCCCTTCCAATATATGGTTGTGTTCTGTTCTGGGAGGTCTTGAGTCTAGGGGGGATGAGACTACCTCTTTTGTACCTGATGGGAGGGGTAAGGAGCAGGGTTTCTTTTGGCCATGGTCACTTTCTTGCAGACTTTGCGTCTCCTTCTTATACCCTCCCGCAGCTTGATTAGCCCCTTATCTTCTTACTGAAAGGCAAGGCTACCCACTTGCGGTGGGAGGGGGGAGTGCAGCCTTGTACTTTCACTTATATTCTCTTGCTTGCTTATTCAGCCGGTTTAAATTAAAAGCAAGGCCAGAAGCAAGATTATTGTTTAGTCTCTACCCTATTTATTTCATATTCTCCTAACAAGTCTCACCTACATTCCCAGGATCTAACAGGTTGCTGTATTTGGGGTCAGGAAGGAATTTTCCCCTGGGTCAGATTGGCAGAGACCATGGAGGGGTTTTGCTTCCTCTGAAGTGTGGGATCAGGGTCATTTGCTGGTTTGAACTAGAGTAAATGGTGGGTTCTCTGTAAATTGAAGTCTTTAAATCAAGATTTAAATAGTTTGGTCACCACAAAGCTGCATTTTTCTGGTGAATTTACTATTCAACCAAAAAATTTCTCCCAGTTCTAGTGCAGCCACACTGAAGTCGATGGCTGCAAAGGGCCAAATTCTGTCTTCAGTTACACCAGTGTAAATCCCTAGTGACTCTGTTGACTTCAGGATTTGGCTCATAGGTCAAGTACATTGGTATATTCTTACACCAGGGCTGAATTTCGCCTGGTATGTTTTAAATGCCACAAAATTATTGAGCTTGATAGGCTGATTTATATAGTTGGAAAGAATAAGTCTATCCACTACAGGAATCAGTGGATGAATGTCTATGACCAGGATTATGCAGGAGTTCAGATTAATTGATTCCAAGGTCCAAAGGACCATTGTGATCATCTAGTCTGACTTCCTGTATAACACAGGCCAGGGACCTGCCCCAAAATAATTCCTAGAGCAGATTTCTTAGAAAAAACATCCAATCTTGATTTTAAAATGGTCAGCAATGCAGCAATCCACAATGAAACTTGATAAATTATTCCAAGGATGAATTATTCTCACTGTTAAAATTTATGCCTTATTTCCAGTCTGAATTTGTCCAGCTTCAATTTCTAGCCACTGAATTGTGTTAGACCTTTCTCTGCTAGTCTGAAGAGCACATTATTAAATATCTCAGGTTTCAGAGTAGCAGCCGTGTTAGTCTGTATTCGCAAAAAGAAAAGGAGTACTTGTGGCACCTTAGAGACTAACAAATTTATTAGAGCATAAGCTTTCGTGAGCTACAGCTCACTTCATCGGATGCATTTCATCGGATGCATCCGATGAAGTGAGCTGTAGCTCACGAAAGCTTATGCTCTAATAAATTTGTTAGTCTCTAAGGTGCCACAAGTACTCCTTTTCTTTTTATTAAATATCTGTTTCTCATGTAGATACTTGTAGACTGTGATCCAGTCATCCCTTCACCTTTTCTTTGTCAAACTAAAAAGATTGAGTTCTTTGAGTCTATCACTCTGAGGTAGGTTTTCTGATCCTTTAATTGAAACCCTCTGCAATTTATCAACATCCTTCTTGAATTGTGGACTCCAGAACTGGACACAGTGTTGCATCCAATGAAGGAATGCATCCGATGAAGGTGAGCTGTAGCTCACGAAAGCTTATGCTCAAATAAATTTGTTAGTCTCTAAGGTGCCACAAGTACTCCTTTTCTTTTTTGCGAATACAGACTAACACGGCTGCTACTCTGAAAAGTGTTCCAGTAGTGGTTGCACCAATGCCAAACAGAGGTAAAATAACCTCTCTAGTCTTATTCTAGATTCCCCTGTTTATCCCAGGATTATATTAGCTCTTTTGGCCACAGCATCACATTGAGTGCTCCTGTTCAGCTGATTATCCATGACAGCCCCCAAATCTTTTTCAGAGTCACTGATTTCCAGGATAGAGTCCCCCAGCCTGTAAGTGTGGCCTGCATTCTTTGTTCCTAGATGTATACATCTATGTTTAGCTGTATTAAAATGCACATTGTTTGCTTGCATCTAGTTTACCTAGTGATCCTACTCTCTCTAAGTTAGTGACCTGTCCTTGTCATTGTTTATTGCTCTCCCAATTTTTGTCTCATCTGCAAACTTTATCAGTGATGATTTTGTTTTCTTCCAAGGAGGGCTGTCAAGCGATTAAAAAAAATTAATCACACAATTAAAAAAATGAATTGCATGATTAATCATGCTGTTAAACAATAATAGAATATCATTTAAATATTTTTGGATGTTTTATACATTTTCAAATATATTGATTTCAGTTATAACACAGAATACAAAGTGTACAGTGCTCACTTTACATTTATTTTTGAGTACAAATATTTGAACTGTAAAAATGATAAAATAAATAGTATTTTTCAATTCTCCCATTACAAGTACTGTAGTGCAACCTCTATATCATGAAAGTTGAAATTACAAATGAAGAATTTTGTACAAAAAATAACTACTTTGTTTTTGAATGCAGTATAAAACTGTAGCCCCTACAAGTCCACTCAGTCCTACTTCTTGTTCAGCCAATCACTCAGACAAACAAGTTTGTTCACATTTGCGGGAGATAATGCTGCCCATTTCTTGTATACAATGTCACCTGAAAGTCAGAACAGGCATTTGTATGGCACTGTTGTAGCCAGTGTTGCAAGATATTTGTGCCAGAAGATATTTGTGCTAAAGATTCATATGTCCCTTCATGCTTCAACCACCACTCCAGAGGACATATGTCCATGTTGATGACGGGTTCTGCTCGATAATGATCCAAAGTAGTGCGGACCGATGCATGCTCATTTTCATCATCTGAGTCAGATGCCACTGGCAGATGGCTGGTTTTCTTTTTTGGAGATTCAGGTTCTGTTGTTTCCACATCGGAGTGTTGCTCTTTTAAATATTGCTCTTCTGAAAGCATGCTCCACACCTAGTCCCTCAGATTTTGGAAGGCACTTCAGATTCTTAAACCTTCGGTCCAGTGCTGTAGCTATTTTTAGAAATCACACATTAGTACCTTCTTTGCTTTTTGTCAAATCTGCAATGACAAATGAACAACATGTGCTGGGTCATCATCTGAGATTGCTATAACATGAAATACATGGCAGAATGTGGGTAAAACAGAGCAGGAGACATATAATTCTCCCCCAAGGAGTTCAGTCACAAATTTTTAATTAATGCATAATTTTTTTAACGAGCATCATCAGCATGGAAGCATATCCTTTGGAATGGTGGCCAAACCATGAAGGGGCATACAAATGTTTAGCCTATCTGGCACATAAATACCTTGCAAGGCCAGCTACAAAAGTACCATGTTCTCACTTTCAGGTGTCATTGTAAATAAGAAGCAGGGAGCATTATCTCCCATAAATATAAACAAACTTGTTTGTCTTAGCGATTGGCTGAACAAGAACTAGAACTGAGTGGACTTGTAGACGATAAAGTTTTATATTGTTTTGTTTTTGAGTGCAGTTAGGTAACAAAAAAAATCTACATTTGTAAGGTGTACTTTCATGATAAAGAGAATGCACTACAGTACTTGTATGATGTGAATTGAAAAATACTATTTTATCATTTTTACAATGCAAATATTTGTAATAAAAATAATAATATAAAATGACCACTGTACACTTTGTATTCTATGTAGTAATTGAAATAAATATATTTGAAAATGTAGAAAAACATCCAAAATATTTAATAAATTTCAATTGGTATTCTATTGTTTAACAGTGTGATTAAAGCTGCAATTAATCGTGATTAATCTTTTTAAATGTGATTAATTTTTTTTAGTTAATCGCATGAGTTAACTGCGATTAATCGACAGCCCTACTTCCAAGACATTGATAAAAACGTATCTTCTGACTTTAAAAATCTATTAATGTAATGGTAGTTCAAATCCTAGTTCTTTTTAGCATAGGCAATGCTGTTTGGACTATACTACCTAGAATCTGCAACAAGAAGTAATAATTATTAACTTTATCATTTATAACCTATATAGAATCATAGATGTGCTTAGCATATATTTTACAATATAGATAAAGACTGAGTCTCTGTCCTGAAGACCTTACAATCTAAGCTGGTCATCCTGCAAAATCATATGATAAATAGTCCCAATGACTTCAATTGACTGCTCGTGTGCATTAAGTTAAACAGATGCATACATTTTTGAACAACTGGACCTTTGTGCAGATGAGACAACAGTGAGAAAGTGAATTAAGAGGAGGGAAGCATTCAGGAGAAGACCATGTGATTATGAGTCTATGTACTTATCTAGAAGGGAATATGACATGCTTACAACTGTGACTACGCATCAAGATGATGAATATTTCTAAAAATAAGTGATATTTTGGGTGTGTCGCTGTGCTTAGCGGATTTTTAGCTGTACAGCCAAGGTCAGTGTGTTTCCTTACAAAAATGAAACCCCATGGACTGTGGTGTATTGTACATATCTGTCTTGTTATACAATTCCCAGCACCCTGCATTTTACAGAGAAATGCCAACACTTCTTTGGATGCTGAATCCAGAGGTTTTGGCAGCGTCGGGCTTTTAGATTCACCTATCACAGTGCATTTTCCTCCTTGGTGTATCAATGACATACCTCTGCCAGGAATTATTACTGTTGCTGGTTAAGCACCTTAGCAGTAAGTTCTAACTTGGATGGGCTATTGTTTTGTATCTCACCTGTCAGAACCCTCCTCCACCAATCAACTTGAGCCTCTGGTTCTGTCATTTGCTTGCCACCTACACTTAAAGGGTATTTGCTGTGGTGCCCTGGAGGTTCACTGGTCGATGGACACCTTTATTCTGATGGCTATTGATACATTGCTTGTGACATGAACTCGTGCACTGTGTCTAGCTTTTGATAGAGAGGTACCCACATTAATTTACAGTAATTGGCCTCTTTCAGGCAGTGGCACAGGGAGCCCAACTGCCTGAATGGGCTACGAAGAGTAGCCCCAATGGGGGAAATTGGCACTACCATCATTCTTTGGCTCAGTGGAACACTTTGGTTTTTGGGGCTGTCAGCCTGTCTTGTTTCACAGCACTAAATTAAATGTTGACGCATAAGGCACCAGGCTCAGAATTAGGAACCCTGGATTCATTTTCTGGCTCTACCACCACCACTTTGCATGGCTTTTGGCAGGTCACTTCATCTCCCTTTGCCTCAGTTTCCCCATCTGTACAATGGGAATAACTACACTTGCTTTCTCCCACCCTTTGTTTGTCTCATCTCTTTAGATCATAAGTTCTTTGGAGTAGGGGTGGCCTCTTAGCAGGTATGTGCAGTGCCTAGAACAAATTGGACCTGATCCTAATTGGGGCCTCTAGGCAAGCCTATTACACACTCGAACCACTGTACTCTGTGGGGATCCTTGAAGAGCAGTACTTTTCCAGGGTATGAATGTTGCTCTGTGGCCTTGTTGATCCTGTCCCCCTCTCTCAGTGGACACCAGTACCCCAAGAGCTTCCCTCTTTCACCCTTGTTGGGCCAGCACTGTTCTTTCCTGGAACCAGTGCCCATTCCAAGGAATGCCATTGCTTCCCCTCTGGGGGAGGTGGGCTTTGCAGGGACCCCACCAGAGCAGTTGATCTGCTGCCCTCTTGGCTGCATTTCCATCCTCCTCCTTTCCTTTCTCGTTTTCTTCTTTGTAGTGGCATTAAGATGAACGAACCAGTCATGAAACGCCGAGGCCCTCCAGGGACAGATTTCAGATGGTTAATCTTTTCCCACCAATGAAAAGAGAAGGAAAGAAAATGATCAAAAAATCTACTGCTGTGTCCAAGTGTAAAATTAACCCTGTGGGGCCCGGAGCGAGTCTGCATTCAGGAAAACCTGCACTATGAGGAGCTCTCACGCCAGACATTAAAGGGTTAGCCCTGAGTACCGGGAAGCTAAAAGAGTCCATTGTACAGCAGAGTCTGGTACCAGTGTTTCTGGATGGATTCAGAGAGCAGGTGTGAATACACTCGGTGTGGATGGCAGCTCTCTCCCCAGATAGCTCAGTTGGAGGGATGGGGGATAGCTGGATGTATACAGTCCCGCCACACGGCTCTCCAGATCCTTCACCAGCTGTGAATTCAGAGCTTCTCAGACCAGTGAGTGAAAAATAATCTGGTCAATTGACTCCTTTATTCAGTCATAGACTAAGCCAAGGGTTTCTTAGACTTTGACTCTTGCTTGTAAACCTGGGGTGCTGCTGGTTGTAGATCTCTAAGGCCTGGTCTACAAATGCCTCATGTAGCCAGTCTGGTGAGATCTGCACTGGTGTAAATAGTGCAGACTCCTGCAGACAGAGATGCAGCTATATCAGGGGTTGAAATTCCAGTGTAGACAAGGCCTAAAACCTAGAAGGGAAGCTGGCATTAGGTTGACCAATTCACTACCCACCTTAGGCAGGGAGAGGGCAAGTCACTCAGTCAGGGTGCTATGTATTCCATGATTCTTCAGCTGCAGCATTTGTCAATGTCCACCCCTTGCCAGAGAAATGCACTAAAGATTGTAACTTTCATTATAAATAACCAACCCCACCCCAAAATGGTTGCAAAGAAAACCTGCCAGAAGAAAATTGAGTGTAAGCAGATGCAGTCTTGCCTTAGACAGCCTGACAGTCTTAAACAAGAGAGCTGAGCTGCAGTGTTAACTCTGAAACCCACTGAAGACCACTTAATTAGTTAAGTTGGTTGCTATTTCACTACTGGCCCTTTTAGCACCAACATCCAGCTAATGTGCTCATCCCACAATCCCACTCTGCCTCCATCACCTTCCACGCAGCCAAAAGTCCCAACTGCCACCTCCTCAGCTACCAAAACCTCCCTTTTCCCCACTGCTGAGGCCTACATGGCAGTATCTGCCATGCACTGAGAACTGATCTTCAGGGGCTGAGTGAAATTAACGGCGTGAAATAACCTGGTACCCAGACTGGATTATATTTAACAACATAAGAAGCTTCTGTTTTTGTAATTCACCTCCAACTGTTGTGGATTTTTCAGCCTGACTCCCCAGATGGTCATAGAAACCAAGAGACCTTTATACTGGATGTAGGCCCAACGCCTGAACAGTATACCTGGCCTTGCCCACAATGTCTGCAAAAAGTGCAGTATTGGGAGGCAGTGGCGCTCCATTGAACGCAGGACAGTGCTGTCCTCTGGAATGGACCATATAGGTGTCTGTCTAAATATGGGCTCATGAGGTGTGAAGTAGGGAGGTTTCCCTAGGGACCTTTCCTTCAAAGTCTGGCCACAGTCATGAGTGTCAGGATATACTCAGGCTGAAGTGTGCATGGTAAGGGGAACTGAAAGTGGCCCTCAAAGCTGTGCTGCGGCCTTGGCTGGCTTTAAGCCCTGTAGCTCTTGTTGCTTTGGTGCCTTCTGAGGGTCAGATTCTGCTACTGTACAGCTCATTGCCAATGATCCCCTTGACTTCAGTGGCACAGGATCACATGTTAATGAGGTCAGGGATCTACATGGGGGAGCCTCTCCTCATGGTCCTTCACTTGGTAGATCTATGTCATTAAATTAATCATTGTAAATGGCACAGAGAATGGTGAGGGACGCAACTGTAACTTACTCTGGTTTTATTTCCTTGTGTAGCTGAGTGGGGCCCAATGAGGGAGATATAGTATGAATAGTGGAACTGGAGAGAGAAGATCGGGGTGAGGAATGACCCATGTGAGACCTGAAAACCTCATGTGTGGAGCACTGGCCCCTCAATATCTAGAACCAAGCTTTCATGGTTTCTTAACTTTGCCTCCTTGCTGCTTCTCTTGTTCTCAATGAAACCACCGCTGCTCAGCTGGCTGATAAGCAAAAGCTCCCCGACACAAGCCATGTACTTCAGACACAGGGCTGGAGCTTCAGTCATGGGGAAATGCTTCTGTAGAAGCTTTCATGTCAGACTGAGCACATCTCATTCCCTGCTTTAAAAAGCTGAATAACAGTGATGAGGGGAAGGGGAAGAAGCTAAAAAGTGAAGGGCCTAATACTCCCCTTACACTAGTGTATAATTCTGCCAACTTTGGTGGAGTTATTCCTGATTTACTCCTGTGTAAATGAGACCAGAACCAGGCCCAAAGGCTCCATGGACATGGCCACTTCCTGTGATAGTCTTCTCAGGATAAGGCCTGGCTTACATTTTTTTAATGTAGAAGTGACCTTGGAGAGGTCTTAGTGCAGGTCCCTCCAGAGCAAACTTGATGTCTCCTCAGTGCCCCAAGCCCTCTGCTCAGCTGGGGAGTAGGAGAACAATGTGAGGAACTGGCTGTGGAAGAGCTGGTGATCTGAACTCCGATTCTCTGAGTGCCTGTGCATTGTGTCTCTAGAGGCAACTTAATCTTGGTCTAGAAGTACCTTCACATAAAATATCTGATACTACAGGGCTCTTTAGTCTGGCAGGCAAAGGTGTAACAAGATCCAATGGCTGTAAATTCAAATTAGAAAAATTGAAGTGGAAATAAGGTGTAACTTTTGAACAGTGAGAATAATTAGCCATCAAAACAGCTCACCAAGGGAGGTAGGGCATTTTCCTTCACTTGGTGTCATTAAGTCAAGACTGGATGTCTTTCTTAAAGATAAGATCTAGTTCAACCCCAAGTGATTGGGCTTGAGGCAAGTGCTGCTGGTGAATTTCTGTGGTCTGTTATGAAAACTATTAGATTATTATAATTGTCCCCCCTGGCTTTAGAAGCTATGAATCTATGAACCATCTGGGTCTGTTTCTACAGTAAGTTTGTTATGTCACCAAAAACCTTGAAAACCCCCAATTGGTTCTTTTAGCTTAAAGACAGGTTAAAAAAACTCAAATGTTTGTCTCCAACTCTTGCTTATTCTTTCCAAGTGGCTGAGCTGGTTTTTATTACTTTTATCCCACTTTGGACAACCCTTAGTGTAAACATGGGGTTCTCAAACTTCAGTGCACTGTGACCCCCCTTCTGACAACAAAAATTACTACAACAAAAATGACCCCAGGAGTGGGGACCAAAGCCTGAGCCTGCCTAAGCTCTGCTGCCCCAGGTGGGGAGGATCAAAGCCAAAGCCCAAGCCTCACTGGCCCAGGCACGGGAGCCAAAGCCTAAGGGCTTCATCCCCAGGCAGGGGGCCTGTAACTTGAGCCCTACCAACCATGGTGGGAGCCCTCAGGCTTTGGCTTTAGTCCTGGGTGGTAGGGCTTAGGCTTTGGCCCTGGGCCCCAGCAAGTCTAATGCCAGCCCTGGCAACCCCATTAAAATGAGGTTGTGACCCACTTTGGGGTCCCGACCCATAGTTTGAGAACTGCTGGTATAGACCTTGGTACAATATTCCCTTCCCTTTGCCTGGCAGAAAAGTGCATTCCCCTCCCTGCCACAATATCTCCCTCCTTCCCTGAGTTTGCATTTGCCTGGGATACTTCAGGGTCATCTCCTCCAACTGGGTCTTGAACCTTCCTCCCCCTGCTGCCAGGAGTCTGAAGGCTGTGTTCTCATTCCCTGCGGCTCTAACACTTCCCAGCTCTAATGACTCTCTATGTTTTATAGAGACAAGGTGGGACTAGCATGGCTACAACAACCCTGCATACAACATCTGTGTGTTTTACTCCTCTCAGGTTACCTTCAAAAGGTGCTGAAGAATCACACAGCCCACGCCTGTGATGGGGAGCAACTGGGAGTCATTTGTCCCCACAAGACCTCCATTAGCATCTTATCTGCATTTTATGGGCGTCGAGTGCCCAGCCAGAACCTCTGCCCGAGCACTGGCAATATCTCTGGTGAGAGTACCATGTGTGTGTCTGCCACAGCCCGCCAGGTAAAAGCAAAAATATCCTTGAAATTCATAAGTAACAACATTCCAAGGGACTGCAGGAAACCAGGGCAGTACCATGCATGGAGGTGTTCAGGGTGACATGGGATACTCTTGGGTTCAGGCAAGGGAGATCAGATTGTCTGATCAGGGGCCCCCCAAAGTGCCCCCACATCTTCCAACTGGCCCTCAAACATTGTAGCCTCAGGTCCCATCCTAAAAAATGGTGGGTGGTTTGGGACCTTGTAGTGAAGCCCCGCCCCTTACCTATACATGCAGAAGGAATTCAGGATGCTATTTTACCAGCGGAGTGATGAAAGGTACTGACAATGGGACTTCATTGATGGACTGGGTGGGGTTCACCTCCTGGAACTGCATTTGAGGATATAAACCTAGGAAGAGGCATTACAGATTTATTTTAACCAAGATTAATTTTGGAATACGCATACAAAAAATTAATTGTGAGAAATTTGTCAATGTTAGGGCTTAATCCAGAGAGAAAGGATGGTCCAGTGACTGTGTAACCCCGAAAAATTGATTTTGGTATGCCGCTATAATAACCTACCGCCCTTAAACTGTCCTTCCCGAGGTATAAGTTTCCAGGGTTGTTAAGGAAACGCTAAAGTACATGGATATAACCTTCGGATAAAGTAATTGACACAGGCAGTATTGTTTTCCAAAACAAAGTAACTAATAATCCCTAGTACACTGTATCCTAAAAATTCTAAACAAACACAAAATCCCCGAGACACAAATCCCTTGTTCCAAGTTTAAAGAGCATTTAAACCACAATAGTATATGGTTTATGATTCTAAGCAAAGTGCTTTGTTACAAGTGGCCAGTTTGTAACAAATTGCTGACATTAGTTCTTTAAATCAGTGGTTCTCAACCTTTCCAGACTACTGTACTCTTTTTAGGTGTCTTGATTTGTCTTCCGTACTCCAAGTTTCACCTCACTTAAAAACTACTTGCTACAAAATCAGACATAAAAATACTAAAGGGACACAGCACACTTACTGAAAAATTGCTCACGTTCTCATTTTTACCATATAATTAAAAAATAAATCAATTGGAATATAAATATTGTACTTACATTTCAGTTTTCAGAGTAGCAGCTGTGTTAGTCTGTATTCGCAAAAAGAAAAGGAGTACTTGTGGCACCTTAGAGACTAACAAATTTATTTAAGTATAAGCTTTCATGAGCTACAGCTCATGCATCCAATGAAGTGAGCTGTAGCTCACGAAAGCTTATGCTGAAATAAATTTGTTAGTCTCTAAGGTGTCACAAGTACTCCTTTTCTTTTTACATTTCAGTGTGATACTTGAGCCTGTTTTTCACTTGTGAGCCTTGTTTGAAGCCCAAGCCTTGCTGTCCAGGGCTGAAGCCCTGGTTGTCACCCACTGATTTCGGCCCTGCACTTGCAACCCCATCCCGTGATGCCCCTGGAGGCTGCAAACCCCAGGTTGAGAAACACTGATCTAGATGAGTTGAGCACCCCTTGGAAGACCTTTGACTACCCCCAGGGGTACACATACCCCTGGTTGAGAACCACTGCTTTAAGTTTTGCATAAGTAAAATACAATTAAAAGACACACATTTCTAGCATATACATGTTAAATACTATGCTAGACTACACTACACTAAAATTATATTAAAACTGGCAAGCTTACTTTATAAATTCGTTGGTATCCTTTATATCACTACTGCGGCTGTGATAAATCTTTTAGTATTCTTCTTTAATCGCTGTTCAGCTCCTGGTCAGTCAGCTCTGCTCTGCTCTGCTCCAGTTTTCTTTTTTCTGTCTCTCTCTGCAGCAGCTTTTCTGACTTCTTTCCTTTGGCTTCTCTTGCTGCTTTCCAGTTCCTCCGTCTGCTCCCGACTGAATCTCTCTCTGACTCAGACTCCAAAACTGCCTGGTGGCAGCTGACCTTTTATGGTGCACTGTGGCTCTCTCCTAATATACCTTTCTATTCTTATCAGCAATTACCTCACTCACACATGCCCAGTATCAACCACTTCTTTAGGAAATGTAAATTTCAGAGATTTAAATACAGAGAGATCATGGTTTTTAATTTACTGGGGCTAATACAGAATGAAAGGAAATCATTGTTATCCTTTGACTCTGGGTACTCGAGTCATGTATGGTGGAGGTGAATACCTAAGTCATTATTCTTTTCACCCAAGAGATTCTTCAAGAGGTGCTTTTATTGTGTAGAGTCCAATGGCAAAATAATTTTTAAACCTGGTTAAATACTTCCTTAACATTGCACTTTGCGGGGAAGAGATCTGCCTTCATGTGGGCTTATGAAGGAAAGACATTGTGTGCCAAAAAATCAGAAAGCCAGATAAAGGCACAGGTTCTTTGACATTAGCAGCAGCTAACTTTTCATTCTGGGTATGGATAGTGTCACCATTTTAAGGAGGGGTGTCTGGATAAGAAACTAGGAAATATGTTGGGGTTTTAAAGCAACTGAACCGCCCCCACCTCACTAGGTTCTGACAACTACTGTAAAAATTGTTTGAGGTGGGAGGCATCCTCTAACCGTCTGGAACAGGCAGTGACTTTTCTGACACCAGTTAGGTCCTCGTCACAATCACAGTGGAATGTTTTTATTTAGTAACAGGCCATTTATCACCATTTAGAGCAAGCTGATCTTCATCCTTTTCATTTAGTAGAAACATTCTTGACTGTCCCAGCTGACATATCAGGGAGTTAAAATGGAGCCATGAGCCTAGACTGATCCTGGGTCTCTGATCTCATGAGCCAGGGGACTTTATACTTGTGAAATTTAATTGCCTCCTGTTGGCTTATCTTGGGGATAAGATGCAGCTGGGTTTTGCTATTGAACTGAGAGCTATGACTTGTTTTGTAGCTGAGCCTGTGGTAACACCACTGAGCTCCTTTTTACTCACCATCACCTCCTTGTTCTAGATTCATCAAGAGAGTGGAAATCCTTGTCCTTGTGCCTTTGGCTGCCAAGGGCAGCTGGACTTACAAAGAATATTAGAGCAAGAGGTGGGCAGAGCAGCACAGGAGAACTAGAGCTGATTGGAACCTTCCTTATAACCTCAGACTGAACCTTTCATAATACATGCCTCACTAATAAGAACAACCCTCCATAGGCAGTTAGGAGTGCCCTGGATGTCATGTTCCCTGAGTCATGAATGGAATAAGGAATGAGGCAGACAGGGGATAGCAGTGTTACCATCTCCCCATAGCTCAGTTATTATAGTTATCCATCACCACTCTTAACATGGGTTACCGCTAGGGCAATCCCCTCACCCCAACTTTCCTGGCTGTCTGGAAACCAACCTGATTTCAGTGAAAATAATGGAGCATAAATCACACAATTAGTTACAGTAGCTTTGTCTCTTTGGAAGATTCCCCAGCCCAGCAGCTCTAGTTCTTTCTCTGCCATTTCACTTTTGACTTAATAAACATACCAAAGGCTTTTCACCCACGGGCTGGGCTTTCCATTCCCAACTTTTGTTCCCCATCAAACATCTCACATCAGCTGAGCTTTCCTTGTGTTGAGCCTCTCTTTAGTTACAACACTCTGGGCTCATCGACCCAGCTAGAGGAGGGTGTGGGTAACTCCCTGGTTCCCTCCAGGGACTGAATCTCCCTGGCCAGTCCAAGTATGCAAACTAGGAAATATCGTTTGGTTCAGCCGCTGATCATTTTAATCATGGATAAGCCTGTGATTCTGTCACAGAGGTCGCAGAAGTCACGGATTCAGTGACTTTTTGTGACCTCCAGGACTTCCAGAGCAGCTGGTACGGCTGACTCCAGGGTCACCCGAGCAGATGGCCTGAGGACCAGCTGCTCCGGTCCCCATGGCCAGCCACACCGGCCACTGCTGGAACGACCCCAGAGCCAGCTGCTCAGGCCATCCCCAGGGCTGGCCGCACCGGCCGCTGCTTGGGTGGCCCCAGACAGCTGGTTCCAGGGAGCGCCCAGGCACCAGTTGGTGTGGCTGGCTCCGGGGAGCACCTGAGCATTGGTCCCGGGTGCGTCGGGGACTGCCCAAGCAGCAGCGGCCCCAGGGGCAGCTCAGGAAGTCATCTGGAGAGTGGTCCATGGGGAGTAGCAGCCGCTGGGAGCAGTCAACCCCTAGTGTTGGAGTAGGGGCCCCTGAAGTAAGGTCCGTTGACTTAAGATATTGAGGCTTAAGAGTGAAATGGGTCAAAGTTGTTTTCCATTTGTGTCATTACAGATACAGTGTAGAGGGAACCAGTCACCAGGTTTGGAGGCTTATTGAGTTATTTGTCTTTATGGCCTGTATCCATCAGTCCCCTATTCCTGCCACTCGTGGGGCCCACTGACTTTCCCTTACTCACCACAATCAGCATGCAGGGCATTTCTTAGGGGGCTTTCTAAACTAAGTGCTCCGGGGTATGTGCCCTTTTTCCCCAACTGCCTCTCTCATGAGGTCAGAAGGCTTCTGGCCCTTTAAGGGAAGTCCCTATGCTAGATCCATGAAGTCACTCAAGCCTCCAGTTATCTCATGTGCACAAGATGATGGGGTTAGAACCAAAGAAATGGTATGTAAATAACAGCTCTGGGTGACACCCCACCAAGGTCATCCAGACAGGGTCACCCTAGGGCTAAGTACAGTGAGTAAGAGACATCTCACAATTATAGAGAGCAGTTTCTCAGCCTCCTACGGGCTGCAGAGCTATCAGAGACACCACTCTGTGGATTTCAGCACAGCACAGGTATACACTGCAGGTTTCTATCTGGCCCCACTATGGGAATACTTATCTTAGCAGCCTTCTGTGAGGCAGGGCAGGGCTATGAGTCTCATTTTACAAGGTGAGGATTAAGGAGTTTGTCTAGTCACATGTGGCAGAGGAGAGAATCAAACCCAGATCTCTCCCAGCCCAGACAAGTGCACTAATCACTGGACCATCCTTCCTCACTGAAGTGTGCCTGGCTTGTCTGCTGGGAATTAGCTCTGAACTGATCCAGGATTGTCTCCAGAGCGGTAGCTAAACACTCTCATTGCCTAGTTTAACTTTGCATCTCATCACTTCTACTAAGCATCCCTGATCTCCCAGGCTGCCTGGTTTTTGGGCTAGCCATAAAGACCAGGCTTTAGCAAATGTCTTGTCTTGGTGTGTGGGGTCACCCTGAAACCAGTGCAGTATGCTTTGAAAGATGCAGGACAGATATAACACCAGATCGGAATGACCTGATTGGGTACACAGCCCTCAGACAGTGGAGTCCTGTCAGGGGCCTAGGATTTCGTGTGATATTTTTCTATTGTCATATCTAGTGTTGACTCTTGCAGGCACTGGTCTTAGAGACAACGGACACCGGAAAGAGTCTGCATGGGCACTACAGTAGAAGAGAGACACAGAGTAATAGAGAGACACAGAAGTGTAACAGCAGCTCACATACATTTTGCAGTGTCTGGGACTCTAAAGCCTCTTTGCCTGCACATGTTCCTTCCAGCTGTGGTTTCATGGCTAAGTTCAGAACTAACCCCTCATTGTACATGGGGATCTGTAAGTGCTAATACAGAATGTTTTGCCCTAGGCTTCCACTTGTTCTCCTCATAGTAAATAGGAGAGCTGTGCTGCCCCAGACTGGTAGTGTCCTTTTAAAATCATTCTTCTCAACATGTGTCTCCATCGGTGGAGCTTTGGAAGCTAGCTCAGGATGAGAATGTCAAAGAATTGTTCCATATTGGCTACATTTAAAGTTGCATCAGTAGATAGAAAGGGATTATTGTATGTGACCTTTCTGGTTTTAGCTTTTTCCTAAAAAAAAAAAGGGGGGGGGCAGGGGGCTTCCAGGGAGCCATACTTGGCACTGATGTGGCCATTGCTGGAATATTGAGTCCTGTTCTGGTGCCCACAAATCAAGAAGGGTGCTGATAAATTGGAGACAGGTCAGAGAAGATCCATGAGAATGATTAAAGGATTAGAAAACCTGCCTTATGGTGATAGACTCAAGGAGCTCAATCTATTTATCTTAACAAACAGAGGTTAAGGGGTGACTTGATTAGTCAGTAGTCCATGGGGAATAAACATTTAACAATGGGCTCTTCAGTCTAACATGATCCAATGGCTGGAAGTTGAAGCTAGATAAATTTAGACTGGAAATAAGGCATACATTTTTAACAGTGAGTAATTAACCATTGGACAATGTACCAAGAGTCGTGGTGGATTCTCCATCACCAACCATTGTTAATACAAGAAGGGATGTTTTTCTAAGAGATCTGTTCTAGGACTTACTGTGGGGATGTTCCCTGGCTTGTGTTATACAGGGGATCAGACCAGATGATCACGAAGGCCCCTTCCCACCTTGGAATCTGTGAATCTATGAAAAGACTGGAGTAAGATATATGAGAAATAGGCTCCTGACTCTCTAAATCAGGGGTCAGCAACCTCTGAGAAGTGGCGTGCCAAGTCCTCAATAATTTAAGGTTTCATGTGTCAGTAATAAATTTTACATTTACAGGGGCCCCCCGATGGAACCCCAGACTGGCAGCGGGCTGAGCAGCTCAGCACGCTGCCTGTCTGGGGGTTCCATCTGCTGCCCTCGCTGCAGGTCTGGGATCCCGGCCGCTGGCCCCGCTCATCCCACTGCCGGCCTGGATGGGCAGAACCTCGGTGGCCGGGACCCCGGCTGTCAGGGGCCAGCAGAAGGAACCCCAGACTGGCTGTGCTGGCGTTAGATGGAACCCCAGACCGGCAGTGCGCTGAGCCGCTCAGCCCGCTGCCAGTCTGGGGTTCCATCCGCCGGTCCCTCCATCCAGGGTTCCATCCATCCAGGCCAGCAGTGGGCTTAGCGGGGCCAGTGGCCAGGACCCTGGCTGGCAGCAAAGTGCCACTAAAAATCAGCTGGCGTGCCACCTTTGGCACGCATGCTGCCAGTTGCTGACCCCTGCTCTAAATCTTTCCCCTGTCCTCTGAGTGAATGCCAGCTGTAGGTGTCAGGCCAGCACTTCTTGGGTTGACTACAGGCTCAGAATGCAGTAGATCAGTTTAGATTAAATTGAGTTAGACCAGACGATCAGTTCTTATCCCTGATTTGGTAATTTCTGGGTCTCTCAATGCCATTCCCAGCTGCTACCAAGCTTTCAGTAATGTCATTCTGGGGTGGGGTTTTTTCCCTGCCCTCTGCAAAGCTGTGGCACCCAGGCACTCCCATTAGAAACAACCCCCACAATCTTGTTGCAGACTCTTCTAAACCTCTTGCTAGAGCTGGTGAACCGTGGAGCGTAGAGAGCTCTGGAAATGCTCGTACAGAGTTTGTTGCCCTAAGCTCCCACTTGCTCTGCCTATTCAATGGAAGAGCTGACAATGTCTTCTTAAAATAATTCTTCCAAACCTGGTTCCACCTCAGGCCTGGCTCTGGCTGCTTATATAGGGCTTCCATTGACTGAGGTTGCAGCAAAGCTAGTATTTTACCTAGGGACTGCGGTGAAAATGAACCTTCTCTGTGTGTGCTAAACCCCGTGTCTCTGGGGTGCATGGGCTCTGCTGAGAGTAGTATGGAGGGACTGGGGAATGTCTCCCCCAAAGAACTCACCATATTGAAGTCCAAAGCAGGAGTACCTTCATCGTGGGACAATCACCCCCAAACTTCTTTTCAAAATGGTTGTTGTATTTTAAGAAGAGGCTTTTGAGCGCCTGCTCCAGCCCATCACTGGAGATCACGCAGGATGACTAATGCCATGAGTCTTGGATTAGTTCAGCTCAGATCCTGCATGCTGCAACCAACTCCATCCTTTGCTGGAAACGATCCACGCAGAACTCCTCAACAGCCACCTCTGAATTTATTTTCTAGGTATGTTCATTGCTGTTTTTAGCACCATTGGAGCACTGCCCCTTTAAAATACCTGATGCTAACCTGCTTAGCTCTGGGCCAGGAAGTCACGGGCTCAAATCATACATGTCCCATGAGTTCAGGTCAGGAGCTTTGACCCAGTACTGTGACTGTGGGGCATTTCTATGCGGGTGTTCCACTGTCAGGGCAGAGACAAACACCTACAAGATCTCTATCAAGCATTCTTAAAACTGCAATACGCACCTGCTGAAGTAAAAAAACAGAAAGAAAAGGAGTACTTGTGGCACCTTAGAGACTAACAAATTTATTAGAGCATAAGCTTTCGTGAGCTACAGCTCACTTCATCGGATGCATTTGGTGGAAAAAACAGAGGAGAGATTTATATACACACACACAGAGAACATGAAACAATGGGTTTATCATACACACTGTAAGGAGAGTGATCACTTAAGATAAGCCATCACCAACAGCAGGGGGGGGAAGGAGGAAAACCTTTCATGGTGACAAGCAGGTAGGCTAATTCCAGCAGTTAACAAGAATATCAGAGGAACAGTGGGGGGTGGGGTGGGAGGGAGAAATACCATGGGGAAATAGTTTTACTTTGTGTAATGACTCATCCATTCCCAGTCTCTATTCAAGCCTAAGTTAATTGTATCCAGTTTGCAAAGTAATTCCAATTCAGCACTCTCTCGTTGGAGTCTGTTTTTGAAGCTTTTTTGTTGAAGTATAGCCACTCTTAGGTCTGTGATCGAGTGACCAGAGAGATTGAAGTGTTCTCCAACTGGTTTTTGAATGTTATAATTCTTGACGTCTGACTTGTGTCCATTCATTCTTTTACGTAGAGACTGTCCAGTTTGGCCAATGTACATGGCAGAGGGGCATTGCTGGCACATGATGGCATATATCACATTGGTAGATGCGCAGGTGAACGAGCCTCTGATAGTGTGGCTGATGTGATTAGGCCCTATGATGGTGTCCCCGAATAGATATGTGGACACAGTTGGCAACGGGCTTTGTTGCAAGGATAGGTTCCTGGGTTAGTGGTTCTGTTGTGTGGTGTGTGGTTGCTGGTGAGTATTTGCTTCAGATTGGGGGGCTGTCTGTAAGCAAGGACTGGTCTGTCTCCCAAGATCTGAGAGAGCGATGGCTCGTCCTTCAGGATAGGTTGTAGATCCTTGATGATGCGTTGGAGAGGTTTTAGTTGGGGGCTGAAGGTGATGGCTAGTGGCGTTCTGTTGTTTTCTTTGTTGGGCCTGTCCTGTAGTAGGTGACTTCTGGGTACTCTTCTGGCTCTGTCAAACTGTTTCTTCACTTCAGCAGGTGGGTATTGTAGTTGTAGGAATGCATGATAGAGATCTTGTAGGTGTTTGTCTCTGTCTGAGGGGTTAGAGTAAATGCGGTTATATCGTAGCGCTTGGCTGTAGACAATGGATCGAGTGGTATGATCTGGATGAAAGCTAGAGGCATGTAGGTAGGAATAGCGGTCAGTAGGTTTCCGATATAGGGTGGTGTTTATGTGACCATCGCTTATTAGCACCGTAGTGTCCAGGAAGTGGATCTCTTGTGTGGACTGGTTCAGGCTGAGGTTGATGGTGGGATGGAAATTGTTGAAATCATGGTGGAATTCCTCAAGAGCTTCTTTTCCATGGGTCCAGATGATGAAGATGTCATCAATGTAGTGCAAGTAGAGTAGGGGCATTAGGGGACGAGAGCTGAGGAAGCGTTGTTCTAAGTCAGCCATAAAAATGTTGGCATACTGTGGAGCCATGCGGGTACCCATCGCAGTGCCGCTGATTTGAAGGTATACATTGTCACCAAATGTGAAATAGTTATGGGTCAGGACAAAGTCACAAAGTTCTGCCACCATGTTAGCCGTGACAGTATCGGGGATACTGTTCCTGACGGCTTGTAGTCCATCTTTGTGTGGAATGTTGGTGTAGAGGGCTTCTACATCCATAGTGGCTAGGATGGTGTTTTTAGGAAGATCACCAATGGACTGTAGTTTCCTCAGGAAATCGGTGGTGTCTCGAAGATAGCTGGGAGTGCTGGTAACGAAGGGCCTGAGGAGGGAGTCTACATAGGCAGACAATCCTGCTGTCAGGGTGCCAATGCCTGAGATGATGGGGCGTCCAGGATTTCCAGGTTTATGGATCTTGGGTAGCAGATAGAATACCCCAGGTCGGGGCTCCAGGGGTGTGTCTGTGCGGATTTGTTCTTGTGCTTTTTCAGGGAGTTTCTTGAGCAAATGCTGTAGTTTCTTTTGGTAACTCTCAGTGGGATCAGAGGGTAATGGCTTGTAGAAAGTGGTGTTGGAGAGCTGCCTAGTAGCCTCTTGTTCATACTCTGACGTATTCATGATGACCGCTATTCCTACCTACATGCCTCTAGCTTTCATCCAGATCATACCACTCGATCCATTGTCTACAGCCAAGCGCTACGATATAACCGCATTTGCTCCAACCCCTCAGACAGAGACAAACACCTACAAGATCTCTATCATGCATTCCTACAACTACAATACCCACCTGCTGAAGTGAAGAAACAGATTGACAGAGCCAGAAGAGTAC
This sequence comes from Dermochelys coriacea, assembly GCF_009764565.3. Classification (NCBI taxonomy): domain Eukaryota; kingdom Metazoa; phylum Chordata; order Testudines; family Dermochelyidae; genus Dermochelys; species Dermochelys coriacea. The sequence goes on from NC_050076.1 coordinate 59,657,698, forward strand.
CCAGAAGTCACCTACTACAGGACAGGCCCAACAAAGAAAACAACAGAACGCCACTAGCCATCACCTTCAGCCCCCAACTAAAACCTCTCCAACGCATCATCAAGGATCTACAACCTATCCTGAAGGACGAGCCATCGCTCTCTCAGATCTTGGGAGACAGACCAGTCCTTGCTTACAGACAGCCCCCCAATCTGAAGCAAATACTCACCAGCAACCACACACCACACAACAGAACCACTAACCCAGGAACCTATCCTTGCAACAAAGCCCGTTGCCAACTGTGTCCACATATCTATTCGGGGACACCATCATAGGGCCTAATCACATCAGCCACACTATCAGAGGCTCGTTCACCTGCGCATCTACCAATGTGATATATGCCATCATGTGCCAGCAATGCCCCTCTGCCATGTACATTGGCCAAACTGGACAGTCTCTACGTAAAAGAATGAATGGACACAAGTCAGACGTCAAGAATTATAACATTCAAAAACCAGTTGGAGAACACTTCAATCTCTCTGGTCACTCGATCACAGACCTAAGAGTGGCTATACTTCAACAAAAAAGCTTCAAAAACAGACTCCAACGAGAGACTGCTGAATTGGAATTAATTTGCAAACTGGATACAATTAACTTAGGCTTGAATAGGTTTCAGAGTAGCAGCCGTGTTAGTCTGTATTCGCAAAAAGAAAAGGAGTACTTGTGGCACCTTAGAGACTAACAAATTTATTAAAGCATAAGCTTTCGTGAGCTACAGCTCACTTCATCGGATGCATCCGATGAAGTGAGCTGTAGCTCACGAAAGCTTATGCTCTAATAAATTTGTTAGTCTCTAAGGTGCCACAAGTACTCCTTTTCTTTTAGGCTTGAATAGAGACTGGGAATGGATGAGTCATTACACAAAGTAAAACTATTTCCCCATGGTATTTCTCCCTCCCACCCCACCCCCCACTGTTCCTCTGATATTCTTGTTAACTGCTGGAATTAGCCTACCTGCTTGTCACCATGAAAGGTTTTCCTCCTTCCCCCCCCTGCTGTTGGTGATGGCTTATCTTAAGTGATCACTCTCCTTACAGTGTGTATGATAAACCCATTGTTTCATGTTCTCTGTGTGTGTGTATATAAATCTCTCCTCTGTTTTTTCCACCAAATGCATCCGATGAAGTGAGCTGTAGCTCACGAAAGCTTATGCTCTAATAAATTTGTTAGTCTCTAAGGTGCCACAAGTACTCCTTTTCTTTTTGCGAATACAGACTAACACGGCTGCTACTCTGAAACCTGTGATTATGCAAGGCACTGAATTTAGCTGTATAGAGTGGAAATCTGTCAACTTCATGAAAAAACTCGCACAGATACAGACAGACATCATCTTCCTCTCCAAATGCAAACAGATGGACATCATACCGAAAGGACTGAAGGTAAAAAATCCATTACAATCTACATACCACACAGACTATGCTGACAGCTTGTGCCACACACTCTCAAGGAAACTGCGGAACCACCTGATCAACATCCTCTACAGCAAACAGGGAAAGATTAAGAATGAGCTCTCAAAACTGGATACTCTCATAAAGAACCAACCTTCCACACAAACTTCCTCGTGGCTGGACTTTACAAAAACTAGACAAGCCATTTACAAAACACACTTTGATTCTCTACAAAAGAAAAAGGACACTAAGCTATCTAAACTTCTATATGCCACAAGGGGCCACAACAATGGTTCCCGTAACCCACCCAGCAATATTGTTAATCTATCCAACTATACTCTTAGCCCAGCAGAAGAATCTGTCCTATCTCGGGGCCTCTCCTTTTGCCCCTCCACCCCCACGAACATGATACAGTTCTGTGTTGACCTAGAATCCTATTTTCGACGTCTCAGACTCAAGGAATATTTCCAACACACCTCTGACCAACATATTAACCCACAGAGACCTTCCTGCCAACACTACAAAAAGAAGGATTCTGGGTGGACTCCTCCTGAAGGTCAAAACAGCAGCCTGGATTTCTACATAGACTGCTTCCGCCGACGTGCACGAGCTGAAATTGTGGAAAAGCAGCATTGCTTACCCCATAACCTCAGCCATGCAGAACACAGTGCCATCCACAGCCTCAGAAACAACTCTGACATCATAATCAAAAAGGCTGATAGGTCGGAGTATGAACAAGAGGCCTAATCACATCAGCCACACTATCAGAGGCTCGTTCACCTGCGCATCTACCAATGTGATATATGCCATCATGTGCCAGCAATGCCCCTCTGCCATGTACATTGGCCAAACTGGACAGTCTCTACGTAAAAGAATGAATGGACACAAGTCAGACGTCAAGAATTATAACATTCAAAAACCAGTTGGAGAACACTTCAATCTCTCTGGTCACTCGATCACAGACCTAAGAGTGGCTATACTTCAACAAAAAAGCTTCAAAAACAGACTCCAACGAGAGAGTGCTGAATTGGAATTAATTTGCAAACTGGATACAATTAACTTAGGCTTGAATAGAGACTGGGAATGGATGAGTCATTACACAAAGTAAAACTATTTCCCCATGGTATTTCTCCCTCCCACCCCACCCCCCACTGTTCCTCTGATATTCTTGTTAACTGCTGGAATTAGCCTACCTGCTTGTCACCATGAAAGGTTTTCCTCCTTCCCCCCCCTGCTGTTGGTGATGGCTTATCTTAAGTGATCACTCTCCTTACAGTGTGTATGATAAACCCATTGTTTCATGTTCTCTGTGTGTATGTATATAAATCTCTCCTCTGTTTTTTCCACCAAATGCATCCGATGAAGTGAGCTGTAGCTCACGAAAGCTTATGCTCTAATAAATTTGTTAGTCTCTAAGGTGCCACAAGTACTCCTTTTCTTTTTGCGAATACAGACTAACACGGCTGCTACTCTGAAACCTGTAAAAAAACAGATTGACAGAGCCAGAAGAGTACCCAGAAGTTACCTACTACAGGACAGGCCCAACAAAGAAAATAACAGAATGCCACTAGCTGTCACCTTCAGCTGCCAACTAAAACCTCTCTAGTGCATCATCAGAGATTTACAACCTATCCTGAAAAATGATCCCTCACTTTCACAGATCTTGGGAGACAGACCAGTCCTCACTTATAGACAGCCCCCCAACCTGAAGCAAATACTCTCCAGCAACCACACACCACACAACAAAAACACTAACCCAGGAACCTATCTTTGCAACAAAGCCTTATGCCAACTCTATCCACATATTTATTCAAGTGACACCATCATAGGACATAATCACATTAGCCACGCCATCAGGGGCTTGTTCACCTGCACATCTACCAATGTGATATATGCCATCATGTGCCAGCAATGCCCCTCTGCCATGTACATTGGCCAAACTGGACAGTCTCTATGCAAAAGAATAAATGAACACAAATCTGACATCAGGAATCATAACATTAAAAAACTGGTAGGAGAACACTTCAACCTCTCTGGTCACTCAGTAAAAGATTTAAGGGTGACGATTTTGCAACAGAAAAGCTTCAAAAACAGACTCCAATGAGAAACTGCTGAGCTTGAATTAATATGCAAACTAGATACCATTAACTTGGGTTTTAATAGAGACTGGAAGTGCTGGGTCATTACACATATTGAATCTATTTCCCTATGTTAAATATCCTCACACCTTCTTGTTAACTGTCTAAATGGCCCATCTTCATTATGACTACAAAAGTTTTTTTCTCCTGCTGATAATAGCTCATCTTAATTAATTAGCCTCTTACAGTTTGTATGGCAACATCCACCTTCTCTGTATGTCTATATATATATATTCTTACTATATGTTCAATTCTATGCATCCAATGAAGTGGGCTGTCGCCCACAAAAGCTTATGCTCTAATAAACTTGTTAGTCTCCAAGGTGCCACAAGTACTCCTGTTCTTTTGCGGATACAGACTAACATGGCTGCTACTCTGAAACCATTTCAGTTGACAAGAAGGTGTGAATAACAGTAGGGAGAAATTAGTATTGGGGAAATTAGGTTTAGGTTTTGTAATGACCCAACCATTCCCAGTCTTTATTCAGGCCTAATCTGATGGTGTCCAGTTTGCAAATTAATTCCAATTCTGCAGTTTCTCACTGGAGTCTGTTTTTGAAGATTTTTTGTTGAAGAATTGCGACTTATAGGTCTCTAATTGAGTGTGGAAATTGTTGAAATCTTGGTGGAATTCCTCAAGGGTCTCCTTCCCATGGGTCCAGTTGATGAAGATGTCATCAATGTGGAGCAAGTACAGTAGGGGTGTAAGGGGATGAGAGCTGAGGAAGCATTGTTCTAAGTCAGCCATAAAAATGTTGGCATACTGTGGGGCCATGTGGGTCCCCATAGCAGTCCTAAAAGAGTCCTAAGCAGTAATCCTAAAAGAGATCTAGGAGTGATAGCAGATCTAGCCCACTTTACAGATAGCGGTTGCAACTGTCTGCTCCTACCCCTTGGCCAAAGCCATACTGTCACGTGGTGGCATGAAGAGGAAGAATATCCTTAGATAAGGATCAGCGGGAGAATAGACCCACCATGGAGGGAGAGGCCCAGTAAGAGAGCAGGTAGGGAGGCCACCTGGAGTTAAGTACATTAAAAATAGTTTCCTGTCTCTTTACATCTTCTTCCTGCTGTGAGAGTGGCTGGCCCAGAATGGGATTGGGCCGGTCCTTCCTGGATCAATGAGAGGCTCAGAATTTAGCAGGGAGCAGCAGTGTTGGGGAGAAGAGCTCTATGCTCAGTAGATGGCCCTAACACCAGACTGGGCCTGCAAGATTTCTTAGAATTGACCTTGTCAATCAGGATCGGATCACTCTTTACCACTGTGTGTGTTGGGTGTTATGCATGTCTCCTTTAGTTTAGCTTTATGCAAAGGCCTGTGGTCACACTGCTCATCACAGGGCAGTATGGCCAACCCTGAGCAGCACAAATCATAGTCAAGCCCAAGAAGGAGGGGGGAGAGAAGTGGAAGGGGATTTGAGGAAAGGTTCAAAGAGCTAAACTAAGGAGGAGAGCTCATGATATAAATATGGGAAGGCTGTAAACATCATTCATAGATTCATAGATATTAAGGTCAGAAGGGACCATTATGATCATCTAGTCTGACCTCCTGCACAATGCAGGCCACAGAATCTCACCCGCCCACTCCTGAAATAAACCTCTCACCTATGTTTGAGCTATTGAAGTCCTCAAACCATGGTTTAAAGAAGAGTTCCCTTCCCTGAAAGTACAGCCCATGGTATTTGTTCCTAGACAGGTGAAAGCAATGTGTACAAGACACATTCTCTGAAAGTCATCAAGGGCTGGGCTCAAACTCACAATACACAGGTTCACTGGCCACAGCACGTCACCTTCAGCAACCCCGGCTGCTCTGCTCAGTTATTTGTGTCATTCCCAGAGAGATGTGGCTATACGTCCTGAGATGAAGTGAAGACAGAGGGAAGTCAGGGTGGCCTCTTTCAAATGTGGCAGCCACCAGGACAATATATTAAACAGCCTGAAAAAGGAGGGGAGTCAGTGGGAGCAATTGAACTAAAGTGTTATTTCATTGTAAGAGATTCCAAAGCCATTGTGATCATCCAGTCTGCTCCACTGGGTACTGTCTTGTCAAGAGGAGATTGCTGGCTTGGCAGTTTTTAAAATGGTTTGAAAGGTTCTTATGGACGAAACGGTCAGCTATAGAAGGCAGCACTTGCGTAGTTGTTGCAGTCTGATGCTTTGCTAGCAACATAGAGCTTGGGCGTAGCAGCAGCAGGTCCCTGTCACCCGGGCTATGTGCACTTTGCCTGGCTCTCTTATTATAGAGGTATTCTAGGGTATGCCAATGTGGCCTCAGGATTTCTAATGTCAAATTCATGTCTGTCACCCCATCTGCCCCCGCCCCTCCACAGAAACTTCTGGATGAGTGCCAGGACCAGCGCTGGTGCCAGTTCTCTGTGCATAGCCCAGTGTTTGGGCCAGACCCGTGTCCCGGGACACACAAGTACCTGATAGTTTCATACAAGTGCAGACCAGGTGAGTTCTGCAAATGGCTTTAAAGTGCAAAGGAGGGTGTTGCTTAGCATCCTCTCTGGTTTTTCCATAGACTATTAGTGCAATCAGCACTATAAGTGTACCAGAGGCAAAAAGGGGATTCATTGTCTTTGTCGAGCCATTGTCAATTAACTCCACCTGTGTCCTGGACAGATCATCCTACTCCTGGAGACAGAAGGAGATTATAATTTTTTTGCTTGTCTTGCAGTAGCATTCCAAGTCCAGAACAGGCCCTATTGGACAATGTGCTGTGAAATCACACAGGAAGACAATGGTCTCCATTAAGGAGCCTAAACTATGCCATGTGATTTAGACACAGATAAATAGTCAAAGCAAACAGTTTGCAAAAATCCCATAGGATGAAAAATAACTGCCAAATCGTTTAAGCAAATGCTAACAAATAGCTAGTACATTCACCAGCTGGTTGCAGAGAGAACAGCAAAGGGAATTGCTCAGTCTCTTGGTTTCTTCTTGTTAGGTGTTTTATATATTGATTGGGAAGGGATGCTTTTAGGCCAAATGGGAGGAGCTCAGAGCTGCCACTTCAGAGAGGACTGCATAAAATTTGCTTTCTGACTTTTGGAATGGTAAAGGTTAATAGCTGTTAATGCTGCAACAGAATACTGTGTAATGTTGTTGTTTCCCAGCTAATCACCGCATTAAGACCGTATGTGAGAATGATAAGCTGAGGCTGCAGTGCAGAGCTAAATCCATCCTAGCAATTTACTCTGCAAGCTATGGCAGATCCATGAGGGGCAAACCAGAGTGTGACTCTGCGAACAGGACTGGACCCAATGTAGGTATGTTGGGAAGGTGTGAACTAGAAATCTGGCTGGGCCCCTTTCACATTGAAAGAAGAAAATGAGTACTTGTGTCACCTTAGACACTAACAAATTTATTTAAGCATAAGCTTTCATGAGCTACAGCTCACTTCATCGTGTAGCTCACGAAAGCTTATGCTCAAATAAATTTGTTAGTCTCTAAGGTGCCATAAGTACTCCTTTTCTTTTTGCGAATACAGACTAACACGGCTGCTACTCTGAAACCTTTCACATTGAAGACTCTGGAACTCATTGCCAGGGGGTGTTGTGGAGGCCAAAAGTGTTATTGGGTTAAAAAAACAACTAGATAAGTTCCTGGAGGATAGGTCCATCAATGGCTATTAGCCAAGATGGTCAGGGATGCAACCCCATGTTCTGGGTATCCCTAGCCTCTGATTGACAGAAGCTGGGCATGGACAAAGAATGGATCACTCACTAACTGCCCTGTTCAGTTCACTCCCTTTGAAGCACGTGGCATTGTCCACTGTTGGAAGACAGGACACTGGGCTCGATGGACCATTGGTCTGACCCAGTGTGGCCGCTCTTATGTTCTTAATAAGTCATTACACTGGCAGAGATGTTATATTGGGCACAGCTGCATCACTGCTGTGTGGGCATCAAGACATGCATGTTCCCAGCCTATTGCTGGGGATAGGTGACTGTCACCCAGGCACAGCACTGCACTCACACGCAGCCAGCTCACTGCTGCACGGACGCTGGGATACACAGTCTCTCAGCCAGCTCGCTGCCATATGGGCTGAGGGTGTATGCATATAATCAGCCACATGGACACAATACATGCACCCTTCCTTCACAGCTAACTCCCTGCTCAGTGGGCAGGGAGGCATGCGCTTCTGACAAGGTCACCACTATGGGCTCATTCGTGCATACTCCTACGTGGTGCATTTGAATGGGATATTACAGACCAAGTCTAGCTTTGGGCTACCTGGTTTCCGAAGCAATTTCTAAGCTTTTTTGCCTGCTACTGGGAATGCAGGTGCCACAGCCTCATGACCACTTGGTCTATATTTCCAGAGTGCTTAGCTCCTGATGCTTTGAGGAGAGTTTCTCGGAAGTGTCACAGGAAGGAGAACTGTACCATCTTGGCTAACAAGGCCACCTTTGGTGACCCCTGCTTCCCTGGCATGAAGAAACAGCTGAGGGTCTCCTATACATGTGGTAAGAGTCCCCAGTCACACTGACACTGCACAGGGGAGGGGCTGGAAGGACTCCAGCAAGTGCTTTACGATGTACAACACAGATCCCGGAGAGCAGGGGTGTCTTGAGGACTAAGGGCACCCGCTGGCCTAGCAAGCCACTAGCGTAGCTGTTGAGGCTGCTGGGCAGGATCAATTTAGATGAGAGTGGTGCCATGTCTCCTGCCTTGGGAGATGCTTGTGCATTCTGTCAGCAGCAGGCTGAGAACTATAGAAACGGCCACAAAGCTGAGCCCCGAGAAACAGGTCAGATGCTGAGCAGCTGTTGCTCTGTCTTCTCCTCTTGGGACATGGATCTTTAACCATGTGCCTGCGGGTGGGGAGCGGGGAGATGGGAAGCTTCAGGGTGCACACATACAGAAAGAAAGTGAATCCTCAAAGCTCCCCATTAGAGGAAATATTTTTGTCTTTCTTTGTAAGTAGCAAACTGTAAGGATCTAAAGGCCCATGAAAGCAAGATTAATATCAATCTAGCCAGGGCATGGGCAGGTTCTGTGCAAGCTGCCTCTCCCCCCATGGCTGTACCACATGCCAGCCTCCTGACCTGCAGCACCCCCTGGGACCTTTGTACAACTCTACCAACGTGCCTCCGTCCTGTCAGTAGCCCCCCTGCTATTTCAGCCCGGGGTCTGCTCTCTGCCCACTATAGAGGAGGATGACAAGTGACTCACTGAACTCATGTCTTTGGTGGTCAAGGCCAAAGACATTATTTACCCAACCTGGCCCCTCCCTCCTTGACCCACAGAATTCCCCTGGTCAGACTGAGTCTGGCACCTGTGCTGTCTCCTTGCCCACTGCTTTGACATAGGGAAATATTTTGTATGTACATTTCTGGCAGTGGCGGTTGGTCCTGCTCTGTCCATCCACCCCTCACCTGAGGTACCTATGCAGCCCTCATGTCTCCTCTCCAGGCCTGGCTGCTACCCCCATCCCAGGGGTTCTACATGAGCTGCCCTTTCAGTGCAGTCTCCTTTCTCATTACAGTGCCAAGGCAGCTGCTCGAGGAGGTGGGCCAGGATTCCCCAGACCCCTTCTCGCTCTCCGACTACACACATGGTAAACACTTGCTGTTCCTCTGGGGCTGTGCTGTGTGGGCTAAGAAAAGCTCTTGTTTGAATGTCAGGTTGAGGTTTCCTGGCTGGCTGGGGACCGCATGTATGTGATGTGCCAGGCTGGCTCCTCTCACACAGGCTGTGCGCTAGAAAGTTTGCCCAAAAGCTGGCATCTCAGTGAAGGGGGAAGTCCCTGAGCCAGGCACTTCTACCCTCCATGAGGAATGCAGTCCGAGCCCAGAGAAAGGGAAGCAGAAATCTAAATCAGGGCCTTTCCCGTCCATGGACCAGGCTGATGGTCACAGGGGTCACAGAGATCCAGTTCATGTGCCTATCCTAGATGTGCTGACAGAAGGAGGGCTGTATTCCTTTATATAGGCACACAGCTTCTGTGTGTCCTGTGTGTGGGAAATTACTTTGAGCTCCCCAGCCTGGTTATGCAGACAGTTCAGTGCAGTGCTGTTCACGAGGATGGCTCATTCAGTCTTTTATTTCTTAATGCTGCTCCATCAATGCTCTTACTAGACCCCAGCTCTGCTCTGTAGTGGCCCCTCTCCACTGGGAATTCGTTCACCGGGTGTGACGGATTGGATCACAGAAACCCCCTTGGGGCTGCCACCTGATGTGCCAAGACTACTTCTGCCTCTGCCTTTCTTGCCAGCTTGGGACTCCAGAACCCTGCCTGGCTGTGTCAGACACGCTTGCTGGCCACAAACACAGACCCAGGTCTGAACCACGTTCTACAAACTGCAAGCTTAACTGAGAGCAGCTTACAAAAGTGTGCCTGTCTTTAACACTCAGCTGCCCAACTCCCAATGGGGTCCAAACCCCAAATAAATCCTTTTTACCCTGTATAACCTTTATACAGGGTAAACTCATAAATTGTTTGCTCTCTATAAGTCTGAGAGAGAGATGCACAGCTGTTTGCCCCCCTCCCAAAGGTATTAATACATACCCTGGATTAATTAATAAGTAAAAAGTGATTTTATTAAATAGAGAAAGTAGGTTCCAAATAGTAACAAACAGAACAAAGTGAATTACCCAGCAAAATAAAATAAAACACACTAGTCTAAGTCTAGTACAGTAGTAAAACTAAATACAGATAAAATCCTCACCCAGTAAGCTTCCTTTTACAGACTAGGCTCCTTCTAGTCTGGGTCCAGCAATCACTCACACCCTTTACTGTCCTTTGTTCCAGTTTCTTTCAGGTATCCTTGGGGGTGGAGAGGCTCTCTCTTTAGCCAGCTCAATACAAAATGGAGGGGTTTCCCCGGGGTTTAAATAGACTTTCTCTTGTGAGTGGACACCCCCTGCTTTCTCCTAAGCAAAGTCCAGCTCCAAGATGGAATTTTAGAGTCACCTGGGCAAATCACATGTCCATTCATGACTTAGTATTTTTACAGGCAGCCCACATGGTATCTTGAATGTCTCCAGGAAAACTTCTTATGTGGATTGGAGCCTTCCAACATCCATTGTTCGTTAAATGCTTCTTGATATGTTACATGGCATGTGTAGCATAAAATATATTTCAGTTATGTCATATATACACATTCATAAGCATATTTCCATAAAGCCTTATGGGGAGCACCGTCACACCGGGTTTGTTCTCTCCTCGGTATCACACTCTCTCAATGGACCCCAGCTCTTCCTGGGGACTCCACCTTCTTTTTGACTATGGGCAGGTTTCAGTCCCCATAGTTATCTGGGCGTGGACTAGGATCCCAGCCCAATACTGCAGGATACATTTTGCCAGTCGCAAAAGAGAAGTGGAGTTGCTCTGTGAGGCCTGTCTCTTTGGTGGATTTGTGGCACCCTGCACGGTAGCAGTGGCAGTCAGGTTGCACTGGGAGTTCATGCAATGGCAGATGAATTAGAGAAAAGACAGTAGGTGGAAGGCTAACAAAAAGTGGGAAGAGAACTCTTCCCCCCGCACTGCCTCCACACACACTTAGCTTTGTAACATTTTTTCATGAGCAAAACCAAGGTTGCAAAACCCGGAGTGAGATCTAGAGAATGTGGCCAAATGGTTTGGCAATAACATGGGGATCTCTGGAGGGGAGATGACAGATAGACACAGACCAGCCAGGAGAAGTGAGCAGAGTGACAGATAGGAGAAGCACTGAGGCCCACAGAGGAGGGGTACCACAGTACATAGCAAAGGGGAGCGGACTATGGAAGAGTTAAGGGAAGAACAGATCCAAGGGGGAGAGAAGTGGCTAGGAGCAAAGGAAGACTAGGAGGAGCTAGAGCAGAAGGTTTGGAACATGGCATGGAGGAGAGAGAGACAGTAGTGGGGGAGCAAAGAGTGGGAATGCAGACAACGGAAGGCACTGAGAGTGGACAGGAAGAACTTAGGGATGGGATGGCAAGGATCATGGAAGAGGGATGTGCCAAGTGCCTGGGAGGAGCAGAGCCGAGTAGGGAAGGGTGGGAGTGAAAGTTGGCAGATGTGTGGTGATAGGTGAAGGTTCAAGTCCACAAAGTGGATGAAGGCGTTGAGAAGCGCCTCGTCCCTGTACCCTAGCCAGTAAGACCATGTCCCCTTGTTCACTGCAGGTGGCTGGTACCGTGGGCCGAGGTTGTCCAGGCTCCATGAAGATCTGATGATTTTTACTAGCTCTCTGGAAATGTTTGCCCACCTCTGGGGTACGTGAATTCTCTGAGCGTGTGCACAATGCTCTGTGGAGAGGGTGTGGGCAGAGAGTCACATTCCACTCTGTCTCTCTTGCTTTAGTGTGCAAGGAGACATGGACATGTTAGGGGGCACTTGGCGAAGAGCCTGCAGCACTGTGCGCTCCCTTTATGCCCATCAGTGCCCCTCTGATGTAGGCTGGCCATTGAAGCCACATCCAAAATGCAGCTGCAGGGGTGGAGCAATGTCATGGAGACTCAAGGACTGAATAACCCCCGGGTTAAACTCTCTCTCCCTCGGGCAAGGAAACAGTACTAAGTCTATAAAAGAAAAGGAGTACTTGTGGCACCTTAGAGACTAACAAATTTATTAGAGCATAAGCTTTCGTGAGCTACAGCTCACTTCATCGGATGCATTTGGTGGAAAAAACAGAGTAGAGATTTATATACACACACACAGAGAACATGAAACAATGGGTTTATCATACACACTGTAAGGAGAGTGATCACTTAAGATAAGCCATCACCAACAGCAGGGGGGGGAAGGAGGAAAACCTTTCATGGTGACAAGCAGGTAGGCTAATTCCAGCAGTTAACAAGAATATCAGAGGAACAGTGGGGGGTGGGGTGGGAGGGAGAAATACCATGGGGAAATAGTTTTACTTTGTGTAATGACTCATCCATTCCCAGTCTCTATTCAAGCCTAAGTTAATTGTATCCAGTTTGCAAATTAATTCCAATTCAGCAGTCTCTCGTTGGAGTCTGTTTTTGAAGCTTTTTTGTTGAAGTATAGCCACTCTTAGGTCTGTGATCGAGTGACCAGAGAGATTGAAGTGTTCTCCAACTGGTTTTTGAATGTTATAATTCTTGACGTCTGATTTGTGTCCATTCATTCTTTTACGTAGAGACTGTCCAGTTTGGCCAATGTACATGGCAGAGGGGCATTGCTGGCACATGATGGCATATATCACATTGGTAGATGCGCAGGTGAAGGAGCCTCTGATAGTGTGGCTGATGTGATTAGGCCCTATGATGGTATCCCCTGAATAGATATGTGGACAGAGTTGGCAACGGGCTTTGTTGCAAGGATAGGTTCCTGGGTTAGTGGTTCTGTTGTGTGGTGTGTGGTTGCTGGTGAGTATTTGCTTCAGATTGGGGGGCTGTCTGTAAGCAAGGACTGGTCTATCTCCCAAGATCTGAGAGAGCGATGGCTCGTCCTTCAGGATAGGTTGTAGATCCTTGATGATGCGTTGGAGGGGTTTTAGTTGGGGGCTGAAGGTGATGGCTAGTGGCGTTCTGTTGTTTTCTTTGTTGGGCCTGTCCTGTAGTAGGTGACTTCTGGGTACTCTTCTGGCTCTGTCAATCTGTTTCTTCACTTCAGCAGGTGGGTACTGTAGTTGTAGGAATGCATGATAGAGATCTTGTAGGTGTTTGTCTCTGTCTGAGGGGTTGGAGCAAATGCGGTTATATCGTAGCGCTTGGCTGTAGACAATGGATCGAGTGGTATGATCTGGATGAAAGCTAGAGGCATGTAGGTAGGAATAGCGGTCAGTAGGTTTCCGATATAGGGTGGTGTTTATGTGACCATCGCTTATTAGCACCGTAGTGTCCAGGAAGTGGATCTCTTGTGTGGACTGGTCCAGGCTGAGGTTGATGGTGGGATGGAAATTGTTGAAATCATGGTGGAATTCCTCAAGAGCTTCTTTTCCATGGGTCCAGATGATGAAGATGTCATCAATGTAGCGCAAGTAGAGTAGGGGCATTAGGGAACGAGAGCTGAGGAAGCGTTGTTCTAAGTCAGCCATAAAAATGTTGGCATACTGTGGGGCCATGCGGGTACCCATCGCAGTGCCGCTGATTTGAAGGTATACATTGTCACCAAATGTGAAATAGTTATGGGTCAGGACAAAGTCACAAAGTTCTGCCACCAGGTTAGCCGTGACAGTATCGGGGATACTGTTCCTGACGGCTTGTAGTCCATCTTTGTGTGGAATATTGGTGTAGAGGGCTTCTACATCCATAGTGGCTAGGATGGTGTTTTTAGGAAGATCACCAATGGACTGTAGTTTCCTCAGGAAATCGGTGGTGTCTCGAAGATAGCTGGGAGTGCTGGTAACGAAGGGCCTGAGGAGGGAGTCTACATAGCCAGACAATCCTGCTGTCAGGGTGCCAATGCCTGAGATGATGGGGCGTCCAGGATTTCCAGGTTTATGGATCTTGGGTAGCAGATAGAATACCCCAGGTCCTGGCTCCAGGGGTGTGTCTGTGCGGATTTGTTCTTGTGCTTTTTCAGGGAGTTTCTTGAGCAAATGCTGTAGTTTCTTTTGGTAACTCTCACTGGGATCAGAGGGTAATGGCTTGTAGAAAGTGGTGTTGGAGAGCTGCCTAGTAGCCTCTTGTTCATACTCTGACCTATTCATGATGACGACAGCACCTCCTTTGTCAGCCTTTTTGATTATGATGTCAGAGTTGTTTCTGAGGCTGTGGATGGCACTGTGTTCTGCATGGCTGAGGTTATGGGGTAAGCGATGCTGCTTTTCCACAATTTCAGCTCGTGCACGTCGGCGGAAGCAGTCTATGTAGAAATCCAGGCTGCTGTTTCGACCTTCAGGAGGAGTCCACCTAGAATCCTTCTTTTGTAGTGTTGGCAGGAAGGTCTCTGTGGGTTAATATGTTGGTCAGAGGTGTGTTGGAAATATTCCTTGAGTCTGAGACGTCGAAAATAGGATTCTAGGTCACCACAGAACTGTATCATGTTCGTGGGGGTGGAGGGGCAAAAGGAGAGGCCCCGAGATAGGACAGATTCTTCCGCTGGGCTAAGAGTATAGTTGGATAAATTAACAATATTGCTGGGTGGGTTACGGGAACCATTGTTGTGGCCCCTTGTGGCATATAGTAGTTTAGATAGCTTAGTGTCCTTTTTCTTTTGTAGAGAATCAAAGTGTGTTTTGTAAATGGCTTGTCTAGTTTTTGTAAAGTCCAGCCACGAGGAAGTTTGTGTGGAAGGTTGGTTCTTTATGAGAGTATCCAGTTTTGAGAGCTCATTCTTAATCTTTCCCTGTTTGCTGTAGAGGATGTTGATCAGGTGGTTCCGCAGTTTCCTTGAGAGTGTGTGGCACAAGCTGTCAGCATAGTCTGTGTGGTATGTAGATTGTAATGGATTTTTTACCTTCAGTCCTTTCGGTATGATGTCCATCTGTTTGCATTTGGAGAGGAAGATGATGTCTGTCTGTATCTGTGCGAGTTTTTTCATGAAGTTGACAGATTTCCACTCTATACGGCTAAATTCAGTGCCTTGCATAATCACAGGTTTCAGAGTAGCAGCCGTGTTAGTCTGTATTCTCAAAAAGAAAAGGAGTACTTGTGGCACCTTAGAGACTAACAAATTTATTAGAGCATAAGCTTTCGTGAGCTACAGCTCACTTCATCGGATGCATTTGGTGGAAAAAACAGAGTAGAGATTTATATACACACACACAGAGAACATGAAACAATGGGTTTATCATACACACTGTAAGGAGAGTGATCACTTAAGATAAGCCATCACCAACAGCAGGGGGGGGAAGGAGGAAAACCTTTCATGGTGACAAGCAGGTAGGCTAATTCCAGCAGTTAACAAGAATATCAGAGGAACAGTGGGGGGTGGGGTGGGAGGGAGAAATACCATGGGGAAATAGTTTTACTTTGTGTAATGACTCATCCATTCCCAGTCTCTATTCAAGCCTAAGTTAATTGTATCCAGTTTGCAAATTAATTCCAATTCAGCAGTCTCTCGTTGGAGTCTGTTTTTGAAGCTTTTTTGTTGAAGTATAGCCACTCTTAGGTCTGTGATCGAGTGACCAGAGAGATTGAAGTGTTCTCCAACTGGTTTTTGAATGTTATAATTCTTGACGTCTGATTTGTGTCCATTCATTCTTTTACGTAGAGACTGTCCAGTTTGGCCAATGTACATGGCAGAGGGGCATTGCTGGCACATGATGGCATATATCACATTGGTAGATGCGCAGGTGAAGGAGCCTCTGATAGTGTGGCTGATGTGATTAGGCCCTATGATGGTATCCCCTGAATAGATATGTGGACAGAGTTGGCAACGGGCTTTGTTGCAAGGATAGGTTCCTGGGTTAGTGGTTCTGTTGTGTGGTGTGTGGTTGCTGGTGAGTATTTGCTTCAGATTGGGGGGCTGTCTGTAAGCAAGGACTGGTCTATCTCCCAAGATCTGAGAGAGCGATGGCTCGTCCTTCAGGATAGGTTGTAGATCCTTGATGATGCGTTGGAGGGGTTTTAGTTGGGGGCTGAAGGTGATGGCTAGTGGCGTTCTGTTGTTTTCTTTGTTGGGCCTGTCCTGTAGTAGGTGACTTCTGGGTACTCTTCTGGCTCTGTCAATCTGTTTCTTCACTTCAGCAGGTGGGTACTGTAGTTGTAGGAATGCATGATAGAGATCTTGTAGGTGTTTGTCTCTGTCTGAGGGGTTGGAGCAAATGCGGTTATATCGTAGCGCTTGGCTGTAGACAATGGATCGAGTGGTATGATCTGGATGAAAGCTAGAGGCATGTAGGTAGGAATAGCGGTCAGTAGGTTTCCGATATAGGGTGGTGTTTATGTGACCATCGCTTATTAGCACCGTAGTGTCCAGGAAGTGGATCTCTTGTGTGGACTGGTCCAGGCTGAGGTTGATGGTGGGATGGAAATTGTTGAAATCATGGTGGAATTCCTCAAGAGCTTCTTTTCCATGGGTCCAGATGATGAAGATGTCATCAATGTAGCGCAAGTAGAGTAGGGGCATTAGGGAACGAGAGCTGAGGAAGCGTTGTTCTAAGTCAGCCATAAAAATGTTGGCATACTGTGGGGCCATGCGGGTACCCATCGCAGTGCCGCTGATTTGAAGGTATACATTGTCACCAAATGTGAAATAGTTATGGGTCAGGACAAAGTCACAAAGTTCTGCCACCAGGTTAGCCGTGACAGTATCGGGGATACTGTTCCTGACGGCTTGTAGTCCATCTTTGTGTGGAATATTGGTGTAGAGGGCTTCTACATCCATAGTGGCTAGGATGGTGTTTTTAGGAAGATCACCAATGGACTGTAGTTTCCTCAGGAAATCGGTGGTGTCTCGAAGATAGCTGGGAGTGCTGGTAACGAAGGGCCTGAGGAGGGAGTCTACATAGCCAGACAATCCTGCTGTCAGGGTGCCAATGCCTGAGATGATGGGGCGTCCAGGATTTCCAGGTTTATGGATCTTGGGTAGCAGATAGAATACCCCAGGTCCTGGCTCCAGGGGTGTGTCTGTGCGGATTTGTTCTTGTGCTTTTTCAGGGAGTTTCTTGAGCAAATGCTGTAGTTTCTTTTGGTAACTCTCACTGGGATCAGAGGGTAATGGCTTGTAGAAAGTGGTGTTGGAGAGCTGCCTAGTAGCCTCTTGTTCATACTCTGACCTATTCATGATGACGACAGCACCTCCTTTGTCAGCCTTTTTGATTATGATGTCAGAGTTGTTTCTGAGGCTGTGGATGGCACTGTGTTCTGCATGGCTGAGGTTATGGGGTAAGCGATGCTGCTTTTCCACAATTTCAGCTCGTGCACGTCGGCGGAAGCAGTCTATGTAGAAATAAGCAGTCTATGTAGAAATCCAGGCTGCGATCACAGACCTAAGAGTGGCTATACTTCAACAAAAAAGCTTCAAAAACAGACTCCAACGAGAGACTGCTGAATTGGAATTAATTTGCAAACTGGATACAATTAACTTAGGCTTGAATAGAGACTGGGAATGGATGAGTCATTACACAAAGTAAAACTATTTCCCCATGGTATTTCTCCCTCCCACCCCACCCCCCACTGTTCCTCTGATATTCTTGTTAACTGCTGGAATTAGCCTACCTGCTTGTCACCATGAAAGGTTTTCCTCCTTCCCCCCCCTGCTGTTGGTGATGGCTTATCTTAAGTGATCACTCTCCTTACAGTGTGTATGATAAACCCATTGTTTCATGTTCTCTGTGTGTGTGTATATAAATCTCTACTCTGTTTTTTCCACCAAATGCATCCGATGAAGTGAGCTGTAGCTCACGAAAGCTTATGCTCTAATAAATTTGTTAGTCTCTAAGGTGCCACAAGTACTCCTTTTCTTTTTGAGAATACAGACTAACACGGCTGCTACTCTGAAACCTGTGATTATGCAAGGCACTGAATTTAGCCGTATAGAGTGGAAATCTGTCAACTTCATGAAAAAACTCGCACAGATACAGACAGACATCATCTTCCTCTCCAAATGCAAACAGATGGACATCATACCGAAAGGACTGAAGGTAAAAAATCCATTACAATCTACATACCACACAGACTATGCTGACAGCTTGTGCCACACACTCTCAAGGAAACTGCGGAACCACCTGATCAACATCCTCTACAGCAAACAGGGAAAGATTAAGAATGAGCTCTCAAAACTGGATACTCTCATAAAGAACCAACCTTCCACACAAACTTCCTCGTGGCTGGACTTTACAAAAACTAGACAGCCATTTACAAAACACACTTTGATTCTCTACAAAAGAAAAAGGACACTAAGCTATCTAAACTACTATATGCCACAAGGGGCCACAACAATGGTTCCCGTAACCCACCCAGCAATATTGTTAATCTATCCAACTATACTCTTAGCCCAGCGGAAGAATCTGTCCTATCTCGGGGCCTCTCCTTTTGCCCCTCCACCCCCACGAACATGATACAGTTCTGTGGTGACCTAGAATCCTATTTTCGACGTCTCAGACTCAAGGAATATTTCCAACACACCTCTGACCAACATATTAACCCACAGAGACCTTCCTGCCAACACTACAAAAAGAAGGATTCTAGGTGGACTCCTCCTGAAGGTCGAAACAGCAGCCTGGATTTCTACATAGACTGCTTCCGCCGACGTGCACGAGCTGAAATTGTGGAAAAGCAGCATCGCTTACCCCATAACCTCAGCCATGCAGAACACAGTGCCATCCACAGCCTCAGAAACAACTCTGACATCATAATCAAAAAGGCTGACAAAGGAGGTGCTGTCGTCATCATGAATAGGTCAGAGTATGAACAAGAGGCTACTAGGCAGCTCTCCAACACCACTTTCTACAAGCCATTACCCTCTGATCCCAGTGAGAGTTACCAAAAGAAACTACAGCATTTGCTCAAGAAACTCCCTGAAAAAGCACAAGAACAAATCCGCACAGACACACCCCTGGAGCCAGGACCTGGGGTATTCTATCTGCTACCCAAGATCCATAAACCTGGAAATCCTGGACGCCCCATCATCTCAGGCATTGGCACCCTGACAGCAGGATTGTCTGGCTATGTAGACTCCCTCCTCAGGCCCTTCGTTACCAGCACTCCCAGCTATCTTCGAGACACCACCGATTTCCTGAGGAAACTACAGTCCATTGGTGATCTTCCTAAAAACACCATCCTAGCCACTATGGATGTAGAAGCCCTCTACACCAATATTCCACACAAAGATGGACTACAAGCCGTCAGGAACAGTATCCCCGATACTGTCACGGCTAACCTGGTGGCAGAACTTTGTGACTTTGTCCTGACCCATAACTATTTCACATTTGGTGACAATGTATACCTTCAAATCAGCGGCACTGCGATGGGTACCCGCATGGCCCCACAGTATGCCAACATTTTTATGGCTGACTTAGAACAACGCTTCCTCAGCTCTCGTTCCCTAATGCCCCTACTCTACTTGCGCTACATTGATGACATCTTCATCATCTGGACCCATGGAAAAGAAGCTCTTGAGGAATTCCACCATGATTTCAACAATTTCCATCCCACCATCAACCTCAGCCTGGACCAGTCCACACAAGAGATCCACTTCCTGGACACTACGGTGCTAATAAGCGTTGGTCACATAAACACCACCCTATATCGGAAACCTACTGACCGCTATTCCTACCTACATGCCTCTAGCTTTCATCCAGATCATACCACTCGATCCATTGTCTACAGCCAAGCGCTACGATATAACCGCATTTGCTCCAACCCCTCAGACAGAGACAAACACCTACAAGATCTCTATCATGCATTCCTACAACTACAGTACCCACCTGCTGAAGTGAAGAAACAGATTGACAGAGCCAGAAGAGTACCCAGAAGTCACCTACTACAGGACAGGCCCAACAAAGAAAACAACAGAACGCCACTAGCCATCACCTTCAGCCCCCAACTAAAACCCCTCCAACGCATCATCAAGGATCTACAACCTATCCTGAAGGACGAGCCATCGCTCTCTCAGATCTTGGGAGATAGACCAGTCCTTGCTTACAGACAGCCCCCCAATCTGAAGCAAATACTCACCAGCAACCACACACCACACAACAGAACCACTAACCCAGGAACCTATCCTTGCAACAAAGCCCGTTGCCAACTCTGTCCACATATCTATTCAGGGGATACCATCATAGGGCCTAATCACATCAGCCACACTATCAGAGGCTCCTTCACCTGCGCATCTACCAATGTGATATATGCCATCATGTGCCAGCAATGCCCCTCTGCCATGTACATTGGCCAAACTGGACAGTCTCTACGTAAAAGAATGAATGGACACAAATCAGACGTCAAGAATTATAACATTCAAAAAACCAGTTGGAGAACACTTCAATCTCTCTGGTCACTCGATCACAGACCTAAGAGTGGCTATACTTCAACAAAAAAGCTTCAAAAACAGACTCCAACGAGAGACTGCTGAATTGGAATTAATTTGCAAACTGGATACAATTAACTTAGGCTTGAATAGAGACTGGGAATGGATGAGTCATTACACAAAGTAAAACTATTTCCCATGGTATTTCTCCCTCCCACCCCACCCCCCACTGTTCCTCTGATATTCTTGTTAACTGCTGGAATTAGCCTACCTGCTTGTCACCATGAAAGGTTTTCCTCCTTCCCCCCCTGCTGTTGGTGATGGCTTATCTTAAGTGATCACTCTCCTTACAGTGTGTATGATAAACCCATTGTTTCATGTTCTCTGTGTGTGTATATAAATCTCTACTCTGTTTTTTCCACCAAATGCATCCGATGAAGTGAGCTGTAGCTCACGAAGCTTATGCTCTAATAAATTTGTTAGTCTCTAAGGTGCCACAAGTACTCCTTTTCTTTTTGAGAATACAGACTAACACGGCTGCTACTCTGAAACCTGTGATTATGCAAGGCACTGAATTTAGCCGTATAGAGTGGAAATCTGTCAACTTCATGAAAAAACTCGCACAGATACAGACAGACATCATCTTCCTCTCCAAATGCAAACAGATGGACATCATACCGAAAGGACTGAGGTAAAAAATCCATTACAATCTACATACCACACAGACTATGCTGACAGCTTGTGCCACACACTCTCAAGGAAACTGCGGAACCACCTGATCAACATCCTCTACAGCAAACAGGGAAAGATTAAGAATGAGCTCTCAAAACTGGATACTCTCATAAAGAACCAACCTTCCACACAAACTTCCTCGTGGCTGGACTTTACAAAAACTAGACAAGCCATTTACAAAACACACTTTGATTCTCTACAAAAGAAAAAGGACACTAAGCTATCTAAACTACTATATGCCACAAGGGGCCACAACAATGGTTCCCGTAACCCACCCAGCAATATTGTTAATCTATCCAACTATACTCTTAGCCCAGCGGAAGAATCTGTCCTATCTCGGGGCCTCTCCTTTTGCCCTCCACCCCCACGAACATGATACAGTTCTGTGGTGACCTAGAATCCTATTTTCGACGTCTCAGACTCAAGGAATATTTCCAACACACCTCTGACCAACATATTAACCCACAGAGACCTTCCTGCCAACACTACAAAAAGAAGGATTCTAGGTGGACTCCTCCTGAAGGTCGAAACAGCAGCCTGGATTTCTACATAGACTGCTTCCGCCGACGTGCACGAGCTGAAATTGTGGAAAAGCAGCATCGCTTACCCCATAACCTCAGCCATGCAGAACACAGTGCCATCCACAGCCTCAGAAACAACTCTGACATCATAATCAAAAAGGCTGACAAAGGAGGTGCTGTCGTCATCATGAATAGGTCAGAGTATGAACAAGAGGCTACTAGGCAGCTCTCCAACACCACTTTCTACAAGCCATTACCCTCTGATCCCAGTGAGAGTTACCAAAAGAAACTACAGCATTTGCTCAAGAAACTCCCTGAAAAAGCACAAGAACAAATCCGCACAGACACACCCCTGGAGCCAGGACCTGGGGTATTCTATCTGCTACCCAAGATCCATAAACCTGGAAATCCTGACGCCCCATCATCTCAGGCATTGGCACCCTGACAGCAGGATTGTCTGGCTATGTAGACTCCCTCCTCAGGCCCTTCGTTACCAGCACTCCCAGCTATCTTCGAGACACCACCGATTTCCTGAGGAAACTACAGTCCATTGGTGATCTTCCTAAAAACACCATCCTAGCCACTATGGATGTAGAAGCCCTCTACACCAATATTCCACACAAAGATGGACTACAAGCCGTCGGAACAGTATCCCCGATACTGTCACGGCTAACCTGGTGGCAGAACTTTGTGACTTTGTCCTGACCCATAACTATTTCACATTTGGTGACAATGTATACCTTCAAATCAGCGGCACTGCGATGGGTACCCGCATGGCCCCACAGTATGCCAACATTTTTATGGCTGACTTAGAACAACGCTTCCTCAGCTCTCGTTCCCTAATGCCCCTACTCTACTTGCGCTACATTGATGACATCTTCATCATCTGGACCCATGGAAAAGAAGCTCTTGAGGAATTCCACCATGATTTCAACAATTTCCATCCCACCATCAACCTCAGCCTGGACCAGTCCACACAAGAGATCCACTTCCTGGACACTACGGTGCTAATAAGCGATGGTCACATAAACACCACCCTATATCGGAAACCTACTGACCGCTATTCCTACCTACATGCCTCTAGCTTTCAATCCAGATCATACCACTCGATCCATTGTCTACAGCCAAGCGCTACGATATAACCGCATTTGCTCCAACCCCTCAGACAGAGACAAACACCTACAAGATCTCTATCATGCATTCCTACAACTACAGTACCCACCTGCTGAAGTGAAGAAACAGATTGACAGAGCCAGAAGAGTACCCAGAAGTCACCTACTACAGGACAGGCCCAACAAAGAAAACAACAGAACGCCACTAGCCATCACCTTCAGCCCCCAACTAAAACCCCTCCAACGCATCATCAAGGATCTACAACCTATCCTGAAGGACGAGCCATCGCTCTCTCAGATCTTGGGAGATAGACCAGTCCTTGCTTACAGACAGCCCCCCAATCTGAAGCAAATACTCACCAGCAACCACACACCACACAACAGAACCACTAACCCAGGAACCTATCCTTGCAACAAAGCCCGTTGCCAACTCTGTCCACATATCTATTCAGGGGATACCATCATAGGGCCTAATCACATCAGCCACACTATCAGAGGCTCCTTCACCTGCGCATCTACCAATGTGATATATGCCATCATGTGCCAGCAATGCCCCTCTGCCATGTACATTGGCCAAACTGGACAGTCTCTACGTAAAAGAATGAATGGACACAAATCAGACGTCAAGAATTATAACATTCAAAAACCAGTTGGAGAACACTTCAATCTCTCTGGTCACTCGATCACAGACCTAAGAGTGGCTATACTTCAACAAAAAAGCTTCAAAAACAGACTCCAACGAGAGACTGCTGAATTGGAATTAATTTGCAAACTGGATACAATTAACTTAGGCTTGAATAGAGACTGGGAATGGATGAGTCATTACACAAAGTAAAACTATTTCCCCATGGTATTTCTCCCTCCCACCCCACCCCCCACTGTTCCTCTGATATTCTTGTTAACTGCTGGAATTAGCCTACCTGCTTGTCACCATGAAAGGTTTTCCTCCTTCCCCCCCCTGCTGTTGGTGATGGCTTATCTTAAGTGATCACTCTCCTTACAGTGTGTATGATAAACCCATTGTTTCATGTTCTCTGTGTGTGTGTATATAAATCTCTACTCTGTTTTTTCCACCAAATGCATCCGATGAAGTGAGCTGTAGCTCACGAAAGCTTATGCTCTAATAAATTTGTTAGTCTCTAAGGTGCCACAAGTACTCCTTTTCTTTTTGAGAATACAGACTAACACGGCTGCTACTCTGAAACCAGTACTAAGTCTATCTGAGAGAGGACTTTAAAGAATGTGATTTCTGCTGAATTCCTCATTCACTCTGGGGAGAAGCAAAGATGCCAGTCTGGTTGGCCTCTTGTTGGAACTCCAGGGCCACCCCTTTCCTGGCCCCCTTCTCTTAAGGGTCTGCACACTGCAATCAGGGGGGTAGCTGCAGCACATGTAGACAGACCCAAGTTGACTTTAATCTAACTAGTTCCAACAGCAATAGCAGAGAAGGTGCATCAGCACGGGCTAGCCACTCAAGTAACATACCCAGGGTCCTGGGTGGAGTTGTACAGCCCATGCTGCTGCCCATGCTGCCGCAACTTCCTTGCTATTGTCACTGGAGCTAGCTAGACCAGGGCTAGCTTGGGTCTGTCTACACATGCTGCAGTCACACCTCTGACTGCAGTGTAGCCAGAGCCATAGCCTTTTGCAGGATATTGATTTGCATCCATTTCTGTAGAGAGGGAGGACAGTGCCTCACAAGGTTTATTGTTCAGACCCCCGAGCTCGGTGTGAGCTGTACCATTTGGCAAACTACCCCTCATTCTGGAAAGTTACTAGTGTAAATGAGTTACAAAGTAACTCCTGGAGTTACCAGTCCACTCACTGTTTGCCTTGCCCCCACCCTGCCAGGAGTCAAACCCGTCTTTGATTGTGCTAGTCAGAGAAACACAGAATTTATCCTGCTGGAATAAACCAATGTCTTCCAGCCCGGCACCCTGTCTCCTACTGGGACCAGTGACAGATGCTTCTGAGGAAGGTGTAACACCCTATACTGTCTGTCCCTTGTTCATCAGCAAAACTCTGCCAGCTAATAACTGGAACAGTTTCCTTTATCACTGACAACACCTCTCGTGCCCCTGCTCCTGAGGACATGTTGCCTTCTGCTGGAAAGGAGCTAGTCTCAGTTCCTCCCATACTTGGAAGCACAGTGCTTCCCTGTGTTACAGAGTCGCAGGGATCCTCACCCACCTCAGTGGTTTCTGAGACTCCCTCCCCCTTCTCTGGACTCCCCTTTGGGACATATTTCCCTATGCTTCCTAGAGTGGGGGCTGTCTCTGGTTCATCTGCAACTTGCTGGTAGCTAACTACCTGGACAATTCTCTCCCTGACAGGCATTAAATCCCCATCTTTTCCTAATCTGGTTTTGCCTGTAGCTGCAATGCAGGAGCTGGTCTCAACCACCCCCACACCTGGAAGCATGTGGCTTCCCCCTGTGCAGAGGAATCCAATTCTCTCAGCAGTTCCTGAGACCTTACCCTTTCCCTTGGGGTCCCAGCATGAAACTCCCTCCTGCTGCAGGCAAATACTTTAACCTGAGCTACATGGAAAAATCATTACCAAGAAGCAGGTCAACTAGGAGGTGTTCCATTACCCCTACAGTCAAAATGCTTTCCAAAACCTTCCCACACCACATGGATTTTAGCTAGTGGTACAAGGAATCTGCTTTCGCCCACCCCCACAATCTCTGCCATTTGGCAAGGTAACATACTGGCCTTTGGGACCACACTCTGCTTAATCAGAGAGATCTGGGTCCTGTATCCCTCTGCCCCAAGTATTCTCTGCCATTAATTCTGACAACCTTAACGTGCTCCATTCTGGTTCTGCAGAGGCTAATCTCACAAAACCAATATGATAGGGTTCAATTGCTTGGGGGACTTCTGTGTTGAGGACAGCAGAACTAACATGAGCTATTGGTTGCCTGCTTCCTCCTAGCACAGGACATTTATTTCTCAGGTGATCAGTGGAATTACACTGATAGCCCTTTTGGGCTCTTCTGCTTTTACAGGAGATTTGGGATGAGGGTTAGAGGAATGGTTTTGGGGAGGTGAGTACCCATCCTCCCAGCCACCCTCCCTCTTGCTAGGGATAAAATGGGATCTTCCCTTCCCACCAGCTTTAAATGCCTCTTTCAGTGCTGTTTTAAATAGATGCCTGGGTCTATTCAAAGGCATCAGCTAGAGACGCCATCTCCATCCACAGACTCACAGTTTTGTCCCATAGACACTGCTTTACATCCGCCTTACATATGCCTAGGAAATGCTCTTGAGCAACAAGATCCAACATTCCCTCAAAGCTCGTAACACCTTTGCTCCTCGCCCACTTTCCCATCAAATCTTTCATTTTGTTCATATATTCCCCATTACTCACACCAGTATCTCTCTCAAGATTCCTAAATTTAACTCTATGTGTTTCAGAGGTAATCTGAAACCTTTGCAAAACAGTGTTTTAAATTTACAGTAGTCTAAAGCATCCTCAATAGGCATTTCATTGAATACATTCAGAGCTTTATCAGTTAATTTTGCAATCAGGCTAGGAACTCTCTTGGCATCAGGGATCTCATGCACTGCACACAGCCTTTCAAAGGTAGTCAGATATTCAGCAATATTATCTGTCTCCTTGTATGCAGGACATAAATTGTTCAAAATTGTGGATTTTTGGAGTGATGGGAATCGCTGGGGTCGGTGTGTTCTGGTGCTGCTTCTCTAGCAAGTCCAGTTGGTGTTTTTGCTCTCTTTCTCTTTCCTCCTGCTTCTCCTTTATCTCCAGGTCTTTCAGTTCCAATAGTCTCTGAACAGGGGTGGCAGGTTTGTAGAAATTTTGGTGATGCCCAGAACCTGCCCCCCCCAAACTCCATCCCCCCCAAACTGCACCCCACACCTGCCTAAGGCTCTGAGAGGGAGTTTGGATGGGAGGAAGGAGGTCTGGGGTGCAGGCCCTGGGCTGTGGCAGGTGATTGGGGTGCAGGACAGGTGAGAGGTTGGGCTCTGGGAGGAAGTTTGGGTGGGGGAGGGAGTCTGGGGTGCGGGCTCTGGGATGGAGTTTGGGTGTAGGATCTGGGCTTGGGCAAGGGGTGGGGGTGCAGGAGTGGGGGAGGGGTTCAGGCTCTGGGAAGGAGTTTAGGTGCAGGCTCTGGGAGGGAGTGCAGAGGGCTGGGGTGCAGGCTCTGGGAGGGAACTTGGGGATGGGAGGGTGTGCAGAGGGATGGGGTGCAGGCTCTGGAAGGGAGTTTGGGTGTAGGCTTTTATCTTGGGCAAGGAGTGGCGGTGTAGGAGGGGGTGAGGGGTGCAGGCTCTAGGACAGAGTTTGGGTGCTGGCTCTGGGCAGGAGTGCAGGCTCTTGGAGGGACCTTGGTGATGGGAGGGGTGCAGGCTCTGGGAGGGAGTTTGGGGACCAAAGCGGGGGTGCAGAGCTTACCTGGGGCTCCTAGGTAGAGCAGGTCGGGAGTCTCCATGTGCTGCTACCCCCAGACACTGCCCCCACAGCTTCCTATTGGCTGCAGGGCACTTGGGGCAGGACACAGACCCATCCGGCCCAGGGGCTGCAGGGAGGGGGCAGCAGTCACATGGAGCGAGCAGGCAGGAAGCCACCCAGCTCCACTGCGCTGCCGGTGGTGAGTGGGGACCCTGGGCTGTTTTAAATGGCCTGGGGGGCGTGCGGGGTGGGGGCACCCAGGGCGGAAGGCAGGCAGGGCCGAGGGAGAGACCTGGCCTCAGACATTGCCGGAGCCGGGCCCAGGCCAGGAATATTCCTGGTGCCCAGGCACCATGGGCCTGAAGGACTCGCCGCCCATGTTTCTCTCTCCTTTTCTGCAACCTGTAGTCTAAAAAGCTCCAGCTTTGCAATGGCTTCATTGTTTCAGTCAGGTTCCTGCCTTTCTGTCCCTACTTCCCTTTCTCAAAATAAGCAAACAGAAAATAACAAATCGGTAGCCTCCTCCTCACTGTCCTTAGCCACCACACTTAAAGCCTCACTTAAAATCTTTACATCAGTGTATGAAGTACAAGTCTTGCTCAGTACAACAAGCTGTGTATGTCACCCTGCTTGCTGCGCCACTGTGATGGGATCCCCCGGGTGCAGCCTGTGACGGTGGGACTGCTGTGCCCCCTGAACTCTCTCCCAGCCCAGGCTGTCTCTCACAATGCCTTGCAAGTGACAAGCAGCAAGTCCCTTCAGGCACTGTGATCACTCATCACAACAGCATGTGAAGCCCCACTCCCAGCTATATTACATGAATACTCCCAGAGCCACTCATGAATCGCACAGGGAAAGGCACCAGCCCAATCGTCCCAGCCTTGCACCTCAGGAAATATACCGTCTTGCTCTGCTCAAGAAAAACAATGCAGATTTATTAATTGGTTCACCACTTCATCAGTGGAAAGTGGATATACACCAGCCTTTGCAAAACATGAGCAGATTTGCCACACAATTCATACAAACTCACTGGCAAAGATAAACAGTAAAACAAATTTTTTGACTATAAAAGATAGATTTTAAGTGATAGGCAAAAGTCAGAGTTAGTTATCAAAAGAAAAGAAAAGAAAATATAAGCACACAGTCTAAACTCTCAACCCCATTAGACTGGGCAACATCTAGATTAAGCAGTTTTTCTCACCTCACTGGATATTGCAGTCCTTAATATACAGTTTTGTCCCTTAAATCTGGGCCAGTCTCCTCTGTTGGAGTCTTCGGTGTTCTTCTCAGTGTCTTTGTTGCTTGCAACATAGGTGGGGGCAGGAGAAAGGCCCATCATGGGCCTGCTATGTTCTGCTTTATACCCTGAGTCCCATGTGCTTTGGGAACACTCAAGTCCAAGCATGTCTGGTGGGAATTGCTGAGTCCCCAAGGCAAGGTTGAGCAATTCCCCTGGTGTGGCCTCATGCAGATAAGTCACTGAATTGTAGCTGCCTTGCTGGACAATGGCTGATGATGGGTTGTTTCACACCCCGCCCCGGCATTGGTTCTTTCCTTGGTGTTGCCTCTGGGAAGCTAATATCTGGCTAATTCTCCAATTTACAGCATGTTTTAGTGACAACCATACAACACAATTCTCATAACTTCATATGCATTAATGATATACCTATATGGATAGATAAATGACTTTCAGAAAATCATACCCTTTCCCCTGATACCTTGCAAGGCATGTTTTATACATAAGATTCTGATTATATAAAAATGAGGAATATGGGGGTTACAGGACACTCCCCCAAGGTATAGAATGTCACACTCTCCTAATTCCATAATATGTTATCATGGGGAACAGGGGAGGTTCCTTCCTGACCCCTATACTGTGAAGAATGAAGATTGAGGGCCCTTGTTCTTTTACATCCCTTCTTCCCACTTGCTCTCGTTCTTGCTCAGTAGGGCTACAAGACTGGTAGCTCATTGCTAGGGAGAATGACACCTGTTGCTCTTTAGGAGTAATTAATATTCTCTTCTGAATTGTTTGCACTTCTCTCCTTAGGTGTCCCCGAGAAAATGGGCCTCTATTTTCTGTGTGGGGTTTCTGGGGGCCTGGTGTTCCTGCTTTGTATCTTCAGCCCCAAAATGGCCTTCATACAGGACATGAAGGAGGTCTTAAAAGACTCAAAAGTGGGGAGCAGCTTAGAGCTGAGCCAGGGCAAGTTACAGGATGACCACAATGAGGACAATCACAACGACGACAGCTCCTCAGACTCCTCGTTCCGCCACCTCAGCCGCACCTACCATGCATCCAACAACGTCTTCAGCCCAGAGCTGACCGCAGCCCTGGAGAGTGTCGCTGAGCACAGGGCCCATGAGGGAGAGGAGATCTGGATGCTCAAAGAGTCCAGCCCCTATGCTATTCACAAACTCAAATCTGCTACCAAATGAGAACAAGGAGCAGGGGCCACCCGTGAGAGCAATGAGCCAGCACTGGCTCCACATCAGCAAGCAGCTTTTCCTGGACTGGGGGCGGGGTGGGAAGGGAGACAATTTTCATCTCTGGGGACCCAAACTCATAACAGGCTTAGGTCATGTGCAACGAGTATGTTGATAACAGTCAGATCCCTGACAGAGATTTGTCATGACTCAAACAAAGCTAGGCAAATTAGTATAGATTCTGTGAACGCCATGTAATAACTTTCCTGCTATAGAAACCATAGATTCCATAATCAGTATTTATATCACACACAACAGAAGCATATTTGTTACGATTAGCAGTCTCTGCTCAAGAGGCGAGCTGGTTGGAGAAATGTAGACATAACTGTATTCATCAGAATATACAGTTCTGTTGAAAGCAAAACGTTTCACAAAATTGGGTTGAATTCTGCCTGAACTTTGTTTAGGAAGAAATACATGGCGGAAAATGGATTTCAACAATGTTGAAATGACCTGTACCAACATTTTCAGAATGAAACTTTTTTGATTTTTTTGTTTTGAAACAACTTTTAGTTTCAATTTTTTTGCATTTTGTAGTAAAATGTATTTATAATACAAAATGAAAAAAGTCAAAATTGAAATAATATGTTTTGGATCACCCCAAATGAAATATTTTTTTGGAATGTTCCTTTGCAGAAAACTTTGAGATCTTCAATTTAGAAAAAACAAAAATTTTGAAATCTCAAAATCCTTCTGTCCTCCCTGAGATCCTGGTTTAAAACAGCAGGGAGTGCTGCAGGGCAGGATTGAATGGGATTGTCTGTCATTTCAGCTGGAAGTTCTGACTGGGAGTTACCCTGGTTTGGTTACCAAGAAGAATCCAGAAGTGGAAACCTTGATTGTCATTACAGTTGGGTGTTTGTAGGGTCAGTGAACCTACCAGTTATGAAAGGCTATCTCAATAATATCAAGCAAGGAATCAGACTGGTACATTATGTGGTGTTTTGTCTGCTTTCTTGTTGACATGTGACTAATTTTAGCCAATTAATGATGCAGTTCATACTGAATGTTCTGCTTACTCATGGTTGTGTTGCAGTCAATTGCTAACACTCAATTACTGTTAACTTCTTGTCTATAGGCCTATTTATAAGGCCCCTTTATCCTCCTTTTCACTGATTCCTAACTGTCTTCTGTTTTTTATTCCAGTTATGTCATTTTACATTACAATTCATGGTCACTGTTCCTTAATGATATGTGATAACATTGTGTGGATAGAGAGCCAAGGAGATCAGAGTCTGTTTTTTGGGGTGTATGGGAAAATCAATAAAGATGCATATTCCAAGTAAAAATGAGAGAGAGAGGGAGGAATGAGTAAGACAGACAGTGCTGTGTGAGGCACTGGACTAGAACAGAGGTGGGTACAAGAGGTCAGAGCTGTGCAAGATCCAGTACTTGAATTAGCAATGCTACAGACAAGGTTGAGTGTATTAGGAACAAACAGGTCAGTATCACCATGTTGCACGACGGACACTTGACAAAATTACCTGACTTAGTGACTGACATTGGCGGAAGGTTATGTCATTCAGCCATTCAACCTGTAAAATAGCACACACAATTTTCCACACTGAAAAAAAACAGTAACCTAGTATGGGAATGGGTTTTGAAGCAGCAGTGTAACATTACTGGCCTTTGCTCTAATCTTCAGGGAGTTGATTCAGAGCCGCCTGCAAGGCCTGGGAGTGGAAACCAGGCAGTGCAATGGGCAGGGCCATCCCTAGCTATTCTGGGGCCCTACACAGCCCCCCCATGGTCTGTGTGTGTGTGTGGCCCCAGGCGTCTGTGAGGGGACAGGACTGGCTTGGGGGCTGGAGGGAACCACCCCCCAGCACTCACTGGCGGCAAGGCTGGGGCCTGGACGCTGCACTTCCCGCCACCGGTGAGTGCAGGCCCACCCCTGCTGTACTCCTCAGGGGAGTGGGGGCAGGGCTGGGGTGGGAAGAGGCGGGGCTGGGGCAGAGTGGGGCGGGGGCCATGGGGAAGAGCTGGAGCAGGGGCTGGAGCAGCACACAGCTGCACAGGGCACCAGGAAATTTAGTGCCCCACATTTCCTTGTGCCCTATGCAGCTGCATACTTTGCATATGGGTACGGATGACCTTGGCAATGGGGTCTCCCCTTGGTTTGGGGGATGAACCCCTCGTGAGCTTGTAAAGGGACAAAAAGAAAAGGAGTACTTGTGGCACCTTAGAGACTAACATTTATTAGAGCATAAGCTTTCGTGAGCTACAGCTCACTTCATCAAATGCATCCGATGAAGTGAGCTGTAGCTCACGAAAGCTTATGCTCTAATAAATTTGTTAGTCTCTAAGGTGCCACAAGTACTCCTTTTCTTTTTGCGAATATAGACTAACACGGCTGCTACTCTGAAACCTGTAAAGGGACAGTGTCCCCAGTTGATTGCCTTGATTCACAGCAATTCACATGCAGATAAACCTGAGCAGCCCAGTTCTCATTTCAAAGTGCCTCTTCAAAGGTGCAGACAGCTCCTCGCTACTCCCTGGGGAAATGGAGATTGACACAGTCTCAACACCTCTGAGAACTGCGTGAAATATTTGGCTGGTGCTATTTAAATGCGGAGGGGGATTTTAATGCAAACAGGGCCTGACCAGGCATAAGGAGAGACCCCTCTTCGAGATCAGCTCCGTGCACTCTCAGGCCAGCCCACAGGAGAGCGGCCCCCAAAGGGGAGCATTGGGGAAGGCTGGATCTTGGCACAGCCAAGAGGCCCCCTCCCCTCTCCATGTTCCCAATCCCCTGATCCACCAGGAAAGGGAAGGGCTCTGCGGGGCGGTGCTAGGCGCGAGCACTGCTGCTGCCCCCCATTCTCGCTGACTCTGGGTAGCTATGGGGCACGTGCCTAGGAGCCCTGTGGCAATTTAAAAGGGCCTGGGGGCTCACAGCCACCGCTACTGCCACTACCGCCAATAGGTTGGGAGCTGCAGAGTCAGCGCTCAGGGACGGGGGACAGAGGCAGCCTGCAGAGCCACCTGGCCATGCCTCCGCCAGCAACAGCAGGGATGGAGAGCCAGTTGTGGGGAGGCTTCCAAGGTGAGCGCCCCCACGGACCTCAACATTTTTACCATGGACACTAGTGTCCGTGTACGGACACGTTGCCGATCCCTGGGAACAAACTGGCAACTGAAGTTTTGCCTTCTTCTGTCCCCAGCTGTTGTTTTCTGTCTCTCAATTTCAGGAAGACCAGCTATTGCCCGAAAGAAAAATCACACCCAGAAATATCAATAATGTGCTATGCACTTGTAACGTATCAAACAACGTTGATACGTTTACTTTCCATAGCTCGAGGTAAATGAATTATCCCTTCATGGTGCTTGCATAACTGCTCCAAAAGTAAGGAATCACTCAACTCTCATTGAAAGCTTTGTGAAATTCTTTTGCTTTTATTCTAGCTTGGCCAACGCGATTCAGTTTCTAGGTAACAGGCTAAACTGGCATGGTCCTTTTTCAATAAATAAGCAAAAACTAAATATTTCATTAAACTTGGACTGCTACCAATTACAGGGGCATGGGGAGAGTCTTTTTTCACTGAAAAATGCAGAGTCAGATTGTTTGAAACATCAGGTGAATTTGGGTCTAATTTGCTGAATTGTCTGGATCAGAAAAAAAATTCTGAAAACATCAAAACTTTTCAATGTTTCGACTCAAAATGACTTTTTGCTTCAAATTTTATTTCAATGTCGTTTTTAAAGGGTTAAAAACTCTCAAAACCAAAACAAAATGTTTCATTTTGCATCGAACATTACGTTTTGTTCCACCTGAACCCATTTTTTTAAAAAAACTTTTTTGGTTTGAGAAAAATTCAAAAAATTTTCATTTTGAGTCGACCCCAAATGATTTTTCTCCCTGATTTTTGTGGTTCACCCATCAAACCAAAAAATCAGTTGTTGGCTTGGATGTGTTCGCATCAGACATTGACGTTACTGTTGGAAACACTTGTAACAAATGCATGCTGTCCTTTTAGCAGTGGGCTGCCATATTACTCTGAGCTGGGAGAGCAGCCCTCTCCTTTGACGTGGGGAGGGCTGGGACTGGGAGTTACGTGTCCTGGTTTCATTCCGTGTGTGAAGGGTCAGTTGTCTATAGTGAATCACCTGTATCTAGAGCAAATATCCTACACTGAGTGATTTGCCTCCCTTAGCTCCAGAGAATCTGAGGAGAAATAGATGTAGCACAGCCGTCCTGGCTTGGTGGAGCACCCGCACTGGTGTCAGCTATAGCCTTCTCTGGGGGCAGGCTCAGCCAGGAGACAAGGAATGACTTGTTCCCTCTTAGCAACGCACCTTGTGGCCCTTTGGTAGAGCAGCCTGGGGCAAAGCTGCTGCTGCCTGAGGATAGATAGCGGGCTTTGGTCTCCTCTTAATGCATCTGATGCCAACACATGCCTCCCACCTGCAGATCCAATGGTGTATTAGACATGCATGTGTGCCATTTGTGTCATAGACAGTGTGTATGTACCATGTGTGTATGTAACACCAGAGCTACACACTTGGTTTTACAGTTGTGTCTCACAACCCCCTCTCATACCCCCACCCTTGTCTTCTGTGACCCCCTCAGGGGCAGGACCTCCAGCTGAGAAACTAAAGGATAAACTAAAGGATGAACTAAAGGATAAAAGATTTTTGGGTTACTAATGACGAGGGCTGTTGCCCTTCTGTTAGGGGGCTGCAGAGGTGATCAGATCCATACCCAGAATGACAGGTTTCAGAGTAGCAGCCGTGTTAGTCTGTATTCGCAAAAAGAAAAGGAGTAAGGAGTACTTGTGGCACCTTAGAGACTAACGAATTTATTAGAGCATAAGCTTTCGTGAGCTACAGCTCACTTCATCGGATGCATACCCAGAATGAAAACCAATAAACCAGTCTGACAGCTTGATGCTGCTGGGGGTTCCATGAGGGGGGATGCAGAGATTTCATCTACCTGCTGCTGAGGGCCAGTCGTTTGCATCTGCAGCTGGGCAACAAGGGCAAGGGCAGTTCACAGCCCAGTTACTGACCAAGGAGTATTTAAATGAGAACGACAAAGCTTCCCAGAGCACAGCTCTACCAGGCTGAGCTTCCAACACTGTGGAGCTGGGCTCTGGTACTGACTAGAGACTTCTCAAAGCAGGAATCTCTGTACTGGCTGCTGGGCAGAGCTCTATCTGGGGAGCGAGATGGTATATTAGGATTGGAAACAGTAGGAGAGTTTAGAATGTGAAAAGGGGAGAATCCAATTTGTGGTAGGTACAAAAGCCATTTTGCCATGGGTTAGCACTCCTCCTCAGCACTCAACTTCGCTTCTTCATCCTATCTCTTAATCTGTCTTCCTGGCCCCCATTGCCCTAGTAACTGAGCAGTAGGATAATGGTCCCTGGTATCAGCAAGCAGGCTCTGTCTAGCCTTGCCACCCAACCTGGGCCTTGCAGAGGATTACCTGGGAGTGCTCTGGCTGAGCCTTCCATCCCCCAGAGCTCCCAGCTGACTCCACAGATTCGGATGGCCTCTCATCACCCTTTTACTGCCCCACTCCCTGGGGGATGGATGGGATGGGAGTCTTTGGTTCTGATTGGTTCAAAAAGTCTCTGGTGAACTTTCCTAGCCCCTTTGGCACTTTTGGAGAAAATGTAGCCTAGTGGATACAGCCCAGGGACTTGGAAGACCTGAGTTCTAGTCTTGGGCCCTGCCACTGGCCTGTTGGGTGCCTTTGTGCTGTGCAGGTCACTTCCCCACTCTGTCTCTCAGTTCTCCAGCTGTAAAATGGGGCTAATGCTATGGACCTGCTTTGTAAAGCACTTTGAGATCCACTGATGACAGGTCTCTGTAAGTGCTGTGACAGGGTTGGGCTAGATGGCTATAGAAGAGTAATCCTATTGGGATCTGGGAAGTGGGTGGGCGAAGCCCGTCCACTGCTAAAGGATCCCCCCCAGCCTAAAAGGGGGATCCACAGGACCTAGATACCAAAAAATTCTGGGGGACAACTAATGAAACAACAGAGACAGGAGTGTGGTCAAAGGGTCAAACGAAGGGAACCAGACAGGGACACCGAGCAGAGAACCCCAGACAGCGCCCACTGCTCCTCAAAGGCGTCAAGGGAGTCAGAGGACACAGCCCAGAGGAACTCTGCCTGGATACGTGAACGGACCGAGGATCGGAAATAGGCCCCACACTCACAGGAGACTCCATCGGCCAACCTCCTCACTCTGGTTTTTATAAATGGCCATTTTAGTTAGGGCCAGGAGGAGGTTGACCAGGAGATCCCATGACTTTGTGGGGCCACGGATAGGGAGTGCATAAATAAGAAGGTGAGGGGAAAAGTGCAACCAAAAACGTAATAAAATATTGGTGAGGAGCCGGAATAGGGGCTGCAGCCTGGCACACTCCAGGTATGTGTGTGCCAGGGTTTCCCTCACGCCGCAAAAGGGACAGGTGTCTGGATTGAGGTGACCCGCGCTAAGAATACGCCCGTGCTCACGGCTCTGTGAAAGAGCCGCCAACCGACATCCCCGGCGGGCCTCGGGAGTAAGGTGGAAAATAGGCTGGCCCACCGGGGCTCCTCACCCTCCAAAGTTGGCAGGAGGTCCCACCATTTTGTATCGGGGCGGGACACGAGGGTGAGGGCGTGAATGGTGTGGAGCATAAGCGTGTATAGATGTTTTCTTGGCGTGGTTTGAAAGCATACTGGCTGCATCTCGTGCAGCTGGCTTACACTGAAGGGGTGAGGGGGTCAGCTGGGTCCACGGGGCAGGGGTCCAATTAAAAGGTCCGGCGGTTTGGGGTAGAGGGTGGGCGGGGCATGCCCTCGTGCAGGACCCAGTCGAGATAAACCCGAGCAGCAGGCAGCAGAGCGGCCTTCACCTCCTGAAGTATGCACCAGGGAGTACAAGGTCTGGAGAGCCCCATGCGCTGAGCGAGCATCAGGGGAGCCAGCCAGTCTCCCCGGTCATAGTCCAGGAGCTCTCCGACTCTGGTGACTTCTGCCAGGACCAACCTTTGGTGCACCGAGCGGGACTCCGCCACCTGCACACGAAGCTGGGGGTTGTGTAATAGGGGCTCTGTGAGGAGATCTGTCCCCTCGGTGGCCGCCATAGACCTGGTCATTGAAAAGAGTTTCCAGGTCCAGAGGAGGTCCTGGTAGAAGACCGGCAGCCGGGAGAGGTCTCGCGGAAGACCTCTCGGATGGAGATAAAGGAGCTGCCGGTCGTATTGGAGCCCTGGGAAGTGGCGCAGGAAGGTGTGTGCCAATATGCTCCACGCCAGACTACCTGCACCATAAAGGAGCCTCTGCAGGGCCTGGAGGCAGAAGACATGGACCTGAGTAAGTGGACATTTCAGGCCCTGCCCTCCCTCCTCCAAGGGAGATGGAGAACCTCTACAGGGACCCAGTGCAGTCCTGACCAAAAGAACTCCAGAATCGATGTCCGGAGGTTGGCCAGGAAACCCAGGGCCGGGACCAGGGTGTTGAGCCGGTACCAGAGCATGGACAGGACTAGATGATTAAACACCATCACTCTCCCTCGAAGGGAGAGGCACTGGAGTAGTCCTGTCCGTTTCTGGATCCACTCTATCACCCCACCCTCTAAATTCTGCCAGTTCTCGAATGGAGAGGGATGCATGGCAGAAAGGTAAATGCCGAGATACAGCAGCGGACGCATGCTCCACCGGATGGCCTGAAGCTGGGTGGGAGGGAGCTCGCCTGCCGCCAGTCCCCTACCACCAAGCCAGAGC
This sequence comes from Dermochelys coriacea, assembly GCF_009764565.3. Classification (NCBI taxonomy): domain Eukaryota; kingdom Metazoa; phylum Chordata; order Testudines; family Dermochelyidae; genus Dermochelys; species Dermochelys coriacea. Next base: position 59,695,062 of record NC_050076.1, read on the forward strand.
TCTTGACCCAGTTGACCTGAGCAGAGGATGCTGCCGAACTGATGGCCTGGCAAGCCTCCACCCGCGCCAATTCACCCGGCTCCTGGACCACGAGGAGCACCTCATCAGCGTACACTGACAGAACCAGCCGCAGCTCTGGCTCCCGCAGCGCCAACCCCGTCAACCTCCTATGGAGGAGACAGAGGAAGGGCTTGATCGCCAGAGCGTACAGCTGGCCCGAGAGGGGGCACCCCTGCCGTACTCCTCGCCCGAAGCTGGCCGCTTTGGTCAGGGTCCAGTTGAGCCTGACCAGACACTCTGCGCAGGCATACAGCACCCGGAGAAAACCCACATACTGGGGTCCGAAGCCAAACGCTTGCAGAGTGCTCAGGAGATACCCATGATCCACCCTGTTGAACGCCTTCTCCTGATCTAAGGACAGGAGGGCGAACGACAGACCATCCCTACACCTGAGTTCCAAAAGGTCCCAGACCAGATATAGGTTTTCGAAGATGTTGCGGTCTGGGATGGTGTAGGTCTGGTTTGGGTGGACTAAGTCCGCCAGTACGGACCCTAGCCGCAGAGAGATTGCTTTTGCCACGACTTTGTAGTCCGTGCTGAGGAGCGAGATGGGACGCCAATTTCATAAATCGCGGAGGTCCCCCTTTTTCGGCAATAAGGCGAGCATGGCTTGCCTGCACGAAAGAGGGAGGACCCCGCTCTGCAAAGACTCGGCCCAGAAGGTGACTAGGTCTGGGCCGAGGACGTCCCAGAACACGCGGTAGAACTCCACGGTCAGCCCGTCCATGCCCGGAGATTTATTGGTGGGCATGCGACGGAGGGCTTCCGAGAATTCGGCCAGAGTGAGAGGCAGCTCTAGCCAGTCTTGGTCACCCACGCTGACCATCGGGAGCTCCTCCCAGAGCACTCTGCAAGCATTAGGATCGGTCGGATCTGGGGAGAAAAGGCTTGCGTAGAAGGCTCTCGCCCTCCCGCACATCTCCACTGGATCCGTGAGGAGGGTGCCGTCTTCTGCCAGAAGGCAGGTGACATGTTTCTTGGCCCCCCTCTTTTCCTCCAGGGCGTAGAAGAAGCGGGAGCCGCGATCCATCTCCCGAAGGAGACGGATGTGGGATCAAACAAAGGCACCCTGGGCCCGATGGTCCTCGAGGGTCCGGAGCTCCTCCCACTTCTCCTGGCACGCTCTGCAGAGGGGCGGATCCTCGGGGCTGGCAGCCAGATGCCTCTCCAGCTCTAAGACCTCCCGTTCCAACTGCTCTATCGCCATATCCCTCCATCGGCTGGCGCCCTGAGTGTAGTCACGGCAGAAGAGCCGGACGCGCATCTTCCCTAACTCCCACCACTGCCGCGCCAAGGGAAAGGCACGCTGCTGCCCCCGCCAGACCAGTCAGAACTCCCGGAAGGATGCCACAAAGCCCGCATCCTCCAGCAAGCTGTTGTTGAAATGCCAATAGGCCGGCCCCGGCATCTCCGCGCAGCGGGAGGCCATCACTGTGCCTAAATGGTGGTCAGAAAATGGGGCTGGCCGGATGCTGGAGGAGTGGGCTCGTGAAAGATGAAAGCATGATAAATAAATGTGGTCCAACCGGGAGTGGCGCGACCGATGGGCCTCCACCCGGACAAAGGTGAACGTGGAAGTGTCATCCGTGGTGGTCGTGCCAGACGTCCACCAGGGAGTGGTGATTGACTATCTCCTGGAGGACGGTGGCGGCGGCTGGGCTCTGCTCGGTCCCCGAGCGGTCCCGCTTCTCGAGAGTGATGTTAAAGTCCCCTCCCAGGACCAGGCACTCATGAGGATCCAAGGTACCAAGGAAGGCAGACGCCTGCTGATAGAATTGCAGCCGCTCCGGGCTCGCTGCCGGGGCATAGATGTTAATGAGGTTGACTATGAGCCCCTCCATGCAGACCTGGAGGTGCAGCAGGCGGTCCGGCACAGCCTCGGCAACCCCCAGCACTCGGGCCGTAGGTTGGGAGAACAGGGTCGCCACTCCAGCCGTACGAATGTGAGATGGCTAAAGTAGAGCCTGTCCCCACAATCCAGCCCTCAGCTGTTTTCGGCAGTTGGATCCATATGGGTCTCCTGCAGGAAAACCACAGAGTAACCCCCCTCCTGAAGGAAGGAGAGCACCTGGGACCTGCGGAGACCCATGCTACAACCGCGGGTGTTCAATGTTGCGATGGTAAGAGGTGCCATGAGGAGGGCTGGGGGATCCTTGCTGGCAGGGACGCTCGTGGCTCCCGACGGGCTGCGCAGCAGTCCGTGACCTACCCCGTAGGTGAGTAAGGAGTCACAGAAGAGGCAGACCCGCTGGTAGGCCACGGCGCCCTGCTTCTCAGTCCTTTTACCCTCCCCCATGAGGGCCCTTGCGGCCCGGAGGATTTGATGAAAGTCCCCCCATCACTGGAGAGCAAGTTGTACTTTGTTGCAGAAGCCACGGACATCTTCTAAAGACTCATGCAACTCCTCTCGCAGCACATGGGGGGTGGGGTTACGGTATCCTGGTTACTCCCCGACAGGGCCCTTGGTACAGCCCCGTGGCCCACCGAGACTGGCAGACAGGGTGCGGACCCCCGCCGGGGCTGCTGATGGGTTGGCGCCACTAGGCCCGTCTCGAACCCTGGGGCAATAGGGGGCGGCAGAGGGAGGATAGCAGCCCCTGGTGGGTCGGGACGGGTAAACACAAAGGCCGCTCCCTGGGGGTCATCTATTGGAAAAGGGAAGGAGACAGCCCCAGGGGCGGCAATAACATCTCGGGAGGTGGATGGGATAGGGATAGGGACAGGGGCAGGGGCAGGGCAGGGTTAGAGGTGAGATTCTGGGCGGGGAGAGGGCTCTCAGTGATGCCGGGTGCAGGCTCTATGGTGGATTTGGCAGCCACGGCATCAGAAGTGGACTGTCTTCTATAGGGCCCCCCCCGGGAAGGAGGTCGAATGCTCCTCATCAACGAGGGGTGCTCCTGGTGGCTCAGGTCCTGGCCGCATGGCACTGGCCGTCGCCTCAACAGGCTCCGCGGCTCTCAGCAGGGTGCCATCTGTAGCCGGGTTGATGGAGGAGTCCGGGGGCTCCTCGGAGGTGGGAGCTGAAGTTAGGGGGAGGGAGCATGGGGAAAGGGGGGCTGGAGTGAAGTCGCCCAGATCAAGGCCCGCTGGCATAGGATCGTCCTCCCCCTGGGTGACCGGGATCAGACCCAGGGCCTCAATCTCCTCATATATGGATGGGAAATCATTTTCCGCCGCCCTGGGATTCTCCCCACCAGCACCCGACGCGATGGTCGCCTTGGGGCTTACTGAGGTTTCAGATGGTGCCAGGGCAGTGGGGGCTCCCTCGGGGACCTCGGAGAGAAGGGACTCCCCAGCCAGCACTGGTGGATGGAACACACCCATGGGTAGAGCTGAAGGCTCGGCATCAGTGCCCCCTTCCTGGTCTTCCGGGGGCTTCTGCATCAGATAGGAGGAGCAGAGCTCAAGCCTTCCGCTTGCCCCACTTCCCCTGGACTAGGGCCCAGCCCTCCATGGCATCATCCGGTGGCTGGCTAGCAGGGGTTGTGTCAGGGGGCAGAGGCGGTGGCTCAGGGACTCGAGGGGGTAAAGGCGGGGCAGCACAAGGGAGAGAAGATTCCCCTTGGGGCGGGCGCTCTCCCATGCCTGGCGGTGTCTTTGCCGCACCCTCCTCCACAGGCCCCGCCAGATTGCAAGCAGCGGGGGCAGGGCTCTCCCGCTCATCTGGGCATAGTGGGTTCCAAGCGGGAGCAATGGTGGACTGGGAAGGAGAAGGGGTGGTTTTGGGTGCCGGGCCACCAGAGGCGCCGGCAATGGCGGGGCCGGTGCCCTGCCGGGGCTCGGGGGTCCCGGATGCCCCTCCTTGCCAGGCCAAGGAGCAGTCCCTCCGGACATGCCCCATCGCCCGGCAGAGGTCGCACCGGGCCTCCCCCGTGGAGTAATGCACCCGGTAATGGCCCCCCAGTAGGGGACTAGGAAGGACCCCTCCAGCGCCTCTCTGTCAAGCGCCACCGGCGGCAGTTGAAGCTGCACTTGCCGGCGGAACGAGAGGACATGACGGAGGGCGGGGTCTTTGCAGCCCAACGGGAGAGGGCTGATGACAGAGATGGGTTTCCCCAGGGTAGAGAGGGCGGGTAACAGGGCAGCATTGGGAAGAAAGGCAAGGACGGAGGTCATGACCAGGCAGACGCCCAGGTCCTCTAGCGGCTCCAGGGGGACGAACACCCCCCCACTGCTAGGCCCTTCTCCACCGCCTCCTGGGTGGCGGCCTCCGATGCTAAGAAGACGACCTTTCCGTACATTTTGGAGGCCGCCACAATGGCCGTGGGTCCCACCATCCTCGCCAATGCCATATAGGTCTCCACGTGGGGCGAGGCGGGCACCAGGAGGCAACAGACACCGTGCTTCCTAGTCATGGTGGGAAAGGGGCCCCGGCTGCTATAGATGGTAGCGGAGACGGTGGGCGGGAGATGACATAGCGGCAGGCGAGGGGGCTGCCACCACCTGGGCATACGCCCTGGGGGCCCAGGGAAGGACACCCGCATAGCTGGTGGAGGGAACAGAGGGGATGGATGCCGTGGCCGGTGGTGGGGCCGGGGCAGTGGGAGCAACTCCTGCCATGGAGGGCCTGGTCTTTTTAACGGGGCCCTTACCCTTCTTCTTACCCTGGCCCTTCCCACTGGCTGGGGGGCTCCCCCAGAATCTGAGGGGGGAAGGACATGGCAGCAGCGGAGGTCATCCCAGTGCCCGTCTCTGCTGGTGCCCTGGCGGGGGCGGTGGCAGATGGTTCAGCAGCGGCAGTGGAGGTAGAGGCTTGTGGGGGTGACGGAGGGGTAGGCAGGGAGGGGCAGCTCGGGCTGCTGGAGGGGCCCCACCCCTCTCTTCCGCTGCCATCATGAGCAGGGAGGGAAGTGGAGACACCAGAAGAAGGAGGGGAAAGGGGAAGCATGTCGACCACTCCTCCCCGCTAGGCTGCAGGCAGGGGAGGAGGGCGCCAAAAGGGTGGGCTGGATGGGGAGGTAATCAGGGGTTAGGGATCAGTCACCAACACAGGGTGGAATTCCAGCTCCTCTTTCTGCACTAGGGGAGAGGGGGATACAACAGCATTGGGGGTGCAGTGAAGAGGGTTGAAACTAAAATGGGGAATTGCACAAGCGCTTGGGAGAGGGCATGGGCACACAGAGCAAGGGGCTAAGCGGGCTGGAGTTAGGGCAGGGAAACCAAGGGGCTAGCTTCAGAGGCTGGGGCAGGTCAAACAAACAAAGGCTGCAGAAGGAAATGGGTGGGGCAGGCAAACAAACTGAAGCTAGTAAGGGGGGGCTGGGGCATAAGGGGGCAAAAGCTGCAAAGGGCAAATGGGGCAGGTTGCAAGGGCAAAGCTGTGGAGTGGGCAGTCTGGGGGGGGACATGCGCCCACGTGTGCTTGCACAAAGTCTGTTTAGGCTGGTTGCTGCTCCTGGGCCAAAGGGTGGAATCAGGGCATGGCAAGCCAAGCAAGCAGCTGAGTCCAGAGGCAGGAGCTGAGGCAGATGGTATACAGCCAGTGGAGGTGTTGGAGGGGGCAGCAGTGGTGGTAGCAGTGGGGGGGTTTGGGGGGACACACAGATGGATCGGGGGCAGCTCCACACCACACTCCCTGTGTCCCTGGAAACACAGTCAAGACCCCCATCACAAGAGCACAGTTCGAGAGTTACTCAGTCTTAAGGCCTCCTCCACAGTGGTCTACAAAGTCTCTAGGTGCTCCCCCCACTGGTAGATGGTCCTCTTCTTCTCCTCCTTGGGGCTTCAGCAGCTCTAGGCAGCAGACTCCGCAGCAGCAGCAGCTCCAGGAACTCCAGGTGATGGTCCAGGCAGGCAGAAAGGACCCCTCTCAGGTGGTGGTGGTGGTGGTGTCCACAGCAACGGCTGGGGCTGGGGTCCCTCACTCCCCCCTTCTGGGGAGTGGGCCAGCTGGCCCCCCCAAGGGGCTGCAGTTGGAGCAGTAGCAGCACCCAGGGTGGGGGTCCAGCAGCCAGCCCAACCAGGTAGCAGAGAAAGGGGGTAGTGTCTGGCCCAGCCAGGGAGCAGCTGGATCAGCAACAGCAGTAGCCGTATTGGGATCCAGGAAGTGGGCAGGTGAAGCCCATCCACTGCTAAAGGATCCCCCCACAGCCTAAGAGGAGGGTCCACAGGACCTGGAAAGCCAAATAATTATGGGAGACAACTAATGACAACAGGGACAGGGGTGCGGTCAAACGAAGGGAACGGGATGGGGACACCGAGCAGAGAACCCCAGACAGCGCCCACTGCTCCTCGAAGGTATCAAGGGAGTCAGTGGACGCTGCCCAGAGGAACTCTGCCCGGAGGTGTGAACGGACGGAGGATTGGAAATAGGCACCACAGTCACAGGAGACTCCATCGGCCAACCTCCTCACCCTGGTTTTATAGATGGCCACTTTAGCCAGGGCCAGGAGGAGGTTGACCAGGAGATCCCGTGACTTGGTGAGGCCACGGACAGGGAGTGCAAAGATAAGAAGGTGAGGGGAAAAGTGCAACCAGAATCTTAACAGAATATTCGTGAGGAGCCAGAATAGGGGCTGCAGCCTGGCGCACTCTAGGTAGACGTGTGCCAGGGTTTCCTTCACGCCGCAAAGGGGCAGGTGTCCAGGATTGGGGTAAACCACGCCAAGTACACACCCGTGCTCATGGCCCCGTGAAGGAGCTGCCAACTGATATCCCTGGCGGGTCTCGGGACCAATGTGGAATAGAGGCCGGTCCACCGGGGCTCCTCACCCTCTAAGGGTGGCAGGAGGTCCTGGCACTTTGTATCTGGGTGGGGCGCGAGGGTGAGGACGTGAAGGGTGTGGAGCATGAGCGTGTACAGATGTTTCCTTGGCGCGGTCTGAAAACGGACCGGCTGCAGCCCATGTAGCCGGCTCACAGTGAAGAGGCAGTGCGGCCAGTCGGGTCCACGGAGCAGGGGCCCGATGAAAAGGTCCGGAGGGCTTGGCATGGAGGGTGGGTGGGGCACACCCTCCCTTAGAACCCGGTCGAGAAAAACCCAAGCAGCAGGCGGCAAAGCGGCCCTCACCTCCTGAAGTACACGCAGGGGAGTACAAGGTCTAGAGAGCCCCATGTGCTGAGCGAGTGTCAGGGAATCCAGCCAGTCTCCCCCGTCGTAGTCCAAGAGGTCTCCAACTCTGGTGACTTCTGCCAGACCAACCTCCAGGGCACTGCGGGGGACTCCGCCACCTGCACACGAAGCTGGGGGTTGTGTAGCAGGGACTCCGCGAGGAAATCTGCCCCCTCGGAGGCCGCCACGGACCTGGTCACTGCAAACAGTTTCTCGCGGAAGACCTCTCGGATGGAATAAAGGAGCTGTCGGTCGTATTGGAGCCCCCAGAGGCTGCGCAGGAAGGCGTGTGCCAATACGCTCCACGCCAGACTACCTGCACCATAAAGGAGCCTCTGCAGGGCCTGCCCTCCCTCCTCCAGGGGTAGATGAAGGAGTTCTGCAGAGACCCAGTGCAGTCCTGACCAGAAGAACTCCAGAGTCAACGTCCGGAGGTTGGCCAGAAAATCTGGGGCCGGGACCAGGGTGTTGAGCCAGTACCAGAGCATGGACATGACTAGTGTTGATTAAGCACCAGTGCCCTCCCCCGAAGGGAGGACACCGGAGTAGTCCTGTCCATTTCTGGAGCCGCTCTACCCTCTGCCCTCTAAACTGTGCCAGTTCTCTGGCGGAGACGGATGCGTGGCAGAAAGGTAAACACTGAGATAGAGCAGCGGACCCACGCTCCACCGGATGGCCTGAAGCGCGGGTGGAGGGAGCTCGCCTGCCTCCAGTCCCCTACTACCAAGCCAGAGCTCTTGACCCAGTTGACCCAGGTGGAGGAGGCTGCTGAGTAAACGGCCTGGCAAGCCTCCACCCCCGCTAAGTCGCTCGGGTCCTGGACCACGAGGAGCACTTCGTCGGCGTACGCTGACAGACCCCGCAGCTCCGGCTCCCGTACCGCCAACCCTGTCAACCTCCTACAGAGGAGAGAGAGGAAGGGCTCGATCGCCAGAGCGTACAGCTGGCCTGAGAGGGAGCACCCCTGCCATACTCCTCGCCCGAAACTGACCGGTTCCAGAACAATTGTTGTTCCAGAACAATCAGGAACCTTCTGGAGACAATTAAGGCTGATTAGAACACCTGCAGCCAATCAAGAAGCTGCTAGAATCAATTAAGGCAGGCTAATCAGGGCACCTGGGTTTAAAAAGGAGCTCACTTCAGTTTGTGTGTGTGTGTGGGAGCTGGGAGCAAGAGGCACTAGGAGCTGAGAGGGAGAGGGAGAAGGGAGAGGGAGGACTGATGAGTATAAGCATTATCAGTCTCCAGGAGGAAGGTTCTATGGTGAGGATAAAGAAGGTGTTGGGAGGAGGCCATGGGGAAGTAGCCCAGGGAGTTGTAGGTGTCACACAGCGGTTCCAGGAGGCTCTCTAGACAGCTGCATTCCACAGGGCCCTGGGCTGAAACCCGGAGTAGAGGGCGGACCAGGGTTCCCCCCAAATCCTCCCAACTCCTGGTCAGACACAGGAGGAGTTGACCTGGACTGTGGGTTCAGAAAAACGGCCAAGCTGAGGGCTGCCGTGAAGCTCCAAGGCGAGCAAATCCGCCAATAAGCCGCAAGACCCACCAAGTGTAGACCAGGAGACTTTGTCACAAGCGCTAGGTGGGATTAATTCTGGAAATAGGTGGCTCTTGTGACATAGGGCAATTGGACCCAACACTGGAGTGCCAATAAGAAGACTTTGAAGGCAGTTTTTTTTTTCCTTTCAGACAGTAGCTGCAAATGTGACTGTATATGTACAAGTTTATCTTCCTGCCAGGCGGTGCAGGGGAAGGGACAGGCCAGGCTGATCTCTGGGGCATGGTCATAAGTGGGAGCAGTCAGCCGCACTCCAAGCAAGTGATCAAATCTGTACAAGCCTTTCAACAGGGAGAGAGGTATGTGCTGCACTGGAGAGATGGCCAAAGCCTCTCAGCAAATAGTAAATGCTCCAGAAAATGCTTTTTCAGGGTGCCAAATGATTTTGCAATTAGATCAAATTTGCCAATAGATTCAGCTGAAAAAAAAATCAGAAAAGTCAAAATGGTTCATTTAAGCTATTTCAGAACACGTGTTGACATTTCATTCCAGTTTTTCCATTGAAAACAGAACTTTGTTCCAAATTTGGGTGATTTTAAGAGAAGCAAGCAAGCAAGCAAGATGGTGTAAACCACCCCAAAACAACCCAGAATGAAACCAAAAACTCCCCAAATTAATTTGGGGTTGACTGAGCCGTGTCAGTTGCTCTGAAACAGTGTGTCTTTTCTTTTCTTCTTTTTTCAAATTTGTTAAAAAAACGAAAAAAACCTGAAAAAAATCAGTTTGGGTTCACATCCAGCAGATTTTTTCCCCAGCTTTGTGTTGGCCTCCTGAAAAAATCATTAGTTGCTCCGCTCTGCTATCCTGGCCTGTGTGTTTGGCAGAGAACAGAGGTTCCCAGACTGTGGCCTGCAGATGCTTGCTAGTGACTCGCAGAGAGCTGGCTCCTCATATGGACTCTGGCTTCTCCTCTGTCCTAGCTGCTACGCGGCGTTAAAAGGAACTACAATTACCCTTTGGGTATAAATGTTTTTTAGTGTGTTTCAGGTCCTGTGCTTTTGAGTCGATTCAGTGTAATTTCATGGATGGAGGTAGAGGCCAGGGAAGCGTGTTCTGAAAAGGGGAAAAAGCTATTTGGTTGATCAGTGAAAATGTAGAAAGTAAGCCCGCTTCCTCCTGCATCAAGGCGGCACAAAGGGGTCCTAACGCTGCAGAAAATAATGCCCCTGGGGATACCCTCTGCGTAAGGAGTTCCCCAGCCAATGCAGAGTTGCCAGGTGTTACATTTCACCTCATAATGCTTTGTAGAAATATGCTTATGGCTGTAATTATGATATAACTAGAAGTGTTTAATGCTACTGTAGCGGGATCATATTGGAAACGGGGGAGGTGGGCGGGTGCAAGCCCACCCACTTCTAAAGGCACCTCCCCCAGCCTAGCGGGAGGGACCACTGGACCCAGAGACCAACTGATTGCGTGGGACACTAATGAAAAACAGGGATTGAGTGAAGGTCATAGTTCAAAATGTAGGGTACCGGGAGGAGGATACCGCAGAGAACCCTGGACAGCGCCCACTGCTCCATCAAGCTGTCAAAGGGAGCCAGCGTCGCTGCCCAGTGGAACTCTGCCCAGATGCATGAAACTAGGGAGGAACTGAAATAGGCCCCACAGACGCAGAGCATCTCTTCATCCAACATCCTCCTCCTGGTATTATAGATGGAGAGCTTGGCCTGGGCCAGGAGGAGGTTTGACAAGGAGGTCTCGGCGTCTTCGTGGGGCCACGGATAGGGTGTGCAAAGAGGAACAAGAGCGGGATGAGGTGCAGCCAGAACCTCAACAAGGGGTTCTGGAGGAGCCAGATAGGGGCTGGAAACCTGGCACATTCAAGGTAAGTGTGCACCAGTTCTCTCTCACCTGAAAGGGGCAGGCCTCTGATATAGGGGTGAACCTTGCCAGGTGCATGCCCGTGCTCACAGCTTCCATAAGGAGCCGCCACCGATGTCCCCGGCAGGCATGGGACCAAGATGGAATAAGGCTGGCCCACCGGGGCTCCTCACCCTTTTTAGTTGGAAGATAGTCTGGCCATTTGGTGTTGGGGGCGGGACACAAGGGTGAGGAAGTGCAGTGTATGGAGCATGGAGCGTGTATAGATGGTTTCTGGGCATGGTTCGAAACCAGACCGTGCTGCAGTGTGGCAGCCAGGCTCAGAGTGTGGGGAGCAGGAAGGCTGAGGGGGGGCTCACAAAACAGGGGCAGAAGAAAAATGTCCGCAGAGCCAGGGATGAGGAGGTGGCAGAAAGCGCCACAGGAAAACGAGAGAATCGGGTGACAAGGCAGCCTCCACCTCCTGGAGTACATGCCTGGGGGTTGGAAGTGTGGAGAACCCATGCATCGACCGAGCATGAGGGGCGTCACCCAGTTCCCCCTGTTGTAGTCCAGGAGGTCTCCCGACTCTGGTGGTTTCTGCCAGGACCAAGTCTCCGATGCACTGAGGGAGACTCCGCCACCTGCACATGTAGATCGAGGTTCTGTAGCAGGGGTTCCATGAGGCGATCCCACCCCGTCAGTGGCCACAAAGGACCATGGTCACCGAAAAAACTTCCAGGTCCGGAGGAGACCAGCAGCTCGGAGAGGTCTTGCGGAAGACCGCTCGGATGGAGAAAAAAGCTGCCAGTCGATTGGGAGCCCTAGGAGGCGGCGGAGGAAGGCATGTGGCCAACGTGCTCCATGCCAGACTACCGCACCATAAAGGAGCCTCTGCAGGGCCTGGAGGCAGAAGACATGGACCTGCTGCGGAGGCAGACCAGGCCCTGTCCTCCCTCCTCCAGGGGGAGACTCAGGACCCCTGCAGAGACCCACTGCAGCCCTGGCCAGAAGAACTCCAGACCCATCCTCTGGAGCCTGGCCAGGATTCCTCAGGGCTAGGCTCAGGATGTTGAGCGCAGTGCCAGAGCATGGACAGGACTAGCTGGTTCAACACCAGTGCCCTCCCTCGCAGGAGAGACCCAGAACATTCCTGTCCACCTCTGCAGCCGCTCACCCCCCTGGCCTCCAAATCCTCCCAGTTCTCCAGTGGAGAAGGATGCATGGGCGGATAGATAGATGCCAAGATAGAGCAGCGACCCACGCTCCACCAGATGGCGTGAAGCGTGGGCGGGAGGGAGCTCACCTACCACCGTCCCCAACCACCAGGCCAGAGCTCTTGACCCAGTGACCCGGCAGAGGAGGCCGCCGGAGTAAACAGCCTGGCAAGCCTCCACCCGTACCAGGTCGTCCGGGTCCTGGACCACGAAGAGCACATCGTCCGGCGTACGCCAACAGGACCAGCCGCAGCTCTGACTCCTGCAGCGCCAACCCTGTCAAACCGCCAGCAGAGGAGACGGAGGAAGGGCTCGATCACCAGAGCATACAGCTGGCCAGAGAGGGGGCACCCCTGCCGTACTCCCTGCTTGAAGCTGACCGGCTCGGTCAGGGTCCAGTTGAGCCTGACGAGACACTCTGCGTCAGCATACAGCACCTGGAGAAAACCCACAAACTGGGGCCCGAAGCCGAATGCTCGCAGGGTGCCCAGGAGATATCCGTGGTCCATCCTGTCGAACGCCCTCTCCTGGTCCAGGGACAGGAGGGCGAATGACAGACCATCCCTACGCCCCAGCTCCAAGAGGTCCAGGACCAAATACAAATTATCAAATATGGTCCGACCCAGGACGGTGTAGGTCTGGCTGGGAAGGACCACGTCAGCCAACACGGACCCGAGCTGCAGTGAGATGGCCTTTGTTACGACCTTGTAGTCTATGCTGAGGAGTGAGACGGGATGCCAATTCCGTAAGTTACAGAGGTCCCCCTTCTTTGACAATAAGGTGAGCACGGCTTGCCTGCACGAGAGAGGGAGGACCCCACTTTGCAAGGACTCGGCCAGAAGATGACAAGGTCTGGGCCGAGGCTGTTCCCCAGAACACGCGGTAGACTCCACGTCAGCCTGTCCATGCCTAGAGATTTATTGGTGGGCATGCAGTGGAGGGCTTCCGAGAGCTCTGCCAGAAAGAGAGGCAGCTCCAGTCAGGAGTTCGTGTCCAGAGCACCCTGCAGGCTTCAGTGTCTGTCGAATCCTGGACAAGAGGCTAGCGTAGAAGGCCCTGACCCTTCCACGCATCTCCTCCGGATCCATGAGGGGTGGGTACCATCCTCCGCAGGAGGCAGGTGATGTGCTTTTTGGCCCCCCTCCTTTTCTCCGGGCATAGAAGAAGTGGGAGGCCGGGATCCATCTCCCAAGGAGATGGATGCGGGATCAACAAAGGCACCCCGGGCCCAATGGTTCTCCAGGGCCCGGAGCTCCTCCCACTCTTCCCGGTGAATCCTCGGGGCCGAGCCAGATGCCTCTCTAGCCCTAAGACATCCCGTTCCAACTGCTCTATCACCGCATCCCTCCGCTGGGTGGCGCCCCAGGTGTAGTCGTGGCAGAAGAGTCATGCGCGCGTCTTTCCCATATCTCACCACCCACCTCGGCGAGGGAAGGGCGCACCTCTGCCCCCGCCAAGCCAGCCAGAACTTTCCAGAAGGACACCAAGAAGCCCACGTCCTCCAGCAAGCTGTTGTTAAAATGCCAATAGGCCGCCCCAGCCTCTCTGAACTGAGAGAGGCCATCACGATCACCAAGTGGTGATCTGAGAACGGGGCCAGACGGAAACATGAGAATAAATGCGATCCAACCGGGAGTGGCGTCACCTGTCTTCCTGCACCTGGACATAGGTAAAGGTGGCATCATCATCTGGCTGGTGGTTGTGATGGTCCACGATCTCCCTGAGGACACCCAGGATGCCTGGGATGTCTTGACTCCTGAGCAGTCCCAGTCCTCGAGGGTGGTATTGAAGTCCCATCCCAGGACCAGGCACTCGTGAGGATCCAAGGTGTTGAGGAAGGCTGATGCCTGCTGGGAGAAATGCACTCGTTCCGGGCCCACATTCGGGGCGTAGATGTTGACTAGGTTTAAGATCATCCCCTCCACACAGGCCCGGACATGCAGCAGGCGGCCAGGAACGACCTCGGCTACCCCCAGCACCTCAGGCCGTAGCTTGGGGAGAACAGGGTGGCCACCCCAGCTGAACGAGCACTGATGTGGCTAAAGTAAACCTCTTTCCCCCCACTCCAGCCACCACTAGCCTCGATTGACTGGAGCCATGTGGGTCTCCTGCAGGGAGATCAGAGTACCCCCACTCCTGAAGGAAGACGAGCACCTGGCTCCTGCGGAGACCCACGCTACAGCCCCTGGTGTTCATTGTAGCAAAGATGGTGTCCTTCATAGGGAGGGCTGGGGCGAATCCTCACAGGCAGGGTGATCGACAGCCTCCACGGGCCCCACAACAACCCATGTTCAACCCCAAAGGTCATCAAGGAGTTGGGGAACTTGCCAGCCCGCTAGTAGGCTGCGATGCCCTGCCTCCCGGTCCCTCTCCCCGCTCCGAGAAGGGCCTTCATGGCCCGGAGGACGTGATGGAGTCACCCCAGTGCTGGAGGGTGAGCTAGCACCTTGCCCTTTGAGCCACAGGTGTCCATTAGGAAATGGCGCAGTTCTTCTCTCAACGCAGAGAGGGATGCGGCAGCCAACCTGCTGCCATCCTCCAGTGGGGCCCCTGAAGATCTTTGCGGCCTGTGGAGACAGGCAAGCAAGGGGTGGAGGGAATAAGGCAGCCTTCATTGTGTTGGGGAGAGGAGACACTAAAACTACCCCCTGAGGGTTGTCCGTGAGTAGCGGGAACGAGACAACCTCAGGGGTGGCAATAGCATGGGAGGTGGAGGGGAACAGGGTGAGCAACATATTGGGAACAGAAGTGGGATCAGGGAAGGAACAGGGACAGGGACTAGGGCAGAAGAAAGGGCGGGAGCAGGGACAAGGGCTGATATTGGGACTGGGACAGGGAGAGGGGTAGGGAACAGGGATAGGGGCAGGAGGCGGGGACAGGTGTGGATGTTCTTGATATAATCTGGGACCGTATAGATCATCATTGCAACCAAGGTCCTGTAGTGGCACCAATCTTATATAAAGGTGGTCAAATTAGGCGTCTAAGACAAGGTATGGTTTGCTGGTTATGATTATGCTGTTGATATGTGTGTATCATTTTTGTAGTTGAAGTTATGAATATTGGCTCTATATTGTCTGTATTTCAAACGATAGGTTTCAGAGTAGCAGCCGTGTTAGTCTGTATTCGCAAAAAGAAAAGGAGTACTTGTGGCACCTTAGAGACTAACAAATTTATTTGAGCATAAGTTTTCATGAGCTAGAGCTCACTTCATCAGATGCATTTGGTGGAAAATACGGTGGGGAGATTTATATACACACACAGAGAACATGAAACAATGGGTTTTATCATACACACTGTAAGGAGAGTGATCACTTAAGATGAGCCACCACCAGCAGCGGGGGGGGGAGGAGGAAAACCTTTCATGGTGACAAGCAATGTATACTATTTCCAGCAGTTAACAAGAGCATCTGAGGAACAGTGGGGGGTGGGGTGGGGAGAGAATAACATGGGGAAATAGTTTTACTTTGTGAAACGAGTGACCGGATAGATTGGAGGGGCATTGCTGGCACATGATGGCATATATCACATTGGTAGATGCGCAGGTGAACGAGCCTCAGATAGTGTGGCTGATGTGATTAGGCCCTATGTGCCAGCAATGCCCCTCTGCCATGTACATTGGTCAAACTGGACAGTCTCTACGTAAAAGAATAAATGGACACAAATCAGACATCAAGAATAATAACATTCAAAAACCAGTGGGAGAACACTTCAATCTCTCCGGTCACTCGATTACAGACCTGAGGGTGGCTATCCTTCAACAAAAAAACTTCAAAAACAGACTCCAACGAGAGACTGCTGAATTGGAATTAATTTGCCAACTGGATACAATAACTTAGACTTGATAGAGACTGGGAATGGATGAGTCATTACACAAAGTAAAAACTATTTCCCCATGTTTTTCTCTCCCCCACCCCTCCCCCCACTGTTCCTCAGATGTTCTTGTTAACCGCTGGAACTAGTCTACCTTGCTTGTCACCATTGAAGGTTTTCCTCCTTTCCCCCCCATGCTGCTGGTGATGGCTCATTTTAAGTGATCACTCTCCTTACAGTGTGTATGATAAAACCCATTGTTTCATGTTCTCTGTGTGTGTATATAAATCTCCCCACTGTATTTTCCACCAAATGCATCCGATGAAGTGAGCTGTGGCTCACGAAAACTTATGCTCAAATAAATGTGTTAGTCTCTAAGGTGCCACAAGTACTCCTTTTGTATTTCAAACATATGCTATGCTTCTGGGTGACACACCAGACAGGTTGGTGTCAGCTCTGCCTAGCCTGCTTGATGGCCCATTAAGGATCATCAGCTATACAATTGACCCACTGAGAGAAGGCAGATGTCTTGCGACTCAGCAAGGTATGCAGGGACATGCCTATGGACAGAACTCTGAGGTTTTCCAGGCCATGTGATGGACGGGATTGTCCTTGGGACAAAGAAGAAAGACCACATGGCAAGAGAATATAAAAGCTGCTGCAGCTCCTCCATCTTGTCTTCAGTCCTGTTTCATATCTCTGGAGGAACTTTGCTACACTGAAGCTTTGAACCAAGGACTGAAAGCTGTGGATGTACTCCTGAGACTTGATTTGAACCTGCAGTTTATTCTATCACTGCTGCAAGCCTGAACCAAGAATTTGCCATTACTGTATGTAATTGATTCCATTTAACCAATTCTAGTTCTCATCTATATCTTTTTCCTTTTATGAATAAACCTTTAGATTTTAGATTCTAAAGGATTGGCAACAGCGTGATTTGTGGGTAAGATCTGATTTGTATATTGACCTCAGTCTGGGGCTTGGTCCTTTGGGATCAGAGAACCTTTTGTTCTTTTACTGGGGTATTGGTTTTCACAACCATTCATATGGTTGATGAGTGGCATTGGTGAGATACTGGGAAACTGGAGTGTCTAAGGGAATTGCTTGTGTGACTTTGGTTAGCCAGTGGGTGAAACCAAAGTCTACTCTGTTTGGCTGGTTTGGTTTGCCTTAGAGGTGGAAAAAAACCTCAGCCCTGGGCTGTAACTGCCCTGCTTGAAGCAATTTGTCCTGAATTGGCACTCTCTGTTGGGTCGACCCAGAGCCAGCATAGTTAAAACAGGAGTGGGTTCACGTCCCCAGCAGCCGTGCTGCTAGAGGGCAGCTTCTCTTGACCAGGATGGGGGCCAAGGGGACGGGGCTAATGGGGAGCCTTCACCAACGCCGGGCATGGGAGCTGTGATAAACATGTCACCCTCAGCCACAGAGTCAGGCACAACAGAAACTTCATGGGTGGCCCCCCTCCAGAGTGGAGGTTAACCGCTCTCTCCGGGTGGTGGAGGATGTGCCTACAGGCCCGGGGCCCGACCGCTCAGCACCAGCTGTCCCCTCTAGGGACTCAGCGGCCTCAGGCAAAGTTGCCATCCGTGGCCGGACAGATAGGGAGGGGCCAGGGGCGCCCCGAGGACCAGTGCAGGGGCAACAGTTGGGGGTGAGAGCAGAAAAAAGGAGGAGGGGGCAGCGGGAGTAAGGCGCCGCCCAGATCAAGGCCTGCGGGCAGAGGGTCGTCCAGCCCCTGGGTGACCAGGGTCAGACCCAGGCCCCGATCTCATCAAATATTGAGGTAGCCGCAGCGACCTCCCCACCAGTCACAGGGGGCAACAGTTGGCCCCAGTATCAGCGACAGCGGGGGGGTACAGGTGGTATAGGGGCCTTGGGAACTTCTGCAGCAGCCTCCTCGTGGTGGGGACTCAACAAGGAGGACGGTGGAGTCTCCGTCTGCTGCATGGCTCCCGGTGGCTAGCGCCTCCTGCCCGGCTCCTTCCGGGGGTGCGGTGGAAGATATAGCAACATCAGCCCCCTGCAGCATCTTTTGGGGGGGCCTCCTCATCCCTCCTCATCAGAGGGGAGGGGATTGAGCCTGCGATTTGTGGGTGCTGCACTGTCCCCAGAAGAGTACCCTGCCCTCCGAGGTGGAAGTGGAGGGCTGGTCAGCAGGGGCGGGGCCAGGGGCAAGGGGTCTGGGGCACAGGGCAGCAAGGGCAGGACAGCCGGGAGAAGGGAACCTCCTCCTGGGGCGGGCCCTCTCCCTCAGCTGGCAAGGGGTCTTGCCACTCTCTCCTCCAAGGTAGTAGGGGCAGCGGCGGCTGGGTGCCGTCAGGGGTCCATTGGTGAGTTGGGGCTGGTACCCTCTTGGGTCTCGGGGTCCCAGATGTCCCTCCAGGCTGGGCGGGGGCAGTCCCTCCGGACGTGCCCATTGCCCGGCAGAGGAAGCACCAGGCCTCCCCCGTCCAATAATGGACCCTGTAATGGCCCCCTGATAGGGCACCATGAAGGACCCCTTGAGTGCCACCCCGCCATGTTTTGCTGGGTGGCAGTTGGATCTGCACCTGCCGGCAGAAGACAGAACGTGGCTGAGGGCGGGGTCCCTTGCAGCCCGCGGGAGAGGCTGATGATGGAAATGGGCTTCCCCAGGGTGGAGAGGGCAGCAACAGGGCAGCGTTGGGCAGGAAGGGCGGATGGAGGTCAATACCACCCGTACGCCACAGTCCTCCAGAGGTTCTAGAGGACGAACATGCCCCCCACCACCGAGGGCCCTTCTCTACCACCTCCTGTGCGGCAGCCATCCGACACTAGGAAGAACAACGACTTTACCATACATCACTCACCCCACCACCCTCCGCCAGCGCCTGCACGTATGTTTCAACATGGGACAAGGCAGGAACCGGGAGCAGCGGATACCGTGCTCCTGTCAGCGAGGGGAAGGTCCCCGGATGCCAGGGATGGTGCTGGAGGCAGCAGTAAGGCAGATGGCTCAGCGGTGTATGGAGGGGTGGCTGCCACCTGGGCATATGCTCCTGGGGGCTAGGGATGGAAAGCCCCCAAGCTGGTGGAGGGAAACGGCTGGGGAGGAAGGGGCTGCAGCAGATGTCAGGGCTGCGGCAGGGAGGGCAGCCCCGCCTGTGGGAGTTTTGTTTTGCAGCCGGTGTCTGTGCCCTTTTGTTCCCCTGGCCCTTTTTGCCGGTGGAAGGGGTGGCCATGGCAGTGACGAGTCTGGGCTAGAGGTGGCCCAAGAGATCAGCCGCTGGGGCAGGCAGGGGCAGTGGCAAGGGGGGAGCCACGGGGTCAACAGGGATAGGAGCAAGGGTGAGGGCATTTTTATATCTGAAGTATGAGCATTGGCTCTATGCTTGTATTCAAGTGTTTTGCTGTAGGAAGCACCTAAGGCAGATCAACATAGTGTGAAGGGGTTATTCAAGTAATTGGGAGTACTTAACTAACAATGAAACTTGATAGAAACCAAATCCACATCTGAGTTTTCTTGGGAAGGTAATGGCATTGGCCTGTCGAGAACTGAGTCATGCCTGGATATGTGACTTGCCCAGGTGACTCCAAAATTCCATCTTGTAGCTGTGATTCTACACAGGGGGAGAGAGGGGTTTCCCCACAAGAAAGCAACTAATAAGCCCCGGATAACTCCTTCATTTTGTCTTCGGCTGGCACAAAAGAGAGTCTCTCCACCCCAAAGAGATGCCTGAAAAAAACTGGAACAAAGGACGTAACTAGAGGGGTGTGAGTGATTGCTGGACCCAGACTAGGAGGAAAACTAGTCTGTAAAAGAAGCTTATTGGAACATTGCTGAGAGTGAGATTTACCTGCATTTAGTTTCTTACTGTATTAGGCTTAGACTTATGTGTTTTATTTTATTTTGTCTGGTAATTAATTTTGTTTTGTTATTACTTGGAACCACTTAAATCCTACTTTTTATATTTAATAAAATCACTTTTTACTTATTATTAACCCAGAGCAGGTATTAATACCTGGGGGAGCAAACAGCTGTGCATATCTCTCTATCAGTGTTGTAGAGGGCAAACAATTTGTGAGTTTACTCTATATAAGCTTTAAATACAAGCATAGAGCCAACACTCATAACTTCAGATATAAAAATGATACATGCATACAAATAGGATGAATACATTCAGTAGAACATAACCTTTGCAAATATATGTTACATGGCATATGTAGCATAAAACATATTCCAGTTATGTCATATTTACACTCATAAGCATATTTCTATAAAGCATTATGGGGTGCAATGTCACACCAGGATCACAGAGGTCCCTTCTAGCTTTATAATCTATGAAGCATTTGGTCTGCCTCCTCCTTGCTCTTTTCCAGAAGCCAGTCTCCCATCCATCTGCCACTACAGGAGGAGAATCTAATGGCACCAGGGAGTATGATTTTACATACCAGTTTTACAGCCAGTTGACTATACACGGCTGTAATACTAGATGCCAGTTTTTGTCACCACTCTGCCCTGGGGTATTCTCATGGAAGTGCTATCATTTCATGCTCTAAGAGGTGTGTATGTGAGAAATGGTGGCTTCTCCATCTCTAATGACATCTGATAATTGGCTGGCATATGGAGCCACAGATCTTGAGCATAGACAATGAAATATCTGGTATGTGTGTAGAAGTGAGTGTGTCACAAACAGCTGGCGATTAGGTGAAATAGCCACAATTCATTATCGTTATCACCACAATATTGACCAAGGATGAGGTGCAAGTTATTCTTTTGATAGTGCTGCTAAGAGATGTGATTGAGTGGTGCGCTTGCATTCTGGGGGGCCAGGGCCATCCTTACCCATACGCAAAGTACGCAGTTTCCTGGTGCCCTGGGCAGCTGCGTGCTGCTTCAGCCCCTGCTCCAGCTCTTCCACAGGGCCCACACCCCTGCTCCACCCAGGCCTGCCTCTTCCTGCCCCTGCTCTGTCCCAGCCCTGCCCCCACTCCCCTGAGCTCTGCAGCGGGGCTGGACCTGCACTCACCGGTGGCAGGAAGTGCAGCGACCTGGCCCCAGCTGCACCACCGGTGAATGCTGGGGGGTGGTTCTCCCCTTCCCCCAAAACCAGCACTGCCCCCACCCAACAGAGGCCTGGGCCATCTCCCCGTTGCACCCTCAAAGAGGCCTGCCCCCCCCACGGGGGCTGCATAGGGCCCCAGAATAGCTATGGATGGCCCTGCTGGGGGCCTTATCTTAACTGGAAACAGAGTCTCAGGATTAGGTCCTAAGCCCCAATTTTCAAACCATATAAAACAGGCTCAAAGAATAACCACTGGGCTCAAATCTCTGACACTTGCTCTCAGCCCTCAAGCAGATTTGTTAATGGGGAGAGGAAAGGGGGTTTATAAACACATATTTTCCTTTCCGATCTATGGCCTGTATGTGCCCCCCATCACTGGAGTATCTGAGCATCTCACAATTTTAATGTATTGGCCCTCCTACACCCTATGAGATGGGGTGGTGCTGTAATCCCCATTATACAGATGGGAGCTGAGACAGAGACTAAGGGTATGTCCACACTGAAAAAGAGACCCCGCAGCCATAAGTCTCAGAACCCTGGTCAACTGGGTCAGGCTCTCAGGGCTTGTGCTCTAGGGCTAAAAATAGCAGGTCCGACATTCAAGCTTGAGCTGGAGCCCTGGCTCTGAAACCTGGCCAAGGGAGTGGGAGCCTGAGTGGGAACATCTACACTGCTAATTTTAGCCCTGCAGTGCAAGCCCAAGTCAGTTGATCCAGGCTCTGAGACTCGCTGCCATGGGGTCTGTAAAGATGCACCCAGAGTGGCTTGCCCAAGGTCACACAGGAAGACTGTGGCAGAATAGAGAACTGAACCTGAGTTTTCTAAGCCCTAACTACTGGACCATCCTTCCTTCCTGAGCTAGCCAAGAGTGCAAATATGCTCCTACCATGTCTCTGAATACATATCCATTTAACCCCTGCAAATGCATTGATTCTCCTAGCAGCATGTCGAGTGGCTAAGGGTGAGGAGAATTATATGGCTAGCACACTGCAAATTTATGTACTTAGGGCAGCATCTGGCAACTCGACTCAGTCACTCAGCCTGTTCAAACACTTTCCTTCAGTCTTCAACCTCTCACTTCCCTTTATCTAGTGGGTTCACTGTGTTTGTTCATGTTACTCAACTGATATTACGAAGGTGTTATATACATTGCTCTGTCACTGCAGGAGGATATAAAAGCTTATGAACAGGAAATGTTATGCTGAAAATTAAGGGCGTGATTCAAAGTCAGTTGAAGTCAATGGAAAGACTCCCACTGACGTAAATAGGCTTTAGATTGATTCTTTGTCCTTGCAATAGTAAAGGAGAACTGGCTGTATTTTAAAGAATCCTTATTGAGGTTGCAAGAACAGTCCATCCTGATATGTAGAAAGAATAGTAAATATGGCAGGCAACCAGCTTGGCTTAACAGTGAATCCTTGCTGATTTTAAACACAAAAAAGAAGTTTACAAGAAATAGAAGCTTGGACAAATGCCCAGGGAGGACTATAAATATATAAACTATAAAAATATTGCTCAGGCATCAGGAGTGAAATCAGGAAGGCCAAATCACACTGGGAGTTGCAGCTAGCAAGAGATGTTAAGAGTAGCAAGAAGGGTTTCTTCTTCAGGTATGTTAGCAACAAGAAGAAGATTAAGGAAAGTGTGGGCCCCTTACTGAATGAGGGAGGCAACCTAGTGACAGAGAATGTGGAAAAAGCTAATGTACTCAATGCTTTTTTTGCCTCTGTCTTCACCAACAAGGTCAGCTCCCAGACTACTGCACTGGGCAGCACAGCATGGAGAGGAGGTGACCAGCCCTCTGTGGACAAAGAAGTGGTTTGGGACTATTTAGAAAAGCTGGACGAGCACAAGTCCATGGGGTCGGATGCGCTGCATCCGAGGGTGCTAAAGGAGTTGGCAGATGTGATTGCAGAGCCATTGGCCATTATCTTTGAAAACTCATGGTGATCAGGGGAGGTCCAGATGATTGGAAAAAGGCTAATGTAGTGCCCATCTTTAAAAAAGGGAAGAAGGAGGATCAGCGGAACTACAGGCCAGTCAGCCTCACCTCAGTCCTTGGAAAAATAATGGAGCATGTCCTCAAGGAATCAATTCTGAAACACTTAGAGGAGAGAAAAGTGATTAGGAACAGTCAGCATGGATTCACCGAGGGCAAGTCATGCCTGACTAACCTAATTGCCTTCTATGATGAAATAACTGGCTCTATGGATGAGAGGAAAGCAGTGGACATGTTATTCCTTGACTTTAGCAAAGCTTTTGGGTATGGTCTCCCACAGTATTCTTGCCAGCAAGTTAAAGAAATATGAGCTGGATGAATGGACTTCAATAGAAAGCTATAGGGTGGATAGAAAGCTGGCTAGATCGTCGGGCTTAACGGGTAGTGATCAATGGCTCCATGTCTAGTCAGCAGCTGGTATCAAGCGGAGTGCCCCAAAGGTCAGTCCTTAGGCCGGTTTTGTTCAATACCTTCATTAATGACCTGGAGGATGGCGTGGATTGCACCCTCAGCAAGTTTGCAGATGACACTAAATTGGGAGGAGTGGTAGAAACACGGTAGGGTAGTGACAGGATACAGAGGGCCCTAGACAAATTAGAGGATTGGACCAAAAGAAATCTGATGAGGTTCAACAAGGACAAGTGCAGAGTCCTGCACTTAGGACGGAAGAATCCCATGCAACCGCTATAGACTAGGGACCGAATGGCTAGGCAGCAGTTCTGCAGAAAAGGACCTAGGGTTACAGTGGATGAGAAGCTGTATATGAGCCAACAGTGTGCCCTTGTTGCCAAGAAGGCTAACTATATTTTGGGCTGTATAAGTAGGAGCATTGCCAGCAGATCGAGGGATGTGACCATTCCCCTCTATTTGGCATTGGTGAGGCCTCATCTGGAGTACTGTGTCCAGTTTGAGCCCCACAGTACAAGAAGGATGTGGAAAAATTGGAAAGAGTCCCGCGGAGCGCAACAAACATGATTTGGGGGCTGGAGCACATGACTTATGAGGAGAGGCTGAGGGAACTGGGATTATTTAGTCTGTGGAAGAGAAGAATGAGGGGGAATTTGATAGCTGCTTTCAACTACCTGAAAGGGGGTTCCAAAGAGGATGGATCTAGACTATTCTCAGTGGTAGCAGATGACAGAACGAGGAGTAATGTCTCAAGTTGCAGTGGAGGAGGTTTGGGTTGGATATTAGGAAAAACTTTTTCACTAGGAGGGTGGTGAAATCCTGGAATGGGTTACCTAGGGAGGTAGTGGAATCTTTTCCTTAGAGATTTTTAAGATCAGGCTTGACAAAGCCTGGCTGGGATGATTTAGTGGGGAATTGGTCCTGCTCTGAGCAGGAGGTTGGATTAGATGACTTCCTGAGGTCCCTTCCAACCTTGATATTCTATGATTCTATGAAAGGTTTAGAGACCAAGGGCACGGCTACACTTGTAGATGTAGAGTGCTGTGAATTAAACCAGCTCTCGGAGAGCACAATAGGGAAAGCGCTGCGGTGTGTTCATACTGTCACACTGGCATGGCCACATTTGCGGCACTTGCAGCGGCATTGGGAGCTGTGCATTATGGGCAGCTATCCCACAGAGCACTTCTTCCCATTCTGGTGCAGTGGCTTGTGAGAAGGGGTGGGGGGTGCGGGGCATTCTGGTCCTGTCCCAATGCCCCGTGATGCATCGCTTCACAGCTCAGCAATCCCTATGTTTCCATCCACATTTGGCGCTATCTTTCAACATTTTTTGTACTGCGCTCTCTGTCTTCCCTTTCGGTCTGTGGGAATGGATCCCGAACTGCTGAGGAATATGCTGATGAGTCTCGCCAGCACGTCATGTTTGGCAGTTGAGTTACTCCTTAAGCTACAACCTGACAGTGAGGAGTCCGACGATGATGATAACGCATATGACATGAGATTGCTTATGGCATTCACGGACATGCACACCACTGTGGAATGCTGCTTTTGGGCTCGGGAAACAAGCACTGGTGGTGGGATCACATCGTCATGCAAGTCTGGGATGACAAGCAGTGGCTGCAAAACTTTCAGATGAGAAAAGCCACTTTCATGGGACTATGTGATGAGGTCACCCTCACCCTGCGGCTCAAGGACAGGAGATTGAGAGCTGCCCTGCCAGTGGAGAAGCGGGTGGTTATTGCAATCTGGAAGCTGGCAACTCCAGACAGCTACTGATTGGTCGCTAACCAGTTTGGAGTGGGAAAGTCGACCGTTGGAATTGTGTTGATGCAAGTTTGCAGGGCCATTGATCGCATCCTACTCAGAAGAACCATGACTCTGGGCAATGCGTATGACATTGTGGCTGGCTTTGCACAAATGGGTTTTCCTAACTGCAGTGGGGTGAGAGATGGGATGCATATTCCAATTCTGGCACCAGCCCATCTAGCCTCCGAGTACGTTAATTGGAAGGGGTATTTTCTATGGTTCCCCAGGCGCTTATGGATCCCATTTACATTAACGCAGGCTGGCCCAGAAAGGTGTATGACGCATGCTCTTTCAGAACACAGGCCTGTTCAGGAAGCTGCAAGCTGGGACTTTCTTTCCAGACCAGAAGATCACTGTAGGGGAAGTCAAAATGCCCATTGTGATTCTTGGAGACCCCGCTTATGCTTTAATGCCGTGGCTCATGAAACCCTACACAGGGGGGCCTTGACAGCAGCAAGGAGCGGTTCAACAACATGCTGAGTCGGTGCAGAATGACTGTGGAGTGTGCTTTTGGCCATTTAAAGGGCCGCTGGTGCTGTCTGTATGGGAAACTGGACCTGGCCGATGACAACATCCCCACGGTTATATCCATGTGCTGTACCCTCTATAACATTTGTGACGGGAAGGGTGAATAATTCACTCAGGCATGGAACTCGGAGGTTCAACACCTGGAGGCTGAATTTGAACAGCCAGAGAGCAGAGCTATTGGAGGGACCCAGCATGGGGCTGCAAGGATTGGGGATGCCTTGAGGGAGCAATTTGAGGTTGAAAGTCACCAGTAATGTTTGGTGCCCTGCACGGGAGTGAAAAGTGGTGGTTCCAATGTTAGTAGGAATCTGTGTTTGCTACACTGACTTGCAGTGCCTATTGATTTCCTGGGCTAAGGTATCTTTTACTTAATGCACTAATAAAGAATGTTTTCAAAGCCAAAAAATCCATTTATTGAAAAGAAAATTCATTTATTGAAAAGAAACACAACTGCTTGGGAAACAGAAAGAGCAAGGGGGTGGGGTGGTGAATGGTTCAATCATAGATTTCCACATGTCCTGTTATCCTACTCAACCTTCCTGTCTGGAGTGCTGTGGGATGAGTGCTGCACTTCAGGCTGGCTAAAATGCATGGTAATGGATGTTGTCAGGGTTCCCTCCCCACTCTGAACTCTAGGGTACAGATGTGGGGACCCGCACGAAAGACCCCCAAAGCTTATTGCTATGAGCTTAGGTTAAAACTTCCCCAAGGCACAAATTCTTGCCCTTTGACGGTACACTGCCACCACCAAGTGATTTAACAACGAATCAGGGATAGGATCACTTGGAGGTCCTATTCCCCCAAAATATCCCCCCAAGCCCTTACACCTCCTTTCCTGGAGAGGCTTGAGAATAATATCCTAACCAATTGGTTACAAAGTGATCACAGACCCAAACCCCTGGGTCATAGGACAATAGAGAAATCAGTCAGGTTCTTAAAAGAAGGATTTTATTTTTAAAAAAGGTAAAAATCACCCCTGTTAAATCAGAATGACAAATAAATTTACAGAGTAACAAAAGATTCAAACACACAGCAGAACTTCCTCTAGACTTAGTTTCAAAGTTACAAAAAACAGGAATAAACCTCCCTCCAGCAAAGGAAAAATTCACAAGCAGAACAAAAGATAATCTAACATGCCTTGCCTGGCTTTTACTTACAATTTTTGTAATATGAGAGACTTTAGGATGATTATAGGAGAGGGAGTTTTCTGATCTGATGCTTCTCTGCTTCCCAAGAGAACACACACAACAAAGCCTTCCCCCCCCCCTCCACAAGATTTGAAAGTATCTATCTTCTTTCCCCATTGGTCCTTTTGGTCAGGTGCCAACCAGGTTATTTGAGCTTCTTAACCCTTACAGGTAAGGAGGAATTCTAGACTACCCTTAGCTGTATGGTTATGACAGGGGTTGAGTGCAGTGGGTAAGGGTTATAGTTTGCAGGGCTGGGTAGTGAAGCTACAGGTGCTGGAGGCAGCTGGTGGAGAAGAACCTGGATGTGGGGGAAAGTGGATTGGAAGTCAGATGGGGGCACAAGGGAAAGAATTTGTGACAAGGGCTGCAGGGGGGGGGCAGGTATGGTAGTGCTTCGCCTGCATGGCTACAAGTGCCTGTATCGAGTCCACTTGGCACTCCATAATGCTTAGCAGCCGCTCCATGCTTTGGTGCTGGCGATCCACATTCTGCTGGCGGACCCTCTTTTACTCTCCCACCACTCCTGCGCTTTTTGATTTTCATTAAGGGACTGCTGCATTACTTCATGCAGCATGTTGTCTTTGCTTCTACGTGGCCTCTTCCTAATTCTTTGGAGTCTTTCGGCTGTTGATAACACAGATGGCTGAGATCTCAGGTTGCATCTATAAAGGCAAAATGCAACACTTAACAGAGGCAGCATTGTTCACACCAGAGAGAGTAATGATTTGCCCGTACTTAAAGACAAGCACAGTCTACATAATAGCAGAATTTGCCTGTCCCAAAGCAAGTGCACATAACCCACAGGAGTCCCAAAATGGTGAGTAAGCACAGGGGTAAGGGGGACTGATTGTTTCACAGCTATACTGTCCTCTGGGTTTCTGTGGCTTGGGGAGAGCTAACAGCTGCAGGGGCCCCCTATACTGAACATTGTCCCCACATTTTCTACAGGAGTTCATCCTGGAAGATATCTCGCTGCTGAGGGTGACCTGGGAAGCAAAGGAGGGTCTTCTACTATGATGTGGCTTCTGCCCTGGTCCATATGCAGTTTGCCTGTGTGCAGCAATGGTCCCCCCAGCCCCTCACGGCACAGTGGCATGGACACGTTAGCCTTACTGGGACAAGGAATACAGTAGCTCTCCCAAGGAACCTGTGCAAGTGCATTGCCCAGCTTCTGCATGAGACCTTTGAAGAGATCATTGAGGCCGATTACCGCGATGCGAGAGAGCACATCAATGTCCTATTCCACATCTAGGCATGCTTGCAGCCCTAGCCCTCCTCGCCCCAAGAGCCAGCACCGAACAACTTCCTTCCCAAAATAAAAGCCGCTTACCGGGCACCTCCTCTGGTGTTTGTCCTTCCCCAAGCACTGGCCACTGAGACTGGCTACCTTCTTCCTGGCTTGAGAACAGCTCCTGGCTGCATGCATCTAGGGATGTTGGGGTGTCTCCCTCCTCCTCAGCACCCTCACTCCTGCTTTCCTCTTCCTCTTCCTGCCTTGTTGAACTGGGCTCTGAAGTGTCCATGGTTGTCCTCGGAGTGGAGGTGGGGTCAGCCCCAAGTATTGCGTCCAGCTCTTTATAGAAATGGCAGGTCGCGGGGGCAGCACCAGGGCAGCAGTTTGCCTCACAGGCTTTGTGGTAGGCATTCCACAGCTCCTTCACTTTAACCCTGCACTGCAGTGTGCCCCTTTCCATCATGTCCCTTGATATCTGCCTGAAGGTATCATAATTCCTACGGCTGGAGCACAGCTGGGACTGGACAGCTTCCTCCCTTCAAACACTGATGAGGTCCAGAACTTTGCCATTGCTCCATACTAGGAATCGCCTGGCACATGGAGGCATGGTTACCTGGAAAGATTCTCTGAGAGCACTCCATGCCTTGCTGAGCAAACAGGAAGGGTATTTTCAAAATTCCCAGAGAATTTAAAGGGCGGGTCTGACGGTTGGTCACCGGAGGGCAGGGCATAGAGTTCAAAGTGATGACCAGAGTGACTAGAACAGTCATTGTGGAACACTTCTGGAGGCCGATCAGAGCGTATTAATAGACCAGGGCGTCCACTCTGGTGCCACGGCACTCCAGCCGGGGTGCAGCAAGCATTATGCCTCTCTTCAAGGTGGATTACCAGGAACGCTCCAGCTGTGGCGTCTGGGCATTCAACGTGCCTTGCCAATGTGAACGCATCGTGAGTTATGGAGCCCGGGGCTGCTTTAATGCGCTCTAACTCGCAAGTGTAGCCAAGCCCTAATTCTCCCCTCACACTGGGATAGCTATATTAACTTTACTGGAGTTACACCTGGTTTACACTGAAACAAGTGAGAGGATAATGAGGTGCTCAGATTTTAATTTCTCTCGTATTAGGTGATTCGGAATAATGGGACACATCATAAATTGGTGCGAATGAGCGTAGCTCCATTGATTGCACTCACTGGGGCTGTGCCATGTAGATCAGCTGAAAATCTGGTCCAATGAGTCCCCCTTGGATTTATGGATTACAATAGGGCCTTTTGTTTAAAAAATGACACAACACTCAGCAATGTGACAACCATTTGCCAATTACAATGACCCATAGGAGCTATTCCTTTTTACATAGCTGTTACCTTTTGTGTTATCTCCACAGGGTTGTGCAAATCAATAGAGACGCAGGTTTGTCCAGGGGATGAGGGGTGACAAACACCCCGAATCCCATGGTTGTACATATTTTCACTTTGGTGCTTTTCATTGTGGCCAAAACCAAAACTCCCATTGATTACAATGGGAACATGATGAGGCTTCTAATAATGCTAGAATAATAATAATTAATAATAATACTGTGAATTCAGGTTTCAGAGTAGCAGCTGTGTTAGTCTGTATTCTCAAAAAGAAAAGGAATACTTGTGTCACCTTAGAACTTAAAATTTATTTGAGCATAAGCTTCATTGGATGCATTCAGTGGAAAATACAATGGGGAGATTTATATACATAGAGAACATGAAACAATGGGTGTTACCATACACACTGTAAGGAGAATGATAACTTAAGATAAGCTATTGCCAGCAGGAGAGCCGGGGGGGGGGGGGGATGAGGAAACCTTTGTAGTGATAATCAAGGTGGGCCATTTCCAGTAGTTGACAACAACATCTGAGGAATAGTGGGAGGTGGGGGCAGGAAATAAACATGGGGAAATAGTTTTACTTTGTGTAATGACCCATCCACTCCCAGTCTCTATTCAAGCCTAAGTTAATTGTATCCAGTTGGCAAATTAATTCCAATTCAGCAGTCTCTCGTGGAGTCTGTTTTTGAAGTTTTTTTGTTGAAGAATTGCCACTTTTAGGTCTGTAATCGAGTGACCAGAGAGATTGAAATGTTCTCTGACTGGTTTTTGAATGTTATAATTCTTGACATCTGAATTGTGTCCATTTATTCTTTTACGTAGAGATTGTCCAGTTTGACCAATGTACATGGCAGAGGGGCATTGCTGGCACATGATGGCATCTATCACATTGTAGATGTGCAGGTGAATGAGCCTCTGATAGTGTGGCTGATGTGATTAGGCCCTATGATGGTGTCCCCTGAATAGATATGTGGACAGAGCTGGCAATGGGTTTTGTTGCAAGGATAGGTTCCTGGGTTAGTGGTTCTGTTGTGTGGTGTGTGGTTGCTGGTGAGTATTTGCTTCAGGTTGGGGGCTGTCTTTAAGCAAGCACTGGCCTGTCTCCCAAGATCTGTGAGAGTGATGGGTCGTCCTTCAGCATAGGTTGTAGATCCTTGATGATTCGTTGGAGAGGTTTTAGTTGGGGGCTGAAGGTGATGGCTAGTGGCGTTCTGTTATTTTCTTTGTTGGGCCTGTCCTGTAGTAGGTGACTTCTGAGTACTTTTCTGGCTCTGTCAATCTGTTTCTTCACTTTAGCAGGTGGGTATTGTAGTTGTAAGAATGCTTAATAGAGATCTTGTAGGTGTTTGTCTCTGTCTGAGGGGTTGGAGCAAATGCGGTTGTGTCATAGAGCTTGGCTGTAGACAATGGATCATGTGGTGTGGTCTGGGTGAAAGCTGGAGGCATGTAGGTAGGAATAGCGGTCAGTAGGTTTCCGGTATAGGGTGGTGTTTATGTGACCATCAGTTATTAGCACCATAGTGTCCAGGAAGTGGATCTCTTGTGTGGAGTGGTCCAGGCTGAGGTTGATGGTGGGATGGAAATTGTTGAAATCATGGTGGAATTCCTCAAGGGCTTCTTTTCCATGGGTCCAGATGATGAAGATGTCATCAATGTAGTGCAAGTAGAGTAGGGGCATTAGGGGACGAGAGCTGAGGAAGTATTGTTCTAAGTCAGCCATAAAAATGTTGGCATACTGTGGGGCCATGTGGGTACCCATAGCAATGCTGCTGATTTGAAGGTATACATTGTCCCCAAATGTGAAATAGTTATGGGTGAGGACAAAGTCACAAAGTTCAACCACCAGGTTTGCCATGACATTATCGGGGACACTGTTCCTGATGGCTTGTAGTCCATCTTTGTGTGGAATGTTGGTGTAGAGGGCTTCTACATCCATAGTGGCCAGGATGGTGTTTTCAGGAAGATCACCGATAGATTGTAGTTTCCTCAGGAAGTCAGTGGTGTCTCGAAGATAGCTGTGAATTCAGATGTACAAATTGCATTAATGTGGGTTTTTGCATATGCTTTTATTATATTTCTAATCTAAGGTTCTAAACACGGTTCAGAAATGTTTTTTCTTGTCTTGCACAAGAACTGAACGTGTGTATGAGACCATGAACTTTGCAACTTGCTGAGATGCTAAAAGCCAACACTGTAGGTCAGACTGGGACTGGTTTCACTTTCTTGTTGATAAAGAAGGAGGAATCTTTAGTCTGTTTATTCAGACTCAGCTGAGGCCGAGGAATTTCTACACAACATATTTATAGCAGCCACTTAGATATGATTTCGTGTTAAGGAGAGGGAATGGACAGAGAATGTTATTTCTTATTTACTTTTAAAAGAACTTGACAAAATACATCATCACACAAATGGCATTTCTGGGGCACATATCAGGAAATGCCAAATCACATCATTCTTGGCCAGTAACTGAGCACATTCTTGGCCCTCACACTGAACACAACTCCATATGTCTGGGCATTGGGCAAAGCTTTCCCTGGGGGAGGCTAGCTCCCTGTCCTACCTCTTCCAACAGTGGCCCCACCCACACTCCACTTCACTCTGCCCCAGGCCCACTCCCTCCCCACTCAGCCCCCTCCCCACTGCTCTCCACATCCCTCCTCTCCTCCCCGCTCCTCCACGAGCTTCTCCACCGCCTGCCAGTGGTGCTGACTTTCTAATCTGCCAGGGGGTTGCTCAACCCCGGGCTCTGCCCCAGGCCCATTCCCCACTCCACCCCTTCCTCCAAGCCTCCCCTGCCCTGCCTCACCCTGCCCCCACTCCAGCTCTACTCCACCCCTCCCCCCAAGGCTCCATCCCCGCTCTGCCCTGCCCCACCTCTTTCCCACCTCTTTCCACCCCCGCCCCCGAGTGCGCCCCATTCCCATTCCCCCCCCCAGTGCGTCCTGCACACCATGGAACAGCTGATCGCAGTGGGTAGGAGGTGCTGGGAGGGAGGAGGAGGTGCTGATTGGCAGCACTGTCAGCAGGCGGGAGGCTCCGGGGGGGTGGGAAACGAGCTGGTTGCCAGTGGGTTCTCAGCACCCACCATTTTTTCCACGTGGGTGCTCCAGCCCTGCTCCCCTCTGCTCCCCTCCCCCACAGGGGTGGGGCCATGAGGAGGGATGTAGTGGGAGGAGGGGTCTCACGGGGGATGGTGGTGGAGGAGAGGAGGGATACGGGTGGGGGGGTCTCACAGGGAGCGGGGATGGAATGGAGTAGAGAAGTGAGGAGGGATTCACCAGGCAACGGCAGGTGGTGGGGCCTCGAGGAACGGGTGGAGCAGGGAGGGGAAGAGGCGAAGCCCAGGCTTGGCCACCAAGGCCCAGGTCTTCTGGCGGTGGGGCAGCGTCGGTGGTGTATGGGGAGTCTTACCCTCTCCTGGCCTATTATACCTGCTGCCCATATCCACTTGTCTGAAGTTCATCAAGGCCTACAGGGGACAGCTAGTGACAACTGGAGCAGTCACAATACTCTGTCCCGTAACTAGTCAATCAGGCAGGAATGACTGAGAATGATGGTGGAGCCAGTAGAGAGGGGCCAGAACTAAACCCTGGAGTCAAACACCCCCAAACTATAGGGAATTTGGATCTATATCCACACATCCATCCACCACTATGACGGGGTCTCAGCACAGGAAGTAGCTGCCATGTGTAGATTGCTCTTCCCTTGTGCTGCTACCTTCCTATACAGACAGTGAGTGCAGGGGAGGGAGAGCCCATCCTACACCTGAGAGACAAACTTCACACCTCCACACAGCTCCTGACCAGGAGCCCAGCTGTCCCCTGTTTCTTGCTTCCGCACTCTAAGCTGGGAGTAGGGAGAGAAGCTGCCTGGGCTTTTGATGGGGAGAGCCAGATCCAGAGTCCGGTTGGCTGCCCAGCTCCCAAAGGGGAGTAGGGAGACAGAACCTTGGGGGGCAGCAGGGCGGAGTGGGGAGCTCTGGCAGCCGCCCAAGCTGGGAGCCTGGGTGGCAGCCCAACTTGGAGGCAAAGACCAGGCAGCAGCCCAGCTTGGGAGCTGGCTTTCTTGTCAATTTCATGGCTCAGCAGAGCCATGATGTAAGAGACACAGTGTCTACACACACACTGCATCACCCTAACTACACTGACATAAGCCCTATGCCTCTCGTTGAGGTGGTTTATTATGTTGGCATAGCAGGAGAGTTACATCAGCAGGAGGAGCATTTCAGGGTATTCACCTCCACTGATTTGTCAACAAGAGCTGACTTTTGTCGACAAAACTGTTTAGTGTAGACGAGGCCTTAGGAAGAGGTTTGTCCTTTGTGTTGTATCCTGCCAGATCCGTGGTTATAATCAAGTCAAATCCGTCACAGCCCTAGAAGCAGTGACTTCCTGTATCTTTTGGAGAATCAAGATGGATATAAGCAATCCATCCCTGAGCCCAGCAGATCTCTGATACAGAGAGATCCCAGGATAGACAAGTAGAGTTGGACTCTCAAACCGTGGTTCCATATTTTACTGTAATCAATGCGAATAACTGCATAGTATGGCACTTAGGGCAGCAAGGGTGGCAGAATCAGGCCCACAATGAGCAAATGAAATGAGGGCAGAGGCAGCTATGGCGAGAGTTTAGGAAGGCGTCCAGACTCGAGTCCCAAAAGAACCGCAGGTCTGTGCTCCTTCTCTGATTTCTTGCTGGAATTTGAAGGGAGGGAGGGGAAGTTTGCTAGGAAGGTATAACATATAAGAATTGGGTCGTATCCCTTTAAAAAGTTTGTGAGCCTTCTAATGGCCCCCATGGGCTAGGTTTCAGAAGCCACTTGGACCCTGCCAGACCAGTAGGGTATATAAGTAGCTAGGTCTGGCATGTTATGTATGTTTAGTACATGGGTGATTTGCACTTCACTATGCCCAGGTGGCTCCTTTATACCACGTATGTCAGGCAAAGAGCAAAAGACAACAGGAGGAAAGCATGGACTCTTCATCAGAAGGGGTTAAATCAGAGCAGGAACCCAAGTGCCTCTCTCCAGCTGCCCAGTGTCCTGTCCTTCCGCACACCCAGTACAAATACTCCTTGCGATTCTGGGCTTCAAGCATCCTTATCTGGTGACCAAGAGGTGAGGTAGAAAGGAAGGGGAGAAAGGCTGAGAGGAATTCCTGAGGACAATCACTCCTATATGCTACAATAATTGCCCTTAATGCTGCATTATCACCTCTGTAAGTGTCAGCAGTTTGGACCCAAACTGCTCAGTTCTTATTTTTATAACTAAAAATACTGTTTAGTTCTTCATGTAATTATTAGTAAAATTAGAGGTTCATGTATTGTATGAACTCTGTTTTCCTAAACCTCCAGGAAGAAATCCCAGCCGGTGTTGACCTGACCTGAACCAGGCTGGCCAACACCGTCTGTGATTTGGGGGGCATGTGACAAATGAAGTGGGGGGATAGCTCCCTTTTATGGACACCCATCCAGCCAGTAGCTATAAAATCCCTCTTAGTAGCTGTTCTCTAATTGCTCTACCTGTAAGGGTTAAAAAGATTCACTTCTATGGATTGGTAAAAGGAATCATAGAATCATAGAATATCAGGCTTGGAAGGGACCTCAGGAGGTCATCTAGTCCAACCCCTGCTCACAGCAGGACCAATCCCCAACTAAATCATCCCAGCCAGGGCTTTGTCAAGCCTGACCTTAAAAACTTCTAAGGAAGGAGATTCCACCACCTCCCTAGGTAACTCATTCCAGTGCTTCACCACCCTCCTAGTGAAAAAGTTTTTCCTAATATCCAACCTAAACCTCCCCCACTGCAACTTGAGACCATTACTCCTCATTCTGTCATCTGCTACCACTGAGAACAGTCTAGATCCATCCTCTTTGGAGCCCCCTTTCAGGTAGTTGAAAGCAGCTATCAAATCCCCCCTCATTCTTCTCTTCCGCAGACTAACAATCCCACTTCCCTCAGCCTCTCCTCAGAAGTCATTGTGCTCCAGCCCCCTAATCATTTTTGTTGCCCTCCGCTGGACTTTTTCCAATTTTCCACATCCTTCTTGTAGTGTGGGGCCCAAAACTGGACACAGTACTCCAGATGAGGCCTCACCAATGTCGAATAGAAGGGAACGATCATGTCCCTCCATCTGCTGGCAATGCCCCTACTTATACATCCCAAAATACCATTGGCCTTCTTGGCAACAAGGGCACACTGTTGACTCATATCCAGCTTCTCGTCCACTGTAACCCCTAGGTCCTTTTCTGCAGAACTGCTGCCGAGCCATTCGGGTCCCTAGTCTGTAGCGGTGCATGGGATTCTTCCGTCCTAAGTGCAGGACTCTGCACTTGTCCTTCTTGAACCTCATCAGATTTCTTTTGGCCCAATCCTCTAATTTGTCTAGGCCCTCTGTATCCTATCCCTACCCTCCAGCATATCTACCACTCCTCCCAGTTTAGTGTCATCTGCAAACTTGCTGAGGGTGCAATCCACACCATCCTCCAGATCATTAATGAAGATATTGAACAAACCCTTGGGGCACTCCACTTGATACCGACTGCCAACTAGACATGGAGCCATTGATCACTACCCATTGAGCCTGACAATCTAGCCAACTTTCTATCCACCTTATAGTCCATTCATCCAGCCCATACTTCTTTAACTTGCTGGCAAGAAAACTGTGGGAGACTGTGCCAAAAGCTTTGCTAAAGTCAAGGAACAACATGTCCACTGCTTTCCCCTCATCCACAGAGCCAGTTATCTCATCATAGAAGGCAATTAGATTAGTCAGGCATGACTTGCCCTTGGTGAATCCATGCTGAACTGTTCCTGATCACTTTCCTATCCTCTAAGCGCTTCAGAATTGATTAAGTGAGTGGGCACCTGGCCAAAAGAGCCAACGGGAATGCTAGAACTTTTTAAAATTAAAACAAGACTCCACTTTTGTCTGTCTATCATTGTTCTTGGGGACAGGCAGACAGGGAGCAGTTTTGCTGTGAAAAGCTTTAGGCAGGTATGAAAAATTATCAGTATCATACCTAAAAACTACTCATCTAAAACTCCAAATATGTAAGTAGATCAGGAAATGTTTCAGATGATGTGATTAGGTTTATCCCTTTTATTTCTTTATAGCTTATGGATTCCTCTGTGCTAACCACAGGCGCTTTTGGTTGCTTGTAACCTTTAAGCTGGACCTCAAAAGAGCTTTTCTTGATGCTTAATCCTTGTAACTGTTTTTTTTTTCATCTAGAAAAAGCCTAAATTCCAAATTTATTTTCTTTTTTTTTTTAATTAATAAAATTTATCTTTTTTAAGAACAAAATTGGATTTTTGTGGTCCTAAGAGGTTTGTGCACATGTTTGTTTAATTAGCTGGTGGCAACAGCTGATTTCCTTTCTTTTTCTTCTCAGCTCTTTCCCAGATGGGGGGTGGTGGTGGTAAAAGGGCTTATTGGTATCCCAAAGAAAGAAATTCCCAAGTGCACCTTCTTGAGTTCTCAAGGGGGTTTTCCATTTGGGTGGTGGCAGCATCTACCAATCCAAGGTCAGAGAAAAGCTGTAACCTTGGGAGTTTAATACCAGGCTGGAGTGGCAAGTGTTAATTTTTAGAGTCCTTGCGGGCTCCCACCTTCTGCACTCGAAGTGCCAGAATGGGGAATCAGCCTTGACATGGTGGCAGAGCGATGGGATCATTTTGAACCAGAGGGCAGCAAGGGTCTCAGGATTTTAAAAGGGCACATTTTTCCTTTTGGCAGCCTGCAAAGCCAGGGAGGTTTTTTTCCTTTCTTGCCAGAATGGGGAATCAGCCTTGACCACCTCTGTAAGCAGTCAGCAATTTGGATCCAATAACAATAGGAGGAGGAATTCGTAGGATGTCCCTGTAACTGTGACCTTGTAGGTACTGCCTGAGGAGAGAGAATATCTTGAAATTCTGGAGAACTAAACAATAGGAAACAAAACAAGCAGAAACTGTAAAGCAATGAAAACAGAATTCTTCCCATAGGATGTTGGCAGGGCACAGACCAGGCCTGGCCTCCTCACCTGCTATGGTAGACAGAGGAACAAGCCATACGCACCTCTGAAAGCTTGAGAGAGCCTTGGACCCAGGTTAACAAACTGGAGAGTCCCATGAACAGCAGAAAGGATTTGATGTTACAAGGAGACTCAGCCAGAAGCCTGGCTTTGGGTTTCAGTGCAGAGCCCTAACAGGCAACAGAGAAAAAGACTGGACTTGTGGCTAAGGCAAAAGAGCTAGGTTAGGTTCTCAGCTCTGAGACAGATTGTGTGTGACCTTGGACAAATCACTTAATGTCTGTGCCTCAGGTCCCCATCTATAACATGAGACCGTTCTAGTACCAGCCTTTTGTCTTTCTGATTGTAAGCTGTTTGGGGCAGGGACTGGCCTTATTATGGGTATATGGAGTGTCGACCATGGTAGTGTCCCAATCTCAGCTGGAGCCTGTAGGAGCTACACAAATACATATTCCTGTAGATTCATAGATATTAATGTCAGAAGGGACCATTAAGATCATCTAGTCTGACCCCCCGCACAAC
Organism: Dermochelys coriacea; assembly: GCF_009764565.3. Taxonomy (NCBI): domain Eukaryota; kingdom Metazoa; phylum Chordata; order Testudines; family Dermochelyidae; genus Dermochelys; species Dermochelys coriacea. The sequence goes on from NC_050076.1 coordinate 59,732,641, forward strand.
GCAGACCACCGAACCCCACCCACCCTCCCCTGCAACAACCCTGCACCCACGTCCGAGCCACCGAAGTCCCCAAATCCTGGTCCAAAGACTTCAAGGTGCAGAGAATCCTCCAGCAAGTGACCTGTGCCCCATGCTGCAGAGGAAGGCAAAAAAACCCCAGGGCCTCTTCCAATCTGCCCGGGAGGAAAAGTCCTTCCCGAGCCAAATATGGCAATCAGCTGAACCCTGAGCATGTGGGCAAGATTCACCAGCCAGATACCCAGGAAAGAAATTCTCTGTAGTCACTCAGATCCCACCCCATCTAACATCCCATCACAGGCCATTGGGCCTATTTACCATGAATAGTTAAAGATCAATTAATTGCCAAAAATCATGTTATCCCATCATACCTTTCTCCTCCATAAACATATCGAGTTTAATCTTGAGGCCAGATAGGTCTGTTGTACCCACTGCTTCCCTTGGAAGGCTGTTCCAGAACTTCACTCCTCTGATGGTTAGAGACCTTCGTCTAATTTCAAGTCTAACTTCCTGATGGCCAGGTTATATCCATTTGTTCTTGTGCCCACATTGGTACTGAGCTTAAATAATTCCTTTCCCTCTCTGGTATTTATCCCTCTGATATATTTATAGAGAGCAATTATATCTCCCCTCAGCCTGCTTTGGTTAGGCTAAACAAGCCAAGCTCCTTGTGTCTCCTTTCATAAGGCAGGTTTTCCATTCCTCGGATCATCCTAGTAGCCCTTCTCTGTACCTGTTCCAGTTTGAATTCATCCTTCTTAAACATGGGAGACCAGAACTACACACAGTATTCCAGATGAGGTCTCCCCAGGGCCTTGTATAATGGTACTAACACCTCCTTATCTCTACTGGAAATACCTCGCCTGATGCATCCCGAGACCGCGTTAGCTTTTTCACTGCCGTATCACATTGGCGGCTCATAGTCATCCTGTGGTCAACTAATACTCCAAGGTCCTTCTCCTCCTCTGTTACTTCCAATTGATGCATCCCCAGCTTATAAATAACTAAATTCTAGTTATTAATCCCTAAATGCATAACCTTACACCTTCTCACTATTAAATTTCATCCTATTACTATTACTCCAGTTTACAAGGTCATCCAGATCCTCCTGTATGATATCCCGGTCCTTCTCTGAATTGGCAATACCTCCCAGCTTTGTGTCATCCCCAAACTTTATTAGCACACTCCCACTTTTGTGCCGAGATCAGTAATAAAAAGATTAAATACGATTGGTCCCAAAACTGATCCCTGAGGAACTCCACTGTAACCTCCCTCCAGCCTTTTAGTATGACCTGCTGTAGTCTCCCCTTTAACTAGTTCCTTATCCACCTTTCAGTTTTCATATTGATCCCCATCTTTTCCAATTTAACTAATAATTCCCCATGTGGAACCGTATCAAACGCCTACTGAAATCAAGGTAAATTAGATCCACTGCCTTTCCTGGTCTAAAAAATCTGTTACTTTCTCAAAGAAGGAGATCAGGTTGGTTTGGCACGATCTACCTTTTGTAAAACCATGTTGTATTTTGTCCCTTTACCATTGACCTCAATGTCCTTAACTACTTTCTCCTTCAAATTTTTTCCAAGACCTTGCATACTACAGATGTCAAACTAACAGGCCTGTAGTTATCCAGATCACCTTTTTTCCCTTTCTTAAAAGTAGGAACTATGTTAGCAATTCTCCAGTCATACGCTACAGCCCCTGAGTTTACAGACTCATTAAAAATTCTTGCTAAAGGGCTTGCAATTTCATGTGCCAGTTCCTTTAATATTCTTGATGAAGATTATCTGCTCCCCCAGCCCCGATTTAGTTGTACTTAGAGAGCTGTGTTTGTTTATTACGGTTTAATGTTCTGGATAAGACACACTCGTACAAGTGACTTTAAATATTGGGAGGAAGGGTTTGAATTTTTCATTCTCCATCCCTAGCAACTCGTGACAGCCGCTAGCTGTCCCTCTGCACCTGTTCAAATATCTGTCATGACATCCAGCAATGGACACGCATGTTAGCTTGATTTTTTGTTCAAATAGTTAGCGATCTGCTGATCTTTAGATCTTCGTCATCCTGTTTCAGTGTTAACACCCCACAGCGATGAATGGGAAGAGTTCATGCTTGCATGTGAGCTATTTTGTCTGTACGTCTGCAGACTCAGGCAGATGTCACTGACTGATTTACAATCTGTTTACATTTTGAAGGTGACGTTTGCAAGCAAAATGGCCGGAGACTTTTTTTTAAAAATCAAAGGTTAAACTGTGGAGTACAATTATGCAGTAACTTTAAAAACTACATAATATGGTGTTTTGCCCTGTCATACAACTGCCTTTCATGCTTGGCCTCGTAAAATAGTGAATAATGGCAAAAACTCCTGAGCTGGCTATTTTATAATTTCCAGTATTGTTATTACCAGTGGTGTATTCTGGGTCCCATTCTGCTGGTATAAACACGTCCCTATAGAAGACAAACATACCCTACATGCAAAGAGTCTGAGACATACAGCACATCTTCCTCATAACAACCAGGGCAGCAGCATCTAAATGCATATGTCTTGAAAAGGTAACTGCTCCTGTTGATGGATATAAGAAACAGCAATTATTCTATTCCACAGCAATCTAAGCCACTTTGCTACCAGCCACCATGGAAAGCTACGTTTTTTTATATTGTTTGTTTGAATGCTTTGTAAATGTTTTCTTTACATTATAATGAACACTAAAGGACGATCAGGAAACTAAAAGATTACTGGGACCCATGTTCTTGGTATCGCTACTCTTGACACAAATCAGTCTCAATCTTCTTTTTCCAGTGAAGATTAGCAAGACGATTTTGGTAGGATGGGACTGGCCTCACCTAACATCCTCAGCCGCTTATGCTCTTATTTCAGGCCCGGCTGTGATGCAGACACATCGCTGTCCGCATTCACTGGTGGATACCTTGGGGCTAAGGGCAAACGCTAAGTGCCTCATTCAGCTCTCATTTACACCGGCCATACATCTGCAGAATTACTCCTGATTTACATGGAGTGTGAATTCAACAAGTTACCTATTTTGCCCTCTAGACGGGGTTACTGCAATGGTCTCCAAATGTGATTGTTCTAGGGTTCGCACTTGGAAAGTTTGGTTAGTGAGGAAAGTGCTTGCTTGCTTACCTAGCAGTACTTCCTGCCTAGAACATGCTACTCTGGCAAGCACTATAGGTCACCCAAGCTCCCAGGTGGTTTTTGGTACAGTTCAAGTCGTTGTTCTTTAGCTAGAAACCCTTTGTGGATGGTGACCTGTGCAGCTTAGAAGTAGCCTCTGCCTTCTGGCTTTCACACCAGCAGGGATGCTGAGGCTGGCGCTCCGAAGTACATCTGAAATGTGGGCGGGGCACCCTGGTGAGACCCGACCTAGCTAAGATACTTGTGTGGTGCCAGGAACATCATATCCGAGCATCTTATGGCTGTCAGCTCTTCACACATGCCTGGGAGGTGGGGACATGCTGTGTCTCACTTTCCAGGTGGGGCAGTGAGGCAAAGTAGGAGGAAGGCCTAGATTCACAAAGGGACTCAGATGCCCAAAGCCCAGATTTCAGTGCCTACGTCCTGGTTTTAGCCTCCTCTGTAGTTCACAAAACTCCTGCCGAACTCTGTAGGTGCCCAAATTCCCTCGGTGCCTCAATTTCTGCCTCTGAGCACATGTACTGCTGCCTCCCTCTGGGCATCCTGTTGCCTATCTCCTATCTATGCCTGAGAGCAATGCACACATTGGGGGAAGATCAGTCTTGTTAGGGCCTGGGCCAGTGGGTGTGCCCCAAGGCTGCCTGCTGGATTGGATCCCATTCAAAGTCTGGCTGGGCGGAGGTTGCTACCGCAGCCTCCCTTAAAAATGTTAGCTTTGTGGGTAGCGCACTCGCCAGGGATGTGGCAGACCCCTGCTCAAATCCTCTCAGGAGAGTGCTCTAACCACTGGACGATGGGAGACTCTGGGGTGGGGCCCTGTCAATCTCTCCTGCTGCGTCTAAATAATTAGTCATTGGAGCAGGGGGTTGGACCCTGGGTCCCCCTGACCGCCCAGTGAGTGCCATAAGCACTAGGCAACAGAGTCATTCTCTCTCTCTGGCCCAATGACTCATTATTTATATTGTTTATAAAGAACCCAAGAGTCTGGAACTATAGTCCAGGGGCCAGATTACTCCCCCAAGATGTGAGCACAGTGGCCCCGGAGTGTTTCTGAAAAAGCCACAACAAGGAGTGGGGGACCTGACCTGGAAGGGCTCCTGCCTCACCTTACTTCTTTGCTCTCCAAAGTTCTCCTTCTCACTCCATACACATTCCCCATGTAAGCTGCCTTCCAGCGGCTAGTTCAGTGTCATCTTTGGCCAGCACCCAGGAGACAGCAACCCAGGACTAAGGGACTGAACCACAAGCCGCTGTGGGAAGGCAGCATAGGAACTGGCTGTGGGAAGAGAGGGTTGGGTTGTGTCATTTTGGAGGGACGGGATGCAGGAAGGCTAGTGGGTGTGGTGGGGGGAAGGGCAGCACGTTTGGTGGGGTGTAAGGGGGAAGAGAAAGGAGAAGAAGTGAAAATCAGTGTATTTGCCTTCATTTCCCTAGTGCAGTTCACTGAGAAGGAGCACACCTGTCCCGTGCTGACAGCTCCTTTGCAACTCGAGGAAAGTTAGAGGAGGAACTATGAAACCCAAGGGGGAGGTGCTAGCGAGGCTGTCTTCAGCTCCTGAGCCATAAAATATTCCACTTGAGATTCAGAGTTCAGACTACAGAAAACAAGTGCAGCAGAGACACTTCTATAATGTCAAGCCGTGCGACAGGTAACCCAGCTGTTCCTTACTGTCTAATGACTCGAGATCTGTTACATGGCAAGAAAATAAAATCTAACTTCTCAATGGTGATTGTTTTCATGAATAGATGGCAGTGGATCAGATTCCCACAGCAAGCTAGACCGATTCATAGAATGGTATGTAATGCTGGGGGCAGCCCCTTTTTATTAGTGAGCATGAGCGAGTGAGTGTGAGTGTGTTTTGAAGAGTTGGAATTACTCTACTTTGTGGCTGTTTCATTTTATCGAGGTAGTTGCCATTGAAAAAATCATCTTCCCAAACCTGTTGCGTGTACCTTTCTTTCTTTTTTCCTTTCCATGTGCATTCTGGAACTGTCAGTCACTCCTAACTGAGGTGTTCGCTGTTAGCAGACCAGATTTAAATTCCTCTTTACAAAGGATGCTAGGTTGCTCTGGGGAGCTTTGTTAATAATCAGTCAATAATTAAAGATCACTAATAATATTTTCATAAATTTACATAGTGCTTTAAACCATAGAGTAAAATACTTTCCCTGCTCTGTATTCTGCATTACTTTCTAGTGTCCAAGATATTATTATGCAATAGCACCCAGGTAAAATCACAAGTTTTCCTATTAACCATGTCAGTGCTATGTAGCGTACCAGGTACACAGGGGAAATCCACTGCCTGGGCTGCTCCCTGTACCTGCGTGGTCCTTGTTTATGGCACTGCCAGCATTGCACTGCCAAGTACTGAAAGTTAGTGGCCGGCGAGGGAGGTGCTATTCCGAGCTGGATTTGGTTTAGGCTACCACTCAGGTTCATGTTGCGGGTGTATCCTCTGGGCGAGCGTTTGAGGTTTGGTATGAGGCTGCATCAGCGCCAGGTTCAAGGTCAAGCCCCCATCAGGTCTAAAACTCTTGTGTTGATTTTATGAACGTCACCAGGCTGGCCTCCTCCCAGCTGCCCCCTCACGGCTAGAGGTTGCTCTGAAGGTGGCCTGCCTTGCCTCAGTTTACCCCTTCAAGGGATTTCCTCAATAATTCACGAACCCTTTGTCCCTTCTCAGCTTCTGTGTTATTAAATTAACAAACATTTAACACAAAGTTTTCAAGTCCCTCTGTTCTCTGCTGGAGCTTACCCATTGCAAACTCCCTCGCTCTGCAGGGGAGTTTTTGCTGCTCTTCTAAGGGAATCGAGTGACCCCTGCTCAGGTGTGCCTCCTTAGGAATCAGGGCTGGCTGGCCTCTAGCCCACCCTGTTAAAATGACACTGAAATCTCACAAGTGTTAGGGTTGAAAGTTTGTGAGATCAGCTTCTCTCCTAAGATTCTGGCCACAAACACCTTTTAACTGAAACCATCCAAGTGGATTTGGGATTCAGGGACTTGAATCTGACCTGCCCCGTTTGGCGGACATCGAAAGGGGCAGGGACATGAATCACCAGACTTTATCACTAACAGCACACGTAACAACACCTGTCAATTGCAGGCTGATGCAAAAGCTCAGTTACATCAGTGTAACAACCGGCCATGACGAGTACATGAAGGAAATTGGAGAGAGGCAGCAGAGGTGAGAGCCGGGAGGTATTTAATCAGGGACTGACAAGGGTGGGCTATTCCCCTTCTAAATCAATACATTGCTCTTAGGAAGTGGGGGGGGCCCTTGAGCCAGGCACTGAGAGGTACAGGGCACTGACAGGGCTCAACTTCTGCTGCAGGCCTGCGTGGCTTCTGAGCAGTGGCAGCCTGCAGCAGCAGCCTACTTCATTGGCCAGGTGCGCTAGGCACAACACCAGACTCAGCTCATGTCGTACCTGCTCCTGCCAGGGCCACAGCACCTCAGTGCTCTGTGCTAGGGATGTGGAACAGAGCAGTAGCAGACTCCGCGAAGCCCAGCTCGTGCCCAACAACGGGACAGAGCAAGGGCGATTCTAGCTCCTTTCCAACAGAGAGTGTTGCTTTGACTTGTTCTGGAGCTGCCAGTAGCGTTCAGTGGTCTCCCACACTGCACGGTACCAGGATGTCTGAGGGCCTCTGTCCCCCTCTCGCAGTTTAGCCTGTTACCCTTTGCCATGATATCTAAGCACCAGTTCTCCACTGCTCTAGCCCTGGACACTCTAGGGAAATCAGTGCTGAAGGTGGGTTAGTTGCCCGTTAAAACAGGACAAAGCATTTGAGACTTCAGGACCGCAGCCCACTCCTTCCTGTCTAGACTAGTAGTTAAACCTCTCAGCACCAGCTCAAGAGCATCCAGTGCTGATGAACATTTATAGTCTCCCAGTGGAGGCTGGGCTTTTGTTCGTCTGGACAAGGCCTGAGAGACAGACATTTTTCTTCAAATACTTGACCTCTGAGCTACCACCAATGCATCTCCCCCTGTGGTAACAATGACGGGAGTGCTAGCGTCCACCAGCATTTTAACCAGTGTGTTATGTGGACCTGCTCTGAACAGGTGGCTAAACTACCTATGCCTGGTCTTTGTGAGAATTGCTACCACCAGGGAAGCAGTACATGTACTAGCAATGGGGGGACACTGGAGTTGTAGCAATGACCTCCGGCATTTGGACAGGGTTTGGATGCTAAGACTGATGTAGAAGCTACACTGACTTCAATTTCTGTCTCATTGCAGGAATGGGGATTTGAACTGCGAGAGATTAGTGCAACATGCACCAGCCATGGCAGCCACTTAAAAGAATATTATTCTTTCCTACAGCTTATACTGTAGTGCATGTAGTATATTTTTTCTACTCTATATAGTGTTTCTCATGCTTGGCCTCCTATAGCAAAAGAAAATTAGAAAGTGGGGAGTGATTGGGGAGATGGGGGCGGGCTGGACAAGTGATTTAGAAAGTAATCCGAGCTGAACTGAAAAAATAAAAATTCAAATTGATTGAGCCAAACCTGGAAAGCTGCACAAAACAGGAAGGGAAGGAAAAGAACAGACAAAATAAATAAGAAACAAGGGGAGAAAGAGAAACAGGGGACACAGGCTGTGGGGGATGGGGACAGTATTCATGGAGCAGGACACATAGGCAGTAATTTTAAAGCAGAAAGAAGCTAATGGAGGCAATTCTCATTTTCCTTTGCCTTCCCAATAATAAATAGTCACTGAGAAGAAACAGCCGCAGGATCCATTTTCCATAAGTTTTCATGGCAAAAAGTGTAACTAGACAGAGCAGGCAGTGGTGGATGTAGCTACAGTTGCTTGAGACTTCTCACTATGAGACCCAGTTAAAGACTGTACCGTGATGCACAGACACAAGGGGCGGGCAAGTTAAAGCTGTGAGGCAAGCTGAAGTCTGCCATTTCCTCACCTTTGTTGCTCGATGTGGAGCCGATTGGCTTTGTGAACGTAACGTGGGACATATGCTAAATCAGTGCAATGAATCACATAAATATTCTAAACTGGAGGAAGCTCCAGCCTCTTGCTCTGGGAAGCAATTTAACAGTGGTCTCAGGAGAGGCACCCGACTGGCCATGGCAGGCACTAGTGGAACTGTGCATCCGAGCAGAGCCACTTTACATTTTGGTCAGCCACGGTCTGATTGAAACTTTCCCTGGCCATTATCTGGAACGCACCACTGGCCGCTCATGACTTAGGGAGACATAGCTCTTCATGGAGCCAGATAACTAAGCAAACGTGGCCCAGAAGAGATATAGCAAATGAGCCTAAGCAAATAAAGCACTCGAAAGGACTTGGGGAGCTTTGCACTCAGCACTCCTGTGAACTTCTGAAGGGTTCGTTTGCTTAGCTGCATTCTGAGAATCCCAGCCACTCCCTCACTGCAGATAGTACCCCCGGGTGGATTTACCGTAGCCCAGGTATGTGCATGCTCAGGGAGTTCATCGTGCTAACCTGTGTGGAGCTACCCAACAGGGTGAGCCCACAGGCAGTTGTACCATGGGTAGGTGAAGGGGGGTGACTGTTACACTCAGAATACAACTCTTCAGGGTTCTGGCTCTGACCACGACAACAGGAGGTGTGGGGCACAAGACGTGGTTTCACTGCTGCATTATCAGCATGGGAGAGTTCCTATGCCTGGAGGGACCTGATGCCCGCTTCCGGGAGCCGCGCAGAGCTAGGACAGGAAGGGAGCCTGCCTTAGTCCCAGGCCTGCAACTGGATGTTAAACAGCCCGATTGGCAGCGCCGACCGGAGTCACCAGAGTTACTTTTTGACCAGGCGTTCCAGTTGAAAACCAAACACCTGACAACAGTACGGCACCCTCCTACCGGCTGACCCAGAGTAGCACTGGCCATGGACATCACTATAAGGACAAAAAGAAAAGGAGTACTTGTGGCACCTTAGAGCATAAGCTTTCGTGAACATGCATCCGATGAAGTGAGCTGCAGCTCACGAAAGCTTATGCTCAAATCAATGTGTTAGTCTCTAAGGTGCCACAAGTCCTCCTTTTCTTTTTGCGAATACAGACTAACATGGCTGCTATTCTGAAAACTATAAGGACAGTATCACAGAACTGGACACTTTGAAGGAGGTGTGACATTGTACTCTATATGTTTATGGAAATATGCTTATGAGTGTAAATACAACATAACTGGAATATGCTTTGTGCTAGGTATGCCATGTAACATATCTTTGCAAAGGTTATGATCTACTAAATATATTCATCCTATTTGTATGCTTGTATCATTTTTATGTCTGAAGTTATGAGCATTGGCTCTATGCTTGTATTTGAAGTGTTTGCTGTAGGGAACACATAAGGGAGGTTTGGCCAACATATCGTGAAGGGTCTATTCAAGTAATTGGGAGCACTTAACTAACAATGGACTTTGGGAGACACCAATCCACATCTGAGCTTTCCTGGGAACATTCAAACTAACATGTAAACAATGGCGTTGGCCTGCAAAAAGCTGAATCATTCATAGACATGTGACTTGCTCAGGTGGCTGCAAACTCCATCTTGTTGCTGTGATGTTGCACAGAAGAACAAAAGGGTTTCTGCCCACAAGAGAGAGAATACGAAAGGCCCTGGAAACCTCTCCATTTTGTCTTCAGCTGGCTCAAGAAATGGCCTCTCCACCCCAAAGACATGCCTGAAAGAAACTGGAACCAAGGACTGTAAATCTGGGGGTGTGAGTGATTGCTGGATCCAGGCCATAAACTACAACGTTGGTCTGAAAAGGATTGTACCTGAGATAACATCTAGGGTGAGAGGTTAGTATTTGTAACTAGATCCTAAGTGTATTAAGTTAGCCTTGCATATTTTGATTGATTTTACTTAGTAATTTACTTTGTTCTGTGTGTTATTACGTGAAATCCCTTAAATCCTACTTTTTATACTTAACAAAATCACTTTAGTTTATTAATTAACCCGGAGTAAGTGATTAATTCCTTGGGGAGCAAACCGCTGTGCATATCTCTCTATAAGTGCTATAGAGGGCGGACACTTTATGAGTTTACCCTGTATAAGCTTTATACAGAGTAAAACAGATTTATTTGGGCTTTGGATCCCATTGGGAGCTTGGTGTCTGGGTACTGGAGACAGGAGAACTTCTTAAGCTGTTTTCAGTTAAGTCTGCAGCTTTGGGGTCTGTGTTGCAGCAGGCTGGCATGTCTGGCTCAACAAGGCAGGGTTCTGGAGACCCAACTGGCAGTGAAAAGGGGCTCAGAGGTAATCTCAGCATATCAGATGACAGTCCCAAGGGTGTGTCTGTGATCAAACCCATCACACCTCCACAGCTGGGACTCCTCTGTAATTGGGCATGGCCCACCCACAAGGTGCAACCAGGTGCCCTAACTGAGCTCTCCAGCTCCAGTTAACTCTTTCAGAGCTAAGATGGGGAATACATCCCAGTACACCTCCCTGTGGGGCCCAGGGCATGGGCAATCAGGCCTAATGGTTGGAGTCAGGAGCCTGGAACCAGAGCCAGCTGCCAAGCCAAAGGGCAGAACCAGAGGTCCAACCCCAGCACCAGGGGTAGGGCATAGGACCATAGGGCATAGGGCCCAAGTGGGTAAGAAAGGGCCTCAGAAACATTCCTGGAACCAGTAAGTGTGAGAGTCCTGCCAATTCTCCCAAGAAAAAGCCATAAAACCTAAGTGGGAGGGGGATGACATCATGAAAGGGCTTTGCAGGCAGAGAATCTAGTGGCAAATGGGACTCAGAAAGTAGGCGAGGTCTGAGAAACTTCAGATTAGCTGGCTGACTGCCCAACCTGTCCCTGATCCCTGTGCCAGTGCAGGGACTGAGAACAGGCTATTGGAACTTACGGGGTTCATGGGGTACCAGAACAAGACACAGAACAGTCATGGACCAAAGCCAAATGAAACAGAAATAATCCACCAACTGCTGGATAAAGTAAATTGTGAGACCAAAGCCCCTTGCTGCTGGGCTCGGAGCATTTCACCCTAGGAACTATCAGCAAAACCAACTCAGCTGATCTCTGCTGCCTTCGTGATGTACAAAGCAAGAGGTGTCCCCCAGATAGCCAGATCCCCACCTTCCTGGGCTCCAAAGAGCAGCCCTAGCATGTGGGGCCCAGGTGCAGATAGCAAGTCAATGCCTAGCAGTGTCATAGCTTCATAGATTTTAGGGCAAAAACAATCATTCACGTAGACTCAGAGACAACGTTAATCCAACAATCCCAACTAATTCAGAGGCTTTTATTCTCCATCACAGCTGGGGCATAGGAACATAAAAATGATGCATGTGGCAGTCAATCAGATTCAACTCTGGACTTTCGTCAACTCCTGTCATTTGCTTGGGTCCTTGGTAAGCCAGGGTGAAGTTGAGGCTATTGTAAAGAAGGCTGCATCTAGGACAGAGTACGTTGTTTTTGTGGGTTTAAGGTAATAAAGTAATATTCTCTCTGCTGTGTAAAACTTCAGAACCATAAATTGGGAATGACGAAGGTTAACTCACTTAAGAAACAAAGTCTGAGTTTTACTGTTGGTTTAAAGGGCTTTGCATTTCCAGTTGAGGTTTAAAACAGCTGACATTACTAGAACACGTGCAGGTGTCTTGCAGTCAGAGATGGCAGCCAGGTTTCTTCTGCTGTTCCTCCTAACGCCTCTCCAGCACACAGGCCCTGATTCAAGAATGGCAATCCTGTCCTGCACATGCTTGCGTCCCACTGAAATCAAGGTGTAGGTGTAGGATGGGCTCTCCCTCCCCTGCACTCACTGTCAGTATAGGAAGGTAGCAGCACAAGGGAAGAGCAATCTACGCAGGGCAGCTACTCCCCGTGCTGAGCCCCCATCACAGTGGTGGATGGATGTGTTGATATAGATCCAAATTCCCTATAGTTTGGGGGTGTTTGACTCCAGGGTTTACTTCTGGCCCCCCTCTACTGGTTCCATCATCATTCTTAGTCATTCACTGCCTGATTGACTAGTTACGGGACAGAGCATTGTGACTGCTCCAGTTGTCACTAACTGTCCCCTGTAGGCCTTGATGCACAGCTGTAGGCACCAATCCAAGGTTCGCTGGTTGATCAAAGGATGGCAGCTTTGTTCTCCTTTGCTGATGCAATTTGCTTCTTTTGGGATGTTGGGCTCTCCAAATAAACCAAAAGAAAGTAGATGAGACCTTGGGAGAAGTTGTGAATATGAGTGCTCCTTGTTAGATACATGTCGAGCACTGATCTGTTTGTGGTGGGCATAGCTGGTAGTATTCCCTTTAGCTATCCAATGTGGCCTGGGTTCTTTGCTATGTTGAGCACTGCAGGTGTACCCGACCTGCTTACGTGGGGTTTAAATAACACAAAACTACTTCAGACAGGTGGACATGGGCAGTGGGTAAAATAGGCCAGTGGAGGCTAAGCATCCCCTGGCACAGCTGCCCTGCTGCCGGACAGCTGGGCCATGGTAGCCATGCCTGTGCTCAGACTCTTCCCCTCCCTGCTCCGCCCCTTCCCCAAGGCCCCACTGCCTGCCGCTGCCTGGTGAATCCCTCCTCGTTCCTCACCTCCATTGCATCCCCCTCCCTGCGAGACTCCCCCCACCATCTCCCTCCTCTCTTCCACCCCCCCATCCCAGTGAGACACCCACCACATCCCTCTTCATACACCCACCCCCTGTGCGGGATGGGAGGGAAGTGGAGGAAAGGAGGGATGTGGAAAGTGCTAGCAGTGGGGGCCTCGCAGGGGAGGAGAAGAGGGAAACTGTGAACATCATGGAGAGGCCAAGCAGATAGGTGGCTGAGCAGAGGAGGGAGTGTGGTCTGGGCTGGCGTGTGGGTGGGGCCACTGGTGGAAGAGGTGGGACAGGGAGCTAGCCTCCACTAGGGGAAGCTTCACCCACCTCCCAGGCATGTGGAGTTGTGCTCAGTGTGAGGGGACTTATTGGCCAAGAATGATGTGATTTGGCATTTCCTGATATGTGCCCCAGAAATGCCATTTGTGTGATAATGTATTTTGTCAGGTTCTTTTTAAAAGTAAATAAGAAATAACATTCTCTCTCCATTCCCTCTCCTTAACACGGAAATCATATCTAAGTGGCTGCTATAAATATGTTGTGTAGAAATTCCTCGGCCTCAGCTGAGTCTGAATAAACAGACTAAAGATTCCTCCTTCTTTATCAACAAGAAAGTGAAACCAGTCCCAGACTGACCTACAGTGTTGGCTTTTAGCATCTCAGCAAGTTGCAAAGTTCATGGTCTCATACACAAGTTCAGTTCTTGTGCAAGACAAGAAAAAACATTTCTGAACCATGTTTAGAACCTTAGATTAGAAACATAGTAAAAGCACACGCAAAACCCCCCATTAATGTAATTTGTACATCTGAATTCACAGTATTATATTATATTATTATTATTTTTATAGCATTATTAGAAACCTCGTCATGATCTCATTGTAATCAATGGGAGTTTTGGTTTTGGCTACAATAAAAACCACCAAAGTGAAAATATGTAAAACCATGGGATCCAGGGTGTTTGTGACCCGCCCCGGACAAACCTGCTTCTCCAACGATTTGCACAGTCCAGAGGTTGCTGCCAGGTCTCTTTTGCAGTGTGGACATACCCTTAGCCTCTGTCTCAGTTCCCATCTGAATAATGAGGATGACAGCACCACCCCACCTCAAAGAGTGTGGGAGGGCCAATACATTAAAGATTTTGAGATGCTCAGATACTCCAGTGATGGGGGCACATATGTGCCATAGATCGGAAAGGAAGATGTGTGTTTATAAACCCCCTCTCCTCTCCCCATTAACAAAATCTGCTTCTGGGCTGAGAGCAAGCGTGAGAGAGTTGAGCCAATGGTTACTGTTTTATCCTGTTTTATATGTAAGCCTTCTGCCAGGCAGAGCCAGCAGCAACCAGGGCTGGGTTCAATATCTAGGGATTCCTTCCCATTGATACAACACCGAACTGGCTCAAGCCCCCATCCAGTAACCTGTGAAATTTACACACCAGCCTTGGGTGCCTCTGAGAGGCAATATTTCTGTACGCACAGAGTCTGAGTGTAGAAAAGAAACTTTTAATAAAAGGAGGGAAGTAACTCTGCATTAATTTGGGAAAACACCGCAAGCAGGATTCATAAATATGAACCATGAGTAAAAGACCCACCCCCAAGTAGGTTGGGCAGTGTCCTTTTCCCCTCAGGTTCTTCAGTCCAGCAACCCAAAGGTCCCTTTTACTTGTCCGACCCATCTCTGCACCCCACTCACAGTTGCTGTCCTTGGTCAGTGCAGACCCAGAGTTCAGGGGTGCATCTGGAGAGTTCACCTCCCCCACCCTCACCCCCAGGTGGGGTAAAGAGGTACCTTACTCGCTCTGCTGCTCGGGCACTTGCTCTCTGCCCGCCACCCTGCTGGCCACTCATGCCAGCTGCCTACTCACCGCTCTCACTGTGCCTCTCCACTAGTTACCCTACTAGCCACTCATCGCACCTCTGTCTCTTAGTAAATTTCACATCTTTGCAGCCTGGGTAGAAACACTACCCCCTCTCAAGTGATTTCAGTTCTTAGCAATTTTTAGCTCTTAGCAGGCAGGGTAGAAACATACTCCTACCACAGCTGATTTCAGCATTTAACATAACAGAGAGACTCCTAATGAAACCTATTTAGCTCTATTTCTTGAACAGCAGGAAGGAACAGGCTAAACCAGTCTCAAGGAAACAGGAACAGTCCTCCCATACTTTCCCAGACTGCTGACATTCGAGTCCCTGCTTAATGAGGTTCTTTCAACTGAGGGTGGCCCCCCTCATTTGGTTAGGCACAGGTTAAGCACAGTCCTGCTTTCCTGTATTCCTACAATAATTACAACACTGGTAACCATATTTCACTACCCCTTTATTCAGTAAGGTCATTTGTACCCAACACCAGCCAAAGTTGATCCTTTGACACAGCTGTATATTATGAATATGTAAACAAGGCAGGAGCAAACTGTATTTAAATAAACACACCCATAGTCTCTTCCCCTCCCAGCTAGCTGTCAGGGAAGCATTCATTCAGACCCTGCTTACATATGTGGTTGAAAATAGGCGCTTAGGATCTGATCCTGCAATGCTGTCCTCAGTTAAAATAAGGCCCCTGGGATGCAAGCACACCATTTGATTGCATCTGCTGGCAGCGCTATCAAAAGAATAACTGGCACCTCGTCCCTTGGTAAATACTGTGGTGATTACAACAATGAATTGTGGCTGTTATTTCACCTGAATGCCAGCTGTTTGCGACACGCTCACTTCTACACACATACTAGATATTTTCATTGACTGTGCTCGAGCTCTGTGGCTCCGTGTGCCAGTCAATTATTCAGATGTCATTAGGGATGGAGAAGCCACCATTTCTCCACATAAACTCCTCCTAGAGCATGAAATGATAACACTTCCATGAGAATACCCCATGGCAGAGTGGTAACAAAAACTGTGTAACCTTTCTGCCAGGTAGAACTGGCAGCAACCAGGGCCGGGTTCAATATCTAGGGTTCCTTTTCAACAATACAACACAGAACTGGCTCGAGCCCCCACCCAGTAACCTGGGAAAATTACACACCACCCCTGGGTGCCTCTAAGAGGCAATACTTCCCCACTCGCAAGCAGAGTCTGAGTGTAGAAAAGAAACTTTTAATGAGAGGAGGGAAGTCACTCGACATTAATTAGAGAAAATACCACAAGCAGGATTCATAAACATAAAACTGTGAGCAGGACACCCACCCCAGCACGCATTCTGCCTCATGTTCTTGAGTTCTACCACCAAAAGTTCTTTTCTGTGCCCCCCTCTGCTCCCTCACCCATGGGCGGCAGGTATAATAGGCCAGGGAAGGCTTAGCCTTCCTTGGCACTGCCGCCCACCCACTGCCAGACACCTGGCTTGCAGTGGCCCCACCCCCTCCCTTCCCTGAGACCCCCATTGCCTGCTGCTGCTTCTGCTGCCTCCCTGCCATATCTCCTCCACTCTACCCCCACTCTGGTAGTCCCAGCCGGCGCCCTCTGGTTGGGCGGACCCTCAGGGCTTCTCCTGTGGGGGGGGAAGGGGGTTTGGGGCTGTGGGGGGAGGGGCCTTGGGCATAAGGGGCAGAGCCGGCAGGCTATCCTCCCCAAAGCGTAGTTTCACTCACCACCCATTCCCTCACCATACCCCACTCACAGCGGTTGTCCTTGGTCATTGAGAGCCCAGAGGTGTATCTGTGTGAGTTCACCTCCCACCCCAGCAAGAAGGCACCTTGCTTGCTCTGCCATCTGAGCACTTACTCTGGCTGGCCATCTCACCAGCCATGGCTCTTCTCTGCTGGCCTCCCTGCTAGCCACTGGTTCTACTCCTGCTGGTCAACTGTCAGGTATTGCCACCTGACTCCCTGGTGTAACCCCTGCACATTAGTCTCTTAGTGATTGCCAGCTTTTAGCAGGCTCGGTAGAAACACTGTCCCACCACAAGTGATTTCAGCTCTAAATTAAGCACTATAAAATAACAAAGGCTTCTAATGGAGTCTATTTAGCTTTATCTTTGAACAGCGAGAAGGAACTGGTTTAAACCAGACCAGAGTCCCCTAGGGAGAGACCACATCTCCTAGCTGGGACACCCATCCTCAGCCCCTCTTACTTTCGCAGGGGTCTGGCATTCGAGCCCCTAGTTCAGGGAGGTCCTTTCAGCTGAGGGTGACCCCCTCATTTGGGACATGTTAAGCACAGTTCTTCTCCCCTTTATTCATACTGTAAGCAGAGTCAGGATGAGTTCTACCCTGACATCTGGTGGTGAGTCATGGTGGGTTGTGGAAAAGAACTTCAGGGGCTGGTTCATTTGCATAGGCACACCCACCCTGCCTAGATAGTCACTTTGTCTGCTGTAGGAGCCCCAGTTTCTCTGTTATTGGGGCAGGAATAAACTGTTATTATCCTGATTATGTGAATCAAGGACAGTGGAACTGTACTCGGCCTTTTGTTATGATGGAGGGACTCACCATCAACTAAGCAGACTCGCTAGGCAAGGGTCATGGGTTCCAAAACCCAGTGAATGGAGTGAGTGGGGACAGGTATTAATACTTGGTGGTGTGGCATGGTCCTACCCCTCTCCTCTCCCCACTCACTGTGGAATATCAGAGCTAATTTTGATTCCATTAGAAGTCTAGTTACAAACTGCTGAGCTGAATTCACTTTGGGCTAATGGTGCACCAGCACTGAGGCTCCCCTACTACAAGCTAAAATCACAAATAAGCTAAACTTACTTTGGTGGGGTGGGAGGTTGAGGCAAATCGTCTGGCTGCTGGTTATGCACAGCCAGACACCAGGGCGGTTAGAAGACCACAGGAGGGTGTGGTGCACATCAGAGAAGCTTTGAAAACCAGTTTCATGACTGGCCAGGCTACGGTGTGAAAGTTCTGTTTGTTTCTCCTTGATGAAACCCCCTGCCCCTTGGTTCGCTCCACTTCCCTGTAAACTAACCACCCTCCCCACCTCCCTTCAATCACCGCTTGCAGAGGCAATAAAGTAATTGTTGCTTCACATTCATGCATTCTTTATTAATTCATCACACAAATAGGGGGATAATTATCAAGGTAGGCCAGGAGGCATGGTGGAGGAGGGAAGGACAAGGCCACACAGCACTTTAAAAGTTTAAAACTTATTGAATTCCAGCCTTCTGTTACTTGGGCAATCCTCTGGGGTGGAGTGGCTGAGTGGCCGGAGGCCCCTCCACTGCATTCTTGGGTGTCTGGGTGAGGAGGCTATGGAACTTGGGGAGGAGGGCGGTTGGTTACACAGGGGCTGTAGCAGCGGTCTGTGCTCCTGCTGCCTTTCCTGCAACTCAACCATATGCCGGAGCATATTAGTTCGATCCTCCAGCAGCTTCAGCATTGAATCCTGCCTCCTCTCATCACATTGCCGCCACCTTTCAGCTTCAGCCCTCTCTTCAGCCCACCACTTACTCTCTTCAGCCCGCCACCTCTCCTCCCGGTCATTTTGTGCTTTCCTGCACTCTGACATTGTCTGCCTCGATGCATTCGTCTGTGCTCTGTCAGTGTGGGAGGACAGCATGAGCTCAGAGAACATTTCATCATGAGTGTGGTTTTTTTGCCTTCTAATCTTCTCTAGCCTCTGGGAAGGAGAAGATCACATGCAGCTGGTGGAGAAAAAAAAAAGGGACATTGGTATTTGAAAAGACACATTTTATAGAACAATATGTACACTCTTTCACGGTAAACCTTGCTGTTAACGTTACATACATAGCACATGTGCTTTCGTTACAAAGTCGCATTTTGCCTCCCCCCATCGTGTGGCTAACAGCGGGGAACATTTCTGTTCAGCCATAGGCAAACAGCCCAGCAGGAATGGGTACCTCTGAATGTCCCCTTAAGAAAAGCACCCTATTTCAACCAGGTGACCATGAATGATATCACTCTCCTGAGGATAATACAGAGAGATAAAGAATGGATGTTGTTTGAATGCCAGCAAACATACACTTCAATGCTTTGTTTTACAATGATTCCCGAGTACGTGCTACTGGCCTGGAGTGGTAAAGTGTCCTACCATGGTGGATGGAATAAGGCTGCCCTCCCCAGAAACCTTTTGCAAAGGCTTTGGGAGTATATCCAGGAGAGCCACAAATGCCAGGGCAAATTAATCATTAAACACGCTGGCTTTTAAATCTTCTATAGTATTTTAAAAGGTACACTCACTAGAGGTCCCTTCTCTGCCTGGTAGGTCCGGGAGTCAGCCTTGGGTGTGTTCAGGGGGTACTGGTTCCAGATCCAGGGTGAGAAACAGTTCCTGGCTGTCGGGAAAACCGGTTTCTCCGCTTGTTTGCTGCAAGCTATCTACAAGCTCATCATCATCGTCTTCCTCATCCCCAAAATCTGCTTCCATGTTGCCTCCATCTCCATTGAAGGAGTCAAACAACACGGCTGGGGCAGTGGTGGCTGAACCCCCTAAAATGGCATGCAGCTCATCATAGAAGCGGCATGTTTGGGGCTCTGACCCGGAGCGGCCGTTCGCCTCTCTGGTTTTCTGGTTGACTTGCCTCTGCTCCTTAAGTTTCATGCGGCACTGTTTTGGGTCCCTGTTATGGCCTCTGTCCTTCATGCCCTGGGAGATTTTGACAAATGTTTTGGCATTTCGAAAACTGCAACATAGTTCTGTAGCATGGATTCCTCTCCCCATACAGCGATCAGATCCCATACCTCCCGTTTGGTCCATGCTGGAGCTCTTTTGCGACTCTGGGACTCCATCATGGTCACCTCTGCTGATGAGCTCTGCATGGTCACCTGCAGCTTGCCACACTGGCCAAACAGGAAATTGAAATTCAAAAGTTCGCGGGCCTTTTCCTGTCTACCTGGTCAGTGCATCTGAGTTGAGAGTGCTGTCCAGAGCGGTCACAATGGAGCACTCTGGGATAGCTCCCGGAGGCCAATACCATCTAATTGTGTCCACAGTACCCCAAATTCGACCCAGCAAAACCGATTTCAGCGCTAATCCCCTTGTCGGGGGTGGAGTAAGGAAATCGATTTTAAGAGCCCTTTAAGTAAAAAAAAAGGGCTTCGTCATGTGGACGGGTGCAGGGTTACATCGATTTAACACTGCTAAATTCGAACTCAACGCCTAGTGTAGACCAGGGCTATGAAGCGTTTTGGTCTGCCTCCCCACTACCCTTTTCCAGAAGCCAGTCTCCCATCCCTCCATCACTGCAGGAGGAGAATCTCAGTGGGCACCTGGGAATATGATTTTACATACCAGTTTTAAAGCCAGTTGACTACACACATCTGTAATACTAGATACCAGTTGTAAGCAGGGTCTGAATGAGTTCTCTCCTGAAGCTAGCTGGGGGGGGAGAGACTTCAGGAGCTAACTGTATTTACATGAACACACCTGCTCTGCCAAGACACCCAGCAGATAGAGCTGTGTTGCTCAAGTATCAACTTTGGGGGAAAGGTTATGAACTAGTGAAAGTCACTGTTCTATCTAAATATGTATCTCTTTAATGCATATGAAGTTATGAGATTGTGTTGTATGGTTGTCAGTAAGACATGCTGTAAATTGGGGTATTGGACGGATATTAGCTCCCCAAAACAGCAAGGAAAGTAACCAATGCCCAGGCGTGTGTTGAACATCTATCAACAGCCATTGTCCAACAAAGGAGCAACAATACAATGACTCACTTGCGCAAGGCCGCACCAGGGCAATTGCTCAACCTTGCCTGGTGACTCAGCAATGCCCCCCAGACATGCCTGGACTTGCATTCTCCAAGCACATGGATCAAGGCTATAAAGAACACAGTGGTCACATGCTTGGCTCTTCTCTTTCCCCCACCTATGCTGCAAGCAACAAGGACGCTCAGAAGACTGAAGACTCCAACAGAGGAGACTTGCCAAGATTTCAAGGGTGAAACCTGTGTATTATGAACTGTGAGAAACACTGCTTAATCTAGCTGTTGCCCAGTCTAATAGGGTTGAGAGTTTAGACTGCGTGCTTATATTTTCTTTTCTTTTGGTAACTAACTCTGACTTTTTGCCTATCACTTATAATCTATCTTTTGTAGTCAATAAATTTGTTTTACTGTTTATCTTTACCAATGAACTTTCCTGAAGTGTGTGGTAAGCCTGCTCAGGTTTACAAAGACTGGGGTATATAACCAGTGGCTCATCTTCAGCAGTGCAAGATGGTATATTCCTGAGGTTCAAGACTGGGAACATTTGGCTGGTGCCTTACTCTGTGTGATTCATCAGTGGCTCTGGGAGCATTCATGCAATCTAACTGGGCGTAGGGCTCCACGTGCTGTTGTGCTACGTGATAACAGCACCTAGAAGGGTTTGCTGCTTGTTACTAGCAAAGCATTGTGAGAGATAGCCCAGGCTGGAGAGTTAAGGGGGCACAGTGCTCCCATGGTCCCAGGCTGCACCCCAGGGATCCCATCACAGGTGGGTTACAAATCACTTTAGTACTGAATGCAGGGGAAGTGAAATGTTATCAATGTTGTAATCTTTATTGTATTGTAACCCTTCTGCCCGTCAGAGTTGGCAGCAACAAGGGCCGGGTTCAGTATCTAGGGGTTCCATTCCAATAACACAATGCAAAACCGGCTCGAGCCCCCACCCAGTGACCTGGGACAAATATATACCACCCCTGCTGGGCGCCTCCAAGAGACAATACTTCCCCTCTCGCAAGCACATAGTCTGAGTGTAGCAAAAAGCCTTTTAATAACAGAGAGAAATAATGTGGCATTATGTTGGGGAAACACCACAAACAAGATTCATAACCCAACCCATGAGCAAAAAAAAAAAACAAAAACCCCACCCCAAGCAAATTGTCCTTTCCCTTTAGTTCTTGAGTCCAGCAACCCAAAATCACCCAAAGTCCCAAAAGTCCAACGACCCAAAAGTCTCTGTCCCTGGTCAGGGCAGCCCCAGAGTTTGAAAGTTTATCTGCAGAGTTTTACCTCCCAACCTGGGTGGAAATGGGGGGGCGGGTTAAGGGGCACCTTATGTGGTCCAAAGCTGATTACCCTACCTTTCCATGGGGCTCTGCTGTGCCAGCTGCCCCCATGAGCTGCTCCACCAGCCACTCCGCTCTCCATCCCGCAAACTGCTCTGCCATATATATTCAGGCTCCCCCACTACTTAACACAATACTCAGTGATTTCAGCTCTTAGTAAGTTTAGCTTATTTGTGATTTTAGCTTGTAGTAGGGGAGCCTCAGTGCTGGTGCACCATTAGCCCAAAGTGAATTCAGCTCAGCAGTTTGTAACTAGACTTCTAATGGAATCAAAATTAGCTCTGATATTCCACAGTGAGTGGGGAGAGGAGAGGGGTAGGACCATGCCACACCACCAAGTATTAATACCTGTCCCCACTCACTCCATTCACTGGGTTTTGGAACCCATGACCCTTGCCTAGCGAGTCTGCTTAGTTGATGGTGAGTCCCTCCATCATAACAAAAGGCCGAGTACAGTTCCACTGTCCTTGATTCACATAATCAGGATAATAACAGTTTATTCCTGCCCCAATAACAGAGAAACTGGGGCTCCTACAGCAGACAAAGTGACTATCTAGGCAGGGTGGGTGTGCCTATGCAAATGAACCAGCCCCTGAAGTTCTTTTCCACAACCCACCATGACTCACCACCAGATGTCAGGGTAGAACTCATCCTGACTCTGCTTACAGTATGAATAAAGGGGAGAAGAACTGTGCTTAACATGTCCCAAATGAGGGGGTCACCCTCAGCTGAAAGGACCTCCCTGAACTAGGGGCTCGAATGCCAGACCCCTGCGAAAGTAAGAGGGGCTGAGGATGGGTGTCCCAGCTAGGAGATGTGGTCTCTCCCTAGGGGACTCTGGTCTGGTTTAAACCAGTTCCTTCTCGCTGTTCAAAGATAAAGCTAAATAGACTCCATTAGAAGCCTTTGTTATTTTATAGTGCTTAATTTAGAGCTGAAATCACTTGTGGTGGGACAGTGTTTCTACCGAGCCTGCTAAAAGCTGGCAATCACTAAGAGACTAATGTGCAGGGGTTACACCAGGGAGTCAGGTGGCAATACCTGACAGTTGACCAGCAGGAGTAGAACCAGTGGCTAGCAGGGAGGCCAGCAGAGAAGAGCCATGGCTGGTGAGATGGCCAGCCAGAGTAAGTGCTCAGATGGCAGAGCAAGCAAGGTGCCTTCTTGCTGGGGTGGGAGGTGAACTCACACAGATACACCTCTGGGCTCTCAATGACCAAGGACAACCGCTGTGAGTGGGGTATGGTGAGGGAATGGGTGGTGAGTGAAACTACGCTTTGGGGAGGATAGCCTGCCGGCTCTGCCCCTTATGCCCAAGGCCCCTCCCCCCACAGCCCCAAACCCCCTTCCCCCCCCACAGGAGAAGCCCTGAGGGTCCGCCCAACCAGAGGGCGC
Organism: Dermochelys coriacea; assembly: GCF_009764565.3. Lineage (NCBI taxonomy): Eukaryota > Metazoa > Chordata > Testudines > Dermochelyidae > Dermochelys > Dermochelys coriacea. Next base: position 59,755,705 of record NC_050076.1, read on the forward strand.
CGGCCTGCCCACCCTAGCCACACCGGGCCAAACCGCTGGCCCCCCCACTGCCTCCTCTGAGCGCCGGGCTGGCCCCAGCGCCAGCCCCCGAGTGCTGGGCCAACCCCAACACTGGGCTAAGCTGCCTCCATGCCCCTCTGAACACCAGGCCAGCCCCAGCGCCTTGCTGGCCCCCCCGAGCGCTGGACCCCCCGGCCGAGCCACCTCACTCTCATGCCCGCCACTGACTCTCCGCATCCCTCCTCACTTCTCCATCCCCAAGGAGGAGGGACACTGCAAGCAGCTGGGACTACCAGAGTGGGGGTAGAGTGGAGGAGATATGGCAGGGAGGCAGCAGAAGCAGCAGCAGGCAATGGGGGTCTCAGGGAAGGGAGGGGGTGGGGCCACTGCAAGCCAGGTGTCTGGCAGTGGGTGGGCGGCAGTGCCAAGGAAGGCTAAGCCTTCCCTGGCCTATTATACCTGCCGCCCATGGGTGAGGGAGCAGAGGGGGGCACAGAAAAGAACTTTTGGTGGTAGAACTCAAGAACATGAGGCAGAATGCGTGCTGGGGTGGGTGTCCTGCTCACAGTTTTATGTTTATGAATCCTGCTTGTGGTATTTTCTCTAATTAATGTCGAGTGACTTCCCTCCTCTCATTAAAAGTTTCTTTTCTACACTCAGACTCTGCTTGCGAGTGGGGAAGTATTGCCTCTTAGAGGCACCCAGGGGTGGTGTGTAATTTTCCCAGGTTACTGGGTGGGGGCTCGAGCCAGTTCTGTGTTGTATTGTTGAAAAGGAACCCTAGATATTGAACCCGGCCCTGGTTGCTGCCAGTTCTACCTGGCAGAAAGGTTACACAGTTTTTGTTACCACTCTGCCATGGGGTATTCTCATGGAAGTGTTATCATTTCATGCTCTAGGAGGAGTTTATGTGGAGAAATGGTGGCTTCTCCATCCCTAATGACATCTGAATAATTGACTGGCACACGGAGCCACAGAGCTCGAGCACAGTCAATGAAAATATCTAGTATGTGTGTAGAAGTGAGCGTGTCGCAAACAGCTGGCATTCAGGTGAAATAACAGCCACAATTCATTGTTGTAATCACCACAGTATTTACCAAGGGACGAGGTGCCAGTTATTCTTTTGATAGCGCTGCCAGCAGATGCAATCAAATGGTGTGCTTGCATCCCAGGGGCCTTATTTTAACTGAGGACAGCATTGCAGGATCAGATCCTAAGCGCCTATTTTCAACCACATATGTAAGCAGGGTCTGAATGAATGCTTCCCTGACAGCTAGCTGGGAGGGGAAGAGACTATGGGTGTGTTTATTTAAATACAGTTTGCTCCTGCCTTGTTTACATATTCATAATATACAGCTGTGTCAAAGGATCAACTTTGGCTGGTGTTGGGTACAAATGACCTTACTGAATAAAGGGGTAGTGAAATATGGTTACCAGTGTTGTAATTATTGTAGGAATACAGGAAAGCAGGACTGTGCTTAACCTGTGCCTAACCAAATGAGGGGGGCCACCCTCAGTTGAAAGAACCTCATTAAGCAGGGACTCGAATGTCAGCAGTCTGGGAAAGTATGGGAGGACTGTTCCTGTTCCCTTGAGACTGGTTTAGCCTGTTCCTTCCTGCTGTTCAAGAAATAGAGCTAAATAGGTTTCATTAGGAGTCTCTCTGTTATGTTAAATGCTGAAATCAGCTGTGGTAGGAGTATGTTTCTACCCTGCCTGCTAAGAGCTAAAAATTGCTAAGAACTGAAATCACTTGAGAGGGGGTAGTGTTTCTACCCAGGCTGCAAAGATGTGAAATTTACTAAGAGACAGAGGTGCGATGAGTGGCTAGTAGGGTAACTAGTGGAGAGGCACAGTGAGAGCGGTGAGTAGGCAGCTGGCATGAGTGGCCAGCAGGGTGGCGGGCAGAGAGCAAGTGCCCGAGCAGCAGAGCGAGTAAGGTACCTCTTTACCCCACCTGGGGGTGAGGGTGGGGGAGGTGAACTCTCCAGATGCACCCCTGAACTCTGGGTCTGCACTGACCAAGGACAGCAACTGTGAGTGGGGTGCAGAGATGGGTCGGACAAGTAAAAGGGACCTTTGGGTTGCTGGACTGAAGAACCTGAGGGGAAAAGGACACTGCCCAACCTACTTGGGGGTGGGTCTTTTACTCATGGTTCATATTTATGAATCCTGCTTGCGGTGTTTTCCCAAATTAATGCAGAGTTACTTCCCTCCTTTTATTAAAAGTTTCTTTTCTACACTCAGACTCTGTGCGTACAGAAATATTGCCTCTCAGAGGCACCCAAGGCTGGTGTGTAAATTTCACAGGTTACTGGATGGGGGCTTGAGCCAGTTCGGTGTTGTATCAATGGGAAGGAATCCCTAGATATTGAACCCAGCCCTGGTTGCTGCTGGCTCTGCCTGGCAGAAGGCTTACATATAAAACAGGATAAAACAGTAACCATTGGCTCAACTCTCTCACGCTTGCTCTCAGCCCAGAAGCAGATTTTGTTAATGGGGAGAGGAGAGGGGGTTTATAAACACACATCTTCCTTTCCGATCTATGGCACATATGTGCCCCCATCACTGGAGTATCTGAGCATCTCAAAATCTTTAATGTATTGGCCCTCCCACACTCTTTGAGGTGGGGTGGTGCTGTCATCCTCATTATTCAGATGGGAACTGAGACAGAGGCTAAGGGTATGTCCACACTGCAAAAGAGACCTGGCAGCAACCTCTGGACTGTGCAAATCGTTGGAGAAGCAGGTTTGTCCGGGGCGGGTCACAAACACCCTGGATCCCATGGTTTTACATATTTTCACTTTGGTGGTTTTTATTGTAGCCAAAACCAAAACTCCCATTGATTACAATGAGATCATGACGAGGTTTCTAATAATGCTATAAAAATAATAATAATATAATATAATACTGTGAATTCAGATGTACAAATTACATTAATGGGGGGTTTTGCGTGTGCTTTTACTATGTTTCTAATCTAAGGTTCTAAACATGGTTCAGAAATGTTTTTTCTTGTCTTGCACAAGAACTGAACTTGTGTATGAGACCATGAACTTTGCAACTTGCTGAGATGCTAAAAGCCAACACTGTAGGTCAGTCTGGGACTGGTTTCACTTTCTTGTTGATAAAGAAGGAGGAATCTTTAGTCTGTTTATTCAGACTCAGCTGAGGCCGAGGAATTTCTACACAACATATTTATAGCAGCCACTTAGATATGATTTCCGTGTTAAGGAGAGGGAATGGAGAGAGAATGTTATTTCTTATTTACTTTTAAAAAGAACCTGACAAAATACATTATCACACAAATGGCATTTCTGGGGCACATATCAGGAAATGCCAAATCACATCATTCTTGGCCAATAAGTCCCCTCACACTGAGCACAACTCCACATGCCTGGGAGGTGGGTGAAGCTTCCCCTAGTGGAGGCTAGCTCCCTGTCCCACCTCTTCCACCAGTGGCCCCACCCACACGCCAGCCCAGACCACACTCCCTCCTCTGCTCAGCCACCTATCTGCTTGGCCTCTCCATGATGTTCACAGTTTCCCTCTTCTCCTCCCCTGCGAGGCCCCCACTGCTAGCACTTTCCACATCCCTCCTTTCCTCCACTTCCCTCCCATCCTGCACAGGGGGTGGGTGTATGAAGAGGGATGTGGTGGGTGTCTCACTGGGATGGGGGGGTGGAAGAGAGGAGGGAGATGGTGGGGGGAGTCTCGCAGGGAGGGGGATGCAATGGAGGTGAGGAACGAGGAGGGATTCACCAGGCAGCGGCAGGCAGTGGGGCCTTGGGGAAGGGGCGGAGCAGGGAGGGGAAGAGTCTGAGCACAGGCATGGCTACCATGGCCCAGCTGTCCGGCAGCAGGGCAGCTGTGCCAGGGGATGCTTAGCCTCCACTGGCCTATTTTACCCACTGCCCATGTCCACCTGTCTGAAGTAGTTTTGTGTTATTTAAACCCCACGTAAGCAGGTCGGGTACACCTGCAGTGCTCAACATAGCAAAGAACCCAGGCCACATTGGATAGCTAAAGGGAATACTACCAGCTATGCCCACCACAAACAGATCAGTGCTCGACATGTATCTAACAAGGAGCACTCATATTCACAACTTCTCCCAAGGTCTCATCTACTTTCTTTTGGTTTATTTGGAGAGCCCAACATCCCAAAAGAAGCAAATTGCATCAGCAAAGGAGAACAAAGCTGCCATCCTTTGATCAACCAGCGAACCTTGGATTGGTGCCTACAGCTGTGCATCAAGGCCTACAGGGGACAGTTAGTGACAACTGGAGCAGTCACAATGCTCTGTCCCGTAACTAGTCAATCAGGCAGTGAATGACTAAGAATGATGATGGAACCAGTAGAGGGGGGCCAGAAGTAAACCCTGGAGTCAAACACCCCCAAACTATAGGGAATTTGGATCTATATCAACACATCCATCCACCACTGTGATGGGGGCTCAGCACGGGGAGTAGCTGCCCTGCGTAGATTGCTCTTCCCTTGTGCTGCTACCTTCCTATACTGACAGTGAGTGCAGGGGAGGGAGAGCCCATCCTACACCTACACCTTGATTTCAGTGGGACGCAAGCATGTGCAGGACAGGATTGCCATTCTTGAATCAGGGCCTGTGTGCTGGAGAGGCGTTAGGAGGAACAGCAGAAGAAACCTGGCTGCCATCTCTGACTGCAAGACACCTGCACGTGTTCTAGTAATGTCAGCTGTTTTAAACCTCAACTGGAAATGCAAAGCCCTTTAAACCAACAGTAAAACTCAGACTTTGTTTCTTAAGTGAGTTAACCTTCGTCATTCCCAATTTATGGTTCTGAAGTTTTACATAGCAGAGAGAATATTACTTTATTACCTTAAACCCACAAAAACAACGTACTCTGTCCTAGATGCAGCCTTCTTTACAATAGCCTCAACTTCACCCTGGCTTACCAAGGACCCAAGCAAATGACAGGAGTTGACGAAAGTCCAGAGTTGAATCTGATTGACTGCCACATGCATCATTTTTATGTTCCTATGCCCCAGCTGTGATGGAGAATAAAAGCCTCTGAATTAGTTGGGATTGTTGGATTAACGTTGTCTCTGAGTCTACGTGAATGATTGTTTTTTGCCCTAAAATCTATGAAGCTATGACACTGCTAGGCATTGACTTGCTATCTGCACCTGGGCCCCACATGCTAGGGCTGCTCTTTGGAGCCCAGGAAGGTGGGGATCTGGCTATCTGGGGGACACCTCTTGCTTTGTACATCACGAAGGCAGCAGAGATCAGCTGAGTTGGTTTTGCTGATAGTTCCTAGGGTGAAATGCTCCGAGCCCAGCAGCAAGGGGCTTTGGTCTCACAATTTACTTTATCCAGCAGTTGGTGGATTATTTCTGTTTCATTTGGCTTTGGTCCATGACTGTTCTGTGTCTTGTTCTGGTACCCCATGAACCCCGTAAGTTCCAATAGCCTGTTCTCAGTCCCTGCACTGGCACAGGGATCAGGGACAGGTTGGGCAGTCAGCCAGCTAATCTGAAGTTTCTCAGACCTCGCCTACTTTCTGAGTCCCATTTGCCACTAGATTCTCTGCCTGCAAAGCCCTTTCATGATGTCATCCCCCTCCCACTTAGGTTTTATGGCTTTTTCTTGGGAGAATTGGCAGGACTCTCACACTTACTGGTTCCAGGAATGTTTCTGAGGCCCTTTCTTACCCACTTGGGCCCTATGCCCTATGGTCCTATGCCCTACCCCTGGTGCTGGGGTTGGACCTCTGGTTCTGCCCTTTGGCTTGGCAGCTGGCTCTGGTTCCAGGCTCCTGACTCCAACCATTAGGCCTGATTGCCCATGCCCTGGGCCCCACAGGGAGGTGTACTGGGATGTATTCCCCATCTTAGCTCTGAAAGAGTTAACTGGAGCTGGAGAGCTCAGTTAGGGCACCTGGTTGCACCTTGTGGGTGGGCCATGCCCAATTACAGAGGAGTCCCAGCTGTGGAGGTGTGATGGGTTTGATCACAGACACACCCTTGGGACTGTCATCTGATATGCTGAGATTACCTCTGAGCCCCTTTTCACTGCCAGTTTGGGTCTCCAGAACCCTGCCTTGTTGAGCCAGACATGCCAGCCTGCTGCAACACAGACCCCAAAGCTGCAGACTTAACTGAAAACAGCTTAAGAAGTTCTCCTGTCTCCAGTACCCAGACACCAAGCTCCCAATGGGATCCAAAGCCCAAATAAATCTGTTTTACTCTGTATAAAGCTTATACAGGGTAAACTCATAAAGTGTCCGCCCTCTATAGCACTTATAGAGAGATATGCACAGCGGTTTGCTCCCCAAGGAATTAATCACTTACTCCGGGTTAATTAATAAACTAAAGTGATTTTGTTAAGTATAAAAAGTAGGATTTAAGGGATTTCACGTAATAACACACAGAACAAAGTAAATTACTAAGTAAAATCAATCAAAATATGCAAGGCTAACTTAATACACTTAGGATCTAGTTACAAATACTAACCTCTCACCCTAGATGTTATCTCAGGTACAATCCTTTTCAGACCAACGTTGTAGTTTATGGCCTGGATCCAGCAATCACTCACACCCCCAGATTTACAGTCCTTGGTTCCAGTTTCTTTCAGGCATGTCTTTGGGGTGGAGAGGCCATTTCTTGAGCCAGCTGAAGACAAAAATGGAGAGGTTTCCAGGGCCTTTCGTATTCTCTCTCTTGTGGGCAGAAACCCTTTTGTTCTTCTGTGCAACATCACAGCAACAAGATGGAGTTTGCAGCCACCTGAGCAAGTCACATGTCTATGAATGATTCAGCTTTTTGCAGGCCAACGCCATTGTTTACATGTTAGTTTGAACGTTCCCAGGAAAGCTCAGATGTGGATTGGTGTCTCCCAAAGTCCATTGTTAGTTAAGTGCTCCCAATTACTTGAATAGACCCTTCACGATATGTTGGCCAAACCTCCCTTATGTGTTCCCTACAGCAAACACTTCAAATACAAGCATAGAGCCAATGCTCATAACTTCAGACATAAAAATGATACAAGCATACAAATAGGATGAATATATTTAGTAGATCATAACCTTTGCAAAGATATGTTACATGGCATACCTAGCACAAAGCATATTCCAGTTATGTTGTATTTACACTCATAAGCATATTTCCATAAACATATAGAGTACAATGTCACACCTCCTTCAAAGTGTCCAGTTCTGTGATACTGTCCTTATAGTTTTCAGAATAGCAGCCATGTTAGTCTGTATTCGCAAAAAGAAAAGGAGGACTTGTGGCACCTTAGAGACTAACACATTGATTTGAGCATAAGCTTTCGTGAGCTGCAGCTCACTTCATCGGATGCATGTTCACGAAAGCTTATGCTCTAAGGTGCCACAAGTACTCCTTTTCTTTTTGTCCTTATAGTGATGTCCATGGCCAGTGCTACTCTGGGTCAGCCGGTAGGAGGGTGCCGTACTGTTGTCAGGTGTTTGGTTTTCAACTGGAACGCCTGGTCAAAAAGTAACTCTGGTGACTCCGGTCGGCGCTGCCAATCGGGCTGTTTAACATCCAGTTGCAGGCCTGGGACTAAGGCAGGCTCCCTTCCTGTCCTAGCTCTGCGCGGCTCCCGGAAGCGGGCATCAGGTCCCTCCAGGCATAGGAACTCTCCCATGCTGATAATGCAGCAGTGAAACCACGTCTTGTGCCCCACACCTCCTGTTGTCGTGGTCAGAGCCAGAACCCTGAAGAGTTGTATTCTGAGTGTAACAGTCACCCCCCTTCACCTACCCATGGTACAACTGCCTGTGGGCTCACCCTGTTGGGTAGCTCCACACAGGTTAGCACGATGAACTCCCTGAGCATGCACATACCTGGGCTACGGTAAATCCACCCGGGGGTACTATCTGCAGTGAGGGAGTGGCTGGGATTCTCAGAATGCAGCTAAGCAAACGAACCCTTCAGAAGTTCACAGGAGTGCTGAGTGCAAAGCTCCCCAAGTCCTTTCGAGTGCTTTATTTGCTTAGGCTCATTTGCTATATCTCTTCTGGGCCACGTTTGCTTAGTTATCTGGCTCCATGAAGAGCTATGTCTCCCTAAGTCATGAGCGGCCAGTGGTGCGTTCCAGATAATGGCCAGGGAAAGTTTCAATCAGACCGTGGCTGACCAAAATGTAAAGTGGCTCTGCTCGGATGCACAGTTCCACTAGTGCCTGCCATGGCCAGTCGGGTGCCTCTCCTGAGACCACTGTTAAATTGCTTCCCAGAGCAAGAGGCTGGAGCTTCCTCCAATTTAGAATATTTATGTGATTCATTGCACTGATTTAGCATATGTCCCACGTTACGTTCACAAAGCCAATCGGCTCCACATCGAGCAACAAAGGTGAGGAAATGGCAGACTTCAGCTTGCCTCACAGCTTTAACTTGCCCGCCCCTTGTGTCTGTGCATCACGGTACAGTCTTTAACTGGGTCTCATAGTGAGAAGTCTCAAGCAACTGTAGCTACATCCACCACTGCCTGCTCTGTCTAGTTACACTTTTTGCCATGAAAACTTATGGAAAATGGATCCTGCGGCTGTTTCTTCTCAGTGACTATTTATTATTGGGAAGGCAAAGGAAAATGAGAATTGCCTCCATTAGCTTCTTTCTGCTTTAAAATTACTGCCTATGTGTCCTGCTCCATGAATACTGTCCCCATCCCCCACAGCCTGTGTCCCCTGTTTCTCTTTCTCCCCTTGTTTCTTATTTATTTTGTCTGTTCTTTTCCTTCCCTTCCTGTTTTGTGCAGCTTTCCAGGTTTGGCTCAATCAATTTGAATTTTTATTTTTTCAGTTCAGCTCGGATTACTTTCTAAATCACTTGTCCAGCCCGCCCCCATCTCCCCAATCACTCCCCACTTTCTAATTTTCTTTTGCTATAGGAGGCCAAGCATGAGAAACACTATATAGAGTAGAAAAAATATACTACATGCACTACAGTATAAGCTGTAGGAAAGAATAATATTCTTTTAAGTGGCTGCCATGGCTGGTGCATGTTGCACTAATCTCTCGCAGTTCAAATCCCCATTCCTGCAATGAGACAGAAATTGAAGTCAGTGTAGCTTCTACATCAGTCTTAGCATCCAAACCCTGTCCAAATGCCGGAGGTCATTGCTACAACTCCAGTGTCCCCCCATTGCTAGTACATGTACTGCTTCCCTGGTGGTAGCAATTCTCACAAAGACCAGGCATAGGTAGTTTAGCCACCTGTTCAGAGCAGGTCCACATAACACACTGGTTAAAATGCTGGTGGACGCTAGCACTCCCGTCATTGTTACCACAGGGGGAGATGCATTGGTGGTAGCTCAGAGGTCAAGTATTTGAAGAAAAATGTCTGTCTCTCAGGCCTTGTCCAGACGAACAAAAGCCCAGCCTCCACTGGGAGACTATAAATGTTCATCAGCACTGGATGCTCTTGAGCTGGTGCTGAGAGGTTTAACTACTAGTCTAGACAGGAAGGAGTGGGCTGCGGCCCTGAAGTCTCAAATGCTTTGTCCTGTTTTAACGGGCAACTAACCCACCTTCAGCACTGATTTCCCTAGAGTGTCCAGGGCTAGAGCAGTGGAGAACTGGTGCTTAGATATCATGGCAAAGGGTAACAGGCTAAACTGCGAGAGAGGGACAGAGGCCCTCAGACATCCTGGTACCGTGCAGTGTGGGAGACCACTGAACGCTACTGGCAGCTCCAGAACAAGTCAAAGCAACACTCTCTGTTGGAAAGGAGCTAGAATCGCCCTTGCTCTGTCCCGTTGTTGGGCACGAGCTGGGCTTCGCGGAGTCTGCTACTGCTCTGTTCCACATCCCTAGCACAGAGCACTGAGGTGCTGTGGCCCTGGCAGGAGCAGGTACGACATGAGCTGAGTCTGGTGTTGTGCCTAGCGCACCTGGCCAATGAAGTAGGCTGCTGCTGCAGGCTGCCACTGCTCAGAAGCCACGCAGGCCTGCAGCAGAAGTTGAGCCCTGTCAGTGCCCTGTACCTCTCAGTGCCTGGCTCAAGGGCCCCCCCACTTCCTAAGAGCAATGTATTGATTTAGAAGGGGAATAGCCCACCCTTGTCATTCCCTGATTAAATACCTCCCGGCTCTCACCTCTGCTGCCTCTCTCCAATTTCCTTCATGTACTCGTCATGGCCGGTTGTTACACTGATGTAACTGAGCTTTTGCATCAGCCTGCAATTGACAGGTGTTGTTACGTGTGCTGTTAGTGATAAAGTCTGCTGATTCATGTCCCTGCCCCTTTCGATGTCCGCCAAACGGGGCAGGTCAGATTCAAGTCCCTGAATCCCAAATCCACTTGGATGGTTTCAGTTAAAAGGTGTTTGTGGCCAGAATCTTAGGAGAGAAGCTGATCTCACAAACTTTCAACCCTAACACTTGTGAGATTTCAGTGTCATTTTAACAGGGTGGGCTAGAGGCCAGCCAGCCCTGATTCCTAAGGAGGCACACCTGAGCAGGGGTCACTCGATTCCCTTAGAAGAGCAGCAAAAACTCCCCTGCAGAGCGAGGGAGTTTGCAATGGGTAAGCTCCAGCAGAGAACAGAGGGACTTGAAAACTTTGTGTTAAATGTTTGTTAATTTAATAACACAGAAGCTGAGAAGGGACAAAGGGTTCGTGAATTATTGAGGAAATCCCTTGAAGGGGTAAACTGAGGCAAGGCAGGCCACCTGCAGAGCAACCTCTAGCCGTGAGGGGGCAGCTGGGAGGAGGCCAGCCTGGTGACGTTCATAAAATCAACACAAGAGTTTTAGACCTGATGGGGGCTTGACCTTGAACCTGGCGCTGATGCAGCCTCATACCAAACCTCAAACGCTCGCCCAGAGGATACACCCGCAACATGAACCTGAGTGGTAGCCTAAACCAAATCCAGCTCGGAATAGCACCTCCCTCGCCGGCCACTAACTTTCAGTACTTGGCAGTGCAATGCTGGCAGTGCCATAAACAAGGACCACGCAGGTACAGGGAGCAGCCCAGGCAGTGGATTTCCCCTGTGTACCTGGTACGCTACATAGCACTGACATGGTTAATAGGAAAACTTGTGATTTTACCTGGGTGCTATTGCATAATAATATCTTGGACACTAGAAAGTAATGCAGAATACAGAGCAGGGAAAGTATTTTACTCTATGGTTTAAAGCACTATGTAAATTTATGAAAATATTATTAGTGATCTTTAATTATTGACTGATTATTAACAAAGCTCCCCAGAGCAACCTAGCATCCTTTGTAAAGAGGAATTTAAATCTGGTCTGCTAACAGCGAACACCTCAGTTAGGAGTGACTGACAGTTCCAGAATGCACATGGAAAGGAAAAAAGAAAGAAAGGTACACGCAACAGGTTTGGGAAGATGATTTTTTCAATGGCAACTACCTCGATAAAATGAAACAGCCACAAAGTAGAGTAATTCCAACTCTTCAAAACACACTCACACTCACTCGCTCATGCTCACTAATAAAAAGGGGCTGCCCCCAGCATTACATACCATTCTATGAATCGGTCTAGCTTGCTGTGGGAATCTGATCCACTGCCATCTATTCATGAAAACAATCACCATTGAGAAGTTAGATTTTATTTTCTTGCCATGTAACAGATCTCGAGTCATTAGACAGTAAGGAACAGCTGGGTTACCTGTCGCACGGCTTGACATTATAGAAGTGTCTCTGCTGCACTTGTTTTCTGTAGTCTGAACTCTGAATCTCAAGTGGAATATTTTATGGCTCAGGAGCTGAAGACAGCCTCGCTAGCACCTCCCCCTTGGGTTTCATAGTTCCTCCTCTAACTTTCCTCGAGTTGCAAAGGAGCTGTCAGCACGGGACAGGTGTGCTCCTTCTCAGTGAACTGCACTAGGGAAATGAAGGCAAATACACTGATTTTCACTTCTTCTCCTTTCTCTTCCCCCTTACACCCCACCAAACGTGCTGCCCTTCCCCCCACCACACCCACTAGCCTTCCTGCATCCCGTCCCTCCAAAATGACACAACCCAACCCTCTCTTCCCACAGCCAGTTCCTATGCTGCCTTCCCACAGCGGCTTGTGGTTCAGTCCCTTAGTCCTGGGTTGCTGTCTCCTGGGTGCTGGCCAAAGATGACACTGAACTAGCCGCTGGAAGGCAGCTTACATGGGGAATGTGTATGGAGTGAGAAGGAGAACTTTGGAGAGCAAAGAAGTAAGGTGAGGCAGGAGCCCTTCCAGGTCAGGTCCCCCACTCCTTGTTGTGGCTTTTTCAGAAACACTCCGGGGCCGCTGTGCTCACATCTTGGGGGAGTAATCTGGCCCCTGGACTATAGTTCCAGACTCTTGGGTTCTTTATAAACAATATAAATAATGAGTCATTGGGCCAGAGAGAGAGAATGACTCTGTTGCCTAGTGCTTATGGCACTCACTGGGCGGTCAGGGGGACCCAGGGTCCAACCCCCTGCTCCAATGACTAATTATTTAGATGCAGCAGGAGAGATTGACAGGGCCCCACCCCAGAGTCTCCCATCGTCCAGTGGTTAGAGCACTCTCCTGAGAGGATTTGAGCAGGGGTCTGCCACATCCCTGGCGAGTGCGCTACCCATAAAGCTAACAGTTTTAAGGGAGGCTGCGGTAGCAACCTCCGCCCAGCCAGACTTTGAATGGGACCCAATCCAGCAGGCAGCCTTGGGGCACACCCACTGGCCCAGGCCCTAACAAGACTGATCTTCCCCCAATGTGTGCATTGCTCTCAGGCATAGATAGGAGATAGGCAACAGGATGCCCAGAGGGAGGCAGCAGTACATGTGCTCAGAGGCAGAAATTGAGGCACCGAGGGAATTCGGGCACCTACAGAGTTCGGCAGGAGTTTTGTGAACTACAGAGGAGGCTAAAACCAAGACGTAGGCACTGAAATCTGGGCTTTGGGCACCTGAGTCCCTTTGTGAATCTAGGCCTTCCTCCTACTTTGCCTCACTGCCCCACCTGGAAAGTGAGACACAGCATGTCCCCACCTCCCAAGCATGTGTGAAGAGCTGACAGCCATAAGATGTTCGGATATGATGTTCCTGGCACCACACAAGTATCTTAGCTAGGTCGGGTCTCACCAGGGTGCCCCGCCCACATTTCAGATGTACTTTCGGAGCGCCAGCCTCAGCATCCCTGCTGGGTGAAAGCCAGAAGGCAGAGGCTACTTCTAAGCTGCACAGGTCACCATCCACAAAGGGTTTCTAGCTAAAGAACAACGACTTGAACTGTACCAAAAACCACCTGGGAGCTTGGGTGACCTATAGTGCTTGCCAGAGTAGCATGTTCTAGGCAGGAAGTACTGCTAGGTAAGCAAGCAAGCACTTTCCTCACTAACCAAACTTTCCAAGTGCGAACCCTAGAACAATCACATTTGGAGACCATTGCAGTAACCCCGTCTAGAGGGCAAAATAGGTAACTTGTTGAATTCACACTCCATGTAAATCAGGAGTAATTCTGCAGATGTATGGCCGGTGTAAATGAGAGCTGAATGAGGCACTTAGCGTTTGCCCTTAGCCCCAAGGTATCCACCAGTGAATGCGGACAGCGATGTGTCTGCATCACAGCCGGGCCTGAAATAAGAGCATAAGCGGCTGAGGATGTTAGGTGAGGCCAGTCCCATCCTACCAAAATCGTCTTGCTAATCTTCACTGGAAAAAGAAGATTGAGACTGATTTGTGTCAAGAGTAGCGATACCAAGAACATGGGTCCCAGTAATCTTTTAGTTTCCTGATCGTCCTTTAGTGTTCATTTATAATGTAAAGAAAACATTTACAAAGCATTCAAACAAACAATATAAAAAAACGTAGCTTTCCATGGTGGCTGGTAGCAAAGTGGCTTAGATTGCTGTGGAATAGAATAATTGCTGTTTCTTATATCCATCAACAGGAGCAGTTACCTTTTCAAGACATATGCATTTAGATGCTGCTGCCCTGGTTGTTATGAGGAAGATGTGCTGTATGTCTCAGACTCTTTGCATGTAGGGTATGTTTGTCTTCTATAGGGACGTGTTTATACCAGCAGAATGGGACCCAGAATACACCACTGGTAATAACAATACTGGAAATTATAAAATAGCCAGCTCAGGAGTTTTTGCCATTATTCACTATTTTACGAGGCCAAGCATGAAAGGCAGTTGTATGACAGGGCAAAACACCATATTATGTAGTTTTTAAAGTTACTGCATAATTGTACTCCACAGTTTAACCTTTGATTTTTAAAAAAAAGTCTCCGGCCATTTTGCTTGCAAACGTCACCTTCAAAATGTAAACAGATTGTAAATCAGTTCAGTGACATCTGCCTGAGTCTGCAGACGTACAGACAAAATAGCTCACATGCAAGCATGAACTCTTCCCATTCATCGCTGTGGGGTGTTAACACTGAAACAGGATGACGAAGATCTAAAGATCAGCAGATCGCTAACTATTTGAACAAAAATCAAGCTAACATGCGTGTCCATTGCTGGATGTCATGACAGATATTTGAACAGGTGCAGAGGGACAGCTAGCGGCTGTCACGAGTTGCTAGGGATGGAGAATGAAAAATTCAAACCCTTCCTCCCAATATTTAAAGTCACTTGTACGAGTGTGTCTTATCCAGAACATTAAACCGTAATAAACAAACACAGCTCTCTAAGTACAACTAAATCGGGGGCTGGGGGAGCAGATAATCTTCATCCAAGAATATTAAAGGAACTGGCACATGAAATTGCAAGCCCTTTAGCAAGAATTTTTAATGAGTCTGTAAACTCAGGGGCTGTAGCGTATGACTGGAGAATTGCTAACATAGTTCCTACTTTTAAGAAAGGGAAAAAAGGTGATCTGGATAACTACAGGCCTGTTAGTTTGACATCTGTAGTATGCAAGGTCTTGGAAAAAAATTTGAAGGAGAAAGTAGTTAAGGACATTGAGGTCAATGGTAAAGGGACAAAATACAACATGGTTTTACAAAAGGTAGATCGTGCCAAACCAACCTGATCTCCTTCTTTGAGAAAGTAACAGATTTTTTAGACACAGGAAAGGCAGTGGATCTAATTTACCTTGATTTCAGTAAGGCGTTTGATACGGTTCCACATGGGGAATTATTAGTTAAATTGGAAAAGATGGGGATCAATATGAAAACTGAAAGGTGGATAAGGAACTAGTTAAAGGGGAGACTACAGCAGGTCATACTAAAAGGCTGGAGGGAGGTTACCAGTGGAGTTCCTCAGGGATCAGTTTTGGGACCAATCGTATTTAATCTTTTATTACTGATCTCGGCACAAAAAGTGGGAGTGTGCTAATAAAGTTTGGGGATGACACAAAGCTGGGAGGTATTGCCAATTCAGAGAAGGACCGGGATATCATACAGGAGGATCTGGATGACCTTGTAAACTGGAGTAATAGTAATAGGATGAAATTTAATAGTGAGAAGTGTAAGGTTATGCATTTAGGGATTAATAACTAGAATTTTAGTTATTTATAAGCTGGGGATGCATCAATTGGAAGTAACAGAGGAGGAGAAGGACCTTGGAGTATTAGTTGACCACAGGATGACTATGAGCCGCCAATGTGATACGGCCGTGAAAAAAGCTAACGCGGTCTCGGGATGCATCAGGCGAGGTATTTCCAGTAGAGATAAGGAGGTGTTAGTACCATTATACAAGGCCCTGGGGAGACCTCATCTGGAATACTGTGTGTAGTTCTGGTCTCCCATGTTTAAGAAGGATGAATTCAAACTGGAACAGGTACAGAGAAGGGCTACTAGGATGATCCGAGGAATGGAAAACCTGCCTTATGAAAGGAGACACAAGGAGCTTGGCTTGTTTAGCCTAACCAAAAGCAGGCTGAGGGGAGATATAATTGCTCTCTATAAATATATCAGAGGGATAAATACCAGAGAGGGAAAGGAATTATTTAAGCTCAGTACCAATGTGGGCACAAGAACAAATGGATATAACCTGGCCATCAGGAAGTTTAGACTTGAAATTAGACGAAGGTCTCTAACCATCAGAGGAGTGAAGTTCTGGAACAGCCTTCCAAGGGAAGCAGTGGGTACAACAGACCTATCTGGCCTCAAGATTAAACTCGATATGTTTATGGAGGAGAAGGTATGATGGGATAACATGATTTTGGCAATTAATTGATCTTTAACTATTCATGGTAAATAGGCCCAATGGCCTGTGATGGGATGTTAGATGGGGTGGGATCTGAGTGACTACAGAGAATTCTTTCCTGGGTATCTGGCTGGTGAATCTTGCCCACATGCTCAGGGTTCAGCTGATTGCCATATTTGGCTCGGGAAGGAATTTTCCTCCAGGGCAGATTGGAAGAGGTCCTGGGGTTTTTTTGCCTTCCTCTGCAGCATGGGGCACAGGTCACTTGCTGGAGGATTCTCTGCACCTTGAAGTCTTTGGACCAGGATTTGGGGACTTCGGTGGCTCGGACGTGGGTGCAGGGTTTGTTGCAGGGGAGGGTGGGTGGGGTTCGGTGGTCTGCGTTGTGCGGGGGGTCAGACTAGATGATCTTAATGGTCCCTTCTGACATTAATATCTATGAATCTACAGGAATATGTATTTGTGTAGCTCCTACAGGCTCCAGCTGAGATTGGGACACTACCATGGTCGACACTCCATATACCCATAATAAGGCCAGTCCCTGCCCCAAACAGCTTACAATCAGAAAGACAAAAGGCTGGTACTAGAACGGTCTCATGTTATAGATGGGGACCTGAGGCACAGACATTAAGTGATTTGTCCAAGGTCACACACAATCTGTCTCAGAGCTGAGAACCTAACCTAGCTCTTTTGCCTTAGCCACAAGTCCAGTCTTTTTCTCTGTTGCCTGTTAGGGCTCTGCACTGAAACCCAAAGCCAGGCTTCTGGCTGAGTCTCCTTGTAACATCAAATCCTTTCTGCTGTTCATGGGACTCTCCAGTTTGTTAACCTAGGTCCAAGGCTCTCTCAAGCTTTCAGAGGTGCGTATGGCTTGTTCCTCTGTCTACCATAGCAGGTGAGGAGGCCAGGCCTGGTCTGTGCCCTGCCAACATCCTATGGGAAGAATTCTGTTTTCATTGCTTTACAGTTTCTGCTTGTTTTGTTTCCTATTGTTTAGTCCTCCAGAATTTCAAGATATTCTCTCTCCTCAGGCAGTACCTACAAGGTCACAGTTACAGGGACATCCTACGAATCCTCCTCCTATTGTTATTGGATCCAAATTGCTGACTGCTTACAGAGGTGGTCAAGGCTGATTCCCCATTCTGGCAAGAAAGGAAAAAAAACCTCCCTGGCTTTGCAGGCTGCCAAAAGGAAAAATGTGCCCTTTTAAAATCCTGAGACCCTTGCTGCCCTCTGGTTCAAAATGATCCCATCGCTCTGCCACCATGTCAAGGCTGATTCCCCATTCTGGCACTTCGAGTGCAGAAGGTGGGAGCCCGCAAGGACTCTAAAAATTAACACTTGCCACTCCAGCCTGGTATTAAACTCCCAAGGTTACAGCTTTTCTCTGACCCTGGATTGGTAGATGCTGCCACCACCCAAATGGAAAACCCCCTTGAGAACTCAAGAAGGTGCACTTGGGAATTTCTTTCTTTGGGATACCAATAAGCCCTTTTACCACCACCACCCCCCATCTGGGAAAGAGCTGAGAAGAAAAAGAAAGGAAATCAGCTGTTGCCACCAGCTAATTAAACAACATGTGCACAAACCTCTTAGGACACAAAAATCCAATTTTGTTCTTAAAAAAGATAAATTTTATTAATTAAAAAAAAAGAAAATAAATTTGGAACTTAGGCTTTTTCTAGATTAAAAAAACAGTTACAAGGATTAAGCATCAAGAAAAGCTCTTTTGAGGTCCAGCTTAAAGGTTACAAGCAAACCAAAAGCACCTGTGGTTAGCACAGAGGAATCCACAAGCCATGAATAAATAAAAGGGATAAACCTAATCACATCATCTGAAACATTTCCTGATCTACTTACATATTTGGAATTTTAGATGAGTAGTTTTTAGGTATGATACTGATAATTTTTCATATCTGCCTAAAGCTTTTCACAGCAAAACTGCTCCCTGTCTGCCTGTCCCCAAGAACAACGACAGACAGACAAAAGGGGAGTCTTGTTTTAATTTTAAAAAGTTCTAGCATTCCCGTTGGCTCTTTTGGCCAGGTGCCCACTCACTTCCTTTTACCGATCCATAGAAGTGAAACTTTTTAACCCTTTACAGGTAGAGCAATTAGAGAACAGCTACTAAGAGGGATTTTATAGCTACTGGCTGGATGGGTGTCCATAAAAGGGAGCTATCCCCCCACTTCATTTGTCACATGCCCCCCAAATCACAGACGGTGTTGGCCAGCCTGGTTCAGGTCAGGTCATCACCGGCTGGGATTTCTTCCTGGAGGTTTAGGAAACAGAGTTCATACAATACATGAACCTCTAATTTTACTAATAATTACATGAAGAACTAAACAGTATTTTTAGTTATAAAAATAAGAACTGAGCAGTTTGGGTCCAAACTGCTGACACTTACAGAGGTGATAATGCAGCATTAAGGGCAATTATTGTAGCATATAGGAGTGATTGTCCTCAAGAATTCCTCTCAGCCTTTCTCCCCTTACTTTCTACCTCACCTCTTGGTAACCAGATAAGGATGCTTGAAGCCCAGAATCGCAAGGAGTATTTGTACTGGGTGTGCGGAAGGACAGGACACTGGGCAGCTGGAGAGAGGCACTTGGGTTCCTGCTCTGATTTAATTCCTTCTGATGAAGAGTCCATGCTTTCCTCCTGTTATCTTTTGCTCTTCGCCTGACATACGTGGTATAAAGGAGCCACCTGGGCATAGTGAAGTGCAAATCACCCCATGTACTACACATACACAACATGCCAGGCCTAGTTACTTATATACCCTACTGGTCTGGCAGGGTCCAAGTGGCTTCTGAAACTTAGCCCATGGGGGCCACTAGAAGGCTCACAAACTTTTTAAAGGGATATGACCCAATTCTTATATGCTACACCTTCCTAGCAAACTTCCCCTCCCTCCCTTCAAAATTCCAGCAAGAAATCAGAGAAGGAGCACAGACCTGCGGTTCTTTTGGGACTCCAGTCTGGATGCCTTCCTAAACTCTCGCCATAGCTGCCTCTGCCCTCATTTCATTTGCTCATTGTGGGCCTGATTCTGCCACTCTTGCTGCTCTAGGTGCCATTGATTACAGTAAAATATGCAACCACGGTTTGAGAGTCCAACTCTACTTGTCTGTCTTGGGATCTCTCTGTAGCAGAGATCTGCTGGGCTCAGGGATGGATTGCTTAGATCAGCGGTTCTCAGACTGTGGATCGGGACCCCAAAGTGAGTTGCAATCCATTTTAATGGGGTCGCCAGGGTTGGCATTAGATTTGCTGGGTCCTCGGGCCAAAGCCTGAGCCCCAGGGCCGAAGTACGAGGGTTTCAGCTCTGGGTGGTGTGGCTCAGGTTATAGGCCTCCCACTTGTGGCTGAAGCCCTTTGACTGGAGCAGTAGGGCTCAGGTTTTGGCTTTGGCGGGCTCAGGCGTCAGTCCCCATTCCTCTAGTTGTGTAGTGATTGTTGTCAGAGGGGGGTTGCAGTACAATGAAGTTTGAGAATCCCTGGCTTATATCCATCTTGATGCTCCGAAAGACACAGGAAAGTCACTGCTTCTAGGGCAGTGAAGGATTTGACTTGATAATAACCATGGATCTGTCAGGATACCACACAAAGGACAAATCTTTCTCTAAGGCAGTGGTCCCCAAGCTTTCTTGTGGGAATAGCATATTGCTATTCCCAGAAGACTGTGGCGGGTGCCCGACACCCTGCAGCCGAAATGTTGCGTCATTGAAAGAAGCGTCACTGCCGAAATGCCGCCGAGAAACAGCAACGCTTCTCGGCAGCATTTCGGTGGCAGGGTGTCCTGCGGGCGCACAACAATGCCCCGGTAGACGCCATGGCACCCGCGGGCACCAGGTTGGGGACCCCTGCTTTAAGGCCTCATCTACACTATACAGTTTTGTTGACAAAAGTCTGCTCTTGTTTACAAAACAGTGGAGGTGTACACCCTGAAATGCTCCTTCTGCCGATGTAACTCCCCTTTTACGCCAATGTAATAAAACCACCTCAATAAGACATGTAGGGCTTATGTCGGTGTAGTTAGGGTGGTGCAGTGTCTACCCCTTACATTGGCAGTTGACTATCATTCTTGTCAATTTCATGGCTCTGCTGAACTGTGAAATTGACAAGAAAGCCAGCTCCCAAGCCAGGCTGCTGCTCAGTCTTCACTCCAAGCTGGGCTGCAACCAAGGCTCCCAGCTTGGGCTGCTGCCAGGGCTCCCCACTCCCTGCTGGGAGCCCTGCTGCCTCCAGGGTCCTGCCTCCCTGCTCTCTGCTGGAAGTTCGGCAGCCAAACGAACTCTGGGTACGGATCTCCCCATCGGAAGCCCCAGGCAGCTTCTCCCAGGGAGAGCAGAGGCAAGAAGCCCCAGGGGACAGCTGGGCTCCTGGTTGGGACCTGTGTGGAGCTGAAAGTCCTGTCTCTCAGTCCCCATCACTGCTCCTCTTCAGTCTGTGGAAGCGCTCTTGATGAGGACGCACAACACTGACAGAACGAGGGTAGTGTGCCCTTAAATGTCTCATTTGTTGCACTGGGCTTTTGTTTGCTTTTGTACTTTTCTTGAAATGCTAGAAAAGGAAAAATTTCAATAAGGGAAGAAACTTTGCCTCTATGTCATGCCTATGCAGAACCAGGGGCGGCGAGTTGTATAGGCCCAATATGAGAGCACGGGGGACTGTCTCCGCCTCCACCAAAGTTCAGGGCCAGGTCTTTCCCTTGCCCCTGCCTGCCGCCCCAGTGTGCCTCCCCCGGAGAGTCCCCACCGGCCCCACCTGCCGCCCCCAGGCGATTTAAAAGGGCCCCACCGCCACCACTGGCAGCGCCACGGGGCTAAGGTGGCTTCCTGCCTGCCTGCTCCGCTTCCAGAAGTGGCCGGCATGTCCCTGTGGCCCCTGTGGGGGCGTGTCTCCATGCATTGCAACCTGCCCCAAGCGCCAATTCTGCCAACTGCAGCGAATGGAAGCTGCAGGGTCAAGGCCTGTGAGTAGCGGTATGTGGAGACCTCTCCAGCCCTCCCGCCTAGGAGCTGCTGCCAGAGAGCGGTGCGGGTCATTTTCAGGAGCCACCCAAGGTAACTGACGCACCCCAATCACCTGCCCCAGCCCAGACCCCGCACCCAAACTCCCTCCCAGAAAAGTGGGGTCCTCTACCAACCACTGAGGGAGTGGCACCTAAGGTAGTGAATGGGAAGACTGCCTAGGACTGCTGAAGGACAGAGTGGTGGCTTGTGGAGTGGAGAGAAATTGGGGCTGGGATTGGAGGGTGGGGAGTGGGAAACTGGTAGGGGAACCGGGGGGGGGGGAAGGAAGACAGATCTGATGAGGAGCCAGGAGGAGAAGGGAGAACTGGGACAGACTAGGCAGAGAGACTCGGGCAAGGAGCCAGGGCGAAGGAGCTGAGGAAGAGGTGTGGGGAGACTGCAATTGGATCTGGAGCCTACAGGGGGAGATTGGGATTCTGATGGGGACACAGATGCACAAGACTGGGGGACTTTAATTCTGGCATTTCCTGACTTTTGAGAGCATGACTTTGCAACCTTGGCATCTTCTGAACCTAAAAAGAAAAGGAGTACTTGTGGCACCTTTGAGACTAACAAATTGATTTGAGCATCTGAACCTAGCTTTTGTGTGTGATAAAACAAGTGTCTTTCTCAGCACGGGTAACAGGAGGGTCCTGGAGTGAACATAGATTCTGCTGTAGAAAGAAGGAAACATTTAGAACTTCTAAGAAGGAATTACTTTTTCACACAGCATGTGATCCAACTGTGGAACTTCTTGACAGAGGCAGTTGTTGAGGCCAAGAACTTAACAAGATTCGAAGAGGCATTGGAAATGGATGTGGATATCCAGTGTGATCCTAAATAATGGGAAAGGATATTACACCTCATGCTCAGGGTTCAAGCCAATTTCTAAGTACTAATGACCAGGATGAGACCTCATGTAGGGCACAGATTATCTCACATCTCATCACTGCCGGGTGATCACACCTTCCTCTGAAGCATCCAGTTTTGACCACTGTTGAAGACAGGATCCTGGATTAGATAGACTGTGGCTCTGATCCAGTCTGGCAATTCCTATGTTCTATTGCATGTATTCTTGTTTTGTACCGGTACAGAACCATCTCTCTACTGGCAAAATATCTTTAATTAAGCTTTTTCTTTCCCAAGATTGTCATTGTTCAGTAAGTCTGATTTGGAATAACACTTTACTACATTGCTCAATATATTTGTAAAACAAACAAATCAGACCTATTGGCCAAAAAAGCTCTAGAAGACTCTAGCATAGCTAGAATTTGATTTTGAGCCTTTCTCAAGTCAGACATAAAATCTGGTTACATTGACTGTTTGTTCTTACCTTTGGCTCTGCTCTTCCATTGTCATCTAACTCGGATAGCCGAACCTGCAACTGAAAAGCCCCTGAATAAAGCTGCTCGTCCTTAACACAGATGGATGTTACAGCACATATTTGGGGGGCCTTTTGGGTGTTTTGAGGCATGAGAGAATTTTCAAGAGCCCAAAATCTAGCACAGTGCACTGGACTTGGAGCCAGGAGACTTGTGTTCTAGTCACAGTTCTGCCACAGACCTATGTTCTTGGGCAAATTCCTTTACCTCCCTCATTTCCCCCCATCTTGTAAAATAAGGTAAATGACACATTGTTATTTGTAGTGTGATTGGCGCCTAGTGTACCCAATCAAAGTGTTCCCTGAGGAACCTGTATTTCTGGGCTGGCGGCAGCTGCTTTCTATGCTGCCTGTACATGGTTCTTGTCAAATCTATAAACTACAGGCTATTGTAAGGAAAGGGAAGTTGTCTGCTAAAGCCTTGAGCACTTTTCCTTGCTCAAATATGTAGCAAATTGCCAGCTGACAATGGCCAGCAGGGGGTGAGCTAATATGTTTGTAATGATCTTATCAGTAGCATCTACACATTGTGTACACTGCTAAGGTGAGGATAGGCTTCTGTTACAAGCATTCTATGCTGCTCAGGGTAAGGTCTTTGGGGCAGGGACTGGCACATGCTACATGGAGAGTGCCTAAAACAATGGTGGCTAGCCTGGCAGGTGTCTCTAGATGCTATAGTAGTTCAAACAATGTCATAATAATTCTGGGAACTCAATTCCAAGGATGTTTTCAAGCAAAAAGCCATAGGTAGGATCTAACGAAAAGCCTTTAAACAACAACCTACTGTACCTCATTCTCCTCAGTGCTCAGTCATCTCCCCTGTCCTTTGGGTCTCTGCCATCTCTTGCAGTGATCTGTAAGGTCAGTGATTCATTACTCTGTGGTCCTGGAATGAATAGAAGCTTTTGCAATTGCCTTCCTTCAGGGAGCAGTACCAATGAAATCCAAAGGCTCTCAAGAACAAGGACTGGTGGGTAAATGTGCTAACATTCACATACAGGCCACACGATATTGTTCTTTGGGAATATGCAGAACCAGGAAAATTGGGAAACTAGGGGCCTCAGAAATTTGGGAGATATACGTGTGCAACTCTCATTGATCTGAGAGGTACTCCTCATTTACCCCCGAGTCAGAGACAGAATATGTACCAAGGGGAGTCAGTCTTCATGCACAGGGAATAAACTGATCACTGTCTGAGGTCACAAAGATATTTCCCCATTGAATGGGATTATTCAGAGGTCAGGGGAGATCCTGCTTTGAAGCATCCAGCAATCACTACTGTCAGAGACAGGATATCTGTCACTGGCCTGTTCTGCTATGTGCCTATGGCCAGAGGATCCCAGTTAAAAAGGACTGAAAGGACTCGGGGGTAGGAAGATGACTTTCTCTCAGGCCATCTCATGCCCCCCTCCTCCAAGACAACGGTTCCCTGGTTAAGGGAGATGTGTTTTACTAGTGATGGTCTGAACACTGGCAAGAGAGTCAGAAACACCTGGGTTCTAATTCAAACCCTGCCTCTGACTCTTTTTTTGACCTTGGGCAAGTCACTTAAGCTCACCATGTCCCAGCTTCCCCTTTTGTAAAATGCTAATGATACTTATCCAGCTCGCAGAGGGGTTGGGAGCTTTACACTCATTAGTACAAATAGAAAGGTGGTTAGAGTAAGAGCAAACAGGGAAATATGATTACTCATACCGTCCAAATACTGCCAGAGAAGCTGCAACAGGCACAAGCACTGTGCTAACAATGCTGACAGTCAGATTGGCATGAAGCTGGCAGCCTCTCTCACTGGAGAAAAGAAGCATCAGAGAAACTATTATATTTGATTTTTTCCCCTTCATTTTACCCCCACAAATGTACCTGGAGCCAGATTGCACTTGGCTCTCCCCTAACCACGGCAGGGACAAGGGGTGTAAAATCACAGCACAGCTTGGGTACAGGATCAGAGAACAGCGATTGACAGGCAGAGCATCAGCTGCCCCCCCAATGTGTCAGCCGGCGGGATGTCAGCTGCCTCTTTGGGATGCCAGGGAGGTTACATCCCTGAGACGCAGCAGCAAAGGGAAACCAGAGGAGGAGCTGTGATGCTGAAAGCAGTGCAGTCATGTCCCACTCCAGGTACAGGGTTTACAGCTGAGTCTCAATCTAGCCCATAGAGACTAGAAACACCTAAAAACTCTAAGGATGCCTGATTTATTCCATATAAATTCTGATTGGCTTGAGAGTCAAAGAGCACAATTCACAGTTCTGAGTCCCTTTCCCCTACAAAGAAAAAATCAAGTGGGGAGGGAGTTTACCAATGTTGCTGGGAAACCTGGGGGGAGAATTGACTGCGTGTGATGAAGGAGTGTCACTAGTTTGTGTATAACGGTGTGTCACAAGGGAGTGCAGCTTCGTTTAGTTGGACGCTGTGACCAGACAGCCATGCCCAGCTGTTCATTGGCAGAGCCTGGACAGAACAGCCAAGCCCACGTTGGCCCTGCTTTTCAGGACGTTGGCAAGTAAATGCTGGCCTAAGTTTTCAGGAGTAACTAGTGAATGCAGTTCCTTCCTCTCTTAGTGCCCAATCTGAACCATGATAGAGGGGTCTGACTGTCGACTAGGGTTGCCAAATGTCTGGTTTTCGACCAGAATGCCCAGTTGAAAAGGGACCTTGGCGATTCCGGTTAGCACTGCTGACTGGACTGTTAAAAGTGCAGTCAGCGACACAGCAAGGCCCTGGCTCCACGCAGTTCCCGGAAGCAGCATCATGTCCCTCCTCCGGCTCCTAGGTGTAGGGTCAGCCAGGGGGCTCCACGTGCTGCCCCTGCCCCAAGTGCTAGCTCCGCAGCCCCCATTGGCTGGGAACCATAGCCAATGGCAACTGCAGGAGCGATGCCTGCAGATGGGGCAGCACGTAGAGCTGCCTGGCCACACCTCCACATAGGAGCCGGAAGGGGGGCATGCTGCTGCTTCTGGGAGCTGCCTGAGGTAAGCACCATCTGGAGTCATAGAATCATAGAATATCAAGGTTGGAAGGGACCTCAGGAGGTTATTTAGTCCAATCCTCTGCTCAAAGCAGGACCAATCCCCAATTTTTGCCCCAGATCCCTAAATGGCCCCCTCAAGGATTGAACTCAGAACCCTGGGTTTAGCAGGCCAATGCTCAAACCACTGAGCTATTCCTCCTCCTTCACCTCTGACCCCCACCCTTTCCCGGGCTCCAATTCACTGCCCCAGCCCTGATCCTCCTCCTGCCCTCTGAATCCCTTGGTCTCAGCCCAGAGCACCCTCTGTACCCCAAACTCCTCATCCCTAGCCCCACCCCAGAGACTGCACCACTAGCCAGAGCTCTCATCTCCTCCTGCCCTCTGAACCCCTCATCCCCAGCCCAGAGCACCTCCTACATCCCAAACCCCTCATCCCTAGCCCCACCCCAGAGCCTGCACCCCCAGCTGGAGCCCTCACCCTCCCATTCCCCAACCCCTGCCCTAGCCTTGATCCCCCCCCACCCGCCAAACCTTTCATTTCTGGCCCCACCCAGGAACCCACACCTCCAGCCCAGAGCCCATACCCCCTCCCACACCCCAACTCAATGCCTCATCCCAGAGCCCCCTTCTGCACCCCAAACCTCTCATCCCTGGCTCACCTCAGAGCCTGCACCCCCAGCTGGAACTCTCATCCCCTCCCGCAACCCAACTCTTCGAGCCTACCCAGTGAAAATGAACGAGAGAGTGAGGATGGGGACAGCGAGCAACAGAGGGAGGGGGGATGGAGTGAGTGGAGGGGGGACTTCAAGAAGGGGCAGGCCTCAGAGTAGGGGCGTGGCAAGGGTGTTCAGTTTTGTGTGAGTAGAAAGTTGGCAATCCTACTGTTGACAAGTGCTGAGATGCACCCTCTGAAAATCAAGCCCTTAGGGTTTCTCATGTTGAGCATCCAGAAACCTGAGACGCTCAGACTGACCAGCCACTTCTGCAGGTTTAAGCTGTTGTTTTTACACCTCAGTGAGCTGATTGGAGCAATCGTGATCTGACACTGGAGCTGCTCAGCCAAAGAATAGAGCGCTGGGGAGGTGGCAGAAGGGCTCCGAAGCACAGGACCTCCACACGGATTTCCCTATGCCTTGGCACGTCTACCAGATCTTCACTATTTGAGGCTTGGCCTGACTCCCAATTCCTTCAGAGGAATGGGAACCCCTCTCCCACATTGTAAGAAACCCAGCAGAGCTTTGTAGCTGTGAGGAGCCTCTCCTGCTTTCTTTCCATGGGGGGTGTTCAAGTGGCAATGAGTGCAGAATTCACCGAACTGAACACAGATCTCTTTCACCAGAAGAATGGAAGACACGCAAGTTACAGCACAGCTGATCAGCGGGGCTGAACCAGTCACAATCTGGCAACCTGCTAAAAGCCAAGGAGCATGGGGTTGTGGTTTTATTTTTGTCTTTACAGGTTATTTGCCAATTTTGATAAAATGGAATTAAAACACTGATTATGATGTGTTTTATATCTCCATTTCTTCTGACTTGCTACGCAGGCGTGGGGGTTAATTTTAAGTGGAAGGGAAATGTGCAACACTAGCAGCCCTGCAGGGGGATGAAGTTTAGTGGTTATCTGTAGAACACAGGTGTACATGGAAGGGTCAGTTTCACCCCAATATCCTGCTAATAACTAAAATGAATCACAAATGTGCTGCTGTACTGGCTTCTGATGTGGTACTCCAAAGGAATAATGCCTCTGTGTGTGTGTGTGTGTGTACATTCACCTATAAAAAGTGTCAGTTTAACAGAACCAGTTGGAATCCCAGGGTTATACTTTCACTGCGCTGTGTCATTAAGGCAGGGAAATTGTGTAAGAGATCAGCACACAGCTTTGATGAGCAGGGAGTGGCTGCAGCATTGGTTTCCCCCTCTTAGGAACACTCGAGTAGTGAACTTTGTAAATTATGCTTGATTCTCACAAGTTTTAATAAAACACTCCTGTTTGAAACATCAGCCTCATGTGGGAGTGTAATAGGCTAGGGAGTCAGACCCAATTCTGCATCTGACCTTTGTTCAACAGCAAACTACAGCAGAGCCTAACTTTGTACCATTAGATGGCAACACAGCCTTATGGCTTTCTGTACCTTTGAATTCAAGAGGAGTTTTGCCTCTGACTTCACTGAGAGCAGGCTGAGACCATCAGTCTCCTTACACTTGAGTGCAAATAACAAAAAAGCAAATCTAATCATCACTCAATTACATATTCAGTATTGTCACCCTCAGGTGTTCCAAAATCCAAAAGCCTCTTCCCAAAAAATTAGACTGACTTAAAAATATCTTGAGACTTTTACAAATTAATAGTTTGGGTTTTGAGACTTCAGGGTTCACTCGGGTCATGTTTTCAAGCTTTCCTCTGAAACCATGAGGAGTAGAAATTTACTTTAAAAAAAATCAAAGCTGAGATTCTCACAGAGGATTCCAGCAGCTAGGGCTTTTCAGAACACTCCCCCCCCCCGCAACACACACATACAATATATAATGAGATTCAGAGTAAAATCCTGCAAACTTGGAACATGGCTATCATTGGCCACTTCACCCTGGTAATGGGGTCCTCCACTTTTAAGGCCTTGGGGCCATTCAGCCCCACCATACGCCACCTGTGCAGGGTTGGCCTTAAGTGGAAGGAAATGCAGCAGTGGGGGGCTGGTGAGGAAGCTGAGGCTATCCTGTAGTAAGCAAGGAGCCTCGCTGAAGACAGGAGCTGATCAGGGACTGAAACCTGCCTGAATCCAGGGCAGTGTGGAGGGGACAGCATACCAACCCATGGGTGGAGAGGTTGGAATCCAGGAAGTTGGATCCATGTTGGGACTGTTTGCAGCTGGGAAGGCTAACAACTGAATCCAGCTGGGCTGAAGGTTTGGTTGTTTTGCTATTTTCTGTTGGACTTTAAGTGAAGGACTCTGGGGCCCTGGAAGGGGTTGGACTGTGATATGTGGCTTGGCTGGAGGGCCAGCTCACTCCTGTGACCAGAGTGGACCAAAGAAGACACTGGGGAAACTGAGGCAGAACTGCTTATACCACTTCCAGCCATGAGGATGGCATGCCTGTGTGGCACCTCTGACAGTCTGATTACTTTCAATTATTTACATATCAAGTATTAACGAGTTAAACCTCAAAAGGTTTGGAGAGGTGGGCTGGGCTAGCTTCACATACTGCAGGAGAAGATGAGATGAATAGTTCAGCAAAGACATTTAAGTAAAGAAAGAAACGGGAACACAATTGTTATTTCTGCTGTGCTTTTGTTGACTTACAAATTTTGGCCTTTGGTTGATTCAGTTTTTGCTGACACCCAGAGAGCGTTATTGCCACAGGCAGAGTTACAATTTTCATGTCGATGAGAATGATCACAAGCAGTGTGAACTTTACAGAATGACCTGTTGAGAGAGAGATAAATCCATCATGCCTGTGTTCCAAGGCAGGTACAGTGGTTTTCAATCACATTGGGGGGAGGAGGGGGGAGGCGGTGTCCTACTAAACTGGCACTTTTGATTTTAAAAAAAAAATTGAATTCGGTGAGCCAGAAGTTCTCAGTTTTGTTTCTATAATGAAACCCTCAGCATCCTTCTGTGTTTGACTTTATTTTTATTGTATAGCTCTGCATATCAGCTTTCCCCACACCTGTAGCCAGAGTGTTTACCAGGATTAATTCAGTCCCTTGGATCTAGCTAGGCTTGGAAGGATTAGATTTTATCAGTAAATGTCAATTTCTCCATACACACATAAGCCCATGAAAACCTATTTCCCTTGATGATTATAATAGAAATTTACAGAGAGGCAAAATAAGAAAAATGCTGCTTTCATTAGAGTTTGATTTAAGAATATGTACCTTGTACATTTTGACAATTTGTGTTTTAACAGTTCTAAATCTTTAACTTTTTGAATCTCGGTGTCTGCCATCATTAAATAATTATTGCCCCCTCATAATTTCCAACAACTGGGAAAACTGAAATCAATAAAAAGTTTAAAAATGCTTAAAGTCCATAATTTTGAACAACAGTGAACATTTCCATTCATAAAAATACAAATGCTTAAAAATAAATATCAATATTGGTCAGCATTGGTCCATTGAAATTATAAAAAATAAACGATGTGATGCTCTGTACCTCGGGGGAACACCCTACACCCCGATGTTCATCTTTCTAAAATGATTGTGTGGTATCCAATGCAAAGTTTGTTATGCTGGGTGTCTTTGGAAAGCTCATAATGCACTGAGCATGGTTGTTATAGTGATGTTATAGTAATTGTTATAGTAAGGTTATAGTAAGGTTGTAAGTTATAATTTCATGTATATAGTTATGAGCCTGAAAATGTATCCTCATGGCTTAAAGCAAGCCCATGCAAAAACTCTCCAAAAACAGAGAGGCAGTTCACACCTCGTCAGGGCATGGATGGGACAAACCCAGCTCACAAGAACAATGGACACTGGCTTAGGCAGCAACAAAAGAATCTGTTAGACTCTCGAGGGAGTCACCCCATTCCTTTGGGCAGATTGGGACTGCGATGAGGTAATGCTCACCTGACTCTGAAGGGGAGGATCAGGGCAAAGCCAAGAGGAAAGAGAGGACATGATAAAAGGGAGAGACATTTTGCCATGCTCTCTCTCTTCCACCTACATCTACAGACACCACCACCACCAAGCAACTGAAGCGCTGATCAAAGGAGAGAGCCTGACTGAAAAGTAACCAGCCAGCCAGTGGTGATAAGCATCTAAGTCGGGGTAGGCAACGTGTGGCACGCATGCCAAAGGCGGCACACAAGCTGATTTTTAGTGGCACTCACACTGCCTGGGTCCTGGCCACCGGTCCCGGGGGCTCCACTGCTGGCCTGGGGTACTGGCCGCCGGCCCCCTGGCAGCCGGGGTTCTGTCCACCAGCCCCACTCAGCCCCGGGTCCCGGCCACTTGTCTGGGGGGCTCTGCTGCCAGCCTGGGGTCCCGGCTGCCGGCCCAGGGCTCTGCAGCCGCCCCCAACTCTGGTGCACTGGCCCCAGCCTGGGGCAGTGAGGGGTGCAGACAAGGGCAAGAGGGGACACAGCTCAGCACCCCCCCTTAAAAATTGTTCCAGCTCCACTGTACTGGGATATTTTTAAGTCCTGATTTGCTGCTTACATCACTATCACGCCACGTGGAACAGTGCACTGCATTTGATGAGATTAGAATGTACTGCAAGAACTGGAATCAGAATTTTCTGACAGATTTCAAGATTTCCAATGATTTGGCCCAATGCTTTCTTTTCTAATTAAACCTGAAAGGTTCAACGAAAGCAACTTGGATTTGTCTGTATTTCAGTGGATGGGTGTTGAAGATTTCAAAATGCAGCTCATTCAATAAAAAAAGCTCAGAATTGTGGACATCAAAGTTTGGAGATCTGCGGAGTGCATTTGAAGCTCGAGAGAGATCATGGGGCCTCTATTCTGACCTGCTGGACATCCCTGCTAGTGAAATTTAACTTGTTTGAAGAAAATTGTGTTTGCAATGCTTTGAGCATTTTGATCCATATTCCTTTGTGAACAGGTATTTTTCACATATGAAATCTGTCCTCTGTCCCTCTCAGAGCCAGTTAACAACTGATCACTCAGAAGCCTGTGACAGGTTTCAGCGTAGCAGCCGTGTTAGTCTGTATTCGCAAAAAGAAAAGGAGTACTTGTGGCACCTTAGAGACTAACAAATTTATTTGAGCATAAGCTTTCGTGAGCTACAGCTCGCTGCATCCGATGAAGTGAGCTGTAGCTCACGAAAGCTTATGCTCAAATAAATTTGTTGGTCTCTAAGGTGCCACAAGTACTCCTTTTTCTTTTTTCAGAAACCTGTGTGCAGCTTAAAGTATCCAAATACGTGCTAGACATTGGAAAACTCAGCAAGGAAAGCAAGGGCAACGATCATACTAAACTGATAAGATCTGCATTTTCATTTAATTTTAAATGAAGCTTCTTAAACATTTTAAAAATGTTATTTACTTTACATACAACAATAGTTTAGTTATATATTATAGACTTATAGAAAGAGACCTTCTAAAAACGTTAAAATGTATTACTGGCACGCGAAACCTTAAATTAGAGTGAATAAATGAAGACTCGGCACAACACTTCTGAAAGGTTGCCGATCCCAATCTAAGTTTTTAAGGACATTGAAAATGTTCAGATCAGCTTAGAATGCATTTTGCTTTTATTTCATTTAACCAAATCTGACTTGTAATGCTTTGACTTATAATCACTTAAATCTACCTTTATAGTTAATAAATCTGTTTGTTTATTCTATCTGAAGCAGTGTGTTTGGATTGTAGTGTATCAGAGGCTCCCACTGGGATAACAAGCCTGGTACATATCAATTTCTTTGTTACACTGACAAACTTGTATAAGCTTGCAGCATCCAGCGGGAATAACTGGACACTGCAAGACGGAGATTCCTAGGTTTGTGTCTGGGACTGGAGATATTGGCTAGTGTCATTCGGTTGCACAATCCAAGCAGTGGCTGGCCAAAAGTGCTCACTCACGTGCTGGGAGCAGTTTACATGCTAGACGCTATGCGTGAACAGCCCAGGAGTGGGGGTTCTTACAGCAGAGCAGGGTAAGGCTGGCTCCCAGAGTCAAAGATCGGAGAGGCCTAGCAGATCCAGATAATACCAGAGGGGAACGTCACAATTGAATTCTGCCATGCCTGGCTATAACACGGATAATCTCTCTCATCAAGTGATTTTTCAGAAAATCCATGATTCTACCTTCCACCTTCATCCAGCAGAAAGCAGCAATGATTAGGAAGGGAGAAGAAAGAAATGATATAAAATAAACGGAGGCCTTGAATCTTCTCCACAAGTTTCTCCCTGATTTAAAACAAAAAGGAAGTCATGGAGCATCAGTGTGAATCAACCTGCTGTATAAACCATAGAATGTGAAAGGTTTGGAGATGCTGCACAAGGGCTCTGGGAGGATAAATAGCCTAAGAATGGAGACGCTGCTGTTCTACGCATTTTAAATTATTCAGCAAATGACTAGTTAGGACCCAAACTCTACCTAGAAAATTGTTAAAAGTCTATCCCAGAACTCCAACGCAGGGAAAGTACAGACAGCAGGACTGTCGGGCCTGGGATGACAACTGTGTATGTCCGTTAGCAAAGCCTAATGGAATGTTAATCAATCCAAGTGAGGCCCTGAGCAACGGTGCACATGCAACAGCTCCCACTACCTTCGGGGTTCTGATCCAGACACTCCGTTTAGATTATTTCCATCCAAAATTAAGGGAAGTGGAGCTGACTGTCTGCTGTGTGGAATCCTGCCACACTGGGCATCACCTTCAGTACAGCCTCAGCGCTGCTCTTTGGATCTGTGTACGTTCAACGCCATGTCTGTAGA
The DNA here is from genome assembly GCF_009764565.3 of Dermochelys coriacea. Classification (NCBI taxonomy): domain Eukaryota; kingdom Metazoa; phylum Chordata; order Testudines; family Dermochelyidae; genus Dermochelys; species Dermochelys coriacea. Next base: position 59,788,547 of record NC_050076.1, read on the forward strand.
GTGCCGTGAAGTACTGTGGTCACCCCGAGGGATGAGGAGGGAGTGCACTGTGTCCCTGCACAGGGACTCCTCTGATCCCAGGAGGTGAGGTGCTGGGCTCCAGAGAGTCCTCCTCTCCCCCTCTCTCCAGAGGGAAGGATGTTGGCCATGATAAGAGCCTTCCGTGGTGGTGGGGTAAAGTCACAGAAGAAACGGTATGTGTAAACCGAGGCTCTGTAAATAGCAAGAGAGCTCCTGGTGTAGGGGAAAGACTATAGGAGGGCAATATACTCAATGTATGCAATATAATCTCTCTCTTCTGCTTGGCAACACTGGAAAATGGTGACAACAGCAGAAAGAACAGCACACCCTCGGGAAGCCAAACAAGTTCCAATAATAGCTTTTTGCAGAGGTGAGACTCCTGCAAATGGAGGAGAGTGAAGGGAATCTAAGGTTTAGATAACCGTTAGAAACTATCACAGTGCAAAGACACTGGTCCACTTGCTTGTGCTATGTGAAATGGCCATTGGTGCTATCACACTTAATGCGGAAGTGAGAGATGTTAGCCAGAAACTAATTTTGGATGGAGAGTACCACACTTTCATCTTGTCCGTCCCTGGCTTCAGAGCAAGCGCTGTCTGCTTATCAACAAACATTGCTGTAATATCTGACTATACTAACTTTAAATCCGTTGACCTAGCCCATTCCCTCCAGTGGAGATATCCACAGACAGAGCTGGGACGGGGGAAGGGAGATGGAAGGAGCTGGGCAAATGGCAAACCGGGGGTGGGGGGGTACAGGGAGATCTCCTGGAGGATCCCCTTGTGGAATCTTCCTTGATGTAACTGGCAGAAGTTTATTTATAAACCTTGTGCCAACTTTATGGCCCTTTGTACCTTCTCTCTTCAATGGCAGCATGGCTCCATTTGAACCACAACGTCAGAGTGTTCTCCTCTGGGAACCTCTGAAGGGGGTCAGATGTGTAGGGGACCATGGATAAGGCAATGCAGCTTCAAGCCTTTCTGCTTGGGATTGGAGAGATGACACCTGTTTCTCTGGCCTCACTCTTCACTCTCCAAAGCCAATCCTGCCCCAGCCCCCTCTGTGGGTTTCCCTGGAGACTCAGGCTTGGTCTACCCTTAAAAATTAGATTAATCTAACTGCCTTGCTCAGGGCTGTGAAAAACTGTTGCACCCTGAGCAACAAATTTAGGTCAACCCAGCTCTGGTGTAGACACGGCAAGGTCAATGGAAGAATTATTTTGTCGACCTGGCTCCCGCCTCTTGGAGAGGTGGGTTAATTAGAGCAACGGAAAAACCCATGCTGTCAGTGTAGGAAGTGTCTATGCTAGAGCGGCCCAGCTGCAGCTTCCTTCCGCAGTGCATGGAGCAGAGATGCTGGGCAAATAAATAACAAACTCCTGTTTTTTCAGCCAGTTCTGCTTGGTACTAATATGATTTCAGAAAAATATCTTTGACCAGGATTCTTTTAAAATTACTACTAATCTCTGAAATCTTTGACACCATCTTCCCTGCCCCTCCCTGTGTTCCCCATCCCAACGTGGATGAGAAGCTGTTTCCTAGACTTCTCCAGTAGTCGGTTATTTGGTTTGTTCCATCCCTTACTCTCACTTCAGGGAGTTGCTGCACCATCATTAGGGCCTGATCAAGCTAGCGAATAGGAGCAGCTAACAGGAGTTTTGCGAGGGACTTCTCCTGGTGAAGGAGGACCAATTATGTGACCCTTGGGGTGAGTTTGTTCTCTGTAGTGTGTGTTTGTGGCGTGCTTGCTGCTTGACTGAAACATACCGTGTGATCTGTTTGTTTGGGGGACCATGTGCTGACCGTGTGTGTGCTGAGCCTAGTTGCCTGCTAAGCAAGGCTGAGAGCTGAGAGCTTCTTAACGAGGCTTTGACCCCTAAGCCCTTTAGCACCCATCAACCCTTAACCAGGGGGCAGGGCTACTCGGGAAGACCAGGACTTTAAAAAGCCTGCTCATAAGCGACCAGAGGAGGTGCTAACAGGGGAGTTTTACAAGGGAGTTTACAGGGAGGGAGTAGTGTATCAGGGGTAGCAGTGCTAGTCTGTGTGCACAAAAACAACAAGGAGTCCGGTGGCACCTTAAAGACTAACAGATTTATTTGTGTATAAGCTTTCGGGGGTAAAAAAGCCATCTGAAGAAGTGGGTTTTTTACTCACAAAAGCTTATGCCCAAATAAATCTGTTGGTCTTTAAGGTGCCACCAGACTCCTTGTAATGTTTTCAGGGGGGGAATGTGAGGGGGGCTAGAATTTATTTATTATTTAAACTTAAAGCCAAAACCACCCTCTGATAAAAATAAAACTTCAACAAGGGAACTAACTTCAAGAGTAAAAAGATAATGCAGGCAGAAGTCCAGCAACAGCGTGGAGCTATCCGGTTTATTGCACTCAATGCAGCATATAAGATTACCAGCCCTATGACATATGTGTGCATTTGGTGCAAGGAGCTCCTGGCCCTCAGAGACTGTGTACGGGACCAGGGTGGCTGAACTGGAAGAGCTAAAGGAGACAGAGAGATACACAGATGAGACTTTCCGGGACACAGTAGAATGTTCCCACCTCCAGTCTGACAGCCCCTGTGCTGTTGAGGAGGATGAAAGTCTCAGGAGAACAGGAGAACATCCAACTGGAGCAGAGGGAAATGATGTCATAGTTGGGACCCTCCTTCCAGATGATGTTGTGGTATCCTCTTGCCCTGAGGATACCTCTCTGGGGGAGGGAACTCCAGCCATTAGGAAGAGACAGGTATTAGTAATAGGCATTTTGATCATTAGAAACATAGATACCTGAGTTTGCAATGACCAGAATGATTGCATGGTGAGTTGCCCGCCTGGTGCGAAAGTTGCGGATCTCTAGAAACATCTAGATAGACTTATGTGTAGTTCTGGGGAGGATCCAATGGTCGTGATACATGTAGGTACCAATGACATAGGGAGGGATAGGAGAGAGGTCCTGGAGGCCAAATTTAGGCTGCTAGGTAAGAGATTGGAGTCCAGGACCTCCATGGTAGCATTCTCTGAAATGCTTCCAGTTCCATGTGCAGAGCCAGTTAGACAGGCAGAACTGCAGGGTCTTAATGTATGGATGAAACGATGGTGTAGGGAGGAGGGGTTTAGATTTATTAGGAACTGGGGAAATTTTGGGGAAAGGGGGAGCCTATACAGGAAGGATGGGCTCCATCCAAACCAAAATAGAATCAGATTGCTGGCACTTAAAATTAAAAAGGTCGTAGAGCAGTTTTAAAACTAAGCACCGGGGGAAAGCTGAAAGGTGCAGAGGAGCATGTGGTTTGGACAGAGACATCCCTTAGGGGAGGATCTATTAATGGACATACTCTATGTCCCAATAAGGAGGAGAGGATGGAAGATGATAAAATACAGGTAGGATCTGATGAGAGAGAGTCAAATGAAAAAAAGTCCCATTCATTTACATCATGTGATAGCAGACTGCTAAAAAGTGACAAGTTTTTAAAGTGCTTATATACCAATACTAGAAATCTAAATAATAAGATGGGTGAACTAGAGTGCCTCATATTAGATGGGGATATTGATATAATAGGCATCAGAGAAACTCAGTGGAATGAGGATAATTAATGGAACACAGTAATACCAGGGTACAAAATATATCGGAAGGACAGAATAGGTTGTGCTGGTGGGGGAGTGGCACTATACGTGAAAGAAAGCGTACAATCAAATGAAGTAAAAATCTTAAATGAACCAAACTGTACCATAGAATCTCTATGGATAGTAATTCCATGCTCTAATAATAAGAATATAGAAGTAGGGATATATTACCGACCACCTGACCCGGATGGGGATTGTGACTGGGAAATGCTCAGGGAGATTAGAGAGGCTATTAAAATAAAAAAAGGGGGATTTCAACTATCCCCATATTGACTGGGTACATATCATCTCAGGATGGGATGCAGAGATAAAGTTTCGTGATATCTTAAATGACTGCTTCTTGGACCAGCCAGTCCTTGAACACACAAGAGGAGAGGCAATTCTTGATTTAGTCCTAAGTGGAGCACACGGTCTGGTCCAAGAGGTGAATATAGCTGAACTACTTGGTAAAAATGACCATAATATAAATTAAATTTAACATCCCTATGGCAGAGAAAACACCACAGCAGCCCACCACGGTAGTATTTAATTTCAGAAAGGGGAACTACACAAAAATGAGGAGGTTAGTGAAACAGAAATTAAAAGGTATAGCACCAAAAGTGAAATCCCTGCAAGCTGCATGGAAACTTTTTAAAGACACCATAATAGATGCTTAACTTAAATGTCTACCCCAAATTAAAAAAAAGAGAACCATAGAAGTGCCACTGTGGCTGAACTATAAAGTAAAAGAAGCAGTGAGAGGAAAAAAGGCATCATTTAAAAAGTGGAAGATAAATCCTAGTGAGAAAAATAGAAAGGAGCAAAACTCTTGCAAATGAAGTGTAAAAATATAATTAGGAAGGTCATAAAAGAGTTTGAAGAACAGCTAGCCAAAGACTCAAAAGTAATAGCAGAAAAAAATGTAAGTACATCAGAAGCAGGAAGCCTGCTAAACAACTAGTGGGGGCACTGGATAATCGAGATGCTAAAGAAGCACTCAAAGACAATAAGGCCATTGCGGAGAAACTAAATGAATTCTTTGCATTGGTCTTCATGGCTGAGGATGTGAGGGAGATTCCCAAATCTGAGTCATTCTTTTTAGGTGACAAATCTGAGGAACTGTCCCAGATTGAGGTGTCATTAGAGGAGGTTTTGGAACAAATTGATAAACTAAACAGTAATAAGTCACCAGAACCAGATGGTATTCACCTAAGAGTTCTGAAGGAACTGAAATAATTTTATATTTTATATACACAGAGAACATGAAACAATGGGTGTTACCATACTCACTGTAACGAGAGTGATCACTTAAGGTGAGCTATTACCAGCCGGTGGCGGGGCAAAACCTTTTGTAGTGATAATCAAGGTGGGCCATTTCCAGCAGTTGACAAGAATGAGGAACGCGGGGGCGGGGGAATAAACATGGGGAAATAGTTTTACTTTGTGTAACGACCCATCCACTCCCAGTCTCTATTCAAGCCTAAGTTATTTGTGTCCAGTTTGCAAATTAATTCCAATTCAGCAGTCTCTCACTGTAGTCTGTTTCTGAAGTTTTTTTTGTTGAAGTATTGCCACTTTTAGGTCTGTAATCGAGTGACCAGAGAGATTAAAGTGTTCTCCGACTGGTTTTTGAATGTTATAATTCTTGATGTCTGATTTGTGTCCATTTATTCTTTTACATAGAGACTCCAACGAGAGACTGCTGAATTGCAATTAATTTACAAACTGGATACAATTAACTTAGGCTTGAATAGAGACTGGGAGTGGATGGGTCATTACACAAAGTAAAACTATTTCCCCATGTTTATTCCCCCGCCCCCACGTTCCTCATTCTTGTCAACTGCTGGAAATGGCCCACCTTGATTATCACTACAAAAGGTTTCGCCCCCCCACCCGCTGGTAATAGCTCACCTTAAGTGATCACTCTGGTTACAGTGTGTATGGTAACACCCATTGTTTCATGTTCTCAGTGTATATCAATCTCCCCACTGTATTTTCCACCAAATGCATCCGATGAAGTGAGCTGCAGCTCACGAAAGCTTATGCTTGAATAAATGTGTTAGTCTCTAAGGTGCCACAAGTCCCCCTTTTCTTTTTGCAGATACAGACTAACAGGGCTGCTGCTCTGAAACCTGAGGGATGAGTTACTCCGCCCCCCTCCACGCTTTGCAGTCCCTCTGCCACAGTGGCTGAGTGCGAGCGGGAGGTGGAGCAAGGCGGGGCCCTCCCTGGTGGGGGGGGGGACAGGCTCTGGCTGGGGCAATCCCAGCCCAGTCTCGCCCTGCTCTAGCAGCTGCTCACACTTTCCTCGCTGACTGGCTCTTTAAGGTCAATTTAAAACAAGACGCGCCACTTGGAGAGCGCCCAGCCAATGAAAATGGCGGATAGGGGAGATCACGTCCCCCGTGTTTCTTGGCCCGCCCGCCGGCCGAGAAGCCATTTCTCCCATTGGCTGAGGGAGCCAATTTTTAAAACGCTGAGCACCGCCCTTAGCAACCGCATTCAACCTGGCTCACTGATTGGCTGTCGACTGGCCAATCGCAAGCTGCCTCCTGCCAGGGCCGCAGTTTTCAAATCTACATTGTGCAGCAGCAGCAGCAGCAGCAGCCGTAGCTCTTGGGCGGAGGCCGGATCAGGCCGGGATCGGGGCCGGGCGCTGAGAGGCCAGGTGAGCTCCGGGCCTGGCGGGTCCCCTTCCCCCCCGCTGCCCCGCACTGCCCGGGGCGCCAGCGTCCCTCGTCCGGCGTCAACGCAGCCCGCGTTGCGCCTTCCCTCCGGCATGTGGCCCGGACAGACTTGCCCTTGTCCTTCCTGCGGCCTGCGCTTCCCCTCGGCTTGCCGCTGCCCGAGCGTCGCCTGCGAAATCGCTGTGGGGTTGGCAGGGAGCTTCGGCAGCTGCTGATTCCTCCCTCCCAGGGCCTGCAGTCCGCGGTGGGCTGACACCGAGCCGTGCTGCGGGGAAAGAGCAGTTTATAAGGCTTCAGGGTTGATTAGATTGTGTGCGCCCGCGTGCGCCAGATTCCTTTACCCTGTGCCAAAGTTCAGTGACTCCAGGAGAAGGTGCAAATTCAAATCTCTTGTGGCTGGGGGCAGTTGCATGGTCACGAGATTTGTACTGGCCTCATTCCCCTTGCTGGGTGCTGCACTAACCCTGGCTGGCTCTCCTCTGATTGGATGGTTTTATCCATAATGACAGGTTTCAGAGTAGCAGCCGTGTTAGTCTGTATTTGCAAAAAGAAAAGGAGGACTTGTGGCACCTTAGAGACTAACAAATTTATTAGAGCATAAGCTTTCGTGAGCTACAGCTCACTGCATCAGATGCATTCAGTGGAAAATACAGTGCGGAGATTTATATACACAGAGAACATGAAACAATGGGTGTTACCATACACACTGTAACCAGAGTGATCACTCTAAGTGAGCTATTGGGGGGGGGGGGGAGGAAGGGGACGGACCTTTTGTAGTGGTAATCAAAGTGGGCCATTTCCAGCAGTTGACAAGAACATTCGGGGTGGGGGGATAAACATGGGGAAATAGTTTTACTTTGTTAAAAGCAACTGCTACAAACTGGAGCAGGTACAGAGAAGGGCTACTAGGAATGGAAAACTTGTCTTATGAAAGGAGACTTAAGGAGCTTGGCTTGTTTAGCCTAACTAAAAGAAGGTTGAGGGGAGATATGCTTGCTCTCTATAAATATATCAAAGGGATAAATACAGGAGAGGGAGAGGAATTATTTCAGCTCAGCACCAATGTGGACACAAGAACAAATGGGTATAAACTGGCCACCAGGAAGTTTAGACTTGAAATCAGACGAAGGTTTTTAACCATCAGAGGAGTGAAGTTTTGGAATAGATCTTTCGCCCCCACTGCTTCCCTTGGAAGGCTATCTGGCTTTAAGATTCTACTCGATAAGTTTATGGAGGAGATGGTATGATGGGATAATGGGATTTTGGTAAGTAATTGATCTTTAAATATTCAGGGTAAATAGGCCAAATCCCCTGAGATGGGATATTAGATGGATGGGATCTGAGTTACTATAGAAAATTCTTTCCTGGGTATCTGGCTGGTGAATCTTGCCCATATGCTCAGGGTTTAGCTGATTGCCATATTTGGGGTCGGGAAGGAATTTTCCTCCAGGGCAGATTGGAGAGGCCCTGGAGGTTTTTCGCCTTCCTCTGTAGCATGGGGCATGGTTGACTGGAGGGAGGCTTCTCTGCTCCTTGAAGTCTTTGAACCATGATTTAAGGACTTCAATAGCTCAGACATGGGTGAGGTTTTTCATAGGAGTGGGTGGGTGAGATTCTGTGGCCTGCGCTGTGCAGGAGGTCGGACTAGATGATCAGAATGGTCCCTTCTGACCTTAGTATCTATGAATCTAAATGACCCATCCACTCCCAGTTTCTATTCAAGCCTAAGTTAATTGTATCCAGTTGGAAAACTAATTCCAATTCAGCAGTCTCTCATTGGAGTCTGTTTTTGAAGTTTTTTTGTTGAAGAATTGCCACTTTTAGGTCTGTAATCAAGTGACCAAAGAAATTGAATTATTCTCTGACTGGTTTTTGAATGTTATAATTCTTGACGTCTGATTTGTGTCCATTTTAATTTTTTATGTAGACTGTCCAGTTTGACCAATGTACATGGCAGAGGGGCATTGCTGGCACATGGTGGTGGATATCACATTGGTAGATGCGCAGGTGAACGAGCCTCTGATAGTGTGGCTGATGTGATTAGGCCCTATGATGGTGTCCCCGAATAGATATGTGGACACAGTTGGCAACGGGTTTTGTTGCAAGGATAGGTTCCTGGGTTAGTGGTTCTGTTCTGTGGTGTATGGTTGCTGGTGAGTATTTGCTTCAGGTTGGGGGGCTGTCTTTAAGCAAGGACTGGCCTGTCTCCCAAGATCTGTGAGAGTGATGGTCGTCCTTCAGGATAGGTTGTAGATCCTTGATGATGCATTGGAGAGGTTTAGTTAGGGGCTGAAGGTGATGGCTAGTGGCGTTCTGTTATTTTCTTTATTGGGCGTGTCCTGTAGCAGGTGACTTCTGGGTACTCTTCTGGCTCTGTCAATCTGTTTCTTCACTTCAGCATTGGCTACTGTAGTTGTAAGAATGCTTGATAGAGATCTTGACAAACACCTACAAGATCTCTATAAAATAACAGAACGCCACTAGCCGTCACCTTCAGCCCGTTATTTTCTTTGTTGGGCCAGTCCTGTAGTAGGTGACTTCTGGGTACTCTCTGGCTCTGTCAATCTGAAGGTGACTTCTGCCCTTAGGTGGCTCAGACCGGCCACTTAATGCAAAAACAAACATGCAAATAGCTACAGACCTGGACCCGGACTATGGAGCCTTTCACGTCTAGGTTGCTAGTTCACATCCAGCCTGGCAGGCAGGTGCTCAGCTGTTGTGGGGATGGGCTCGTTACAACTGCTTGAGATCTAGCTGCAGTGTCAAAATTGTTCTTGTCTCGTGCCTGGGTGGAGGGAGCGTGTCTCTGTCCAGCTCCTAGTGAGGTGGGGGGCCCACTCACAATCCATATCCATTGACACTAATGAGGCCTATTCTATGTCAAGGTTGAAGTGCATTGGCTGGGGCATTGTGAGTGGGTAGCTTGCCATGCTGGTGCCCATCTGTACCTGTTCTGTGAGTAAACAGAGGCCAATCAGTCTCCAGGGCTGATGATCCAGCTCCAAAGCCATAGAGACAGTTGCTTTGCCCTCCTGTCTTCCCCTCTCTTAAGGCAGTGAGGCCTAGTGGATAGAGCACCCAGGAGACATGGATTCTAGTCCCAGCTCTGCCATAGGATTGCTGGGTGACCTCAGGCAAGTCAGTTCACAGCCTTGTGACTCCATTTCTCCATCTCTAAAATGGTGGTAATGATGCTCCCTTCCTGGCTGTGTGATTTATGGCTGAAAATTAAGAGCTGGGTATTGGCCGGTATATATTTGCTGGGAAATGCTTTGTAACATGCTCTCTGAAAATGGCTTCTGAGCAGGAAGGGGGACCTACATATCAGGGTTCATTTGTGAAGGGGTGATGTCACAGTAGCCACTGGAGTCAATGGAAACTGTTACAGCCTAGTGCTCTCTGTAGTGACTGGGTGCGGTCTGGGCTGTATATGGGAGAACAGCAGAGCTGGTGGGAGCTTGTCTGGAAAGTCATTCTAGGCTGGGTTGTCGTCATGGCTTAGGTCTCCAGATTTGAACAAGAGGCTTTTCAGCTCCTGTAGGCGTGAGCTATCCCTGCCCTGGTCTGTTGGTTTGTGTTCCTTGGAGCTACACCAAGTGTTGGGATTGGCACTGCCAAAGGCACTGAACACATTAGGCCCTCAACATGCTGGGGTGATTTTGTCTGGCTCCCTAGCGTGAGCAGATCTCCTCTGCATCACACTGACTGGAAGACAGGTGAAGATGGGCTGCTCTAGCTTCCCAGAATGCAAGCCAATGGGGTCTCTGTTTCCCAGAGGAGGGGGTGCAAACTGCAGAGAGGAACTAGCCAGATACTCCAGCTGATAGGAGCAGCTGCAGAAGCAGCCAAGGCAGGGACCTTCAGACATCCAGAGACCTTTCTGGAGTTCTGATTGGACTACTGCTCCAACCCTCTTCCTCAGTCTCTTCATCTCCCCTTCTCCCCACACTACCACTCTAACCATCTTCTCCCCTGCCCTGTCCCCTGCACCCTCCTCACCTTCCCTTTTCTTTCCATTTAATCATGGGACTAACATGCTATTTGTTGCCATCACATGATTCACTCAGCTGGTGTGTTCTATCCCTTCCCCCTGCATAGATTATAAGCTCTTTGGAGCATGGACCTTCTGCTGTTCTGTTTATATGGCACCTAGCACAATGGAGCCCTGATCTTGGATGCTCTTTAGGCACATTAATAATATCTGCTTTCTCCCAGTCCTACCTCGCATGCCATTACTTCGGTGCAACCTCACTTCCAGCTGGGCCCTAACTGCCAGCCCCCTGGCAGAGTGATGGGAGGGAGGAAGAAGCAGAGCGGGATAGACTGAATTCTATCTGAATTGTAACTAAATATCCTATTTTGGGGGCCAGGGAGCAAAGGTCCTACAGTGAGTTTTAGATCTGGATCTTCTGCTGGACAGCTTGTCACCAGGTTTGCACTGGCCTGCTTGTGTTCCATTCATCACGTTCCCTCAGCAGCCAGCCAACCCTGAGGGAGAAGTGGCTGGGTCTCTGCAGTGCTGCAGATTAGGGTCTGCAGGGGTACATGAGTGTGTCCAAGGATTTTTTTTGGCATGCTCCCCTCCTCTGTTACCTCCCTAATGCCTGCATCTTCTTCAGCACCTCCAAAGCTCCGGATGGGTAGACTTGCCTGCAAACTGCTGCTGAAAGCCCCAACCTTTCCCACCCACCACCCCCGACAACCAAACCCACCTGCCAGCATCCTTCCTGTTGCCTCAGCACTCCTGCTACCCCATGGACAAAGGCCCTGGCCTCCTTCCCAGTCTTCAGAATGCTCCCAGTTATTTCCATAAGACCCCAGTGGTATTCGAAGAGTTAAATAGGGAGTATGCTCACCCTGGCTTGCAGGCTCCTAAGCCCTAGCAGTGGTTCTTCCCCGCCTCACATGAGAAGGCCCCCAGACTAGCTCCACTTCTGTGCCACTCGCCTTCCTCAAAGCAGTTTCACACCAGTGCAGGGGCCCAGGGAAATGCTGCCATGGAACCATGGCAGGGCAACCGTTGCTCTAAAAGGATCCTGCAGAAGCTGTTTCATCCCATTGCCTTTTCCCCATGACAATAGGGTGGTTCTTGTTGCATTGCTCCCCAATCAGAAGGTAATGGAATGGGGGTGGCCACAACCCAAGGTCCCTTGGACTGAAAACTGTGGAGAGAGGTGGCGTTGGCCTGAAGAAGCAACGGTGGCTCCAGTAGCACCTGAAAAACCAGACTGTGAGGGATGAGGCTGGGGGGGTCGGGAGGCACTGAGAGCTGTGGGAGGTGGTGGATTCTGTTTGATCTCAAAGGGCAATTCTCTGCCTGTGAGGAGTTTGCATGTATTAAAGGTTGTGTCTGAGCTGCTGCTAAAGTCCTTGGGGCAGGGGCAGAGGTTTGCAGTCACTGCTCTGTGGTCTGGATGATAACAGAGGGGAGTATGGATAGAAAATAAACCCATGTCTCCTAATGCTGCTCACTGGGTGCCCTTGGGCAAATCCTTTCCCCTCCCCATGCCTCAGTTTCCCCATCTGTGAGGTGCGGATGAAGGCTGTTTGCCTGCCTCATGAGGGAGGCTGAGGCCTTGAGTCTGTAAAGTGCATTGAGATCATTAGTCAGCGTTTTTGGGGCATCTCTCATCTCTGTGTGCTTGGGCAGAGGCTGACGGGAGAAGATGCCAGTGCCACGCAACTCCAAAACCACGGGCAGTAAACAGCTCCGGCCTGGCAAAGCAGGAGCAGTGGAAAATGCCAGACCTGAGAAGGTGAGTCTGTGGGGCTAGTAATTTCCTCCTGCCCCGCTGGGAGCTGGGGCTGTGGATACATATGGATCGCTCGCTTCAGGGTTGCAATGGGGCCTTCGCTGGTAAAGGTGCAGGCTGGTCCCTGGAGTTTGGAGGCCACAGGGAAAGGTGGCTTCTCCCTCTTCTAAGATTTGGGCCAAGATTGGTCCCAGCACTTCAGTCGTGTTAATGCTTTAAAGCTCTGAGCTGGCCCCTACAGAGCTGCAGCTTGGCCTGTTGCTCTTTGGGCAAGTCACGCAGCCTCAAACCCTATCTGTAAGCTGGGGTCTAGCCTGCCCTCACTTCCCCCCCTTAACCGGGTTTGGTGAGGCTGATACATCACTCTGCTACTGTGGCATTGTGGGGAAGACACCTATTGCAGCTGGAGCTGTGAGAATACGTGACGCTTCCAGACCCACCTCGACTGCTTTGTTCCGAAAGCTGGTATCTTTGGTGCCATGTCCCTTGCTCTGGACATGGCTGCCAAGGGAAGGGTGGCAGAGGAGCCCACGCTTGGTGAGGTTGGGTCCAGCATGCCATCTCAATGATCTGCTCTTTGCTCTAGGAGGAGAGCTGTCAAGCAAAGAGGTCCCCGTCCTCACCCCAGGGGGCACCCAAGAAGAGGTCTGCCTTCGGAGACCTCACTAACGTAAGGACACAGCACTGCTGCAGGGACTGGGGAGGAAGCTTGTGGGGGAGCTGGATGGGCAGGGTTCCTCTCTGAGCTGAATGTTTCATTTCTACCTTGTGTCCCCCCATCCTGTTGTCTGGTCTTGTATGGTGCTGACTCATGCATGGAATGGGGGGGTGGGAGACTAGGGGTCCTGATGCCTAGCCCACTGCTCTGATATAAAGACCATGCTCCCATATATTAGTCCTTACACTCTGATCTGGGAACAAACTCTTCTTCTGCATCCCAGCCCTGTGTTCTAACCACTAGACCATGCTGATGTTAACCTTAAAATATTTTCCCTGCTAAGACTGGCGGGATCAACATCCAGTGAAACTTCACAACTATCAATAGTCTGCAGGCAAACCAGGCAGCAAAGCTGTTTGTTTCGGAGGGACTAGCTCCTTTCATTGGCTGCCCTATATTGGGCGTGCTCCTACACCTTCCCAGGGGTCCTTCTAGACAGTGCATGTTGCAGTGTACTGCTTAAGGAGCATTGTGACTGAACTTCCTGCCACTGAGGGAGCTGGTCACCCCTCAGAGTGCAAAGATTGGATTTCCATCCCTGCTGGAAGCCACCTGGGTTACAAGATGGATTTTTCAGCTTGGAAAAGAGACAACCGAGGGGGGATGTGATAGAGGTCGATGAAATCATGACTGGTGTGGAGAAAGTGAAAAAGAAAGTGTTATTTACCCCTTCATGTAACACAAGAGCCAGGGCTCACCCAATGAAATTAATATGCAACAAACAAAAGGAAGTATTTCTTCCCACGATGCACAGTCAATCTGTGGAACTCCTTGTCGGGGGATGTTGTGAAGGCTAAAAAAGAAAAATAAGTTCACAGAATATAGGTCCATCAATGGCTATTAGCCAAGATGGTCAGGGATGCAACCTCATGTTCTGGGTGGCCTTAAGCCTCTGACTGCCAGAATCTGGGACTGGACAACAGGAGGTGGATCACTTGATACATTGCCCTGTTCTGTTCACTCCCTCTGAAGCACCTGGCACTTGCCACTATCAGCTAGATGGGCCATTGGTCTGACCTAGGATGGCCATTCCTATGTTCTTGTGCCATGATTGTATGGGAGATTTTATTAAGTTTCCAATATTTCCACTTTCCGTTGCTGAAAGTTCCCAGAGATTAACATGTTGTATCGCTGTGGTGACTTGTGCTGATCTCTGATCTGCGGAGAGAGTTCAGGCTCTAAACACTAAAACCCATATTTGATCCCCACAGGCCTCTTTAGAGTCAGGGCATTGGATAACAAGGTTCTTGTCCATGCTCATCCAGTCCCAGGGGGCCTCAGCAAGTACAGCTGCCAAGGACTTTAGCTTCAGCATCCCAGACCTTCAGGTCCTAAAGATGGGAGTTCTCCTTCTGTCTCCTTCTCCTACTTGGAGTCATGGGAGCAGACCTCCAGTCATTGCAAGACCCAAAACTGGTTGATCAGGAGTCTGGGAAATCAGGGTTCCACAGCACTGTAAAAACCCCATTTTGCTTAACCCCAGTTCCTGGTGCTCCTGCCTAGCCAGAGTGTGCTGAGCTCTCCTGGCACAGTGCCTTCCTGAATCCCCCCTCGGTGTTTGTCTGATTGTCATATGTTCCCCCAATGTTTGTTGCTAAGTGAAGCTTTACAGAGCTCCTGGCACCCACTGCCATGGGCAGGCTCATCTGAGTGGTGCGATGCTGGGGAGCCTGGCCAGGCTGCCCCTCTGTGTGTCGTGCTGTGTTCCCAGCATTGCCCTCTCATCTGCCAGGCTCACAAGAACCAGGCTGGCCTGAGGAAGAAGGATGCCACGAAGGCAGGTCCCAGGAAGGTGCAGAAAGGCACAGCTGCTCTGGGGGTCTTGAAGAACAATGAGATCAACTTGAAAAAGTGAGTAACGCTCTGTGAGTCAGCCCTGATGCAGCCCCAGCGCCGCCCATCCCTTGCAGCTGAGCTGGGGTCCTCGCTCTGATGGATGCGTATTTACCCTGTTATTGGAGCCGCTGTCCCTGTGGCTAGCACCATTACTGGCTCTCACAGTGCTGTCACTTTCCAGGCTGCAGCCCAAGGGGATCCTCTGGCAGAGGGTCAGTCTCCAAAGGCTTAATGTCTCTGTGTCAATGCTTCTTAGCTCTCAGGGTCTCTTGGTGGAGCTGGGGCCTCTAATGGCAGGACCCTTTGCCAGCTGGGAGGGTGAGGTGTCCTCGAAGAGGCTTTTGCCATTGGGAATGTGCTCAGCCTGTTGGCAGGCTCTGCGGACATGGCGAGCTCCCCTCCAGAGGGGAACTAGGAGGATAGTTGAGAAAATGCAGTGGGAGAAGCTGCAGGCCAGGCCAGGCCAGTCCCCCCAGTGTAAAATGGGGGGTAGAGGAACATCCCTCCATCCTGGCTGACTGATGCACAGGAGAGAGGGAAATCCTAAGGGATGTAGCTGCAGCTAAAGGCAAATAAGCTGGGATGTGGAAGGAAGGGATGTCGCTATGTGGAAAATAGTCTAATGCCATTATATACCGATGGGGCATTCTGCCCATGGATGCTGGGCAGTTATCACCCTGTCTGAAAGGAGATGGCAGACACATGGGTGTGTCTCCTTGATGAGAAGATTCAGGGTCCTGGAAAAACTCGTAGGATGAGAGATGGGAATTGTGTGCCTTGGAGAGGAGACTAATACTAGGGGATGTGAGGCGGATGTACGAAGGGAATGGTACGGAGGGGACAGATGGGAGATCCTTGTCATCCTAACACAAGGACAAGGGGATTTCAATGGAATTGAAAGCCATTCCATACAAAACTGCTAAAGGAAAATGCCTTTTACATACAGTGGCCTGTGGAACTCTGTCACAAGATCTAATATAGGCCAAAAGCTTAGTGGGAATTCAAGGAAAGTTTGGGTGTTGATGTGGATAACGGGAACCTTCATGGTGGTGATAGACAAGATAAAATATTGACAGGGCTGTAATGCCTTCTGCTTCAGGGTATCAGCCAGTCATGGACAGGGAAGACATTTCCCTCATGGGCAGGTGTCTTTGTTCACTTGGGGGGTTTCTTGCCTTGCCTCTGAATCAGCTATTACAGGGTGCTATTGGAGAGGGGATCCAGGGCTCCTGGACCCTGGTCTGATGTGATCTGGCGTTTCCTGGGGCACTGGATGACCAACACCCCCCAATCCCTTCCTGAGATCTAGAGCCAGAGACTCCCCAGGCTGCCCCTGAGCCTGGCCTCTTGCAGTGTCTGACCCACTCTTGACTGCTTCTGTTAGGGCAACAAGGAAAACGCCCCCGGCTGAGGCGTCTGCTGAGCCCAAACTGGTTCCCAAGAATGACCCAGTGCTGGAGGAGCCAGCACCCATGCAGGTCAGTGGAATTGGGTGTCCACTGCCAACCTAGTGGCCCCTGGGAGGGCAATAGGCGTGAGCAGCACATGGGGCTCAGTTGGTATTCTGGCATTGCATTCCTCAAAGGAGGCAAGTGTCCACGCCTCACCCTGTCCCAGAGGGCGCTTGTTCACCTCTTCCTGGGGATACCGGAACACTGCCTGCAATTGCTGCCTCAACTGCTCACCCTGTAGGGGGACTGAGCCTCGGACCCTGTCCGTCTGCGTGCGTGAAGCCAAGCCACACCTTGCCCCCTCCCCAGCTGCAGGGCTACACAGATGGGATCTGGGGGCTAATTTCCCCTGAACGCTGTGTGGGGGCAGGTCTGCTCCCTGCAGGCCACATAGGCAAACTGCTCCAGAAAAGTCCCGCCAGGTGAGCTGGGAGAGCAGCACGAGAGGTGTTGCAGAGCAGGACAAAGTGCAGTGACAGGGCATGCAGCGCCTGCTGTGTTCCAGGCCGGGGTTCCCACATAGCTGTGGACGCTCCTCTGCTAGCTGAGAGGTGCGTTGGCAAAGCAGTCT
Source organism: Dermochelys coriacea (assembly GCF_009764565.3). Lineage (NCBI taxonomy): Eukaryota > Metazoa > Chordata > Testudines > Dermochelyidae > Dermochelys > Dermochelys coriacea. The sequence goes on from NC_050076.1 coordinate 59,805,184, forward strand.
GGGGCCGGCAGCCCAGTGCCTGACCAGCCATCGGTCTTACTGCCTCGTTGTCACAAGCACACGGGACTCATCTCTCGAGATACCTCTGGGACACCAGAGCTATCCCCCAGCCCTCTCTCCTTCCCTGCAGGCGCCTGTCATTGAGGACATTGACAAGGAGCAGCTGGGAGACGCTTATGCCAGCGCCGAGTACGCCAAGGAGATCTTCCATTACATGAAGGAGAGAGAGGTGTGTGGTGCTTGGGGAGGGCACAGGGATCTCAGCTTTGCCCTTCTCTCCTTCTTCCTCTGCTGGACTGGCCCAGCCTCTCAGAGCTCGCTGGCTCGATGCCCTGGGGATGCCAGGCTGGCTCCAGCGGGCATCAGGCACAGGAAGGAGCTAGAATGCCAGGCTGAGGCCCCTAGGGTCTGAAAGTCCCATTGTCTCCAGAGAAGAGAGTGCAGCCCCCTCCAATGCATTTGTCTTCCACATTTCAGGGCATTGCAGATGGGGGGCTGGTGCATTGGGAGGGCAGGCGGGTTGTGCCTTAGCATTTGAAGCATAAAGCTTGATTTCCAAAAGCCCTTGACTCATGTCCTGGCTGGCTTGGCTCAGCCTTTCACTCTTTCCAAAAGGGCAAACTAGCTCCAGGCAACCTGTTGCATACAGCTCTCTGTTTCCCCCTGCCCGCTCCATGCAGCCTCCCTAGAGCTCAGGGCTCTCCTGGCAGGAGGCTGGCTAGTCCTGGGCAGGGTGATTGGTTCCACTTGGCTGACTGCCACTCTGTCCATGGCAGTGAATTTCCCTGAGAAACCCTGGGCAGGCCATTGTGGCCATTTCCCCTCTGGCCGTACTGCTCGCTGGCCCAGCGGGGCAAGCAGGCTGGGCTCCTAGCTCACCTTTGCATGGTAAAGCCCAGTTACTGCTGCTCTCCTTGCAGCACTGTCTGTGCGGATGGCACCTTCTGGCAGCAACTGTCCCTCCAGCCACTAATCCCTGCTGGGGGCCATGGGTGCCCCTTTCCTTGATGTAGCAGGGCTGGCTGGCCCCAGGAGGGATGAGCAGCGTGGGGTAGGATCAGCTAGGCTCTGACATCCAGCCCATCACGAGAGTTGGGGCCATTGCAGAGACAAAACTGGGCTTGGACAGGGGGTGGGACGCTCCTATGTCAACAGTGGTGCCTAGGGCCTGTCCCAGGGAGGCCCTGCCATGACAGTGGCAGCTCCTGGCTATGGTGCCATGGAGAGGGCTTAGCAGCCTGCCTGCAGGAGGGCAGGGCCATGGACTCGGCCTCTCCAGGCCCCTACCCACATACTGCAGTAGGTGGGCTTCATTCACTAACAGCCTCTCTGCGGCTCCCTTGGCAGGAGAAGTTCTTGCTCCCAAACTACATGGAGAAGCAGTACGACATCAGCAGGGACATGAGAGCCATTCTGGTGGACTGGATGGTGGAGGTCCAGGTGCGCACCTGGGTTCCTTTGGGGGGAGGGAGAGTATGAGTTGCCAGGAGAGCGCCAGTGTGTGCACAGTGTCTGTTTGTAACACAAACCCCACCCAGCTAGAGGTGGGGCAGACCAGCCCTCCTTCCCCTGTGGGCTTGAGCAGGAGCCACGTGGAGGAGAGAAATCCCTCCCCCCTACCCCGACATGGCTCGGCTGCACGCAGCCGTGAACCTAGCTTGTGACGGGGGTGAAAGGGCTGTGAGTGGAGAAGGGATTGCAGAAAGGGAGCTGCAGGCCAGGGGGAGGAAGCCGCTTACCGTGTTTCCACACAGTCATTGGGAGGGGCCGGTTACCTCGTGGAGACGCTGGCCCTGACTCTCCTCTGTACGTATGTCAGGAGCCAGTCCTGGAGTCTGGAGAGAGGAGGAACAGCCTGGTGAGTCAGACAAGTGGAGCACTTGGGGTGGGCAGCCTGGGGCAAAGTAGCAGACGCGACCTTCACCCCTGGGCTGGGAATGGGAAGCATTTTCCCCTGGCTTCTAAAACAAGTCCCAGACTGCATGAGGGCAAGTCTTGGGAGCAGAGCAGTGAGGGGCACTGTTGCCCCCTGCCCTGAGTCTGTTGCATGGGGCGCTCGGCTGCAGAGGGCAGCTTGGGAACGTAGCAAACCCTGAGTGCCTGCACCCAGTGTCAGTCACACTGGCTGGCATGTGCCATTCCATCTGTCTCTCCCCCAGGAGAACTTTGAGCTGAACCATGAGACGCTGTACCTGGCGGTGAAGCTGGTGGATCACTACCTGGTGGAGGTGGTGAGCATGAGGGACAAGCTGCAGCTCATCGGTTCCACGGCCATCCTCATCGCTTCCAAGTTTGAGGTGACCCAGCTCTGGCCTGGGCAGACCCTGCGGGGTGTCGGGGGCAGCCTGGCTTGTAGGCAGAGGGTAACACATCCCTGTGGCCTGCCCCTTGGAACACACTGTGTGGCTGGGTAACCTTGGCTCCAGATCCCTTCCAAACATGGCTAATGGGCCCTTCATGCCAGGCTCAGAGGGGAACACACATGGAGCATGCCGTGCAGTCACATCATAGCCCCCCACTCAGCTCGTGTGGCTAAGGCCACGGTACAACAATTGGCTGTTGCTGCTCGAAAGGCCCCAGTGCCGGAATAGCCATGAGGGGGTGGGCAGGCTGGGATCAAGGGAGTAGTGGGCTGGAATTCACCCCTTGGGTCCTAGTTAGCCCTTAGACAGATCCTACTGGTTAGCATCTCACCTTTAACACAAATCCCTGAGAGCGTGTGCTGGTGTGAACGGGGCTGTACCAGCAAAGAGGGAAAGATCAGGCAGTTGGAACATTCCAAATGCTAAAGCTGCTCCATGAATTTGGACCTTGGTGCACATCCTAATGCTAAAGCTGCCCCATGAATTTGGACCTTGGCACACATCCTATGGACTGAGTGTGCTGCGATAGCCACCACTGAGCAACTAACCTTAACAAGGGAGGAAGGGCTGCATGGATTGCTCCGTAGCATGGCGGCAATAATGTTACGCCTGACTTGAGAGCGTTGGAGCCATGACGCAGGATTAACTTGAGTTTTTATGTTTAATTTCCTAGCTGAAGGAGGAAACAGGAAGTGGGGGGGGGGAGTCCCAGGGAGAGAATGCTGCCATTGGTGACAGGGCTGATGTGCTTTTTGATCCCACAAATGCTGGTTAAAGCATTCCAATGCACTGTGCTTGGGAATGGAGCCTAGCTGTTCCAGTAACTGGCAGTTTCTTGGGACACCATCCACATCCTATTCTGTAGCCAAAAATCAAACCAAGCCGGAGAGATGTTCTCCCCCCCCCCACCCCCCTTCCCATCATCACCACCTTGGTATTATAGTAGAAATCCCCAGCCTGAAAGGTGAAAGTCTGGGCAAGTTACCCAGGTGGGGAGACTGGGAAATTTTTGACCAGCCCTACCCCTATCAAAATCTTGATTGATTTATCCAAATCTGCTGCAGTGCCTTGTGGGAATTGTTGGTGGGTTGTCTCCTGCTGGATTTTCTGCTATGGTCTAGCTCCCTGGTTGGACTACATCTCCCATGATGCACTGCCTCCCCTTTCTAAGAGGGGAAACTTTGGGGCATCTTGCAAGATGTCGAGCCCACCCTATAGAGGAGAACAGAAGCATGAGGCACCTGAACTCCCATGAGGCACTGCAACAGCATTTCCCAAATAAAATCTTTTGATTTTGAATTTTTTCTGAAAATGTTTCCTATGGAAAACTTAGATGAAAGTGAAGCATTCTGCATCGGCTTGCCCCATCTTCAATGTGCATCAATACTTGGTGCCACCTGCAATGATCATTTGGCCTACCACTGAAATGCAGTCACCTCTGGAACAGTGGTGGCTGTTCAAAAGCAGCAATACAGAGCAGTTCTGGAGAGGTGTTATCCCATTTGTGACTGCAGGGATGTCCCTTGGGGGGGCAGCATGGCCTCATCCAAGTTGAACTCCAGCCGGAACACCAGGGTTCACATCTCAGAAAGTGCCAGTGTGTTTTTAAATAAAAGAAAAGGAGTACTTGTGGCACCTTAGAGACTAACAAATTTATTAGAGCAAATTTATTAGAGCATAAGCATCCGATGAAGTGAGCTGTAGCTCACGAAAGCTTATGCTCTAATAAATTTGTTAGTCTCTAAGGTGCCACAAGTACTCCTTTTCTTTTTGCGAATACAGACTAACACGGCTGCTACTCTGAAACCAGTGTGTTTTTAGAGAGCCAGAAGGGAAATCTTCCAAAAAGTGGATAAAGGGATTGGGAGCCAAGTCCACTGAAAGTGAATGGGATTCGTGCTCCAAGTTCACCTAGGTGCTTCTGAAAATCTCACCCTGAGGGGGTCAGGGTTTTAGTTTAGCCCTCGCCAGGCAGCTCAGCACAGCGCCCCCTAGGGACTGGGGCAGCCTAGGTGTAGGTGGGGCTGAGCGTTCTTGTGGCTGTTCCCCTTTAGGAGCGCTGCCCCCCATGTGTGGACGATTTCCTCTACATCTGTGATGACGCCTACAAGAGGGAGGAGCTGATTGCCATGGAGATGAGTATCCTCCGCACGCTGAAGTTCGACATCAACATTCCCATCCCGTATCGCTTTCTGCGGAGGTTTGCCAAGGTGGGGCCTCATTTCTGCCCCTAGCAGGGGATGTGGGTGGTCACAGCTAGAGGCTGGCAGGTAACCTTGATGACACGCTCCCCAACCAGCCAGGTGTCACAAGCACATTGCGCTGCTGGTGGGGAAATGAGCACAACATAGGCATAAAGTGCTCTCATTCATGCTGTCAGCATCGTGCCTATGAGGGGGTGGCGCCCAGGGGACAGCAAAGGCTGCTCCTTTGCCGGAAGGAAAATGCTAGCTCGTCTGAGGGGCTGTAACCAGCAAACAAGCTCTCTCCCTTCTCTCCATCCCCCGGATCCTATCGCTCCTGCCAAAACCTGCCATCCCTTTTCGCCCCGCAATGTCCTGGAGGAAAGTCCTGGCTCGGGGCACTGAGGGGAGCAGAGTGGGATGTCCTGTGCCATGCCAGGAGCAGCAATGTCTCTTTCTCCGCCATCTGTTTGCTTTTTGGTCCATGCAGGCCTGGCCATCTCAGTCATGTGGAAGTGCTGGCTGGCTCCCCTGCCTAGTGGTGCCCCCTGCTCTGCCCGACACACCCACAGCAGGAAGCTCTCTTCCGTCCAGGGAGGGGAATCAAGTGCTGGCTTGGCTGTGAGCTCCAGAAGGGACCGGAGCATTTGGCACTCAGGGTGGGAGACGAGCAGGCGTCCAGGCCTGGATGCCAGAGGCTCCTCCATGGAGAGGTCTGGATCTGGCTTGGCCTGGCATGGGGAGCCAGACAGTTGGTCCAGTCTCAGCTGTTTGGCTTAAGTGACCTGGCCAGGCAGCCAGGCTGGCTCACTCAGTGACTCTCCCCTTGGGTCACGGGGTGCCTGTGTTCCAGGGTACCCTGAACCCATCCCCCTTCCTCATCCCCGTGCTGAGCACCAACGGGGCCCTTACTGCAGTGAGCTGGCAGTTATCTGCTGTGTGGGACCACCTGCCTCTCCCATGCAGCCAGCGTTGAGCAGGGCTCTCCAGTGCAGACAGTGTGCTCCCCCATGACCATGCCCGCCCTGGCTCTGGGGGCACCTAGGGGAGGCATCTCCCCTTCACCAAGTGCTTAGCAGGGAGGTCTCACCGCAGCTCCTTCCCCTCCCACGGTCCCAGTGCGCTCACGCCAGCATGGAGACACTGACCCTGGCCCGCTTCATCTGTGAGATGACCTTGCCGGAGTACGACTACGTCCAGGAGAGCGCCTCCAAGCTGGCCGCAAGCTGCCTACTCCTGGCGCTTAAGATGAAGAGCCTTGGCGGATGGGTGAGTGCCCTGCCCTCCTGGCCCTTCCCCATACCAGGCTGTCCAGATTAGCTCCACTGGCCCCAAGGGGCAGGAAGCTGCCCGGAATGGCTTCCCCTTTGGCTGCTGTTGCTGGCTCTCCAGCCAGACGACATTGCTAGTTTCCCCCAGGGACAAGTCGCTAGTCTCTGTTCCTAGGTGTGGATGCTGTCCTGGAGCCACTGGGAACGTGGCTGCAGGAGGGCTGGTCCCAGATCCTGCAGTCTGCAGGGATCCCACAGCCTTGAGCTACTGATGCCCCTTCAATCCTGGATGGGCAGGGAAGCCCCACCCCTTCCACTTCTCCTTTGGTCCTGCCTCTAATAGCTAGCTACATGTGAGCCTGTGGGGCCCAAGTTCCTGACCCTGTTGAGTCCCACACCTGCTCTCCAGCTCCCCCCTTCCAGAGGGTGCAGAGCCTGGGGTAGGGGCAGCTGTACTGGGCAGGCCTTGGTACCTTCAGGGGGAGTTAAAGAAGGGGGTAGCTCACCGTACTCTCCCAGCCGGGCCCTCGGCAGCCTCAGGAGTGGGGTTTGCGCTACCTTCTCATCCTCCATAGCTGGCCCGATAGGCAAGGGGAGAAGGATGTGACATTCTTGTCCAATGCTTTCTGCCTGGCAGCTGACTCTGGTGCTTGGCTACTCCCTCCTTTGGCCACAGTGTCCCTGTTTGTAGATGGCCACATGCACAGAGGCCATTGCTTTGACTCTGGGTGGGAACCTGACTGGGCCTGTCTCTGCTCCTTTCTCTCCACCATGAGAAGGCAAACTCAGCTGTTATGTAAATTAGACCACTGATCCATGTCCTGTCTCCACTGGAGTCTGGCCAAGCAGCTGTTATAGGGTCAGGGCATCCCAGGGGTCAGATCTATCTCAGTGTCCTGGAAGAAGCAGTGTGGGGTGTATCAGCAATGGCGCTGGACCAGGCTCTGAGTCTCTGTAACACATTGCAGAGCCCCACGCTGGAGTATTACAGCGGATACAGCTCTCATGAGCTCCATCTGCTGGTGAAGAGGCTGAACTTCCTGCTGACCTACCAGCATGATGACAAGTTAAAGGCAGTGCGCACGAAGTACTCCCACCGGTGAGTGGACTCTCCTTGCGGCGGTGTGTTTGTGGTGCATCTGATGGGCTGGGGGCCAGGAGAGTTCTTCCACTGGTCAGCAGGGGGCGCTGCACTGGGCATGTCACCTGCCTGGGCAGCCTGGGGCAGGAGCTGTAAAGCTGTTGCCTGATCTCAATGCCCTGCTGCTTTGGCCCCAGTGCAGTGTCGGCTTCCAAGGGACCATTGTGATCACCTTGTCTGACCTCTGGCCAGCGCTCTGCAAAAGAACGTTGATCTGCAGAACCGCAAGGGTTGGCTGCCCCCAGTCGCTCTGAACTTTGTCTCTTTTTAGAGCTAACTGTGGCTTCTGACAGCCTGGGCCTGCTGCATCGAGGGTGGGGGAGCAACTGAGCCACCTGGGCTGGCTAGCTGCAGTCTGGCAGAGGCTGGCCCAGCAGGAGCTCTCTGTACTACAGCTAAAGGCCTACCTGCATTCCACAATCTGTCAGTGCTCTAAGGGGTCCTCCCTGGACTGTGGCTGCTGCAGGGGCAGAGCCAGCAAAACTGCCCTGCACACTGGAGCCATGGGCCACCCTGGCCTGGAACGTATGCCGCAGGCCTCTGCTGGAGGAGGGGCAGGGGTAGCACCTGAAAGGGAGAGGACCTGTAAAGAGAGAGAAATTTGCCCTTTGCTCTGTGTAAAAGGGGCCTGGAAGGCTTGTACGCTAGGAGCTCGGGTCCCATGGGCCTGGAAGGCTTGTACGCTAGGAGCTCGGGTCCCATGTGCCCAGAAGGACTCCATGGTGACTGGAGACGCGCTGACAGGGACAGGGCATGGGGGTGGGGTTGCTCGACTGAGCACCTCATGCTGATTTAATGCCAATACTTAATGAACTCTTTGGAGAAAGGAATCCTTTGCTAATGACCACAGTCATTTGGCTGGGGCCCAGTGCCCCAGCAGACTTCCCTCAGGTTGGCTGGAGCCCCCGTACCCTGTCCTGTGCTGTGTGCCTCTGCCGGGTGTGCCGCACTAACAGGCCCATGTCACCTTTTCAGAGTCTTCTTCGAAGTGGCCAAGAGTGCTCCCATGGATATGCTGAAGTTGGAGGTGGCTCTGAAGAGCTAGCCCAGGAGATGGGGTGAACAGCCCTCCTGAGGGCTGGCAGCCCTGCCCTGGCTAGGAGGGGTGCCCGGCCCGTGTGTAATATCCTGTACATAGAGATTCGCTCCCTTGGCCCAGACGGGTCTGTACATAGTTTTTTTTTTTTTATGTTAAAGGGGGGAAAAGATGTAGGAAGCGTTGTTGGGGGACTAAACACATGGAAAACAAGTCAATAAAATATTGTGTATCTGTCCCGCCTGGCAGTCTGTTTAGTATTCCCAGCCCAGCAGTGGCGTGAGGTCAGGGCCCCTTGCTGTACAGATACCTGGCAAGATGCTCCCTGCCCCCAAGGAACTTGCAGAGGAAATACAGGCCAAAGGCTGGGAGAGGTGATGTGTGGCCCACGGTCACACAGCTGAGTGGTGTGCTGGGGGAGGGTTAGCAGGGTTGTTTCTTTGAGGTTTGCTGGGGTAGCACCTGGCCTCCTCTTGTCTATTGTGCTAGTCTTTGCTGCACAACCTCAGGAACTTACAGCCACAGTGGGGTTCTTCCTGACCCTGCTTCCTGCATCTGAAGCGCCAATAGATGACTTCTTTCTGGCTGGGTCTTGTATCCCAACCGCTGGTTCCGAGCTATCTGGATGTACCTGTGATTGCCACATGGCATCAGTGGGCGCTAGATGGTAGCACTTTGCAAGCTGTGTGCTGAATGGCAACCCTGCAAACTAGGAGAGAGTCTTAAAATGACTCTTCCTCCTTGTGCCAGTATCAGTGAGTCCAATGGATGCTGAGATACTCCTGAAAACCCTGGGAGGTTCCGCAGGTGCCTGAATTTGGCCTCCAGAATCATTATGGATGAAGAAGCCAGCTTGATGCTCAGATCACAGGGGAAGTAAGGAAAAAAACCCCATGGCATTAAATCATTGTGGAGTTACTGTGGCACATGAGAAATGGGGCCATTTGATTTTAGGCAAAAGCACACCTAAGCATAAAGGCATACTGGGTCAGACAAATGGTCCATCTAGCTCAGTATCCAGTTTTCCAACAGTGGCCAATGCCAGGTGCTTCAAAGGGAATGAACAGTGCAGTTCTTGAGCGATCCATACCCTGTCATCCAGTCCCAGCTTCTAGCAGTCAGAGGCTTAGGGACACCAGAGCATGGCGTCTGTCTTGGCTAATAGCCATTGATGGATGTATCCTCCATGAACTTATCTAGTTTGTTTTTTTTTTTGTTTTTTTTTTTTTGAACTCATTTATACTTCTGGCCTTCACAACATCCCCTGGTGGCGAGTTCCACAGGTTGACTGTGTGGTTCTGTGAAGAAATACTTCCTTTTGTTTGTTTTTAAACCTGGGGCCTATTAATTTCATCAGGTGACCCCTAGCGCTTCCTTATTCACTGTCTCCATACCGGTCATGATTTTATAGACCTCTCTCATATCCCCCCACTATTCATCTCTTTTCGAAGATGAACAGTCCCAGTCTTTTTGATCTCTCCTCATACGGAAGCTGTTCCATACCCCTGATCCTTTTTGTTGCCCCTCTCTGCACTTTTTCCCAATTCTAAAATATCTTGGGGTTTTTTGAGGTGGGGTGACCAGAACTGCACCCAGTATGCAAGGTGTGAGCATACCATGGATTTATGTAATGGCATTATATTTTCTATATTTATCCTTTTCCTAATGGTTCCTAACATGCTGTTTAGCTTTTGTTTGTTTGTTTGCTGCTGCACATTGAGCACAAGATTTCAGAGAGCTACCCATGATGACTCCAAGATCTTTCTTGAATGGTAACAGCTAATTTAGACCCCATCATTTTGTATGGATAGTTTGGATTATGTTTTCCAATGTGCATTACTCTACACTTATCAACACTGAATTTCAGCTGCCATTTTTTTTGCCCAGTCACTCAGTTTTGTGAAATCCCTTTGTAATTCTTTGCCGTCAGCTTTGGATATCTTGAGTAATTTTATATCTGCAAGCTTTGCCACCTTACTATTTGCCCCCTTTTCCAAATCATTTATGAATATGTTGAACAGCACAAGTCCTGATACAGATCCTTGGGGGACCCTGCTATTTACCTCTTGCCACTCTGAAAACTGACAATTTAGTCCTACCCTTTGTATCTTTTAACCAGTTGATGAGAGGAGCTTCCCTCTTATCCCATGACTGCTTACTTAGCTCAAGTGTCTTTGGTAAGAGACCTTGTCAAAGGCTTTCTGAAACTCCAAGTACGCTATAGCCAGTAGATCACCCTTGTCTCTGTTTCCTGACACCCTCAAAGAATTCTAATAGTGGCATGAGTTTCCTTTACAAAAGCTGGGTTGACTCTTCCCCACCATATTGTATTAATCCATGTGCCTCATAATTCCACTCTTTACTATAGTTTCAGCCAATTTGCCTGGTCCTGTAGTTACTTACTAGCCTGTACTGTACTGTGTCACCTGTGGGCCCTTTTCTAAAATATGGCATCATATTAGCTATCCTCATCATGTGTTAGAGGCTGATTTAGGTGATAGGTTGCAAACCACAGTTAGTAGTTCTGCAGTTTCATATTTGAGTGCCTGCAGAACTCTTGAGTGAATACCAGTTGGTCCTGGTGACTTCTTATTTCTAAATTTCTATTTGTTCCAAAACCTCCTGTAATGACGCTTCAATCTGGGACAATTCCTCAGATTTGTCACCTAAAATGAATGTCCTGGGATGGGAATCACCCTCACAACCTCTGCCTGTCCCTTTAGAGCATCATGGGCAGTGCTGACTGCTGGTGTATTCAATGTTTTTGTCAAGATCCAATTTCTTGGTCAAGATCTAGCCAGAGTCCAGACTCCAGAGAAGAAAATAATAAAGATTTTTGGGGTCCATTCAAAAACATGTAGAGTCATAGACTTTAAGGTCAGAAGGGACCATTATGATCGTCTAGTCTGACCTCCTACACAACGCAGGCCATAGAATCTCACCCACCCACTCCTGTAATGAACCCCTAACCTGTCTGAGCTATTGAAGTCCTCAAATCGTGGTTTAAAGACTTCAAAGTGCAGAAAATCCTCCAGCAAGTGACCTGTGCCCCATGCTGTAGAGGAAGGTTAAAAACCCCCAGGGCCTCTGCCAATCTGCCTTGGAGGAAAATTCATTCCTGTCCCCAAATATGGCGATCAGCTAAACCCTGAGCATGTGGGCAAGACTCACCAGCCAGACACCCAGGAAAGAATTCTCTGTAATAACTTGGATCCCACCACATCTAACCTCACATCACAAGCCATTGGGCATATTTACTGCTAATACTCAAAGATCAATTAATTGCCAAAATTAGGCTATCCCATCTCATCATACCCCTCCATAAACTTATCAAGCTTAGTCTTGAAGCCAGATATGTCTTTTGCCCCCACTGCTCCCCTTGGAAGGCTGTTCCAGAACTTCACTCCTTTGATGGTTAGAAACCTTTGTCTAATTTCAAGTCTAAACTTCCTGATGGCCAGGTTATATCCATTTGTTCTTGTGTCCACATTGGTACTGAGCTTAAATAATTCCTCTCCCTCTCTGGTATTTATATCTCTGATATATTTATAGAGAGCAATCATATCTTCCCCTCAGCCTTCTTTTGGTTAGGCTAAACAAGCCAAGCTCTTTGAGTCTCCTTTCATAAGACAGGTTTCCATTCCTCGGATCATCCTAGTGATCATCCTTCTCTGTACCTGTTCCAGTTTGAATTCATCCTTAAACATGGGAGACCAGAACTGCACACAGTATTCCAGATGAGGTCTCACCAGTGCCTTGTATAATGTTACTAACACCTCCTTATCTCTACTGGAAGTACCTCGCCTGATGCATCCCAAGACTGTTAGCTTTTTCATTGGCCATATCACATTGCCAGCTCATAGTCATCCTGTGATCAACCAATATTCCGAGGTTCTTCTCCTCTCTGTTACTTCCAAGTGATGAGTCCCCAGTTTATAACAAAAATTCTTGTTGTTAATCCCTAAATGCATGACCTTGCACTTTTCACTATTAATTTTCATCCTATTACTATTACTCCAGTTTACAAGGTCATCCAGATCTTCCTGTATGATATCCCGGTCCTTATCTGTATTGGTAATACCTCCCAGCTTTGCCTCATCTTCAAACTTTATTAGCACACTCCCACTTTTTGTGCCAAGGTCAGTAATAAAAAGATTGGTCCCCGATCCCTGAGGAACTCCATTAGTAACCTCCCTCCAGCCTGACAGTTCACCTTTCAGTATGACCCATTGTAGTCTCCCCTTTAACCAGTTCCTTATCCACCTTTCAGTTTTCATATCCACCCCATCTTTTCCAATTTAACTAATTCCCCATGTGGAACCGTATCAAATGCCTTACTGAAATCGAGGTAAATTAGATCCACTGCCTTTCCTTTGTCTAAAAAATTTGTTTTCTCAAAGAAGGAGATCAGGTTGGTTTGGCATAATCTACCTTTTCTAAAACCATATTGTGTTTTGTCCCAATTACCATTGACCTCAATGTCCTTAACTACTTTCTCCTTCAAATTTTTTTCCAAGACCATGCATACTACAGATGTCAAACTAACAGGCCTGTAGTTACCTGGTTCACTTTTTTTTCCTCTTTCTTAAAAATAGGAACTATGTTAGCAATTCTTCAGTCATACAGTACAATCCCTGAGTTTACAGATTAATTAAAAATTCTTGCTATGGGCTTGCAATTTCATGTGCCAGTTCCTTTAATATTCTTGGATGAAGATTATCTGAGCCCCCCGATTTAGTCCCATTAAGCTGTTCGAGTTTGGCTTCTACTTCGGATGTGGTAATATCTACCTCCTGGTAATATCTACCTCCATATCCTCATTCCCATTTGTCATCCTACCATTATCCCTAAGTTCCTCGTTAAAGATTGAGGCAAAGTATTTGTTTTGATATTGGACCATGCCTAGATAATCCTTAACCTCCACTCCACCCTCAGTGTTTAGCGGTCATACTTCTTCTCTTTGTTTTCTTCTTATTTATGTGGCTATAGAACCTTTTTACTATTGGTTTTAATTCACTTTGCAAGGTCCAACTCTTCATGGCTTTTGGCCTTTCTCACTTTATCCCTACGTGTTCTGACCTCAATAAGGTAGCTTTCCTTGCTGATCCCTCCCATCTTCCACTCCTTGTGTGCTTTCTGCTTTTTCTTAATCACCTCTCTGAGATGCTTGCTCATCCAGCTTGGTCTACAACTCCTGCCTATGAATTTTTTCCCCTTTCTTGGGATTCAGGCTTCTGAAACTTTGATTTGAAGTAATTCCAGGCCTCCTCCACCTTTAGATCCACAAGTTCTTCAGTCCAATCCACTTCTTTAACTAATTTCCTTAATTTTTTAAAGTTAGCCCTTTTGAAATTTAAAAACCCTAGTCACAGATCTATTTTTGTTTATCCTTCCATTTAGTTTAAATTGAATTAGCTCATGACCGCTCGAACCAAGGTAGTCCCTTTCAACCATTTCTTCTATGAGGTCTTCACTGCTCACCAAAACCAAATCTAAAATGGCATCCCCTTTTGTTAGTTCAGCAACTACTTGGTGAAGGAATCCATCAGCTATCGCATCCAGGAAAATCTGAGCCCTATTATTATTACTAGCACTTGTCCTCCAGTCTATATCTGGGAAGTTAAAGTCTCCCATGATCACACAATTCCCATTAGTATTTACTTCATTAAAAACATTAGAGGGCTCTATCCATATCCACATCGGATCCCGGTGGTCTATAGCACACCCCAAGCACTATCCCAGGGGAGGATCTAGTAGCTTTCTTCCCCAATGTGATTTTTGCCCAGACAAACTCTTATCCTTTCCATCACTTCTTATTTCTTTACAGTCTACCTCATCATTGATATACAATACTACTCCACCACCTTTGCCTTTATTTCTGTCTTTCCTAAACACCACATACCCTTCCATACCTGTACTCCAGTCATGACTACTATTCCACCATGTTTCTGTTATCCCTATAATATCTGGTTTCACTTCCTGTACTAGTAGCTCTAGTTCCTCCATTTTGTTACCTAGGCTCCTCGCATTGGTGTACAAACATCTTAATTTTTGCTGTTTGGCTTCACTCACATTCTTTACTCAATTTACACACAGACATTCTACCGCCAGTATCACCTATTAGACTGGTTTTAGAGTAGCAGCCGTGTTAGTCTGTATTCACAAAAAGAAAAGGAGAACTTGTGGCACCTTAGAGACTAACAAATTTATTTGAGCATAAGCTTTCGTGAGCTACAGCTCACTTCATCAGAATGCATCCGATTTTAGTCTCTAAGGTGCCACAAGTACTTTTTTTTTTTTAACCTATTAGACTGGTATCCAAACTGCCCTTCCTCCTTCTATCCATTCTCCTACCCACGGCTGTATCCTTTCTTACTTCGTTTTCTTCCCTCTAAATGTTAAAATCCGCCATGGAGATTACCTGAGCATCTCCCCCAAATTCCTAGTTTAAAGCTCTCTTAATCAGTTGTGCCAGCCTCCATCCTAGAAGTCTATTTCCCTCCCTACTCAGGTGAAGTCCATCCTGAGAGAACAGTCCTCTGTCCATGAATGCCTCCCAGTGGCCATACATCCCAAAGCCCTACTTATAGCACCACTGCCTGAGCCAGCTGTTGATCATCATCATCTTGTCACACCTTTTGTTGCCCTTCCCTAGGCACAGGCAGAATCCCACTGAAGATCACCTGAGCCTCGATTTCCTTAAGCGTCTTCCCCAGCCTGGCATAGTCTCCCTTGATGCGTTCCAGCGAGAATCTAGCCATATCATTTGTTCCCACATGAAGGACAATCAGTGGATTCTTTCCTGCTCCCATTAGAATCCTCTTCAGCCTCAGGTCCACATGCTATATTTTAGCGCCCAGCAGATAGCACACTCTTCTTTTCTCTGGATCAGCTTTGGTGATAGACCTGTCTATTCTTATCAGTAAGGAGTCCCCAATCATGTAGACCTGCCTTTTCCTGGTGATGGTGCGATTCTCCGGTCTATCCCGTTCCCTCTGGCTGCAAGTCCTCTTGATTCCTATTCTCCCTTGCAATCCTCTGCAACCAATCCCGTATCCTCCTGTGGCTCATATTTGGTGTAATCTCCATTGACTCTTCCTATAGAACAAGCTGCTCTTCTCTTCTTCCTTGCCCTCCCACCTTCAGTGACCACCTGCTGTGTCCCTTCTTCATTTTCCAGCTCTGCAAACCTGTTCCTGAGCTCTTTCTCCTCTACTAGCCTGTCTTTTCCTCTGCCTGGTTCTCTTAGTCACGTGCTTCCACTTTGCTCACTCAAAAAGAAAAGGAGGACTTGTGGCACCTTAGAGACTAACAAATTTATTTGAGCATAAGCTTTCGTGAGCTACAGCTCACTTCATCGGATGCATCAGTCTCCCCTCAGAGTTCTTTGGTCCTGCTTCCATCTGTAAGTCTGAGCTTTTCCCTTCAGCTTCCTCATGTCTTTGCTCCATCATCTGCTTGACCCTTCCCTCCCCCTCTTCTAAACTTAACCAGAGTTTCCACCTGTATCTCTGCTCCTCAGATCTTTTCTTCCATTAGGCATCATTTCATGCAGATGAAACTTTCTTTTCAGGTACCCCTTGCAGGATTCTGTACATACCGCAGCTTCCACATCCAGTCATCTTCACTGTCTTTCACTGCTTGGGTCACTACCACTGGTGCTCTGTATCTGTCATAGCCTTCCCACCTAAGTCTTGTTAGTCCAGGAAACATAAACCAACCTAAAACACCACCACCCACAGCAAAACAAACCCCCAATGAGCACCACACCACTGCCAGAACATCACACGCTCCCTTCACTAGCCTGTCTGTTCCTCTGCCTGGTTCTCCTAGTCTTGCCCTGGCAAACTCCTACTCAAACTCCCCTGTTTACAGCTCTGTTTGTTGGCCCCTGTGCTGCAGCAGCTGTTGTGGTGGTATGGATTTGTCCCATGGTCCACCTATTGACTTCCCCTCACTGACTGCCAGCCAATCACTACTCTTCTGAGAGCCACACACTGGGGACCAGCTCCTTACAGAAACCATTGCAGGGATGGTGTATCTCCTCGGGTGTGGCTGCAGAGCTATGTAATCTGCCCAATCGCTCTCACTGCCAGTGGGGTACAGCTGATGCAGGCCCTGGATGGGATTTTCAAAAAAGCTCTGCACAGGGCCGAGTGGGGAATGAGCACATGACAACACCTTGCAACACCATGTGAGCTGTTGCAGGGTGAATGCTGCTCCCACCCAGCTCCATCCCTGCTGCCCCATAGCACCCAACACAACCTGCCTGTTTCTCAGCCTAGTGCTGCATGTGAGTAACCCACAGAGGGCTTGCTAAGGCTGCAGATTTGTCAATGCTCGGGGCACTGGGAACCCAGCTCCCTCCCACTGTGACTATCTGCAGCCAGCCTGGCTCTGCCTGTGGGCTGGGGGAGACAGAGTTATGGAGTAAAATGGAATCTGGCTCACTCTGGGCTGGAATTGTTTCTCAACTAGACCATGGTTGGAAGCATTAGGAGGGGCAGAACTGGGGCCCTCAACCAGCCCCTCCCATTGTAGTGTTTTGGGTTGGCAATGATGCAAACACCCCAATGCTCCCTACCATAAAGGCTGTGGTAACTACAGTCAGCCTGATGGTGTGCAATGCTGGGCAGCCCCCACCCCCATCCAGTGGGGCTGGACTTAGGCTGTTCCTCCAAGGCCTGAACAGCACATCAGCGGGCAGCTTCCCAGCACAATGCCAGGGGTGGGGTGCTACAGGGGGGATGGGGAATACGTGGGAAGCTGTTCTTTTTAGCTCACGTGTATGAAACAGAGCAATGCTGTTAGTCCAGGGGCTGCTGGTCAGGCCCTGGCTCTCTTGCATGTGCTGGGCAGGGAGTTACTCAGGTTGAGGTAAACTGGTCTCTAACATTACCAGTTGCCTCCCCTCTCACACTTCTCTATCCAGAGGGACAATAGCCCCCCTCCCCTATGGTAGCCCTAATACATCTTTCTGTGTTTTGTGTGTGTGTATACACAGCAGCTAACCCCACATCGTCCTCCTCTGTGACTAGGTCTCCTAGCTACTACCATAATCATTAATAGCCACAATTGCTGTGATTTTTTTCTTAAAGCCCCATCACCTGGAGTCAGGGGATCAAGGGAATCACAGCTATTCATTTTCAAGGTGAGCATCTAGCCATCAGGGCTGGGGAGAAGCTTGAAACTGTGACCCCTGAAAGACCCAGGCACCAAATGACCCCCAACATTTATTGTACCAAGATTTTGTGAGTTTTAGGCACAAAACTCTTTGGGGGCCTAGCTTGAGTTTTAAGGGCTGGGGTTGGCCATCTGAGTGGCTCACTTGAAAGCTGAAATGACATTTCTCTGCTCCCCCTGGTATGACACTGCACTCTAGCATATTTTCATAAAATTATATAATGAATGTAATTGGAATATGCTTCATGCAAAAGGTCTCGTCTGAGAGATCATTACAAAGCTTATAATCTACTGAGTGTGTTCATCCTATTTGTATGTATGTTTTATTCTTGTATCTGAAACTAGAAATATGAAATATAACTCTGAGGTCACATTGTAATTATGTAAAGTGTGGGCTGTTGATGGTGGCTTGGAATTTTGATGTCTCCCGTTAACCAGGACAATTGACTGTAAGTGGCTCTGTTTCTTTGCAAGTCTTCCTGTATACCTGTGGGCTGGCAAGTGGGTAATGAAGTCTTACAGTGATATGTGATCATGTCACCTGAACTAGAATCCATCTTTAACCTGGTATTTTTCCATTCAGAAAGGAGGGGTGCAAATGCAGAGAGGGACAAAGGATTCCCCCCTTGTGCAAAAGATGTTTTCTATAAGGGGGTTGAACAGAGCAAAGGGGGCTGCAGTCATGAGAAATCCCCTAGCTACCACATGAGCTGGAACAAGGGCTGTACCAGGGGAAAGGATTGTGCCCAGACTAGGAAGGTATCCGGTCTGTGAAAGCAGTTTATTGAACATCTCTGAGGGTGACATTTAATCTGTAATCAGTTTTCTTACTGTACTAGGCTTAGACTTGCATGTTTTATTCTATTTTGCTTGGTAATTCACTTTGTTCTGTCTGTTATTACTTGGGACAACTTATGGGAGGAGGGATAGCTTAGTGGTTTGAGCATTGGCCTGCTGAACCTAGGGTTGTAAGTTTAATCCTTGAGGGGGCCATTTAGGGATCTGGTGCAAAAATTGGGGATTGGTCCTGCTTTGAGCAGGGGATTGGACTAGATGACCTCTTGAGGTCCCTTCCAACCCTGATATTCTATGAAATCCTAGTTTTTGTATTTAATAAAATCACTTCTTACTTATCGGAATATTAATTTGCAGGAGGGGGCAAATAGCTGTGCATATCTCTTGATCAGCATTATAGAGGGCAAACAATTTATGAGTTTATCCTGTATAAGCTTTATACAGGGTAAAAGGGACTTATTTGGGGTTTGGATCCCATTGGGAGTTGGGTATCTGAGTGCAGGAGACAGGAGCACTTCTTAAGCGGTTTTCAGTTAAGCCTGTAGCTTTTGGGGGACGTGGTTCAGACCTCGGTCTGGGTTTGCAGCAAGCAAGTGTGTCTGGCTCAAAGCAGCCAGGGGACTGAAGTCCCAAGCTGGCACGGGAAACAGGCTCTGAGGTAGTCTCAGCACATCAGGTGCAAGTCCCAAAAGGGGTTTTCTGTGATCCAACCCATCACACCTGGAATCCAGCCTGTCCCCTCAACTAGTCCAAGCCGCACCAGTAAAACCACCCGCAAATGGTTCCATCATTTTTAATCTTTTACATTTAGCAAACTCCCCATCCCAAACTCTGTAGGCTGGGTGTAGCTGGCCTACTGCCTCCTTCCATTCCTGCCTTCAGCCTGCCCATAACAAATAGGCGAAGACACAGTCAAGCAAAACTCAAGGGCAGGGTTTTTGTTTTTTTGGATGGTGGGGGGGAAGGGTCTCCAATCTTCTCACCTACTGCTGCCTCCACTCTTGCTTCCCAGTACTCTGTTTCTGATCAGCTAGTACCTGCCCCACCCTGCACCACTGGACAGTAGCGTAAGGCCACAGATGATTTCACAAACACCTCTAACAGTGCATGTGGCTGGCTGCTTTTGGCCTAGGTCTCAGGTCTCATTGCACTGAAGCCTCTCCCTGCCATGACTTAATTTACGGTAGGGCAGGAGCTGTTGCTGCCAGCACCTGGCCAATTCAGTTACCTGCACACATAAATGTCTTGTTAATATAAACAGGCTGCTTCTGGCTCCAGCCTCCCACGGCAGCGGCCCCCATCAGCTGTACAGGCCACTGGCTGAGGCCAGAGATCAGAGCGGAGCCCACTTTCTTGTCTGTCTAAATTTGGTGCAAACTGAGGAGGCTAGGACAAGTTCTTCTCGCTCCTGGCCTCGGGGCTAAACCCTGTTCCTGGGCAGTGATGCCATTAGGTGTCCCCTGCTTAGCAGTCTTGAAGGCGTGGGCTCAGACCTGAGCTCTGCAGGGACTTATCACTGCAGGAACAGCAGCATGTGGGGCAGTGCTCCCATTACAGCCCTGCTTCTTGGGGAGTTCAGGAAGGAGATGAATGGTGCCAGGTCAGCCTAATGGTGATTTATGCTCAGTTTGGACCAAGCCGAGGGAGACACCCTGTCCCTGGGGATGCATGAAGGGTAAAGGGCAGCGTCTAACCCTCCTCCTCCTGCATTATGTGGTGACCAGAGGGAGCATTGCAGTAGCCTAACCGTTCTGGCCTTTCTCATCCCAGGGCTCTTACCCCTCCCCCCTGGGCCCAGCCTAGCCCAGCCCATGCTATGGAGACTATATAGGGCAGCAGCTACTTCTGGGGAAATGGTCATTTAAACACCCGCCCCCACCGCCATGTACACCCTCCCCCCACCCCATCCCGACATTCACAGTCACTATACACACCACCCACTGGCTCACAGGTTAGCGTATGAGAGTTCAGCACTTCCCCACCCAGCCTGCAGCGAGCACAGGCAGGCTGTTACCCTAGATACCTGCCCCAGCCTCCTGGGTGCATTGCTCTATCTGGGGCACACACAGCAGGACAAAGGTGGGTGATGGAGGTACGACTCCAACCTCCACAAGATAATCGCCAAGGCCAGACCCTATAACTCTCTCTCTGCGGGGATCAGGGCTGGTCCAGGCAGTGATATTACAATACATTCATAAGTGATTCATTGCACTGTCATCCCGTGTTAACGCACAGCTCCCCTCCCCACTTGGGTCCATTGCACAAGAGTCCATGGCTGCTGTGTTTACTGCTTTGTCCTAACAGCAGATTTGCTGGAGGGTGGCTGGTTCCTGGCTCCTCCATGGAGTGATATGCAAAGGCCATGGTAGTGGTGGGTATCCCAGGTCAGTCCATACTGCTCTGGCCTTCTCCCGCTGCTTCACCAGTGCTTGGCCTGCAGCCACAGTGGCACTTTTAAGCAGAACATGGCACCAGTGAGTGAAGTGCAGCCCCAGGTGGGCCCAGCTGCTATTCGGAAGGAAACACCTTTTTGCATTGAGGCTGCCCTGTTAGTGCTATCCGTGGGCCAGCGGCAATATTGCTGTAGAGCAAAACACAGCTCTTAAGGACCGGGTTTCATCCCCTGAAGCTGTAGGAACTTTAGGACAAAGCTTAAAGCATAAGATTTCCTCCCAGCCCCATTACTGCAGGACCAGTGTCATGTGTGTGTGTCTCAGTGTAATGGGAACGCTCACCTCTTCAAAAGTGGCCACTCCTTTTGGGTGTCTAACAGGAAGCACCCTGAGTTGGATTCTCACAAATGCTGGGCCCTGCCATGCCGGCAGGCATCAGCAGAAGGTGTGAGCGATTAGCCCCTCTGGAATAATCAATCTCCAGGCAGCTCACATCGGACATCCACAATGGGCAGTTCCTTGAAATTTTGGACTTGAGTTTAAGTGATTTCTCACCTTTTCCAGTGTGTGGGAGGGTTTAACGCTGGCTCCTCACAAAGGCCAGGGGATGGGTCAATTATAGAGCTGATTAGACTAATCACAAGGGGTGGGAAACTTTTTTTACCAGTTTTTCAATATTTCAAGGAGATGTTTTCAAAATCAAATTTCCTCCCACCTTCATGATTGCCTCTTCCTTTTGTATCACTGTTCTGGGGCAATGAAGCTGGGAGGTGACTCTTTATTACATTGAGCAGGGCAATTTTTCCAAATTAACATCAAACCGCGAGGAAGAGATCAGAGGCCTCCGACTACCAGAGGAGCAGTGGTAGCTGGTCATTGTCAGAGGCTGGAGTACCTGCTGCACCAACCTAGTCCAGTTCAATCCAGGACAGAATAAATTACAGGTTTATATCTCACTGCAATAAATATGTTTTCTCTGAAACTATTTACAGAGTTTAAATAATTTTATGGCTGAACAACAGTGGAGCGGGGTGGGAGGTTGGGTTGTTGTTGGTTTTTTTGTGGTGTATTTCACTATTACAACTTCCAAAGCTGCCATATTGAAATGTCAGAAGGTTCTCAAGCCTGCATAAGCTGGTCCCCCTCGATGCCCGGAAGGAGTCCCCTCCTCTGCTCCAGGCTAGGAGGAGCCTTGAGTTCCCCATTTTTACTTCGCAGAAGCCTCTTGAATGGCACTGAATGGTGGCAGGGAACGTGAGCTGCCTTTGGGTGGGATGGACAGTGGGAGGCCTGATCTCAGGTGGGGCTCATGAGGCTAATGTGCCCTTAGGATCAATGGGAGTCAGGGTGGCCTACAATGAGTTTCTGGTTCTGGAACCCAAGAGATTTGGTATTCAGAGGAGGGAACCAACATGCTACCCATGTAGTGCCGTGAGGCTAAAGAGCGCTCCATCACCTCTGGCTCAAAACAACCAAGCCAAGAGGAATGAGGGCCGGTGGACCAGGACAGGGTATCCAGTTGTCTCAGCAGACAACCCAATATGCCACAGTACTGCTGGAGGAACCAGCTACATTCCATAGGCAGGAAACTGGCAAACTAAAGCAATATACACAGACGCTGCTCTGAGCGGCCTTTGGATGAGACGCGGGCGGGAAAGGTGGCCCAGCATGCACTGTACCCTTCAAGGACAGAAAACGCTGCCACGAGCCCAAACGTATCACAGCTTTGAAATGAAGACTAGAAAAGCCATGGTGCCGGTTAGGCATGCCCTAGTGCCTGTTTCGCCATAGCTTGTCAAAGAGGCACTGTCCCTCCCTGAAGGTGGGACATGAGAACTCATAGCCTTTGACGCTGTCAAGTGTTCTGCCTCGGATGGGTCCCAGCTGGCACCGTAGTCTCACAGATCTGGCCATTTCATGGAGTTTGCTTGCACCTCACCACTTGCTGCTGGCTGCCTGCTCTCACGTGACTCCGTCTCCTTCACATTGAAGCCTGAAAGTAACCAACTAAATGTGACTCAGCTGCTATGGAAACCTGGCAACCCCAGCAGCACACATACAGCTTGGTCCTTCCTTCTAGCTCACAGGTACTTACGGAAATGAACTGCTGACCTGAAACCATCAACACAGAAACCAAAACCACAAGGGCAATCAAGGGCAAAGACGCACAGACCAACAATCTTTGGCAAACATGGAAATGTAAACTCTTCAGGGGCACGCTTGAGAGTGGTAATGAGAAATGTTATAGTGTAAGGATTCCACAGCCTCCTATTCTGAGCCGTTTGCTGATGGGATCTGCATCAGGAACAAACATGCTTGAGAACAGATGCCTAGGTGTTTAGCGTTCTAGAATGATTGTGAAGTTGCTAGCGTTCTAGAGTGCCTCTTCTAGATTTCAGGTTCTAGAGGGCCCATCCAGAATTAAGATTCCTCATCACGGTCACTGGCCGCAATTCTTTTTCCTTTATATGCTTTGCTAGGGATGGCTGCTGATGACTTTAATTCCCTGGAGAATCCTCTTCATATGGCCCACCTTTGTTATCCCCAGATCCTGAACAAAAGAGAGGAGAAAGTGTGAGTTGAATAAACACGCATCTGACAAATACACAAAGCATCTCTGAATCACAAGGTTAGGGACATTTTTATTACTGATGAACTCAGGCTCCAGTCCTGCAATACTTGCACCCCAGCCTCCCTTGGCAGTCTAGGCGGCGTGCGCAGGATCAAGTTCTAGGGCTCAGTGGCATGTGAAGCACAGCAGCACATTAGCAAATGCAGCCAGGAAAACACTGGCTTGAAAGCCCCGCTGGATTTCTAGCCAACCATCTGCTTGCCCCTCAGTCGGAACCCAGCCCCTCACAGGAAGCAGCTCTCACCACAGGCAAAGTGCGAGTGCAATCCAGCCAGGAGGCTGGCGTATCTGAGACTCTCCTGGGCCAGGTGGCTGGCTAAGGGTGGGCCCTGCGCCCAAAGATGGCATATCCCGCCTACCAGGCTGGCAGCAGCAGCTGGATGGTACCCCGCGCTGGGACCCACTGCTTTCCATTCACCAGTTGGGGTCTGGGGCTGCCCACAGGGGAGGGGAGCCCGGGGGGGGGAGGCACCAAAGAAGGCTTTGAGGCCTGATCCACAGCCCACCCTGGCTGCGGGTCGGGGAGGAGACACTGGAATAGAGAATCCAAAGGCATGCCGTAGCCACCTCCCCCAGTGGGGTAGGGCAAGACTTGTAAACTGTGCAGGCTGAGGGGGCAGCAAGTCAAGGGAGCAGGGCAGCATGTGTGTACTGGGCAGGCAGGAGGCTGACAGAATGGGGGAATGGGGCGGGGTGTGTGTACCAAGCAGGCAGGATTGCGGGGCAGGGCCTGTGTACTGGGTAGGCAGGTGGCAGGCCAATCAGGGGAGTGGGGCAGGGCATGTGTACCAGGTAGGCAGGGGACAGGCTGGTCAGGGGAGTGGTGCAGGGGGTGTGAACTGGGCAGGCAGGAGGCTGGCAGGATCGGGGAGTGGGGTAGGGTGTGTGTACCAGGTAGGCAGGGGTAGTGGGGCAGGGCCTGTGTACTGGGCAAGCAGGTGGCAGGCTGCTCAGGTGAGTGGGGCATGTGAACCAGGCAGGCAGGGGGCTGGCAGGATGGGGGAGTGGGGCAGGGACTGTGTACTGGGCAGACAGGGGGCAGGCTGGTCTGGGGAGCTGGTAGTGGGTCAGGGCCTGTGTACTGGCAAGCAGGTGGCAGGTTGGTCAGGGGAGTGGGGCAGGGCATGATGTGTACCAGGCAGGCAGGGGGCTGGCAGATCAGGGGAGTGGGGCAGGGTGAGTGAACCGGGCAGGCTGGTTGGGGAATGGGGCAAACTAATGTGTACCAGGCAGATGGGACAGGCTGGTTGGGGGAGAGAGGCAGGGCATGTGAAACGGGCAGGCGAGTGGGACAGGGCGTGGTTACGGGGCTGGCAGAGGGCAGGCTGGTTGGGGGAGCTGGGCAGGGCTTGTGTACCAGGGAGGCAGGAGGGAGGTTGGTCAGGGGAGTGAGGTAAGGTATTTGAACCAGGCAGGCTGAGGGGGCAGCAGCTCGGAGGAGCAGGGCCGGGAGTGTGTACTGGGCAGGCAGGTGGCAGACTGGTCAGGAGACTGGAACATGATGTGTGAACTGGGGCAGGCAGGGGGCTGGTAGGAATGGGGCAGGGTGTGTATACTGGGCAGACAGGAGACTGGCAGGATGGGGGAGTGGGGCAGGGCATGTGTACTGGGCAGACAGGGCTGGTTGGGGGAACAGGGCTGGGCTGGTTGAAAAATTGTAGTTGGATGTTTTCCATCGGAAAATGCTGTTTTAGCTAAACAAATTTTTATGAAATCAGATGGATTTTGACAAAATTTTCCACAAAAAATGTGATATTTCAACAATTAAAAAAAATAACTCTTCAAGTTATCCAGGCTCTAATGTCCATGTGAATCAACGGCAGGCAGGCGCCAAGCACCGGTGTGGATTTGGCCCTCAGTTTATTAATTGGAGGAACAGCTGTTTTCAGTAGCCTAGAGAAATGATTCCAGGCTAATGGCACAGCTGCTCCTTCAGAGCAGGGTGCGGTTTCCACAGCCCAATACAGCTCTGGGCCTGTCTGCCAGGAAGAGACCTACTGCTACCAGATATGAGAGGGACACCTGCTCAGTAGGGAATTCCCCCACTCCCCACCCCAAACCTCCTCCCAGTTCATTTCACCTGGCTTCCTAGGAATGAGGGTGACCCTGTGTCCTGGGGGTGGTAGGCGCTGGATCCCATTCCCAAGCCCCACCTTCACTCGGGTGTTTCATTGATCACCTGGGCCAGGTGAATGGAGGAGATGAATGGACGTTTGGCTTGTGCTATGGAGTCCTTGGCTGGGAGTCACCATCCCACCTCCTGGCTGCGGGAAGCGAGGGCCGTGCAGCAACACCATGACTCCCCTGGTTCTCGAGGAGCCCGTATTCTGACAGCGTGGCACCACCCGCAGCAAAATGCAAATACACTGACTCATAGGGCAGGTGCAGCATGCAAGTGCAGCCCCGCCGATGCCATTCAAGTGCCATGCCAATGACTGGGTTCCAGGTGAGGGGCTAACATGCCAACGCAGCCCTGCCAATGCAATTCCAAGCTGGCTTACAATCGTTCATGGTGTTCTGCCAGGAGCCAGGCTGCACCAATCGGGCAGCATTCTGCACATAACTGTGCCCATGCAGCTCAATGGGGCACTGGTGGAGAGAGCCACGCTGCCGCAGTCAGAAAAGCAAGTCATGCGAGTACCTTCAAGTCTCTTCTCTCCAGCAGGATCAGCTCTGAGCCCTGGATGTCATGGTGGAAAAAAATGTCTTTGTATTCCCCTAAGCCAAGCGTGTCCAGCCAGGCTGCCACCTCCTCAGCGCCCCATTTCTCCACTAGCAAAAAGGGAAAGCAAAGACGATCGACTCAGCAGTGAAAAGTGGACAGAGGTGCAGCCGAAAGCAACACGCGCACACACAGGGAAGCACAAAGCCAGGCAGGGTGAGAGCGCAGGCAGCAGCATTCCAGCATGGCAGGGTCGCATGCCTGAGGCTCGGGCGCCACCTGCACCCCCAGATGGAAACACTCCCTTGCTACAGCTAGGATCTGTTCTAGGCAGCTCTGCTCAGGAGAGGAGCCCTGCCAGAATCCCAATGATTTCTGCTCCCTCACCTCCCTAGCACAGGGACTATTTCCAAGACAACCCAGGGTCTCACAACCCGGCCCATCTCTATTTCCTACATGGACAGCAGCACAAGAGCTGGGATCAAGGTGGTAGGTGACCTGGAGGGTGCAGATTTGGTCCTGGAGGTCATATGACCCACGATAGCTGTTTCAGTATGGCTCACAGTTCTTTCTGAGAGCATCAACCTAACATGCTGCACGGAGAGCGAGGCATCTGCAAAGGGATGCCTTAGCCCAGCAGGGGCACAGACCCATTGCAGTGAGTCTATCATGTGCAGTGCCGAGTGAGAGGGAAAAAGGCCAGTGGGCTGTGAAAGGTTCCACTCATGCCCAGAAAAGGGGTTTCCCCCACCTGCTTTCCCTGCAAAACATCAGGAATGCTAGAGCGGGCCTCCCCATTCTCAGTGGCTTAGAAATGTGCTCTAGCGCCTGGGGAGAGCTAAAGCCTAACACAGGCGTCCTTTCTCCGATGTGTTTTTCAGTCACGAGTTCAGCCCATGTGTGCATGGCCCAGTTTTCATGTCCATCATGAGCAGCGCGCGGCTCACACAACGGCTGGGACAAGCGCTAGCCTGAACGATGCACGTGGCCCAACAGGATGCCAATGGTCAAACCGATCCCCTGGCCCGCAGGAATGAAAAGCAAAACCGAATCTGCCAGCTGCAATTTAGGAGCGCCCTGCTCACGTGCCCCTGATAGGGAAGAAGGCGCAGTACCAGAGCCATGCAGCACAGAGCTGCTGTGCCCCCAGGGCCCCACGTCAGTGCACAGTGGGGGACTCTGATCTCTTCAAGACACCAAGCTGTGTGGTGAGAACAGAGGCCAAGCACTGGTCTCAGGAGCGGAGTTGCTCACCCCTTACACTCCCCTCCCAGGGGTCAGGAGGCAGAGCCCCTTGCCCATATGATCCACTCCAAGGCCCCAGGAGGCCCTGCCCCATACACTCCCCTTCATGGCCCCAGTACTCCAGAGACATTTCCACACAAAACACTGGCATAAGAACTGCCATACTGGGTCAGACCAAAGATCCATCTAGCCCAGTATCCTGTTTTCCAACAGAGGCCAATGCCAGGTGCTTCAGAGGGAATGAATAAAAAAGGGCAGTTATCAAGTGATCCATCCGCTGTCACCCATTCCCAGCTTCTGGCAAACAGAGGCTAGGGACATTTGTAGCTTGTTTCAAAAGCCCTGAGGCTAGGGTTCTCCATTCCCTTTACAGCTGCTGCAGCCCTGCAAACTCCCTGGGAGACAGAAGAACAGGATATAGCCTGAAAGCCAGCCTGCACGCGGATGGCCAGGGGGCACAGGGAGGCTCCCTGAGCGGGCATGGGAGTAACGCACTAGCGCTAGATCTAAGAGTACCACAACATTGTCTAGTCTAGCCCATGCCCCCAGGGAGCCCATTTACTGATGGGCTCAGGGTCACAGAGCGAGTGTGACAGAGCTGAGGTGAAAACAGACTCCCGAGCCTGTGCACCGACCACCAGCCTTTGCTCTAGATAAGGAACCAAGGCACCAGGAGGATGCCCTGAACTCTCCATGCCTGGGACTTGCTGAGGGGATTCTGCTGCCAGCACCAGGAGGCTGGGACATGGAGCAGGGCTGAGGGCCAGACTCGGGCAAGCGAGGCAGCCGTGGCTGGGAGACTCAGCACCGGGTCTGTTTGCAAAACTGGTGCCAATGCGGGAGGACAGTCAAACACGTCTGAGAGGGTTCAGACCACAAGTCCCACTGCAAGTCAACGGGACACACTCCTAAATCCCCTAGACACTTTGGAAAATCCTCCCATTAGGTACATTTCTTTCTAAATTCCATTTTTACAACTCCCTCCTCTCAGAGAGGAGCTTTGAGCTGACAACCCAGCAAGCTGTGCCCCCTGCCCTGTGCCAGTCACTCCATTCTCGGCATGGTTCAGTGCCTGGCTGCAATTAGAGCCAGCCTGGCGGGCAGATGGGCAGGCAGTCCTGCAGCGCTGCTCTAGACAGGTTTGCAGCCCGCCCTGCTCACCTTGTCTAAGTGCCCTCCAGCGGCACAACACCATGGTATGGATTTATTCTGCCTGCGGGGGTGTGCCTGGTTGGTAGCATGGCAGATCCAGGATATTCCCTAGTGCTTGGGAGGTGGAGGCTGCTTTGCCTGTCTAGCTCACTGCTCAGGAGAGGTTTACCTGGGACCATGCTGTTAGATTTCAGCTTCTGAAACTTGTCCTTCTTGGGCTTGGGAATGTTGATCCATAGCTTCAGGCTGCTCTTGCTGCTGCTCTCGGCGCTCTCCTGGTGCCCGAGGCCGGCAGAGAGGATAACGGGTTAAGTTCACAAGCCATGCGTTTCATCTGTGCCACTCCATGCCTTCCTCAGATGCCCACCTCTCCCTGCCAGCAGCACGGGCCAGTGCTTAACCATACCTGGGTTCTATCCAAGCTCTGCCCTGGCATCCCCAGCACTGGCCGATGCGATTCAAGCCAGCCCAGATCCACCAGTCCTAGCGTCTGTGGAGGGTGTAGTCTAGTCAGGACACAGACGTTTTTACCACCGAATGGGGTTAGAACAGCGGTTCTCAAACTGTGGGTCAGGACCCCAAAGTAGGTCGCAACCCAGTTTTAATGAGGTCAGCAGGGCTGGTGTAAGACTTGCTGGGCTCCCTTGAATGATAAACCTTCCTCTTGGATGGCCTGTGCCCCCAAGAACACAGCCACAAGAAGGGCACCAGAAGAGTCACCAGGAGAGAGCAGAACAGGCCCGATAAAGGCAGCTGCTGCACATGAGCAAGTGCCACTGAAGTCAATGGGAGTCACTTGAACGTTTAGCTGCACTACCGGATGGAGAAATCCAGTGCTGGTTCTTCATCTGCTCACAGAATGTGCACCGCCCATCCCCCGCCAGCCCTGATTCTCCGCTCTGGGCCTCCCAGAGACACGGAGTGCTCCAAGTATTCCAGATTCCCCAATAACCCCTGCCCCCCCCGAGCAGGCCCCATCGTCACAGCAACATCTGACACATGCACAGCTGAGACTCCCAGTGCACCGTACAGATGGGGATCTTATTCAGACCGGGCCCCTGCCGTGAAGAGATAATAATCTAAGGCCCTGATCCTGCAATCAAGCCCATGAGGAGGCTCAGGACTCTAGTAGGACCCATGCAAGGTCTGCCGGGGCAGGTCTGACTGCAGGGTCAGGGCCAGAGTGAGGACAGCAGAGGAGGGAGGGGGAGGCAGGGAGAAGGAGGAAGGCAGACACAGA
Source organism: Dermochelys coriacea (assembly GCF_009764565.3). Taxonomy (NCBI): domain Eukaryota; kingdom Metazoa; phylum Chordata; order Testudines; family Dermochelyidae; genus Dermochelys; species Dermochelys coriacea. The sequence continues at coordinate 59,834,480 of NC_050076.1, forward strand.
TCTTGCAGTCTCTTGGGAGACTCATGCAAGAGTCTGGAGGCCCAAGTCCCATTTTATTTGCAATGGTTTATTGATTCTCAGGGCTCTGGGTGCTAAGCCCCCTGCAGAAGCACAGGGCTCAGGATGGATGTATATGAAGGGATGGGGGAGGGGATGGTCCAGTCTAACGCAAAGCCAGCTCAGTGGGATGGGAGGGGCTGGGCTGCGAAGGGCCCAGTGAAGTCTCGTTAACAGGGTACTTGCCAAGGGTCACCCAAAGAGAACTCAGCTCCCCCGCTCCGGTCACTAGGCCAGGCTGCCTCACTGACTCTCACTCCCTGGCTGCAATGGCATCAGGTGGGCTCCTGCCAGCATGGGGAGGAGGAGGAATGACCCGACCAAACTGCCCCCGAATGGCCTCATACACTCACCTCCTCGGCAGAGTTGATGATGGGCGCCAGCCAGTGGATGTCGGGCAGCCTCTGGAGCTCCTGGCTGATGGTGTTCAGGGCTCTCTGCAGCCCCTCCTCTTGCTGCGGGGAGTCCAGCTGCTGCAGGGATTGGGGGAGAGAGCCATGAGCGCCCCGTGCAGAGCTCATCGTGCGAGCGCGCGCCGTGGGTACCGCTGGAGAGGACGGGCAGGGACGATGCACTGACCTGCCTTACGGCTCCATCCGCTTTGGGACTGGAGCTCAGGTAACCACAAGGATGAGCTCCGGGGAGGAAGTCTGCCCATTCCCCTTTGGGTTTCACTGTTGAGATTGATACCAGCCTCTGCTAGTTACCGATTGTTTGGCTGTCCATTCCCATCATTCCCCCATCTCTCAAACAGCCCCCGTTGCTGGGACAGGAGGGCACCTGGGTTAAGGGACAGGGTCAAGGCCCCAAATTTAGGTTTTGTAAAACCCAGGGCAAACTCCTGGCTCTGTTGAAGTCAGTCGCAGAACTTCCTCTGATGTCAGCGAGGCCAGGACTTCACCTTTACAGAACCTAAGCTCCCTGGGAGCGTTCACTTTAGAAACAAAATCTCCAATGACAGCAGTATTTTGATTGGCTACTCCTGCAATTACAACTGGGTACATGAGAGCCCTGCAGTGACACCAACTAAACCCAAATGACACCAATCAACTAACCTAAGATCAGAAATGCAGAAAGGCAGAGCAAAACTGGGTGTTAAATTGTCTCCATTCTCATCATGCCCAGAGTTCATTAAGAGAGGGGGCTCTGTGTCTGAAATATTTTACTAAAACTTGGTGCTAAAGTAAAGAACAAGCATGATCCACCCAAGAACAGTGGGTGTCATGTTCCCTTCTAGTAGCTTGAGCTCACAGAGGAAGCCAGCCTGCTACTGCTACCAGCTAGCAGACTGACTCTTTCAGCTCCAAAGGCTGAAGTCTGTGCTTGTGGGGCTGAACTTCCCAGGTCCAAACCCTGCTGCCATTCCCTGCCCAGCTTTATGAAAGCCAACTGGGAATGAGCATCCTGTTCACAGAATGAATCTGGCATAAAACCTGGCAAAGATCTTTCAGGACCCAGCTCTGCTTTGGCTGTTCCAAATTCATGGTCCACGGCACAGCTGGGGTCTTTCCAGCAGTGTCCTGAAACCCTGGGCATTCATGCAGAGTTCAGTTCACAGTTGAGTATCAGGATCTGACAATGAATTGAACAGAGGGCCAGCATGTGACCGCCATGGGGCTAACTAACTGCCTCAGGGCCAGCGTTGGGGGTATGGTGTCATGGTGCCAGGTGGCGTGGAAGAGGCCTGTTGGTAGCTGTCTTCAAAGCCACCGAGAATTGCCCTTTTGCAGCAGCCTGGAATGCACTGGGAATGCTGCTTAGCTCAGGGATAACTGAACCCCTGCCTATGCCAAGAAGTGGGGACATCAAGGACAAGTTTTGATCACTGGCGCAACAAGCTCATTGCCACTTTAAACAGAACTGAGAGAGGAGGGAGCGCATGATGGAAGTTCCATCTTCTGGTTAGTTTGTATGGAAATGGAACAAGGGAAAGAGCTGCACTCCCAGTGGAGCTTCTGGGGGTGGGGTGGGGTGAGGGGGATTTTACTGTCCTGTTAAAGCCATTCTCCCCTCTTCACACACTCCCCCCCACAGTCAGGGAGAGCTGAAGGAAACAGCTCCGGCTGCACCTCTGACGCCATATCTGGCTGGGTTCCTGTGTGGTGCAGGGCGCCTGGGAGCAGCGTGGCACACAGAGTTGGCATGCAGGGGAACAGGTGCTGCTAGGAGGTGGCACACAGCACAGCCTGGTTCAGGGTTCAGAGGAACAGGGAGAAACAGTGGGCCCATCCACCTGCTTGGGAAACAACTGTCTCATTTAGTCAGCTCCAGGCATGGAGAGTGGCACAGCATTTGTGTCACCCACACCTCTCCCTACAGAATACCAAGCTGGCAGCCCTCGTTAGAGTGGCAGCGATGCTGGCTGACATCAGTGTGATGTCCTCCTTTACTCTGCCATTAACACTGGGCTGGTCAGCACCCAGCTTTAGCCCACGGCAGTGGGGCTGGTCCCCTCCCTGCTTCACACATCTAATGGCCCTTGAACCCTAGGATGACAGATGGTCACACCAGCTTGCTCATGGCATGTCAGGAAGAGGGTGCTTTGCAGGAGGGGCTGCTGCCCACCTCTCCAAAAGCTGAGCTGGCTTTAAAAAAATAAATTAAATCCGCTACAACGATTACCAAAAAAAAAAACCTTCAAATCACGCACCAAGAGTAACTGATCCAGTGAGGTCTGCCTGAGACTGCAGACAGTCTGAAACAAGAGCTCTATTAGCTAATAGCTCTGTTTGTCTTGGCGATCTATTAACTCTGGGCCCTAATGAAGACTACCCACCCATTTTGCTGCTGAATAAAGCACGGAAGCAAGGAGAGGGACGATGATCATGTTATGAAGTTCAGCACAGTTTACTGAGGCATTTCATTTTGGCATCAGGAGGGCAGAGCTTGGTTTGAGGGAGGAACCAGTCAAAGTACTGCTACTTTTGTGATCTAATGTGAACTCGGGTAGTCTTGTCACCCCCAGGGCCTCAGCTCAACACCTCACATTACATTCTCTTCTCTCCTTGGCTTCCCCATGCCTTCCCCTCATGCTCTGTCCTGCCTCCCCTCCCCCCGCAGCTTCCCCACCACCCTGCCCCTAACCACATCCTTCAGTCCCTGCCAGAGCTTCCACGGGAAGTAGCCCCCTTCTCTGTCCTGCAGCATGAAGCTTGGAGCATGTTCTGCCATTTGCTACAGCTTTGATCTCAATGCTGAATGCAAGGGGGGTTCATGCAAGGGAATCTCACAAACCATCCCCCACCCCCCGCCGCAGTCTGGAGCAGAGTAGACTAAGCACCATAGGGCGTTGGCTCCTCCCCAGCCATGCACTCACCAGTTTTCCTTCCAGAAAAGCTCTGGTTTCAGTGTAAAGGGCTTTCACGCTAACTGACACATCCACGGCTGCATTTCTGCTTAGAAACTGAGAGGAGATCAGTGCAAAGAAAGAGGAGAGAGAGAAGCAATGTTAGTAAGCAGGCACATGGGGACAAACGGTGCTAAGGGACCAGGGCCTGATGGGACAATGCAGTCAGTATGCTGCCCCTTCCTGGTTGGCCGAGATGCTTTGGGACGCTGCTGGGTTCTGCAAGTCTGGTTACACCATGTCACGGTCCTTTCCCCTACCCTAGCGCCCTCAGTGGAGCAGGACAAAGACTTGGAGCACTGCCAGGAAGCAGTAGGAAACCGCAGACTTTGCTGCCCCCTCATGCCCTCTTGGCTGAGGCCCAAGTTCTCATCAATTCAGGCCTGTATTTCCATACCTCCCCTTGCCTTAGATCATCAGCCGAGGCAAGCCAGAGATGCCAGCTTGTTCTCCACATAGCAGCCTGCCTCCTGAGCCCACTGCATGCTTCACATTCACCCTGGGCTCTGACCTAGCATTTAAAGCCTTCAGGGGACCATAGGCACCGACTTCTGCTGGCGCCAGTAGGTGCTCGATCCCTCGCTCTGCCCCGCCCCAACTCCACCCCTGCCCCACCCCCCATTCCAATCCCTTTCCAAATCCCCACCCTGGCCCCGCCTCTTCCCTGCCTCCTCCGCAGAGCATGCCACGTTCCCGTTCCTCCTCCTAGAGCTTGTTAAGCCGTGAAACAGCTGTTTCAAGCAAGCAAGTGTTGGGAGGAGAAGCAGGGGACCATGGCATGCTCAGGGGAGGAGGCGGAGGCAGAGGTGAGGTGAGCTGGGGTGGGGAACTTGGCTGCTGGTGGGTGCAGAGCACCCACCAATTTTTTCCAATGGGTGCTCCAGCCCCAGAGCACCCACGGAGTCAGCGCGTATGCAGGGGACTGGGGGCTGGGACCAATGTTCCCTCTAATTTTTTACATCCATGTGCAGAATGAATTCTGTTATGTGTACCAATATGGAGGTGATGTTTCGTGGGGGTGGGGCTGAGAGGTTCAGAGTGTGGGAGGAGGCTCAGGGCTGAGGCAGGGGGTTTGGGTGCAGGGAGGGGTTGAGAGCTCCGGCTGGGGGTGCAGGCTCTGGGGTGGGACCAGGGATGAGAGGTTTGGGGTGCAGACTGCCCTGGGAGCTGCAACAGGAAGAGAGGACTGCCCCCAGCCCTCTCTCACTGCAGGAGCCTGGGGCCAGGGGAGGGGCACCTCTCCCCACTTGTGTGGCTCTTTATAGCTTGCTGTGTGGCCGTGCAGCTTTGAGGGAACTTAGGCTGGGACCATGTCATCTTCCATGGCCTTGGACCTGTACCATCTTCTGGGACAAAAAAACTACATCTGCCCAGAACAAGACAGTTGGGCAGCAGAAGCAAAGGAGCTTATTGTCGGGTCCAAGGCCTTAGTGGGCAAGATCAGCGTGCGTTGTGTCTGAGCACATTCAGAGCCAGCACCAACTCCTAGTGAAAACCCATACACCATCACAGACACTGCTGAGCAGACACTGCTACCCAGGAAGGGGAAAGCAGGCCCTGCTCTGGCACCGGAGCCTGCCTCTATCATCATACTGCATCACTCAGTGAGTGCGGCAGCATGTACAGAACATTGATCGCTGCGCCAGGTGCTGTACAGAGCCTTGCCAGGCATGGCTGGTATCTATAGGAGGTGGTGCAAACACTCAAACAGGCCCCAGTTCATCCAACAAGGGGCAGTGGTGAGACAGGGCCATTAGCCAGTATATAGGGTAGGAGCACCCATGCACACACACACTGTGCAGGCACCTTTCAGGGTTAGAACTGTCCAGAAACTTTCATCTAATACATTCCCCAGGCCCCTGACAGATAATGACTTTCTGATTAAGTTGTCAGGGTGGATGAGGTAATATCTTCTATTAGTCCAACTTCTGCTGGTGAGAGAGACAAGCCTTTGAGCTCCACTGAGCTCTTCTTCGGGTCTGGGAAAGGTTCTCTGAGCATCACAGCTAAATGCATGGTGGGACAGATCGTTTTTAGCATAAGTAGTTAGCACATATTATAAGGGACGATTCAAGGTAAAGCGGCCCGTTAGCACCTCTGTCATCATAATACAAAAAAAGGGGTCAGTGGGTTATAGATTGTTGTGATAAGCCATAAATCCAGGGTCTCTGGTCAGTCCATGATTTTTGGTGTCTAGCAGAGTAATGAATTTAAGATCCCAGGCTCATCTGTTGAACGTGTTGTGCAGGTTTCCTTTGAGGATGTGGCCTGATAGGTCAGATAGCGAGTGATCGCCTTATCAGAATTGTGCTCACTCACAATAAACAGGGTATTTTTGTCTTTTATCATTTTCCTATGTGAGTTCATTCGAGAGCGTCATGATTGTCTGATTTCATCCACACAGTTGTTGTTGAGGCAGTTAGTGCACTGGATGAGGACCACCACATGTAATAGCCCCATGTAGGACCCATGGATCTTGAAAGGGGTGTTGTGGGGGTGTTGATCATTGTAGCAGTGGAGATATGTTTGCAGGTTTTGCATCTGTTGTTCTGGCGGGGTCTGGTGCCGCTTTGTGCTGGTCTGTCCTGGTCTGCATTTAGCAGTGATTCTTGCAGTACCTTTCCCACTAAGAGCTCGGTGTGGCTTGAAAAGCTGCCTCTCTCACCAACAGAAGTTGGACCAATAAAAGATATTACCTCATTCATCTCGTCTCAGTAATATCCTGGGACCAACACGGCTACTGCAACACTGTAAACATGATTCACTGTCGGTTTTTCACAAAATTTTGAGTTTTGGAAACAAACATCAGGTTTGTCACCAAGAGCAGCCAAGGCTTACACAGGTCTAACAAGATCCAATGGGTGGAAATTGAAGCTAGACACATTCAGACAAGAAATAAGGTGTAAATTTCTAACAGTGAGGGGAATTAACCATGGAAATGACTTACCAGGGTCGTGGTGGATTCTCCAGCACTGGCAATTTTTAAATCACAACTGGACATTTTTCTAAACTATCTACTCTAATTCAAATGGGATTAATTCAGGGCAGTCCTCAGGCCAGCGCTATGCAGGAGGTGAGACTAGATGATCACAGTGGTCCCTTCTGGCCTTATAAGCTTCGATCTCTGATCAACACAAACCTGCAAAGCTCCGTAACGGAAACCCACATGACCCCATCACCCAGGGCTTGGAGCAGGGCTTCCCCCATAGCATGTTTGGATAGGTGGAGACAGAGAGAAGTGGATTTCAGGTGGGATGCGGGGATGGGTGCTGACATTTCATGCAGCCAGGCAGCCTCATGCATTTGTATTCTGCCTGTAGCTCAGTCTCTGGCTCGCCTGGTCTATTTATAGCTGGCTTAGCTCCTTCTTCTATTTATTTATTGGCTCCATTTAGCCTTTGGCTTCCCCCTTAATCAATCTTCTGTCTCTCTCCACCGCCCTCCCTCCTATCACCCTCTTCTTTGGATTGCCCCCACGTGCTCATCCCCTGCCTTCTCACTCCCCCGGATGTGACACCAGGCAGGCTGTGACCCTTACCTCAGGCCCGCTGCTGCTCTTGTTGGGAAGGGCCTCATTCAGGGCCAGGGAGCAGGCGTTCACGGCATGGGCCAGCTCCTGTTCCATGGCTTTGTGGGTTGTGGCTGCCTCGCGGATCCTGCAGGAAAACAAAGGAAGGGAGCTGATGGGAATTCACAGCTTCCCTTGGCTTCTAACCTGGGGAACAGGAAGTCTGGCCCATGGGCCAGGATCCATGTGCAGAGAGGGGATCCCTGGGAAGGAGTCCCTGTCCGTCCCACTGGTGCATCCATGCACAGACACTTGCAGGGCTACCCTAGGGATTCAGGACTCTGAGCCCCCCTGGAGTGATGGTTCCCTCTCAATCTACCACCTCTCTTGGATGCGTGGGATTGGATCCAGGCTGGGAGAGCAGGGCCCCCAGAACAACATCACTCCCAGCTCAGCGGAGATCATCTGCATCCCCAAGAACCCCTCCACCCCCACGCCATTGCACAGCTATCACCCCAAGAGCTGGGAAGAACACGACTCCTCTCTGCATTGCTCCTTCACCACCCACAGGGGGCACCACTGAGTAGCATGAGGTACTTCCTCCTAACCCCAGCCAGCTCCAGATGGGCCTGCTCCCCTGCCTTGTCCCACGGGCACCGCAGCTCACCTGGTGATGAGGGTTTCCGCAGCATGAGCCGTCTGCTGCATCTGGCCATACTCCTCGTCGGTCAGGTATTCCATGGACTGCTGGGAGTTGAGGCGGGGCCGCGCCAGGGCTCGGTAGCCCTCACCCTTCTGCTTGTCCTCCCACGACTTCAGGGTGCTTTCAAAGGCCTGCAGAGAGACAAGGCAACCCTGCTAACATGGGGCTGGGGGTGTCTGACACTGCACTGCCTCCATAGACACTACCAGGCATCTGGCATTCACCCCTGCACAGCCCCTGCCACCCCACACTGACACACTAGGGCATCCCTTGGCTCTGAGCTCAGTGCAGCAGCTTTAGGAGAGGACAATGGCAGCTGCCATGTCATCCCCAAGAACCCCAAATACTGGCATGCATCAATCACTGCTCACTGCTGAAATGCAGCCACCTCTGGGGTGGAATGGGACAGATGTTTAACAGCAACTCTATGTAGTTACCTGCACTGGAATCTCATTAACCACCCAGTTCTTTGGTGGAAGAGCTTTGGGATCTTTAACAAGCCCAGCCAGTCAAGCTTCATCTGAAGATGGCACCTCCACCAGCAAAGCATCCAGATAGCACCACACAGGCATTGGCCCAGTGCAAGCTCAGAGCAGAGGGCTCTTCTGACTGACTCAGCAGCACCACATCTGAGTTCCCCACCCAGCTATGGGACAGGACCAGCCCTGTTTAGCTCATGAGAGCTGATGAGGTCCAGCACCAGGTAGAATGGCTGCATGCTAGCAGCAGCTACCCTGGGCACCTCTTCCCGAGTACAAGGGCAGCTGGCAAGTCATACCCTGTCTCTTGTTAGCATCTGGGCTCGGTTCTTGTGTTGGATTTTGATGATCCCAGGAGGCTGTATCCAAGCTTCTCCATCCACCTGCACTGGGACGCCCTCGTCTCCCCGGATTGTGATCTTCACCATCCGACACTGCCAGACAAGCACAGGAAAGGATGCTGGCACCAAACAGCAAGGCAGCGTACATGGTCCCAGGGCTTCACACAGCCTGAGTTAAAGAAACTTTCCCAGAAATCGCAGCTCTGCCATGGCTTGATGCCAGGGAAGTGTTGTCTGTGATGCCAGGACATGCTGGCAAAGCCATGTCTCCTGCCAGCTGGCACTCTGCTCTCCTGGCAGAGCCACATCTCCTGGCCCAGTAGCTGGGTTCTGCCAGAGGCACCAGTGCATCCAGATTGCAGACCCTGCTGAGAGGCCTGATTCCTAGCTTGTGTCACTGGCTACAGATTAGCTCCACTTGAACTAGCCGCATAGCCAGCCCGGCTCAAGCTAGCCACTGGAGTCCAATCCCTCCCAAGCCCTGGGTACATGCTCGGTAGCGAACCTGAGCGCTTGCCCATGCTGCCACAGCCATGCTGCTATCATCAAGCATCAGCTCAAGCAGAGCTGACATGTGTCCCTTTGCCTGAGCTGGGAATCCCACCTCTAGCTGCCGCAGAGCTGTACCATAGGCATACCCACTCTGTACTTCTCCATCAGCACACGGCCTACCCAGACACACCACTCGCAGGGCATCAGTTCTGGCTCACCTGATGCCCTGTGCAACGTGGGTGTGCCATGCTCCCAGAGCAGAACTCACCGCTCCGCGCTGGCAGGGGTACTGCACATTCATGGGGCATGGGACAGCCCCAGTGAGATACAGAGGGCCGATCGGGGGGCATGGGATGAAAGGGGCAGTTTGTCCCCAGCCCCCCAAACCTATGGAATACGAGTTAGCAGCGCTGCAACCTGACACACGATGGCACAGTCCCTGTGAATGGGTGGCTGGGCCAAACCTGAGTGGCGCTGCAACCCCACGTGCCAGATCGCGATGGCCAGTGTTGGCAGTCGGGCCCAGCTCTGCGGGACAGGTACCGCCATGGAAGGGTGAGGTGTGGGAGAGCTTGCTTTCAACCCCCACCCCACCATGAGGGGCCTCAGGAGCAGATTTCCCCCCAACAAATAAGCTGCCACCTCCAGCTTAGAGCCTTCACTGCCCATATCAGCAGGAAGCTCTTCCTGCCCACCAGCCCTACTGGAGACCCCCCTTTCCCTCCTCACAGGTCAGGAGCCTGACTCCCACACCTGCCCTTGCCTGACCTCCAGCAGGCTCTTCCACCCAGGGTGCTCCCTCCCCAACCTCCGTGGGCTCCATGGGAGGGAGGCAGCAATGGGGGCGTTGGACCCTGCAGACAGGTCCCTTCTGGGCTTCCAGCCACCTGGGGCCTAGCCAGGTGAGCCCAGCCAAGGGTTAGCTGATCTCCTGTGGTGCGCTGCTTTACCTGGGCGATGCGGTGATGCTGTAGGTTGATCACTCGCGACATGGCCATCTGGATACTGCCAAACACAGCAACCACCTCCAGCTTCTTATCGTCGAAAGAGGGCGCCCCAAAGTTCTGCAGGGAACAGCAAAGCCCCATGACAGCCACCGCCCTGGACCCCTCTTCACCACGGTCTGGGGCTCTCTATATAGCTGCGTGTCTGTCTGTCCGCCTGGGGCTCTCTGTCTGTCTGTCTACACAGCTGTGTGCATGTCTGTCTGCCTGGGATCTCTGTGTGTGTCTGTCTGTCTATACACCTCTGTGTGTGTCTGTCTGTCTATACGAGGCTAAGCTCCATTTCTAGGGACTCTCCAGCTGACCCAAGAGGATGGAGTGGCAGGGTAATGACAGCGGAGTCCGGGTGGGAGGTGGTCCAATTGCTGAGACAAGAAGGGAGGAGTGGAGGGAGGCCCTGGCAGGAAACCCCAGGGGAAGCTGCCACTGACCAGAGCTACCCACACAGCCACCCACAGGCGGAGCGGGAGTGGGGCATACAGACCTGGCCCGAGGATCCCCTAAGGGCTCGGCCTCCTCACACAGGTCCTTGCAACCTCAGGTATTTGGCCACAACGACCCCTGGAGGTCAGGGCTGTGCACTGCAGCACAATGAGCTTGGGGTGTGCACATGAAAACAGAGCTCTACACTGCTCTAGCCCTTCGCAAAGGGAGTAGCTCCACTTCACAGATAGAGAAACCAAGGCACTGCAAGGGGACGTGAACCCTAAGGCCACAAGGAGTCAGTAGTGGAGTCAGGCATAGACTGCAGGCCTCCTGACTCCCCAGCTCTCTCTGCTCTAGCTACTAGACAACAGTGCCTCCCAATGAGAAAGACTCCTCACCTTTCCTCAAAACCACCCATGTACACACTTCTGTCAGAATCAGGGCCTCAGCTAGATGGGCCCTGGGCTGATCCATCTGACGGGAGGTTGGAGACCAGACCAAGTGGACCCAGGGCAGATCTGTCTGGCAATTCTTTTGTCCCTAAATGGATACCAGGTCTCTTGTTACAGCTGCATTGAGGCATTTCACCTTCAGATTTACCATGAGCACCATTAGCCAAAGAAGCCTCCAACCCCGCCCCACAGCCAGCACTCACATTATCTTCCTTTGTGCCGCCCCAGAAGTTGATGCCACCAGCATAGCTGGGGATGTTGAGCACGGCAATCCCCTGCAAACTGGGCAAGGAGATGGTCACCCCGTCACACTGAAAGAGAAGACAAGGCAGGCTGAGATCTTCAGTGTGTGCCAGGCACCACCTCCCAGCCCAGCTGCACCCTCAGATCTGCCGCAAAGCAGGCGTCAGGCAGGAACACCAGCAACTTCCCGCATTTTGCTATGAAACATAGCCCAGGCCTAAGAGAATTCAAGGAAGTCAGGGATTCTGGGCAGTGACATTATGAGGCTGGTTTGCAGAAGCCACTGTCCATTGGAGCATCACCGCTGTTTCAAGGCCCTGACCACACTTTAACATTCAGCCCCTGTCCCCCACAACAGAAAACAGGAAAAACCCAGAGAATCACCAGCCTGAACTCACTCAGGCCCTGTGCTGATCCCCCCATTGTGCCTCATTACCAAGGCAAACCCATGGTCCGATCCAACCCAAGCAGGATCAGGATACTTGGGTTTAAAATGAAATGCAGAAGCCTTGTCTACACTAAGGCTCCCCCTGTTTCGCAACCACCAGGTGATGCTGTGCCGGGGTGAGCAATGGTGAGAAATCTATGCACACACCCCTCCAGCACAGACACAACTGGAGAGTCCCCTGGCTTTCCTATGAATATCTGCTTGGGCTTTCAGTAACCTGCTTGCACTAGGACTCCAGTGCCTCTGCTTGGCTCCATCTTGCAAAGGAAGTGGTTTCCATGACACAAGCAAACACAAAGCAGGAGAAGAGACTGGCACTAAGGCCGGGGGCCTGAGAAATGAGCATTGCTGTGGCCTGGTAGCCTAGCTTCTAGCTCTATCTGTGGCCCCCATTCCTACTGTATCTCAGCACCTAAACCCCAATGCCTGGCAGAGAACAGGGATTTATCCAGGAACCCGCACATCTTCACTTAGCTGAGCACACAAGCTCCTGCTCCTACGCTCCCCACAGTGATTTATGGCCCCCAGGCCAGGCCAGCACCTCTGATTACCTCCAGCTGGACTCGCTGCTCCAGGTTCTTGTAGGTCCTCTGCAGAAGTTCCTTGGTCCCCAGCACTCCATACCACATCATGTTCTTGGTGCGACTGCTGTAGTGGGGCAAGGGGAGAGAAACGCACAGCTCTGAGCAGGTGCTTTAAATCCAGCCTGGGCACCTGTCTAACACAGATGCTCTAGCTCAGCCAGAAGTCCTGGGCGGGATGTGGAAGTCACTGGCTGAGGGTCTCTGGGCTGAGTTACAGAGGACATGATCACAATGGTCCTGAAACTCATGGATCTATGTTAAACCAGTCCTGCAGACAACTCCAAGCCCTGGTCGCCACTAGCGCAATGGGCCAAAGCCGCGTTACAGCAGTGCAATGAGAATGACTTTTAAATATGCAAATTAGAAAACAGAGAAAGAGATTAACCTAATGACATGCATAGCATAACAGGCAACACAGACATTACAGGACCGGATCTGACAATCAAGTCCCATATTCTGTTTCTCATTAGCTGCTTCAAAGAAAAGTGCAAGAACCTGATAGTGGCCAGGAATAACCTGCCCACAGGGGAAGCTGCTTCCCCTCCAGTCAAGGACTGGTTGATGTCCTGAAACAGGAGGGTTTGTAGCCCTTGGTGTAAAACCCCATCCAATGTAACTGTCTATGTTCTCATTCTCCACAGCAATGTCTGATCCTTTTACTGAATCCTGCTAAGTAACTGGAAACCTAACAGTACCACAGGCAAAACTGAGATTTGCGTGTTTAATTGTCACATGCATGTTGCATTCTTGCTGATAGTTTGCGCTAGTTTCAAATGGGAAAGGGCGATTGAAAGCTGATTTATTCTGTGGAAGGATTACACATTTATCGGCTCTGAGTGTGGCTTTGCCTTCATGATATCCAGTGGCAGCAAGTTCCACAGGTTAATTATGTCTTATGTAAAAATATTTCTTTTTATCAGTTTTTAATGTGTTACCTTTTAGTTTCACTGAATGTCTCTTTGAGTAGGAGAAAAAATAAACAGGGACGCCTGATTCGCTGCATCACTCAGCATTTTTTAGAGCTGCTACTGGTCTCCTCTCCAAATGAAATAGTGCCACTCTGTTGAGTCTCCCTCCATAAGGCAATGTTCTACAGCCCTCTTTATCCAGGAAGGCAGTGTGGCCTAGTGAATAGGACACTAGATTGGGACTCAAAAGACTTGTGCTCTATTCCTACCACTGGTCTGTTAAGTGACCTTGGGTAAGTTGCTTTCTCATTCTGTGCCTCAGTTTCCCCATGTGTTGAATAGGGATAATAGCACTGCCTCCTTCGTAAAGAAAACTCTAGCTAAAAAGCACTGTATAACTCTTAGGTAGTATTGTTATTCAGCCATCATTTCATCCCTTCTTTTTCTGCTACACCCTTCCTGCTAGACATGCCATTCAAGGTAATTGAGTAGCAGGATTCAATTCCATCTCAGGATGTCCGGTGAGCTGAGCTCCTCTCCAGAGGTTTACATGTTCTTGCCACGACCCTCTGAGATGCTAGAAATTCCTGATTGTTGTATGTTTACTCTACATATATAGGATCTGATTTTGCGAGACTTCTGCTGGTTCCCACTGGCCTTTGTAAAATGGGATAATTATAATTACCCACCTCACAAAGATTAATGTCCGGGAGCCTAATTAACAAATGTTTGCAGAGTATTAGAAGATGCTGGGATGAAGGGCATTGGTTCATGGCTCTTGTTAAACAGCTGTTATTATTGCCATGTGGCTGCATCTCCGTTCAAGTCAGTCACCATAGGCACCTTCAGCTAATCAGACACATGGACTCATGTCAGAGCAGTGGAGGCTTCATAACAGATAAGGAGCAGCCTGAAGCTCAGCCCAATAGCAGATCACTTAGGCTCTGTCTACACTACAGACTTCTGCCTGCATGGCTGTCAGTCAGGCGTGAAGAGGTGTGGTCTGACCGATGTAACTTGCCGGCACAAGCCTCTGGTGTAGACACAGCTAGACTGGCCACATATGCTTGTCCTGGTGTCACTGGTTTTACTCGGGGCGGCTGGAATAAGGTATGCTGGTGCAAGCACAGCTTGGCCAGTATAAGCTGTATCCACATTAGGAGTGCTTTGCACTGGTATAGCCTTGTGTAGGCCTGGCCAAAGACAGCCCCCCCGTCAGGTCCCTGGAGTTGCATGTCCTGGGGCAGAGGGTGTCTTTATAGATGACTCCCTCATGAAATGGGAACTCAGCAATCAAGGACTTCTGACCTCCCTAGCTGAGGCAATCTCCATTTAGGAAGGTAGGGGGGCCTTTTGCCTACCTGCACTTTTTGGGGTGCTCGTCCCGTTTGTTGTTGAATTCCAGAGAGATTTTGGCATCCAGGCCTATGCCGAAGTAGTTATTCATGACGCATCTTTCGGAGAATTGTCTGAAAGCAGCAGATGGGGAAGGAGAGGTTTGGACACAGAACAATGCATCAGTGATCATGGGGGTGGAACCGGGAAATGGCAGCAGAATGAAAATATCAGCCCCACTATTGAAACATCCGTATGAGAGTCCTTGAGATTTATTTTGGGTTTTGAAGGGGGTTTTAGAAGACCAGCGACAATTGGAGCTTTGTGATTGGCTGTCAGTGATGTCACAGCCATGTCTCATTGGCTGTCAGTGATGTCATAGCCAAGTTTCTAGTCCCCATTAAACACAAAGGGTTGACATTACTGTGTGTAATAACCCCATTGCAAAATAATAATAGCATGCCCCAGGCCAGCCATTATTACATTTCTCAAGTGGGGAAAGCCAGACAAACCTTCAGCTACCCACGCCACAATCTGTTACCATCTCCGCAAAAGATACTGTCTGCTCGCCTGGCATTGCTTAATGATACCAACCAGACGTGCCTTAGCCAGACAGATTGTTGGCTGACGACTCACAGATAATTTACTGATCTTAAACAGCCAGGGGCTGATTCTGCTTTCATTTATGCCAATTTTCCACGGATGTAATTCCATAAGCTTCAGTGGAGGGACTCCAGATTTACACCAGTGCCAGAGGAGAATCAGACCCTGGCTTTTTAATTCAGTCATTGATTTAACAAGGATAGGTGAAGGAGCAGATTCCAGATAATATCTTGTGAGGTTAAAGTGAGAAGAATTAGGCAGGCTGTGCTGAGGACTCTTCTTTCACCAATCTGTACTGCGGGGACAGCATTCAGTCATTGCAGTAATAGTCAGACAGACATGTCTAAATGTTTTGATTTTAATTAAATCCAGATTTCAGAGTAGCAGCCGTGTTAGTCTGTATTCGCAAAAAGAAAAGGAGTACTTGTGGCACCTTAGAGACAAATTTATTCGAGCATAAGCTTTCGTGAGCTACAGCATCCGATGAAGTGAGCTGTAGCTCACGAAAGCTTATGCTCGAATAAATTTGTTAGTCTCTAAGGTGCCACAAGTACTCCTTTTCTTTTTTTTAATTAAATCCAGAATCTCTAAAATTGATCAATTCCAGCTAACAGATAATCAATTTTTACCCCCACAGGGGAGCTCACTGCATAACTCTGATGCGCCTATGCAGATCCCAGCTTGAAGGTATTATATACCTACAGCTCCAGCAACGGCCACAGCGCCTGAAGCGCGGATGATGCACTCCACCAAGCTGGCTGGTTGCTGCATTCTGCACTAGTTGGCTTGCACAGGTAGAGCACATGGCTGTCACCCAGCCCTGGTGATGACAAAGTCGTGGGTCATGGTGAGGAGGACGTGGCCAAGTGTCAATTAGCGGTACTAGGGGAGACACACCTGGACCCTCAAGGAACAGGATGCTCTCAAACCAGAGACTGCGAGCAGCCCCCTTCACCTTCCTTTTCGCTGTGTGGAGAGAACCGCCCCCATGCGTGAGAACAGAAAATTCCACTGCAACAAAAACCCCTCTTGTCAGCCAATCAGAATGAAGAGAGCCATAGATGAGACTCTCCGGGAAAGAGGAGGAAAACTGGCTGGTGAAAGGCTGATAATGATTGAGACTGAGGTTAAGGTCAAGTGTTGATAAAAGAGAAGCCATGTGTCCTTTGCAGTTTTTGGCAAGTCATTTCCTTACCTGGACCTCAGTTCTCCTGTGTCAAATGGGAATAAGAGCCCTACCCTATGTCCCAGGGGGCAGCATCGGAGGCTGGACATGAGCTGGGGATTAACTTTGCCCAGAGCACGTACTCACATGGTGTTGGGATCCTCGGTGAAATGGACTGTGCTGAAGCTGTCAGGTCTATCCAGGAGGATAGACGACGTAGTGGAGGTTACTGTACCCCGCCGGGAACCTGGACAAAGGGGAGTTGCTCTTTAGTACCCAGCAGCGCCCCTGCCCTTAACAAGCGTATATCCTGCATCCTACCCCAGTCTGCCTTTCTGAGCCCCCAACACCGCACTAAGAGGCCCCTTTACTGCTGAGTGCAGAGAGGACCCCAGTGGGGCACTCTCCTAAGCACTTTGCACGCTGCCACTTTAAATGGGACATGCCCCTAGGGGTGAGTGCTAGGTATGGCCCTACACACCCGGATTATGGGCAGGTCAGATGACATGATTTGTAAATCCCTTGCAAAGAGCCTGGATATTTTGTCTCCTGATTATCTGCACTCAATTCTCCCTTCTCACCCTGCTTTGATAATGGAGGGTGCAATACACACTGCACTCCTTCCCTACCACTGGGGGTCAGGGCATGGGGGGTTTGTTAGCCACTTAAATGGGCTTTGGATCAGGCCCTCAGTCAACAGAAGCCCTTCCATTGACCTCAATCAGCTTTGGATCAGGCTCCTACTGCTTTCCTGCCAGCAGGGGGAGCCCCAGGTATTATTGATTTCCAACACACACACTGACGGCTCAAGGTGGGGACCCACATCCCTGCCCCATTCCAGAGAGTTGGACTCCTCTGCTATGGTCCCTGCAGGACACGGCCATGGCTGCCAGGTTTGTATAATTTTTGGTGGTGCCCAGAACAGGTCCAAGGCCTGCCCCCCCCCACCCCACAGGAGCAGGGCCATGTCTCTGGAAGGAGCTAGATGGACAGGGTTAAGGGGGCCGAGGCTGGGGCCACAAGTGGGGACAGGTGCGGGGCAGGCAGCTGGGACCCCGGGCCCACATTCCTGAATATTGGTGGAGCATGGGCACCACGGGCCCATATAACTTGCCGCCTATGGACATGGCCTGCCAGTCTGTCAGAGCCTCCACAGCCCCCTGCACACGGCTGGTCAATTTCCTTTGGAACGCCCAGGCCGGGATCCCTCTGCAGCCTCCTGTCAGTGCCCACACTGCCAAGGCCTGACTGTCCAAACATCACCAGCTCTGAGCCACGCAATGGTGGGCACGGGCATAGCTTGGGCAGACGACGTGTGCAATCCCACGGCACACTCACGTCACACATAGCCCTAGCATTCTGATGGCTGGAAATCTCCAGGCTCATCCTGGTTTGGCCTGTCTGCTGTGCTCTGAGACTGGTGTTTAGATTGCTCCAAGCACTGTGCAGGTAGCAAAGGTGAGCCCAAGACTGATTCCCCCGGCCAGTTACACAACAGGAACCAGGAGTCCTTCTCACAGTCACAGATGCACTGTAGTATGTAGCTGGGGGGCCTCCACTTTGGAAAACGGGGCCCCTTTAATCTGTATTTGCCACTCCCAGTCCTGCCTTGGTTCCAGTTTCTCCGATCACTTTAAATAACAAGTGATGTGGAAGAGTCCATGATCCTGAACGGGGAGTGGGCTGCATGAACCAGCCGGAGCCTTACCAAGGATTTCAGTCTCTTTGCTGAACTCTTCCAAGCTGTCCTTCTTGCCGGAAGCCGTGATGCTCCGATAGGCTTGAGTCTGCTTGTTCTGCTCATCCACAGCTACATGGGAATAGGCAAGGCATGCAATGTAAAGCCAACTCTAGGGGTATGACAGCAGTGTCAGCCCAGGGTTCATGGGACTCGAGTCAGCCGATTCATGTCAGGGAACCCTGGGCTGGAGCATCTACACTGCATTTTAACCCTAAGTTAAGGATTTGCTGACCCATGCTCAAGTCTAGGGCTCTGGCACCCAAGTGCACAGACCCAAGTCAAAGTAACCATATCCCAGAGTTCCTAGTGCCTCCCACCCTGTCAAAACTCTAACCCTAGGAACATGGTGCACTGTGGGAAATCTCTACTGCCTGCCTATTTCCCAACTGTGACATGATATTGATGGGACTCAAAAACACATAATGACTCCTGTGGTAACTGTCCCGGGAGCACACAATAGTGTGAGAAGGCTTTATTCTGAACTGCCCCTAACCTGAGAACTGGGTTTCCCATTAGGCTGAGTCACATGGGCAGGAAAATACCCAGGGCAGGCCCCTGTTCTAAAGGTAACTAGGGCACCCAGCTCCAAGGCTGCCAGACTGCATCATGGGCTGGTCAATAACGGGGTTTTTCTTGGGCTGGTTTTTATTTATTGTTGTCTGTTTGTTTTGAATGGAAGTGTCCGAGGAAGAACACACATCCCCAGCCTGGCTGCTGCCGGCTGCAGAGCGGTGAAGGGCATCCCCATGGCTTGGGGTGCAGGGTGCTCCAGCACCCTTGGGATCCCTTAGCCCTGCCCCTGCCGCACACTGGCAGCAGGGATAAGGGATCCCTGGGAGGCTGTGGGGAAGTTTTGGAGCTGGCTCACACTCTCCCACCTGACAGTGCATGCAGCCCGGTCGTACCTGCAAACACTGCCCCAGGGAGGGCAGGGAGGCCTGCGGGGAAGGGACAGAGAGCAGAGCAGGACTAAGCGGCTGCCCTGCAGGGAGAGGAAGCAGTAGGGCTCCCGGCTGGCACCCAGGAGCTGCCTCCCACCAGTCAGCTTTGCTCCCTGCTCCAAGCAAGCTCGGCACAGCAGCGAGGAGGAGCCGGAGCAGGCAAGGGGAGCAGACTTGGCCAGGCAGTAATGGTGCTTCCAGCATCTGTGCTGGCTGCCTGCAGCGTGGCTCCTCTGCTGCCAGGAACTCTGGGGTAGATCCGGAGGTCTTCTGGGACCCGAGTCAAGCCGGGGCCATGTGCACAGGAAAGCAACAGGGCTCGGACACTAGGTCCCAGCTTAACACGGGCTCGGAACCTCCAGCCCTGCAGTCCATGCCCTAGCTTAGCACCTAGGTTAGCGTGGACGCAAGGGGGGGTTAGACTTGAGCCCAGGCTTACATTGCTGTGTGGACATACCCTAGGGATGCCCAGCCAGCACCTGGATACACCCGATGCCTCCCCAGCTCACTGCTGATGGGTCTGACCCTTGTAGGTGTTTCTACTCCCAAAGTCCCAGGCAGTCCAGCGTATGCTCAGCATGATGAGAAGTTCACTGGGCAGACAGAACCATCCAGGAGATGGGGACCCCTGCTCTTTGGGCTCCTTCCTGAACCCCAGGTGCCAGGACCTGTGATCCACCAGCCAGGAACAATGGCCCTGGCATCCAGGGATGCTGCTCCTGGATTAGCCACCAGGGTGCTCCCTGGCTTTTATTAGAGTCACCTCTGAGTGATTCACTCTGGTGACTCAGTGTCCCAATTCACGGAGAGGGAAACTGAGGCACAGAGAGTCCAGGCCAATGATCAGCAGGGGCCATGCTCTGAGGTGACTCTGTTTTGGGCGTCCTGCCTGGCCACATCTGGCTTGATTTTTAGAAGTGCTGAGCATTAAAAAAAAAAAAACCAGTTACCTACCTTTCGTAACTGTTGTTCTTCAAGATGTGTTGCTCATGTCCATTCCATAATAGGTGTGTGCGTGCCCACATGCGCAGTCAAAGATTTTTGCCTTAGCAATACCCGTAGGGCCGGCTTTGGTGCCCCCTGGAGTGCTGCACTCATGCGTCTGTATATCAGGCGCTGCCAACCCTACACCCTCTCAGTTCCTTCTGGCCGACAACCCCGACAGGGGGCAGGAGGGCGGGTAATGGAATGGACATGAGCAACATCTCGAAGAACAACAGTTACAAATGTAGGTAACCATTTTTTCTTCTTCAAGTGCTTGCTTGGAGTGCTTGGAATGTCTATTCCATTCTAGGTGACTCACAAGCAGAATCAACAGAGGTGGGCTCACGGTCTTGCAGCTTGTAGCACAGCTCTCCCAAACCTAGCATCATTTCGAGCCTGCTGGGTCAGCGCGTAGTGTGATGCAAACATGTGGACGAATGACCAGGTGGTAGCTCAACAGATCTCTTGGATTGGCACTTGTGCCAGGAAGGCTGCTGATGACGCCTGCACCCTAGTCGAATGAGCCATCATGATCACCAGCAGGGGCATCTTTGCCAACTCATAGCAGTAGCAGATGCAGGCTGTGATCGAAGACGAGATTCTCTGGGCAGACACTGGGCAACCTTTCATTCTGGCAGCAACAGCAACAAACAACCACATTGATTTACGGAACGGCCTTGTTCTATCACAGTAGGAGGCCAGCGCCCATCTGACATCCAGGGTATGCAGCCTGCGCTTGTCAACCGTCTTATGAGGCTTTGGACAAAGGACTGGTAAGTAAATATCTTGACCAGTGTGGAACTGGGAGGCAGCCTTGGGCAGAAAGGCTGGGTGCAGATGCAGCTGGCCTTCGTCCTTACAGAAGACCTTATATGGCAGCTCCGACGTGAGTGCCCTGAACTTGGACACCCTGCAGGCCGAAGTTATAGTGACCAAGAAGACGACCTTCCAGGAGAGAAGAAGAAGACAGCAGGAAGCCAGAGGTTTGAAGGGGTGACCCATGAGCCTCAACAGCACAAGATTCAGGTCCCAAGGGAGAAACGGGTCCCAAACATGCAGGTAAAGACACTCCAGACATTTCAGGAACCACACCGTCATGGGATGGGCGAAGACTGACCAGCCTTGAAATGGAGGAACGCCAAAACGGTTCCCAGGTGGATGGAAGATAGCAACAGGCCTGGGAGCTTACAGTAAAGTAAATAGCCCAGGATGTCTTGCTGCGGGTATTAGCAGGAATGTGCCGGTCCGAGGACCAACACGTGAACCACTTCCACTTTGCCACATAGGTAGTCCTGGTGGAGGGTTTCCTGCTTCCCAGCAAGACCTGTTGGATACTAGCAGAGCACTCCTGCTCATCCATACTCAGCCGAGCAGCAGCCAAGCTCCCAAGTGCAGCAATGCCAGGTTTGGGTGCAGCAAGTTGCCGTGGTTCTGGGACAGCAGATCCGTCTGAAGAGGTAGCTGCAACAGGGTGGCTGCCAAAAGACTCAGCAGCATGCCGAACTAGTGCTGACAAGGCCACGCTGGGGCTATGAGGATAACAGACGCGTTGTATTGCTTCACCTTTAGCAGGATCTTGTGGATCGATGGTACTGGTGGGAAGGCGTATATCAGCGCTCCCAACCACGGGATCAGGAAGGTGTCTGACAGGGAGCCCTTGTCCTTGCCCTGCAGAGAACAGAACACGTGGCACTTCCTGTTCTGTCTGGACACAAAACAGGTCCACCTAGGGAGTCCCCCACATGTGAAAGATGAGGCTGACCACCTCTGGATGGAGCGACCATTTGTGGCAAGACAAAGTCCTGCAGAGGCAATCCGCCAAAACGTTCTTGGTTCTAAGCAGGTGGGCAGCCACCAAATGAATGTCGCACTGCACACAGAAGTCCCAGAGGCTGAGCGCCTCCTGACAAAGGGCCAAAGACCTGGCATCCCCCTGCCTGTTGATATAATACATCGTGGCTGTATTGTCCATCAGAGCCTGTACCACCCTGCCCTTCAGGTGGGGCAAAAACACCTGGCAGGCCAGGCAAACAGCTCTGAGCACTCTGATGTTGATATGAAGGGCTAGATCATTTTGTAGCCAGCAGCCCTGGGTATTGAGCTCACACAGGTGGTCTCCCCAGCCCAGATCTAACGCGTCCAAGACCAGGGTGAACGTTGGAGACGGGGTCATGAAGGGAACCCCCTGCAGCACCGACTCGGGATTCAGCCACCAATTCAGGGACGAGAGGACATGACTCAGCACTGTGATCACTCGGTCCAAGGTGTGTCTGCTGGGGATATAAACCAAGGCCAGCCACCTTTGCAGAGGCTGCTGATGAAGTCGAGCATGGCTGACCATATATGCATGCGGCCACGTGGCCTATCAATTGCAGGCACGTGAGGGCCGTGGTGAGCAGATGGCTCTTTATGTGGGTGATCAAGTCCAACATGGTCTGAAAACAAGCTTCCAGAAGGAAGACCCTGGCCCATGTGGAGTTGAGAATCACTCCAATAAACATTATGCGTTGAACCAGTGTTAACATGGACTTCTCTGTGTTTATCAACAGGCCCAGATCTTTGCAGATAGACTGCACCAGATCGAGGCTCCGTTGCACCTGCTCTGGAGACCTGCCCTTGATGAGCCAGTTATTGAGATATGGGAAGATCTGGACCCTTTGATGTCTCAGGTAAGCGAATACCAGTGCCACGCATTTCCTGAACACCCTGGAGGCCAAAGGGTAGCGCTGTGAACTGGAAGTGACGCCTGGCCATTATGAAATTCATGAAATGCCTGTGTCCCGGGAATATGGAGACATGAAAGTAAGCGTCCTTTAAGTCAAAAGCAGCGTATCAGTCCCCTGGATCCAGGGAAGGGATGATAGAGGCCAGGGAGACCACAGAATCATAGAATATCAGGGTTGGAAGGGACCTCAGGAGGTCATCTAGTCCAAGCCCGTGCTCAAAGCAGGACCAATCCCCAACTAAATCATCCCAGCCAGGGCTTTGTCAAGCCTGACCTTAAAAACTTCTAAGGAAGGAGATTCCACCACCTCCCTAGGTAACGCAGTCCAGTGTTTCACCACCCTCCTAGTGAAAAAGTTTTTCCTAATATCCAACCTAAACCTCCCCCACTGCAACTTGAGACCATTACTCCTTGTTCTGTCATCTGCTACCACTGAGAACAGTCTAGATCCATCCTCTTTGGAACCCCCTTTCAGGTAGGTGAAAACAGCTATCAAATCCCCCCTCATTCTTCTCTTCTGCAAACTAAACAATCCCAGTTCCCTCAGCCTCCCCTCATAAGTCATGTGTTCCAGTCCCCTAATCATTTTTGTTGCCCTCTGCTGGACGTTTTCCAATTTTTCCACATCTTTCTTCTAGTGTGGAGTCCAAAACTGGACACAGTACTCCAGATGAGGCCTCACCAATGTCAAATAGTGGGGAACGATCACGTCCCTCGATCTGCTGGCAATGCCCCTACTTATACATCACAAAATGCCATTGGCCTTCTTGGCAACAAGGGCACACTGTTGACTCATATCCACATTCTCCTCCACTGTAACCCTAGGTCGTTTTCTGCAGAACTGCTGCCTAGCCATTCAGTCCCTAGTCTGTAGCAGTGCATGGGATTCTTCCGTCCTAAGTGCAGGACTCTGCACTTGTCCTTGTTGAACCTCATCAGATTTCTTTTGGCCCAATCCTCTAATTTGTCTAGGGCCCTTTGTATCCTATCCCTACCCTCCAGCCTCTCCTCCCAGTTTAGTGTCATCTGCAAACTTGCTGAGGGTGCAATCCCCACCATCCTTCAGATCATTTATGAAGATATTGAACAAAACCGGCCCAAGGACCAACCCTTGGGGCACTCCACTTTATACCAGCTGCCAACTAGACATGGAGCCATTGATCACTACCCTTTGAGCCCGACAATCTAGCCAACTTTCTATTCACCTTATAGTCCATTCATCCAGCCCATACTTCTTTAACTTGCTGGCAAGAATACTGTGGGAGACTGTGTCAAAAGCTTTGCTAAAGTCAAGGAACAACATGTCCACTGCTTTCCCCTCATCCACAGAGCCAGTTATCTCGTCATAGAAGGCAATTAGATTAGTCAGGCATGACTTGACCTTGGTGAATCCAGGCTGACTGTTCCAGATCACTTTCCTCTCCTCTAAGTGCTTCAGAATTGATTCCTTGAGGACCTGCTCCATGATTTTTCCAGGGACTGAGGTGAGGCTGACTGGCCTGTAGTTCCCAGATCCTCCTTCTTCCCTTTTTTAAAGATGGACACTACATTAGCCATGCGGAACTTCAACTTCTTGAGAGACTTGTTGAGGCCACGCAGATCTAGGATAGGTCTGAGGCCCCCTTTGGCCTTCGGGATTAGGAAATAACGTGAATAGAATCCTCTTCCTTCCATGTCCTGAGGAACTTCCTCTATAGCCCCCAAGCCCAGGAGCTTCTCAACCTCCTAAATGAGGAGTTGCTCGTGAGAAAAGTTCCTGAAGAGGGAGGGGAAAGTGGCAGAGGAGGGGCGGCCAAGAATTGCAGAATATAGCCCCAAGGCACTATGTCCTGGCCCCAGCAGTCTGATGTAACCTGCAACCAGGCTGAGCGGTAGGGGAAAAGGCAGTCAAGGAAAGGCGGGTAGGATCCAGTTGGCTGACTGGGGCGTCACTCTCGTCCCTCAGAATGATTGCTTCTGTCTCCCTGGGTGTTTGGCGGCCCAGGCTGGCCTGGTGAACGGAAGGAAGAAAGGAGACAATGACTAAAACCAGTGTCCCTTCTCCTCGTAGGTCCCTGACAAGACTGCCAGGGCCTTGGCGGCAGCGATGGCTGGAAGGGCTTCCTGGCTGATTGAGGCATGTGCATGCCCAATGAGTGAAGGGTAGTCCTGGTGTCGTTCAACCAATGCAGCCTGGCATCCATTTAATTGGAGAACAGACCAACTCCGTCAAAAGGGAGATCGTGGACTGAGGCTTTCATCTCCTGGGAGAGGCCTGCAGTCTAGAGCCAGGAACTACATTGCACGACCACTGCCGATGCAACCACCCTTGCCGCTGAATCCGCCATGTCCCATGCCTTCTGCAGGGAACATGTGGCTGCTGCTGTGCCCTTCTCCACCAGCATGCCCAACTCCTGGGCCAGACCCTGAGGGAGGGATTCCTGGAACTTCTTAAGACTATCCTGGAGATTAAATTGTACCGGACCAGAAGGGCCTGATTGTTTGCCACCCGGAATTGCAGGCTGGGGGTTCAATACATTTTTCTCCCAAATAAATCAAGTTTTTTGGCCTCTTTGTCTTTGGGAGTGGAGGAGGTGGGGACCTGTCTATCCTTCTCGTTGGCCACAGACACAACCAGCAAACCCGGGGGTGGGTGGGTATAAAGGTATTTGAAATGTTTGGCCAGCACAAAGTACTTTTTCTCTGCCCATTTCGAGACGGCACAGATGGAGGAGGGGGTCTGCCACAGGGTCTTGGAGATCTTGAGGATCCTGTCATGTATGGGCAGGGCAACGCGGGTGAGCATAGAGGCCAAGAGGACATTGAAGAGGGTGTCCTCTCATATTCCGCCATCTCCTGCACCTCAAGCCCCAAGTTCTCGGCCACGCGCCAGAGTTAGGGCTTGATGCTCCCTGAAGTCATCCAGTGAGCTAGCTCTGGAAGGTCCGGCGACCCCCTTGTCCAGAGACAACGAGGAAGACTGAACCACTGATTGAGGTGCTGGGGTCTTGACCACAGTCGGAAAAGAAGGCTTAGGGGTGGGCACAGGTTCCTCCGCCCCAACCTCAGAACGGGATTCCGGTACCGGGCCCAGTGGGGCTGCCGACCAATGCTTCGACATGGCCACCTTGGAAGGGGGCATTGTTATAGCCAGTATGCCCCACACACTCCAATACAGCCACTACGTTGGCCACTGGCCGTGCTGCCACTGCGGTGCCGTAGCCAAGGTAGCGGATTCTGGTACCCAATCACGCTGATGGGACCTGGGCGATGGGCTGAACTGGACTTCTGTACCAGAGGAACCACCTTCCAGCTACCAGCGAAGAGCCATTGATGTCTGCGTTTGTTTACTGGTCATGACTACTGGTGACCGGTGACCTGGTGTAACTGACTGGTGACTGTACTGGGGAGAGTGGTACCAGTGCCAAGGAGAGCGGTGCCAAGACGGAGAATATTCCCACCGTGCCAGCAATCAGGACCAACACCTGGAGGATGACCAGCGAGAGAGTGAGCAGTGCCAGGAATAGTCGGGGAAGTGTCAACCCTGTGCCAATGAGTAGCGCCAAGGGAATCTGGATGCCAGCCTGGGTGACTGACAATGCGACTCGGACCTGCCCCTGGATTCTCAGTGCAGCAGAGAAGATCGATGTCTTCTGTCTGGCAACCGGTGGTGTTCCCCTATTCCCTGAGGGGTCTTAACGGTGGGCTTGCCCTCTTGGGGAACCTTAGCCGGGTCCTGCAGGGGAGGATCATCCTCAGAGCAGGTGGAGACCTGTGCTCTCTCTGTGCCTGGGGAGCCTGCGATGATGACAGTGCAGGCAGAGGTATGGGTCCCATATCACTCCCAGGAGTTGGTGGCGGACCTTTAAGGGGGCTGGGAGCCTCAACCGGGGAGGCACGATCGCATGGCTCCACAGTAGCCTGGTGGGCAGGCCCGGGTCCCTTGGAAGGTGACCACTGGGCTTCTTGTTTGGTGCCGGGGAACTCTTGTTGGCCTTCTTCTTCGTCACTGGCGATGGCAAACAGTGCCGGGAGGAGCCAGTGGTGCGCTGCACACAGGGGCTGAGGCGCTCAGTGCGACCTGCCTGGATGGCTCGGAAGACAGGCAGAGAGCAGACTCCATCTGGAGAGTACTGAGGTGGATATCCCGCTGTTTCTGGATGTGGGACCAAAAGTTTTTGCAGATCTGGCATCGCTTCTTTATGTGTGGCTCCCCCAAGTACTTAAGGAAGCTGCTATGGGGGTCACTCACAGGCATAGACCAGCTGCAATCCGAGCAGGGCTTAAACCTGGGCATGCCCTGCCTGGGGCAAAGTCCCCACTGGGACCCTAACTATTAACTAACTAACACTTAATAACTACTTAACACTACTATATGCAAACTATGTACAAAGGCACTAAGGTTCAAAGTTCAAAAGGAGAAACCGCTAGCTCTTGCTAAGCAGGAAAGGCGCTTGACTGACCATCACAGGCAGTAAGAAGGAACTGAGAGGGCGTAGGGTTGGCGGTGCCTGATATACTGCGGCATGAGCGCAACACTCCAGGGGGCAACACAGCCAGCCCTATGGGTTCCGCTAAGGCAAAAATCTCCAACAACCGCACATGTGGACGCGCACACCTAGAATGGAATTGACATGAGCTAGCACTTGAAGAACTCCCTTTGGGTGAACCTAGCATCATGGTGAGCCAGGTCCTAGGTCTCTCCAGCTGGGCTCCTCAGAACGAAAGGACTCAGAATCAGTGACAAATGGGGGCTTTGCCTTGCCTTTCCCAGGTCACCGGCAGGATCAGGATTGGCACATGGCTCCCAGCCCCTGGTCTACGCACTGTGCCATGCTGTGCCATGCTGCTAGTCAATGTATCTGTTAGGGACCAGCAAGTGCCTGGAGGGGGGTCTCTGTACCGTGCCTGGACACCGGGTCCTTGGCCCCTGGCATTCCCACTGCCCTGGAGGCCAGCGAGGAGCTGATAAAGTACTGAGCTTTGCAGCAAGTAGTGTCCGCATGACAGTGGAGGACTGATCCTCCCAGCAGAGCCGCTGCAGAAGGGGGCCAACCATGGAATGTGAAATGGACCTTGGACCTTGAATGTGAAAGGGACCTTGCGGAGACCTTGAGTCTAGCTGACCCCTGACACTGCAGTCCCTTCCTGCCTCGCCCGGGCTCCTTACCTTTCTCTGCCTGCTCGATGATCTGCCTGAGGGCCTTCTTGAGGCTGTTGGCTCTCAGCATTAGCTGCTCCTTGGATTTGAAGATCCTGGGCACAGGCCTTGGGTTGAAGCTGCCTCCCCTGCTGCTCTCCTTGGCCTCGGCACCAGGTGGGGCAGTCTGCGTGCTCCCCTCGGGGACAACGATCGCCTGTGATTCATCGTTCAGCTCCCGCACCAGGGAGTCCAGCTTCTCGTTCAGCATCGCACACTGCAAGAGAGAAAAGTTAGTCATGCCAGGGGCATGGACCGTGGTAAGGCCAGGGCGTTCGCTGGCACTCAGCCACAGGCTGGTCCCAGGGGAGGGCATTGGTGGGTCACAGCTAGCATGGCACAGCACATGGCTGCTGCTCCATGGCATGGCTGATGGGAACATCCTCTCTTTGGCAGGGCATTCTGAGGCGGTCCCAGGCAATGGGTTAATCCATGCTGTGAACCCCATGGAGAATCCAAAGGCTTAAATCCAGCGATTGCCAAGACTGCAGCTGCCCGCAACACTGACTGTCTGCTACAGGGGGGCACCAGTGGCACAACAAGCATCTCCGCCAGGCAATGCCCCGCCAGAACTTACCTTCCGAGCCATGGTGTCAGCCTCCTGCTTGTTCTCGATGGCCCTCTCATAGGCCTTGCCAACTTCGGCCACAAAGTTGTTCACCGTTCCGCACAGGAACCTGCCAGAGAGAGCAGCATCCGGGGGCAGAGTCCGGGTGAGACAGGAACTCTTGTGCTGCGGCTCCTTCCCACACCCCTCCCCACACAGCCAGGCACAGTGCCCCTAGAATGCTGCTCCTCCATTAGCCAGCAAAGGGCACTCTGCGGCCCCACAAGAGAGGCCCCCACCTCTGGGCCCAGCTGTGCCGCCCTGCAGCAAGCACAGCAGCATTTTGTGCTGGTGAGAGCCCAGCGCCCTGATATCACCCACAGCCAGGCAGCCAATCATACTCTGGCCGGGCCCCTGGGACGTACCTCTTGCTGATGCAAACTGCAGCTGTCCAGGATTGCGTGGCTCAGAGCCATGGGATGGGCTGTGATGCCCTTCACCATTTGGGCCCAGCACGGAGCCAAAGGCACTAGCGGCTGAAGGCTGCTTGGAGCCCTGTGTGCAATGATTTGGGGGCCTCAATACAAGCTCCCTGGCCCTGATCCTCAGAGGTACTCGGCGTCTCACTTGCATTGATTTCAAGACCCACCAGCCACATCACAAAACTACCCCTCATTGGCACAGTTCTGCCCCATTGGCACTGCCAGCAGAGGCCGAGGGGCGGGATGAGCTACAGACCCCCAGCTCCCTCGTAGCCCTCGGAGTAAGCCCACCAGACCGGGCTCCGGCAGGCCAGCAGGATGGGGGAAGCTTGGCCTGCTACTGTCCATGCTCACTGGCCTGGGGATGGGCAGAGGGCACCTGGGGAGGTGCATGCCTGATCCCCTGCCACTCTTGGCCTGCCCACAGCATGCATGGGAGCTGCTCTGATTGGGGTGACCTTCATCAGCCAAAGCCCCCTTACTTTGCAGAAGAAATCACAACCGAGTGCTTGTCGGATTCCAGGATCTTGGCCAGGTGGAAGGCCACAGAGTCAGCGTAGTGAGAGATCTGGGCCTGCGGGACATGGAGGGAACAAGGGCACTTTCTGAGCAACGCAGCAGCACTCCCGGTGCCCTCCCTGGATCCTTTGGGCGGCCACGCTAGAAACTGCAGGGCTGTGCAAGCCCCTGCAGCTGCAGAGGAGCACGGCCCACTGCTAAAGCACCGGACTGGGAGTCAGGCTGTACTCTCTGACCTCGCTGTGTGACCCTGAGCAAGTCACAGCCCCACTCTGTGCCTCAGTTTCCCCATTCTGCTCCACTCTGATTCTCTGAATGCCTGGGGACACCTGGAACCTGCCAATCCACCATTTCCTCTTCTGTTGGCATTCAGAACTGCACCAAAGATCAGCTCCCCTGCAACGGGACTAAGTGGGGTGCGGATAGCCCAGATTTCCAACTACCTCTTTTAGGGGAGCAGCTGCATGCGCGGTGGGATTGTGAAGCTTCGTTGCTTCAAGACTGTGAAATGCTTAGAGCTCCTCAGGTGGACAGGCTGCGGGAGGATAGAGGATCGGGGTGCAGGCTATTATATGGCAGCCGTAAGGGCATGCTCTAGTGTGCAATTACAAAGCCTGCTTTCGTTCACACACACCCTTGGGGCAGTGGCAGCATGAGTGCCAGAGCCTGCCGCAAACAAACGGCAGGAAGTGCTGGAAATCAGGACCCTGTGCTCACACTGCACACATGGCGCTGCACAGGTTCCAGTACCAGACTGTCTGAAGAGCTGACAGGCTACCGAGACCAGATGGAGGAAAGGGAAATTGAGGCGCAGAGAGGGGAAGGTCACCCAGCAGCCAGAGACAGAAATTAAACTCAGGTCTGCTAGACTCCCAGTGCAGTGCACTGATCTATCCACTAGGACACACTGTTTCTCTTGCCCCGCCCCCCCTTGCATAGACTGTGCCACAGAGCCAGCCTGGACACTCATCCGCAGTCGCAGGCCTCTGTAAGCCCCCAACTCATCTGGGCTATGCTGCCACTCCAGCCCCACCCCCCACGCTGGATAGGCAACAGAGCAGCTGTACCTGGGATACAGGAATCCCCATTCTCCTCCTCTTTGATGGCAGGGGCGACTGCTTGGGCGCCTCATAGGTCAGGACGCTCCACCTGGAGAGAAGGCAAAGACAAGATGCTTGTTGCCAGGGCCCAGCCTTTGCCAAGCCATGGCCTGGCGGCCAGCCCTGCCCGGAAAACCAGGGCGGGCCCCTTTGAATGAAGGCAGGCACTGGGCCATGGTGGGGCAGGGATCGCAGGGAGATGGGCCCCCCCATAGGACGCAGAGTGTGGCATTGAGAAAGCCAAGGCAACAGGAGATGGCAACCGCAGTCAGGGGCAGGGAGGTGGCTCTCGTCTCAGTCCTGGCCAGGCCCTGGTGTCCGAAAGGAGTGGGAAAGGTCAACCCACTGGGACTGGCAGCCCAGAATAGACCAGTGTCCAGTCTCCGAGAGTGGCCAGGCACAGAGGAAGACACCCTGCAGTAGGTGGCTCTGGGACAACCTGCTGCCTGGGAGATGTGGCTGCAAATGCAGGCGCACGATGCAGACTCAGGCTGACGCCTGGCCCTCAAAGCCCTTCCCAGGGAGCGCCCTGGACTGAGTGGTGCTCTTAACCGAGTCGGGATCCTGAGAGTGAAGCCCCCTTCCTGGCCCAGAGCAGGGAGTGAGGTCTGCCCAGCCCACAGGCATGCCCCTGCTCACCTGTCCGCATCTTTGGTGCTGGCCCGCTCCAGCTTCCTCAGGACTTAGCAGCCAGCTGGGTATCATCATCACAGAGACTGCCCCCGCCCAGTACCCCGCGCCAGGTCATGCCCGTTCCCCAGCGGCAGGACACCAAGCTGGCACTGCCACAGTAAGGAAAGAATTGTGAGCACGGGGCAGCCCCCAATCGAGAGCCCAGCCAAAGCTATGGGAATGAGGTGCCGTGTCCAGGACCCATCCTTTGGACACGCAGGATCCTCTCCACACCTGGGGATCTCTCTGATGGCGTGGGCAGGATCTTCAGCTCACACTCTGATTAGTACAGTGACACTCAGAAGGAGGGGTCACTGGGGGTGTCCTGCGACTGGGCACAGCTGCACTTCGGGACATTGCTAGAATGCGCTTGCAGGCCCTACCCAAACAAACCCAGAGCACACCTGGCACGTGCACGTCTGACCCTGGTGACACACATCTAGCCCATACCAGCCCCACCAGCGCTGCCATTGTGCGATAGTTCTGGAAAGCAAGCTCCTGGTTGTCAGGGCTTAGCACACACCCCCAAGCCAGCTTTCACTACTGCCAAGACCCAGGGGGCGGGGGCAGCCCTCAGAGATACTGAGATGGGGGAGGCAGCAGACAGACTCCTCCTCACTTGCTTGTGCAATCCTAGCGCATCGATTTCGGAGAGAACCCAGCCCACGCTGCCATCTCCCCACAGACCAGGATCCGGAAGGTGGAGAACTTCTGGAAGAGCCGCAGGCTGGGCAAGGGACACACAAAGAGGAGGCAGGAGTCAGGGCTAAAAGGGGTCCCAGATACGGCCTCAGCTCAGCTCCCTCCAAGGAAGGCCCCGGCCTTTTCCCTCCCCCTGAGGACAGCAGAGCTCACTCAAGCTACGGGTAACAGTCAGGGTACGGTCTAGACCCATGGCTGGCCCAGGTCAAGTGAACTCGGGCTTGCGGGGCTAGGCCTGTGAGGATAAAAAATTGCAGGATAGGTGCTTGGGCTCAGGCTGGAGCTGGGCTGAGAGCCCACGGGGGAGGATCTCAGTGTACGGACATCTGCAGTGGTTCTTTGGAGCCTGGCCAGCCTGAGGCATTGACCCAGGCTCTGGGATTCGTGCTCCGGGTTTATCACCATGTAGACAGGCCCAATCCAAACAGCCCAGCCTCATCTATGTTCAGAGCATTAAGGGCTAGAGCCCCAGTCAGCCCTTTACAGAGCAGCTGGGAGCTGCTGAGATTTCAGTTTGGCCCATCTTTATGAGGCCCTCCCAGCTACAGGGTCATATGGGGTGCTCCTGGCTGGGTGGATGGAGCCTGTGTGTCTCTAGGCATCTGAGCAGCTTCCTCGTTTTCCCTGACCCCAGGTAGATCAAAGAACAAAGGGAAGGAAGGGACGCATTGTCTCATGGGGTATGAGGCCTAGCACTGTTGTGTGAGCGCATAGAGGGGGCCAGGCTGCAGGGCACCGCAGGAGCAAGCGTAGGGAGTGGATGGGGCTCAGGGGGCACTGTGGCATGAGCGTAGGAAATTGGCCGGGTGGCAGGGGATGTCGTCAGGCAGCAGGGGTCGCTGTGGGCATGAGTGCAGAAAATTGGCCAGGTGGCAGGGGATGCCATCGGGCAGCAGGGAGCACTGTGGAGTGGGCTGGGCGGCATGGGGTTTCTATGGGTGTGAGTGCAGGGAGGGGGCCAGGCAGCAGGGGGCGACGTGGATGTGACCACAGGGAGAGGCTGGGCAGCAGGAGGCACCATGGGCGGGAGCACAGGGAGGAGCCGGGCAGCAGGGGGCCACTGTGGGCGTGAGCGCAGGGAGAGGGCTGGGCGCCAGAGGGCGCTGTCGCTTACCCAAGATGAGGGCCCCCGTTCATCAGATCAAAGACTTGCGCCGGGTTGAGGAACTGCTTGAACTTGCGCAAGAACTTCACACCCTGGTTGTCACCGCTCTTGGAGTTGACGAAGGCCAGCAGCGGGCTGGAGCAGGACGAGGGGCAGGTGGCCTTCCAGAAGCCTGAGGAAAAGCCGAGTGCCCCAGTGAGCAGTGCAATAGCCTGGGGTTGAATCCAAGTCCCTGCTCTGCGACCAACTGCCTATGTAACCCTGGGTAAGTCACTTAGCCTCTGGGCCTCCATCCCACCTGTGCAATGGGGACAACAGTGCTGCCCTGCCCCAGAGGGTGTGAGTATAGAGATTGTGAGGGGTTTAGAGCCTGTGGCAATGGCGGCCAGGGAAGTACTACAAAGAGCTGCTTTGCAATAGGGCCGGGGGAGGGGGTGTAGAGAAGTGCCTTCACTTGGCCTTTCAGGGCAACAACTTGGGAAGGTTTTTGGCTGAAGTACCTGGCAGATCCCAGCCTCAGCCCCGTTGTGACATGCAGGAATGTACACAATGAATGCTACTAATAACCCCATCTTTTGGCTCGGGGAGGTCAAAACCAAAGTCTCTGGCCCCAGACTCGATTAGAGAAACGCAGCTTCCATGTGCAACGCGGCCCCACACCCACTTTTCACAGCTGGACTCATTGTGGGCAGGTGCCGCGTGTGTGCAGCGGATCCCATTCAGAGCCACTGGCTGCTGCCCCAGTGTCTAACAACGAAGGATGGGAAGGGAGATTGGCCGCCATAGCAGCAGTGCCCGGGATGGAGCTGGAGATGAACCATATGGGGAAACCTCTGTTAACCCCTTGACATATGTGACATCTGGATACTATGGGGGGAAGTGCCACAGAAATAGGGACACACAGAAAAACTGCTGTTAATTCTTTCCTAGTGCATTCTGGGGCTGACATTGTTGCCACTGTCTCTAATGGAAATAGGATCAGCACTCCTTCTTAACGACACTTACTCCACTCTTGGATGTACACCATGTTCTTCCCCAGATACACTGCCCACCTTATTAAGGTCTGGCCCTGGCAATGCATGCGTGCTTGGCCCTTAGGTCTGATTCAGGAAGCATCCCTATTCAGGAAGGGCATTGTGATAAATGAAGGGGGGGGTAAGCCCCTTTTATGGACACCCAGCCAGCCAGTGGCAAGTATTAATTTTTAAAATTCTTGTGGGCCCCACCTTCTGCGCTCAAAGTGCCAGAGTGGGAATTTAGCCTTGACAGGCTTTAAAACATGCTCATTGTTAAGCACAAGCTTAAAACCCATTGCAGTCAACTTTAAGTAGATACAGTTAACTTTAAGCATGTGTATAAGTGCTGTCCTGAATCGGGGCCATGCTGCAGAAGGCACAAGTAGAAGCAGTCTGACCAAGGGTGGGATCTGGGGATGGAGTGTGGAAATCAGGAAAGGCTGCCAGGTGTGTGGCTGGAAAACAGCCCTTGTTTTCTGCAGGCAGGAGCAAATCCCTGGTGGGGTTTTTGCTGCGAGGCAGTCAGGGCTCAGCAGAGGGTGCATAGCATTAGCTGAGCAAAGCACTGACTGTTAAGGAAACACCAGATGAACAATCTGGGAGCCCACAAAGGATTTACAGTCAGTGCAACACTTTTAAAGAAATTAAATTGGCAATGAAATCTGCTAATGGATCAGGGCTGGCACCACTACAGAGAGGGATCAATAGCTGGCCCGGAGCCCACAGCCGCCTCCGCTGCACTTGGCCATGGAATCACTTTCTTTTGCTGCTCTTCTCATGAGAGGCCCAGTTCTGCATTCTGCGCAGGGCGTGCTGGAGTGCCGCACAGTGCCCAGTGTGATGCACGCTGCTGGGAAGGGCTGTCAGCTTCGCTCTCTGCTCTGCCCAGCGCTGTTTCCAGAAAGGGAGGGGGCTTCCTTTGCCAGCTCTGGAGCACAGCTTTGTGACTATGCAGATTCACATCCAGTAACTGTGCATGTCTTCTGGGCGAGATAGATATGGGTCTGTCACCACTAGCTAGCGGGAGGGAGCCAGCTGTGTAGGTTTTCCCATCACTCTACCAATGCACATCAATCCCAACCCACAGTCCCACATCCTACTCCAGCCCTGGGCTCCCCATACAACTCTGCTGCTGCCGGTGCAACCTATGCCCTTGCACTATTCCAGTCCTGGGCCCACATAGCTCTGGGTTCTACATCACCAGGAGATAAGAATACCTCAATTACTAGCTATGGTGACTTTCCAAGAAGCATTGTTTCCACCAGTTATGATGACTGGATCTAAGGCACCATGAGATGGCATGGTCCAAACCATGCGGTCAGTTGGTAATTTGGGCACAACCAAACAATATTCATTTCAATACATCCAAATGTAAAGTCACCCATCTAAGAACAAAGAATGCGCCATACTTACAGGATGGGGGTTCTATTCTGGGAAACAGCTACTTTGAAAAAGACTTGGAGGTCATACTGGATAACCAGCTGGACATGAGTGCCAAGTGTCATGCTGTAGCCAAAAAGGCTGTATGATCTTTTACTCCTGAGGGCATTCTGTGCCAAAAAATTAAAAATTCTGCGCACAATATTTTAAAATTCTGCAAAATTCTGAAAATTTCATTTGTCAAATAAATGTGGAGGCTCCAGCATGGCATTAGGGAGCACAGGCCACTGGCTGTACAGAGGTGGGAGATCACTGTGAAGCTCCCCCCCACCCCAGAACACGGACTCAGCGGTGAGGCTGCACCCAACCCTGACACAGCACAAGGACCGAGCCTGCCCCAGAAACCCTCCAGGGTCCTGCCCCTCCATGTGTGCACCAGGTGTGGGCAGGGAGGCTCAGCAAGACAGGAACCTTGGGTGGAGGGGCTTAGTGTGGGCGGATCCAGGTGTGGGTTGAGAGGGTTCTGGGGGGGGATCTGGGTGCGAGGGGGTTCTGGGTGCACAGGGGCTTGTTGGGGGGTTCTGGGTGCAACGGTAATGGGACTCTGCAGGAGGGTCCAGGTGAAGGTGGTTGGGACTCAGCAGCAGGGAGGTCTGCATGTGAAGAGGATAGAAATCGGCAGAGGGGTGCGATGGGATGGGGATCCAGGTGCAGCTAGTTGGGGCTTGGTAGGATGGGGATCCAAGTGCTGTTTACTCACTGGGATGGTCCAGGTGAAGGGAGAGTGGGGTTTGTCGGGGGGGTTCCGGGTGAGGGGTCGGGGGGGCGAGGTTCGGTGTGCGGGTCTGAGTATGAGAGGGTCTGGATGCACAGAGGTGGATGGATGGGGGACCAGCTGCCTGTACAGTGACCTCTCCCCCTGCAGCTGAGGAGCAATGGGTGCAGGAAGCGAGGCAGCAGGGAGCGGGAGTTTGCAGAGCTTCTTACAGCCGGGGTGAGAAATCTGGGTGGATGTCTGACACGGCTCCGGATGCCATGCAGGGGAAGAGGAAGTCCCATCCTCCCCAGCCGAGCCGGGACTAGTAGCTGAGCCTGGCGCAGGGTAGGAGCCACCAGCCGGATCTTCCCCAGTCCTGCCCTCTGCCCCACAGTTATTTACCTCTCTGCCAGCTGCCCTGGGCACCCAAAACATATTGCTGGGAAGGGTCATATGAGAGTCAGAAAGTCATTTTTCTGCAGGGAAGCAAAGAAATCTGTGGGGGACATAAATTCTGCACATACGCAGTGGCAAAGAATTCCCCCAGGAGTAATCTTTCCATGTATAAACAGGGGGATTGTGAGTAGGAGAAGAGAGGTGATTTTACCTCTGTATTAGGCATCACTGCAGGAATATTGTGTCCTGTTCTGGTGTCTGCAATCCAAGAAGGATGGTGATAAATTGGACTGAGTTCAGAGAAGAGCCACGAGAATGACTAAAGGATTGGAAAATATGCTCAATATATTTAACAAAGAGAAGGCTAAGGGCTGACTTGATCATGGTTTATAAGTACTTACATGGAGAACAAAAAATAGATAATAGATTCTTCAGTCTAGCAGACGAAGGTATAACAAGATCCAATGGCTGGAAGTTCAAGCTAGACAAATTCAGAATGGAACTAGGCATACATTTTTAACAGTCAGGGAGATTAATCATTGGAACAAATTGCCAAGGGTCATGGTGGATTCTCCATCACTAGCCGTTTTTAAATCAAGATTGGAAGTTTTTCTAAAAGATGTGCTTTTGTTCAAACAGGAACAGAAAGTTCTCTGGCCTGTGCTATCCAGGAGATCTGACTTGATGGTCATAGTGCTCCCTTCTGGCCTTGGAATATATGAAAGAATGCTAGGGTTGCCAGGTGCCCAGTTTTCAACCAGAAAGTCTGGTCAAAAAGGGGATCTGACAGTGTCCAGTCAGGTGAACTGACTGTGCACAGAAAGTCCGGTTACTGCGGGTGGGGGAGGAGCTGGGTCATCACCCAAGCCAGCCCCTACTAAGCTGGGGCCACCACCTACCTGCGTCGGGCAGCTGCAGCTCCCAGCCCCAGCTCCATACAAGAGTCCCTCCCGACCCAGGCAGCGGGGAGGTGGGGGAGAGAGGGGAAAAGCAGCAAGTGACAGAGAGGGAAGGGGGGGGAAGAGGAGCGAATGCAGGGCAGGGCCTTGAGGGGAAGAGGAGGGGCAAGGGTGGTGCCTCAGGGGGAAGAGGCGGGGCAAGAAAGGTTCCAGAACTCCTGTTATGAGTGTTCGGCTTTAAAATATTACAAGTTGGCAACCCCAAATAATGCATGAAAATGAGTGACAGCTCAGAACAGACAAGCACACGTCCCTCACCAATAATTGGTGGAGACCCTCAGAGAGCCAGAGATGCAGGCAAGAATTCCCATGAGATTTCACCCAAGTACCTTTGAATAATAGCCACATTCAAGAAAGCGTCTGCAGCTTGCCCAGAATGCGCTCCTGAGAAATCAAGTCTCTGTAGCTCTCCTGTCACATTTCTGAGCTTGTCAACTCTACCCACCTTGTCCCTCCTGCCTTCCCCAGGCATTGCTAAGCATCTGCTACATCCAGAGAACAAATTAATCTGATGTGAGAATCAAACCACCGGGAGATGCTGAGTCAGAGTGTAGGTTGCAAGCGAAAAAGCCAGCTTATCTGAACCATCCAGAAAATTGTAGGGTGTGGAGAAGCAGGAAGAGAAATCTCGCTGTGATATTTGAAATCTAATTGGATCCACCATAGGTTCTGGTAAGGGGTTGGAGAGAAAGTCCTGACCTCACAGAGACCTCCATAAACTGGGAGCTAGGTGGCACAGTGCCAAGTACAGCTGGAGATGAGGAAGAAGGAGGAAGGTTTAGTCTTTGTGGAATGCCAGTTTGGTGCCCTGTTTGGTGAGAGGACTCGGTTCAGAGGGGCAGTCCCAGGCAGACACTCAGAGGGCACAGGACAAATGAAACCACCTACAAGGCCCTGAAAAGAGACACAGGCACCTGCAGTCGGGGCGAGTAAGGGCTGAGGCGGAAGGAGAAACCTGCAGTCCCCAGAGGGGAAGGAAAGACATATGAAAGTGATAGAGGGGAAGAAAGTATCCATGGGCCATCCCAAGTTTCAGCAAGAAGAGCCATGAAGAAAGAATTCAGGAGAGCCCCTGGGGAAGGCAGAGAGCAATGATGCAACGAGGTGGCAATGTGTGTTTGATGCTCTAGGAAAGAGGAGAAAGGAGACCTTGGGCCTTGTAATCCAAACACCACAGCTGTGACTTGGCCCATGAGACCCTGGCAGTGAAACTGAGTGAGCCAGTATCATTGTCCAAGCTGTGCAGGAGTTAAACCCAACCCCGACAGAGGTGCTGAAAAAGACTTCTGCTCCAGCAGTCTCAGGCAGGCAAGAGACAGGTATTTGCACAATGCTTTTCCCCTCCCCACACAGGGGATGTTAAGGAGAGCCCTGCCACCATTTCTCAAGGACAGGAGACAGCATGGGGGAGAAGGTGGGAGAGAGACTGGAGAGAGGTAGATTATTAGTAGCACAGCCATGTTTTTTTTAAATGTCTGATTGTTACTCTGACAGTGTCCCAGTGAGTAATGAGAGAGGCAGATGAGCCACCAGATGACAGTAGCAGCAAAATCATTAAAAACCAAGCAAGCAAATATCTGGAGGAGGAGAACATATTTAGTTCAGCTCGAGCCAGATGGAAGCCTCCTGAAAGTATTAGAGAATTTGGCTACAAACTCTGCAAGCCGTTATCACTCCCATCCCATTGCTCCTGGGAAACTGGCACTAAAGCAGAGCTAGGAAACCAGAGAGCCTAGGTTCCAGGGATGGATAAGCAGACATGTTTGCCGGGACAGAGTTGGGGAAATCGATGCTGTACAGAAAAGGAAGAAGAGTTTTCTAAATCAGAGCCCAGCCCATTATATCAAACTAATCTAATCTCATTCTCGGACAAGGTAACTGCTGTGCAGAAATAGATAAGGCAAATACAGCGTAGATTCTATGCCCAGGATTTGGGAAAGGCATTTGACCCCATGCCGCTGGATGAAGCAAGGCGAGTTAGGATGACACTGAGATGCTACAGAACAGATGGCAGTGGGGCCAGGGGCCAGTTCTGACTGGAAGCTATGTCCACGGGCTGCCCTCAGGGTTCATTATCAGCTCCAACCCTGTCCAAAGATTTCTCAGCAACCTGGACGAAGGGATGGAAACTACATTGATCAGACCATCAGATGAGAGAGAACTAGAGTTGGGGATTGGTCCTGCTTTGAGCAGGGGGTTGGATGACCTCCTGAGGTCCTTTCCAACCCTGATATTCTATAATTCTATGATTCTAGAGGGAACATGGTGAATATTTCAGAAGTCACTGTCTGCACAGACTCAACCTGCCTGGGTGAGTGATAGGAATAAAAATGAGCACAAGTCCAGGGTGCTAGACAAAGAAGAAAAGCCACAAACACAGGAGTGGAGGGAGCAATTAGGGCCAGCCTGAGAGAAAGAAAAAAAGACCTCAGGTGGTGGCTGATAAACAATCACTAGGCAGTGTCCAATGCAGAGATATCATTCCAAAGACAAGTGCAATCTTAGGATGCTTAAAAGGGGAAATGAGATGAAACACAGGAGTGATGCAGAGCCCAGTTCTCCTCCCACACCAGTGTAAATCAGGAGTAACTCCATTACAGCAACATTTACACAGCACTGGCTGGATCCCGGGGTTGGAGTCAGCGCTGTTAGGTACTTCTCAGCTAGCCCCAGCAGCGTTTGCAGAACCGGAACATTCACTCGGAGAGGGTTCTGTCTGCAGCGAGGGACCCGAGTCTGAAACAATGCACTGCTGTCCGCCTGAGTTTGCAGACAGACAGACTGAATCACCAGAGAAGCCGCAGCAGCCATAAATCAGCATCGCCCTATTGACTTCAGTGCACAGCAGGAGCTGTGGCTCAGCATAGAGCCAAGAGCAGAGCAGCAAGTGTACTGATCCAGAAGCCCAATGATGGGAATTCCACAGAAACTCTTACATCGCTGATCAATCTAGCAGAAACACCCAGTCACTCTGGGATAGTGGCGCTGTGTGAGCAGCACCCTGTCGCGTCCCACCCCTAGGCTGACCCCAATAGACCATGGCTGAAGCAAAGCCTATAGCCAGGGGCCGGGGGAAGACTGTGCATGGGAGTTGTCCTCTACAGGTGGCTACCAGGGAATCGGAGCAGGCCAGGAGAAAAGCAGCTGGGACGGTAAAAGGATCAAGGGTTGGAGGGAACAGAGGACAGAGTCAATGCTCACAGCCAAGTGAAGGCTCTGGAGGGCAGATTCTTGGAAGTGAGAGCATGAAGGGATGCTACAGATGGGAGCGGGAGTGGCTTGTCTCAGCTACAAGGAGACTGGGCAACCTGGATTTAAACAGCCGCTGAATCTTCTGGGCTGATTTGGGGATGGCAGCAATGCCCAGATGGGGATAATGTCTCCTCAGTCCAAGACCTAGCAAGTGTCATCAAAATGATGCCAGTGACTTAGGTGCCTGAGTCCCAGTCCCAGAAATGCTGGAGGCCCCTAAATCCCATTGGCATTCGATGAGGCTGAGCCTTGATGGCTCCCTTCTGAAAACAGACCTTGGCTTCTTTTGAAAACTTTGGCCCAGACCGAGGGGCTGTCAGCAGGCCCTAGCACAGGGTTTTCCACCTCTCCCAGCCTGGCACCCCAGTTAC
The DNA here is from genome assembly GCF_009764565.3 of Dermochelys coriacea. Lineage (NCBI taxonomy): Eukaryota > Metazoa > Chordata > Testudines > Dermochelyidae > Dermochelys > Dermochelys coriacea. The sequence goes on from NC_050076.1 coordinate 59,875,402, forward strand.
AGCAGAAACCCCTTGGTAGGGCAACCTTCCCACCCAACCACCTAGACACTGCTGCTCTAACCTCCCTTCCACCTCATCCCAGGATCCCCTCCATGCTCACTAACGTTGCTGCAAGAGCCTTCTCCTCTGCAGCCACTGCCTGGAATGCTCTCCCCCATTCTCCTCTCCATCTCAATTCAAACCCAGTGCTAGCCTCTCTTCCCCACTACCACCATGGCCCTGTTCCTTTCCCACTGCTGCTCTGGGCCTGCATTCTGTGCCAGGCGCAACGCTCAGTCAAAGTTATTTCTGTTCATGCGAGGGACTAATTTTGGATTCCAACTTTGACAACACATGGATCTGTGAAATTTGTAATGCTGGGTTGCTCTCAAATTGGGTTTGTCAGCCATACACAGATTCATCAAGCAACTGACTAGATCTCTTACAGGTACATCTGTATCCAGCAGGTCGACAGTTGCCCATCTTTACCCGTCTATGGTGCCTTCCATCCGAGGATCTCAAAGCACTAGTAACAGTGTGCCCCCGTTATTACACTCACAAAGCATTCTCTCACCCTGACAGGGGCTTTCAAATCATGAGTCTCAGTCACAACACTACCACACCCGCCATGCTCTGCCATGCTGTATGCACAATGAGGGAACTCCCTCCCAAAGTTGCAGCACAAAGATTAGACGGTGCTTCTCCCAGAGCAGCCAGAAGGGGAGAGGATCTGGTGCCTAGATCCTGCAGAGGACAGATCCCACGCAGTAGCCATGAACCCAGGAAGGCAGCCTGGAGTTTCCCACCTTGCCTTGCCTCTGTGACCACAAGGGGAGACCCTCCCAGTAGCTACATGGAGCAGCTGGTCCCCTGGCAGGGCAGAGGCAGAAATCAGGACTCCATCTGCCAGATAAAAAGGGCCATAGATGACAGGCTGCCCAAGGACCAGAGCAGGGCTGTAACCAGGGCAGGGTGAGCAGGGCAGCCGCCCAGGGTGCAGAGCCGTGGGGGCAGAAAAATGGCAATGTGGGGGACATGCAGGATCACGTGCTCCCCTGATTTTTGCCTTCCATTTAGTTCAGAGATTTTCAAACTGTGGGGCACTGCCATGAGATGCTTCCCGAGGCACTTGCTCATTGCTGGCAGCTGGGCTCCATGGACAGGGGCTGGCTCCATGGAGTATCGTCAGCTGGCGCCAGGCTCCTTCAAGGGAGAGCCAAGAGCATGTCAGGGGTGCAGCCTGGAGCTGTGCCACCCGCTCTGCCTGGGGAGCACCTGGCCGTGTAGAGGTGGCTTGGCTTGGGGAGCAAGGCAGGGAGGGCTGCTGGGCAGCCAGCCAGCACCCTGGTTCCCATAGTGTGGAGAGCCAGGAGCCCAAGGGGCTCCCACCAACTTCCGATCCACCGGCTGCTGGCAGGAGGTGCCCCCAGTTTGAAAAACTCTGTGCTAAATGAAAGGCAGAAATCTGGATGGGACATGATCCCACAGGCCCTGCCCCAACATCACCTCTGGGGGGCCAATATGCTTGCTCACCCTGGGCGCTAAAATACCTAGTTACGGCTCTGGACTGGACTCTGGTAGGCTGTGCTATAGATAACACAGCAGGGGATGCAGGTAAGGGATGGGGCTGGGGAGGATGGAGAGGTGGTTCCCAGTATGAACCACGCAGCGAGCTGCCTGCATTGATCTTTTCCACTTCTTAGCCATTCAAAGGCATTTTCCCTGCTCAGGAAGTGATCGTGGCTCCACCTGCAGGGAAGCAGGAGCTGCAAGTGCCTGGATAAGTGGATTGAGAGGTCAGCCACAGTACAGCTCCCCATGAGGCCTCCGGGGCTCCTACATGGCAGCCAATACATCCTGGAGAGTGCCAGCTCCTTCCCTGTGTCTCCTGAAGCAGCAGGGCAGCGTGGGGTGGATTTCTGCCAGCAATGTCAGAGCCTCAACAAGCTGCAACAGGGCCCAGTCTGTAGTCCTCTGGATCAGCTGTACTGTACCTCCCGGAAAGACGAACAAGCTCAGTGGGCCTGATCTATGGGTGTCTCCACCAATGCCCCTGTGGCTGGGCTAGCGCAGAAGAGCTGGAATACCCGAGAGCCACAAGGTCTCAGAGACTCAGTTCCAGCCATTCAGGACACTCTAATCCAGCTCAAAGGAAGTGCATTCCTTTGTCCCCCTGCCGGCTCTCCCAAGACTGACTAGCAGCCAGCAGTCCTTGGCTCCGGCACTCACCGTCCGAGTCGATGCTGTTCAGGGCAGTTGGCGGGATTATGGAGACCTTGTACTGCCCCAGGGGGCACTTCTTCCCAAAGAGCTCTTTGCAGGCGCTGTGAACCTAGGGCGGACAAAGCAGCAGGAGACAGCATGAGCTTACTGGCCGAAAGGGTGGGAACTTAGTCTAGCAGTGAGAGCAGGAGGCTGGGAGCCAGAAGACATAGGTCTCTTCCCAGCTCTGCTCCTGCCCTGTTGTGTGATCTTGGGCAAATGACAATCCTTCTCTGTTTCCCCACTGGTAGCAGTGGGGACAATAATGCTCATCTACTGCACAGAAAGGTGTGAGGCTCCATCAGTTAGTGTCTGTGGAAAGCATGAGAAAATGGGCTGGAGTCAGCCTCTAGAGCCCAACACCCCCATTCCTGGGGGGTTGGAATCTGGATCCAGGTGCAGCTCGTGTGGCTGGAGATCTTTCCATGTCCATTACTGTTCTGGGTGGAAGCAGTGGCTTTCCAGCTCCATTGCCTGTTTCCCTGAGCAAAGTGGGCAGGTTTTTTTTGCAGTGGATAACACCCTTCGGAAGCCACAGGCATGGCTTTGTAACACACCTTTAACTGTGCTGGGTGTGGGTGCTACAGCGGTGCTGCCACGTAGCTGTGTTTGAGAAGGGCTTCAAACACACTGTGACCACAGAGCCCCACCACAGGCAGAGCTATGTGTCTGCCTCCACAGTCGTTGTTATGGCATGGAAGATGTACAATATCCATATCTGATCCAGAGAAATAATAGAGGAGGCCAAGGCGCTCAGATACCACGGCGATTGACATGGTCTGAGAGAACAGAATAAAGAAGGGGGTTGGAGGGAGAGGATCTTACAATGGCCTTGCACCAGAGGCACCTCCAGTCCTGCAGCCGCCGTACACTGCCACAGGTCCTGTCGCACACGGCACACCGAGCGCTCACAGGCAGGTTTCCCTCTAGCCACTGATGGGGCATGGCTACCTGAAGAGAGGAGGACAGAGGAACAGGTCAATTACCTGGCTTACAGCCTGGTTACAGACACATTCTGTTCTCAGCTCTACCACTGGCATGCTGCAGGATCTTGGTCAAGTCATGCCAAAGCTCCATGCCTCAGTTTCCCCACTGGGGATGATCATACTGGCCTCCAGTGGAAAGTGCTTTGAGATCTGCAGATTAAAGTGCTGCATAAAAGCTGCATGCTAGTGCATGCAAATGCCCCCTCAGTATCCAGCAGAGCCTGTGAAACCAGTTGTGTTGGGCATGGCGGGAGGCTGCCTATTCGTCCATTTCAGCTTGGCTTTCATTGTCCACCCATCTTCCAGCAGCCACTGTTTCTGAGGGTAATTCTAGCGACTAAGATGCCAAAGCACCTAACCATACCAGCAAATCAGCTGTCTATGTAATGGTGTCTAACCAACCTAACTTGCCTGGCCCAGCTGTCTACACTGCCTCGATTCGGGGGGGGGGGGGGAGGGGAAGCTGGGTTTTCAAAGCCCCTCAGACTCCCATCCCTCTGCCCAGCAAGCCTCTGGAAAAGACGTCACACTACGCACTCTGAAGAGCATCAGCACCCTCCTGTGGCCAGTCACAGAGGAGTGCCAGCTCCAGCATACTGGAGAGGGCTGGGACCTCTCTAGATGCCCCCCCACCCTGCTCCCTGTTCTACAGCGAGTTATAATCAGCAGCAGCAGCATCTGAGTCAGCCCCTCCTCTGGGCATCGCAGTGCACCATCTCCAGTCCGTACCCGCCTCACCCCTGGCACCTGCACAGGCTGCGGAGTCAGCGGTGCTTGTGGCAAAGTGGGTGAGTCACTGAGCAGTTTGGATCTGGCAGCATTTTACATCCACTCTGCTCACGGTTAAACAGCAGGGAGAGCTGGGCAGAGGATGACAACACCCTGCAGCCATGTCATGCACTTGAGCCATCTCCCAGGCCCTGGCCACTTGCATGTTGAAAGATGTCCAGCCTGGCTCACGATGCACAGACTCCTCTCCAAGAGCCTTCAGCACAGCATGCTGTTGCTTTTAAACTGCTGCTCACCTATACTGGCTGTCACCTTAAGGCATCAAGGCCAGGACACCGGAGAGTTTCCCATTCAATGTAATGACTCAGAGATAGAGTCTTCCCACTGAATAGCTCTCTAGCACTGACTAAGGGAAAGCAGCATCCAGGGGTTCTCCAAGGACCTCCACTGCCACAGCAGAAAGTCATGGGTACCTCTTCTACCCTAGGCCAGCATGGGAGCATGGCCTCATCCCAAACAGCCTCCCCATTCGCCTCCAGGGCCTGACTCAGCCAAGGTCTCAGCATGGGCCTGGAAGAAGGGGCGCCCTCACAGCAGGGGCAGCTCGGGGGGTTCACGCCCCTAGCACAGAGACGAGAGAGAGGATCCCTGGGCCACATCCTTGCTCAGGCAAAGCAGGCAGTGGGGATGTTGCTTGGAGACAGGCTATGGCAATAGAATTGGCAATGGAGGGGCACCAGAGCATCTCATCCACCCACTGGTGGGGCCCATGCAGGACTGTCCCGGGGTGGTTCTAAGTGCAGTTGTTCTAACTCCTCCAGAGGAATTCGCTCCCGATCCTGGATCAGATTGGGCTCTCATGTATGTGGTGGTAAGTCTGGACAAAGTGCACTAACTCCATGGTGCTACTCCTGATTCACATCCATATAACAGAGCAGACCCATTTAGCCTACAGCTTCCTTTACACAAGGAGGTCCGGAGCTAAAGCCATTGGCACCCTTGCTTAGGAGGGGTTGACTGGTTTGGTGGCTGGCCCGGGGGTGTGTGAGGGCAGTGCCCTTCTTGGCAGGGGAGGGAGAGGGAAGGAAGTGCTTACCCCCTCTTCATCCTCAATGATATCACTTCCTATGGAGGCCAGCGTGGTCCACTTACAGTTGTTGATGGCTCTCACAGCACAACGCTTGTGGGCTTTGAACTTGCAAACTAGTAGCAAGAGAGATGGAAAAGCCTGCAGGAATGGGAAGGCGGCAGGGACAGCTTCCCCACACCACACAGTCCTCCCTGCTCCAGAATCCCCCAGATGGACACCAACGCTTGGTCCATGGGCCTGACCCTGCTCCCACGGAGAACAAACACCCCTTGGCTGCCGCAGTGCTGAATGAAGCCCATAGCAACCAACACATGTGCACAGGTGCCTTCCCCCTAGTATGGGCACCAGCATCCATCCCATCACAGTCCTTTGGACCAGAGCTCCTTGCACCATGTACCATTGGCTGTATTCTGCAGGGGTCATGCACCTGGTACTAGTGCATCAGAGACAGGACACTGGGCTAGAGGGACTCCGGTCTGATCCTTACATTTTCCCCATCCATATCCCTTCTAGCCCCAATCTTTCTCCCCAAACCCCTATCTTCTGCCTTCCATTTCCCCTTCTCTCTTTCCTATTTAGCATATGGCTTGTCTTAAGCAATTTCTGTGCCCACCAGATGAGCAGCCAGGAGATGCATCCTGTGGCCAGCTCAGCTAGGCTTTGGCAAGCATTCCCTACTAATCCCACCCAGGGTCAGCCCCACTATCTGTTCATGGCTGCAGAGCCGGGGGCCGATGAGTCGGTACCTTCACAGGAGAGGCCATGGGAGGTGACCCCTGACAGGGCCTCGCGGCACACGTTGCAGAAGGTGGGTCGGGCATGGGAGCAGGCGTACCAGTTATGCATCCCAGAGAAATGCTCCATATTGAACTGCGTGGCCTGGAATGACAAAGAGAATTGAGGTGTGTTTAGTGTGAGTTGGAAAGACAGCGGGAGCAGGCAACAAATCCCAGAGCAACTGGGGACTTTCTGAAATGTAACAAGGCTCCAGGACTCCCGGCTCTCAATGGCCCATGCAACTCCTTGTGCCCTGTGCCTGCCCTGCCAGCCTCCAAAATGGTAGAGAGGAAACAACATGGGAGCAAAGAAGATGGCATAAGGCCAGATTTGCCCAGCTAGGGAATATCCCACCAGGCTGGCTCCAGGGATATGGAGACTTCCACTTTTAGGTCATTGCATCAAATGCCAGCCAGTCTGCTGGAAGGCCTGACCACGTTTACCATCAGACGACTGCTTGGAGGCCTACATGAAATGAGTCGGGATCCTTGGCTCAATTCAAGTGGGTAGGTGCCCCAGCTCTGGAGCCCACTCCCCACAATGGACATTCTCCTTGCCAATATCAGCAGACACATCATGCACCAGCCATGAAGATGGAGGTGCTTCACTGCCACTCCATTCACTAGCACAGTCATGCAGCCGTTATGAAAGCCTCAATTGCTTGTGCATTCAGATGGGACCGTGTCCTAGTCAGCATGAACTCGCCAAACAGCAGCGCCCAGCAGAATTCCTGATTATTCTTTTGAACTGACACTTAAGGCATGTTTCAGCCAACGTCTCTTCTTCATGATGAGGCAGCAATGATAGTAGCTGGAAGATCACATCACAGCTCCCCTTTTAAAACAATTCTCCACTAGTCTCTATGGGCCAGGCTCTGCCTGTTCCAGATGGATACAACTGAGCTCTGGGCTCAGCGCAGGTACCTCAGGGATGAGTTTAGTCCTTGGTCTTTAGCCCTCTTATACCCCCCTTTGTAACCAAGATTCCTCTTCCCTCCCCCTACATCTTTTCTCCTCCCCCTGGTCCCTTTCCCCTCTGCCCCAAGGTGCTAGACTTCCTCCCATTCGAAATGGGATTGAAGGGTTCTGTTCTGTACCTTTGTACTGAAACTTTCTCCAGCACCTGATTAGCAAAGGGGCGAGAGACCCGCACTCTCCTTAACCCACCGAAGCTCCCATGGGTCCTAGGTGCTGCCTGAGGTGGGATCCAACCTGTGGTGTGCCCGAGATTGCTCACTACATTGTTACTGATGGGCTGCGCTCTCACTGTCCAGAGAGGAGATCGCTGTGACCCAACCAAATCCACAGCAGCTTCTCTGGAACAGCAGTGTTTGCACAGAGCTCTGTGTGGTCAGGGAGGGCCTGGTGTGTTCGGTGGCTAAAGCACGGGACTTGGGACTCCTGGCCTCTAGTCCCAGCTCTGGGAGGCAACATGGTCAGCTCTGCTGGCTGATGTGTTCCATATGGGAGCCAAATCTCCATCCATTCCTATACCTGTCCCCCACTCACCCCACCCCAGTCTTCACCCACCTCTGCAGTGGGAGGAGCAAGTACTGGATGCCTGCAACTGGGGTGTGAATGTGGGGCATTACTGCCCCTCACCCCAGGGCATCGCCATAAAGCCTAAACACAGTGTAGCCAATGTGCACAGGCTGAACAGCACTCAGTGAATGAGGCAGGGCTAGCAGTGAGTGTATCATGGGACCTCGGCAGGCAAGCTGGACAGTGGGCAGCACATAAGGCAGGGGGGTCAGGGAATAAGGCAGGGACTAATGCATCCCTCTCTCACTCTGCGCCACTTGGGCAGACCCAAGGTGCGGTCCGCCAATGGCTTGGTGAGGCTGAAGAGCACTATTCCCAGCGGCCTCACTCTCTGGGCACTTTCCATCTGGCTCAACATGTGAGGCCAGGAGTCTTGTGGAAACCCAGTTGTGAGCACGTTGCTAAAGACTGCAGCACAATGTGTACACACAAGGGGGAAGCAGTCAAGTTACACAAGCAAACTTAATATTGGCATTTCCTGACCCCTGGCAGCCTTAGCATTCTCTCCAAGTAGTTCCTCATCTGGCATCACTGGCTGCTAAGCTGGCTCTGTCCTACATGCTGCACTCCTTGGCCCAGATCCTCAAAGGTCAATGGGAGTTAGGCACCTGAATACCTTTGAGGAGTTGGGCCATTATGGGTATTGCAGCTATAATAAGAATATAACTTTTTAAGAGAGAATTCAATGGCATTTGGGAGCCTAATTGCCTCTGGCTCCTCTGAAGCTCCCAGTCTTCTCGTCCCAATTTGAAAACCCCACGTCACAGGGATAATGAATGAGTAGCTGGCAGAAGTCGGGGGAGCAACTGGCGAGGGGTCATGCCATGGCTGTGCTAATGGCAACCAGGCAGGGTGGAAGGACATGCACGTGTGTGATTGTTTAAGCCCTGAGCAAGACAAATACGATACTGTGAGGCTGGCGGGTAAGAGTTACATTCAAGGACCCTGAAAACCGAAACTTGCCACATGAGCAGTTCTGCTGGGACGTTTATGCCTGAAAAACTGGTTCCTTAGAGGTGCCACCACTATGCACTTATGGCTTTGTTCAAGTCAGATCTCATGTTCTCTAGCCCTGTTAGCCCAGCACTCACTCTACACGCAGTTCTGCTAGGATAACAAATCCTGTGCTACCGTTCCCCTTCCACCCAGCATCTGCTCCCGCACTGACCAATCCCACTGAGCCATTTCATAGCCTCTGTCCCAGCAAATGTCAGGAGCTTTCTGTAATTAAATGAATGAGCTCTACTCAACACGCTAAACAGTTACACCGGATCTGACGTCAGCCCAGGGGGTTTATCCTCGTAAATTAGTAAAACACCAGCAAGTCTCCAAAGAAAAGGGGGACAAATTGGTTTGGCCAGTCATTAATTAATACTTAAGGAGCCAGTTCCTCAACTGGCGTAAACAGACAGCTCCACTGATTTTAACAGAGCTGCACCAATTGACACCAGGTGAGGGTCTGGTCCATTGTGACGTCAAAGAGAGAAAATCTGCTCCTGCACTGCCAGTTCAGGGAAAGCAACCATTCCAAAGACACACAATACAACTGACAGCATTTCACCATCAAAGAGGATTTAAGCTCTTTGGGACAGAGGCTGTCTTTTTGTTCTCTGTTTGTATAGCACCTAGTGCTTTGGGGTCTTATTCCATGGCTGGGGCTCCTGGGTGCTACTGTATTACACTTAGTAAATAATAATAGTAAAAGGCAGAGTTCACATCCAACTGTTCTCTCTCTCTCTCACACACACACACACACACACACACACACACACACACACACACACACACACACAGTGTTCACAAGGTCACAGCTAGCTACCCCATTGATGCACAGCATGACGAGCACTGTAAACCCTGTGTCTCCTGACACTCTCCCTACGAACAGGGAGAATGCCATCCCTTAGATGAATATTGCTATGATCTCACTGTTTCCCTGTGTCCAGGATAGTTTTACTAACACGCCCTGTCATTGGCTTACCACCTGGGGACTCCCAACCAGCGTGTGTGCCTCTCTTACCTCATTGATTTCCCACTTCTGCACGGATTTCAAGGCACTGATCCAGTCTTCCATCTCCTTCCGGTTCTCGGCACACAGGATGAGTTTTCGGAACGGTGTGATCACCTACAGAAGAAAACTGCCCTGCTAAGCCAGCTGCAAAGAGAACGGAGGCTGCTGGGCAGCCCACAGCTAGTGCAGAAGAAGAAATCCAGACTGCTCATAGATTGCACTGTCGGAATGGTTACAAGACGCAGAGGCGAGCGTGCTGCCACCACTCACACCATGCAGGGCTACTGAAGGCGCTCGGGAGATCAGAGTTTCTCTACTCATTCCAGGCGGCAAGAAGCACGGTGCCCACACTCTATTCCAGGGGGGCACTCAAGCCAAGCTCCACATTCTCCCCCGCCCCCATTTCCTAGGGAATCCAAAGGTAGCAGCCCCCCACAAGAGGCTGATCCAGCCCTCCTCAGTTAACACAGTCCAGTCCCAGTCTGGAGTTTTGTGCCCAACTGGAGACAATTACATGTATGTTACTGGCCAGCTAGAGGGGTCTCTGGGGCCCAATCCTATTCCCAATGAAGTCAGCAACAAAGCTCTCATTGACTTCAGTGTGTACAGGACTGGGTCCTTGGTGTGCACACTAGAGCAGAAGCAATGGGTAAATTCCCCTCCCATGCAACTCTGTTGATTCCCGTGGAGTTACAGCAAGGGTGAGCATGGCCAGTGGTCCGAAGCAGGCTTGCAACAGCCTCCACTGGAGCTGTGTGTACTGGGAAATGGTCCAGGAGCTGCTAAAGGGAAAAGGGTGGGAGGGAAGGCCTTGGAGTCCAGCAAAGGCCTCTGTGGAGACCAGAGTGAGTGCATTTGTCATAGGAAGCTCAGGGCTACTCCAGCAGCAGTCCCTGTATGTGAAATTCACCCTTGTGCAGAGGGGCAGCCCACAGCTTTAGCACCACACACATCGTACCAAAGTCCATAGAGCTGGATTTCCCCCAAAACACAGCACTAATGGAGCACTAGCTGTCTGGAGGCTCACAACTACTTTGGTTCCTGCCTCTCCTAGCAGGAAGCGCTGTTGGACATCTGCTATAGAAAAGTACAGTAACTCCTCACTTAATGTTGTAGTTATGTTCCTGAAAAATGCAACTTTAAGGGAAATGATGTTAAGCGAATCTAATTTCCCCACAAGAATTAATGTAAATAGGGGGGTTAGGTTCCAGGGAAATTTTTTTCACCAGAAAAAAGACATATATATATATATATATATATATACATATACACACACACACACACACACACACACACACACACACAGAGTATAAGTTTTAAACAATTTAATACTGTACACAGCAATGATGATTGTGAAGCTTGGTTGAGGTGGTGAAGTCAGGGTGGGATATTTCCCAGGGAATGCCTTACTGCTAAATGATGAACTAGAACAGCTGAGCCCTCAAGGGTTAACATTTTGTTGTTAATGTAGCCTCACACTCTACAAGGCATCACAAATGGAGGGAGGGGAGACAGCATGGCAGACAGAGACAGAGACACACACCCTGTGTGTGTGAGAGAGAGATTCGCATTTCCCCTTTAAGTACGTTGACTCCACTCTTAGTACATTGCCTTTTTAAGTAGATCAGCAAGTTGAGACAGCAGCTGCTGCCAGCAAGGTCCCTCCATCCTGAGCCCTGTTGTGTCCCTCCCCCACCGCTCTATGGAAATGGGGTAAGCAAGGGGCAGGAGCAGGGGGAAGGGGGACACTCTGACATTAGCCCCCTGCTTCCTCCCCGCCCCGCCACACACACAGCAAGCAGGAGGCTCCCAGGTGCAGCTCCAAGGCAGAGGGCAGGAGCAGCACATGGCAGTGTGGGGGAGGGACAGCTGAACTGCCGGCAGTTGATAGCCTGCTGGGCAGCTGCAGCCGCACAGGGAACTCAGGGGAGCGGGGAGCCAATAGAGGGGCTGCCTGTAGACCCTGGTTCCAAGCCCCCACCTGCTCGCTCCAATGGGTTGCTCTTTCTGCAAGTAGTGGGGGAAAGGCTGTTGTGGATGGGCAGCAGCCCTACTCGGCTCCCTCCCCCATCCTCGACACACAAGGATAACAACAGGCAGATCATGATGCAAAGCCCACTGAAGCCAAGGCGAATGACTTCAATGGGTGCTGGACCAGGACTACTGCAGTGCAGTGTGTGAGGTACTGTCCCTTACCGTGAAGCTGTTGTTAATGTTCTTGGTGCTGGTCTCTGCCACGCTGGCGTCGGACAGGTCCACTTCATCGAAAATCAATGACTGGGGAGGCATGAGGGAAAGGGTGATATAGTAGAGACACCAGCAATGAGACAGCCTCAGCCTTCAGCCCAGTAACTGAACCCATGGAGCCTAGCTTTGCCCAGGCAGTGGAGGGAGATCCTGAGCCCATAGGCCGGGGAGACTTGCTTCACCTTAGCACCTTGGGCACTGATGGAGGGAGAAGGGCTTGCCTGATGATCCATGGGACCCCCAAAGCAGGCAGAAGAGCAGGCTCAGGCTGCAAGGCTGTCCCTGCCTTTGCTCCCACTGCCGGAGGGGGAGATCTGGCTGGGTGGCAATCTGTCCTACCTCCAAAAAGGGGGAAGGGTTGGCTCATGAGGGGCTAGTGTGCACGGGGCTGCAGGATGCTTCAAGGGGCTACTTGTTCTGCTTCTACTCAAGCTGCAGGAGGGCCAGACCAGGCCTGGTGAAAGTGGGATCACACTGGCCTATACCTGGCCTGCATTTGGGCTGTGGAGTCTATATAAGGGAAACTTCTACCCGGGCAGGCCAGTACGGTGGACCACATTTCCAAGAGTGGCCGGCCAGTGGCAGTGCCTTGATACCTAGCCACCCTGATGGGGGCACCTACAGAACCAGGCACCCAAAACAACTGGCCATTTTGGACCATATAGCCTGCTGGAGCTCAGCCAGCACAACTCCAGAAAGCGAGCCGCTCTGTGTCCAAGCAGAGCTCAGGGAATATTAATTAACTATTAGGTTACCGTGACCTGGTGGACACAATTTCCTTGACCTTCCTTTGGGTGAGGACCCACGTGAGACTCTGTGAAGGAACATAAGTAGCCCATGGGAAAGGCAATGGATTCAAACCTGGTCAAAGCAATTGGAACCAGGGAGTCTAGTGAATGGATGTTCCTCAAGAGGGCAGAGGGTCCTGGAGTGGCCTACGGGGGATGGGACAGGGACAGATTCCCTAAGCATTTATTCACCATCTGGAAAAGCAGGTTGGCATGAGGGAATGCCATCCATCAATGACACTAAACTGGTCTGATCAGTAAAATCCAGATGATGATAAAGCTTACCCTTCCTTGGGGCTGTTGGTCTTTAGATCACAGAGTAAGGGGCAGCAGAATAAGGATGACAGACTTCACAGAAGCAGACTAAAACTCAGAGAAGTGATAGGTGAGGTCCCATGGGAAGAAAATTTAAGGGAAAAGGGAGTTCAGGAGAGCTGGCAGTTTCTCAGAGAGACATTATTAAAGGCGCAACAGCAAACTATCCTGGTACAAAGGAAAGATAGGAAGAATAGTAAGAGGCCAATATGGTCAGAGGCCATCAGGAGCTCTTTAGTGACACGAACATAAAAAGGAATCCTACAAAAAGTGTAAGCATGGACAAATTGCTAAAGATGAGTACAAGAGAATAGGGCAAGCTTATAGGGACAAAATCAGAAAGGCTAAGGCACAAAATGAGTTACACTTAGCAAGGGACATAAAAGGCAATAAGAAGAGGTTCTTTAAATATATTAGGAGCAAGAGAAAGACAGAGAAAAGTTCAGGTCCTTTATTTAGCAGTGAAGGGGAGCTAATAACTCAAGAAAGCTGAGGTGTTTAATGCCTATTTTGCTTCAGTCATCACTAAAAAGGTTGATTGTGACCAGATACTTAACACAATTAATATTAGCAAGGGAGAAGAAACACAAGCCAAAATATGTTACAGAAAATTTAGCTAAGTTAGATGTATTCAAATAAGCAGGGCCTGATTAAATTCATCCTAGGGTGCTTAAGGAATTAGCTGAGGCAATTTCAGAACCATTAGCAATTATCTTTGAAAACTCCTGGAGGACAGGTGAGGTCTAAAAGGACTGGAGAAGAGAAAATATAGAACCTGTCTTTAAAATGAGGAACAAAGAGGACCCAGGGAATTATAGACCAGTCAGCCTAACTTTGATAGCAGGAAAGATACTGGAACAAATGATTAAACAATCAGTTTGTAAGCACCAGGAGGATAATAGGGTTATAAGGAATAGCCACCATGGATTTGTCAAGAACAAATCATGCCAAACCAACCTAATTTTCTTTCTTTTTTTCAGTAAGGCTTTTGACACAGTCCCACAACATTCTCATTAGCAAACGAGGGAAATGTGATTTAGCTGAAATTACAAAAAGGTGGGAGCAAGACTGGTTGAAAATTATCGGTGGTTTGCTGTCACATTGGGAGGGTGTATCTAGTGGAGTTCCATAAGGGTCTGTACTGGGTCTGGTACTATTGAATATTTTCACTAATATGTTGGATAACGGAACAGAGGGTATGCTTATAAGATTTGCAGATGACACCAAGTTGGGGGGGGGGGGTTGCAAGCACCTTGGAGAACAGGATTAGAATTCAAAACTACCTTGGCAAATGGGAGAATTGGTCTGAAATCATCAGGATGAAATTTGATAAAGACAAGTGCAAAGTACTACACATAAGAAAGAATAAAAGTAAAATGCACAACTACAAATGGGGAAAACTATCTAGGTGGCAATACTGGTGAAAAGAATCTGGGGGTTAGAATGGATTGAATTGAATATGAGTCAACAATGTGGTGCAGTTGAAAAAAAAAAAAGGCTAATATCATTCTGGGGTGTATTAACAGGAGTCTTGTCTAAAGGACACGGGAGGAAACTGTCCCATTCTACTCGGCACTGGAGAGGCCTCAGCTGGAGAACTGCATCTAGTTCTGGGTGCCACACTTTAAGAAAGATGTGGACAAATTGGAGAGGGGAGCAACAAAAATGATAAAAGTTTTCAAAACCTGCCCTCTGAGGAAAGCCTGGGCATGCTCAGTCTTAAGAACAGAAGACTGAAGTGGGGACTGATCACAGTGTTCAAATACATTCAGGGCTGTTCTAAAGAGGATGGTGATCCATTATTCTCCACATTCACTGAAGGTAGGACAAGAAGTAATCAACTTAATCTGCAGCAAGGGAGATTTAGATTAGATATTAGGAAAAGATTTCTAACTCCAAAGACATTTAAGCTCTGGAACAGGCATCCAAGGGAAGTTGTGGTCCCCATCATTGGAGGTTTTTAAGACCAGGTTGGACAAACACTTGTCAGGGCTGGTCTAGGTTACTGGGTCCTGCCTCAGCGCAGGGCGCTGTACCTGATGCTCTCTCAAGGTCCCTCCCAGCGCTATGATTTACAGCAGGCCAATCTGGGCGTCAATAACATTCCCTAGCAGAGAGAAAGGGCGAAGCCAGTCACCATCCAGACTCGCAGAGGACATGCTGGGAGGCCTCTTGCTGAAGATATTTAGGGTGGGCTTCTCAAATACCCAGATCCTCAAAGTTATTGAAGTGCCTAAGTCCTATGGAAATCCATGAGGAACTGGGCCTTCCCATCAGCCGAACTCTGCTCTCATTGACTCAACTGGGATCAGAGTTAGGCCTTGTGAAACTCCCCCTCCTTACAAGCAAGACTGAGCAAAGTCCTGGAGGACACACTACAGGGAATGCTCCTTCCCCTCTCTGAATCCTCTGTCTTTCGGAGCCATCTTCTCTGTCCAGGGGAGACCCCTCCTGGGCACTAGAGAGGTCAGGAAATCACTGCTTGCTTGGTGTGCCGCATGCTCCTCTCCAATGGGTTGGCGAGTGATTGCCTGTTCCTGAGATGGGACCCAGCATTCCTGGCAGGGGCTGGCTACCTTGCGGGGCTCTGCCAATGGGGACTGCATTCTGGCAATGTGTAGTAATAACCCAGAGTGCTGGGGTCTGAAGACAGAGCAAACCAACTAATGAGCCAGCTGTCCGTTTCAGGAGCTGGCTCACTCAGGTGCGTATATCTGCAAGCATGTGTGTGCGTGCATGCCGGGGGAAGAGGAATACCCAAGTTCACTGGTTTATTAGCTCAGACAGGGTTGCCCTGATTGGATAGTCAGGGTAGCACTAGCTCCCAAGGCTGGAGGAGAGGAGAGCCCCCAGGTTAGGCTGCTGGACATCCCAGGTAAATGGAGCAGACCCAGGTCCAATGCCGTGGGGACAAAGGGAAGGCAAAGGGGAAGGCCAAGCCCCAGCGGCCTGTGGGGGGATGAGAGACCGAATGTGTGACAGCCCCTCCGTGCCCCATCCGTTGGGGGCAAGTCTGCTGCCGCACTGGCTAGACAGCTTTAGCTCAAGCTGTAGCAGCTCATGCTTAGAGCTCCACAAGTCTCCTGCTGAATCCCCGGGGCATGAGCCATGGCAGCCATCACACTGGCAATGCCCTGGGGCCTAAGGGAGCCTCCTCTCAGAGCTTCCCCAATGCCCAGGGGCTGCTGGGTTTATCCTACCTTGCAGTCCTTGGCATAATACAGTGTCCGGCCCCGCAGCTTAAAGTATCGCCTCTTCCACCTCTGGAAGGAGCTCGTCTGCTTCAGTAACAGCCCCTCCTTCACGCTCTTCTGCAAAGAGAGCCACAGGAACCCAATGAGCCTTCACACCCCAACCCACGGCTGGCCAAAGGAATCCAAGGCCTTAACCCCTTGCATGCCAGGGCCTGGGCCATGTACAGACTGTTCCAAAGCAGAGCCTGGCACGAGCCAGCAAATCCATGAGATGCAGCCATAAAAGCACACAGTGTAGCAGGGAGAAGGGGTAACATACTAAAGAGGGCAGTGATCTGTCAGTTCATGCCCACATACGGGGCATGGCGTAACTCAGTGTAGCACAATCAAGGTCACTGGGTTTACAAAAATTTCCACCAGCTGAGGATCTGGCACATTTAATGATCTGGGATCTTAAAGAGACAGCACATTTCAGAAACCTTCAAACCCAACCTGAGCCAAGTGCATGGGCTCAGGAAGGGGGCACCTTCCTGAGACAGAGAATATATCTGTGTGGCCCTCTGGTTTTGGCATGGAGGAGGCCAGTGCAGGGAGTATGGGTCTGGCAAAGTGGAGGACCACACAGGAAGATTATTCAACCCTTCATCTTTGATGCAAACCACTTTCAGTAACAGAAAATGCTCTTTGGATACAGCAGGGAGAGGCCGGGTGGGAGGACAGGTGGTCCCACATACAGAGGAGGCTTGAATTACGTGTGTTTTTAAATGCATTGGGACATTAAGGATTCAGTTAGTTAACTGCGCCATTCATGCCAGGATAAACAACCATGCAGACAAAAGCAGAGACACCCAAGGCACTCTGTGGCTGAGACCCACTTTGTAGACCCACTTGTCAATCACTGATCTACAGATTCCAAGGCCAGAAGGGCCCATTGTGATCATCCAGTTGGACCCCCCTGTATTACACAGGCCAGAGAACTGCCCCACAATGATTCCTGGAGCAGAGCTTTTAGACCAATTTTCAGTCAGGATTGAAAAGTTGTCAGCCAGGGCAAATCCCCCATGACCCTCAGTAAATTGTTCCAATGGTTAATTATCTCAGCCTTAAAGATCACCCTCCCCTGAGAAGAAGACCAATGTTAAGGTTTTCCATTTCCCCAGGGAGGGACTCATTTCTTTCACACACGCCCTGAGCTTTCAGTCTGTCTGTTAGATTTGCATGACTAAACCCATTGAGCCCAGTTCCCATCTTCCTCCCTCCAGGGTAAAGCAGGAATAAAGCTGGGAAGACAACGGGATGACACGGGTGTCAAAAAAGAGACAATCAGGACCCTCTTTTTTCTGCTCCATGCTTGGCCTGGCAGCATGCAAAGCCCAGAGGCAAACTGGGCCAACATGCTACATACTCTGTTAGTCCTCATAGCTGGTACAGTCCTGGGTCTGGTCCTGAGTCAGGAAAGCCCATGCTAAGCCCACGTTTAAATGCATTCCTGGAAATGAATGGACTCAAGCATGTGCTTAAGGGCTTTCCTGAATCAGGACCTCTGTACTTACACAAGGCTAACGGAGTCCTACACACATCTAGATTGGAACGGGTAGAATCCAAGCCCCATAATGACACGAGACTAGTGTGGAGCAGTGCAGAGCGTGATACAGATAGGGTTGCCAGGAATCCAGTTTTCGACTGGAATGCCCGGCCGAAAAGGTACCTTGGGGGCTCCAGTCAGCACTGCCAACTGGGCCATTAA
Organism: Dermochelys coriacea; assembly: GCF_009764565.3. Lineage (NCBI taxonomy): Eukaryota > Metazoa > Chordata > Testudines > Dermochelyidae > Dermochelys > Dermochelys coriacea. The sequence goes on from NC_050076.1 coordinate 59,893,065, forward strand.
ATGTCCGGTTGGCGGCACAGTGGGGGCCCATGGCTCCCTGCCTGCCCTAACGGAGCGCATCTCCTGGAAGCAGCTGCCAGGTCCTTGCAACTCCTAGGCACATGGGCAGCCAGGGAGACTCCACACGTTGCCCCCACCCCGAGTGCCGGCTCTGCAGCTCCCATTGGCCGGGAACCACAGCCAATGGGAACTGTGGGGGTGGAGCCTGCGGGCACTAGGGCAGCACTGTGGAGCCTTCCTGGCCGTCCATGTGCCTAGGGGCTGCAGGGACCTGGCAGCTGCTTCCTGGGAGCCGCACAAGTGCCGCCGGGACCCTGCACCCATCCCACCCCAGCCCCATGCCCTGGTCCTGAGCCCCCTCCTACATGCCTACCCCCTGCCCCAGCCTGGAGTCCCCTCCCGCACCCAAACTCCCTCCCGGACCTCGCACCCTGCACCCCAATCCCCTGCCCCATCCCTCAGCCCCCTCCAACACCACTAACCCCTCATCCTCGCCCCACGCCCAAGCCCACATTCCCAGCCGAGTCCTCATCCCCCCTCCTTCACCCCAAGCTCCTGCCCCAGCCTGGTGAGAGTGGGAGAGAGCAAGCGACAGAGGGAGGGGGGTGGAGCGAGCGGGGGAAGAGGTGTTCTGTTTTGTGCTATTAGAAAGTAGGCAACCCTACATACAGAACAGACCCCACAGAGCCCCTTAGAGAGGCAGGATGGCCCAGTGCTTAGGGTACTAGCTTGGGACCCAGGAGACTTGGATTAAATTCCCTGCTCTGCCACAGCCTCCGTGTGTGACCTGTGACCGTGGACAGGTCTTTCTGGGCCTAATTCCAGCTGTGCAATGGGGAGAGTGGCCCTGCTCTGCCTCCACCAGGGTATGAGGATAACACAATGGAGATGGAGGGGCACTGGTAAGGGGGGCCAGATAATACCAGAGCTAGAGACCCACTGTGGGACAATACTAGGCTTGCTGTCATTTTCTGCAGCCCAAAGAAAACCACCTTTTTCCCTCTGAAAGCACAAAGGTTTTGTGAAATGAAGGCAAAGGCACCTACTTGCTGCAAGTCACTTCATAAGCCCATTTACTCCTCAGAAACAAAAAGGCAACCAATGTCCACAATGCAGAGGGGGCTGGTCTGACAGTAAAACACAAGAATCAAGCCTCCAATCTATTAACTAGTCAGACCTACCCACTATCCACCCTAGATACCGAGATCTTCCATTGTTGTTTGTAGTGCTGTTGGAGCTGTGCTGGTCCCAGGCTATCAGAGAGGGAGGGGGAGAGTAATAACTTTTATTATATCAACCTAGAAGAGAAGGAAGGAACTCAGAATTACATCACACCTACCTCTTCTTGTATGGAGCTCAGCCCATGACTTCTGTATTTGAGATCAATCATGTTGGCTCAGTAATGGAAAAGTTCCATTCCTTCGGTGAATCATTTATTTTATTTGCTCTTGCATAGTTCCAGTTCTTTGCTGTTAACTATATCAAATCAGATTTCCACTGAGACTGCAGCTGTACTAGCAGCCTGTGATCAGCCAAGCCCTCTGCAAACTCCTGAAATTGCTTTTGTAAAAGTTTAGAATCTCTGTACAGTCCCTTGTTGTGTGAAATGTTTGTTGTGTTTCAAACAAAGGCCTCCTGCTCAGCGCAAACAGCAGCATCCTTATGGCACTTGGATGAAAATGCAGAGACACAATCCACTGAGTGTCTTTGGGAAGCCAGGCTATCAATCCTATGGTATCAGTCAATCAACCAGGAGGCTGACGGCAGGGTGGAAAACATTTTGAACTTCCCCCATGTGCTATGTAAGGTGCTACTTCTTTCTTCAAAAAGGTTTCAACAGTGTGCTCATTGCACAGAAAGCAAATGCTGGAGTTGTTTGCTTCTGTGAAGGTCTCTCATCTCTTTCATTTTATTTTCTCTGAGCAAAATAGCAGAGATCCTCTCATACGATATTCTGCATTTTGGGATGCTCTCTTCAGTAACCTAGACACAATATAGGGCATGTTTATTTTCAGCTGTACAATCAGCATTTAGCAGCAATGCATTTTTCCCTGAATGGATACTATTATCGGGTCATTTCTTATGTCTGATCAGTCATCTTGCATGAACATGCTGATCCTCTTAGTGCTTCTTTCAGTTTTTCCCCTTTTTTTCTTCATTTGCAGCATCTGAGTCTGGGAGTTTAAATCTGTCTGGTCTGGAGGAGTATATTTAGAGCAAAGTCCTTCAAAACACTTCATTACATTGCTCATTTTCTGTGACACCAAAGGGGGCATTAATGCAAAAGAAGGTCACAACTTTAGTCTCAGGTTTTTGTCTTGATCTTTTTAGTGGTACAATCACCACTCAACAAGGGCTCAATGGTGCACCATGCCATGTCGGGGAGCAAGAGGAACATAAGGAGACGTTGATTCCCTTGTATGGGCTATCCACAGCACTGGACCCTGCTTCCGCTGGGCTGCTGCTATTCTCCCTTCTGTGCAGATGGATTTAGAAGTGGGTGGAGCATGGCAGCCAAGCAAAGATTGCTGCCTGCCACCATGGAGCAATGACTAGGCAATAACGCTCTGAATATGCTCTGGAGACCCCTTCCTCTGTCTGCATGCCACAGTTACTGCCCTGCCCAATTGACCTGGGCCCTGGTTTGGTATCAAAGCCTATGGGCTGGCCTGTGTACAGAATTACACAGTTTCACTAAAGGGAGGTTGAACTGATTTAGCTAAATTGATTTGACTCTATGTGTGGATGCTCTTAACCTGCTGACATGAGTTTAGGTTGAACCTGTTACGTAACAAGAGCAAGAGAGCCAGCTCCTGAATGAAGATGCTGTTGAAGGCCTAGCACAGGGATTCCAGTTTATCATTGTGGCTACATTTGGATGAGGACAACGGCAATTAAAATGTGTCACTTACAACAGTGCTTCTCAAGCTATCTGATGTGGGGGCCCGGCAATTTTTTTTTCCAATATGTGCACAGATCGGCAGCCGATGGCTCGCAGACCAGCACCGGTCTGCAGACCACCACTTTGAGTAGCACCGACTTACAGGATCATCAGTGTTCTTCTCCAATGCCTCAATAGGCAATTTCATTCCATGACACAATTGATCTCCAAGAAGCTGAAGGAGCCAATTTTCTGTATCATGCACATGAACCCCTTTCTATCTTGTTGCTTAACGACTCTTGACAGTGTTTGTATTTGATCTAGATTGAAGAATGATTGATTTTTACTCCTTCAGTACATTCACGGGCTTGTTTCCACTCCCCAGTCACCAACGACTCCGGACAATTGGATAGCTTGCTAACAGGCAGAGCTCGGACCTTTACCCTCTCTTCGCACCTCGTGTAGCTTTTTGGAATGCTTTCCATTTCCACTCACACATTGCAGTGAGAGACAAATGTCCAAAGTACCAAACATCTTCATACGAATGAAGGTGAATAGCTCAGAATGACACACAAATTCAACAAGTGGGGGAAAATTAACCCTCCCCTCCCTCCAACTCCTCACCACCACCAAACAAAACCAAAAATACCAATACTATCTTTTTTTCCTGGATACAATCAAATTAGTTTCATGCAGATTTCATAAGTACACAGGATCAACATGGCACAGTACACACCTGTAACTATACCAGGCTGATATTGCACAACACAGATTCTTCAGCTACACCTAATCGATGTGGCACCAGCACCAACAGATTGACATGGCATCATGGGCCTTAGTCTTTGGAACAGCACTGTGTCCTGCTGTTCCAGGGTCCCAGCCCCAGTCACACCAATGGCACCCAGCCCCCCAGGCAGAGCACCATTCCTGACAGCATCCAGGATCCCATCTGACACCAGTGCTAATGGCCCACAGCAAAGATGGACGAGCTGCTCTAACTCTGCATTTCTTCATATTGCCCACTTGCAAAGCCCACTTGGAACACCAAACTTCAGCTGCACCTCCTTGTCCCAGGCCACACAGGGGGTATAACAGACAGCAAAGAAGCTGTCTGTGGGAGGAGGATCACAGGAGGGGTTGTGAGGGAGGTCTCCATCATAGATGGAGTGAGCGCTAAATGAGGCCAGGCACATGTCCTTTGCATAGGGTCACAGCCTGAGGTGCTCTGGTTTGGAGGTCACTTAATCCTCCTATTCCATAAAACCATTTGCAGTTCCCCCTTCCCCCCATGACTTTGGATGAGGACAAAACCCATCAACTGCCGGTTTTCATTATTGCAGAATGAAGCGAACAAGCGATCGCTACCTGCCTGCCAAGAAATAGTCAAATCCCAGCATTCATTAGGGTCAGGTAAATTTTTCTCTTTAGTGAAACATTTATGTAAACTTTTATCCAGATAAAATGCAGCCCACAGGCTCCCAGGAAGTTGGCCCTCTGCATGGCAAATGCTGGGTGCTCGTAAATTAAAGTGTTCCATATGACAAACATACGACCATAATGTTGAATGCAAAGAGCTGCCTATGAGTAGTAAAAGTTTCACCCTCTGGTGCCTAGATTTCACGGCAATGCCTCAAGAAAACCAGAACCCCTTCATCAGCTCTAGGCACACTAGATGCCCAGGTTGGGGCTGTGGACTTAGCCCAAGACACCAAGTTTGCAAAGAGGTGGAGTGAGGATCAGGTTTTTCCAGGTAACATTGCAGTTGTGCTTTGCCTCTCAGCTGTCTCCAAGTTTGCTATAACACCTTACCTTTGTTCTTTCTCGGGCAGGCACCAGCCCTGCTATCCTTTCCAAAACATAAATAAGGAAACTTGCAGTTTAAATCTGTTTTAAGAGGACCCTTTGTGAAGGGGCAGTACTAAAATGTGCTGCCAGGTGGGGAAAGCAGGGCAAACCTCCCCAGGATTCGAAACACCACAGAAAATTCAAACTTCTGGTTCGCTAAAAAGGAATTGATATCCACGTAGCTCCTGTTTCAAGGGGACTCTGCAAATGCTCTTATTCCACTACTGAACAGAGTTGCCATTTGGTCAGTAGAGGGTGCACAAGATAACACTCAAAAATATCCCCAGAGCTGTGCTGCCCATATGGACCATGCATATGACAACAGGAATATAAAATAAGCAAACAATTTGTATCATGTTCTCCAACAGGGAAGCTGCAAAACCTCTCAGTGAAGCCCTGGTTTAGATGCTGAATGCTCCAATTAATCAGGTTATGCATGAGGGTATTCACCACATAAATAAGTTTCAACATGGTTTTATTATTATTATTGTTTTCTGCTCTGTGCAATCCTTCAGGTTAAAGACATCTCAGGATACAGCATTGTGTGAGAACACAGGTACGAGGAGAGCCATGCAGCTGCATGTATTGTCAACAGGCTCAGCAAAGGCTCCAAAACAATGAGTCAGGCCCCAAAATCAGGAGATTGCCATAAAATCATGAGATTTGTAAAATAATATACATTGTGTTCTTTTTATTTGCTTTTTGAGACTTTAAGGAGCACCTGGATCATGTTTTCAAGCTTTTCTCTGTAACCAGGAGGACCAGAAACTTTCAATTGAAAAAAATCCCACACAGGATTCCAGGACCAGGGGCTTTAGAAAAAAGCATCAAACATTTAAAGAGTGGGAAACACTGCCTCTGGGATGTTTTCATCAAACCGGGAAGTATCTGAGATTTTTTTGAGGGGGAGGAGGGAAGAGGAAACACACACACTTTGCATTTCTTTCTGTTATGAGCCTTTATTAGCTGGGGTCATTAGCCATTTTATCCCTGCATCTTGCTTTTAAGGAATAACAGAGGGAAATTATCTCTGAAAAAAAGGTAAGAGCAGAAGTGGAGGATGGGAAACGTCACTTTTGAGCTTCTAAGAGGCTGCAAGGTGACAAACAACAAAACTAACCACTGCAAGTGACTGGGTATACTGCCCCTTTAAACAAAGAGCCCTCACGATGAGAGCTTTCCAAAGACTCTTGCTTTCTTTGCTCTTATTTCCTGATGTGCCAGGCAGTTATTAACATTGTACTTCTGTTTATATCAGGAGGCTAAAAACAGGTTCCTTCTTTCTAGCGAAGCAGCTGCACTAATCAGAGCAATGCTAACATCTCCCCTTTGCTGAAGCATCTAGACTGGCTGGCATTGCTTGTTCCTTCATTTGCACCTTAAAAGGTGCAAGCAATAGTGGACTAATCAATAGCCCACGGCTCTCTGGGCTTATCAGCCTTCCCGTTATCTGCTCCAGTCTGATGACCTATTAAAATAATGGCCCTGCCCTGCCCTCCCCGTTCATTGCAGCGGAATATGATTCACTCAGACAGAAGCGCTAGCAGAGAATTAAATCTGGCCTCCAGTACCAGAAGGAGGGGGTGCATGGGGTAGAAAGAAGCAGCAATCTTGTCTCATCTTAACAGCAGCATCTGCCTCCCTTTTCACTGGTGCAATCACCTGCTCTGTGGGGTGCAGTGATGAGTGAGGGAAACATTCAGATAGTTCAATTCCCCATTGCCAGCTCTGGTGAGGTCATCGTGAATCTCACACTACTCAGTTTTCAGAGTAGCAGCCGTGTTAGTCTGTATTTGCAAAAAGAAAAGGAGTACTTGTGGCACCTTAGAGACTAACAAATTTATTAGAGCATAAGCTTTCGTGAGCTACAGCTCACTTCATCGGATGCATTTGGTGGAAAAAACAGAGGAGAGATTTATATACACACACACAGAGAACATGAAACAATGGGTTTATCATACACACTGTAAGGAGAGTGATCACTTAAGATAAGCCATCACCCACAGCAGGGGGGGGAAGGAGGAAAACCTTCCATGGTGACAAGCAGGTAGGCTAATTCCAGCAGTTAACAAGAATATCAGAGGAACAGTGGGGGGTGGGGTGGGGGGGAGAAATACCATGGGGAAATAGTTTTACTTTGTGTAATGACTCATCCATTCCCAGTCTCTATTCAAGCCTAAGTTAATTGTATCCAGTTTGCAAATTAATTCCAATTCAGCAGTCTCTCCTTGGAGTCTGTTTTTGAAGCTTTTTTGTTGAAGTATAGCCACTCATAGGTCTGTGATCGAGTGACCAGAGAGATTGAAGTGTTCTCCAACTGGTTTTTGAATGTTATAATTCTTGACGTCTGATTTGTGTCCATTCATTCTTTTACGAAGACACTGTCCAGTTTGGCCAATGTACATGGCAGAGGGGCATTGCTGGCACATGATGGCATATATCACATTGGTAGATGCGCAGGTGAACGAGCCTCTGATAGTGTGGCTGATGTGATTAGGCCCTATGATGGTATCCCCTGAATAGATATGTGGACAGAGTTGGCAACGGGCTTTGTTGCAAGGATAGGTTCCTGGGTTAGTGGTTCTGTTGTGTGGTGTGTGGTTGCTGGTGAGTATTTGCTTCAGATTGGGGGGCTGTCTGTAAGCAAGGACTGGTCTATCTCCCAAGATCTGAGAGAGCGATGGCTCGTCCTTCAGGATAGGTTGTAGATCCTTGATGATGCGTTGGAGAGGTTTTAGTTGGGGGCTGAAGGTGATGGCTAGTGGCGTTCTGTTGTTTTCTTTGTTGGGCCTGTCCTGTAGTAGGTGACTTCTGGGTACTCTTCTGGCTCTGTCAATCTGTTTCTTCACTTCAGCAGGTGGGTATTGTAGTTGTAGGAATGCATGATAGAGATCTTGTAGGTGTTTGTCTCTGTCTGAGGAGTTGGAGCAAATGTGGTTATATCGTAGCGCTTGGCTGTAGACAATGGATCGAGTGGTATGATCTGGATGAAAGCTAGAGGCATGTAGGTAGGAATAGCGGTCAGTAGGTTTCCGATATAGGGTGGTGTTTATGTGACCATCGCTTATTAGCACCGTAGTGTCCAGGAAGTGGATCTCTTGTGTGGACTGGTCCAGGCTGAGGTTGATGGTGGGATGGAAATTGTTGAAATCATGGTGGAATTCCTCAAGAGCTTCTTTTCCATGGGTCCAGATGATGAAGATGTCATCAATGTAGCGCAAGTAGAGTAGGGGCATTAGGGGACGAGAGCTGAGGAAGCGTTGTTCTAAGTCAGCCATAAAAATGTTGGCATACTGTGGGGCCATGCGGGTACCCATCGCAGTGCCGCTGATTTGAAGGTATACATTGTCACCAAATGTGAAATAGTTATGGGTCAGGACAAAGTCACAAAGTTCTGCCACCAGGTTAGCTGTGACAGTATCGGGGATACTGTTCCTGACGGCTTGTAGTCCATCTTTGTGTGGAATGTTGGTGTAGAGGGCTTCTACATCCATAGTGGCTAGGATGGTGTTTTTAGGAAGATCACCAATGGACTGTAGTTTCCTCAGGAAATCGGTGGTGTCTCGAAGATAGCTGGGAGTGCTGGTAACGAAGTGCCTGAGGAGGGAGTCTACATAGGCAGACAATCCTGCTGTCAGGGTGCCAATGCCTGAGATGATGGGGCGTCCAGGATTTCCAGGTTTATGGATCTTGGGTAGCAGATAGAATACCCCAGGTCGGGGCTCCAGGGGTGTGTCTGTGCGGATTTGTTCTTGTGCTTTTTCAGGGAGTTTCTTGAGCAAATGCTGTAGTTTCTTTTGGTAACTCTCAGTGGGATCAGAGGGTAATGGCTTGTAGAAAGTGGTGTTGGAGAGCTGCCTAGTAGCCTCTTGTTCATACTCCGACCTATTCATGATGACCGCTATTCCTACCTACATGCCTCTAGCTTTCATCCAGATCATACCACTCGATCCATTGTCTACAGCCAAGCGCTACGATATAACCGCATTTGCTCCAACCCCTCAGACAGAGACAAACACCTACAAGATCTCTATCATGCATTCCTACAACTACAATACCCACCTGCTGAAGTGAAGAAACAGATTGACAGAGCCAGAAGAGTACCCAGAAGTCACCTACTACAGGACAGGCCCAACAAAGAAAACAACAGAACGCCACTAGCCATCACCTTCAGCCCCCAACTAAAACCTCTCCAACGCATCATCAAGGATCTACAACCTATCCTGAAGGACGAGCCATCGCTCTCTCAGATCTTGGGAGACAGACCAGTCCTTGCTTACAGACAGCCCCCCAATCTGAAGCAAATACTCACCAGCAACCACACACCACACAACAGAACCACTAACCCAGGAACCTATCCTTGCAACAAAGCCCGTTGCCAACTCTGTCCACATATCTATTCAGGGGATACCATCATAGGGCCTAATCACATCAGCCACACTATCAGAGGCTCGTTCACCTGCGCATCTACCAATGTGATATATGCCATCATGTGCCAGCAATGCCCCTCTGCCATGTACATTGGCCAAACTGGACAGTCTCTACGTAAAAGAATGAATGGACACAAGTCAGACGTCAAGAATTATAACATTCAAAAACCAGTTGGAGAACACTTCAATCTCTCTGGTCACTCGATCACAGACCTAAGAGTGGCTATACTTCAACAAAAAAGCTTCAAAAACAGACTCCAACGAGAGACTGCTGAATTGGAATTAATTTGCAAACTGGATACAATTAACTTAGGCTTGAATAGGTTTCAGAGTAGCAGCCGTGTTAGTCTGTATTCGCAAAAAGAAAAGGAGTACTTGTGGCACCTTAGAGACTAACAAATTTATTAAAGCATAAGCTTTCGTGAGCTACAGCTCACTTCATCGGATGCATCCGATGAAGTGAGCTGTAGCTCACGAAAGCTTATGCTCTAATAAATTTGTTAGTCTCTAAGGTGCCACAAGTACTCCTTTTCTTTTAGGCTTGAATAGAGACTGGGAATGGATGAGTCATTACACAAAGTAAAACTATTTCCCCATGGTATTTCTCCCTCCCACCCCACCCCCCACTGTTCCTCTGATATTCTTGTTAACTGCTGGAATTAGCCTACCTGCTTGTCACCATGAAAGGTTTTCCTCCTTCCCCCCCCTGCTGTTGGTGATGGCTTATCTTAAGTGATCACTCTCCTTACAGTGTGTATGATAAACCCATTGTTTCATGTTCTCTGTGTGTGTGTATATAAATCTCTCCTCTGTTTTTTCCACCAAATGCATCCGATGAAGTGAGCTGTAGCTCACGAAAGCTTATGCTCTAATAAATTTGTTAGTCTCTAAGGTGCCACAAGTACTCCTTTTCTTTTTGCGAATACAGACTAACACGGCTGCTACTCTGAAACCTGTGATTATGCAAGGCACTGAATTTAGCTGTATAGAGTGGAAATCTGTCAACTTCATGAAAAAACTCGCACAGATACAGACAGACATCATCTTCCTCTCCAAATGCAAACAGATGGACATCATACCGAAAGGACTGAAGGTAAAAATCCATTACAATCTACATACCACACAGACTATGCTGACAGCTTGTGCCACACACTCTCAAGGAAACTGCGGAACCACCTGATCAACATCCTCTACAGCAAACAGGGAAAGATTAAGAATGAGCTCTCAAAACTGGATACTCTCATAAAGAACCAACCTTCCACACAAACTTCCTCGTGGCTGGACTTTACAAAAACTAGACACGCCATTTACAAGTCCAGCCACGAGGAAGTTTGTGTGGAAGGTTGGTTCTTTATGAGAGTATCCAGTTTTGAGAGCTCATTCTTATTCTTTCCCTGTTTGCTGTAGAGGATGTTAATCAGGTGGTTCCGCAGTTTCCTTGAGGGTGTGTGGCACAAGCTGTCAGCATAGTCTGTGTGGTATGTAGATTGTAATGGATTTTTTACCTTCAGTCCTTTTGGTATGCAGTGTTTTCCTTCAGGCCCAGCTGCTGAACCAGGTTCTTCCTGGAGAATTTCAGCTTCCATTTACAAAGAAAAGTCAAGTTGCGTGTTCTCCTGGGAACGTGATCCCCAAACCTTCCAACACCAGAGGCCAAGTGAAGAGAACCCAGAACTTCACTGTTGTAAATCTCCTGGTTTTTATGCCAATCTCGTGAGGGACTGGGGAGGGGTGGCTGGGGGCAGGGCAGGCCTGAGAGTCACATGGGCAGGAAAGGCGGGCTTCCTACTGAAGAGCCTTCCAATGCTGAACACCACGTTGAGTCGGTTGGAGTCAGGAACTGACGGGCTCAGTGCCCACACAGGCATCTGAATGATGTGGCCAGATGTTCGAAAGGGCTCAGCATCCAGCACCAGCTCACTTTGAGAGCCTGCCTGGGGTAATTCTGGCCATGTCACTAAGGCCAGGTCTCTGCTACACACCCATTTTGGTATAACTAAAAAGTTATACCCCCCATCTCCCGAAGACATAGCTACAGCCTCTCGCAGAGACAGAGTTATCATCTCCCATCGGCTTAGAGCATCTTCAACAGAAGCGTTACAGTAGTGCGGCTGCAATGCAATTTCGCAGTGTGGACCTGCCCTTGGGCTCCTGCGTGAGGGCTAAGGGCTTTGGAAACCTGACCCGTGCTGAGCAGACAAGGGATGCTGAGCGATGCCGTCCTGCTGGAGAAGAAGCTGACTCCCAGCAGCAGCTCTGAGGCAGGCATGACAAGGATATTGAGCCCCAGGTGCAGAGCTCCACAAGGCCACTGTCTGTGCTCTCAGCAGAGACGCAGCCCCGAGGATCCTCAAGCTGTTTGGATGAAACGAAACCCTCCTCCAGTACAATGTTCTTAGAACACCTGATACTGTGGGAGCCTGGGCATAGCTCAGGCAGTTTTTCCTGGCTGCCCTTTGAATGCTGCTGCTGTTTGCCTGGCACCTGGCTGTGTTGCCCCTCCTCATTCTCCATGGCCAGGCTGAGTGGAGGGACCTGGCAAGAGAGGCCAACACTACCCCTTCCTAGCAAGGGCCTGACCAGAAGCCAAGGCACTCTCTCTCTTCAGGAGCTAGCACAGGGGTGGGCAAACTATGGCCCGCGAGCCGTTTTAAGCCGGCCCGCAAGCTCCAGCTGGGGAGCAGGGTCGTGGGCCATACCACGTAGCTCAGCCCAGCTCCAGCGCTCAGGCCAAGGCGGTGAGCCACACCACGCAGCTCAGCCCCGCTTCAGCCGGGGCGCAGGGTCAGGGCCGCACCATGTGGCTCAGTCCCACTCCAGCGCTCGGGCCAGGGCGCTGGGTTGGGGGCTGCTCTGGTGCTCCAGCTGGTGTACTGGGTTGCGGGCTGCACCACGCAGCTCCTGGAAGCTGCGGCATGGCCCTGCTTCGGTGCCTATGTACTCCAATGACCCCCTCCGGCACTGCAATGGAAGCTACAAAGGGATGCCTGCGAATGGGGCAGCGTGCAGAAACGCCTGGCCGCGCCTCCGCATAGGAGCTGGAGAGGGACATGCCACAGCTTCCGGGAGCCACTTGAGGTAAGCACTGCTCGGAGCCTGCATCCCTGAGCCTCTCCCCACACCCCAATCCCCTGCCCCAGCCCTGATCCCTCTCCCACTCTCCAAACCCCTCGATCCCAGCCCGGAGCACCCTCCTGCACCCCAAACCTCTCATTTTTTCCTGAGGTAACACTTCTCATCAAAAGCTTCAAGCTTCTCCAAGGGCCTTTATAGATAAGAACTCCTGTCTCTATTGTCAATTAGGAGGCTCCAATGGCCTTTGAAATTAATTTGCTGAGGTACATTTAGTTCAGAAAAGGAAGTCACTGATGTGGAGCATGATCTGTCTTGTCTCAGCAGCTGGAGGACCGGGGGGGTTTAGTTCAGCATTATTTGTCTCCGATTAGAATCAGATCTTCAATTAAACCTGTAATTAATCTGTGGAACTTACTGCTGCAGGATATTGCTCAGGCAATCATCTGATTCAAGGTCTACAGACTCTTTTTATCATCTTATATAAATAGGAACAGCAGCTGCGATTACAATTTCCCGGGGACAATTACCGGGGCTTTTGATCTTGATGCTTCACGGTACAGCTGATCATCTAGTAGGGTCAGAAAGGCATTTTCATCTACAGCGCAGTAATGCACTAGGAGGTAAATTATGAAGGTTCTCTGAAGCATCTACATTGGCCATTGTCAAAGACAAGAAACCGACTAGATGGACCTGTCTGTTCAGTATGGCCATTCAAGTTCCTATTAGTTGAGTCGGGGGTCATACCATGCGGCTCAGCCCAACTAAAGGAAACACAACTAAAGGGAATTTTCTCGTGCTCCCTTCCAGGATATCTATGGACATTATTCCACCCACTAGCCCTTTCGCTGACTGGAACAGCTGAGTGTGCAGCATGTGACTCCCATACTCCTGGGTTGTTCTGGAAGAGGTAGATGCAAATACTCTGCATCTAGCTCCAACAACACTCAGTGGGACTCCGAGAAGGACAAGGGTCTCAGAGCTTGGGCTGCAGCCCAGGCTCAAACATCTCCACCGCAATTAACCCAGGCCCCATGAGCCTGATTCAGGGGACAGCCACAGGTGTTTAATTGCAGTGTAGACATGCCTATGTGCCCTCTCCCAAGACAGGGAGCTTGCTCTCTACTGGAGACATCACCCTCTTCCAGAGCAAGCCACTCACTCCTGCTCAGTGCTGATGAATCCTGGATGCTGGGTGGGCATTCAGCCCTTTAAAATGGGGAGATTATTATTTATGTTGGTATCCCAGTCATGCCTATGGTTCCACTGCACTAGCTGATGTACAAACACACAAAATAACACAAAAAAATAGTCCCTGCCCCAGAGAGCCTAAGAATAAGACATGCGACCAGCGCTGGATGCAACAGACCAGAGTAGGCGGGTGTAGAGGGAGCCATAAGGAAACATTAAGCAAATACTGGCCCACGATCCCAGCTTCAAAGTGCTGAGATTATCATCTCCATTTCCAGATCAGAAAATGGAGGCATGGCGTGGTGAAATGTAATCAGCCAACGGAGAGGAGTAAAATCCTGAACCAGGGATGGAAATCAGGAGTTCCCGGCACCCACACTTGTCCCCAGGCCACTAGACCGCACTTCCCTCCAAGAACAACATAGTCCAGGGGTTCTCAAACTTCATTGCCTCGCAACCTCCTTCTAACAACAAAAAATAGAAGACGACCCCAGGAAGGGGGACTGAAGCCTGAGCCCAGGGGCTTCAGCCCCATGCAGTGGGCTTTGGGCTTCAGCTTGGCTCCGGGCTTCGGCTTCAACCCTGGACCCCAGAAAGCCTAAGCCAGTCCTGGCAACCCCATTAAAATGGGGTCATGATCAACTTTGGGATCCTGACCCACAGTTTGAGATCCACTGAGTGTAGTCTAACAGTATTTACCTACTGCACAGCAGTGTTTGTGAGGTTTCATTAATCAGTGTTTGCAAAGCACTCAGCAGATTAAAGGGGTTGCAGAAGTGTACAGAATGGCTATTGTCACCCACTGATATTTGATTGGTATTTAATCAGATGCAATAACAACCCTATGCAATTCTTGCCTTCAATTAACCAGGACAGTAATTATGTCAGATAGCAGTAAATAATTAAATACATATTTAGTGAGGATTAATTACTACTGCGTAAATGACTGGTGTTCAAGAAGTGGTGCACAGTGTATGGCTTTAACAGGAGCAGCAGGGCGATGGCATTTTGCTGGCCTGGTTGCAGCTCATGCTGATGTTTGACAGATCTTAATTGATGAGAATGTCAGCACTCGAGGGAGCACTTTAAAGAGCCACACACCACTATTTTCACATTCTCTCCCTCCTGAGAACTCCTGCTGTAGGTACCTCACTGAAGAGTGACACACTAACATGACACAGGACATCTCTTGCAACACTTTGTCTTCCCGGACAAAGTCACTGCAATCTGACATGATGACATTTGCATTATGAAATCAGCAGATTCTCTGGCCCATGCTGTACAAGAGATCAGTCGAGAACAGACGGTCTCACCTGGCCTGAAATCTAGTAATCTAAGTAGTGATGCAAAGATTACCGTGTCCCAAAGAGATATCTTCTTCACTAGGGAACCCTTTCCAGGCTCCAGGACTTAGCCGCGAGTGCCCCTTTACATGTCAGGATATAGAATGCTCTTCCAGTGCTGCATACAGCAGCTTAATGTTCTGTTTCAAACTGACAATCAGAGTGTGAACAAGACTTAGAGCTTTCAAGATGAAAGTGAGTCTGATCTCAGAATCCCCAGATTGCAGAACTGTACCCGGGTTTCATTTTTTCTTGCACTAGGAATGCCTAAATTTTTCCCAGTCCGGTCGAAGGCCGCAATGACAGCTTGCCTAGACCATAATGGCTGACCCTAATCTGCAAAGCACAGAGTGCCTGTCATAGCAGGGCTCCAACTCTGAACTGGGGCTTCTAAGTGCTCCCGCAACACAAATAATGGATCTGACTGCATCGCAAGTGCCCTTTGATACCACAGTGGAGCCTGCAGATCTCACTGTGCAATACTGTGCGGATCAAGATGAAGCACTGCATGCTTGGACATGGTCTTCATGGACAATACCTCATTATTAAGGATGAGGGCTATTGCAGACTGCATTTGTGCGGCCATTAACACCTCTCCCCTTACTCCAAGGGTCAGGTTCATCTCACAAAGACAGTGATTCAACTGAGAGAGACATTTCCCTGCTTTGTTTGATTTAGTTCTAAGTACTCAGGGGGACTGAACCTCCTCCAGTCTCCCCACTCACTCCTTGAACCCTCACTCTCCATCTGCACCAGGGATGAAAGAACAACCCCCAGACAAGCCTGACCTCCTCCTTGAAACTTCCCAGGATGCAATGGTGGGACGGGGGGCCAGGAGGAATAGGTGCTGGAGGACTCCCCTGTCTGTGATGTGTCATAACATCCTGCACGCAGCAGCTTAAAACCCCAGATGACGCTGAGAACACTGGCAGGAAGAAGGTGGAGGGCTGAGTCGGAGGGAGCAGTGGACAGTTATTTTAGAACCAGGAAGCAGAAGTTCCCTCTCTAAAACAGATGCTGCTAAATCAAGAGCGGGCCGGGGTTTGCCTCAGTGATTCTCAGGGCAAGGAGAGGAGAGGGACCTCCTTCCCTGAGCTCTGGGAGCTGAACTGGAAACTGGGTTGTTAGCAGAGGAGTAATGCACAGCCAATGTCCCTTAGGGGAATGACTTATGCCCTAATAAATTTGTTAGTCTCTAAGGTGCCACAAGTACTCCTTTTCCTTAGGGGAATGACATCCCCACCATAATGTCCCTGAACAACCTAGCCCAAACTCCCCATCCCATCAATTCCCACACAACAGAGGGATTTGTAAGCACACTAATTCGCCTCCTCTTTGAAGAATTGTTCCTGCTGGGGCCTCAGTCACAAACCCCATTCTGTCAAGTTCACCCCTACAGAAGCCACTGCAAGGCCAATGACCTCAGCGGGGTTTCACTGTCTTCCGCCCTGTAGCAAGTCTGGCCTAATGTCCTTAACAGCAACACATGTCAGCAGAGGCCAGTGAGGAGAACACAGTGGAAAGCGCTTACACAGCAGGTTGTTACCTTACCAGAAAAAAGGCCTTGTCACAGGGCAGGACAACCAAACTCATATTCCCCCCTATGATCCAGCAAGCACCTCCGCTTCAGGCTCCTGGGCCATGCCCTCTCTTGGGTAGAGACCCACGTCTCACTCCCTTCCGACCAACATATTTCCAGGTGCACCGTGCCCTGCCTTCACTGTGTTCTCCCCAGCAGAGACAGCCTTACTTTCTCCTCAGAGGCAGTTACCAGCCTGAATGCCCACAGTTATAAACACCACACAGCTCTTCCTATGTAAGCCTGCTTTATTCTTAAGGTAAAAGCACTACAGAGAAAACAAGTTAGATACAATGAAACAACCTACATGCCCTCTACCAAGCTTGCCAAAAATCTCCCCATCCTAACATGGGCTCTGGGAGGAGCAGTCCGACACCGGACCCAAAGAGCTTCCTTGTGGTTTCAACATCAGCACAACTTCAGCTCAGAACAAGCACCCAAAGTTCTGGGGCCCCTAAGTCCTTCTAACCCTCCCCTAAGGATTGCGTCCATCCATGGAGCAAGGATCCTGTCTGTTTGCTGGACCAGGAAGAAGGTCCAGAGCCAGTTTAAAAGCAGGGTATTTATCGAAAAATCCTTTCTTTGTCTTTCGGTCTCTGGAGAATCCAGTTTGAACGAGCAGATGCGAACCTCTCCAGGGGCCTGATGACTGGAGGAATGATATTAGCAGCCCCCTCCTCCTAGAGAAGTTACACACAATTCCACAATAACATACATGGTTGCATTTTTAATAGAATGGGCCCCAAAGGTATTAAATCTAATTCAATAAGGTTTAACTTAATTCCATAAAGTTTGTCCAAGATATTGCAAGTCTGTCACAGGCCTGATTTACACTTAAAATGTAGATTGTACATCGATGGAAGAATGCTTCCAGTGACCTAGCTACTGTCACTAAGGGAGGCAGATTACCTACAACAACGGAAACATCCCTTCCACCGCAGTAGGAAGTGTCTACACCAGTGGTCACAAACCGGTCGATCACGATCGACAGGGCGATCCCAGAGGAACTCCCAGTCGATCCCAATCTCTGGCGGCTCCCGGTTGGTGGTGCAGCATGGCTACTGCTAAGGCAGGCTCCCTGCCTACCCCGGCCCCATGCCACTCCCGGAAGCTGCCAGCGCAGCCACACGGTTCCGGGAGAGCGGGGACAGGGGTCTCCCTTCGCATGCTGTAAGCACTGCCCCTGCAGCTCCCATTGGCCAGGAACGGGGAGCTGTGGCCAATGGGAGCTGCAGGGGTGGTGCTTACAGAGGGGGGGCAGCACATGGAGTCACGTGCTCCCCGCCGCAGGGACACATTGGACCCTTCCGAGAGTGGCGTGGGGCCAGGGTAAGTAGGGAGCCTGCTTTAGCGGCAGCCACACTTCACTGCCAACCAGGAGCCGCTGCAGGTAAGTGCTGCCCGGCAGGAGGCCGCACCTAAACCCCTAGCCCTGAGCCCCCTCCCGGAGCCAGCACCCAATACCCCCTCCTGCACCCCAAGGCCCAGCCCTAAGCCCCCTCCCAGAGCCAGCACCTGTACCCCCTCCTGCACCCCAACACTCTGCCCCAGCCCAGAGCCCTTTCCTGCACCCAAACTCCCTCCCAGAACTTGCACCCCTCACCCCTCCTGCACCCCAGCACCCTGCCCCAGACTCAGCCCAGAGTCCCCTCCCATATTGCAAACCCCTCAGCCCCAGCCCAGAGCCCGCACCCCCTCCCGAACCCCAACCTCCTACCCCAGCCCAGTGAAAGTGAGTGAGGGAGAGAGAGTAACGGGGTGGGGGAGGGAATGGAATGAGCAGGACGGGGCTTTGGGGAAGGGGCGGGGTAGATTCTGGGTTGTCCTTAAATTCAAAAAGTGATCTTGAGCGTTAAAAGGTTGGAGACCCCTGGTCTACACCATGGCACTACAGTGGTATAACTGTGCCACTGTAGCGCCTGTAGAGTACAGATGGCTAAAGACCCTGCCGCTAGACAGCCCATGTGAGAATGGGATCAGAAGCCCTTTGCCTCTATGGGCTGCTGGGTGTATCCTGCCCAGTCAACGAGCACGGACAGCAGGTATCAAAGGCCAGGGCAGGCTAAGCCTTCCCTAACTCAGTGGCCCTGCCCATGCTCCACTCCGAGGTCCCATTCCCTCCCCATCTCCCCTGAAGCTGGCGGAGGCTCGGGCCTGACCAGGGGTCAGGCCAGCAGCCCTGCACTGGGGCCAGCGGCTCAGCCCTGCACTGGGGCCGGCCGGTGTAGCTGAGGCCAGTCGGCCGGTGGCTCAGGGTGGATGGGGTGGGAGGGCCAGGACTCCTCCAGTGGGAAGGAAGGGCTCGGCGTTCCTCTGGACACATGGGGCCATGAGCAGAAGGGGCAGGGTCAACGGGTAAGCCTCCCCAAAGAGGGGTGTCACGCCCCAGCCCATGTCATCAAGGACAGAGTTTGCAGCATCTGCGCCCACAATCGGGGCCACATTTTCAGAACTACTCAGCACCCAACATGCACTCAATGTGCTCATCATCATCAAAGCTAATCCCCAAGGGACACAACCTCCTCGCAGATGGAGGGCCTCTCGGATTGAGCCCTTCTAAAAATCTGGCAATGAGTGTCACCTTGAGAATGGAGCTCTTTTGAAAATCTGTCCCTGGAATGATCAAATGTTATAGCAGAGTATTGGCTTGTTAGTGGCCAATGTGAAATGAGGTGGGGTGGGGATGGAATCTCGGTCCATTTCCTCAGTGGAGCAGTGTCACTGACACAGCTAGTTGGGACTTTTCCATTGAAATGTCCTTTTCTAGTAGAAAATGCAATTTCCACAAAAATCAAGATCTTCCTTAGGAAAATGTAAATTTTGCCAAAATTTTTTGGTTTTCCCTCAGGAAAATCTAAACAGAAGGTTTTATGTGGGGTTGGGTTGATCCAAAGTGAAACATTTCTGTTTGGGGAACCAAATCAAAACATTTTGTCTGGAGTCAGATGGACTTTAATCTGCATCCACCTCATGTCCCCGTTCTCCTTTATGGGCTGGCCTCTTTGGCAGGACTACATCTCCCACGTTGCACCACCGACTCCTCTGGGATGAACCAAAGTGGTGCATCATGGGAGTTGCTATGGCAATAATCTGTTGACAGCCTCAGCAGAGAGGCAAAGAGTAAGCAGAGCACTGAGTCTCAGAGGTTCTGAGTATTCGTGGCTCTAACCCACACCTATGGCAGCAGCAGGTGCTCAGCAACTCAGGACATCAGATGCATAGAAACTAAATCTCCCCCCTGGGTCAGGGCGGCAGTATTTTGGCAAGGTATTGGTCCTGATGATGCTCCTGCTCTTCCTGCTTTGTGGCCTTCCATCTCCAGAGCTGTCTGTCTGGCACTAAATTCAATCTCAAACAGCCTCAAACACAAGGAAGCAAACACTGAATTTCTAGCTGGTTTCTTCCTTGTTTATTCTTTAAGTGTCATGTAAAACAGGCAGCGCCTCTTGAAGGGCAGCTGCAGCCATTTGACCGCAGTTCTCTCGCTGGAGAGCAGCAGTGAAACCAAGTGATCCACCCTGATTTCTGGCACCTTGCCCAGGGCTCCATGGTGACATTACACAGACATGGACAAGGTCACGCATCCTGCTGTGACCCATCACAGGTCCCAAGGGCGAAAGCATGGCAGACGCCACTAACAAACTGGACCATCCATCCCCACACCTGGTGCATTGCCATTGACTGCAGTGGTGTCACACCAGAGATCAAATTCAAAACAGCAGGATTCCAGACTAGGAAGCAACCTGAGGCAGCAGGAGGGAGGGAGAAATTAAAAGCTCAACCTGGCAATTCAGACGCCTATTGATGGATAGGCTGCAAGACTCAAGGACTCGAGTAAAAAAAAGCTCAGTCAGCATAAATGCTTCCCTTCAGTGGTTGCTCAGAGCTACTCATGGGATGAAACCAACCACAGAAAATATATGCTGAACAGCAGGAAAAACTTCCAAATGGTGAGTGAGATCCAGAGATTCAGAGGGTAAAATTCTCCCCTCACCTATGCGCAACTGCAGCAGCATACAGGGCTGTGAACAGTTAGCCGATAGCTGGGGGAGAATTCCTCCAGTGCTTTAAGCACAGCATGAGCAGCACTACCCCGACTTCCAGCACGGGGGCACGCCTGGACGTATGATGGGAGTCCCTAAAGCTAGGGGGATTGTTGGCAGCTGTAGGCTGTGAAAACCCCATTGCTTGGGGTTTAAAACACCTGGCTGGACAAATACTCTAGGAACTGTGCTGTGCTGGAGGGAACAGTCCTACATGGGCCTGGGAGATGGGCTGGGAGGCCTGACAGGTCTTTCCCATTACTAACTCCTAAGGTTTGTCTTTGGGAATCATAGAAATCCTAACAAATCTAAAAAACCCTGGCCCATCTGTTTATATATCACCTGCCCAGGGACATTACTGACTCAGCAGGTTGAGTTAACAGGTCAAATCCAGACCCTAGCTACAAAGCTGGAGAAAATACCTTTTGGGGGATGCATGGCACAACCTTCAGCCCCCAAATATCTGGGAGGAGTTGGGTATGGCCATTGCACGTAATCTACCCAGGGCCTTGCACCCTTCTGCATTAGCACTCAGAAGGGAGGGGAGCCTGCACCTCAGCAGGGCAGGGGGAGAGGGGATTCCAGCTCCATAATGTACTCCCTTCTCCCCTTGCAAGCAGGGCTTTAGCTCTATGGAGTCTGAGGTGCTGTTAACTTCTGGTGACTTCCAGTGCTGTGGAAAGCACCAGTTAGCTGCAGCCTAGCAGTGCCAGTCTCATGGAGATGCACAGCCCAGGGGCTAGAGGAGGGTCCCATAACCAGCCTGTAGAGGATTTCTGTGTATGGTCCTTGCTTCCAATGTACCCTTCCACATGGGTCTCTGAGGATTTGCGGATGCTGAACCCCCACCTCCCAAGCAAAGCATCCTAGGAACCAAGATGGGAAGGAACTGGAATTTCCAGTGTCTCTGGAAATTTTACAGTTTTTAAATTTGTTTCAGTTCCAAGTCAGAACAAAATCAAAGATTTCAAAACTTCCCATGAAATGCCATTTTCAAAAATATTTAGTTTTGGGTCAGTTAGAACATTTCATTTCGATTTTGACTTTTCGCTATTTTATAATGTATAATGGAATATAAAAAAAATGAAAAGCAAACAAAATCAAAACCATTCTGTTCTGGATGTTTTCTCCGAAAAAAATTTCATCTAAATCAGCCTTTCCTGTGGAAAGTTTCAAGGTGAACAAAATGGCATTTTTCCATAGAAAAAATGTTCCGTTGGAAAATCTGCAACCAGCTCGACCAAGAAAACTCTGAAGTCACCTCTGCATTCTTGCTTAGGAAGGAATTTGGCCCCATGATTGTTTTAATGCGGGGCGGGGAGGAAACAGTATTTTATTTCTGAAATAAATCAAAACCCATTGGAGGTGCGTTTGGAAGTCACTGCTCAGCCACTTGTACTAATTTTCATATGAACAGTACCACTGATAGAGCCTCACCTCGCCACTCTCAAAGCACTTTACAAAGCTAGGCCAGTACTATAGGTAGGGAAACTAAGGCACAGAGAAGGCAAATGACTTACCCAAAGTGCCAGGACAAGCTATTGGCAGAGATTAGATGAGGTTTCCTAGAAACCCAGTCTCTTTGTACTGGCCACTAGCTAATGCAGCTTCCTTCTGCCTTTATTCCATGGGTGATTTGCCTTGATTTCAGCCTTGGGGCACATCCCCCCTGCGATAACACCTAGATCTTACGTGGCTCTTGTCATCAATCAATCTCCAAGTGCTTTACAAAACAGATCAGCATCATTATCCTGATTTTACGGATGAGGAAACTGAGGCACGGAGAGGGGAAGTGACTCACCTGAGGTCACCCAACAAGAGGACTAGAATCCATATCTTTGATTCCCCGTCCAGTGCTTTAGCTACTAGACCGCACTGATGGAGCAGTCCTCCTGCTTACAACTGGCTTTGCCTATGTGCACGGTCTGTTGCAACTCTGCAGTTATGCCAGTAGCTGTAACCAGGGCAAATTCCCTAGGACAGAGGAGGGCTGAGGCTGCCTTCTCAGAGAAGCAATGTGTTCCTTTAGAAGTGCCTGCACAGCTCCCGTGTCCTCCTGCCAAGGAAAGTCTGTGACTGCGTGATGAAACCTGCTGGCCCTAAGCCAAGCCCTTCTGCAGTCTGAGCAGGGGCGCCAGCAGCCTTCCCAGGAGAGAACAAAGTGAAGGTGGGGGGGACAGGGGGCTATAAAAATCGGGAGCTCCCTGACAGCTGTCCCACCTGCAGAGTCCACGCCCAGAGGTTCAAGCTGTGTCTCCAAGCACAGAGGGCAGGTGCCTTGCTACTAGACTTTCAGCATGGTGCCAGAGGGCTATTTACTGTAACTCTTGTGCCACACCTAAGCAGCGACACAATGGAGCTGTGTTCCTAGAGGCCACAGAGGGGACTGCTGTCAAAGGGTGGGTGGGTCCATTCTGAGGCTCACCAGCTTTTATATTAGGGACTTCACATGCAGACACCTACTGACCCAGCAGGGCCCGAACACAGCAGTTTCTCTTACACACACTCAGCTCCAAGATAATGCACACACACACACAATCAGCTCCAAGATAATGTGCCCAAGGTGCTGGGCACATTATAAATGCTGGAGACAGATTAGCTATTAAATCTTTAATCTTTGCTTTGACCTGTATCTGTCCTGATGGATGAATAGAAATGGCTTGTTGGTTGAATTCGCAAGAACTAAAACGTTGCAGCTGACCTGTTCTGTGCTCTCCTGCACTCAAAGGGCCAAATTTTAGGGCTTCCTTAGGTTGTTTTTTGGGCACTGCTGTGCTGACCACTCCACCACTGGCCCTTCACTACCCTGCAGTCCACGGGCCCCCACATGCCACTAGGCTTGCCAGGCATCTGGTTTTTGATCAGAAAGCCCAGTCGAAAAGGGACCCTCGCGGCTCCTGTCAGCACTGCTGACCGGGCCACTAAAAGTCCAGGCGGTGGTGCACCAGGGATAAGGCAGGCTCCCCACCTGACCTGGCTCCGCACAGCTCCCAGAAATGGCCAGCATGTCCCTGTGGCCCCTAGGCACAGGGGCGGCCTGGGAATCGTCGCAATCCAGCCCCGCCTCGGGTGCTGGCTCTGCAGCTCCCAAAGACTAGGCACTGCAGCCAATGGGAGCTGTGAGGGTGGCGACTATGAGTACGGGTAGCATGCACTGCGCAGAGCCACCTGACCGCACCTCCGCCTAGGGGCCACATGCTAGCCACTTCCAGGAGCAACGCGGAGCCAGGGCTGGCAGAGAGCCTGTCTTAGCCCCACTGCAACGCCGACAGGGATCTGCCTGAGGTAAGTGCCACCCAGCCGGAGCCCACACCTTGAAACCCCTTCCTCAGGGGTTGAAACCCCTTCCCGCACCCAAACTCCCTCCCAGAGCCTGCACCTCCTGCACCCCAATCCCCTGCCCCTGCCCCAGCCCTAAGCTCCTTCCCACACCCAAACTCCCTCCTGGAACCCGCAACCCCTCCTGCCCCACCAACCCCTTGCCCCAGCCCTCAGTCCCCTCCCACACTCCAAACCTCTCAGCCCCAGCCCAGAGCCCCCTCCTGCACCCCAAACATCTCATCCCCAGCCCCACCCCAGAGCTCACACCCCCCATCTGAAACCCTCACCCCCTCCTGCACCCCAATCCCCTGCCCCAGCCCAGTGAAAGTAAGTGAGGGTGGGGGAGAGGGAGCGACGGATGGAGGGAGGTTGTAATGAGTGGGGGCAGGGCCTCAGATAAGGGGTGGGGCAGAGGTAGGGCCTCGGGGGAAGGGCGGAGAAAGGGCAGGGCAATGGTGTTCGGTTTTGTGCAATTAGAAAGTTGGCAACCCTACATGCCACCATGGCTCCAGCGTTCTTCACCTGATGTGCCAGGCATTGGAGGCAACAAAGCGGTTAACAACCTAAACGGTGATGGAAACGCAGCCATCATCCTGCACAGCCTTGCTGGACGGGAAGGGTGAGATTTTCAAAACTGTATACTCTCCGGGACAGTGACCATCTGTTTGTCCTGTGTTTGTATGGCACCTAGCACAGGGGGGTCCAGGGCCACAACTGAGGCTTCTACAGTAATACAAATACGCTACAGTAATACAAATCAGACATAAGAAATAAAACTGGGAACCACCTTCACTGATTCGCTTCTGCAGTGCAAAACAGCCATAAACCAGTTTAGCTGCCCAGTTAAATCTGGTGAACTGCTTCTTTGATCATCAGAGCAGCGCAAAATATCCCGAGTATCAAGGAATCTGACCTTTGATGGCCATATGATGTTCTCAGAATAACTACACATGCAAATGGGTATTTATCAGTGCAACCAAACACATTTAAACAAAATTTGCATTTCCAATTGCCTGCTTAAACCTGAGTTCATATATCTCAAGAGGTGGCACATTTTGCAGATACAACATGGAGTGGTGGCATTTTTCAGTGTTCTAATTAAAGCAAGGGGCTGAGCCTCCAGACTCCTGGGTTCTTTTCCAATCCCTGCCCCGACTTGCTGTGGGACCTTGGGGAAGTCACCTACGGGCCTCAGTCACTAAATGGGGATAATAGCACTTACCCCCCTTTGGGAAGTGCTTTGAACCCATGAATGGGAGACCCTAGAAGTGCAAAGCCATCACTATTATTTATATCGTTATCTTGTTCAGCATCCTACAGACCCACCACCTCCCCGTCTCCCTTTGCTTTGACATGCAATCTACACATCAAGCATCTAATCATTTTAGCAACAGAGCCTTGCAAATACCATATAGTCCTTCAGACTTGCTAGTCATTCAGTTACCAGTGCTTGTAGGTGTATTTCCAACACTCCTATAGTGAGTCAGCTGCACTCCTTGAGTCATATCAGCATTAACGAAGCAATGACAGACTCAGATCCTTACTTTGGTTGGCAGGTCTCCATGGAGAGATGGCTCAAGACACATTCAATTGGCGGCACAGACAGTGCAGCCTCAGTCCCATCCAAACAGCTTCCCAGTCAGAAAAATTTCCTTTGGCCAAAAAGTCCCTTCCAGGAAGTGACTGCGGCTCAATTTGCCTCTTTGCACAAACGGGCAATGAGAGCATGGCACTGACTTTTGACCCCTTAGTCGGCACTGTTATGGCTTGGTGAATGGGGGTTGATTCAGCCAGGGAACACTGGGAATAGAGAAATCCTGCTGGCTGGAGCACCCTCCCCCGCCCCTTGAAGCTTCTCTGCAAGATGAAAACCTCGATATTTTTAAAAATTCAAACCTAAACCTGGTGTTTAAAACAGCTCCTGCCCTGCAGTCACCTCCTTTTGTGCCACCAGAATGGGGTCAGTGACCGTAAAGCTGCCCTCAAGGCAGAGCCAGCTCCATATCAGTACTCCTCGGCCGGCTCCTCCCACATGGTGTGGGCTGTGCTCCCACGCAGTCCTATCCACTTGTGGAGTATTACAGACTGCACAAGTTAGAATAGCTCCTGGGCTGTGCCGGGCACTGGTTCAGCCCCTGACCAGGGCCAGTGTCAGAGAGGCGGCTTGCAGAAATCGTTACCACTTGCTGCCACGCTCTGCTGCTGGGAGCTCTGCAAAGCCATAGCTGAGGACTGAGCCAACAATGTGAAGTTGCTCTGCAAAACGCAGGGGAAACAAACAAATCAGTCGTTTGCCTTTTATGAATGTGGGGGAGGGTTAGTGCCCCAGTGGGCAATGAGAATGGAAGAAATGGCTACTCCAGGGCATGGCTTGAACTTCCTCTAACACCCTCGTAAGAGCAGCTGGGCATCTGTTACTGGCAGCTCCCAGCCTCAGCTCTTCAGCCCTGGAGAGGGACCTGGGCAAGAAAGCAGCATGTGTTATTGTTAGCGCACATGTCCATAAGCCTGGCTCTGGATATACACACATCTCCTCCCACCTAGACCCCTGTGCCACATACATGCATTCACACACACACACACACACACACACACACACACACACACACACACACACACACATCACTTCCCTGCCCAGACATCCATCCCACATACATGCATTCACAGCCATTGCCTCCCTGCCCAGACACACATACCACATATGTGCATTCACCCACTCACTATCTCCTGCACAAACATACATACCCACATACGTACATTTACACACCTATTGCCTCCCTGCCCGGACACGCATGCCCACATATGTGCATTCACACACCCACTGCCTCCTGCACAAACACGCATGGCCACATATGTACACTAAGTAGGCTTATTTGGCTATATAGCTGTCAACATTATCATGGGAATTTGACTTTTTTTTGCCAACCTATTCCCCTACCCTTAAATGTTAGCAGAGGGGGGAAAGATGTGGATCACTATATCAGACTGGCAACTGCTACATTTACTGTCCTAGCATCACAGATGTTAGAGATGGAAGCAGCCTCACCGGGCAACCAGTCATGTACTCAAAGATACTTCACTTGCCCACAGAACTGCTGTGAGGATTACACTATCGAAAATTAAAAGCACAATATAAATGCTATTATCACCATCTGATTCACTCAAGGACCAGGGCTGGACTGTCTCTACAAGCTACTCTCCAGAGCCTTGGCTAGTCCTGGTTTTAAGTGACTCAAGAGACTGAAGCTTCCACCACTTCCCTTGGGAGGTGATGCCCCAGCTCACAGATCTCTTGCTGGAAGAAAGAAAGGCCTTTTCTCAACACCCTCCCAGTCTTGCAAGGCAGGTCAGTAGAGTCAGGCTCTAGTCTATAACCTACACAACATTTAAAGGGCAAGCACTCCTGCCTGAAATGGTGAGCTGATTGCCAGCAGGAGGCAGAGCGCAATGCAGAATAATGTGCAATGCAGGGTTTTACATCAGGCTTCTGCATTGGTCAATGGTCCAGATGTCTCCAGCCATGCTCCACCATGGCTATTCCAAAGGTCTGTGTTAATGCTTGAGAAACTAACGGCCACTCATTAGTACCAAAGGCATATGCCCTGGATCGGCTCCCCCAGGGAAATCTGAGGGACATGCAGAATATGCAGAAGGCACACACTCCCCATTCCCCCATCCCGGTGTGGCTGGCAGTGGAAGAGATTTCTCTCAGCCCTTCTGCACAGATACCCTCCGGAGGAATGCACATTTCAGCTCCAAGATGGAGCTAAATATAGTCTCTGCACAGTCTCTGCATGCCTGTGGAAATATAGGTGAGAAACAGAAAGAAGGGACCGCCATGCTCCTGTGTGGCCATAGGAGTGTATTTGTGAGTGGTGAACCTGTATGTCTGGGGTCTAGCATACATCGGGGTGCCTATGTTAGTGGGATCTGTGGGAATGATGCATGGAGATGTAGGAAAGGAAGATGGGGTATCGGAGTCGTGTGTATGTGTGAGAAAGAGTGTGTGAACCTGGGAGCTCTGTTTGTGTGGGTGTGTGTATGCATGCACACGTACACACCAGTGAGGTGCATGTGTTTGTGCGCATACATACCCGGGGAGGGGTGTATGTGTGTGTGTGCGCGTACATACGCTGGGAGGTGTGTGTGTGTGCACATACATACCACGGAATTCTGTGTGTGTGTGTACACATACATACCGAGAAGCTCTGTGTGTGTGTGTTTTGTACCTGGGATGGGGAGCTGTGAGTGTGAAAATGAGTGAGAAAGAGTGAGTGTATGTGTGTATCTGGGAGCTGTATGTGTATGTGTATAAGAGAGACAGACATAAATATTCACCTCTCTAATTTGTCCATGTCAGATGGTGACATTATACCAATATCCAAACCTTGCTCTTTGGTGCCGTCAGCCAACGCTGCTCTCCTCCTCCACGCAGCTACATTCCCAGGACTGGGTCTGCCTCGCAATTCATGGTTTCTGAGCAAGTGAGTCAAAGGCAGGACAAGGTGCAAATTGGAGCCCCAGGAAGCTGCACTTACAATCCCAGCCCAGGGAAGCCCCCAGCTCAAACCAAAGTATCAATGGGCCAACAGCATGGCTACATGCAAATGAGCAGTTCCTGCCTTTCCTGTCATGCAGGTGAATGAGGAAGTGAGTCAGGGAAGCTGCAGGTGGACTTGGTTTGTGTGCTTAGCAAAGATAAAAATAGATCTTGGGAGGAAGGGAAACACAAGCTGGGGAGTGAGACATGCTCCAATAAGAGTGGGCAGAGAATCTGAGTCAACCACTCCTTACACCATGCAGATTCACTGGCCTGATGAATCTTAGTCTAGGTGTGAACCCTCCATTCACCTCAGTAGTGGGAGAAAAACAGCCATCAATCAACTAAAGGCCCATCTGTATTAATGAACAATAGGTGGCACTTTGAAACCATTTTGATCCAAGCATGAGCAAATCCTGTATCAACTGCAGCAAATTAAAGGGTAGTTTTACTCAGAATCTATAAAACTCAGACTGGGGGCAGGGCCCTCTGTATTAACGCAATTTCACAACCACAGACTCACAATTTATTTCCCAGTTGTCGCAGAATCTAAGCTCTTTGTCTAAAAATCTTCTGCTTTCCATTACACGTGTGTAAATCAGGAGTAATCCACGGCAATCCACGAGGCTTCACTGCTGTCGCTGAGAGCAAAAAAGCGCTACATCTCCACCCCCTATGGTTGCAAAGATAATCTTCAGATGTAGTGCTACCTAGCTGAGTCTGCAGACAGTCCGAAACAACAGCTCCAAAAGATTTGCTGCTATTCATCTCCTGGGCTGGCCAAGCAACTGGAATTTAGTGACCAATTCTCCCGGTGACTTCAACTCCCTCTCCTACAGCTGATTTGTCTATTTGGGGCTAGGAAGAGTAAAAAGCCTGACACACACACGCAGGACAGATCTGCTGTGTGCCTGTTCTACACAGTCCTTCCTTCACAGCAGAGCCGCATTAGAAGACTCATAATCCCCCTGTGAGAAAGGTCAGAGATCTGCCAAGGTAATTGGACACAGCCACCTCTGGGGTGGAACACAGCAACCACTTAACAGCAAAGCTACATCACAGTTTCGGACAGGAAGTGAAGGCGGATACTGTACCTAATTGAAACTTCAGAGAAAACGCGGTTAGGTGAGTTGGAAGGTGGCCAGAATACATCATCTATAACCTCTGTGCTAACAACAGGGCCCATGGATCTTTCCTTACAAGAGTGGCCAGGCCTGCTTTGTTTTATGGTTCATTTCAAAGTAGGCACCCAAGCAGCTCAGCACCCCAGGTGGGGGCATCCGTCACTACTGACACAGAGGAAAGAGCCTCCTCCCATGACTTCTAAACAGAGCTGCTCAGAACTTCTCCAAGAGAACAGTTTTCACACCAAAAAATTCCGATTTGGTTAAATTGAAGCGTTCCACCAAAGTGTTTTAGGGAAACCTGCCTGGTTTCCTGCAGACTCACTGTGACATTCTATACCTTGGGGAGTGGGCTGTAACTCCCATATTCCTCATTTTCATGTAATCGTGGTCTTACACATAAAGCATGCCTTGTAAGGTATCGGGGAAAGGTTATGATCTGCTGAAAGTCATTTCTCTATCCATATATGTGTATCATTAATGCATATGAAGTTACGAGAATTGTGTAGTATGGTTGCTGTAACATGCTAAAAAATGCTGTAAATTGGGGGAATCGGCCAGATATTAGGTCCCCAGAGGCAACAGCAAGGAAAGTAACCAACGCCCAGGTGGGGTGTGAAACAGCCCATCAACAGTCATTGTCCAGCAGGGAGCTACAATACAATGACTCACTTACATGTGTCCCCACCAGGGGAATTGCTCAACCTTGCTGAGAGAGACTCAGCAATGCCCCACAGACATGCCTGGACTTGAGTTCTACAAGCACATGGACCGAGAATATAAAACAGATAGAGTGGATACATGCTGGGCCCTTCTCCTGCTCCCACCTTCGCTGCAAGCAGCCAAGCACTGAGAAGAAGAAAGACTCCAACACAGAAGATTGGCCCCAGTTTAAAAAACAAATCTGTATACTAAGGACTGCAATATCCAGTGGGGTGAGAAAAACTGCTTAATCTAGTTGCTGCCCAGTCTAATAGGGTTGAGAGTTTAGACTGCATGCTTATATTTTATTTTATTTTGGTAACCATTCTGAGGTGTTATGCTTTGACTTATAATCATTTAAAATCTACCTTTATAGTTAATAAATCTGTTTATTCTACCTGAAGCAGTGCATTTGGTTTGAAGTGTGTCAGAGACTCCCCTTGGGATAACAAGCCTGGTACATATCAATTTCTTTGTTAAACTGACTAATTTATATAAGCTTGCAATGTCCAGTGGGCAACCGGAGATATTCGCTAGTGTCATTCACTTGCATGTAGCTGGGAGCAGCTTACATGCTAGAGGCTGTGCGTGAACAGCCCAGGAGTGGGGGTTCTCACAGCAGAGCAGGGTAAGGCTGGCTCCTAGAGTCGAGGACTGGAGTGGCCTAATAGATCACTGGTCCAGAAAACACCAGAGGGGAATGTCACACTCACCCACTCATCTCATTCCCTAAGTCCTCAGCTCCCCAGGGTGCCAGGTAGCCAGCTGGCTGGTTCCCCTGCTCCCCACTCCCCAGCTCCCCTAGCTATATGGTGCTAAGCAGCTGGCCAACCAGCGCCCAATGTCCTCAATCTCCTGCTGTCCATCTCCCCAGGCTGCTCGACTGCCAAACCAGCTGGGTCCTTGGGGTCCAGGCACTCCAGGCAGCTTGACCGCCAGACTGCCCGACAACATTGTTTTGTTTGAGTTCAGTTATGGAACAAAAAACCTTACATTTCTAAGTTGCACTTTAATGATCAAGAGATTGCACTACAGTACTTATATGAGGTGACTTGAAAAAATACTATTTCTTTTGTTTATCATTTTTACAGCACAAATATTTGTAATCAAAAATAATGTAAAGTGAGCACTGTATACATTGTATTCTGTGTTGTAACTGAAATCGATATATTTGAAAATGAAGAAAAACATCCAAACATATTTAATAAATTTCAATTGGTATTCTATTGTTTAACAGTGGAATTAATTGCAATTAATTTTTTTAATCACGATTAATTTTTTTTGAGTTAATTGCATGAGTTAACTGCAATTAATCGACAGCCCTAGTTAAAACCCCTCCCCAAGTGATACAAGCTAAGCCGAAAACAGGCCACGCCGATACCAGAACAAGTATCCCTAGAGGTGATATATACTACATCGGTTTAAATTCATACCGTGATTTATACCGAAAAGACATTCCTATGCAGACAAGACCGGAGTAGTTCTAAACCCTAGACCACTAGCAGCAAACAGAGGTTGTCGTTTAACTCAAGGAACAGGGGGCCTGAGGTTTTGGTGTGGGAGGCCTTGAGATCTCTTGTCATTGCTGCATGTGCGTTACTGGTGACTCTGCTGTCTGAGCCTACAGATTCATTCCAATTTCCTTTGGTCCCTGATACCTAGGGTGTGTCTACACTGCAATCGGAGGTGTGACTGTAGAATGGCTAAAAATAGCAGTGTGGCTGCAGTGACCCGGCTGTGCAAGGACATACTCACATTGCTAGTCCAGCCAAGCCAAGAAGAGTACGTTGTCACCATCAGGTGGCTACCTAACAATGCTGCCTGTCTGCAACCACCATGCAGCGCCTTGCAGGCAGCTGAGGAATCGCTACATGCGGCTAAACCCCACTTGGCTGGATGCAGCTTCCACAGTCACCATGCCCCAGTGCAGCAGCCCCGGTGTAGGCTTTGCCATCACCGTCTATGGGAGTACTCGCTTGATTCTCCAGCTGGCTTCATTTCCACACTGCGTCAAAGCCTGCCATGGATGCCGCTGCCCTGCCCTGGAGGGATCTCCTGCCACATCCGCAGACCAGGTCTTTGGAGCAAGCCCCCAGAGAACCAGTCCCAGGTCTGACACCAGACTCAGCACGTGCTGGAATGGGGGATTTGGGAGGGGCTGGTCCATTCTGTGCAGACAGATTGATGGGACGGATGAGTTTGATAAAGCCCCCATTCCCTGGGTGAATGGGATCCAATCCACTAACTGCCTAGGTGACCAGCTGTCTCCCCTTCCCCAAGGCAGCCCCATCTGAGTCCGCTGCCAGTGTAAGGCTGCTCCCACCCTGAAGGACAGTCTGTGAGCGTGCACATCAGTGTCAATATTTCTCCTAGGTAGCAGCAGTGTCCTCCTTGCCCCATGTGGCACTCAGCTCTCTGAGGGCTCTGTAAGGCAATCCAATTCCATACCCCATAGTTGGGAGCCATGCAAAGCGTGCCTAGAAAACAAGTACAGGAACAAGGTTCCTAGAGGGAGAGGATCTGCTCCAGAGCATCACGACTGGTCACCAGCACCCCCTCCTGGCTGCATTTAGACTTGCCTAGGTGCTTGAGGCCATGTCTCCAGGCACCCACAGAGTGGGTGGAGCCCATGCAGCAGCAGTACTATCTCCCGTGACACACTGCTCCGTCCACGCCCCCAGCCCCACCCTGGATGTTCGAAGGGACTGATCCGAAAATCAATGTGCATCGTGACAAAGCAAGTCGCCTCCTTCACTTTCTGTTTGGACCCAACAGAAGTGAAACTTCCTTCTGCACAATGAATGCTCCCTGGCCACTTCTGCTTTCCTGAAGGTTCCAGAGGCCTGTAATCCAGCACCACAGAGAATTCTGTCAGCCAGCTGCCCTGACCACACGTTCAGAGAGAGCTATTTCTGTTACAGAGTATTTGGGGGGTGGGAAAGGGGAAGTCCTGCCTGAACCGTCCAATTCACCAAGTTCAAAGGTTACGTGAGGAGCAATAGCACCCTCTAGCCGCTCAGAGCAGCAGGTGTGGATTGGTTTTCATTAGCAAGCCCTAAGAGGGAGTTACAAGCAATGAATATGGAGGCAATCATTCAAAGTTCCCCCAGGCTCACTGGAGAATGGTCTTGTGATTAGAGCAGGAGGCTGGTGGCCAGGACTCCTAGATTCAATGCCCAGCGCTGCCCCCAACTACTTGTGTGACCTTAAACAAGCTTCTTGTGCCCAGTGTGTTAAAGTCTGCAATGCAGGCAGAGCTCCTCAGAGGGAGGATGCCAGAGAAGCACAAAGGACTGTGGCTATGATAAACACTTGTTCATTTCAGACCAGCTGGCTCAAGGGACTGCAGGAGGAGGCCACATATAGGTCTGTCCTCCTGGATGTCTCTTGCAGCACAGACCATGTACCCCAAGGTATACAAGGTTCTATCTTCTGGGCTCAGGCCCTGTGGAGATTTGCAAGGCTAGGGGATTCTTCAGCTGATTTCTCAGTAACTCACCTCTTTGCCTCAGCCCATTGTGTTCACTGATCTCAGTGTGTAATGGGATGTCTATACTTTGTGCATGGCAGGGGGCAATATGATGACCATTTGGATGGGAGAGAAATAACAGTATGTGTACAAATCTCACACCGAGAGCTAGAGCCCAGGCGGATCATAAAAGACTTTTTTAAAGACGTTAAAATGCTGTAAAAGCTCCTTCTCCCACTCAGAGGCCCCTGTAGCTACAGCAGTGAGCTTGGTTGTTAAAGATTTCTATTATGCTTAACACAGGAGCATAAGCAGCTGATGGTATCAGCAAAAGCAGGTAGACAGGCAGTGCACAAGCACAAGGTGTGTGGCTAATGAGAAAGTAATCTAGAAGCCGGAGAGAGATCATAATTCACCAGCATTTTAGTAAGTCACGGTTGCGTGAGGCAAAATATTCCAGTGACGTAAGTGTTGATGGGTGCTGACCACAGGTCTGCACATGCAGTGTCATTGCTGTTGCAGACGTGTGCCTGCAAGCTCTGGGGTGAGTTTCTTATCAATGCACATGCCTTTGGAGACACAGTGTAGGAATACTGCACATTCAGTCAGACAGGCCAGCACGGAGGAACATGCACAAGCGTCAGCTCCAAAACTGACCTCTGCGTGTCAGAGACAAGGCAGCCCAATAAAATGAAGACATCCGTATAGGACGGAGTCCTCTGCTTGGCTCCCTACCCCCGAACACCCGTCAGAACACCACCCAGCACCTCCAGTACTACAGGAGTAGCTCCCATGGGCACTCACAGTTTTGCAGCAATATCCACATCTGCTCTGCTCTGCTCTGCTCTGCTGTGTGCCCAGTATGCAATGGGCACCTTACAGCTCCTTTGGGCAGCTTCCAACTTGCTTCTTCTCAATTGACTGTTTTCCCCACCCTGCGGCTGTTGGAATGCAACCAATAGAGGGCAGGGTTTGGTCCTGACCACACCCCCGCCTTTCACTGAAAGCCATGCCCTCTTTTTCTCCAGTGCAATTGAAAAGCAAGCAAGTGCCATGCTGCCTGACAGGAATACAAGGCAGCATATTTCTGAATGTAACTGACACTGCTTTCAAAAGGTCTGGGTGTAAGACGTACCTAGTACCCTTGGCAGCAGACTGGGGAGTCAGGACTCCCTGCTCTTCTGTAAATCTCCTGGAGGGATCAATCCCTGGGAGATGGAGATCTCATCCCCCTCTAGCTTCTCCGATTCCTCCTTAGGAAAAGCGATTGGGGTCCCATTGGTCCTGCTAACTTCCTTAAAACACCTGGAGCTTTTAAGATCCTTTTCCCCCCAAGGAGTTTATGTGTGAGCGAAAGAACAAAACAAACTCCACACATCAGAAGAAGCTGATCATATTTGCTGAGCAGTTTCCCTGGCCAGCCAGCAAGACAGAACAAAGGGGTGTCTCCTGCTTGGACGCATAGCAGGCGTAGTCCAAGGGCACCCTGGTGACTGGGGGAAGGTTCTGAGAGTGCATGTGGTTGGTACAGAAGGGACACACAGCATGGTAATAAGCGTGCGGCTAATACTCATGCAAGGAGAGCTCGAGTTAAGCAAATCCTAATAATCCCTAGCTCTCATGTGGCACTTCCATCAGTAGAGCTCAGAGCACTTTGCAAAGGAAGTCAGGATCAGTAGCCCCATTTATAATTGGGGAAACTGAGGCACAGCTGGAGGAAATGACTTGCCCATTGTTACCCTGCAAGCCAATTGCAGAGCCAGGAGTAGAACCCAGGTCACCTGAGTCCAGTGCTCAACCCACTAGACGACACTGTCTCCAACACAAGTCCCTTTGTGCACAGTAAATGCACATGTACCTAACAGCACCCCAGGCACAGCCTGCTCCGCATTCAATGCCCTGCTCTTGCTGTAACCCTTTGGATTCTCCAGCCACATCCAACAGCAGCCACCCCCACCATTAGCACTGGCACCCACA
This sequence comes from Dermochelys coriacea, assembly GCF_009764565.3. Lineage (NCBI taxonomy): Eukaryota > Metazoa > Chordata > Testudines > Dermochelyidae > Dermochelys > Dermochelys coriacea. The sequence continues at coordinate 59,928,582 of NC_050076.1, forward strand.
GCTGGACCTAGCTGGAGGTTAGGACTCAGCCTGGGCTGCCTGCATGACATTACCAGAGAGATGCTATTGTTCCAACCCCAGCGGCCTAGCTATGCCTGACAATCTGGACAAAGTAGCACAGACAGAAGCGGGGCACTCCAGGCCAAATGCCAGAAGGGCTTCAAGTCAGCAGCATGATGAGATAACTTGCCACAGGGATTGGAAATCACCTTTCCCTGTGAAGTCTGTGTGGGGCCAATGCAACATGAGTAAAGAGGGTCTCGGTCCAGTTCTTCATCTCCTAACTACCACCTGGTTTGCGGTGTGCGCCAGAGAGGCCCAGAGTAGGACAGATCGCAGAGAGCGCTCTCTCCTTCTCGCTCCACAGATGGTCCCTCCAGGTTGAGGGGAGGCATGTCAGAAAGGCAGTGAGAGGAGACTGGTCCTGTTCACACGTGGGCTTGATCTGCACCATGAATACACTCAGGCTGCACATCTCCTGGGCTAGTAAAATGGACGCTGCAGGCTGAGGGAGAGAGCCCAGCAAGATACTGAAAGAGAAGCAGGATGCAGATCAGGACTTCTGGGTTTAATCCCAGTTCTGCTGTGATTCACAACATAACATTCAGCAATTTACTTGGATCTCTTTGGGTCTCGATCTATCCCTCTGGAAACCAGGGCTACTAATACCAAGCTACTTCCCAAGGGGGTGCAGGTTAAATCAATGTTAGCAGAGCAAGGTGCTGCACAGCATACGTGCAGACTGCTGTTAGAGACTATCCTGAGCTCTCAGAGCCTGGAACCAAATGCTTGCAGGCCGCACAATGTGACGAGCCCAGAGTGCCCACTGCAGCGTCAGAGTCTGCACCCAGATCCGCTGCTGAATTCCACAGCCAGCCAAACCAAACCCCCAGATCCAGACCCCCCCAACCCTGGGAAAGCAGCTGGTCATGCAGTGTGGGCTGGGCCTGGCTCCCCAGGCCACGTAGGTTAGGGGGTGATTATTCACCGAACTACACATACCAGTACAATCCCTAGTGTGGGCCCAGTGCTTTACCCAATGGAGCTAACTCCCCTTCCCTTAGGGGAACAGCAATACCAGTATAAGCACCTTCATACCATTCTAACTGCATCCACCCAGGGGTTGGACATGTTAGCTATACCGGGTAGGGTTAAGGCAGTACAGTTGGTATAGACAAGGCCTCATTATTCTCACAGAGATCCCTACTTGACGTCCTTGCTGTCATCTACAGCTGTGTTCATGTTGCCCGTAGGCCGCACCTACCACTGGTGCGCTAGCACACAGGAGTTCAACGGCCTTGAAAACCCAGGCAGGATCGTCTCCCCAGTGTCAGACCTGAAGTGAGTCTGAGCTCCCGTTTCCTGGCAGAACTCTTTGGGCTCCGCACAGCACTTTTCATTCCAAGCCACAATCCTTGCTGGGGGAGTGGGGGATCGAAGGAGAGCCCAAGGGCCTGATCCTTGGGGGGATTAGGGGAGCTGCATGTACCGACTGTAACTGACATGGGCACGCAGCACTTCTGGACTCTGCTTAAAACCTCTGACCTGTGCTCCTTGCAGGGCGCGGCCCCTGCACAACCCTGGGTGGACCTGTGGTGGGCACAGGAGGTGGCCCAATCATCAGTCAGCCCCAGCTGGCACATGCCAGCAGAAGGTTTCCCTGAAAGCACAAGGCATCGGCCGCCACTGACCTGGCACTGGCTGAGGGCTCTGCTTGTTCGCCTGCCCTGGTTTCTATAAATACTTCTCTCTTCCGGATCGTGTCTTCGATCTGCTGTCTGAACCCGGGGGCGGGGAGCACACACCACCTCACCACATCCCTCGGGGAGCGAGTGTTTACCTGCCTGCGCCTGTACAGCAGCTTTCACTCCTCACACACATCTCCCCCTCCTCCTGGCAGCGCGGGCGCCAGGCCAGCAGGGATAGGCCACGATGCTCACAGGACGCATGCTGCTCTTGCTCTGGCACTCTAATGTGTGTGCTCTACGGGGAGACCAGCACAACCCTGCAGGGTTCAGGATGTCTCCCCTTTCACTCCAGCTGGGCCCCCTCAAAGACCCCGCCCGCTCAGCTTAGAGAGGAACCCTGCAGCCATTCCCCTTCCTTCCCTCCCCCCACACACCAGCACAGCATGGCAGGGCAGAGGGAGGCTGTGTGCTGAGGTCAGGGGCCCGAATCAGAGGACATTCCAGGGGGTACATGTGATTGAATCACTCCTGCCTACGGTACATCTACACGACAGCACCTATGCTGCTGGCACAGCTACCTCAGCGCAGCCCTTGAGTGCAGATGCAGGCCATCCGACAAAGGGGCTTTTCAGTCGATGTAGGAAACCACCCCCCCAAGTGGCATTACACCTCCTTGACCCTGTTGATGTAGCTGCATCTACACTGAGGATTAGGTCAGCACAGCTACGTCAGGCGGGGGCTGGATTTTCATACCCCAGCCGACATAGCTATGCTGGTACAACTTGCAAGTGTAGACCCAGGCTAAGGGCCTGATCCTGCCATTGACTCCAGTGGCAGCAGGGGCAGGCGCTAAGAATGACCTTCCTTACCAGCATCCTCATTCCTGCACACCAACCCTTCAGCCTGCTACCCCACAAGCTGCCTGCGTTCCCGCCATCGCTATGGGTAACATAAGAATAACAAGCACTCCATTTCCAGCTTTCATCCTGCCAGATCCCAAAGCACTATACAGCATCCCCCTTTGGAATGCAGCCACCTCTGGGGTGGAAGGCAGCAGCTGTGGAGCAGCACATAGCAGCGCTGCATAACAGGCAGCATCAGGCGGTGAAGAGGAACACTGTACCCAATTCAAGCTGCAGGGAGGACTCTGGGGACTCAGAATGTCATGGTCAAACCAGGTTCTGGCCAGTCCCACACTCCTTGACTCGAGAAAGGGCACTAGGGATCACAAGCAGTCAGAGCATCAGGTTTAGTTCTGATCTGAAAGGCAACACCTCAGTCAGTACATGCCAGACAAGAGCTCACTGAGAGAAGAGCCAGCAGCTGACTATGCCCCCCACCCTGCCCTCTCCTGGCACACTTGGTGCCTCTCCTGGGATCCCTGGATAAACACGTCCCCTGATGGGATAAGGAGACCTCCTGGGTGGCCTCTCTGTCTTTTCCTACCCACGCTTTGTCTGTCTGACTATGAGCTCTTTGGGCAAGGACTGAGCTCTGCTGGACCTCTAGGTGCTGCCAAAAGAGTAGCAGCAGGAACCTGGTTTTAATCAAACCCTGCCACTTTAATAATTCCTCTGGCCCAACCAAGTGAGTGGATGATTTAGGCCTGATTAGCAGATCTGAAAACATTGGCTCTTGCACTGTTCATCTGCTTCTAATAGCACTGGAACACAGAACCCATTGATTTGAAAAAAGGTGGCTTATTATTTATTGTTCAGTACTCACTGTCCCAGCGAGAGACACCTGCAAAGCACAACACCACATCTCGCTGCGGGCACGCTGCACTGCAGACCTGGGATCATCCAGTGCATCAGGCCAGGAGGACAGCAAGGAGCAAAAGGCAAGAGCCATGCTAGGACAAGAGCAGAAGACATAGGCAGAGAGACTGGCCTGCATTACCCTGGGGGAAGGGGAGGGGTGAAAGGAGACCCAGACTCGATGGGAAGCAGAGGCCCCACTGGTGGGAATCCACAGATCTCTGCTGACTTCAGTGGGATGGCCCTGATTTACCTTAGCTGAGAATCAGGCTCCATGTACAAAGGGACAATAATGGAGCCCCAGAATAGACCCTAAAATGTTCAAACAGCAGCTATGGGGTTGGGAGGGTGTGATTCTTAGGCCTGTTTATTACATTACTGCAGAGCCTAAGGGCCAGTCAAGAGAGGGTCCCCAGCATGCTAGGCAGGCACTGCCAATCCAAACAGCCCAGGCAGACCCAGGCTGGGGAGGGGAGAACACCCCAGCCAAGTGACCCGTGCTAGTGCCAGCGGGGTTGGGTGTGTTTAGTCAGAAGGGGAGCAGCTTCATGGGAAGGGAAGGAGAGAGGGGCCCAGGACCGGGCAGGTGTGCACTGAAGCTGAGGTGAAGAGACTGAGGGAGAAAGAGGGGGAACTTGGACATCAGATTTGCCAGTGTAGCCTTGCTGCTCCCAAAACCTGGCTAGCCCTCTGCCCCTCCCCCTCAGCACCTTGTAGATCAGATCTGGCTCTTCTTTCACTCCCAGGACTTTCCCCTGAGCTGACCCCGCACTTCTCCAGTGACCTGGATTCATGCCCAGAGGAAAAGCAGGCTCAATAGCCAGGAGGGGTCGCCTTTCCAAGCTTCTCTTTTGTGCTCCACAGCGCCCATGTGAGAGCTCTCCAGCTCTCAGCCAGCAGTAAAGTAGGACAGCGTGTGAACCTCAGAACGAAACTATCTGGTGCCGATCACAAGCCACCACCTTCGAGTCATTCATAACAGTCAGTCAACAACACTGAGGTGTGATACGATCAGAGAGGAATAGCTAAAAATAGCCCCGGGTGCTCGGCCTTTCAGCATGGCGCTGCCTAGCCTCGTGTGGCTGTGCTCTGCAGGGCACTGGCAGGGTTAGCCAGGCACAGGGCTCTGCAGGATTGGCTCCCAGCCAAATCATGGGATTAGCACTGGGTGTTCACCATGCAGCCAGTTCCTAGGGCTGCTATCCCTGCCCAGCTGCAACGGGGGCAGATTTCATGAGCCAAACAGGACCTGGCTGGGTCAGAACTATCCCAGGAGTGGGCCCAGGTGTTTGCAGGCCATGTTGGGGTGATTCCCATGTGCCCCAGTACGGTGCTGGCTCCCAGAGCTGCCATCTCTCAGATGAGATGTCAAAGCAAGGGCGTGGCTAACACAAATACCAGCATTCTGGGTGGTGGGGGTCAAATTTGCCAATTCATTGATGGAAACATTTCACAGAGCCCTGCCTGGCTTCCAGCCACACCTGCCCAGCTCCTCGGCAGCCTGCTGGCAGGCAGCCCTTGCTGTGGGTTCACAGCTTCTTGGGGCCCAGGCTCACAGGATCTGTAGCCCCAGGGCAGCACACCAGCTGGATGGCCCTGGGCCAGGGCTCCATTCCACATATGAATAAAACCACAGGTCAATATAGCGACATCCTCTGTGAGATAGAACAATGTCCCCGGCCCGAGCCTCACCCCCATTCCATCCCACCCCCATGCCTCCCAGCACAGGGCTGTTTTGAGGGCGTAGCACCAAGCGCATCCTCTTAGCTTCCTTTAACAATGGTGCCGCCTAGCCCTTTTTTCTGAATGGCCTCGGCGCACTAGTCTGTAGCGCCACCCTTTACTCCTGGCCTTCACCCCCAGGCCCAGCAACCTGACCTGGGCAAGAATGCCTTTCTGACTGGCATTCGCTTTGGGAAGTGGATGTGGGGTCCTGGAACAACGTAATAGCATCAATATCACATCCCAAATGCGGGCAGTTATCCCTGTGGACTCCGAGCACAACCCTGTGGCAGCCACCACAGAGCCAGGAAGAAAAACTGCCAATTGTCATTTGTGGGAGCACCCAGAAGCCCCTTTGTGCTGGGCACTTCACATTTACATTGTGGCTGACAGCCCCTGCTCGGAAGAGCTTACAGTCTAAAACAGATGGCGCAGGGAGAAAGGAAGAATTACCATCTCCATTTTACAGATGGGAACTCCTCAGAGAAGGAAGGGTGAGTCCTCTAGAGAGAAAGGTAGTTCAGTGATCAGGGAACTAGCATGGGACTTGGGAGACTGGCATTCAATTCCCTGCTCCACCCCAGACTCCCTGGATGACAGGTACAAGTCATGTGGGCTCTCCATGCCTCAGTTTCCCTTCTGTGAAATCAAGATAATAGCTCTGCCCTCCCTCAGAGGGGTGGGTGGAAGATACAAACATTCAAGATTATGAGGCACACAGCTACCATGGTAAAACAGGGTCATATAAGTGGCAGAGAGAGATTAAATGACTTGCCCAAGGTCATGAAGGAAGTCTGTGGAAGAGCTGATTACTGAAACTGCTGAGTACCAGCCAGGGCCTTCACCGCAAACCCATCCTCCTCTGCACGCGAAGTCAAGTTTTTCCACAGAAGTATGCTTTTTCTTGTTGATCCTTCAAGGGGATTTTGCCTTCCTTAGCCACACACTTATTTTGTTAACAGCACTAATCTCAGTGTGACTCACCTTCTGAATTGTGATATTAGTTAATCAATATAACTTCAGAAAGATCTGTGTCCCTTTTCCAGTCAAGAGATCCTCTGTACTTTTTAATTCCTTACTGGCAACTGTCAGTCGAAATATTTGTTGTCTCTAAATTATAATTCAGTTCTATTCTTCCCTCATTAATTCTGCATATAAAGATACATCAATACAACACCATCCCTCTCTCCTTCCCCCACCCCTCAAAAAAATCCCAGGGAATCAGTCAACAAAAAACATCATTAGGCAGTGGTTCAGGCTGCAAATGTCAATCATTGGAGTCTGCGATTACCCAGGAAATTGATTACAATCAAGGGATGCAGCCATACAATCCTGCTTTACTTTTTCTATACCTCCCCACCCAGCTGTGCCTAGGTCCCTTTGTAAAATCTGACCCAAAACTCATCACAATCAAGAGAGAGACTCCCAGTGACTTCAGTGACCTTTGGATCAGGCCCATGATTGGCATAAATACATGTAAACAGAAGTACAACAGATTACCAGCAGATTGCAGTATGAGCTATGGAGTATCCTGTCATCTGGTCAGCTACCACCTTCACCTCATCAGCAATGTCAACCTCAGACACCTACTTTTCCACAAGCCCTTCGCGCTTTCCCCACTGCCCCGACACATGGTGGGAGCTTCCCTCTAGACTCATAATGCCTCTACCTTGGCCTGCTCCAGGTCACCCTCAGAACTCACCTCTGCACGCAGACATCTGTACCCCCCAATGGCTGCGAGGCAGGTGCCAGATCTAAGCACTGCTCCTAACTGGGTAAGAAGTGAGCCCTGGCCAACCCCCCAGCCCAACCCACTTGTGTGCCTCAGCCAACTAGTCTGTCCCGTCTGCTAGACCACAAGCTCTTTGGTTTAGGGGTCGCCATTTACTTTCTATTTACACAGCACCCAGCACCATGGGCCCCCTAGGTACTGCTGCAACATACATATAAACATGATGAGAGATCTGCTTCCAGTCCACTCCAGCCCGAACCCAGAGCACATTAGGATCTGTTGAGGGTGAAAGAACAGCATGACTGTTAATTGAACAGCACAGCTCAGTGCATCAACCAGCAAGGTCTGCTTTCCATAAATGTAACACACCCATTGCAACTTCCACTCGGTTACACTGATGTAAATCCAGAGTCATTCTGTTGAAATCATTGGAGTAACTCCAGCTTTAAATCAGGGTTATGAAGGTGAGAATCCACCTCCTTTATTGAACACATTCTAGAAGGGCCAAAAGACAAGATTTTCCCTTTTTTACCATAAAAGAAACATCTTACTACTCAATCAACATAGCAGAAGACTCACAAGGCCGTAGCATGTGCCAATGCAGCACGGGAGTAAACTGGTTTTGAAATCTTTAGTTCTAATTAAACAAATGGAGGGTTATTTCTAGCATATGCCTCCAGCACTACCCTACTCTTTCAGGAGACAGCAAGGGGCAGAGTTTAGAGTGGGTGGATGCTGTTAGTTGCATAGGGAGGGAGTAAGTGAAGCAGGGATATATGGTGTGTGAATGAAACAGCTGAATCCTTTTACTGATCATTTTTACACGCTCAGATTTCAGCGTTTTTTTGAGGGAGAATTATGGCAAAAGCAAAGATAATCCATTATTTGGGCTTCAAAGGGACCCAAGCATTTGCAATCAGAGCTATTTCCAAACAATGTTTTTTTAAACTGGTCCAAGGAAATACATTTTCCTACAATGCAGAATTAGCTTGTGGAACTCACATCCACAAGATGTAATTCAGCTCAAGAGCTTAGAATAGGTTCAAAAGAGGCTTGGATAATTATAGGGATAACGAAAGCATCCAGAGTTAGAGTAATAAGGATTTTAAAAACTAGTGCTTTGGAAGGACATAATCCCCCATGTCTCAGCGCACAAGCCCCAGTCTTTAGTGGAAGTTCTCCCATAACTGCCTCCTGCAAGGTGTTTTGCATCTTCCTCTGCAACAGCTGAACCTGGCTACCAGCCACCAAAGACAAGACACTGGACTAGCTGTCTTATTGTTCTGATCTAGCTTGGCAGTTCTTCACATGTGTTTTATACACCCAGCAACACAGGTCTACACATACGCACGCATGCAGTGCTGGTGAACTGCCCAGCTATTTACAGCCAGAGAGAGAGCTGTGCTTGCATAATGGAAAATGTGAGTGGAGAGAGGGCAGCGCGTTTGCAAACCTCACACACATCCGGCTGGTAGAAACGGGGCTATCTTTATCCCCCACACACACAAGCCTGCAAACCCTGAGTAACCAGAAAGCTAGACTGGAAGGAGCATGAGGGATTGACCTCCCCTCAATAGCCACGGGGAAGAGAGCTTTCTCTGGAGACAGCACCCAAAGGCGGATGGATGTGTGACCCCACAGGCCAACTGACCCTAAGGGCCCAGCTGGGTTTTACTTCCAGTCAGGAGATAATGAAGGGAACAGAATGGCCCTGACATCCGAGTCTGAGTTGGTCTGACTGTGCTTGTGCCGGGTGCGCTGACAAAGGGCTGGGAGGGTACAGGAGAGAGTGCCTTGTTGCCAAGCTGCTACCTCAGCCACCAGGTTGCAGTGGCTCCCGCCATTGAGTCATAGTGGGCATGGAAATCTGGTGCTTGTCCACCCTCTCTGCAGCTCGCCAGACACCAGCTCGCCGGGCACCAGCTAGTGCAGACCCTCACGCCTGGGGAAATCTCAGACACCACCAACCCCAGGCTGGATTTTATGTCATCTGAAAAGCATTCAGAGTAAACTACCATGCCATGCAGGTGTCATGCTGCAGCCCCTCCCCTCCACCCTTGGGGATAAAGGTGCTATAGGAGCTTACGGGTATCTCACATGACACATATGTCTCTCATCTTGGGGTGTCTGCACTAGAAATGCTGCAGCTGCACTGCTGTTGTGTAGACACTTACTGCAGCCAGTGGAGGGTTCTCCCAGCAGCATTGCTAAGGCAGTAGCCAGGCTGGCAGAAAAATTCTTCTGCTGACCTAGCAGTGTCTACACCAGGACTTCGGTCGGCTTAACTACATCACACAGGGCGTGATATTTTTCACAGCCCTGAACGTTGTAGATACACTGTGCTGGCTTTGTAATGTAGACCAGGCCTCAGTGTCTTCTTCCATACAGACCCTTCTGCATGGAGCCCCTCCCCCATCCCAGCCTCGTCCAACACCCCAAATTTCTGCTTAAAATTCAACCCTTCTCTGTCGCCACTCCTAATGAAAATCCACAGCCGTGCTCTGCAGCAGTACCCCACAGCATGCACTCCAGGGAGTTGGCAGACTCGGGAGTCTCATGGCCGAAGCACATGACTCTCATGCCTCACCCCACAAAGCACCTGTGAAGACATGCATGGCAGCTCATCTCCCCACAATCAAGTTATGTTTCACCCTAGAATCAGTCCAATGCTCTACAATACGCTGAAGCATTGATGTTACTGAATTCACTGAAGCAGAGTGTTATTGCAATTGTTTAGCAATTTATTTCAGCAAACAAATTTTGGCCTGTGGTTTGCTGGGAGCATCTACTAGTCAGCTGTGGGCTCTGCGTGTTTGATCACACCTTGCTTCTATTCCCTGTCTGGGCACCCTGGAAACTTTATTCCCAGGGGAGACACGTTTCCTGTTTGCAAACTACCCACGACCATCTGCAGTTTTCCAACAAATCTGCTGTGCAAACGATAAAGGGAGCTTTAACCAATGGCCAGGACTGAGAGCCGATGTGGGAGCAGTGTCTATGATACTTCTGCTTTCATCAAACACTGATTAGCACAGACCTCACAGGGATTTTCATTAGGAGGGCACATCCACGCTTCAAGCTGGAGGTAGAAGTTCCAGCAAAAGGAGACATACCCACGCTGGCACTGATCCAACTAGTGCACTACAGATAGCAGTGTAGCTGTGGTGGCACAAGCGGCCCGGAGTTCATGCCTATGGTGTTAACAGGATCCTATTCAGAGTGGCTAGCCCCATTTTTAGCTCAATCAGAGCAAGAGTGATTGCCAGTTAACTCGAGGTATTAACTCCATCGACTGTTACCACCTCTTGGAAGTGCATTAACTACATCCCTGGAAAACCCCTTCTGTCAATGGAGAAAGCGTAAACAGTGCTGCAGCTGTGCCACTGGAGTGTAGACATCTCCTTAGGAACAGCTTAGGGCAAAACCACAGGCACTTGTACCTTGGAACACTGTGTGGGGAATGTCCATGCTAATCTTAAAAAATGTGTGAACCACCTCGAGTTCACTGATTGCTCTAGTGTAGACAAGTCCCCCGCACACAGGAGCCTGCTCCCCCAGATGTCCAGGATAAAAAGGATCCTAGCAAGGTGAGCTCCCTACTGCCTCCCTGTAACCTGTGAAACACGGCAGGCAAGGCTCTGTTGCCAGGTGGAGAAACCAGAATAAGAGCATTTATTCCTTTCCTTTCAGGCAATGACTCTTCAGTTTTCAGGCCACCATAACCCCGGTCCCCCACCCACACCTCCTGGACTGGTGTGCGGAGAGCAGGCTCCCTGTATTGTTGAGGCTGCCTGGCGCTGTGCAGCAGGAAGTCTCAGCTTGTGGGTAGCAGCACCTCAGCCGTGCTGTGGGACCAAGGATCTGAAGCAACACAGCTCCACCCTCCCAGCCTGGCTCGTGATATGTTCTCCCTTCTTTCTCACTATTGCATCAGTGGAAGCGCTAGTGTAGACAGCCCCCCTGCAGGTTAACCCCTGTGCAGAGCAGTCTAGTTGGTACAATGATCAAAACTCCAGAACTGGGTGCACTAACGCCCCCAACCCCCCATTGGATTCAGCTCTAACACTAAGCCACTGGTGTGCCGAGGCCATTGCTTGTTACCTGTTCAGAATCATCCACTCTGTCTGTCTCCACATGTCAGTTCTTCTCTGTGCAGACTGTGAGTTCCTTGAATGAACTCTGTCTTCTTTCTGCATGTGGATAGTCACCCAGCATGCTGGGGCTTTGGTCCCTACCTGGGACCCTGAATCAGGGCCCCATCACACTAGGCACTGTACACACCGACAGCAAGAAGACAGCTCCTGCCCCAAGGCAAATACTAACAAAGGCTCTGGGAAAGCTACAGTGGTCCATAGGCAGGTGAGGCAACCATGGAAAAGAGAGAAGCAGCAGCCCCATAGACCATCCCTGGAGCTCACCAGGGAAGCAAGCAGAAGGGAGGGTGAAGGCTGGGCAGCAGCCCCCCGTGGAGGAAGCGCCAGCTGTGGTGAAAGCCCTGCCGGAAATAGCTGTGGGGTTAGTTAGGCAGGAATGGAGGCAGCTGATAAGAGCTGGGGAAGGGCTGACGCTGTTTGCAAACCAGTCCAGAGCTAAAGAACGGAGAAGAGAAATTCCCCATACACTATCTAATGAGGGGTGCAGGCAACAGCACATCCAGGACCCCTGCATTTCATGGGCCAAAGAGCTCAGAGGTGGGGATGGGCCAGGTTCTCCCAGTGAATACGCAATACTGCAGCATAGGCTAAGCTGGTTCTGAAGGGCAAGAGAGGAAGCAATGACCAGCAGTTAGGGCACCAGCCTGGGCCCTGGGCTCCACCCCAGACTGCCTGGATGACCTCGGGCAAGTCCCTTAGTCTCTTGGAGTGTCAGCTTCCCCAGCTGTCAGTTAAGATAATCGCCCTGACCCGTCCCCAGGGTGTGGGAGATGAACTCAGCTACTACAGCAACGGAGCCACAGAAGTGCCCCAACAGCAGCCCAGGGAGCGCTGGATCTGGCGAGATGCCTGCGTATGGAGCTGGGCTGGCAGTCAGAGCCTGATACACTCTGTTCCCAGCTTGGATACCAACCGGCCTCTGTGACTGGGGCCAATAGCTCCACTGCCACGGGTCGGAGTTTTCTTATTTAAAACTGGGGAGAATTATTCCAGGCCAGGTCCTGGGACTGGGACTGACTTTCTACTCAAGTGAAGCAGAAGCTGGGCAAGACCTGTAGGATTCAGCCCTCTCTCCTCCCCTACCTCTCTGGGGCACTGCTGGAATGGCTGGCAGCACGCTGACCACAGCAAGCACTAGGACTGCAGAGCAGTCTCCCGAGCCAAGGAGACAAACAGAACTGAACAAACCCTGCTCAGGTCACCTATGGCTGTCACTGCTGAGCAGAACAAGCCCAGCATCGCCCTGCGGCGCTCTCCCCGCCCCACAGAGGCAAAGCGTTCTGCATTCTCTTCCCTAGATGCAGGCTGTAGTTAGCTGCCCTGGCACTAGGGGGCATGGACAGCTGCCACTGGAGAGGCAGTCGCTGGATACATGGAGACTGGGTTGGTACAAACGGACCCGAATGAGCCCTCCCAGAGACAGGGGGAAAGGGGCATGCAGATTCTCCCAGGCCAGGTAGATCAGCCTCGTTCCATTGACACCAGCAACAAGCCCCAGCTCTTACCCTGCACTTGTCCTCAACAGATCTCAAAGCACATCACAGTCTTCAGTGTGTTTCTCCTCACAACGGCCCTTGGAGTTAGGGCAGTACTGCCACCCCCCATCGGTGTGCCGCCCTGATCACCACACCCCCCTGGTGTCAGTGCACAGCATAGCAGGCTCAGCTTGCCCCCGCTGCGATCTGCTTCTCCTTGCATCCTGGCACTCCAGCCAGGTCACATGCAGTCCCATCGCTCTCAGGATAACCCAACAGTCCAACGAACAACAGCCCATCCCCTTCCCACTGGGCCTTCATCCAGCTCCAGGCTCACTCGTCCTTACCCCTTACTACCTGCGCTTACACTCCACCTTCCCCAGTGGGCTGGCCAGGGAAACCAGGCTCGCCCTTCCCCAACTGGTTCCTGCCCAGGGCCTGCCTATAGAGACTCCTGGATGCCACCCTGGACCACAACCTACTTTGTCCTGTGTTGGGCCTTTCCCACACCCCTTTTCCCAGGCTCAGGGCATCAGCACCTCTCTCTGCTTCTTCTCCAAGCTCACTGCAGAGCTTCATAGCACTTCCTACCCCCACTGGTTCTGCTGCAGGAGGAGAGCGCTCTGCTCTCCTGGCAGGGCAGACCCTGAGCCAGCAGCAGCCTCCTTCTCCATGCAGCTGGCCACCCTTCTCCAGCTTTCCTGCCCACCTTCCTTGGGCTCTCTGCCTTCTTTCAGGGAGCCTCGGTCTGCCAGCAGTCCAGCTCCACTCCTGGTAACAGCCAAGCTGCTCTCCATCCTGGCCAGTCCTCACCTGAGTCCCACTCTTCTTCCCACTTAACACCTATTGCAGGTATAGTGGGGTGGGGGTCTCATTAATCCTTTTGGCCCATGTAGGCCTGGCACGCCCCATCACAGCCCATTACAGGTGGAAACTGAGGCCCAGGGAGGCTATGTGACTTGCCCAGTGTCACACAGGAAGAACGCTCGCGAGAGTGTTCGAGACTGTTCTATCGTGGGAGTGGTTACCTTCATCACTCACCGCGCAACTTGCTGGACTGGTAGTGGGGTATATATAGAGCAGCACGCGTCTGTACATAATAGTAGTAGTAAATAAACATTCGCGATAACTCAAATTAACTTGCGTCCATTATTATTCACAAATCAGGAAAATTATTTGTATAGATTTTTTTGTATTAGTATATTCTGGCCGCGATTAAGAAAAGGAAGTAAGATGAAAAAAAGCATGGAAAAAACCAGGATCGATCATCCTCAATGCGTAGTATGCCACGCAGTTCTCAGCAATGATGCCTTGAGTCCTAGTCATCTTGAGCAACATTTGACAAAGAACCACAGCGCTTTGAAAGACAAACCAAAAGAGTTTTTTGCTGCTAAACTTCAAAATTTAAAATGCATGAAGCTGGACACTACTGGAGCTTTGAATCAAGCATCGGCCAAAGTGGTAGAAGCATCTTATCAACTGTCATTGCTCATCACTAAAGCCAAGAAAGCACATATAATAGGAGAAACTCTTGTGAAGCCTTGCTTGTTGAAAGCAGCTGATATTGTGCTTGGCGCCAAAATTTTATACCAAGTTTTTATGTTTATTTTTAATTTTAAATTACTAGTTGAATTTTTTAAAAGGGGGGTTGGATGATGATAAAGGAGAGGCATGAGGGTTTCTCAAAAATTAAAAACGGGGTGGGATGCCAAAAAGTTTGGGGACCAATGCTTTAGAGGTTTCCAGCAATGCTCCTATTGAAGCCAGCTCCCCTTTAGCATGGTTGATTGCCATATTGCTGCTGAATGCAGAGAGCCCGGGTGCAATTTCTTACTGGAATGGAGATAATCCTTCATTTGAGGTTTGCACAGTGGGACCCCTGCCCTGCCCACACTGTGCTTCCAGACATTCAGGCACTCTTGCCATTATGCACTTATTCTTTGGCCACTCTTATTACACTTGTTCGTAAGATGGCACTTTCATTGCAAGCTCTTCATTTGCAGAGCCTCTCAACTTTCTCAGACAATTACCTTCCAGGCTGGAGCCCCACGGATGTGCAAGGTTCTTTGTTTAACCGATTTTAGTTATTTTTCACAGTACACTTTCATTGTGCAGTTATTCTTCAGTGGTGAGATGGTGACATCAGAAGCACTTTGTCCAATCCATATGCAGCTGCCTTTAGCTTAGTTGCAATATACTGTCCTACTGGTGAAGTGACGTTCAAGGTTTTATGTACCAGTCCCTGGGATGACCTCCCATGTGTGAGGTCTAGCCCCTTGGTGATACCATATATTCCATCTAGGAACTAGATCTCAAAAACAATTTTTTTCCACCTGAAATTCCAAAACCACCCACTTTTCCCCATAAAATCAGAGGACTAAGAGGGGCACAGACCTACTCTCATTATCCTGGCAGGGTTGTTCTGTACAGGTCACTGTTTAGTCCCTCCCGTGACCCATAACTATCCCCTTTTCCACCCAGGACCCCCAATACCATATTTTGTTTTCTGCCAAGACTCCATACCCAGGATTCTGGGATATGGCTTGGCTCCCTGTCAGGGAGGGCTGGGATCTGGATTCAACAGCAGGTCGGCAGCCCGTGGCTCGCTAAGATCCAGCTTTGTTCAGGTTCAGACGTGAGAGCATGGAGGACACTTGTGTTAACTCAACAAGACATTAATAATGCGTGGGGCTTTTAAGGTTCACCAACAAAGTCAGGATTTACATCTAGTCAATAAAAACATGATTGTTTCGCAGGTAAAAAATACATCAAGTCTTTGCACAGGGACTGGAAGTGGACCGATTGCCTGGGTGGAACTGATAAGTCAATCGCTGCAGCTGTTCACATTATTACTAATTACTAACAATCCTTGATGCTCTGTATTGCGTTAGACTTTGGGAGACCCAGGCACAGACTAGGCTCCATTGTGCTGCGTGCTGTACATAAGGAACAGAACCAGTTCCTACCCCAAAGAGCTGACAGTTGTTAGCAGGCTCTCTTTTCTGCCAGGAGGCTAAGAAACACTTTATTTTTGGTCTCCTCCAGTTACTCCCAGAAAGCAGCTTTCTGTCCCGTGGGGTCAGGGGTGCATTCAACCCACTGAAACATCTGTCACTGTGACGGGCGGGCATCACTCCTGATCCTCCCAAAATTACCTACATTCCACACATAGCTATGGCCACCTCACTTCGACTGTCAAAAATGGTTCCTGGCTGGAACAGCAGCCCCTGAGTCCCAGAAAGATCCTTACATTACATTTGCTACATGAAAGGTTATTGTGTGTCATTTATTCAGGCGCTTTGTCACGCACCGCATCCCAGAGGCATGTCGAGAGGTTTGACCATATTAGGTTCCTGACCAGGCATGAGCATCAGCCTTCCCTTTGTCTCTTCAAGGCTGGGACTGCCTCACTATGTGTTTGCATAGCACCCAGCCCAACGCGGCCTGGATCTCAGCTGGGACCTCTAGGCACTGCTGAAAAAACTAAGGGCTCGTCGGAATGGGTAAAATTGACCATATCTATGCTGATCTGGCTATGTTGGGATAACTTGCCATCAGGACACGCCATGCTGGAATAAAAGTGACTTTATTCTGGAATGCTTACTCTGCTTTCAAAGTCACTGCTAGTCCAGAACAGGGTGCCCATCTGAGGACTTATGCTGGGATATCTACAGCTAAATAGTTCTTCCTCTATAACTATGCAGGTCAATTTCCTCCTGCAGAGAAACTCTTAGTTCCAAGAAGCAAGATTACCACTCCCACACAAATCAGTCAAGTTCCTACTGCCTAATAAACCTTATTTATTACCAGCCTTGTTCCTTCAGTCTTCACCTTCCCCCTGCGTAATAAACTGCAGCCCAGCAAACCTTCCAGCAGTACAATAAGCCCCATTACTGTAGGATAAGCCCTGCGACTGCCTGCTAATTGCAATGTCCTGAGGTTATAACAAACCTTGGGACCGCCAGACCCGCCCCTTAGACCTCATTATTGCAAACCAACCTGCGCCAATGCAAGCTAAGCTGTGTGCCCACATGCCGGGCCCATCCTGCAGCTGCTGAGCTCCATGAGAGCTGTGCCTCAGACTTTGATGGCAGAAGGATCAGGCCCCAAAGCATTTCCTGGCACTTGCCCACTAGCACGAGATGGAGGCACTCCGGCCAAAGGTTCTCAGGTCCCCTGTGCCCTGGCGGCTCAGCTCCTCAGCAGGAAGCGGGTGTAATCCAGATTCGGCAGTGGGTGGGCAGCCCGCAGCTCACTAAGATCCAACTTTGTTCAGGTTCAGAGATGAGAGCAGGTAGAAGATTTGCGTCATGTGCTGAGGAACCTGACGACAGCCCAGACCCCTCCCACAACACTGTGACTCAAGGCAACCACGAATTGCCAGTGCTCTGGAGGAGCAGAGTGGGCACCAAATCCCCTCTACCCACCATGCCCCGCCCACAACCACTCACTTGTAACACCACATGCACCCTGGGGGAGTTGTCAACATGGGGGTTCAAACCTGGGGATCTAAAGCCACACCCTTCCATTGCTGGAGCTAGAAGACGAGCTCTGACAGTCCAGGCTGCAAGAGGCTCCTCAACCTGATACATGGCCCAGCCACTGACCGAGTACCACATAGCATGTGAGTGGTGACACAGACACCTGGCCTTACCCTATCCTGCACTACATGGGGGCGCTTTGTCTAGCAGGGCTCGACATAGACCTGCCTGAATGCAGGCTCTGGGGAGGTCTTCTCTGCCCACCCTGCTCACCCCAGATATCTACAGGCGTTTGCTGGCATTCAAGTAGCTAGCCAGGCCTCATTGGGCTGGGCACAGGGGAGACAGCCCCCGCCACATGGAGCTCACCATCTACACAAGCAAAAGACTGACACAGGCTGGGAGAAAGAAAGGGTCACTGTCCCCCTTTAAAAGGTGTGGAACAGAGGCCCAGAGAGGTTAAAGGTTTGTCTAGACTGGGCAGATGAGCCCTGTTTTTAACCACCCCATAGCACCCAGCAGTGTTTAAAATCCTGTGAGCTGGTTAACCCCAGGCATCAAACATGACTGTGTATGGCAACTCTAGATGCTCAGTGGCATTTAAAACCATAAGGTTTTAGGCTTCATTGAAAGCCCAGGCCCTATCCCAGTGCAGACATGCCCCAAGGGCACAAGGGCAGCCAGCGGCACAGCCAGAAGTCGCACCCAGATCCCAGTCTCCATCCACTACCTCAGCACAAGACCATCCTCCCTCACTGGGAGCATAAACACCTGGGCATGTCACTGGCTACCGAGAAGGGTGAATGGGGAAGGACATTCTGTCCAGGCAGGCCATGAAGTAAGTTCTGGAGCCCCACTGTCATGAGCATGGATCACAGCAGGGATCGAAAGCCGCTTTCCCTGCTCCTGATTTACAATGCAGCACTGCTCTGAAAAGAGACCCGATAAGGTTCTGTGGGACCCTGTGTTCATTAGGTTGCACTGACTCCACAGTCCATTGGCTTAGGTTACAAGCTAGTTCTTCAGAACGTTTGCAAGCTGTTTTCTCGCTGTGTGTCTGCCTAGGTTCTCATACTGCACCCCTGCCAGGCTCTCATGGCACCTGAACCCCAGGCCTGCAAACTCACTTTGCGACACAAGACCCAAGCTGGCTTCTTTCCATCTCACAAATTATCACCAGCAACAAAACTACGCAGCCCATATCCTGACCTCAGTGACAGCTGTGCTGCCCCCGTGATGCCCTCTGGGCTGCATAGGTGTCCCTGATTGGACTGCTGCCCAAGAATGCATCAAACCCAGCTCCCTCTCCTGTAACTGGGCTGGCTCTGTAGGGCTCAGGAGCACGGCCTGATTTTTGTCACACACATTAGCAGACCTGAGTCTCATCACATGCAGGCTGCAAAGCTGTGGTCTAAGGAAGAGGTAGTGCCTCCTTTGGGAATGAAAATGCGGCTTCGATTTTTGAAAAACAAGTGACAGTGGGTTCAGGTGCCCAACCGGAACCCCCTAAAGAGGCCAGATTTTCAGAGGGCAAGTGCTCAGCAGGGTCTGAAAATCAAGTGTCTCAAGCTGGGTCCCCAGAGACAGGGGAGTCCAAGCTCACAAGTCACAATGGCACCAAGAAGTGAGTGGGAATCGGCCTAGGGAAATCTCAGGCTTGTCCGTTTCCCATGCAGGCAGGTGCTGCCTGTGGGATCAGACTAACTGACCAATATTTCCCATTGGGTCTTCAGCTCCCCGTGAATTAGGTGACTACACAGGACACCCTGGGCTGTAACATCTCTGCTAATGCAATGCCCACTCTCTACATACAACTCTTTTTACAAGCTCTACAATACACACAAAATTAGGCAAACTGAGGCCTTGCAGGGGAAAGACAGCATGTCCCAGAGGAGTGTCAATATGGAAACTGACCCAACAGGAGGGGCACATCGTCTAACTGGCCAAGATACACAAGAAATTAATCAATGACATCTTCTGAGCCCTGGCTGGTAGACAAGAGCCTTCACAAACGTTTGGCCAGTGCAGCAACCAAAGCAAAACATCCCAGCGAGTCAGGTCAGGACATAAAAACTAGATTAACTGGCTCATGAGGGCTCCAAATAATAAGGAGCTTTTAACTGAGATTTTTCTACTTTTAGTTTAAAGAGCGCTAAAGTGCAATTTTATCTTTTTTTTCCTGAAGCTAATTTGGGAGCAATTGTTAAGAAGAGACTCACAATGGGCCTCCCAGAGCAGGGAAATTGCAGGGCCCTGGAGTGCATGAGCATTTGGTAAATAATATGAAAGGCAGCAATAAGGAGGTGGGGCTGGGACGCGGTTTTCAAGCCATCAGGAATCCATTCATTCTAGCGAGAGGCACCTGAACATGGCAGCTAGCATTGTCACTTAGCACAATGCCATTTCGTTTCCTAAAGCACCACCCGGACAAAAGCAGCGCAGCATGATGTTCACAACCTATTACAGGCCATAGAGGCAAAGAAAAAGAAATGATGTGGGTTACAAGTAGAATCTGTAGATGTAGCGTGGCGGCAGGACGGGGGCAATGCAGGGGGCGGGTACGCACTGGCCAGACAGAATGACTAGTTGCAGGGATTGACAGAGACTCGGGAAAGGGGATTTGATGGTTCTGCAGCTGGAGGAAGGGTAGGAGTCAAGGTACCAGGGAGCAGAGCTAGGTCTTGTACAGGAGATCACAAAAGGAGTGGATCACATCAGAGAAGCAGGGAGGCTATTCTGGAAGGCAGAAGCAATCTGAAGGTGTGGGAGATGGGGTGGAGGGCAGAGAGAAGCCTGATGTTTATGGAGCACATAGGGCACGAGACCTGGAGGCTTCTGGAGAGAGCCAGGAATGGCTAGGAAACCAGGGTAGGTCTGGTCGATTCCCTCACAATCACCACAGGATCTGAGCACCTTTTAGTGTGCATTAAGTGACAGGACCAATGTCTGTGGCTCAGTCACTCTCTCACCTTCCCCCCATCGGGGGGAATTGGGCCGGGAGGCGGGCGGGGGGGGCTTGTTTTGGTGGGGATGAGAGGAGGGGCGAAGTCACCAAAGTTTGGACAAACTGAAGTTGGAGGGTTGAGGATGAGCAAAGTCCCTGGAGGATGGAAGTACCAGCAGAACTGTCGGCTGGGGAACTACCCCAGCGATCAGCCAGGCCTGCCTCCAGGGCATCTGTGTACTCCATCTGTGTAACCAAGAGCAGCCTCACTTCCCTAGGCCCGCCTGGTCAAATTTAGTCAGTTAGCATCATTCATCTAGGCCCACTCACCTAGGACTTGTCACCTGATACACCCCCACCAATCTGGGACCACCTCTCAGGTGCTGACTTGCAGGCTGGAGTCTTTGACCCGTTCCTTGTCTATACAACAAAACCTTCGTCTTTTACACTAATGCCCAGCAGACCCCATGAACTTCACAAGCGTGTCACAGACCCAACGATAAATTAAAGAGAGGTAGGCCAGAACTGCTAAGTTCAGATCTGGATCAGAACCTCCCCCAGGACTGGGCTCATGGACCCAGGCTTTTAGCTCAAAAATAAAGCCAGGTTAATGTGACCTGGGATCAGCCTTGTTTGCTTGTTTTAGCTACTGCAGTTGAGTTTTGATTATTCACGATATTGCTTAGTGCTATCCTAGCAAACATACTGAAGAGCTGTGGAGGGCTGACCCACTGGAAAAGCAGTGGGAGCAAAATATCTCAGTCACTATCATCATCTCAGGCATTGGCACCCTGAAAGCAGGATTGTCTGGCTATGTAGACTCCCTCCTCAGGCCCTACACTACCAGCACTCTTCGAGACACCACTGACTTCCTGAGCAAACTACAATCCATCGCTGATCTTCCTGAAAACACCATCCTGGCCACTATGGATGTAGAAGCCCTTAACACCAACATTCCACACAAAGATGGACTACAAGCTGTCAGGAACAGTATCCCCGATAATGGCACGGCAAACCTAGTGGCTGAACTTTGTGACTTTGTCCTCACCCATAAATATTTCACATTTGGGGACAATGTATACCTTCAAATCAGCGGCACTGCTATGGGTACCCACATGACCCCACAGTATGCCAATATTTTTATGGCTGACTTACAGCAACGCTTCCTCAGCTCTCACCCCTAATGCCCCTACTCTACTTGCACTACATTGATGACATCTTCATCATCTGGACCTATGGAAAAGAAGCCCTTAAGGAATTCCACCATGATTTCAACAATTTCCATCCCACCATCAACCTCAGCCTGGACCAGTCAACACAAAAGATCCACTTCCTGGACACTACAGTGCTAATAGGTGATGGTCACATAAACACCACCCTATACCGGAAACCTACTGACCACTATACTTACCTACATGCCTCCAGCTTTCATCCAGACCACACCACATGATCCATTGTCTACAGCCAAGCTCTACAATACAACCGCATTTGCTCCAACCCCTCAGACAGAGACAAACACCTACAAGATCTCTATCAAGCATTCTTACAACTACAATACCCACCTGCTGAAGTGAAGAAACAGATTGACAGAGTCAGAAGAATACCCAGAAGTTATCTACTACAGGACAGGCCCAAAAAAGAAAATAACAGAACGCCACAAGCCATTACCTTCAGCCCCCAACTAAAACCTCTCCAGTGCATCATCAAGGACCTATCCTGAAGGACGATCCCCCGCTCTCACAGACTCTGGGAGACAGACCAGTCCTTGCTTACAGACAGCCCCCCAATCTGAAGCAAATACTCACCAGCAACCACATACCAAAAACACTAACCTAGGAACCTATCCTTGCAACAAAGCCCGTTGCCAACTGTGTCCACATATCTATTCAGGGGACACCATCATAGGGCCTAATCACATCAGCCACACTATCAGAGGCTCGTTCACCTGCGTATCTACCAATGTGATATATGCCATCATGTACCAGCAATGCCCCTCTGCCATATACATTGGCCAAACTGGACAGTCTCTACATAAAAGAATAAATGGACATAAATCAGATGTCAAGAATTATAACATTCAAAAACCAGTTGGAGAACACTTAAGTCTCTCTGATCACTCGATTACAGACCTAAAAGTGGCAATTCTTCAACAAAAAACTTCAAAAACAGACTCCAATGAGAGACTGCTGGATTGGAATTAATTTGCAAACTGGACACCATTAAATTAGGCTTGAATAAAGACTGGGAGTGGATGGGTCATTACACAAAGTAAAACTATTTCCCCATGTTTATTCCCCCCCACACACACACACACGGTTCCTCACACATTCTTGTCAACCACTGGAAATGGCCCACCTTGATTATCACTACAAAAAGTTTTTTTTCTCTCCTGCTGGTAATAGCTCACCTTACCTGATCACTCTTGTTACAGTGTGTATGGTAACACCCATTGTTTCATGTTCTCTGTGTATATAAAATCTCCCCACTGTATTTTCCACTGCATGCATCCGATGAAGTGAGCTGTAGCTCACGAAAGCTTATGCTCAAATAAATTTGTTAGTCTCTAAGGTGCCACAAGTACTCCTTTTCTTTTTGCAGATACAGACTAACACGGCTGCTACTCTGAAATCAGACACTAGAGTCCTGCACCCACTGACATCACCACAAGATGAGAGCCACATGGGGTTGTGAAACGTGCAATCTAGCAGACCTGCTCTGCCTCAATGGGAAGGGCTGTCCGCCAATCACAGGCAAAAGAAATGATAGAGAGACTGAACTCCACCCTGGCCTATGAGGCTCCCAGTTCCCTGTCCCTTTTAAGTGATCACACGACTCCTGAATGAAAGAACTGGGAGAGGACAAACACTGTCCCCGTCAGAGCCCACAGCAGCCCCGTCGCACTCCAGGAATCACAAAAATACTGCCTGGCAAGGCGAAGAATGCAGAAAGCTATGGGCAAGCCCCATGGACTTCAGTCTGAGTCAAGACCCACCTCAGCCCCATGGGCCATATTCTCCGCTGGTCTAACCCCCAGCATTCAGTTAGCTACACAGAGATGAATTGGCCCATGCCCTGCAGCGGGCATACCACTTGTACCCAGCAATCACCATCTCCTGCAGCACCCACCTGGGCCCAGAACAGCCCTACCATCAGACACAAGTGGCTCTCAAAGCCAGGGCATTGGGTGGCTCTGCTCTCTGCCATGAGGGTAGACACGCCAAGTGATAAATGGGGGCTGGGAAATAGGCCACTCTGGATTCTGCTCCTCCCCTCCTGTCATGCCAATTAACCTCCCAGCGCACAAGCAGGGAGGCTCTGGCTTGCAAAGCAGCTCACTGCCTGGAACATGGTCAACTGGAGAAAGGCAGGTGTGCAGCTCCCTTTTCGGGCTTCTCCTATTAAATGTTTGTTAATTAGCTACCCGCTCCAGCCATGGGGGAGCACTGGCAGCTACTAATTGGAGAACACTTAATTGGGCCCCCCACCTCACCCTGAGGATTTCTGACAGTTAATTGGGTCGCCTCTCCTCCTACAAGGCACAGATGTGGGGGGTGCAGCAGCTCTGCCAGGCCCAGGCCACAGTTGGTCAGGAATGGGCTCATTAAGCAGAGGAAATCTCTAGTCACCACACTGCACTATTAGCTATTAGTAGCCAGACTCCCATTCCTCCCCAGTTCAGGAGGATGAGGCCCAGTTCTTCCCCAGCCCCAGCCTGCTTTGTCCTTCTTCCCCGCAAATCCTGCCACATGCTGCATCGTGCAGGGATCGGCAAAGGGCAAGCATGAAGCTCATGCCCATTGATGCTGGAGAAAAATGGGCTGAAAGGAGATCTGCTTTGCTTGTTTATTAAAAAAGGATCTTCTTGGGTTTTTACGATAAAAATTCCAGTCTTGTCTGCCACGGAAGGCTCTGTGGCACGGCTGGGCAAACTACTGCCTGTGAGCCAGATCCGGCCCCTCAGGGCTTTGGTACTGGCACGCGGGATTGCCACCCCCATGGCACCGTGGGCCCCGAGCCGCTCCCAGAAGCAGCTGGCACCGCATCCCTGTGGCCCCTAGGGGTGGGGTGGGGGGGCAGAGGGCTCCATGCGCTGCCCTCACCTGTGGGTTCCATACCTGAAGCTCCCACTGGCCGCGGTACCCTGTTCCCGGCCAATGGGAGCTTCAGGTGTAGAAGCCACAGATGAGGGCAGCACACGGAGCCCTCTGCCCCTCCTCCCTCAGGGGCCTCAGGGACGTGGTGCTGGCCACCTTCCAGGATCTGCACGGTGCAGGGCCGGCAGGGAGCCTGCCTTAGTGGCGCAGCACCGCTGCCACCCTGGAGCTGCTCCAGGTAAGCAGCGCTGAGCCAGAACCCGTACCCCAAACCCCTCCTGCACCCCAACCCCCTGCCCTGAGCCCACTGCCACACCCTGCACCCCTCCTGCACCCCAAGCCCCTGACCTGATCTCCCTCCTGCACCCCGAACCCCTGCCCTGAGCCCATTCCCAGACTCCGCACCCCCTCCTACAACCCAGCCCCCTGCCCTGAGCCCCATCCTGCACTCCGCATCCCCCCCACACCACAACCCCGTTCCCCTACATTCATGGCCCTGCATGCAATTTATCCACCCAGATGTGGCTCTCGGCCCAAAAAGTTTGCCCACTCCTGCTCTATGCTCCCAGCCGCACTGGCACTGATCAAAAAGTCTCCCATTGCCCTACTGCAGCAGCTCCCATGGCAGGGACTGGAGACCAGCTGCCAGTGGTATCATCCCAATGTCAGCTAACCCTGGGTAGGAGCACACTGTGGTTATCACCTGGGCCCTGTCTCAACCAGGAGCAGAGCTGGAGGTGGTCAGAGAGTCACAGATAAAGCTAGGCTGAGTGATATGGTAGCTGAGCAGGGAAGGGACTGTCAGGCAGACAGTGCAAAACTCTTCAGTTTGTCTATCTCAGCAAGTATTGAACACTTTGGAGAAAGAAAGCTTCTGTTAAAGAGTCAAGACCTTTAATTTCAGCCGTGAAGGCTCAGATCCAGAGGTCTGATAGCAAAAGCCAGACCATTCTTGATATTTCTATAAGTAAAAAACAAGACAACCCCCACCCCAATTCTGGCAGGCCCTTTTTATTCAACATAAGGAAGCAGCAAAAGGGCACATGGCCCATTTAAAAACAAATCTTTGACAGGTCACCTCGGCCATCCTTTGGAATGCAGGCCCCAACTTAAATGGTTATAATCTAGCCTGGGAATGTTCTCTAGGGAAGTCAGAAAGCAGACAGACACATTAATTTCAAAGCCAACCGTCTGTTATACAGCATCACCGACTCTCATAATGTTATCCTGCATCTCAGATATTTGCTATTTTTCTTAAAGCCCTAGCTCCTGGAGTCATGGGACGACACTGGAATCTCAGCTGCCATTAAAAAAAGTAGCAAAGAGTCCTGTGGCACCTTATAGACTAACAGACATATTGGAGCATGAATTTTCGTGTATGAATACTCACTTCGTCAGATGCATGTAGTGGAAATTTCCAGAGGCGGGTATAAATATGCAAGCAAGAATCAGGCTAGGGATAATGAGGTTAGTTCAATCGAGGAGGATGAGGCCCTCTTCTAGCAGTTGAGGTATGAACACCAAGGGAAGAGAAACTGCTTTTGTAGCTGGCGAGCCAGTCACAGTCTTTCTTTAATCCTGAGCTGATGTTTGCAAATGAACTGAAGCTCAGCAGTTTCTCTTTGAAGTCTGGTCCTGAAGTTTTTTTGCTGCAGGATGGCTACCTTTAAGTCTGCTCTTGTGTGTCCGGGGAAGTTGAAGAGTTCTCCTACAGGTTTTTGTATATTGCCATTCCTAATATCTGATTTGTGTCCATTTATCCTTTTACGTAGGGACTGTGCAGTTTGGCCGATGTACATAACAGAGGGGCATTGCTGGCACATGATGGAGTATATTACATTGTTGGACGTGCAGGTGAATGAACCGGTGATGGTGTGGCTGATCTGGTAAGGTCCTGTGATGGTGTCGCTGATGGTGTAGCTATGTGGGCAGAGTTGGCATCGAGGTTTGTTGCATGGATTGGTTCCTGAGTTAGAGTTACTATGGTGCGATGTGTAGTTGCTGGTGAGAATATGCTTCAGGTTGGCGGGTTGTCTGTGGGCGAGGATTGGCCTGCCTCCCAAGGCCTGTGAAAGTGAGGGATTGTTGTCCAGGGTGGGTTGTAGTTCACTGATGATGCGTTGGAGAGGTTTTAGCTGAGGTTTTAGATAACACTGAAAACCTTCAGTTATCTAAAACAGTTTTAGATAACACTGAACAGCACACTGACACAGATACCCTCCCACCAACAGCACAAGAAGAAGAACTCCACATGGACTCCTCCTGAGGGTCGAAATGACAATCTGGACCTATACATAGGATACTTCCACCGACGTGCACAGGGAGAAATTGTGGAAAAACAACATCGCTTGCCTCATAACCTAAGTCGTGCAGAACGCAATACCATCCACAGCATCAGAAACAACCCTGACATTATAATCAAAGAGGCTGATAAAGGAGGTGCTGTTGTTATCATGAACAGGTCTGACTACTAAAAGAAGGCTGCCAGACAACTCTCCAATACCAAATTCTACAGGCCACTTTACTCAGATCCCACTAAGGAATACACTAAGAAACTGCACCATCTACTCAGGACACTCCCTACGCTAACACAGGAACAAATCAACATACCCTTATGTAAGTGGGGGAATAGTCCCGCTATTGTAGGGAACTTTCCTGGCTTCTGCACTACCCCAGTGAAGTGGGCTAGCAAAAGGATCTGAGACCTCGCTCCCACTTCCTTTACCCAGTGGCCTCCCTGCCCTTGAGGACTCCCCTTCCACTCTCCTGTCTGGCAGAGTCCTCGTAACCCCAACAAGGCTGGGCCCAGGATTCCTGGGGGGCTTGACCCCCAACCCTGCTGTGGTCACCTAGGACAGGGGCTAGGCTGTCCCCACTCCGGGGTACTCTCTCTGCACTGGGCACTTCTCTGACCCACTGACCATTACATACAAGTTAAAGCAAATGCAAGTTATTTAATCAACAATTAATTTTAAAAAGAATAAGGAAAAATGGGAAAGGTTAAAGGAAACACATCACCCCACTCTGTGGCAGGAAACATCACAAACAGTATCTCTGGAACATCAGGGCAGTTCACAGTCTGTTCCTTGTAAGTCCCAGGCCTTCTTCTCAGGCCCTGGCTGTGCTGCAGGGTTGCTGTGGGTTGGACACTCGCTCTGGTGGTGGCCACACGCTCTCAGGCTCTAAGTGGTAGGACCCTTCTTCCCAGTGTCGCCCCCGCCTAGTCGGGGTTACGATCCAAGTCTGGCCTGCAGAGCCTCTTGGCTGAGGCGTCTCCCTGTGCTGGGCCCGCTGCGAGGTCCCCCTCGCTCTCCCCGGCTGCTCACCGCACCCAGCTCCAGACTGCTCCAGCCCCAGCTGCACAACTCTGTCTCAGCACTGCTGCTCCTCTATTTCCAGCTCCCTGGGCTGCTTCTTTGGCCCCTCTGCCTTTGGTTGCTACAGCTCTGCTCCCAAGACAGGTCTGCTCTGTAGGCTGCTTCTGTGACTCTGCTCCCAGCACTGACCTGCTTCCTGGGCTGCTTTTCTGGCCCCTCTGGCTCTGGTTGCTGCAGCTCTCCTCCCAGGACAGGGTCTGCTCTCTCTGGGCTGCTTTTCTGGTCCCTCTGGATCTGGCACAGCTCTGCTCCCCAGCTCAGCTTGAGCCCCTGCTTTCTCCTTAGCTTGGCCCCACTCTGTCTGACCCAGGCAAATCCAGCTCTCACGGAGGAAGGGACCTCCCTGGCCCCCTGACTCCCTGATTAACCTGCTTGCCCTGTCATTCAGGCTGACCTGGATCATTGGCCTCTCCCCATTGTTCCTGGGGGCTGTCAGTCTCAGGGTCCTGATTCCCCATCGACCCTTCCCCCTTTTTAGTACTGGGAGCTAGCAACTAAAACACCCCCACTGAATGTTAGTAAGGAGGCAACAGTCCCCTTACACTTAGAGTCCCAACCGGGGTTATTCTATCTACTACCCAAGATCCACAAACCCGGAAATCCTGGACGCCCCATCATCTCAGGCATTGGCACTCTCACTGAAGGACTGTCTGGATATGTGGACTCTCTACTCAGACCCTATGCCACCAGCACTCCCAGCTATCTCTGTGACACCATTGATTTCCTGAGAAAACTACAATGCATTGGTGATCTTCCAGAAAACACCATCCTAGCCACCATGGATGTAGAGGTTCTCTACACAAACATTCCACACACAGATGGAACACAAGCTGTCAGGAACAGTATCCCTGATGATGCCACAGCACAACTGGTTGCTGAGCTCTGTGACTTTATCCTCATGCACAATTATTTCAAATTTGGTAACAATATATACCTCCAGACCAGTGACAGCGCTATGGGCACCCGCATGGCCCCACAATTTGACAACATTTTTATGGGTGACCTGGAACAACGCTTCCTCAGCTCTCATCCACTCACGCCCCTTCTCTGCCTATGCTACATTGATGACATCTTCATCATCTGGACCCATGGGAAGGAAACCCTGGAAGAATTCCACCACGATTTCAATAGCTTCCACCCCTCCAACAACCTCAGCCTGGACCAATCTAC
Organism: Dermochelys coriacea; assembly: GCF_009764565.3. Lineage (NCBI taxonomy): Eukaryota > Metazoa > Chordata > Testudines > Dermochelyidae > Dermochelys > Dermochelys coriacea. The sequence continues at coordinate 59,957,176 of NC_050076.1, forward strand.
ACAGGAGATCCACTTCCTAGACACCATGATGCAAATAAGTGACAGTCACGTTAACACCACCCTATACCGAAAACCCACCGACCACTATGCCTACCTTCATGCCTCCAGCTTCCATCCCGGACACACCACATGATCCATTGTCTACAGCGAAGTGCTGAGGTACAACTGCATTTGCTCCAACCCCTCAGACAGAGACCAACACCTACAAGATCTTCACCAAGCATTCTCAAAACTATGATACCCACACGAGGAAATAAGGAAACAGATCAACAGAGCCAGACGTGTACCCAGAAGCCACCTGCTGCCAGACAAGCCCAAGAAAGAAACCAACAGAACTCCACTGGCCATCACATATAGTCCTCAGCTAAAACCTCTCCAACACACCATCAGTGATCTATAACCCACCCTGGACAATGATCCCTCACTTTCACAGGCATTAGGAGACAGGCCATTCCTCGCCCACAGACAACCCGCCAACCTGAAGCCTATTCTCATCAGCAACTACACACCGCACCATAGTAACTCTAACTCAGGAACCAATCCATGCAACAAACCTCGATGCCAACTCTGCCCACCTAGCTACACCAGCGACACCATCACAGGACCTAACCAGATCAGCCACACCATCACCAGTTCATTCACCTGCACGTCCACCAATGTAATATACGCCATCATGTGCCAGCAATGCCCCTCTGCTATGTATATCGGCCAAACTGCATAGTCCCTACGTAAAAGGATAAATGGACACAAATCAAGTATTAGGAATGGCAATATACAAAAACCTGTAGGAGAACACTTCAACCTCTCTGGACACACAAGAGCAGATTTAAAGGTAGCCATCCTGCAGCAAAAAAACTTCAGGACCAGACTTCAAAGAGAAACTGCTGAGCTTCATTTGCAAATTTGCAAATTTGACACCATCAGCTCAGGATTAAAGAAAGACTGTGAATGTCTCGCCAACTACAAAAGCAGTTTCTCCTCCCTTGGTGTTCACACCTCAACTGCTAGGTGAGGGCCTCTTCCTCCGTGATTGAACTAACCTCGTTATCCCTAGCCTGATTCTTGCTTGCATATTTATACCTGCCTCTGGAAATTTCCACTACATGCATCCGACGAAGTGGGTATTCACCCACAAAAGCTTATGCTCCAAAACGTCTGTTATTCTATAAGGTGCCACAGGACTCTGACGCTTTTACAGATCCAGACTAACATGGCTACCCCTCCGATATTAAAAAAGTAAGTGCCCAGCCCCCTCAGCACAGAAAAGCTTGAAAACATCACCTGAGTGCAGCCTAAAGGCTGACATACCAGCCAGCAAAGAATCAGAGTTGTTAGTTTATTAAGAATCTTCAGAGTTTTGAAGTTGGCCATGCTGCCTTGAAAACTTTAACAAAGGTTCTTGACATAGAGCATGCTCCGGGATGGGAGGCAGCGCCCCCCAATGCCCTGCCTGCTGGCCTTCCTTGTTGGGATGGGACTTGGCATCTCAAAGCCCCATCACCAGTGCCCGCATGCAGCTGGCCTCAGTAGCACAGCGATGGGCCTCCTGACCAAGCTGTCTCTGCTCCTCTAGGGGACTCTGCACCAGCCTTCCTGTAACTTGAGAGGTTTCACATGTAGTTCTCACCTGCCCTTTTCTGCCTCCCTATCTGTTCTCAGTCAGCCCATTTATATGGCCCACGTGCTCTCTTAACCCCAATAGGTAGGCAGCTGGCCACTCACAGTTGCACTGGGCCCAGTCACCCAGTGACAGCTCTATTTTGGTGGGACCTATATAAAAACCCTCTCCTGGACCCTTGCTCCCCCTCTATCCTGTGCTGCAGTTGGGAGCTAAAATCCACCCTTCTCCAGAGCACATCACCAACAATGTCCATGCACAAGGAAGCAAACAATAGCCCTGCTCTGGCAGCCTCTCCAGGCCCTGAATTCTCAGGCGCTCAGTGGACGCTCCTGGACACGCACCTCCAGGGCCAGATCCCACAGGCATGGATGGTGAGCAGCATTTCAGCCACTGCCCAGGCCTCACACTAGTGACTGGAGCACACTAATGCTGCCCCTTGGCTCTTGCCCTCCCGTGATGTCCAGAAAACCCATGGGAGAAGACAGCAGAAACAGCTAGCTCCCCACGAAGGAAATGACAGCCTTTCCCAAGCTCCGTTCCTCTGGCCACTGTGTGCAGTGGAGGGAGCGAACGTCAGAGCCCTGCCTTTTAAAAGCATCATGAGTTTGTGTGTGCATAGTACTGTCTTCTACTGGACTGAATCAGAACTGCCCAACTGTATGTCATAGACCCTCTGCTCCTGCTAATTGGTAATATTCCTTAGCTCTCGTACGGCACTGCCCATCAGGAGGTCTGAATGCCCTTTACAACACAGGACAGCATCACGGCACCTATCTTACAGATGGTGAAAGTGAGGCACAGGAAAGTGATCTGACTTGCCCAAGGTCATCCAGTAGGCCAGTGGTAGAGCTGGGAAGTGCGGGGAACTCCTAAATCTCAGTCCAGTGCTCCATCCGCTAGCCCCCATTGGCTCCCCTTTAGCAGAGCTCCCCCCTCTGTGCCCAACTGTACAACGCTTGAGGGTGGGGAGGGGGAGGGAGAGGGGATTCTTCCTTGCTGACCCTGCGCCTGATCAGCCCCTGACACATGAGCTCTGGTCACCTCATCTTAGCCATAGAGGAAACTGGAACAGTTTCAGGCAGGAGCCCAGGCCCACCAGACAGGCAAAACCCCACTGGGGTCCCAGTCCCAGCAGGCTCCTGGGGTGAAGCCAGGTAAGGCATGCTCTGAGGAACTCTACCCAGGGGTGGCAGCAGTGATAAACTGTCCTGGCTGTTCCAGATCAGCCTGGCAGCAGAGGAGCAAAGGGAATGTGCTAAAACAGTACAGCAGCCACAACCTGCCCCTTGACAGACCCCACCCCGGGGGGCCATGAGCCTGGCATGCCGCTGGGCTGAATGCAGGAGGGTTGCAAATGAATGTATTCAGGGGCTGGGAGGGCAGGCGAGACCCTCCTCCCCCTCAAGGGAGAGTACAGAATCTGGGGCATGGAACAGAGTAGCTGAGATGCAGCATTCAGAGGAATTCCACAGGAGAGAACACGGAGTCCCTATGGCTAAGGAAGGGAACAAAACAAAAACCCCGTTGCACGTTTCCCCCAAGCTAATGTAACCAACCCCACCTGGGCCAACACCAGGGTTTGAACTAAGGAACTTAGGCACTAAGAGCACAATCCACTGCTGCTTGAGCAAAAGGCCCAAGCCACCTAGCTAGCACCTGCAGCTGACTCATTAACCTCTTATGTGCACCAGCCACTAGAGGGCGACAAAGGCTCCTGTGCTAAAGCAGATGACACAAATATCATTGACATGGCTGACAGGCTAGCCAGAGCAATTTGCCTTGATAAGGGTCTCTAGGAAGGCAGGAGCTGCCACGGCAGAACTGCTCAATGAGCTGATGCAGCATCCTCACCCTGGCACAGCCAGCACCAAGCACTGGGAGGTGTCAAACTCTCTTGATTGTTTATTCGTATCTCATGGGAGGAAATTTCTTCCTGCTCGTGCCCTGTAGCAAGGAAAATCCTTGTGTTCTAGGGGTGTCCTGCAGGCACTGAGCGGTTCTCCCATATCTGTGCCTAATCCTTCTCTAGAGACAAGGTGGGCGAGGGAATATCTAGGAGTGGACCAACTTCTCTTGGTGAAATAGACAAGCTTTCAAGCTACTCTCTCACCAAGAGAGGCTGGTCCCATAACAGACATTACCTCATCCTCCTTGTCTCTCTACTATCTGGGACCAACACAGCTACAACAGCACTGCAAACAACAATGGAAGATAATCCTTTTATGATATATCAGCAGTTTGGCTCAGTATCACCGTGTAGCGGGGAGTTCTGCAGGCTAACAAGGCTGACGGTATTAAATGGACGTCTCCAAAGAACCCTTCCAAGGCAGTGACTAAGGGTCAAGCAAAACATTCAATGCCAAACATAAGCACAAACAACTGCTCAATGCCCCAAGTTTGGGGAGAAGCCAGAGGTGAGCCTGGGAGGCAGCTCCTGCCTGATATATCCTTCCAGCGCATGTGTATTTAGCAAATCCCTTCTCCCAGCATTGGCACACACAACTTCCTGTACAGGATTCCAGCCAGTGTAGTCCAACCAGTACTTCCTGTACTAAGAAGTATTATTCCTAGAAGTACCACTAGAGGCCCCCCTTGCCACCTCAAAACATTCTGAGCTACATTACAGACCAACAGCGTGCCCAGAGCCCTCCCGATACACCTCCCTGCCAGCACCCTGGCTGAGATCTTCCTTTGCACAAGCAGCAATCACTGCTCAAGATCAGATGACCCAGCCTCACATACAACCCCAGCCCACCACTCAGTTCCAGGCGCTATTCCAAGTCCTCCTGCTGCCTTATTGACCGGGGAAAGACAACTATTCTCCCCCGACCCCTCCCTTCCCCTTTCTGTGAGCTCCGAAGTCCTTTCCACTCGCCTGCCAGCGATCCTAGCAGCTGCCCTTTCCGATGCAGCTTGTCCTTGGGCTGCCACAGGAAAGCATGGTACCGGCTGCAGCACTGATCACCAGGAACTTGGTGGGCTACGGAGAGGAACTCCTGCAGGAGCGGAGTGGGGAGCAGTGACCTAAGGCAGTGGGGAAGGAAGCTGGTAGCTGAGGCCCTTCATCAAGCCTGGCAGCTGGTGAGCATCATCTTGGAGAGTGTGACAGATTAGCTTTCAAGCAGCAATATGCTGGGGGGCTCCACCTGGGCTAATGCTTATTAAGGCCGGGCAGGCAGCCAGAGGGATGCTGCTGGCCAGGCAGGCAGTATCCATTCCGCGCCACTTCAGACACACAGGGCTTTTACTGATGCTGCTGGCTCCCACTCCCCCGATCACAAGGGGTCAGGCCCCTCTAGCAAGGGAAAACCAAAGGGAAGTCCCCGCTTTCCCCCAAGCCTCTGCTTCATCAGCCCTGGCAGAAGGACAGTGAACAGATTTAAAGGACCCCATTGTCCGGGCCAATGCAGCCCTTTGATATCGTCTAGGTTATGGTCTTTAATGCTCATCTATGTCACTTTCAGCTCTCCACCACTCCCAGAAGGGGCTTCAGTCCACTGCCTGCCCCTGGATAGCAGTGAGGCTGCTCGAATGGGCGACTAAGGAAGAGGTTAAGGAAAGATCTCTGCTTTCTATTAGAGCCTTTAACTTGTGGGCAAGCAGATTAGAGCAGGTTTCTCTCAGTGACTTGCTCCATGTTTCCTGACTTGGGCTGCCAAGCACCAGATGGAAGCAGGTAGAAAGACATTAGCAGTAAGAGAAAGCAAATGTGTGCTGCCCACACACCGGGACCTGAATTCTCAGCCACCACTGTCAACTCCGTGGGTCGTTTTCCATCCTACTCATATCCTGCCAGGGATGGAGCTATTGATTTCATGATTCACAAATACACCACAAAGGAGGCAGGTATTCACTCTACACCACCCCTGCTGATCTGGGACTCCTGGGAGGTTCAGAAACAGGCCAGGTCTACACTACAGAGCTTAGCAGTGTCAGACAGGGATGTGAAGAGGTGTGATCTGACTGACAGGAGTGTGCCACACCACCCCTAGTGCAGACACAGTTACACTGGCAAAGCTGTGCTTTCACCGGTGAAGCTTGTTTCACCCAGGGGACCGGAATAAGCTATGTCAGTACAAGCCACACTAGAAATGCTTTGCCAGCGTAGTACACCAATACAGCTACACTGACACATGACACAAGCTGGGTTACAACCTAGCAGGGCAGTGGTGACATTACAAGCCATAGGAGCACGTGAGAATCCGGCCGGAGGATGAGCCCAATTTGGAGGCAGTTGGGCATTCAGAAGAGATGGGAACTGACATGGTGCTGATGCTAAATGGCACTTCTTTACCTGCTTTACAAATGTGCACACACGCACAGACATGTACATTCACACACACACACACAAACACACATGCCATCACATTCACACTCCTGTGCACACATTCGCACATGTACACCTGGGCATACTCACACACACACACGTTCACAGGCTCATATACTCATACCCACCCGCATGCACACACTTCTTGTCTTTTTTTCAGTGTTGGTGCCAGACTGACACCCCCGGAGGCTGGTGTCCTCTCCATGACTAGAGAACCAGGGATAGCTGGGGCGACAGCAGTGCAAACTTCCCCCATGCTGCCCCAATGGACTTATGCTGTGAGCCGTGAAATGTAATGGGCCATATGTCAGAGGACAATATGCTGGACATGTGCCCCAGGAGCATAGAGACTGCACACGCCACCCCCTGGGGCACAGAGTCTGCTGTAATAAAGGGCTCACAAATCTACCTAGGCAGAGAGACAACACTGCACACAAAAGTACCTAAGCAGGCTGGCAGGCAGATGAGAAGTTTCCCTGTGGGTAAAGAGAGTGCATTTAAGGAGTCTGGGTAGCACCATGGCCTGGAGTCGCAGCAAAGTCCCAGGCCCTTCTGGTGGGTGAGTTGAAGACCTGAGCGCTCAGCCTCCAGGCTTGTCTGCATACAGAACTGCACTGGTTCTCCTCAAGGGGTGATTTCAAACCAATTGAGTTAAACTGACAGCAAAGGACACTCAAACCGATTGAGTTAAACTGACACATGTGGACACTCACGTTGGTTTAAACCAGGCTTATTCCAGGTGAGGTTAAGTCAATTAGGAACAGGTTTAAGCTAAACCAGAACAAGAGCACTCACACAGGGACTGGCACCAGTTTAAGTAAACTGGTTTAATACACCAGGTCACATGCGTGTGTAGACGAGGCCTCTGATTCCCTGCAGTGGAACAGCATCTCTATTCCTCAAGACAGAGACCCCGGGGGAGAGAAAGCTGCTTGAGGATTTGAGTTAAAGGCCTGGTTGGTTCCCAATTCCTACCCAACCTGCGATTAGACTGATGCTCCCCGTATTCACCTAAGTGCTAGATCAGTGGTTCCCAAACTTGTTCCGCTGCTTGTGCAGGGAAAGCCCCGGCGGGCCAGGCCGGTTTGTTTACCTGCCACGTTCGCAGGTTCGGCCGATTGCGGGTCCCAGTGCCAGCGGTTCGCTGCTCCAGGCCAGTGGCAGCTGCTGGAAGTGGCGGCCAGTACGTTCCTCGGCCCGCACCGCTTCCAGCAGCTCCCATTGTCCTGGAGCAGTGAACCGCAGCCACTGGGAGCCGCGATCGGCCGAACCTGTGGACGCGGTAGGTAAACAAACCGGCCCGGCCCGCTGGGGCTTTCCCTGCACAAGTGGTGGAACAAATTTGGGAACAACTGCACTAGATCTTGGAACAACTGCCTTTCCTAGCTTTGTGGGCAGCTGTTCCCAGTGCTAAATGCTGTGACTAAAGGTGAGATCTGGATCGGTTTCCTCCTTACCCAATAAAATTTAATGAAGATTACAATAGGTTGCTTTTCTGCTTGTTTTCTCCTTAGAAATTCAGGTCTTTTCTGACCTATTTTTGCTAGAGAACTCAAGGGTCAATGGGAGAACTCACAGAGTGGTGACAAAACTGATTAGTTGACAGGGGAAGTCATTCTTATGTTTTATTCACCCTGTTTATATTTATGAATACAAATTTAACTCAAACACCCTACAACAGTTGAGACAAAAGCTCTCTTTGTGAAAGGTTCAACAGCTCTCCCCTTTCCCCTGAGGGGCAGGGGGTGGTGCTCAGTTTTCTCCTGTGCTCCCCCGCTCAGCCATGCTGGAGAGAGCCAATCCATGTGGTCTGCAGGATGCCACTGGGAACTGAGTCCTCTGCTCACATGGTCCAGACCCAGACTTCCCTAGGATGGGCTATTGGGAGTGTCTCCTGGGAGAGTCCTCTGGCTTGGGCCCATTGCTGCCTCTCAGCAAGATTGCTCCTCTGCTCACACCGCACCTGGCCTCCTCTTTCCAGAGGGGCAGAGAGCGTTCCCACCTTCTGCACTGGGTGCTCTCATGAGACTGCCACAAAGACGGGATATGATTAAACAAACCAGATCAAAGGAACCTTTTCTTTTAAACATCTTTCCCTCCCCTTCCCCATTTCAAGCTCTGTGCATGCACTGGAGAGGCAGTGAAGATCATGCTACCCACAGACAGGTGCAATTTCTTCCTTAGCCTCCTTTCCCGATTAAGAACCTGCCATGCTGCATTGTGCTCTGGGCTGGTCGGGGAGGGATTAGATCTGTCACACTGACACCTGTCCACTGGAAAATGGATTGACCCTTAATGACACTGTAAACCACTTACCACCCTGTTCATCCAGGTACTATGGCACTTCTTCCCACTCATGCACAACCCCAGGGCCCTGAGCCCCTTCCTCTCGATAATCCTACCCTCCCCAAGAGTGCTGGCACACCTCAGACACTGCATCAGAGTCTTTAAATCAAACCTCGGTGTCTTTCTAAAGGCTCTGCTCCAGCTCGAAACCCTCTCAGAGCAGCTGTACGGACGGTCAGGCTAGGTGTCAAATGCCCATAATATTTCTGACTCTATTAGAGCTGCTCCACACTCAGGATTTCCTTTGCCCAGGAAACGCCAGAATTTCCAAAAAGAAAAGGAGTACTTGTGGCACCTTAGAGACTAAAAAAATTTATTTGAGCATAAGCTTTCGTGAGCTACAGCTCACTTCATTGGATGCATTAACTGATGCATTAACTGTAGCTCACGAAAGCTTATGCTCAAATAAATTTGCAAAAAGAAAAGGAGTACTTGTGGCACCTTAGAGACTAACAAATTTATTAGAGCATAAGCTTTCGTGAGCTACAGCTCACTTCATCGATGAAGTGAGCTGTAGCTCACGAAAGCTTATGCTCTAATAAATTTGTTAGTCTCTAAGGTGCCACAAGTACTCCTTTTCTTTTTGCGAATACAGACTAACACGGCTGCTACTCTGAAACCTGTCAAATAAATTTGTTAGTCTCTAAGGTGCACAAGTACTCCTTTTCTTTTTGAGAATACAGACTAACACGGCTGCTACTCTGAAACCTGTCAGAATTTCCAAATTTGCCTCCAACCCAAATCCCAGCAAAAAGTCAAAATCGCAAAATTTCCCAGGAAAGGAATTCCATCAATGACCTGATGGCCCCATTTCACTTCAGTGGGGTTGATGTACCTCGTCTCCACTTTATCATCTGGGCCATAACACAGGGATGTTCATACGCAGAGCTTCGACCTTATCCAAACCAAACAGGGTAACAATTTTGCCACAGAAATGTAGCTGAAATTGACCCCATCCCGCAAAAACTGTTCGATTTTGTGCAATCAGCATTTTCTGACATAAACTCTTCCATCAGGAAATTTCCACCAGCTGTGGCATCGAGGCAGTGATTGGAGTCTGCATGGCCAGAGCCCTGGTTAGGGACATAACACCTGCCATGGATGGCCAAGGGCTACTTGATCCTGTCCCAGCCTAGAAGAGAACATACCTTAATTCCCAGTCAGGGGGATGAGTGAGGCCAGGTTAACTCCCAGGGCAGGGGCAGTGAGGGCACAAGTCGGGCAGGGTTAATTCCTCCCTGCAGTGCTGGTTTACAATGGCACCAGTGGCTCCATGGAACCGGGCCCATGCTCAGAAGGGGCCCCAGCTTGCTCCACTTGCACTGCGTCCTGAGAGCCCGCCAGCCCACTGGCTCCCTGCCGCCCATCACTTGCTCCTCAGACCGAGGGCTCCTCTCTGCCCCCTGGCTCCACTCCTGTGCTCCTCTCAGCCTCCTGGCTGGACCCCAGTGCACCTCCAGCTCTGGGCAGTCTCTGCTTCCCACCACCTGTGGGGCCCCACCTGTCTCCCTAGAGCTGAGCTGCCTGGAACTGGTGCAGAAGCCTGGCCAGTCTCAGCCAGGTGTGGGGGGAGGGTGACAGTGTGGGGGGCTTGCCTGGGCTCCTGCAGGAAAGTGCATCTTGAGAGAGCCCAGCTGGCTGATCACGCCACTCCCACGGGGCTGGAGTGATTCCCGGCCCCAGGACCAGCTCTGGCTGTGCTGCTGACTCAGCCCAGCAGACACAGTCATAGAATCATAGAATCATAGAATATCAGGGTTGGAAGGGACCCCAGAAGGTCATCTAGTCCAACCCCCAGCCTAGTCGCCTCCCAGCAGGGCCAGTGAGTGTGGCCGGGAGGCAGGGGGTGGGGAGTGGGGTCTCTGGGAGGTTTAGGGTGACCAGTTGTCCTGAGTTTATAGGCATAGTCCTGATTTTTGGGTCTTTTTCTTATATAGACTCCTATTACCCCCCACCCCCGTCCCGATTTTTCACACTTGCTGTCTGGTCACCCTAGAGAGGTTCCGGGGCAGTGCTGGGCTATGAGGTTGCAGGGAAGATGTGTGTGTTGGGGCACTAGGGAGTGGGGGTTCTGTGGGGGGTGCTGGGCAGTTGTGGTGGGGCTGTGGGCATAGGGGCGCTGGGCAAAGGTGGTGTTGTGCAGGGCGCTGTGCATTTGTGAGGGGGGGTGCTGGGCATAGTGGGTCCAGGGGGGCTCAGACCATAGGAAATCAGGGATGTTCTGGTGTTGGGCAGCGGGGTGTGGCACAGCATGGGCCTACCCCTGAGGGGAAGGAGCATGCTGGCAGCACAGGGCTGGGCAGGCCACTGTGCATCTGGCAATTGCCAGTTTGTAAATAGTGCCCTCGCACTGAACTGGGCAGAACGGGGCCACCCCTGCCATGCCATGCCCCAATGCCCCTGGCTGGCCCCTCGCTGTGGGGACTGACCTCCCCACGCCATGCTCCACTGCCTCCATGGGGGCCCACAAATATGTTTGGCACCGGGCCCATAACAGGTTAATCCAGCCCTGCCTCTCTGTGCTTCCCTCCCAGTCTGAGCTTCAAGCGCTCCGCCACAAGAGCTGTGAATGCACCAGCCCAGTAAAGCCAGCAGAGCCCCATGAGGAATCAGATTCTCTGACATCCCAAGTAAGGGGCAGGTGAGTTGAGTTCTGGCAGTCTCCCACCAGCCCATCAGCAGAGCTTAACACTTGCTGATCGCCCATGGGAACCCCCTCACCCGGCCCAGGCAGGGTCTGTGGGGTGGCCCCCCTCAGCCATCCCTAGGTCAGTATGACTCCCTGGCCTCAGAACAAGGAATGTTTCATGTGCAGTGGCATTGCCACCCCCACCAACAAGAGCTGCTGCCACTAGCACTGCTTCCCCGCCCCCAGTCCCGAGCTCCATTAGCCTGGTGAGGGGCAGGGCAGGGGCAAGGCTGCCAGTCCTGACGCTGCTGCAAATCCCAGATCTCCTCTGCTTGGGGGTGACAACACCACCTACTCTGACCGCCCAATTAACAGGGCCGGCCTGAAGGAAAGGGCTGACGCCCCCTGCGGATGTGGCACCAAAGGCATGGGGAGGCTGTGACCATGGGGTGGGGGCTCAGTGGCGCGTCTGCTTTACAAGACCGGTGCAGGCACCAGATAAATAAGGCAGTTCATCAAGGGAGCAAATGCAGAGAGAGTGTCGTGAACAGCTCCACAGGGCCACCTGCCAGAGACAGATACACTGAATGGGCATCCCCCTGCCGGCCCACCTGTGCCAGCAGCAGAACATTCTGTCTTCAGCCCCTTACGGCTGGTGCCCATGCTCCCTGAGGGTGGTGCTCAGTTTTCTCCTGTCCTTCCCCGCTCAGCCATGCTGGAGAGAGCCAATCCATGTGATCTGCAGGATGCCACTGGGACTGAGTCCTCTGCTCACATGGTCCAGACCCAGACTTCCCTAGGATGGGCTTTTGGGAGTGTCTCCTGGGAGAGTCCTGGCTTGGGCCCATTTCTGCCTATGAGCAAGATTGCTCCTCTGCTCACACCGCACCTGGCCTCCTCTTCTGCTCTCCAGAAAGACAAATAGCTGGAAAGGTCCCACACAGGCTCCACGAGGCATCCGCTGCCCCAAGCCCCTCCCAGCTCCTTCGGGACAGGAAGGCGTTTAGCTTTCCAATTCGTTATCCCCAATTTACAATGGGGAATGGAGAGGGGAAGTGAGTTGTCCAAAGCTGAGCACACTGAGTCATTATCAGAGCTCAGGAGTTCTGCTTCTCAGGCCCCTGCTCTAACCACTAGAACACATTCCCTCCCTCAGCGGAGCTGTTTCTTGTCAGAGGAGACTTTACAGCTTGGAATTGACAAAAGGGTGAGCTCAGGTTACTAACAAGCAGCTTCCACTGCCTGGGTCTCAGCTGGCGAGCTCTCCACACACACTCTAGGCAGGGTGCCTTGTGCACAGCCGGCCATCCAGCTCCGACATGCCAGCCCATTTGTGCTCAATATGTGCCAGGGGAGGGCTAGACACTCTCCATGCGCTCAGCCTGGCTTGAGGTCTTCAATTCAGTGTTACACGGTGTTGCTTTCATTCACTTCTCATGCTCCTCCGGCTTGGCGAGGGTTGCACCAGGAACAGAAGCACCGAAACTCCCCGATCTCACAGTGCTCATCGCAGGAGGGACTGGAAGTCTCAGGAGAGCCTGTTTTCAGATCCCAGCTCAGCAAACCCAAGAGCCTTTAGATTTAGCATCCAAGCTTTTAACTGCTCTTCTGAATTGAACCTCAAACTCTTTGCAGTTCATCCTTCACTGCTAATTAGCAACAATATCTGCCTTTGCAACAGAACCATGGAATTTATAGAGGGAAGAGGTAGATAATGACAATTTTATAGATGGGGAAACTGAAGCATGATTTACACAACTTCACACAGCAAGTCAGTGAGGGGGTAGAACCCAGGAATCCTGAATCCCTGTCACCTGCTCCAACCACTAGACAATACTTCCAACCAGAGCTGGGACTAGAACCCAGGTCACCTTGACTCCCTTGACCCAAGCGCTAACCATATGAGAAGGCTCCTTGATCTAACTCCTACTTCCTCTTGCTGATGCAGGATTGCTCCCTGCAGTCACTAGCCTGATAGCCTTCTGGCCCATCCCTCCAGCTCAGACACATGCTGTGATGGCACCGTCATTCCAGCTGCCACAAAGGGGTTATACAGAAATGCCCCGGGCATAGGGGGAGTCCTGAGAGAAGAAGAGCCATCGCCACCTCCCACAGGAGCCCATGGTGCAGGGAGCATGTCACGGGAAGGAGGGGATGGTTGGGGCTTTCCTGGATCTCCAGCTGCTGGGGCTGTCGACAGCCATCACACTGCACTAACCCATGCCACAGCTCAAACCAGCCCCCAGGAGCGGCACACAGGTGAGGTGCAAAGGCCCCCACTCCCTTAAGGATAATGAATATGGGCCCAAGACCTCTCATTAATACACCCGGAGCCACAGGGCCCAGCATGCAATGCTTCACCTGCTGGTATGCAGCAATGCATGCTGGGATCTGCAGATGCCCCAGTCCATAGCCTCAATCAGCAAGTGGCCAACGTGGCCCTTGAGCAGTCCTGGGGCAGATGCCCCTGAGTTACCCCCACACTCTGCTGATTTTCTCGGGCTTCTGGCAGGTGACTCTGTCTCTCCCTGCATAAGGATGCACCCAGATTAGCAGAGGTTCCCAGCCTGTCCTGGCAGCATCAGAGCTACCCACATGGCAGCATGCCAGGGAGATCCATAAGGCACTTCCTTCATGCAGGCGTCAGCAAACATCAGATGATTAGACCAGCCGTCAGGCAAAGTTAGGGCCAACCCACCAGCGTGCTTGCCCTGCATGGGAATTCCAAGTGAACAGCAGCCAATGCCAGCTCCAGTGCCCTGCCCTTCCCTTCCCAGCCAGGGTGTTGGGGGCCATGAGTTCACCACTACAGTGATGCTTGCTCATTCCCATGCCATACATGGCTGCCCAACTGGAACTTTCCCTCTGCCCCTCCATCTCACTAGGGAGCCCTGTAGGGAGTTTGTCCGGCTCATCAGCAAATGAAATCTTTTTTTCCCAGCCCGATTGATGTTGTTTAGCTTTCTCACCCATGGAACATTTCCAGAATTAATGCCATCACAGCTTTCTCCACTGAGGTAAATGACTGCACCAGGAGCAGGATAGTGGGGCCCCCAAGGGGCGGGCCAGCAGGGAATCGGGGGGCCTCAAGAGGCAGGGCAGTGGGGGAATCAGGACAGTACTGTTCAGTCCTGAGCCCCATATCACCAGCGCGGGGAGGACAGTTCAACGGTGATGCAGTTCTTAAACACAGCATTTAGACCAGAGGTGGGCAAACTACAGCCCATGGGCCACGTCCGGCTAAAGGACAAGCCCCTGAGCTCCTGGCCCAGGAGGCTAGCCCCTGGCCCCTCCAGCATTGCTCCCCCTCCCCTGCAGCCGACAGCTGCGAGGGCAGCGCTTTGGGTGGCGGGGCTGCATGCTCATGCAGGGCAGCGCGGCAGTGTGTCTGGCTCCGGCCAGGCGGCGCGGCGGCCAGACTTGCTGCTGTGAGTGGCATGGTAAGGAGGCCAGGGGGTCCCGGGGCACAGTCAGGAGACAGGGAGCAGGGGGCGATTGGATGGGGCGGAGGTTCTGGGGGGGCGGTCAGGGGACGGGGAGCGGTTGGATGGGGCGGAGGTTGGGGGGGCAGTGATGGGACAGGGATCAGGGGGCAGTTGGATAGGGCAGAGGTTCTGGGAGGAACAGTCAGGGGACAGGGAAGTAGGAGGGGGCGGATGGGGTGGGGGCCAGGCTGTTTGGGGAGGCACAGCCTTCCCTACCCGGCCCTCCGTACATACAGTTTTGCACCCCGATGTGGCCCTTGGGCCAAACAGTTTGCCCACCCCTGATTTAGACTGAGCATCAGGAAAAGCCCCTAGGAGAGAGAGCTACTGGGCTGAGGAAAAGCATCCCAGTTATAACTAGACTGCACAGAGCCCTGGAGGAGAGTCTGGAGGAGCACGCCTGCTCTGTTCCGGCGGGCTCAGGACAAACTACTACAGTTTTCCATCACCAGCTTGTGTTATTCTAACTAGTGTCAGCACCATCCCAGCACCTGGAGGGAAGGAGCCAGGAGATGCTTGTGTCTCAGGGAGCCTGCTCTTTTCTCTACTTACTGGGAGAGGGAAAAGCCCTGGGACAGATTCCCCCTCAACCAGCTGTGCATGGTCATTTATTCCCAAGCCATGTGGGTCAAAATGCCCCTGTATCAGAGCTCTCCACCTGCTTTGCATAGGAGCAAATGACCACTTCCAGTGCAAGGCGGGGGGGGGGGGAGGGGAAGAGCGGCCCACACACAGCGGAAGGCTCACTTAGTTCAGTGGTGCCCTCCACATGTTACTCGGTTATCGCTGACATATGTGAATCCCAGCCCGGCCAAGCAACACGGTCATGCAATGAGCTTGTTTCATTGTGGGTGACTGCAGCAGTGACTCATCCTGGGAAATCGTGCATGTTAACACAATAGGCCTTGCTGCTGCTGTCACTGATTCCACAGCCCAGAGAGGCTCACTCAGAGCTTGTCTGATCAGGGCTCAGTCCCTTTGAAAAACACTGCATGATGGAAGGCCTAGGAAGACACCCCCTCCAGCAAATACACCCATTACACATGGCTTCCCCACCCCGCGGGCAATGGACAGATCCTGTGCAAAACCCTCCCTTCTCAATCACTTGCTGAACATTTTATGTAGAACATTTGATCTGCTGTATTTTAGCTCCCCTGGTCCCAGCTATAGTTTCCTCACAGCCATAACCTGGCCCTTGTAGCCCATGCACATCTATCTCCCAGCTATCCTCC
The DNA here is from genome assembly GCF_009764565.3 of Dermochelys coriacea. Lineage (NCBI taxonomy): Eukaryota > Metazoa > Chordata > Testudines > Dermochelyidae > Dermochelys > Dermochelys coriacea. Next base: position 59,972,816 of record NC_050076.1, read on the forward strand.
ACCACTCTTCCCACAGCATGTCCCCCCCCCCAGCGGCAATCATCTGGTACTTAGAGCAGTCACTAACCTCTCCAAGGCCTGGTGCCCTTCCAGGCAGTCTGGCCAGAGAGCGGTGAACCTGTGCCAACAGGCCTTATTTTCTTCTTTGTGATTAAATGCATTACTGGAGGTGCCATATCACAGTATTGAGATGCCCCCCCACCCATGGACCTGGGCTTGTCCTCTAGCCCAAAGAACTGGACTGAGCTACCCACAAAGCTGAGCTGATGCCAGTCCAGATGAGCAGACTGGTGGCACAGATGAGCAATATGGTGTTCACCTGGGCAGAGATCACTGCTACTAGAACCCAGCTCCTGACTCAGTAGCCCAGAATATCTGCCTGTTAGAGCACCACCCAAGCCTGCTCTGATCTTATCCAGTACACTAGATACCCTCGTTTCCTCCAGCACTCAGGCAACAGAATTCCATTGAACGGCACAATCCTGCTTCAAAGTTTAGTGTCAACACTGCCCACCCCATAGCGCAGAGGAGAGGGGCCACCTCACTTACTTATGTGATGGCATCACACTATCCTGGGGGGGCACTTTGCTCGCCCTCAATACATTTTCAGGTGGCAACATTGTAAGATGTGGGTAGCATGGAGACAGTGCTGCCAGCTTCAGGATGAGTGGCAGCCCTCAGGAACATTATTAACAACTCATTCTAAACTCCAAATTTAGATTCTGTTTTTTTAAAACATACCAAGGGCAGATATGACAAAGTATTTCCCTGTGCGGCTCATGTTAATGTCCCAAAAACAGGGGGGAATGGGGAGAGGGCGTGCCATCTTTTTCACACAGGCATTATTGAAACTTTTCCCTGCAATGCTGGAATTGCAAACACAAGGGGTCTATGCTAGGGACAGGGAACCAGAGAGTGAAACTGACTAGAAACAAATGGGAAACTGACCCAGCTAGTTTCAAGACTTCTCAGCAGGAGGGATTTTTGCAGAGATGTAGCTATACCAATGCAAATCTCCAGTGTAGATGCGCCACATTAGCATGAAGCAATTTTCCTTGTTTTGATTTTTCTTCTGACATATTCTGTGGCTTCCACATTATGATTTTAGTTAATTTGGTGTAAAATGAGTTTCTCTATTTAGTTAAATGGAGTCACTCCAGATTTACACTGATGTAGCAGAGCAGAATCTGACCTTATATGCACATGCAAGAAAAGAAGATAAATCTTAAATGCTATTAGACATAAACAAGACAATATGTTCTGCTTCCCTGAGCACTTTTCCAGGCCCACCTTCCTGACATCCGCCATGTTTGCTTTCCCCTTTGCAGCACTTCTGGAAATGGCTTGTCTTTCATTTCTCATCTGCCAATTTGCGATGAGCGGTGTTGCCAATAACACATTTTAATAAGAATTGAGGAACTACCATTCCAGAGCAAACCAAAGGTCCATGGAGCCCAGGCTCCTGTCTCCACTGCCAAATGCTTCGGAGGACAGAGTATAACCTAATGCACCGCATTGTGCAGTGCTATTCCTTAGGGACAATTCCTTCCTGACACCCTAGCTGGTAATCGGTTTATGCCCTGCAGCATGAAGTTTAGTAGTTCTTGTCATTTTTACTCTTCCCCAGTTTAATTGCAGATGGTGTTTTGACTCATACAAACATCTAAATCTTTTACAGTAACAATCATTGTCTCTGGGTGCTGTCTGGAGATGGATTTCAAAGAACATTTATCAGCTAATTTTTAAATGGCTGATAATTGATTTTTTTATCTATTGTTTCTAAGATCTTCTTAAAAAAATCAAATAAAATGTCTCTTGCTAATTGGTTTATTTTTGCCATTTGTCCAACACGGAGTCTTTTGTTCTCATCTGTGTTCCAAACAGAGCTAACTACTTTTATTGCTACCCTTGCTATTTATGCTGCAGCATCACCAGACCACTGGCTGTGCTGCTGAGGCAGCAGGGTTAACTCACAACACTGTTTGTTGTAGGTCCTACCAAAAAGGCATTTATTGCTATTCTGTTCCCCAAGCTCTCATTGAATCCCAGGCAACAACAACCAGCCAGTATGTAAAATCTGGAAGGTTTTTCTCCTCAGATGAGATCAGGACAAGTTTATGGAGAATTTAATTGAGGGGCTAAAGTATCTGAGAGGCTGCCCATAGGGGATCCAACATGGCCTATATACCAGAGCTACAAGAGGTTAGATTATGTATGTATGGTTGGGATCTCCAGGCATCACAACAACACAAATAAATAATAAGAATACAGAACACGTTTACATATCCTTGCTTACAATTTCTGCCACCAGGTATCTATCTATCCCCATATGCGTACCCCTCTATCCGTCCCCACATGCGCACACCTCTATCCGTCCCCATATGCGCATCCCTCTGTCTCTCTGTCTAGGTGAGGCACCCAATTCTCCTTTTGGGACACAGAAAGTTTTAGCTAGGAGGAGCAATGACCTTATTGAATCACAGACCCCTGCTCTTTGAGGAGACAATCAAATCCCCAGATTCTCACGCCCCCAGATCATATGGGTGTTGAAATCCAAACCCAGATTTCATTTTTCCAAATGTTCCTATCTTTGCACTGAGCTGAAATGAAACCTGGGAGCCAAGTACCCACAGATAATTTAGTGCCAATACCAGATGCTTCAGGGGACCTCGCACCTTCCTCTGAAGGGGAAAGCTCTTGGGTCTCTAAAGCTGGGGTGGGATCTGGGTTCCTTTTCACCCTTTCCCAACATATGTAGATGTAGAACTGATCCTGAATATCCTGACACCAGTTTTATACCCGCCTAAGCCCGCTAGCCTCCTGATTCACGCAGCTGTGAGAAGGGAATCAGCCCCAGTCTCTAGCCTGGCTTCCTGGGAGCAATGACCCACCCCACTCTAGCTCCTCAGTTGTGTTGTTCTGGCATCACTCTGCCCCTGTATCTGCAGGGAGACACCTGTCACCATCTGGACTCTGGGTGCAGACTGGGCCCAGTTGCAGCTTCCTTTGCTGCTTCCCCAGGGTCTGGCCCCGGCAGAACATTTCTGCCCTGTGTTACACAAGAGCTGTTGTTCACACAAACATGTGCTGGGCAACATCCTTGCCTGGTGTTCATCAGGCAGCTGTGCCGACTGAAAGAGAGCTGCCCTGACATCCCCCAGCCGAGGAGCTGATAAACCTGGCTGTCACCTCACGGCCTGGCCACTGCAATTCCCTCCACCCTGAGGTCTCACCACAAACATCCTGTCATCCCCACCACAGCACAGAGACACAGCCCCCACCAATGGGCTCCAGCTCCCTTACCTTGCTCCTCATCTGCCCCGACGTAGACACTTTCCTGATGAGCTTGTGAGAGCTGCCCTCCTGCTCGCCCTCACTGTCAGAGGATTCCTCGCCAGCTCCTTCAGCGGAGGCTGGGGCCAGCTTGTCCGAGTCCAGGGAAGACACCGACTCCCTAGCCTTCCTGAAAAACAAGTCCCCAGGGACCAGTTTCTCTGCCATCTCCAGAGCGTCTCACTGAGGCGTGTGACTGAGGTGCAGATCCCAGATGGGCTCAGGGCTCTTCCACTTCCTACAACCCTTCAAAAAAGGACAAGGCGACATGCTCTGTGAGAGACTCAGCACTTGGGCCCCAGTTCGCAGAGCTCCCCTGCCACCATGGAATCCCCCTCCCATGTCCCCGTGGGACATTCAGATCATGGGGGGGTGGGGAGGGCTAGCCAGTGGGGGTGGGAGCACATGGAGGTGTGTAACTGGATGCTCTGGGGAGGTTGTAGTTTTAAATTCAGGCACTTCCTCACCTCTGAAATTCACCCTCGATGTCAAAACGCAAAACAGCTGCTTTGCTGTCAAACTTTTTTTTTCCCCCCAAACTCTTCCTCTTTTTTCACCCTCTGATCACAACAATTGTGCAAAGCCCAGCTTCCTTCTCGGTCTGCTTTTTATTTCATGCTGCTGCCTGCAAGGCTTGCTGGGTGCAGTTCCAGCCAGGGCATCTCACCCCTTGGCAGTAACAAAACCACTCTGTCCTATCCTCGGGGGACCCGCAGCAAATCCCCCACCCCGTCAGTCCCAAATGCTCCCCTCCACTCACCTGCCCCGGTTACTGTTTGCTGGGGGAGGGCGAGAGGGCGGGAGGAGAGGAGATTCTCACTGGAAAGCCTCTCTTCCCCAGCAGCCAAGGAGGCAGGTGATGAAGCCCAAGAAGAGGAGGCTGGGGCTGTCTCTGCCACGGACAGGGGCCCACCAGCTGGAGGAGGCACCCGGGCCCCAAACAGGTGGTTGGGTTTATGGACTGGTCCCTGCGCGCCGGGGTGGGAATACACCAATGCAAAGCACCGCGCCACGGCCAGGACAGGTGGCGCGCCGAGCGCCCCCCAGGGCGGAGAGGTCCCTCCCGTGCCAGGCAGCCCCATCCCGGCTGGAGCAGCCACTTACCTGCAGCCCCCCGCGTCCCTGCTGCCGCCGTGAGCGCCTGTGACCAGCTCAGCCTCCGCGGGCAGGAGAGAGGGTCACGGCGGGATCTGCTCAGCCGGCGCTAGCGAGCCCCGCGGGGGCGGGCTGGGCTGCGGGGCTCCCCCGCCGCATCGCTCCGCGGCCGGGCTCAGCTCACTGGCAGCCCCGCGATCTGCGGCACATGTTGCTTCTCTGCCTCCGCCCCCGGCGCTGCGCGCCTGTCAGCTCGGGCGCCCGGGCACTGCAGTCCCGGCCCCCCCCCGCCCCGCGCCCTGCCCTGCCCTGCCCGCTGCAGCCGCGGGGCCGCTCCCCCCGGGCCTGATCCGCCCGCCCCTGGCACCAGCTGCGCAATGAGGCTCGTCCTTCCCCGGCCTGATGCAGGCTGAGCTCGGGTGCGCTTCACCCTCCCCTCCTCCCACAGCCCTGCGGAGCTGTGTGCTTGTGCGAACCGGCCCGGTCTCTGCCCTCAGCGCCGCAAGCCCGAGCCTGCTGTCTGCGGCTCGCAAGGCTGCTCCTGCTCACACAGCCCGGCTGGCTGGGAGGCTGCGGGGGCCCAGGGGAACTGCAGGCCCCAGCCCTGGGGGCCCGCAGAGAGAAGTGCGGGGGTGGGGGGAATATTTGGGGCCCAGTCCCTCTACTGCTTGTGACAGGAGGAGGGTTCTCAGCCTCCTGGACTGAACCCTTCCCTGGCCGGGTGCATTAGTCTTGACGGGCCTCCAGATTCCATTGCTGGCTGTGTCACCGGGTCACTGCCCTGGATCCCTGATTTAGTTGGGGATTGGTCCTGCTTTGAGCCGGGGTTGGACTAGATGCCTCCTGAGGTCCCTTCCAACCCTGATATTCTATCATTCTATCTTCCCTGACCCTAAAGTCAATCCAGAGCCTGGGACCTTGGGCATGTCACTTACCCACCCCATCCTGGTTCCCCACCTTATGCAGCCCTTGCTCAGCAAGGGGCACTTGGAGATCTGGGTCCTGTGCCAGCAGCAGGGCCTTGATGAGAAGGAACCAAATTCCCCCAGCAGGCCCAAAGCAGGAAGGGGGATGTTAGTTACCAAATGAAATGCATCTCTCAAAGCAAGTCCTGACATTTCCTAATGTTCCAAAGGTGTAGATTTGTTTCCTACAGGGGATGCTGGTAGTACCACCTACTGCTCAGGTTGTCTGACACCTCCCATTGTAAGCCCCTTTTTTCAATTACTGATACTTTTGCCAAACTTTAAGCCTTCTGGCTGAAACTGTCCATGCCGCACACGTCTGAGGCTGAATATTTTTGGAGAGTTTCAACAAAAATGACTGACATGTTTCTGCACAGGAGATTAGGGACAAAGCCTTTTTTTTTTTGGAGACTGTCAAGGCTGATTCCCCACTCTGGCACTTCGCATGCAGAAGGTGGGGGCCCGCAAAAATTGTAAAAATTAATACTGGCCACTCCAGGTTTGTATTAAACATCTTCTCTCTGACCTTGGATGGGTAGGTGCTGCTGTGATGTTGCACTCTATATGATTTTATGAAAATATGCTAATGAGTATGAATATAATGTAACTGGAATATGCTTCACGCAAAAGGTCTCTTGTAAGGTATCATTACAAAGCTTATAATCTACTGAGTGTGGTCATCCTATTTGTATAAATGTATCACTCTTGTATCTGAAACTAGAAATATGAACTATAACTCTGAGGGCCTATTGTAATAATGCAAAATATGGGCCATTAATGGTGGTTTGGAATCTTAATGGCTCCCATTAACCAGGACAATTACCTGTAGATGGCTCTGTTTTATTTGTAAGTCTTCCTGTATACCTGTGGGCTGGCAAGGGAGTAATGAAGTCTTACAGTGACATGTGATCATGTCACCTGAACTGGAATCCATCTTTAACCTGGTGCTTTTCCATGGAGAAGGAGGGGTGGGAACTCAGAGGGACAAAGGATTCCCGCCTTATGCAAAAGATATATAAATGGGTGGAACAGAACAAAGGGGGAGCCCTCATGAGAAATCCCCTAGCTACCACCTGAGCTGAAACAAGGGCTGAACCGGGGAAAGGATTGTGCCCAGTCTAGGACGGTGTCCAGTCTGTGAAAGAAACTTATTGAAACATCTCTGAGGGTGAGATTTTATCTGTATTCAGTTTTATTACTGTACTAGACTTAGACTTGTGTGTTTTATTTTATTTTGCTTGGTAATTCACTTTGTTCTGTCTGCTATTATTTGGAACCACTTAAATCCTACTTTCTGTATTTAATAAAATCATGTTTTACTTATTAATTAACCCAGAGTATATATTAAAACCGGGGGTGGGGGTGGGGCAAACAGCTGTGCATACCTCTCTATTTATGAGTTTACCCTGTATAAGCTTTATACAGGATAAAATTGATTTATTTGGGGTTTGGATCCCATTGGTAGTTGGACATCTGAGTGTTAAGGACAGGAACGCTTCTTAAGTTGCTTTCAGTTACATCTGCAGCTTTGGGGCACGTGGTTCAGACCATGGATCTGTCTTGGAGAAAACAGGCATGTCTGGCTCAGGAAGACAGGGTTCTGGAGTCCCAAGCTGGTAGGGAAAGCAGGGGCAGAAGTAGTCTTGGCACATCAGTTAGCAGCCCCAAGGGGGTTTCTGTGATCCAACCCATCACGGCTGCCACCACTCAAATGCAAAAAACCCCTTGGGACCCAGGAAGGCGCACTTGGGAATTCCTCCCTGTGGGGTACCCTCAAGCTCTTTCACCACCACCCCCTTCAAGGGAAGAGCTGAGGAAGAAAACAAAGGAAATCAGCTGTTGCCCCAGCTAATTAAATAACAAATGGACACAAAAATCCAATGTTCTTTAAAAAGGTAAATTTTATTAAAAACAAAAAGAAAGAAAATACATCTGGAACTTAGGCTATTGCTAGATTTAAAAAGATCAAATATAATAATTAAGCATCAAGAATGGTTTTCTTGAAGTCCAACTTAATGGTTACAAGCAAAACAAAAGCATTTGTGGGTTAGCACAGAGAAGTCCACAAACCATAAAGAAATAAAAGAGATAAACCTAATCGTGTCTTCCTAGACATTTCCTGATCTACTTACGTATCTGGGGTTTTAAATAAGTAGTTTCTAGGTATGATTTGATAGTTTTTCCTACCTGGCTTAAAGCTTCTTACAGCATAGTCCTAGCCCAGTCTCTGCTCTGTCACCTCTCTCCAGAGAACAACAGACAGACAAAGGGAAAGTTTTTTTTCCCCAATTTTAAAAAGTTCTACCCCTCCCATTGGTTTTTATGGCCGTGTGCCCACTCCCTTCCTTTTACCTATGGACTTTAACCTTTTACAGGTCAAGCAAGTAGAGAATAGCTACTAACAGGGATTTTGTGGCCACTGGCTGGCAGGGTGTCCATAAAAAGGAGCTACTCCCCCTCCCCACTTCATTTATCACAGAGGCATTCCAGTGCCCATATGCTTTGGAGCAGGGACAGGAAATTGGTAGGAGGGTTGCCCTGGTATTAGGGATCTGCCATTTGCAGTTCCTGTAAAATCTCTCCAAGTTTGGCCAGTTATGAGCCTTTGGATAAACTGCAGTTTGCACAACCTATTAGAGTTGAACAGCTAAATTCTCTGAAGATGGCATCTGCACTCCAGCCCCTCATGGCTCCTCCATATGACTGGACTGCACATGCACCGTCCCCTGCAGGGACTGAGCATGGGGCTGCAACCTCCAGGGGCTGAGCTGGACTCTCCCTGCAATTGCTGCTCCTTCTAGCTGTAGTGCCAGATCTGTGAGCAGGGAGGCTGTGCCAGCTGTGCGCTCAGTGTTCCCCCTGCTGGCACCCAGGCAGCATGGAGGAGGGCACAGTCTGAATGCAGAGGGCTCAGGCATTAGGGAGGAGAGTGGAGGCCAAGGGGACACAGGTGCTGGAATTAGTGGTACTGTTGCACCCTCTGGCTTAAAGTAGTTTCCATCATATACAGGGTTTACAGTTTGGTTCAGCACCTGTGAATGGGAAGGGGGATTAGAGGAGCCTGAGAGTTGGGAGAAGCATAGGGAGAGGGGGAAACAGTAGCCAGAAAGTGGGAAGTGGTAGAAGACAGGAGCTGGGGGCAGAGAAGCTGGATAGGAGTAGAGGCAGGGCAGGCATCTGGGGTAGAGAAGTATGGATGGGAGGGAGGACAGGAGCAGATGGGGGCAAGAGAGGGACACAGACAGGCTTGGTGCAGGGACTGGGGCAGAAGTCTCTCATCATGAGAGCACACTCCCTCTAGAACCTGGAATTGAACCCAGGAGACCCGAGTCTCTCCAGTCCTCTGCTGTCAGCAGATGTCTGTAAAACCTACTAAAGAGTGTGTCTTGTCCCCCTCTGATGCATGGTCCACATACTCAGCCTGCTATTACTGTTGGTTACTCTACTAGCTCAAGTAGCAGAGGTCTGTGCCAAGGAGGAAAAAGGCCAAACCCTGCAGCTGACCCAAGCTGGGGATCAATATGCTTTCACATGCTGCAAATTACATCATTAAAGTTGCAAAGTCAAGCCCTGGAAAATTGGGAGGTGCTAAAATTAAGGCTTCCCGGGCATCCTTAATTTGGATCTTTTATGGATAGACATTCTGCTCCAGTCATTAATTACACAATCACAGTATTTTTCCCCACAGGACTCGGTCTCATTCAGCATGGCTGGGTAGGAAAGGAGGCTGTCGTGTGTAGGATCCCTGCTTCATTTAGTGTAGAAGTTGGAAGCTGTGCAGTGACTAAGGGAGGGTATTGCAGGCAGAGACAGGAGGGTCACATGGTTAAAGCATTGCCTTGTGAACTGGAGTCTAGCCCTGCCTCTGGCACAGAGTTCCCAGTTGGTGCTGGGCAAGTCACTTAACCCAGACTTTGTACAGGTGATTACTGACTCTGTTCCTCATTTCCTTGGTGCCCAATATGAGACACCAGTTGTGCAGTGCACCCCTGATGCCTGCTGAGTCAATGGGAGCTGTGTTTTGAGCATATCACACACTAAATTCTCTGGGGGAAAAACCCAGGCTGTAGGTGTCTCAAGTTAGGCACCCAAAATTCACATTCATACACACACACCCCCTTCTACCTGCTCTGTGGCTCAGTTCCCCCTGTGCAAACTGTGGCTAACCCCACCTCAGTTCACGGGGTGATGTGAAGATAAGTTCATTCATATTTGTGAAGCATTCAGGCACTGTGATGAGAGCACCACAGAAACACCCAGAAGGCAATTAAGAGTTGTTTAGGCAGTAAAGGGTTTGGAAAAATAGGTGGTAAATAAGGGCTGGGGCCACACACTGAATGAGGAGGATAAAAAGGAAGAGCAACCCCTGCTGAATGAGGCAGGGGGCCTGTGGAAAGAGCACGTCATCATGGAATTAAAACCGGTATTGTGATACATATGTAAAAGGGGGCTGAATTTTGCAACTGTAACATAGGGGGCCTTTTGACACATGCACACGCACACATACAGCTTGATGTCCTATGCCACCACAGATTGTACTGCATTTGTGAATGAATCTGCTCCCTCTGTCTATTCAAAGTCATGCCTGGTCACTTCAGTGTCCAAAATGAGCTATTCCTACCTGTCCCATATGTTTCTGTCAGCCCACAGAGCCAACACTGCTCTGTGAGAGGCAGCTGGATTATAGATTCATAGATATTAAGGTCAGAAGGGACCATTATGATCTAGGCCAACCTCCTGCACAACTCAGGCCACAGAATCTCACCCACCCACTCCTGCGATAAACCTCTCACCTATGTCTGAGCTATTGAAGTCCTCAAATTGTGGTTTAAAGACTTCAAGCAGCAGAGAATCCTCCAGCAAGTTACCCGTGCCCCATGCTACAGAGGAAGGTGAAAAACCTCCAGGACCTCTTCCAATCTGCCCTGGAGGAAAATTCCTTCCCAACCCCAAATATGGTGATCAGCTGAACCCTGAGCATATGGGCAAGATTCACCAGCCAGATTATCCCCAGGTTTGTGCATCAACACGTCTGTTATCCAGGGCCTCAATCTAGATGTTCCCCTGGGCAGACTACTGAACCCAAAGGCCTAAATTTTTGATTGCCTGGCTCCCATACAGATCCCACCCTCATTTACCAGTGTGGAACCCCCTGCTGCACAGAGGGAGCTAAGAATTTAATTCCGCTCACAGAGTTATTGCTACTGGTGGTGATGCACCAGGCAGACATAATCCAGCTCTGCTTGCAGAGCACAGGGGGCATTTGCAGAGCTGGTAGTTCACAAAACCATCCTTTTACTTGTATAAGGGTGACCAGAGGGCAAGTGTGAAAAATCAGGACGTGGGTGGGGGTTTATAGGTGCCTATATAAGAAAAAGCCCCCCAAATCAGGACTGTCCCTATAAATTTGGGACATCTGGTCACCCTAACTTGTATGCTGAGCACATTTGATCTGCAGCCACAGAGCCTGATAGAAGCATTTCTAGTCACTTTACAAAGCACTTTGATTGGAAGGTGAGTCATCCTAGCTCTAGTCTCCCCTGTACCCCAGGCTGTAGTGAGGTGGGGACAGCGCCTTCAGAATCAGCAATTCCCCAGGCCTTGTTTTTCAAAGCCTGGCCAGTTATTTCTTCCACTAACAGGTGCCAGAACAGCAGGAACTAGCGTTTGAACCAAGCTGTGCCTAACTCTCAGCAAATGAGAACAGGATGGGAAGTCGGATTTGCTGGGGTGATGGCCTAGGGATCATGTATTGGGGGAAGACGGGAAACGAGATCCCCATTTTCTTTCCAACAGGGCTCCAAGAAGACAGCACTGATTGTGCTAGCTCCAACACCAGCAGCTCCATCTAAGATACCAGGTGGAACTGAGCCTTGCGAACTTCAGCAAATTGTACCCCAGAAAGGCTTCTGAAGAGACAGTTTGTTAAAAGCAGATCTGGGGGTGCAATAAGGCAGTTGATCCCAGCTGTGTGGAGCTGCCAACCCTGGTGTTTACTAGGAGCTCGGTCCTGCTGTATCCATCAACTGCTCGCCAGGCTGTGGGCTGCTGAGTCAGAAAGGAAATTGAAGAAAATTTGTTTTTGATGTAAGACCCCGGATCAGTAACAGAATAATGCCCTGGGTCTTGAAAGCTGTTGTGTGGGTGGATCCTGTCCAAAAGGAGCAGCTTGTAGGATCACATCCTAAATGCATGCAAGAGAAACTGTTAATTAGAGAGACTTGGATACTACTATGATGGTTATAGAAGGAGGATCTAGATACTGTCTCCAAATGTAGATTGAAATTAGTGAAACCTTTAAGAACCACAAAAATCAGTATTTCTCGGGTTCTTGGGGGTTTTGTTTTAAAGTTGGAAATACAGAAAGAACAGAGAGAAACTGCCATCCCCTCTCCTCCCCTCTCCCAGGTTATTAGCAGCCAACTCTGCAGCACTGAGAAGTTAGGAGTGAAACTGACCCTAAACAAAAGTGAATCTGATGCCATTGTGTTCCATTGTCCAGACAGAGAAAAATGCAAATTGGAAACAGGTAGAAGAAATGGGAAAAATGCAACAGGATTGTTAAAAGTTGCTCACTTTTACCTATCCCACCTCTGGTGAGTCAGAGAGGGGCAGCTGTGCTGACAGCATGTGATTTTTAAATTGAAAAGAACCCTTTCAAAGTTACAAATCTATTCATAGCATCACAAACCTGAGGCCACCCAGAAACTCAGTCCCTGACTGGGGCCGCTGGGCGCTTCACAGTACCAAAATCCCCAGCCTCCCGCCTTGAGTGCTGAGGATCCTACTGCTTTGGTAAAGATAGAATCACCTTTAGATGTTAGCAGTGCATATCTGGTACATAACTGAGCAGTTCTGATCCCAGCCAGTAGGCGGCAGCAGTGCACACACAAGCTGCCAGTTCATTGCGACCAGTGTTTCTTAACGATTGGTCTGTGTACCGGTGCCAATCCCTGAGATCTCCCAGATTCAGCCTAGGAAGGCAACAAGCTGGTCCCTGGTATCAAAAAGGTTGAGAAACACTGCACTAGACCATGGAATAGTCTCCCAGGGCCGTGGTGGGAGCCACATCCCATGGGACATTTACAACTGGATTGGATAAAACCCAGAGGAATATGCTATGGAAAACAACCTACTCTGGCAGGCAGGGGAGGGACTAGAAAGATCCTGTTGGTCTCTAATTGCCATGGTTTGCTAGATGGTTTGGTTCAAGAGAGAAGCACCTTTCTTGGGAGCGCAGATGCATGAGATTTATTGCAGGGAAGGAAGCTGGGCTGGTTCTTAAGAGCTCTTTGTCCAGATGGGACAGACAGCTGTTATAAGGGCTAGCCCCAGAGCACCAAAACAACTCACTAGTTGGCACCCAACTGTTGCCGGGCCTTCCCTTTGGTCATCATCACCTCTTGCTGGTCGCCTCTGCCCTCTTTGGTCCTGCAACAGTATGCCTCTGCCTGGGTCTTCCGTGGCCTTGCCTTCCAGCAAGAGGACTTCAGATTTCTGTTCCCTTCCAGTGTGTCCAAGTCCAGCTGTCATACCAGCTGGCTTCTCCCAGCTGGCCTCTTCAGCATCTCTGCACCCAGTGCCCGCGAGCAAGCCAGCAGTAAAGCCTTGCCAAGCCAAACAGAACTCAGCAGAATCACATTCTTTGCAGAAAGAAAAGGAGACCTTGTGGCACCTCCGAGACTAACAAATATATTTGAGCATAAGCTACAGCTCACTTCATCGGATGCTCATGAAAGCTTATGCTCAAATAAATTTGTTAGTCTCTAAGGTGCCACAAGTCCTCCTTTTCTTTTTGCGGATACAGACTAATGCGGCTACCATTCTGAAACCATTCTTTGCAGAGGACCAGGTCCCAGGGCATCTCCCCAGACTCCTCAACAGACCCCAAAGCTACAAACCAAATTAACCCCCACTCTTCAGTACCTTGCTGATCCTGCAGTCCTCCCCAGGCCTGCCTTCCTGGAACCAGACCACATGTGTCTGGGCCCACCACCAGAGTTAGCGCCAGTGCCCAGGCTCACCTCAACCCCGCTCAAGAGCTCTCCATAGCCAGCTCCTGCCTGCTAGCTTCCACCCTACCCCTCACAGGGATGTGGCAGGGACAGGCTAATACACGAGGGCTAGGCCACCCTGTTCTACAGACTTGGGGTTTGCCTGAGCTCCAATTTCAAAGTGCCCCTGACTGGGTGGTTCTAGTCACAATGGATGTTGACTGAGAGGGCTTCGGGCACCAAGAGACTAGCAGCTCTGAGCATGTTTAGTGCGAGTTTAGCACCCACAGAAGATCCAGGGAAGAACCCCAGGAATGGTCTGAGGCCAAAACAGATGCTGCCCTGAGCAATCTCTGCCTGAGTAGACTTTCTCCTAGGAAGAGATGTCCCCAAGCTGTACTCACCACTGGGGCACCTACACCTGCCTGTGGATTAGCTGTCTGTCTGACTCCCCTTCCTGCCAGTGCTCACTCCTTCTCGGGACTCAGAGAACATAAGGCTAGAAGGGACCACAAGGATCAGCTAGTCCAACCCCCTGCCAAGATGCAGGATTTGTTGTGTCTAACGCAGGGATAGTCAATTGTTTTTTCTCAAGGTCCAAATTTCTTGGTCAAGGTCTAGTCAAGGTCCAGACTCCAGAGAAAATAATTAAGAACACCCAACAGTAATGATAATAACAAATAAATAAAAAGATTTCATGGTCAGTTCAAAAGCTGAATTTTGGTGGTCCAGATTTAGCCCACGGTCTGCCTGTTAGATGGCTATCCAGAATCCTTTTGAAAGATCTCCAGTGAAGGAGTTTCCACAACATCCCTAGGCATCTATTCCACTGTCCTACTGTTCTTACAGGTAGGAAATTTCTCCTGAGATTTAATCGAAGAGCTTGTATACGTTACCTGCTGGATCGATGGGCAGCAATCAATCCAGCGGCAGTCGATTTATTGCCTCTAGTCCAGACATGATAAATTGACCGCCAACCCCTCTCCCGTTGACTCCAGTACTCCACCAGAGCAAGAGGCACAGGTGGAGTTGATGGGAGAGCGTCAGCTGTTGACTTACCGCAGCGAATAGCTCTAAGTACGTCGACTTCAGCTACGTTATTCGCATAGCTGAAGTTGCGTAACTTAGATTGATCCCCCCCCACACAGTTTAAACCAGGCCTAAATCTGCTCTGCTGTAGTTTGCCTCTTGTCCTGCCCTCTGTGGCAGGAGAGAGCAACTTTTCTCCATCTTTTTTACATCAACCTTTCAAATATTTGAAGACCACTATCATGTCTCCCCTTAATGTCCTCTTTTCCAAACTAAACATACCCAGTTCCTTCAGCCTTTGCTCACATGGCTCAAATTTTTCCATCCCTTTGATCATCTTAATTGCTCGCCTCTGAATCCTTTCCAGTTTTGCTACATCCATTCTATACATTGGTGACCAAAATTGGACACAGTCCTCCAGCTACTCAACTGCTTCCTCTTCGTTGCTTGGCCCTTCAGCCAGGTCACTGTAGGTTTCCCCTTCCTGGGAGGTTTGTGTACCACAGTCTCACTGCCATCTCAGGCAGCCTTCCAGTTCACTGCCCCTGAGTAAAGCTACTCCTGTGGCTGGTAGGGAAACCCAGACCCAGCCTCTACCCTGGGTTCCAGCCCAGGGACCCTACAACAAGCAGTCCAGGTCTGCACAGCCTTAATCTTTACTGCTGTATTCCTGGGCTACTTCCTACATTGCCTTCTCCCACCCTGCAAGTGTCTGCAGCCCTCTTCTATGCTCAGCTACCTGGCTTTATACAGGCCCCTCCTGTTCCTCTCCAGCTGAGCTTCATCACTAATTAATCCTTGCTCCCTGGCTCCTCCTACAGGTGCAGCCTCTATGGTTGATTGGTGGCTGGAAGACCGTCTGATTCTGGGGTACTGCACCCAATATCAAGCACAGCCCCAGGACCTACTGTAATTGATACTGCTTCCCCTTTGGACGGCCTGTGGGCTGCCCCAGAACCCGCACCAACCACGCAGGCACCAGGGCACCCCTCCAATCCCCGTCTCTGTTCTCAGCACTGGAGACAGCAGACAAGTTCCCAAGGAGGCGATTGCAAGCCAGCCTATAGCTGTCCTACCCAGTGCCTGCCCCATGGGAGTTCTCCCCGGCCTGCGAAGGGGCTCAGTAGTGTACAAGGACCATAGCAGAGGGAGGAATCCCTGCCCTCAACTTTGAGGGCCAGATCTTCAGCAGATGCTGCTGTGAAAGCGGGCCTGTCTCTGTCATGTTTGCTTGGGCACACTCAAGCTAGCTGCCGCAGTGCTGAGCATGGCTTTGTGGTCAGTATAGCCAAGGACAAGTTGTGTCAGCTGATTGCAGCTGAGCCCTGGCCCCAGCGCTCCCATGCTCAGCTGCACACAGAAGATCGAGAGGGGATGCTCACAGCCCCGGGATACAGTGCAGCATGGACTCCCATTTGGAAGGTTATTTTTGCAGCCACACAAGCTCGATTGTTTTCAAGGACAGCCCCTGCTGCCTAAGTCTGGGGTATGCGAGGTGGGGAAGGGTCCTGCACCCATTCCACGGCACCTTTAATGGGGCTTTTCTAGCTCTAATGTGTATGACTGAAACCAGCTGCTGCTGGAAGTGGCTCTCAGAGTGAGTCTGAGCCATGGCTCCGCTGGGTGTCTGGGGACATGGAGCTGCTGTCTCTCCTTAAGACACAGAGCCAAGGCACTGGCTAGTTGTGGTCAGTGATGATCACATGACACTTTTCCCAAGAGCATGTGAGTTTGCCCTTTGAAGGCTAGTGCTCCGGGGGGCGAGGGCGCTGGTCTGGCAGTCAGGAGACTTTGGATCAATTACTTCCCCTCTCTCCCCTCCCACCATTCACCAGGCCCGACTATTTAGAGTGGAAGCTCTCTGAGGCCGGGACTGTCTCTCACTGCCTGTGGACAGAGCCTAGCACAATGGGGCCCTCACAGCACGGTGCTCATGAAGATCTCTTGGCCCTTTCCACATGAGCATGTCTGTTAGCTCTAGCAGTCAGGCTGAATACTCCCTTGGGGGATGCTATTCTGCCTCCCTCAACTCCCCTGGGAGTTTCCCAGATGTTATTCTTTGCTGCCGCTTCTCAGAGCTGGGTGCAGAGCTGCTGTGTGTCGAGCGCTCTGGAATGGAAATCCTCCCTGAGCTTCTACCTTAGCCAGTGAGCCGCTGGAGTAAGAGGTGACAGCAGCGGATTCTGCCTGGGCCTCCAAGTTTGTATTCAGAAAAGAGGCATTCACTCAACTCTGGAGTCCCTTGCTGGGACAGGTTTCAGCCACGGCCGGCTTCCCACATACTGCTAGTCCATGGTGGAGAATCTCCTGGCCCCGCAGGCTGGGGCCGGGCTCATGTGTAGCCAGGATGCTACTTGCCATCATCAGTGCTGCAGAGCTGGCTACCTCTGATCCCTTTCTGCCACTGGGGCTGGGGGAATCTTCAAGCCTGTGCTGCAATTAATTTTCCTCCGAGCTATATTAAGCTTCAGCAAGAGACTGGCATGACGGGGGGAGGGGAGGGAAGGAAGGAGGGTTGGGGGGGAAGGAGAGGGCAGCTCCAGTATCTTTGACTTTCCTCCCAGGAGAGGAGTCGGCTTGTGCTATTGGCTGGATGGAGGGAGGCGATGAGAGAGAACACAAGAAAAGAATGGGAGGGTGGTGACTGGGAGCAAGGGAAGAGGATGAGATTAATGAAGAAAAGGAAAGAAAAGCAAGGGCAAAGGAGAGACAGCCTAGAAAAGGAAAGAGGAGAAGAAAATGAAAGGAGAGAGAGAGGCAAGCCGAATCAAAGGTGTGGGGAGATTATCCACTCTGCACGTCATGCCACAGCCCTCCACATCGTGTGCAGACAGCCAGAGTCATTGCTGTGGTCGACACCTGGCTGGTCACTCACAGGCCACTCCAGGCCCAGTTTGCAAACACCCCTCTCATGTCCCCATGACTGTGTGTGAAGGACACACGCACGCCAGCCAGCGAGACAGGCACAAAGTGGTTAAAGGCTGAACGCTGCTCTCGGGCAGGCAGTGACGCACATGGACAGGTTTGCAGCTTGTCAGGAGATGGCGGCTGAGGGGATCTGTTTCAGGGGATTTCTTGGCCCAGATCAATGATTCTCCAGGGCAGCAGGGAAGGAGGAAAGGGCTCTGATGGCACCTCTGAGCATGGGGCTGAGGAGGGGCTGGGGATAGTTAATTCTCCTCTGCTCCAGTCCCAGAGAGAGAACAGCCCTTGTTTAAGTGATCCTACTAGCTAGCCTCTCCATGTGTCCATTCTATTGCTCTGATTTATATATCTACTCTGCACACCCATTGAGCTAGAGTTACCCTACTCCTCGCTTTGCTGTGTGTAATCTAGCCACCATCTGCTCTCTCTCACTCAGCCTTTTAATCTCCACAGCTGTAGGAGACCAAGATCACAACAATGGTGCTCCCAGCCTTGCTCCTTCTCCCATCAGTGGGTGCCATTCCTGGGGCTGGCTACCAGGTGGGCATGGTGGGTCTCTCTGCCGATCAGTTGTTCAGGAGGAGTAGCTCCCGCACCGATGGCTCAATGCCTGCACTGACAGCGTTGGTGCTCAGAGACGGGACATGGTGC
This sequence comes from Dermochelys coriacea, assembly GCF_009764565.3. NCBI lineage: Eukaryota > Metazoa > Chordata > Testudines > Dermochelyidae > Dermochelys > Dermochelys coriacea. Next base: position 59,990,808 of record NC_050076.1, read on the forward strand.
TGGGTAGAAACAGGCTGTGACACAGGACAGGGGTTGCAGCCATGGTAGTCAGCCCCAGGGTGAGCGCTCAGCAGTAGGAGCCTGGCAGAAAGCTGGGTTCCCATGGCCAGGTCTGTGTCCATCATCCTGCCACTAGGAATCAGGACAGAACCGTCTGAGCTCCCTCCAGTGCTGTGCCCTGGGCAGGGTTAGCAGAGGGACAAGCCAGGTCTCCTGCCAGGTCAAGGTGCTTCCCCTCCTGCAGGTCACACACAGCCTGAGCCAGGGGCACCCTGGGGGCCTCCGAGCTGTGAGTCAAGTGTCAGGCAGGGCAGTCTGTGGGGACAGGGTTGACATAGGATTCCAGAGATCAGGTACAAGTCACCTCTGCCAGAGGCTCCCAATGCAAGCAGCGTTGTCAATGGGAATTAGGTGCCAAAACACCTTGGGGGATCTGGGGCCCCCTCCCGCCCATAGGAAGTGGGGACAGTTGTTCTGCCAGGGGCTCCATACTCTGGTGCTGTGCCTGGATGGATGACAATGGTCTCCAGCACTCCAGAGGTCATGGCTCTTTCCAGGCAGCATGGAGCTTTCCTTCCTCTCCCTCCCACGACTGGCTCTGACTGTAGGACCCTGCCAGGAGGGAGGGTCCCAAATGGCTGCACTGCAATGAAACAGCCCCGCAGCCCAAGTCCTGTGAGCCTGAATCAGTGGCCCGACCCAGCCGTGGGTGTCTATGCAGACGTACCACCAAGCCCTGGGTGCTATTGCAGGCGGCAGGGCAGTGCTAATTGGGGCCCAGGTGCCCAAAGGAGTTAGACGCCCAAATCCCACTGGAGTTGCTAGCTCCCACGGCCCTGGTAGGAGGAGGCCTGGGCGGGCTGTGCGGAGGTTGCTGCCAGGCGAAAGGGAGGGGAAGCAGGTGTTGGAGGGGGAGCCGGGAACGACAGGCTGGGCCAGGCAGAGGCAGGAGGAAAAGAGACCAGAGATGTGGGGGGAGCGAGCAGAGTTCTGAGGTTTGAACTTGTGGGGCTGAGAGGCTGGTGCCTGGCTCTAGGGTGGGGGTGGGGGAGAGCAGTGTGATCGCACCAGAGGGGCAGGCAGAGGCTTTACAGAAGCCTCAGTTCGCATGGTCTGGAGAGGGATTCTTGCTCCTTCCCTATCGCGACCTGCCTCCTCCGTGCTGAGCCCCCCACCACCACCATGCAGCCAGGATCCACCTCCCAGCTAGCAACACAGCAAGGGCTGGGGAGTTGTGACCTCCAGGCTGAGACCGCCAGAGAAGAGGCTAGAAAGCTGGGCTGTAGCAGGCAGTGGCAGCTGCCAGCCAGGGCGCAGCCCAGAGAGCTTGCACTGTGGGCGGGAGCAGAGAGCGGTGCAGGGGTGCAGCAGCCTCATGGGCAGGCACAACCTCAGGCCACAGGGATGGTGGCGTTGCAGTCAGGGAGGAGGCCGGGGGGAGAAGCAGGGCTGGCCTGGGCAGAGGAGCAGAGGCCTGTGTCCCTATTTGCCAGGGTGGATAAAATCAATCATTTTAAAAAAAAATCAAAAACATTGGATTTTTTTAATTTAAATCAGATTTTTTTGATAAAATGTTTTTTGAGGAAAAAACCTATCTAAAGATAGTTTTAATTAGGATACATTATAGCTGAAAGATATCTCATCATGGAATAGGGATTATAAATTCTAATTCTATAGTAAGAGACAATATAGTCATGTAATGTTTAAGAAAAGTTTGTAAATGAGTTACAATAGTTCATGGATTAGGGAACCAATCTTATGGGGTTCCAGGAGCTTCTGTATAGATTTTTTAGGTTAATCTTTCTATCTACCCAATGGAACTCAGTGCTCAGTCTAGAAGATACCATCAGAGATGCTTAGTTTTGCCATTATCAAACTGTGGATTTGTGTCTCCAGAGATAACATGCTTGTTAACAGCAAAAATGTTTTTAAATAAATAAATAATATATAGAGGTGAGAAATAACAGACCTCAACCCTGTTGTCTCTTTGCAAATTTGTGTACACAGCGTCAATCCCTTACCTCTCTCTAAAAGTGCAAAGTTTCAAAAAGTTCAATGAATAGAAGATTGTTAATTATGAAATTACGAAATTAATAGGCAGCAAGTTTAAAACAAATAAAATAAGTATTTCTTCACACAACGCACAGTCAACCTGTGGAACGCTTCGCCAGAGGATGTTGTGAAGGCCAAGACCATAACAGGGTTCAAAAAAGAACTAGATAAATTCATGGAGGATAGGTCTATCAATGGCTATTAGTCAGGATGGGCAGGGATGGTATCCCTAGCCTCTGTTTGCCAGATGTTGGGAATGAGTGACAGGGGATGGATCACTTGATGATTTCCTGTTCTGTTCATTCCTCTGGGGCACCTGGCACTAGCCATTGTTGGAAGACAGGATAGTGGGCTAGATGGACCTTTGGTCTGACCAAGTAGGGCCATTCTTAAGTTCTTATTCTTATGCTTGGGGGCAGAATAGATCTGGACAAGGAGAAGAAGTCTGGAGATAAATATGAGAAGGAAGGGACAGGCAGTAGAAATAAAAGTGAAACTGTTTGAGCAGCATATTCCAGAAGTCTTGAGGTATTTCTGTATGTAGCCTTCATTGATTTGAGATCTACCATACCATTCTCTCACTAGAAGGGAAAACCTATAATGGCAGCGGGCTATAAAAGAGACCTAGTTTGGGAATATTTTAAATAAAGTTTCTCTACCTGTGCATAAGACAGGCATGCATGCAAAATGCAAACAGTGCAACAAAGAAATGCAAGGCCTTGTTGCCCAAATCAAACAACATCATGAGAAGTGTTACTTCTCAGGAGGAATCTGCATTGAAGATGATGAAAGGAACATGTCTGAACATGCAGGATCTTCAGGTAGGTAACTTTTTTATTTCATACTTCTTTCTGGTGTGAGGATGGTGTGGATTGCACCCTCAGCAAGTTTGCAGATGATACTAAACTTGGAGGAGAGGTAGATACGCTGGAGGGTAGGGATAGGATACAGAGGGCCCTAGACAAATTAGAGGATTGGGCAAAAGGAAATCTGATGAGGTTCAACAAGGACAAGTGCAGAGACCTGCACTTAGGACGGAAGAATCCCATGCACCGCTACAGACTAGGGACCGAATGGCTAGCCAGCAGTTCTGCAGAAAAGGACCTAGGGGTTACAGTGGACGAGAAGCTGGATGTGAGTCAACAGTGTGCCCTTGTTGCCAAGAAGGCCAATGGCATTTTGGGATGTATAAGTAGGGGCATTGCCAACAGATCGAGGGACATGATTGTTCCTCTCTATTCGACATTGGTGAGGCCTCATCTGGAGTACTGTGTCCAGTTTTGGGCCCCACACTACAAGAAGGATGTGGAAAAATTGGAAAGAGTCCAGCGGAGGGCAACAAAAATGATTAGGGGACTGGAACACATGACTTATGAGGAGAGGCTGAGGGAACTGGGATTGTTTAGTCTGTGGAAGAGAAGAATGAGGGGGGATTTGATAGCTGCTTTCAACTACCTGAAAGGGGGCTCCAAAGAGGATGAGGTAGACTGTTCTCAGTGGTAGCAGATGACAGAAGGAGGAGTAATGGTCTCAAGTTGCAGTGGGGGAGGTTTAGGTTGGATATTAGGAAAAACTTTTTCACTAGGAGGGTGGTGAAGCACTGGAATGCGTTACCTAGGGAGGTGGTGGAATCTCCTTCCTTAGAAGTTTTTAAGATCAGGCTTGACAAAGCCCTGGCTGGGATGATTTAGTTGGGGATTGGTCCTGCTTTGAGCAGGGGGCTGGACTGACTAGATGACCTCCTGAGGTCCCTTCCAACCCTGATATTCTATGATTCTATGATTCTTAAGGACTGCCTCTCTTCCTTCTGGACTATCCTTGAATTCTCATGTTTGAGCAAAAAATATAGTTGTTACTCTATGGTACTATCATTTTAGATGCAGTTGTGATACAAAAATAAATAGCTGAAATAGGCAGATCTTCCTTTTACAATTTCACCTTTAAAGTAGTACTGTGTGTTAGTGAATGCAATGAGTAATACTAAATTAGCACTATGGTAATAATAATTATATAACTGCATTGACTTATTTTGTTTAGGAGAATCCATTCTCAACATACAGGATTCTGAAGACTATCCACCTTCAAGATCACCATCATTTTCTATAGTTTCAGAGTTATCTGCCAATGATAGTGTTTCAGTCACATCATGTATAATACAGTATATCACCTGTAGCAAAAAGAAAAAAAATCTCCATCATCCAGAAACAACCATAAATAACAGGTTTCAGAGTAGCAGCCGTGTTAGTCTGTATTCTCAAAAAGAAAAGGAGTACTTGTGGCACCTTAGAGACTAACAAATTTATTAGAGCATAAGCTTTCGTGAGCTACAGCTCACTTCATCGGATGCATTTGGTGGAAAAAACAGAGTAGAGATTTATATACACACACACAGAGAACATGAAACAATGGGTTTATCATACACACTGTAAGGAGAGTGATCACTTAAGATAAGCCATCACCAACAGCAGGGGGGGAAGGAGGAAAACCTTTCATGGTGACAAGCAGGTAGGCTAATTCCAGCAGTTAACAAGAATATCAGAGGAACAGTGGGGGGTGGGGTGGGAGGGAGAAATACCATGGGGAAATAGTTTTACTTTGTGTAATGACTCATCCATTCCCAGTCTCTATTCAAGCCTAAGTTAATTGTATCCAGTTTGCAAATTAATTCCAATTCAGCAGTCTCTCGTTGGAGTCTGTTTTTGAAGCTTTTTTGTTGAAGTATAGCCACTCTTAGGTCTGTGATCGAGTGACCAGAGAGATTGAAGTGTTCTCCAACTGGTTTTTGAATGTTATAATTCTTGACGTCTGATTTGTGTCCATTCATTCTTTTACGTAGAGACTGTCCAGTTTGGCCAATGTACATGGCAGAGGGGCATTGCTGGCACATGATGGCATATATCACATTGGTAGATGCGCAGGTGAAGGAGCCTCTGATAGTGTGGCTGATGTGATTAGGCCCTATGATGGTATCCCCTGAATAGATATGTGGACAGAGTTGGCAACGGGCTTTGTTGCAAGGATAGGTTCCTGGGTTAGTGGTTCTGTTGTGTGGTGTGTGGTTGCTGGTGAGTATTTGCTTCAGATTGGGGGGCTGTCTGTCTACACCAATATTCCACACAAAGATGGACTACAAGCCGTCAGGAACAGTATCCCCGATACTGTCACGGCTAACCTGGTGGCAGAACTTTGTGACTTTGTCCTGACCCATAACTATTTCACATTTGGTGACAATGTATACCTTCAAATCAGCGGCACTGCGATGGGTACCCGCATGGCCCCACAGTATGCCAACATTTTTATGGCTGACTTAGAACAACGCTTCCTCAGCTCTCGTTCCCTAATGCCCCTACTCTACTTGCGCTACATTGATGACATCTTCATCATCTGGACCCATGGAAAAGAAGCTCTTGAGGAATTCCACCATGATTTCAACAATTTCCATCCCACCATCAACCTCAGCCTGGACCAGTCCACACAAGAGATCCACTTCCTGGACACTACGGTGCTAATAAGCGATGGTCACATAAACACCACCCTATATCGGAAACCTACTGACCGCTATTCCTACCTACATGCCTCTAGCTTTCATCCAGATCATACCACTCGATCCATTGTCTACAGCCAAGCGCTACGATATAACCGCATTTGCTCCAACCCCTCAGACAGAGACAAACACCTACAAGATCTCTATCATGCATTCCTACAACTACAGTACCCACCTGCTGAAGTGAAGAAACAGATTGACAGAGCCAGAAGAGTACCCAGAAGTCACCTACTACAGGACAGGCCCAACAAAGAAAACAACAGAACGCCACTAGCCATCACCTTCAGCCCCCAACTAAAACCCCTCCAACGCATCATCAAGGATCTACAACCTATCCTGAAGGACGAGCCATCGCTCTCTCAGATCTTGGGAGATAGACCAGTCCTTGCTTACAGACAGCCCCCCAATCTGAAGCAAATACTCACCAGCAACCACACACCACACAACAGAACCACTAACCCAGGAACCTATCCTTGCAACAAAGCCCGTTGCCAACTCTGTCCACATATCTATTCAGGGGATACCATCATAGGGCCTAATCACATCAGCCACACTATCAGAGGCTCCTTCACCTGCGCATCTACCAATGTGATATATGCCATCATGTGCCAGCAATGCCCCTCTGCCATGTACATTGGCCAAACTGGACAGTCTCTACGTAAAAGAATGAATGGACACAAATCAGACGTCAAGAATTATAACATTCAAAAACCAGTTGGAGAACACTTCAATCTCTCTGGTCACTCGATCACAGACCTAAGAGTGGCTATACTTCAACTAAAAAGCTTCAAAAACAGACTCCAACGAGAGACTGCTGAATTGGAATTAATTTGCAAACTGGATACAATTAACTTAGGCTTGAATAGAGACTGGGAATGGATGAGTCATTACACAAAGTAAAACTATTTCCCCATGGTATTTCTCCCTCCCACCCCACCCCCCACTGTTCCTCTGATATTCTTGTTAACTGCTGGAATTAGCCTACCTGCTTGTCACCATGAAAGGTTTTCCTCCTTCCCCCCCCTGCTGTTGGTGATGGCTTATCTTAAGTGATCACTCTCCTTACAGTGTGTATGATAAACCCATTGTTTCATGTTCTCTGTGTGTGTGTATATAAATCTCTACTCTGTTTTTTCCACCAAATGCATCCGATGAAGTGAGCTGTAGCTCACGAAAGCTTATGCTCTAATAAATTTGTTAGTCTCTAAGGTGCCACAAGTACTCCTTTTCTTTTTAACCATAAATAAATTTGTGATAAGAACCAGCAGATTACAAAAAAGAGGTAATTGATGAAAAAATTGCCTGGTTTTTATGCAACAAACTCTCCTTTCCATATGATTGAGAACTCACACGTCATTAACATGGTCCAGTCATTGAGACCAGGATACAGTCCACCCAACAGAGCAGATGTTGCAGGCAAATTGCTGGATAAAGTGGAGGAAAGAGAAATTGAGCAGTGTGCAAAAGGTCTAGAGGGTAAAATTGTCAACCTGAGGGTTGATGGGTGGAGCAATGTCCACAATGATCCTGTTGTATGTGCTTGTGTGACAACAGAAGAGGGGAATGTCTTCCTTACAGAAACAATTGATGCACCAGGAAATGCACACACAGCAGAATACTTACAAGAAGTAGCAGTAAAAGCTATAACAAACTGTAAAAAACAATTTGAATGTCTAGTGCGCAGCTTGGTCACAGACAATGCTGCAAATGTATCCAAGATGAGAAGAAATTTAGAGGAGAGTGAAGAGAGTCCCAAGCTAATAACATACAGTTGCAGTGCTCATTTGATGCACCTCCTAGCCAAAGACTTCAGTGTTCCAGAAATAAAGGCTAATGTTGAAATTCCAAACAATTCCAAAGTACTTCAGTAACAACCACTTGCAGCAGATGCTCTGAAAAAAGTGGGAGGAAATGAATTATGGACGTACCCCAGGTCACCTCATGAGTCAGAGCTGGGACTGGACCCCAGGAGTCTTGCAGGCTAATGACACTCTAGCACTAGCCCCAGGCAAAGCATCGTGCAGCTCAGCAGCAGCACCAGATGCAGCCAGCACAGCGCGGAGGCAGGGCAGAGGCGGCCAGCATGGGACCGTCGGGGATCAGCCAGTCACTGCTCTGTCAGCGAGTACCTGTCACTTGAGCAGGCTGGATTTCTGGCCCCAAAGGCCTGGGTAGCAGGCTCTGCCCAGCTGCACAGTGCCTGGTGTTTCTGCAGCTGGAATGACTGGACAGAGTGTGTTTCACTGCCCTCAAGTGGTGAGAGGTGGTATTGCAGTGATCTCACTTGCAAGGGCTTCACTGAGCTCCTGAGGGTGGGCAGCAGTTTGTGGTCAGGCCTGGGGCTCCTCTGTGGCCGGCGTGGCACCAAGCAGTCTGTCGGCACTCAATAAAGCCATGCAATTATCAGTGATGCTAACAAGGGGCAATCAGTGCTCCTTGAATCCACCCTCCTCCCAGGGTAGAACACTGAGTTAGAAAGTCCATCCCTGAAGAAAGAGGCTTTCCTAGGAATGGGAGTGGCCGTGTGGTCTGCTCAGGGGCTGGGCATCAGGATCTCCAGTGGATTTGTCCTGCCAGTCTCCTTGAGCCAGTAGCTCCAAGTATATCAGGTTAACAGCACTAACCTGCCTTCCCTGGGATTTGTGCAGCTGCTTAGCTAGGGTTGGTAAAGTCCTCTGACCCCAGCTCTGCTGCAGGGTGACCCTGGGACGGTTGGTGCTGCCTGTTTCCCTTTATCAGTTGCATCTATTTAGACCATAGCTCTTGGGGGCAAGGCCTGGCTTGTGTGTGCAGCATTCAGAACAATGGGCACTGAGCATGGCTGGACCCCTACATACTACTAGAATACAAAGAATAAAGAATTGTCATCAGAGTCCAAAACCAGAGGGGCCTGTAGTGAGCACAGGCCAGAGAACGGCCCTGGGTTGGTTCCAGTTTGAATTACAGCAGATCTTTTAGAAATTCTTCCAATCTTGATTGCACCACCACAACCTCTAGTAAATTGCTCCAATGGCTAATTACTCTCACTGTTAGAAATGTACACCTTATTTCCAGTCTGAAATTGTCTAACAGCAACTTCCAGCTATTGCATCATGTTAGACCTTCCTCTACTAGACTGAAGAGGCCTCTATTATCAAATTTCTGTTCCCCATTGTGACCTGGGATGCCCAGGGCAGCCCTCACTAGAAATGCCAAGATCTGGGCAGACTGCAAAAGGGAGAGCAGGTACTCCCCAGACTGGTGGGTAACACTGAAGTTAAACTCCCCAATCAGTCACAGACTGTGTTTCCGATCCCCGCACTGGTTATCAAGAAGCAAAAAGAAATCACACAGCGCCCTTATTGCATTCCAGTTCTCTGGCTCCCAATCAGCACCTAGGTCCAGTACCATGAGAAGTTATTTTAAAACTCTGCTCAAGTATACAAAATGTTCTTCCGACACCAAAGGATCAGCCACATTATCAGGTCAGTATAGGTTTGGATCTTACCCAAAATACCACACTGCCAGTCCATCCTGTAGTATCTAAAACTAAAGGTTTATTATAAAGAAAGAAGAAAAAACAAGAAGAGAGTTGTTAAATGATAAAGCAGTCACATACATACAAAGATTCAAAGTCCATGAGGTTCCTAGCAGTATTGATGATTTTGCTGGCTTGAAAGTTCATCTGGAATACATCAACAGCTTGGATGGGTCATTCAGTCCTTTGTTCAGAGCTTCGTTTGTAGCAAGGTTCCTCCAGAGGCAAGAAGCAGGAATGAAGACAAAATGGAAAAGATGCAGCTGCCTTTTATAGTCTTTTGCCATGCGGCCTGCGCTTCCTTTGTTCCAGACACAAGCTGCCCAGCACATAGCCTGGAAGCCTGAGAGTTCTGTCCATAGGCATGTCCCTGCATGCCTTGCTGAGTCATAAGATGTATTCCTTGCCTTCTCTCAATGGGTCAATTGTAGAGCTGATGTCCCTTGATGGGCCATCAGGCAGGCTAGGCACTGCTAATACCAATCTGTCTCAGAGTGTCACCCAGATGCACATCACAAGTTTGGAACTACTGACATACCATACATATAATTTACAATACAAAGGTGATACAAACACGTTAATGAGATTATCATACCTGGCAAATTATAACATTTTTTGCAGATACCTTACACGGCATATCTGGCACAACACATTGCCATTTTAAAATATTGGTATTCATAATATCCTAAAGTGTTCCCCAGATTCCATACAGCATCACACCCATATAGGTACGTATAGACTGTAATCAAGCCTTGTCTTCTCTATGCAGACTGAGCTCCTTATGTCTATCACTGTAAGGCAGATTTTTTAATCCTTTAATCATTCTCATGGATCTTCTCTGATCCCTCTCCAACTGATCAACACCTTTCTTGAACTGTGGACACTAGAACTGGACACACAATTCCAAAAGCGCCAGTGCCAAGACCGGGAGGTGTATACTTTGGTTGAGATGGAAAGAGGAAGCCATCTTGGGCAGAAACTTGGGGTATAGATGTCCTTTGTCCTTACGGAAGATGATAAATGGGGTGTCTGCCATTATGGCCACCAGTTCACAGACACAGTGTGCGGAGGTGATGGATCGAAAGGGTGCTTGGTGAGGGCAGAGAGGACCAAAGTGAGATCCCAAGGCAGGGTGGGCCTTTGTACAGGGAGAAAAACATTGAGAAGGCCTTGCAGGATTTGGGAGGTGGTCGGGTGAGGAAAGACAGAGAAGCCGTCCATGGGAGGGAGGAAGGCACTGAGCGCAGCTAGGTGAACATGGACAGGGGCGTGCACTAGGCCCAATTGGCAGAGATGGAGGAGGTAATCCAGGAGAGTAGGAATGGAGACAGAGTCTGTTGAGATGTGACGGTGGCATGCCCAGGCAGTGAAGCGGCAAAAGACGTGAGAGTGGCTTGGCACCTGCTGTTAATGAGGATGCTGTGGACGGGCGCAGAGGAGGCCTGGTCTACACGTGATCCCCAACCAAATAGTAGGCTGTGAGGTGAAGAGGACATGGGATTGGGGTGTCGCAGTTGGCCGTAGTCTTGTGTCAGGAGATCCAGGATGGTGGGGAGGGGATTGGGGGGTGAGCAGAGAGGAGGAGAAGATCGGTGTACCGGTATTGGTGAGGCCAGGAGGGAGCTATGGGATTACTGTTGCCTGATCCCTGCATAACTTGCGTAGGACCTCGGGGAGAAGTGGCGGGAAGGCGTAAAGAAGATCTGAAGTCCAGGGAATGAGAAGGGCGTTGCCCTGAGAGCCTGGGTCCAGGCCCCCTCAGGAGTAGAACAGTCAAAGCTTGCAGTTTATTGGTGTTGCACAGAGATCCCAGCGTGGCGTGCCACACCCACAAAAGAGGGACTGGGGCATGGGGTGGTGGAGCTCACATGCATGGTTTGTGGGGAAGGATTGACTCAGTCTGTCTGCCTAGGAGGTGCACCACATATACGGTGATCTCATGTCAGAGGCACCAATTCCAAAGTTGTCCGTACAAAGAGCAGGGGACCTAGCACTGCCTTGCTTGTTGATGTCTATGACCGTTATCATGTTGTCTGGCAGTATTTGAACGTGGGGGGAGTGGAGGGAAGCTTGACAGGCAAGGCGGCTTGCCCGGAGCTCTAGGATGTTGATGTGCATCCATGCTTCTCATGGTGACAAAAGGCCTTGTGCCATGTGGTCCCAAGACGGGTGCCCCAGCCCACAAAGAAAGCATCTGTGGTAAGGGTGGGGGTGTACCACCAGGCAAAGGAAGCTAACACACAAGCAGGGAGGATGAGTGGTTTGTTTAGTCGGTCTGACTGCGGATCATAGACAGTGCAGAGCTAGTGTTGAAGGCAAGACATATGGAGGTGGGCATATGGCATAACAGCAGTGCAGGCCGCCATGTGGCCAAGGAGGGAGAGGACTGAGGGACGCGTGTGCTGGACGGCACTGGAGCGTCGCAAAGGCGGCGAAGCTGTCCTTGGGGAGAAAGGCCTGGGCTGCAAGAGAGTCCAGGTGTGCCCCTATAACAGTAAGCATGTGGGTGGGGACAAGGATCAACTTTTCCTCACTGATGTAAATGCTCAAACTGTGGAGTAGGGAGCATGGAGTCCATACGGTGGCCAGGAGGCGGGAGCAATAGGGTGCCACGAGAAGCCAGTCATCCAGTAAGGGAAAGGGTATGGCCCAGTCGGCACATGTGGGCCACCATAACCATGAAGACCTTCATGAAGACGTGAGGGGGGGATCCATTCCGAAGGGAAGAACACAGAACTGATAATGGGCACTGCCCACTATGAAGTGAAGGAATTTGCGATGAATGGGGTGGATGTCTATGTGAAAGTATGCATCTTTCATCTTGAGAGCTGTGAATCCAGATACATGGGGACGGGACGAGATGAAGAAGGGGAGGGTGGCCATCCGGAAACTTGTTCAGAGAGCGGAGCGGAGGTCCAGGATGGAGCGAAGACCACCCCCTTTCTTTGGAATGAGGAAATCAGGGGAATAGAGGCCACAGCCATGGTAACGTCATGCAGCAGGTTCTATGGCACCTTTGTGGAGGAGTGTGGTGGAGAAGATAGTATTGGGAAGGGTTCAGAGGGTGGCCCTTGGGTGAGTGGCGAGGAGGGAAGGAAAAAAATGTAATAAGGTACCCTGAGGGATGATGTCCAGCACCCAATGGTCGGAGGTGATTCTGCCCCAGTTGTGGGCAAGACGACCCCCAAAGACAACTCGTGGCATAACTGGAAAGGCCAAGGAGAGTTTGCGGGTCTCAAGGGAAGAGTCAAAATGGTTGTTTGGGTGGTCAGTCAGAGGGGGAGGCAGCAGAGGTGGCAGAAGAGGACTGTCGGGGTCGCTGGGAGTGAGGGCGGTGGCGAGGTGGGTCAGGTGGTCGCTGGGCGTTCAGTTGGTAAGTGGTCAGAGGGCAGAAGGATAGCTGTTGCTGTCGGCAGGTGGGGGCTGCAGTATAGATGCCCAGGGAACAGAGGGTAGCTCAGGAGTCCTTGAGGGAGTGAAGGGACTAGTCCGTTTTGTCACTGAATAATTTCTTATTATCGAAAGGGAGGGCGTCAAGGGTCGTCTGGATCTCTTTGGGGCAGCTGCTAGACTGGAGCCAAGAGTTGTGGCAGAGGCCAAGCAGCAAGATGCAATGTCTGCTGCTTCAACCGCATCCTGGAGCGCAACCTTGGCTACAAATTTTCCCCACGTCTAGCAGGCGTTGGAACTCCTGCTGTTGGTCTGGTGAAAGAGAGTCTTGGGAGTCTGCCAGCTTGGAATAGGACAGGAAGTTGTATTTGGCAAGAATAACCTGGTATCTGGCAATGTGGAACTGTAACCCTGCTGATGAAGAAATCTTGTGACCCATCAAGTCTAGTTTCTTGATTGCACGGTCGGGGGGGGGGGGTAGATTTCAAATGTTGCTGAGGGACACGTTCGGTGGTGGCATTGACCACTGGGGAATTAGGTGATGGGTGGGTAAAAAGAAAGTTGGTGCCCTTTGAGGGAATGAATTAGCGTCGTTCTGCCCTTTTTGGTGTAAGGGGAGCAGAATGCTGGTGTGTGCCACACCATCTGGGCCAGTTGTATTATGGCAGCATGGGTGGATAAAGCCATACGAGAGGATCCAGGAGGTTGAAGGAACTGGTCCTGGAGACCTGAACATCTTGCACTGGGCCATTGATAGCAGTAGCCATGTGATGGAGCGGGGACTTGTACTGTGCAAGGTCATCTGGTGGTGAGAGGAAAGGTGGCATAAGGGCATAGTCTGGTGATGACAAAGTGCCTATTGGGGTGGGTGGTTCTGATGGTGCGGCCGGGGCCAGCAGTGCTGATGGAGATGGAGCATCCAGGGGTTCTTCCTGGAGGGTGGCAGTTTGTGCAGCAGATGAGTGGTGCGAGTAATGCATACTGCATGATGGTAGGGGGACCCATGGGGGCCAGTAAAGCCAGGAGTAGGGGTTGCCATGCATTGCCATGCATTGGTGGTGCCGATGGGTACGGAAACATGGGTCAGCTGCAGGACCATAGTCCAGAGGGTAAAACTGGTGTTGAGGGTCCAGCTGTAGGTGGGCCGGGAAAAAGGGCCATGTCCACATGGAAAGACCAGTTAGACTCTGAAGGATCCAGTAAAGGAGGAGCTGTCAGCGCTGGTGGAACTGACGGTGCCAGGTGTCGAGCGGGAGGACAGTCGACGAGCAAGAGGGGCTCGTCTGTCACTGGAGCCAGCAGAGAATGATGGAGGACAAGAGGTTCGTCTGCCAGAGAAGGGAGTCTGGAGCTGGGTGGAGGTCCAGAGCACTGTGGGGTGCTCACAAAGGGCAATGTAAGCTCTGCCAACGATGTGAGAGGCAATAAACAGCCTGGAGTGTGCAGAACCGGATGCATCAAGCATGAGGGTCCTGGTGGAGTCAACAGTGTCGGGAGTGAAGTAGAAGGTCCAGGTGTTGGGGCGCTAGAAGGTGGGGTTGGTGGTGAGCGCCGGTGTTTGGAGAGGTGCCCAGGTACGCTCTCTTTGGGGCCGGAGTTGAAGCTGAACCTTCTGCTGTGACACATGACTTCTCACCTAACTATCACGGCCCGGGGAGGGAAGACTGTGTTTTGAGGCAGTCCCCACTGGGGAGCTGCCTTCGTGCCTGTGCTTCTTGTGCCCGGTGGGGCTTAGGTGGATATGACGGTGCCGCTGGTGCCACATTTGAGGGACCCAGTGAGGTGCTCACCACTGGTGACGGGTGCCGCTCCAGTGGTTCCAGTGGAGCCGGGTCTGGTTGTGCACGCGGGTGCATTGTCTCCTCTATTAAAAAATTACAGAGGTGAAGTTCACAACCTGCTCGGGTCTGTGATGGGAATGAGCAGCAGATGGAACAGCAGGAAACTATATGGGCTTTACCCAGGCAATACAGGCAATGGGTGTACTCATCACTCACTGAGAAGGAGCAAGGGCACAAGGCACAATTTTTGAAGCCAGCTTGACAGGGCATAGTCCCTGGGCCGGAAGGGAGGAGAAGTCCCCAAGAGGGGGAGTCCAAGGAGAGAACCTAACTACAGTGAATAATGGACAACTAATTAATTAGATAAGAAAACTATATACTATGAAAGGTTTGATTGCAGTACTCTTAGATTGCTAAGAACACCAAGGAACAGGGGTTCTGACTCCGGCCATGCAGCGGTAAGAGGGAACTGGAGCGGCATCGACCCATGCAACGTCTTAAAGCCTCAGACATGCCACGTCGCTGATGCACGATGCACACATGGGTCATCTATGAACAGTTCCATCTCCAGCACGTGGAGCACATGCACACCTGCGTTTGGAATCCACGTAGGGACCAGCACTCAAAGAAGAATAATTTTTCATGGTGGTTGTTTTTAATTATACTATTCACAATGAATTATTAATTGACTCCCATATCAGCCATTCTATCATTTCACCTGGGATCAATGTCAGGTTGACAGATCTATTCTTACTTATTCATCCTGTTTACTCTTTTTAAATAATGGCACAACATTAACTTTCTTGTAGTCCTTGGGAATGACCCTGGTGTTCAAAGACACCTTGAAAATAAACATTAATGAGTCTAAGAGCTCCTCAGCCAGCTTTTTGAAAGTTCTTGGAGGCAAGTTATCTAGAGCTGCTGATTTAAAAATGTCTAACTTAGTGGCTGCTAGTTAACATCCACCTGAGTTACACTCTATATGGAAAGTATTTAATCATCATTATATTATATAGTAATACCTCATCCTGCTTTTTTCCCCAAAATAGAAATATTTATCGAACACTTTTGCCTTTTCTGCATTATAATTGACAATTCTACCATTTCCATCTAGCAATGGACCAGTACCATTGCTAGGACTTCCTACTTTAAAAAACTCCTTCTTATTGTCCTTAAGTCTGTTGGCCATAGAGTTTTCCTTGTGTCCTTTTGCTTCCCTTATCAATTCTCTACAACACTGAACTTCCAATTTCTATTCATTTTCATCAACTTCCCCTTTTACTATTTGTTACATATCAGGGAGGTGGATGAAGTGGAGAGGGGTAGTTACAGCTGCTTCCATTTCCTTTCTAAACCAGGTTGATTGTTTTTAGCCTTTCTTCTTGATTCTGAGAGTGTGGCTTTTGGGTCACTTAATTAAAATATTCTTAAACAGTCTCTCATTATCATTTGCATTTTTCTGTATAAATATGTCCTCCCAGCTGATCATTGTTTTCAGCTTTGTAAAATTGGCCTTTTGAAGCACTGAAAACACCATCACACTTGACCCCCTTCTTTTCTGTCTCAGCAGGGAAACTGAGGAGGACTGAATGGGTCATTGAATTAGCTCCCTTCCTATGAGTAGAGGGGGGCTCCCTCCAGGGCAGGGATGAGGCATTGGTGGGAGCTGTGCTAGGATGCTTGCTCTGCCACTGCTAGTGTTCTTGTGGCACAATCTAGCTCCCATTGTGGAAGCTAGTTTCAATGGGGCAGGCTCAGGACCTAACAGATCTGTGGCTAGACTGAAGCTGCCCTTCAGCAAGGGGACAGGGGAGTAGGGGAGACTTGTGCCGGTTGTTAAAAGTCTCTTGATCAAGATTTATGGCAACATTCCCTAGTTAAACCTCCACAAATGTATTTTTAACCATCAAATAGCTCAGAGTCTTAATATATCGGTGTACCCACAGCCTGTGCTGCAGGCCTGGCAGCGTGAGTGGGATCAGTTACTATTCACAGAGGTGGCAAGGCTGTGAATGTTGCTGGCAAATTCATAACCTGTGAACCCTCTCCCCTGACGGCAAGGACCCAGTTACCCCTGGCATGGAAAATCTGGGACTTTGCAAAGTTCCCAATAGCCCGCATCTGCCTGACTCCCCTGCAGGAAGGAACAAGGAGAGGAGGCTCCAGTGCAGGGCTGGGGGGTGGTCCAGTATCTAGCCATCGCACTGCCACTGCCTCCCAGGGGAATATTGGGTGAGCCATTGTCCTGTGCCTCAGTTTCCCCACCGGTAAAATAGAATGGCTGAGGACTACACCCGCTTTCCTGCCTCCCAAATCCAGTCCCTTGCTGTGTGACATCACCACTGGTTGCCATGGCAACAATGGTGATGTCACAGAGAAGGCAGTGGCTTCAGGAGCCAGAGCAGGAGAATTGTTTGCTCCCAACCACCCTAGTGGCTTCTCCTCATGGCCAGCTCCACACAGGTGCTACATGTGGTGCAGCAGGGGAGCAGCTCTGCGCCCACAGGAGCCAGGGCAGGTGCCCTTTAAGGGGCAGGGCCTTTCCCCACCCTCCCTGTGTCCCCTATTAACCCCTTCTGCTCCCACACTCTGCTAAGTGAGAGGCCAGCAGCACCTCTCTTCCCAGAGCTCCTACAGGCAGCTCTCCCAGCCAGCAGGATACAAGTGGGGGATCAGCATGACTTGGGGGCAGCCCTGCCCTGCAACTGCATGGCTGATGAGCAGGAAGCTGGGAAGAGTGAGCCTTGGCACCCCGCACTGCTGACATGGGCTGGGCTTTGCACTGGGAGTGGAAGGCAGATGCTGGCTCTCCATTAGGCCTGCCCTGTGCCCTGAGAGCCGTGGCTTTGTCCAGCCCCTGCTTCTAGGGGGTCTGCACTACTGCTGAGATGGCTGTGTAATGCTGCAACCCTGGGAGGGTCACCAGCAGCAGGGATCAAACCTGCGATCATCAGATCTGACACCATCAGCCTCTGAGCTAAAGCCTGCTGTGCAGGCCAGGAATGCTCAGCAACCTGTGTGTGGCCCAGCCACCACTAGATGGGGGACAGAGCACTGCACAGAGCCTGTGCAGGATACAATCGTAGTGCCTCAAGCTCACCCCCATGTGGTGGGAGTGGGAAGCAGCATGTTGAATCCTACCCCACTGGTTTCAGCAGTGCCCAGCTAGGAGACCTGCCAGGGCATGGCCAAGAGAGATAGAGCCAGCTCCTCCCCCAGTCCCACTGCAGGGCAAAGACCCCATCCAGCACTGAGCCATGTCAGCCCCACAGCCACATCTGAGGCCCGATCAGGGCTGCCCCTGCCCGCAACAGCAATCACACCCAGCCCCACCGAGAGGTGATGGCTCCTCCTCATCAGCCCTGCTAGCCCACTTGGGCAGTGACTCCTCCATCTGGGTCAGTGGCTCTGAGCCCCACTGGGCACAGAGTCTGCCCCTCCCACAGGATCCATGGTTCCCAGCTCGCTGGGCCATTTAGCCTGGGGTGCTGAGTGCCTCTGGCACCTCATTGGTGCTGCAGCCAACATGGGCGGGGCCAGAGATGCTGCCCCCTCAGGCAGCCTTGAGTGCCAGGAGCAGGGGCTAGCCGTAGCCAGAGGCCAGTGCCAACTGCTTCTCCATGGCAAACCACACTGATCTTAGATGGGCCATGGAGGCATTGGGCAGTGTCCCAGCGCTGCAGTGAGGTTGCGGCTCGGGGACTGTGCTCGCTAATGGAGTCCCCAGTGCTTCCAGCCCCAGCACTCCTGTTTAATGGACCATGTGAGCTTCATGGCAGCGCTGAGTCACAGAGGAGCCACGCGGCATGGAGCTGTGCTGGGAGCAGGGCATGGCCAGGCACTCTATAGCACCTGTCAGACTGTCAGGCAGCTCCTCGGGTCCCATCCCAACCCCAGCACAGACAGGCAGATGCTGGATACCTCCATGCTGGCTTGTGGGCCTCCCTCATTGAGATTGGTGCCTTGTCTCAGCTCGGCTCTACAGCACGCTTATGGCCCAGCAGCGCGCTGCCGTGAATCCAGCCACTGACCTCAGCCTTTACACGGTCACTTATTCTGGAGTGGAGGCAGGGGCTCTTTGTTCAGCATAGCATGGGCCTCTGGCCCAGCTCTACGGCCTCACAGCTAGGGCACAGCTGAGTCCCACTGATCTCGCTTGGGCTCGTGTCGAGTGAGACAGCCCGTCTTGTGTTCTACATGACAATGGGCCAGCACTGTGGAGCGGACATCTACTCAGGAGGCATGAGGCTGGGAATTGCTCCTAGCTGTGATGCCCTCCTAGCTGGGGTCTATTCCTAGCTGTGCCACTGGCCTGCTGAGTGACTTTGGGCAAGTCAGCTTGTTGCTTTGTGCCTCAGTTTCCCTATCTGTGAAATGGAGGTTATGCTACTTAACCTCCTTTGTAAAGCACTTTGAGCTGGTGGGAGGAAAGGGAGGGACATGCTATGGGGCTGGTGTTAAGGGCTGTATTTTCACTGCCTCCCCCACCTATGTCTGTCTTCCAGGTGTTCCTATCTTTTGCCTTCCCCTGTCAGTTCACCGCCCTGCTGATGATCTGTGTAGCTCCCTTGCGTAGCCCCGGCCCTGTCTCACACCTTCCTCACAGCGCATTTACTAATATCACATTTGCTTTCAGTAAAAACTCAGTCAAGCTCACAAGGGCCTGGAAATGCCCAGCAACGCCTTTCTCTTTCCTGAGGCTCAGCACCGCCACCCAGTGGCTGGTAGAGCCCACGCGGTGTGAAGCATCTGGCTTGTGTGTGAAATTAACCCCATTCAGAAAGTCAGCAAGAGCTCTCGGGGCATAAGTGGGACCCTGCTCAGGGGTGAAATTCATGCTCTGGATCTGCCTACACTACAGCCACACACTGACCAAAAAAAGAAAAGGAGTACTTGTGGCACCTTAGAGACTAACAAATTTATTTGAGCATAAGCTTTCGTGAGCTACAGCTCACTTCATCGGATGCATTCAGTGGAAAATACAGTGGGGAGATTTATATACACAGAGAACATGAAACAATAGATGTTACCATACACACTGTAACAAGGGTGATGAGGTAAGGTGAGCTATTACCAGGAGGAGAGCTGGGAGGCGGGGGAACCTTTTGTAGTGATAATCAAGGTGGGCCATTTCCAGCAGTTGACAAGAACGTCGGAGGAACAGTGAGGGGGGGGAGAAACTTGGGGAAATAGTTTTAATTTATGTAAGGACCCATCCACTCCCAATCTCTATTCAAGCCTAAGTTAATTGTATACAGTTTGCAAATTAATTCCAATTCAGCAGTCTCTCTTTGGAGTCTGTTTTTGAAGTTTTTTTGTTGAAGTATTGCCACTTTTAGGTCTGTAATCGAGTGACCAGAGATATTGAAGTGTTCTCCAACTGGTTTTTGACTGTTATAATTCTTGACGTCTGATTTGTGTCTATTTATTCTTTTACGTAGAGACTGTCCAGTTTGACCAATGTACGTGGCAGAGGGGCATGCTGGCACATGATGGCATATATCACATTGGTAGATGTGCAGGTGAATGAATCTCTGATATTGTAGCTGATGTGATTAGGCCCTATGATGGTGTCCCCTGAATAGATATGTGGACAGAGTAGGCAACGGGCTTTGTTGAAAGGATAGGTTCCTGGGTTAGTGGTTCTGTTGTGTGGTGTGTGGTTGCTCGTGAGTATTTGCTTCAGGTTGGGGGGCTGTCTGTAAGCAAGGACTGGCCTGTCTCCCAAGATCTGTGAGAGTGATGGGTCATCCTTCAGGATAGGTTGTAGATCCTTGATGATGCATTGGAGAGGTTTTAGTTAGGGGCTGAAGGTGATGGCTAGTGGCGTTCTGTTATTTTCTTTGTTGGGCCTGTCCTGTAGTAGGTGACTTCTGGGTACTCTTCTGGCTCTGTCAGTCTGTTTCTTCACTTTAACAGGTGGGTATTATAGTTGTAAGAATGCTTGATAGAGATCTTGTAGGTGTTTGTCTCTGTCTGAGGGGTTGGAGCAAATGCGGTTGTAACGTAGAGCTTGGCTGTAGACAGTGGATTGTGTGGTGTGATCTGGATGACAGCTGGAGGAATGTAGGTAGGAATAGCGGTCAGTAGGTTTCCAGTATGGGGTGGTGTTTATGTGACCATCGCTTCTTAGCACCTTAGTGTCCAGGAAATGGATCTCTTATGTGGACCGGTCCAAGCTGAGGTGGATGGTGGGAGGGAAATTGTTGAAATCATGGTGGAATTCCTCAAGGGCTTCTTTTCCATGGGTCCAGATGATGAAGATGTCATCAATGTAGTGCAAGTAGAGTAGGGGCATTAGGGGACGAGAGCTGAGGAAGCGTTGCTCTAAGTCAGCCATAAAAATGTTGGCATACTTTGGGGCCATGCGGGTACCCATAGCAATGCCGCTGATTTGAAGGTATACGTTGTCCCCAAATGTGAAATAGTTATGGGTGAGGACAAAGTCACAAAGTTCAGCCACCAGGTTTGCCATGACATTATTGAGGATACTGTTCCTGACGGCTTGTAGTCCATCTTTGTGTGGAATGTTGGTGTAGAGGCTTCTACATCAATAGTGGCCAGGAGAGTGTTTTCAGGAAGATCACCGATAGATTGTAGTTTCCTCAGGAAGTCAGTGGTGGTCATAGCTGGGAGTGCAGGTAGTGTAGGGCCTGAGGAGGAAGTCTACATAGCCGGACAATCCTGCTGTCAGGGTGCCAATGCCTGAGATGATAGGGCATCCAGGATTTCCAGGTTTATGGATCTTGGGTAGCAGATAGAATACCCCAGGTTGGGGTTCCAGGGATGTGTCTGTGCGGATTTGTTCTTGTACTTTTTCAGGGAGTTTCTTGAGCAGATGTTGTAGTTTCTTTTGGTAACCCTCAGTGGGATCAGAGGGTAATGGCTTGTAGAAAGTGGTGTTGGAGAGCTGCCTAGCAGCCTCTTGTTCATATTCTGACCTATTCATGATGACGACAGCACCTCCTTTGTTAGCCTTTTTGATTATGATGTCAGAGTTGTTTCTGAGGCTGTGGATGGCATTGTGTTCTGCACGGCTGAGGTTATGGGGCAAGTGATGCTGCTTTTCCACAGTTTCAGCCTGTGCACATTGGCGGAAGCACTCTATGTAGAAGGCCAGTCTGTTGTTTCAACCTTCAGGAGGAGTCCATCCAGAATCCTTCTTTTTGTAGTCTTGGTAGGAAACTCTCTGTGGGTTAGTATGCTGTTCAGAGGTGTGTTGGAAATATTCCTTGAGTCAGAGGCATCGAAAATAGGATTCTAGGTTACCACAGAGCTGTATCATGTTTGTGGGGGTGGAGGCTGCCAGCTGGCATGGGGTAGGGCCTCCACCTGCAGAACACCCCCGTGGGCACTGTCACACAGACTCTATGGGTCAGGCCGATGATGGACCCATCACACACTGACTGTGGCTGGCTTACATACTTGGGCAGAGGAAGCCATCCCAAGTGTCCAACCCCTACAGCAATTTGAATCCTAGCTGTGGGCCAATGCTGGAGGCTGAAATGAGGGGCTCAAGTGACATCTGCTGCCCGTGGGATACACCAACACTGCTGCAAACAGCCATGCTCGGGGGGGAATTCTGGAAGAACGTGTCCATGCTCTGGTACATTCTGGGGGGAAAGGAGCCCATGCCCAGAAATGCCCACAAGTGGCCCCTTTAGCCAGGCTCAAGAGCCCCTGTGGATTTGTGTGTTGCTGACAGAGGCCCCATTCCAGTTTGTGCCTGCATCGCTGCTGACACTTACCCATCTGCACCAAGACATGCCATGCTGCGCCGAGTGGCAGCTGGCAGATTCTATGGGCACTTGGTTGAGGCAGCCCCACATGAGCATTACTAGGGCACCTGGTTTCAGAGTCCAATCTCTCTCCCTCTGAAAGTGCCATGAGTCTGTCCCTGGGAGCTGGGCCAGGAGCATAGCATGGGACTGCCCTGGGGGGCAGGTTACAATTACACTTGGCCTCCAGCTCACTGACTTCCCTGCTGAGCTACAGCCTGCAGGGAGCCCGGGGTGCCCTGGCTGGAAAGAGAAGTCATTGGGCAGGACTATGGGCCAGCGCCCCCGCTACTATAAATCAACAGCTCTCCACTGGATCACTGGGACAAGCTCCCCAGCTATTGTCAATCAGCACTGCTCCATTGGCCTCAGTTTGTACCATCTAACCCTGTGTAGAGCAAGGCATGATTCCTGCTCCCTCTCCTGGGTGTAGTGTAGACATGGGAGTTCATGCATCTTTATTTCCTGGCCCTTTGGAGGCAGGAAAGTGGGGGTAGAGAGAGCAGAATTTTACCTGGAGAGCTGCTAGGCATCAGAGAGGGACAAGGATGCTAACTTGGCACATAGGGAAGTGCTACCCTGGGTACAACCTAGCTATACCTGGCCAGGCCACTGGGTGGCAGAGTTGAGCTTTGGCTGTGGAGAATGGCAGCATCCTGCAGTTTGGGGGCTGAGCTGGGGCTTTGTGGGAGCAGGGCAGCATCTGAGGGACAGAGGCTGGCAATTCAGGCAGTCAGGAAGCACAGTGCTGGGAGAGGAGCTCAGGGCTGAAGCAGCCACCAGCAGGGGGAGCTGCTGCAGCATCTGCTCACTGAAGGAGGCAGCCCCAGGGTGTGCAGGGTGTTGCTCGCATTGCAGGTGTCCCACAGAGAGGATGCAAACCACCAAATGCATCTGATGAAGTGAGCTGTAGCTCACGAAAGCTTATGCTCTAATAAATTTGTTAGTCTCTAAGGTGCCACAAGTACTCCTTTTCTTTTTGTGAATACAGACTAACACGGCTGCTACTCTGAAACCTGTCATTATGCTCACATTGTTTCTCCCCTGACCCATGTGAGCAGGTCTGCGGGGTAAGGTTTACACAGCCCTGGGGTAGGGCAGGCTGCTGGCTCACGGGAGGCTGCTGCACAAAGCACTAGCATTGGATGTGCCCGTTACCAACCCATTTCGAATGTCCCTGCATTGGGCGTGAGAAGCAAGAGGAAAACCACTGGTTGATGCCAAGAGCATCATCATGGGAGCCTAAGCCTCACCGGGATGGACATCTGGTGCCCCTGGCTGCCCTGGGGAGTGATGGCTGGCTTAGTACAGCTGCGTGGGACCTGATCACT
Organism: Dermochelys coriacea; assembly: GCF_009764565.3. Lineage (NCBI taxonomy): Eukaryota > Metazoa > Chordata > Testudines > Dermochelyidae > Dermochelys > Dermochelys coriacea. Next base: position 60,014,201 of record NC_050076.1, read on the forward strand.
GTTCTCTGCACCGGCTGCAAATGCCAAGCCAGCCACGGCACAAGGGGCATTTCAAATGGAACATGCCCCTGCGTTAGAGGGAGCTGCAACAGGTAAAATGCAGCACATCTGGTGTCGTTAGCTCTGCCTCCTGTGCATGCAAAACTATAGTGTTGTTTATGACGTGTGACAGAGTTGGGAACTGCCTGCAATAGCCTGGCAAAATCTCACTGAAAGAAGTTTCTGTACCATTGTGGCCAAGGTCTGTCTGCCATGGGGGAGAGGGCCCACAGCCCTGCAGGAATTAGGAACAGTGAGAGGGGATTAGGCACATTCACTCAGGCTGTAACCACGGAGGTACCAGCACCTGTCCAGGATCACACCTGCTGGGTCACATGGGATTCTCCAGAGCTTGACAGCCAAAGAAAGGACTTCTGGGTAAATAGCCTGAGTTCAAACTGCCTTGGTGCCTTTGTTTAGATCCAGCAAATGGACAGGCCCCTTTGGCCAGTGGGTCCCCAGTCCTTAGGGAAGGGTTGCAAGGCATGACAGCCCCAGTGGAGCTGGGCGGATGAGCTCTGGTAAGGCTCTTAGCATGTATGTGGGGTTCTCTGGGATGCTTTGTACCTTACCAATAACTGTCCTTGCTTAGCAAGAGTAGAGTGGTAGCTTACCTGGGGCAATGCACTGTTGACTGTCTCAGGGAGAGACATAATGCATGTGGCTTAGGCAGCCTGACTTTGCTGGGGAATTCACTGGGTTGGCAGGGAGCTGTGCAGCCTGGAAAACCCCCATTCAGGAGAGAGAGAGATGCAGGTTGCAGCCTGAGTACGGTTGCCAGATGTCCAGTTTTTGACCAGAAAGTCCAGTCAAAAGGGGACTTGTACACCAAAACTCCAATTACTGCCCGCAGGGGCACCAGAATGGGGGGGCCAAGGCAGCGCCCTCTGCAGCGTGTGTGACCGCAGCGGGGCACTTGCAGAGAGTGGGGGCAGCACGGCTGTGAGCCAGGTGGGTACCAATCCACGCTGTGGGATTGTGTTTGGATCCTGTCCTATTTTCCATGATCCTCTCTGCTCCCCAGCTCTGCCCCTCCCCGCCTGCTGCAGAAACACCCCATCTTCATGGGAAGCCACTCCAGGGGCTCTGAGACACACATGATCAGCACCGAGCTGCAACCTGAGCTGGGGATCCCATGCAGGGCAGCCCTTCTCCCCGGGACAGAGGAAACTTTGCAGCACCAGTGCCACTTGGATGGGGGCTCAGCCCGGCCTGGGAGGGTAGGGGAGCAGCGCCCTTAAGGCCAGGGCATATGGCTCATTGCGAGCCTGACCTCCAGCTCAAACACACAGCGTGGGGAGGGAAGGGCATATTTCCCCCAGCCCAGCCCAGCTTTTCCAGACAGATAGACAGACTGATAACACCCCCGCCCCCCACGATTGTTGCCTGCAAATGCTGCTGCCAGCCTGGCCCAGGTTGTGGGGACTGGGAGCGCTGCTGGGCCATCAACCTGTGCCAGCCCCTTCTCAGCCAGGGCTGACTCCTACCTGCATCTCATGGGCAGGCGCCGCTTCACCTCCCACCCCAGCTCTGCAGGTGGCTGGTGAGTCCAGGGGGAAGAGGGAGGAGCAAGTGAACAGGGGAGGGGGGCTGTAGTCTCCAGTTTTAAGAAATTGGAAAGTTGGCAACCCTATGCCCAAGAGAGGCAGCTGCAGGGAAGTCGCAAGACCGGTGTGGGTGCCCTCACAGGCCTAGCAGGGGGAATACAGGTGCAATTGCCCTGAACTGTGACATGGTCATACAGCCACTATCTCTCCGGCTTGTCCCACAGCCAGGCTGGGCTGTTTAATTCTGGGTAACTTATAGCAGAGAAAGGAGCAGGGCTGGCTGCACCATGCAGAGGGAGAAGGGGTGAAACTAGCCTCACGCACAGATCTCAGCTCCACACAAAGCTTCCAAAGGAAGGGCCTGTGGGGGCAGCACCTGGCTGGCTGGACACCCAGCAGTCAAACAGACAGCTGCCCAGAGACCAATTCCACTGCTGCCTCCAGCACAGCTCAGCCTGGGACTCGGCAAGGCCAGGCTTTGGGTAGCAGAGAGAAAAGGGCCACTGCTCATGTTGCTAGCGGGGTCCAGCCTCAGGCAGAGCATGCCATCTAGTGGCTGCAACATGGGCTTTAGTCACTGCCGCAGCAGACCAGTCGCTGTTACTGAGCTGCTGTCTCCAAGAGCAGATTTGACAGGAGTGGGATGCACCTTGTGCCCAGTCAGCGTAGCAGCTGCTTTGATGCTTTAGAACAGGTTAATCTGCCATTGGGTGACCAGTGCTTTTGTAACACCGACAGACCCCAGTTATCGGGCAGGATCGAACCTGGGGCCTCTGGAGCTTAGTACATGAGCCTCTACCCCCTGAGCGAAAAGCCAACTAGCAGTTAGCAAAGGCTGTAGAGCAGACTCAATTTCTCTCTCTATAAGTGGTCTCAGTGCCACTAGCTGGGACAGAACACCACACCCAGGGGGTGTGTGGGTTACACTTCCAGCAACCAACGTGGCTATGCTGTGCACAGCTACTCGGGCTTTGGGGGGAGGCATCTTGCACGGACCCCAGAGCAAGGCCAGCCCCTCGACAAGGAAAAAGGGGGGCTTTATACAAGCACCCTGGGATCAGAATGCAGTTGGGTTCCTTGTGCCTTGCGCATGGCCAGGCTGTGTGTCAGGATTGGTGTTGTGCCACAGATGGGCATGATGCTTTGGAGAGTAAAGATTCTGCCTGGGGACTTGAGCTAAAAGTTCTGTGGTCATGCGAGACAGCAGAGTCCTGCTCCCACCATCCCGCCCAGGGGCCAGTGCTACTGCTTCAGCTCTTTCATTTCTCTCAGACAAAGGCAGAATAAGAGCCACCGGCTGGATGCTGAAGCCAGACAAATTGAGACTAGAAATAAAGGTGCAAATTCCTAGCTCTACCCACACAGACCCAGGTCATAACTGGCCCACAAAGCAGCCGCAGCAATCACTTCCATGCAGTGATCCCCTACTCCAGCTCCTTGCACAGGCAGGCACCAGGTGCTCTTCTTTGCAATGCAGAGCCCATTAGCTGAGGGAGTAGCAGGCCCCACTGAAGAGGGAGCCAGCGTAACCTACTGGACAGTCTGTTCCATCTCCCTCCCTGCCCGATCCCCAGCCGACAAGCCTAATGTCCCCAAGACAGGTTGTCACGCTCGTTTCACATGAGCTGCTGGCTCCCGTGGACCATCAGTGAGTAGCCACCCTTTGGGCCAGCTGCAGGGCTACATGAGGGGGCTCAGAAGCGTGCCCAGACCTGAGGAGCCAACAGCACCTCAGCACATTAGGCTCCCAGGTCATTTTGAAGCCCAGGTATGTCTGGCAGCGTGGCTGAGCTGCTCAGAGGTGTGAGCCAAGTGCCACAGTGCTGCCAGCAAAGGCCCTAGTTCAGCCCCAGCTGTGCTTTTACCCTTTGCGTGGCTACCATAAGCAATGCTAGCGAGCAGACAGCTTGGCCAGGCTAAGTTAGGTCCTGCTAGGCATGCTAGGGCACCAACAGAGCTACACCAGCAAATGGCTCCTGGTAGAGAGAGGCCTCAATCTTCTTGCTGTCACATCTCAGCAGTGGCATGAACGATCACACGACACCCATTGGCTCATTGTCCTTAGCACTGTTTAATGCAGCGTGTCCCTCGCCTCCCTGTGCTCCCCAGGTGGGGATACATACCCATGGCCAGAGAGCTTGGGGACACTAACAAGTTCAGTAATCAACAACTTAGAAAATACACACAACGTTGTAAAAAACACCGCTCTGGGACGCTGTACAGAGCCCACTGCACCTTTAGTATGTAGGAAGCACAATGGTACACAAAATATACAACATTAGCACAAACCCCATCATACACAATTGGCACATCCCTGGGCTGGGCCTTGCACGTCAGGCAAGGGGGTTAATGCTAAAGGCTTCAGGACAATAACAGCACAGCTGATGCTAGCACCTGGCCGTCAGGGTTATACACAGGGAGACCAGGCAGCACATGACCAGCGGGGGCTCTGTGCTGCTCAGCACCCACATCTGTGATTCCAAACACTGAGAAGATTCCTTCCCTCCTGTCTCACTGCCACAGCGAGGGCTTCCCGGCCTTCCTTAGCACGTTTCCCACCCCGCCCTGCCTGCTAAAGCCTGTAGGCTACCCATTGACCAGCACGGGCTCTGCAGATCCACTTTCCCTCCCCACTTGGACAACTCACTTAGTCCCTGCTGTAGGGTGAGCAGATGGCAAGTGTGAAAAATCGAGACGGGGTGGGGGGTAATAGGAGCCCATATAAAAAAAAAGTCCCAAATATCGAGACTGTCCTTATACAATCAGGACATCTGGTCACCCCACCCTGCTGGCCGGGGCTCCCGCATCGCAGCACAGAGCAGTAGCCATGGGGGTGAGCCCCTGCGTGTGGCTTTCTAGTGGGCAATTGAAATAAGGCTCCCCACCCACCAGGGCTTTTAGTTAGGGGTATCTGAAGGCCTTTCCCTGACAGGCTTCTGTGCTGAACACAACTGCACATGGGGGGAGGAGAGGAGCTAGCCCAGGGCCTGTGGCCAGGGCCTGGGGTGCAGCAGGAAGGAGCAAAAGTGCCATTTGAAAGCCAGTGGAGAGCCCTTTCGAAGCCCCGGGGCCTGCATGCGCACTGCAGGGACTGGAGCCTGGGGCTGTCAAGCCACTGGCCAGGATCAGAAACCAACCAGCAGCCGAGCCACTACATCCACTGAACACAGCTGCCCCAGGCTGTCAGCAAAGGAACCCGTATGCCTGTTGACTGATAACCCACCACAACTCTTCCCAACACCCATAGGGAAGCCATAGGTCAGTGGCATGGCACTTTGAGCTACACCTCCAGCAGCTCAAGTCTATGGCATGGGAATTGTGTTGTGGGGCATAGCACCCGATGGCCTGACTTTTACTGGGCCTTCAGGGCAGGGCAGGCGACCTAGGACAAAAGCCCGTCTCATATACGCCACATGGGGAAAGGACAGGCTGCAGGGGGATGAGGTGAAACTAGGCCCTGCCAATTAACATGACGAGGATTTAACCAGAAGGCTTGGCTGGGGCCTATGTGGTTTGACATCATGCAATAAACAATCACATTTGCTAGCTCGTACATGTGGGTGCTTCTTGGGCTCAGGGCATATAAATGCTTCATTTTCAGACTCCAAAGGCTTTGGGTGGATTTAACCTACCCTGTAGTGTTAGAAACTCAAATCACGGCAGCCTTAGGTAAGTGCATGAAAATCATGAAGTGAAATGGACAGTGTGTGATCTTGACCAGGCTAGTTCCACTGTTTTAGATGAATGAAGTGTGATGGGTCCAACAGCCTAGAGGGTGAAAAGTACTTTAAAAGAACTTTTAAATCTGTGTAGTGTTGAGGCTTCGTCATTGCATGTAAGGGGTGTTGGAGATAATTGTTAAGTGGTGCCACTGTTAAGTAGTGCCACGTCCCAGTTCCATTTCTAAATACTCTGGGGGAGGAGACTCATTAAAAGGGGCTGTAACATCACATCTGCTAATTGCTCAAAAAGGATTCCAAGAATTTGATTCACGTCAGAAATCCAGGGCCCAGCATGGAAACAATGAGGATTTCCAGTTCAATAGTCCTGTATTATTTCAGGAGTCTTTTCTCATCCCATGGCTCTAATCACCTCCTGGAGGGAACAGGATACCCTGCATTGAAATGCTGAGCTCCCTTTGCTGCATTTTCACATAACATTGTAATTACTCAACCTGAATTATTTGCAAATCAGTTGTTTATTTTTCTAAAGCAGCTATTTCCTCTTTGGCTACAGCCAGTTTTATTCAGGTTCCAAGGCTTGATTGGAAAAGATCACGTGCAAATTCAGCAAAAAGCTTATGTCTAATTTCTTTTCAAGGGTTTAGTACTGGATGCGAGAGAGACTTCTGCAGGTTTGGCTCTTACTGCCATGAGCACACTGAAAACATCCAGTCCTTGCTACAATCTCTTCCTGGGTGGAGAAACACTCATCAAAAGTTTAGCATAGTTTCAGTTAGTGTTAAGGAGCACTATAAGAGTTTAGTGTCTTAGCTATTCCCCCAATCACTAGCTCAAAAACTTCCCCTTAAAGAGTGTGACCCAGATGAGTCATAAGCAAATGACCCATCCCTTTTTAAGTGCTATTTTTATATCACCAAGGGGTTAGGTTATTTTCAATTTATGTCTTTGTTTTTTTGCCTGTCCCTGGCCCACTCCTGGCTGAGGTATCTCACTGAGTGCATGATCACATGGGGAATGGCACATGACAGGGTGTATGGCGACAGCTAGCTGCCCACTGCACGCCCTGCAGCTGAGTAGGAAGGGAAATGCTCTAGAAGGCTGGCCCTGCTCTGACATGGGGCCTGATCCCCATTGGGCAGAGAGCACCCGCAACCTCTAGTGCAATGAGGGCTCAGTACCTCTCCAGTAATACCAAGCCCTGATCTATACGGTCCCATTGGGCACACAACCTGCGTCAGCCTAACCCAACCTCTCTGGATGGCACAATGCCAGGGAGAGGCTGGAAATGCATCGGGCAGGGAGGTAGGGCACTGGAAATGGGGGTTCCCTCATACTCTAGGATCACAGTAAGGGCAGGGCCAGGCTGTCTCCCAGTTTAGCTCCATGACCTCAGACCAACAGCTGCCCAGAGCAGTGGCCAGACCCTTGCACTTTTCTCTGACCCATGGTGAATGGAGAGCTGTGCCCCTTGCATGGGCTCTGCCTGGCACAACTCCTGCCCATGGTAACAAGTGCTGTCACGCTCCTATCTCCAGAGAGCTCCTCCTATGCTCCATCCAACTCCACCCCCACACTAGCATTTGCAGCAGGGCTGGCATCCCTGGTGTTCTGGGAACGTGCCCCGTACAGCCAGCTGCAGAGCTACAGCAGGGATCTCCCCAGGGGCTGCTAGTAGGAGAGGCAGCCCACAGGTCAGGTTCCTACTCAGCTCCCAGGGGAAGAACAGTCCCTCTGACCTGCCAGAAAGAGACTTCCCAGGGGCTCTGGCCGTCCTGTCAGGAGCCAGCTGGGAGGTAGCACCAGCCTCCTCTCTGTAGTAATAGACTAGGCAGGCTGGTGTTACTGAGATCACAGATAGCAGGGCAGGGGCTCTGAGCCCAGACATGGGCCCTGCCCAGCACAGCACTGAGAGAGTTAAGCGCCTAGTGGGTTTAGACTATTGTTCCAAACACAATGGAGAGGAAGAGGATGTTGGGGGCTGAGAATTTGTGGCAGATCCCCAGCAAATTCCTTTGGTTACTTAGAAGCCATGTGTATTAGGGGAAGAAGTGATTAACCCTTTACGGCCAGAAGTGGTGGAGTGGGGGGGCCAGGAGGAACAGACCAGCTCAAGTCCTTAATGCCAGGAAATCCCAGCCTGAACCTGTTTCTACAGAACTATAGGATGCTACCATGTCTCTGTAGCTACAGTCCAGGTGCAGCTCTCAGGGAGGTAAATCCCAGAACAATGGCATGGGGTTTGCACCCGGGACAGACTGGGATCTAGCTGCTTGGGCCATGCTAATTGCCCAGACAGAGAGAGGGCAGAAAGAGGGTTTGGTTCCTGGGTTAGTGCTTTCTCCTGCTGTCTCTCATCCCTGAGCTGCTTGCTCATGTGGCGTAATGTGTTTACCAGGTACTCTGGAGAGCCAGAGCAGCTCCTACGGAGACTGGCAACCAGCAAGACAAGGGGGTACTTAACTGGGATGCCTGCAGGGTCTGCAGCAGCCCATTGCATCAGCAATCACACCCCCAAGAGGGGGGCACACTCCAGAACCCATTCCACTAGGGCATGGAACTCCACTCCACTCCTGCAATCGGACATGGGGAGCAGATGCCCCCTGGATAGGCATGATGGTGGTATAGGGTGCAGAGCTGGGAGGGTAAAGCAAGGGGATGGGATGGGCAGTGCAGGTGCAGTGCCACACCTGCACCAACTTGTGCAGTGCAAGGGCACCGGGAGGCTTGCGCCATGGAGACAGGAGCAGGGCAGGTGCAAATAGGACAGGTGCTGAGGGCAGCGAAGAAGAGTCAGTGCCCTAGTGTAAGCATGTGTGAGAACAGGCCCGGACCCTCCCATCATATGCCAAAGCCACCAGAGCTACTGGTGAAAGACGCCTAAAGCTGCCCCATGGACAAACGGACGAGTATCCAGACCTCACATGCCCCAGGGAGAGGTGGACGCTGAGACTGAAAGCCAGGACAGGTGGCCATTTGGCACTAGGTGACAGTTTGAGATATGGCGGTTTCTACACAGAGCTCCCAGCTCCTTGCCAAGATGCCCAGGTGGCATCACCTCATTGTACAGCAGGCGGGACGGAGGCACAGACAGGGAACTTTATATAGTTGCATGCAATCAGTAGATGAGAGGGGAAGAGAACCCAGGGGTCCTGGGCTTCCATTCCCATGCCCCAGCCACCGCCCCACATGGCAACACCTGGGAATGAGCCGCAACTGCGGCAGAATCTGAGTGTGAGTCTGATACCAGGTGATCCTGGCCTAGGTTCTTGGACCCTCCTGGAATGGACTCAGAACAAATGGTAGGCAAGGGACCCGCACAGGGGGACAGTGACTCTCAGCTGTACCCCAGGTGAGGGGCCTGCGCTGAGGGAGCAGTGCCTCCCCAGCTAAACCCCAGGCGAGGGGCCCGTACTGGGGGGGCAGTGCCCACTCCTGGTGTGGAGCTGGTGAAGGAGCTGGCCTTGGCTGCAGGACGGGGAGGTTTCGGTTAAGAACATCCTGAACCTGGTGGGAAGTGAGGGATGTTCAGAGCCCCCCTGGTCCCCGCATACCCAAAACAGCGAGGGCTGAGGAAGAGCCAGGCAGCTTGGCAGCCAGAGGGCCAGGGGCTCATACCATTCCCTGTCCCTTGGGGGCTGCTGGTTCCAGGTCCTGCTTTGGGTGGAATGCGTAGTCCTAGTGCCTGGGCCCAAAGCCAGGGCTGGGCAGGAAGGTAGCGTTGGGGGCAGGCTCTCCCCAGGGCTAAGGTCCCTGGCTCCTCCCCTCCCCCTGTGCCCCTCCCCCTTCCTGCATGCCTCTCCCCCTTCCCACAAGGCCCCTCCTTAGGAAAAAAGCAATTTAAAATACAAAAATAAATAAAACATTTGCAGGGATCTCTCTCTCTCACACACACACACACACACACACACACACACACACACACACACACACACACACATGTATGAGACCCTCTTTGGTCATGCCAACTGGGGTCATGGTAGTGGGGCAGCAATGCCCTCTGCCCCACCCTGCTGGTACCCCCACAGGCACCGCGTGAGGGGATCTTTGGGCAGGCAGCAGGGGTGAGATGTAGATCCTGCTGCAAGCCTTGGCAAGGGCTGGGAAAGCAAAAGCAACATCCCCTTTGGCGTGTTGAGTCCAGTTTCCTTTGGCTTCCAGTTCAGCTCCAGAAATCCCAGCCCGCTCTCCAGCAGAGCCCCTCCCACCTGGAGCACTGTTTGCTTGGCTTTGGTGACCCGGCCCATGGCAGGTCGGTGCTGAGGGAGATGGCTAGTGCACCCTCCCCCTCTTTAGGGCTTTAGGCCATGGCTCCCTGGGAAGTGCTGATCCCCCTATTTGTGCCAGAGCCCTGCTAGATCTTGCCAGCTGGAAGGTACATAAGCTCCCACGCGTGCTGGCACCATTTACCTGGGTCACCAGGTGGGAAGCTGTGGGAGATGGCGGGACACTCCCACACACCCCTCTGCTCCAGGTCCTCCAGCAGCAGCCCATGAGAAGGCCGTGGCTGTCAGCTCTAGGCCACATGACTGTGGAAGAGACCGTGGCCACATGGCCACCAGGAGTGCAGCGCTGGCACTAATAATCTCTGGGCCCAAGCAGAAGACTCTCCCTGAGACACCTGAGCTGCTCCTCCCCCAGCTTGATCTTCTCCTCCAGCTCCCGCTGCTCGATGATGAGGGCTGACTTCATCTTGACAAAGTGCTGGTAGTCCTGGAGCTGCTCGGCTGGCAGGGAACGCGAGATGGTGCCAAACACGGCCCTCTCTCGCCGGTCCACATGCTCCTTCAGCTCCTTGGCATCCTCCAACTGCTCTGTCAGCTGCCGCTTCTTCTCCAGCAGCGCCAGCTGTGGGGGGGGGGGCAGAGCAGGGAGCAGTGAATGCACATGGCAGACCCACCAGAGACTTGGGGGGGGTCAGACACCCCCCAACCAGAGCAGTGCCCAGGTGAGACACACACCCTCCCTTCCCTCCTCCCCACACAACAGGGTAGTGCCCGGGTGAGACCCCCCACACAACAGAGCAGTGCCCAGATGAGAGAGACACCTCCCCGACCCCCCCCCCCCACACACACCAGAGCAGTGCCCAGGTGAGATTCCTCCCCCCCCCCACACGGCAGTGCCAAGGTGAGACACCCTTCCCCTGCCCACGCACACATAACAGAGTAGTGCCCAGGTGAGACACTCCCCCATGCAATTCAACAGGGCAGTGCCCAGGCCACATAATTAATTTAAAAATATTGGAGGAAACTGGATGTCAGGGGAGACAGCACAGAAATCTGGGGAAGCTTCCCCTTCATGCACTGCCAGTATCTCAGTTTCAACCCATAGCCCCCTGCAACCCCAGCCCTGGATTTCCAGCCCCCACAAGCTCTGCCAATGCCCCTCATTCCTTACCCACAGCCTCTCCTGAACAGAGACAGAGCACCTGTCTAACCTGTGCTTTGCTAATGCAGCATTGGGGTCAAGGCACTGCTAAATCTTGACCCATAGCCCTGGTGACCCAGCCACACTTTAACCTGGGTAACGACAATCTGCCCCAGAAATTCATCCTGTGGGTCAGCTGAACACAGGATTCTGATCCACTTCTGCCTATAGAACGTTGCTGTGCACTGTTGCAGGCACCTCTGGAGTAGGGCATTTATGTCAGCTAAGGGGATGGAGGAGGACAGATTCCTGGGGCGCCTGCAGGATCAGACCTTTGTTGCTACTTGTGACCCACTGTCCTGTGCCCAGGCTAACGGGGTGACGTGGACGAGCTGGCATGTGCATGCCAATACAGAGGATTGTGCCCCTCCCCAGAGCATCCTCCCCACATACCTTCTCGTCCTCAGTGGCCTCATGGTCCAGGCTGTTGAGGGCATTCTCCACGCGGGCCAGGCGCCCCGAGAGCGACAGCAGCAGATTCACCACCTTGTCCAGGTCTCCGATGAAGAGGCGGAACTTGTCAAACTCATTGGGTTTGCAGATGCCCTTCACCTGGCACTCCACCTCCTCCCCCAGTGCTGTGTTGGCATTGATGTCCTCCTGGAGGCCCCGCTGTGCCTCCTGCAGCACCGCCAGCTTCCTGCTGATGCTCTCGATGAGCTGTGCCTGTGGAGGGAGAAATGTGGGGCAGGGGGCGAGAGAGGCCATTAAAACCCAGGGGTCATGTCAGGTGCCATGTTCATGAGATGTGGAGCAGGGGAGCCCAGGAGTCAGGACTCCTGGATTCTATCCCCAGCTCTGGGAGGGATGTGGAGGCTGGTAGTTAGAGCAGGAGGGGCTGGGAGTCAGGACTCCTGGATTCTATTCCTGGCAATATCAGGTCCTAGAGACAGCGCACAATCCACATAACCTCCACCCCACTTTACCTTCTTCTGTGCTAGCTCGTGATCCACCTCCTCCTCTGAGGTCCCCTCCGCTACCTCCGGTAACTCCTTCATCTTGTTGAGCAGCTCAGCCTTGCCCGCCGAGGTGTTGTAATAGGCTGAGTAGGAGATGGGGCTGACGGCGCCCCCCGGGGGAGGGGAGATGGGCTGGAACTCCTCCCTATACACATATGGCACACGGGGTTGGACACAGTACAGAGCAGAGGGAAGCTGAGCTCCCAGTTGCAGAATGAGGAAGTTACTGGCAGGGACATGGGGGAATCTGCACCTGAATCCTAATGGGTCCTAACTCCACTAGGCTCTTTGAACCCTAAGCATGCAATCTCAGGGCACCAGATCCCCCAATCCCTCAGCTCCAGCTTGGGGACAGGAGCTGCACTTTGCCAGATGGGGAGGAGGGGTTAGACATTGGGGGCTGAGATGCCTGTGACAGCCCATGGGTTTGCTAAGCAGCCTCAGGAGACCAGGAGCTGGACTTGGCCAGACCCCCAGCGGCCTCTTTTGGTGCCACATGGTGCAGGTGGGCGTCAGCACAGAGACGGCGCTTTCTCGCTGTTCTGTCTCCTGCGTCAGAGCAGCAGCAAAGCACTGCCGGCTGCCTGTGCCCAGGTCCCATGCCCATCCCTGTTGGGTCCAGCCCAGCACCTGCCAGCTGCCTGTGCCCAGGTCCCATGGCCGTCTCTGTCCCTGTCCCTGCCCCTGCAGGGTCCAGCCCAGCACCTGCCGGCTGTCTGTGCCCAGGTCCCATGCCCGTCCCTGTCTCTGCCCCTGCAGGGTCCAGCCCAGCATCTGCCGGCTGCCTGAGCCCTGGGAGCAGGTGTGAAATTCACACACACCCCCATTTAGAGCACAGGGGAGTTCCCTGCAGTGTCCCCATGCCATTTAGTTGGGGGTTGGTTCTGCTTTGAGCAGGGGGTTGGACTAGATGACCTACTGAGGTCCCTTCAAACCTGATGTTCTATAATTGGCACCCCAGTATGGGCGCACTGGAGCAGCCCCGTCCCCAAGGCCACACGGAACGACCCGCCGCTGCGACAGTGCAGAGGTGACACTGCGATGTTCAGCAACCGCAGGGGCTGCTTGGCTGGGGACACAGGGAAACAGGCAACTAAAGGACGAAGCCCAGCAGGAGGGAACATGCTGTGATTGCTCGGGGCTCTGCAGCCATGCTGAAGAAACGTGCACCGAACATGTGACACACCCTAATGCCCCAGTGATTGCACCAGCACCCACGAGCTACTTACACATCAACATCCGGCCCAGCCAGGAATAGCCAAGACGCCTCCTACCTTTCCTGAGCCTCAGCCTCACTCTGCTTCTCCAGACGCCAGTCCTGCTGGTAATGGTCCTTCCACGAGCGGCGGTCCCCAGCCGAGAAGAGTTCTCCTATGACCTCGGCAGCTGTCACCATGCCAGAGGCTGGGCTCAGCACACCTGCCAGGGACCGATCCCTGCCCGCCACGTCTCGCATCAGCTCCTCTGAGGTCATGCGACAGGGCGGCTGCCTGCCCAGTCGGCAGCTCTCCACCTCTGCGCTCTCCTGGGCCGACTCCACCTCCTCGGGGGCTACAGGAGGAGACAGGGAGTGAGCAGCCACGTCTGCCACATGGGCCCATGCCACGGGAATTCACAGGGAAGTACCACTCACCCAGGCATGGGGGGCTAGGCCGCGGGCGCTCCTGGCCCCAGCTGATCACTTGGTATTGCTCATCCTTTACAGACCTGCCCATATCCCACCGCGGCGTCTCCTTCACCACCTCCTCTGAGGGCCCATCTGGCCTGTAGGCACAATCCCAGAGGAAAGGTGTTAGTAGGGAGCCTAAGTAGTGTAGCAGGGCCCCGAGCTTCCAGCCCTTGGGGTACTGGGGACACCCTCTGAGGAGCTTGAACCCCCCTGCCTCCGGGGGTGACTCTGGACTGGACTCTGGGAACAACCTTGGCCCAGGGGCTTTGCCACAAGTTTGACAAGAGCGTGTGCTGGAAAACAGCACATTCGGGGGGCGGGGCACAAAGGCAATTGCACCTGGCCTGGCTTTCAGAGGGTTCAGTCGATGTTGGGGGAGGCAGAGGGGAGCTTTTCTCCCTGCGAGCTCAGCCCATCCCAGTCAGGTCCCACCCTCCCCCGCCAGCATCCAGGGCCACAGGAACCAGGCAGATGGAACATTTAGCTTGACATGCCTTGCTGGGATTTTTGGTTAAAGAGCCCCTTGGACTCAGACAACCAACACACACTTGGGAGAAGGGATCTCAGAGTTAAAGATCCAACATCCGCCCCTTCGGTGGGGGGCTGAGATGCTCCCAAGGATCCCTCCCACAGAGGTGGGGAGGGCCACGCTCACTACTGCTGAAGTACCAAACAAGCAGAGGAAAAAACAGCCCGGGGCAGGGCCCTTCTTCTCTGGCCTTTTCAGGTGCCCCTGCCATCAGGCCGGGCCCAGCAGGGGATCCACCCACCTGCCACCCCTCCCTGCCCCTGGACATGGACAGCCTGGGCCAACAGCCCTTTGCTCTGGGCTCTTGTGGGGCCAGGGAATCAGCAGGACAAACAGCCAGCCCAAAGCCACCCCAGAGAGACAGCGCTCATGGGAAAGGGAACCTCCATCCCCCATGGTAAGACACATGAGAGCTGAACGGGTGCATGTGGGGGGGCATTCCTCAGTCCCCACATGCCTCTGGCGCTGTGAGAAATCAGCATCCCAGGGACAAGCCTGTCCTAGTCAACCAACCTGCTGCCAAGCAGGGCACGGATGCCAGCCTGGCTCCTGTGCCTGAGGGGAGGGGGTGCTGGTGCTGAGCTCAGCCCCTGAGCTGCATGGAGTGATGGCACAGAAGGGCCTGAGACAGCTCCGAGGGCCATCGACCTCTCACTTGCTTTAGCTCAGGGGTGGTGGATGGTCCAAGGTCTTGACAGCTCAGCAGCCTGCCTTACACGTGGCTGATGCCCACCAAAGCGCTCCAGCCCTTGGCACAACCCCATAGCCAGCGATTCCCAGTGAGGACGAGGTTTCTCCTCAGCAGAGAGTGGGGCAGGTGCAGCCCCCCTGACATAGGCTCAGAACAGGATGCATGCCAGGAGCCCATTACAACACTCGGGATCGGGGGCAGTGTCCAGCAGCAGCCTCGAGAGGGAATAGATCATGGTATTGTAGTAAGTGAGACCCCTCGGGGCGAGGGGGCAGTGACAGGCCGTGGACCCTGCCACCAGGGTGAGGGGGCCCAGTTTACTTGCCTGGGAGCTTCCCTGGTGCCCGTGTTCATTGCCAGTGGCTCCCGAGGCGAGACATGGCAGTAATAGTGGCTGCTTTCCTGCTCTGGCAGGTGTCTGGTGTCCAGGGATTCCTGTGGGAGGGTGCCAGGCATTCGAGGCTGTGAGACGGCCATGGGCTTGGCCGAGTCCCCAGGGAGCTTGTCCAGAGGAAGGCTCTGGGAACGCTGTCTTGCCGTCTCCACGCTGCCACTGCCCTGGTGGTGAGGCTGTTCCAGGGGCACCGCCAGCAAGGCTGAGCCGGGCCCAGTGGGCTCCAGTGGGTACAGGTGGTGGTGGGAAGCCCGACGAGTTCTGAACTTCTCCCAGTTTGGGGGTGGGGGCCGTGGAGGGGGCGGCCCTTTCTTTCTGGCCGGACACAGAGTCATCGGGCAGGTCTCGTCTAGCTTGGCCAACGGGGCATCTCTCCTCTCCTGGCCTGGGGCGCTGGGCGGCTCCATGTTGAGGTGGCTCTCAGAGAAGGCCCTGCCCCGGAGCGGGCGGTGGAGCAGCTCACTGGGGCTCTCTGGCGTGCGCCGCTCGCAATCCCAAGAGAGGTCAAGAGAGGACGCAGCCCGGTAGCATGGGGGCCACGTCTGCTTGGAGCTCTCCAAGCAGGGCCGGAAGGGACCCTCCCTCTGGAAGCCGATCTTGTAGTGCGCCAGCTCGCTGGGGAAAACATTTGGGGGCAGATGCCCCCGAAACCTATTCAATCCCAGCCTGCTTCCTGCCTGGCCTGAGGACAGCCAGCGCTGCCTCACCAGGCAGCCACAGGAGCCTGTAGCCAGGGGTTAGAGACAAACCCGTCGGGCAGCTTCTCTGTGGGCCAATTCCCCACTGCCATAGCAAGCCCAGCCCTTGGGCAGCTCCCTGCCCCATGCAGCCAGCACCCAGAGTGCTGGCCTCTCACTAAGGTACCTATTCGACTCCACCCGTAGTGTCTGGGCCCCCCATCTGCAATGAAATGCCCCTGGGGCGGGGGGGGGCTATTCTCCTCATGGCATGGATGGGGAAGGGAGCTGAGCTGGGATTTCCAGAGTCCTAGACCCCCACCACTGAACAGTCCTTCCTCTGCCTCCCTTCCCCCCATGCTGATCACAGGGCTGGGCCCAGGGCATCCGGCAGCAGCACGGCCCGTGGGAGCTGCCCCAGCTGGCAGTAACTGTCAGTCCCCCATAGAGGGACAGGCACAGAGCACGCCACCCCCAGCAGCATGGCCTCACTCTCCAGCCCACCCCTCGCTTGGCATCCCCATGGGCTAGGCCCAATGGTGGATTAGCCACTGGGCCAATACCCAGGGGCCCCAGCCAACTGGGGAGCCCCTGGAAAAAATGGGTGCCCCTGCCTGCCCAGTGGTCCTCAAATTCCCCACGGGGTGGGGAAAGGCCCTCACTTGCTTTGGCTCAGGGCCCCACAAACCCCTAATCCACCTCTGGCTAGGCCAGAAAGGTGGGAGTCAAAGACCCTGGGCTCCCCAGCAATCCCACCGATCACAGCCCCCAACCCGCCTAACTGAGTGAGCCTCAGCACCTCAGCTCAAGCAGCCCTGCGAGAGCCTTGCTCGCAGCAGGCAAGGCAAGGCCAGGGGAGTCTGCCAGCCTTGCCACAGGCCTCAGGGAGCTCTGCTGTTGCCTCTCCCCTGGACATGACACTTATGGTGGAGACAGCATGGTCTAGAGGGCAGAGCACTAGATGCGGACTCAGGAGATCAGGATCCTATTCCTGGCTCTGCTGCGTGACCCTTGGCTCCTCCCTAGGCCTCAGTTTCCCCATCTGTAAACTGGGAACGATGACACTGACCTCCTGTGTAAAGTGCTTTACGATCTACAGAGCAGAGCTTGGCATGAGGATGATCCCTATGATACCCCATGGAAAATCCTTCCACGGAGGGCTAGACATGCAGTTCTTAGCAGCGCAGCAGCTCTGTGCAGCATGTCACATTCCCAAGGACTGAGGGTGGACAGTCCCTGGCCCTGCCTCAATCCCAGATTCTAACTATTGCCAGACCCTCATCTCAGCGCAGACTGGTGACATTATCTCTCCGGGCCCTTCTGCTCCATTCCCTGCTCGCCTGGTAAAGCTGCTTGTTTCCCCTGGAACTGCCCTGCCAGCTGCCTTGGGAACAGGCATGTCCACATCTGGCTGCTCTTGGAATGAGGGGTAAGTTCAAAATGAACACTAGGGGCAGGGAAACCCTGAGGGTCGGGGCTGTGATCACCAGGTCTAGGACCACCTTAGGAAATCCCTGACCGGACAAGGCAGAGAGCAGGCCCATTTCAGGGCAACACACTGACCACGCAGCTTAACATACAACACCCTGCCGTGTGCTCTGGCTGGGCTCCTGGAAGGACCCTGTCAATGGGCGTTTTCACTAATGCCCTTCAATCCCCAGCTTGTGCACAAATCCAAATCCTGCTGGAGCCAGCTCAAACGCCCGCTTTGCTGAGGCACATAGAGATGTGATTCTCAGCTACCAGCAGGCAGAGCTGGAGACAGAGGAAAAAAACTAACCCTTCCAGGAAAGCTAGCGGCAAGCCTGGGAACACAGCGAGGTGGGGACACCATCTGGGCACACCCTGGAAAAGCCTAGAAATCGAAAGGCAAAGGAACTCTGAACTCCTGTGCTGGTCTCCCATCGGGCAGCCTGGTATCCTCAGCCCAGCCATCTTCCCCAGGGAGGCCTTGGCCACACACAAACCTGACCGATTCCCGCCGAGGTAACCTGGCCCTGCAGTCACAACTGTAAACGTGCTTACCCCACACTGGCTGTCTCCACCTGGAAGCAGAACAGCTGTACCTGAACAAGGCACTTTCTCCCAGTACAACAGTGTCACCCTGATACCAGCCTTAGTGTGAGTATCAGCCCAAATCTCGGGCACAGCACGGCGGACTCGCCTGGTATGTGGCTCCTGTTCCCTGGATAGCCTGCCTAGCCCTTTGAGCCTCCTCAGCATCGCCTCACCCTTTGCCTCCAGTCACAGCCCAGATCCCTCCTGCAGTCTAATTCAGAGCCCATGGCATGGCCATCTCTCAGCTTCACCCACTAACCTGCCCCCCTCTCCTTAGTCCACTGCATGCAACAGAGAACTGGCTACCCCAGGACAGGGACTGACCCACCACGCCACATGCTGCACCAAACACAGCTCAGCGTGGAAGGGCCAGACAGATCACCTAGCCAGACCCTTGTAGATCTCCAGCCAACTCTCCTGGACCAAGCCCAGCGGTTTGTGTTCAACTAAGGCAGATCTGTGGGGCCCCGAGGCGTGCCTGTGTGAGAAATGCTGCAAGGCAAGCTAGGCTGGCCACAACCTTTCTCAGGGCCAGGCTGACCGGGCATGTTTCATCGTTACTTTCAAACTGTCAAAAATGACTTGAAAGGCTCAGTCCTGCCCTCAGCTCCTAGCAGGGTCCACGTGGGAGGAGGCACAGGGCAGAGGACAGGCTGTTTGCTTTGCCTTAGCTTGGCTTTCCACAGTGCCTGCCAAGCATTTGGGATTTCACTTCCAAACCAAAATCAGATCTGGGAAATTTAGGTTGAGATTTTAACCAACAGATGCCTAAAGCTCAGCCCCTCCAGAGTTCGGCACCAAGACTTTTAGTGGTCCTGCTCCTAAATCCCTTAGGATAATCTAACTCCTCAATATACCAGGGCTGATTTTAGCCAGCCTTTCTGGATTACAGTCTATCATCTGCATTGTAGGGGTACCTGGGAGGCTCTTCAGAATCCAGGCTAACGGAGCAGATCAGTGCTCTGCACTCTTGAAAATCAGCTGTTATTCAGGGCCCAGATCTTCACAGATATTTTGGTACCTAACTCCCATTGATGTCAATGGGAGTTAGGGGCCTAAGAACCTCTAGGGATCTGGGCCCAGGCACCTCAATAGGATTTGGGGCCCTAAGCTGTGGATTGCCCTTTTGAAAATCTTGGCCTGAGACGACAACATTCTCAGTGTTTCCCTGCTCAGCTGTGCAGCCTTCATGTGCTCAGTGTGGGGATTTAGAGGCACTCATCAGGCACCTCCTTGATGGGTGGAATCTCACCACAAATCACCACAGCCAGGGCTGTACCAAACGGCCTTCCTGGCAGGAATCCTGGTGACAGAACCCCCAGGCCTCCTGCAGAAGCAGCACCCTGGGAAGCCCCAACAGCAGGCTGCCTGCCTGTCCCAGGCACTGAAACGGAGAGGCCCTAGTTAGGCTCTGGTGATCCTATGGATTGTGAGAGTGTGCGCGCAGAGACATGGACTCCTCTTGGCTCCTCGGGGCTGACAGCTGGGCCGGGGGTTAAAAGGGGCCTTTCAGCGCTGGCAGCAAAGCTGCAGGTTTCTCTGGCCATGTGCCCAGAGCTTTATTGTTGGGTTCATGAGAGAGGCAGCAGCACGACCCAGGTGCCAACCCTGTGCCCTGGCCCATAGCAGTGCATGCAGAGCGGCTCCCCAGGCAGTCACTCCCACGGGACAACTGGTGAACCAGGGAGGATCTGTGGGCTTGGAAGCCAGGTCTGCTACGGTGTCCACTCCGCCACCTCACAGTTCCGGCAAAGCAGGAAACAGCTTCCTCTGAGCCCCACAGTGCAAGCACCACTGGCTGTACTGTGCAGGGAGGTGCTGGCTGCTGGAGCCTCCTGTGCTCTGGATTGGCCCTGGCACGCTGCTTAAGAAAAAATACCTGGAGGCTGTCAGTGCAGCTGGGTGGATCCCTGGCTTGCTGCTGCTAACAGACCCTGCTGTGCATGCCGGTCCCTTGCCTAGCTCCCAATTCCTGGCCCAGCCCTGCTCCGTGACCCTGGTCCCTGCTCCTGCCCTCTCACCCAGTCTCAGCTCCACTGACCCTGCTTTAGCTGGCTTACTTGGCTCCAGCCTGGCACAACTCATCAACTTGAGTTCAACCTGCTCCTACAACATGGCACTAGCATGGGCTGCTGCTCCTGGCCTGGCACCCCAGCCTGCACTTGGACCATGTCCCCTCCACGCCAGGCTCAGCTTGACCCACTCCCCACAGCTGGGGCCCTGACACCAGGGCCATAGGGGATGGCCCCAGCTCCAGCACAGCTAAAACATGCTGGGAGACACCCCCACCCTTCGTGCGGCCCCCACCAAGGCCTGAAGCACATGATAGCAGCCTGGACTGTGGGTAACTCAGGAGCCCGGCACTTTCTGGGGCTTCTTCCTCAGAGCTCTCACCCTCTTGTCCACCTTCAAAGCCTTGAACCACCACAGGTGCTCCCCACTGGCCAGGAGGGACCACTCTCCTCCGGCAACAGCACCCCGGAGGGGGGAGCAGGGAGGAGCCTGGGCTGGGTGATGGGAGCAGCCCCCTGCCATAGCCCAACTGAGCAGGTACTGCAGGGCAGGGCCATCGCCCCACCCAAGCCACCAGGCCACCACTTGGAAGCGGCAGTGTCCCAGCAAAGCGTCTGGGTGAGCTGAGTGCTGGGGACTCCATCCGGGGTGCACGGGGCTCTCCATGAGATCCAGTGTCACAGGAAGCCCGTCCCCTTCGCTGGCTGGCCATTTTATTGGTGACCCCCCACCCCAGCCCCACATCAAAGGCCAAATAGGAACCTGCCCCCTCATCCTCCCCCCCACCCCCCCGGCGCAGCCCTTACCTCACTGACTGGCTGCCCTTCCTGTTTATCACCCCAGGCTCCCACTCCTCCAGAGGAAATTCCTGCAAACAAGAATCAGAGGAGTGAGATGGCCAGGACGAGCTGCCCGCCCCTCCCACTGGTGCTCTCCAGCCCCCCGCCTAGCCACCCCCCCCAATCCCTCGCATCCCAGGAGCGGGATGGGGCTATTTTCCGCTCACAGTCCCAAAGACCAGAGCAGAGTCTCAGCAAGGAAACGCATTGTCCTGGCAGCCAGCTTAGCGCTCGCCACCCTGCACCGCCCTCCCGTAGAGCCACAAACCTGCTGAGCCTGTTTGCCCTCCTGCCGTGGGGCTGGGCTGCAGGGCTGGTTCCCAGCTGCCGTGGAGGGACTGCACTGGGGAAGGCTCCCCAGGCAGTGGAGCTTCGGGGCTCGCACTAGCTCACACAGGCAACTCCGGCCACCAAAGTGCAGCGGGCCAGGCAGGTCCTGTGAGAGCCCGACAGGTACAGAGCTGGGCGGGGCATGAGCGGGAGAGCCGGGTAGGCACCAGGGCCTCAACCCAGCCCTCAGGACACCTGCCCCCTTGGGGTCTGAAGCCCTGCCAGGAAACACCCCCCCACCCATCCCTCTCATCTCCAATCACCCCCAGCCAAAAGGACACCAACGTCCTGCCACTGCCAGCAGCCTGCACTGACAGGAAAGCGTGACGCCCCCAGGAGGGACGTGTGACACAGCAGGGCTTGACCACGAACAGGCCACTGGCAGGATGGTGTCAGCTGGCACGTGGATGGGTGGTTGGTAGGGGCGGAGGGTCAGACAAGGCAGATTCAGCCAAACGAAAACGTGCAGCAGAAACTCTCTGGAGTCCAGGATGGAATTTGGGAGAGGCCAGAATAGCCAGCAGCCCTGCGGGTGGAGCACCCACCTGGGACATGGGAAACCCGGGTTCAAGTGGCTGCTCTGAGTCGGGCACTCTTGAACCGGGGTCCCCCCAGTGAGCGTCCTGATGCCAGGCTGCGGCTCTCTCAGGCTCTGGTTTGCAGACAGCGCTGGGTTTAACAGAAATAAACACCAACCACAATGCTTCCTGTGTGCTGGAGTCTTGTTCTCCGGCCAGCTCTGCCAGCCAGCAATGCCAAGGTGCCCAGTGGCTACATGGGCTGCCGTGCAGCCCTCTCCCACGCTCATGCCACCCCAATGGTACGGGGACACATGGCAGGGTGGGAGGAGGAAGGGCTGATAGGCACAGCGTCACCATTTGTGAGTAATCCCCTGGCTAATGCTCCCTGGCTGTGCCCCCAGGCCAGGAGAGACAAAGCTCCATCCTGCCCTGGCTCAGACCCACCGCTTCCCTCCCTGGGCTCCCGCTATCCTGGCCCACAGCTAGCAGTCTGCTGGCCAGGGGGGCACAGCCATGAAAAGCCTGACTCCTCGCCCTCCCCTCTCCACCAGTGTAGGAGCAGCACTTAGGGGTGCCAGAGGGACACTGGCTGGCTGCTCCAGGCTTGGCAGGGGCATGTGTGGCGGGGGGCAAGAGGGTCCCCATGGCACATTTCTGGAAAAGGTTGAGTTAAACACAAATGGCAGGGGATGCCAGTTGCTGTCCTGGCAGACGTGGGCAGGTCACAGGCAAGGGGTACACAATTCCTCCCACACACACCGGGCATGTGCCAGACAGACATACAGAGCCACAGGCAGAACCTCTTCCCTAAGCTAGGGAACCACTGGGGATCAAATGCAGTCATGCAATATGCATTTTACCCTGTCTCCTACTGCCTCCCAGGAACTCTGCCCCTGCCCCCTGCCCTGCTCCAACACCCCCACCCCACAGCTTCAAACAGCCTGAGAGGTGCCTCCTGCTGCCAGTGGCTGGCACGGCGCAAAGGGCTCAGGGTGAGGCAGGGTGAAGGAGGCAGCAACTCCTGGTGTTTAAGCAGGGTTGGCTCTCCATCCCCAGGGACAGACAGACATCCCCCGACAGCCTTCCCCTGCACCTCTCCACAAGCTGATACTCAGCCAGGCCAGGCTCAGCCACAGGGCCCGCCCTCCTGGCACCAGGGACAGCTTGCAGGGAGGATCTCTTACCGGCAAGAACGCCTTCCTCCCAGGCCAGGGCTCGCTCTCCTCCAGAGCCTTGTGGGGAACAGAGCAGCAGCAGTCAGAGCACCGTGGCACCCAGGGGTGGGGGTGGCAGCGGTAGCCATGGTGGCTGGGCTGCATGTTCCTCTGCAGCAGTGCGGGGCACATGTCACCGGAGCAGTAAAGGCAGGGCTCGCGGCGCACTGGGGCCGTCCCAGCATAGGCCCGGGCAAAGGGCCGCAGGTACTCGAACTCGCCATGCCGCGGGAGGCCAGCATAGCACACAGGCGGCTCCAGGCAGCACTCAGCGTAGGCGGGGAGATTCTGCCGCCCAGGCGACAGGGGCGGGTACGATTGGTCCACGGAACGGCGCCGCAGCTCCCGGCACTCAGCACTCAGGGGCTGAAAGGCGTGCGGCTCGGCTGCCTTCGGCTGGAAGCTGGGGGGCTTGCTGTGCCTGGCCGGGAGGCGCCCCACGCATCTGCTGGTCTCCTCAAAGAACTTCCTCCGGTCAGCAAAGGGCAGCAGGACAGCATCCTCCGCCAGGCGCAGCGGGGAAGCAGGCGCCTCCGGCCCCTTGGCGTACGCCTCCACAGGGCTCAGGGCCCGCTGAAGCTTGTGCTCTGGAGACCACCGCCACCGGCCCCCAGCTGCCGGAGCCCTGTGCTTCTCCCTGTTTGGGGCGGGGGGGCTGGGGCCTTTCCGTGCAGGCTGGGGGGTGGGGGCACTCCCATCAGCTGGGCGGCCGGGGCTCCTGCCAAGTTCTCCAGCAGGCACCACACCCGATGTGGGGCTCAGGCACTTGGCTCTGGCTCGTGCCACACCGACAGAGCTCCTGTCCCCTGAGCTAGGCAGCCTGGCCTGTGGCAGGGCTGAGGGATTGGGGGGGCTCTCACACAGCTCATCAGTCTCCTCCACTGGCTCCTCCCCACACAGCAGAGCCGCAGAGCCCTTGCTCTTCTGCAGCTGGGCCTTCCTCCTCTGGATCTCATTGCGCAGGTTGGTGGCGAAGCGCTCGCTCCGGCGCCGAAGCTGAGCCGATCGCTGATGAGAAGGGCCCAATTTCCTGGCACATGGCCTGCTCTCCCTGGACTCCTTCCCCTCCTCTACCAGTGCCTCGGAGCTGCACGTGGGGATCAGGCCAGCAGGCTGCGGAGGCATGGCTGACTCACCGGGGGTGCTGCAGGATCTCTCCAGCTCTGGGTAACACCTGTACGGCCCCTGGCTATGGCAGGAGTCCTGGGCCCAGCTGGGGGAGTGCTGGGCTTGTGTCGTGTGGTCGTCAGCCCGGTCTGTGCCCACAGCCGGATCCCCGCACAGCTGCTCTTTGGCATCCTCTGTCTGTCGGCCAGGGCATGGCTGCTCCAAGTGCAGCGGGTTCACAGTCCATTGGTGCCCGTCCTGCACCTGGGTGTCCCAGCAGCTGCTGCCTGTGGCTACAGTCAGGGAGTGCAGCTGGGATGCCAGCAGCTGCTCAGGGGCGCTGTGCCGGTGCCCTTTCCGAGGAGACGGGGGAGGGTCACCGTTGGTGCCTGGCTCTCCTTCGTGGGCACCGTTGTCCTGGCACTGCCCATGGGCAGCCCCGTGGGGATGTTCTGTGCTCTCCCCTAACAGCTGCTCCATGTCCAGGTGGGAACTCAGCATGTAGTACTGGTCGACAGACAGGCGCTCCTTCAGATGGCCTCCAACCCCCTCGGGCTCCTTGTCTCGCAGGCACAGTGAGGTGTCCGAGGTCCACCTGCCCGGGAGGTGCAGGGCATCAGCGGGCGCAGAGGCCCGGCGTCGCTCGGTGCCAGCCGGCTGAGGGTTGGAGGCCCGGAGGCTGTCCCTCCTGACGGGGGGCTGGGGAGGGGCGCCTGATTTGGAGGAGCCTGACAGGTTGCTCTCGTGGGGGCACGAGGAGGGCCTGGAGTTGGGTGCCAGGTGCCCACACAACTGGCAGGAGAGATCTGCCCCCTCGCTGCCCGTTTGCAGGTAGCGCCCCTCATGGACTCGGCTGGGGCCCAGGCCCTGGAGGATGGAGTCTGTGGAGGACGTCTCCTCAGGACGCAGGGACAGGGCATAGTCCGAGGCGTTGGAGCTGGCTGAGAAGGAGCTGTAGGCAGAGTCACGTTTGTTCTGGTACATGCTCTGGTCCACGGGCGAGAGGCTGCCCTCGTAGTAGGTCTGGCCGGGCGGGTCCAGGCTCTCCATGCTTCCAATGGAGCTGCTCTTCTCTGTGCTGCAATGGCGAGACAGCTGGGCCCACTGCAGGGACAGGTCACTGGAGAGAGACACAGCAAGTGTGAACGGCACCGGGCAAACACCCTCCCCCCCCGAGTGCCATGGGCAGCAGCAACCCAGCCTATGCCACGCAGTGCCATTCACATGCCAGGTACAGACCAGATGCCCCTTGGCCCAGTGCACCCCTCAAACACCCCAGCTCTGCAAGCTCACACAACACTGGCAAGCTCCTGGGCAGCTCCCCTGCATGGTCAGGAAGGAGTCGCTCCCCTGTGGGCACTGCACAGGGGGCCCAGGGGGGAGTGGGGCAAGAAGCTGGTGCAACAAGGGGTGGGGCCTCCTGCCTGCCCCCGCTGGGGATGGTTGGTTCCAGCCTTGCCCTGGCTCCACCCTGGGCAGGGGCTGGGTGCATCAGGTATCTCCTTGTCCGGTGGATTCAGTGGTGGGCAGAGCCAGGTGATGCTCCCGGAAGAGGTGATCTGTCCATCCCAGCTCCGTTCATCTCACTGCCCTTCGCCCAGCCCCAGGATCCTATCCCGAGGCGACGGGGGTCGCAGCCAGAATGACTGCACATAAGCGAGGGCAGGATTTGCCCCGCGGAGGGGGGGGAGGGGAGATCCACTGGGCCCGCAGCATGCTCTTGCCTGTCCTCTGGGACTGTGGGCAGTGTGGCATTCGCAGCCCCCCACTTGGCCAACACAGCTGGGATTTGTTAGCTCCGTGCTCGCAACACATCCGGCTCTGGCCTGCCACCCTTCCTGCTCAGGAATCGGAGCTCAGCAGAACAAACCAGAGCTGGAAAAAGGGGGGAACCATCCCCGGGGAAGACAGGGAGACAGCCACGGAACAGGGCAGCTCCTCCCATCAGAACGGGCCTAGGGGGCCCTGCAGCAGTGCCAAAGGGCACCAGTGGGAGGCGTGGCAGCAGCCAGCCAAGCCAGCAAGGGGAAGAACATGTTGGGCTTGGAGACAACCCAGCCCAAGGTGGAAAATTCCAGGGTGAGACATGCACTCATGCTGGGATAAAGCGTGCTCTGGAGAGCTGGCTAATGGCGTGTCACAGGGGCCATGTGGCCCTCTGGTCCGAGCCCTCCGTGTCGCAGCAGGACAAGGATGTTTTCCCCACAGCCCAGGCACAGAGAACACTAAGGCAGAGATCAGCCAGGAAACTGAAGGGCTAAAGACACGGTGACAGACGGGTTGCATTACCCCAAGGGCCAGGGTGAGAGAAAAACTCACATCTAAGGGAACTGCACCTGGGCAGCTCTGGGGAGAATGGCTGGCCTTAACTCTGCCCTCTGCAGTCCTCCAGGGAAGAGAAATGAGTCCAGGCTCAAAATCAGCCTAAGCCAACCCAGAGCCACCTATGCCTGGCTGGCAACCAAGCAGCCATTGCTGGGCCCCAGCCCAGTGCTGGAGGCCCAGAGGCAGCCCAAGGCAGGGGCTCCAGAGGTGGGGAGCAGCTAGCTTGGGTCTGGGTTGCTCCAGCAAGGGGGCATTTTAGAGCCAGGCACCTGCCAGGGCTCCTCCACCCAGAGGGCTCTTAGGTGCCCCAGGGCAGGGAGTCCAGGCAGGCAGAGCCAGTGGCACACACTGGGCTACACCCCAGCTGCTGTGGGACTCACCTGGAGTCACATCCTGAGTGCCAAGACAAGCTGAAGGCGTCGGAGGGACAGTGCATGGTGGCAGCCTCGGTCCGGACCTCGGAGAGTTTGGCCAGATGCCAGGAGTGGGGCCTGATGACGGGCACGTTCCTCCTGCCAAGAGCAGCACAGAGCCAAGAATGGAGAGGAAACCGGGCTGAGCTCACTTCCTGGAGAACTTCCCGTCCCGTCCTCCACAGGGAGGCTCCCTTAGCAGGACGGAGGGGACATCCCGGAGGAGTTCCTCATTAGCTTACTGGGGTCTTATGGGGCAGCCTCTCTCACCCCGTGCCTGCCCAGACCAGAGGATGGAATCCCATGCTCCCCATCCTGGGGGAGCCCCCATCCCTCTGAGTGAAGGGCTGGGAGCTGTTGGCACTCGGGGGTGGGGAGTGGGTGCCTTCCACCAGGCGGACAAGGAAGCCCTTTCTCCAGGCTGCCCCTCATGGCTCTCTCCACTCCTGCCTCTCTGCCAGCAGGGCCAGGGATTTGCTCCCCACTAACTGAAACAATGGGCGGACCCCTTTCCCCACAACATTCCAACAGGCAGAGGAGGGGCCAGCGCTATGGGGTTAAATGCTCCCCCCCCCCCTTTGGGTGATGAGAATTTCTGTCCCCATTCTCCCCATGCACTGCACCTTCCCTTTCTAGCACAGTACCCTAAAGCCTGGGATATCCTCAAGCCCCAACTCCCGGAGTCATGGGATTATGCTTGGCCCTCAGTGTGGGATTTTGAAAAAGCAGGTTTCTCGCCCTGGTGGCTGGGAAGAAGAGCTGGCGAAGGGGCTCCGCCAGGCTCAGACGCCAGAAGACGGAGGAACCAGCTTCAGGTCTAACACCTAAATTTTAAGCCAGTCTCATGATTTCTGGGGGTCGGCCTCACACTGGCTGAGTGCTGGGGATTAGCCAGGCATCCTCACCCCCACCCTCGATGGGCATTGCTCCAATAGGTAGGACAACTTGGAAAGTCGGGCTCATACCAGGAAGCCAGAACAGGGCCCTAAATAAAGATCTCAGCCACCTCCACATAGCAATAGCCCAGGCCTGGCTCTGCCATTGGCTCGGTCTGGATGGTGGGGGGCAGAACTCAGGCAAATCCCCCCCAGTAATTCACAGCCTTGGATGATCCCATGGGGAGACTGGGAGCCCTCTGACTGCCACTGGGCTACTAGGGTAGGTAGCCAAACTGCCACCCCAGGAGCACCCAGACTGGCAGCACCCTGCCCCCACAGAGCAAACTAGGGCATTTTAGCTGGGCCTGGTTGCACATACAAGCTCTCCACCAGCAGTACAGGGTCCTGCACCGCACTCACAGGCCAATGGTGGGACTCGACCCCAGGCTCCCAGAGCCAGACCAAGGAATTCCCTGCGATGGCATGTTACTGCTGCCCCTGCCTGAGTGTCCCGACAGCACGTAGGGTAGGGCGGGGTGCTGAGGGACAAAGTGGCATGGAGGGAAGGAGCCAGGATGGCAGGAGACAGAGGAGTCAGCATGAACTATGCACTGGCTGAGTCAGCTTTCATCCCCCTTCCCAGCCCCTGGGCCTGCCACGCACAATGCCCCACGAGGGGAGGGAAGGGGGCTCTGAGCAGAGCCTTGGAGCTGCTCAGTGCCCCAGAGCCCTACACGGCAGCGTCACACCCTGGTTCAGCACAAGCCCCGTGGCCCAGGCTGGACTGAACAGAAACCAGGGTCCAGCACGGTGCAACACAATGAACCAGAGCAAGGGGAAACTGATACCAGAAGGACAGGGCTGGGAGCGGGAACCAGCTGGGTTCCCAGCACAGGGCCACGTGGTGCTACTGACGAATGCTGCAGGAGGGAGCTGCCAGGGGGAGAATGGCTTCATGACAGGCCAGCCCGGCCCCTCAAGGAAGAAGTGGGCTCTGCAGCGCCGTCTCCCTGCTCTCAGGGGCGAGGGATTTGGGACCCCAATCCCGGAGTCGCTGACGTGCAGGCGGTGCCCGGGCGAGAAGTGCAGAGGAAGCTGTTGTGTGGGGGTCAGGGACCGCATGCTGATAGCATGGCAATAATGCCAGGATTTATGGGCTCCACGGGGCTGGTGCCAGGCCAGCACAGCAGGGACGCACAGCTGCCCGCTCCTGCGGGGAGACGTGCTCCTGGCAGGAGCACAATACGGGGGGGGGAGGGTCAGAATCACCCCCAGGAAGCCCAGAGGGCAGGCTCAGTTGTTCCACTACGGGGCACCACATGAGTCCTGCAGCAGCCCAGCCCAGTGAGGGATGGGCACAGGAAGCTGTGCCAGGCCACATGGTGCCATGGCGCAGGGGCTGGGGGCCCAGCCTGGAATGCCCTGACTTGTCCCTGCACCACCACCGTTAGCTGGCATTGAGCAAGCAACTGCTGGCACCTGGCCTGGTGCCCCAATTCTGGCCCTGAGCCCCTGGCTCCTCAAGGAACAGACGCCCAATCTAGGCTTCTCCAAGCAGCTGCGTGCCCCAGACATTGCCTTTGGCCTGATCTGCAAGGGCAGCCCCTCATTCAGCTGCAGACCTTGGGGGATAAGGCTGAGGTGCCCATGCTGCCTAGTCGAGGGTAGTACCAAGATCAGAGGGGGTCTTGCTGAGCCCTGCAGGTTGCATCCCGAGTGTGAGGGGAGGCAGAGATGACTGCAGCAGCCAGCCATGGGGGAGCCACAAGTCCCTTGCCAGGCCTGGAGAGACAGGGCGCAGTGCAGGGGAACATGCCACTTCTTGGGAGACCCTGACTCCACCCAGACTGGCATTGAGTGAAATGGACTTCAAAAGCATTAGGAACCTTAGGGGCTTGGCTACATCACGAAGCTGTCCCACGACTGGGCAAGATAAGCTGCTTCTGTGTTGTGTGAGGCAGGACTGGGTCAGAGGGGTGGTGGAGGGGGGGCCTGGGCTCTGGCAGAACTGTGTGTGTGGGGAGCCATGGGCTGGGAGAGCAGGGGCTATGGGTCGGGGCTGAGGAGCATCAGCAGAGCTGTGTAGAGAGGAGCCCAGGGCTGGGCTAGCAGGGAGCTGTGGGTTGGGAGTGAGGGTTACCGGCAGAGCTGGAATGGAGCCCAGGACTGGGCTGGCAGGGGGCTGCAGGTCGGGAGTGAGGGGTACCGGCAGAGCTGTGTGCTCAGCATGGGAATCACAGGAGGCGATGCTCTGTCAGGATTCAGGCACACTCCAGTGGGAGAGGGGGCAGGTGCTATGCAGGGCCCCAGAGAAGAGCTGTGTGAATGCCACAGGACGAGCAGTGCTGGGGTCAGAGGGTCAAGTGGACAGCACACTCTGCTTTGGCAGGGGCAGCGGCACTGCAGGTGCTGGGGAGCCCGAACTGTGCCTCACATCTCCTGGAAGGAGTTGCCACCTTCGGCAAGGCACAAGCCAAGAAGCAGGGCATCCATCCTTCCCCATGTCCCACTGGGCCTGGCTCCCTCCAGGGCAAACCAGGCTGCTTCCCAGAGGTAGGCTGTAAGGGGCCATCAGTGCCAGGAGCCAGTGGAGCCCCGCCAGCCCAAGGCCCCGTACTCACCATGGATGCGGGATTCCAGAGAGATCTGGGCTGGGTGTCCCCAAAGACTAGAGCGTTGCGTCCCTCATGGCCGACCTGCTGCCCCTAACGCCTCCCGCAGGAGCACAACCCAACCCCCCTTGTGCTGTGGAGCCATGAGCCTGGGTGCCACGTCAGACCACATAGACGGTGCCCTCGCTCACTGGCTGTGCCACACCGGGCAGCCTCTGCTAGCACTGTGGCTGCCGACCCCAATCCCAGTGCTCTCCGGGAGTCTTTGCCGGGCGGGAGAGCCCCACCCCCAGGCCCAGCGGCCAATCGTCTACCTGCTCCCGAGCGCCCGCAGCAGCCAGGAAGGGAGTGAGGAAGCGATGTTCAGGGGAGATAAGCTCTGGACAGCAAGGAATTCGCTGCCATATGGGAGAGAAAACAGGGAGGGAGCTGGCTGGGGCTGGAGAGCATCCCAGGGCTTCCTGGCTTTGCGAGTAGCCATGAGGAGGAAACGGGACAGCAGGCAGGAGCAGAGCCGCCAGCACCAGCCCCGCTGGCCCAAGGGCCCCATTAGGCACACTGAGTCAGTGGGACCAGAAGGCTCCCAGACAGGCCCCTGACCTGCTCCTGGCAAGAGATTCAGATCCCAAGAGTCATTAGCGCCCTGGAGGAAAGGGGACCACCCCTGTACCCGCAGGCTCTCGGCCCAGGCGGGCTGTCCTGGGGATCAGGGAGCATTTCCAGCTGCAGGGGAGAGCAGGGCCTATGCCTGGCCTTAGTGCTCCCCTCCTCTTCCCAGTAGCTACTTCCCACAATGCCAAGGGCCACAGGGCTAGAGAAGGGATCTCCAGCTGGCATGCCCAGGGGCTGCCTTTGCCAACATCTCCTGCAGCCATTTGCGAGGGGCCACGGTTGCCCCACATGACAGCACGGAGAATCCAGGTCACCTCCTGGCCAGGCAGGCCGGCCAGGCCCTGACATTGGGGTGCACCCAGCATCCTGTCCCGGGGAGACCCCGGCCAGAGTTGGGGAGGCTGTGGGCTCTGCCCGGGGACTCGCTCCAGCACTAGTGCTGATTGCAACAAAACAAACCACAACAGCTGCAGCCGCTTTCCTGCCCGAAGCAGCTGGGCTTGGCCGCCCCCCACCACCGGCCCTCGCCCTCGCACAGGAAACCGTGGGAAGAGCCCGGGAAGAGGGAGGTCACAGGGGGGTGGAGATTGGAAGAGATCAAGGGGAACGGGCAGCCCTGCAGCCTCAGCTCTGGGGAGGGTGGCAGGGCCAGGCGGGTTAGGGGAGCCCTGGCTGGGGGCAGGAAATGTGGCTGGAGCGTCGAAAGCCAGATCAGCTCAGAGCTCGGGGCCAGGGTCATTTCACTCTCCCCCAATCCCCCAGCCCCACGTGAAGCTCCCCGGGCAGAGCCCCCAGCCCATGTCACTGGCACTGAGCGGCCCCACAGCCGCAACAAGCGCCGGGTTCTGCGGGCTGATCCAGGTTCATCAGGGAGACCTTCTGGCCCAGGGAAATGGTTCCTCAGGGGGCAAGGGGGCACTGTGGTCAGAGATCCTGGGTCCCCCGGGGCGTCCTCTCCCAGCCAGTGCCACACCTCTGCAGCTATCTCCCTGCCTGCAGTCGAGGGATGGAGCATGGGGATCCTGGCTGCGCTGGCCCTGGCAGGAGAAGCCAATGGGCTGCCCCGAGTCCAGGGGCTCCTCTCCCCAAGCAAGGAGCCCGGCTGCCGCAGGGCTCAGAAAAGGCTTCGGGCCCGGACTTAGGGCCAGAGATTGGGTGCCAGCCCCAGGGCAGCCACCCCTCCTGGGAGTGGCAAGGCATAGCCCTGCTGGGGAGGGGAGTGGGTCTGGGGCTCAGCAAGGAGCCATCCCTGACACCATGCCAAGGCTCTGGGGCCAACAGACTGTGCTGTGTCCCTGCCTCCCGCCCCCAGTCCAGGCACTTCTAACCAGTAGAAAACAGACACATTCCAGCCACCAGAGGGCAGCAGCGGCTCAGGCTGGGAGCACCATAGGACAGCAGGACCAATGTCTCCCCAGTCCCTGGTCGGGGCTCACCAGGCCTGGAACCGGGGGGCAGGAGTCCCACTGAGCCAGGGCCCCTTACAGCCAGGAGCAGGGGCCTTTCCCGGGTCTCCAGTACACAGGAATCCACACCCAGCCCAGCCTCTTCCGGGGCCCATCACCTGGGTATCTGGCATTGCAGGAGCAAGCTGAAACAGTCAAAAGGCTTTAGGGCTCCCTGGAGCTGCACAGCCCAGAGCCCTGCCCAGGCAGAGACCCAGCTGTGCCCCATACACCAGAGCTTGCTGCTGGAGCTCAACCGAGGCTGCCTCCCTCCCAGCAGGGGCATCAGGAGGCCCAAGAGGGCAAAGGGCCCTGGCTTCAGCCAGGCCTTCCACCCACGTCCTCACACTTTTGCCAGCGCCCCGGGGGCAGGGGAGGACAGGGGGCCTGCTGTCAGCTCTGCAGTGACAGGGTGCCCTGCCCAGCTTCCCAGACCCCTGCCCAAGAGCTCAGCCACTATTAGGACAGTAAGACTCCCCACGGCCAGACTCACCCACCCCAAATAGTCGGGAGATAAAGGGGGCGGGCACCGGGGGTCTGGAGATAAGGTGGTGCTGGTGGTCAGCCCCAGGGCTCTCAGAGCAGAGAGGAGACAGATACACCTGATTGATGGAGGAAGCGGGGGGTCCGACCCCCACTGCTCCCCTTCCCTGGGTTTGGGGGTCAGGTGCCTCCAAAGAGACAGGCTGAGCACGGAGGGGGTTGTGGGGGGTTCCTGAGCTGCCCCAAGCTAGCAGGGGAACCTGGGCCTGCTGTGGGGAGTGGGGGGCCCAGTAGAACCAAACGGGGGCCAGGAGGCTCCACGTGCGGGAGAGAGGTAACCCAGCTAATTGCCCCTCTGTGAATGGGGAAAGCCCGACACACACGCACACCCCCCACAGCTTCCCCCAACCCCCCGCCCTCATCTGCTGGGACAGCCCTGCTCAGAGCGTCTCCACCCCAATCCCCAGGTGAGGTGGCCTGGCTGGGGTTGGCAGAGAAGGGAGACAGGGTCCCATGGCCCCCCCTGCACAGCAAGACAGTGAGCCAGGCACATACCCCACCCCCAGCCACATGCTCCTAGCCATCCCCAGATGCAGCCTCTAGCCTGGAGCCCTAACTCTGGGCAGTGAAGGCCAGGGGGCTGGGGCTGCCGGGGAAACGCCTCTGCTCTGTTCTCTCCCCTGACTGGGCTGGACGGGGCCTGGCAGCACCCAGACATACCAACCCAGGGTCCAGTCAGCTCAGCCCCTCGCTGCCCCCCAGCATCTCTGGGGTGGGGGGGAACCCCTCCTTACACTGCTGCCACCTGGATTCTCCTACGGTTCTCCCCTCTGCCCACAGGGTGGGGTCCTCCCTGGGACCTGGAGACCCCCAGCAGGGCTGGCTCTAGGACAATTCACCTGCTCTCCATGCTAGGACAGACCAGCCAGGGCCCCGTTCTCCTACCTCCTCACAATCATCTTCAGTGTGCGGTAGGAGCCCTTGATGAGAACAAGCGCCTCCTGCCGGGAGCCGTACAGCGGGGTGCCGTTGATGTTCACCAGCTCGTCCCCGGGCCGCATCTTGCGGGATAGGGCTGCCTTACCCCCATCTTCAACCTAGGCACAGATCCAAGACAGCCAGATGGTCAGATGGGCCAGGCGCTGCGCTCACCCGCGCACAGAGGGGTGTGGGGCGGCCAGGCCCTTGATTTCTGGGGTTGCCCTAGTACCCTGGCCAGTGACGCAGGGAACCCGTTTCAACACATCTGGCTCTCCAGCCCTTACCGCACCCCCTTGCACTGCTCCTGCCTTCGAGGGGAGCCCCAGGCCCAGCTACTGTAGGACAGATATCTCATGGAATTGGGAGTTCGCCAAACAATGGGGGTGCCGGGGCCACGAGGCCAGAGTTGGAACACGCCATGCCCATAGATGTCCCGCTAGGACCCTTTAAGGTAGGGAGCAGGGTGGTGCATATATTATGGGGGCTGGAAAGTCATTGGGGGAGTCAGGGCCTGAAGGCCTCCAGGTGACAGCCCCCCCTGCTGCCAACCCCTCCCTTTACCCCTACATTCCCATCCATGGGGTTGCCAGGCGTCCTGTTTTCAACCAGAATGCCCGGTCAAAAAGGGACCCTGATGGCTCCAGTCAGCATTGCTGACCAGGCCATTAAAAGTCCAGTTGGCCACCTGCAGTGGGGCAGGCAGGGTGCCTGCCTAGCTCCGCACAGCTCCTGGGAAGTGGCCGGCATCTTCCTCTGGCTCCTAGGAATAGGTGCGGCCATGGGGGCCCCCGCCCTGAGCGCTAGCTTTGCAGCTCCCACTGGCCGGGAACTGAGGACAATGGGAACTGCAGGGCGGGGCCTGCAGGCAGGGGCAGCACATGGAGCTGCCGGGCTGCGCCTCCACCTAGGAGCCAGAGGGAGATGCCAGCCACTTTCTGGGAGCTGCCCGAGACTAGCAGCACCACCCGGAGCCCACACCTCTCATCCCCTCCTGCACCCCAAACCCCTGCCCTAGCCCTGAGCCCCTTCCTGCATCCAAACTCAAACCCAGAGTCCCCTCCCACACTCCGACCCCCTCAACCCCAGCCCGGAGCCCACACTCCCAGCTGGAGCCACAGCCCCTCTCGTGCCCCAACACCCTGCCCCAACTCGAAGACCCCTCCTGCACCTCAACCCCCTCACCCCTCCCGCACCTCTGCCCCAGCCTAGTGAAAATGAGTGAGTATAGGAGAGAGTGAGCAATGGAGGGAGGGGGGATGGAGTGAGCAGGGGTGGGGCCTCAGGGAAGGGCAAGGGTGTTCAGTTTTCTGCAAATAGAAAGTTGGCATCCCTACCCATCCATCGCCAACAAAATCCACATATACCCCCATTCCTCCTCCTCCTCCTCCCTCCCAGCGATGACATTCAGCTCCTCTCCCTGCCTCCCTACCTGCTCACCAATCCAAGCTAGGGATGGGGGAAGATGTTTTCCTGGGGTGGAGGTGGCAGCAGGGCCCCCAACCCATACTGCCATGACACAGCACATGGAGACCAGCTGTCTGGCAGCAAGCGTCTCGGCTGGCCGAGGCCAGGAGCCTGGCTGAGCAGCAGACAGGCAACAGCCCCACAGTAGCTGGAGGGGACAGGGACCCCCGGCTGCAGAAGCTCTGAGCCAGCCTACCAGCCAGGCCCCAACATGGAGCTGCTAGAAGCACCCAGCCATCAAACAAGGAAACCCAGGTCCACAGAAAGTGTCTGGAAACCAGCCCAACATGGTGTATCTCTCACACTCAGTGCATTGCACTGTGCGCGCACACACACGCCCCTTCCTAGGGCACACAGACACACGCACACATACCCGGCCCATTCTAGTCTGAAGGAAGGTGCCAGCATATCACTGGGAACACATGTCTCTGCACAGCCACCAGCAGACCAAGACACAGCTGAATGGACTGTCTGGGCTGGACACCGCCCGCCTGCCCCCCCAAGTACTCCCTCTGTCCAAGGCATCCAGTTTCCTCCTCCCCCAGCCCTAGGTTTTCTCTCAATCCCAGTCATATTACGCTTGAACCCATCACTGAACCTGGCACACAAGAGGTTAAAGGGCACAGAAAGCAGGGGGGAGGGGCAGCAGCTGACTCCCTCCCCCACCCAGCTGGCTGAGGGGAGACGGCCCCTCTGGCTGATGGGGTGCTAGGCTGCCATTTGGGGGAATCCGTCCTCCAGCTCTGACAGGACAGGCCATTTTCAAGTGCTCCTCTGGGAGCGCGGCCAGCCAGGAGCATGTGGCTCCATAAGCGTGTCACTTGGCCCTGATCCCTACACACCCAGCAGATCCCCTTACCGCCCGCGCCCCAGGGCATGGCTGTCCAACACCAGCTCCCAGGCTGGCTGCTATTAACCCCAGCTGGCTCAGGAAAGAGGGTGCTCCCGCTGAGCCTCAGTGTCCTGCCTGAAGCCATCATGCAGCTGCTGGGCGAGGCCCAGGGCTCACAGCCCAGCTCCTAGAGGGGCATGTCCCACGCCACCAGAACCATCTCTGGCCTCCCCTGTGCAGGCGCCTGGAAGGAGACCGAGTTAGAAGGGGCCACAGCGAGAGAGGTTCCGTCTCCACCTAGGACGCTCTAGCTGGCAACATTTACTAAGGAAAATCACCCTGCTAAGAGCCTCAAGAGAGGATCGCTGGTGTGATGGGGGTCTCGGGTCTCAACCCAGTTTTCTAGAGGATGGGGATTTTTGTGCTGGATCAGAACCGGGGCCCAGTGCCCCCCTCAAACAGTGGCCAGGAACAGTGGCTGAGGAGGAAGCTATAGGAACTCCCACAACCAGCAGCAACACGCCCTGGGGAGCCTGCCCAGAGCTGGCTTGTGGGCCTGAAGTGGATGGGGGTCCCGGCCCTCATGCAGCTGCTACCCCGCAGTGTGCTGTGGATGCTCACATTACCCCAACCCCTTCCACACCATAAGCTCCAAGCTCCTGAACAGCCCACTCTGCCACACACAGCCCTTGGGGGATCTGGCTGCCAGCGCCTGTGCCCATCCCTCAGGAACCCAGGTTAATACAGACCAGGCAGGAAGAACATGGATGCAGTGATTGCAGCACAAATAGAAAAAAAACAAGCAGCCTCAGAGCAAAGCCCAGGGCTTCCGCCCCGGGGCGGCCAGCTTGAGCCAACGTGCCCCACGCCCCAGGGCAGACTGGGCCCCAGGGTGCATTCACTCACACTGGAGTACCCATCCTGGGCTGCCATGGAGCCCCCTGCCTAACACCAGTGTGCATGGGGACGGGGGGGGGGCTTTGTGCCCACTCACGAGGCCAGCACAATACTCGACTAGACGGGCATGCTCCAAAGAGCCTGGCAGCTTGGCGATGGCAGCCCAGCCCCACATGGCGCCCTCACCCCAGGACAGAGGCTCCCCGGTCTGGCTGCTGGAATTCCAGAGCTATGGATCTGATCCGACTCTGGCTGCTAGCAGCACCCGAGCTCGCTCTGGCAGAGCGAGTAACCCTGCACCAGGGCTGTTGGGGAGGCCAGCGAGCTAGGCCCACCTGGCCCCAAGCGCCAGGGTCACAGCCATGTATTGCCTTCTCCACCCTGTGGGAGAAAGGCCATGCAGAACACGCCAGCGACCCTCCAACCCCTCATCCCTGGGCCCAGCCCCACATGGCTCCTGGCAGCCTTGGTGACAACACCCATCCTGCGGCACCATCCTGCACTCCTAGGCACTGCCCCAGTGTCCATCACCATGGCATGTGGACACCCACTGTCCCTCAGGCATTACCCTATGGGCTCTCTTGCCATGCTGCACCAGTGCAGCTGGGATTCTGGTAAACGCTGGAGAAGCCAGAAGGTACCTTGAGTCCTGGCCAGGGATCGGCTCCGCGGGGTGCTCCTGCTCCCCCAGGAGGCTATCAGGGCTCCTGCCACTGTCTGTTGCACCCGCCGAGGGCAACACCGACCTGCACATCACACAGCAGGTCCAGCCCTGTGCCTGACCCCCGTTCTCCCCCAGCATGGGCTGCACAGGTTAGACAGGGCAGGTCTTCCCATCCCGGCCCTCGCTCTGCATGTCCCAGTGCCCATCCTCCACTATGCCGCATTCCTCACCTATCACTTTGGCATTCCTGTCCCCCAGGGCTTTAACCCCTTCCCTGCTGGGAGGACACCACACCCTGAACCGGTCCCAGATGGGGACCCCCCCACACACTCTGCCCACTCCATCGGTGCTGCTCATTTATCTGCAAAGGGGATCAGCCATCAATGCCCCTTCTCCATGTCAATGACCCCAGACGCAGCCGAGCCTCCCTTCCCCCACCTTGACTCAACCCTGCTTGGGGGGGCTTGGAAACCCCAAAGCAGGAAAGCCAAGTTCCCCCTCCCCCACAAGCAGTGCACTAGGGACCAAGGTGATATACAGCAGCGGCGCTCGTACCACTCTCCAAAGGTTCTGGTGCTCCCGGGTCCACAAAACCAGCTTGGCAACTGCTGGATCTTGTCCTGGGGCGACCGTCGAATCAACCGTGGGGGATCCGCCGTGGGACAGGAGGCTTCTGCCTCAGGGGGCCAGGTGCTCCCAAGACAGGCCAGACTGGGGTGGAAGCACTCTGAGCCGAGCAGCCCAGCGGGGCTTGGTGTGGAGTGCTTCCCTCCCCTGCCCCAGTCACATGCATCTCACAGCAAAGAAAGGAAGCTGAAAAATGTCTCTTGCTCTCCCCGCAGATTCCCCAGCGGCGTTGGGGCAGCACAAGAGCCCATTGTGCAGCTGAAATGCCAGCCCAGTGTCCAGCGCTCCCAGCCACCCTGTCCAAGGTATCAGCACATCCACCCCATGGCAGGCGTAGGACAAGAGGCTCTGTAGGCGAGGGGAGCTGGGCATTCCAACTCCCAGGCATTGCCAGCCTAGATCAGTGCCCGAAAGTGCTAGTATCGACAGCCCCGCTTGCTGATCAGCGGGCAGCATGGACTGGGGCCTTGGCTCCTTGCCACTGCACAGAAACTGCCCCCACATTGGCACAGACAGGTTCCCAGTGCTGCCCATCTCCACAGAGAGACCAATGAGTACATGTGCCTTGGAGGCAAGGCTCCCGCTGTCCCCTGCAAGGGGGCCTCTCCAGCCCAGGGCAGCATCGGGGTGTGTGCGGAGGGGCTCCCCATGCTGCACCTCCTCTGGGGAGGAGACTGCTCCTGGGGATGGGAGACAAGCACTGAAGCAAATCAATGTACGAATCCCTGAGCAGGGCGAATCCACAGGTGCAGCAAGGTGGCCGGTGGCTCCCTGCGCAGAGCGATGGCCTCAGCAAGAACATAGCAAAAGTATGCCGGATCTCACCAGCAACAGATGCATGGAACCCGGCACAGAAGAGGAGGCCGAGGGGGCACACAAATTAAAGTCCAAACCCGGAGCATGGAGCCAGAGGAGGTGAGACTGGGACAGAGCAGCTGAGAGCGCCCCCAACACAAGGGGAGAGCTGGCCTCAAACCATCAGGGGTTAGGAGACAGCCCAAAGTCCTCCCATCTCGTCTGGGCAGGCAACTGCCTGCTGCGGCTTCAGCAGCATTCCCAGCATCGCCTGCCAGATCCCACTGTGCTGGCTCCCGTGCTGCCCCCTCTACACCAGGAAACTCCTGGATCAAACTCAAACAGCTCCTACTGCCTCCACCTTCAGATCCCTCCATAAGGGTCCCTGCAGCCCCGATGCCAACAGAGCCCAGCCGCCTGACCTCGGGGCTTAGCAAGTTCCTGTAGAGCTTCTCGCAAACGGGATCTGGACCCCCAAATAAAGCAATTCCAAATGCCCAGCGGTGCCTCATGGGAGCTGAAGTTCACAGGGTTCCAACTCTCGTGATTTCACCCAGCAATATTTGGTGCTTTTTCTCAAGCCCCAGCACCTGGAGTCCTATTACAAGAGGAGAATCTCAGCCTTCATTTTAAAAACCTCTATGCTTCTAACTCTCCGAAGTGCAGGGCAAATCTCACCAGACCACCCCGGACACTCAGCAACCAAATCAAGAGAGCCCACCTTTTACTCTGCATTCGAAATCTCCTGGTTCTGGGGGGCTGACTGATAACCCAGGGTTGTGAGTTCAATCCTTGAGGGGGCCATTTACGGATCTGGGGCAAAAATTGGTGTTGGTCCTGCTTTGAGCAGGGGGTTGGACTAGATGACCTTCTGAGGTCCCTTTCAACCCTGATATTCTATGATTCTATGATTCTATGATGTTTGAACACTTGGGGTTGGCCATGCTGCATCCAAACTACATCTCCCATGATGCACTGAGGTAAGGGAGTAGGCACATGACAGGTACCGCTTGCCATGGTGCACCATGGGAGATGTAGTCTGGCAGTCTGGCCAGAGCATGTGACCCATAGAGAACAGGAGCCAGAGGGACCTGAATTACAACTCCCATGAGCAGGGTGGATTTGATTTAAATCACCAGCCAGGAAGACTCGATTTAATCATGGATTTCTACATAAAAGTGCATTCTTGTTGGTTGTTATAACCTTAATGCATATTCTTCACAGGTAGAGGAACTTCATTAAAATATTCCCAAACTGGATCTCTTTTTTGGCCTGCTGCCGTTATAGGTTTTCCCTTCTAGTGAGAGAATGGTATGGTAGATCTCAAATCACTGAAGTCCACACTCAGAAAAACCTCAAGATTTCTGGAATATGCTGCTCAAACAGTTTCACTTTTGTTTCTACTGCCTGTTCCTCCCTTCTCACATTTATCTCCAGACTTCTTCTCCTTGCCCAGATCCATTCCGCCCCTAACAATCTTCTATTCATTGAACTTTTTGAAACTTTGCACTTTTAGAGAGTGGTAAGGGACTGACTCTGTACACAAATGTGCAGAGGGACAATAGGGTTGAGGTCTGTTATTTCTCACCTCTATATATTAATTAATTAATTAAAAACATTTTTGCTGTTAACAAGCATGTTATCTCTGGAGACACAAATCCACAGTTTGAGAACGGCAAAACTAAGCATCTCTGATGGTATCTTCTAGACTCAGCCCCATTGGATAGATAGAAAGATTAACCTAAATAATCTATACAGACCCCATAAAATGGAGTCCCTAATCCATGAACTATTGTAACTCATTTACAAACTTTTCTTAAACATTACATGAACATATTGTCTTATACTATAGAATTAGAATTTAT
Organism: Dermochelys coriacea; assembly: GCF_009764565.3. Lineage (NCBI taxonomy): Eukaryota > Metazoa > Chordata > Testudines > Dermochelyidae > Dermochelys > Dermochelys coriacea. The sequence goes on from NC_050076.1 coordinate 60,054,788, forward strand.
AACCTATGTATATAAATCTCCCCACTGTATTTTCCACTGTATGCATCTGATGAAGTGAACTGTAGCTCATGAAAGCTTATGCTCAAATAAATTTGTTAGTCTCTAAAGGTGCCACAAGTCCTCCTTTTCTTTTTGCGAATACAGACTAACACGGCGGCTACTCTGAAACCTGTCATTCCATGAGGAGATAACTTTGAGCTATAATGTATCCTAATTAAAACTATTTTTAGATAAAATGTTTTTTGAGGAAAAAATCTATCAAAAATCTGATTTAAATTTTAAAAAAAATCTGATTTTTTAATTTTTTTTTAAATAATTGATTTTTATCCACCCTGTTCATGAGGCACTGTGACGCCATTTTCACAGCAAATGGAGTCCGTCATTTCAGACCAAATATCAACCCTCCCTACGGCCTGCAGAGGCTTCTTGTGACAACAATAATTTGACTGGAAAACTTCTGCCCAGCTCTATATTCCTCTCCCCTGCCCCTTGCTCCCCACATGACCCCATGGAAACCGCCAACCGAGCTACAAGACCCAGAACTAGCCAGGCAGGGCTAGTACTCACCCAGATGCATTGGCTTGCACCCCCTTCCCAGCCCACCTTTGTCCTTTGGCTGGAGGCCCGAAGCACAGCGATGGCCTCCTCTCTGTGTTCATACAGCACCCAGCACAACACCCAGCGTGGCCTCTGAGCACCACCATGCTATCACTATTATCTATGCCCACTGCAAGCCATGAGGCCACCGTCCCCCTGGCAGGAGCTACCATGCCCCAACATGGTGCATGTGCATCACTAGGGGGTGCCGTGCAGGGGAACAGCAGGGTGGAAGCCAGCCCTGATACAGCACCATTACCTCAGGGACTTAACGCGCCGTAGGCAGGCAGGAGTGTAGCACTAGCCCAGAGGTGGACAAACTTTTTGGCCCGAGGGCCACACTGGGGTTGCAAAACTGTATGGAGGGCCGGGTAGGGAAACCTGGCCCCGCACACCCTATCCATACCCTATCCACCCCCTCCCACTTCCCACCCCCTGACTGCCCCCCTCAGAACCCCCGACCCATTCAACCTCCCCCCACTCCTTGTCCTCTGACTGCTCCTTCCCTGGATCCCCCACCCCTAACCACCCCCCACCAGGAACCCCCACCATCCACCCCCCTCCCCGCTTCCTGTCCCCTGACTGCCCAAACCTATCCACCTCCCACCCCCTGACAGGCCCCCTGGGACTCCCATGTCTATCCAACAGCCCCGTTCCTGTCCTGACTGCCCCCGGGACCCCCTGCCCCTTATCCAATTCCCCTGCTCCCTGCCTCCTTAGCATGCTGCTCAGAGCAGCAGGACTAGCAGCTGCCCTGCACAGCTGGAGTCATCTGCACTATCTGCGCAGTAGCTGCGGGGGTGGGGGGTAGCAAGGGAGGGACCAGAGGTCTAGCCTACACAGCCAAGAGCTCAAGGATGGTCCCGTGGGTCAGATGTGGCCTGCAGGCTGTAGTTTGCCCACCTCTGCACTAGTCCCACTGCAGCAAGGGAAACTGAGGCACAAACAGGGAGGAACTTACCCAATGTAACAAACACAGAAAGAGTCAGGAGTCTGGTGCCCTGCTCAGTTTCACTGTCTCTCTGGGTACAGTGGCCCCCACCACAGGGCACCCCACACACCCCTCCAGGCGAGAGGCCCGTGTTTTGGTCTCCGGTTCTGTTCCCCTGGATCTCCAACAGGCCCAGCCCCCTTTGGGCAGGAGGAGCACCCTGCCTGCCCAGCCCAGGGGGCCAAATGTCCCCCATCCCCAAGTAATGCCAGGGACAGCTTCATGCTACGCCCCACATGTTCACCCGACGCTTGGTGCCACAGCTGGCCGATGGACTCCAGCACAACAGCAGCTCGGCTCTCACTTGGTTCCCCTACCCGCTGGGCTCCATTTGGGAGGGTAGGGGCTGGGAACGTCCGACAGGCCAGGGCACAAATGGGGTGAGTAGGGAGCTTCTGAATGACCCTCCCATGCCTGGTTCTGGTGCCAGAGCACCCACACCAGCCTGCTCCTCCACAGCCCATGCATGGGTAGTGCCAGGGAGGGACGGTCATGGCCACTGGCTCATGCCTAGGCTCGTCCCCAGACAGGATGTGATTGAGGCTGAAGATCCTTCTCCAGCTGATGGAGCTGGGTAAACCAGCTCTGCTCCCACAGGGGCACCTTGCTTGAGTCTCTCTGGGATGGGGCAACAAGGGGCCATTCCAACACCCATCGCTACTGCACCCCCACATCACTGACCCCTCCCCCCCAAAGTGACAGCACGGCTTCTGCAGGCTCTGACCTGTGGTCCCCAGCACTGCACTGAACGACAGGGCATCCACCAGGCCCTGCTCTGTCACAAGCTGCAAATAACCTGAGCTGGATTCCCAAGCCCCCCAGAAATGGGCTGTAGGGCCCCAGCTTGGCAGAGTCCAATGCGGGGCTTGAGGATGCTACAGGCCAATGCAACCCCCATAGAGCATGTGCTCCCCACAGAGCACATGCTATACCCTGCCCCAGATCCTCACTTCTATGGGAAAACAGCCTGGTGCTGCCAATTGGGCCCATGGCAACTGACTCAGAGGGGAGCGCAGCCATGCCAGCTCCTGCACGCACACCAGCCATCCCTGGGGACTGCGACTCCCAGCCAAGGAGATACCAGACGTGGCCCTGCTTAGCTAGCAAGGCCTGGCAGGAGCTACAGCTTCAGACGAACAAAGGAGACGAGGTGCGTTTCTTGTCACTTCCTCCCCTGCAGCTTTGGCCGCATCCGCTCCATGAGCCCCACTGCCTCCAGCACACAGTGGGCTCCCCCTGGGTGCGCAGCAGGCTGGCCATGGGGCTCCCCATGGGGCCCCCCCAACAGGCACGCTGGGGCTCCCCACAGCCTCCCAGAACACACTGGGTTCCCCCAGCCCCCTTGACATGCAGCCCGCTCCCCCCAGCCGGGCCCCTGGAACACAGCAAGCTCCCCTGGCCCCAGGCTCCCCAGTGCTCGCTGACAGTGCGGCGAGTCACAGGCTCAGCACAAAGTCCTGATCCACGCCAACCGGGGCAGAGCTGGGATTTGGAAAAGAAAATAAATATCGGTCCACTTCCCAACGCCGGATTCCTGTCATCTCTGGCGTGCTGCTGAAATAGAGTCCAGATGAGGGGACGGCCCAGTACAGCTCCCACCCCATCTTTCAGATCCCAGCCAGGAGAGGAATCTCAGAGCCTGGGGGAAGGAGCGGGGAGGGAGTTGCACACCAGTCCCAGGTCACGGCAGGCACTGGGCTCTGTGCAGCCCATGGAGAGAGGTGTCAGCACCACCATCCCTGGCATGCATGGCACAAGGCACCAGGGTGCTGCCCCCAGGTGCTGCCTTCTGGCACTGCCAGCTCCAGCTGAGCCACAGACCAGAGTTGGTAACAGCACAAGCTCCTGCTAGCCAACCTGCCCTGGCTGAACCCCTCCGGGGGAGAGAAGGGCTCCGGGGAGGCAGGGGGGACAGAGGGGCTCCAGCCCACCTGCTCTATGTCCCCCCTGCTCATGCTGCAGGCCAGGGAGCTCCCCCCAGATGCCTGGAGGCCAGGAGGGGCTCAAAGATGCAGCCGTGGGCAGGCAGGCACGCACGGGGGTCAGAGCTGACTTTGCTTATCGAAGGTGGTTTGTCTGAGCTATCTGTTTTCTTGGGGTGGGGGTGGTGCAAGGCCAGTGCCAGGCCCAAGGGCAGGAGAGCTGATGGGGCTAGGCTGGGATTTCTCTGCCTGTCCTGGGCGGGGGTGAGGCAGAACACCTCAAGCCTCCCATTCATTGGCCTCCAGGGCTGCTCCTGGGGACAGGGAGATCCAAGGACAATGTTAAGCACCTCTTCGGCAGATACAGCTCAGCCACCAGCTCTCCCCAGAATGGCTGGAATCATGCAGGGGGGGGTGGGGGGGGAAACATGCCACCGATTCCATAGGACCCCAAATTGGAGAAGAGGGGCCAGGACCAACACAGCCAGAGGGGCTGCAGATCAGGACTGAGGGGCAGCGACAGAGCTGGGGGAGGGGGGAACCCAGGGTTGGGTTAGCAGAGGGCGACAGGTTGGGAGTGAGGAGCATGGGCAGAGCTCATAGACTTTAAAGCGAGAAGGGTCTATCGTGATCATCTAGTCTGACCTCTTGCACATTGCAGGCCACAGAACCTCACCCACCCACTCCTGTAATAGACTCCTAACCTCTGACTGAGTCACTGACGTCCTCCAATCATGATTTAAAGACTTCAAGTTACAGAAACTCCATCATTGACACTAGTTTAAACCCGCAAGTGACCCATGCCCCGTGCTGCAGAGGAAGGTGAAAACCCCACAGGGTCTTTCAATCTGACCCAGCGGAAAATTCCTTCCTGACTGCTAATCTGGTGATCAGTTAGACCCTGAGTATGGGGGCAAGATCCACCAGCCAGACACCTGCAGGGGGAGCCCAGGGCTGGGCTAGCAGGGGCTGCGGGTCAGGAGTGAGGGGCACTGCGGAAGGGGCAGAACCAGGGGTAGATAGTTAGCCAGCAGGGGCTGGGACAGTACCATGCCAGTGAGCATGAAGCACCCTCGACTGTAAAGGCCCATTTGGCATGGACCAGCAGATGAGTGGGCGCAGGGTGAAACAGGCACTGTGGGGAGCTGGTAAATGGTGACATCTCCAGAGGGGACAGAACCCGGCACCCTGATGCTAAGCTCTTCAGGCTGGACATTGGACCAGTGCCCCACACTGCCCCCAGAGGTGCCAAGGGAACTGCTCTCCAATAGGCAGGCTGCTCCCATGGGGTGGGCAGCGCAGCTCTGCATGTTGGCAGAGAGCAGACTCCCTGTCACCCCCTGGACCCCACATGGGATGGTTCCAGGGCATTGCACCCAATAGGAGCCTCCGGCACAGCCTGGGGCCCTCTCTGCCATCCTGGCGGCTGCCCCCCAAGAGGCACATGCACTGCTGAGCATGGGGGCCCATACAGGGCCCTGCCCGTGGGAGAGGCCGGCTCTGAGCCCTTCATTGGTGTGAGCAGCAGCATGGACACTCCAGCTCCACTGCAGCAAAAGCAGGCACCGTCTTTGCTGCAACTGCATGGGCTGGCAACAGCCATACACCCCTTTGCTCTTGGTGCTAACGGGAGGCTGCTCCCCATCTAGGGCTCTTTCAGCAGCAACCCACCATCTGCCAGAGCCCCCTCTCCCTCTGGGGCAGCATCCCCAGCTCACTGTGAAGGACAGTGACCCCCAGATCAGAGGGCTAGTGACCCAGCTAGGGACACAGCCTGGCCTGAGGCAGCTCATGCTGTGCTCTGACCACTAGGAAACAGCTGCCCAATGGCCCAATCAGCCCAGAGCTGGGAGAGGAGCAGTAGGTTGAAGCCACGGGGATGTACCCAGGGCAGCAGGACAAGAAGAAGAGTCCGTGGCCAGGCACTCACAACAAGGGCAAGGGAGAGCCTGGGATAAGGAGGGGCAGACCTGGTCAGACTGGGCTTTACTGGTGCTGTTAGAGCATCAGCTCCCGCTGCCCCGGGGATCCCGGCCTCTCATGCCCCCAGGCTCCACATGTGGAAATAGAGGCACAGAGCTCATGCGGCCTTGACTGAGGCATCCATCAGCCGCAGCCAGGAGCCCAGATCGGGACGCATGCCACTCGCTGGGAGCCATGGGTCAGCTTTCACCCTGCACCACATGAGGGGCGCTGCCCAGAAAAGTGGGCATTGCCCAGCGGGAGCAGCTTTTGGCCTCTGCTCCCCAGCTCCCACTTCTAAGCGTCCATGTCAGGGGCAGAGAGCGTGCACTGCCCTTCAGCTTGGCTAAATAGGGAGCCCACCTAGGCCATCACACAGCCAGACCAGGGCCCAGACTCAGGACTCCCGGGTTCTTTTCCTGCCTCTCTGTCAGGCCAGCCAGCTGACCTCCTGCTCCTCCCCCAGCTCTGCCCCATTCTCGGGAACATGCCTCAGCACTACCAGGACCATCCCAACCAGAGCCTGGTGGGCAACAGGTCCCCCTGGGCACAGCGGGGTGCAGGGCCAACACTTAAGGGCCCATGACAACTGGAGACAATCCCCGGGGATGGAGCACAGGCATGCACGGCAGCACCAGCGCTCACAAATCTCACTTGGGCTTGTAAATGGCGCTTCACACAGGGCAGCCAAGGGGGCTCAGAGAGCAGCTGCCAGAGCTCTTGCCCTAACCCAGCCTCTTGGGACCCCCCCACCACACACTGCGGCTTCAGGGGGCAGAGCCAAGGAGCGCCCAGGACCTGCAGCTCGCTGGTCACCTAGCAACAGTCCCAGAGCAGCTCCTGATGCCCGCAGGCAGGGCCCCCTGGCTCGGCCCTGAGCACTCGAGTGAAGATAGAGCAGTGGGGGGGGGCTGCCCTGCTCGCATGCTGGCCTCATCTTCTGCATCCCGGTGGGGGTCAGGCACTGGCCAGGGGTCACTGGACCGCCTCGAAACAGGCAGGACTGAGGCAGCCCATCCCCCACGCCTGCTGTGCTCACAGGTGTTGGAGCCCCACCGACATCTGCCTGACCCCTGAGATCAGCTCCACTCAGTTCTCCCATTGCTGGTGGAACTCGCCCTCCTGCTGTGGCCCAGCCCTGCTGACCAGCCTCACCCTAGGCACCAGAAGCTGGTGTCCCCAGCGAAGTCAGCCCATCCACCACCCTCAGCCAGGCTCCCCATGCTGCCCCCTGGTGGTCAAGTTGGTGCCTGCGCATACACTTCCCCCCAGCCTGGGGAGATTGCAGCCGGCACACCTCGGAAACCCCGCCCAGTGTCCCAGCTGCCCCGCACAGTCCATGTCCCACTCAGAACCGAGCCAGGCCAGATCTGTCCTGCGACCTATGCCCCAGCCCTATGCACGCTGCACAGCAGCTCAGTCACCGTCTCACATCCCCCTCCGCTGTGCAGGGCTCGCTCTCGGCAGACACAACTGGCACACATTGGCCTCCAGGGGCGTCAGCAGAGGCTCCCCTGCACTCCCCACCCCCATCTGCCATATACCACTGGCAAACACAGAACCAGGCCACGCCCCTCCTGCTAGAGCAGAACGGAGGTGACCAATCCAACAGGCTCTGGGAAGGGAACAGCTCAACCATGGGGCACACTGGGTCCCCAACAGGCCCCAGATCTCTGCAGTCACAGCTCCTGGGCCAGGAGCCCCTGCCTCAAGGTCTCAGGACAAAGGGACGGGGCTGGGGGAGTGACCGGCCCAGGCCTGGCTCTGGCCAAGCACAACCAGTGGCAGCCGTAGTGGGACGCAGTGAACAAGGCGAGTCTAGACGCTGCACTGATGTCATCACCAGGGTCTCCTCCGGTGACCTGGGAACTGTGTAATTCAGTTACAGCCAGGCCCAGCAACCTTCCCAGCCAGGAACAGGGAGGAGAAAGTGGCTTTGTCTTAATTAGGGTGGGTTTAAGAGCCGATCTCCTGCAGCTCGGCAGGCCGCCACCCCCCTCCCCCGGCTAGCCAGCCCCAGACTCCCAGCCACGAATGGACGCGCGGGGGGGGGGGAGGGGAGAGGAGGAGGGGAGGGGAAGTCAGCAAAAGGGGCTTGCTTTCCAGGGGAGTCCCAGCCGCTTCACAGCCAGCCCAGCGGGGACTAGAAACACAGCAGGGAGCGCTCTTCCTTTTGTGGCATGAGGGCGCTGGGCCAGAAGCGCTGCCTTCCTGGACAGCACAGGAGAGAGTCCCTGAGCGCACAGGGACTTTTAAGTAATAGCCGCAGGCGCTTCGCACCCCCAAAGCTCTGTTGTCTTGACCAGATTCCAACTTGGGTCTGTGCAGTCCCCCTGGATTATTCACTTCCTGTCTTAAACTGCTGTGCAGCATTGCTGTGGGCTATAAAACAGCTGCTGCCTTCAGAGGTGGCTGCATTTCAGTGAAGGACAAAGTGATTCTCTGTACTGGGCGGAGAAATACAGTGACCAGGGATCCTTTGGTATGGAGTACCCCCTCTGGCTTGAGCGACTGTGCAGGCAGGTTTCAGAGTAGCAGCCGTGTTGGTCTGTATTCGCAAAAAGAAAAGGAGTACTTGTGGCACCTTAGAGACTAACAAATTTATTTGAGCATAAGCTTTTGTGAGCTACAGCTCACTTCATCGGATGCATTTGGTGGAAAATACAGAGGGGAGATTTATATAAAAACCACACAGAGAACATGAAACAATGGGTTTTATCACATGTGCAGGCAGGTGGCTGCTACGTGTGCATGCCACATCCCCTTGCCAAGAGCCCAGGTACAGCCTCTGCATTCACAGACCCAGACAGGTCGTTTCACAAACACTCATCTAAGGATTTCTTCTGACCAGCCCAGCACTGGGCTGAGCATGCATCCTGGGGCGGGGAGCCAGTCCTGAGTCCCCACCCCCTTGCCCACTCAGCTCAGAGCTGCTCCTTTCGGCCCAGACAGACTGTGCCACAAACTCCCTGCCACCAGCTTCTCCCTGACCTTAGCAGAGGGCGCAGGGGGCTATAAGCCAGAAGCCCTGGATCCCAGTGGCCAGAGACTCCTGCAGCCCCTAGCATTTCACCAGCTCCCCAGGTGGCTCTGGCTGGCTTGTTCCCCAAGCTCACTGGTCACCCTGCCTGCAGCACAGCTACCTGCCCATTTCAGCACAGTGATCCCAGTTTACTCGCAGTTCAGGGAAAGAGCAACTTCCCAACTCTGGGCCAGCCCCCACAGTCCCCGGCCATGCCTGGGGAGCGCTCCCACCCTCCACAGCCCCAGGATCACTCAGAGTCTGCTATGTCCTCTAAGCGAGCAAGGATCTTGGCCCTATCAGCTAACCCAGCCAAGCAGAGCGCAACTCCCCACGGATCCCACCTCACTCCACGGGACAGCATGGCTGAACCCATCAGCATTCTTTGTGGGGGCACTGCCTCCAGTCAGCCACACTGAGAGCATACCTGGGGCTGTCTAGCAAGACCTCTGCTTTTTGAACCCGCGCAGTGCTGGCTGCAGAGCCCAACAGAGGGGCTACAGGAGCTCACACTCTCCCAGAGGACATGATCGGGGGGGGGGGGAGAGGGGGAGCTTCAACCCACGGATCTCGGAGAGGTTGGGAGCCCTCCAGCCATGCTGCTTTACCAACCCTGCTGTTGTCCCCAGAGCCAGTTGTATCCAGCAGCAGGGGAACAGAGGCTCAGAGCCCACTCAGGAGCAACCAGAGCATTCAGCAGCTCCCTATTGGGAACATAGCCAGCTCTAGCGCAGTGCTCACTTTACAGCTCCCCGAGGTTGCCACGCCAAAGGCTCCCACCCAAGGGCTACTGCAGCAGAGAAGCAGGTGTCACATGTGTCCAACCAGCACCCCAGGGACAGAGGGACAGACAGGGGATGGGAGCCAATAGACATTCCCCTAGGTAGGGCTGCTAGCCCCTTGGGAGACAATGACCTAAAACCCCTCAGTCATCTACCCAGCTATTACTTTCCCCTTTCCCAGCTGCTGTGTCTGGCTGGCTGCGGCCCTCCACCCCAGAGATGGCTGTGTTTCAGCAGTGCTGCACTCTTACCTGGACTGGGGCTGTGTGGGTCTCATGGTCAAAGGGAGGCACAGTCAGGTATGGTAGACACAGGACCATCCCTGTGTTACATCTGTTCTGATAAGCAACGTTGACCAGCTGCAGGGGAGGGCGGTGGCCACCGTTTCAGTAGGACTTACTTTATTTCTTAGTCTGCCTGCAGTGTCAGTGTGTACACACTCACAGGGAGATCCCCCGTTCCTGCTGGGTGCACCATGCTTGTGGAGGGCAGGTAGTCAATGGGGAGGGGCAGGTAGGAAGAAAGGAGCCCTAATGCCTGCACAACATTTTCCTAACTAGGGCAGCAGGGAGGTTGGCACCAGCCAGAAGAGGCAGGGCAGACCCTATTGGAACCTGGGGAGGGGGGCGAGCACAAGTCCACCTACATCTAAAGGCCCCCTCCCCAGCCTTGTGGGAAGGACCACTGGACCCGGGAACCAACTGAAGATGGGGGACAACTAATGAACAACAGGGTCAGGAGTGAAGGTCACAGGTTCAAAAACTAGGGATCCAGAGGGGGACACTGAGCAGAGAACCCCGGACAACGCCCACTGCTCCTCAAAGCTGTCTAAGGATCCAGGAGATACCGCCCAGAGGAACAATGCCCAGATGCATGAGACAAGGGAGGAGCAGAAACAGGCAGGTGACTGGCCCTGCACCTGTCCCCAAGGGCACAGACCCATCAGAGAGAAATACCAGGATTCTGCCGGCTGGAGCTGAAGGTTATTTGTGGACAGATGGGCGGGGAAGGCAGCTGGGAGCTAACGGGACTGAGTCACTGGCTAGAGAGCCCAGCCCCAGGGCTCAGACAGGGCCATCCCTTTGTCTGGCAGGTTGCATGAGGGCTGCGTGCACTGGGGGAGGCTCGGGGGCTGGCACCCCGGCTGCAGGGGCCAATTCCAGCACAAACAGGGGCTTGTTCTGCCTATGCCACTAAAGACCTCAGTACTGAAGGGAAGAGGCTTCCCAATGCAGGCCTGCTCTCCCAGTCACCACAGGCCAGGGAGAGACATCCCCCATCCCAGACCTGCCCTCATGGCTGCAGAGAAACCTTTCCGAACACAGCACAAGTGTGACCACAGCAGGGACACCTGCCAAAACAACTCACAGATGTGTTGACACTGAAGCCTAATGTTATCACTTTGAAGAGCAGAGCCTGCTCCCGCAGCAGTCAATAGCAAAGTCCCATTGACTTCCCTGGCAGCAGGACCTGGCCCTGCATTTCAGTATCAACATTAATTGTTTCACTGCTGACCACAATGGTGGGAGCAGGTGGCTAACATGCTCATTCTGCAATACCAAGGGGCCCAAACCCTCCAGCCAAGCCTCTCCAGGCAGAGTGGGGATCACGCTACAAACCCCCAGCAGCCCCAAGCACCCAGCTCCCAAGCCTGCATGGGCAGTTTGGTGCCACTGCGCAAGCTCAAGGCAAGAACCACACTCTGCCCCTTCCCTTCCCGGGGCCACTCCTACAGCACCTGCCATTTCTCTGGGCTCCCGAAAACCATCAGCCACGCTCAGCTTCCAGCTCAGCAGGGCAGAGACAGGGGGCCTTGGAGACAAACCTCCCCCCAGAGACCTGCCTACCGACAGGGAGCCCCCCCCAGACACACTCCTCACTCCTCAGCAACATGGTCCCCAGCGCACAAACCCTCCGCTCCTGCATAACATGCGCCCAGAACTCCTCCCCCGTCAGCTCAGTCCCCCGCAGCAGCGCTGCACAACCACATGAGGAGTGTCCTGGACATGCTGTTGCTAGGGGCAGTCTGAGGACACAGCACACACCTGAGCCCCCCTACTGGAATTCAACCCTCTCCCCTCTGAGCTGCAGGATCTTAAATACCGACCCCTAGGATCACCTTCACGGCTCACCAAAAGCATGGCCTAGCACAGTGCCCCCTAGCACCGCCCTGGGACAGGGCATCCCTCTCTGTACCATTGTGGACTCCCCCGGAGGTTTCCTGGCCAAGCACCAGCCAGCTCCAACCCCCAGAGCCCGGGTGAAGCGGGCGCTCTCAGCCCCATCCTCACCCACCATACCCGGGGGCCAGAGAGCCAGGACATTCCCAGGCAGTCAGGGGAGCAGGTGCTGTCAGTGGCCCCTCACCCTGGCGCTGGACCTCCCCACAAAGCTGCCAATGAGTTTGAGTGGAAAAGGTTGCGTGTGCCAGACACCCCCAAGGCTGGTCCTGGCCTGCCCCCTTCCGCACACGTCACATCTGCTGCCCTCAGTGCGGGTGTCCCTGGTGGATGCAGGCAGAGAAGTGCTCTGGAAATCCCTGGGCATGGGTGCGCTTCCCACCTCTGTCCCCACAGTGGGGACACTCCAGCCCAGGGAGAGCAGCACCAGCTTCAGCTCAGGGATGACTCACAGCTCTGAGCACCCAGCTCCAGGAGATCTTGGCCCCAGTCCCCCCAACAGATCCAGTCTCCCTCACTCCTCAGCACAGCTGTGCCCTAGGCCTGCTCCCGCTGGCTTTGTACACATCTGGAGAACAGGTTTCAGAGTAGCAGCCGTGTTAGTCTGTATTCGCAAAAAGAAAAAGGAGTACTTGTGGCACCTTAGAGACTAACAAATTTATTAGAGTTTGTTAGTCTCTAAGGTGCCACAAGTACTCCTTTTCTCTTTTCATCTGGAGAACAGTGGCTGAACTGCAGAGAATAGTTTTACTAGAAACCAGTAACCAGCCAGAGCTGCCAGGCACATCTGCCCATGCTGGATGGGGCCACCCATCACTCCTGGCACAGGCTGACAGCCCCCCAGATGCCCCTCCCGAGAACCTTTCGTCACTATCAGCAGGTGCAATCACTCCCAGTCAGCACGGCTCTGGCCTTCAGTCTGGCATCCCCATCCCCCCCAGAAACCCAGCACCAGGGGAGGCAGCACAGGCAGACATAGCATGAGGCCAGCATCATTGCAGCCACTCCGTGCTCCCCAGCACAGACCCCTGTGTGCCAGCACCCCCAGGACCCATCCTCCGTCAAAAGAAGTGCGAAGAGCAAAGGCTGGGCAGAGGTGGGACAGCACTGGTCACACAGCATGGAACCAGCTAGGATCTATGCCTAGCTCCAGCCCCAACACAGGGAGCAAGGGTCGGCTCTGCCCAGGGAGCTGCCAGGAAGCAGCAGTTCCAGCAAAGCCCTGAGCTGCTCTGGAGGGTCCTGCACCAGCAGAGAGCCGCAAAGGAACTTTATCCTTTCAGCCCGCAGGGCGGCACTTTCTCACAGACATGACGAGGGCCAGCAGCCCCACACCAAGGCTGAACACTGGGAAAGTGACAGGTCTGGGCAAGGGCTAAGCCCCCAGCATCGCAGAGAACCAGCACCAGCCCAGCAGAGCTGCCCAAGGCTCCTACGGACAGGACAGCCTGCGCTGATGGAGCAGAGCACCTGGTGTTACACTAGCCATGGGCTGCTCACAAGCAGGGCTTTGGAACGGAGCCCGGAGCCGGAGCGTGGAGCTGCAGGTTTTTGCCTGGAGCTGGAGCACAGAAAATCTTGACTGCTCCAAGATTTCCCCCCCCCCATTTTCAATCCAAAATGAACGATATTTAGCAGGAAAGTCCTAAAGGTGCAAAAAAGTTTAAGATTGTATAACAATTGATATTAACATCTACTTTACCACTTTACATAATATGTCACAGTTATTCTCACATCGGGCGAAATCAAGATTTAATGTACAGATACAAAATTACAAAGGTTTTTGGAGATATGTTTTATTAAAGAATCAGATAATTATCAGACATCCGGCAACACTGCAGACTGCTCCCACCCTTGTGCCAAGGTTAGGCGAGTACGTACTCGTGTAGATTAGTTAGATAGATTAGTATGTGTTGATACTTCTTTTATAAGGGTTGATCAACGAGACGTGCTGAATGCTGCGATTACGGAAAAGTGTGACGCAAGACGCAACATTTAAGATATCACAAACAGGTATATTGCAAAAAAATGTTTTTGTTTATTGATATATTAAGATATCTCAAGAGATATTAACTACCTAAGCTCATTTCTCACACTGGCTCCCGTTACTGGGACATTTGTACATGCTCCCGTATCACTCTGGAAGACTTATTTTATATGTCATCTGTTCAACGGTCTTTTGGTAGCGTTGTTTGTAATTTTAAATTTATTGAAAAAGTCGTGCGCAGCAGGCATATAAATATACAGTAAACATTTTTGCATAAATTAGGAGTGATCTTTGTGATATATCCAGAGTGATTGGAAAATGTCCAACAAAACTTTGGGGGTGAATCCTTCGGTAATTTTAAGAAAAAACATTTGTGAACACGTGTCCTAAAATTCTTCCTAAGGGCGCTACAGTCCCTTCAAAGAGGTGATGAAAAGTTAATTTCTGATTAATATCTCAAAAACGCTTTAATATAAAGTAATTAAATTATGTCTGTGTCTTAGCGTTAGTACGTGCTACCATATTACATTATCCAAAATTATTTAAACCATAGGCGTCCCGAACCGGCGGTTGGTCACTTTTATTTCATATTTCAACAAAGGCTTGTCGTCGACTGCCCCCAGCTACGAGCGGTAATATGTTACATAATAAGTTAATAATTTTTGGTTATTATTTATTACATTTAAAATTTATGACTCCAAAGTTGAAAAATAAGTAATAAGTAAAATTGTTTGTATCATTCTAAGCATCTAAACAGATTAAAATTTCTAAAAACAGTTTTCTCAGAAATGGTTAATTATACAAAATAAATTAAGAGTACCATTTTAATGCATGTTTTAGCATTAAATCATATTCCAGGGTTGTATCTGTTAAATAGTCAAAGATGTAAAAAAATATTAAATAAAATTGGCCCAGCCCCCCAGGTCACAACACCTGTAGTTTAAATAATTTTATTTGAATGATGTTGTATGACAGAACGTTGGAAATAAAGTTTAACGGGAAAGCAGATTCAAATTGCAAGCACAGTCCTTTTAGTAAAGAGACCAAATTTTCGGAAATATGTTTTTCCTTCATCAGGCTGGAAACATTATACAAGCAGGTTCTATCTTGTATAATGTTTCCAGCCTGATGAAGGAAAAACATATTTCTGAAAACTTGCTCTCTTTACTAAAAGGACTGTGCCTGCAAAATGAATCCGCTTTCCCATTAAAGTTTATTTTCAACCTTGTAACGTGTAGCCTCGTTATTTCCCAAAAATTAATGTTGTAGAACAGCAAGAGCACGTACTAACGCTACGGCACATACCAAATTTCATTGATACATCTATATTAAAGCGTTTTTGAGATATTAATTAAAACTTTGGAAAATATTTCGAATATTTTTACCGCAAAATTTCATGAGAAAAACTTGAAATTTATAAATAAAAATTTATATTATGTATATTAAAATGCTTTACTTCATTAAAACTGCAAGAAACATGTTAAAATATTAAAATATACTTTAATAATAATTTTGTGTAAAAAGAAAATGCAATCATTTTTGTCCAGAAAATCCAAAATAAATTCAAAGTACCTTAAGTGGTTAAGATATCACAAGCAGGTACATTATAAAAAAAAAAAAGTAATGCTTTTGTTCATTACTTTTCAAAGATCATAAACATTTAGCTGCAGTAGCAGCACAAGAAGATTTGGCCATGGCTTCAACAAAAAAAAAAAAAATCAAACCTGCCCCCCCATGATTGATAGCCGATTTATGGAAAAGGATCTCAACAGCTTCTTTACTTTTGAATTTGAAAAGCCCAAATTTGGGCTTTTGGGAAAAGCAAAGAAGAAATCGGCAACGTGCAAGGTTGAAAAGGAAGTGAATGGCGAGCTCAATCCATGTAGCTTTAAGACAAGTAAAGCAAGCGCCATGAAAAGTTTCAACCTTTGGCAGCATGTAAAATGTAACCATCCTGACAACTATGTGGATCTGGTTACCAAAAAGGACCGGGAAGATGATGCAAAACAGAAAGCTGATGCGGCAAAACAACATTCACCTGGCTCTTTGAAAACTCCTGGAGAAGAGATTTTTTGCAGTGCTTCATCTGAAAAGAAACCCAAAATTGAGCAAACAAAACTTGACTCATATTTGAAGTCCTCAAAGGTTACAGTTACCATGGATGCCAATACTTTCCATGAAGGGCTGATGGAAATGGTTTGCTTGAGTTCAACACCACTCACTACTTTCAGGCTAAAGAACAAAGGATTCCAAAAAACTGCAGGTGAAATGGGTCGGCAGCTTGGCGTTTCGACGGAGCACGATGCGGTTTGTCATTTAGTTGTCAGCACCACTGAGTCTGGTCGCGAAGAGCTCAAGAAAGCTTTGCAGCAAAAATTGTGCTACCTGAAAATGAATGGGGCAACCCATGGAAACAGAAATTTCCTTGCTCAGTACTACGAAGAAGGAAAAGATAAAGCTCTGGTAAAAACCTTGGACATAAAATTGACACTGAAGGGCGTCACAATTCTTTGTATATGAAAACTCAAGTAAAAGCTATTTTAGAAAAATTTGGGATCAGTGAAATGCAAGTCCTGAGCATCTGCATTGACAATGCAGCAAACATGACACGTGCCGTCAAAATTTTCAGCGAGGACAATGAAACCATTTCTACCTCTGAGAGGGATGTGGACAAAAACGAAGCTATTTTGCCTGATGAAGGAACTAAAGGAATGGATGAAATCGAACTCAACATGGTTGCTGCTGCGCAATGGGTTAATGACCCTAGCCTTATACTTCCAACATGGCTTCATGAGGACGACTCAAAAGTCCAACTGATGAGGTGTGGTATTCACACTCTTCAGTTGGCAATCTGGGATGGACTGAACAAAGAACATGCGAAGAAATTTCTGGCAAAAATTCGACAAGTCATTGTCAAGTATTCAAAGCGTTCCGCTTGATCTACATGGGGTAACTCAATCATTAGATACTGTGACTCACTGGGGTTCAACATTTGCGATGATTGATCGGCTTCTCGTTTTTCAATCTTACTGTGAACAAGTGGCTGCTGCTGGAACAAGAGAACTCAAGTTAACAAAAGCTGAATGGGACGAAGTGAAGAACCTGCGAGACTTCTTGGCAAAGCCAAACCAAACAACCGTGAATCTTCAAGCTGTCGATGTAACCCTGGAAGTTTTAATGAAGGAATGACGAAAACTGTCAAAATTCTTGCAAGAAAATGGTGGACAAATTGCAAAAGGAATTCTATCCTCCATGCAGAAATGCAAAGAGAAGCTTTTTGACAATATTCATTTCCTTGCTGGAGTTTATGTTGACCCATGGTATTGGATTCTTCTTACCTCAAGGGAAAGACCAAAGGCAAAGGAAGGGCTCCTTGATATTGCTCGACAACTCGAAAAACAAAATCTATTGCTACATTTGAACTCAGCACAAGAGATTGAAGAAAACAAAACACAACAAAAGGTGTGATCAACAATCGAATTTGCAGTTTCGGAAAGTTCACATCCTTCAGAAATAGCAGGCTATTCTCAAAACTTCCGTCTCCACTCTGTACTTGTTCGAGTGTCCATCCCAGAGACGTCTTCAACCATTACAGGGAAATGGAGATAATTCAAGCACCAATTCTTCAGAAGATGACGCCTTCAAAAAGGAATTGGATAAACAAGAAAGACACCGGCGAGTTTCTGCGATTCATAATTGTAATGAAGCATTCATTATTCAAGAGAAACTTTCAGGAAGATTGTGAGGCGATGGAGTATATTGGTAGGCTAAAAGTTAAGTCTGTTTTTGAGGCCATTCATAGCTACCCACACCACATTCAGGCTGCCTGTAGAATTGCTTCGAGCATGCCAACTCAAGCTAGTCTAGAGAGACTGTTTTTGGCTTTAAAGTTAATTTTAAATGATTTGCGGCAGGCTATGAAATACTTGATTGCTGCAATAATTTTTTTACAGAATGAATTATAAATGATTCTAGTTTGTATCACTGTTGATGACATTTAAATTGTTTTAAAAGTCTGAATAAAAATAATGTTTTTTCAAAATTACAGTATGCACTTTTTTTTATTTAGTTAAAAATTAATTTGAGCAGGGGTGGAGCTGGAGCAGTCCCTATTGGTGCTGGAGCAGAACTGGAGCGGAGCAATTCAAAACTTTGTTTGCTCTAAATCCCTGCTTACAAGCCATCTTCAGCTCTTCTCAGGGGGCTCATTTAATAACGGGGTCCTGTCCCAGGCAAGCAGGGACCAGAAGACACAGACACCCCCCTGACATTGGGATGGAAGGTGCTGACTCTGAGCCTGGAGTTTGCACCGTCCAGCACGACCTCTTTTAGAATGAAGAGAGGCATCTCCCGTCAGAGAACAGCCCATCTCAGGGCTGGGCCTCAAGGGATCTGAGTTCAGTCCCTGGTTCAGCCACACAGACTTCCTGAGAGGTCACTTCACCACTCCGTGCCTCAGTTTCCCACTTGGAACAAGGGGATCATGCACAGAGGTGTTGGGGGGACTCATTAGTGGCTGCCAGGCGCTCAGATACTGCAGTGACAGGCCATAGACTGTGCCCCTGCTGCTGGACAAATGCAGCCTGAATAGACCCCACCACTTTGGGGCAAAGCTTCCCATCCCCCCCGACCCTTAGGGCTGTTGCTGAAGTACCTATGGCCACATGCCCCTCCTCCATACCAGAACGTCACACAGCTCCCTTCACTGGCGCACGTCAGGAACACTGGTGAGTTCCCCCCCGCCCCCCCGAGCAGTGCAAAGAGGCATCACCCCCGTCCAGGGCTCACGCAGCACAGCAGGAGCCAGGCCAGGGCCACCCCACAGCTCCGAACAGCCTGGGCGTGGGGGTAGCCAGGGCGCCTGCAGGGAATTCTCCCTTGAATACACAATGCTGTAACAAACGCCCTTTGTTCACCAGCACTAAGCCACGCGCAGCAAGAACAGCCAGGCTCTAGGTAGGGCAGAGGTTTCCTGCACTGACCTTCCATCTCCTGCTCAAGTGCTGCTCCTAGGTCAGACATAATAATGAGATTTGTCCACAGCACAAAGACAAATAGTTTGAAATGAATGGTAGCCTGTGCACAGGAAACGCCTGGGAAGCTGAATGTCAGGATTGAGGGGCACCAGCAGAGCTGTGTGTGTGGGGAGCCCAGGGCTGGAATAGCAGGGGGGCGTGGGTCGGGACTGAGAGGCACCGGCAGAGCTCGGGGGTGGGGGGAAGCCCAAGGCTGGGATAGCAGGGGCTGCAGGTCAGGACTGAGGGGAGTCATAGGACCAGGACACAGCCTAGACAGACAGATGTGAGCACGCTGGAGCTGAGAGACCCCTGGGACTGGACTCAAGGGCCTTGCTTCTAACTGGGGTGGGCTGAGAAGGAGATAATCACCAGCCGAGATGATCAGCACAAGCAGCCGACATGCCCGGGATCCTTCTCCAGCAACTATCCTAGAGGGAGCAGCATCTGTGCAGGACATGCTGCCAGCACATCAGCCCAGAGCCCTGCCCACTCCCACAGGGCCAAGATCCCGGGCCAACTGCCGGCCCATCGCAGCTGCTAGTGCATCCCACAGCAGGAGGGCTCAGGGGAGACACGGAGGATGCATCCTGCTCTGGCAGCCAGGAGACCCCAGGGCAACACACCCCACCTGAGCTCAAAGCAGCCCTTCTGAACAAGGCAACAGTTTCCTAGGGGAGGAGATGGGTCCCACTCTCCAGAGTTCAGCCAGGCCAACCCTGTGGCAGGGTGGATGCTGAATTCGGACCTGAGCTGCCTGCAGGTCGGGATCACACATGCACACCCCTCGGCCTGCAAACTTCCTTCCTCCCCAAAAGCCTCTGTCTCTCATTACCAGCAAGACGGAGGGAAAGTGTAACCAGAGCTGGAGGCAGCTGGGAGAGGCTCCTCTGGCAGTCAATGCTGATCACTCACCCAGCCAGCGTAGGGGGACATCACACTGGCTCTGATTACCCTCGCATAGCTAGAGTGCCCGCAGCTGGGTTACAGGCCACAGGGCCACGGCCATGCTGCCAGAGAAGAGGGCCATGGAGCTGGGGGGACCAGCAATCTCTGTCAAACCAGAAGCAGGGGCGGGGGGTGCAGCAGGGTACTGGCCCAGGAGCCCTGGATCACTCCCATGTGAACATGAGCGGCCTCCTCCCACTAAAGCACTACCAGCATCTGCAGGGGCTCTGAGGAGCTGCCCTGGCCCTCACTAATGCCAGTCACTCCTGTGCTCCCACTGCCCCCTGACTTGGGAGCTCAGAGAGAGGACAATGCCCTGCTGTTCAGCACAGCCATGGGGAAAGCAGGGGCTGGGCTCCCACAAGGTGTGCCCCTGTCCCACATACATTTCAGACCTCATAAATGTGAGGGGAAGAAGAACGGTCTGGCTTTGGAAGGACCCTAAGAAACTCCCACGCTTCCCAGTTGCTGCAAGACACCCAGAAACCCAGAGTCCTATATCAAGCACATGGCCTCAGGCACCCATGTGATTCTCCCCCAGCCCTGCTCACAGGACCCCTTCGAGTTCTGGGACCCTCACAGGACGACGAGCCCCTTGGGAACCCAAGCCCCATACTGCCTGTACCTGCCAGGGCTCTGGCTAGCAACCCTTGGGTCTGCAATACAGAAATGTGAGAACCACAGGGCAGGCCACATCCTAGCCAATGAGGCTCTGAAGAAAGGGCCCACGGCCCTGCACCCCGTGGGTCAGGGCTCAGAGCATAGTTCTGCTCAGTGGTCAAACACTGGAAGCCCAAGTCTGGGGAGCGGATACACGGGATGAAAACCTGGCAGAACCCTGAGCCCGTAGAGCTCACCATGGGCCCCACACGACATTAATTTTACAGTCTATTTCCAGTCAGAGCTGAACTTCACACTCAATCCAGTTGTTAGCTGCTAGGGACCCCACCTGAGAAAGTCCCCTTTGCAAGGCTGCTGGCAAGAACAGCTGCTGTCGCACCCAGGGCAGTGAACATGGACAGCGACACACCAGAGCTGAGGCTGCTGGAGAACAGGCAGCAGCTGCCTGGAGCCCGGGGGCCCATCCAGGCCTGCAGGAATGCTGTGCCACCTGGAGGAGTTTAACATGGCCTGTGGCTAATGCACTGTTAACACAGCCCAGCAGCTGGCGTGGAGAGGCCGCACCATGGTTAGCAGGGAGGTTTCTCACCCCACTTCAGCTCCCAGAGGCAGTGCCAGAGGATGCTTCCCCAGCTAAGTGCACAATGGAAGCTCTTGCCCTTCCTCGGAGCTGCGGGGCTGGCTGGCCCTTGTCCTGTCTCTTTAGGACAGTTCCCGCAAGGATGAGGGTAAGAGCAGCAAGGACACGGCCTAGTGCAGCCCAATGTGAACTAGAATGATATTCAGAACCACTACGGCCCCCTCCCCAACCCCAGCCCTGCTCACAGGTCCCAGGCATTCCAGTGTGTGCCAAAATCCTGCCAGACTGCCCCCTGGCACCACATTGGGCAGCCAACGAGAGCGGGGGCAAGCTCCTTCTCTACCGCACACACAGGCCAGGGAGACCACACTGTTAGCCTGAACCTGGGGCAAGAGGAATGGGTAACCCCTGGGGAGAGGCCAGGCCACAGCCTAACAGATCTCACAGGTAGGAATGTTTTCCTGAGACCCAGACAAACTGTTCCCTTTTTTCAGCTTTGTGCCATTCCCGTCACACCCTCTAGCCCAGACCAGTCACCGGCCCTCTTTGGGGATTTCACTTTTCAGATGCTTGTCCACGTTCAGCTTCCTGCCGCAGCAAACCCAGCATAGGAGGCACATAGGGAGCTCAGCATCCACGCTGGGGCATTTTCCACCCCCAACTCTCAGATCAACCCCTCTAGCCTCTTCTGTCCCTTTGCTCTCAACTCCCCCTCCCGCATCTTCAGCCCAGACACCCCTGACACATGTATTCTAGACAGCACGGCCACTGCTTGAACCTATCCACCCTGCTCCCTTTCATACCCCCGGGGAACTGTACTTAAACAACCTGACCTGCACTACAGCCTTATGCATTTTTAAATAGTAATAAAGAAAGCTCAAGTGTCAGCCAGCTGGAACGGCTATTAGCAGGTTTGGCTATTTCCACTGCAAGGGTGGAAAGCCAGCCCAGCCCTGAATGGGGAATTAACAGAGTCATGTGTCCACAGCTCCAGCAGAAGCATTTGGGGTTTATTTAACCTCCCTTTCAGCACCCTTTACGTAAGTTTCCACTCTGATCAGAGGCAGCTTCTCATTGCAATCCACATGGAACTAATGGTGAGGAACCAAGAGACCAGATTCCTAAATCTAAACTTTCCTTTAAAAAAAAAGAAAGCTGCTGGCCTGTCTGATAGCCAAAGTCCCATTCCACACATGAGCTGAGCAGAACCAGATGCAGTGCTATCTTCCTGAGTCTGCAGACAGCCCCATTGCTTCTGCAGCACCTCACAGCTTTGCCACATTTGCAGTGACGTTAACAAGATGTTGGTCAGTTTCACAGCTGCTGTTCACAGCCACCTGGGATGATCAATGTTATGCAGAGGCAGTGGATTGTGAAAGGCATAATGGAGTTCATCAATTTGAAGGCCTGAAGGGACCACTGTGATCATCAAGTCTGCGTTTAAGACAAACCAGAAAATTCCCCATCATAATCCCTAGAGCAAATCTCTTAAGAAAATACCCAGTCTTGATTTAAAACTTGTCAGGGATGGAGAATCCACCACAGCACTTGGTACATTGTTCCACTAGTTAATCACTTTCACCGTTACAAAATTAGACCTTATTTCCAGTCTGGATTTCTCTAGCTTCAATTTACAGCCATTAGATCATGTTAGACCTTCCTTTGCCGGTCTGAAAAGCCCCTTATTAAATATCTGTGCCCCATGTCGGTACCTATAGATTGTGATCAGCTCTCCCTGAACCTTCTTTGTTAAGCTACATTGATTGTGCTCCTTGCATCTCTCACTATAAGGCAGGTTTTCTAATCCTTGAATCATTCTCATGGCTCTTCTCTGACCCCCTCTAATTTAACTGAAATGATGGGCACCAGAAGTGGCTACAGTTCCAGCAGAGGTTGCAAGAGAGCCAAATACAGGGGTGCAATAACCTCCCTGCTCCTAATTGAGATTCCTGTTTATGCATCCAAGGATCACATTGGGCCTTTTGGCCACAGCATCACACTGGGAACTCAAATTCAGCCAATTATCCACCCCACACCCACATCTTTTTCAGAATCAAAAGTTAGGTACACAGAGAGGAGGACCCACAATAATGGAGAATGGGGTGAGGGGGTGAGTAACAGAGACCCCTGCTCCCTCCAAACAGCTAAGATCTAGAGGAGGAAAAGAGAGAGTCCCTTCTCCACTGCAGCAGCTAAAGCAGTTCAGCTTCAAACACAGACTAGCCAGAGGCGCTCAACAAAGGACAAAGCTCCCAAGCAACAACCAGAGATCAGTTCCTCATTCCTAGAATTGGTGGCAGGGAGCAGTCCCCATCCACCCCACTGTGGCCTTCTGCATCCGCTCCTGTGCTCTTCCCCCTTGCCTCTGGTAAACTGTCCAAGCCCCAGGGAGCTAGACAGCAGACTGCATGAAACAGCCATTGGCACCCATCTCCATGCCTTCCAATGGCTCGCAGAGGAGGGGTTAGTCTCTTTCAGCTCTTCCTCCTCCCGTGCCAGACACACACTGCTCCCAGCGCAGGGGAGGGCAGCTGCAGCTTGTTTTAAAATCCATCGCTCACCCAAATTCTGGCCTCGACAGGAGCTGAGTCCTGGGTCTTCAAGGCACCCACCTGCTCCTTTCTTCCCTCAAAGGCTCCGATAGGAGAAAACACTTTGGGTTCTGAATTTTGCCGCCCTATTAACAGGGAGTGAAGCGCAGCCCGGTGCGCATCACCCGGGCTCCTGCCTACTCAAGCCCAGGAAACCTTCCACCAGTCCCAGTGTCCCTAGTCCTCCAGCCAGCCCATCCCGCTCTGCAGAGTCCCTGGCACGGCTCTCCGGTGCGGGACGAGCTGAGCCAGGGACAGAGACGGGGGGCGGCCAGAGGCCAGCCTGCAGCGTGACCTGGCTAGGGGCTGCCACAGCCAACCTAGGGGGATGGGAAGCCGCGTACGGCTTCTGAAGGGTGACGAGTCTCTTCCCCACTCCCCCAGAGCACAGACCCAGCGTAGGGGGTCCGCCTGGCCCATCCCCAACGCCGGGGGCTCCTGCCTGTAGTACAGCGGCTCCCTGGGCGCCCGGACTGGGCTGCTCCCCGCGCCGCCAACACTGCACCGAGTGGGGAGCAGCCTCCAGCCTTTCCCGGGCCGCCCGGAGACCCGCCTCCAACGCAGAGCGGGCCGGGTCCGCTTCCCTCCTTCCCGGCCCGTCTGATCGCCCCGGGGGCCACTAACGTCCCAAGCCTCCTCCCCTGCGTATGCGTGTCCCAGCCCCGGCCAAGCTCCCCGCGCCCTCCTGCCTGGAGCCCGGTCCCGCGCTCCCGGGCCGGCCAGGGCACCCCGCGGCGCCTCCGGAGAACAAAGCGGGGCAGGGGCCGCGGCTCCCGTCGCCACCAGCTTCCAGCCCATGGCGGTGGGGCCCCCCGCCCGCCCGCCGGCCGAGCCGCTTTTCCGCCCCTGGGACAAAAGTTGCCAGCGGGCGCGGCCCGGCGCCGGCGCCGGCTCCCTCCAGCACGACGAGGCCGCCCTGGCGCCTCTCGGGCTCAGAGCGCCCCCTGCTGGCCGCGCCCCGGCCGCCTCTTACCTTGGAGACGATGAGGGGCTCCCCGTGCTCCAGCCCCCCCTTGAGGGTGAAGCCCCAGGGCGCGCCCCCCTGCAGCTGCACGTGCACGTACTGGAAGGAAACCAACCGGCTCTCGGTGCGCTCCTCCGGCGGCTCCATGGCCGCTAGCGCCGCGGCCCCCCGCGCCACATCCCCCGGCCAGCTCGGGCTCCCGCGGCAGGAGGAGGAAATGACACCGAGCAGCCAGCAGCGTGACGGAGGCGGGGGCCGAGCGGGGGCCGGGGCAGCCCCGGGGGCCGGCCAATGAGGCGCGGCCGGGGTGGGACGCGGGGCTGGCCCCGGCCTCGGTGTTACACTCTCCGCTTGCGGGCGTGGGCTGGGGTATGTATTTACCTAGGGAGCTTGAGCACACGTGTGCATGGCCATGTGTGCATGTGGCTATGTGTACCTGGGTCCCTCCTTATTCACGCTGAGGTGTGTGAGTACGGATGTCTAGAGATGTATACTGCAGGATGCATGTGTGTCTGCACATCCTCACGTGTGTTTGTATGTAGGTACCCTTGTGCGGGTGTGTGTAAATCAGCCTTGCACAACTCATGAAACATTAACAGCTCAGGTTTCAGAGTGGTACCGGTGTTAGTCTGTATCAGCAAAAACAACGAGGAGTCCTTGTGGCACCTTGGAGACTATCACATTTATTTGGGCATAAGATTTTGTGGGGTAGAACCCACTTCATCAGATGCATGGAGTGGAAAATACAGTAGCAGGTATATATATCACATTGGTAGATGTGCAGGTGAACGAGCCCCGATGTGGTTAGGTCCTATAATGGTGTCCCTTGACAGCTCAGATGCCTAATCCCTGTGTCCCGCCTTTCTCAGGAGAACTGTTCATAACCAGAAAGCCACTGATATTTTACTCATCCCTCAGAACAATTCCTGTCCCTCTCCAGTGCCTCATGGGCTGCACCCAGCCTCGCAAGGGAAGAGCCTGCGTCCCAGTTAGGGACACTTGGCATGTACCTATAATGCTGTGCCCAGGTGATTAGAAGTTTGACAGGTGACTGTGTGTAGCCTCCTTGGTGATATATGTGTGTGGATATATAGGAATGCCTGTAGGTATGTGCTTGGAAAACCAATCTCTGCTTCGTACACAGTCCAGTCTCCACCTCTGGGAAGCAAGCTCAGTCATTGTTCAGTGACTAGGGCAGGCAGGGGCAGAGCGGGCTCAAGAGACCTGGAGGTGGCTAATCCTGGCTCTGCCACTGACTTGCTGTGTGCCCTTGGGTGAGTTATATCACCTCTCTGTGTCCTGGTTTTCTTCCCCACTTCTCATTAGATTGCAAACGCTGCAGGGCAGCGCCTGTCTCTGGCCAGGAGTAACATCCTAGCCCCAGGTAGAGCTTCTATGGGGCCAAGATTCCTCCACATGTGTCTGCAATGCCTCGCATCCTGATTAGGGTCTAGTCTAAGTGCTACTAGAATGCAAATAATGACTCAGTCCCAGCTGCCCACACGGTTTTTCAAAGGCATGTTCACCGTCTCGCTCAGAACATCCTGCGTGCGCATGTCCCAGCTGGTCACGAGCACGGAGTGAAACAGAACCAGCTGAAAGAGGCAGCACCTCATCTGCAGGCTGCTTTTCTGCAGTGGTATTTTAAACATGGCCCTTACTTGTAATGCTGGGTATTTTTGCTTCTTGGTCAATTTTTAATTGGTGAGTTTCAAAAACAAATCCTGATTGGAGAAGGAAATAAACCTGCCCAAAGGAGGAGGGGGGGCAGTATAGCCCTAGATCCCCCCAGACTGGCCATGGTGCACCAAACCTCCTTCATGCTCCTCTGATCCTGGGCCAGCCAGTATAAGTTAGCTACTTACATACCCAGCCCCCATTCCCATAGTATCTGAGCCCTCCCTACCACCAAGGATTTACTCTCCCACACCCCTGTGAAGTGAAACAGGGCCATTGTCTCCACTGTACAGCTAGGTGATTTGCCCACAGGCACACAGGGTGCCTGTGGCAGCACAGAGCCGATCCCAGGTCGCTCAACTCACAGTCAAGGGCTCTAACCACTGGACCATCCTTCCTCTCTGACATTAGTGCTGCCTCAGGGGCTAATGACCTTATGCTGTTGCCATAGCTACTGGGGCCTGGCCTTTCTGCAATTTCTTTTCAATGAAGTTTATCATTTTGGTGAGCTAGGATCAGATGTGCCCCTGAACGAGCCACCCTGAAAATCACTGGGCTGCCCCCCCGCCCCCGGCTCCCCTTGCAGTTTAACTCTCTGCTGCTGGCTGCACAGTGCTTCACTTCAGCCGTGCCTGGAGTCACTCTCAGGACACACCAAGCAATTGCCTCATCCCCGGGCTATCAGGGCATCTGGAGCAGCCTGAAAACTTTCCACCCTCCTTCCCGAAGTGGAGTGAATCCACTTTGCCCTGGGCAACACACTGCAAAGGAACCAGAGGGGTGAACCACATAGTAGCAAAGCTGCCATGGGCTCTCTGGGGATGTGCTGGCCCCTTCCCTGGGGTGGAGTGGGATGGGGGGAATCCCCCCACAAGCCAGCAATCATCTCACTCTCCCCAGAGCACCTGCCGAGCATGGGATCCTAGCACGTGGCTCTGCTTTGGCTTCAGGCCTGAGTGACTGGCAGTCAGGAAAGCTCCCACAGTGCCCGTAGCCTTTTCCAAAGGCAGAAGGAGACAAGGGAGCAGGGAAAGTGCAGCACGGTAACGTTTTCAAGGTGGCACATTCAGGGGCACATCTGCTCCTCACTTCAGTTCAATACCCAGGGGGATCCCGGCACAAGGGAGACATCACCAGCTCGAGCACACTCCATGCCTGGCCCGGAACTATTTACTTCCTGTCCCTCTGAGGTGGTTGATCCATCTGCCTGCATCCTTCGTGGTCAATTAGCAGGGGGTTGGCCAACTGAAAGCCAGCAGATCCCTGCCCTTAGCTCACTGAGATGCATACACCAGCAGGGGAAGAGCAGCGCTGTGGGGCCAATCATCAGTGGTTTGAGCATTGGCCTGCTAAACCCAGGGTTGTGAGTTCAATCCTTGAGGGGGCCATTTAGGGATTGGGGCAAAAATTGGGGATTGGTCCTGCTTTGAGCAGGGGGTTGGACTAGATGACCTCCTGAGATCCCTTCCAATCCTGATATTCTATGATTCTATGGGAAAGCCACGGCGGCAGGAAGTAGCAGGTCCCAGCACATGCACTAGGTGAATTGGGATCAAGCCACACCCTCTAGCTGGCAGACCACACCCCCAGGGCATAGAGTGCCAACTCACCATGCTGTGCACTAGCACAGGAACACGGTCAATGATGTTTTGGACACACTGAAGATCCATCTCCGTCTCTTGGCTCTGACAGTGGCAAATGCTAGGCCCTTAGCAGAAGCTGGAAAAGCCTGTGACAAATCTTCAGGATCAAAATTCCTTCCTGAGCCCATCAGAGGATTAGGGCATGCCCAGAAGCATGAAGATTGAGATCCCTTGTAATGGTTGTCCTAGTAAGGTGCTGCTCTCATTCACAGGAATACAGGAATTGCCAGACTGGATGAGACCCGAGGGTCATATGGCCCAGTATCCACAGTGGCTGGTACCAGATGCTTTACAGCGGGAAGGGGGGGGCAAACATTTTGGCCCGAGGCCCACATCAGGGTTGCAGAAGTGTATGGAGGGCCGGGTAAGTAAGGCTGTGCCTCCCTGAACAGCCTGGTCCCTGCTCCCTCCTACTTCCCACCCCCTGCCTGCGCCCCTCAGAGCCCCTGACCCATCCAACCCCCCCGCTCCTTGTCCCCTGATCGCCCCCACCCGGGACCCCCACCCCAACCACCCCCCCAGGACCCCACCCCCTATCCAACCCCCCCCCGCTCCCTGTCCCCTGACTGCCCCGACCCCTATCCACCTGCCTGACAGGCCCCACGGGACACCCACGCCTATCCAACTCCCCCATTCCCAGTCCCCTAACCACCCCCTCCTGCCCCAGAACCTCCGCCCCATCCAACCGCCACCTGCTCCCTGTTCCCTGACTGCCCCCTGGGACCTGCTGCCTCTTATCCAACCACACACCCCCCGCACCCCTTACAATGCCATTCAAAGCAGCAGGAGCTCGCAGCCCCACCACCCTGCCGGTGCAGGCCATGCCACCGCGCTGCCCGGCAGGAGCGGCAGACCAGACCGCAGGCAGCGTGGCAAGCTGAGGCAGCGGGGGAGGGGCCAGGGGCTAGCCTCCTGGGCCAGGAGCTCAGGGGCTAGGCCCGACATTTCCGAGGGCCAGATGTGGCCCGCGTGCCGTAGTTTGCCCACCTCTGCTTTAGAGGAAGATATGAACCATCCACAGTAGCATATGTGGGATAATCTGCCCTCCATGTTAGGTATAAGAGCACTGTGGTAGCAGATCTGCCCCTGACAGTAGGTCTCATCCTAGTCTCACAAAGACTGGCTAAAGCCTGAAGCATGAAGGTTAATACCAGATCAATGTCTAGGGCCAAATTATCTGCTGGTGTAATGTAATTGAGGTCAAAGGAGTTTCACCAGCAAAGGATTTGGACCCTAATCATTCACTATCTATCTCAGGGGTTGCTCTAGTGCCCATAGCGTCTGAACGCTGCCCAGGTAAATCAGGTCTGTCTGGCAAGGTCTTGAGTGGAATATGGTGCTACCCAGCACAGCAGCAGCAGGTTCCACAGGTGAATTCTACCAGTATTTCCTCTCTGATTCTAGGATTCCTTTGCTTCTAAGCCACTGTCACCTTTTCATTTTGCCGGCTGCCCCTTTGTATATTGTGGGATGGGGGTAAATAGCATCACCCAGCTCGCTTTTCCTGTGCCATTTATTAGTGCATATATGGTTCTGTCAGACTTCATTAATAAATAATAATCCTTTGCCTTTCTCTCAGCCCTCCCAACAGAGCATCTCAGAGCACAGCCCAAACATCAGTTCGTTTATCCTCACAGCACCCATATGCAGGAGGTCAGTGTCACTATCCCCATTTTCTAAATGGGGAAACTGAGGCACAGAGCGGCACCTCAAGCCACACAATGAGTCAGTAGTACAATCAGGGTCTTGCCCCCTGTCTGTTGCTCTTACTCATTTCCTTTCCAGATTAAATAGGCCAAGCTTTTGAAAACCTCTCCTCATGCAAAAAGGGGCCCAGCTCCATGTGCTGCCATTAAGCATATTCATTGCCCTTCTCTGGTCCATTTCTGTGTTCACCATCTTCAGGGTAGATGGGTGTGCGTGGATATACAGAGTGCCTCCTGCTGGCTAGTGGGTGCTGTTGTCTCCCCCAGTGCCCCTGGCCAGGTCACTGTATTGTCATTAACACTCAGGCCTGTCTGGGTGGCCAAACCATGGGGAAATGATGAAACCGTGTTTCTCTTCTGACGCTCCCTGGGCTGACATGCCAGACATCAGACTGAGGGGGATGCATGTCCATGTGTGGGAGACCACAGGGAAAAACTGATCTGGTCCTGCAGTCATGCTGCCTTGGAGTGTCTTGCTGTTAGCTATCGCTAATTACACAATACCAGGCCTGCTTGGTGCTGGGATGGGAAGCCATGGGGAAAGCCCCAGTTACTGCAGAACATGGTGTGAGTGACTCAGCAGGGGTGCCCCTCCCTTTGAGTCAGGCCTGAACCCACCACCCAGCACAGCGCTGGGAGAGGCTGTCTGTCAGGGGATACCAAAACCATGACCTGTCCATGTATGGTCATTCCAGACCCCAGGATGCTTTTCACAGAGCGACCTGCCAGCCCAGGTCTCCTGGCTCGTCTGATCATTCCCTACAACTCCTGCAGTTGCATCAAGACACAGATTCTTTATCCTGGTCCTGCATAGTGTTGCCATCAGACGGCTACTGCCTTTCACATGAACATGGCCCCTAGGAGAGGGGCCCCAGCCAGCCAGGTGTGTGGGGTTAACTCCCAGCAGGAGGTTCAGAGACCCAGCGGGGAGGGGCCCTCCATGCTGACCCAGTCAGGTGCAGCTGGGCCTGCTAGGCTCAGGGCCTGGGCCATACTCGTGAGAGGAGCTGCAGGGGTGTTCTCCACAGATGAGTATTTACCCACAGGGAGGCCAAGGACAATTCTTATCTAGTGACAGGGAGTTCGGGGGTATAGGTCCGGCTCCTGTGCATGCCCTGTCTCTGCTCTCCTGGGCCTCCCTGACAGTTTTTCCAGCCCAGTGGAGTAGAGAGGTCATGGCTGCAGAGGGAGAGGCCACAACTCTCAGGCAACAGGGGCCAGTCCCACTGATGAGCAGGGCAAAGGCCTGGACCTGGATCCGGCACACTGTGGCACCTGGGGGACATCTGATGAGCTGCTGCAGGTTGTCCCATCTGGAGCTTGTTTGGGCTACAGTGTTTACGTCTCAGAGTGACAAGCTGCTGCCCAGACACCATAGTGAGGGCTTCACAGACAGACCAGCTACCGCAGTTGTTGCTTTGCCCTGTTGGATGCTGTTTGTTTGGAGGGTACGGATGGCAAAGCTGCAGGACGGAGATGAGGCCAGAGATTCTGCTGCTTTGTGTCCTCTGGCTGGAGGAGGATGCTGTACAGAAACCAGAAGTTGCCAGAGGGTCATTCTGCTTCGTGTTGACCACTGACCTCTGGGCCAGTCAGGCCCTGCCACCACAGGCTTCTGTCTGTTCAAACGAGTGCCCCAGTGTCTTCTGGGCATGGGAGTGGAGGCCTGCTGAGCACAGGGGCCTGGAGGAGGGCTGTGCTGTTTCAGTGACTTGGCCTCCCTTACTGTCTTGTGAGCCTCCTGTCTTCCCGTCCAGTTCCCCACTTCCAACCCTCCTCAATTCCTCCTGCTCCCACTGCCTTTTTAAAATAACCTGTCTACAGCCTCCAGCATGTCATGGGCATCTCTGTGCTGAGACAGCTGGCATCTTGCTGGAGGCAACACTCACTCCAACTCCGAAAACACAGGCCCCGGCCACTTGAGTTTGAGCAATATCTCCTTCAGTGTTAACAGGATAGGGCCTATGACACACAGCTGGGCAGTTCCACATACACAATGGCCAGCGCAATGCAGTGGTATCATGCACAGAAGTTGTGGCTGGATCAGAGGTTAAATAATTCTCTGGAAGTGTGGGGCAGAGACAGGTGCACAGAGCCACTGCATCATGCCAAGTACCATACAGCAGTCATGAGGTCCAGCTCCAATCTCACATCCACATCATGTCCATCTTGGGACAGGAGGAAACTGCGGCTTTTTGGATAGCTGCATTCATGTCTCAGACGCCCCGTGTCCTGCAGTGTGATCAGCCCAGCTCGGCAAAGGCTGTGGCCAATGAATGAGGAACTTAACACAGCTCCCTCAGGTGATGACAGCCCACTGCAGGGCCCTTCCCACCCCACCCACAGACACTGCAAGCCCTGATCTGATTAGCTCAGCCATCAAAGCAAACCTCATCCAGCTCTTGGAGCAAGGGAGGTGTCAGTGCCCTGCAGCGGGTTCTGATCTCTGTTCAGGAATAAAGGTGACTTTGTTTCAGGACCTAGCCCTCCAAGGAACAATCCTGACTTCAGTGCAGCTTGCTAGCTCTGGCCCAGGACTCCTTGTGTGAATGTCCTGAACCTTTTCACCCTCCACCAACTCTGCTCTTGGCTGACTCTGCCTCCTAGTCCTTTGATTGCTTTGCCCCAGGATGGGCTTGAACCAAGGTCCAGAGATTAAAGGTTAGTCCTTTGTGCAGAGCGCTTTGAAACCCAGGGGATTGGTGGCAGTTCTCAGAGACTCAGTGTTGAAACCAGCTGGCTTCCAGCTGGTAAAGGCTACATCTGCAGCTGCACATACAAAGGGCCGACGGGTTCCTCTCCCCTCACTCGCAGAGACAACATTGTGCTCCTAGCGCTTTTGAAGACGACTGGAGTCACAAGGCATCTTGCTTCTATGCATCACCAGCAGCCTGCAGCCCAGAATCTCAAGGCCAAGCTCTGATGTGCCAGGTGGACAAGTGCACATCAGCAGCGATCGCACCCGCACCTGTCCCTGCATCTCTGTTCATTGCCCATGTCTGTATAATGGTCTGGGAGCTATCTTAAGAGGTTCCCTGTTCAAATCCATGCATGGCAAGGAACGTTACATCCTGCAGAACATTGATTAGAAGGCTGGAGGGCCTGATTGATGGGAAATATCAAACTAATCACACAGGCCAGTTGTAACCATGTGGAACTGCCCAGACTTGTAGGCATCTGCAAGCTTCAGTCAACACATCCTGTAGCAGCAATCCATGAAGATCTGCATGCTAAGGCCAAGGAGATGTCCGTCCGGGGTATATTGGATGGATGAGCGACACTGGCCCAGAGTATCCCGGTACCAGTCCACAGCCTGATGAGCTCACTGGGATGACACCTGCTCTTGTTGCTCTGAAATGGCATTGTGGCATGTGAAGTGCCAACCCCAAGAAGGAATTCTGGAAAGGGCGCACCATGCAGTCTAGAATGGCGCCGAGCCGGGAGTGAGGCAGACTGCAACCGTTCCATCAGGCAGGGAATGGCCGTTGTGTTCCATCTCGAAGCTGCATGGCCTGGGGGAATCACTTGACTGCATCCCTGACCCCGTCTCCACCATTCCCACTCCTCTAGCTCAGCTGAGGGCTTTTGAATGCACTTTATCAAAATGTCTGCTGTACACTGTTTATTTATAAATCCTTGTTTATTGCTCTCCTGTTCAGAGCCTTTAGGAAGCTGCAAACTGACATTGACTTCCTTTACCAACTTTCCCCCCAGCACAAGTACATCTTTGCTTGATGCTGTAGGGCTGCTCCGTGGCGCAGGTTTCTTACTCTAGGGCTGCCAGGCTTGTTATTGCAGGGCTGCTCGTGGCGCAGGTTTGTTATTGTAGGGCTGCAGGGGAAGGCAGGTTTGTTATTGTAGGACTCCTCGTGGGGCAGGTGTGTTATGGTAGGGTGGCCAGGTGTGTTATTATAGGGCTGCTCCATGGGGCAGCTTTCTTACTGTAGGGCTGCAGGGGAAGGCAGGCGTGTTGTTGTCAGGCCACCAGGTTTGTCACCATAGGGCTGCCCAGGAAGGTGGGTTTGTTACTGTAAGGTTGTTGAATCCTTCTTGCCATGGGCTCTGAGCTCTCCCCTGAGGCCCTTTCCTGGTCCCTCTTGGGGATGCCTCTAGCACAAAGCTCTGCTTTCCCTGCCCATCCCGCTAATCTCTGGAGCCTGCTTCAAGGAGAGCAGAGCATGCAGCCTACCAGGCAGGGGCCGCAGCACGGAGCCCAAGGCTTGGCTGTCTGACACCAAACCCTCTGGGGCATTGCAGGGCACCACTGTCCAGGGGAGCAAATTCCTGACACTGTCAGCCTCTTCCCAGCACCACACTGCTCCTTGGAGATGCCTGTGTCCTGCCCCCTCTGTTAATTATCCCCCTGCGTCCCAGGGAGTTGGACTTTCCCCAGGTTTGCAAAGGATCAACAACAAGGGCAGTTTTATAACTGCTCCCAGTTGGTCCTAGACACTCATTAATAACTATGCGCTGCCCAGCCAGGGGTGACAGCGCCCTCAGCTCCTTGCCCCACTGCCTGTCAAGCAGGAGAGGAGAGGCCAGGGGCTCCCACATGGAGCCCCTTTCCCCCACTAGCACCACTGTCACACACACACACCCCATTAACTGCCAGCCACCTGCAGACCCCTCCCCAGCTCATGAGACCAGGCTAATCATTAACCTGCCAGGGAGTCCAGGTGCTGTGGCTTTCCAGCCACAAGGCCCAGTCCAACCCGGGGATTGCCCTGGTCTATGGCACGGCTGCCCCGCCCTTGCAGTGCTCCAGCCAGCATGTGCCAGCACATGGCAGGAGGCAGGTAACGCAGCCAGCAACCCCAAGGGACGGAGAGGCTGTGGGCAAGCTTTGCCTCTGTTAAACATTTGTACGCTGAGCAGCAGGCAACCCCGCTGAGGGGGAGGGGCTGGCAACACAGGCCCAAGGCGAGTAGTTGGGGCTGCATGAATTCCCCCAAATAGCTCTGCTGATTCACCTCAGTGCTGGCCCATAGCAGCCATCCTACCACAGCCAGGGGCTTCTCCCTGCCCCCGGCTCAGTCAATTCCCCTCAAACCCAACCTGCAGCCCCCTGCTATCCCTATCCTAGCCCTGGGCTCCCCCCCAGCTCTGTCAATTCCCCTCAATCCCAAACTGCAGCCCCTTGCTATCCCTATCCCAGCCCTGGGCTCCCCCCCAGCTCTGTCAATTCCCCTCAATCCCAAACTGCAGCCCCTTGCTATCCCTATCCCAGCCCTGGGCTCCCCCACCCAGCTCTGTCAATTCCCCTCAATCCCGACCCGCAACCCCCTGCTTTGCATCCTCACACAGCTCTGTCCATGTCCCTTTGCAGCATCTCAGTTATTCTAGTCTGTCTCCCTGCCCAAAGCTCAGCCAAAGTCACCTCTCTCCCACTCACAGGATGGGGAGTCCCCAGGAGCTGGCATTATTAGGGCTCAGATCCTCTCTGCTGATCCTTAGCCATGGAAGAGTTGAAACCCCTACAACCGCTTCTGTGGGTTGGAGATGGCCATAGGGCAGCACTGTCCTGAGCCCCACCTGGGAACCTGCTTCACGGTTAGCGACTCCAGGCTGTGCACTGCAAGGAGCCCTTGAGCAAATCAGGTGCCAACCATGAAACACAGCATCCGCCCCTTGGGGACACCAATCACCCACATATAACAAAGGGCTCCAGGGACCTGGTGTTTGGCGTTACCATGTTCCAGTGACAGAGGCCAGTGCCCCAGGGCCCCAGTTCCCTTGGGCTCTATGTGCATGTGCCCCGGGGCCCTGATTCCCATGGGCTCCATGTACATGTGTACCGGGGCCCCGATTCCCCTGGGCTCCATGTGCTCATGGCCCAGGGCCCTGATTCCCTTGGGCTCCATGTGCATGTGCCCCGGGGCCCCGATTCCCCTGGGCTCCATGTACACATGGCCTGGAGCCCCGATTCTCCTGGGCTCCATATGCACATGCCCGGGGCCCCGATTCCCATGGGTGCCAGCTGCCAGGGCTCCAGTTCCCATGTGCTCCAAACACCACATATTCCACACCAGCATGTCATCCTGGCCATCCCGTATTCCATACAGCCCCTTCTACCCATGGAGCTCCAGTACCCTGCACTCTGGTGATGGTGCTGCAGCAGATGTGTGCTAAGGCTGGGCTGGAGCTCCATGTGCATGTGCCCATCTCACCATGTAAGTTCCTATATTTGCATCCTCCAGTCCGAGTGATCTGCCCTCGGTCCCAGGTCATTTACCAAGCCAGGGGCCTGGGAGCTCATCCCAGAGCTAACAAACAAACCCCATTGTTCCCAGCCCAGTGCCTGGTGGCAGCAGCCTGCCACCCTTCCAGACTCTGCCAGCCTGTTGAGAACAAGGGAGCTGGGCAGGACCTTCCCCAGGTGTGTCCCTGTAGCAGAGGCCACACAGAATCCTGTTGCTACATGGACAGAGTTGAACCAGGCCCAGATTCCTTTTCTGCCCCCAGAAGCAGGCCTGGCACCACGCACAGACAGCACCCAGCCAGGCCGGGGCTTTGTAATTCAGCCAGAGGAGCAAAGGGAGCCCAGATGCCAGGTTCTGAGGGACACCCTGACATGTCCCAAGGCCCGCTCCCAGCTCCTCGCAAGCCAGGGCCCAGCTCAAGGCAAGCAGCTGACCGGCACTCATTGCTGCTCCATTGCTAGCTGGAGAAACAACCCTGCTGAGAATGGAGCCAGTCTGGTGAGCAGCATGGGCTGTAGCACATCTCGCCATGTCTCACTTGAGGTGCCCCAGCCCCCAGCCAGCCACACCAGCCCTTCCACTGCTTCCTAGTGGACAGTTCTTAGCCGATGGCTGGGGAAAAGGAGGCTGGCTCATTGGCTCTCATCCCAGCTCTGTCCCAAGTGCAGATGGGCCCGAGCAACCGTCCCTTGGACAGCCATGCAGGGCAGGACAGGGACTTGTGTCTTTGTTACCAGTAGCAAAAGAGGAGCAGGATCACTGTCCATCAAAGCCTCACTGATGAGCTGGGATCTGGTCCAGGCCCTGGCTGCAAGGCAGGGGTTTAGGCCAAAGAGACAATGCTGGATTGGAGGAGCTACAGAGCACAGTGCAGGGGGCGGAGAGAGAGGGGAGGCACAGAGTAATGGGGAGCCCCAGCCAGAGCACAGGTCCAGTCTAGAGTTGTGGGGGAGGATGGTTCTAGGCCCATCCTAAACAATAACCCAGAGATCAAGCAGTTTTTATTCTGGCATCAGCACCCCTTAAATTCCTGGGGATGTGAGTTGAGCAGCTCATCCCAGCCACCCCCTCTAATCTCCCCACACAGTCTGGGCCACCTCACTGCAGCTCTTTGGAGCCGCAGTGAAATTCAGAATCATGGTGTCCAGAAGAGAACAGACACAAAGCCCCACTGGCCACTGGGCTGCTCGCCCACAGATCTCAGAGCACTTATGTTGGGGAGGATCAATAGCTCCCTCCCACAGGTGGGGAAACTGAGGAATGGACCTACCTGATTTAGTTGGTCTTGGTCCTGCTTTGAGCAGGGGGTTGGATTAGATGACCTCCTGGGGTCTCTTCCAATCCTAATCTTCTATGATTCTACCCCAAGTCACCTCATGAGTCAGAGCCAGGACTGGACCCCAGGAGTCCTGCAGGCTAATGACACTCTAGCACTAGCCACAGGCAAAGCAACGTGCAGCTCAGCAGCAGCACCAGATGCAGCCAGCACAGGGCGGGGGCAGGGCAGAGGCGGCCAGCATGGGACTGTCAGGGCTCAGCCAGTCATTGCTCTGTCAGCGAGTACCTGTCACTTGGGCAGGCTGGATTTCTGGCCCCAAAGGCCTGGGAAGCAGGCTCTGCCCAGCTGCACAGTGCCAGGTGTTTCTGTAGCTGGAATGACTGGACAGAGTGCGTTTCACTGCCCTCAAGTGATGAGTGGTGATCTCACTTGCAACTAGGGCCCTCCGTGCTTTGCTTCCCTCCAACCCCATGGAGCGTGCCAGCCCAGGAACCACAGCATAGGTGCCAATGTCGCCTCTTTGCTGTGGGTGCTCGACCCCCACTCGGCCCCCGTCCCTGCCCTGCCCCTTCCCCAAAGTCCCCACCCCAACTCCGCCCCCTCCCTGCCCTTATTCCAACTCCTTCCCCAAATCCCTGCCCCGGCCCTGCCTCTTCCCCGCCTCCTACCCTGAGTGATCAATGTTCCCGCTCCTCCCCCTCCCTCCCAGAACATGCTAAAGCTGCCAAACAGCTGTTTGGTGGCGGTTGGGCAGGAAGCACTGGGAGGTAGGCAGAAAAGCAGGCACACAGCATGCTCAGTGGTGGGGGGGAAGGAGGTGAGATGGGGGCAGGAGGTGAGGGGAGCTTGGCTGCCAGTGGGTGCAGAGCACCCACTAATTTTTCCCTGTGGGTGCTCCAGGGCTTTAGTCGGCACCTATGACCATGGTGTCGCTAGATAACAGTGTCCCCTCCAAAGACAGCTTGTTGGGCTTTCACTGGCTCTCTGTGCTGCCACTAGCTCTGGTGCTGGAGAGTTTAGGGGTGCAGACTGAAGTTTCCCCCCAGTCTCAGCTGCTCTGCTCAGCTCAGAGCAACCCCTCCAGACCCTTAGAGTAAAATCTGGGGAAACGCCTCTTGACTTGAACAGGCCCAAGTCCCTGTTGCCCTCTGCACAGCAAGCCCTGCCCAAGTGTCAGATGAGACAGGTTACAGGTCTGCACTGCCCAGCCCAGCAGGCTAGAGTTGCCAACACAAAGCCGAATACCTTTGCCCCGCCCTTTATCCGAGGCCTTGCCTTGCTCACTCCATCCCCTCTCTCTCCCTCATGCACTCTCCCCAACCCTCACTCACTCGCTTGTTTTTACTGGGGCAAGGGGTTGGAGTGCGGGAGGGGGCTCTGGGAGGGAGTTTGGTATGAGAGAGGGTTCAGGGCTGGGGCACGGGGTTGGGGTGGGGGGGATGAAGGCTCTGGTGTGTGGGCTCCAGGGTGAGGCCAGAAATGAGGGGTTCAAGGTGCAGGAGGGGGATCTGGGCTGTGGCAGAGGACTGGGGTGTGTGGGGTGCGAGCTCTGGGAGGAAGTTTGGGTGCAGGAGGGGCCTCAGGGCTGGGGCAGGGGGTTGGGGGGGCGGGGTGCAAGCTCCAGAAGGGAGTTTGGGTGCGGGAGGGGGCTCAGGGCTGGGGTAGGGAATTGGAGTGCAGACTCTGGCTGGGGGTGTGGCCTCTGGGGTGGGGCCAGAAATGAAGGGTTCAGAGTGCAGGAGGGGGCTCCAGGCTGTGGCAGAGGACTGGGGTGTGTGGGGTGCGAACTCTGGGAGGAAGTTTGGGTGCAGGAGGGGCCTCAGGGCTGGGGCAGGGGGTTGGGGTGTGGGGGCGTGAGGGCTCCGGCTGGGTGCGGGCTCTTGGGTGGGGCTGGGGAAGAAGGGTTTGTGGTGCAGGAGGTAGTTTGGGGTAAAGGCTCCACGCGATGCTTACCTCAGGTGGCTCCCGGGACGTGGCTGGCATGGCCAGCTACGGCTCGGGGCAGCCAGGAGGCTCCACGCACTGCCTGCACCCTCAGGCCTGAAGCTCCCGTTGGTCATGGTTCCTGGCCAATGGGAGCTGTGGAGCCAGCGCTCAGGGCAGGGACAGTGTGCAGAGCACCCGTGGCTGCCCCTGCACCTACTGGCTGCAGAGACATACCAGCCACTTCTGGGAACCGTGCAGAGCCAGGGCAGGCAGGAAGCCTGCCTTAGCCCCGCTGCACTGCCGACCAGACTTTTAATGGCCCAGTCAGCGGTGTTGAGCAGAGCTCCCAGGGTCCCTTTTCAGCTGGGTGTTCCTGTCAAAAACCAGACACCTGGCCACCCTACCAGCAGCCCATCTCCATGGAAATGCCCGAGTGGCCATCCTGGACAGAGCTGTGCAGCTTCAGGCCCAGTATCAAGCAGGGAGAGTCTGGGAGTGGTTTAGGGCACCCCAGTTTTACCCACCCCATTTCTGCAACTGCTGAGTGTTGAGGGTGTTGCCTCTAGGGCTGGCACAGAACCACTGGCCATGTGACTATGCCTCTGGGTAGAGTAGCTGTGTGGGCACATTGGGCATTAATGCGGATGGGCACCCAGGGGTTAAGTGCAGGCATTTAGATAGCCATTCACTGCTAGATGTGGCCAGTGGCACTGAGGACTAGCACAGCCCCAGACAATTTGCCCAGGTTCATTTGGAAGGAGGAGAACCACTGCTGGTGGGAGCATGATTGATATGTGATGGGCAGGACTCCACGCCAAGACACCTGGGTTCTCATCCACCCAGCAGTGCCACTGGTGAGCAGCTCCCCTCTCTCTCTGTGCCTCAGTTTCCCGCTCTGGAGAATACGCTGGTGATGCTGAGTGGGGTTGGGGACCCTGGAATGTGTTTGCAGGTGTACATGCACGAGGGACCTGAGCCCAGACCCCAGATCCAAGCCTGATCAGCCCGAAGCTCAGGGGGGTGGGAAGCTGTGGGTCAGCCTATCTCTGTTATTGTTCCTGCCAACTCCGTGGCTTATGGTGGCAGAGAGGAGTTGTGTATGCCCGGTTCACCCTTTGAGAGGCCGCTGGGAGAGCCCAGCCAGTAACCCTGGGGAGAGCAGTTGCAGGGCCTGCCCCAGCTCTGCCATGGTTTATGGCTCTGCTGCCGTGTTTATGGCCGTGTTAAGCAGCACACAGCACTCCAGCATGGCCTTCCCATTTGCACAGGTCAGGCCTGGCAGCATTGTCCGAAACAAGGAACACCGGAGCTCAGTCCAGCAAAGCAGCCCTCATCCTATCAGCACCAGCAGGGAGATGTGAACCCAGCCCCAGGGGCTGGGTCCAGCTGGGCAAACACTGTAGAAAGGACTCGGTGGGCTAATTCACCCATTCCAAGGCCATAGGACTAGAGTCCCCTGTACAACACAGGCCAGGGAACTGCCCCCCAACAATTCCGAGCGCAGATCTTGTAGGAAAACAGCCTGTCTGGATTTAAAAATACCCAGTGATGGAGAATCTATCATACCCCTTGGAAAGTTGTTCCAGAGGCTAATTACTCTCACTGTTAAAAAATGTATGCCCCATTTCAAAGAGCCCATGATTAAATATTTGTTCCCCACATAGATATAGACTGATCAAGTCACCCCTTCACCTTCTCTGTGTTAAATCGACCGAGCAAGTTGAGTCTCTTATTATAAGACAGGTTTTCTAACCCCTTAATCATTCTCGCAGCTCTTCTCTGCACCCTCTCCAGTTTATCACCATCCTTCTTGAATTGTGGGACCAAGAACTAGACACAGGATTCCAGCAGTGGTCACACCAGTGCCAAATACAGGGGTAAAATACCCTCTCTGTTCCTGCTGGAGATTCCCCTGTTGATGCATCCCAGGGCCACATTAGCACTTTTGGCCACAATGTCACATTGGGAGCTCATGTTCAGCTGCTTATCCCCCAAATACCATGGCCCCCAAATTCCCAGTGCCATGTGAGCACTAACACATCACCCTCCCTGCACAACTACACACATATGCACACCCTTCACACACACACACCTTGCACCACCCCCAAACACACCTCCTTCTACAACCCAGCACAATCACACCCACCGTTACACAATACCAATGCACAATTACACGTCCCCACACACCCAGAGACACCCACTGGGCACAGTTCTCCCCACGCCATGCAAAGGTGCACCAAGCATTGCTCATACCTGCAGACACACAGATGTGTGCAAAGCCCCCATCCCCCCACAGACACACATAACCTTGGGCCAGATCTATGCACTGGCCAGTCTCTGAGCCTTGCCACACTCACCCCATGGATTGCCCCCCTTGCCTCCAGCACATCCTGCTCCCAGCAGGGCCCACAGGAGCTTTGCCTCTGGGCTCCCTGGCAGCAGCCCTGGGCCTGGTGCCCCACTCTGGTCATTTATGCCCCCTCCTCCCAGGGGTCAAAGCCAGCCCAGCAGGGTAGGGGCAGCATCCACAATATCATGCAGACGCCTCTAGTTCAGTCCCCATCCTCAGCCTTTGCTGCCAGGCCCATGTGCCTCTACAGAGCCCCCGGTGGCCAGCCACAGACACAGCCTGGGTTAGGGGCAGGGGGAGCTCCCATGGCACCAGGTGAGGAGGACGGAGGACGGGATGCCGCTCTACTACCATTCCCTGTTGCTTTAGCCACTGGCAAGGGCTCCCTAAGGACCCAAGTCGAGGCCACCTGACTGGTTCATGCCACACTCACTGCGCATGGTGCTCTGTCCCCTTTCCGGTGTGTGTGTGTGGGGGGGATACCAACCCAGGCTGATGAGCCAGCAGAGTGAGGTCTTTTCACTCACTCAGAGGACACTCATGCTTTAAAATGCAGAGGTCCCACATTCAATCCCTGCTGCCAAAGGCCCTCCCAGGGTGCAGGCAGCATTAGACAGGCAGCTTAGTGTGAAGGGTGCGCTCACCAGAGCATTTCTCTACATGACAGAGCCACCAGGCCCTTCTTCAGCATTGAGTCTGCTTCAAAGAGCTCCAGGGCTTGAAGAATGGGGCCAGCTGCAGTCAGAATTGAGGGACACCAGCAGAGCTGGGGCAGGGAGGGAAGCCCAGGGCTGGGTTAGCTGCGGGGGCTGCAGGTTGGGACTGAGGGGCACTGACAAAGCTCTCTGTGTGTGGGAAGCCCAGGGCTGGCTCAGCAGGGGGCTGCAGGTCG
This sequence comes from Dermochelys coriacea, assembly GCF_009764565.3. Lineage (NCBI taxonomy): Eukaryota > Metazoa > Chordata > Testudines > Dermochelyidae > Dermochelys > Dermochelys coriacea. Next base: position 60,096,623 of record NC_050076.1, read on the forward strand.
GGACTGAGGGGCACTGACAGAGTTCATAAGATGCCAATGTGACGAAGCGGGACTGTTCTTAATGTTTCCTCTGAATAGTGTGGGGGTGCCTCAGTTTCCCCTATGCAGTTCTTAAGTATCTAGGAGGTGGGATAAGGGTGTATGATCATTGCAGAGCCCTAGAGGGCAGGTGTGTGCAGGGGTCTGGACACTGAGAATGGCCAACCCCCTGTTTCCTGGCAACTGATGGCCTGGCCCTTCTGCCCTGCAAGGTGAGAGCTAACGGGTTGGAGAACAAAGGAATCAGGTGACCACCTGGCCCAGGAAAGGAACAAAGAGGAGGAGAGGCTGGAGAGAGTTTCAGTTGGGGCTGGCTTGGGATGAGGAGTGAAGTACAGACGTTGTTGTCTGGCTCACTGCCCCCCAAAATGGACCCAGCTGAGGGGTCTTGTTCTCTGTACCTACAAGCTCTGTGTTAGACCATGTTCCTGTTGTCTAATAAATCTTCTGTTTTACTGGCTGGCTGAGAGTCACGTCTGACTGCGAAGTTGGGGGGCAGGACCCTCTGTCTTCCCCAGGACCCCGCCTGGGCGGACTCGCTGTGGGAAGCACACGGAGGGGCAGACGATGCTGAATGCTCCGAGGTCAGTCCCAGGAAGATGGAAGTTGTGTGAGCTGTGTGTCCTGAAGACAGTCTGCTCACAGAGAGGAGACTTCTCCAGAGTCCTGACTGGCTTCATAGGGAGCAGTTTCAGAGCATCGCCTGGGGACTCCGTGACAGCCAACTATCCCTATTTCAGAGGCCCAGTCCCTACTTTTTCTGGAAGCATTTGCGAACCTGGCTCTGTGCAAAGCTCTCAGCCTGAAGGCTTTCACCGAAAATGAAAGGTGTGTTCCTCTTCCGCCCCATGTCTCCCTATGTATAGCATTCAAGTGGTGGCAGGTGTGTGCCGGGCGTGTGGGAAGCTCCAGACTGGAATTGCAGGGCATGCTGCAGATCCTTGGCAGATCCTTCATTGTGGCTCTGGCCTCAGGCTGGGAAAGCACAAGGCAGGATTGTGGGGCACTGACAGAGCTGGGTGATCTGCCCCATCATTCACCCACTGTACCAGCTCAAGCCTGTAAGACCAGCTGCTCCCTCCTATGAGTTACATCATTCACACATCATTCAGTGAAAAGGGGGCAGTGTCTGCAGAAACTCTGCTAGGGGAATCCAGAGCTGGTTAATCATCCACCAGGCCATGGGATCCCAGTGCTCTGCCCTAGCTGTCCAGAGGCCCCACATCCCCTTGGTACTGCAGCCTAAGCAATGAGTCACCCAGCACCTCAGAGCTGGGGCCCCCAACTACAGCCCTCGACCTGGCTCCCTGCATAGGCCCAGACAGTAAGCTCCCCACACCACTCGGGAGGCTTGGGAGAGAGCGACTGACCATGCAGTTCCCTCTGCTTTCTAAGCCAGTTCGGGAGTGACAGCCCACCCCCTGATCCAGGGAGTGCCCAGAGCTGGAGCCAAGCACAGCCCTGCTGGGACTGGGAGCACTGCCATTAACTCCAGCAGGGCTGAGCCCTGCGTGCTGGGGGGAGCCCCCTGGAACGAGAAGGGCGGGTGCGGGAGACAGACGGGGTGGTGTGGCCCCTGCAATGCTCTCTCTTGCAATCGCTCCTAACCGCTGGGGCCAGCTGTGCCTTTTCCCCAGGATGGGCAAACCCAGCAGGCCCATCTTAGTAGGGCAGGAGCACAGCAACTGATGTGGGATCCATTCAGGCTAGAAATAAGACAGGCATTTTTAAAGGGCAGGGGATCCAACCTGGGGAACAGCTCGCCTAGGGATATGGATCCATCACTTGGAGTGGAGGCCAGCCTGAAATGGCGCTCTCACTCACCCAGGAGCAATGGCTGGAGGCAGGAATCCCTGCCTTGGAATAGCTGGCGTGCATTAGCTAGGGAATCTGACAGGACAATCACTATGCTCCCTTCCAGCCCTAAAAGCTACGAGTGGCCTAGTCACAAACAGACCTTGGAGCCAGGACATCTGGGTTCCATTCCCAACGCTATCACTCACTCGTTGCCTGAGCTCAGGCAAGTCCCCAAGTCCAGCATGTTCAGTGGTTTTGGAAGCCCAGCCTGAGACCCAGGGCATGGTCTCCAGAGGTGCTGAAGCAACGTCGATGGGAGCTGGGGGAGCTCATCTCCGCTGCACCCTTCATGCTGCGGTTTCACCGCCCAGTCCATCGATTCACACCGCATATCCTGGTGCAGCAGAGGAGGGTTACACTCTCGGGGTCCCAAACACAAAGTGCTCCTGACCACTTGAAAATGCTGCCCTGACCCACTCCATGCCTCAGTTTCCCCACCTGTGAAATGGAACCAAAGCTGGTGGCATTCAGGGCAGAGTCAGTTTGGTTTTACAGCATTTGAGCACAAAAGTCCCAACCGGTCTATTCATCTCTGTGCTCTCTGAGAGCCCTGCTGCACTGACAAAGAGTGATGCTCCTCCTCCACCTGGAGTCCAGACGGGAGAGCTGGCCCATAGCTCTCTGGAATATCAGGCCCTGAATGCAGAGGGGCAGAGCACAAAAGGGACCCTGGCCCTTTGCTTTTGTAATGAGGAGAAAAGATTTAATGGGCATAAAGTCAGTGGGATTGTGCAGGCGGCTGGGAATGTGGCCCATAGGTTTCTGGCCAGTGAATTCTCTCATTCCTGGCCTGTTTATCTCTGCCTCCAAGTGGGCTGATGCTTTTGGGGTTGCCCCAACACCTGCTAAAACAGTGGAAAGACTCCCATTGATTCCAGTGGGCTTTGGCTCAACCAACTGGGGTCCCAGGCTCTGGAAGAAGCAAGGCCCAGCTCACGGAGTGGGGAGCTGCCTGATAGCTCCCTTGGCAGAAAGGCTGCCTGTCGGCCAGGACACCCCAACATGAGCTGTGGCTGGCATAGCGGCCACCTGCCTGCCAGGGGAACTCTGCTCCAGAGGTAAGTCTGCCCAGGAGGCCAGTCGCTGGCTGGCAGGCGCAAGCCGCCTGGAGCACAGAGAGTCACACAGGGTGTCCCTGTCCTCTTTTGAAGAGAGACGCCAACACTTGGAAGCCAAGGTCTTCACTCCGACCTCTCTGCACTGCTGCTCGAGGACAGCTCAACTGCATCCGCCGGGGGCTGGCACCACCACTGCAGAAGGGAACAGAACCTGCAGAGACATGCGAGCCCACAGAGGTGTCAGGATCCCATGTGCCAGGTGCCGCTGTGGGGAGAGGGCGGGGCTACTGGGCAATGCCACATGGGAGACCTCCTGACTTGGAGGAGGTGCACACTCTGCCCTCACCTTGGGGAGGAGGGGATTTTATATTTGTTCTTTCTTCCTTTGCTCTAATCCAGTGGTTCTCAAACTGTGGGTTGGGACCCCAAAGTGGGTCATGACCCTGTTGTAATGGGGTCACCAGAGCTGGCATTAGACTTGCTGGGACCTGAGCCCGAGCCCAAGTCTGAGCCCTGGGCTGCCGGGCTCAGATTACAGCTTCCCGTGCCCGGGGCTGAAGCCCTCAGGCTTCGATTTCGGTCCCCCTCCAGCCCAGGGCAACAGGGCTCGGATGGGCTCAGGCTTCAGTCCCCCCTCCTGGGGTCGTGTAGTAATTTTTGTTGTGGGAAGGGGGTTGCGGTGCAATGAAGTTTGAGAACCCCTGCTAATCCAATGGAAGTCTGTGCATGCAGGAAACATTGCAGCCAGAGCTAAAGCCACATGCCAGCTAGCCACAAAGCTCTGAGCGGGCTGGAGTAGGCTCCCCTCAGCACCCCCCAAACTCATGAGGTTCTAACTCTCGTAAGATGCATTTTCAGAGCAATTTCCATCATCTCCAGGGCTCATCGACTGGGGCAGAGAACTTCCACCACAAAGTCATGGAATACCAATAGCAAAATCCCCATCTCCTCCCACCGCATCACTGAAAAGGCTTACAGTGACCTCTGCTGGAGAATCAGGTCAACTGCAGCCACATGGAGACGGATTCAACACTCAAATATCCTGGAGGGGAAGACAATCTCCCACCTCCAAGCTTGGAGCTAGTGGCTGCTGCTGCTGGGCTGTGGTTGGGACAGGCCTTAACGCTTAGGCTGGCCTGTGCCCTGGCTGCAGGAAGCACTGACTCCAACCCTTAGACTGGCTCAGAGCATGTGGGACCCACCACTCTGCGGGCAGCCCCTGGCGTGACATACTCAGGGGCTGGGAGCAGTATCCAGGATTCAGGTGGCTGCTGATGGGAAGGCAGCACTGTCCCAGTCAGAACAGGGTGGCTTGCATGGGCATCTCCCACCTAGTGGCAGCAAGACTGCGATGCCCTCAGACCGTGGCTAGAGACAGTGAGTTGAGAAGAACTGACAGCCCCAGGTGAAGGCTACGGGGCCTCAGATGCTTGTTTGAGAGGAGATGAACTGTGCTGGGAAAATCCTCCCTGAGTCGGTGGGGACCAGTCCCCAGCCCTTCCTTCATCCCCTTCCATGGCCCTTTCCCCTGGCATGAGAGGCCTGTGGCATTGTCCTCAATGCCTAGGGCTGGGGGAAGGAGACTTGTGTTCTCCAGGCAGCTGATGGCAGCACAGATAATAATCTGCATGTCACCTTCACCTGAGGGGCATGTCCTACAGACCCCGTTGCACAGCAGGGGAAACTTAGGCACAGCATTTGCCCAGGCTGACACAGAGAGTGAGTGGAGCGCTGGGAATAGAATCCAGCAGTCCAGACTCCCAGTGTAGTGCTCTAACCACTGGTTCATGCTGTCCTTGTCAGTCCTCCCACGGACGCCTTGATCCCCCACTGTGAAGCTGGAAGGATGCAGAGAGGGGGGTCTGTGTGGGGAGGAAAGCAAACAGTGTGTGACGCCTCAGAGAGGCAATTGCTGCTAGGATGGGGTCTGGTGACACAACAGCGGCAGTGGACCTTTGGGAGCAAACCCTGCCACCCCTCCTTCTCCATGCATTTGGCATCAGCCCTGGCACCAGCACGGGATATGCAGCACCAAACTTACAGGCAGTTGGGATCCTTGTGGGAACGCTGTACCCATGCACACTGCATCAGTGGGAGTGGGGACAGGGCTGGCAGCTTTGCTGTTTCTGGAGCAGGGAACCAGGACTCAAGTGAACTGGGTTCTTTTCTCAGCTCTGCCACTGACCCACTGAGTGGCTTGGGCAAGTCACTTCCCCTCTAGAAGGCCAATAAGGCCACACAGCACTCCCCCTTCAAGGATCTCCAAGCATGTTACAGGCATTGGCCCATCAACCCTCCTGACCCCTTGTGAGGTGGCTCATGATCCTCAAACCCATGTTCCAGATGGGGAAACTGAGGCACAGAGCAGGGAGGTGAGTGGCTCACTGACAGTAGCCCAGGAATCCTGTGGCAGGTGCGGAAGAGCACTGAGGTCTCCCTACCCAGGCCTTAGCCTCTAAGAATCCTCCCCCAGGTGCTGAAGAGCTGGGAGACCCTGTAGGGCAGCCCTATGGAGAGGAGTCAATTATTGGTAACTAGGCCGTCTCCTGAACTGTCACTGGCCCTAGTGTGCCTATGGGACAATCTGCAGATGGCTGCCCCCATTGTACCAACTCCCCTGGCAGCTCCTATAGTGGCAGAGCAGTGGGGAGCTCTGGCTAGTCAGAGTCCCGGAGGCCTATTCTCCCCTGCCTGACACCTAGTGTTGTAATCTAGATCTGTCTGTCCCTGACCCACCCCAGCAGAGCAGAGCATGGGGAGCAGGTGGAGAACAGCTCCTGGCCCTTTAAATCCTGATTAACACTGGGCCTTTAAAATGGATGTGAGGGTTAAGCCCTTCTTAACCCAGTGGACTGGGTCAGAGAGGAAGGGTTGGAGCTAGTCTGGGTCCCAAGGATTTTAACCTTCCCCCCTGCTGAGCGCTGGTCCTGCTGACCTTCTTGGCCCACCCCACCCCAGGCCAGTGGGGTTTTTAAACTGCATTCAGAGGAACCCCTTTGTGCCAGGTCCCTGGGGGCTAGTTTTAATCCTGAAGGGTTTGCGCTCAAGGGAGAGCAATAGAGCAGGGAGCAGAAATTGTCTGATTCTGCCTCAAAACTTCCCACATCCCCAAGGAAGCTGCCTAAAGGCCCAGTGTGGAAACAGCTGAGTGAAAGCAGGAGAGCCCTAGGACCCTGCCCTTTCTAGGGAGAAAGCACTTGCCTTTGGGGAGGGGGAGAAGAATGCTTCCCCCTTCTCTGTGGCTTCCATAGCACCAGTCCTCTAGAGCTCCCTGCCCATCCCTGTAACCACAGCCTGCTACCCACCCTTTAGTCATGTTTGGAGGGGGCCCTTTCTGCTCTCTTTGGAGCTTGTTCCTCTTGGCTGCACTGCTCCCCCTGGAGCTAAGTATGGGGGAGGAAGAGAAGGAGCCAGCTACCCTAAGTGCCCTGGCTGGGGTGTCCTCCTTGCCCCTCATCCAGATGCTGCTGGAGCAGGTACCCAGTGTCTGGCCCTGCTGCCGCCGGAAGCAGCTGGTCAGTGGGCAGCCGCTGCGTTACATGCTCAACCTGTACCAGAATGTGGCAGACCGGTCTGGAAGACCCCGCCAGAACCGTAAGCTGGGCACCAATGCTGTGCGCCTGGTCAGGCCCCTTGCCAAGATGAGGCAGCCTGTGGCAGGTGAGTCACTAGGCATAGGGGGGTAGGCAGGTGGGTCTCCTGGGGTGGGTGAGCCACCTGGCAATGGGCAGGTGGGTCTCCTGGGGTGGGTGAGCCACCTGGCAATGGGCAGGTGGGTCTCCTGGGGTGGGTGAGCCACCTGGCAATGGGCAGGTGGGTCTCCTGGGGTGGGTGAGCCACCTGGCAATGGGCAGGTGGGTCTCCTGGGGTGGGGAGACGATCGAGCTGGTGCCTTTCTGGAAATGGTTCAGTTCCCAGGGGGCTGGTGTTTGAATGGGGGGCACTAGATGCATAGTGCCCAGGTCTTGAAGGAGATGGCAGCGGGAAGGGCAGCTGTAGGGAGCTGGGAACCCTGCTACCGTAACCCTGACTGTGCCTGTAAAGTCACTAGTCAGGAAGATTCTGCTTCTTTGCCAGAGCTCCTCATCCTCAGTCCCTCCTCCTCCATGCTGCCTTTAGCTCCCTCCTGCTCTGGTCCACTGGCACTAGAACAGGAGAGCTGATCTTCAGGTGGCCTTGCAGAGTCTTGTTGCTCCAGGCCTTGTTGTGCAGAACTGGCCCCCATGTGGGTTCTTTAGATCAGGATCCCAGCTAGTGAGCCTCCCCCGGCTGGGAGCAGGCTGGATGCAGGGGGTCTCCCCACTCCAGGGATGCTCTGCTCCGTACACTGGCACAAACAGCCATGTTAGTTACTGCAGCATATTGGCCCTCTCCAGCCCAAAGCATCTGCCTGTGCTCCCTGGTGCCTGGAGCTAGGCAAGCTAGTGACACACAGGGCTAAGGCAGCGTCCCACAGAGAAGCATGGGGGTGGGTCTTGTGCGTGATGGGAACTGTACTGATCTCTTGGTCAAGGAGGTGAACTCTTGACTTTGCCTTGTCCCCTCTCTGCTGCCAATCTCACTCCTCCCTGCACACAACTGCTGTTTGTTTCCACCCCTCCTGCTCTCTGGCTGCACGGTGCTCAGGGACCCTGGTTACCTTGGGACTCTGGTTCTCACGGGCTTCTGGGTGGTAGGGGGGACCTGCATGCCCAGAGAGCTGACCAAGGTGTATTCCCCTCCCAGGCACTCGGCAATCTACCCTCAGCCACAACCAGCTGGCCTTGACCTCCCCTGGCATCTGCTTCTGGCTGTTTGCAGGAGCGCTCAGCTACAAGTCATGCAAGTAGCAGCCAAGCGTAACCCTTCATACTAAGACTGTCCAGTCTGTTATGTCAAATGGAGCCGCGGGAAGGGGGTGTGTTCTGCTGTCTGCTGCGGAGAGGCCCAGAGCAGACTTGTTTCCTTCATTCAGCTATTTCTAGGGACAAACCCAGAGTCTGGGCTTCTGGTGCTTCTCTAATTGGGAGCCATAAAAAGATTTTTGGGTGTGGGCTGGGTGCTGCCCCCTTCCTCAAGGGCTGGAGCCCAGCCTAGTCACAGCTCTGCATCCCTGCTGGTCTGTGGCAGGAGAGTGAGTCTGGCTACTGTCTCAATGCGTCAAGCAGAGCGCCTGCTGCTCCCATTGCCAAGGAGGCCATGGAGAGCCAGGAAAGCTCAGCTGTTTCCCAGGCCTCTAATAAAGGGGATGTGATCAGTCCGGCCACGCTTTGCAGTGAGCAGGCTCCTCTTCTGCCCCCCACCCCGGTGAGGTGCTCCTGGGATAGCCCTGTGTCCGGGGGGGCAACGAGGCCCAGGAATGAAATAATTCTCTCAAGGTCACACAACCAGACCGTGGCATGTTAAAGAATGAAACCAAGGTCTCCTGACTCCTGTCCTAACCACTATGCCCTGCTGCCTCAAGTGGATAATGGCATACGACTCTTGCCATAGCAGGTGTTCACATGCAAGGGGGGCTCGGGCTCAGCCAGAGGCCATGTGAGATGGTGCCTCAGCACTGGCTCAAGGAAAACTCTTGCCCTCCTTGGTGAGGGCCGAGGTTCTTCCCAGCTCTGACATGGCCTTGTCTTGTGCCGGCAGGCATGCTCCTTCCCTCCCCATCCGTCTCTGCTCCTTCAGGCAGCAATGCAAGATGCTGATACACTAATCTGGTTCTAGCACCTTCCTGGCTGGGGCTTTGTACCTTCTGGTCTTCTCTAATGCCTTCCATGTGACCTTGATGCTTTCCAAATTGGGGGTGGAGGAGGAAATCTTTCGTGCTCTCTCTGATGCATAAAATGCCTGAACAATTTAGAAGGTATAAGATCTCTTTCAGAAGATCAGGAATATGGCTCTCTTGCTAGAGATCTCTCTGGGGCACCTGTGGGAGCAGCCTGCAGACTTGATACAGAGCATTCCTCCAACAGTTTGTTGGACACCTGAGTTAAATTAACCAAAACAGCTTCCCCTCTCAATCAAGTTTCACTTCCTTGATTTCTGTAATGATGTAAACATCTCTAGCTGTCCATAAAGCCTTCTAGGAAAAACCAGGTCGAAATTACCTGAATTTCTGACTTGAGGGACAAAACTACTTTAATTTAAAAAAAAAAAAAATCCTATGTGGCATTTTTTCTAAAAAAGCAAACTGGACAGAAAAGCCTTGTCTATCCAGGTCATTCTTAGTGCCCCTTTGAGGCCTTCAGGAGATGCATGGGAGCGTTTGAGCTACCTCCTAGGTGGGTGTAGGCAGTTCCAGGAGGAGGGGGTGAAAGGGGGCTCTGGCTGTTCCAGGAGCATAGGCACAAACTCCCCAAAGTGGCTTGTATGTAAGTTTGAGGCTGTTCTGTCTTGCTTTTGGGAACACTAACTCCATCTCCTCCCTCCCCCCACAGGTCCCTGGTACATGCAGACTCTCGACTACCACCTGAACGTCCAGCCAGGAATTGAACATCTAGTGAGAGCCACTGTGGTTTATTCTAAGACTCTGCTACTGGCTCATGCCCAGCTCTCTTGTGTGGTTCAGCTGGCTGGGGAGGCTGGGGTTCCAAATCTCTCACTCCCTCAAAGAGGCAAGAGGAATGCCCTTGTCTCCTCTAGGGTAGACAGCTGGGAGGAGAGGGACATAACTTCCCACTCTTTGCCATGGGCCTGGGACTCCAAGAAGAGCCAGCTGCTCCGCCTTAGTCATGTGTGTATCCGGCTGGGACCAGCTGATGGCTCAGAGCCTGAAGTTGGCTGGGAGGAGACTGCTTCCATGAATGACCCTTTCCTGTTGCTCTACCTCAATGACACTCAGAAAGGCCTCCGGGCCAAGACAGGGAAAGCTGGCTTGAAGGAGACTCCTGATGGGCCAGTGCTGAGTCGCAAAGCTCGCCAGGCAGGCAACCTCATCCTGGATCTCCCCAGCTACTCTCAGAAGACCAGCGCTGAGAAGGACGAGTGTGCTCTCCACTCCTTTCGGGTCAGCTTCAACCAGCTGGGCTGGGACCATTGGATCATAGCCCCCCACCGGTACAACCCCAAGTACTGCAAGGGCACATGCCCCCGCATCCTGCGCTATGGCTACAACTCCCCCAACCATGCCATTGTGCAGAACTTCATCAACCAGCTGGTGGACCAGAGTGTCCCCCGACCCTCCTGTGTGCCCTACAAGTACAGCCCCATCAGTGTGTTGATGATTGAGCCAAGTGGCAGCATCCTCTATAAAGAGTATGAAGACATGATAGCAGAGTCCTGCACCTGTAGATAAAGCCCTCCCCACTGGAACCATTCACCATGTCTAACAACCATCAGAGCTTGCATGAAGACATGGTGATCCTTCACCTGGCCTCCCTACATCAACTCAGTCTATGGTGAACCAGATGCCCAGCTCTCTGAATTAGTTTGCTTAATGTGCATTTAATTTTTTGCATTTTTGACAGCCCCCTCTATACACACACACACACATACACATGGATCTGGGTTTTTAAGAAAGTTTGTCCAATTTTTTTTTTTTTTTTTGCTTGGTCCTCTGCCTCCATTGCACAACGGACACTGGGCTCTGCTGGGATGTTTTACAAATGGATTTTTATGCAAATGTTGTGGAATAGCAGTTTTTAAAGGGAAGAGTTTGCTGTGCCTTGTATTAAAGGACTGCCACTCTGTATCTTCTCCTCGGGGCACTCTTCTTCCTGCTAGGGAGCTTTATGGGACTAGGTGGAAGCATGACTAGTCAAATGGCTCAGCCATTGGCAGGAAGGTGAGATGGACTGACGTCTGGAGAATATACTAACTGTCATGCCATCTGGGTTTTGTCTGATGCTCTTTGAGCTTCCTCTTGTGAAGTAGAATTGGTCCATCTTGTATGAAGAGACTGTTCCATCTGTGTTCGAGAACAGTTGCGTGGCCAGGTGGGAACTGGGCATGGCTCCAATGCACCAAGGGGCCATGGAGAAGGTGGCAAGGTGCTTGTCAGAACTCTCTAGATGAATAGTAGCTAGGCTGGAGTTGTGGGTGAGATGCCTGGAGCTTGGGCATCTTCTACTGAAGATTTTTGGTGCAGGGAAGCTAAATTTTCTGCAGGCAAATGGAACCTAAAATGAGTCTGGAGCAGGGAGCGATGATGCCAATTGGTTCTAATGCTCAAAGGCTTCCCCCTGTGGGTCAATGTCTCCCTCTCGCCATTGTCTGTTGGGTTCTGTGTGGGTCCTTCACTTTAAGGGCTTCCATATACTTAATTTGAGTTTAGGCTGGTACTGTCCTGTGACTTCTGTATCTGCTGTCCAGCTCTGGCATTGGCCACTAATCCCAGTAGATCACATGTACGCTTGACCTGTCCAAATAAATACCTTTGTAGTCTGCATCAGTAGCTTGTTGGGCTGTGAGCTAGGGGCTGGCCAGAGGGCTCTAGAGACAATGCATGGTGAGAGGGGAGTGCAGGATCTGGAGAGTCACTTTCTCAAAGCCCTGTGTCCTTCTGGGCCATGGCTTCAGGGGAGAGGGAAGAGCAGTTTTTAAAAGTCCTTCTCTAGGAACTGAAAAGAACACACTTCAAGTGAAGCACTAAACTTTTTTTTAATCTTAAAAAGGCAACCCCCTGCAGGGCTCGATGGCATTGAGATGCAACTCATCTCTTAGCACTAGGGCTGGAGGCCTTGTGTGACTGGGCAAGTTCTGGCTAATCTCCTCTAGCTGTGATCTCTAGTAAATTGTCCACCTTTACTAGACGCTTGTGTTTTACTCTCTTGGAACTACCTGAAACCCATCACTCCCCCAGATCAACTTGGATGAGATTTTAGTCTTTAATGCAACCTTTTTTTCTTTTCTTTCCCTTTGGTTCAAAGCACCTTAGAAGCAGAGTCCAGAGACCTTTCTCCTAGTCTTTCCTCTTTACCTATTGCTGCACCAACCTGAGTATCCCCCAGTTCCACTGAACCCTGGTTACAATGTTGCTTGGCTTTCATTTCTTTCCTTTCTGTGAATGGATTGTAGCCTGCCATAATCTAATGAATTCCTGTTACAGCCTGGATCTTTTCTATTTATTATATGCTGTATTTAAGTGTTATGTAAATAAATTGGCTTGTTTTGCTAAAGAGAATCCTAGCCTATTCTTGGGTGGGAGGGACCTATCCTCCTCTACTGGCAGGTCTTTCTAACCATCCCTAATGTGGCAGATTTCCACTGGGCAAGGAGTGGGTTAAGAATCCAAGTCTGAGGGCAGCCAACTTCAGGCAAACAAGGCTCTATCTTGATCCTGTTAAATAGACCCCAACTTGCTATGCAGCTCCTACTGGCTGAGTCCAGGCCCCTGTCTAGTCTTCCCCTTTCAGCATGTTCCAGGGCTGGTGACTGCTTTACTGGCAGAGGGTCTGCTGAACTTTGTTTCTGGAAGTGGAAGGTGATTTGGGTGGCACTGTTTCTTCTCCCTGGAGGTCATTGGAATGTGGACTCTTGACCACTGTCTCAAGGTCATGCTATGGCAAAGATCCCTACAACACAGCCCCTTTGCAAGTGAGGGGATTTACTCCTGGGATAGCTAGGAAGGCCTGGCAGCTAGTGCAGAGACCAGGTGCAGTAACATACCCAGCAGCTGGAGCAGTGGGGTGCCCTTCTTATGCAGTACCCAAGAAACGATGGTAGCTACCCACAGACTGATGCCCAAGCTTCAAAGCTCAGATCCAAAGCTGGGCTATGCCAAAGGACAATCTGGATCAATGGCGGTGCTGAGGGCAAGATGGGGACTCTGAACCTGCCCACAGCCTCTCCCCAGCGGGGGGGGGGAGGGGCAACTGTGAAGAGTCAGGAGATGGACAATTGCAGAGCTAACCTGTGAGTCTGAGTAGGGTGACTTGATTTGCTGAGAAGGACTCGGATTCCTTCTTATCTCACGTGCCCAGGATGATCTCTAGTGCCAACCCTTGGCCACCTCAGTGGCACTACAGAAGAGGCTAAACAGACAGTGTACAATGTAAAGTGGTGCTTGGCCCTAAGCTGCCAGCCCTGGAGCCTGCAGTTGTCTGCCTCTCCGAGCAGAGGCAGCAGTGAAGTATCCCTGTGCCCCATTCTGTTTGGCAGGCTTTCCCTCAGCTGCACGCATGCAGCTGTGAGCAGAGTTCAGCCTCCAGGGCCTGCTCTGTCCTGGGCCCCTCTGAGCTGCATTAAATGCCCCAGCCGGTGTGGGAGGAGACTGGCTGCTTGACTAGATGTGGCAATACCTGGGCTGAGGCTGAAAGGGGAGTTGCTGCTCAGGAGGCCCTGGCCATGGCCCCAGCCTCTGGCTGCAGGTTGGGGGGTAGCTGGCTTGCACAGGGCTGTGCCTCCCCAGGTGGAAGTTCAGTACCTGTGGATCAATGGGTTTTCATAACCCAGAGGTTGTGTGTAAAGTCATCCCAGATTTCCCAGAGGTGTCTAGTTTTAGGCAGCTATCAAATGAATCATTTAATTTTAGAAGATATTCAACAAATTCGTATTAATGCAGAGGTGTGTTGCTGAGCTCTGTCTGTCAGGCTGGCATGGGTCCTGGCTGGCAGGGCTCAGTCAGGGGACTTTGGAGCAGCAAAATTGATCAGCAGGGGCAGGGCAGTGCAGCTGGGCAAAAGAGTATCACAAATACCAGCTCTGCTTCAGGGAATCTTGTGTGCTAAAGTGTGTGTAGGGGAAGAGAAGGGGATCTTCTTGAACAGCACATTCTTCTCTTTCCCACTGGCCAGGCTGGTGATTTTGGGGAAACGCCCTGACACTAGCGCCCAGATGCTCAAAGGTATTTAGGCTCCTAACTTCAATGAACCTGCCCCTAGTGTCCCCCAGAGTCTGTGGTGGAGGGGGTGTCATGTCTCTCCTCCCATTTGCCATGTGGTCTTAGAGGGGAAAACTTCAGAGCAGCCAGCCAGAGGCTCAACCTAGCAAGCAGAGGCACAGCCAGTGCAGGGAGCTGGGGGCACGCACTCAAAAGCAGCAAGTTTGGATTGCTTCTGCCCTGTGCTGATCTGTTGTCTGCTCCATATTCCCCCTCGGTTCCTTCACCTTAGCCTCATTCTGCCCATCTCTCTCCTCTTCTCTTTGTTCTATGTAGCTTATCCCTACCAAAAAAAAAAAAAATACAAAAAACCCCACTATGGAACTAACCTACCCTTTGCTGCCATCACGTTGGTCACTTGCTGCTGTGTTCTCCCCCTCCTTCACCTATCTGCTCTATTTAGATGTCAGGTTTTTCATTGTAGTCATCTCGTCATATAGTTAGATTGCAAGCTCTTTGGAACATGTCTTTGTACAGCACCTTGCACAACAGAATTCTGGGCCGTGATGGAGGCTCTTTGCTGCTACGGTAATATAAATAATAATAAAGATCCATATGCTATAGCATCCTTATACAGAGGTGGCAGACTGTTGCTTTCCAGTCACAAAGCAGGCATTTTCCATCAAGGTGGTTTCTATGCTATATTAGGGAAAATGGAAAAAGAAAGAATGAATACAAAGTCTCCAGCTGAGAGGGAGCACTATCTCTTGCATTATACAAGATCCTCATGGACAGGGTTAAATGGGGAAGTGCCCCATTTAACAGAAGCTGAGCTGTGTATGCTGTAGGTGTCACCCCAACCTTCTGCCAATAGGGGATGTCACAGTTCTCATGGCCCCAATTATGCTGGTGAAATCGATAAATATGAGAAAAGGATGCTGGTGTGTTCTAGGACCGTAACTTACAAGGCCAAGTGGCTTTTCCAGGGGGGAGGGAGGACTGTTTTCCCACTGTGAAAATGGCTAAAGACAGGCAACCCTCTCCCTGAATGGTGGGAAAATCCACAGTGAAATCCAGAAGAAATTAATGACCATGTTCCAGGGCCTCAGCCAGCTACTAATGGTAGAGAAGGAACTTCCCTTAGGGTCAGGTTATTCTGGTGTCATCTGATCCAAAATGGGGATTCTTGCACCTTCCTGTGAAGCAGCTGGTCTAGGCAACTGCTGGAGCCCCATACTGGTCTGGAGGGACTGTGGTTAGCCTGTCCTGGGTTTGTACAGGCACTCTGTGTGTTTCACATGAACTGGGTGGTGACTAACTGTTTAGAAAGAGCTGGGAGTCTGGGTGAAAGATGCTGGGTTGAGAGTGCTGGTAGCTGAAGTCCTGCGTCCTCAGAATAGGTACATAATGGACCAGAGCCGAGCAAGCTACCCAGCCCATGCTGAGATTATCTGTAGCGTGCTATTGGTGGTATGGCCCTGCGCAGACCTAGGACGCAGGGCCCGCATGGGCAATTACAGACAAAAACCACACCACTAGGAATGGTACTGAGTCTATGACTCATTGCCAAGAGGCCCCCCAAGCATCTGTCATATGGGACCCCTTGGTCAAGGACAGGGCACCAGAGTGGATGTCAGGGATCCTGCCACTGACTCACAATGTGAACTTCTTGCTTCCCCTCCCTTTGCCTCAGTTTCCTCTTCTGTAGAAATGGGGATAATGATTGGTATCCACTTTGGTAAAGTGCACTGAGATCTTTGAAACACAAATGGACAGGTTTGAAAGGATTGTTTAGATAATTGAGTAGACAAGATCACAGCTACACATGCCAGTTACATAGGTATCTAGGAAGTTCTACAGGTGAATGTTCGATTCAGGTATAGTCAGAGATTCAAAGGTGCACAGCAAGTTGCAGCTTCCTTCAGGTGCATAAAAGTTACCTGTCCAGAGTATGGCCTACAATTTCCATGTGTAACTGAGTCCATTGTAGAAGTGTTCGGGCACAGGGTTTAAGCCCCTTGACTGTTGTTCTCCTAAGTAATGGTTTGCCACTACCCCTCTGTTAGGGTGACCAAACAGCAAGTGTGAAATATTGGGATGGGGTGGGGGTAATAGGAGCCTATATAAGAAAAAGGCCCCAAAATTGGGACTGTCCCTATAAAATTGGGACATCTGGTTGCCTTACCTTCTGTCATTGAATGGGCCCTGAGATTGCTTGTGTCGAGCTGCATTTTGTTGCTTAGCCTGCACTTGCAGAGATATTTACATAGTCTTATCTCCAACATGGATGTATCTCTTGTGAGTCATGGCTTGGTGATGCATTTTCTAGAGGCTATGAGGTAGTGCCATAGGCTTTCATCATGCTGATTGCTGCAGAGTTTTTCTGAGCTATTATCCAATGGGATCAAGGGGTTTGGATCCAAAGAAAATATATGTATGGCAGCTTATCTGCCCCCTGCCTGCTCAGAGGAGGGTGGGTGTGCAAGCCCACATATTGTGTGAGGACGGTCATGTTGAAAATCCATGTGCTAACTTCCCACTGGAAATCTTTGCATGCTGGGAAAACTGTTTGGAAAACATTAGCACAGCATTAAAACTGGCTTCTCGTTGCTCTATTTCGGCTTTATTCAGTGCCCAGACAGTCTGGTACTGCATGAACACCTTGGAAGAGACGGTCCCTGCCCACAAAGGGTTTACAGCCAAAACTGGTAAAGCAGAGAAAGGGTGGGAGAGGAAAGTGATGCACAGAGAGGGGCAGGCCCAGTTCTACAGAGATATTGAGCCTCCTAACTTCCACGGATCTGGGTGGAGTGACTTCCCCACTGTCTCCTGGCTGCCAGTGCAGGGCCCTAGCCACTGGTCCACAGTTCACTGGCCTTGGCTGGCAGCTGCGTGGGGCTGTCAAGGGAGAGTGGAAGGGCAATATTGCTGCAGCTGGCCATATCTGTGGCAGCTGAATGGTTGGATCTATGGTTTAGATGAGTTGGTGGGAGGCTGGTAAGTTTGTCCTGCTCCTATAGGGCCAGAAAACCATGGGAGGATCCAAGGGCATGGTCAGGAAAGGGGGGCCATGGAGCTTTCGGACTGGGGCTGTCCCACCTTGCCAACAGTTTAACTAGCATGTGGGTGGATGGAGAGGGGGCAGTCTGCAAAGGGTGCTGGTTTCAGGGACACAGGGAAAGTGCCATCAGTGGATGCTGAGATCCTGCCACTGCCAGCCAGATATGCCAGGGAGCTGCCCACTGATATTCAATGAGGTCGAGGAGCCGGTGCCCTTCCATCCCTGCACAAATGTAGAGCTGGCCATGGCCTCCTCTATAGCAGGGAAGTGCTGTAGGAAGCAAGAGCCTGTGAATGGTGCACTGGGCTGGGACTCAGGAAATCTGGAATCAAGCCTTGGCCCTGCCACAAGCTCAGTGTGATCTTGACCAACTCACATGAGGACTAGTTCGTCCCAGCATGCAGCCACAGGGAGGTAGTTTGCCAACGGGCGGCTGCAGGGGCTGAGAATCACTGAGTGCCCTGGCCCACCCCAGCGTGCCCTCCAATGCCAGGGCTGCTCCAGCAGAGCTGTGTGCAGGCCCATGCTAGGATCCTTCACTGAGGGGGCCCATGCCTCCCCTCTGGCCCCTTTGTGCCAGTGCAGCTGGTGCAAATGGGCTCTAGGGCAACAGTGAATCCAGCCCTTAACTCGTTCTGTGCCTCAGTTTTCCCATCTGTAAAATAGGGATAATGTTGTAGTACCTGTGGGGTTACAGTCAAGACTATGTAGCAGTGCTCAGAGGAGTGGAGCAGAAAGGAGAAGGCCATAGCAGCAGAGAGAAATGCTAATGGTCATTACGGTTAACTGGGGCTGGACCCAGGCACTTCAGTCTGAAATCACTAGCAGCAGCTCCCTGCAGGGTACCACACCCAGTCACTCTCTGCCAGAGGGACAGCTGCCTGCAGCTATCCTGACCCTCCCCTGGAAACCAACATGTTTAGTTCATGGCTTTGTTTGGCATTAGGGGGAGGTGGCTCCCCCATCCTGCTGGGCTCCAGTGTGAGAATTGATTGCTCCGTCCCAGGGAAGGCTGAAGGGCAACCCTGCAAAGGGTCTGATAATCCTGCAAATCGCCATGCAGCAAAGCAGGGACAAACCAACTCCCCAGCACTCCCTCAAGGTGATATTCACTCCACAGCAGCCTTCTCCTAGACACATGCCTGTCTTGAAGACTGACAGATTTGGGCTATTGTAGACAGGAGGGAAGTAAGAGGCCCTCAGGGAGAATCCTAATGTGAGGGGCCCTTGAGGAGAATGCCCTGACAGCAGCCCCCAGTCTTCTAGATTGTTGCCTCTTGGCCTGAGCGGTTTGCCAATATTTAGGCCTTGCCAGATTGTTTTCAGTAGGAGCAGAAATCAGTGAGAGGAGGTGGGTATTTTGTGTGCAATCCTGTTTATTTACACTGGTCGTTTATGCAGTCCTGGTTCCCTGAACACAGCAGGAACAAACAGCAGCAGGCAGTTTCCTTGCTCACAATTTCAAAGTCTGCCTTTCCATCTAGTCCTGTGCCCAAGGAGCTCTGTCTCCTAGCTTTCTCTCAGGGCCATGCTCATGACTGCATCTCTGTCTGGCTTTCTACCTCTCACACACAGCTAGCTTGCCAAGCAGTCCCCTGCTAGTTCCTGCATTTGCAGCCAGTCTGGGGATACCCTTCAGACCGCATGGCTTAGTCCTGCTCAGGCTGTGTCGTGCAGCCAATTGCCATGGGCAGTCGCTTCTATTGTCTCCAGCTATCTCATTCCATAAAGGGGCATTTAATTGCTCCTTCCATTCAGCTTGAATGAAGGATGGTTAGCACACCCATCACTTTTAACCAGGTCTGATATTGTCTATAGATCAAGGTAGTAGTTGACACCTTCTAACATAATAATATTAGGGGGAAGGTCCTGAGCCGGAGGGAAAGGGGAGCATGGTCTCAGAAATATAGATTCTAACTCTGTGGGCTTTCTAGAATAAAACCAACACCTTAAATACTGCTCCTGCAGCAGCCAGTGCAGCTCATGAGCAGGCTGGCAGTGGGGCGTTCCCTTTAGCAGACAGGCTGCCATCATGTTCTGCACCAGATTCAGCTGCCAAATAGATTGATGCTCCTCACTCATGCTCTCGTTCTCCTGCCAACTGGGTTTCTGTGTTACTGCCCAGCCTGCTCTACAGTCTTACTGGAAAGGGCTGCCCTTCCATCCCTCCCATGAGTCAGCACTGCAGCCAGACATCATGGTGATGGGCTCAGAGAAATGCCTTAGTGGAGGCATCTCTTTATCAGTCATCCTGCTTTTTGGGCATCCAGCAGAGGTGCCACCTGCACTGTGCTCTCTGGTGCCTCCATATGTTGACCTCCAGTGAGAGGTCAGCCTTGTGTCTGTAATGAGCTCAGGGGCTTACAGGATACAGTGATGGCTACTCACCTCCCACATTAAAGGGCTTGCAGGAGCAGGAGCAGGGGGCCTCTCCTACACTTCCCAGACACTCACTGAGGGGCTGGCTTTGACCAATAACACAACAACATCTAAAGCTGACTTAACTGGCCACTGGGAAAGATGTCAGCTTCCTTGGGTGGAATAGAGCAGGAAGACGGTTGTGCACCCCTCACATCTGCCCAGCGTAGAGGCATGGCCCAGGAGAAGGGGCATGACAGGAGCATGCCACAGTCAGGCTATTCCCAGCTGCAAAAACAGCCCTAGGGGGGCCTGAAGCTGAGTGTTAGTTGCTTATCCTGGTTACTAATGACTGATGGTTGCTACCAGCTGATGACTGTTTGGTAGCTCATGGGGAAGGAAGTACAAGGGAAGGGACAGGCATGACAGGGCCTGTCTGAGGTCTGTGTTTCTCAGCAGGGAAGGGGCTGGGTGCTATGGGGGAAAGGGAAGGAGATGGAGCCAGCTGGGAAGGAGATGGGTCTGTGGACTGTCACATATAGGAGGTGAGTGGGCAAAGTCTATGGCAATAGCCTGGCACATGTGTTATCCATCAGGCCCAGAGAAATGGAAACAGAGGCATAGTCTGGAGACCTGGGTCAAGGAAGGGCCAGGACCACCCCCGAACTAGATGTGGGCTCAGTCCTCAGCTGAGCTCTGCTTTGATCAGTGGAGGGACAGGGCAAAGGTGGATTTATGCCTAGATCCTCGGGCAATGAGGGGACAGTCCAGCCCTGGCACAACGTAGAGCAGCCTCAGGGCTGTTCTGACTTATGTCTCTGCCGCCATTCTGTCAGCTGGAGATCACTGAAGAACAGCAGCGTTCTGGCCATGGTACTTTCACTGGCTGCACTCCTGTGTTCACAGAGCCCGAGGATTCCTCTGGGCTGGGCAGATCACAGATCAGCCTGTTAAGTCAGAGTAGCCCAGCGCAGCCAGAGTGGGGGCAGGATCTGGCTCTTTCTTTCTTCTGATTCCCAGTTTGGGTGTCTGGGAGTGGCTCAGGGGTGCCCTACTCTAAATTGCTTGGACTCCCAGGAGGCCTCAGCTCTGATTGAGGGTTTGATCTGGTCCTGGCTCCCGGTGAGCAGATGTCCCCCTTGACAAGCTGTGTGGGTTTGTGCTGTTAGTGATGTGGGAGGCCAAAGAGTGGGAATGCCTTAGCGATACTCATCAACACGCTTTGCTGGGCCTGCAAAACCCCCATCTAGGCTCCAGCTGTTCACTTGAGTGCTATCCCAGGGCCCCATGCATGCTCATTGCCTGGCTATTTACAGCTATCCAGACTCAGAGTGATGTGGTCTCAGCTTCCTGTGGCTCTTTGAGAGTTAGTCCAGCAGCCAAAAGCCCAAACCCTTGCCCCATCCCAGTCATATGGCCTCGGGTCAGAGCAGGGGAAGCAGATTAGGGGTTTTTTTTTAGCTCCAGTGATCTCTCAGTGGTAAATAAACCTGTCCTGATAGCTGGTGAGGGCACAGGCTGGGAATTGGCCTGGTCAATTATTAAACACAGCATATTGAATCATTTTGACCAGAGATGGTGCAATGTACTGGGTATATTCAGTCCCAGCTCCAAGCCCAGCTCTGGTGTGTGCTGGAGAGTTGGTCCAGTGGGCTCTGGGCTTGGCCTTTTCAAATGCAAGCCATAGGCATGGGAAAGAAAGGCTTGATCTATGCCCCCCACCCTCCAACCCTGTCCCCACAGTGGGTCCCCAGCTAAGGCAAGGACCCTTCCTTAAGGACACACTCTCTTCTGTTTCAGAGTAGCAGCTGTGTTCGTCTGTATTCGCAAAAAGAAAAGGAGTACTTGTGGCACCTTAGCGACTAACAAATTTATTTGAGCATAAGCTTTCGTGAGCTACAGCTCACTTCATCGGATGCATTCACTTCATCTCTCTTCTGTGTTGTTGGCAGCTTCTCCTCTGGAAAGCGACTGTAGAAACAGCTCCTTCACAGCTCTGTCCCAATGTGTGGCAGAGGCAGGGCTGCTCCCTGTAGCTGTCAACCCGGCACAGTCAGCACAGCTAGTGCCAGGGAGCCAGAGTCTAGCCTGGCTCACCATCACCTTCATTACATAAATCACCTGGATAGGTTCCAAGTGTGGGGGGAGATTGTAACCTCGGGGCAGCTGGTGAGCCTTGTCCGTGAAGCCCATGGCATTGCCCAGGGAGCACCATCAGAAGGTGAGCAGGCTCTCTGGCTGTCATCAAGGACAGACTCCAGCCTGACCTGCGGAGCGTTTCAGGAGGGCTGTGTCATTGCTGTCCTGGTGTCGGATGTTGGGTGCGAAGGCCTTGGTGATCGTATCACTCCTGAAAGCTGCCAGGGCACCTCTCTGAGGGTCAGCCAGCCCTCAGCTAATGACAGGAATGGGAGACCACAGTCCCAGGGCCAGATTCTGCCCTCAGTGACATAGCTGCAAATCCTGAGCAACTGATGCTACATAGCAGAGTCTGGCCCTGAGCTGCGTCAATGCAAAGGCCAGTTGGGTCCTTTCACATCCAGGAGTGGAGCTCTGTGCAATGCTAGGTCTGTACTGGGTATGTTAAATGGGGAAAGAGCAGGGATATGGCCATGGGGAGAAAGCAGAGCTGCAGGTGGCACACTCTGCTCTCTGGGGTAAGGAACATGCTGCCAGGAAATGCCATGCTGGGGCAGCACAGCAAACTCCTGCACTGCAGTGAGAATGGCATCATGGGCCCTTGGGATGGAGCACCTGGAGATCAGGCATCATATGGGGCCCAGCCACCCAACCATCTGTCTTGTAGATGGGTGAAATGGCCTTCAACTTGCTGTTTTTTCCAGGCCATTGGGTCCTGTATCCCTGACTAGGGGAGGACAGGCAGGGACACACTGAGCGGGACTGGGTTCTGGATTTCCTGAGGGGTCTTGGGCTGCTAGGTCATGACTCAGCATCGTGTGGTGATATTGCGTCTCTACAAAATAATTTTTCCTCAGGAGGCTGCTAGTCAGCACTGAGGGCCCAGCTTAGCAGGGCAGGTGGGCATCGCCATGCGCAGAGGTCATGGGAGTTCAGTTCCAGCACTACCTGCCCTCTGGGGCTGCGTGGCTGGAGCAGCAACAAAGCTCCTCCAAACCACGTTACCTTGACCCAGAGAGGGATGCCCAGTGGCAGATGTTCCGGATCAGCTGGGACACTCAGCTGCAGAGCTGGAGGGCCCCCTGTCCCAGGCCATGGCAGGACCACTTTTGGGCCAGGCCAAACCTAGGTGGTGTTGCAACCCTGCATGCAGGGTCACACAGCCACTCGCAGATTTGGATGGGATGGACATAGGGGCTCACAAGTTCAAGCTGCTGGGGCAGAGGCAGCAACTCTTGAGAGGGGAAGAGGAGAGTTGGGGGGAACTGATGGCCCCCAACTTTAAATGGCTCTCTGAAGCCCCTGGCTGGACTCTACCCCTTTTAGCTGCACCCTGGGGTCTGGTTTGTGGCCCACAGGCAGCAGGTAGGTGGGTGGGCTTCTGGATTAGCACCAATGTGCTGCTAAATTAGCAGCTCACTCTAGAAATTCCAGTTGCCTCCCAATGGCCAATACTCTTTGGCCTCCTGAACTGGAATGGGTGGTGGCAACTCCCCCAGTTGGGCTCTCAGATGAGCTGCTGGAAATGCCAGCTCAGTCCACAGCTACCCCTGTAGCACTCAGGGCCCAGCATGCTGCCCTGGCCCAGGGATTCCACAGGCTTCGCTGAGGAACGTTTGGAGCTTTTAAGCCATGTTTGGCCTTTCACCCAGCATCAACCTCCATGTTGTTAGCTTAATTGCACTGATTAATTCCAGCTTGGAAACTGGCTGATCAAAGTCAGTTAACGTGGCAAACCAAACCCAGGTCAGATCTCTGTCCTGTGTTCTGCAGGTCAGACAGATGATCACAAGGGTCCAGTATGGACTTACAATCTATGAACTCTACCCCACCCAGCAGCCTTTTGTGAGCCTCTGTGCAAGTGGAGGGGGATGCAAAGCTTAGGTTAACCCCTTGTGCCCCTGGCACTAAGTAATGCCCTACGAATCACACCAGCTTCCACCATTGTCTATAATTCCTCTTCGTGTGACAATCACCCCAAGTTGGCCCAGTGGCTGTTGTGCTGGGAGCTGCACACACAGCTAGTGAGAGACAGACCCTGCCCCAAGAGCTCATGGGCTAAGTAGACAAGGGGCGGGAGGGGAAAGTGAGGCACAGAGAACTACAGGACTTGCCTGAGGTCACCCAGCAGCAGAGCTGGGATTAGAATCCAGCTGTCTAGGCGCCTGGCCCAGTACCTGCTCTGCTAGGCCACACTGGTTCTGTTATAGCCTGGAGAGCATGCAGAGCCTGATCCTACTGCAGTCACCAAAGCGCTGCTCCCCAGACTCCCCGGCCTGATGTGGGCATTGGCCCTGCACTGGGAAAACAGGGCCAGGCCCAGTGGCTGAGGGGGCAGGTATGCTCAGTGGTATGGAGTCCAGGAGCACTTGGGCTGTGTGCTGGGGGCCAAGTCTCCCTTGCCCTGCTGGGTCACTCAGCTGTGTGCCCCCCGTGGATCCTCATCTCTCTGGATCGCAAGGGGCTGACTGGGGAGCTGGCCTGGAGCCTTGTGGATTTGGCATAGGGGGAGGGACAGCAGAGAGGCTGGATAAAAGGCAGGGGCAAGGCAGTTACCAAACAGCAGGCACCTGTCAAATATTTGATCACAGGAGAGACGGGTGCCAGAAAACCCAGGGGGACGGAGGAAGCACATAGGAGCCCAGGGCTAGTGGCTGGTGTGTGCTCGGTGGGCAGCACCAGGGCTGTAAGTACACGTGCCCCCTTCCCCAGCCGTGAACAGAGGCAGCATGGCCAGCAGGCTCCCCTCTGTGCTCTGGGGTGCAGGCACCAGGAGGGTACTGCTCATCTGTGTCGTGCTGCTGCTGCTCAGCTCCTGGCAGGTGAGTCTGGTCTGTTTGCACAGAGCATGGGGGATTAAGGGCTGAGTGTTGCTCAGGGGACACCAGCGTGAATCTGCAGCCACTCTGGCTCTGCAGTGGAGCAGGCTGCCCTGGAAAGGGGTCACCAGATATTAATATCAATGTGTGCGGTGGGTGACTGCCAAGGGAGAGCATCGCCACCTGCCTCAAGCCCAGAGCGTGGTCAGAGGCTTAGACCCACACAGAGAGCCAGAGCCTTGGTGGATGAGGTGGGCACAGGGTGCTATAGGCCTGGGCACTGCTTAAAGGGACGATTCCTCTGCTGTCAGGGTGGGGACAATGCATGGGCGAACCGCAGTGCAAGGAGGGATGCTCTCCCCAAGTTAGGGATTCTCAGCATGTGGCTCCAGCGCCCTTCAACAGCAGGGCATGGGGGAGAGGGGGCCACACAGCAGGAACTGGAACTGAGGAAACTGTTGCCAGAATGGAGAAGCTGGAGCTCCACAAATGCTGAACTCCTCTGGATTTACACCAGTGCCACTGAGAGCAGGAGGGGGCCCACTCAGATATTTATTTACAGGCATTTCTACAGAGAGTCCCAGTGCTGCACAGCCCCACACCCCTCAAGGGAGGGCAGTACTGTTGTTAGCCCCATGTTACAGTGAAAACTGAGGCACGGATTGGGAAGGGGACTTGCTGGGCCACCTAGGGAGTTTGAGACTGCGGCAGGGGTTGAATCCAGAACTCCCAGCACCTGCTCTAAGCACAGACCATCCAGGCAGGCTCACACAGGGACCTGGGTAACCAGGCATGCGCTCCCCCAGTCTGGCTGCAGTTTTACCCAGGGATCCTCAGCAAACAGCAGCACAAAACTCAGACAGCTCCTTAAGGCTCCCTCTGCTTTCCCTGGGACTGACAAACAGAATCAGGAAGTCCTGGCAGCCTCACTCAGCCGGGGGCCAGGGGTTCTCATGGGGTTCCAAGTCATGGCAGCAGGACCCAGGGGTTTTTGACTGCCTGCAAAGATGTTGCATGAGGGTCTGGTGCTGTGAACCCAGCTCCTTTTCCCAGACTGCTTCTCCCACAGGGCACTATTGGATCCTACCTGTGCCTGTGAGAGACCGTACTTTATGGGCTTTCCACACACAGTTCTGCCAGTGCCTTTCAATCCCAACCCACAGCCCCCTGCTATCCCAGCCCTATGCTTCTGGCAGACACAGACTCTGCCGGTGCCCCTCAATCCCAACCTACAGCCCCCTGCTATTCCAGACCTGATCTTCTCGCCCATCTCCGCTGATGTCATAGAATCATAGAAGATTAGGGTTGGAAGAGACCTCAGGAGGTCATCTAGCCCAACCCCCTACTCAAAGCAGGACCAACACTAACTAAATCATCCCAGCCAGGGCTTTGTCAAGCTGGGCCTTAAAAACCTCTAAGGATGGAGATTCCACCACCTCCCCAGGTAACCCATTCCAGTGCTTCACCACCCTCCTCGTGAAACAGTGTTTCCTGATATCCAGCCTAGACCTCCCCACAGCAATTTGAGACCATTGCTCCTTGTTCCGTCATCTGCCACCGCTGAGAACAGCCGAGCTCCATCCTCTTTGCAGGTAGTGAAAGGCTGCTATCAAATCCCCCCTCACTCTTCTCTTCTGCAGACTAAACAAGCCCAGTTCTTCCTCGTAAGTCATGTGCCCCAGCCCCCTGATCATTTTCGTTGCCCTCCACTGGACTCTCTCCAATTTGTCCACGTCCTTTCTGTAGTGGGGGGCACAAAACTAGTCACAATACTCCAGATGTGGCCAGTACTGAAGAGAGGGGAATAATCACTTCCCTCGATCTGCTGGCAATGCTCCTATTAAGGCAGCCCAATATGCCATTAGCCTTCTTGGCAACAAGGGCACACTGCTGACTCATATCCAGCTTCTCATCCACTGTAATCCCCAGGTCCTTTTCTGCAGAACTGCTGCTTAGCCAGTCTGTTCCCAGCCTATAGCAATACATAGGATTCTTTGGTCCTAAATTCAGGACTCTGCACTTGTCCTTGTTGAATCTCATCAGATTTCTTTTGGCCCAATCCTCCAATTTGTCTAGGTCACTCTGGACCCTATCCCTACCCTCCAGCATATCTACCTCTCCCCACAGCTTAGTGTCATCTGCGAACTTGCTGAGGATGCAATCTATCCCATCATCCAGATCATTAATAAAGATGTTGAACAAAACCGGCCCCAGGACAGGTCCCTGGGGCACTCCGCTTGATACCGGCTGCCAACTAGACAGTGAGCCGTTGATTACTACCCATTGAGCTGGATAGATTGTCAGGCTTTCTGTCCACCTTATAGTCCATTCAGCCAATTCATACTTTTTTAACTTGCTGGCAAGAATACTGTGGTGATACTTTTGATCGTATCAAAAGCTTTGCTGAAGTCAAGATAGATCATGTCCACTGCTTTCCCCATATCCACAGAGCCAGTTATCTCATCATAGAAGGCAATCAGGTTGGTCAGGCATGACTTGCCCTTGGTGAATCCATGTTGACTGTCCCTCCATCCTGTCCTGAAATGGGACATGGAGCTCAGAGTTTAGAAAGCCTGAGAAGCCATGCAGATGGGGGAGAATGGGACAGGAATGGGAGCTGCTCCTGCAACAGAACTTAACTAAGAAAAGCTCATAGCCCAGTTTGTCCAGACTATTCCCCCATTCCACTCTGACCTATCTGCCTTTCCTCCTGCTGAGTGACTCCATGCTGAGGCCACATCCTCAATGCCAGTATTTAGATGACTAACTTTCCAAACTCCCTTTGAGGCTCTGGGTGCATGTGTATGGATCAGCACCACATGCCAGGGTCTCCCCACACAGGACAGGTCCATGCCCAAACCCCCAATGCCAGGCACCTTGAAATGGTGAGTGAACCACTTCCCTACCACTGTGAATGGCCTTCTGGCCAAAGGTCCCCGCAGAGACACAACTCCCCATCCTTGAGAAGAGATGGTTCCACCTGACCGAGAAGGGGAAGAGCAACTTCGTGCACCAGTTTGCCACTCTAGGGAGGAGGGTTTTAAATGAGGCTGTAAAGGGGCAGGTGATAAAAACTCACAGGTCAGTACCCACCTTAACAGAGGGTTAGATTTCGGGGAAACATGGAAAATTACAACAAGGTCATAAAAACAAGAGGGAAAAGAGTGGGGAAATCTGCTTGACATCTTAGATGTTTGTACACAAATGAAAGGCGTATGGGGAATAAACAGGAAGAATTGGAAGTATTAATTTATAAGCTAAATTATTCCTTAATAGGCACCACAGAGACTTGGGGGGATAATCTCATGACAGAAGTATTGGTATAGAGGGGTACAGCCTTTTCAGAGAGGACAGACAGGATAAAAAGGGAGGAGGGGTTGCATTATACATCAAGAATATATACACTTGTTTTGAGGTCAAGAAGGAGGTGAGAAACAGACCAGTTAAGAGGCTTGGGGTAAAGATAAATAGGGTGAAAAACAGGAATTACATCATGGTAGGGGTCTGCTACAGACCACCAAATCAGGAAGAGGAAGTGGATGAGACATTTCTAGAACAAATAACACAATATCCAGCACACAAACCCTGGTAGTAATGGGAGATTTTAACAATGCAGACATCTATAGGAAAAGAAATATGGCAAAACAACAAATTTCCAATAAGTTCTTGGAGTGTGTTAGAGATGACGTCTTGTTTCAGAAAGTGGAGGAAATAACCAGGGAGACAGCTGTTTGAGACCTGATTCTGCCCAACAGGGAGGAATTGGTAGCGAATCTTAAGGTGGAAGGCAATTTGTGTAAAAGTGATCATGAAATGATAGATTTCATGATTCTAAGGAAAGAAAGCATGAGTAGGGTCGCCAACCCTTCAGAGTTGTCCTGGAGTCACCAGAAATTAATCTTTAATTAGAGATTATGTCATGTGGTGAAACCTCCAGGAATACGTCCAACCAAAATTGGCAATCCTGAGCATGAGAGCAGCAGAATAAGGACATTGGACTTCAAAAAGCAGACTTTAACAAACTCAGAGAACTGGCAGGTAAGGTCCTGTGAGAAAAAAATCTAAGGGAAAACAGAATTCAGCAGAGCTGCCAGTTTCTCAAGGAGACAGTATTAAAGGCACAATTGCAAACTATCCCAATGTGAAGGAAAGATGGGAAGAATATGAAGCGGTCAATATGGTTCCATCAGCTCTTTCATGACCTGAAAATCAAAAAGGAATCCTACAAAAAGTGGAAACATGGACAAATTGCTAAGGAGAAACAAAATATGTAGGAAAAAAATCAGAAAGGCTAAGGCACAAAATGAGTTACACTTAGCAAGGGACATATAAGGCAATAAGGAGAGGCTCTTTAACTACATTAGAGCAGGGGTGGGTAAACTTTTTGGCATGAGGGCCGCATATGGATACGGAAATTGTATGGAGGGCCATGAATGCTCACAAAATTAATAATTCAGTGATGCAGAGTTTATTTCTATTTAGTAAAGATACATTAGGATGTTTTGTTGAAAAATGGCAACTCAAATTGTATTCCTTGAATACCGTAATGCTCCCCTGACTGCTGCTCTTATTTCAAACTGCTGTTTTACAAGATTGCACGCACTATGAAAAAACTGGGCCCTCTCTATAGCCTGGATTTGTTGAGCGTCAGTACCCCTGACAATTTTGAGCCATGGCACTCTAGCCCAAGCCCATATGGACAAGAAGAGGCAAAGACAGGTGTAAACTCACCTATAACTTTATGCCCCCCTCTCCGTCAAAAATGGCATATTTGAAGCAGTGTGATGAAGTCGCACCTGCAGCATGGTTCTGTGGGTGCAGAAAGATAGTAGAATTGTGAGTCGGGGGCTGGGGAGTGCCAGGCAGAGCAGAGCAAGCCCCCAAACCTGGCTACCCGGCCGGCACACTGGGTGGAGTGGAACAAGCCCCCCACTTCTCTCCTCGACCGGAGCTCCGGGATGAGCGGAGCGAGCAAGCCCCTGACCCATTCCCTGGCTGGCGTGCCGGGTGGAGTGGAGCAAGCCCCCAACCCCACTCCCTGGCAGGAGCTTGTGGGCCAGGTAAAAAGGTCTGCTGGGCAGGAGAGTCGTAGTTTCCCACCCCACATTAGGGACAGGAGAAAGATGAAGGAAAATGTAGATCCTTTACTAGGCAGGGAAGGAGATTTAATAACTGACATCAATGAAGCTGAGCTGTTTAATGCCTATTTTGCTTCAATCTTCACTAAAAAGTGTAATGATGAACAGATGCTCAACATAATTAATATTAACAAGGGGGAAGGAATGCAAGTCAAATAGGGGAAGAATGGGTTAAAGAATATTTGAATAAGTTAAATGTATTAATGTCGACAAGGCCTGATGAAATTCATCCTGGGGTACTTAAGGAACTAGCTGAAGCAATCTTGGAACCACTAGCAGTTATCTTTGAGGTCCCAAGAGACTGGAGAAGGGCAAATATACCTGTATCTGCCTTTAAAAAGGGGAACAAAGAGGAACTGGGGAATTATAGACAAGTCAATTTAACATCAGTACCTGAAAGATATTGGAACAAATTATTAAACAATCAGTTTGTAAGCACCAGGAGGATAATAGGGTTATAAGGAATAGCCACCATGGATTGGTCTAGAACAAATTACTCCAAAATAACCTAATTTCCTTCTTTGACAGGATCACTGGTGTAATGGATAGGGGAACCAGTAGATGTGATATATCTTGACATTATTAAGGCTTTTGATAAGTCCCACATGATATTCTCATAAGCAAATTAGGGAGATTTGGTCTAGATGAAATTACTGTAAGGTAATTGATTGAGAGACTACTCAGAGACTAGTTATGAATGGATAGCAGTTGCACTGGGATGGTGTATCTAGTGAGGTCCCACAGGAGTCAGTCCTGGGTCCAGTGCTATTCAATATTTCCAGTAATAGGGTGGATAGTATGCTTATAAAATATGTAGCTGACACCAAGCTGGGGTGAGGGTTTGCAAGTATTTGGAGAACAGGATTAGAATTCAAAATGATCTTGACAAATTGGAGAATTGGTCTGAATTCAACAGATGAAATTCAATAAAGACAAGTGCAAAGTACTACAAGTAGGAAAAATCAAATTCACTACTACAACATAGGGAATAGAAGTACCGCTGAAAAGGATCTGGCCCTTATACTGGATCACAAATTGAATATGAGACAATGAAGTGATACAGCTGTGAAGAAGGCCAATATTCTGGGGTGTATTAACAGGAGTGTCTTATGTAAGATATGGGAGGTAATTGTCCTATTCCACTTGGCACTAGTGAGGCCTTAGCTGTACTGTGTCCAGTATAAATTGTCCAGGAGAAACTGGAGAGAGTCCAGAGGAGAGCAACCAAAATGATAAAAGCTTCAGAACACCTGACCTACGTGGAAAGGTTAAAAACCCAGGCATGTTTAGTCTTGAGAAAAGAAGACTGAGGGGGAACCTGATCACAGTCTTCAGATATGTTCAGGACTGTTCTAAAGAGGACAGGGATCAATTGTTTTCCGTGTCCACTAAAGTTAGGACAAGCAGTAATGGGCTTAATCTGAGGCAAGGGAGATTAGGTTAGATATTAGGAAAAACTTTCTAACTTTCAGGGTAGTTAAACTGTGAAATTGGCTTCCAAGGGAGGTTGTGGGATCCCCATGCCACAGAATGCACCCTCAGCTTGTGCTCACTGCCTAGCCCATTAGAGTGGCCTCTTACTTACAGCAGATGCAGTGGCCATTGCTTTGGGTATCTTTAATCTTTAGATTCCAAGCATTACAACAGTACAGGCATGTCGGGAGCAGCCTCCCACCCAGTTTCTCTCCACACCCAGCTCCCTCTCTGCACTCTCCCACTTCACTTGCTGTTTTCCACATTATAGATCTTTTCCTTATTGAGCTAATTACATCATTTGTCTCACCATTGCCCCCAGGTGTCAACAATCCCCACCATAACGGGCTAATTGACCCAATTAAGTCTGCAATCTCTGTTAGGCAGTTGCCTAAGTGACTAGGGTGCTACAGCCAGCACTCGTGACTAGAGGTGTTTAAGAGCAGGCTGGACAAACACTGCCAGGGATGGTCTAGGTTCACTTTGTCCTGCCCCAGTGCTGGGGGATGGACTAGATGACCTCTCGGGGTCCCTTCTAGACCTATGATTCTATGATTCTCACCCTTTGCTCGGTGTAGGGACCATAGCCAGAAATCCCAGCCAAGTGCACAATGCTGGAGCCCACTCCTGCCTATGCTGGGATCATCTTGCTCCCTCCCTCTCTGACTGTGAGGCCACAGGGAGATCTGGCCCATCCCACCAGCATCAGTGGGACTCACACAGCTGGGGCTGTTGGATGGTGACCCCAGGCACAGGGACAGAGCTGCACTGCACGGTTATGACCAACATGGTCCCTCCCACCTGCTTCTTACTGCCACCCGGGATCTCTTCCTCTACTAGGGTGACCAGATGTCCCAAGTATATAAGGACAGTCCTGATATTTGGGGCTTTTTCTTATATAGGTGCCAATTACCCACCACCCCCTGTCCTGATTTTTCACACTTGCTATCTGGTCACCCTATCTTCTACCATGCTGCTGGAGCCCAGCCCGCATGTCCTAGTCCTGTGGCTGGGGTGACACTGATCTGTGGGCTTAACAGGCACACAATACATACTCCTCTGCAGCTCCAGGGGGAGCTCTCACCCAGTCAAGAGGCATTGCCATC
The DNA here is from genome assembly GCF_009764565.3 of Dermochelys coriacea. NCBI lineage: Eukaryota > Metazoa > Chordata > Testudines > Dermochelyidae > Dermochelys > Dermochelys coriacea. The sequence continues at coordinate 60,128,403 of NC_050076.1, forward strand.
TAGTAGAGCAGAGAAGGAGAGGACTTCTGGGTTCTATTCATGGCCCTGACACTGCTTCCGTGTGTGTCCCTACGCGAGTGGCTTTGATCCCTCTGTGCCTCAGTTACACAGGGTGATGGGCATGGGGGCAGGGCTTTGGGCACCAATATGTGAGGCTCTCTGAGATGCCAGAGCCAAGTGCTTCCCCTGGAGAGCCCTGTACTGCCTCACCATCATCATGGACTGCCCATCATAACTAGCCTCCAGTTGGCTGGGGCTGACCCTGGGTCTTTCAGAGAGGGAACTCCCTGCATGCTCCATCTGCTGGCTCTCTCCACACCACAGTCAGGGCCTGATCCAGCTGTCTTGATGTTAGATCCCCACAATGGCCATTGGGGTCTGCTCACCAGGCTGGGCGTTAGAGGAAAGGTGATGACTGAGGAGGAGGGGGCACTGAGCTGGGGGGGCATGGGGCTGTGCCCTCCCGAGCTTCTCCCAGACCCAGCCCAGAGCTCCCCTTGCCCCATCCCAACCTGGGCCTTGGAATGCCAGGTGGCCACCTCTCATGTTGGTGCTTCTCCCATTCCAGTTCTCCTTGTCCCAGGGCCTCTGGATCACAAAGCCCATGCTGTGACTGGCCTGCCCCATTGTGGAGTGTATTGCTGACCTGATGCCAGCCCCAGAGGAGTTGGGGGCCAGAAGTGCTGTGCACTGGGACGGAGGTGAGCCCTAGCAACTCCCTCTGTGGGGCTGACTGGGCCAGGCCCATGCTTCTCCTTCCAGCCCTCTCCTGTCACTCTAGGGAACATCAGGCCTTGCCGGGAGCAGGATGTTGCTCAGCGCTACAGCCAGCCAGGTCTCCTCCCCACCTGCCATTCTCAAGTCAGGCCCTGATGGGGGACCCGCACACCACCGAGCAGTCAGGATGACGCCCTTCTGGAGGATGGTGGGCAGCAAACCACTGGGAGCCTATTGCCGGCACGGCCTGGAATGCAGCACCAAGATGTGCAGGTGAGTCTGGAGTGCCGGGGGAGAGCTACTATTCCAGCCCTGGGCTTTCCACCCCTCTCTGCTGGTACCCCTCATCCTAACCTGCACTCCCCTGCTAATCAAGCCCTGGGCTTTCCACTCCAACTCTGCAGGTGCCCCTCAATCCCAACCTGCAGCCCCTGCTAACCCAGCCATGGGTTTCCCAAATGCACAGTTCTGCTGGTGTCCCTCAGTCCTGACCCACAGCCCCCTGCTATTCCAGCCCTGGGCTCCCCACACACAGCTCTGCTGGTGCCCTTTAGTCCTGAGGGCCCTCCACCCTGCCCCCGTCCTGACTTGCGGGTGGTTGGAGCTGGGGACTGGGTTTGGGCCTGTTTCTACAGTTCACCCTGTTGAGGTGGGGGGAACTGATGGTGGGTGTGCAGGGGATGGAGATGAATTGGGGAGCAGGATGGGGGCATGCAATCAGGAGAGCCTGCTGCCCAGGGTATGGGGTAATGTGCGCTCCCCCTAGGCTCATGGCTGCTTTGCTTCCCCAGGAATGGGCACTGTGCTCCCCCACAGTATGAGTGCTGAAAGCTGGAAGCTGATGCAATCCCGGCTGGAGACAATGCTCCCCATCTACCCCCAGGATCAGAGCATCTGCAGACTGGAGGCCATCAATACTTGCCCCTGGGGTGGGACTGTGAGACACATGACCCAGAGGGCTCCAGCCTCCCCACACAGGTGGGAGTGTGTCCCAGTCCCCTCACGTGCGCTCTCGGTGAAGGGGAAAGTATTCATAATCCCAGCGGGGGCGAATTCCAAGCCTGACCCAGCACCCCCCCAGCAGCAGCCATCTGGAGGGCTCCCACAGCGAAGCCTGCACAGACCCAAGCTGCTCGCAGGGACTGCTGTTGCTTCTGATATTGAATGGGGGCTGAGAATGCAGGGATGACCCCAACAAGAGCTGGGAGACCAGACCCCTCCTGGCCCCAGCATTGCTCTGTGCAAGGAAAACTGGGGCTCTTAAAGGAGCCACATTTGCAAGCTGTTGCCACTCTATGGGGGGGAAGGATAGCTCAGTGGTTTGAGCATTGGCCTGCTAAACCCAGGGTTGTGAGCTCAATCCTAGAGGGGGCCATTTAGGGATCCAGGGCAAAAATTGGGGATTGGTTTTGCTTTGAGCAGGGGGTTGGACTAGATGAAGTCCTTTCCAACTCTGATATTCTATAGGGGCTGAAATCCCTCCTCAGAGCCAGCCCAAAGGAAATGCTCCCACAGCCCTACCCAGCAGAGGGATCCTTTCTGTGCCTTCCTGCCAAGCCAAGAAAGCATCCCACCTTGGGGTCCCTGGAAGCTTAGGACAGCGGTAGTGTGCAAAGCATTTTGCACTGTAAAGTACAGCCACATGCTGGGGATGTGCCTGCCCAGCCCTAGGGAAAGGCTGACCTGAGGGGGTGCTGTTACTGTAAGTGATCCTGCTGTGTAGCTGCGCCCGTCCCTGATCCTCTAACATGCTTTGCATGGCTTTCCATTGCAGAGATTCTGCCCTACATGGGACTTGGACTCCTGCTTTGGGTCTCAATACATGTCCCAGGTTCCAACACCCGTCCCAAGCCCCCCACAAAATTCGGATACGGGAGCCTGGTAAAAAGAAAAGGAGTACTTGTGGCACCTTAGAGCCTAACAAATTTATTAGAGCATAAGCTTTCGTGAGCTACAGCTCACTTCAGATGAAAGCTTATGCTCTAATAAATTTGTTAGTCTCTAAGGTGCCATAAGTACTCCTTTTCTTTTTGCGAATACAGACTAACACGGCTGCTACTCTGAAAGGATCCTGGTAGGGGGTGATCCCCGCATTCAGTATGGATGGCCCCCAGCCCAGAACAGATGCTGCCATAAGTCTGCTCCCATCACTTGGCAGCAGGGTGTCAAGGCATCTGGTTTGCCGACCGGGCCATTAAAAGTCCAGTTGGCGGCGCAGCAGGGGCCTGGGGCTAAGGTAGGCTCCCTGCCAACCCTAGCTCCACGCAGTTCCTGGAAGCGGCCGCCAGGTCTCTGCAGCCCCTAGATGCATGGGAGACCAGGGAGGCTCAGCACGCTGCCCACGCCCCAAAGGCTGGCTCCCATTGGCCAGGAACCGCGACCAATGGGAGTTACAGGGGTGGCGCCTGCGGGCATGAGAGCAGCATGTGGAGCCTCCCTGGCTGCCAGTGCATCTAGGAGCTGCAGGGACCTGGCAGCCACTTCCCAGGAGCTGTGGTAAGAGCTGCTGGGACCCCATGCCCTCTCCCACGCCCCAACCCCCTGCCCTACCCCAGGGTCCCCTCCCACACCCAAACTCCTTCCCAGAGCCCACACTCCCCCAACACCCTGTCCCAGCCCCCTCCTGCACACCAAATCACTCATCTCTGCCCCCATCCCAGAGCCTGCATTCCCAGCCAGAGTCCTCATCCCCCTCCTGCACCCCAGCCTGGAGCCGTCTCCCGCACCCTGAACCCCTTATTTCTGGCCCCAACCAGAGCCCGCACCTCCAGCTCAAAGACCATACCCCACACACCCCAACCCTCTGCCCCAGCCCTGATCTCTCTCCTGCACCCCAAACGCCTCATCCTTGGCTTCACCCTAGAGCCCACACCCACAGCCAGAACCCTCTCCCTCCTGCACCCCAACCCCCTGCCCCAGCCCAGTGAAAGTGAGTGAGAGTGGGGGATGGAGCGAGTGGGGGCGGGACCTCTGAGAAGGGGCAGGGCAGGGATGTTTGATTTTGTGTGATTAGAAAGTTGGCAACCCTACTTGTGCAGGTTGGCACAAAACAGGGCCCAGGACGCCAACCTGTAACTTCCCATTTGCCTGGCTCCAGTGCTAGAACTGTGTTTGCTGTACTCACACTGCCACCTGGTGGCTGATCTCAGCAGGTTCAGCTCTAATCTATAAACTCCCTAGGTATGGTTTGTGCAGTCACTGGGTTGTGAATTTCTTGGTGCTGAGCAAGGCTGCTCCATCCACAACATAGAGATTCATAGAGTCTAAGGTCAAGAGGAGCCATTGTGATAATCTAGTCTGACCTCCTTGTGACAAGTTCGGCCACAGAGACCCCCTTGGGCCTGTCACCTGACGTGCTGAGATTACCTCTGAGCCCATTTTCCCTGCCATCTTGGGACTTCCTGAACCCTGTCTTGTTGAGCCAGACTTGCTAGCCTGCTGCCATACAGATCCAGGTCTGGTCCACGCCCCCAAAGCTGCAGACTTTAACCAACAACTGCTCAGCAGGTCACCTATCTCCAGCACCCAGACACCCAGCTCCCAATGGGATCCAAATCCCAAATAAATCCATTTTACTGTATAAAGCTTACACAGGTAAACTGATAAACAGTCCGCCCTTCAACACTGATAGGGAGATATGCACAATTGTTTGCTCCCCCAGGTATTAATCACTTACTCTGGGTTTACTAATAAACAAAAGTGATTTTATTAAATATAAAAAGTAGGATTTAAGTGGTTTCAAGTAATAACAGACAGAACAAAGTAAGTTGCCAAGGATAATAAAGCAAAAACATGCAAGTCTAAGCCTAATACATTAAGAAACTGTTTACAGGTAAAATCTCACCCTCACAGATGTTCCAATAAGCTTCAAAGTAGCAGCTGTGTTAGTCTGTATCCGCAAAAAGAAAAGGAGTACTTGTGAAGTGAGCTGTATCTCACGAAAGCTTATGCTCAAATAAATTTGTTAGTCTCTAAGGTACCACAAGTACTCCTTTTCTTTTTCCAATAAGCTTCTTTCACAGACTAGACTCCTTCCTGTTTGGATATATATTATATATATTCAGGCCTGCCTGTAAAGGCCTATACTTTAAGAATTTATGTATATGTTTATCATTTAGCTAGTTATAGAAGTATAAAAGAAAGAATTCTCTCACTGTGACAGTCTGAAGCTCTGTTCTTAGGCTAATGCCTTTGGCCAAGCAGCAGGGACAGCCATAAACTGGGAAGCAACCGGTCACATCCTCACATTCCAAACTAGACACATTGAAATAAGGCAATCTGGGGCTGTTAGGAAGGTGATCCGATCTATCACCTCCTAAGAAAGGGAAGAGCCTAGATTCAAGATGTAAAAGAAAATGTAGTTTGATAGTTTTCTGTTTGGTAAGAACTCACTTATCAATAGACACAGCTGGAAAACCTTTATGTCTTTATAGATGTAGTTGTAAAATCCTCACTTCTATATTGTTTTATCATTATAGTTCCCCCTTTACTATTATTTATTTGCATGGTCTCTGTCTGGTTCTGTGATTGTTTCTGTCTGCTGTATAATTAATTTTGCTGGGTGTAAATTAATTAAGGTGGTGGAATATAATTGGTTAGCTAATAATGTTACACTGTGTTAGGATTGGTTAGGTAAATTTCAGTAGAATGATTGGTTAAGGTATAGCTCAGAATATTACTATCTAAATTAGGGGCACACAGGAAGTAACTTGGGATTTGAAAATAAGGAAAAAAGAACTTGGATTTAAGCTTGCTGAACGTTCACCCCAATAAACATTTTGCACCTTTGGACTTCAGGTATTGTTGCTTTCTGTTCATGCGAGAAGGATCAGGGAAGTGGGAGAGTGAAGGCATAAGCTCTCTAACACTTCCTAGTCTGGGCCAAGTCCTTTCCCCGGTATAGTCCTTGTTAGTTCCAGCAGACCTCTTAGGTGGAAACCAGGGGTGTTGTCATGACTGGCAGCCCCCTTTGTTCTGTTCCACCCCCTTTTATAGCTTTGGCACAAGGCGGGAATCTTTTGTCTCTCTATGTCCCCACCCCGCCTTCTAAATGGAAAAGCACCAGGTTTAAGATGGATTCCAGTATCAGGTGACATGGTCACATGTCCTGTGAGACCCCAGCCACCATTCTTCCAGGGCTGGCCCACAGGCACCCAGGAAGGTTTGCAAGTAAACAGACCATTTACAACCATTTGTCCTAGTCAATGAGAGCCATCAAGCTTCCAAACCACCATTAATCGCCCACACTTTGCATAATTACAATAGGACCTCCGAGTTATACTTTATATTCCTAGTTTCAGATACAAGAATGATACATACATACAAATAGAGGAATATATTCAGTAAGTTATAACCTTTATTATGATACCTTACAAGAGACCTTTCGCATGAAGCATATTCCAGTTACATCATATTCACACTCATAAGCATATTTCCATAAAACATTATGGAGTACAACATCACACTCCTGTCTAACTCAGGCCAGGGAACTACACTGATTTCTCATCAAGCCCATAGCTTCTGGTTGAGCTAGAATCATAGAATCATAGAATATCAGGGTTGGAAGGGACCTCAGGAGGTCATCTAGTCCAACCACCTGCTCAAAGCAGGACCAATCCCCAACTAAATCATCCCAGACAGGGCTTTGTCAAGCCTGACCTTAAAAACTTCCAAGGAAGGAGATTCCACCACCTCCCTAGCTAACACATTCCAGTGTTTCACCACCCTCCTAGTGAAAAAGTTTTTCCTAACATCCAACCTAAACCTCCCCCACTGTAACTTGAGACCATTACTCCTGCTTCTGTCATCTGCTACCACTGAGAACAGTCTAGACCCATCCTTTTGGAACCCCCTTTCAGGTAGTTGAAAGCAGCTATCAAATCCCCCCTCATTCTTCTCTTCCGCAGACTAAATAACCCCACTTCCCTCAGCCTTTCCTCATAAATCATGTGTTCCAGTCCTCTAATCATTTTTGTTGCCTTCCGCTGGATGTTTTCTAATTTTTCCACATCCTTCTTGTAGTGTGGGGCCCAAAACTGGACACAGTACTCCAGATGAGGCCTTACCAATACCGAATAGAGGGGAACGATCATGTCCCTCGATCTGTTGGCAATGCCCCTCCTTATACATCCCACAATGCCATTGGCCTTCTTGGCAATAAGGGCACACTGTTGACTCATATCTAGCTTCTCGTCCACTGTAACCCCTTAGGTCCTATTCTGCAGAACTGCTGGCTAGCCATTCGGTCCCTAGTCTGTAGCGGTGCATGGGATTCTTCCATCCTAAGTGCAGGACTCTGCACTTGTCCTTGTTGAACCTCATCAGATTTCTTTTGGCCCAATCCTCTAATTTGTCTAGGGCCCTCTGTATCCTATCCCTACCCTCCAGCGTATCTACCTCTCCTCCCAGTTTAGTGTCATCTGCAAATTTGCTGAGGGTGCAATCCACGCCATCCTCCAGATCAATAATGAAGATATTGAACAAAACCAGCCCGAGGACTGACCCTTGGGGCACTACTGCCAACTAAACATGGAGCCATTGATCACTACCCGTTGAGCCCGACAATCTAGCCAGCTTTCTATCCACCTTATAGTCCATTCATCCAGCCCATACTTCTTTAACTTGCTGGCAAGAATACTGTGGGAGACTGTGTCAAAAGTTTTGCTAAAGTCAAGGAACAACACTTTCCCCTCATCCATAGAGCCAGTTATCTCCTCATAGAAGACAATTAGATTACTCAGGCATAACTTGCCCTTGGTGAATCCATGCTGACTCTTCCTGATCACTTTCCTCTCCTCTAAGGGCTTCAGAATTGATTCCTTGAGGACCTGCTCCATGATTTTTCCAGGGACTGAGGTGAGGCTGGCATGTAGTTCCCCGGATCCTCCTTCTTCCCTTTTTTAAAGATGAGCACTACATTAGCCTTTTTCTAGTTGTCCGGGGCCTCCCCCAATCACCATGAGTTTTCAAAGATAATGGCCAATGGCTCTGCAATCACATCCGCCAACTCCTTTAGCACTCCTGGATGCAGCATATCCAGCCCCATGGAACTTGTGCTCGTCCAGCTTTTCTAAATAGTCCCAAACCACTTCTTTCTCCACAGAGGGCTGGTCACCTCTTCCCCATGCTGTGCTGCCCAGTGCAGTAGTCTGTGAGCTGACCTTGTTATATAAAACATTTGTATAAAAAGACTTCAGGGATGGAGAAGCCACTCTCACCCTGGGTAAATTGTTCCAGTAGTTAATTACCCCCTGCCACGGATCCATAGGATCAGTGCTATGCCCCCAGCTGTGGAAGTGAGTCCTCCTTTGATGGTGCCTGATCCCCCCAGAGGTCCCACTCTTCCTTCAGGGTAGGCCACATGGCCTCATCTCCTCCTGAGACTGAATCTCTGGGCTCCAACCCTTCTGCTTCATACTGTGAACTTGGCCCAGCATGTCCAACTGAAATAGACTCACTCCTGGTAGAGACATGTACATCCTGCAGGGATTAATGCACTGCACCCAGTATTAGCTGTGACACTGGAGAAGCACTGTCAAAACAGTCAGGGTTATTAGCAACTGGCACATGGCACAGGAAATCCTTAGGTTAGCACAGAGGAACAAAGGTTAAAGCATAATCTATTCTAGTCAGCCAAGCTGTAGTGAACCTAAGGGCTTGTCTACACCACGCAGCTTTTAGTGCCAAGGCTGTGTTGACTTTAATGCTAGCCTGAATTTGTATAGCTATAGCCTCCAGCCATTGCAATCTGCCTTTGTCTGTTAGATTAAAGAACCCTCTATTACAAAATATTCCCCTCCTCCTCCAGATGCCTAGGTACTTAGAAACCATCATCAAGACACCTCTTAACCCCCTCAGAGATGGGGAACAAACAGGGGATCACCCAGACTCCCCTCAGGCAGGGGCAGACAGGCAGGGGATCGCCCGCAGTTCCCTCAGGCGAGGATGTACAGTCTCAGGGTGGGGGAGACAGTCAGGGGACCACCCGTGCTTCCCTCAGGCAAGGGGGAGACAATCAAGGGAACATCCACGCTCCTCTCAGGCAGGGGGAGACAGTCGGGGGATTGTCCATGCTCCCTCAGGCAGGGGGAGACAACAAATACAGTTGGCAAGTTGGCAACATTGTAAATGTGAAGTCATAAAATTTTCCTGTATGATGTTCAAAACTCATGTAGCGCCAACTGGTCAAACAAGCCTGTTTTGAATAAAAGAAAAGGAGTACTTGTGGCACCTTAGAGACCAACAAATTTATCTGAGCATAAGCTTTTGTGAGCTACAGCTCACTTCATCGGATGCATTCGGTGGAAAATACAGTGGGGAGATTGATATACACAGAGAACATGAAACACCGTGAAGTGAGCTGTAGCTCAGGAAAGCTTATGCCCTAATAAATGGCAGGTTTCAGAGAAGCAGCCGTGTTAGTCTGTATTCGCAAAAAGAAAAGGAGGACTTGTGGCACCTTAGAGACTAACAAATTTATTTGAGCATAAGCTTTGGTGAGCTACAGCTCACTTCATCGGATGCATTACCTGTTAAAGGATGTTTTTCCACCAAATGCATCCGATGAAGTGAGCTGTAGCTCACCAAAGCTTATGCCCTAATAAATGTGTCAGTCTCCAAGGCGCCGCAAGTCCTCCCGCTCTCTCTGCCGACACAGCCGGACACGGCGGCTACTCTCAAACCAAACACAAGTCAACTTCCGACAGAGACGTTGCCTCTGCTGGGTCCTGGCAGCTCAGTAGCTCATGGGGTCCTGACGGCGGCGTTCCAGTCGCTCTGGGAAACAGAGACGTCGCGCCCGGTCCTTGTTGGCTTGGCTCGGTCCGGCTGTATACACTCTGCCTTGCTCTATTCAGGGGATACCATCATAGGGCCTAATCACATCAGCCACACTATCAGAGGCTCAAAAAGAAAAGGAGTACTTGTGGCACCTTAGAGACTAACAAATTTATTAGAGCATAAGCTTTCGTGAGCTACAGCTCACTTCATCGGATGCATTTGGTGGAAAAAACAGAGGAGAGATTTATATACACACACACAGAGAACATGAAACAATGGGTTTATCATACACACTGTAAGGAGAGTGATCACTTAAGATAAGCCATCACCCACAGCAGGGGGGGGAAGGAGGAAAACCTTCCATGGTGACAAGCAGGTAGGCTAATTCCAGCAGTTAACAAGAATATCAGAGGAACAGTGGGGGGTGGGGTGGGGGGGAGAAATACCATGGGGAAATAGTTTTACTTTGTGTAATGACTCATCCATTCCCAGTCTCTATTCAAGCCTAAGTTAATTGTATCCAGTTTGCAAATTAATTCCAATTCAGCAGTCTCTCGTTGGAGTCTGTTTTTGAAGTTTTTTTGTTGAAGGATAGCCACCCTCAGGTCTGTAATCGAGTGACCGGAGAGATTGAAGTGTTCTCTGACTGGTTTTTGAATGTTATAATTCTTGACGTCTGATTTATGTCCATTCATTCTTTTACGTAGAGACTGTCCAGGTTGGCCAATGTACATGGCAGAGGGGCATTGCTGGCACATGATGGCATCTATCACATTGGTAGATGCGCAGGTGAACGAGCCTCTGATAGGTTTCAGAGTAGCAGCCGTGTTAGTCTGTATTCGCAAAAAGAAAAGGGGGACTTGTGGCACCTTGGAGACTAACAGATTTATCTGAGCATAAGCTTTCGTGAGCTACAGCTCACTTCATCGGATGCATTTGGTGGAAAAACATCCTTCAACAAACTCTCTGGGCAGCTATGGTGCTGCCAAGACCTGGGGGTCTGAGGTCCCGCCCCCTCTTTCCTCAGCCAATCAGAGTGTACGGGGGTGGCTAGCCAGGGGTAGCGGCGCGCGCTGTCGGGAAGGAGTGGGGAATCGGGCGGGTTTAGTCTCTCGGGCTGGGCCGAGTCTGGCGCGGGACCGAGCGAGCGCTCCCCCGCCGTGATCCCGTCCCGCCGCCTGTGAAGGGCCCTGGCGAGCTGCGTCTGCGGGCAGCAGCAGGACCCCGCCCGCCGGCTCTGAGGGGCTCCGCTTGGCGGGGGTGCGACTCGTTGGAGCTGGCGCCTCGGCGCGTTCGGGGCTGCCCAGAGCGCGCTGCCCGGCTCCAGCTCAGCGGCGCCGCTTTCGCGGCTGGAGCAGTGGTGTGTTGCTTGTAGTTGCTGGCGGGTTTGACGCTGCTGGTCAGTGAGGTCTGGGCCCCCTTTGTCCAGCCATGAGGAGCAGGAGTAACTCCGGGGTGAGGCTGGATGGCTATGCCAGGCTGCTGCAGCAGACCATCCTCTGCCACCAGGTGAGGGGGGCTGAGCTATCAGGGCGGCTGCTGGCGGCCAAGGGGAGGTGGGCGCCCCGGTGACTTGGAGGCTGGTAGCTCGGCTCAGTGCTTTGCATTGGGGTGGCACTTGGCGTTGATAGTGTGCGGCTCCATTCTCGTGATACTTGGCAGACTCTGCCAGATCACTGCAACCCACCGATGCATAGGGTCATCCAAGGTTGGAAATGGGGAAACTGAGGTAGAGAGCTGCTTCAAGTCCACATGTCACGTCTGTGTTGGAGCTTGGATTATCTAGCTATCTTTGGTACTTGTCTAACTCTCTCTGGTAGTATCCGACAGCACCCTGTAATCTCTAATGTATAGCCTCACAACACCCTGTGAGGTAGGGCAGTGCTGCTAGCCCCACTGTACTGCTGGGGCACCAAGGACAATGATGCTACAGCCAGGTCCTCAACGGTATTTGATGCTTAATTCCCACTGAAATCAATGGAAGTTAGGTGCCTAAATACTTGTGAGGGTCTGGGCCTAAGTGACTTTCACAAGGTCACACAAGAAGGAATTAAGATTATGGCTCTTGAGTCCAGGCTAGCACTGGACCAGCCTTCCTCTCTGGGAGGAAAGAAATTGGCATCCCATGGTTTACAGTCCTGCGTTCAAACCACTGTGTTGCCTTGCCTTTCTGTGAATGTTGTGTTCACTGTTCAGTTTTCCTTTCAATCCAAGTGACAGCTTTTCACTTTCCCTATCACTAGGTGGATGTCTTGAGTTGTATTTTGGGAAATGTTTTATATCATGGATTTTCTTTAAGGGTCTTGGATCATTTGATTCGAATCCAGAGAGCAGAGTAAGCACATACAGTTTGTAAATGCACAGGCCAAACATGGAGAGCATGCCATCAAACCATATGGATGAGAGCAGAAACACTGCTAATCTTCAGTAAAATGAATCTCTATGTAGAGAACATGTATGCACTAAACCTTATGTCACATAAAATGCGGGTGCACTCTTCACTATCCTAGAACAAGAAGAAACCAGGAGCTGATCCACATGTTTGGTCTATTTAATGCAGTTATACTTGTTGAATAGACCCTTGAAAAACTAAAGAAGCTGTCAAGGTTGTTCAGGCCCAAACTTCTACGTACCCTTCTTATTCCTCTTAAATCCATGTGATTCATTCTCTGCAGATCGCATCCTGGTTAAAGATTGGAGCTGGAGACCAGAGCAAAGAACTGAGTTCTAATCAGGCTGTGCCATTGACTTTGTGGCTTTAAACAAAGTTTGTCTCCTCCTTTCCTGCTCTGTAATATGGGATAATACCTGCCTGAGGGCTATTAAGAGGATTAATTACACATCACTTTGAAAATGTAAAGCATTATATGTGTGCAGTGTAGTTGTAGTGGTGTCAGCCCCAGAATATTAGAGAGACAATGTGGGTGCAGTAATATCTCTTATTGGACCAACTTCTGTTGGTGAGAGAGATGAGCTTTCAAAGAGCAGAAGAAGAGCTCTGTGTGGCTTGAAAAGCTTGTCTCTCTCACCAACAGAAGTTGGTCCAATAAAAGTTCTCATCCACCTTGTGTCTCTAAAACATTATATGTCAGGTTTTTAAAAAAGTATACTCATCATTAGTGAATAGGAAATATTTCCTGAGAGCTGTGAACTTGAAGGCCATCATCTCCTGCAGGATGTAAATCTTCATGTAAAATTGTACCAAAACTCAGGGGGTTTTGTTTTTGTTTGATAAAGAAAACTTTCCAGCTGTCACCATACAGCACTGTCTTTCTGAATCTGCAGACAGACTTCTCCAGTGCTGCTGCTCTTATTTTGCCCCAGGCTATTGCAGAGTGAAATTAACTTGCCTGGTCAGTTCCCCTTGCTGATATTCAGAGTCTGGTGGGCGGCAGTGAAAAGACTGAGCATTTTGTTGATTTCACCTTGTATCTGATTTGGAGAGGTATGAGCAGTAGCTGAGGTAGGGCCTGGAGCTTTCCCCAGGGGAGGATTTAAAAAGTAGAGGTTAGGGGTGGGGTAGAGCAGTGGGGGGGGAGAACCCCTCCCCCCTCAGATCAGATGCTAAGGGTATGACTAAGCTGGAGCTGGAAGGTGTGATTGCTAGTATTGAAAGACATACCTGCTCTAGCTCTGATTGAACTAGCATGTTAGGACTACAGTGTAGTTGTAGAAGTGCAAGTGGTGGGACAGCTAGCCACCCAAGTATGTGTCTAGGGTCTCAGAAGGGATTGTATTTGGTCTGGCTTAGAGTTTGCATGGATATGTCTACCCCAGCTGGAAATTACATCTACAGTGCCAACATAGACATACACTAAGAGGCATGGTGGAGGGGGTGGGTTATGGAGATCCTCACTACAAGTCAGAAAGCCTTGGCCTAGGGAGACTATGGGATAGGAGGCTTCAATTTTCTAACATCTACTGTGCAGAGGTTGCTATGAAGGATGGAGCCCCCAGTGAGGGTCCAAAGGCAGTGCCATGTTTGGAATCCCAGGAACAGGGAGCTGTGCTTCTCACCAGGGCAGATCTGTGTGATTGGCGGGAGAGGAGTGTCTGGGCATGGTGCCCTTCTCTTTTGGATCGTCCTCTACCTGGTAGGTGTCCTCACAAACTCTTCAGCCTCTAGTCTAAGTGCTTATTGCAAACCTGCCAGCACCCAGGGTTAACACCACAATAATGTATGTGTGCACGGGTGGGGGTGGAGGTAATTTTAACATGGAAACAGATCTTGCTTCCTTGTTTTTCAGCTCCCTAGTGCATGACAGGCTGGAGCTCCCAGAGCTCTCAAATTCATGACCTTCTGAGCCACAGGCCATTCATCTGCATCTGGAGACCAATTGCCAGGCCTGGCAGTCCTTCTAGAGCATTCAATTTCAGACTTTTGAGTGGCTAACTCCCACAAATTCAAAGTGTCCTAGATCCCCGAAGAATCTGGATATAACAGGATGAGGCCATCAGTGTGGTGGGGGGTAGAGTGGGGGTGAGGGAAATGCCCGCTTCTGAGAGAAGGCAGCTGAGTGGCGGGGAATCGAGTCATGTGGGGGCTTCAGAGAAGCAGATTTACAGGGGAGTAACTCTCTCTTCTCTGGTTTCAGAGTAGCAGCCGTGTTAGTCTGTATTTGCAAAAAGAAAAGGAGGACTTGTGGCACCTTAGAGACTAACAAATTTATTTGAGCATAAGCTTTCGTGAGCTACATTGGATGAAGTGAGCTGTAGTTCATGAAAGCTTATGCTCAAATAAATTTGTTAGTCTCTAAGGTGCCACAAGTACTCCATCTCTTCTCTGAAGATGTCCTACTGGTTCATTTCCTCCTCCCAGGGTGCAGCACGCTGCAAACAATGTGATGTGGGCGGGGCCTGTGTACTGAGGGGGGGGGGATAGAGGTACCTAATGTCAAATAAAGAGTATCCCATTGTTTAAAGTATTCCTCTGCCTTTCTGACCACTTGTGATTCAGCCATGGAAAGCTCTGAAGCTAACTGAGATTAGTTGTTCTAGCTGTAGTCGTGGGAAAGCCTTTTCCACTGTGTATAGCCTGCCCTCTTCAGTTGAGAGAGCACCCTCCCCGCCAGGCCCTTGAAAGGGGTCCCAAACAATGAGTGTTTGTGTTACACTGGAGCGACTGATCTAGTGAATGGAGTTTTAAAACTAGGCCGGGTGAACTGAGATCATAGGACTGGTAGAGGGAGTTTGGCAGGAACTTGGTACAAATGCAGTGGTGTCTGTTTACATGTCAGTCATGATCTTTGCAAATGCCAGGCTGCATGGTGCTGCAATGCCTGCATGACACATTAGCTGTCCTCTTGGAGGAGGAGCCTTGCTCCTGCTCAGACTCCAAACAACGCTCTGGCAATTAGTGGCGTTCCTAGATTCTCATTGTAATGCAGTAATATTTGGGTTAGTTGCCTATGGCAGATTCCTGAGCAGAGCGGGTGATAAGGACCCAGGGAGTTCAAAAATGTGTGAGAGGAAAGGGTGGTGCTCCTGTGCTGGGCAAACCCTTGGTGTGTGGCTGGTGGATGGCTGGCTGGATTGGACTCGGCAGAGAGGATCAGTGCACTGATCTGGTGTAATGGCTGTCATAAATATAAAGGGAAGGGTGAACACCTTTAAAATCCCTCCTGGCCAAAGGAAAAAACCCTTTCGCCTGTAAAGGGTTAAGAAGCTAGGATAACCTCACTGGCACCTGACCAAAATGACCAATGAAGAGACAAGAAACTTTCAAAGCTGGAGGGGGGAGAAACAAAGGTTCTCTCTGTCTGTGTTGGTGTTGTGTGTTTTTTTTGTGCCAGGACAGAAAAGGAATGGAGTCTTAGAACTTAGTAAGTAAGCTAGCTAGATATGCGTTAGATTCTGTTTTGTTTAAATGGCTGATAAAATAAGTTGTGCTGAATGGAATGTATATTCCTGTGTTTGTGTCTTTTTGTAACTTAAGGTTTTGCCTAGAGGGATTCTCTGTTTTGAATCTGATTACCCTGTAAGGTATTTACCAACCTGATTTTACAGAGGTGATTCTTTTACTTTTTCTCCCATTAAAATTCTTCTTTTAAGAACCTGATTGCTTTTTCATTGTTCTTAAGATCCAAGGGTTTGGATCTGTGTTCACCTATACAAATTGGTGAGGATTTTTGTCAAGCCTTCCCCAGGAAAGGGGGTGTAGGGTTTGGGAGGATTTTGCGGGGGAAAGACTTTTCCAAGCGGGCTCTTTCCCTGTTATATATTTGTTAGACGCTTGGTGGTGGCAGCAATAAAGTCCAAGGGCAAAATGTAAAATAGTTTGTACGTTGGGGAAGTTTTAACCTAAGCTGGTAAAAATAAGCTTAGGGGGTTTTTCATGCAGGTCCCCACATCTGTACCCTAGAGTTCAGAGTGGGGAAAGAACCTTGACAGGCTTATTCTGGAATTTGACTGTCTGGCTTGACCCCATTGGTTGGCTGTGCTGTAGGAATGACTGAGATGATTCAGGCTGTAATTAACATCTACTGAGTTTTGTAGAACCCCGGGGTCATGTCCTGCTGCTGTTGGGATGTACATGCATGATGGAACAACCTTGGCGGATTGCTGGGCCCCTTGGGAGCATTTGGCTGCACAGAGGAATGCAGTGGCCTGATGGACTTTGGAGCAAAGAGTCTTAAGCTTTGACATTCTTCTTCCAAACTTCAAGCCTGAGTCCTGCAGTGTATGAAACCCAGTCCCTTGTGCTCACATCACAACATGCACCTGCCCACAAGTCACTTTGGGGGGAGACCCTGGGGAAGTTGGCAGTTACCTGTCACCTCCTATAGAATGTGGTGCTTCCAGAGAAAGGGTTAGATCTCTTAGGCAGAAGTTCTCAAAGTAGGTCCTAAGAGCTCTGCATTCTTAAGGTGTCTGCTACATTTCTGGCTGTCCCTTGTGAAGCATCTGCCTTTGCAGTGTTGTGATCTGTGGTGGCGACTGTGGGTTTGTAGCTTTTCAAAAATGAGATGTCTTAAGCCTCAGAGAATTTGAGATTCTAGGGAGGAAGGAATGTCCAGTGGCTAGGACACCAGCACAGGACTTGGGAAATCAAGGTCCAGTTCTCCCCACACTTCCATAGCTCCTTGTGTGACTTTGGCCAAGTTACTGAGACTCTGTGCTTCAGCTTCCCCATCTGTAAAATGGGGACAGTAGCACTTTCCTACTTCGGGGGGGTAAGATAAAGACCTCATGGTAATGGGGGGCCAGATGGGTAATGAGATAAGTAAGCTGATGATGCCTTGGCTATAACACTGAGCCCTTGTTGTCCCTTTTATTATGTTTTCCTCGTGGATAAACAAGACTCTCTGGTTTTCTCCCACTCACAACCTGTTTATCTACCTAACGGCCAGCCTTCCCACAAGTTTTCAGGGCTGGAAAGCTGATTTTTGTCTCTTTTCCTCCCTTGCCTGACTTTCCCTCATGCTGCAGGACCCGGTGACAGGATTGCTCCCAGCCAGCTGTGATCATAAAGATGCCTGGGTCCGGGATAACGTCTACAGTGTGTTGTCCATGTGGGGCCTGGGCTTGGCGTACCGCAAAAATGCAGACCGTGATGAGGACAAGGCAAAGGCATACGAACTGGAGCAGGTATGAGAAACCTATGGGAGGGATGGCTTGGAAAGCTCACAGCTGATGTCCCGAGACTTGCATGCAACTCAAACCCTCTATACACTGGAGACTGAACTAAAGATTAAACTCTTCTTGTAAGCAGGGCCCCTTGAATTTCATCACACAGTAGTAGAGGAATTTGCTGTGGAATCCCACTTTACTCACAAAACAGTGCACCAGAATAACTGTTGATTTTTCTTTCAAGATTAAGCCTTCTAGCCCTTGTAGTTGGCTCTGACACTTAAGGTTAACAGGTACACCCAAAGTCTGTTTGTCTGCCGACAGCCTGAAACAATAGCTCTGAGAGGAGTGAACTTCTCCAGTTCTACTCACCATGGTGTTTGTCACCATTAGGCTTCGGAGTTAACAGGACTGCTCTCTATTTGAGTGAAGCTTCTATTTACAGTATCTATCCTACAATCCCCAAACTCTTCCTTGGAGCCAGAAGTCCCAGCTGCTGAAACCTCCAATCTCCCCACCTCTCCTCCCACAATCCACAGAACCTCCTACATGGCTTTTTCCACTAGAGAATTTTGCAGCACAGTGGAAATGTAGGGGCACTAGTGAATTTAGTATTGAATTACACAATTGGGGGTCCGATACACCAGTGCCTGTCATTGTGCTAAGAATCATAACTAGACAGATGGAAAAGGAATTCTGTGCTGAATGTCTTAATCACTTTCATATTTAATTAAATAAAATTTGCTCTCCCTCTGTCTTTGTTCCTTTAAAGCTGCTGAAGATTCTTTACTCTGCAATGTGGGAGTAGAATCTAGTTCACTTGCCATGGGGTCTTGTTTGTCAGGCTAACATAAAATGAACAAACCCCAAAAGGGTCCGACATTGGAGATACAGCAAGAGCATAGTAACAGACCCATGGAGTTTAAGGCCAGATCATCTAGTCTGTCCTCTTGTATGTCACAGGCCCCCAGCACCACATAATCTCTCTCCTTGCACCTAGCCTTCTGGGATTAAAAAAACCTACAGATATTTGATTTGCCTGAATTTAAGCTGTCACTTGCCCTTTAAACTATGCTGTAACAAATCCCTCTCTGGGGAGATCCGAATGTGATGGATGGGCTGTGTATCTGTTAAAATTCCATGCCATATTTCCAATGTTGTTCTCGCTCTCTTTCATGGAGGTCGGCCGTAAGAAGAGAGGCAGAATGGTCCAGTGATTAGGGTGCTAGCCTATGACTTGGTAGCCCCAACTTTCAATTCTCTGCTCTAACACAGACACTGTGTGACCTTGAATAAATCATTCTGCCTCTCTGGGCCTCCATTCCCCACCTGTACAATGGGGATGATAACAATGCTCTGCCTCATGGAGCGTTATGAGGATGAATTTATTAAGGATTGTGAGGTTCTCAATACTTTGGTATTGGGGGGTGGACCATAGAAGTACCTTCGATAGAAGATTGAGGGAAGGAGTCTGTTAATCCTTATCATTCAGAATTAACCTCAGAAATATCCAAAGGAAATGTGGATCCATTCTTGACTGGTGCTCTTCAAGCTGCTGATAGCATCTTAAGGCCCCAGATGGGGAAAGTCAGGGATCTAAAAGCTGTTCTCGGCCAAAGGGCATGGTTACGCTGGAAACTTCAAAGCGCTGTCATGGGAGCACTCCCGTGTCAGCGCTTTGAAGTGCGAGTGTGGTCGTGTACGAGCGCTGGGAGAGAGCTCTCCCAGCACTCCTGGTAATTCACCTCCACGAGGGGATTAGCTCTGAGCGCTGGGAACACAGCTCCCAGCGCTTGGAGCCTGTTATAACAAGAGCGCTTTAAAGCGCTCTTGTTATACCAATAAAATAAAAACCAGCAGGATCTTATTAAAGGGGATAAGACAAAATGTCACATTTATTGTGAATACAAAAACAATCATAGTAGGAAGTCAGTTATAGCTATAACATTTCATTCAGTTTCACATTCATTCACACATTCATTCATACACACACACAGGTTCTGCAGGTGCTGTATACCAGTCCTGTTACCAGTCCTGAATGTAGCTTGAGTTCGTGGCTTGGGTTTGTAGCTTGTGGCGGCTAACTGGCCAGGAAAGCTGGGCACAAGGAAGAGCTGGGTCTCTGTTGGGCATGCACCGATGCCCTTCCATGTTGGCAGCAGAATGTTATCCTTCAAAATCTTCCATCTCGCCCATCCTTTTTGTAGGCTTTAGTTTGAATCCAGAGTCTATAGGTCTTGCTGTGTCACGCTGCTTCTGGGTCCGGTGTGATTGATCACCCGTCAATTGCAGACATGACTTTCAGCCTAGGACCTGGCTTTGATGTTTCTTCAATTGTACTTTTGTTCTTTTCTTTTGAGGGTGGACTCCTCTTACTTTGTCAGGGCTGTTGGCTGCATCTTCAGCTGTTGAGTGTTTACACTTTATTTCATCCGGACAGGCTGGTGCCGGAGGTTGATTCCATCATCCATCCATACCTCATTCACACATCTAAACTAATATTACAGCAGAGTTTTGCAAAAATGAAGGTTGCAGCAAGCTTTTACAAAATGAAGTGAGCATTTTAAAATGGAGTTTGAGTTACAATATGGACAAGTGTAAGGAATGGCAAACAGTGAACAGAAGTTACAATGTTGAAACAGTGCAAGTTTCAGCGATTTAAGCAGCAATTAGATTGAAGGTGAAGCTCAATTAGTCAGTTATTGAGATAACCGGTTTTGTGAATGAATGTTTCGTTCATAAAACGTTGCTTATGAAGTTCTGTGAACAATTAAAACCAATTTCATTGATCAGTTCTACACTCTGACTTGCTGCGTTCAGGGGGGTGATTTTTCACACCCCTGAGCCAGCAAGTTAGAGCTCTATAAAATGTAAGTGTAGCCAAACCCAAAAGGTTTGTTCTCTGACCTGGATCTTGCTGAAAAATTCCAAGTGAGCCCCGGGAGTTCCCTGAGTAAATCTCACTAGTATCAGAGGAGAACTCTGGAGTGCGAACAGCTCGTGTGTGTGTCTAAAGCAGAGCTGCTTAGAACTCTGGGGAATCTGTATTTGTATCATCTAAACCATCAGAGAAACACTTGATGACTCAAACATTTTAGAGCCAGGGTTATTTCTCATAGCATGCTAACCACTGGCTTCAGGTTAAATCCACTCAATGCGGAGCCTTGCAACCAGAAAAACGCATGGAAAATATAGTCTGATGGGGAAACTGATTGCCTTGGCAGCATGGCATTTCAGACCCTCTCCTCCCGTGATGTGCATCACCTACACGTCCCTGGTGGGTGGTTTCAATTTCCCTTGTATGTCTTGGCTCGTAGATAGTTGACTCCTTTGGGCAGGAATGTAGGACTCTATGCTCCCTTCAGTGGGGTGGGGAGAGAATCGGGCAACTCCCTGATCCTGTGCCAGCCCAGCTCTGGAATCAATTATTTCAGCCTAGTGAGGAATGGAGGGTAGGACCAGGAATAGTGTCTTTTGTGGCAGTGTAAAGCTTGCATTACAGGGATAGGTGCATTAAAACTGCATGATTGGAATGTTTACAGCTCAATGCTAGCACCTCTAGAGAGAGAGACGCTTAAGGTATTTCTGCACACTCTATTGTGTGGGATATCTTGGGCAACATGAAAAAACAGAGTACTGACTAGGGGGGAGAGAGAATAACTAACTACCCAGTTTCAGTGGCACAGGGCAGTGGGATGTTATAGCTGAAGTTCTCCATGCAGTGGGCAAGGATCTGAATTATGGTTGGATTATTCACCTCTTGTGGATGACACAGAAGAATTGAACATTAAGAGGGCCTTGAATATGGCAAGGGTTTGAGGCAGCATGGTGGGGATCTGCTACTGGCAAGATGAGAGTATAATTGCAGACCCGATGCAGGGGCAGTTTGGAAAAGGCACAGGGGTGGGAGTGGGCGGAGATGACAGGTGGGACGCAGAGCTGGAATTGTTAACAGAATGGACCTGGCTGGAGATACAGACCTGAGTGGGATTGTGTCGGGTAGGGAATCATTCAGGTGATACCAGAAGCTAACGCCAGTGTTACTTGGGCTGGTGAGTAGCTTGGATGCTGAATGTCTGTCATTGCTGTATTGAGGAGGAGGGCTGGACCAAACCTCCACCACATGTGTTGGGGGCATCTGACTCTAGACACTAACTTCACAGCTGGCCAAACTTAACCACTGGATTCAGATATCCTGCTGGGAATCCTGAGGCGTGGGCCTTTCTCAGAGTACAAATGATAGGCTCCCTGAACCCTACCAGGTTTATTCCAGAGATCTGCAGTCGTAGGACGACAGAGAGTCCACTACAATAAGGCACGTTCTTCCATCAATGTTATGTTATAAATTAAACTGATGAGTGCCAAAGAGCTGGATTTCTTTTCCCGATGAAGGGGTTAGTGTCTGTCTGTCTGTCTGAGGGATATGACTAGCTAGCACAGCTAAATTACTTGTATTTTTAAATCAGAATGTGGTGTTTGTGCTGAGTGTGATGTGGTGGGACCTGTTGATGATGCTGCAAGCCTAGTGCCCATGGGTAAGGTCTGCTTTCAGTGAAGCATCCCTGCTCATGCTCTGCCTTCTGGATCCTCAGCAGGCCTGCTCCAGGCTTTGCATGGGGACCCAGACTGGCTGATCAGCTGGGGGCTCCCTGGCTATAGTACCCAATGTGCAGTGTGCAGCCTTTTTTGTCTTCTGTTAAGGGAGGGGTGGCCATTGCCCAGTCTGGGCCACCATCTAGGCAAAGATGCCCTGATTCCCCAGGGAGATCCAAGGGTTACTTTCTGGGGCTCTGGCAGCACCATATGGCACTGGACATGAGCAGTACATGTCTCAGCAACATCTGAATTTGCTCTTGTTGGGGTTGGGCTACTGAGGAGGGAGGAGAGGTGTAGGGGTCCTGATCCCTGGGGAGCTGTCAGATCGGTGTCTCCCACTCCCTTCTGGGGTCCCGCAGGTAAAAGCAGAGGTCTGCTGTGCAGTGCGGGACAGACTGGCTCCACGCATAACAGCTGACCCCTCTCTCTCTCTCTTTCTCCCCCTCCCCCCCAGTCCAGAGTCCCTTTCTGTAGGTGTAAATGTCCTAACTTAGTCCTTTGCCTTAACTGACTTGAGGCTGATGCAGTCCTAGGGATTTTCTCCTCCCGCAGCAGCAGATCAGGTTGTCCCTCATGATCTGCTCTGCCCCAGCAGCTCCTCTCTGACTCTTACCCTGAAAGTAAATGCCATGGAGAATGAGAGCTGCGGGTATAATTACAGGCCGCAGGGCTCTTGAAAGGTCACGGGCCAGATGCCATTGCTGAGTTAGTGCTCTTCCCATCCAGGGATGTGTTTAACAGGCCTGTTTTTCGTTCCTTTCTGCAGAGTGTAGTGAAACTGATGCGGGGATTGCTGCAGTGCATGATGAGACAGGTATGGTACAGGTGGTGCCACCCCATCCCCTGTAGAGCTGAAATTCTCCTGTTGTAACACACTGACTCAGCAGAGATCTACCATCAAACTGATAGCAAAAAAGCAGTCCTGGCACAGACACAAGGGTTACCTGCACTAGCCTAGTGTCCTAAAGGAATCCTTTCCCCAACAGGCTGCCAATCCCATTGCCCCGTTGGCATTGCCTCCGTCAATTGCTTTGCGTTCATACCATCAAAGTGACCCCTTTTTCTAGGTGTGCTTCATGATTCAAACACACCTTGGTAAAGGTTCCCCCTGTGGCCAAAACTCCTCCCCTTGTGGCAGTGGAGTTTTGTGTGGCCCTGTAGCCTGTTGAGGCATGAAAGTAAAGTACCATGGGCTTGGAATTTCCTGTCTCAAATGGGATTAAAATCTCAGCCTTTCTGCCCTGATAATGATACCAAGTGTGAATGAATCCCAACTCTGTTCCCATAAGGTCCCCTGGTCTCTGTTGCTGCCATTCTGTGCTCTTGTCCTTCTCTGAATCATTGTTTCCCTTTTACTGCCCCCCACCCCATCTCTGAATCCCAACTCCTGTGTACCCTTTGGGCCCCAGTGTGTTCCAGCAAGCTGCCTCCTAACGGAGTAGTCCCCACAGCACCAGGTGGGGAGACTGAAAGGCTGCTACCCACAGTCTAATCCCTCCAGGTGGATCTTCTCCATTCAGTACTAATGCCAACTGTGCCAAGCCCCAGATAGACACCAGACTAATAATAATACCTAGCTTTAATATGACTTCTCCTTTTGCTTGGGCTTGTACCTGCTGTGCCAGAGCTCAGAACCCCTTCGTTCTCAGAACATACATGGCCCAGAGTGATATTTTTTTGTTGCTTTCTGGCATTCAAGTACAAAATGCTGCAGTGTCTCCCAGTGCTATCCGTGTTATCCGCTGGATCAGTTACTATGATGTTGGGGTGGCATAAGAAGTGGAATAGAATGTTTGTGTCCCGCAAACGGTTACCGCTTGTGTGAACCACCAAATGTCTGCCTGCTTTCCTTGCTGCCATCCAACCAGTGGCTGGAGTGGGCATACGTGACCTGGAGTGTCTGTGCTGCTTGGCTTGTGGACATGCGAACCTAGAATGCTGTCCGTCCCCAAAAACGGGTACTGGGGACTTGCTGTGACCTCGGCAGGGGGTGAAAGAATCCTCCTCCAGGCTGTGGGGACTGGGTGGATACTCAAGGTCTTGGGTTCCTGAGGAGCCTCTTCCTCCCCTGCTAACAGGGTGAAGTCTCTCTCTCCTCCCGCTCCCCGGCAGTTCTTAGCAGGCAGCAGTTCCAAGAAACCTGTAACTTGAAGCTGTTTACTCTGCAGTTTCTCATTACCTGCCTACAGGGCTCCATAGAGGGCTTGGCTAGGACACCCTGCTAGAGCCCTCCTGTACCCCTGGCCTGCCCCACAGCCACAGCTGTGAGCATGGCACTGGGGAAGCTAACTGTCTGTTCTTTTTCTAACTTAATGCTGCAGGTGGATAAGGTGGAGGCATTCAAGTACAGCCAGAGCCCCAAGGACTGTTTCCATGCCAAGTACAACACCCACACCTGTGCCACTGTAATTGGAGATGACCAGTGGGGTCACTTGCAGTTAGACGCCACATCAATTTACCTGCTCATGTTGGCGCAAATGACAGCCTCTGGTAATACTTGCATCTAGGCATCTCTGATGCTAATTGCTGTGGTATTGCAGCAAGTTGGTGTGCTAATGAATTCAGCCTCTCTGCTCCCTGAGAACCAGGGAAAGTAGTATTATCCCTGGGGTACAGGTGGGGAAACTGAGGTGTGGGGAGAGAATTGATTTGCCCAAGGCCATAAGGGGGTTGGTGTCAGAGCTGAGAAGTGGACACAGATCTACTGAATTCCCGTCCTGTGCCCTGTCCATAACTGTGAACTACTACTCCTGAGCCTGACAAAATTCCTCTGCTCCTGGGTTTATGAACGCGTTACCATCAATGTGATCTAGTGCTTAAAGTAAAGCCTAGAATACAGGAGATATGGTATCTGTCCCTGGCTTTGCTAAGATTTATTGTGCAGCCCTGGGCAACTCGTGTCGCACATCTGTGCCTCAGTTTCCCCATCTATAAAGTGGAGGTAGTAATGCTGACCTACCTTGGAGGGTTTGGGAGGATTCATGAATGACTAAGTGTAAAGAGCTTTGAGCTGCTCCACTAGAAGGCACTGAAGCAGGCCTAAGTATTATCCAGCACCACCAGCTGTCTTATCGCCTATACAGAGAAACCCAGAATCATGGCTGAGATTCTGAGCTGTGCCTCTTGGGGGAACAGCACAGAGGGCACAGCCAGGGAGGAGGGGACAGCTTCCAGCAGTCATATGCTGTTCCTGCACTTAGGTAATTCACCCTCTGCCCCTTGAAGCATGTTTCTGGTGTGTACAGTGCTGGGTCCCCAAAGGATGTCTTGGAGCCCTAAGTTCTCAACCCCAGCCTTACCAGAATGCATGTCTCTTGAGCAACAGTGAAACTTACCTGACTGCTCGGCAAACCAGCTCGTGCTGGCCTAGAGGTGACTTTGTAAGGAAGGTGGAGGAGCACTTACTTTAGGGCACACTCCCAACACATACTATCCTCCTTCATAGGCTTCACGGCAGAGTGAGCTCAGCATGCCGAGCCACTGTTCGGAGGTGGCCGGGATACACTGGTTGGTGCAGGACCTCCAAAGGCAATGCATGCAGGTGAAGGGAAATCAGGAGGAACTGACAGTGTTAACAGAGAACATAGGCTCTTGAGCTGACAAGTGCCCAGTCTGCAACTACTGCGTATCCCCCACTGTTTTCTGAACGCTTGCTGATCAGACCGCATTTAGCTGTGCACTGGTTTCCTGTATCTATATGAAGTCCCTACCGCCTTTAATCTGCTGTCCTACAAGTATGGCATGTGACTGGCAGCTGCAGGCAACACAGGTTCAAATTCAGCCCTAGAATAAGTGGATGCAACAGGGCTGAAGCCAGCATAGCTGTGCCTGCTTATCCCAGGGCTAGACTTGGCTAGCAGGTCCCATAATGCGGCAGTTCAGATGGATGGGTGCTGGGGACAGAGGGGTCTGGTTCAGATTGAGCTCTGGCTGTTCTGATGGCTTTTTGGTGGTGGCTGATTTGGCCTCAGATCAGTTCCTAGGAGACAGGTGCCCAAAAGACACCAGTACAATTGGCAGCCTCAGAAGATGGACCTAGGACTGAGTGTGCCACGGAGCCCAGGTTGCCTGGGTCTGGGCTGAAGCTTGTTGGCAGGGGCAAGTGTGTGGAGGCAGCTTCTGTTGCTTCAGCCTGGTCTGTACCTGTTCTGGGGATGGGTGGGTGGATGGAGGTATCTGGTCTCCAGAGGTCTCAAGTTGGTGCCTTCACTAGGGTGAAACTTGCTTTGTTTTTAAATGGCTCAGACTCCCCATTCTTGTCTAAGGTGGGTCTAAACACAGAAGCTGCATAGATTAAACTAAAAGGGTGATGCTAAATAATACACTAGGTTTAGCTGCCATGAGAGCACCCACACGGGCAGTCCCACTAGTTAAACCGGTGGAACTCCTTGACATAGACTAGGCTCCATGTGTACAAGTAACCCTCATTTGGGACTGAAGTGGCATCTCAGCTGTCACCTTCTCTGTGAGGTACAGGATGCTGGGGAATGTTAGAGGAAAACAACCCCCTGCTTCACTCTCCAGTGGATGTTGTCTGTAGTGCCCACAGGCTCCAGGCAGGCTCAGTGCCTGGCTTGTAGCTTCTGTGTATCTTCATGGTGCACTCTGAACACTGACAGATCAGATAACGGCACTTTGCTGCACACTAGTTTCCTGTATCTGTATGAAGTTTCCGCAGCCTCTAATCCGTTGTCCTACAAGTGCAACGCATGACTGGCATCTGTGAAACATACAAACGCAGGGAAAGGAGCTACTGTGACAAAATTGCTTACGGTCCATGGCCTTGAGCCTGCAAGCTACTCCACAGGGGAGGACCCACATGGAAGTCTGTGGGATGCCTCATGCTTTTCTTGTGTGGAGTTAATTGCAGGCTTGAGGTCTCTACAGGGATGACACACAGCAAGGGAGGTGGGGGGCTGTGAAGAACACAACCAAGGCTGGGGGTGGGGAAGAGATGAGTGACATGCTGATTGAATTCTTATCTAAGTGTGTAATCCGGAGGCTTTAGTGTGTATGTATTTTAATAAGATAAATGGGTAAGAGTAATGGACTTCTAACAACTGATTGGCTAGGCAGTCAGCCAATGTGTTCATAGATTTTTCTGTTTCAGGGCTTCACATTATCTACAGTCTGGACGAAGTCAATTTCATACAGAACGTTGTGTTTTACATCGAAGCAGCGTATAAAACTGCAGTGAGTAGCCCTTCCACAAATAGGCCTTGGCTTAGTAACCAGATTGTTCCTGGTTTTTCTGCATCTGTTGCTGGCTGGTAAGGTGGTTTGGCCTCTGGGGCGTGTGTGTTGGGGGAGTTGGTTTGCACTTTTTTAGGGCCATAGGCGTAGCATGAAAATCTTACTGGTCTCTTCCTACCCCTGGTGTGACATGCCTGTGCTGCTACAATGAAGATCTGATTTCCGGCCAGTGCATGGAACTTGCTGCTGGAGCTGGTCAAACAGCAAAAGGAAATGTATTGAGCAGCTCTTTGCTGTCCTGTTTCCATGCCAGGGCACTGGGGGTGGAAGAGCTGCTGTCTGTGTGTGTGTCAGGGACATTAGCACCAGAGGAACCTTTCAGCTGCCAGTGGCTCTGTGCAGGGATATTGTGCTCCACTCCCTCCTTCTGATCCTGCTTAAAGCATGACCCATGTGAGCCAAAGGAGAATCACTGTTGGTGTGATGGCTTCTGTGACACAGCAGGGGAGTTCTCGTCGCACCCACTAAAGGGAAATGATTTATTCTGAAATTTTTTTACTTAAACTTTTGTGCTAGCAGCAATGAAACCCCGGATATTACTTCAAAGAACAATGGCTGTTAGGATACAGTCAGATTTTCCTTTCAAGCACCCTGCATGGAAAGTAAGCCCAACCCTGAGTGTCTGCCCCCTTGAGCCTTTACTAATGTAACCCAAATGCACATTCCTATCCTCCAGTTATTTTTAAACATGCATTTTGCCTGTTACCCTGGGATGCTTACTAGCACTCAAGTGATCATCTAATTTTTCTTTAAACTTCATACATTTTGTCAGCATCAGTTGAGGATTTTGAAATGTTTTTCACCCATTTTTGGCTGGAGGGTGAAATGATTGAAATGGAAGCCTTCCATGGCCCAATGGCTAGGGGCACTGGAGTGTGAGTCAGGATTCCAGAGTCCTGTGTCTGGTTCTACTGCCGGTATTACTGAATGACTTTGGGCATGTCGCTGTTTTTCTGTGCCTTGGTTTCCCCACCTGTAAAATAGGATTATGTGCATCCATCAATCTGAGATCTATAGGTGAAAAGTCCCAGGTAAGTGCTTGTTTCAGATTTAGGATGCGGTCACTTTAAAAAGAATAAAATCTGGCAGTCTTCTAATTCCCATAGAACTGAGCTTTAATTGTTGTCCCTCCCGAGGGTGGCTGCTCCAGTCAGCACAGCAACCTCCAGCCATGTGGGTTTGTTTTTTTTCCGGGAGGGGCCGGAGTTGGGTTTTTTTTTTTAAATGGACAAAATTAATATTTGAATAAGACCAAATACTGAAAACAATACTTGAGACCAGCTGCCTGTCCCTGTTAGAGGAAGGATGGCCTAGTGATTAGGCATTAGCCTAGGCCTTGGGAGGCCCAGGTTCGATTCCCTGCTCCGTCACAGACTCCCTGTGTGGCCTTAGTTACTGTCTGGGCCTCATTCCACCTGTACAATGAGGTAACAGCCATGCCCTGACTCCCAGGGGGTGTGAGGATAAAATCTCTAAAGATGAAGCGCTTTGAGATCTAGTGATGAAAATTAGTAAGTAAGAGCTAGGGACTATTATAAAGGTGTTTTTAGGTGTCTGGGATCCTGCAGAATTCTCTCTGCCTTGTGTGACTGTGTTATATAGAGATTTGTTACTTCCATTCTATTTAGTGTGGACCAAGTGGATTTCTTTCTCCTCTCAAGCTGGTCTGTGACTCTGCCGTGTGAGTTGCCAGGGCATTCCCTTGTGCAGTGACTCCCTGATGTGATCTAGATGCTGACTGTGCTGTATCACTGCTGTTTCACCTGCTGCACTGATATGGTGATGTTGATTCATGGCAGGACTTCGGGATATGGGAACGTGGAGACAAGACGAACCAAGGAATCACGGAGCTGAACGTGAGCTCAATCGGCATGGCTAAGGTAAGCCTGAAGATGGTGCTGGGGGGACATCTGGTGATCTTCAGCAGTTCGTCACCCAAGATGGATTTTGGAGGAGGATGAAATAAAACTCCTCCCAGATACATTGACAAGCTATGCTCTTTAGCCTGTCTGATGCAGCTACTTATTGCTTGTGAGAGAGGAGCATAAAACACCCACCAGTTGCAGCACCCAAGTTGTTAGCCAGGCTTGGCAGCTGCTAAATAGCAGCTATTCATGAAAACCCAAGTCTCAAGAAAGAGTTAAGCCCATCTCCATTTGGTGTGTGTAGGCCTATCTCTATTTGGAGTGTATAAGGTGAGATATGGATCTTTCCCTAGGTTATCGTAGCCTATTTTTCTTTGCAAATTTGTCAGACCAAGATCACTAGATTGGCAAAGGGAGGTCCTTTGTACAGTAGGTTAGTTTCATAGACAGAAAGCACCTATATGCCTGCTTGTAGAGACAGAGAAGTCTCTGTTGTAGCCCATCAGTCTCACGGAAGGGTCTGCATTAGAACCTCTTCATGCTTGGCCAGAGTTTCCTCTCCTTGTATTATTTTGGTTAATTCATCTTAAAGGGAAAAGGGTTTCCAAGATTTGATCTTTCTTTGACGTGGGCTGGTGGGCTTCTCTGTTTGTAATAGTGGCGATATCATATGTGCTCTGTAGCCTTAGACTGCCAAGCCTGGGGGGCAGCCCAGCCCAGCAGGTTCTACTCCTGTAGTGGAATTTTTCTGTGTGGCCTTGAGCAAGCTGTTGTCTTTCTGTGCCTCAGTTTTCCCCATCTGCAAAATGGGGTTCACATGTTTTGTAAAGCTGCCTATTCAAGGGCACCCTGACTGCAGTCGGGTGATGCACTAGCCTACAAACGTGTTCAACTGCTGTAAAATTGTCCTTTAAAGTCGAGTGGTGGAGTGCCTAGCTTTCTGGCCACTGTTATTTCAAAATGCCCTCTGCTACTAGAGTCTGTCTCTTGGGTGAGACCCTAAGAGAGAGGGCCTGAGGTAATGGAGGTGGGAGGGGGCAGGGACGGAGTTCCACAGTCCAAACCCAAATCCAGCCCCTGGCTTTCCTGTGGTCACCTCTCAAATCTTGTCTTTATGTTCCTTACGCTGGTAGAGGCTGGGAGGAATGCTCGGGTTTCAGGATCTGTAGCTGTCATACTAGAGCTACTGTGTGGTGCTGCAGCATCAGCAGCTGTCTTCATGTGTTCTGTTCTCTGCCTGGCTTCCTCCCTTTATCCCTGGTCACAGGCAGCCCTCGAAGCCCTGGATGAACTTGATCTCTTTGGTGCCAAAGGAGGCCCTCAGTCAGTGATCCATGTCCTGACGGACGAGGTGCAGCATTGCCAGGTATGAATGCTGTGCTGATGGTCCAGCAAGGAGTGCTTCCTCCCGCCAGTCCAGCAGCCTGGAGTCTTGCTGCTGTTCCACAGAGAGGAAGAGCTGTCTGACGACTTTACTCCTCCAGGTTTAGAGAGGCTTGATTCCAGACTATGCTGCTCTTGTCTCGGGTCTGGTCTACACTGGGGGTGAATCAATCTAAGTTATGCAACTTCAGCTACGTGAATAACATAGCTGAAGTAAATGTACTTAGATCTACGCACTGCGGTGTCTTTACTGCGGTGAGTCAACTGCTGCCACTCTTCCATCAGCTCCACCTGCGCCTCTCACTCTGGTGGAGTACCGGAGTTGATGGGAGAGCACTCAGCGGTTGATTTATTACATCTAGTCTAGATGCGATAAATCGACAACCTCCCCATGCGCCCCCCTCTTCCCCCCGATCGATTGCTGCCTGTCGATCCAGCGGGTAATGTAGACAAGCCTCTGCTGCCTGCAGTTGATTGAGAGGGAGATGTCTTAGGGCACAACCCTGCACTGGGAGGGGTGGAGTGGATGATCCAATAGGTCTCTCATTCCAGTAATTCATCTCCATCCTGTAGGATCCCTCCAACTTGGTGCTCTGCTGAGGCAGAATGTTGATGCTGTAGGAAGCAGTAGCTCATGGCATGTGGCTCCCCCAGGAGTGCTGGGGGGGGAGGACCATACCCCCACTTTTATGAATCAAGTTGGCAGAGGTGCAACAAGGGGGAACCCAGTCCTCCCCTTGGCCCTTGACTGGAGATGAGTGGCATAATGGTAGAGCCCCTTCTCTGCAAGCATGACAGATGGGCTGCCAGGCCAAATATGAGTGGTTGGTGTAGCAGCCTGGCTCACGTGGTCACCACACCAATTAAATCTTGGCCCATTTTGGTTGCTTCTCCCCACCCCCTACACACTGTTGCAGTCCTTCCAGCACCATTGGGCTCCCCCAGGTCACAGCTCTTTATAAATTAGAGATGGTTCCAGTCCAAGCACCCTGAACTCTCTTAAAGTTTGGATCTGAGCCTCCTGGCCCAGGCCTGTCTCTAGAATAACCCTAGCTCTTCCCTCTGCCCAGAACTGCCCTGTGATTCCCTTGGCATACTCCACTGCCATAACAGTGCTTTCCCTTGGTAATGCTGTGGCCCGTGGAAGCACTGACCCCATTGCCTCGGCACTATTAAATGTGCAGAGACCAGTGTTTGGTATTGGAGTTTCTCCTTCTTCCTAGTCTATTCTCCATTCCATGCTGCCAAGGGCTTCGACTTCCAAGGAGATTGATGCCAGCCTCCTCTCGGTCATCTCATACCCCGCCTTTGCTGTGGAGGACAGTGAGCTGGTGGAGATAACAAAGCAAGAAATCATTACAAAGCTGCAGGTAAGCGTCTCTCTAGGCTGCTCTTGGCCCTTTCAAGGAGAGCTGTCCATAACTGTCTGCCCTACTAATCTTCAGTGGCGCAGGGAATAGCCGCTAGGGCTCTACCCCCAACAGAGAAATCACAGAGGAACAAACACCTCTGTCAAGGCCAAATCCTCACTCTGGCACTTTGAGTGCAGAAGGTGGGGGCCCGCAAGTATTTTAAAAATTAATACTTGCCACTCCAGACTTGTATTAAACTCCCAGGGATACAGCTTTTCTCTGACCTTGGCTTGGTAAATGCTGCCACCACCCAATGGCAAACCCCTTGGAACCCAGGAAGGCACACTTGGGAGTTCCTTCCTGTGGGATAACTTCAAGCCCTTTCACCTCCCCTCTGGGGAAGAGTTGAGAAGGAAAACAAATGAAATTAGCTGTTCCCCCCCAGCTAATTAAACAACATGCACAAACCTCTTAGGGACACACAAATCCAATCCTGTTCTTAAAAAAACTAAATTTTATTAAACCCGAAAGGAAATACATTTGGAACTTAGGCTTTTTGCTAGATCTTAAAAGAAACAATTACAAAAATTAAACATCAAGATAGCTCTCCTGAGGTTCAGCTTAAAGGTTACAAGCAAAACAATAGCATCTGGGGTTAGCACAGAGGAGTCCACAAGCCAATAAGAAATAACCCTAATCGCGTCTTTCTAGACATTCCCTAATTTACTTACATATCTGAGGCTTCAGATAAGTAGGTTCAAGGTATGAATTGATGATCTATGATCATATCTGGCTTAAAGCTGCTTACAGCATTGCTGCTCTGTGTGTTGTTCTCTGGGAGAGAGCCAAGTTTTTTCCCAATTTTAAAAAGTTCTAGCCCTCCCATTGGCTCTTTTGGTCAGGTGACCACACCTTTTCCTTTACCTGGGGGACTTTTGTTAATGCTTTACAAGTAAAGCAAGTAGAAAACAGCCACCAAGAGGGACTTTATGGCTGGCTGTCCCTAAAAGGGAGCTACCCTGCCCTTCATTTATCACAACCTCCCTGAGATCTATCCCTTCTCCTAGGACTTACAGGTCATTGAGCTCTGCTACTGTAGCCTGGCCAGCTAGACAATGGAGGTGGGGTAAGGGAAGTAATCCCAGCCCCATACTGACACACAAACTGAGGTGAGCCACCTTGGCTGGTGCACAGCTAAGGAAAGAGGACAGTGAAAGTGGGGGTGGGATAGGTGAGAAGGAGGGCCTGAAAGCAATCATGGGCTGTATGTTGGGCATAACTCTCTGCTATATAGGAACTCCTCACTTAAATTCTTCCCGGTTAACGTTGTTTTGTTATGTTGCGGGAACATGACCGTTTAAAGTTGTGCAATGCTCTTATAACGTGGTTTGGCAGCCGCCTGTTTTGTCTACTGCTTGCAGGAAGAGCAGCCCGTTGCAGCAAGCTGGTGGGGGCTTGGAACCAGGGAGGACCGGCAGCTCCCCTAAGTTCCCTGTGCGGCAGCTGCCCAGCAGGCTATCAATTGCCAGCAGTTCAGCTGTCCCTCCCACCACTGCCATGTGCTGCTTCTGCCCTCTGCCTTGGAGCTGCACCCGGGAGCCTCCTGCTGGCTGTGGTGGCGGTGCAGGGGAAAGAAGGGTGCTAATGTCAGGGTGTCCCCCTCCCCCCACTCCTGCCCACCTGCTTACCCCATCTCCATAGAGTGGGGATGAGGGCACAGACGGACATGACGGGGCTCAGGACAAAGGGAGCTTGCTGGCAGCAGCTGCTGTCTCAATTTGCTGATGTACTTAAAAGGGCAGTGTACTTAGAGTAGGGTCAGCATACTTAAAGGGGCAATGTGCACTGTCTCTCATACATACAGTGTATGTCTCTGTCATGCTGTGTACCCTCCCTCCATTCCTGCTGCCTTGCAGAGTGTGAGGCTACATTGTTGTTAATTGTTAACCCCTGAGGGCTCAGCCAAGTGCTGGTTCATCATTTAGCACTAAGGCATTTCTTGGGAAATATTCCAGCCTCTGACTCCACCACCTCAACCAAGCTTCACAATCATCATTGCTGTGTACAGTATTAAATTGTTTAAAACTTATAGTGTGTGTGTGTGTGTGTGTGTGTGTGTGATTTTTAAATTATTTTTATATAAAATAAATATACAATATACATTTTTTATATAATAAGTCTTTTCTCTGGCCAAAAAAAAAAATTAAGTCTGGAACCTAACAGCCCCCTCCCCCATTTACATTAATTCGTATGGGGGGAAATTGGATTGGCTTAACATCATTTCACTTAAAGTATCATTTTTCAGGAACATAACTCCTCTTGCTTAAAGTTGTAGTTACTGTAACTACATTGTATCCAGCAACAAGGAACAGATCCCTGTCCCAAAGTGAATTCCCCTTTCTTTTCCAGGGGCGTTATGGCTGCTGCCGGTTTCTCAGAGATGGGTACAGGACCCCTAGAGAGGTGTGTATTGTGGGGTTTGCTGGCTGGATTTTCCTTTGCTTTGCACCAAGCAGCTGCCTGATTGATGTGGGGGTGTCTTGAGTTCCTTTTACTACATTTAAAACATCAGCCCTGAGATGGTTTAGGTTAATGGAAGTCCATCTAAGGCTGTCTGGCAAAGGAGGGGAAGATGGAGGGTCCCTTTTAATTCAGGAATCACTAAAGTTTCCACATAGTAGCACAGCCAAGAAAGCCAGTGTGCAGTGGCCAATGGAGAAGCAGTGTTGGGTCACAGAGGGAACCCTGGTGGTTGAGGGCTTTGGAAGGAGAGGAGGAGTGTTGGCTTTTCAGTGCTGCTAGGGGATGATATCTATCCACCCTGGTGCTGGGGCCTGCGGTGGGGATGGGGCATATTTCTTGGGTTAATGTCTCCAGGGGAGGCAGAGGGGACCTGCCATCTCTTGAAGGAGTCCTGCATAGTCAGGGCCTTCGGCCCCCTCCCACTGCTCTGCTCTGCTTGGGCGAAATTAGCAGCACTTGGACAGCAGATGGGCCTCCTGGGAGAAGTCAGTGACCAACACTGAGCTCCATATTGATCTGCATCTGGGAAGACCCTTGCCCCTGGAAATATGACCTTCCAGGAGGGGGAGAGTTGCTTGGGAGAAGCCCATTTCCTCCTCTTCCTCCCTAGCACCCCCATTCTGCTGTCACACAACTGAATGCTTGTGAAAGATGGAACCCTGCTCCTCACCATCCTCCTCACCCTAATGGTGCCATTTATGTAACACATGCTGGGGGTAAATTATGTACAACTCTGCTATACTCCGCATTTCTGCACCTCAGCTTAACTCGGCTGAAGACAGGCCAGAGATGTCTTTTCTGGGCCTTGTGGGAACACATTTTATAGAGTGAGGCTCACAGCCATTGCATGCAAAACCTTGAGCTTTGGTGTTAATGACAGCTACCAGTCAGCTGCAAGGAGAGGGAATCCTATGGTTTCTAAGTAAACATTTAATACACACATTGTAAATAGTATTTGAATACTTACACATTTTAAACAGAAGTTATTGGGTAGTAAATCTACTGGTGTTCCTTGCACTGACTTTCACCACTCTGCTGCTGTCACGTATATTTCAGGGTGAGCTCTACACTTTTTAGCAGGCATGTTCCCTACTGATCTTTCAGAGCTGAGTTCTCATGCTTTATAGCATAGCCATAAAATGTAGCCTGTGTCACCTGGATTCTTCCCAGCTTGAGAAGAAAGCGCTTCAGAGCTCTGTCAGCAAATAGCAGTCTGGGGATCCTTCCAGCTAGCAGCATTCTGGTCCTTGGGTTAATAATGACGTAAGCTGTAGTAATCACTATATAATAGCAGTATATATGGCTATGTATGACCTAGATATTGACTGGTCTCAGTTTCTGGTGAGATAGGAAAGCTGTAGCCTGTATCCAAAATGATACAGGTGTTGGTCAGTACGTAAAATAAGCACCCCTTGAACTTCCCTGAGGCTCTCGCTCTGGGGGGCACTTTTTTCCACAGAAGCCCAGCTAAATCAGATGGAAAATTTACAAACTCTCCTCTCACTGTGCCTGGATCACTTATATTTCTAACATATGCTGAATTCTGTTGGGCATCAATCTCAGATGGTGAATGTGTGGGGCTGTAAGACTCCTTGCCCTTAATGGAAACTTTCCATGTAGCATCATAAACTGCTACTGAGCATGTCCAGTAATTGCCACATCTCTGGCTCTCTTAGCTGCCCTGCCTTTCTCTCTGGTCATGTGCAGACACAGGATTCAACCACAAATCCATGTCTCTTCCCCCCCCCCTCCCCCACCATCACATGCTGCTCTAGAAACCTGGGTTATGCAGTCATACATGATGGACAGCTACCCCCTGCCTTTGGATGCAGTTCCCAGGGCTGGAGCAGTTCATGGCCAGATGGTCACCATGTGAGCACCCAGCTGCTGAAGGAGTCAGGAGAGGATGACTCAGAAGGGAGAGAGGGACTGGGTCACTGGGCCGGAACAAGCCTCCAGCTATAGCTTTGCATGACTTGACCTAATGCATCTCTGCACAGGACCCAAATCGCCTCTATTACGAGCCTGCTGAGCTGAAGCTCTTTGAGAACATTGAGTGTGAGTGGCCTTTGTTCTGGACCTACTTCATTATCGACGGGATCTTCAGCGGCAATGTAGAGCAGGTAAGGTGTGGGTTGGAGGGGGCACCTGGGTTGGGGAGGGGAGTCTGGCTTTAAGGGGAAAAATAAGCCGATTGCTTGCTTGTTAAACACAGTCCCCTGGGGTGCCCTTGTCAGTCTCTGTCTCCTCCTCTACAGGTACACCCTGCTTTGCTATCCTAGGATCTCAGAACTGCTGGGCTGTCTTTGTGTTCGTTTTTACTGTAGTGCCTAGGAGCCCAGTCATGGGCCAGGCCCCCCATTATGCTAGGCCCTGTACAAACCGAACAGAAAGACAGCCCCTGCCCAAAGTGGTTTACAAGGGAATAAACACTCTGAACTGCTGGCATGGCGGGTGGGGGAGTGGGGCCAGGCTCTGTGCTCTCCTGTGTGCATAGAGTGAGCACATGGGTGCTACCTGTTGCTATTTAACGCTTACATGCACATTCCTAATCCCAGTTGATCTGGTAGGGGACGGGTCTGGGACTAAGTTCCCTGTAAACCAGGTGGCCGTGCAGCAGGCTATTAAGCACTGCACAGGCGCTCAGGGAACCCGCCTGGCTGGGACCTGCTGCAGCTGGGGGAGGGGCACCCTGGCCCCGGGGGAGAGGAGGAGGGGCACGCACTGTGTGGAGTTCATTCTCTCTTCTCTTCTCCCCCCCCCCCCCTTGTAGCCCTGGGGCAGCCTGCATCTCATTCCAGGCCCCACCCCAGAGCCCGCACCCTCAACCGGAGCCCTCGCACCCCCAACCCTCCGCCTCAGCTGTGAGTTCCTTCCGACACTCTGAACCCCTCGGCCCCACCCTGCCACATGAATTTTATGTGCACCAATATGGAAGTGATGTGTCATACATCACCTCCGTATTGGTGCACATAACAAAATTCATTCTGCACGTGCATGGGGAAAAATTAAGGGAGCACTGATCTGGGGCTCTGCCCTTGGGGATGCTGTGTTGGGAGCTGATTCCCTGTGGTGCTTCCCCCTCAGGTCCAGGAGTACAGGGAGGCCCTTGAAGGCGTGCTCATCAAGGGGAAGGATGGAGTTCGCATGGTACCGGAGCTGTACAGTGTCCCTCCCAATAAGGTGAGTGTAGCAGGGTAACCTCCATCTTGAGCACTTCCCTAACGGCAGGCTGTGGCATGACA
Organism: Dermochelys coriacea; assembly: GCF_009764565.3. Classification (NCBI taxonomy): domain Eukaryota; kingdom Metazoa; phylum Chordata; order Testudines; family Dermochelyidae; genus Dermochelys; species Dermochelys coriacea. The sequence goes on from NC_050076.1 coordinate 60,165,684, forward strand.
CACCTGCCTCCGTTTCCCCTTCGCAGTCTGTTTCTCGGCGGCAAATTCAGACCCTTTTATTCATGTGAAGAGCCACAGTCTGCAGATCCCTCATTGTAAAAGGCAGCTTCTCCCCAAACACAGTCATAGCACAGCAGCTCTTCAATCCCGTTCCGAGATCGCCCACCCGAGTCATTAACTGCTTGGTCCCAGGACCATTCCCCTGTCCCAGGGACCCGCTCTCCAGGCCTCCACCTGAGAGTTCCCAGACCTGCTGCTCTCCCATGAGCCATAAAGCCTTGCTCTCCCTTGAAGCCTTGGGGCTCAACCTTCTCCTGTAGACCCAAGTGAGGTCTCCTGTGAGAGGGGTTCCACTGCCCCAGGGCTCCTCACCTGGGTGCCTCACCCAGCTCAGGGGAACCTCTCTCCAGGGCCAACCCCTTGCTGCTGGGCTCCTTCCACAGCCCTCCCTCCATTCGGGTCTTCTGCCAAAAGGCGCCCTGCAGTGTTAGTCTTCTAGGCCTCCCCATCTGTGAGGCATCCTCTGCTCCTGGGATCCATCCTCCTGAATTAATCCCTTGCTTCTGGGCCCAGCTTGCACTGACCAAGCTGGCTCTGCAACAAGCTTTCTGGCCCCTTGGTATGGTCCCCCAGCTCTAGCCAGTGCTCCCAACAGTCTTCTTCCGGTGGGTCTCCTGTAGCTCTTTCCCTCAGGCAACTCCCTACTCCTTCTGCCAGTTGCCTGGCTTCAGGTATCTCTGACTTACCCAGTCTTTTTTTTTATTTTGTTCTGTGTATACGGCCCAGGTGCCTTCTGTTAAGCCCTGTTGGGCATCAGCTGCCCTGTCACAGTCACTGGGCCCTGCTCCCTCTTAAATGAGCCAATGGCTAATGGGGGGCTGCACCTTATGCCCAGGGCCCAGGCTCTTGCTTAAAACATTAGAGGTAGCAGGAATCAAAAGGGATCCAATCTCCCTTCCCCTGCCTCATGGTCTTGCTGCCCCCCCCCCATAGATGCTCCCTCTACCAGTGCCCAAAGTGGGGTGGGGGGTTGATGACAGCTATTACCCAAGTCACCTGTGCACTGCTGCCCACCTGCCTGGCCAGGGGCAATGTGGGGTGAAGCTGGGCACCTCTGCTGTAGGCTCAGAAGAGCTGTGGTTGATCCCTGCAGGAATCCCCCTGCTGACTTTCCCCTCCCCCTTCTGCATGGGCTGGGTGGGGTGAGCGTGGCTTGCTGGATCTCGTCTACAGCGTGCTCTATTCCTGGTCAGGGCTAAGACTGGGCAGAAGCTGGAGGTTGCTGTGACTGCTGCCCTGTGGGTTGAGGGCATGCCAGTTCTCTGGGTTAATGCTGCCCCCTTTCCAACCAGTGTGAGAGGCACTTGAGGGGGAGGGGCTGTGTGCTCCCTTCCCTCTGAGGTCAAAACAGCTGGCTCCAACACCCCCCAATCCCAGGCCTGCTCTCCTCAGGATGGAGTGGGTACATCTGTGCTGCAGCTGAGCATGAATCTGTCTACATGGCCTGGCAGGCTCTCCCCCAGCTGCAGTGTGGATGCAGCTAGCATGTCCAGCTGGGAAGCGCAACTCCTTCCACCTCCACGCCCTTCAGCTCATTGCAGTGCTCATGGTATGCGTGCCACTAGTTCCAAGGGGCGTCGCTCGCTGCTGAGACACCTGCCCTGCCAGGCAGTACTTTAGCAGGGTGCTAAGCTCTGCTGGCTGCCCTTTGCCCCCCTCTGTCAGTCTTTAGGTCTGACTGCCTGACCCTGATGAACCAAATGTCTGAAAGCAGCCAGGGAGGAAGGGGCATGCAGGGGACAGCTATGATTTCCTGGGGGGTGGGTACTTTAAAATGCATCAGTTGCCTTTAAAGTCAGCATCCAGCTGCCAAGAGTGAGAGGATGCCACAGCCAAATGGGGGATCCTCTGGTAGCCTAAGAACTCTGCTGCGCTAAACCAGGAAGATCCGTGGGACTGTTGCTACAATGTTGTGTGGAAACTCTAGCTGCTTCCAAGAGATTTGCATTGGGAGGCCCTGAATGTGTGGTATTGGCCTCCCCTAGTTAACTGGGAAGGGGTGAGGGGTCTCCCATTAGAGCATGGGAGGGGAAGCTTGCCTGGGTAACACCCCAGCCCGATAGGAGAGGGCCCCCTGCGTATGTGGTGGCAGTACTGAAAACGTTCCCTGCTGGGTGGTGGGTTGGTGCCTGGCAGCATCTCCTAGGCTGTAGGCACTGTCGGATGCCTGATCTCTCCTTCTTTCCCCCCCCCCCCCCTCTTCTTCCAGGTGGATGAGGAGTATATGAATCCCCACACTGTCGACCGGGTCCCTATGGGCAAGCTGCCTCACATGTGGGGCCAGTCTCTCTACATTCTGGGGTGCCTGATGGCAGAGGTGAGATCACACCTGTCACTCTGGGCTGCCGGTTAGTCCAAGCTTAGCAGCTCTGATCTCTGAGGTATTTGTCTGCTCAGGAGTCAGTCTTCGTTCCTGTTGCATTCAACATTGAGGTGCTGAGCACTCTTGCCTCCACCATGGTCAGTGGGAGCTGGGAGAGCTTGGCACCAGGCCCGGTAGATTTTTAAATTTGCTAGAACTGCCCATAACTTCATGGAATCTGTGGCTTTCCCTTGTAGCGCCCTACTCCTAGGCGTTCTCTGCATCTGCATCTGCCTCTGAGTAGCACTTGTCCACAAACACATGCTTGCATTCTACCCAAGGCCTTATTTCCATCTTTTCTTTTTCTGGTCACTGCACTCTGCCTGTGCCACTTGCTGGCTGGTGCGTTGGGTGAGCAGCCTTTTCTGAAATATGCTCCTATGAGTGTCTGGAGACTTGTCTAAGTAACATCATCTACCACACCATCCCCTCTGCAGTAAAACAACCCTCCACCAGGATAGCAAAATCTCTTGTGAGCATCCAGAGGCCGCTATTCAACACAGCAGTGCTCTGTACTATGACGACTGCAGCTAGTGGCTACTTCACTCATCTTCCAGGCCTGCTTTTATTACACTGTCTGGGTGAGCTCTTATGCTGCTAGCTTTCTCTGCACTATTGTCTTCTACTTTCAGAAGAGCTGAGACCTGGAGAAGGTGGGATTAAAGAGTTAAATATTTTTTCTGGCCAGAGTGTGTTCATTACTCAGAGCCCCTCCGAGGAAGCAAAATAACTCTGGGTGAAGAAGGATCTGCCACTCCTGGCTCCGAATGGGCTCATCCATGAGTACCAGAAAGTGGAAGAGGTTTTTCTAAACTATCTTTTTCCCGTAGGCTTTAGAAGCCCATTGTAATGCTGATCAACTGAACCTGACAGATGGGGGTTCCCCACCTAATCCAGTCCTCAGTGTGTGTGATCTGTGTTGCTGATGTGTTCTGCTGCTAGGATAATGTTAGCAGGGGTCTCTGTAAGCAGCTTGTCTTCTCTGTGAGGGCAATTCCTCTCTCTCTGGTTATTTCTTCACACAGGGATTTCTGGCTCCAGGTGAAATTGATCCCCTGAATCGCAGGTTTGCTACTGTCCCGAAGCCAGATGTGGTAGTCCAAGGTGAGCATGGCAGTCTGATGTTACAGGTTGCTGTAGGTATGCTACACAAGAGGGGATGGAAACAGTCTCCAGCTGCAAAACGCAGGATGGCTTCCTGCCCACCAGCAGGGCTGGCTGCTTCACTGCACTGGATCTGTAGCTGATTTGATTTGGCAGATGTCATTTGTGTCTGGTAATGGGTGGTGCAGCTGGTCGCCCTTCCAGGGGGTTGAAAGGCTTCATACAGGTGGTGAGCAGTGCCATGGCAAAAGTAACCTTTCCCCCTTACAGTTTCTCTGATCCTGTGAGATCACTCAAGCTAAGCAGGGTCGATTCAGATCAATACTTGATTGGAAGACCTCTCAGGTGTCTGTATCTGTTGTGGGGACTCTCCCCTCTGAGTCAGTGCTGAGCTAATGCCCCAGCCTGGTTTGCTGTTTGAGATGCTGTTCTTTTGGATGACCCTCTGAGAGTGAAGGGGCCGGGACTCTGATTTAAAGATTCCTTGTCTCCCTTCAGTTAAACAGCTGCTATGTTGTTCCACAGAGGTGGCTACATTTCAGCAGTGGCTGAAGTGACATGGGAGCTATATAAAGGAATCTGTTTAAGTATGTAAAGCTCTTAAGGGTCCTTCAGGATAGAAGGTGCTGTAGAAATTTAAATGCTCCTTTAAACCATGACCACATATACTGATGAGTCTTGCTCTCGCCTCTGTCACCTGCTAACCTGGACCTCTTGTCCAGTCCACTGGGCAATTTAAGCTTCCACGTGGCAATTGTTGCTGCCAGGGGGATGGCTCTCAGACCCCCACCCCTCGTGGCGGAGGGCCCAGTTGTCCTCTAGGGTGGCAGGTTAGCTGGATGGGTGCAGATCCTAACTATGAGGGAACCCAAGCAGTCATTGCCAAGCAACTTGCACCCAGTCTCTGAGCAACCTCCACTGCCCAATGGCCATTCCCCTTTTTTGAAATTCCTGGCCTGAGATCTCCAGCTGCTGATACTACCCTCTCCACCCTTGCCCAGTGTGCATCCTAGCTGAGACAGACTGCATCAAGGCCATTCTGAAAAAGCAGGGCATCGAGGTGGAGACAGTGGCTGACGTGTACCCCATCAGAGTGCAGCCAGCCCGGATCCTCAGCCACATCTATGCCAGACTGGGTGAGTGGCCGGAGCTTTGCCTAGGCATCTGGGTCAGGGGGTGATAGAATATCTGGATGGGCCAGGGAGAGGCTGCTTGGGAAACAACTCGATCCTCCCTGTGTCTGACTTTCCAATGTGCACTAATGGCCAGTGGAGCGGTGTGTCATGGACACTGCCATGGCTGAAACACCGTCACCTTCCACCCTCATTTCTTGTTGGAGAATGTCCTGAGGCTGACAGTAACCCTTTCCTGACTGAACACAGGTGTGTGTTTTCTCAAACCGTCTCTGCACACCTTCTAACACCGCTCCTTTAGCAGGCAAAGGGCTCCTGGGAGAACTCCCCACCCCCTGTCATCACCCATTCCCCAGAATCCCTCTTTCAGCATCGGTCTCCAACCTGCTGACTGTAAGCCCAGGCTGCAATCAATATGGCCATGTTGGTCAAGCTCACTTCCAAATCTAGATCTTGTTATAACAAGCTTCGGCAGAGCCAGAGATAGATGTGAGGTTTTTAATGAGAGGAAAACCATTTCCAACCTCCCGTGCAGAGCCTGCAGCCCAGGTGATGGGCTCCTGCACGCGGTCCTCCGACTGTCCTGGCAGCTTTCATGGGGCGAAAATCTGACAAGGGCATGGAGGGTGAAAGGTCAATTGGAGTCTGAATTCCCTTGCCATTTAGATAAGGCAGTGGTTCCCAACCAGAGGTACGTGTATCCTTGGGGATACGCAGAGCTCTGCCGGGAGGTACATAAACTCCTCTAGCTATTTGTCTAGTTTTACAACAAGCTACAGAAAAAGCACTAGCAAAGTCAGTACAAACTAACATTTAATAAGAATGACTTTTTAATGCTTCTTTATATAGTTTACACTAAAATGTAAGTACAATATTTATATTCCAATTGATTTATTTTATAATTATATGATAAAAATGAGAGTTAGCAGTTTGTCAGTCACACTGTGCTGAGACAGTTTTGTATTTTAGGTCTCATTTTTGTAAGCAAGTAGTTTTTAAGTGACATGAAACTTGGGGTACATAAGACAGACTCCTGAAAAGGGTACAGTCATCTGGAAAGGTTGAGATCCACTGAGATAAGGAAACATTTCAAAAAGACAGGAGCCCTGTTGTCATCCCAAGCCCTTGACCTGTCCTCTCTCCCTATGGCCAGTTGAATTCAGGCGAGGGAAGTCTGAATTAATACTGACAGTCCTTCCATCCCCTCCCTCCCTCTTTGGAGACTGCTCACTCTTTAGCAGTCCCCTCTTGTGTTGCTTGCTTGATCCCTAGAAGGGATCTGTTTTGCACCAGATGCTGGGTGTTGTCAAGGGATGGCCTGGGGACGGGAGACCTCTAAGTTGTATCCCAACCCCTGCTTTGTGTAGCTCCAGCCAATGCTGCCCCTGAAAGCCCTGTGGAGCACGTTGCTAGCACAGGCTTCAGCTTCCTGGAAATCTGCCTGTGATGGGTTCGGTCACAGAGATCCCCTTGGGATTGTTGCCTGACGTGCTGAAATTACCTCTGAGCCCATTTTCCCTGCCATCTGGGGACTTCCAGAACCCTGTCTTATTGAGCCAGACATGCTAACCTGCTGCAACACAGACCCAGGGTCTGGTCCATGCCCCCAAAGCTACAGACTAAACTGAGAAAAAGCTCAGCAGGTTACCTGTCTCCAGCACCCAGACACTCAGTTCCCAATGGGATCCAAACCACAAATAAATCCATTTTACCGTGTATAGAGCTTATACAGGGTAAACTCATAAATTGTCTGCCCTCTATAACACTGATAGAGAGAGGTGCACAGCTGTTTGCTCCCCCAGATATTAATCACTTATTCTGGGTTTATTAATAAAAAAGTAGGATTTAAGTGGTTTCAAGTAATAGACAGAACAAAGTAAGTCACCAAGCAAAAACATGCAAATCTAAGCTTAATACTTTAAGAATCTGTTTACAAGTAATGTCTCACCCTCAGAGGGGTTCCAATAAGCTTCTTTCACGGACTAGACTCCTTCCTAGTCTGGGCCAAGTCCTTTCCCCTATACAGTCCTTGTGACTTGCAGTACTTGTTACTACCTTGTTACTTCCAGCAGACATCTCAGGTGGTAAGAAGAGGGTTTCTCATGATGGGCAGCCTCTTTTGTCCTGCTCTGCTCTTCTCTCCTCTCCCCCCCCCCCATCCGCCCCCCAAGTTTCGGCACAAGGTGGGAATCTTGTCTCTGCTTTGTCCCCACCTCTTCCTCTTCAGTGGAAAAGTACAAGGATTAAGATTGATTCCAGTATCATGTGACATGGTCACATGTCACTGTAAGATCCCCTAGTCTCCATTCTTCCTGTGATGGCCCACACGTATACAGGAAGGCATGCAGGTAAATAAACCATTTACAACCAATTGTCCTAGTCAGTGGGAGCCATCAAGATTCTAAACCACCATTAATGGCCCACACTTTGCATAATTACAAAAGGACCTCCAGAGTTATACTCGTATTTCTAGCTTCAGATACAAGAATGATACATGCATACAAATAGGAGGAATATATTCAGTAGGTTATAACCTTTGTTATGATACCTTACAAGAGACCTTTTGCATAAAGCATATTCCAGTTATATCATATTTACACTCAGAAGCATATTTCCATAAAACATATGGAGTGCAACATCACACTGCCTCCTTCTTCCATTTTGAGAGCACATCTTCATTTAAACAGTGAATAGCTTCCCCACTGCATGTGTCTGCTCAGGGAGGTGGGAGCATATCTCTGTACCCCACTCCTGGGATTTGCTGCATGCTGGTGAGGAAACCCTTATCCAGTGTTGCCAATATATTAACAAGGGGCTAGACAAACATCCTGGTACAAGCAGTGTGGGACCTAAGAGTTCAAAAGATCTCAGCATCGCTTGCGATGGGAGGCTGGACTCAGTGTAAGTAGGGAGCATATGGCAGTCCTAGCAGCTGGATTTCAATTAAGCTACCAATCCTCAGTTTCCCCTGCAAGGATAACAATGGAGCCTGACCCAGTGGAAGGGCTGTAAACATTAACTCCTCTCCAGTGCAAGAAGCATGTTGGAGCAGGGCGTAATAATGAGTCCCTAGCTCTTATCTAGCACTCTTCATAGCAGTATTGTCCCAATTTTACAGATGGAGAAACAGGCATAGAGCAGCCAAGTGACTTGCCCAAGACCTTCCAGCCGTCCAGATGCAGGAATAGAACCCAAATCTCCAGAGTCCCCGTCTAGTGCTCAGATGGGCTATAATGCCTAAGGTGCAGCATTGTGGGGAGGGATAGCTCAGTGGTTTGAGCATTGGCCTGCTAAACCCAGGGTTGTGAGTTCAATCCTTGAGGGGGCCATTTAGGGATCTGGGGCAAAAATTGGGGATTGGTCCTGCTTTGAGCAGAGGGTTGGACTAGATGACCTCATGAGGTCCCTTCCAACCCTGAGATTCTATGATTCTATAGCTCATCCAGAGTGGGGAGCTGTCCTCTGACCAAAAATCTTGTCACTTTCGGACAAAGCATCACTATTGGAAACTCTCTTGCTCCAGATGCGTCTTGGATCAAATGAGTTTCTTTGCAAGTGGACAGCCTTTGAGCCTGAGACTGTTTGCCCAAATGTCCTGTCTTGGGTCTCCTCTCGGAGCATTTCAGTAACAGAGGCATTGACCTCTCCTCTTCCCACTTCTCACAGGTCGCAACAAGCAAATGAACCTGAGTGGACGACCCTTCCGTTATATGGGAGTCCTGGGCACATCCAAGCTCTATGACATCAGAAAGAACATCTTCACCTTTACACCCCAGGTAAATGGGGGCAGTGTGGCAGCTGAGTGTGTGTCATGGTAGTAATGTGTATTAACCATACTGTATAAGCGGTGCAGCTCCAACCAGGTAGGTGCATGGCCTTTAGGGCTCAAAGGACAGGCTTCCTTTTAAAGGATGCTGCAGACTGCTAAGTGTAGTTGTAGCCATGTGGAGCCTAGGGTATTAGAAAGACAAGGTTGGGGGAGGGAATGTCTTTTACTGGACCAGCTTCTGTTGGTGAGAGAGACACTGTTTCAAGCAACACAGTGCTCTTCTTCTTAGCCTCTCTCACCAACAGAGGCTGGTCCACCTACCTTGCCTCTCAGAGGCATGAAATCAGAATTGGGGCCCTCCCAGTCCACAGAAACCTCTGTCAGTTTCTCCATAGCAGGTGCTTCAATGCTGTTTTTTAAAGGAAGTGATCCATGGCAGCAGTCCAGCCCCTGGGTGGACCCTACCATAAGAGCAGTGTGTGCATGCAATGGAAGGAAATGTCTCTTTGCTCAGCCAATCCTGGGAACAGTATGGCTGCCCACAGTACCACATGATTCCATGGTGATCAAGGCTCTGCAGCTGGGCATAGCAACAAAGCAGTTTTGTGGAGAAAGCCTCGCAAGAAGGGAAAGGGGAACAGCCAGAGCCTCCTGGTTGGGGAGGCACCAAGAGTGTGGGTAGAAAGTGCTCCTTTAAGCAATTCTTCCTTTCCTTTACAAACAGGTTTCAGAGTAGCAGCCGTGTTAGTCTGTATTCGCAAAAAGAAAAGGAGAACTTGTGGCACCTTAGAGACTAACAAATTTATTAGAGCATAAGCTTTCGTGAGCTACAGCTCACTTCATCGGATGCATTCCGATGAAGTGAGCTGTAGCTCACGAAAGCTTATGCTCTAATAAATTTGTTAGTCTCTAAGGTGCCACAAGTTCTCCTTTTCTTTTTACAAACAGGGAAGCCCACTAGCGGCTGCTGTGAATAAGGAGAAATTAGGAAAAGCCGTAAAACCTGATTTTCTTTTAAAAGAAAAAAAACCCAAACAAAAACAAAAAAAACCAAAGAAAACACTAAAATCTCTTGGTTTCCTCGTTTTTAAGAACACCAAGAGGACTGGTAATAGAGCAGGGAGATTTCCACCTTCTAGGTCTCTGGTTCCAGCCCAGCCTAGGGGTGCAACAATCAAAAGCCAGGGTGCATCAGGCTGCCCCATTACTTTGAGCAGGGGGTTGGACTAGATGACCTCCTAAGGTCCCTTTCAACCTTGATATTCTATGATTCTATGGCTCCTATGTGCAGAGAGTAGTTGAGGAATTAAAATCTCCTGCCAACTGGTCCTCAGGCTGGCAGGCGTGGCAGAGAGCCTGAGGGTTGCGTGGGCACAGAGGCAGGTCATCCTCTTGCTGCAGCAGGTGATTTCTCTGCATCAGGCCTATGCACACTGGAAAGGCTGTGAAGCCTGCACCATCTGCAGCTCTGTAGACAAACGGAGGGTGTCAGCCCAGCCTAAAGTCCACAGGCTGTCAGGAGAGCACAGAGCAATCAGAGCTCCCGTCACCAAGATGATACAGCAGCCATGCTTGTCTCTCTTGGGTTAATGACTTGTGTATGGGTGGTAGGAGGGTAAATGAGAGAAGCAGACTGTGTAGGAAATAAGTGGACCCCCCCCTTGCTGCTTCCATGAGGGCATTCATCTAACAGCAATTGCTACAGAGCTGTTGAAATCTGGTCTGTCTCTGTATTGACATGCTTTGTCACTATGGTAGCTGCTAGAAATGCAGTGGAAGGGCACTTCCCCTCACAGCAGGATGCTGCTCAGCAGTGCCCATTGCTCTTCTCTCCAGAAGTGTCACTGCCACGGATTCTGGTTAATTACTCTGTGGCAGCCAGCAGGTTCCCATCCCTGTATGACAGCATTAGCATCTTCCCACACCTGCCTATCAGCTGGAGAGCTGGCAGCCGTGCCTAAAGCAGGAGTCTTGAATCTGGGGTTGTCAGTCTCCAGGCAGGTTATATAGAAAGGATTTCCTAGCAGCCAAGAATTAGTTTCTCCCATACAGCCTCTGTGACTGTTCAGTATTGCCTGTCTTGCACTCATGCAGCCTACAGAACATGCCACCTGTAAGACCCTAAATCCTGCAGATGCCCAGAACCAATCCATGGCAATGGACTGACCCACTTGCTGTGCCATTAAGCCCTTTCTAGTTTTGCTCCTTTGTCTAATGAATGGTCCACAGCCCACCTCTCCCTGTGCTGCAGCAGCAGTCTGAGTCCTCGTGGCTTTCAGCCTCCCACACTCACCTCTGCTCCTGCATCCCCTGCAGTTCATCGATCAGCAGCAGTTCTATTTGGCCTTGGACAACAAGATGATCGTGGAGATGCTGCGGACAGACCTCTCCTACCTATGCAGCTGCTGGAGGATGACTGGACGGCCGACAATCACCTTCCCCATCTCGCAAACCATGCTTGGTAAAGGGCCCTCTGGCCTGTCTCTCGACGGGTATCCAGAAAGGCAAAGTCAGTGCAGCCCTTAAGCACAGCGTAGTCTCTTAGCCCCATCCCCTAGAAGATGTGCACTAGGAAGTTCTGTGGAGCTGGTCCAAAGGCCCCAGCTGACCAATGGGAAGGCGGCAGAGCTGTGCTGTCCTGCTCTGACCCGTTGTAACAAAGCAGCCTTTGGCGGGACACTACTGAGAGTATCAATTCAGGACAAATTGCTTAGAGCATGGCAGTCATAGCCCAAGACTAGGGTTCTTTTCTACTAAGACGCACTAAACCAGCCAAACAGAGAGGACTTTGCTTTTACCTCACTAGCTAACCAGAAGTCATACAAGCAATTCCCTCAGACACTTCAGTTTCCCAGGATCACCACCAGTGCCACTCCTTATAGAGATGAACGGTTATGAAAACCAATACCTCAGTAAACAAAGAAAAGTTCTCCCAAGTCCAAAGGACCAAGCCCCAGACCCAGGTCAATATACCAGTCAGATCGTGCCCACAAATCACGCTGTTGCCAATCCTTTAGAATGGGGTGGCTAACCTGAACATGAGAAGGAGCCAGAATTTACCAATGAACATTGCCAAAGAGCCCAGTAATACCTCAGCAGCCCCCCATCAGCCCACCTCCCGCCCACCAGCAACCCTGCTGCTTGGCGCCTTCCCCTCCCTCCCCGCGCATCCCGAACAGCGTGCAGGAGGCTCTGGAGGGGGTGGGAGGGAGGAGTGAGGGCATGGCAGGCTCAGGGGAGGGGGTGGAAAGGGGTGGAGTGGGGGCAGGGCCTGTGGCAGAGCCAGGGGTTGAGCAATGAGCACCCCTCAGCACATTGGAAAGTTGACGCCTGTAGCTCCAGCCCCGGAGTCGGTACCTATGCAAGGAGCTGCATATTAACTTCTAAAGAGCTGCATGTGGCTCTGGAGCCACGGGTTGGCAATCCCTGCTTTGGAATCTAAAGGTTTATTCATAAAAAGAAAGAAATATAGATGAGTTAAAATTGGTTAAATGGAATCAAATACATACAACAATTGCGAAGTTCTTAGTTCAGGCTTGTTTCAGGGTTGATGGGATTACTGCTAATTTTAAACCAATTGAGTGTCTGGAGTACAAATGTCCCAGCTTGGGTGGGTTATTCAGAGTTTCAGTTTCAAGTACAGTTCCTCCAGAGGTCAGAAGCAGGATTGAAGACAAAACTGGGAAGATGCAGCTGCCTTTTCTAGTCTCTTGCCATGCGGCCTGCGCTTCCTTTGTTCCAAACACAAGCTGCCCAGCACATGGCTTGGAAGCCTGAGAGTTCTCTCCATAGGTATGCCCCTGCATGCCTTGCTGAGTTATAGGTTGTATCTGCCTTCTCTCAGTGGCTCAGTTTTAGAGCTGATGGTTCTTAACGGGCCATCAGGCAGGCAGTGCTGATGCCAAAACTGTCTGGGGTGTTACCCAGAAGCATAGCACAAGTTTGAAATACAGACAGGCGTACATATCTATAACTCCTAATACAGAGGTGATAGAAACATATAAACAAGATGATCATATCTGGCAAATTTATAAAATTTTTGCATACGTCTTACATGGCATATCTGTCTGATTATGGACCTGGGGATTGCAGTGGATGAGAAGCTGGATATGAGTCAGCAGTATGCCCTTGTTGCCAAAAAGGTTAACGGCATATTGGGCTGTATTATTGGGAGCACTGGTAGCAGATCAAGGGAAGTGATTATTTCCTTCTATTTGGCACTGGTGAGGCCACACCTGAAGTATTGGGTCCAGTTTTGGTCCCTCCACTACAGAAGGGATGTGGACAAATTGGAGAGAGTCTAGGGGAGGGCAATGAAAATGATTAGGGGGCTGGGGCACATGACTTATGAGGAAAGGCTGAGGGAACTGGGCTTGTTTAGTCTGCAGAAGAGGAGAGCGAGGGGGGGATTTGATAGCAGCCTTCAACTACCTGAAGGGGGTTCCAAAGAGGATAGAGCTAGGCTGTTCTCAGTGGTGGCAGATGACAGAACAGGAGCAATAGTCTCAAGTTGCAGTGCGGGAGGTCTAGGTTAGATATTAGGAAACACTATATCACTAGGAGGGTGGTGAAGCACTGGAATGGGTTACCTAGGGAGGAGCTGGAATGTCCATTCTTAGCGGTTTTTAAGGCCCAGCTTGACGAAGCCCTGGCTGGGATGATTTAGTTGGTGTTGGTCCTACTGAGACCTACTGAGGTCTCTTCCAACCCTAATATTCCATGATTACTTTGTGGGCGTTACCCTAGTTGCCAACATTTGAAACAGGTATACGGCCAATACTTTAAATACAAAAATGATACATGCATACAGATAGCATAATCATAACCAGCAAATCATAATCTTTTCATAGACACCTTACTTGACCTCCTTTGTACAAGATTTGGTGCAACTATAGGATCTTGGTCGCAACAATGATCTATACCGTCACGGTTCATGTCAATAATGTCACACCTGTGAAGAACTTGCCTTGCTGTGGAAGGCACTGCATCAAGAGGGAAGGGTCAGACTGGACACCATTGTGGTTGGGGCCTCGGAATACAGATCTTTGTTAAAGAGGTTGCATTGTGCAATATTGGCAAAACAATAGTGTTGGATGCCTCCCTCCCCGCCTGTAGGATGTGCCTCTGCCCTGGGGCGTTGTGGGTATCTCCAGAGTCCATGCCAGCCTAGAGTTCTGCGCTTAGCTTGAGCTGATTGAATTTTTATGAATGAAATGCTTCTTTGTAGAAAAAAACTGCCTCATCCAGGACATATTTTTGTGACAATTTCTGTCTGAGTTTTCATTTTTCCCCTTCATCACTTAAAAAAGAAAAAAATTGTTAAATGGTTGTGAAGGAAAAAGAAGCAATAAAATGTTGGCAAAGTGAGCGGTGGCTCCATTCGAGCTCAGTAAAATGGGAACAGAACCGTTCTCCTCTGGTCGGCCAGCCCTGCCTTTGGCCCTACAGGTAGAGTGGACTTTCCTCACACTGCCCCTCTCATTTTCACTGGTGTTCCAGTCTATTTTAAGCCCATTCTGGGTATTTATAATGTGATCCTTGCTGTGGCATCCCATTGCTCTCCCTGCTGTCCCCCTACACTCTAATACCTGGGGATGATATTTCATTCCCCTGCCTGCGGAAGCCCTGTCCCTGGAAGCCCTCGAGTTGGGCTGGCTGGGCTTGCAGCCCAGGCCCTGTAGCCCAGGCCCTGACAGTATAAATCCTAGGTGCCTAGGACATGTTTGCTTTGCCTGCCCATGGCAGTCTGGCTGGGATCCCCCTATGAGACTGGCATCTGGGAAAGACTTTATATCCTGCCAACTCAGCAGCTGTTTCCTTTTTGGAGATTGGCTGCTCTTGCTTCTTCCCACATGGACATTTCTCCCTGATTTCCTCCAGCCTGTCAGGTGCATAAGTGGCCTGTGACATTACAGGGAGGTTGTTTGATCACAAGGTAATTCTGGAACAAAGGCACTCCCTTGAGACAACTGAGATTTGGCTAGAGGACATCTCACCTGTGCTGAAGGGAAGAAAAAGCCCTTCCTGTTCCAGGGTGTGATCCCTTCCATTGCCATATTTGGCAGAGGAACTTGCCCCTCCCGGGCCTGTTACTGGCTTGGTTTTGTAGTGAGACCTCTTGGCTTGTAGGGAAAGTGGAGGGAGCCCCATTGCTTGGCGCATCTTAAGTAATCAGCCTGGACAGAACCCAAGTCCATGCACTCTAGGAATCCTGCATTGGTGAGATAAGTTCTACTGGGTTATGGGTCCCTTTGATCTAAGGACAGGATGAACCATCTCCTGAGACTGGGTGGAGTCACCTTTGCTCTCACCCACACTCTGTTAATTTCCCTCTCTCTCTGCTATTGATGTTCAAGCTCATTCCCATCAATCAGTCCCTTATTGAGAGGCTTTCTGGCTGCCCTCTTGGAGGTCCCTCTAGGAGAGCAGCCGGGAAGGTGACTTGGTCCCCCCACCCCCCAAAAAAAACCCTTTGGAAGCCTGTAGTTCTGTCTGAGAACTAGGAATGTATTGGCCAGTGACCTGGCTCCAATGCCATCTGCTTCAGAGGATGTGCAAGAAAACTTGACAGACAACTATAGAATAACCTGCCATAACTGAAGTGCCTTCCTAGCCTTAGTGATTGGTTAATGCTGAGAGGCATGAGGGCTTATATCCCCTCTTCATCTTTTTATTCTAACTCATGTAATGGTATCATCTCCTTGTCATCAATCTATGGAAATATCTAACCCTTTTGTTTGACTCCTGCTGAACTCTTGGCCTCTGTATCTAGTGGCAATGAGTTCCACATGTTATCTGGTGTGTAAAAAAGGTATTTCCTTTTATTGCCCTTAAATTTGCTGCCTTTGAATTAAATTGACTGTCCCTTTGGGAAAAGGTGACTAAGAGCATTTCCATCTCTGTCCAAGTCTGTATAACTTTCTCATGTCTCCTCACTGCAGTAGTCAATCCAGCTGACACGTGCTGGTGTCTAGCCTTTGAGTGACTGTGTACGCTGTCTGTTACAGTTCAAATGACCATTGTTCTCCACACGTGATTAGGAAACCTCTGATCACTTTTAGAGGTACCTAATCAACCTAGTTACACCTCATAATCACATACCTCAATTATGGAGACTACCTTTTGGGCAGAAGAACTGATCTCCTTGCCCTCACTATCTGTCTCTCACTGTCTCTTTCACTGTGTATCTTGCCACGGCATGGATGGTAAGCTGCAGATCATTGACTATCACTCTGAGCCCTACACGAGGGTATAGGCCAGTCCTAGCACAACTGCTTATGCCTGGGACTTCCAAGAAGTCTTGGCTGGGTGTGTCTTGGATGTTAAATGACCTTGTTATTGTTCAGTGCTTTTGTGAAAGGCAGCCTGCTAAAGAGTGAAGGGGAGCCTCTTTAGGCCTGGTCTATGCTACAAAATAAGACTGTGACCTGGCCTAAACTAGAGTTAGGTTGACATAAAGCAGCTTACGTTGATCTAACTACATTATTGTCCACGCTACAGCCTTGCTCCCGCTGATGTACGTGCTCTACTACACAGACATCATAACTCTACCTTCACAAGTAGTGTAGGGCTCATGTCGGTGTCATTAAGATGACAGTGTCTACAGGGACACTATTACTTCCTTTGGCTGTTGGCTGTCATTCTTGTCAATTTCAGGGTTCTGTGCTGGAGTTGTGAAATTGACAAAGTCCACCTCACTCTTGGGCTGTCACTCTGGGACGGATGGGGGGACTGCCCAGGGAGGAGCTGTGCATAGAGCAGAGAGTCCAGGCTCTCAGCCTCCCACTCCGCCCCTCTTAAGAAGGTGGAAGCCCTCCTGGTGAGGATGTGTGACAATGATCGACAGAGGGTAGTGTGGACATGAGCTGGGCTGTAATCTGACTTAGCATAGGTTGGTTGATTTAAGTTTATAGTGTAGACATGCCCTGTGTCCCAACACAACAGCTAGGTTTTTGGGTGGCCAGGGAAGCCTTTTTTTAGAATAACAGGGAGGCAGGGGAAGGTGTATGTGTGTTGGCATGCACGAGGGATCCTCATGGAGTTGTCCTTCCAGTGGTTGGAGAGAATCATAAACGCTATTTAAAAAAATAAATATTTTTAAAAAAATGCCCTGTCTGGATTGCCGTGAGATTCTGCATTAATGTGTCTCCCTTGAGTCATTCTCATGGCTGGTTTCTTTCTGTGACAGATGAAACTGCAACCAGCATCCACCCGACGGTGCTGGCAATGCTGAGGAAGCTGAAGGATGGGTATTTTGGTGGGGCGAGGTAAGCAAGAGCTGCTGTTCCTATAGTGTGTACCCGCCGGCTGATTGTGCTCCAAGGACCATGTGAAGCAGGGTTTGCAAGGATGCTCCTGTGGCAAAATATTGCCAGCTAGCTCTGATCTGAGGAGATGCAGTCTCAGCTTAATGAATGCCCAGCAATGCCCCCTCATTGTGACGTGTTTTAGCAATCTATTCCATTGGTAGTAACCTTGTCCCTCAGTCCCCGCTCTCTGGGGTAATCCAAGGCCTTTAAAGCCCTAGGGGCAAAGTGCTTGGGTTTGGCATACCTTTCAGTTCAAAGAGGGGCCCTATTTTACCCTGTTCAGCTTGGGGCGGTGGGGGGGGGGAAGGAGTGCTACCTCTACCCATGGGCAGAAGGGGTCCCAGAGAAGGGGATTTGAAGTGCTTTGCAACAGGAGGTGTTTTTACTAAACCTTCAGTTACAAAAACTACACAGGGATGTAGACCAATGCATCAACTGGGAACCTGCAAATCACTGTGCAGTCTTGCCCCCAGTTCACAGTGCCATGGTCTAACCCTACAAACCCTTATTCCCATTCTTAGTGTCCAATACTTAGATATTGCAGTGGTGGGCGTTCTATAAATACCCGAGGTAGATATAAATGGGACTGCATAGGGGAGTAAGCACTATGCATGGGGGTGAATAGCTTCGGGGGTTGGGTTCATATACTTCACAAAAGAAAAATTCTCTAAACTTTCCCTTTCGTCCGAGTGACCTATGGGACTTGCCCTCTGTTCCCACCCCATATCTGATCCCATAGTCCAGTTTTGGCCATGCCTGGGTGCTTTGTCTCCCTCTAGTGGCTGGATCAAAGAGATTTACAAGTCTGCTACAGTTGTTGAGCTACCAGAGCTGGCTCTTAGCTCAGGCAGGAGAGGCCGGTATGTCTAGGTCCAGAGGTCCCAAGTTCGACCCCTACTGTCAACAACCCACCAAGAGTCATTTCATTACCTGGTTCATATTTGTTTGCAAGGTGATTTCAGGTAGACCCTCAGGCATTCCTCCCTCTTTCTGAAGTTCCAGTTCCTAGCTGAAGGGAGTGCTGTGGCCCAAGTGCTGCCTCAGCAGTGTGCCATGTAATAGAGGTTTAGAGAGCCTCTTCCTCTTTTCAGCTAACTCTGCATCTGTTTTTGTGTAGTGTTCTGACCTCCCAATAACCAAATTGTCCATCTATTTCTGTCCCATTCTGCTTTGGTGGCTGTGGATATCTTTCCCCATTGGTCTGTCTTCTGACTCTCCCTCTCCTGCCTCCGAATGTCTCAGCAGAAGTCAGTATGGCTCCCTATGCTTGTTTGTATCCCCCTCACTTAGCTGGGTCATGAAGAAACATGCAGCACTGGATGGGTATTTGTTTATTGCTTCTCCAGGCCTGCAGAGGGAGCTCTGAAGTAAAGGTTAAAGCCATTAAAGGTTTGGCCCTTAAGAAATCTGAGGTCAGTTCACACTTAATGATGGTCACAATATTGCACAATATCCCCAGTGAGGGCTGTAGCGGACTAGGGCTCACTGAGCAGTGTGACGTTTCAGCCAGTAGTGGGCAGTGCATGTGGACACGTGTTAGCCAGTACACTACAGTTCCATTGGCCCTAGATTAGGGAAGGAAAGAGGCTGACTTATGCTCTCTGATGCAAAACTAGCAGAACAAGCCCCTAGCACTTCTCATCTGATCTCTCCTCTCTGTCTCGCCCAGGACCCAAACGGGTAAGTTGTCTGAGTTCCTGACAACTTCGTGTTGCACGCACCTCAGCTTCATGGATCCTGGTCCGGAGGGTAAGCTCTATGCCGATGATTACGGGCTCAGCTTTGACAGCTACAGTGAGCTCGATCCTGAGGAGTGGCTGCATGGCTTTCAGTTAGCGAATGATGGTAAGGAGGAAGGGGTTGGCGACCTTGATGCGCTGGAATAGGCTGTGCTCAGGAGTGCCACGCTTATCGATTAAACCAGTTAACTCTTTTCAGAGTAGCAGCCGTGTTAGTCTGTATTTGCAAAAAAGAAAAGGAGGACTTGTGGCACCTTAGCGACTAAAATTTATTTGAGCATAAGCTTTCGTGAGCTACAGCTCACTGCATCCGATGAAGTGAGCTGTAGCTCACGAAAGCTTATGCTCAAATAAATTTTAGTCGCTAAGGTGCTACAAGTACTCCTTTTCTTTTTTCCAGTTAACTCTGAGGCTCTCAGCAGAGAGCCTCACTAACTTATTTAGTGTACTTGGATTTCCACCTTGGTTTTGTTCTCCCTTGACCGCCCCACCAATTAACCATGTCTCTCTAACATGACTGTGGTGTTAGGAGGATTGAGGACTGGGTGGATCGCTGACCTGGACATTGAGTCTTTGCTTTTGTGGGTGTGACAGACAAAAGTCAAGTACAAGGGGAGGAAGTGCTTATTTGGAAGCTAAGGAATTTGACTCTGCTGTAGGCCCAGTGTGGGGAAAATACAGAGGGTGACGTTGCACATTAGCATCTGAATTGGAAAGAACCTGGACAGGACCTGTTTAAAATCCTAGGATATCTTTAGGAAGAGATGATACATGTCTGCATTCAATTAGCTATATTAAATAGTCTGGAAGGAAGGCTTTAAGAACTGATGAAAGTGAACGTTTTCTAGCTCCATGTAGAGTCCAAGGTGCCAGTTTTATGGGAAAATGTGTTAGACTTTAGGTCTTAAGTGTTTTGCTGAGTCAGGGCTCTGGTCTCGTGGGCTGTACCTTCTGATATGGAGCCAGGTCAGAGCAATCTGTTGCCCTGTTACAGAAAACACCTCCCCGGCCCTAAAGGCAAAGAGTGTCCAGTTCTTCCTCCCAGGTTGGGCCAGTGTAGCTGGCTGAGGTGATTTGTTTCTTGTCCCATGATGTTGTCCTTGATTTCCTTTTTCCAAAGATCTCTCATAACCAAGTGTCTGTCCTAATCCCTGACCTTAACTCTCCTCTCTTCTCTCAATTCATCCACTAACCCATTTAGCCCATTAACTGCCTGTAACCAGCTTGCTATTGCATCTCCACCCTCACTCCCAGATAGCTGGTATCCCTGCTCTGGACTTGGCATGGGGTTTTTCTTGTAAATTCTCTTTTTGCATCTTTTTGGCGTGCATACTGCTAATCTAGATTTCCATTTGCTGTGATGTCTGCATCTTAGGGTGCCTGTGACTGCCTGAATGCAGCAGTTGTAGCTTCTGCTCTGGCCAAATGTGCTCTTTTAACTGGAACCTCTTGAGGCAGCAGAACAGTTGAGTGCTCCTGAAGCTTCCCAGATATCAAGGCTACAGTCCAGATGCCTTCTGCAGCATCTCATAGTCCCACATAAGATGATTAAAAATCCCCTGCACTGTATCTTTGAGTGGCGTCTCTGCTTATGGCAATTGCAAAGAGCCCCTGTCTGAAAGCCCTTCCAGATGCTTGCTAGCCAGGGTACTAGGGAAGTGCCCCATTCAGACCTGAATACCAGGCAGATGCTGAAAAATCTCTGCCTGTATGGACGCCCAGACCTCAACACTGGCTAGATAGTTTGTACAGGAAATCGAATGAAAGTGCGTGTGCTCTAGAGTAAGTGTTCACATGAAAGCTGTGTGGCCATGCTCATGCATAGTTAAAGCAAGGGTGTCCCAGCATGACCTTTGCATGCAACTGTCATGGCCTTCATCTTGATGGCATTGCATTTACATAGAATCCATCTATGTTATGTTGTACTATAAATGTTCTCCTGCAGGAGGCAGATTGTTGCAATTCATGCATGTGCACTATACTGGAAATCTGTATGGTGTTCTCCATGTTGCATGGCTGGCTAATAACAGACTTTGGTACTGCATGGGCTAGCAATCTGTCACTCGTCTTCTGCAAAGACCCAGACCCTGCCATCCAAGGATGTTCAATTGCTGCCACAGAGAGAGAGCAAGAGAGAGCATGGCTGCATGCATGTGACTGTGTAGGCAAGTGGTGTAAATCACACTTCAGGCTCGCTTCACTGTTGCTTGAGTGTGTCGAAAATATCTGAGGTGCACTCTTGAGAGAGCCCTGTCAACAATGTGCTTCCATTTGGGGCAGTGCACAAGTTGTCTTTGTGTTGTAGCCTCTGGGCCCTCTGTGCAACGCAATAAGGCTTTGATGTGGTACTGGTTTTGTTAACAGTGTGGTAATGCCGGGGTGGAGGAGGTGTTCAGCTATCCATCATAGAAGGCATAGGACTGGCCAGGAGTCCAAGTGCATATAATAAGCCCTTTTCACTCTACACCAAACTTGTTTGATGTCTTGGTTACTGCTAATCTTGGGCTGTGGGCAGGCAGCGAGGAGATCATGGGGCCAGCAGGTGCCAGGGCTAACTGGGTTTTGACCCCAGGCGAGAGATGGTAGAGTGCAGAGCTAGTAAGATAGAAAAGAGGTGGATGAAGGGAAGGGATTTCCATTCTCACCTGTGATGGCTTGGAGGCAAACTTTGTCTAATAGTTCTTGATTATCTATTAAAATAATTTATTCATAATAAAAAATAGCATTTTGAGTCCCATCAGGGCCCTGCTGTGCTGAGTCTCTCTCAACTAGGAAGAGACTGTCCCTACTCGGAAGAGCTCAGGCTGGTTGCAGAGAAGTAGTACCAAGGGGATGCCTCAGACCAATGGGAAATGTGAAGGCCGGGGGCCATGGGGCCAAACAGATTTGAGTTCATTTATTTTAATATAAAGAAAGGAGATATGAATGATGATGGTGACCCCTGGCAGGAGCCTAATGAATGCAGCTCTCTGCCCACCAAGAGCCAGGCTGGAGAAGTGTATGGAGTGAAACCAAGAAACCATGGTCATGACTGTACTTAAGCCCACTGTGATCTCAGTAACTCCAAATGTGCTGTTTCCTGAAGCAGCTAGGGTTGAATTGTGCTGGGTGCTTGAGATGCAGTGAATTGATTTAATGTGGTGTCGCCTTTTAAATGGATACTGCTCTTTCTTTTAGAAATAGTATAAAAATGCACCTCAAATACTTGGGCTAACCCAGTGAACAGCTCCACCTAATTTCCCAGATGATGGATAAACTAGGCTTCCTTTGGGTTCCCGCTAGGATCACATGCAGCCAGGGGAGGGGGCTGGTGAAGCCCAGACTGATTTTAGTTCAGGGATTTCAGTCTGGTATGTGTGTGCTGCAGCTGACTGCCCTGACCCGCATCAGAAAGGAGAACAGCAACAGGACCAAAGGGACAGATAGCACTGCTGGAGTTGAAGGCTGGGTTTCTGAGGACTGGATTGATGGCAGGCATTGCAAGGTGTGGAGAGGAGGGACTAGGAACCATGTCCGATACAGGAACTGCTCTCCAAGGCTGCTGCTGGTGCTGTACCTGTGTCTGCCTAGTGAATGTGCCAGGCATGCTGTTGCTGCATCGTGTAGGGAGACTGCGCCTTTTCCATGTTACCAATGCACTGGAGGCAACAGAAGTTCTCCCTACAGCAAGGAAAACCCAGGGGAGCCTAGGCATAAAGTGACTAAACCCCTCTCTTCTGCCTGCTCTTCCAGCTGACGTTTGTGACGAAGTGGCTCAGTATTTAGATCACCTTTTGGAGCACACAGCTCCCAAGGCCACCCAGAAGGGAGGGCTGCATCGCTTCCGAGCCGCAGTGCACACCACTTGTGATCTCATGTCCCTGGTGTCCCAGGCCAAAGAGCTGCAAGTACAGAGTGAGTAACAGGCGCTGTCCCCGGGGAGCAGCCATGTGGCTGGGGTTGTACATGGACGCTTCCTCTCTGCAGAACCAAGCTCTAGACCCCAGGTGACTCACTGGGAGGTGGGGGGCCTCTACGACTAATGGAGGTATTCCCACCCCTTGCTCTGGGGCAGGTCGGCACGACTGGCAGCCTCTGGAGTAGCAGGGGTGGCATTTCAGGCACAAGGTATGTTGGGGGCCATATGGTATGGCAGGCCATGGGAGAGCCAGCCCTTAAAATCAGTGCCACGGTGAATCTTTCATCCCTGGTGTCCCTGGAAGTGAAGATTCTAGCCCGGCCTGTATTACAGGACAGCAGTGAAGATGTGAAACTCTCCCTGGGGCTCCCTTCCCAGCCACCCAGAGCTTTCTCTGGCCAATGGCTGCAGGCTTCACAGCCGTGTTGATTATGGAGGGAAGAACGAGACCCACAGGGGCGGGGCGAAGTAGCCCAGGTGGTAGGGCTGGCCCTGACTCCTCTGCTGAGCAGCCACTAGGGCCTCTCCCACAAGGAGGGGCAGCTCAGATATGTGTGCTAGCGTTGTCCAGTGGACACCTGCCTTCCAGTCCTGACTCTGACGCTGACTTCCTCTGTGGCCTTGGTCAGAATACTTACCCTTCCTTGTTGTTTTTCCCCAAATTAGAGGAGGAAGCTACTGCTCCCCGTCTCACAGCAGATCTGGCTGTTGGCATTTCCATAACTCGTTACATATATTCACCAAGTATTAGTGTCTGACAGAAGCATGGGGGAGGTGGCAGAGGAGCTCTGGGACTCAGGATGAGCAAAGGGCACTGAGCAGCAGGGAAGAGATGATGTAATGGTGGGGGGAGAGGTGAATAAGAGTGAGCAGGCAGGATGGATTCAAAGTTAAAAATGGGACGGCTGCATTTTCCAGTCTTTCCCCCGTGTTCCATTGGCCCCCTCCATCGCCATGCTGTGCAGCCCAGTGTCTGTCATGCAGCCTCTCTGATGTAGCATAGTTTAATGTAGCTGGGAAGCTATTGGCTTTACCTGCCTTCCTGAGAAGCCCAGGGCATTGGGCCAACCTCTACCATATCTGTGTCTGCATAAGTCATAGAGCTACAGCTGTGAGCTAGTTAAAGATGTGTACACTGGAGGAGCCTGAACAGCCAGAGCAACGCTGTCCAGATGAGAGTGGAGCATGGTACCTGTGCTTTGAGTTCTCCTGTAGCAGTGACTTTCTCTGTCCGTTGGTCCGTTTAGCGTTACGGGGCTGGTTATGTACTGCTGAGACAGGAAGGATGTTTGCAGCCCAGAGCCTCCCATGGCAGGGTGAACAGTACCTGCATCAGACACTGGTGAACAAGTCACAAGGAGCAATCCTGCCTTGGCTGGAGCAAACCCAAATTTCATGTGGGGAGCCAAAGGTCTTTGCCACTTTCTGGCTTGTTCAGAAAGTTCTCGCCCTGAAATGGCAGTGCTCTTATGGCACATTCTGGAGTTCTCATGCTACAGAAGTGCAGGGGTGCTCCATGGATGACACCAGCATACAAACAGCATGGCGGAGCTGTGCAAGATGCTGGAATTGTGCATAGAAATGCCCTTAATGGGGCATGTTCCTCACACTGTGTCCTGGGGTTGATCCTTGCCCTCTTGTTTGTATTGAGAGCTGTCATCTTAGCCCCACTCCTGCCTCTGCACTGGCCTAACCTCCTTTGTGAGCCGCTAAAGCCTCCTTAGGCCCAGAGCTCTGCAGCATCCCCTGCCAGCTGCCCTGATGAGCATGTAGCATCTGAACCTTGGATTCTGTAGGGGTTTGCTACAATTGCAGCCAGCAGTGGTGCAGACCGTTGTACCCCAGTGCAGCTTAATCTAGCTTGAGGCAGGAGTACACTGAACTGGAGCAAACAGCAGCTTTGCCTGTCTGCATTGGTGGCTGGTCCCTAATCGCTGGAATTGGGGCTCTATCTATGTTCCTCCTGTGTAGATAGAGCCTTATTTAAATCTGGGTGAGGCCAGGAGCAGAGCCAGCCTCCCAGTGCCCTTTCCCTCCCAGTGCCCTTTCCCCGTCTCGAGTTCCTCCATGACTGGCACAGGGTAGGTCAGATGCAGGGGTTCTCCTGTCTGTCTCTGATATGGTCACCGATCGGGTTCAGAAGGTGTTTCTTGGGTTACTGCCTTAGAGGTGGTTGGGGCTTTTTCCGTTCTCTGAGTGGGTCTGTTGTGTTTCTCTCGCTCTTTCTCTCTCCCCCCTCCCTCCCCCACTTAATATTTCTGCTGCTAACAGAGGAAGCTGCGCCACTGGACACCTCATCCCCTTTACATCCCATCCTCCAGACTCTTCCTTTGCATCTGTCTGTCGTCCCACTATTTGAATGTCGCTGCCAGAGGTGTGCTGTATGGCTATGCCCAGGCTGGGGTGCGGAGAGCTTAGTAACATCCGTGCCACGATGCAGCAAGGCTCACGGCTGCCAGAGCTGTAGTTGCTATCATGGTTGTAGCACTGTTTGCCAGTCTAGACTGACCAAATCAGAAGCCCTGCCTATGCTACAGATGTTATCATGTTGCAAGCATCCCCATCTCTCCACCAACTGCCTCTTGTCTGTGTACGCTGAACCTGTTCACCTGTTGATACCCTGTGTGACTTTGCGTAGAACAGAGTTCACTCAAAGAGCTTGTCTGCACTAAGGAAATGTTGTACCCATTCTTCAGCATCCATGCAGCTGCACTGCCAATAGCACTGATGTACATGCTAATGCATGTGAGCCTCAGCTGATGCTAGTATTTACATTTCTGCAGATGCACCATTGCTAAAAAGTGGGTACAAAAACATCTAGTGTAGGTGCCAGCTCTATCTGCTCTAAGAAAGGAGAGGTTGGCGGCAGCCTTCTGAAGTCTGTCAGAACCCTTACAAACTGCTGCTTCCAGCACGCCTCTCATTTGCAAAGAGACTGGGATCAAATTATGTGCAACTCTGTTGCCAAGTTGTGTGCCAGCCTTGCAAAGTTCAGGGCTGTTGTGTGTTTTGATAGCATGGTTATAATATGGGTTGGGTCCAGCCTAGACAGAGGAGACAGGTTGTGTTCACAATGGGATTGAAATCTGTAGTGGAGATGGGTCCACTGACCACATACCTAGGTAGGCAGGTGGAGAATCTGAAGGGGTTCTCAGTCTGTGGGTCACAACCAGGTGCCACAGAGCTGGGCAAAATTTTTTGGCTGCATCATTTATTTGCTACAAGATACAGTTTTGGCTCAACCAAAACTATTCACAAATTGGGGTGGAATTTTATGAATACTTTCGAACAAAAGAAAATGAAGACTTACTTATTTTTGAAAACTTTGTTTAGAAATTTAGCTACGTTTTAAAAAAAAAAAACACCAAGGAAAATTCCTGAAAACAAAAAATTAAAAACAAGGACATTTTTTGTTGCAGGTGAAATGAAACATTTTGTTTGACCTGAAACATACATACCTGTATAGAGAGCTTTTTCAGATGTTTTAGGCATGGCAACCAAAACATCTATTGGTTGTACCCACGCCCCAGCTGTAGTTGTGGCCACTGGGCCCTTCCCACATGGCTAAATGGCAGGAGGGTCCTGGCATAGAACAGGTTGAGGACTCGTCCATGAGGACCATCTAGAGCAGTGGTTCTCAAACTGTGGGTCGGGACCCCAAAGTGGGTCGTGACCCCATTTTAACAGGGTCACCAGGGCTGGCTTAAACTTGCTGGGACCCAGGGTCGAAGCCCAAGCGCTTCAGCCTGGGGTGGTGGGGCTCTGGTTACAGGCCCCCTGCCTGGGGCTGAAGCCCTTGGGCTTCTGCTTTGTGCCCCCTCCCGGACCAGCGTGGTGGGGCTCGGGTGGGCTCAGGCTTCAGTCCCACCTCCTGGGTCATGTAGTAATTTTTGTTGTCAGAAGGGGGTCATGATGCAATGAAGTTTGAGAACCCTTGATCTAGAGCAATGATTCTCAAACTTTTGTACTGGTGACCCCTTTCACACAGCAAGCTTCTGAGTGTGATCCCCCCCTTATAAATTCAAAATGCTTTTTTATATATTTAACACTTATAAATGCTGGAAGCAAAGCAGAGTTTGGGGTGGAGGCTGACAACTTGCGACCCCCCGCATAATACCCTCACAACCCCCGAAGGGTCCTGACCCCCAGTTTGAGAACTCCTGATCTAGAACATGCTGCCAGGATGCTGCTGTAACAGTTTAACTATTCCAATCCTGTTGGTCTGTAACCATTGGGAGAGTTAAATGCAACAGTTACAAGTCATGACTCTTTGCTCTTGAGTTAACCCAAGTATTACAACTGACCAAAGACTAACTGCTGTGTGCGTGAGACATGGGGCATTGTCCATGCTCAGGGCTCACTGTTAGATACAACAGGTTAAAAATCTACAGAGAAACCTGATTGTCCTGAACAGCTTATTTGCACTTCCCTTCTCAAGGCTGGTGGCACTACAGTGAGCAGGTAAAGCTAATCTTCCTCTAGAGCGTTATTAGTGCTCTACAGAAATTAATCCATGAAGGTAAGGTGGGTAAGTATTAACTGTTTGGCTTTCCCATCTGTAAAATGAGGGTAAGTGACTTCCCCAAGGCTGCAGAGGGGTCAGTGTCAGAGTCAGGCTTTGAGAGTTCCGGATTCCAGTGCTGCACAGCTGTTAATAAAACCTACAGCGTAACACCTCTCTGTGTCATGGCCAGCATGCCCCAGCTGCCATTCTTCTCCTCCTGCCCTCTTCTGCTGATCTAGCCCCTTGTTAAAGCTGCCCTGGGAAGACCCTCTCTCATCAAGCTGCCAAAGAGCCACTTGTAGTAACTCATAGGAAAGGCTGCAGAGCGCTGCCCTCTCTGCTCTGTCCCTGCTAGGCCTCCAGTGTGTGTGAAATCTCTGGAGCATTAAGTAGGTCTCTCTTGCTGGATTAATCAAGCAATTAACTAGTTTATAAAATCCTGCAGTGTTTGAAGGCCCATGTAATTAACCTTGGCTGCAGCATATCCTCCCAAGAGTAAACCCTAGTCGGTTAGGGTTCTGATGCCTTGCAGCCTCTACACAAATTTCTGAGAGATTAGCGGCTATTAAATAGCCATCCATTCCCCTCCAGTCTATTCACCTGGGGTGGAGCCAGAGGACTGTGCGTCCCTTCTAAGCACAGTAGGCAGCAGCACTCCCTGGAGGCTGTGAGTTAACAAGGATTTAAAACTCTCCTGAGCAGGGCAGAGCCCCAGACGCTGTGCTGGGTAAATTGCAATGTGCTGTAGTTTAAAGCCTTCCAGAACAAATGTTGGTTTCTTGCAGATGTCAACATGTACATCCCGTCCAAGCTGTTCCAGGCCTCCCAGCCTTCAGTGCACTTGCTGGGTTCCACCCATACACCCGAACAGCACAGCCAGGTGACCCTGAGCTGGGAGCAGGGTGGGTGCTGGGGGTGCTGAATGCAGTCCAGCTTGAGAGTCAACTGCCTGGCTCCCAACAGTGTCCAGTGTGCCAGCTAGAAGGTACACAGACTGCTGCCCTGGAGTGGAGCAGCAGAATCCAAGTGGGGAAGTGGCCTGGATGTCACCTGGGAACAGCTAGAGACATGAATAGTTCTATTAGCCAGCTGCTCTCCACAGCCCTGTGACCCACTGGCTGCAGGAAACTCAAGAGGGGGGAAGGGGACATACTGTAGCAAACAGACGAGCGGGTAGAATCCCTGGCCTCGACAGAGCAGGGCCCACTGGGGAAGAAGGAAAGTGCTGCTGCTCTGGTATGTAACATGAGGGGCAGTGGAGGTAGATCTGCGAGGCATGGGTGTGGAACAGGAATCTGCCCACACTAGAGAGGAGGATAGGTTGGGTGGGGAGTTTATCAGCAGAGCATCCTGGCTCAGAAGCCAGCCCTGGGCTGGGTCCTTGCAAGCAGAGTGCTGTCCCAGCCCCTAGCAGTAGGGTGGGTCCTGCTTAATGGAGACAGCAAAGACGTTGGCTGGTGCCATGGCTTTAGCCAGCTTTAGCAGAAGGCATTAACCAGGGAAGAGCAGAGCCAAGGACCAAGTGGGGTGCTCTGGGATTCTAGGGGAAGGGTTGGGACACCAGCTAGAGCTCTAACATGGAACCCAAGTGACCTCTCCTCCTCCAGATTCCCTCGCTCCACACCATGGTGAACCTCCCTCGAGACAAGGCTGGAAACGTGCACTGCAAGGCTCTGGTGGATCAGCTGCGAGAGTGCCCCACCCTACAGGAGCAGGCTGACCTTCTCTACATGCTCCACTCCCTCAAGTAGGAGTGTGGCCGGCCCCCAGCCTGCATTACCCAAGAAGCCCTTTATATTGCTTTGCTCCTGGCTTTATTTTCCTGATAGTGGCATTATCACCCACAATGAGAAGCCTAGGTGTTGCCCCCTCAGGAGAGGCGAGATGGGTAGCTCCCTGTGTTTCAGCTTTTATAACTAGTCTGGGAAATGTTTGCCAGATGGGAGGCTGGCGGGAGTTTCTGAAAACATGCCCTTGGTATGGACTCACCTCTTAGCCACTTCGAAAATGATCACAGCAATGTAGGGCTGGCAGGGACCTTGAGAGGCCATCTAGTCCAGCCCCTTGCTGTGAGGCAGGACCACGTAAACCTAGACCAGAGGTGGGCAAATTATGGCCTGCGGGCTACATGTGGCCCGTGGGACCATCCTGCCCGGTCCTTGAGCTCCCAGCCGGGGAGGCTAGCCCCTGGCCCCTCCCCCGCAGCCTCAGCTCGCTGTGCTGCCAGCACTCTGGGCGGCAGGGCTGTGAGCTCCTGCTGTGCAGTGCAGCTGCGAGAGCCGCCACCGTACATTCCTATGTGGAGCAATTTAATATACTATGCAAGCCCACCATACAGTTTTGGGACCCCGATGTGGTCCTCTGGCCAAAAAGTTTGCCCACCCCTGACCTAGACCATCCCTGAGGGTGTTTGTCAAATCTGTTCTTAGAAACCTCCAATGATGGGGTTCCCACAATCTCCCTAGGTCACCTGGTACAGTGCTTGTGTTAGCACCTCTAATGAGATCTGGGTCTTGTTGTGCTGGGCACTGCACATATAATAAGAGATTTAGAATTTGCTGTCTCTAAAAGGATTAGTTAGGTACAGTTCTCAAGAGCTGGTGCGTCTAAACAGGTAGCTCCATTGCGTTCCATCAGTCTGGTGCATTGCTGAGCACACTATTTACTAGCCAGAAGAGCATCCCCCTCCGTTGGAGTGTTATCGTAGTGTTCATGCTGAACAGTCATGTGTTGCTATGTAATGGTGCTGCCATAGAGTTTGTGGGGGCTGGGTAAATAATCCTGCTCACATAGTCTTTGCTGTGACCTGTCATCTCCTTGAACACAGGGGGCTTGACTGGGACACAGAGATCGATGGCCAACCTGGTGCTACTGTCAAGGACCTCCTTACTGAGTTGTATGTCAACGTGGGAGCTACCCGACAATGGGCCCTGATCCGCTACATCTCCGGGATCTTGAAAAAGAAGGTGGAAGCTCTTGATGAGGTGAGGACTGGGCACAGGGGCCTTGCTCTGATCCCTGGCCTGGCCTGTGGGAAGAGGCAGCGAATGGGCAAATCAATGTCTGACTTCACAAATACCTCTGAGAAACGACTTACCGTAAGAGTCCGCCGCATCTAGAAAGGACCCTTTTGTCTGGAGAGGTGGCCACTGAAATGCCAGACTGTCATTCTTATTGTTTGCCCACTTCATGGCAAGTAGAAAGGTCCCTTAGATTTCTGAGATGCCATTGATTTACATGCTCACTTAGAAGTACGTGGCCTGAATGTCCATGGCTCTGACAGCTGGAATGGGGAGTGCTGGGCCCTGCTAAAAGCAGGTTTAGATTTGCAGACTGTACAGAAAATCCTGCTCTGGGGGCTGGGGAGAGGATAGGATCTCACACCAAGCTGAGCCCAGTACCATCCCTGCAGTGAAGATGGAACTCTAGAAAATAGTCCAAAAGCCACACTGTGTATCTGAGAGGTGTGCATGAAGCTCTCGGTGGGAGGGAGGAAAGGAGCATGCCTGTAAGGCCCCGGCAGCTCTTTGGCTGTTAAGCATCCATAACCAAGTGCATGATGGTATCTCTGTCTAGGCCTGCACTGACCTCCTGTCTCATCAGAAGCACTTGACAGTGGGGCTGCCTCCAGAGCCTCGGGAGAAGACGATCTCTGCGTGAGTTCAGCTCCTTTTGCCTCTGTACCCAGGGGGCTGCTACCATTGCATTAGTAAGCTTGATTTGGGGGTCAACTTTAGGGCGGAGTGGGGAGGGAGAACATAACAGATGGTGAGTACTCTACTCTACCAGGGTCTGCCCACCACTGAGGCTCCGCCTCTGCCTGCCCATTGGGAAGAGGCCACTGCTCTCCCAGGCTGGATCTGTATGAGCTCCCTTTCCCCTGAGCCTCGCTGGCTGTGCGCATCGTGCTGGACATAGTGACCTCAAAGCAGGTGGGGCAGTATGTGGGGGCTGTCTAAAGTCAGGTGAAGGGGCATTAGCCCTGCGTTGAGGAGCTGTAGATCATGCCTTCCCTATGTCTGCATGTACTGGGATCTCCTCTTTATTCCCATTGTCTCCTCAGCCCCGTCCCATATGAGGAGCTCACCCGCCTGATTGACGAAGCCAGTGAGAAGAACATGAGCGTCTCGATCCTGACTCAGGTGACAGGGCTGAGTCCAGCTGGTTCCAGGGCACCCTATCAGTGCCCTTGCAGGCCAGAGGATGCGCCTGTCCCACTGGGCGGCTGCCTTGTGACCTGTGTCTCCTTGCTTTTCCCTTTCAGGAAATCATGGTCTACCTGGCCATGTACATACGTACCCAGCCCACCCTCTTCGCTGAGATGTTCCGCCTGCGCATTGGGCTTATCATCCAGGTGATGGCAACGGAGCTGGCACATTCCCTGCACTGCTCAGGTACCCAGCCTGAGTCCGCTGTCCAAAGACAGATGAGACAGAGAAAGGGTGGGAGCATCCCTCTAACTCCCAGCCTGTGAGTGGCTGACCGGGAGCCCCCAGTATACAGAATGCCCAGGCTTTGTTGCATGTTGCCTCACAACTGCCAGATTAGCAGAGTGGCTGCCTTTTTTCTGACACAGACAACGTGGGTGAGGTGTCCAGCCTAGTGTCTCACCCCAGCCAAGCCTTCCCCAGGCAGGAAAGGGCTGTGATAACAAACTCAAGCTTTCACTGCAAGGCCTCTGGAGTATCTAGGGGAATCTCCATGGGCCCATGTATGTGGGAACCTTGTATCTGAGTAATGTGATTATACCAGTGGTTCTCAACTGGAGTCCACAGCCCAATTAGTACACAGCTGCAGCCCAGCTCAGGTGTGTGCTAAAGGCCACGGGCTCTGGTTGAGAATCACTGGTATAATCACATTACTGGGTTATATAGTCAACTTTCTGTATAGTTGGGGCCAATAAAATAAAACTGCTGGGGAAAATGTGAAAGGGAGATGCGTAGCTAGTAGATTTCAGAGTAGCAGCCGTGTTAGTCTGTATTCGCAAAAAGAAAAGGAGTACTTGTGGCACCTTAGAGACTAACAAATTTATTAGAGCATAAGCTTTCGTGAGCTACAGCTCACTTCATCGGATGCTAGTAGAGTCACTAAGTGCTTGATGGTACTAAAAATATAGCAAGTCCCTGCTCACCAGCTCGGCCATTTTGTTACCTTTTTTTTTTTTTTTCCTTTTCTGTTTTAAAAACTTGGCTACCTGCTCAAACAGGTCTAAATCCTCACTGTGCATTCAGCTAGCGTGTTGGGATCCTGAGAGAGATTGGGGTGTGAGGACAGCTTTGTTTGATTTTTGGGGTGGTGTGAAACTGTTCCTCACTTTGAAGGGACTCAGTCAGCCTAAGTTACGCTTGGATTAGGAAACTATTGGCCCTGCAAGTTTACAAGGAAATGCCGAAGACCAGAATGGAGGGACAACACAGAGCAGTGGCTCTCAACCTTTCCAGACTACTGTACCCCCTTCAGGAGTCTGATTTGTCTTGTGTATCCCCAAGTTTCACCGCACTTAAAATCTACTTGCTTACAAAATCAGACAGAAAAATACGAAAGTGTCACAGTACATTGTTACTGAAAAATTTGACTTTCTCATTTTTTACCATGTAATTATAAAATCAGTCGATTGGAATATAAATATTGTACTTACATTTCAGCGTATAGCATATAGAGCAGTATAAACAAGTCATTATCTGTATGAAATTTTAGTTAGTACTGACTTCGCTAGTGCTTTTTATGTAGCCTGTTGTAAAACTAGGAAAATCTCTAGATGAGTTGAGGTACCCCCTGGAAGAACTCTATGTACCCCCGGAGGTACACGTACCCCTGGCCCAGAGCGTAGGCCAGGGTGCGGGACTTCAGAGAACCGGGTTCAATTCCTGCTGTGCCACAGACTGTGTGTGACCCTGGGCAAGTCACTTGGGCTAGATCTACACTTAAATTTTAGGTTGACAAAGCTACATCATTCAGAGGTGTGAAAAAATCCAACCCCCTGAGTGCCATACCGATTCCAACCTAACCTCCAGCAAAGATATAGCGAGGTCGACAGAAGAATGCTTCCATCCACCTAGTGACTCGGGGAGGAGGTGGTCCTACAGGCATGGAAAAGCCATTCCCTTACTGTAGATTACGCCTATGCTATGGGTTTATGCCGACATAGCTACAGTGCTGTAGCTGTGCTGCTATAGTCCCTGTAATGTAGATATGCCCTTAGTCTTTCTGTGCCTCAGTTCCCCATCTGTAGAATGGGGAAAATAGTCTACTTCACAGGTTTGTTGTGGGGAAAATACAATAAAAATTATGAGGTGCTCAGAGGTAATGGAGGCCATATAAGTACCTTGGATAGACTGATCCCAAAAGAACAGGTTTCTCTAAGCATGTGCACATTTCACAGCATAGTCTGTTTCCCGGATGGTTTTGTGGACTTTTTGCACAGTGATTGGGGGAGAGGGAGAGGGGAGGAGAGGGGAGTGATTTGATTTGGACAGGGGCTGTGAGGCAAGTATAGCATCTGCACCATTCTTCCCTCCTATATCTGTAATCAACTGGTTATCAGGCTGACAGTATCGCTTAGCCATATCTGTTCTCTTCTGGGGAGGCAGAGCAGGATGAGAACTCGAGTGCTTCATTAATAAATCCTGGTGTGCAACTAATGTATGGAAACACCTAGATTCACTTGTGCCCCTTGAGCCAGGAACCTCTTACTAGAATTTCCTCTAAGAATCCTCCCTTCTCCACTAATGATGTAGATTGGGAGGGGAAGGAGGTGACCTTGTTGTTAATGTCTCTTACAATTAATCTCTGATCTCTAGCTGAAGAAGCTACCGAGAGCTTGATGAACCTCAGTCCTTCAGATATGAAGAATCTTCTACACCACATTCTCTCTGGCAAGGAGTTTGGAGTGGAGAAGAGCGGTGAGTCTGTCTGATTAAGCTGAAATCTTGAAGTGGCTGCCTCTAAAATGATGCTGAATGATCTTGGAGATGAAACTGCACCATAACCACACTCTGGTCTGGCCTTAGTCTCATTTCCAGCAACTCGGAGATGTCCATTCCTCTGATGTCCCAGGCACGTGCATCTTACTATAACTTATTCAGGGCTGCGATGTCCTTCACACACCAGTGCCATGGCTGTTGGCATCCTGAGAGATCCTGGTCGTTCATCCTCATTGTCTATTGCAGTTCGGGCTGCCTGAACACATACAGGCGTATGTCTGAGCCCAGTCCAGAATTCAGTATTAAAATAACTCCACCCCTCATTTGGTGCTGAAACAGACAGGTCCTGCCAGTGCGTGGAGCGGGCGTCAGTCAGGGATGATAGGACAGCTACTGGTGATAGAGGAAACTTCTCCTTCCATGGCAATAGTTCCTGTAGTTCTGGGCTTCTGAAAAGGTTAAAGCAGGGGCACCCCAGGTCCTGCTTGCTGGAGGTGCTATAAGGAGTGCCTTGGGAGCACGAGGTGCCCTGACTGTCGCTGAGTCTGTGTCCTTGGAGCCCTGGCAGTGAATTCTGACCATGCCTGTCCCCTCCTCCCTTGCAGTGCGTTCTGTTGATTCAGCCCTAACCCCTGCTATTTCCATCCGTGAGGTTGGCGCCGTCGGAGCGACTAAAACGGAGCGAGCTGGGATAGTGAAGTTGAAGAGTGAGATCAAACAGGTGTGTGTTGGGGGGTGTGTGGAAAGAGGCTGGGATGTTGAGGGGGTTGGGATTGAGCTATGTGTGAGCCGGCTGGAGTACTGGGTGTGGCTGTGGAGGACACTGATTGTGGGTAGCTGTGGGATGGGCTTTGGGCAGGGGCTGACTGATTTTATTGGTATATTGATTTTGCTTGCGTTTCAGAAGGCAATAGGTGGAGAAGCTGTATAGTAGCAAAGCATGTGTGCACCCCTCCGCTGGATGGGATGAGAACTACCCAGCTGTCATGGGCCCTGTCCTGCTAACACAGGGTTGGGCAAACTTTTTGGCCCGAGGGCCACATCGGGGTGCGAAACTGCATGGAGGGCTGGGTAGGGAAGGCTGTGCCTCCCCAAACAGCCTGGCCCCTGCCCCCTGCCTGCCCCCCCTCAAAACTTCCAACCCATCCAACCCCCCCCTTGTCCCCTGACTGCCCCCTCCTGGGACCCCTGCCCCTAACCACCCCCCCAGAACCTCTGCCCTATCCAACTGCCCCCTTGTTCCCTGTCCCCTGACTGCCCCTCAGGACCCCCTGCCCCTTATCCAACCCCCTGACCCCGGCCCCTTTACCATGCCACTCAGAGCAGTATGTCTGGTCACTTCGCTGCCCGGCCAGAGCCTGCCACGCTACCCTGCATGAGCAGGCAGCCCTGCTGCCCAGAGTCCAGCCCACACAGCGGCTTGGCTGCAGGGGAGGGGCAACAGCGGGGGAGGGGCCAGGGGCTATCCTCCTCGGTCAGGAGCTCAAGGGCCAGGCAGGATGGATCCATGGGCCAGATGTGGCCCACGCCCCTTAGTTTGTTCATCTCTGTGCTAACAGCTACTGAGAGTTTCTCCTCTTAGCTCAACTGGCAGGAGTGGGGACTACCCTTCTGTAGTGAGAGGATCAGGGCTTTATCACCACCATTGGCAGGAAATTCCCAGTAGCTAGCATGTAGCATCGTGCGGACACTTGTTCCCGGTGTGCTCTGGTAGCTCTCCAGAAAAGCGTCTGGGTTTCTCCTTGTCCACCTGACTCTGCAGGCCCACTCCTGTACCTTCCCCTGCATGCTTGCTAGTGGGCTGCTGAGTCAAGCTTAGGATTCCTTTGAGATGGCAGTAATAGAGTCACTGAGCAGACATTTCCAGGGCTACTCTTTAATCCTGCGTCTCCCTGGGCCCTTGGCTCCAGCATTGCATCCAAGGTATAAAGAAAACTAGGAATCCTACATCCTGGGGTATATTTCACTGTGAAACCTGTGGTGTATCTGTCTTTTGTGTAACTCTGCACTCAGCAGCCTGGCAGCTTGCTGTGCTCCTGTGCGAGCAGAATGCCACGAAGGGTGGGGACAGCACATAACATGTGCTCTGCTGGTGACTCTGTTGTAGGGCTTGTTTGTGTGGAAAGCCAGGTTAGCTCGAGGTGTGAATCTGGACCAATGTTAAGTGCACTGGTGTGTGCATTCACACACCTGTGGATTTCAGTTTAGCTTAAGCTGGCTGGGAACAGAATTAAGTTAAACTGAAATAAGCTTGTCAATGCAAACCCCTGGATGGCCTTTCCCATGCAGATAGATCCTTGGATTAAGAGGAGAAACCAAACGAGCAAACATGCAGGTGGTTCTGAGGCAAGAGTCTGCTCTTTGAGTGTAAGTGGAAAAGCCATGAGGACTGGCGGTAAAGCTAGGCTCGTAAGAGGAAGGGTGGTTCAGTGGTTAGGGCACTGAGCCACGGGACACCCAGATTCCATTCCCTGCTCTGCCAGAGCAAATCACACAGTTCCCACGTATACAATGGGGATATGGCCCTGCCCTGTGATTAGCGATGGAGCCGTTCTGAGGAGGGCCGTAGAAGTACCTTAGACAGAGACGCAGGCCTTGGCGTGAAGGAGGTGAAAGGGAACAGAAGGTGTAAGTTATATAGCTAACTGCACTATGGTCACCAGCCAGACTCTTCCTTGGGCTGTGGAATGCAGCATATCTGTATTGCTGCCCCAGTCACATTGTCTGTATCGTGATCTCCTTTTTATCTTTCAGCAACTGGATAAACGTAGGCAGTCTCTGAGGGACAGTAAGGTGAAACCACCAATGTTCTCTTCAAGCCTTAGCTTACTCGGCAACCTTGCACACCCAGAAAGCTTCTGAGCATGCATGAGCTAATGGGCTTGTTTCAAGCCATAGCAAGTGAGCTGGCTTCCCCTCTGACAGCTTAGGGTTTGGGGCTCTGCTCTCCAGCTGGAGGAACTGTAAGCTACAGTTGGGTCGCTTGAAGGACCAACCAGCAAACTACAGTCCAGTTCTGTGAGCAAGAGGCTCTTGGGTGGGGTTGTGACCGTGTCTTGTGTTCCCTGAGCTCTAGTCCTCGGCTGGTGGTGACTTGTGGCCTGGGAAGCTGTGAAGAGCAGATGGGATCCAGTGTTGGGTCTCTCTGCCCCAGTCTAATAGCATTGCCATTCTGGGACACAGTCTGGGAACTCCTGTGGTTCTCTGGCCAGCGGTCAGTGTGCTCAGGTCCTGGTGGGGCTGGGAGAGGAATAGGAACAATGGACATGCCATAGTACGCAGTGCTGGAGAATCAACGGTGAGGAGCACTCAGTAGGCTTCTGTCCAGCTTTTCTTCTCAAAGCTCTTCCCAGGACCCCTCCAGGAGATAATCTTTGCTAGAGAAGACCACTAGTCTTAACCAGCTGTTTTAGCAACGCAGGCCTGGTCCACAGGTGGAGAAGGGATGGGGAGACACAGAACAGAATCCAAATGATGGTGCTTTGTTCCATGCTGTGGGACAGACTGGGCCTGTCTGCATAACCACGGATGTTTAACTTGCTAGAACACACTGGGTCAGGAGCCTGCAGTGAAGCTAAGTAGGCAGCATGTCCTGTAGCTAACTGCGCTGTGCCCAACAGCCAGATTGTACCTTGTGCTGTAGAATGCAGTACAGCCCCTAATCACACTGCAGGACTCCTGTCAAATAATCCCACCAGGCAAATTGACTTCTGCTCTCCCTTCCCAGCTGCCTGATAGAGCAGTAGGGAACATGGCTCCCTCTGAATCCCCTGCTGCCTCCTGCCCACTCCCGGGCTGTCACTCTGGGATGGGCTAGCTACTGCTGCAGTGTTGATGTGGTGAGCTCACTGGCTCTTTCCAGGCCCTACCTTAAATGGCCTCTAGCTGGGTACTGTAAGCCTCTGTGCCTGAGTAGATCTAAACCTCCAGGACCACCCGCTCCGCACTAGATTCTAACCAGGCTGAGGGGCTGACAGTGTAGCTACTGTGTCCTAAAGCCACAGTCTGGCACGGTAATTCTGAAAGGGGAGCCCAGCTCCTTGGATTTCACACTGTGCAGTGTGTCACCTTGTAAATGCTAAACTGTTTAACCAGCCTCTCCAGGCATCCACCTGGCTCTTTAATCTCCTGCCCTGGAATGTTCCTGCCTCTCTTCCGGCTTTGGTTTAATGTGAAACTCTGTGGTGCATCTTCCTAAACTGGCTCTAAAGTCTCTGGCTAGCCACAATCACCTGGGATAGACACTGAATGAATGACACCAAGCTTTGTGCATGCTTCTGCTAATGCTTCTGCTGCCTGCTCCATCCTATCAGGCTTTGACTGTCTCTCTTCTCCTCTCTAGTCTTGTGGCTTCCACTCTCTGGAGATGGATTCAGGATCTCCTCTGGTAATGTGCATCTTACGTTTACACATGCAATGTGTCTGTTCCAGAGCATTTTGCTAGCAAGAGGCAGGAATCTCTTCACCCTGGGGTGGAATGCAGCCACCTCTGGAGTGGAATACAGTAGCCCATTAGCAGTGGCTAGGAAAGCTATACAACCATTTAGGACAGGAAGCTAGCTACAGCAGCATTAAGCACAAGTTAGGCACACAGCCACTTGAGAAGACTTTTTCAAGGCAGGCTTTGACACTTGGGGCTAATGTAGCTCTCCTGAGGAAGCAGGCCAGGAGGAAATGGTGCCGTCTGGTCAGTCTCCCCAGCCCAAGCTTGATGGTGGAACAGAAGTCAAGGTGGGATTCTCCATTTCCACAAGGCCAGCTGTGGAAATGGAGAATCCCATCTCCAGATGCAACTCAGGGGCTCTAGAAAGGTGGAATGTAATCCACTCTGGATTGTCCCCAGGGCCCTGGGCTAATGCCCTGACTTGGGCAGAGATTGCCAGGGGATCTGTGGCTTTGTCTCATCAGACAGCATTCTGTGTGTCCTAGCCCATATTAGGACATTGGTTAATGCTGGTTGGGAGAGGAAGTGTCCTCTACTGAATTGTGTTCCTTGGTCTTCCCTTCAGGTACTAGCCCTGCCTGATCCTTCTTGTGTAACTTGAGAGCTGTTGAGATTACAGCCCAGGGGGAACATGGCCAAGTGCTTCTCTGCAGTTAGAGCTCCGCAAGCTAGGGAGGTGCTCTCTCTAGTGCTTCATCCTGGTCCTGTTGCCTTCACTGTAACTGTTTTGTCCTCAGAGTTCTGGAAACTCCTACTTGCCTGCTGGAGGATCCTTTGCTAGCATGCTGGAAGAGCAGGTCTCCAGAGATGGCCGCCATGGCCAGTGGCAGCGGAGAAGGCGGCTGGACGGAGCTCTCAACAGGGTCCCGGTGGGGTTCTACCAGAAGGTCTGGAAAATCCTGCAGAAGGTGAGATGGTCTCATGCTGCCATTCAGCTGTCCCTTCCACGCCTGTGTGTGTAAGTGCGTGAGCGCACATGCATGCACCTGGCTCCCCTTGGCCAGTGTTTTCACATCATGGGGACGATCCACCAGCAGCACACACACCTCATCATTCTGTGTTCTAGCCAGCTGAGCAACTACCCTACCTCTGCCTTGGAGGGCCTATTCCAATAGCTGCTAGCCATGCTGGTTTCCAGAGTTTGCTTGGGAGCTCTGTGACAAAAGCCAGGTTTGGACCCCATAAAGCAAGGTGCTTTTTATTACTGCTGGGAGCCCCACCCTGTTGGCTGGCTTTGCAGCTAAATTCTGTTCCCAGGGCTGCATAGGTGTAAAAGGCCCATTTCATCTCTGTGCTGACAGAGGGAAGCAGTTTGTGACTCTCTCTTGTTCAGGGGCTGCAGGGGCACATGTGGCCCCCTGCATTAGCCAGGACAGCCCAGATTTGCGCCTCTGCTGATTTTAAAGTGCAGCTAGAAGCCCAGATGGGTTTACTGCCTGGTGCAGGCGGTGCTGGGGAGGAATTCCTGCACAGACTTAGCTGCCAGTCTGGAGAGGTAGGTAATGGTACCAAACTGACAACTAGAGGTGCAGTCATACAGCAAGGCACAGATGTGAGACATATGGCACCAAACTTGGGGCTTGTCTACATAGTAAATGGAAGCAAAGGGACTGTTGCAATCCACCCCTTTGTCATTCTGCTGGATGTCTGGGTCTGGACACTCACTTTCAGTAAAAGGGCTTTATCCTTCAGTAAAAAGCCTGTTTCTTGGGAGAACTAATCCAGTTTAACTAAGATGATATGAAGGCATTTGTACACAGTGTGTGCCCATGTCCAGACTTCAACTGAAATAGCTAGGGGGTGAGTTACTACTGCAATTATTGTTTCAGGTCCCCTTACCATGTAGAAAAGGCCTGAACTTTACCATGTGTCTGCCACATCTGTGTGCTAACTGCATTTCTCAAGGCTGCACGCTCTGCGTGGTGAATGAAAAATGCAATTATTGGCTTGCTGGATTTTAAATATGCCATTCAGGGGGGTTGGAGGGAGGGGGAATCCAGGATAGTGAACAGCGGCCTGTCTGGGCTGCAACCTCTAACCCTTGGTCTTATTCTGCAGTGCCATGGCCTCTCTGTGGAGGGCTTTGTCCTTCCAGCCTCAACAACCAAAGAGGTAAGAGCTTTGGGGGCGGGGGTATCAATTGACCTTATGAGGGTAGATCCATGGGGAAGTGTGTGTGAGAAATAGTGTCAAAGTGTTAAGATTGCAAATTCAGGCAGTCAGGTGTTCCAAGGTTAGGATGTGCCAGAATTAAGGCTGCCCATACCAAAAGACTTAGAATGATTATTTTACTTCTGACAAAACTGTCCTTTTCCCCAGCCTTATTCTCAAAGAGCCAGACTGTCTTTGTTCTAACTCCATTGTCCTCCTCTTCCTCCCAACCCCCAAAATAAATCTGGCTCAGACAGAGAACATGCGTGGAAAGGTCAGCTTGGAGAATGATGTTTGTCAGAGTTTGCAAAGCAGTTGAGAATGGTTAGAATGAGAAGCATCAGGTAGCTGTAACATAGGTGTTGCTACCACTCTGCTTCTCTCTCACTTATCTCCCCACCCTGCAACTATTTGCATAATAAAGCTCTTATTCTCCCTCCCTGCCCATCTCCTTTTATCTCCAGGGAGGTCTAAACAGGGCCTGACTCTCCCAGCACATCAGCTCTTCTCCCTTTCCCCTGCCATCCCATCATCGGGGCTCTAAACGATCCCCTGCCCACTTCTCTGACTGTTCCCCCTCCTGGTTGGTGAGAGTGTCTCGCTGCTTCTTCCCCCTCTTGACTGTGGAGCAGCAGGATCTCGATGGCTGTTTTCCCCATGTGGGTGAAAGAAGGCCCAGCAACTCTCAACAGTGCTGAGCCTCTGGGCTGGTCAAGCACCTGCTCTCAGGTACAGAGCAGAATGTTGAGTGGCTTTGCCATGTCGTGAGCCAGACCAGTCTGCAATGATGGCTGCTTCTCCCACATTGTGGCTGGCTGCTCTGTTACTTCTGTGCCAAAAAATTTAAAATTCTGCACACAATATTTTAAAATTCTGCACAATTCTGCATATTTTATTTGTCAATATAACACAATATAATCACACCAGTTTCAATTATTTTTGGTCATTTATTTCAAAATACCTGTCAGCAAGTAGGTCTGTAACAATACAGACAACAAAAAAGATTCAGGATGTGTTTTTTGACATAGATTCCTTACTAGGCATATTAATACAGAATTCTGAGTAGTAATTCATTTAAACTACAACACACAACCATATTTCCCACACCCCTCAGAAGCAGGGGACAGGCTTGTGGGATTCAGGGGTAATGGAGGAGCTGAGTGAGAGGGAAGTAAATTGCTGGGAAAAAGCCTGGAGGGTTGTTGGGTATGGGTGGGAAAAGTATGGAACAAGTTTTTTGCGGGGGTGGGGAGGGATTGTTAGGGAGCTTCCTCATGCAGACCCTGGCTGACCCCTAGCCTCTCCCATTCGGTCAGGCACATCTGCCCCTGTCCCCATGTGTTCCTGCACCCTTATGTAT
The DNA here is from genome assembly GCF_009764565.3 of Dermochelys coriacea. Lineage (NCBI taxonomy): Eukaryota > Metazoa > Chordata > Testudines > Dermochelyidae > Dermochelys > Dermochelys coriacea. The sequence continues at coordinate 60,207,440 of NC_050076.1, forward strand.
CTTTGTACCCCCTGTCCACATGTCTCTCCACCCCCACTCAGACACCCACTCCAATCCATCCTCATGTGGCCCTGCACCCCATCCCCATGTATCTCTGTGCCCCCTCCTAGCTACTCCTCTGACCCTATGTAGCTCTGCACCCCAGCTCCCATCACCATGTGGGCCTGCACCCCCCTCCCTCCTCTGGCTCTGTGCTTCCACTCCCATTCAGCCCCTGCCTCAGTCTGTCCACCATCACTAGCCCTTAAGAGCCCCTACCTGCCCCCGCCCCCAGCACCCGATGCTGTCTGTCTCCCCATAGATCCTGTCTCCTGGCCTGACAGGCACGAAGAAGACACTGAAGGCTCTCTTTCCCTTGCCGGCTGGGAGCTGCTGCTTTGTTCTATTGCCACAGTGTCCTCTGGTGGGCAAAATGCAGAACTGCAGCAACATTTCAGCAGAAGCTTTTTTCTAAGCAAAAAATTAAAAATATGCATGGCTCATTAATTATGCATGCACGCAGTAACATAGTATTCCCCCAAGAGTACTCGGTGAAGCACGATCTTCAGAGCTCCTGAACTCAAGGGCCCCACCAGCCTCAGTCAACCAGTTGTTCTGTCAGTACATTGCCCCTGCACCGGCACGTCCCTTATGGAGGGAGGTGCTCGGAATGCAGGCTCCTAGGTTCAATCCCACTGACTTGCTGGGGAACCCTGGGCAAGGCATTCTCTGTCTGTGCTTCTGTTCATCCATCTACACAATGGGGCTAAGGATACTGATCAATTTGCTGCCTGCTATGAAATGCTACAAAGCGCTAGATTGTGGGTGTTGGGCTGGGTGTGTGCTGTGAGTATTGTGGGGTTCACTGGAACATGGGAGACACCTGCATGTGTATTAATAGGCTTTTGTTTCTCACAGATGACTCCTGGGGAGATCAAGTTTTCAGTCCATGTGGAGTCAGTCTTAAACCGTGTCCCGCAGCCAGAATACAGGCAGCTCCTGGTAGAAGCCATCCTTGTCCTGACCATGCTGGCAGATGTGGAAATACACAGCATTGGGGGCATCATTGCAGTGGAAAAGATTGTGCACATAGCAAATGACTTATTCTGTGAAGAACAGGTACGGAACCTGCCCTCTGCCAGAGGGAATGAGTGAGATGAACCTGGCCTTGGACTGTATGGAGCTGTGGTGGCAAGCGTGCATGTCGTACATTCCTTAGCACATGGGTCATGGCACAGAGAACTTGCAGCAGCAGTGCAGTCAAAGGCTTCTGCTGAGGGTCCATTTGAGACTCAAGCCCTGATGGTTGAGTGATTTTACATGTCACCTCCAAGGAGTGACCAGATTCCCCGAAATCCAGGACATATTTCTAGCAATGGTGATGAGGGTGGAGAGGAGGAGGAGGTGGTGGTGGTGGCGGCGGCAGGGTTTGGGCAGTAGAAATGGGGGTGCTGGTGGTGCTTGCTGCTGGAGTGTAGGCAGGATTGGCTGGGGGTGTGGGGTGGAAGTGATGTGGCACTTGGGGGTGAACAGGTGGCTGATAACTCCCTTCTCTCCTTTTCCCCACTCCTCACCCACACAGAAAGCACTGGGCGCTGATGACAACATGCTGGAGAAGGATCCTGCGACAGGCATCTGTACCTTGCTATATGACAGTGCCCCTAGTGGCAGGTTTGGCACCATGACCTACCTCTCCAGAGCAGTGGCAACGTATGTGGAGGAGTTCCTCCCCAGCAGTGGCTGCACCATGCAATAGACCCATCTGGGCTTGCAGCTGGAGTTTACAAACTGCCTTGGGTTACCTTTTAGGAATCAGTGGCAGGCGTTAAGCTGGCTTGCTGGTAGACTGTCTCCATGCCACGACAACTTGTTGAATTCAGGGGTGGAACCTACCATCTCCTAGCGTCACCCTGGGGAAAAAAACACCCTGCTTGCAATAGCTGTTCTCAGCAGGGGGCGTGTCTCTCTGCTGACGCCAAGTGATGTTTCAGGAGAGCATGTTTGTGTGATTAAACCATGGCTGTGTTTTGCATACAGCCATCCCAGCTCTTCCCTGGCACTGAATCCAGGACCGGGCTCACATGGGAGAGGCCTCTGCTGAGGGTCCCGGGATCTGATCCCTGCTTGGGTATGGGGTATCTGTATGTGTGTTACAAGTCAGCGCTTGGGGTGGGTTTCACTCCATGAGGTGAATGGGGGAGGGCTCTGCAGATGCACGCTGTAGCACTCAGGCTGGTCTCACCTCACTGGTTTCCCTCCATTGTGTTTTGGGTTTTGAACAGGTTCTTGCTGCTCTAGCCCCAATGTGTGTGGAATTTTGAAGGAGGGTTTTACAAACTGAATGGTAGCTTACTCTGTTGTCATAGGGGCATGGGCCCCAAGCAGACCATGCTGGCATTAACTTGCTGAGCAACCCAAACCTAGTCCCTGTGCTCTGCCCCTGTTAGTCCCACAGGCTTCTTCCCACAGTGCAGTCTGGACCTCTCTGCTCTTCTGCCCTCCAGAGCTGTGAAGCTTTCATAAACCAGGCAGAGTCACTTTAGAAGGCAGGTGTATTGAGACCCTGAACCACTCCCCCATCAGCTGGGATCCGTGAAAGAGAGTGCTGATTCTAGGCACTTTTGGCTGGCTCTCCAGCCCCATCCTACACCATGTTCAGCCAGGCTTTGACGTGCTGTGTTCCTGCCAATCGGGCCTATTGTCGACTCACCCTCCTGGAGTACCCCTTGTGGCCTGGGGTGGCATTTTGGTGACTCCGTCTCTCTCCTCTCATCAGGACTTCAGTGGGAACATGGCCCTCTGCCCAGGCTGCTCTGTTGCTCCTCCTCATGTGGGGTATCGGTGTCACCAATAAATCCTATCTGACAGAATACAGGCAATGAACAAGTCTTCCACCCCCAGCCTCCTCTCCAGTCTCACTTGTTTGCCAGAGCAATGACTCTGGGCTTCCCCCCAGAACCCCTCAGCAAAACCCAAACACCAACTGACATACAAACCTAGCAACTTCTGCCCAGCCCCAGCTTGAGCTTGTAGCCAGGTTAGGTTTTCCCTGGTGCTCCGTTCTTCTACCCAACAGCAACCCCCCCAAGGGCTGCCTCCCTGGAGTCCTGCCCCCTTTCCAAGGCCCACCACAAGCATGAACTCCACTCCTGGCCCTTTCCCCCCCATACTCCTGCCCGGCTCCTGCAGAGAGGGCCTCCAGACAACCTCTCCTGGCTCTCCCTCCCTCTGTGGCACTGACCTCCTCTTCCTCCAGCCTGGCCCCCCTGCAGTTGTAACACAGTGAGGCCCCTTTGTAGTGGGGTGTGGCTTATGCATCCCCTCAAGGCTGTGTCTACCATGGTACAGATGGTTTCCACCTCTGAGGTGCAGGACCTGGGCACACAGGGTGTCCAGCTCCTCCTCACACTCACTCGTTGTCAGGAGCAGACAGTCCCTACCCTTCAAGGCTTCCCAGAGCAATTTTCCCTTTCACAGCGCCTGCTCCGATGCCAGCAGCTTCTTTTGCACGTTCTCTGCCACTGCGACCATATGTTTGCACTCTGTCCTGTTCAGTGCCTCTGCAGTAAGGGCCTCAGTCTTTTCACCTAGCCCCCTGCAAGCTGCTAAGAGTAGGTAGTCACCAGCACTTCCCCCATTTTATTTGAGGCAGTGTCAGAGTCCCCGCTGCAGGCTATTCAGCCTCTCATGTGGGCTCCTCTCCCTTGTGCTCATCTCAGCCCAGAGGGAAACCTGCTTCCACCCCAGCTGTTGCTGCTGCTTCCAATGTTCTGCCCCTGCCTTCGCCTAGGCTGGTTCTTGTCTGGCCACTTGGGCCATCGCCTCTTTCCAGGCAGTGCCTGTTTCCACCAGCTGTCACTTATAGGCTTTCAGCTGGCCAGGCAGAATCTCCAGGTGACTCATGGCTGCTGGCTGGCCTCCTTCAGCAGCCTCCAGCTGGGTTTCTACCATAGAGTCATAGATATTAAGGTCAGAAGGGACCATTATGATCATCTAGTCTGACCTCCTGCACAATGCAGGCCACAGAATCTCACCCACCCACTCCTGCAATAAACCTCTCACCTATGTCTGAGCTATTGAAGTCCTCAAATCATGGTTTAAAGACTTCAAGGTGCAGAGAATCCTCCAGTAAGTGACCCGTGCCCCATGCTGCAGAGGAAGGCGAAAAACTCCCAGGGCCTCTGCCAATCTATCCTGGAGGAAAATTCCTTCCCGACCCCAGATATGGTGATCAGCTGATCCCTGATCATGTGGACAAGATTCACCTGCCAGATACCCAGGAAAGAATTCTCTGTAGTAACTCAGATCCCACCCCATCTAACATCCCATCACAGGCCATTGGGACTATTAACCATGAATAGTTAAAGATCAGTTAATCTTTGAGTCCTCCCCAGCCTCAGCGGTCCTGTGCTGCAGCTCTTCATTCACCCTAGCCCTTCCCTTCCTTTGCATCATCATCTTCTGTACCAGGGTTGGGAATTCCCACCAATCCCTCCCCAGGATCTCAGGCTGAGGAAGAGTCTTGACTGCTCCAGCCTGTATATGCCACTCCTCACTCCGTACCTCCAGCCCTAGTCGGTCGTGGGAATCCCCCCCTCCCGTCTTCCTGGACATGAGATGTGCACTGGCAGGTGTTTGGTCCACATTTCCTCAGCCCAGCGTTTGTCCACACCCTGAACCCACCAAGACATCTACTGCCACTCCTCCTCCTTAGGTAGCCCTGCGTGTGGTAGCTTTTTAACCTTATCCAGGGAGGACCCTGCTCCACAAACTTCAGTGTAATAATTAATTTATCTGTGCTCCATCAATGTCAGTCCCTCCTAAAGCATCCTGGCTTGCTGCACTGACTTACTTGGCTGCCCCCAGAGGAGCTCTGTTTGACTGAGGGACTAACCGGAAAGCCGGTAGATCTGGAGTGCCCTTGAGAAAACGTCCCCAGTTTCCTGGTAACTCCCCCATTGAAGCATCTCATCCACCTGTCTCCCCTGTTGGGACACTCCTAGTCTGGCTCATCGTTCAGGCTTGGCCCTCTCGGCTTCAAAACAGGCTTTGGTAGGGTTGCCAATTTTGATTGGATGTATTTCTGGAGGTTTCATCACATGACAATCTCTAATTCCTGGTGACTCCAGGACAATGCTGGCAGGTTGGCAACTCTAGGCTTTGGCCTGCTCTCATCTCGCCTACTGATAGAGGCCAGAAACATCTTACCCCACTTCGGATCCCTCAGGGCAGGAGCTGTAGAAATTGCTGCAGGACCACATGGTCCATGACTCTTTCTTTTCCACTGAGCTGATTAAGGCACAGCCACCAGGATGCGAGATCCTGCAAGCGTTGTGCAACTACTTGTGGCAGAGATTCCCCCCCCCCCCCGGGAGGGCTGGCTCCAGAACTGGAGCTGATACGCTGCTAGAGTCAGTCCTAGCCTGTTCAAAATGGCAGTCTTTGCCAGCCAGTTCTGCCTTGCATCGCAGTATGCAGCCTGAGCCTCTCCTGTCACAAAAAGAAAAGGAGTACTTGTGGCACCTTAGAGACCAACAAATTTATTTGAGCATAAGCTTTCGTGAGCTACAGCTCACTTCATGAAGTGAGCTGTAGCTCACGAAAGCTTATGCTCAAATAAATTTGTTGGTCTCTAAGGTGCCACAAGTACTCCTTTTCTTTTTGCGAATACAGACTAACACGGCTGCTACTCTGAATCCTGTCACAAAGGGCATCATGGGGCTGCCCAGGCTGATCCCTCCAGCTGGCCATGCTGGAATGTCTCCCCTGGCTTCATCAAACCAAGGACCAACTGTCCTGACTTGTGCTCCCTTGGCCCAGCTGGACTTCCCAGAGCCCCTGGGCCCAGCTGCTTCTTGCTGCTTGTATTGAGCCTCGTGCCACAGCTGTTGGGTGGCAAATGGTGCTTCCTGCTGGTTGTCCTAGTTGTAGGAGTAGCACCTGAGTGTGCCATTGCTGCTGATTGTAGCGCAGCCATCTGCAGCTGTCGCTGGGCCACTGCCAACGGATGTGCCAGCCCCACTCTTCTTTCCCTTTCCAAATTCCGGGCCGTCCCTCTGGCCCTATTTCAGAGGCTGATCAGGCTGCTCGTATGCTCTGTGTTCTATTGCAGACATACCATCCTGGAGCACCCCCTTGTGGCGTGACCTGGCATTTCAGCGAGTTGGCCTCACTCTTCCCCTCCCCGCCCCCAGACTTCAGTGGTCTGTTGCAGTGGGGCCGTGGTCCTCTGGCCAGGCCATGCTATAGTTCCACCTCTTCCGGGGTATCTGTGTCCCAGACAAATCTTACCTGATAGAATAATGTCAATGCACACGTCTTCTGCCCTGCAGGCTCTTCTTCAGGCTCTCGTTTTCCAGAGCAGTGACTCTGGGCTTCCCTCAGGAGCCCCTCAGCAAAACCTAACACCAGCTAAAATACAAACCCAGCCACTTCTGCCCAGCCCCTGCCTGGCTTTCAGCAGCCCTCACATTCCACAGTCTGGAATCTACCTGGAGAAAGGGTCCACCCTGGCATGAGTTCTTAGCCCATTTTGCAAAAAGAAAAGGAGTACTTGTGGCACCTTAGAGACTAACAAATTTATTAGAGCATAAGCTTTCGTGAGCTACAGCTCACTTCATCGGATGCATCCGATGAAGTGAGCTGTAGCTTACAAAAGCTTATGCTCTAATAAATTTGTTAGTCTCTAAGGTGCCACAAGTACTCCTTTTCTTTTTGCAAATACAGACTAACACGGCTGCTACTCTGAAACCTGTCATTAGCCCATTTTAGGTTCTTCCCCAAGTGTGACCCCCTGCAGGTGTAACCCTTCGGGGCTGTTAGAGCTCTCAGCTGTAGCTAAACCTTCTTGGTGGGTGTGAGATCTGCATCCCATCCCATCCCATTCCCTTTCATCTCTGCAGGTGAAACCAGCAGTAAATTAACTGCTTCCTGGTCACTGCAGCGGACCATGATGGCACTGGTCCTCCCTTGCATCCCCAGTACCTGGGTGGGGTGTGTTCACCTCTCTGAGAGCTGGCTGCTGACTCCAGATCCTGAGTTTCACCACTTAGTGATGGTATCTGCTGCAGAGCTCTTTGGGAGTTTAAAGTACCATATGAATCTGCACTAGATCTTTCCTAATCTAACAGGCTAAATCCTCTGCAAAGTAGGTCAGTGCCGCACAAACCAGGTCAGTGCATGAATAAACATCTCTTGCAGGGTGTGGATTTCTCTGCTGGCTTCACCAGAGCCTTCTCCTAAGGCAGCATTGTGGCTAATAGAGTGAAATGGTTTTCCTGTGTGTGTTCAGTAACTGATGTCTTCATTTCTTTGCCTTTAACAAAATGTATGCTCCCTGGAGGCATTGGGTGCATTGTCCTCATTGCACGGACACAACACTAGGAAAATCTCCTAGGTGGTCAAATTCTTTTTTCCCTCTTAACTTCTTTCCTCCCACAGCCCCCCAGCCACAAACGAACTCCATCTGATCTCTTAATAACGTCAGAACATCTGAGATCATGGGTGTTAGCGCTGTGTGCGCAATAGGGGTTCCCTACAGCTCCATGGAAAGGGAGGCTAGGGCATCTGCACTGCCCAGAAACCACCTACCCCCCCCCCACCCTCTTCACATAATAAAATAACCTCAAACAGGGAAGTAAAAGCTTATGTTACACTTAGGCCATAGCCTACCTGGTGCTTTCTAATTGTCTGTCAGAAAATGATCCTGAATGCCATAGACATGGCTGGTTCTCCTTTATGCACGACAAGTTCCTTTCAAAGTTGTATGCACTATACAGGCTGCTCTAGGGGTGATCAGAGAATGTAATGATCAAAAACCAACTTCTCGTAGTGTCAGATTTTTACCCACTATAAAAGGTTACAGTGAATGTAGAAGGGGGAGCCTCTCCCATTTGAAATGGTTCTATATGCAGGATGACCACAGTATAGTACCATGGCTTACTGTGTCCTCTAGCAATACAGCAGGAACCCTCCATGTACTGGTGGTCTAACATTTGCAAATACAACACTGACTGCCTCAGATGGGGTATCAGTGATGGGGATTGAATCTGGGACCTCTGGATCTTTATGCAGGAGTGCAGCCAAGGAGCTTGTACTAGTTTCATCCCCACCCACCCACGGACAGCCAACGGTGCTCTGTCCCTTTCTACTGGTGGCCAGGCCACATAGTTAATAAGCCAGTAGGCACTCAATGTGGCCTGGCCACCAGTAGAAAGGGACAGAACACCATTGGCTGTCCGTGGGTGGGTGGGGATGAAACTAGTACAAGCTCCTTGGCTGCACTCCTGCATTAAGATCTGGAGGTCCTAGATTCAATCCCCATCACTGATAGGGGCTATGTCAAAAATCAGATGGGGTCTGAACTGTCTATCCCACCACCATCATCTTGGCTTCATAGCTTCTGATCCAAGCCCACTGAAGGTCTGGGACTGACGAACTAATGGCCCACTGTAAGATTGGGGTTGAAGAACAACATGTATATGTAAAACCCTGTGTTCCCTTTGCAAGGGGAAAGTGCTGCACAGCCACTGCTGAAGGCAGAGTTTGAGGTACTTGGTACCTAATACACACTGGCAATGAGGCTCCCATTGTGGGATGCCAGGAATCAGATCTCCTGCTGTGGGGCTTCTGTTTAGCTGCATTTTTATTGGTGGGGAGGGTTCCTCTTAAAATTTCCTTTTGGAGAGTGCCTGCCTAGAGAGCAGGGGCTGAGCTGCACCTCCATAGCGGGCATGAAGCGCTAAAGCCTTGTAAACCCAGCTGAGGCTAGGTAATACCCAGTTGAATAGGTAGATAGGGTGTTCCAGTGCAAGGTTGCTTGCTGCACTCCACTTCGATGATTTACTGACTGTAACGCAGTTGCACTCTCTTACTTAGCCATGTAACATTTTCAAGCTCCATTTCCTAGATCTCACCTTTGTTTTCAGGGTGTGAGGGCTGAGATGCACGTAAACATTAGTCTTTTTTTTTTTTCTAATAAAACAAAAAAAGGCAAAACTTGACTGAAGTCTGAAAAGCTAGAATAAAATGCCTCCATTTTCAACACGCCTGTGTTTTCATTTCTGGTCATTGGTGAGCGAGCTGCATGGGGGAGAGTGACTGAGCTTCCTACTCGTACAGCTCCCCTGTAGTCTGAGTTGGGGGCGGGGATGGCTACTGCTGAGGTAGAGCTACAGGCTCTGGCCAAAAGTAATAGCTTGGGACAAATGGGAGTTTGCAGCTTTGAGGGGTGGAGGGTGGTTTATGTGTATTACTGTAAGAGCCTAGGGTGAAAGTCTGACTGGGGCTTCTTTGTGCTAGGTGCTGTGCAACTCCGTCCCAGCCCCCATGGGCTCAGTAGAGGCTTCTGATGTCTATATTTGTGTATTTTAACCAGAGGCCACTGTAGCCACAGGCAAGTTTAGCTAGGGTAAGAGCAGCATACCTAATTCATCAGCCAGATTCCTGTTACTAGTGTTTGTATTGGGGTAGGGCCTAGAACTTCTCAAGGATCAGGGCCCTATTATGCCAGGTGCTGTATGCTAGTCTGACAAAAAGTCGATCCCTAAGAGACAACAGGTTGGGGAGGGGGGCAGGCCAACAGTGAGCGATTATAATTTGTGTAACAGTATCACTTTCAGCCAGACCTAAAAGTGAGTCAGGCCCCAAAATTCACAATCTCGGTTTTAAAATCACATGCTTTTTTTTTTTTTTTTTTTTTAAATGGTGGTGGTTCTCTGTAGAGACTGAGTCATATTTTCAAACGTAAAGAATGAGGAGTCCTTGGGGCACCTTGGAGCCTAACAAATTTATTTGGGCATAAGCTTTTGTCAGCTAAAACCCACTTCATCCGATGCATGGTGTGAAAAATACAGTACGTACGCGTGCACACACACACCATGAAAAAATAGGGCTTGCCATACCACCTCTAATGAGACTAATCAATTAAGGTGGGCTATTAGCAGGAGAAAAAACTTTTGTAGTGATAATCAGGATGGCCCATTCAAAACCATTGACAAAGTGTGAGTAATAGTAGGGGGAAAATTAGCAGGGAGAAATAGTTTTTAGTTTGCTAGCACTGCCCCTCTGCCATGTACATTGGCCAAACGGGACAGTCCCTACATAAAAGAATAAATGGACACATCAAGAATTATAACATTCAAAAACCAGTCGGAGAACACTTCAATCTCCGTGGACACTCAATTACAGACCTAAAAGTTGCAATTCTTCAACAAAAAAACTTCAGAAACAGACTCCAATGAGAAACTGCAGAGCTGGAATTAATTTGCAAACTGGACACCATTAAATTAGGCTTGAATAAAGACTGGGAGTGGATGGGTCATTACACAAACTAAAAACTATTTCCCCATGCTAATTTTTCCCCTACTGTTACTCACACCTTGTCAACTGTTTGAAATGGGCCACCCTGCTTCACTACAAAAGTTTTTTTTTTCCTCCTGCTGCTAAGAGCCCACCTTAATTGTGTAGTCTTGTTAGAATTGGTATAGCAACTCCCATTTTTTCAGGTTCTGTTTGTGTGTGTGTGTGTGTGTGTGTGTGTATATATATATATCTTCCTACCGTATTTTCCACTGCATGCATCTGATGAAGTGTGTTTTAGCCCACAAAAGCTAATGCCCAAATACATTTGTTAGTCTCTAACGTGCCACAAGTACTCCTCATTCTTTTTGCTGATCAAGACTAACATAGCTACCACTCTGAAACCATTTTCAAACTTGTTTGAGCAAGAGAGCTTGAAATGTTCTTTTCTGAATTCTAACAAAAGCCATCATCTCCCTCTAGTTAATATATCCCACTGAAAACTAAGGCTTGACTTGTTCATAGTTGACAAGTGCCAATGTGGTGAAGAGATTTCTGCTTGTAGAGGGCTCTTCAATCCACCAAAGAAAGGCATAATGAGAAACTGAGAGAGGCACATATTTTGAAGAGCAAGGGGAATTTAGCTATTAGAAAAAACTGAGGTGGAGCTATGAGGGATTCTCCATCACCTGCTATCTTAAATCCAGCTGAGCTATCATTCGTAAAGGGTGAATTATACTTCCACCCGAAGTAATGGGCTTGATGCAGGAATTGACTGGATTTCTTTGGCCTGTGGTAAGCAGGGGCTCAGACTAGATGATTAGGGGACTGGAACACGTGACTTATGAGGAGAAGCTGAGGGAACTGGGATTGTTTAGTCTGCAGAAGAGAAGAATGAGGGGGGATTTGATAGATGCTTTCAACTACCTGAAAGGGGGTTCCAAAGAGGATGGATCTAGACTGTTCTCAGTGGTAGCAGATGACAGAACAAGGAGTAATGGTCTCAAGTTGCAGTGGGGGAGGTTTTGGTTGGATATTAGGAAAAACTTTTTCACTAGGAGGGTGGTGAAGCACTGGAATGGGTTACCTAGGGAGGTGAGGGAATCTCCTTCCTTTGAGGTTTCTAAGGTCAGGCTTGACAAAGCCCTGTCTGGGATGATTTAGTTGGGGATTGGTCCTGCTTTGAGCAGGGGGTTGAACTAGATGACCTCCTGAGGTCCCTTCCAAACCTGATATTCTATAGTTCTATGATCATGCTGTTCTGTTCTGGCTTTAAAATCTATGAATCTTCACATAATTCAGTGACTCCAGAAGCTGTGATTTCAAGAAAAAGACCAAATATCATAAGACCCTGACTGAACTGGTGAGAGTTAGCAACACTGAAGTGAGCAGCACATGTAGAAGCAGTTGCTGCAATAGCTTTGTCCCAGCGAGTTGAGGACCTGATTAGACTAGCACCAGAACCAGATAGGTGCATGAAGCACCTTTCATCCAGCAGAACCAAACACCCCCAAACTTACAGCTTTACCCAGTTCTGTCTCTTGCAGTGTTGTAACTCAATTGAAGTGAATGAAGTCACACCAGTTAGAGCAGTGAAAATGAGAGAATGGGATGTTCATACTGCTGACATAGGCTATTTACCAGCTGAGCCAGGACTCATTCACCAATCTAGAACTGCAGAAGAAGTGTTGGGAAATTTAAGCATCCTTGGACTTTCAGGAAGCCTTTGACAAGGTCCCTCACCTAAAGCTCTTAAGCAAAGTAAGCAGTCTTGGGATAAGAAGGAAGGTTCTCTCATGGCTCAGTAACTGGTTAAAAGACAGGAAACAAAGGGTAGGAATAAATTGTCAAGTTTTCACAGTAGAGAGAGGTAAATAATGGGGTCCCTTGAGGAACTGTAGTAGGACTTGTGCTGTTCAACATATTATAAATGAGCTGGAAAAGAGGGGTAAACAATGAGGTGGCCAAGTTTTCAGATGATACAAAATTACTCAAGATATTTAAGTCCAAAGATGACTGCGAAGAATTTCAGATCTCACAAAACAGGGTGACTGGGCAACAGAAGAATGGCATACTGCATCAGACCAAAGGTCCATCTAGTATGTGTGCCCTGGAGGGAATGAACAGAACAGGTCATCATCAAGTGATCCACTCCATATTGCCCATTCCCAGCTTCTGGCAAAGAAGCTAGGGACGCCATCCCTGCCTATCCTGGCTAATAGCCATTGATGGACCTATCCCCCATGAATTTATCTAGTTCTTTTTTTACCCCTGCTATAGTCTTGGCCTGCATGCATCCTCTGGCAAGGAGTGCCACAGGTTGGCTGTTATATGAAAAAATACTTCCTTTTGTTTCATAGAATTATAGAATATCATGGTTGGAAGGGACCTCAGGAGGTCACCTAGTTCAACCCCCTGCTCAAAGCAGGACCAATCCCCAACTAAATCATCCCAGCCAGGGCTTTGTCAAGCCTGACCTTGAAAATCTCTAAGGAAGGAGATTCCACCACCTCCCTAGGTAACCCATTGCTGTGCTTCACCACCCTCCTAGTGAAAAACTTTTTCCTAATATCCAACCTACCTCCCCCACTGCAACTTGAGACCATTACTCCTTGTTCTGTCATCTGGTACCACTGAAAACAGTCTAGATCCAGCTTCTTAGGAAGCCCCTTTCATGTAGTTGAAAGCATCTATCAAATCCCCTCTCATTCTTCTCTTCTGCAGACTAAATAATCCCAGTTCCCTCAGCCTCTCCTCATAAATCATGTGCTCCAGCCCCCTAATCATTTTTGTTGCCCTCTGCTGGACTCTTTCCAATTTTTCCACATCCTTCTTGTAGTGTGGGGCCCAAAATTGGACACAGTACTCCAGATGAGGCCTCACCAATGCCAAATAGAGGGGAATGATCATGTCTCTTGATCTGTTGGCAATGCTCCTACTATACAGCCCAAAATGCCATGACTCTTCTTGGCAACAAGGGCACACTGTTGACTCATATCCAGCTTCTCGTCCACTGTAACCCCAGGTCCTTTTCTGCAGAACTTCTTAGCCAGTCGGTCCCCAGCCTGTAGCAGTGTATGGGATTTTTCTGTCCTAAGTGCAGGAGTCTGCACTTGTCCTTGTTGAACCTCATCAGATTTCTTTTGGCCCAATCCTCTAATTTGTCTGGGTCCCTCCGTATCCTATCTCTACCCTCCAGCATATCTACTCCTCCCAGTTTAGTGTCATCTGCAAACTTGCTGAGGGTGCAATCTATCCCATCATCCAGATCATTAATAAAGATGTTGAACAAAACTGGCCCCAGGACCGATCCTTGGGGCACTGCACTTGATACCGGCTGCCAACTAGACATGGAGCCATTGATCACTACCTGTTGAGCCCAACAATCTAGCCAGCTTTCTAGCCACCTTATCGTCCATTCATCCAGTCCATACTTCTTTAACTTGCTGGCAAGAATACTGTGGGAGACCGTATCAGAAGCTTTGCTAAAGTCAAGGAATAACATGTTCACTGCTTTCTTCTCATCCACAGAGCCAGTTATCTCATCAAGAAGGCAATTAGGTTAGTCAGGCATGACTTGCCCTTGGTGAATCCATGCTGTCTGTTCCTGATCGCTTTCTTCTCCTCTAAGTGCTTCAAAACTGATTCATAAGAATAAAAAATGGCCATACTGGGTGAGAGCAAAGGTCTATCCAGCCCAGTATCCTGTCTACCGAGTCTGAAAGTCAGGGCCCGAGGCTGGAACTGTGGCTGAGGCCGCTGCTGGGAGCGGAGCCATGGCTGGGGCCGCGGCTGAAGGCGGGGCCAGAGCGGAGCTGGGGGCAGAGTGAGGCTAGGTGGTGCTTCCTCCCCAGTCCCTGTGGGGGCTGGCCTGGGCCCCACCACACCCCCCGAACATTCCTCTATGACCACTTAGGGGGGCATGTCCCACAGTTTGAGGACCACTGATATAGAGGCATTATATTTTCCATCTTAATGGCTCTCTCTTTCATAATGGTTCCTAACATTGTTAGCTTTCTTTTTAATGCTGCTGCACATTGAGTGGATGTTTTCCATAATGCCTCCAAGATCTCTTTTCTTGAGTCGTAGCAGCTAATTTAGACTTCATCATTTTGTATGTACACCTCTACCCCAATATAACGGGAATTTGGATATAACGCGGTAAAGCAGAGCACTGGGGGGCAGGGCTGCGCACTCCGGTGGATCAGTGCATCAGGCTCCGACATGCTGCTCTGAGCGGTGTGTTAAGGGTGCCAGGCTGGGGCCGAGGGGTTGGATAAGGGGCCGAGGGTCTTGGGGGGCGGTCAGGGGACAGGGAGCAGGGGGGGTTGGATGGTTCAGAGGTTCTGGGGGCGGGGTGGTCAGGGGACGGGGGCATTGGATAGGGCTTGGGAGCCCCGGAGAGCCTGTCAGGATAGGAGTCGGGGCAGTCGGGACAAGGAGTGGGGGCACAGGGTTGGATGGGTCAGAGGTTCTGAGGGGTCAGTCAGGGGGCGGGAACTGACTATTAATAACGGAAATGCTTGAGGCCACAGCAAGTTCAATATAATGCGGTAAGATTTTTTGGCTCCCGAGGACCACATTATATTCGGGTAGAGGTGTATAGTTGGGATGATGTTTTTCAATGTACATTATTTTGCATTTATCAACATTGCATTTCATCTGCCATTTTTTCAATAGGAAGCAGGTTTAAAACAAATCATGGAGCAGGTCCTCAAGGAATCTGACAAATCTGAAGAATTGTCACAGATTCAAGGGTAATTAGAGGAAGTTTTGGAATTAATTGATAAAATTAACAGTAACAAGTCACCGGGGCCAGATGGCATTCACCCAAGAGTTCTGAAAGAACTCAAATGTGAAATTGCAGAACTATTAACTATGATTTGTAACCTATCCTTTAAATCTGCTTCTGTACCCACTCACTAGAAGATTGCTAACGTAACGCCAATATTTTAAAAGGGCTCTAGAGGTGATCCCAGCAATTACAGACCAATAAATCTAACGTCAGTACTGGGCAAATTAGTTGAAACAATAGTAAAAAATAAAATTGTCAGACACATAGAAGAACATAAATTGTTGGTCAAAAGTCAACATGGTTTCTGTAAAGGGAGATCATGTTTTACTAATCTATTAGAGGAGTACTAAGAGGAGTACTTAGAGATTAACAAATTTATTTGGGCATAAGCTTTCGTGGGCTATAAAAGCTTATGCCCAAATAAATTTGTTAGTCTCTAAGGTGCCACAAGTATTCATGGGTTTTTTTTGCTGATACAGACTAACACAGCTACCACTCTGTAATCTATTAGAGTTCTTTGAAGGGGTCAACAAACGTGGACATAGTGTACTTAGATTTCCAGAAAGCCTTTGACAAGGTCCCTCGCCAAAGGCTCTTATGTAAATTAAGCTGTCATGGGATAAGAGGGAAGATCCTTTCATGGATTGAGAACTGGTTAAAAGACAGGGAACAAAGGACAGGAATAAATGGTAAATTTTCAGAATGGAGGGGGTAACTAGTGGTGTTCCTCAAAGAGTCAGTCCTAGGACCAATCCTATTCAACCTATTCATAAATGATCTGGAGAAAGGGGGAAACAGTGAGGTGGCAAAGTTTGCAGACAATACTAAACTGCTCAAGATAGTTAAGACCAAAGCAGACTGTGAAGAACTTCAAAAAATCTCACAAAACTAAGTGATTAGGCAACAAAATGGCAAATGAAATTTAATGTGGATAAATGTAAAGTAATGCACATTGGAAAAAATAACCCCAACTATACATACAATATGATGGGAACTAATGTAGCTAAACTAATCAGGAAAGATCTTGGAGTCATCATGGACAGTTCTCTGAAGACGTCCATGCAGTGTGCAGGGCAGTCAAAAAAGTGAACAGGATGTTAGGAATCATTAAAAAAAGGGATAGAGAATAAGACAAAAAATATCTTATTGCCTTTATATAAATCCATGGTATGCCCACATCTTGAATACTGCATACAGATGTGGTCTCCTCATCTCAAAAAAGATATACTAGCGTTAGAAAAGGTTCAGAGAAGGGCAACTAAAATGATTAGGGGTTTGGAACGGGTCCATCTGAGGAAAGATTAAAGAGACTAGGACTTTTCAGCTTGGAAAAGAGGAGACTAAGAGGGAATGTGATAGAGGTATATAAAATCATGAGTGATGTGGAGAAAGTGAATAAGAAAAAGTTATTTACTTGTTCCCATAATATAAGAACTAGGGGCCACCAAATAAAATTAATGGACAGCAGGTTTAAAACAAATAAAAGGAAGTTGTTCTTCACACAGCGCACAGTCAACCTGTGGATCTCCTTGCCTGAGGAGGTTGTGAAGGCTAGGACTATAACAGGGTTTAAAAGAGAACTAGATAAATTCATGGAGGTTAAGTCCATTAATGGCTATTAGCCAGGATGGGTAAGGAATGGTATCCCCAGCCTCTGTTTGTCAGAGGGTGGAGATGGATGGCAGGAGAGAGATCACTTGATCATTACCTGTTAGGTTCACTCCCTCTAGGGCACCTGGCATTGGCCCCACTCCTGGCCCCAGCTTCAGCTCCGGCTTCACTCCTGGACACAGAACCCACTGCTCTGGCCCCAACCCCGGCTCCAGCCCCAGTTCCCAACCCCAGTCCTGGCCGCAGCTCCGCTCCTGGCCCTGACTCCTGGGGTGGGGCAGGGGGTGGACAGATTCCATTATGGGTAACGTGGGGCACTGCTCTATATACATCCTTGGTGTGCTCACACCTTGAATACTGCATGCAGTTCTGGTGGCCCCATATAAAAAAAGATGCATTAGAGTTGGAAAACATACAGAGAAGGGCAACAAAAATGGTTAGAGATATGGAACAACTTCTATACAAGGAGAGATTAAAAGACTGGGATTGTTCAGTTTAGAAAACAGATGAGTAAGGGGGCACATGACAGAGGTCTATAAAGTCATGACTGGTTTGGAATAGGTGAATAAGGAAGTGTTATTTATCCCTTCACATACCACAGGAACCGGGGGTCACCTAATGAAATTAATAGCAGTTTAAAAAAAACAAAAGGAAGTACTTCTTCAAACAATACAGTCAACCTGTGGCACTTATTGCCAGGGGATGTCGTGAAGGCCAAAAAAGAAGTAGATAAGTTCATGGAACATAGGTCACTGAGTGACTATTAGCCAGGATGGACGGGGACACAACCTCATGCTGTGGGTGTTCCTAAATTTGCAACTGCCAGAAGATGTATCACTCATGGAGCAAGTCCTCAAGGAAACCATTCTGAAGCAGTTGGAGAGAGAAAGGTGATCAGGAACAGTCAACATGGCTGTTTACCAAGGCAAAGTCATGCCTCACCAACCTGATTGCGTTCTATGATGAGATAACTGGCTCTGTGGATATGGGGAAAGCAGAGAAGTGATACATCTTGACTTTAGCAACGCTTTTGATACAGTCTCCCACAGTATTCTTGCCAGCAAGTTAAAAAAATATGGATTGGATAAATGGACTAAAAGGTGGATAGAAAGCTGGCTAGATTGTTGGGCTCAACGGGTACTGATCAACAGCTCAATATCTAGTTGGCAGCCGGTATCAAGTGGAGTGCCCCAGGCGTCGGTCCTGGGACTGGTTTGTTTAAACATCTTTATTAATGATCTGGATGATGGGATGGATTGCACCCTCAGCAAGCTCGCAGATAACACTAAGATGGGGGGAGAGGTAGATATGCTGGATGGTAGGGATAGGGTCCAGAGTGACCTAGATAAATTAGAGGTTTGGGCCAAAAGAAATCTGATGAGGTTCAACAAGGAAAATTGCAGAGTCCTGCACTTAGGACAGAAGAATCCCATGCACTGCTACAAGCTGGGGACCGACTGGCTAAGCAGAAGTTCTGCAGAAAAGGACCTGGGGATTACAGTGGATGAGAAACTGGATATGAGTCAGCAGTGTGCCCTTGTTGCCAAGAAGGCTCACAGCATATTGAGCTGTATAAGTAGGAGCATTGCCAACAGATCGAGATACGTGATCGTTCCACTCTGTTCGGCACTGGTGAGGTCACATCTGGAGTATTGCATCCAGTTTTGGGTCCCCCACTACAGAAAGGATGCGGACAAATTGGAGAGAGTCCAGTGGAGGGCAACAAAAATGATCAGGTGCCTGGGGCACATGACTTATGAGGAGAGGCTAAAGGAACTGGTCTTGTTTTAGTCTGCAGAAGAGAAAAGTGAGGGGGGATTTGATAGCAGCCTTCAACCACCTGAAGGGGGTTTCCAAAGAGGATGGAGCTCAGCTGTTCTCAGTGGTAGATGACAGAACAAGGAGTAATGGTTTCAAGTTGCATTGGGGGCGGTCTAGGTTGTATATTAGGAAACACTCTTTCACTAGGAGGGTGGTGAAGCACTGGAATGGGTTACTAGGGAGGTGGTGGAATCTCCATCCTTATACGTTTTTAAGGCCTGGCTTGACAAAGCTCTGGTTGGATGATTTAGTTGGGGTTGGTCCTGCCTTGAGCAGAGGGTTGGACTAGATGACCTCCTGAAATCTCTTCCAACCCTAATCTTCTATGATTCTATGATAAACTGCCCTGTTCTGTTCATTTATTCTAAAGCATCTGGCACCGACCACTGTTGAAAATGGACCATTGATCTGGCCTAGTATAGCCATTCTTATATTCTTAATAATGTGACTTGGTGTTTAGTCAAGGCACTAAAGTGAATGCTTTTCTTGAAAAAATGTGATCTACACCAGTGGTGAGCTAGAGCTCCCCACCCCCTCCCGGCCCCAGCTCACCTCCACTCCGCCTCCTCCCCGAATGCACCGCCCCGCCCTGCTTCTCCGTGCTTCCCGCGAATCAGCTGTTCACGCGGGAAGCTGGGGCAGGCTGAGAAGCAAGCGGCGGCTTCCCGCTCAGGCCCAGGGAGGTGGAGGTGAGCTCGGGCGGGGGGGGCGTGAGGAGGGCCACCCGCACCACAGCAGGTAACCCGGGACTGGGGGGAGAGCGCAGGGGAACCACGTCCGCCACCCTCGGCCTGAGCGGGAAGCTGCGGCCTGCTTCTCAGCCCTCCCCGCCTTCCCGCCAAACAGCTGATTCGTGGGAAGCTGGTGGGGGTGGGTGGGTGGAGAAGCAGAGCAGGGCGGTGGGTTCAGGGGAGGAGGCGGAGGTGGAGCAGAGGTGAGGTGGGGGTGGGGTGGGAAGCTGCCGGTGGGGGCTCTGCACCCACCAAATTTTTCCCATGGGTGCTTCAGCCCTGGAGCACCCAGGGAGTCGGCGCCTAAGGTACCACTTTTGATGTGATCAGTGGGGAGCGGCCATTCCCCCTGCTCCCCCCCAGCTACGCTCCTCCCCCAGGAGCCAGCGGGACCTGCTGGATGCTTCCTGGGAGCTGCCCCAGGTAAGCACCACCACTCCCCACCTCGTCCCCCAGCAGGTGCCACTGGCTCTTAGGGGTGGGGTGGGCACCCACTACGGTGGCCCACGAGATCCTCCTGTCCGGTTCTGGGGGCAGTCAGGGAACGGGGAGGGGGGTGGATGGAGCAGGAGCCCTGGGGGTGGGGGCGTCAAGGAATGTAGGGGGGTTGGATGGGGCAGGAGTCCCAGGAGGTGGGATTGGGCAACAACCCCCTCATGGAGTTAAGATTTTGGCAGCTCATCACTGATCTACACTCACTACACCACTAGGAGGGCTTGCAAGAACTCTGGAGGGCAGGATTAGATTTCAAAAAGATCTTGATCAAATGAGGAATTGGTCTGAAATCTACAAGATGAAATTCTGTGAAAATAAGTGCAAAGTGCGACATTGAGAAAGCAAAACTCAAATGTACAACCACAAAATGGGGAATAACTGGCAAGGTGATTGCACTGTGGGCAAGGGTCTGGGGTGCTAGTGGATCACTAATGGAATATGTGTGATGCAGCTGTGAAAAAAAGAAAAGGAGGACTTGTGGCACCTTAGAGATTAACAAATTTATTTGAGCATAAGGTTTCGAGAGCTACAGCTCACTTCATCCGATGCATGAGCTGTAGCTCACGAAAGCTTATGCTCAAATTAATGTGTTAGTCTCTAAGGTGCCACAAGTCCCCCTTTTCGTTTTTGCGAATACAGACTAACGCGGCTGCTACTCTGAAAGCTGTGAAAAAGGCTCCTATTGTTAGGGGTGTATTAACAGGAGTGGGGTATCTGAGACTCGGGAGGGAACTGTCCCGCTCTGCTCCGAACTGGGGAGCCCCCAGCTGGAGAAGTGCGTCCAGTTCTGGGCACTGCACTTTCAGAAAGAGGACGAGTTGGAGAATGCCCATGGGACTACAGCTCCCAGCATGCCCTGGGAAGGGAGGCCGCGCCATAGGACTACAGCTCCCAGCATGCCTGGGAAGGGAGGCCGCGCCATAGGACTACAGCTCCCAGCATGCCCTGGGAAGGGAGGCCGCGCCATAGGACTACAGCTCCCGGCGTGCCCCGGGCCCGGCAGGCCGGCCCCTCGCGTGCCGTTGGTCCGGACAGGCCGGAGGGCGCGGAGCCGGCTTGGGGCCCGATGGAGGCGGCCCTGCCGCTGCCCCCGGTCTATGTCTGTAGCCCGGAGTACCTGGCGCTGTGCGACTCGCTCTGTAAAGTGCCTAAACGGGTGGGTGAGCGGGGGCCCCTGTGGAGGGGCAGGGTAGGGCACTGTGGAGTGCGGAGGTTGGGGGGCAGGCTAGGGCACTACGGGGTGGGGAGCTGGGGGGGCACTGTGGAGTCCGAGGTGGGGAGCTGGGGGGCGGGGCGGTGTGGGGAGGTTGGGGGGGCAGGATAGGGCGCTGCAGGGTGGGGAGCTGGGGGGGGCAAGGTAGGGCACTGTGGAGTGCGGTGTGGGGAGCTGGGGGGGCGAGGCGGTGTGGGGAGGTGGGGGGCAGGGTAGGGCATTGTGGAGTGCGAGGTGAGGAGCTGGGGGGCAGGATAGGGCACTGCGGGGTGGGGAGCTTGGGGGGGCCTGCTGTGGGCAGGGTGGGATGGTGCGGGGTGGGGAGCTGTGATGGGATGGGGAGTTTGGGGGGGTCCTCTGTAGGGTGGGGTTTCTGGGTGGAGGTGGCAGAGGGTGGTGGACCCTGGGGAGCAGGCTGTGGCTTTCCCATCCCAGCTGAGAAGGGTCTGGTGTAAGCCAGTGGTCTGGGAGTAGCAGCAGGGTGGGTATAAGAACAGTGTGAAGCACACCCCCTGCCAGTGAGAACATCTGTGTGGTTATTGTTATTTGTACATCTGGAGGCCCTTCCGGAGATCAGGGCCCCGTCGTGCTCAGCCCCGCACAGACACATAGCAAGCGATGCTCCCTGCTCCAGAGCCTCAGCTGGCTGAGGGGGAAAGGGGAGCTGCCAAGGGGAAGAGATTTATGTGACAAAATAGCGACATTGGAGCTAATGTACCCCAGAAAGCTTTGTAAGGACCTTTAAAACCTGCCTAAGGGAGAAATCAGGAGTAGGGAACCTTGTTTAGGAAAACGGGGCATAAATCTGTTTTGCTTTGATAATGTTTATGTTAAAATCTACTTCTCTTCCCTGTGCTTAACTCCGGGGGGGCGGGGGGGGAATCTCAGCAGACCTGGCAGTCTCTAGACAAGCTGCTGTCGGGAATGCTTGACTCAGCTGCAACAGATCCCAGACTGAGACAGACCTGGATAAAATCCTTATACCAAACTCTGCATACCCATGTATTCTGCAAATGCCACATTCTTCAGAAGAACTATTTCAGGTGTAAAAAGAAAAGGAGTACTTGTGGCACCTTAGAGACTAACAAATGTATTTGGGCATAAGCTTTCGTGGGCTAAAACCCACTTCATTAGTGTTGATGAAGTGGGTTTTAGCCCACAAAAGCTTATACCCAAATACATTTGTTAGTCTCTAAGGTGTCACAAGTACTCCTTGTTCTTTTTGCTGATACAGACTAACATGGCTACCACTCTGAAACCTATTTCAGGTGTGAATAGGAGTAAGTAGGTGTTCAAGCCTTGAATCTGTATTGCTGTTTAGGTTTCCCCAAGGCTGCCTATAACCATAGTTTTCAAGCAATAAACTCATCGAAGTCACACTGGGAAGGAAATCCACATAAGGGTGGGGGGAAAGAAATATTAAGTGATTCCTTTTAATTAAAAAAAAAGAAAAGAAAAGGAAAACAAAGAAAAAGCTGTTTGAAGCTGCTCAGAGTTCAGGAGTGGTTGATATAGTCCCTGGGAGATGGATCAGTGGGCAGAATCCAAGTGAGATGGTCAAAGATGCATGATAAATTCAGTCTATCACATGGATGTCACCTGTGTGGTATATATAAGGCCCTTTGGGGTTGTTTTTTATTTTATTTTTATTTCCTTGGGATTTTCCATTTTTATTAATTCTTTAAAAAAAAAACAAAACCCTGGAGAAAATAGGTAAAAACTGAAATCAAAGGGCAGGGGGGGGGTAGGGGGAAGCCGAGTCTTACCATGTGGCAGTAGCCAGCCACTTCTTGCAGTGGTCCAGCCCTTTCAGCTTCCAGGACCTAGCTCCCTGCCCTTCTCATTCTGCCACTGTGCGGAGGAAGCAGGTGGGGCCATGGGGAAAGGCTGAGTTGTGAAGGGGAGCAGAAGGCTGTATCCCTGACTACTGGCCCCTGGTGTACAGAGCCCCTCCTAACCTGGCTTTTCCTTCTACACAGCCATATCCGGTTTCCCTGCGAAAAATTCCTGGGTCCTGAGAAAGCCAAAATTTGGATGAAAATCAGTAAAACCTAAATATTGTTTTTTTGAAAACCCAGGAATTTTGTGGGGAAATTGGTAAAGACTAATAATGAAGGGCCTTTGGTACATATCAGCACCGTTTCAGTTTAGGATCTCTGACATATCTGCTGTATGTTTGTGTGGGGGTTAGGTTGCAAGCTGCTGGGTTCGGGACATTCTGCTGCATATGGCACAGGCCTATTTGGTAACCCATGCATAACTTGGTAACCTGTGCTCTTACATTTCTATTCTGTAGGCCAGTATGGTGCATTCTTTGATCAAAGCATATTCCTTACTTGACCACATGAGGTAAGTCACATCAACTATTTCCTGAAGACTTTATGCTAATTGCCTGATCCTGTAGGTCAGAGGTGAGCAAACTATGGCCTGCCCGGCCCCTGAGCTCCCGGCTGGGGAGGCTGGCTCCCGGCCCCTCCCCTGCTGTTCCCGCTCTGCCGCAGCCTCAGCGCACTGTGCCACTAGTGCACTGCGCTGCCAGCGCTCTGGCCCGCCGCTCCTGCTGGGCAGTGCTGCGGCGCAGCTGGCTCCAGTATGGTAAGGGGGCAGGGAGCGGGGGATCCTGGGGGACAGTCAGGGGACGGGGTGGTTGGATGGGGTGGAGGTTCTGGGCCGGGGGGGCAGTCGGGATGAGGAACAGGGGGAGTTGGATAGGGGGTGGAGTCCCGGGGAGTGGTTGGGGCGGGGGTGTGGATAGGGGTCAGGCAGTCAGGGGACAGAGAGCGGGGAGGGTGGGGGTTGGATGCGGGGAGGGGTTGGTGAGGTCCTGGGGGGTGGTTGGGGCAGGGGGGTCCTGTGAGGGGGTTGCCAGGGGTCAAGGAGCAGGGGGGGTTGGATTAGTCGGGGGTTCTGAGGGGGGCGGGAAGTGGGAGGGGGTGGATGGGGCAGGGCCTTGCTGTTTGGGGAGGCACAGCCTTCCCTACCCGGCCCTCCATACAGTAGCACAACCCCGATGTGGCCCTTGGGCCAAAAAGTTTGCCCACTCCTGCTGTAGGTGCTGAGTATCCTCAGCTCTCCAGGAACTCAGTACCATGCAGCACAGTGCAGGATTGGGCCCTGCATTCTGTGCGTTAATAAAACCCATACACTTAGTTCTTGTGTTGTTGATTTGTAAGCAAAATTTGCTTATTCTGCTAAATGGACAGTGTTACAGTAGTTCTGACAGATGCGATTTATCATCAGACCTCAGAATCTGTTGAGAAAAGTCTTCCAGGTACTAAGTATCTAGTGCTTTTTTTTTTTTTTAAATGTGCCATGCCATCTTCAACTTCTATTAATGAGTGACAGTGACTAAGCACTGATTAGCTTTCCTGCTGCGAGTAGAGCCTGATGGGCAGCTGGGAAACCAGCATAGGCCATGTCAGTTTCTCATTGCTGCTTGGGAACAGTCTAGCCAAGTCGTAGAGCTATTCGTGGGGTACAAAGGACTCAGACAGAGGTTTGGAGTAGGGTATTGTAGAGCCCTTCCCTCAGGAGGGTGTTGGGAATTGGGTAGGGAGGAAAAGAGGTCTCCACTTCTCTTCCAGCACTTAAGGGAGCTGGTGTATGTGTTCAAACATACTGGATGCCTGTTAGCCTGCTACAGATGATAGAACCTCTGAGCAGTGTCCAGTAATAGCATTTTAAAGGAATCCCAGCTTTTCTTTGAATGCTTGCTCATATTGATTCCATTCTAGGTGTGCGCATGCCCACGTACAAGGTTGTTGGAGATTTTTGCCTTCGCGGTATCCGTAAGGTTGGCAGTGGTGCCCCATTGAGTGCTGTGCTCATGCGCTGGTATATCTGGTGCCACCAACCCTACGCCCTCTCAGTTCCTTCTTACCACCCGTGGTGGTTAGTCGGAGTGCCTTTCTTTGCATTGCAAGGGCTAGTGGTTTTTGTCTTACTGACTTCGAGCCTTAGGGCCTTGTAAATAGTTAGTTTATAGTAGTTAATGCTAAGTATAATTAATAGTTAGCAGTTAGAGTCCCAGTGGGGACTTTGCCCCAGGTGAGGCATTTCCGGGTCTCCAGGGTTTAAGCCCTGCGTATACTGCAACAGGCCTATGCTGCCTCAAGTGCCTGGAGGAATCAAATGTTAGAGATAAGTGCTGAATTTGTTAAAACTTTCAGCCCCGCACGCAGAAGGAGTGGGATATTCATTTACAGGCTCTCCTCCTGGAATCTACCCTTCGTCCAGCTTCCGAGCTGTCCCACCAGGACTCGCTGAGGGCTTCCCCCAGCACCATTCCCTGTCGCCGGTGCCCAAAAAGAAGGCTAGGAAGCATGACTCCCTGGCATCAGGCAAGAACGGACATGAGCCATTGAGCAAGGGACCCATTTCAAGCCACGCAGCCACTCTGGAGCCCCACACTTGTGCCTCCCCGGTCGGGGCCCTTAGCCGCTTGAAGGATCCACCACTGAGTCCTGGGAGCGGCATGAGACTAAAACCCCTGGATGGCACCAATGCCTTCACAAGCTTCCCTGGGACCAGGAGAGCAAAGGCCTCTGCCTGCGCCACTGATGCAGCATGTGCCTCAGAAACTAGTAAAGGCTCCCCTCGGGGGCAAGCCAGCTGCTAAGACCCCTTGGGGTGGTAGAGGGCCACCAATCCTCCAAGATGAAGCGGCACTCTCCACCTCCGTGCCGCAGGTCACCAGAATGGCAGCCCAGATCCTCTGGGCCTTGCCCTAAGTCCCCGGCACTGTGATCGCGGTCCCCACCATCCCACCATGGATCGCCTAGAGGAAGGTGCTGGTCTCTGTACGACTGGCACTGTTTGCTCTCCCACCAGTTGTTCTCTCAGCGAAGATTCCGGTCGCCTGCCTCATGGGAGTGTTCCCCATCGCGTTTCTGGTCCCCTCGGCACCGGTCCCCTCGATTCCGGCAGCAATCCCCTTGCTCCAGGCACCAGTCTCCGACGGCGACAGTCAGCAAACAAACTCAGGCATTGATAGCCCCACCATGATCGATCATGACTGATAGCGGAAGGGGATTCCCCTGGCATGGAAGCTCAGTTCACCCCTTGCCTAGATGGCACCGGGGCAGTGGCCTTATTGGAGCACATGAGGCGTGCTGGTTATGGAGCTGCCCCCTTCACACCGCTCATTGGCCACCGCCTCGGGGAAACAGCTGGCGGCACCAACGGCACCAGGTGGTGCATGAGGCATGGCTCAGAGGTTGAAGCAGAGGAAACTGTTCATTTCAGCCACTGTTGCCCTTCCTCCTCCTGCTCACCTGTGTAGCCCGACCCAGCAAAACACCCTAGGGGCCAGAAGCACTCATTTTCAGGGTGCAGTCGAGAGCAACACACCAGTCACCTCCCAGGATTCATTCTGCTCTTTCCTCAACCATCTTCGTCCCTTCCGTTTGGCTTGGTCCCGAGTTACCTCAGACCGTTGGGTGCTGGAGATAGTGTCTTAAAGTTACACCATGCATTTTTTGGCCACTCCTTCCTTCCAGTCCCCATCCTTCCCATCCCTCTTCAGGGACCCTTCACATGAGCAACTCCTCATTCAAGATGGGTGGTGGAGGAGGTCCCTTGGGACATGACAGGGAAGGATTCCACTCCCGTTATTTCCTAATCCCGAAAGCTAAAGGGGGCTTCAGGCCCATTTTGGACCTGTGATGCCTCAGCAATTCATCAAGAAGTTGAAGTTTAACATGGTCTCCCTGGCCTCCATCATCCCATCCCTGGATCCCGAAGACTGGTGCGTTGCCCTTGGCTTGAAGGATGCATATTTCCCTATTCCAAGGTCAGACGTTTCCTCCATTTCATAGTGGGGGAATGCCATTTCCAGTTTACAGTGCTCTCCTCTGGCCTCCGAGGGTCTTCACAAAATGTATGGCACCAGTGGCCACTTACCTAAGACATTGAGGAGTCCAGGTCTTCCCGTATCTCGATGATTGGCTCATCAAGGGCAGGTCTTGGGAACAAGTGCAGAGAAGCCTCGATCTGGTGCGTTCCACCTGCCGCAACCTGGACCTGTTGATAAATGAGGAAAAAATCCAACTTAAGGCCAGTCCAACGCATGGAGTTTATTGGGGTGGTTCTCGACTCCACATGAGCCAGAGCCTTCCTTCCAGAGGCGTGTTTTCAAGTAATGTCGGACATGATTTCCCATGTGAAGAACCACCTGCTCACCATGGCTCACACCTGCCTGCAGTTGCTGGGCCACATGGCCACCTGTACATACATGGTCAGTCGTGCCCAGCTCCACCTGTGGCCTCTTCAAGCATGGCTGGTGTCTGTTTACACTCTCAACAGACACCACATACACCAGGTAGTCAGGATGCTGGATCACATCCTGTTATCCCTGAAGTGCTGGTTGAACCCTGGGTTGATGTTGCAGGGTGTTCCCTTCATGGCCCCGTCCCCGTTGCTGACCCTGGCTTCAGATGCTTCTGACCTGGACTGGGGATCCCACCTGGGCAAGCTCAGCACTTAAGGCTGTGGGATGATCTGACCCTTCACATCAATGTCAGGGAGCTAAAGGCGGTTCGCCTGGCCTGCCAGGCTTTCTTGCCCCACCAGAGGTGCAAGGTGGTGCAGGTCCTCACGGACAATACTGTCGCGATGTATTACATCAACAGGCAGGGCGGAGCCAGGTCATCAACCCTTTGCCAAGAAGATCTCAGCCTTTGGGATTTCTGTGTGTGGCATGCCATTCATCTGGTAGCTGCGCACCTGCCCAGGACCAAAAATGTGTTAGCGGATCGCCTCAGTAGGACCTTCTCGTCTCACCATGAGTGATCGCTCCATCCGGAGGCAGCTAGTATGATCTTCCGAAAGTGGTGAACTCCCCAGGTGGACTTGTTCGCATCCTGCCAGAACAGGAAATGCCACGTGTTCTGTTCACTCCAGGGGATGGACAGGGGTTCCCTGTCTGATACTTTCCTGCTCCCGTGGGTGGAAGCCCTGATGTATGCCTTCCCGCTGGTGCCATTGATCCACAGAGTCCTCGTGAAGATCAAACAGGGCAGGGTGAAGGTTATCCTGATAGCTCCCGAGTGGCCTTGCCAGTACTGGTTTGGCATGCCACTGGAACTTTTGGTAGCTGCACCACTGCAGCTTCTTCTCTGTCCAGCCCTGCTGTCCCAGGAGCATGACAATGTCCTGCATCCAAACCTAGAGGTGTAGCACTTGACGGCATGGCTACTGCATGGCTGAATACAGAAGAGCAGGAACGTTCGACCCAGCTGCAACAGGTCCCAGACTGAGTAGCAGAAAGCCCTCCACCAGAGAAACTTACTTGGCGAAGTGGAAAAGATTCACATGCTGGGCTTCGGATTGGTGCGTCTGCGCCGAGCAGGCCTCGCTGCAGGTGATCCTGGATTATCTTCTGCACTTCACATTTCAGGGTGTGTGACACTCTTTATCTCTAGTGAACACCCTGTACCTCTATGTTCATCCTTATAATACAATTGTATGTTAGCCAATGCAAACTTTGTCATATTGTATGTCTTCAGAAGGCTCATGATGCACTGAGCATTGTTGTTATAGTAATGTTATAGGTTGTAATTTCATGTATGTAGTTATGAGGCTGAAAATGTGTCCTCATGGCTTAAAACAGGCCCAGGCAAAACTCTCCAGGAGCAGAGGGGAAGTTCACACCTCATCAGGGCATGTATGGGACAAACACAGCCCAGCCTCACAGGAATAGGGACATTGGCCTAGGCAACAAAAAAGATCTGTTGGACTCTCAAGTGAATCACCCCCCTTCCCGCTTTCTTTGGTCAGTTTGGGACTACGATGAGGTAATGCTCACCTGACCCTGAAGGGGGGAGCCAAGAGAGAAGAAAGAACATGATAAAAGGGAGAGACATTTGCCTTGCTCCTCCTCTCTCTTCCACCTCCATCCAAAGTCACCACCACCAAGCGACTGAAATGCTGATCAAAGGGGAGAGCCTGGCTGAAGGGCAACGAGCCAGCCTGTGGTGAGAAGCATCTTAGTGTGTAAGGGCACTGAAAGTGTTAAGATCAGCTTAGAATGCGTTTTGCTTTTATGTCATTTGACCAAATCTGACTTGTTGTGCCTTGACTTATAATCACTTAAAATCTATCTTTTGTAGTTAATAAATGTGTGTGTTTGTTCTACCTGTAGCAGTGCGTTTGGTTTGAAGCTTGTCAGAGACTCCCCTTGGGAATACAAACCTGGTATATATCAATTTCTTTGTTAAACTGATGAACTCATATAAGCTTGCAGCGTCCGCGGGCATAACTGGACACTGCAAGACGGAGGTTTCTAGGGTTGTGTCTGGGACTGGAGATATTGGCTAGTGTCATTCGGTTGCACAATCTAAGTAGTGGCTGGCCAAAAGTGCTCACTCACATGCTGGGAGCAGCTTACATGCCAGAGGCTGTGCATGAACAGCTCGGGAGTGGGGGTTCTCACAGCAGAGCAGGGTAAGGCTGGCTCCCAGGGTCAAGAATTGGAGTGATCTAGCAGATCACTGGTCCAGATAACACCAGGGGAATGTCACAGCATGTCCATGTCATTGATCAGGGTTCACCTGGCCACTATTTCGGTGTTCCACCCTCCGTTCCAAGGCAGGTCGGTCTTCACTCACAACATGACGGCCTGGTTCTTGAAAGGTCTGTGGCATCTTTACCCTTACGTCTGGAACCCTGTCCCTCCCTGGGATTTGAATCTCATGCTGTCGAGGCTCATGAGGCCTCCCTTCAAACCTCTGGCTTCTTGCTGTTTTCTGGTTGCCCAGTGTCTGCTCAAAGGATTTCGTCCTGGGTTACAGCCTGCATCCAATACTGCTATGAACTGGCGAATGTGTCTCCACCGGCGATAATCAAAGTACACTCGACTAGAGTGTAAATATCATCAGCAGCTTTCTTGGCTTAGGTGCTGATCCAAGAGGTCTGTAGAGCATCTACCTGGTCGTCTGTCCATACATGTATGTGCCATTATGCGCTGACATACCAGGCCTGGAATGATGCTGGCTTTAGCAGGGCAGTGCTGCATGCTGCAAGACTGTGAACTCCAAGTCCACCTCCATTGGCACTGCTTGTGAGTTACCTAGCATGGAATAGACATGAGCAAGCTCTCGAAGAAGAAAAAATGGTTATCTACCTTTTGTAACTTGTTCTTCTAGATGTTGCTCATGTCCATTCCATTACCCACCCTCCTGGCCAACTGTTGGAGTTGCTGGCAAGCAGGAATCAAGAGGGCATAGGGTCGGCGGCACCTGATATATCGACGCATGATCGCGGCACTTAAGGGGGTGCCACTGCCGGCCCTACGGATACTGGTAAGGCAAAAATCTCCAGCCACGCCTGTGAGCGCATGCACATCTAGAATGGAATGGACATGAGCAACACATCTTGAAGGACAACAGTTACGAACGGTAGGTAACCGTTTTTTCCTCTAGCCGATGGGGTGGTGCCTGGAAATTCCCCAGTGGAAGCTTTGGGGCAGAAAAGGTGGTAGTGGCCAGTGTCACGGTTCCAGGGCTCGCTGCACATTTGACCCTTCTCTAGTCACATAGATGACATGCCTGGTGTCTTTAGCTACCTCTGGGTGGAATCCCATGATTCTCCTACTCTCAGGCTACGATGCCCTGTGTATCAACTGTGATTGCTTCACAGATCCAATGAGGTTTGGCTACTTGTGGGTCTTCTCGTTGGCAGCTTTGACCCATGGTGAGTACAGTAACGCACAACAACCTTCTTAGAACAAAGTAGTGTTTAATCTCAACAGTAGGAACAAAGCATAACCAACACAGGCACTGGCTTCCAACTGTCCCCGGGGGTGCTCCACCCCCAGCCCTGCCCCCACCCTGCCTCTTCCTGCCCCCACTCCGCCCCTGCCCCATCTCTTGCAGCCCAATTCCAGCCCTGCCACTGCTCCTCCCCCTCCCTCCCCGTGCCTTCTGCAGGCTGCAAAACAGCTGATCGTGGAAGGCTCTGAGAGAGACTGGAGGAGTTGATTGGCTGGGCCACCAACAGGAAGGAGTAGGGGGGAGGGTGGGGAGTTTGGCTGCTGATGGGTGCTAAGCACCCACTAATTTTTTTTTCCATGGGCATTCCAGAGTCGGCGCCTATGATAACCAGAGAAAGGAGTTTTTAACGCTGTAAAAAGTCTATGGTCATACATATCCCTCTTGCTTTAGATGTAGGTACTGGTAGGCCTTGCTTATCCCAGACACCCCTATCTCTGGGCACAGGGGTTCAACCTACTCCTCTGCCTCGTTCTCTCCTGTTCTTTAAGGACAGTTCTTTGTTCCAGTTTTTCCTACTTGGATCCCCTTCCGGTAGTTTCCAGATTGTTGAAGTCTGCCTGGTGTCAGAGGTCAGACTTCAACGTGATTAACACCTGCATTGTCCTTTCTGATGCTGCTGTCCCCTTTTTTTGCTATGTGCAAGCAACCCCCACTTGAATGAACCCTTTGTTATCCTATAGCAAACAAAACAATAATAGATCGAACTGGTAGGCATATGATATTCATAAAATGTTACAGGTGTTCCCTGGTCTTTCAGACCCGATTTATGTTCTCTAAGCCAAGGGGCCAATTCATCATTAAAAACAGGAGACCAGCTGGGGAGACTGGAAGCAGGAGGGACTTTGCTTCCTCCAGGGGCGCTGACCAAACACAGAGACTTACAGTGGGGCGGAGGGTGAGATCAGACTGAGGGGGATGCATTCAGGAGTTGGCTGTTTTCCATTGATCTGTACCTCTTGTGTTTTGTAACAGTAAAGTGTGTGTGTGGTAACGCATTCATTTGCTAAGCCTGGGTATCCTTGTTTTACTGTGATGTTGCCCCTGAAGGAGTTAACTAGAAAGCAGAATTTCCATAGCCAGGTGGACTCCGTGGAATTTATCTAAACAACTAGGGATTCAGGAAGGCTATGAAACTGGTTCTGGAGTCTGGGGGGCCAGACTGCAGGGTCCTACTGCCCAAGATGAGTGTTTGTGCTCTGGGATGTGCGCCTGAAAATCACAGAGCTTGGACCAGCGACCAGTCACTCTCCAGACCCAGGGACTTAGCAGCATGTGGCATCCAGAGATTGGATTCCTTCATAACGGATTGGTGTCCGTTCAGAGAGTGGGACTAGACCTAGTTGTGACACACAGGTATTATCATGGGTGATGAGTATCATGGGCAGGGGGAGGCTGTGCCTCCCCAAACAGTCTAGCATGGCTCCACCCCCAGGCCAGACCCCAGTCTTGCACTTCCCAGCGCTCTGCCCTGGCTGGCTGGGGCTGGCTGGCCTGCCTCCTGCAGGGACTCAGGGTGGCTGGTGCTGGGGCCGTGCTGCCTGGGGCACCGGGACTGGGGGTGGCTGCAGCCGTGCCACCTGGTGCTCTGGGGCAGGGTGCCAGGGTTTGGGGGTGCTGCAGCCGGGCCACCTGGTGCATCAAGGCTGGGGCCGAGGGCCACGGTGGGGGTGGTCTGGGCTCCTGCGGGGGAAGGGGGAAAGAGGGGGGCACAAGGGGAGGGGACAGGGCCTTCAGCTCAAGAGGAGGGGCCGGGGGCTAGCTTCCCCAACGGCCAGGTCACTGGCTGCCCATGGGTGTTACCTATCTATGTGTGTGTGACCAAAATGTTTGGATCTGTAGACAGTCAGCCAAACTCAGAGCAGCATTAAATAAAAATGAAAATAGAAATGGAATCCAAACAGGGGCAAAAGATTAATTGCAAAGTAATCTGCAGCCAGTGCCTGCAAGTGCTCCACATGAAAGGCAACCATGATAACATTGCCTCACACCCATTAAAATCAGTGGCCCAGCTCGGAACAGGAGGCTTTTTTCAGTCAGAATGGCAACCTTTGCTGGGTGCTTTGTGTCCTGTTTATCTCAATAGCATAAGTTGATTTGAGATCCCTAACCTACGGATCTTCCAGTCAAGTAGTTCCTGCTACACCTTGTGAATCTGCATTACTGCTCTTGTTCTGTCTGTCTTGCTAGGATAGTCAAGCCCAAAGTAGCTTCCATGGAGGAGATGGCAAGCTTTCACACTGATGCCTATCTGCAGCACCTCCAGAAGGTCAGCGAGGAGGGGGACGATGACCACCCGGAATCCGTGGAGTATGGACTTGGTAAGGGCAAAGATGAATGAAAGATGGTTGTGTTTGTTTTGAGCTTGAAGTCCTGAGCATTTTCCAGTAGGAGCCGTCAAAGGTTTTCTCCTTTTCAGCTTTCTAAACAAAGTCCATTTCTGCTCTGATAAGTGACTGTAAAAATGGGCTGCTCTTACTGCACAGATCTTCTCCCTGTGTTAATTGGCAGAACTACTAGCTTTCCCAGTGCAAACCTTTTTTTAAAATTGCTCCTTTTAACCTAGAAGAGGCAGCACAGCTCTGCAAAAGGGAACTAGATTCTAGTCTGGCTCATGCATCATTAACGTAATGCTAATTGAGTTTCAGTTCGAGAATCTGTATTACTGGGACTGGTGTGACAAGGAATGAATCCAGCATCTCTCTTAGATCACTGGGTGAACTGGCAGGCTGGCAGCTAGACACAAAACAATGGTTTACTTGGAAACGAAGTGCATTTGATCTGGTATGTCTACACAGCCTGTGGCAGCAAGCCTCCCAACCTGGGTCAACAGACTTCGGTTGGTGGATGGGGCTTGTGCTAGTGCTCTAAATACAGTTATGTAGACACTGCTTTGAAGTTGCAGCCTGGGCTCTGAAGCCTAGGGAGGGAGGTGTCTATATAGCTATTTTTAGAGCTCTAGTGAGTCCTGTCAACATGGGCTGGGAGGCATGCTGCTGCAGACTTTGTAGTCATACCCCCTAAGATGATAAAGATGGAGCTCCAAGAGGCATTTTGACAAGGCCACTTTCAGGGTAGAACTATACTTCAGTGGCCATGGCTGAACAAAGAGTGACTTAAACCTTGATTGCACATAGGTCCAGATTCTAGCCATTGGTATAACTCCATCCATACACCTCTAGTGGAGCTTATGGGTTTCTGGGGGGCAGGAAGGGGGTATTACACAGTGATCATCATGCGGAACTTGCTGTGTTCCTTGGATCTGAGTCTTCACTTTCAGTTTCAGATGAGCAGAGGGCGCCAGAGAGTGGTCCATGATATAACCTGTTACAGTGTTTCTTAAGAAGAAAAGGAGTACTTGTGGCAACTTAGAGACTAACAAATTTATTAGAGCATAAGCTTTCGTGAGCTACAGCTCACTTCATCTGAAGCCAGGCTTCCTGAACCAATGATGCAAAGGGGGCGGGTGTGCGGGTGGTGTCTTCCTCCTCATCAGTGGAGCATTAACTTGAAAACCTGATGATGGATGCTTAATTGCCAAAGCCATTAACCCCTTCTCTGCTGTTCAGCATGATTCTTGGGTATTGGATTCTCCACTGGATGTTTTGACATGTGCTGATGTTCCAGGCATTTGAAAAGTCATTTGATAGGAAGCAGCCACCGAAACCCCTGCCCCGTGCAGCAGCAGAAAAGGCAGATGTCCAACAAGCTGGGACTGGCCTTGATTTTAGCTCCAGCACATGCAAGCAGGAATCACAGGAATAGCAGGAGCTCAGTGGGCTCCAATCACATACAGTAGCGTTGTACTCTATAGTGGATTTATACTGCTCGCTTGCCTGCCATGGCACTTGCAGCTACTCCTTGAAGTCAGCACTCTGAAGGGCTTTAGCATTTCCAGCTGCACAGTGGGAGGTGAAGTTTGTCATCTTTGTGTGAGACAGCGGGAGACACTGCCTCCTTCCTGATGTTACACTCAGCCTGACTACAGAGTCCGGAGTTCTGCAAAGAACACTCAAGGCTCTTCCAAGGCGACAGGTTTAATTCTAGAAACTGGTCCTGGAATTTTGTGCTGCTCTGAGGGTCTGTCTACAGTGCATCGTAAGTGTGACTGCAGCACATAGTTGAAATAGCTTTGATCTAACTAGCTGCAATAGCAGTAGCAGTGAAGCCAGGGCAGCATGTGTGGCAGCACAGGCTGCAGAAGCCCTCTTGAGTGACTAACCTGTGCTGTCGCAGCTCACTGCTATTGTTTGAGCTAGCAAGAGCAAAGCTAGCTTAACGTGCTGCAGCCATACCTCTGATTGCAGTGAAGCCATACCCTGAGATTTTGGATATGCCTGGAAAGGTCTTCAATGCGTGGGGTGGTGCTGAAGGTGAGAGAGTGGGTTACATTCTAGGTCCACATCCTCTGAGTTCCCATGATAGTGTTCAAGTGTAGAAGGGCTCTGCTTCTGGAGACTAAGGATGTTCTGTGTGGTTGTTGGGCAGGTAGAGGGGTTGCAGGTACTCCATGTGAAAGAAGGGAATAGAGCAAAGCTAAACCAGTGTATCTGGTAACTGAACCAGTGTTTGTGTGCAAATGGGGCTAACTGGCCTAGCGCTTGCTTGGCACTGAGCCAGGAGGGATCCATACAGCCTCTGAGTATTCTTGGTCTGAGAAAGCCATTTAGCTTTTAATTCTTTTTTCTGTGGGGCACGGCTCAAAGAAACCCACCTTGGAAAGCCAGAGGGTGGCATCTTCCACATAGACGATGCTCAAAGGTCAGTCCCATTGCCAGCAGCCTCGCTTTGGCTCCCTACAGTAGCCAAAATGGGAAGCCAGAACTGTGAATAAAGTGAAATGCAGATCCCTGGTGTTCTTCCACCAGGAATGCAGTGATGTTCCCACTGGAGTCTTCTGTCCTGAGTGACGCGCTCTGGTTCTTGCCCCTAGGTTATGACTGTCCAACCACTGAAGGTATCTTTGACTATGCAGCAGCTGTAGGAGGGGCCAGCATCACAGCAGCCCAGTGTCTGATGGACGGCAAGTGCAAGGTAGCGATTAACTGGCCTGGAGGGTGGCATCATGCAAAGAAGTAAGAAAACAACCTGTTACCATGTGCTTTCCAACCTGGTATCTGAATTGAGCCTGGTCGCTCCTAGCTTTCGACACAAACCATCAGGACGAGGACAAACAATAGCATCCAAAGAGACCAATACAAATGAATTGGGAGTTTTTGGGGGGCGGGGAAGAAGATGGGTGGGTTGAAAGACAAGAGGCAGCTGGGGAAGAAGTGTTGTATAGCGCAGAGGACTGAGAGCCAGGAGTCCTGCATCTAAGTCCTGGATCTACCATGGGCTTGGTTGTGCAACGTAGACCAATCCCTTAACTGCTCTGTGCCTCAGTGTCTTAGGTTCTGATAGTACCTCATGTACTTCATTGGGGTGTTATGAGGCTTAATGCTAGTAAAGTAGCACACTGCTGAGATAGAAGTGCACACTGCTGGTGCGTTGCCAGGCACTGAAGAGAATGGAAACCTGGAGACAAATGAAATATTTAAGAAGAGGTGAGGTGAAATAGAATTGGCTCTTCATATTCCTTCCTATGCTCTGAAAGTATCTGTTAGATCTGTATTGTAATAGCTGAGATGGGGCTGTACAGTACTATCAATAACAATATTTCAGAGGAGCAAGAGAGGAGATGGGAACTTTGCCCCTAAGTTGCTCTCATTCCCAGGAGGTCACAGGACTAAAACGAGGAATCCTTGTGGCACCTTAGAGACTAACAAATTTATTTGGGCATAAGCTTTCATGGTCTGGAACCCACGCTGTGGCCTGTACCCTTATTGCTGTCTGAGTTTCAGGGGAAAGTAGTACTTTATCTTCTGAAGTACAAGGACTGTGTTTAATAGCATGTGCAGGTGAGGAAGTGACCCCTCTTTCTAATAGAATCATAAGATTTTTCCATACCAGACTGAACCAACAGCCTGTCAGTTTTGGTATACTGCCTGTGATAGTAATCTATAGTTTAGCTGATGCATTGGGAAAAAAAATCCTCAAAGTACCTCATCAATTGTGAAATGCTGTATTTAGGGGCAGGGCAAGATTCCTTTCTGACTTTTGCGGGTCAGTGTTTTCCTTGAAGCATGAGATTTGGTCCCTCTATTCTATGTATGTCTACCAGATGGAATCATTCATAAAATTCTCTCATCCCCTTGAAATCCAGCTACAGCTTTTGCTTCCTGCAGCAGTGCATTTCCTGAGCTGACCAGGAGCTCTGGGAAGAAGTGAGGACAATGTGCACACTTTGGGGACCCATCTAAAAATACTGGCAGTTTAAAGTGAACCCCCAGGTCAGCATTAGAACTGTCCAAATCTGGATTTGGATTTTGTTTCCACTGAGTGAGAGGAGTTCAGATTAGTCAAGCAGAACAATCTTATTCTGCTCAGGATGAATGACGTTTTAACTTCTTGTGCTGTTCAGTTTTGACTGCATTGCCTGGGTTCTGCCTCATCAGTGATGCCTGGAACTAAGAAACAATCTCAACAGCTTTGCCTCCAATGTGCTGAGCCATTCATGCTGTTTTGGGAACAAATGTTGCATGCTAAAAGGTGCACATTTCACTTACTGATTTTAAAATGTCCTTTCCAGCTTTAGCTAAGGTACCACTAGGGAGAGCTCTAGGTTAAGTCAGAGGGTTTTCCTAACCCTTCAGTGGATTCCCCCCATTTCTGCCAGTATGTGGAATCGGTTAGTTATGTCTTGTGTCTCTAGCTGAAGGTTGTGTCAATATTTCCATTATAAATGTCTGTTCTCAACAGTTAATAGCTCAGCCATAATGTCTGGCACTAGCCAGAATGTAGCATATGTTGAACAGAACAGTAAGTAGTTGGGATTTTGAAATCAGTCTCCAAATGTCTCGCTGAAAATGTCTTAGGGAGTTCTAGCATGCACTTAAGGCTCACAGGACAGCTGCATTGACAATGATGTAATGATGTCTTTTAGCATTAGCCTTGCTCGGAGAAAAGCCTTCATTCCAGCAAGCTGGAAGGGGCCCTTTGGGAGCCTCTGACAATCACTGATCTGTGAAACAATGCATCCCGAGGTGTGTCCAATAAAGCTGAAGAAAAATCACCTGTGATAGGTGTAGCAAACACCCCGGTTGCACCTGTCAATAGTCTGTGTATTCAAATTTCCAAATGAGGAATTTCCCCCATGGCCCTGTCACTCTTGCCCACAACATGCATTTTAAAAACTGGCCTAACTGTGTGTTCTTTGTGATAAGTTTCAGAGGCGCCTAAAGTTCCTGTTGATCTGCAGAACCGTTATGGGGGTCTGCTAAACACAGACAAAATCTCTTCCTGTCGCTTGGCTGTCAAGTGAACTGCCTCAGCAATAACATCCCCTCCTTTCCCCCCCTCTCCCAACCTGGACACACTCAGCACCTGCTGTTAGCAGTTCCATTCTTGGCCCTCTGTTTCCATAGGCTCGTTGGTAGAGCTTTGTAAAAAATCTTCACTGATATATAATCATCCCCTTCCAATGAGACTCATACAGTAGGGCTTTTTGTTGGTGGCTCTGTTCCGTTCTAAACTTCCAAGTGTAGGTTTCATAGTTGATCCTGGATTGACTGGTACCCCAACAGACAATAATTAATGGAGAAAATGCTGGATTTAATGAGGACTATTGCACAGGTAAAGGCCCTGCTGAAATGTCAGCTCAGATTAACTCCCTTAACAATTGCGTTTGTGGCCTTTTTACCATATTTGTATATTTATATGCTGGGATTCTTTCCAAACTCCTCAGGGCACTAGCCCCACTGTGCTTTAATTTCTTACTCATGCGTATTGTGCCCTGAGGCCTTCCTTTGCCTCTCATTGTGTCTAAGTGCCAAACAAAGATGTTAGCTTGAGTTCTCATGCATTTAATAATTCCCTCCAACTCACACTCACACAGCTTGCGCTGCACCCCTACCTGGTTCTAAACTTGGGAGAGCTCCTGACAGAATTTTCTAGGCAAGAGTGCCTATGGTTTGGGCCAAGTTTTCATGATTGCATATTTTATTCCTGGAGAAATTCTGTGCCAAAAAAATTAAAAATTCTGCACACAATATTTTAAAAATCTGCAAAATTCTGCATATTTTATATGCAAAAATAACACAATATAATCACACCTGTTTCAAGTATTTTGATAAATTATTTTAAAATACCTGTCAGCAACTATGTCTGTAACAATACAGACAACAAAAAAGATTCAAGAAATGTTTTTTGACAAATAGATTCCTTACTAGGCATATTAATACAGAACTCTGAGTAATAATTCATTTAAACTACAGTATAGAACCGTATTTCCCACACCCCTCAGAAGCAATGCAGAGGCTTAGGTAGTCGGGTAATGGAGGAGCTGAGGGACAGGGAAGTAATTTTTGGGTAGGAGCTTGGCTGTGAACTTGGAGGGTTGTTGGGTATGGGTGGGAGAAGTAAGGAACAAGCTTCTTTTTGGGTGGGGAGGGATTGTCAGGGAGCCTCCACCATGCAGACCCTGTCTGACCCCTAGCCTCTCTCATTCAGTCAGGCACATCAGTCCCTGCACCCCCACTCAGCCCCCCCCCTTTCCCCATGTGTCCCTGCACTCCCTCCCCTAGGTGTCCTTGCATCCCCACTCAGCCACCCCCATCCTCCCATTTGGCCATGCACCCCTCCCCCCAATCTCCATGTGGCCATGCACCCACTTCCATTCAGCCCCTGCCCCAGTCTGTCCCCTTCTGAACCCCAGTCTGTGACACCCCCCCACCAGCATCCCCGTGTTTCCCCATGCTGTCCATCCCCCCATATCATGTGCCTCCTGAGCTGGCCACACGGACAGATTGCTGTGAGGAAGACAGCATCTTTCTCTTACCTATCCGCGTCCTCTGTCCTGGTGCCACAGTGGCCCCTGGTGGGAGAAAGGGGTAACTGCAGCACCTTTCCAGCAGAATATATTTTCTTTGGGGAAAAAAACAAAAATGTTGTGGGGCACATGAATTCTGCGCATGTGCAGTAGTCCAGAATTCCCCCAGGAGTAATATGCAACTAATATACCACATTTTCTGCAGATGTGATTGTGCACACAAAAGGCCAGTGAGGAGCGCAGTCGTGGGAACTGTGCATGTCAGTTTAGGTATGAAGTTATGACAATTTGGCCCCTTATGTCTTTGTCACTCTGAAGAGGGTTACTGATCTTTTTGTGGTTCTCCATTTTATATGGATTACTGAAGTTAACATGGCACCTCTGCAATCCTTAATTTTCAGCACCAGGCATTTCTTTTCCTTAGGCATTTCTTTTCCTTTCAAGTCCCTCTAGTGTTCTCCCAAGCAGCAACATGCAGTAGTTTTCTGGGTACACAGGGAACCATTTTTCATTACGTACTTTCTTCAGTAAGTGTATGCAAGCATTTGAACCAAAGTCATTGGTTCTGTAGGTTTTAAAGGGACATCAGTCTGAAAATCTCATTGGCCTTGAAACTATTGTACCTGCTTGGGATGGATGTGGGGGTGTGCCTTAATAATTATTGATTTTGGACCTGGTTGGGCACAGAGAAGGAGACCCTTTCCAACAGTCACCTGACAGCTTACACTTGGACATCTGTTAGGAGACAATGTCAGAGCAAGCAGTTCAATAACTCCCGCCTGCTCTTGTAGCCAGCATGCAAAAAACAGCTTGAATAGGGCGTGGAGAGAGGGAACCATACTGAGTCCCACAGACACACTAGAGGATCTGGGCTTTGCTTGGTGAATCTAAGGGCTTGTCTTCATTGGGAAGTTATTCTGGAAGAAGGTAAAGTGTGAATTTAAACTCCTTTGGCTATTCTGGAATAACTTTCTTTGCGAACACTCTTATTCCAGAGTCAGGGTAAAGGAAGGAGTGAGAACAGAATAAGGACAAGACTTCAAAAAAGGAGACTTAAACTGACTCAAAATGGATAGGTAGGGTCCTGTGGGAAATAAAACTAAAGGGGAAAAGGAGTCCAGGAGAGCTGGCAGTTTCTCAAGGAGACAGTAGTAAAAGCTCAACTGCAAACTATCCCAGTATGAAGGAAAGATAGGAAAAATAGTAAGAGGCCAATAGTGTCCCACCAGGAGCTCTTTACTGAAGTGAAAAACAAAAAGGAATTTTACAAAAAGTGGAAATATGGACAAATTGCTAAGGAGTACAGACAAGATCAGAAAGGCTAAGGCACAAAATGGACATAAAAGGCAATAAGAAGAATAAAAAGAATAAAAGGCAATAAGAATCTTTAAATACATTAGAAGCAAGAGAAGGACAAAGGAAAGTTTAGATTCTCTACATAGTGGAGAAGGAGAGATAATAACTTATGCTATCACAGAGACTGAGGTGTTTAATGCCTATTCTGCTTCAGTCTTCATTATCATTGTTAATAGTGACCAGTTACTCAACACAGTTAATATCAACAGCAAGGGGGAAGGAACACAAGTCAAAATAGGGAAGGAACAGGTTAAAGACTATTTAGATAAATTATAGGTATTTAAGTCAGTAGAACCTGACGAAATTCATCACAGGGTACTTCAGGATCTAGCTGAAGCAATCCTGGAACCATTCGCAATTATATTGGGAAGGGCAAACATAGTACCTATCTTTAAAAAGACTGGTCAGTTGATTGCTGATACTTGGAAATATACTGGAACAAATTATTAATCAATTTTTAAGCACCTAGAGGATATTAGGCTTATAAGTAAGAATATGATTTGGTCACAGAGGTCATGGATTCCGTGACTTTAATGGACCTTCGTGACTACTTTGGCTTCAGCCCCTCTGTGCCCGTACTCTGATTTTGTCCTTTTTTAACATAACTATTCCATGAATTTTGCTTAATTGTACCTTGACAAAATTGTATATATAGTTGCAAGGAACAGCCAGCATGTCAAGCCAGCATGTTGTCAAGAACAAATCATGCCAAACCATGATTTTTTTTCTTTCTTTGACAGGATTACTGGCATAATGAATGTGGGGGAACGCAGTAGATGTGATGTATCTTCACTTTAGTAAAGCTTTGATAGTCTCACATAAGTCTCATAAGCAAACTAGTAAAATGTGGTCAAGATGAAATTCCTATCAGTTGGGTGCACACTAGTTGAAAGAGTGTATTTGGATAATTATCAATGCTTCATTGTGAGACTGGGAGGTGGATATCTAGTATTGTCCCACAAGGGTCTGACCTGGGTCTTGTACTCTTCAGTATTTTCACTAATGACTTGGTTAATGGAGCGGAGAGTATGCTTATAACATTTGGGGATGACACCAAGCTGTGATGGATTGCAAGCATTTGGGAGGACAGGATTAAAATTCAAAGTGATCTTGGTAAATTGGAGAATTGGTCTGAAATCAACAGGATGAAATTTAATAAAGATAAGTACAAAGTACTACACTTAGGAAACAAAAATCAAATGCACAACTACAAAATGAGAAATAACTGGCTAGGTTGTCGTACTGTTGAAATGGGGGGTTATAGTGAATCATAAATTGAATGTAAGTTGTCAATGTGATGAAGGCTTTGAAAAAGGCTAATATCATTCTGGAGTGTATTAACAGGAGTGTCGTACGTAAGACAGGGGACCCGGTAATTGTCCTGCTCTACTCAGGACTGGTGAGGCCTCAGCTGGAGTACTGTTTCCAATTCTGGGCAGCACACTTTAACACAGATGTGGACAAATTAGAGACAGTCTGGAGGAGAGCAACTAAAATGGTAAAAGGTTTAGAAAACCTGACACATGAGGAATGGTTAAAAAATGTGGCCATGTTTAGTCTTGAGAAAAGAAGACTATGGGGGACCTGATAACAGTCTTCAAATCTGTTAAGGACAGTTATAAAGAGGATGGTGGTCAGTTGTTCTCTGTGTCCACCATGGGAGCTAGGACATGAAGTAATGGGCTTAATCTGCAGCAAGGGAGATTTTGGTTAGATATTAGGAAAAGCTTTCTAACTATAAGGGTAATTAATCTCTGGGATAGCCTTCCAAGGGAGGTTGTTGAATGGCAAACCATTGGACGTTTTTAACACCAGATTAGACAAACACCTGTCAATGATAGTCTAGGTTGACTTGGTCCTGCCTCAGCACAGGGGGTAGGACTCAATGACCTCTCTAGTTC
The DNA here is from genome assembly GCF_009764565.3 of Dermochelys coriacea. Lineage (NCBI taxonomy): Eukaryota > Metazoa > Chordata > Testudines > Dermochelyidae > Dermochelys > Dermochelys coriacea. The sequence goes on from NC_050076.1 coordinate 60,250,277, forward strand.
CTTTGCAGCCCTACAGTGCTATGATTCTTGTAAGTGGCCCTGCACAGGGAGCTATTGCAGAACAGCTACTCAGGTCAGTTTACCCTTGTAGTCAGGCCCTAAGTGGTTCTGTTCTGTTCTGTTCTGTTCCTGTTACTTAAGAGGAAAGCCTGTTGAAGTGGAGCCATATCTATGCTACAGGCTTCTGCCAGCCTAGCTGTTGGTCAGGGGTGTGAAGAGATGTGATCTCTGACTGACAGAACTGTGCCTGCAAAAGACCCTAGCACAGACGCAATTACGCTGGCAAAGGTGCACTTTTACTGGCATTGCTTGTTTCACTTGGGTGCTGGAATAAACTATACTGGTAAGAGCACAGTTTTGCCAGGATAACCTGTGTCCCTCCTAGGAGCACTTTACCGCTATAGCTGTACTGGCAAAGTCATTCTAGTTTGGATGTGGCCTTAGCTTGTGGGAAAGGGAGGTGGTGGAATTACCTAGGGGGGTGGTGGAATCTCCTTCCTTAGAGGTTTTTAAGGCCAGGCTTGACAAAGCCCTAGTTGGGATGATTTAGTTGGGGATTGGTCCTGCTATGAGCAGGGGGTTGGACTAGATGACCTCCTGAGGTACCTTCCAACCCTGATATTCTATGAAATTGTAAGATTAGATGAGACAATTCATAGAGGCTGCTTGCTCTAAAATTTTTCTCTATTCTTTGTTCTAATTGCTAAATAAAAATACTTTGTATCAAGATGGCAGTTGGTCACTATTGCTGGTTATAGGTGCCCAATCCCAGTCGGACCTGCAGGGTGATAACCCCAACTATACCTACAGCTTATGTACCTGAGTCCCAGCCTAAGAGTGGGAGAATTGCAGGATTCCACCTGGAAGCAGATGAGGGCAAGAGGCTGAACACCTGAGGCGGTAGTGCTCAGGCAGCCCAGAATGGGGACAAGAGGTGCAGACAGTCCTGTAACTGTAACGGAGCTGTAGTTACAAGTAACACCAAGACCATTGTCAGCGGGTATAAGAGTCTTGGGAAGGTTAAGCCTCCCCAAATAGGGCAAGAAATGTTGGATGCGGTGCACCTCCCTTTGGAAGTGCGTCACCTTTGGAGCGCTGCCACCGGAAGTTCCTGAGAAGTTGTGGGGAGGCACCGGCACCTGAACCGTGGCCCTGCCCATGCTCGGTCTCTTCCCCTGAGACCCCCATTGCTTGCTCCTCTCTGCCCTCTCCCTCCTGTTGCTCACCCTTAAGGCAGGAGGGGGGCAGAAAGGAGTGAGTGGGCGGGGGGCTTGGGGGAGGGGGTGGGGACGAGCAGGCAGCGGGCAGAGAGGAGCAAGTGGCAGGCAGGGGGAGGGGGCAGAGTGGAGATGAGAAGAGGCAGAGTGGGGATGGGGCCTCAGGGGAAGAGGCAAAGTGGGTCAGGGCCACTGTCCGGCCACTGGTGGTTCCTCCCACTTCTAAGGAGCTTTTGGTGCTCACATGCTGCATCCCCAAACACAAGAGTCATGTGCTGCTGTAGACAACTGTAAGTGGAAGAGGTTAGTAAAAACTGTGTTTTGGGTTGCTGGGGTTTTGTTTTGTTTTTTTCAGTTTGCCTTATATGATCAGTTTCTCTCTTCATTAAATGACCTTTATAAAAGAAAAGGGAGCTGAAAAACCCTCAAGCCTTTTTTAAAAAGGACGTTAAAAAGAAAATCCTCAGGCTATGCTGTTTAATGGGTGTTCAGTTATAAACGAGGATTTTTGTCAACTCCAAAAAAAGTCAAATTGTATCCCTTTAAAACATTAATTAGGTCCACAACTTAATATTGGGGCTGCTAGACTGCTAATTTGCTTGCTATGTTTTGTGTTACAATCCAGAGTGAGACTAAGGCCCAATCCTTATAGCAGATAAATTGGTCTGTGCGGCTTTTTCAGGCTCATATTGTGAAATCTAGTCAATTTAAAAATGGAGTTATAGTAGTAGATGTTCCCCTGCCAATTTTAATGGGTTTACAGTGACATTTTTTCCAATATATCAAGATGTTTCTCTTCTGTGCTGTGCAAAAGACCCATGTGAACAACAGAGGAACCTGAGTACATGGGAAACAGGACAATGAGCTACCCACAAGGCATTGTCAAATGCACAAAAGGAAACAAGCTTAGGGGGAAGGTCATTTTTTCCGAACTTTCAGTTGTAGTCCTCTGAGGTGCTAGTTATAACCACAATAGGCCAAACACGTTCAGACAGTGGCTTTTTAAAAAATTGACTGGGACCCTTTAGCATCAGAAGAGTGCACATTGGTGGCATGCATCTGATGAAGTGGGTTTTAGCCCAGGAAAGCTTATGCCGAAATAAATTTTAGTCTCTAAAATGCCACAAGTACTTCTCGGTTTTTTTGCTGATACGGACTAACACAGCTACCACTCTGAAACCTGTCATTGGTGGAATGATCTCCAAAGAGAATGTAGGGAATGAGGTATGAAATTAAATAGTTTAATTATTCCAGGTTTTTTTTACCATCCCCCTATTTTTAATAGAGGAAATAATGGTGGTATAAAACCATAGAAGCCCTTTTCTGTAAAAGTCATTGAGTCAGATCTCACAAGAGAGTTATACATTTGACAGGCAACTTGAACTGTGGTGCGGGGTGGGGAGGAGAGAGGGGAGGCAGAAATACTGGGATTTAACTTTCTAGTAATGAAATAGATATTGGAAAAAGGGGAATCTGGCTGGCTAGATTCTGAACTTCCAGTTCCGGGGGAGGTGTCCATTTTGACAACGAAGGCTCAGGCTTGTTAGTTAATTTACCCTCATTCAACTCATTGCACTTATGGAAAAGGGGAAAAATTTCTCTGGAAGATCAGCTGTTCTCTGAAAAGAAATTATGTTAAAACAGGGCTTCAACACCAAAGATCTGTTCCTTGCAATTATACAGACTCAGCTGCTGATATTAAGGAGGAAAACAAGCTTTTTACTTCTGGTAGCTCCACAGAGCCTGTAAAGCTATGGGACAGTAGAATCCAAATCACTCTTTCTTGTGCATCAGTAGAATTAAATTCTAATGGGATATGCTGTGCCATTCCCCAGGGTGCAGTCTGGACTGTTGGATAACTGTGTCCCCTCAACTCTTCAATTGGGGGGTCTTTTACATTGCTTCACTGTAAAAACAACCATTCTTGGTCCATTGACACACAACCTCTAACGTGCAAAATTACTCTCAGCTGAATTATATGAGTGTTTCTAGCTAGCCACTCATGAATTACATTACAGAACAACACCAGCAAATTCCTAGTTCCAGACCTGTCCCCAGAAATATGCATCTTGTACTGCCCAGCACCCTCCCGGACAATACAAGCTCATAGAAAGTCCATCATTTTATGAATAGAAAATAAGGTGCACAAACCCTGATATCTCAAGGTTTCCAAACACTTCAATCCAAGCATACGCTGGTTTAGCTAAAACAATAAAACAAGTTTAACTACAGAAAGATAGATTTTTAGTGATTACAGGGAATGAGGCATAAAAGTCAGAATTGGTTACAAAGAAATAAAAGGTAAAATGCAAACTAATTAACTTAACTAGCTAAGGAAATTTAAAGCCAAAGGTTTCTTTCCTCACATGCTCACAGCAGACTGGCTAGATCCCTTCAGCCAGGACCCCACCCCCATTCAATGGTGCTGCTTTTGTCTTTCAAATGTTAATGATGCCATGAGCAGAGATGAGGGGAGAGAGGTGATTTGCGGCCTCTTCCTCATTTTTATTTTTTTCCCTCCTCTTTGAGAATTGTCTTCAGCTGGGGTTCAGGCAACACCCAGTCTGTTCACACGGGAAGCCACAGCTGTTCCATTGCCAAGATGTAAATTTCTCACTCACACCTTTCTTCCTGCCAAAGAATGGCTGCTTACCCTAGTGGTTGTCTATTTGATTGTGCTGACACCTGGCTGAGGAGTTAGTTTGCCTTTTGTCTCTGAGGAACTGGTCTGGGCTTCTTCCCCAGATTTAGAATATGCCTTAGTAACATCATACAGTGGAATCTTATAAATTTACATACAATGTTGCTGCACCCATTTTACCAGGACAGTGAAGATCAGCAAATTATGAGTTTTCAAATGATACCTCACAAGGCATACTTTGTACAAAATTTATCATAGTTTTGTACAAGTGGTGAACACGGGTACAATCTGTCACATAGACCTATACAAAACTATTGCAGATGACTGGGCTGCATATGACTGTGGACTTAATGTGTCCAGCAGGAATTAATTGCAAGTGATTGTTGAAGGAAGGACTCTCAGCTTGACTCTCAGATCCCAGCACTAGTTTGCAGGGTTGGCTGTTAGTTTGAGTAACCTATTTTACTAAGCACATGAGCTATGCAAATCATCGAGAAACAATAATAGTGACTCACTCATCTTGCCCATACTATTTTTAGAGTTAGTTTCCAGAGTAGATTTGCCCTCTGAAAATGTTTCTCTAACCGTTTTCATGATCCCTTTTCAATACTACAGACTTTCATTTATTGGAAACAAAGGGTAGTGGTTAAAGCATACAGCTATTAAGTGTCTTGCATTCTTATCCTGAATCTGCCTCTGACTTCCTGTGTTTCAGAGTAGCAGCCGTGTTAGTCTGTATTCGCAAAAAGAAAAGGAGTACTTGTGGCACCTTAGAGACTAACAAATTTATTTGAGCATAAGCTTTCATGAGCTACAGCTCACTTCATCGGATGCATTCCTTTGTGACCTTGTAGTTACTTAATCCCCCTGTGCCTCTGTTTTCCCATCTGTAAAGAGAACATAATACGGCCTCCCCAGAGTGTCTATTATGATACTTAATTCATCTGTGTTTGTAAGGTACTTTGAGATCCACTACAGAAAGGCAAAGAATGGCTGTCTGTTACTTAGACAGGGTGTGGTGCTTTAAACATTCCACTCAGATTTAAAATTCTAACATAAAATGAATTACAGTGCTAGTGAAAGGTGGCAGATTGTTGGCTCGAAAGTCTGAAGCCCTCTTTATGAACAGAATGCATAAGGAATTAGGCAGCAGAAATGCAGCCTTCCCACATGCACTGCTGTGCCCGTGTGCCTCAATCCCAACCCAAAAGGAGCCCATTTAGAGGAGATATTCTCCTGGTCCGTTCAGCCCTTGGTGTATCATCTGAGACTGCCAACAAGGTTGTTGATGATGGCTTTTTATGATGGGTACAGGCAGCTATGAAGCAGTGGGCTAAAGCCCCAAACTCATCCAATGTATTTTGAGATCGGAGTAACTGTTGGAAGGTCTCTTGCCATGGCTCTGGCACCTGGACGTTTGTTTCCATGAAGCACCTGGTGGCGGAGTGGTTAGAACTCTTGGAAATGTCACTGACTACCAGAAAGCTGCAATCTCCATTCTGCTGAATGCCACCCACAGTGTCTAAGGCTTGATGCTCTTCCGGATTCTGGAGTGTTTTTAAAGGGGTGGGTCTGTTCTAATTTTATTAAAAGTTTGCTTGTTTTGCTGCTGTCAGGTTTGTTAAAACCTCTCAGTGGTGCCACAAAAGTGAAATAAAATGACTACTTACCTCCTCTGTTCCCTCTTCTGGTGAAGTCTGGCCCCATGCTGCCAACTTCACAGACAAGTCATCTTGCCATGTAGAAGGGGAGCTACAGCAGCCCAGTGCAGTCAAACGGGAAATGGATCTGAAACAGAAAACCTGAAAGAAATCAAAAAGCATTAAGAACCCTGAAAGGCTCTTTCCCTGAGTGGTCAGAGGATCTGCTTTCCTGCCCGCACCTCTCCCATACCTGCTGCAGGCTTGTGCTAAAATGGAAAGGATTACAAGAGAGTAATGGAAATTGGATTACAAGAGAATGGAAATTGGATTACAAGAGAGTTGTTCCTCTTTCATTGTTCCTAGGTTTTTCTGAGTTTAGGGCTTGGCTACAATTGCGAGTTAGAGCGCATTAAAGCAGCCCTGGGCACCCTAACTCATGACGTGTCCACACTGACAATTCACGTAGAGTGCCCAGACTCCACAGCTGGAGCACTCCTGGTAATCCACCTCCACAAGAAGCATAATGCTGGCTGCACCCCGGCTGGAGCGCTGCGGCACCATTGTGGACACCCTGGTCTATTAATGCTCTCTGATAGACCTCCAGAAGTGTCCCACAATGCCTGTTCCAGCCACTCTGGCCATCATTTTTAACTCTACTGCCCTGCCCTCAGCTGACCAACCGGCAGACCTGCCCTTTACATTATCTGGGAATTTTGAAAATCCCCTTCCTGTTTGCTCAGCAAGGCGTGGAGTGCTCTCAACGAATCTTTCCAGGTGACTATGCCTCCACGCACCAGGCAATCCCCAGAATGAAGTAATGGGAGGTGCTGGACCTCATCAGTGTTTGTGGGGAGGAAGCTGTCCAGTCCGAGCTGCGCTCCAGCCATAGGAATTACGATACCTTAGGGCAGATATCAAGGGACATGATGGAAAGGGGCCATGACCGGGACACACAGCAGTGCAGGGTTAACGTAAAGGAGCTGTGGAATGCCTACCGCAAAGCACATGAGGCAAACAGCAGCTGCGGTGCTGCCCCCGCAACCTGCCGTTTCTACAAAGAGCTGGACACAGTACTTGGGGGCGATCCCACCTCCACTCCGAAGACAACCATGGAAACTTCAGAGCCCTGTTCAACAAGGCAGGAGGAGGAGGAAAGCGGGAGCGAGGGTGCTGAGGAGGAGGGGGACTGCTCGGCATCCCTAAATGCATGCAACCAGGAGCTGTTTTCAAGCCAGGAGGAAGGTAGCCAGTCGCAGCAGACGGTGCCTGGGGAAGAACAAACACCAGAGGAGAGGTGCCTGGTAAGCGGCTTTTATTTTGGGAAGGAAGTTGTTTGGTGCGGGCTCTTGAGGTGAGGAGGGTTAGGGCTGCATGTATGCCTAGATGCAGAATAGGGGGTCAATGTGTTCTCTCACATCGCGGTAATCGGTCTCAGTGATCTCTTCAAAGGTCTCATGCAGAAGCTGGGCAATACGCTTGCGCAGGTTCCTTGGCAGAGCTACTGTACTCCTTGTCCCAGTAAGGCTAACATGTCCACGCCTCTGTGCCATGATGGACGGGGGGACCATTGCTGCACACAGGCAAGCTGCATATGGGCCAGGGCAAAAGCTGCATTGTAGTAGAAGACCCTCCCTTGCTTCCCAGATCACCCTCAGCAGCGAGATATCTTACAAAACAAACTCATCCTGTGGAAAATGTGGGGACAGTGTTCAATAGAGGGGGCCCCCTGCAGCTGTTGGCCATGAAACAATTAGCCCCCTCTTGCCCCTGTGCTTATTCATGATTTTGGGGCTCCTGTCGGTTGTGTGTGCTCGCTTTTGGATGAGCAATTTCTGCTATTGTTTAGACTGTGCTTGTCTTTAAGTACAGTCGAATCATTGCTCTGTCTTGTGTGAACAATGCTCCCTCTGTTAAGTGTTGCATTTTGGCTTTACAGATGCAACCTTAAGATCCCGGCCGAAAGACTCCAAAGAATCAGGAAGCGTCCATGAAGAAGCAAAGAGGACATGCTACATGAAGTCATGCAGCAGACCCTTAATGAAAATCAAAAAGTGCAGGAGTGGCGGGAGAGTGAAAGGAGGGTCCACCAACAGAATGTGGATCGCTGGCACCAAAGCATGGAGCGGCTGCTAAGCATCATGGAGTGCCAAGCGGACTCGATACAGGCACTTGTAGCAATGCAGGCAGAGCACTGCTGCGCCCTCCCCCACTGCAGCTCTTGTCCCAAAACTCTTTCCCTTGTGCCCCCATGTCACCGCCAACCCACTTTCCCCAACATCCAGGTTCTTATCGCCACCAGCTGTCTCCAACACCTGTAGCTTCACCACCCAGCCCTGCAAACTATGACCCTTACCCACTGCACTCAATACCAATCACCATGCATTTTAGCCAGCCTGAAGTGCAGCACTCATTGCACGGCACTCCAGACAGGAAAGCTGAGTATGATAACAGGACATACGCAAATCTGTGACTGCCCCGTTCCCCACCTCACCCCCTTCCCTCATCCCACACAGTACAGATGTGTCATGCCGTTTCTGTTTCCCAAGCTGTTATGTTTTCAATAAATGAATTTTTTGGCTGTGAAAAGATTCATTATTGCATTAAGTAAAAGATACCATAGCCCAGGAAAGCAACAGTCAGTGCATCATATGTAGCAAAAACAGATTCCTGCTAACATTGTAACCACTGCACTTCCCTCCCATGCAGGGCATCAAACATTACTGGGGGCTTTCAGCCTCAGATTGCTCCCTCAAGGCATCACTAATCCTGGCAGCCCTGTGCTGGGCCCCTCTAATAGCTCTGCTCTCTGGCTGTTCAAATGCAGCTTCCAGGTGTTGAACCTCTGAGGTCCATGCCTGAGTGAATCCTTCACCCTTCCCTTCACAAATGTTATGGAGTTTACAGCATGCGGATATAACCGGTGGGATGATGTCATAAGGTCCAGCTTCCCATACAGAGAGCACCAGCGGCCCTTTAAATGGCCAAAAGCACACTCCACAGTCATTCTGCACCGACTCAGCCTGTTGAACCATTCCTTGCTGCTGTCAAGGCTCCCAGTGTAGGGTTTCATGAGCCACGGCATTAAAGGGTAAGCGAGGTCTCCAAGGATCACATTGGGCATTTCGACTTCCCCTATGGTGATCTTCTGGTCTGGGAAGAAAGTCCCAGCTTGCAGCTTCTTGAACCTCATCAGATTTATTTTGGCCCAATCCTCCAATTTGTCTAGGTCACTCTGGACCCTATCCCTATCCTCCAGCATATCTACCTCTCCCCCCAGCTTAGCGTTGTCTCTGAACTTGCTGAGGATGCAATCTATCCCATCGTCCAGATCATTAATAAAGATGTTGAACAAAACCGGCCACAGGACTGACCCCTCGGGCACTCCACTTGATACCGGATGCCAACTAGACATTGAGCCGTTGATCACTACCCATTGCATCCGACAATCTAGCCAGCTTTCTATTCACCTTATAGTCCATTAATCCAATCCATACTTTAACTTGCTGGCAAGAATACTGTGGGAGACCGTATCAAAAGCTTTGCTAAAGTCAAGATATATCACGTCCACTGCTTTCTCCATATCCACAGAGCCAGTTATCTCATCATAGAATGCAATCAGGTTGGCCAGGCATGACTTGCACTTGGTGAATCCATGTTGACTGTTCCTGATCACCTTTCTCTCCTCCAAGTGCTTCAAAATGGATTCCTTGAGGACCTGCTCCATGATTTTGCCGGGGACTGAAGTGAGGCTGTAGTTCCCTGGGTTGTCTTTGTTCTCTTTATTAAATATGGGCACTATATTTGCCTTTTTCCAATCGGCCAGGACCGCCCCGATCGCCACGAATTTTCAAAGATAATTGCCAATGGCTCTGCAATCACATCAGCCAACTGCCTCAGCACCCTTGGATGCATTAGATCTGGACCCATGGACTTGTGCATGTCCCGATTTTCTAAATAGTCCTTAACATGTTCTTTCACCACTGAGGGCTGCTCACCTGCTCCCCATACTGTGTTGCCCAGTGCAGCCATCTGGGAGCTGACCTTGTCTGTGAAGACCAAGGCAAAAAAAGCATTGAGTACTTCAGCTTTTTCCACATCTGTCACTATGTTGCCTTCCACATTCAGTGAGGGTCCCACACTTTCCCTGACTTGTTGCTTACATACCTGTAGAAACCCTTCTTGTTATCCTTCGCATACCTTGCCAGATACCACTGCAATTATCTTGGTGAATTCATGTCTAGTTTACTGTCCACTAACACCTCTAGGCGGCACTTCAACATTGCTGCATTCTAGGTTTCCCCACATTAAGTATGAGTATTGGGTTATTTTTCCTAGCTGCCTTTCCCAGGGTCCATCTCATTTAGAATTTTTTTAATCCAAGTTTCCCCTTTCTGTGACTTTTGTGTCCTCACTGCTGTTTTCAATTCCTCCCAATTTAGTAGCGTCTGCAAATTTCATTGTTGTGCTACATAACCTCTTCTCTTGATCGTTAATAAAGCTGTTAAATAAGAGTGGTCCTAACACTGGTCCCTGTCATCCCCACCTGAGTTGCTACATTGCCAGTTATTTCCCTTTGTTTTCATTCTCTAGTTTTCAGTCCTCATGACCATGTTCTGTTGCAAATCAATTTGAATTATTTCTTTCTGTTAAGATATTGTGAGACACTGCATCTCATGGCTTACTAAATCCAAATATATTATTCACATAGATTCCCTTAGCCTACTGATGATTTAGTAATTCTGTCCAAAAAAGTCAGTTTTGTCTCAAGAATTATTCTTTATAAACTCATGCTGCTTATTGTACGAGCCCATTCGGTGGCTTCTTTCTTCATGCTGGATGGACCATCATTTCTCTTGTGGAGGGTGTTTAGAGTTTCAGATGGTTATTGCTAGGATCATTTTCCTTTTCTCTTTGAATATTGTCTACTTGCTCTTTACTAATTTTTGGTACTTCTCCAGTTATCCATGTCTTCAGAAACAATTAGCAATACTGTAAAATTTTAAATGATAATCCCACATATTTCAACATGGGTCTCTGTCTCAAATTTGGCCTTGGCACATTGAAAGGAATGAGCAATATTCAGGTAAACTGTAAGCATGGTTCAAAACAGAATGAAACAAGAGGGTTTATCAGTTGGACACACACTGTCTCGGTACATGCAATTAAACTAATAATAATCCTTTGTATTTTATAGGCAGGAGCTGCTGTGTCACACTGAAAGTGAATAAGTACACTCTTCATCTTTTATCTTTCTTGAACTTACTGCTTTTTTTGCAACCGTTGGGGTGTGGGTGTATACACACACACACACTTTTATTTTGGATTCCTGAGTCAAATGGGTGTGTATCCAGAATAAGTGCTCCTTTGTCAAAATAATCTGCTTGTGGGGGAAGCAGGATATTGGCTTAATTGCTTCCTGAGGTTATAAGCATGGAAATGGAAACCACAGTCTTCATGGGCTCAGGGCTTGAAGTTCAAAATAGTCTAGGATGGCTTGGAGCTAAGGGTTGATGCCCTTTATTGATCAAACACTGATGTTTCACCTCTGGTACCATGCTCAAAGCTTTCATCCAGCATGAATCTAGGAGATAAATTATCCCAAATATTATCCTCCCAAAGGAGGCATCTTTGCAGCAGCTAATGCTCCATCCTGGAAGGACAATAGCTGGTTGGGAGTTGGCAATAGCTGGTTGCCAATAGCACTTGGGCAATAGCTGGTTCTACTTTTCTTTGATTAGTATTTTAAATTTGTCATCTATTATATTTACAAAGATCCACAACTTCAAAAGACCCAAACAGCTGATGTTGCTGTCTTGTCAGCACAGATGGGGTGTAAAAGGCCTCTTTGCCACTCATAGACTTTAAGGCCAGAAGGGACCGTCCTGATCATCTAGTCTGACCTCCTGCACATCGCAGGCCACAGAACCTCACCCACCCACTCCTGTAATAAGCTCATTATCACTGGCTGAGTTACCAAAGTCCTCAAAGCTTGATTTAAAGCCTTCAAGTTACAGAGAATCGACCATTTATTCTAGTTCAGATCAGCAAGTGACCCAGGCCCCAAGCTGTAGAGGAAGGTGAAAATCCTCCAGGATGTCTGCCCATCCAGAAAATTCCTTTCTGATCCCAAACATGGTGATCTGTTAGACCCAGAGCATGTGGGCAGGACCCACCAATCAGACACCTGGGAAAGAATTCACCATAGTAACTTAGAGCCCTCTCTGTCTAGTATCTCATCTCCAGCCATTGGAGATATTTGCTAATAGAAATCGTGGATGGGCCAGATGCCATTATAGGCAATCTCATCATACCATCCTCTCCAGATGAGTCTTGAAACAAGTTAGGGTTTGGGTTTTTTTGCCCCCATTGCTCCCCTTGGAAGGCTATTCCAGAACTTCACTACTTTGATGGTTAGAAACCTTCATCTAATTTCAAGTTTTAACTTACTGAGGGCCAGTTTATATCCATTTGTTCCTATGCCAACATTGGCCTTTACCTAAATAACTCCTCTTCCTCCCTGGTGTTTGTCCCTCTTATGTGTTTAGAAAGAGCAATCCTATCTCCCCATAGCCTTCATTTGGTTAGACTAAACAAGCCACGCTCCTGAAGGCTCCTCTCATAAGGTAGTTTCTCTGTTCCTCGAATCATCCTAGTTGCCCTTCTCTATACCTGTTCCAGTTTGAATTCATCTTTCTTAAACATGGGAGGCACATCTTGTTATGAGTCCCTAAGTGCATGACCTTGCACTTTGAACTGTTACATTTCATCTCATTTCTGTTACTCCAGTTTTCAAGGTCATCCAGATGTTCTTTTATGATGTTGGGATCCTCCTCTGTATTGGCAATACCTCCAAACTTCGTGTCATTTGCAAATTTTATTAGCACACTCCCACTTTTTGTTCCAAAGTCATTAATGGAAATGTTAAATAAGATTGGTCCCAAGACCAAATCCTGAAGAGCTCCAATAGTAACCTCCCTCCAGCCTGACAGTTCACCTTTCAGTATGACCTGTTGTAGTTACCCCTTTAACCACTCTTATCAGCTGCACAAAAAATTGAAAGCACTTGCCAAAGGGATCCATATGTGCTCTCCTTAGATTGTTTTTGTGTGTCAGTCACCCTGGGATTGCAGCAGTAAAAGTCAGCAATTCTCAGTGTCCATTCAGTAGTTTCCCTAAGATGGTTCTCTCACTGCTTTTATCTGCACTAGCTTTATCTTGATCAGCTCCACTGGTAGTAGCAATAGTGGGAGTGCTAGTATAGAAGAGATCCTGGTGGCCACCAACATCTTAATCCATGTGTCATCTCACTCTGCCATCTAGAAGAATTAGGCCTGTCTCTATGAATGGGATTAGGTGACAGGGTTGCTGGGGACTGGACTCCATGATCCTGGAGGACCCCTCCAGTCCAGTGCCTGGCTATGTAGAGCCTACAATAGTTACAATTCCCTTTGCTGGTCTACACTGGCACTCCCACCTGGTGTAGAAGCTGTAGTCATGGTACAGAGAACAATGGTGTTTCCTTCCATCAGCACCTAATGAAAACTTGAGCCAATATAACTGGGGACAGTAACTCTCTTCTTGAGAAAAAGAAAAGCAGGACTTGTGGCACCTTAGAGACTAACAAATTTATTTGAGCATAAGCTTTCGTGAGCTACAGCTCACTTCATTGGATGCATTCAGTGGAAAATACAGTGGGGAGTGATCTAGCTGTTGGAGACCTGCCCTGGCTTAGAATCCAGTTGTGTTCTCTTTGGGGAGAGGGAGATTTATTATTTTTAAAAAGTGAGTACATTTGATTCTAATAAAGATGGCCAAGAGACGGGGCAGGTGGACACTGCAGGTTCCTGCACAGCCCTGCCAATGCACCTCCCCAATCCTGTCTTTGTGGCCTTTCCAGTGCGGACTAATCCTGCGCTACAGTGACCCCTGCTACACCAGTTCTGAACTGCTACCTAGTTTTATCCCCTAGCTAAGTGCCCAACTTCAGCATCCTCTGCTAGTCCAGTCCCAGAGAAGATTGTCAGTCATACTGTGAATTGGTATCTCTGTAATGTGGGCCGTGGTCTATGAGAGACTAGTCCAGGAAACCATATCACTTGTGACCCGATCAATCTCTTGTGGTGTATGGTTAGTATGCTAAAATACTTTGTCTCCAGTTCTGTGGTGGGGGGGATAGTCTGGCACGGGCCCTCTTAATGTACTGGTTCGGCAGTTTTATTACTGTGGAGCCCAGGTGAAGTTAAGCAGAAGCCATAGTCTTAAATGTCAAACATTTAAAATGGGAAAAATAGCCTGTATGTTAGTAAAACTAAAAAATACTCCCTGGATGTTTTTAGAGAAACAGTCCCTAGCGTTTCTCTGTTAATGGAGCTAGAGGTTCTCTGGACAGCACCAGTGCCCATGTGCAGCAGTGAGTGTTAGAAACTACAAGAGTACTCTCCAGATCTTGTTCCCATCTACCCCACAATCTTGTGCCACAGAGGCAGAGAGTGGTGGTGGTGGGGATACTGAGCAGAGAGAACCACAGGCTGAATATCTAGCAACATTTCCAGTAGTGAGGTCTGAGAACATGGACAAGTCTGGTAAAGGAACAAGGGAGGCCCTGTAACTTGAACCACAGTGGACATGTCTACACTGCCGCTGGGAGCAAGTCTCCCAGCCCTGGTCCACAGACTTGTGCTGGCTGTGTAGCTGTTTGTGGCTCAGGCTCTCAAGCCCCCCCGCCTCCCCAACCCCAGAGCTTGAGCTCTGGCCCAAACTGCAGCATTTACACAGCTATTTTTAGCATGCTAGCGTGAGACTATGGACCCGAGCTGGGAGGCTCATTCCCAGCGGCAGTGTAGACATGCCCTTAAAAGTGGGCTAGAAAGCACTGTATGGGTCAGCCTGCACTGAGTTACTCCTGAGGGCATTCTGCGCCAAAAATTTTAAAATTCTGCAAAATTTTGCAATTTTTATTTGTCAATAAATAAATGTGGAGGCTCCTGCATGGCAATGGGAGTCCAGGCACAGAGGTGGGAGGTCACCCTGCATCCCACCCCCTACCCCAGACATGGACTCGGCGGTAAGGCTGCACCTGACCCTGACACAATGTAAGGGTCAGGCCTGCCCCAGAAACACCCCAGGGCTCCGCCCCACCGTGCCAATCACACTAGCTCTAAGGAGGCAGGCAGACTCAGTCCAGCAGGATCCAAGTGTGGAGGGGCTTCGTGTGGGGAGATCCAGGTATGATGGGGTTCTGTTTGGACCAATCTGGGTGCAGGCGGCCTGGTGAGGGATCTGGGTGAGGGGGGGATCTGGATGAATGGGCTTGTTGGGGGTGATTCTAGGTGCAGAGGTACTGGGACTGTGCAGGGGGGTCAAGGTGAAGGTGGTTGGGGCTCATGGGGGGTGTCTGAGTGCTGGCTTCATGGGGTGGGTCTGTGTGCTGACTTGGTATGGCTCAGTGGCGTGTGGGTGCGGGGAGCTTGTCGGAGTGGTGCAGGTGGGGTGGGGCTTCTGGGGTGAGAGTTCAGTTGCAGGTAGCAGTCTGGGTGCAAGGATGGGGTGTGGATGCAGGGAGGTGGGGCTCAGTGGGGGGGTTCTGGGTGCAGAGGGTGAGGTATGTTGGGGCGATCTGTGCTCCCTCCCCCAATAGCTCAGTGACCCCTCCCCCCATAGCTCGGGAGCAATGGAGGCAGGAAGCAAAGGTGTGTGGAACTTCCTGCAGCTGGAGAGGTTTCTGGGGCTGGATCTGACCTAGTCCTGGCTGCTCCTTGCAGGGGAAGAGGAAGTCCCATCCTCCCCAGCCCAGCTGGGACTAGCAGCTGGATAGAAGCCACTGGCCGGAGCATCCCCAGCCCTTTCCCCCACTGATTAACACCTCTGCTAGCTGCTTCTGGCACCTGAAACGATGCCCGCACACTGCTGGGGAGTGGCACGTGACCGCTCTTGCGGCTTCCCTTTGCTTCCCTGTCAGAGAGTAAGTTTTGTATGGGGAAGCAAAGAAATCTGTCGGGGACATGAATTCTGCACGTGCGCAGTGGCACAGAATTCCCCCAGGAGTAACTGAGTGGTGGCCAATAACTTCTGCCTGCCTAGAAGACTTATTGTGGCTGTGCTTCAGGCGTTTACTGTTGCATTGCTGATGCTCTGCTCGCAGACGCTAGCTCCAAGCATGACAAGGAGCTGGAGATTGCTGCCAAAGAGAGCAAGGCCCTGGCTGAGAAGAAGTTATCTTGATTTATTGTGTGGATGATTCAAAGTTCGCAGGACTGTAGGTCAGCTTTTGTGACTGGGCTTTGAAAGTGCAGAAGCATTTTCTTCACAGCTTTGCTTTTTATTGGGTTGCATCCTGTAAGAAAGGCACCAGCATTCCTTGTTCTGCTAGAATTCAGCATGCTCCTAAACCTTCTGGGATATGGGTATCCAAACTTTGGCCAGCCAATGGTCACATGGACAGTGTTCCAGAAGTTGGAGGGCTTCCTTTAACTTCCATAAAACAGAGAAGATTGCAGCTGTCCTTCCCTTTAGTGCAGTGGCATGAATATCAGGATCAAGATATTAAGGCTTATGGCCCATGAAGCTTGCAGCTTCATCTTAGATATTAGGTTATTGATATTCTTTCTTTCCCTTTAATGGACTTTATAGATGGGTGACTATTGTTACTCCCACTTTACTGGGAGGTGAGGGGGGTGGGAAACTGAGGCACAAGGCAGTTAAGTGACTTCCCTGCGGTCATACGGCCTGTTAGTGGCAGAATTGGAAATAGAATCCAAGTCTCCTGACACCTGCTGTGTGGTGCTGTGTTCATTGTGCTGTCCTGCCTCTCAAAGAGAACTCTAGGGGTTGTGCTTATGTGTTTTCTGTATTAACATGCTTTCCACAGCAGATCTGAGCCAGCATTCAGCTTGGATCCTTACAGAGTGGTGATTTCCCCTTTTCCTTTTCTTGCTGTCTCCTTAAATCAGCCTTGTATATATGAAGACTTCCTGGGATAGGAAAAATAGGACTTTTCTGCAGAGGCAGTGCTGGGAATGTAAAAGTCCCATGCACTAGCTGGAGACAGCAGTTTCCCTACAGCAGCTTGCATTTCCTCCATTTATTTGACAACGTGGCAGATACACATGAGCAAGGAAAGCATGTTTCACATTAATTTCATGGGCCCTCCTTTCCATGGGGGGAGGAAGGAAACCATTCCTACCAGCAGCTTAATTCCCACCCCAATGACTCCCTCGCTGGTGAATTTTCTGGAGGGGGAGGAGTGTTTAAAGTTGCACTTCTCTTCCTCTGAGCTGCATTTTAACACTTCATTGGGGATATACACTTCTCGCATGTGCAAGCTATGAGGTGTATTTCAACCATCAAAACTAAATGGCGACTGGGTGGCTGATGGGGACGGGAGTGGGATCCAGCCCAGGACAGCAGTGGTCTGATTGCTGTCCTTGAAGTCAGGCCAATGCTGAGTACTTTGGCTTTATCTGTTGGGTGTCGGAGTTCTTCGGTGAGTTCCTAGCAGCAGGAGTCCAGAGCTCCAGACTGCTCACTTGTAGCCCATCAGCTGAGACTGCCTACAAAGATTAGCTTGCGCTTGTAGACCTCCATGGCGGGAGGAAGGCGGTATGTTTCTCTCCAAGGTAGGGCTGAGGTACATTGGCAGGTACATTGTGCTGCAGTGTCTCAGTACTGTGCTGCAGACAGAGGAGTTTTAGGCGCTGGACTGTCAATCTGCCACCTTTCAGTAGCAGCCAATTCACTTAAACTGAATTTTAGATTTGCAGGAGGCTAATGGCAGCTAAATATGTGTGTTTAGCTGCTCTGTACTTCCCTCTGCTGTTCATCCCTGGGCCACTCGAGCACAGTCTCTCAAGCCACCAGAGGCCATGATGGCTGTTTTGGTGTGGGATAAGACCAGCAACCTCATATTTAACATTTCAAGCTGGACATCGAGCCCAGGTTTCCAAAGTCCCATGTAACTGATCAGATACTCTGTGTGTCTTGTGGCTGGCTCTCACGTTGCTGCTCCTGACCAGTGGGACTAGTTGACAGCTGTGCCTTAGTGCTCCTTCTTTTAGTCCAGACAAGATGGATGCCATGCTGCTGGATGGGGGTTGTGGAGGGTGCAGGGGGCAAAGGTTGGGGCGAGTAGCTGTCTTGTCTCCACTTGGGGATGTTTAACTTCCTGAATGTTTCCTTGCAGAGATGAAGCTTCTGGCTTTTGCTACCTAAACGACGCCGTCCTGGGCATCCTGCGGCTGCGTCAGAAATTCGACCGCATCCTCTATATTGACTTGGACTTGCATCATGGGGATGGTAAGGCCGCCGCTCGGGCTGCTAAGCAGTCCTGGCAGGGGAGTGCTTTGGGGAAGCTTTGCAGGAGCCAGGATCGCTGAGGGGCTGTTACTGCAATAGAGATTACCTGCAGCACTTTGAAAATAAAGTGGCAGGAAGGCAGGCTTTGTGCCTGTTTGTTTGGGTTTATAAAACCATATGAAAAGCCCCAGTGCTGCACTCTTGATACCTCAGCCATAAAGTACAAATACACTTCTTCAAACAAAATGTACACAAATGAACAGCCTCGTCTCGCCCCATTACTGCTCTTGCACAGATTCCAAGTCCAGAGGGGACACCTGTGATCTACCACTGGACTACCCCTGCAGAACTGCTGTTTAAAGTAGAGCATAACTTTTAGAAAAACATCCCTGCTATTAATCAACTACAACTAAGGGAAAGAAAGCAGTTTTGCTGCCCCACAGAAGAAGGGTGATGAGGGCTGCTCTTCAGGCTGTGAAAATAGATGAGATTTGCATCATGCCCTGAAGTTCGGCAGATCCAGGCTACTTTAGACTGTTTAGGTATGGGGAAGAGGCTATGCCACTGAGGGCTTCTCTGGAAGAAGACCCTGCCAGTAGATCCTTCTCTCTAACACCAAGGGGACTTGAAATCAGCAGATTCACTAGAGCTAAACTCCAGTAGTACTGCACAAGGACTGAGAGGTTCTCTTAAATGGGAGGGGCCAAACCACTCAGAGCTTAATGGGTCAGAGCCAACACCTTTACATGGTTTCCAGAAACCAGTGTAGATCCAGGAGCTCTGGTGTTCTGCCTTGATACCCTGCATAGCAAGTGGGGTGCTGCAGTCTGTACACTTGGGTTTGCTAGTTGGTTTAAGGTACACTCCCATGTCGAGTGCATGGTGGTACCCTCAGGTCAAGGTAATAAACGTGTGGATTAGTGGCATCCAAAAAAGTCCCAGTCTTCTAGCTAATGGAGGTGTGAAACAGCTGTCTTGATTGCAGTGGCTGGGGATCTAGCCAGATCCTAAGACAGTACATACGCATTCAGAGGGACAGGTATAATTCTGGACAAATCTTTTCATTGTTTTCCCCAATCTACCAGTATCATTGCAGTCTTCAGTGAGTTGAGCCTTTGTCAGGTAGGCCAGATCCAGGCCCCGATCTCTACCTGACCGCTGGTAGAGTGCATGACTGATTCACTTGGGTTGATATAAGTGAAGAGCTAGGACAGGGTGGAGTGTCATCAGCACCATAGCCCGTTTCTCCTCGCCAATGCTGCTGGTGGGAAGTGAAGAGTGGTGAGGCATTGGGGTCCTGCAAACAGACTCATGTATGGAGGAGAATATCTAGAGTTCAGCTTTCACAAGCCAGAGGTGCTAATTCTCGTCTTGCTGTGAAGCAGGGGTTCTCAAACTGTGGGTCAGTGGGTTGGGACTCTGTTTTAATGGGATTACCAGGGCTGGCATTAGAATTGCTGGGGTGTAGGGCTGAAGCCCAAGCCCCGCTGCCTGGGGCTGAAGTTGACGCCTGAGCCCCACCGCCTGGGGACAAAGCCAAAGCCCAAGGGCTTCAGCCCTGGGCAGTAGGGCTCAGATTATATGCCCGCTGGCCAGGGCTGAAGCCCTTGATCTTCAGCTTTAGCGCCCCCACCTTGGTTTGTGGGGCTTGGGTTTTGGGCCCCCCAACCTGGGGCAGCAAGCTCAGGTTTCAGTCCCCACTACTGGGGTCATGTAGTAATTTTTGTTGTCAGAAGGGGGTCATAGTGCAATGAAGTTTGAGAACCGCTGCTGTAAAGAATGGCTTTTTCTCCACTTAGCAAGGTGAGGTTCCCTCAATTCACTTAGGCCCAGGTCTTTAAGGTCTTTAGGCACCTAACTCCCATTGATTTTAGTAAGAGTTTAAGTGCCTAAATACCTTTGAGCACCTAGGGTTAGTTGCTGACTCGTGTTAGGAGATGCCTTACATGGCTCTCCCAGCTCCTGGTGCTTGCTCTGTATTATTAAAACACAAGGCCCTGTGGTGGTGATCTGAGCAATGGTGGAATATTAAAAACAACAAGCTCTATATTAACAAGCTCTAATTCTATTAAGCTGTTCCGCCAAGGGTCTCCAGCAAGAGGATTTCCTCACTGCCCCTTGCCTTCCATACAAGACGTAGGACTGTGTCATGGCCAATCCTGGGGCTTAATTGCTTAATGTTGTCAATGCAGATTTGTGATGTTGCAGCAGTCCATACTTAATGATGATTCTATAAAACAAAATCCAGAACAGGCCTTGACTGAAGCTGCTCTCTGCATTGAGGCCATTATTTCAACACTTTTTAACATTTCCTGCTCTCCTAATTTTTATGGTGTGTTTCATTTTGGTCCATTTCCCCCCCACATTTGGTTTGTGTTAAGTCTTCTGCAACTTCTTTCCCAGTGTCTATGCATATTAAAAAGAGACTTGGTGAACTGGAGTGCTGCTAAAAGGGATGGACCATTAACTCTGGTTCTAATCAGGGACAGGTCTGTCCTGGGGCACCCTAATTCTGACCTGCCAGGCTGTCCTCTGCTCTTCCAGTCTGAGCAGACAATACCAGTGCTGCAGAATTTTGCAATGATTTGTGATATGGAGATGCATTCACCAATGTTTAGGTTGAGACCAGCAAAACTCATTTCACTTGTCATCCACGCCACATTTGAACTTGTCTCCATTTGTTAAGGATGGATTTACTGTGTCATGTCTGCCTTTTGCGCATTCTCTCCCTTTCCCCCACTGCTTGTTTGAGGTGAGCTCTTGTGTTTTCTTTGTAAAGTGTAGTTTATGTGAGTAATTGACACCGGAGTTTCTTTCTCTCTCCCTGTTAGGTGTGGAAGATGCCTTTAGTTTCACCTCCAAAGTCATGACTGTGTCTCTGCATAAGTTTTCACCAGGATTTTTCCCAGGTAAGCAATCTTATTATGGCTTCACTAACTAGCAGTTTCTGCACTTTGGTTATGTCCTGTCCCCTTCACTCTTTCCAGGTTTCCCACCACCCATCTGTGTCTGCATCCTCTCTCTACGCAGAAAACGATATAAGAGGAGCCCATACACTCAGTAGTGCACTTCCTCAGCCTCTTCCTGACACTAAACCTCAAGGGTACAACCAGTGCTGGGTCCATTCCACTGTGCTGCCGCTCTCTGCCTGGGCTAGTGTCATGCTGTGTAGCAGAGAAAAAAGCAGAGCATCAGCAGTGCTTGAATGAGCCCAGAAGGGGCACTGAGGGCAACCTCACACGCTGTATCCCTTTAGAGGGGAGAAGGGACAATGCGATGAGATGCAAGGCATCCTTGCTTGTGCGTTTTTCAAGAGAGGGAGGTTGTGAGGCTCCAACGTGGGAATCTCTAGAGCTATGTCTTCACTTACTGCAGCGTGTCAAGTACAGACACTATATGGTGCAGTGAAAGGCTCTGGCAGCGAGGAGACTCTACGCTGCTAAAAATAGCGGTGTAGGCACGTGAGGCACTGCTTGGGCTGTACACAGCCCGTGTCAAATATCTACCAAGGGGGTTCAGGCATGTAGGGCACTCTGACCTTCTTGTCTAAGTCCTGTCTCACCGTCTCTACATTGCTAGTTATACCCCTGCTAGCTGGGTGGGCAGTGTCTGTACTTTACATGCCACCATGAATGTAGACATACTGTATGAGTCAATGGCTAGGGAGGGCTCTATTGGCACTAGTGAAAGCTTTGCAGGACTCTGTCAAGAAATGTCTGCAGTTGTTCTCTTTACCTGCTTTCAGTTGTGATATGATTAGATATATAGAAGCAACTCTTACCAGAGTTTTTCTCTTTTTCATGTGACACACTGTTTGCTCCGATCAGAGGTAATATTTTAAAAATAGCTTTTTTGTTTAAAGGGAACATTTAATGAGTTTTTTAGGTTTAGTGTTAAATAAATCTTAAAAGCCTCAATTCATGTCAGCTTTTGTAATTGAAGGAAAACGTAATTCAAACGTCCCCTGCAATGTTGGCAACCCAAATGCAACAGTGCTGTGCAGAAAGTGTAACTGACTATAGAAACCCCGTATGAAACTGGCGAGTCTAGTTTTACTGTCTGAGCTGAGTGAAATGTAAAGTCAGTTAAGATCTTAAATGATCAGTGAATCTTTCGAAATCCATTCCAGTTTAGTGTTAGGAAATGATTTTCCGTGATACTGACCAAGAAACCTCTTACGACAAGTTTTATCGTCACCATATCCTGTTTATAGGTGCTGTGCAACCCATGTAGGTCTGTCCTGCCATGTGCTGAGCCCTCTGGCCCCAATCCAGAAAAGCACTTAAGCATGTACTTAACTTTGAGCATTTGAATAGTCCCATTGATTTCACTGGGACGACTTGTGTACTTAAAGTTAAGCACATGCTTAAGTGCTTTGCTGGACTGGGGCCAGATGTCTCGGCGCCTTGCAGAACTGAGCCCAAATAGCACATCTCCTCTGAGGTTGTACCTTCACTGCATGTGTGCCAGCAGCATCTAGATGCCTGCGCAGCTCAGAGAATAGCTGTAGGCCTTCAAACCACAGGCCAGATTCTTAGCTGGTGTTAACAGTAGAGCTAGGGCTTCTGCTTTTCAGGGATTAATAATTTCACTTTTCAGGGTTTATTTTTAGCAACTTTTGAGTTCCATGTTTCAGGGGTTGGGAGGCTTTTTCTTTGTATATACTGTAATGAGGTTGTGTGTGTGTGTATAAAAATGTCTATATTATATGAATATATGTAGTATATGTCTCCCTTCTGCCTCCCAGTGCCAGAGCCTTTTACTGCAGTGGGGAAAAGCTCCAGCAACTCTCAGCTGCCAGAGCCTTTCACCACTGCCTCATCCCATGCCAGAGCCTGTTTTAAATAGTACTACATTAAAGTGCACTAGGGAATGTTTAGTGTGCACCAGGAGGGTCTACACTCACTAATTAAAGTGCAATGCGGCAGTGTAATTTAGAAATCACACCTTTGTAGTCTTCATTACTGCCCTTAAATACAAGTAACATTTCTGGGTTTTTTTATTGGTGTTTGTTGATTAAATGTGAAAATCTGAAGACCTGAGTGTAGTTTTGTTGTGGATCAGGCTTCATGTTTTTGCAGGCTCTGACTAATTATTTTATTATGATCATGCCCAGAGGCCCCCACAGCACCCATTATGCTGGGTGCCGTACAGACACTTCTCACTGCAGAATTAATTCGGGTGATTGGCATCTGGGTTGGCCTAGCCTGGGTGTGGACAGCCATACTGCAAAGCCATACTTAAGTTACTGTGTCCACACTGGTGCTGGCTGCCCCGTGTGTGTTGCTAGGACTTCTGGGGACATGTTGCGTAGTGCTTAGCACTGCAGTAACTGAGCTGCTCTCTGGTTCTTTTCCAGTGAATTGTGGGAGAACTTGTCTGTCCTTCAGAGCACATGGGGGGAATTGTGGGAAGGTAATGGACGACTATCAGCGTTCAAATGGCCTGCATCATCACTGCAAAGTAGGCAAGTTAGCAGCCCAAGTGAAAGCAGTATTCAGGCTTTAGTCTTTTGCCAAATGAGCCAGCTATTGCCCATGGAAAGCACCACTGCATTTGGGTCAGAGGTGTGTGCATGTGGATGGG
The DNA here is from genome assembly GCF_009764565.3 of Dermochelys coriacea. Classification (NCBI taxonomy): domain Eukaryota; kingdom Metazoa; phylum Chordata; order Testudines; family Dermochelyidae; genus Dermochelys; species Dermochelys coriacea. The sequence continues at coordinate 60,273,655 of NC_050076.1, forward strand.
AGCCCGGTTAGGGGCCACAGCTGAGCAAGAGCCCAAGTTCACTCTGCAGTGAAGACATGCCCATAATAAGAGACAGTCCCTGCCCTAAAGAGCTAACAGTCTTGCTAGGCAAGCCAGACAGTAGTTGAGAGAGAGGAAATATTATCCCCGTCTTACAGATGGGAAGCTGAGTACAGAGAGACTGAGTGACTTGCCTAAGGACAGCTGTGACAGAGGTGGGAATCAAACCCAAATTTCCCAAGTCCTAACCACAGGACCATCTTTCTGTCTGTCAGAGTGGTATTTATTATAGACCTTAGGGAATGTAGAGCCTTAGCACTTGGATAGGTCAGTGCTTTTATCCAAAACTTCAGCAGTATCCCTTTAACTGTCTCCCTTTAACATCAGATTCTACCAAAACCCCTTTCACTGTCAGTTGCAGCAACCTGTGTGTAGATCTGTGCGTACATACTTCCCTCTCCCACTGTTGCTAATGTGTTGAAGTCTCTGAACTTTCTCTGGGGCTGTAGTTTGCAGGGTTTGAAATCTTAGAAGTATCTGCCCCAGGGCAGATACTACTTGAACAAGGTAACTCAAAAACCTCCCTTGTTGGAAGTAGAGTGCAGACTTCTCTGAAGGTGTGCTGTGCATCAATTCTTCCCATCCTGTGGAAGACATCCCTGATCTGTTCAGTGATGTTATTGAGCTCATTTTCTCCTTAGCTGACTGATAGTTTGGGTTTGTTTTTTATTGCTCAGGAACAGGAGATGTGTCTGACATTGGCCTGGGGAAGGGTCGATATTACAGTGTCAACGTACCTATCCAGGATGGCATTCAGGATGAGAAATATTACCAGATCTGCGAAACGTGAGACCCATTTTCTATCTGTTTTGTTTGAACAGAGAATTTCAGAGAACAAAACCTGTACAGATTTTTAATAATCTTTTTTATTATTTAAATTTTGGCCCCTTTATGGTGTCAGTTTAAAGACACACAGATACGTTAACTGGTGAGCTCACCTTGTAGGATCCCAAATCCCTATACAGATTGTATATACAGAAGCACTGAACAGCAATGTCATCCACCTCTAGGTGGAAGGGGACAAGCACCCAACTCAACTGTGTGTGTATTTTGAGGGTCAGAGGGTGTAATTTTAACCAAGCACACTAGGGCAAATATCTACTCTTAGTGCTGAGGGATCTCTAGTGTCCATACAGAGAGGGACATGGTGGGGGACAAGGTTAAGGTTGTTTGCAAAGCATCTCAAGTGCAAAGCTCCATTGAATTTATTTGATCTATTTTGGAAGGATTAAGAACTGAGCCATCTTTTCTGGAATTGGAACGGTTGGTTCTAAGGAGTCTAATTCTGCACCTTCACAGGTGCATGACACAAACCACTAAATCAGCCTCTCTGGCAAAAAATGAAATCCAGAGCCTGTTCTTTTCTAAAGATGATTAACTTTAGGACACTGCTGCTGCATGCATTTGTATGTCAATCTAGTGCTCATGAAAGCCAAGGGCTAAACCAGTTGCTAGATCAAGACATGTGATAGGAAGTCATTGTGCAAGCTTCCCAATCCAGCTCTGGCAATACATGTTTGTCCTGACCTGTACAGTACCCGACTTCCTCCACTACCTCCATGACTCCAGTCCTGGATCACTTCTGAGCATACTGTGTCAAAATACAAAGTGATTTTAAGAATCCAATAAACATCCACCCAGGAGTAGGATGAGACCATCAGATTTGTTTCTACTTGTGACTCAAGTTGGGATTTAAACCCAAATTCAAAACTATTCAAACGGAATACATTGAAAATATAAAAATAAAACTTGTGAAATCCGATGTGCTAAATGGGAAAATCTTGCATTGGCCTGGAGAGCGTTAAATAAGCTAAAAGATCCCTTCCCTCTGACTTCTTTTCTGAAATAAAACAATGATCATAGACTCAAATTATCCATCCATTTACAAAGTGGTCATGGTATTTGATTCTGTGACCTCCTGTGACAGTGAATTCTGTAAACTGACTACTCCCTGTGCAAAGTATTTCCTTGTATTATTCTCATCAGTGACCCCTGCTGGCGAGAGAAGCCCCCTTTCATTGGCAGCCTTTTCCTCTTTGGCAAATAGCTGGGCTCCAGACTTGCTCTTTGGCATTCCCAGAGCCAAGCACCAGTAAAAAGTTATGCAAAACCATGCCACTTCCCTCCGTCTTGGTGGCAACTGCCTTCCTTATCTCTATGGAAACTGTCCCATTGTAGCACAATGATATAAATAAATAAAAAGGAAGTTTTGCTCCTGGAGTCTTAAACCATGTGCACTTTGAACTTGCCTCTCTATAAATAAGAGTGCTTGTGTTTGAATACTTTTGTTCTAGCAGATAAACTCCTATCCTGCTCTTGGGTGGTATGGCATATGTATAATTGCCTATTGTTTCTGGAAATTGAATGACTCAGACTCCAATTAAATGCAATTGTTAGTAATAGCCGCTGTGTGGAACAGAGGCCAAGGTGTGACATTTGTTTTTTTAAAACTCTGACATGTCTTTAAAATATTGTAGATAAAGGCACCCAGAGATGAGACGTTTGAGACTGATAACAGCAGAGCTGGATACTCATCTACAGCAGTATGTGTCAGTCATACACAGCGCAGAGATGTCCAAGAAATCTGTACACACACACTGCTCTGGAAACTTCGGCACTTACCTATTTCCTCCATCAAAAGAGAAAGTTACATGGGTTCTAGATAATCACTGACTATCTCTTATTCATAAGATCATCCAGAATAGCTAATTTATTTGATCTTCATGAAAAAGGTTCTGATAAGATGATGGGTTCCTTCACCTCTATTTTAAATATTAACCTTCTGAAGATAAAAATACAGCATCTGAACAACATTACAGATGTGGAGAACCATACTAATAAATAATCCAGAACTTGCATTCAAACAGTAATATTTCACACCATGTTTATTCAAATTGCTGTAGCGGTTAGTATGGTACATTCACATTTAATGATGTGAGGAGGAGAAATTTAGTTAATTCTCGTCTAACAAAGTCAGTGATGTACAAAAGCAGTAAATATTTGTTCACTGGGTCATACATAGTACATTCCAGTGCATAGCATATCACTATTTGTACACGTATGTAGTATGATTATATATTAGCAGTACATGCTGAGCTGCGGTATCAAGTTTTTCTCAGCATGAATTTGGGATTGTTGCATTACTCTTGATTGGAGAAACCACAATGCAGGTCACCCCAAAAGAGTGAATGTGAAACCTTTATAGCACAGGTTTCAGAGTAGCAGCCGTGTTAGTCTGTATTCGCAAAAAGAAAAGGAGTACTTGTGGCACCTTAGAGACTAACAAATTTATTAGAGCATAAGCTTTCGTGAGCTACAGCTCACTTCATCCGATGAAGTGAGCTGTAGGTCATGAAAGCTTATGCTCTAATAAATTTGTTAGTCTCTAAGGTGCCACAAGTACTCCTTTTCTCTTTATAGCACAGATACCTTTGTGTGTTCCGTATTTATTAGGGAAGGAGGCTTAAAATGTTAAAGAAGGCTTGAAACTGCATGTTTGTATGCCATCACTGAAAGTCACGAGCCTTAGTTACTTTGGGCCTAGTGATAACACCAGCAGTTACATTATATAGGATACAAGTATAGAAATCTTCAGATTTCCGCATGTGTGTTGACCATTGATTGCCTGGGGTTAATAGAAAATGGCTGCTGTGGGCTGGTTATTCTGTATTTTTGTCCATATTTCTTGCCCCTTCCTCTGAAGCATCTGGCAGTGGTCACTGTCAGGCAGAGGCAGGATATTGGACTAGAAGAACCGGGTCTGATCAGGTGTGGTGGTTTCTTCTGTCCAGGCTTTTGAGGGAAAGAAAACTATAGTACATCTTAAAAATGATTTAAGCTAGCTTTTCTAAGCATTAGTGCCTTAGTTTGAGGATCTTTCGGGGTCAAAACAAGGGTTGAGCCCCCTCTCGGGGAAAGTGGAATCATCCTTTCACAATGGCACAAAATGCCCATTTCTAGCTTTGATGAGTCAAGCAATATCAGATCATAAATCTGCTGGCCTAGACTGAACAGTCAATGAACGTAAGAGAGGTAGGTGAATGGAGAGGAGAAAATATTTTTGTGGCAGATTGACTTTTTATTAAACAAGACTCCTGTTTAAAGAACTTCAGATTTTGGAATGTTAGAATCAGTCCTGAGGAAATGGGATCAGAGGATAGAGAGTGCAAGTGAGGCAGATGGAATGTGCATTTATTGCACATCTCTGTAATTTATAGTTTGCAGTGTTGTTGTAGGCCTGTTGGTCCCAGGATATGAGTGAGACAAATAGGTGAGGTAATATCTTTTATTGGACTGACTTCTGTTGGTGGAAGGGACAAGCTTTTGAGTGTCAGAGCTCTTCCTCAAGTCTCGAACAAGTAACCAGAGTGTCCAAAGTAAATACAAGATGTGGCAGATTAAGCATAAGGGGTTCATGCATGCTGTATGAGACCACTTAAAATGAAGTGCGCAATTAAGACTTAGCAGGTGGGTTACCAATTGGTGTAATGAGCCATAAAACCAGTGTGTCTGTTAAGTCCATGTTTTTAGTGTCCAGCCAAAGTTATGAATTTAAGTTCTCAGGCTCGTCTTTTGAAGGTTTTGTGCAGGTTTCCTTTGAGGATGCAGACTGAGAGGTCGGATATGGAGTGCTCGCTTTGTGAAAAGTGTGTACCCCTGGGTGACAGAATGATCTTGTCTTATCACTTTTCTGAGAGAGTGCATTCGAGAGCATAGTGTTTGGTTTCACCCACATAGTTATTGTTGGGGCATTTGATGCACTAAAGGAGGTATACCACACAGTAGTGCAGCTGGGGGGGAGAGGGGAGCGGCCACTCCCCCACTGAGCAGAAGTGGCACCTTTTTAATTCTTTGGCGCCTTTTAAATTTTTACTCACCTGGCGGCGCTCCGGGTCTTCGGCGGGGCGGGTCAGGGGGAGTGGAGATAAAAAAAAAAAAAAAGGCGGCACCCCCTGGTACTCACCCGGCGGCGCTCCGGGTCTTCAGCAGCACTTTAGCGTCAGGTCCTTCACTCGCTCCGAAGACGGGCATTGCGGCGGTGGAGGGGGGGGGGTCCTTCAGTCCTGAAGACAGGAGCGAGTGAAGGACCTGACGCTGAAGTGCTGCTGAAGACCCAGCGCGCCGCTGGGTGAATACCAGGGGGTTGCACCTTTTTTTAATCTCCGCTCCCCTGTTTTTTCCACCTGGCTATGCCACTGATACCACATATTGTGATAGGCATGTGTAGGACCTATGGCTCTTGAAAGTGTGTTGGGAGGGGGAGTATGATCATTGTAGCAGTGGATATATGGCTGCAGGTTTTGCATCTGTTGTTCTGATAGAGTCTGATGCTGCTTTGAAATGGTGTGTCCTGGTGGTGATGAGCGTGAGGATGTTGAGTTGCTTGAAAACCAGAAGAGGAAGTTTGGGAAAGATTTCTTTCCGGGTATGCTCCCCATCAAATATGGGTTGTAATTGTTTGATACCCCATATGGGTTCTAATGTGGGTTGATAGGTAACAACTGGGGGTGTGGAGTCTGTGTGTGTGTGGAGCAGTACTGTATTGCATCAGGTTCTCCTGGGGTATTTGGGTGGCCTGTTCCATGATGTGTTTGTGAGGGGTTCAGTCACAGAGACTCCCCTCGAGACTGTCACTCGATGAGCTGGGATACCACTGAGAACAATCCTCCTGCCAGAACATGCACCCCTCCACTCCTGTCTTGCTGAGTTAGACACTCCAGTCAGCTCCAGCACAGACCCAGAGGTTGGGCCATGCCTCTCTGCAGTTCACTGAAACTGAGATTTACTCAGTCCAAGGGCTTCTCAGTTAACAGGGACTTCCCCAGCACCCAGTGTTCAGTCTTTCTGGGAGCCTGAACCCCAAATAAATCCACTTTACTCTGTATAAAGCTTATACAGGGTAAATTCATAAATTGTCTACCCTCTATAACACTAATAGAGAGATATGCACAGCTATTTGCTCCCACAGGTATTAATCGCTTACTCTGGGTTTAATAATAAACAAAAGTGATTTTATTAAGTATAAAAAGGAGGATTTAAGTGGTTTCAAGTAATAACAGACAGAACAAAGTAACTCACCAAGCAAAATAAAGCAAAAACACGCAAGTCTAAGCCTAATACATTAAGAAACTGATTACAGGTAATATCTCATCTTCAAAGATGTTCCAATAAGCTTCTTTCACAGACTAGATTCCTTCCTAGTTTGGGCCCAATCCTTTCCCCTGGTACAGTCCTTGTTAGTTCCAGCAGACATCTCAGGTGGTAAGCAGGGGTTTTCTCATGACTGGCAGCCTCCTTTGTCCTGCTCTACCCCCTTTTATAGCTTTGGCACAAGGCTGGAATCTTTTGTCTCTCTGGGTCCCCACCCCTTTTTCTAAACAGAAAAGTACCAGATTTAAGATGGATTTCATTATCAGGTGACATGGTCGCGTGTCACTGTAAGACCCCTAGTCTCCATTCTCCATGGGCTGGCCCACACGTACACAGGAAGGCTTTCAAGTAACTAAGGCCATTTACAACTGATTGTTTCTGGAGCATCCTTAATGGTCTCCACTTAATATATTTGCATCAGTGATACAAGTTTATATCTTATTCTCCTAACTCCAGATATAGAAATAATACATGTAAACAAATAGGGTGAACACACTTAGTGGATTACAAGCTTTCTCATGACACCATACAAGGGGGTATTTATCCTAAAGCATATTCCAGTTATGTCATATTCATAAGCATATTTCCATAAAGCACATGGAATGCAACATCACAGTGTTGATCTGCTTCTCTGATGGAATGTGCTTGTTTGGTGAGGGCGGTTTTCAGTGTGTTAAGGTGTGTACCCCAGACTTTCTCCTCAGAGAATATTCTGTGGTGTCTGAGTGCCTGGCTGTAGAGAACAGCTTTCTTGAGGTGTCTGGGTCAGTTGAAGTAAGTGTGGTGATCTGTGGAGTTCTTGTATATAAGAACATATGTATATGTTCTTATATCTATAGAGTTTCATTGTTGAAGCTGATTGTGATATCCAGGAAGTTGATGCTAATGTGGGTGTGTTCTAGAGCGAGTTTGATGGATGGATGGTGGTAGTTGAATTGTGGTGGAAATCTGAGGGCATTTAGGTTGTCTGTCTAGTGGATGAAAATATCATTGTTCTATTGTTGGTTTTATGATGCATTTTCCAGAAATTCTTCTTCAGGGTGGCCCATGAAGAGGTTGACATATTGTGGAACCATCCTAGTACCCAGGCTGTTTCCATGGAAAGTTCCCACAGACTAGGCCTATGTCTACATTTAAACTTGTGCTGCTGTAGTGCGTCAGTGTAGACACTCATTACAGCGATGTGAGGGGGTTTTCCCATCACTGTACTCAATTCACCTCCCTCGGAGGCAGTAGCTAGGTTGACAGAAGAATTGTGTCAGTGTCTACACCAGGAGTTAGGTTGGCTTAACTAGGTTGCTCAGTGGTGTTTTTTTTCCACACCCCTGAGTAACATAGCTGGGTCAACCTAACTCTTTAGTGTAAACCTGGCCTAAGACATACAACTCAAAGCAGCACCAGACCTTGTCAGAACAATAGATGCAAAACCTGCAGACATATCTCCACTGCTATGATGATCTATACCTCCCACAACACATCTTTCAAGAGGCAGGATATTAGACTAGAAGAACCAGAGTCCTACATGTGGCTGTCACAACATGTGAGTGAGTGTGAAACCTCACAACATGAGTGACACCAGACAATCACTACGGTCTCAAATGAATTCACAAAGGAAAATGATAAAAGACAAGAACAACCTACCCTGAATGGGCAAATACATTTCACAGAGCGATCACTCTATATCCAACCTCTGAGTCCTCATCCTCAAAAGAAACCTGCATGACATCTTCAAAAGATGAGCCTGGGAACTTAAATTCATAATTCTGGCTGAATGCTAAAAAAAACATGAATTTAACAGATTTCAGAGTAGCAGCCGTGTTAGTCTGTATTCGCAAAAAAGGAAAGGAGTACTTATGGCACCTTAGAGACTAACATTTATTTGAGCATAAGCTTTCGTGAGCTACAGCTCACTTCATCAGATGCATTCGGTGGAAAATACAGTGGGGAGATTTATATACACACAGAGAGAACATGAAACAATGGGTTTTATCATACACACTGTAAGGAGAGTGATCAACAGAGAGGCTGGTTTTATGGTTCATTACACCAGTTTGTCACTCACCTTACTATCTCCTAGCCCTTAATTGCCCATTTTAAGTGGTCTCCGACAGCATGTGTGAATCTGTCCCACCTTGTATTTAGCTTAGACACTCAGGTTACTTTCTCTAGATCTAAGGTAGAGCTCTGTGTGCTCAAAACTTGTCCTTTCCACCAACAGAAGTTTGTACAATAAAAGACATTTTACTTACCTCATCTGTAACTTATCACATGGCTAGTGGTCCTGATTCACTTTGCACAAGTGAAAATGGAGCCAGGTGGGGAGAATTGGGCTCTCCCCTCCAAGTGTGGTATGTGTTCATAATATAAACATAACTGTGTAAAATACAAAGTAATACTTAAATAGATACATGCCTCCAGGATTTAAATTCTCAGAGATTATTTCCCAGAGCCCCGCCCCCTCCAGCCCCATTTGGGGACTCTGGGCTTCAGCTGCAGGCGGAGGGTCTTAGAGCTTTAGCCCCAAAGGAGGGAGGTTCGGGGGCTCAGGATTTAGTCCCGTGGAGGTGGGGTGGTGCCCTGGCTTGGGGCTTCAGCCCCATGGCAGGCGCACCAGGGCTCCCGTGGGTTTGAAAATATTTTCCGGAGCTCTGCTTCAGTAGGCTCCAGTTGAATTGAAGACCTGCATACTTCTGCTGTTGTATTGCAAAGCTATGTGATAAACTGCATTTATCCTGCACCTTTGATCACCTCCACCAGCTCTTTACCCATGAATCCTATCTCATCCTGGACTGCTTATCCTTTCCTGTGCCTAGGCATAGATTTGCCATGAGATTGAGAGTGTCTGGAAACATCCAGATTACAGACACTTAATGTAGACCATGAGCATTATGGGTCTGAAATTGACTGATCCCATATGCCAAACTGTTGCTAACGGATGCAGAAGGTGGCTGCTGCTCCTGTTAACTGTGATGCACATTGAAATGTAGAATGACTAAAAGAACAAGCATGGTACCCTGTGCCCATTCAAAGATAATCTGTTTTCAAGGCTTTCCATGAAATAATGTTGGGATTAGGCAGGAGCCACACCTGTTGCTGCTGTGAAGAGAGGAGACGTGCTAATACAGACAAGAAACGGCCAGCTGAAATGAAGTGACCAGGCAGCCTGATTTTTATGCCTGACCTGTTTTAAACACACTTTTTATCATTATTATTTCTCAAGTTATTGTCCCAAGCAAAACCACTGCGCTTCTCCAGTTAGCCTGGCTCCTCCACTCTTCAGTCCCTGTCATCTTACTCAACACACCTGATAACCAGGACTTCCATCAGTCAGGAGGTGGAGGGAGGGCTTCTAGAAAGCTCCCCTGAGACCTCAGAATAAAGCTAATGACAGGCCAGGCTTTGAAAGCAACTGTGGAGCATGTGGGAGGGAAATGGAGGATCTCTATTTAGAAGAGTCCAAATTCAGGACCTGGACATCAGGATGGGGTACAAGCAATGCAGCTCCCATAAAGAGAGAGGTTTATTCAGGGTGCAGACCCAACAGGTAGGAATGGAAGCACTGCTTGAATGCTGGACTGGGCGCCTGTTTGGGGGGTAGTCTTGGAAGGTCAGGTGCCTACGCTTGTAGGAGTTGCACCCAGCAAAGCACCTGCAACAATTGCAAGATGGCTGGTCCACCTTGCTCGGCCAGACTCTGTAAAGTTGACATGATTAAAAATATACTGCCCTGCAAAAATAACGGCTGCAACAATGGTAAGATTTGCACCTAAACCCTACAGAGACCACAGCATTTGAAATGAGGGCTGAAAACCCAGACCCAAGCTTTCATTTCTTTCTGGCTTGAACACAGGTCCTGGTTCTAATGGGGGACTTCAGTCATCCTGACATCTGCTGGGAGAACAATACAGCAGTGCATAGACAATCCAGGAAGTTTTTGGAGAGTGTTGGGGACAACTTTCTGGTGCAACTACTGGAGGAACCAGCCAGGGGCCATTCTCCTCTTGACCTGCTGCTTACAAACAGGGAAGAATTGGTAGGGGAAGTAGAAAGGATGGCAACCTGGGCAGCAGTACCATGAGATGGTTGAGTTCAGGATCCTCACAAAAGGAAGAAAGGAGTGTAGCAAATATGGACCCTGGACTTCAGAAAAGCAGACTTTGACTCCGTTAAGGAACTGATCGGTAGGATCCCCTGGGAGGCTAAAATGAGGGGGAAAGAAATCCAGGAAAGCTGGCTGTATTTTAAAAAAGCCTTATTGAGGGCGCAGGAGCAAACCATCCCAATGTGCAGAAAATAGCAAATATGGCAGGCGACCAGCTTGACTTAACAGTGAAATCTTCGGTGAGCTTAAACACAAAAAGGAAGCTTACAAGAAGTGGAAACTTGATCAGATGACTAGGAAGGAGTATAAAAATATTGCTCAAGCATGCAGGGGTGTAATCAGGAAGGCCAAAACACAACTGGACTTGCAGCTAGGAAGGGATGTGCAGGGTAACAAGAAGGGTTTCTACAGGTATGTTAGCAACAAGAAAAAGGTCAAGGAAAGTATGGTACCCTTAATGAATGGGGGGGGAGGGCAACCTAGTGACAGATGATGTGGAAAAAGCTGAAGTACTCAATGCTTTTTATGCCTCGGTCTTCACAGACAAGGTCAGCTCCCACCCTGCTGTCCTGGGCAACACAGTATGGGGAGCAGGTGAGCAGCCCTAGGTGGTGAAAGAACAGGTTAAGGACTATTCAGAAAAGCTGGACATGCGCAAATCCATGGGTCCAGCTCTAATGCATCTGAGGGTGCTGAGGGAATTGGCTGATGTGATTGCAGAGCCATTGGCCATTATCTTTGAAAACTGGTTGGATTTGGGGGAAGGTCCCAGACGACTGGAAAAAGGAAAATATAGTGACCATCTTTAATAAAGAAAAGAAGGAGAATCCAGGGAACTATAGACTGGTTAGCCTCACCTCAGTCTGTGGAAAAATCATGGAGCTGGTCCTCAAGGAAACCATTTTGAAGCACTTAAAGGAGAGGAAGCTGATCAGGAACATTCAACATGGATTCACCAAGGGCAAGTCATGCCTGACCAACCTGATTGCCTTCTCTGATGAGCATAGATATGGGGAAAGCAGTGGATGTGATATATCTCGACTTTAGCAAAGCTTTTGGTATGGTCTCCCACAGTATTCTTGCCAGCAAGTTAAAAAGTATGGATTGGATGAATGGAGTATAAGATGGATAGAAAGCTGGCTAGATTGTCAGGCTCAACAGGTAGTGATCAACGGCTCAATGTCTAGTTGGCAGCCAGTATCAAGCAGAGTGCCCCAGGGGTCAGTACTGGGGCCGGTTTTGTTCAACATTTTTATTAATGATCTGGATGATGGGATAGATTGCACCCTCAACAAGTTCACAGACGACACTAAGCTGGTGGGAGAGGTAGATACATTGGAGGGTAGGGATAGGGTCCAGAGTGACCTAGAGAAATTGGAAGATTGGGCCAAAAGAAATCTGATGAGGTTTATTAAGGACAAGTGAAAAGAAAAGGAGTACTTGTGGCACCTTAGAAACTAACAAATTTATTAGAGCATAAGCTTTCGTGAGCTACAGCTCACTTCATCGGATGCATTAGAGTCCTGCACTTAGGACAGAAGACTCCCATGTACTGCTACAGGCTGAGGACTGCTAAGCAGCAGTTCTGCAGAAAAAGACCTGGGGATTACAGTGGATGACAAGCTGGATATGAGTCAGCAGTGTGCTTTTGTTGCCAAAAAGGCTAATGGCATATTGGGCTGCGTTAGTAGGAGCATTGCTAGCAGATCGAGGGAAGTGAATATTCCCCTCTGTTTGGCACTGGTGAGACCACACCTGGAGTATTGTATCCAGTTTTGGGCCCCCTACTGCAGAAAGGATGTAGACAAATTGGAAAGAGTCCAGCGGAGGGCAACAAAAATGATCAGGGGGCCGGGGCACATGACTTACGAGGAGAGACTGAGGGAACTGGGCTTGTTTAGTCTGCAGAAGAGAAGAGTGAGGGGGAATTTAATAGTAGCCTTCAGTTACCTGAAGGGGGTTTCCAAAGAGGATGGAGCTAGGCTGTTCTCAGTGTTCTGTTCTCAGAACAGAGGATGGAGCTAGACTGTTCTCAGTCTCAAGTTGCAGTGGGGGAGGTCTAGGTTGGATATTGGAAACACTATTTCACTAGGAGGGTGGTGAAGCACTGGAATGGGTTACCTAGGGAGGTGGTGGAATCTCCATCCTTAGAGGTTTTTAAGGCCCGGTTTAACAAAGCCCTAGCTGGGATGATTTAGTTGGGGATTGGTCCTGCTTTGAGCAGGGGATTGACCTCCTGAGGTCTCTTCAAACCCTAATCTTCTATGAATCTATGATTTTTGGGACTTTTGTGCTGGTGGAAAGTGCCTGTTTGACAGCAGTAGAGCCTGAAATCCTCTAGGCATCAATATAAGCAAACTGGAATGTGATGGGCTCAAGTACAGCCAGGACCTCAAGTCCGGTTGCCAGGCAAGAAAAGGAGATGGTCCCAATTCCTTTGTAAGCAAAATGAGCTTTGTTTACGAATGTGACTGTTGTCACAGTATGTCCAGTGCAAACTCTGGCTTTTCTCTGAACCTAGTGAGCTTGGCTACACTGAATGACTGCCCCATCCAGAATGACTGTGGCCAAAAACTAAAATGTGCTTCCCAAACCAGTGTTCTTGTAGAGGAATGTTAGTTGCATCCCACACTGCACTTTGGGGAGAGATCATAAATGGTTAACAGTGTGTGGTAGGGAGCGCAAGGGGCACTCGGCAACTAGAAGATGAATCTGATAAATGGACAAGCTGAACATGGAAATTATCCATTTTTTTTGCTTTTGGGTGCCTGGGACAGCTTCATTTTCAAGGCTGTTCCTAGCCTGCATCACAAGATGCATGAGGTTCTCCCCAGAGACCTATTCAGTTTGCTTCCCCCTGCATGGCAGAGAACACTCCTAGGGATGAGAAGAGAAAGCCCATTCTCCATGTGGTCCATTCTGAAAAGACTGGAGACGGCCTGGAAAATGTGTCAGTAGTGAGGGTGTTCTGTGATGTAGTCATCTGCCTGCCTGTAACAGGGCTGAGACCACCAGTGTGCTTCCCATACAGCCTATTGAACAGCCTTCAGATGATGATTTGGCTATTACTGGCTGGAGCTGGATTGTGGCTGATGGATTGCTATGCATAGGTGTTGCAGAGCTCTCCAGGCAGTAAAAGGTCTTTCATACCAGTGACCTGCATTAAAAGAGCCTCATGGGCAGATTTCAGCCTTAAGTCTTTGGGATTTTGAGAGGGAAGGAGAATCAGGACAAGGATGCCTTTGTTTAATCTGGAAAGGAATGGATGTCATCTGTAAGGACAGAGAGAACAGGCTGAGTGGGGAGAGAGGCAGAATCTGTTACCGTTGAATGCTGTGGTTGTTGGGAAGGAGAACGGATTTGGGGGGTGGTAGTTTGGTGGTTTTGGGACACAGTTTCATGAAGGCTAGGGGACTATTCCCTAACTTGTTTTTCGAAGGTCAAGGGAAATGCTTGAAGAGGAGCCCAAACTTAGGGAGCTCTTCCAGATTTTTCAAAACCACAGGCCATACTGAGATTCACCCATGACTAGCTAAGAGAAGGTTTGAATGCCTCCAGTCCTTCCCTGTGCCTGTGTGATCACTAATGAGTGTAATCAAGGCTAGATAACATTTTGGCTTCCATTCTGTTTTCAGTCAAGAAACTAGAGTGGTTGGCTTTCACATCCCACCCCAACACAAATCCACCCTCTCTTCTCAGCTGCACTCCAGTCAGGAGGCTCCATTCTTCTGACCTTTCAGTATGTAACAAAGGGGTACTTATGCTTCTGCCACTTCCTTGTTTTGAGTGAATTTAGAGCTGATGAAAGATGCTGGCCTGACAGCCCTGGGGACTGAGGGCCTCTGTTCAGCTACACAAAGCACAGCACAGGCAATGGCATCTTCTCCCCATATGCTGACCTGATGGGGTTTAATCAGTTAGCTGACACAATGCTGAACCCAGTTTGTCCTCGTCTACACTGCCCACTAAGCTATGGTCATCGTTGTCACCTCGCTTGATTGTCCACAGTCATGGTCAGGCATGATAGAATCCTGTGAGATAAACTCCTAGAGTGTTGGGCTGACTGGATGATCTCTGGCCACCTGGAGTTGGTTTCTGTTACATTCTTGCATAGCTTGAAGTTTAGCCTGTTTTCCAAATCTGGCACCAGTATCAGAGGTTGCCTAGAGAAGAAATTCTCCCAGCATGTAGATGGAGCTGACTGCAGAGCAGCAATTCTCATCTCTTCCCAGATCAGTAAAAAGAGTTACTCCATCCTTGAGTATGGGGCTGAATTATCAACAGAGATTCCAGGAGCTTAGGCAGTATTGATGTTTGTTGTTTAGGTAAGGTCTGCAAAGTGCTTTAAAAATGAAAAGTACTGTTTAGGGTGAGTGTTGAAGTTAAAAACTTTGTATATTGTCAGTGAAAGGGTCAGAGCAGCCTGCAGGGATACTTCACTGTCCTAACTGGGAGCCTTTGCTGAGAAATGTTGGGAAGACTTGGGACCTGGATTGGTCCTGTGTGGCTGGAAACCTCTTGCATGTGTCCAGGCTAGTTCTTTTCGGAATGAAGGGAATAATCACAGGGCTTGTGTGGTAGCAATTCTTGTCTTCTGTGGAAGTGGTGGATTCTGCTGCAAGAAGAGAATGTCCCCTAGATGAGGCAGGATTAAGGAGACCCAGACCTGTGCAAATGTTTACAGGTTCCATTGGGAGCTGTCGTTGGCGCTGGAGAGCTCTCACAAAATTGCCCATCAATATGTGTATCTTGGAAAGTGGCTATTGGCAGAAATTTCAGCCCCTCTGACATTGGATCTAATGGCCTTAGACCTTCCCATTCTTCTCTAGCAAGAGGCAAACATTCCACTGGACATGACGTTTCACATGTGCCTGCTCTTTGCTAATGGAGCCTTGAGGAATGCAAAGTGCCTTGTTAGGAGAGAGCAAGCTGTTTGAGGTAGCCAGAAACTAGTGTCTATCTAACAGAAGTAGAGAACCTCAGCAGAGGGGAGTGTCCTGGGGAAAGGTCAGTTGGGATAGTCGCACACAGGGATGAGAGCAGTGGGGTGAACAAGCTCTAGGAGTTAGGAGGCCAATGTGGAGGCAGCATCCCTAGCCCTGGGGAAGGAAATGACTTGCAGCACTCTACATTGACCACTGTGCTCTCTCCCCCCACACCTCCTCCACACACATGCTCCCCAGACAACTGAAGGAGCAGCAGTCATAGGTTTAAATGAACCCTTGCAGGAGGGAAGATTACTACAGTGTGGGGCCCTTCAGCAGAAGGTTGGGAATAGTGTGGGCCACTCGAGTGTGATAAGAAATCTGGTTGAGACATTGTTTATGCAAACAGACAAACATCAGTCTCCTGGCACGTCCTCCCCAGAATGCTGGTGTTACTCTTGGGAGCTTGTCCAGGAGAGAATACACATCCTGGGTGGTGTGTTTGAGGTTAGCTCTGGATTGACAACTCAGGGGACTGAACTATATTATCAAGAGTATAATTGTAGCACAGGCAATTGCAGTACAAATTTCTCCCTAACCCCAGTCGTTATTATCAAGCCCTCAAAGAGCCTCCGTTAGTGACAAGAGAGGAGTCTGGCTTCCAGAGGCCATCCAGTTCTTGGTCTCCCTTCTGAGCCTGCCAGCCATGGGGCCTAGCTGAGTGTTAATTATGAGGGTGGGGTTTTGTTTACCTGTTCAATTATCACCTAAATTGTGATTCTTCTCTTCCTCTTGTCAGCCCCCCCCCACCTCCTCTCATGCTGTCTACCAGTTAGCTCTTGGATGGTAGCAACTCTTGGTCATACCTGCCCTGAGCTGGCTCTGGAGCGGTGGTCTGCTGTAAAGTTGAAGAATCCATATCCTATTGCTAATCTCCTAAGACATCCACTCTCTCCAGACTGTACCGTAGTGACTTTCCCATTTGTGCAGCTCTGCTTGCTAAAAGCATCTGAACCTGAGTCAGCCATGCTGTACAGATCATGTTTCCTGGTTACCTACCAAATTTGAGATGGGCACCTCATGTGTTTAGAAGGAAGTTACTAATATGCTGTAGCCTGATGCACTCCCTACATCCCTTCCCTTTGGCAGGCGTACAAAACCTCAAACCTATGACTTGCTGGCTGGGTGCGGTCAGCTATCTCCTGAAACACCCTGATGTGGCAAGTGATATCTTAAGTTCGAGTAGTTTCACATCATGTTTGTCAGGTAGAGACTTACAAATTATTAGAGTTCCTACAAAATACAAAGACTTGACTGTCTCATGTTATTGATCAGTGAAAATCCCCAGCGTGTAGCAAAAATTGTGCCAGGCAAATAGATCACATGTGATCCTTGTATCATAGAAGCAAAAAAAGTACAATGCCAAGGTTAGCAATGCCCTTTGTGACTGTATGGGGAGGTGCAGTGTTTACTAATATAGTTTAGATCCTGTCTGCTGCTCACAAGAAAAAAGAACTCAAGGTTGTTGTTTTTTTGATGAGGGAGTGAAAGCTCCTCTTTCAGGTTATTAATCTGCTAAAATCGTCATTTTCCTCTTTTTATACCAATTCCTACTTCCCTGAGAAGTCCTGGGCCCTTGGGCCAAGGTCTCAGCACATATGGGGGATCTTTAGGGTGTACTGCCCTCCTCCAACACTTCTCAGCACTCTGCAGATGTTAAGTTTGGGGTATTTTCATAGGTTTGAAAGTACATTGTATATTCATTGTACATTCTGTCTGTGTAATATTTATTGTGTGTGTGTATTTATTCCTGTTTTAACAGCCATAAGGCTATTAAAGATCCCATGGCATGTAGTAAGATTAGGAGTGTTAGATTTAGTTTCCCTCCCAAATTCTGTGTGGGTAATTACCTACTATTTACCTCTGCAATCAGACATGGATCCAGCTCTTCCCTTCCTATGCTAAAATATTACTGTGTAGATACCATATTATTGACTATTATTAATGAATGAACACTGGACACTGCTGCACACTTAAACATTTGCTGCATTTCTCCCAGAAGTGGGTGCACTTCAGGGCTTTTCTACACGGCAATGTAGTGTGCAACAAGGGTATGAGTGTACAATTATAGAATCATAGAATATCAGGGTTGGAAGGGACCTCAGGAGATCATGTACAGCTCACTAGCCTGCCGTGCGCTAAATTGCCATGTGGACCGTGCTGCTGCACACTTAAAGATCCATAGCAGTACATCAGAGTGCACTCCAGA
The DNA here is from genome assembly GCF_009764565.3 of Dermochelys coriacea. Classification (NCBI taxonomy): domain Eukaryota; kingdom Metazoa; phylum Chordata; order Testudines; family Dermochelyidae; genus Dermochelys; species Dermochelys coriacea. Next base: position 60,291,161 of record NC_050076.1, read on the forward strand.
ACAGTTAGTGTGCAGTAGCAGGGTCTGCATGGCCAGTTAGTGTGCTGTAGACTTACACCCCAGCTTGGCACGAACTAAGTCATGAACTAAGCCCTCACTGGTGAGTGAAGTAATGCTTTTACCTGAAGCTCATAAACCCAGTGCCTTGGTCCTGCAGACACTTGTGCACACAAATAACTTTGAGCTCAGTGGGACTGCTCACATGTGTAAAGTTACTTAGGCGAGTAAGTGTTAGTACAACTGAGGCTGAAGTTTCGCTAATGTTTGGGATATGTCTGGATGAACGTCGTGTAAATGTAAGATCATTATCACATAGGAGTTGTTACCTGTAACCAGCTCTCTGATTTGTCACATTGTTTTATGTTTATGTATCAAGTGAGATCTGGGTTCATTTTTCTGTTTGCCGAGGTGGAAGTGTTTTTTTTCCCCAGAAATGTGGGCTAAGAGTGGTCTCTGGACCACAGGTCTGGAACCTCTGGCCTGGATCTTTGTTGGTACTGCAAAATATGGTACTGCAAAATCACTTCCCATTTTCTTACTGTTTTTAGGCCCTTTTAGTGTGCAGTGTGACTGAAGAGCAGAGTCCAGGTCTACCATGCCTGCCATAACTTTGACCAAAGTGGCATTCTGGGAAATAAGAAAGTACTTCTCTGCTCAGAATGTAAAGCCTAGCAAGTGATTGGAAAGGCAAAGTAACAGTGTGCTGTAGCTGGCTGAAATGGCCTGCACATATCACACTGTCTCAATGTTCCATGGAGGTGTGGCCATTTTGGGGAACTCCGTTTTGTTTTATTGCATGCAGTGTGTTGAAGGAGGTGTACATGGCATTCAACCCGGAAGCAGTAGTTCTGCAGCTGGGAGCGGATACGATAGCCGGGGACCCCATGTGTTCATTTAACATGACTCCAGTGGGGATTGGCAAGTGTCTGAAGTACATTCTCCAATGGCAGCTGGCTACTCTCATCCTGGGAGGAGGTAAGTGCATGAGAGGCTTATTCTGCTGTTCAAGTAACAGGTTAATATGGTTTGCTCCCCTGAGGCTGCTCTTTGAAAGTGAGCCCCTCTGCTTCTGAAAGCGGCATCATTTGAGAAGGGCAGCTGAAGAAATTGAGCATGCATAGCATAAGGGGGCACTGTATAGCTGATGCAGTGCTATTTGTACACAGACTTCAACTCTTTGGTACCAACAAGTCCAAGTCTCAATTCCTGATGCCGAGATCATGGGTTAAAGGTTGCTTGGCCCCTCCAGAGATCAGAAGCTGTTAACCCCAGTGACCTCTAACCCTGTCTGCTCAATGCCAGCTTTGAGTCCCAGCTCTCGTGATCTACACTGTGGGGCTTCCCTTTAAAAGTAAACATAATGCTCCCAGACCTACCTTGGGCATCTGGCAATGAATTATCTCGTTTGGATTCAGGCAGCATTTGAATTTTTATTGACTTTTTTCACAATAAAGCAGAATTTTGATACCCAATGGAAGCCCTTTGAGTGCGTTTTCGCTTGTAGCACATTCTGCCACTTGATATTACTAGCTGTTTGTCCAGTGGATGGGAAATAAGCAATTCCGTGTCAACAAAATGGGGTGATGGGGGAGCACTTTGTCCCAGGAAATCTCCTCAGCTTCTTTTGGAAGATGCCTTACCCACAGCATCAGCTGTTTGAGTAGCAGCTATCATTTTGGGGGCTAGGTTGTATCATTTAAGGGATATCATCAGGTACAATAGATTGTGCCTAAAATTTGACCTAGCTATTGCTAGTTGTATTGTGAATGTTCTGTGTTAAAACCAGCTGTGAGCGTGAGGAGGAGAGGCACAGAGAATTTTGTTTTATCTACCACTTCTTTTGTCAAGAAATGAGGAAAACTAGCCACAGTCTTAGGGAAAAATAACAAAACTGAGTATCCCCGATGACTCTGTTCTCAGCAGGGAGATTGATGTTTGCCAGAAGGCAAGGGGGGAGAGAGTTTGTGAAACTGTTTTCAATCTCCCAAAGTGGAGTTTTGATTAAGTTACTCTTCATTTCTTATAAGAACTCCTCAACGTTTCTGACCGTTATTTAAATGGAAGGAGTCTCCTTGCACAAAGTAAGGACGTCAGCAGTGCTGACTGCAAACAGATGGATGATTTTGACTAGCTGAGCCCCAGAATGAGCCCTACTTGGGAGTTTGTGTTAATTTGGGGCTGCTCAGATGCTGAATCTACTCACAGGTTGTTTCACCACTTTAATTGGCTTCATATTTTGATCACTACTTTTAAATAAGAGTAAATTCTCCTCCAGAGGGATTCTTACTCAGAAGGTGGCACCGATGGAAATTTTATCAGCAAATGATCAGGGTTGCTTATCCTTGATTTCATATTGGGTCATAAGCTAAGCTTAAAAGTGAGATCCCAAACTACAGTACCTGATTAGTCTGCTCTGCTCCACTCACGTTAACTCCTTCCATGCTGAGCCTGAGCGTCTTCCTCCTCACCAGATCACCTTAGGAAATCTTGACCCTTGGAGTCAAAGGCTTGCAGGTATCTCTTGAAGCCAGATCTGGAGGAGTGGATGATATTGCATGTGCAATTGCTGAGATGACCTGTGGGTTCAATTTTGCAAGTCTCCCTTCTTAGTACAGGTGATTAACTGCTTTAACTTAGCCCTATACATCCAACAGGTGCAAAATACAGTTACTGTGCATGACTTTGGAAGACCAAATAAAAAGCCTTATTCATATGCATTGCAGATATAAAGTCTCTTGCTTCTCAACAATGCATTCCTTTCATTAAAACTGTCTCTCTCATTCTCTCTCCCTCTTCCCTTCCTAATTTCACTATTCTTGCTGGAGACAGGAGGCTATAACCTTGCCAACACAGCCCGCTGCTGGACATACTTGACTGGGGTCATCCTGGGGAGAACGCTATCCTCCGAGATCCCAGATCACGAGGTAAGGCTCTGACAAACCATCCCTTCTCCTAGAATGAGAGCTGAGTCATTCCACCTAATCAAAACGACATCCTTGCCACTCAATACTGTTTTGTTGAGAGACGCTCCTGTAACAATAACACACTGTCCCAGCAGCATAGTGGGCTCTTGTTCCCAAAACCCGAGACCATCTGTATCTTTTTACAAGAGATCTTGGAAGCCAGTCGGTTTCAGAGAGGGGTTCACCTGTTTGCACAAAGAGCTCTTTGGGACATGCACATATTTTCACCAGAAAAAAGCAAGCCCTCTCTCAAGTTAAATTTAGCCTTGTTTTCCCTGGATTTATAGAAAGTTCCAGATGCAGCTTCCAAACTGTACCAACTGCTGCTATTCCAAAGGGTCATGTGGTCAGGTGTTGTTCTTTTAACACAAGCTATCTTGAAATGCATGATCTCAACAATGATATCCTAAAGTGTTAAACAGGGCAAGGGGATCAGCTGAAACAAATGCTGTCTAGATAAAATTTTGCACATCCCAATCTGTTTGCTGAACCCAGATAACTAGGTGTTTCTTCCCAAGCCACATGCCTCAGTGCTCTTCCGTTCCTACATCAAAGTTCAGTGCTAGCAACCCTACCAAAACAAATCAGTGTGTTCAACCCAGCCCTACAATAACAGCACAGTACTTGGCACCTCTGTAGTGCCTTTCGTCTTGAGGATCTAACCAGTATGCGTAGAATGAGGTAAAGAGCAAATGCATGGAGAGGAAATGGATTTCAGAGTCAAACTTGACAAAGGTGATTAGCAATTATAAGGCTTATGAAGCCTTTTTAAATGTGAACCTCTGATCACAGTTGGGGAACATTTGAGTGAACCTTGAGTATACATGGAGAGGAAATAAGGTACTATTTCAGGAATTAACAGGTATTGGTCATTATCTTTTTTTCTTGTTAATCTGAATATTCAGCATTTAATGATTTCTAAACAGTACTGAGGGATTAGTGTAATGCAGAAATGAAACAGTTGGAGGATGTTTCTATGCATATAACGTTGCGTCATTTGGCTCCAGGCCTTATGACTTCTTAATCTGAACAAGTTTGGCCAGGGGATGGGTTTTGAAAAGGGGGGTGCTTTGCCTGCAAGGTAGGATTGCTCTGAGTTTAGGGTGTGAAATTGGCCTGGCCAGACCAGATCAGCAGCAGATTCCTGTTGCAGCATTACAGTGCTTGTAATTTTCAAGGGTTGAGATGAAGTTGATGTTCAAAGAGCTGTCTTGAATACATGTTCCCAGGTGGGTGTGCTTGATCTAGGAGGTGACCCTAGATCACAGTGTTTGGAGAGGCATGGGATCTGGAGGAGGAGTTGCATTGGCTGCCCAGCAGACATGCCCATTCCAGTTGTAGAGCCACCAGCTCAGCTTAAGAATTCTAAGCAGGTTTTCTGCAGCAAATTCTTTGATCTCAATGCCTGCCAGGACCATCATGTGTGACTGTCAGATCATGAAAAGGATGGTAGTAAAGGAATCTCTACATTTCAGTGTGGTGTGTCCACCAACTGGTTCAGACAACAAAACAGCTGTTGATGGACAGAAGAAGTGTAGAATCTGTTTCTTTGTAAACTGTGTTTCCAAATCTAAGACCCTAGAAATGATCATAGTGTGAAGGTGCACTGATCCTTCTGGTCTGATAGCCCTGCTAACATATCAGTACTTCTACCTTCTTACATCCTATATCCCAAGTTCAGCTATTTCTCCTTAATGCTTTCTGACACTCTGTATTCATGTCTCCTCTCATACTGTCCCCGGTGCCCAGAACAGCCTCTCTTTCTGGACATGAAGTGGTTTCCCTCTCTGCTTAAAGCCCACTCCAATGACCTAGGTTTCCATTGCCAATCAGCTGAGGCAGCTTTCTTTGTATTGCACCATTTATACTGTAAACTGTTCAGGCCAAGGAACGTGACCATGATGCCTTATTTAAATGCCAGGTAAATTGGCTGAAAAATCATGAATAAAGCTATGAAACACCTAGATGAACAGAGCATAGAGTGAAAGGATTTACTTTTGCAGAAACTGTGGCTTAACTCCATCAATCTATTAGAATACACTTGTGTGTCATCAAAATAGTGGATAAAGTTGAGTCAGTTACATTTGTTTGGATTTTTAAATTTACTTTTAAAAAGCTTTTGACAAAGTCCCTCACAAGAAGCTATTAAAGAAAGATGAAGTACTGTCATCGGTCAAATGTTGGCTGAGATGATGAAACCAATGTGAAGAAATGGTCCATCGTCATCATGTAAAAGGCTAGCAGCAGCATGCCTGCCACAAGGTCACATACCAAGACCCCTTTTATTGTAATATCTGTAATGATCTAGAAAAAGGGGGTGAGCAATAAATTGACAAAATTTGTAGGTGACATAATTATTTAGGTTAATTGAAACCAGAGAAGACCAAAGAGCTGCAGAAAGACCTAACCAGGCTAAGTGAATGATCAATACAATGCATTTGTCAACAATGAGTTTCAGCTACCAAAGTGATGTACAATGAGTCATTCCAACTATTCCTTGCCTACACATAATAACACAGGAAAAAGACTTGGGCATCTCTATGGCTTGCTGAATGAAAGTATTTGCTCAGTTGTATAGCAGGGCCAACGAAGTAAATAAAGTTAGGATGATATTGAAAATGTTTAGAATCAGGGATACTGCGTTCAGTTATGGTCTCCTCCATCTCAAAAAGAGTAGAAATGGAGGGGTCCAGAGTTGTTCCATCAATGTGGTTAGAGGACTGGGAAGAGATCAAATGATTGGGTCAGTTTAGGGATTTGATGAATATGAGGGGAGATGCAGATGGGAAGAGAGAAAGAGATTCTGTATATTGATTCTTTCTGGGAGGTGTTCTGAGATCATGGTGATGGGCATCATGTAAGGACCTAAGTAGAGCCATGATTACATTAAGTAGGATAAACTTAATGGGTATGAAACCATTTGGCTTCAGAACACAAATTGACCACTCAATGACAGAGGTCAAGTAAGAAAAGTTCCCCATGGTCAGGTTTATTCCATAATTGTCTGCTACAGGGTTTCTTGCACTTTCTTCCAAAGGGTTTGACACATGCCGCTGCTGAAGACAGGATTGTTGATTATAGTGCAGTTCCTATGTAATTTGTAAAGTTCCATGCATGTCCTATGGCTGTCTGGTATAAGTAAATCTCTTATATTGGAATAGACCAATGAGCCAGCTAGCCTGCTAGTATCCTCTCTCTGAGAATGGCCAATCCTGGATGCTTCAGAGGAACGAATTCTTTAAAAAGTGCATCTATTTGTGTGATGCTATCTGGGAGGGAGGGTGAGTGTGATCAGCTAGGAATCAGTTTTTTGCCCTGAAGCATGAAGATTGAGAGCCCTGATTTTTATTCTCACTAGACGGCAGATGCTGTTTTTCATATAAATGCATAATCCTGTTTTGAAACTGTAAGCAGTTTGCATCAATAATATCCTGCAGCCCAGAGCTCCCCAGGCTAATGATGATATTTCCTTTGCAAGGATTTCCTTTTTCAGTTTTTAAATATACTTTCCAGTTCTCCCCATCAGAGATTGCATGTGTTTCTAGCTCTTGAACTATAACCAAGAGCAACAATTTCTGCAACTGACGGTCTTGACAAGAAGTCTGAAAGATTTTGTTTGTTTTCTTAACATCACCCGCCCACTTTCCACCTCTCCCTGCTGAACAGGATCATTTGCAGATTGACACTAAACTGGGAGGAGTGGTAGATACGCTGAAGGGTAGGGATAGGATACAGAGGGACCTAGACAAATTAGAGGATTGGGCCAAAAGAAATCCGATGAGGGTCAACAAGGACAAGTGCAGAGTCCTGCATTTAGGATGGAAGAATCCCATGCACTGCTACAGACTAGGGACCGAGTGGCTAGGTAGCAGTTCTGCAGAAAAGGACCTAGGGATTACAGTGGACAAGAAGCTGAATATGAGTCAACAGTGTGCCTTTGTTGCCAAGAAGGCTCATGGCATTTTGGGCTGTATAAGTGGGAGCATTGCCAGCAGATCGAGGGATGTGATCGTTCCCCTCTATTTGGCATTGGTGAGGCCTCATCTGGAGTACTGTGTCCAGTTTTGGGCCCCACACTACAAGAAGGTTGTGGAAAAATTGGAAAGAGTCCAGCGGAGGGCAACAAAAATGATTAGGGGGCTGGAGCACATGACTTATGAGGAGAGGTTGAGGGAACTGGGCTTATTTAGTCTGCAGAAAAGAAGAATGAGGGGGGATTTGATAGCTGCTTTCAACTACCTGAAAGGGGGTTCCAAAGAGGATGGATCTAGACTGTTCTCAGTGATACCAGATGACAGAACCAGGAGTAATGGTCTCAAGTTGCAGTGGGGGAGGTTTAGGTTGGATATTGGAAAAACTTTTTCACTAGGAGAGTGGTGAAGCACTAGAATGGGTTACCTAGGGAGGTGGTGGAATCTCCTGCCTTAGAGGTTTTTATGGCCCTGCTTGACAAAGCCCTGGCTGGGATGATTTAGTTGGGGATTGGTCCTGCTTTGAGCAGGGGGTTGGACTAGATGATATCCTGAGGTCCCTTCCAACCCTGATATTCTGTGATTCCAAAACGCTGAGCATAGTATTTATTTGGCTAAGAGTAAAGGTCCTGCCTGTGCTTTCGTATTGGGTAGTGGAAGATCAAGTGCACTGAAGCTGAGATGTCCAACCCTTGCCCATTGAAGAACCATACTGTCAACTTGTTATAAATGGTGGGGGTCTCACCTAATAAGCCTAGGGTAACTCACATACCACCTGCTCTTATATTTAGTACATAAAGGATGTTTATAAGCATTCTGCATCTTAGCATGCAGTATTGACTCACAATGTGATCATCCTCTTTCCAGATCCAGACGGAGCATATTTCTTCAAACCATTTTACCAATCCACACCGTGTGCACCCACCCTCTCAGTACAGCTTCTTGGGGCAGTGAGCCAGTCAATGGGAATCTTTTAAAATGTCTTTCATTAGCCTACTTCAGGTCCTGAACAAAAACATGAACTGAAAATGGTAATGTTGCAGACTTGATTAACAAGAGAAGCGTGTTCAGTGACTGAATTGTTTGCATTACTGATTGCAAGTATACAGGCAGAGAAGCGTATGGAGAAGGAAAGCGCATGCATCAGTGTGCTAGGCTATTTGCTAAACCTACAGAATGGCTGGATCCCTGCTTTAAGGAATTTACAATGTAAATTACAGAGGGCCTGGTATAGGTATGAAATATACCAGAGGAAGGTGCAATCTCAAATGAGTTTTAATGAGCTCTCAGCCAAGCATCTTGTGGCCTGTGTGCTACATCATGTCCTTTCAGGGCTTATTTAGCAAGACAAATCTTGAAAAGTAGATCTTGCTGCACGGGACAGTGTGTTCATTCTGCACCTGCAGTGATTGAATTGTTTGCATTACTGATTGCAAGTATCCAGGCAGCAGCAAGCCTGCAACGCATTCAGTACCAGGGCCACAAAGCAGCTTTAGTGGGATGTATTGAGCTCTGCATGTGGGGGGAGATGGGAGGGCGGGGGATGTTGGCATCTTAATGAAAGGGACCGATAGCCAGTGACCATCACAGGGGGAGGTAATAATATAGGGCACTTCTACTGCAGGAGGAGGTCCTGTGGCAGACAAAATCGCTGTAGCCAGTTTGTATTGGTCTTCATTCTTTTATTCAATCTTTTGTGCTCTTTTCATAACCAGAGATCAAAGAAATACTGCTGTGGTCCTGCTAAGATACCACAAACAGAACCTAGTCATTTTACTGAGGCGTCTCCTCCCCTTCTCCCAGAGCCCTGAGGAGCAGCAGCTCAGCACTGTCTGGGGAACAAAAGAGACTTTGTACCTGCTGAATAAACTCCACTCCACTCCCCACTCTACCAGCTGCCACTGATGCTCCCAGAAGTGAGCAAACAGGAGGCTTGCCTTTCCAAGATCATGCAAGAGGTTTGGGGCCGGGAAGAGAGAGATTTGCATTTAGGATGACAAAAAAAAAAAAAGCCATCACAAAGCCTGATTGTAAGCATAGTGTAGCGTTTTTGTTCTTTCTCCTGTGTGTGTTGGGGCTTGTTCTAGTGTCTCCTTGCTGCTTGGCGCCTTCTACCTATGAGGCTGGCTAGCCCCTGGGATTGAATTTTAAAAAATGAAACTATTCAATGAGGTTTCAGAGTAGCAGCCATGTTAGTCTGTATTCGCAAATGAGGGAGAGGCAAACGGGGAGCCCTCTTCTGAAGTCAACTTTTCTGCCCCACCATTGGGCGAACTTTCATTCTAACCCTGCGCAACATGTCTGCGACTTTCCTTCTACTGAGCTACAAATGGAGTTTCCTTTATATCTCAGCTCATTGCAAGGGGGGTTGATCTCTTACTTCCTGTCCTATACCTGTGCAACCTTAATTCAGCCCCCTTGTGCATACACATTATGATGCAGTCTTTAGTTGTTATTATTTAGTATTTTCCACTGAATGCGTCTGATGAAGTGAGCTGTAGCTCATGAAAGCTTATGCTCAAATAAATTTGTTAGTCTCTAAGGTGCCACAAGTACTCCTTTTCTTTTTTCTTTAGTTACATGATTACATTCTGTTTTTCCACAGAGCCGTTACCTTAAGGGCTTTTTCTGTGAGCCATAGAGAGAATAAATTGTGGGTGTCTGATGTGAGATTCCTAGGACTTAATTTTACAGACTACTTAGCATTACATAGCACTTTATATTTTCAAAGCACAGTTTCTATTGATTTCAGCTGCAAGTGCTCAGCACTTCTGTAAATCAGATCCCTTTCTCTTCTCACAGTCCTCTCCCTCATTCATGACGCACCTTCCAACTTCTGCAACAAGTGAGGCAGGGGTCCTACAGACAGCAGCCTTCTTCAGGTCACAGCCTCAGTGTCTCCCCAGAGCACTATCCATCCTGGGTGCTGAATGAGGCGGGGCGCCTGTGGAAAAATAGTATCCATAAAACAAATCCAGAAAAGTGAGGTCTAAATTGATGTGAGTGTTTGCACCACTTTAATTGAATCACTTTAAACCAGTGTGACTTCTGCATGTCCACCATCCCTAAGAACTGCGCTGCTCGATAGACCTCTTCCATACAGCCAACATTTGAAGAGGGTAGTAGTTAGCCCTATGACTAATTGGAATATAGTGGCATTGGGCCCACCCTGCTAAACCTAGGAGTCCATATGTAGCATTTAGGTAACTCTCTGCATGGAAAAATGTTTTTATTAGGAGTGACAGAGCAAGACTGAAGGTTGCCAGCAGGTAAAATTGAGCTGATAACAATCACTAATGGCTTCTCTAAAAACCAGGTTCACTGAAATTAGAGATTTGGGGAAATGGAGGGAAGCATACTGGGGTAGGTCTTATCTAGCCCTCCCTGCCAAAGTGAACTCTGGCCACTGCACGAATGATCCGTTCAATTGACTCTCTAGGGCTTTATTCAGTTTTAGATGATGGAAGCAATGAGGTTTCCACCACTTCCCTTAGGAAAATATTCCTCCTTTGAAAAGATTTCCGTAACTGGAAATGCTCAGATACGCTGCTTGATTCCCTTTGTTTAATTTCATCCTACTATCCCATTCCTCCTTGGACCAAACTGTCCTTTGTGTTTATACCCTTCACATCTCCACCATCTCTTTGTTGTTCAGTGCGCACTCCGTTCTAACCTTTCCTCCATCAGTAAATCTTTCTTTCTGTCTTTCTTTCTTTCTTTGTTAACATTGTGATTTAATAGTTATACTTTTTTGTGGACAAATAAAATGTGACGTGTGCATTTGTTCCTGATGAACCTGGGAATGACTTCTCCCGCCCGTCAACTTGCAGTTTTAATCTACAGGACACTGGGCAATGGGTACACTTGAATTTCCATTAGGAGGAAGGTCATCAGTGTTCTGAACTCCTGCTACTGCACAGAAAAGCTGGTGATGTCAGAATAGTGGGAGTGATATTTTTCCTAGCTAACCAGAGAGCTGTCCTTGGCCATTTCTGACCACTCGTCCCTGCCTGGCTGAGTCTGTCTGGCAAAAAGATTTTGTACTAGGGCTGCAGCAGCAATAAAATGCCCACTTTATTGACACAGCTTTTAACATATACAGGTTAATGGTAACATAAGATCTGGCTTCCAGAGCAACACCACTTCTAAACCTCAGGAGCTTTGCTACTGAACCCTAAGAGATGGGCAGTTGTTTCCAAGGATGGAAATCTCTGTAAATATAGCTACAGAATCCCCCGCAAGGTTCTTAGCAACTTTTGACAACTAATTAAAGACTGTTATCTTTAGAAGCTGCAAGGCCATTCCAGGCAGGATAGCAAGAGAGCAGAGATAATCTGCCTGTCCTGTGCAATCTACATTTGGGCTAACAGGCTTCCTTCACCTGCTGTACGTCCGTTCATCACAAGAGATCAAAAGAAGCAACTCAGCCCCAGCAGCCTGTGGGTGTGTCTTCACTGCATCGTGAACTCAAGCCCTTACTCTGGTGTTGACACTATCCCAGCTCCTGTCCAAACCCGCAAACCTCTGACCTGAGGGGTGCTGGTGCTTTATACCAAGACTAGCTAGCTGAGCTGAGGATATGGGCTAGAGCCTGGGTGCACTTTTCACTCAGGCTGGTAACCTGCCCACTTTGCAGTGAGGCTGCAAGCTAAGTTGCATGGATGCTGCTAGTCCTCCAGTGCTGCCTCACAATTCCCTCTGTGCCCAGAAGGACAGACATGTTCTTCCACAATTTGCTGGGAGATAGTCATAGAGCAGCTCAGCTCACTGCAGCAAAAAGACCCATGGGATATGCTCCCAGCAGTCCTAGTGCCACGCAGAGGAGTGCAACGCCAACATGGGCTCAGTGGAATGGGCACACTCAGGCAGGGCTTTGCAATGTCTCTGCTCTCACCCAGCTAGGCTAGTCCAAGTGCTCAGAGCTGAGTGCCCCGTCACCAGCATTAACACTGCAGCGAAGCTATATCCTAGGGCAAAGCAATTCAAGTGTTGTTTGGGGTTTCTCCCCCCAGTCTGCTCTGTAGGTGCCCCTGAATGGAGAGGAGAGAGAGAGAGCTGGAGCCAGAGGACTCCTTACTGATGTAAACTAGGGACTTGTTTACACAGGGCATTCTACCCGTTTTAACTATAGAGAAATTTTTTGTACAGACAAACCCTAAATCAGTACAAGCAAGTTGCAAACCAGATTAACTCAAATCAGTTTTTAAGAACAAGAACATAAGAATGGCCATACTGGGTCAGACCAATGGTCTGTCTAGCTCAGTATCCTGTCTTCCGACAGTGGCCGATGCCAGGTACCCCAGAGGGAATAAACAGAACACGTAGTCATCAAGTGATCCATCCCCTGTTGCCCATTCCCAGCCACTGGCAAACCGAGACTAGGGACACCATCCCTGCCCATCCTGGCTAGTAGCCATTGATTGACCTATCCTCCATGAACTTACCAGTTCTTTTTTGAACCCTCTGGCAAAGAATTCCACAGGTTGACTGTGCATTGTGTGAAGAAATACTTTTTTGTTTGTTTTAAACCTGCTGCCTATTAATTTCATTTGGTGACTCCTAGTTCTTGTGTTAAGAGAAGGAGTACATAATGCTTCCTTGTTTACTGTCCCCACACCAGTCATGATTTTATAGACATCTATCATATCCCCCCTTAGTCGTCTCTTTTCTAAGACGAAAAGCCCCAGTCTTTTTAATCTCTCCTCATACGAAAGCTATTCCATACCCAAATGGTTATGCTGTTTTAAAGTTACACGGGCAACCTTTGTGTGTAGGCAAGGTCCAAGTGATCTGTATATACAGTAACTTGGAAAGAAAAGGGGCTTTTAGTTTTGCTAAATCAGTGTGTGGTGGCATTGAGGAGAGCTGGAAGAAAGGCTTGGGCGATGAAGGGGATATGGGTGGGGAAGGGAGGATTATGGCATTTAGCCAGATTAGGGTTTATTAACTTGAGTTGCGATGGACAGCTCAATGAGAGGTTTGCAGTGATGCTTCCCCAGTATCCTGACCTGTGGGAAGTGATTCAGAGCTGGATTCACAAGCTCTGTAGGTTGCAGCTGTCTCTCTAGGCAATGGTTTCGCACATCCAGATGCCTTTCATAGTGAGTCACATGCTAGAATTCTTAGGGTTCATTGACTTAATTGTAGGGATCTAGGGCCAAACTTGAACATGATGTAAGTGGGTGCAGCTGCCTGGGATGTCTCTAGGCCAAGGTCAGCAGTAGTGTAAGTGACACAGTGGCTGTCTAGTGGCATAGTGCAGTTTGAACTTGTTTGCCCATCCAGTGGGTTTGCAAAATTTATAATTTACCTGTTGCCAAGAGGGGTGGGAGTGCCTCAGGAGGAACGGCCAAAGGAGGTATAAGATGAAGCAGATGCCCTCTCCTTGTGCTATTCACTGTCTCAAGAAAGTTGAGGCCACGTTCAGACCCTCTCATGCACAGGCATAATTCTGGTTTCAGTGTTTCTGCTAGTTTTAATTGGTTTCAGTCATGGCTATTGTCAGATCACCAGTGTCAGCCATGTAGGGAAGCAACTGGTCCTCTCTTCCTTTCATCTCTAGGGATGGGCTTCTGCACTGCAGCACTGTGCTTCACAAAGGAATTGTTCCTGTCCAGCTGCCTGTGCTAAGGGGTTGGGCTCTCTGATCACAAGTTCTCCCAGGCTTCAATTCATGGTTGGGTTCCCCAAATGTTGTGATTAGATCTGGAATCCCAAAGTGCTTTGGGATGGGCTAGCTTGTGTTGTCACTGGATAAGTCGCATGCAAACAGTCAGTTTTGGGTATTATCTAAGTCCCTGAAGTTTCCGTGCACCCTTCAGAGCTCTGTTCCCGTTGAAACCTTGTCCCTCTCGCCAACAGAAGTTGGTCCAATAAAAGATATTACCTCCCCCACCTTGTCACTCTAATCTCTCTGTTTAGTCCAGCATCTTGAAGGCAAATTTTTTCCCTGTCTGTCAGTTTTATAACCCTGATGAACAGCCACCAGTATTTCCCTTTACATGCAACCTGATCCAAAGGTGAATTCTCCAGCGTATACAAATCCAGGGCTGTGTCTGCTGCACAGGCAGGGAGGAGATGGGGGCACTTTCCATCCCCTTCTGAAATATGGATGGGATGGTCATCCCAGGACAGACCATGCCACATGTGTTGGCAGCAAGCTTTAAAAAAAAATGCTAAACACCTCATTCTGAAGTTTCCCATATTCCATCATCTTTCCCTCTGCAGATGAACTCTCCTTGCACTGGGCGGAAATAGGGCTGTTTTTATTTCATTTTTTCCTGTTGCTCACTGCAGGGCGAGGCAAATTCTCCTAAAAACTCCAGCAAGAGAAACAGTCACATGCTGCCTCCCTCCCAAGCCAACACAAACATGCTGTCCCACAGGAGCATTGGCTGTTTTCTTTGCCTCTTCAGAGGATAGAGTTTACAACAGGAAGTGGCTCTGTGGTGTTTTCCAGCCATTGTTTTGCAACCCCTCAGCCAGTGCAGGAACTGATGCATCCGCCTGTCACTCAGAGGAAGAACAGTCGGCTGGAAACGTTGCTGATTGGTATTGTCTACCTGTCATGGAGAAATTAATAGCCAAGACTAATAAACTAGTGGAGCTGTGGAAAAACTGGTTTGCATATTGGTTATGACTTTTAAGCAGTCATTGGTGCACACAAGCCTAGAACTAATACCCAGTCAGGACCCTTGGAGAAATGGTGTCAGTTCAGAGAAGGAATTTACAGGAGGGTTCAGCTTGGCAGTGTGTTGTGAAAGAGAGATTTGGAGACTGTTAGATCACTCTTTAATATTCTTCAGTGCAATGAGATAGGAAAGCAAAAAGTAAAGGCCCCTTTCTTCCTGTTGAATGTAGTAGATACAGTGAAGTCCTCATGTGACTGGTGAAAATGCCATTCCTTCCACCTTTCTTAGCAGATCTTGTCCTTACCTATTTTCAATTTTTCCATTCTGTATATACTCAGCAATGCTCTGGACTCTGAATTTTCTCATTCCAAGGAAAGAGATGATTTGGGAATGAGGATTAGGCATTGGAAAGACACACCTACCCTATTTCAGCACTTTCACCCAAAATGTTTGAGAAAGTTCACTTGAACTATTTTTTTTCCTTCTTCTTATGATGATTCTGCTTTTTCTGATTCCAGCAATAAATGACACAAGGCCAGGATTGCAGCATCTATCCTCACAATATTCCCAATCCAATCGGCAGTATAAAGCCCTGGGAGTTTCATGAATCTTCCAGCCCAGTTTGGAGAATTCAGCAGAGATTCTCAGCTTTGGGTGCTCATCTGAACCAGACCTCAGAGCCTTCTGAGATCAGCCCATCACTAGTCATGGCATGTTGATAAATACTGGCTGGGGATTTGCAGCAGGCTGTGTTCTGGCTTGATCTGCATAATCCTCTGTACTAAAGGAGTCTTTCACCCCTAGAGATGGCCCCTGCAGGCTGTGAGGCATTGTTGGGGTCAGGGTGGGAACGCTTATACAACTGCTGCCCACATCGTACTGCTCCCAAGAACAGATATTTCATTCTCCAGGGCTGTGAATCTGGCACTTATCACCAGCACTGACAAGAGGAAGCAAGTTAGAGCATAGTTTCAGAAGATGATAGAAGCCAATTCATATTAGCACTAATCTCTCCTAGGAGGCTCACTGCTGAAACTCTGTCTCCAGAGCTGTATACAGTTTTGCTTTAGCATCTCAGTAGTGCTGATGCGCAGACAAAGAAGCAAAAAGTGAGGCATGTTGGCTCCTGTTGTCATAGGTACCTACATGAACTGCCTGTGATGGGAGAGGCAGAGAGCAGGGTGAGGAGCACAGTGTACATTTCTAGATTAGAGGCACCCACAGCTGTGAATGCTAGTAAGAAGAAAAGCCCATCCTTGCATGCCTTGAGGACCCCCTTTCATTTAAAGGGAGCAAGCTTGTAGTGCTAGAGACACCCGGATGCATTGGGTTGTTTGTCTAACTCTTAATAGTGAGGTGCTGCGTGGGACTCCAGCAGCATGTGACCGTTTTCTGTAGGCAAGAAGGTGAGGTGACTTATTTTGATTCGGGTCTTTTAGGTTTAACAGTTAATTTAGACAATGCCCAGTTATGTATTGACCATGGATTCAGTGCATTGCTGTTCAGAGTGCAGCAAAGCCAGCCAAGCTCGTCCCACCAGCTAATTTACATCAACTAGAGCAGGTAGCAGCTATCCTAGTCTTCCATACATAGGCACAGTATGAATTTCTCCATCGTGATCGGAGTGGCCTGATGGCTTGGCTCAGCCAGGAACGTTTCACGATGCACCTCAGTGTTGAAGCTGACGATGGCTGTGCACTATTTGTCTGAGCTGGGCTGTCTGGACTTAGAGCACTATGCATGTAACTGTCACAAATGTATCTCCGAAATGCCTCAACCCTGAGTCTACCCAGCACTCACTCTTATGATGCAGCCTGAACTTGGAATGGATGTCCAGGGCTACACAATTGGGAACTCAGATCATACTGGGGTTGTAATGCAAGGACTCTCCTGTTCTTTCATTCCACCAATGGCCAAACAAATGTATCATTAATGGACACGCTTTATGGTGTGGTGCTGTGGAAAGGGGCAACAAGCCTGAATGCCCTTACACCAGGATACCATTAAAGAGGGTATGGATTTAATGTATACAGATTCCCAGGCTGTTTATAAAGCCACCACATGGTCTAAAGAAAAGAGGACATTTAAAACAATTTATCCTAACTTCTGAGTCTGTCCAAAACAGGGTGGTGTTCCCTGCTGGGTTCAGACACAGAAAGATTCACTCTTCTCCTCTGCTTTAGTAGAGAAGAGGTTCCCCTTTAAATGCAGACTCACTTCCCTGAAGAAATGAAGGAGTGTGTGGATGGCCAGGACTTCTCTAGGTAAGGGCTCATGTGTAGATGGCTTTATGCATGGAAGTCCTGCTGAGCTATCAGCCCTTAGGGAAGTGGGCTGGCCACCCTCACTCCTCTCTGCTTCTTGTGGGGGAACTGAACCGGTTATTAAAAGGGAATCTCCCTTCCCAAGATGTACATAATAAGGGGAACTGGCTTAGCAAACTGTGGGATCTATATCCCCAGTAATCCAGTGGTTTGTGTTCCCCTTCAAGGTTCTACTGCACCACAAAACTAGCTGGTAGATTAGTTTGCGTGGGCTAACATTTGCCCTACAAAGCACAGTATCGGAGACTGCAAATATATGTCTTGGAGGATTTGACAGTTCCAAAGCATGGAGAGGGTGCGGAAGGGGGAGAAACACATCATCTGCCTCTTTCAGGTCTTTTCCTTCAGCCCTCTACCCCTCTTTACTTTCCAAGAAGCTCTGACCAACTCACCTCAGTCTTGCTCTCTCAGTCGGTTAATTTAAAATTACTTTTCATTTCTTACCATAATGGGTTCCTCTCTTTGTGGCTAGCATGCTGGCCTGGGGCCAGAAAACCTGGGTTCTTTTTCCAGCTTTGCCACTGACCTGCTGAGTATCTTTAGATAAATCACTTTCCCGCTCTGTGCCTCAGTTTCCCCTCCCACATTTTGTATGGCTTGTTTATTTAGATCATTAGCTCTTCAGGAAAGGGGCTGTCTTAGTATATGGTTGTACAGTGCTCCACATACCGGGGGCCCTGATCTCAGTTGGGGCTGTCAGATGCTACTGTAATCTAAATAATCTATCATCCATTGCTCCCTGGGTCTGACATCATCTTTCCCCTTTGTGCGCTGCAGATTTAACTTCTTCACAGTAGATTCAGGCTCCAAGATAACAAAAATTCTCTCCTCACTCCAGTGTAATTACAAAGCTGCTGCTTTGAGCAGG
The DNA here is from genome assembly GCF_009764565.3 of Dermochelys coriacea. Classification (NCBI taxonomy): domain Eukaryota; kingdom Metazoa; phylum Chordata; order Testudines; family Dermochelyidae; genus Dermochelys; species Dermochelys coriacea. Next base: position 60,308,918 of record NC_050076.1, read on the forward strand.
TATGTAACAATTTGCCTTCTAGTCTCTTAAGTAATTAAATGGTAAGGGGAAGAAAAAGAAAAATCTCATCATGTGTCATTAACTTTGTAATGTCTTCTGGGAGTTGTCCTTTTTCATGCATCTACACCACTTCTATTCTGTACATGTCTGTGCTTGGTAATCTTTGTGGATGCTAATCCAGGCTGCCTGCATTGTACTTTCGGGACAGGTTAGCATATTGATTGTGAATTGGTGGAAGCCGATTTAAAAAACACATCACACTTGTGGGAAACTGGCTTGGATCTAATGGAAATGTCAGCTGAAATATTTACACAGCTATGAGATAACAGCATGTACTTTCTCTGTGTATATGTCTCTGTGCACAGAGCTGCTGTCCGTTTGTCAGGTTCCCAGATTTATTCTGCTGCTCCTGGCAAGGAACCGCTAATGATTTAATAGCCTGTCAGCACCTCTACAGAGAAACAAGGGCTGGCACTTCCTGATTCCTTATTTTCTTTGCTTTAAATAGGAACTCCTATTCTGATTAACTGAAACCTGGAAATCAAGCTGTCAGGCAGGGCAGCCTTTTGAGATCCTTAATTGAAGCAGATTGAATGTAATCCAGGGGCCACTTTCCTGCTATACAAACACAGGCTTTGCTCCCCTTTCTAAGGAAACAGTAAGAGTTCATGGCCTGGGAGAGAGCATTTGCTGAAACATGTTGCCACAAAGCAGTTGAAAGTGGAACAATCAGATATGTACCAGTCCTCAGTGTTGCTGAGTCTTGTGATACTTGGTGCTTTTCTTAAAGCCCCCAGTTTCTGGAGTCACATGGCTGTGAGAGGAGCTCAGCTTTCATTTAAAAATTAAGTTTCTTGCTCTTTTGGTTGTGGAGAAAGGCTTGAAAATATCACCCCTAAAGACTCAGAAAAAAGAACCCCACATTTAATGGTTTTAAATAATCTCATGATTTTGAGGGGGCTGATTCATGATTTTTGCATGTTTTGGGTTGGCACTACAGTGGGCCAGGTGATAAGTATAGGACTGCATGCTCCCCTCCATCTGCTGCAGTCTTCTGTTGATGTCAGGGAGAGTTTTGCGGTAAGATCAAGGATAGAATCTGGCCTTTTATGTAGTAACTGAAGTTTGCTTGTTGTTTTGTTCAGTATCTTGGTGTTGCATCTGGCCTCCTCCTTTTTAGGAGCACTGCTATTACTACCCCTCTATTTCTCTTCACTTCCCATCCTCCTTTCTTTCTCTCTTCCCTTCTCTTCAAATCTTTTCATTTCTCTCCTCTCTATTTCCTTCCTGGCAGCAGCTCCCACATCCAATCTCCCATGGCATCTCATCCCCTTCATCTTTCCATCCATTAGAATGATCAGCAGTGGAATTGTAAATGTTGTCATTGACGTGTCATAGGCTTGACTCGCCAGGAGGCAGACTCGGGCGCACATTACTCTCATTTCATTTAAGCACTTTTCAACTGTTTTCCCATTGAAGATTTTTAGAATTGTGCACCAAATGATTTCTGCTCTTTGGTATTTCTACAATGTTTGTACCCACAATTTTAAAAATCTAGGTTTATAACATCAAAGGTGTTTTTTGCCAAGAATATACGAATGTGAAACAAAACGAAGGCTTCTGTCTTTGTCATTATTGGAGCACAAAGTTGCCTTCTCTTAGCGTTGTCCTTGTTGCGCCAAGAGAAAAACCAAAATGAGTCTTTTCAATGCCTTGAAAACCATCCCTTGGCAACATCCAGCCTGTGAAGGATTGATTCCAAGATGGCTGTGGTGACTGGGTTGTTTGTAACAGTTTTAGAAACATTAAGTCTCATAAAATCCCCCATGTCAAAGAGAATCAAAGATGGCAGCTTGATTTTTTGGGGTTGGGGTGTCTTCCTGTGGTTGGCCCTCCATAGCTCATCAGAAATAAGCAAATTCCCATGAATTGTTTGCTGCATGTTTAATTGAGGAGTGGCTGAGAGAATTTATTTAGACATTGCTTTTCTGTGGTTATGTAAAAAAGCTATTTTAAGATTACAAATTTTGTTCTAAGATACAGCATGGCCAGAGGGCAACAGGAGAGTGTTAGATGGGTGCCTTATTCCCTGTAGAGAGAAGAAAGTTTGCTATAGATTAATTAAAGCACCTGAAGCCAATTAGAGCACCTGAAGCCAGTCACATGATAAAAAAACCCCTGCTTCAGTCAGACAAGAGGAGGAGTTGAAGCAGAGTGGATTGGTGTTGGAGAAGAGAGCAGTTTGGAGGAGTTGAAACAGAGTGGATTGGTGTTGGAGCAGAAAGCAGTTTGGAGGGAAGCAGAGGAGGGTTTGGAGAAGTGCTGCAGTGGGCTAAGAAGACCAAGACACTAGGTAAAGTGACACCTGGTTTGTGCAGAGCGCGGGCAGGAAGCCCCACAAGCTGAAGGGCAGGAGAGGGAAGTAGCCCAGGGGAAGAAATCGCTAGTTCAAGTGGTTTATCACTATCCCTAGGGCCCCTGGGCTGGGTCCCGGAGTAGAGGGCGGGTTTGGGTCCCTCCCTCTCCACTCCCCTCCTCTAGGGCACTAGTGGGGCAGTTAATACCCTAGTTCAGGGGCAAGAAACAGTGCCCTGAACACCTCACCCCCCACCTCGCCCCCAGAAGAGAAAGCAGCAGGACCCATCATAGTAGTGCTGGCAATTTGCCACACGTGGTGTTAGAAGTGGGATGTATGTGCTGGGGACTTAAACCAGGGTTAGCCAAAACCATCCCATCCCTTAGATGGATGACGTGGTCAAGGCCCTAATACAAGCCACCTCAGCCCAGCAGGAGGCTACCCGGGTCCAAGCAACTGCCCAACAGGAGGCAACTCGGATGCAGCAGGAAACTAATCGTCTGTTGATGAGTCAGGCTGCTCAGGACCGAGCCCTGCTGCAAAAGCTGGTGAACCAGTTGAAGGCCCTTATGGAGCTGAACCGCAACTGCGACAGGACCCGGACCATACGGGCCAGCCACTGCCCACAGAAAATGACACAGGAGGATGATGTGGAGGCATACCTCCTGGCTTTTGAAAGAGCAGCCCTGTGGGAGGCCTGACCCCAAGATCAGTGGTCTGGTATCCTCGCCCCGTTCCTGTGTGGGGAGGCCCTGTAGGTCTACTACGATATGGCCACGGAGACTGCAGCAGATTACCCCCAACTGAAGGCAGAGATCCTGGCCAGATCTGGAGTAACGACGGCGTTGCAAGCCCAGAGGTTCCATGAGTGGCAGTATACAGAGGACAAGACACCCCATTCGCAATTGTTTGACCTGATCCACCTGACCCAGAAATGGCTGCGCCCTGAGGCCCTCAGCTCTGAGAAGATGATGGAGCTCCTGGTACCGGACCGGTATGTGAGGGGGCTACCACCAGGCCTCCAGGCTTGGGTTGGCCAGAATGACCCCTCCACCTATGATGAGTTGATGGAAAGATAGCTGGCAGCCCGTGAACTGTTCCAGACCCCAGGGGGTGAGACACATCAAACCAGGAAGCCAGTCCCAAACCCAAGGCCCTGGACTGTCGACAACTCCAGGAGAACCATAACTGGGAGGAAAGATACCGAGGAATGGCCCGAGGCCAAGAAGGGACCTGGGGGTTTGGGAAGAGAGGGCTGGGGAGTGGGGGGTCAAATAGCCCCAGGCAGAGGGCGGCAACTGGAATAAGGGGGCGGTGTTACGAGTGTGAGGAATTGGGGCATATAGCAGCCCAGTGCCCCAATAGGGAAAAGCCTATGCAATGTAATCTGGGGGATCACAGGGAGCAATGTGGCCTAATCGGCCTGGTAGAGGTCGCAATGACCTCGCATGGGTATACAAGATCAGTAAAAAATGAATCGTATTGAGACCATAGCATTAGTAGATTCCGGGAGTGCTGTCATGCTGGTCTCAGGGAAGTTGGTGGGGCAAGACCAACTAACCTGGGCCAAAACGACAGGGGTAACATGCGTTCATGGCACCATAAATTTCTACCCCACAATCCCTGTACGGATTGAGATCCAGGAGAATACTACCAGGATGACTGCAGGGGTGGTCCCCAGGTTCCCCTACCCTGTCTTAATTGGTAGGGACTTCCCCGGGTTTGAGAGCTTACTCCCCCCAATAGAGCCAGGGGAAGGTAGCAACCCCCGGTCTAAGATGGAGACACCTACAGACAGCCTCACCCCAATGTTTGCCAAATTTGCCCCAGAGTTATTCTCATCCCCTGGAAAATCTCAAAAGTCTAGGTGGGAAAGGAGGGCAGATAAAAAATTAGGCACCAGGATTCTAGCAGAGAACCAGAAAACCTCCCTTGTTGGTAGGTGAACCCGTTCAGGAGGCCAGGAGATAATTCAGGCCAGTGATGACTCTGAGGTGGTTCCTAGCCTAAGTAGGGGCAACCCAAGGGGTGGAGTAGAAACAGACCCCCTGAAATTAGGTCAGATTGGTACTGCACGTGAGAATTTCGAGCAGGACCAAGTCAATGACCTGCAAAATGCGAATGTGAGGGAGGAGGTAGTGGAAGTAAATGGCATACCTGTGGAAGGAAAGAACAAAGGTCCAAGGCCATATTATGTGCTCAAACACGATCTATTGTACAGGATAGCGCAAATACGAGGGGAAGAAGTAGAGCAACTCTTAGTCCCATGGAAACACACAAGGGCAGTACTAGAGTTAGCTCACAGTCATCTATTTGGGAGACATCTAGGAGTAGACAAGACACTTGATAGAGTCATAAGAAGGTTTTATTGGCCAGGAATACATGCAGAGGCCCAGCGCTATTGTGCCTCCTGCCCTGAATGCCAGTTGCATAGCCCCTGACCTCACTTGCGAGCCCCATTAGTATCTTTGCCTTTATTGAAGTCCCTTTCGACATAGTGGGCCCACTGGAAAGATTGGCACGGGGACATAGTGGGCCCACTGGAAAGATCAGCACGGGACCACCAAAACGTACTAGTCATCCTTGACTACGCCACGCGGTATCCAGAAGCCATTCCTTTAAGAAACCCCACATCCAAGGCAATAGCAAAAGAACTACTCCAGGTTTTTGCCAGACTGGGAATCCCTAAGAAGATCCTGACAGACCAAGGAAGCCTTTTCATGTCAAAATTAATGAAAGACTTATGTACCCTACTCCGCATCCAGGCCATACAGACCTCAGTCTACCAACCACAAACAGATGGACTGGTCGAGCGGTTTAACCATACCCTTAAAAGTATAATCCGGAAGGTGGTAGCACAGGACTGAAAAGATGGGGATACCCTTCTACCGTATCTAATGTTTGCTATATAGGAGGTCCCCCACATATGGCTGTACAACACTGGTCCAACATCATATTGTCACCAGTCCCGGAGTAAGGGTGATGATAAGACCATACCGAATACCAGAAGAAATTAGGACAGAAGTGAAGAAGATGCTGGAACTCGGGGTTATTGAAGAATTGCACAGCCAGTGGTCCAGCCCTATCATCCAAGCCTGACAGCATCCTAAGGTTTTGCAATGACTTCCGGAAGTTGAATGAAATATCCCAATTCGATGCCTATCCGAGCTAGTTGGTCAGTTAGGCAAGGCCCGATACCTAACCACTCTGGACCTGACCAAAGGATATTGGCAAATTCCCCTGGCCAAGAATGCCAAGGAAAAGACTGCCTTCTCTACGCCCGATGGCCTGTTCCAATACACTGTCCTCCCTTTCGGACTCCATGGTGCCCCTGCAACATTCCAGCAACTTATGGACACATTGCTGCCACCCCATGCCAAGTATGCTGCCACCTATCTAGATGACATAGTCATCCATAGCCCTGACTGGGAAATGCACCTAGGAAAAGTAGAAGCGGTGCTAGACACCCTGCAGAAGGCCGGCCTCACTGCCAACCCTCTCAAGTGTGTGATAGGACTAACTGAGGCCAGATACCTCGGGTATGTAGTAGGGAGAGGTTTGGTGAAACCCCAATGGAACAAAGTGGAGGCAATACAAGGTTGGCCTCAACCAGTCCGCAAAAAGCAGGTCAGAGCATTTCTAGGGATAGTAGGATACTATCGGAGATTCAACCGTCATTTTGCCACAAGAGCAGGGCCATTGACGGATTTGATAAAGGCTCAGGGCCCCGAGATAGTAAAGTGGACTGATGCAGCAGAAGGAGCATTTGCAGATTTAAGGACAGCCCTTTGCTACCATCCCGTACTCATAGCCCCAGACTTTGAGAAGGAATTCATCCTACAAACAGATGCCTTGGAGGTAGGGCTAGGAGCTGTCCTTTCGCAGATGGTAGGGGAGGAGGAACACCCTATCTTGTACCTCAGCCAGAAACTCCTCCCCAGGGAACAAAAGTACGCCGTCAATGCAAAGGAATGTCTGGTGGTAAAACGGGCTATGGAGAAGCTCCACTACTACCTCCTGGGGCGGCGGTTTACGCTCGTGACAGACCACGCCCCGCTCCAGTGGATGCACAGAAACAAGGAGAAGAACGCAAAAGTGACTAGGTGGTTCCTATCCCAACAGCCCTTCCATTTCCCGGTACACCATAGGGCCAGAAGCCAACACTGGAATGCTGATGGCCTGTCACAACAGCACTGCCTCTCGTCCCAAGTAGCCCAACCCCATGGTGTTGAACAGGGGGGAGGGGATATGTGATACAGCATGACCAGAGGGCAGCAGGAGAGTGTTAGAAGGGAGCCTTATTCCCTGTAGAGGGAAGAAAGTTTGCTATAGATTAATTAAAGTACCTGAAGCCAATCACATGATAAAAAAAACCCTGCTTCAATCAGACAAGAGGAGGAGTTGAAGCAGAGTGGATTGGTGTTGGAGTAGAGAGCAGTTTGGAGGAGTTGAAGCAGAGCGGATTGGCGTTGGAGCAGAGAGCAGTTTGGAGGGGAGCAGAGGAGGGTTTGGAAAAGTGCTGCGGTGGGCTAAGAAGGCCAAGATCCTAGGTAAAGGGACACCTGGTTTGTTCAGAGGGTGGGCAGGAAGCCCCACAAGCTGAAGGGCAGGAGAGGGAAGTAGCCCAGGGGAAGGAACCACTAGTTCAAGTGATTTACCGCTATCCCTAGGGCCCCTGGGCTGGGCCCCAGAGTAGAGGACAGGCCCGGGTCCCTCCCTCTCCACTCCCCTCCTCTAGGGCACTAGTGGGGCAGTTAATACCCCAGTTCAGGGGCAAGAAACAGTGCCCTGAACCCCGCTCCCCCCCAAGAAGAGAGAGCGCGGGACCCATCATAGTAATGCCTGCAATTTGCCACAATAGAAAATAACTTAGCACAGTTCAGCATTCACGTGCTCTGCATCCACACAGAGTCTTTGGAACTGTCTGCACATGAAGCTACTTTCAGGATTGGGATATTAGTTATTAAATACCAAAAAATTGCATTTAAATAAACAAGATATACTTTGGAAATTAATTGCTGTATTAACTGTATTCATGTGCAGTATTAATTAACTGTATTCATGTGGAGTTTGTGATTTTAATAGTATTGTGATTTTAAAGTCTGGAAATGTAAAAGTTAAGGCTCCGACAACTGTACTATCCTCATTGTTGCCCATAACTCATTTTTATGAACATGTTATACTTATGTCATAAACCATGATATACTTTTACAGAAAAAAGAATAGAAAATAGTGCAACTGAGGCAACTTTTGCTGTTAGAACCATAAATTTTGCATTTTCTAACTTTTTGTGACTTAACTCTGCAACCCTAACATTGAGTGTTTTTCATTTCATTTCCTTTTTCTTTTATAGAAGTGAAATTAAAAGATCTTATTGAGCTTAGCAGGTTTTTCAGCTGAATGTGTAAATTCCTTGAAATAACTTGCTTTGCCCATCATTACATGGTAATGCATACATTGTACTAAGCTCCTTTGCAAACTCAAACCAATCAAAACCTCTAGACCAGTTGCTTTCAGCCTGTGATCCGTGGACCCCTGGGGATCTGCAGACTGTCTAAGATTTCCAAAGGGGTCTGTATCTCCACTTGAAATTTTTTAGGGATCCACAAATGAAAAAAGGTTGAAAACCACTGTTCCATTCAAGTGTCAGTTGTTTTTGCTGTAGCCCTGTTAAGCAAGGTAAGAATGCTTTTTACCATGGGCAAAATGTTCATAGTTCTCCCACAATGTAAACTGGAGGTGAACTGGAAAACCCTTTCCAAATTCACCTCAGGGCACAAACCAAGCAAGGAAAATGTCCAACTCTTAAAAGGTGACTGTTTCAGAAAGTTGTGGACACGTGAAAAGTAGATGTGCATGGAAACTATTGTAAGTTTATCCTTAGTAGCCACTACGATGGTAGTGTGCTATAACAACCATGAAGCATTCAGAATATAATGTAACTAGTGGAGATGCCTTATGCATTTGAGGTATGCATATGATAGAAATTACCATTATTATCATGATACTCAGACCATCAGTCAAATCTAAGACTTTATTGAAGAGCGAGGTTAAAATTTTCAAAAGTGATTTAAGTTCCTAGACCCACATCCTCACAGGTATTTATGCTCCTTGGGCCCATTGAAATCAATGGTAGTTTAACACCTAAATACCCTTGAGGATCTATGGCCTTAGTCTCTTTTGCAAATGGAATTTAAGTGCTTCTGAAAATCTTACCTCTAGGAAAAATGACCCTTCCATTTACATGACCTTCAGCTCCTAACATGCTAGGAGGAATGTGTGTTTTGTTCATACAGGCAGAGTGCTCAAATTATAGTCTAAATGACCGAGATCAGTATTTCAATCTGCTGTTCCATCACTGTGAGCGTTACTATAGATCCTTTTTAGGGCTATCAATTAATCTCAGTTCACTCACGCGATTAACTGAAAAAAATGGATTGCGATTAAAAAAATTAATCACGATTAATCACACTGTTAAACAATAGAATACCAATTGAAATGTATTAAATATTGTGGATGTTTTTCTATATTTTCAAATATATTGATTTCTGTTACAACACAGAATACAAGTATACAGGGTTCAATTTATATAATTATTTTTATTACAAATATTTGCACTGTAAAAATAATAAAAGAAATAGTATTTTTCAATTCACCTCATACAAGTACTGTAGTGCAATCTCTTTATCTTGAAAGTGTAATTTACAAATGTAGATTTTTTTTGTTACATAACTGCACTCAAAAACAAAACAATATAAAACTTTAGAGCCTACAAGTTCACTCAGTCCTACTTCTTGTTCAGCCAATCGCTAAGACAAACAAGTTTGTTTACATTTAAGGGAGATAATGCTGCCTGCTTCTTATTTACAATGTCACCTGAAAGTGAGAACAGGCATTCACATGGGACTTTTGTAGCTGTCGTTACAAGGTATTTACGTGCCAGGAATGCTAAACATTTGAATGCCTCTTCATGTTTCAGCCACCATTCCAGAGGACATGCTTCCATGTTGATGACGCTTGTTTAAAAATAATGCTTTAATTACATTTGTGATTGAACTCCTTGGGGGAGAATTGTATGTCTCCTGTTCTGTTTTTACCTGCATTCTGCCGTATATTTCATGTTATAGCAGTCTCGGATGATGACCAAGCACATGTTCGTTTTACGACCACTTACACAGCAGATTTGACAAAACACAAAGAAGGTACCAACATGAGATTTCTAAAAATAGCTACAGCACTCAACCCAAGGTTTAAGAATCTGAAGTGCCTTCCAAAATCTGAGGGGGATGAGGTTTGGAGCATGCTTTCAGAAGTCTTAAAAGACAACATTCCAACGCAGAAACTACAGAACCCAAACCACCAAAAAAGAAAATCAGCTTTCTGCTGGTGGCATCTGACTAATGATGATGAAAATGAACATGTGTCGGTCCTCTCTGCTTTGGATCGTTATCGAGCAGAACTCGTCATCAGCATGGATGCATGTCCTCTGGAAAGGTGGTTGAAGCATGAAAGGACATATGAATCTTTAGCGCATCTGGCACGTAAATACCTTGCAACGCTGGCTACAACAGTGCCATGCGAACGCCTGTTTTCATTTTCAATTGACATTTTAAACAAGAAGCAGGCAGCATTATCTCCTGCAAATTGTAACCAAACTTGTTTGAGCAATTGGCTGAACAAGAAGTAGGACTGAGTTGACTTGTAGGCTTTAAAGCTTTACATTGTTTTATTTTTGAATGCAGTTATTTTTTGTACATAATTCAACATTTGTAAGTTCAACTTTCATGATAAAGAGATTGCTCTACAGTACTTGTATTAGGTGAATTGAAAATTATTATTTTTTGTTCTTTTACAGTGCAAGTATTTGTAATTAAAAATAAATATAAAGTGAGCACTGTATACTTTGTATTCCATGTTGTAATTTAAATCAATATATTTGAAAATGTAGAAAACATCCAAAAATACTTTAATAAATGGTATTCTATTATTGTTTAATAGTGCGATTAATCACACAATTCATTTTTTTAATTGCTTTACAGCCCTAGTCCTTTTGTATTGTTTTATGGGCTGCAACTTCCTCTGAAATACGATATTTATCCTTTAATGGAGGGTTAAATAAACAACGTCAATTTTGTTCCACTGTAAACCCATCCAGCACTTCTCTTAGAATGCAGTTACCCATATTGTGTTCCTCAATCATAGCACCCGTATGTGGATAGTTTTAGGAGAGCAGAAACCAGATACAAAACCTTTCAGCTCTGTCACAGGCTCAAATCCCGCCCAAGTCAATAATGAACTGAATTAAGTCTTAGCTGTGTGTTGGGTATCTGGTCTATGTGGTCTGGGGGTTGTGTCCTAGGGAACAGGGGTCCATGTCAAAATTTTTTGTTACAATTGGCTCTTCTTGCCAAGGCTGCCAAGAAAGTTAAGAACTAACTGAGCTATGGAGATTTCTCTCCTCCTCCCCTAGAGATGGTTGCTGGTCATCAGAATTGAAGCACATTATTGGCTCAGTGTGGGAAAGCTTTCACAGCTGCTGCCTGTGCTGTACGTATTTGTAGATAAATGGGGGATCTCAGCTGCTGGAGCTGCCAAATGACACTTTTTTCTTATATTAGCCCTGTGTATCATTTAATCACGTGGGGGAGTCCAGCTAGTTTGGCTTTCCCTTAATTTTATAGAATAAGCCTGATTCCTGCATACCTAATTACTTCCTTGTAAACTGGCCAACCTTTTAGGCTAAGTTTAAATTCAAATGTATACATTTTTTAACACACTTAACTCAAAACCAGCTGAATTTTTAAAACCTCCCATGTGCTGGTTCTGTGCTCGGTGTTGTGTGCTCATGCAATAATTTATGGTATTCTGTATTAATGTGAAAAACTTCAGTTTTTCTCCTATAGACTTTTTTGCACATCTGTAGCATATTGTATGGAGAGGTATGTTAACAGTCTTGTGCCTAGCCCTATTCCTTACTGTAATTCCTGTTTGATGTAGCACCTTCCCGGTGTGCAGGGATCATGCCAGTGAAAGAATGTATTGTGCTAGAGCAGTGCAGGGAGGTGGGTTCAAAGTGTCACCACTCTAGCACAAGGAAATCCAGCCAGAGTGTTGATTTCATTGTGTGTTCTCATTTAATACAAGCAGGTGTGTAGGTACCCAAGTGTGTGATATAACAATGCTAAATGGATTTGCCGGATGTGCCAAGGGGGATGAAAAATAAAATTGTATTCACAGCTGCAGTGCTGTAAAATATGTCTCATATATGGAACTTGAATTGTTAGAGCAGTTGTAGAGTTCAAGCAGGTAGAAGCTCCATAACACATGCATTAATTAATTAAACTATGTGAGCTGCCTTGGAGGGGAAGAGGTATTTTACAGATGAGTGGATCAGTGGCAGAGCTGGGAAGAAATTCTGTCTCCTGAATAGAGATGGGAAATAGCCACTAAACTAGAGAGAGAGGAAAAACTTTCTATCTGGGATTTCAGGAGCACATTTGGAATCTAGTGGACAACAGGGATGGGAATCTGTCTCCACTACCTCAAGTCCCACTGCAGATGCTTCCCTCTACTGCATTGTTTTCAGGACAGCTCTCCTTGAACCTCACCCAAACCATTTCTGCCCTGCACAGCGACAACTTTGCTGATTTCCCTTTCCCTGCAGTTTTTCACAAAGTATGGTCCTGATTACGTGCTGGAGATCACACCGAGCTGCAGGCCAGACCGCAACGAGCCACACAAAGTCCAAGAAATCCTCAGCATCATCAAAGGTGAGCTTCCCCAACCTCCTGCCACCTTACTGCCCTGGGAGACAGACTGCTGGCTGTTGGGAAATCCAAAAATAATACATTAAGGAGGAAAATATTTCTCTTGGTATCTTTATGGACCTGGCTACGAAGCTGTACTCCATGTGCTTGACAAGTTATAATATACAATGACATCCATCTTCTGCCCAGCGTTGGATATGGTAACAGGTTGGTTGTGAAGTGCAAATGTTTCTGTAGGCATGACCACTGCACTGTGGCCCGTGGAATTCTATAAAAGGCAGTCCACAGCTGTTGTCCTCTTCATTTCGGAAGGGCAGCCTGCAGAGACCCCAGGGCCTTGTGGTGTTTTATATTTCATTGTTTAAACCTGTCTGTACAGCAACCACGGACAGTAAAGCAAGCACAGAATTAGTTAACAACAGAGCAATAGGGTCACATGTCCACTAAAGCTAAATCTCTGACACCAGCCAAGAGAATTGAGTTTATACCATGCCCCAAAGGTCAACAGATCTGGGCTCTGCTGGAACAACAGGGGACGTACCCAGAGCTGAGGACCTCGTAACTCCCCGCTCCTGCACACACACCTCTCAAGATTCCCAATTCTAGGGACATTTACTGAGCACACTTGAGCTGCTCTGACCTGGCCAGTGGCGCGTGGGGAACAGCGGGTCTGGCCTAGCTGATTAGATCAGGATAGAGCATTCCATGCTGCCACCCACAGTCTGACTGGTCTTCATTTCTGTATTGAATGGGAGGGTGTCTATAAAATGCCCAATGCTCCACCAACTGATTTCAGACATCGGGTTATTGGTACACTGCCGAATGCAGCCTTCAGTTGCACCAGTTTGGGTGCCCAATTTTAGTCATTAATTCCATTAACCTGCCTCTGGCACCATCTCAGGCTTGCACTACTCTTTCCTTCCCCCCCTCCCTGCAGACACACATGCCTGGCTCAGACACACACCCTCCTTTAGGAATATTTTAACTTAAAATTTAGCTTTGTGCCAGGTGCTGTATCAAGAGCCCTGGCAACTGCATTCCATCCTGTATCCCCAGAACTGACCAGCACAGGCAGCAGCAGATTCTCTCCACACCCGATTAGTACCATGCTTTACGCTGACATGGAAGGGTGATCTCTAGAGGTGAGAGGGAAGATTGCTCTTCATGGCCCATTCGTTCCTTGGCCTCTCTGGAGTCTGATGACAAGGAGGCCAGTGAGTGCCATGTGCAATGAAGGTGCCTTGAGTTGGTCCATTGGGAACTACATTGAGAACCCGAATTCATTTCTTGTAAACCACCAAATAGCCATCCAAGATTGGAAAGCTCCATAGCCCAATTCCAGTCCCAATTCACTGAACTCTCCAGTGCCTTCTACTCTGTGAAAAGATGAGACTGAGTCTAAGTAGTTTGCAACCCATCTGTAAAGCCACTGTGTCTTGGAGTGGGGTTACCTGGCCCCAGCAGCGTTCATGTACATCCTTAGAACGGGTGACAGCTGCTGGACCAGCCAGTTTCCAAAGATGGAGGGGCTAGCATTATATCAGGATACCCCTATTTGTGTAAATTACATATTTTAGTCCAGATGCGCTCCCATCCTGCATCACAAGTGCTTGAGCAAAGTTTTGTAGTTACTTAAATGCCGATTAGGGCTCTCTCCAAGTCCCAGATTCCATTGCCATTCTGAACTAGATAGAAGTCGAGTTATAAAAGACCCTCCCAGCTCTGTGCAGGGAGAAAATTAGGATTTCCTTTATATCTTAAAAAAAGTCTTGTGACTTGGTACATGATTTCTTATACAATTGGTTTAAACATGCTCTAAAATGTATCCTCCTGCCATGCTGGATGCACCACAGGACTTGTGCTGCAGGGAAACTGAAACTGACCAATTTCGTGTTACTGCATGAACTGTAAGTGGATTGCAGAAAGATCACCAAAAGCAGTACCGGGGAAAAGTGAATTTGACCTTAGTGTTCAGTTTTAACAATCTTATGTAGAGGTAGAATCACTGTAGAAAAGATTTGTGTCACATCAGTGTCCATTTAAAATGCTTGGTATCAGCTGGATCAGTGAAAATACAAATCAGAAGGTGTGTGCTGGACTGCACAACACAAATGCCTATTAACTGGCCTATGAGAAAACAGTGGGTATTTGATTACTGGATTAGTGCCGATGCTGTTTTGTAAGAAAGGGACTTCTGAAAAGTATAAAATTTTATGTTCTCTTGTGAACACGCACAGTGCTACGAGTCATTCATGCTAGGGAGATAAATGAGGCTCCATACAAAAATACATGGTAGGTCACAGGAGTTGAGAGGACTATATATGATGTAAACTTGGGGAACAGATTATTTTGCATCATGTATTCTGTTCAATAATGTACCCTTCCCCCCCATAAATGTGATTAGAGTCTTACGTTAGGATTGTCTCGGCATTCTGGAGACCTGTACGAACTTGTGGTTTATGATTACCACCTTGGATTTACAACCACTTCTAAACAGTTGTGGGGAAGGAAGGAAGAACTTGTGCCTCTGTACTGTACATAATAAATCATTCAAAATGTATGCAAAAGGCATGGGGATCTTTGTGGAAGATCCAGATGAACATTCTTAATAGGAACCATGTGCCCAGAGCACCATTTGCCCAACTGAATTCAGATCCCTGTCTCATATGCACTCTAAATTAAAACCTGCTTTTATTGAAATCACACCAGAGAAAGGACTGCTGCTTCTAGCATGAATTGTAAATTGGTAGTTTATGCTTCAATGTATTTGTTTAGAATAACTTTTTCAGTTAAAAAAGGGATGAAAACTAAGGATGATGGAGAACAGTGGGACCATGTGGTACGATCTTATTGCTAACTGGATTATAAGAGTGTTTGGGGGATGGATTCTAGTCACCTAGCTGTAATCATCTTCCAAACACACACAGGCATCTCTGCTAGCAGAAGGGAGCCCCTGAGGAGGAGAGATGGAGGGCAGGCTAGTTATATTGCAAACAGAAAAATTGTGTATACACACAGCCTGTGTCTATCTAGCCTCAGGGTTTTCTATACCGCCCGTTACCCGAGGAAGAAAGGGGAGAAGTCTCTTAGCTCGCTACCCACTTGTCCAGGGTTAGCTTAGCAGCAGTTAAGAATGGAAGGCAGATGGATGAGTTTCAGCTATTTCTTTAGGATGTTTTCCCTTCCCAGCCTGAGCTCGGTTTGAGTCAACTGTTCTCCTGGTGCTGATTTTTTGAAGGTGCTGGGACATCCTTGTGGTGGTGCTGGTTGCATTTTACAAAACCAAATGTCCAGCTGAACATCGTTGGGATATTGCTGGCAGCAGAGCCCAGGGTGTCTTGGCATCTCTCCAAGTGGTCCCATGTAATACTGAAGAGGAGGGTGTGCAGGACATATCCCTAACGGCGCTCTTGGGAAATGGAAAATAAAATAAGATACCCTGGGAAGACAATGCGTGAATGCAGGGGGGGCGGGACAGATCCAAAGCACAGATATTCCATGGGAGGGAGATTCAGGCCATGGGAAAGCAGCAATTAGGCAAATTAGTGGAAAGCAGTTGAGACAGAGCTTGGAATGCAGTATAGCAGCAAAAAAGCGAAGGCTTTGCTGGGCTGCATACATAAGGTTGCCTCACCAAGCAAGAATCTAGTAACCCATCAATATAGGGCCCTATTTAGACCAATCTACAGTTGGGCATAAGCTGTCGGGCACCTCGCGCTCAGAAAAATGAGAAAGGAGCTAGAGAGTTTGGTTATGAGGAAGCAATACAAGAAACAAATATGTATAGCAAAGCGACAGCCAGTTGGTGGTAGAAATGTACAGGTGCATGAAGGGTGGAAAGCAGCAGGGAGAGGAGTTATATAAGGTGGCGCAGGAGCTTAACTGGGAGCAACAGGGTGAAAACAAGGGAGAGGAAGAGATAAGATCTACCACTGGCTAGGGAATTTTCTCCATCCCTTGGGTCACTTAAAACGAGCCTGACCAACACCCTGGAGAACACACTGTAGGGAACAATCCTGCCCCGGCTAGTAGCTGAGGACAGGATGAGTTAATATATACGCCTCCCCTCAGGCCTGCTGTTCTCGGAGGGGAACTTCCTCCTCGTCTAGCTTGATGGCAGGAATCTGAGTTGCCATATTGGAGTCCTATGCTCAGTAGCAGCACTGCAGCATGTGTCTCCCACAACACACGTTGCACAGCCAGTGTGCTTAGTTTTGGGAGCAGAAGGAAGAGAGGGGGCTGCTACACTGATCCCTGCAGGCAGATAGGTGAGACATGTTTCTATAGGCTCGATGTTCTAGCCCGTCTGTAAAGTGGGAATTAGTGTTTTCTCACCTCTGTAAAGCCCTTGAGACCTGCGACTGAACATGCCGTGTAATGGTAAGTACTCATCTTCCAATGGACTCTGCATGTTTCCACCCTTGGGATCTGCCAATGGTGCAGTGTGGACCAGGGGAACCTTTTCAAAATGGTTCCTGTCAGAGTGCTCCTCTGTTGCAGACTGTTCTGAGGGTAAAGCTACAAAAGGTGGTGCTATGTTCCGGCCACTTCAGTTCCCTCCAGCCACAGTAGCAGACAGATCAGGAGTCTCGCCAGAGCTCTGTGACCCAGATTTGTCAGAACAGATGATTCCCAGTGCCACTTTAGCTAGCTTTTACACTGATGGATCAGTTCTCTGACTTCAGCCTCATGCCTCGGAACCCAGATGCACATCAAGGGGTGATGTAGAGGGCAAAAGCCTTTTTAAGACTCATAGTCCTAAGGAAACGAGGCTTCGGGTTCCAGTGGTGATGCCGGATGAAGCACTTGAAGTCACCTCAGATTCGTTGGTTCCTCCCAGGTCCATGATTACCATAGTCACTCAGGTTCAGCACCTGGATCCACAGTCGGATCAGAAAGCCCTTCACACAACATGGAACACAATTTCCTCAGGGCAGAAAGAGACAGGAAAGAAACCACAGATGGTTGGGCCAATTTCTCTTCTTTTGTCTTCCTTTCTAGGGAAACTTACTAAACCCACTCCCTGGCAGGTGCAGGCGTCCCCAGATATACAGGAACCCCTCCTTAGAACATGTACCAACTCCCCTGGGGGAAATACCTCACCTGTCTCAATCCTTCTTTTACCAGGGCTGGTACTGCCTCCCATACAGCCACCTCAGATCCATAGTCTGAGGCTGGATCAGGCTCTACCTTCCCCTTTGTCTCCTGAGGCCTGAATCAGATATACTGGTACAGTGGCTCTCAGCCTTTCCAGACCACTGTACCTTTCTCAGGAGTCTTTGTCTTGTGTACCCCCAAGTTTCACCTCGCTTAAAAACTCCTTGCTTACAAATCAGACATAAAAATACAAAAGTGTCACAGCACGGTGTTACTGAAAAATTGCTTACATTCTCATTTTTACCATATAATTATAAAATAAATTGATTGGAATATAAATATTGTATTATATTTCAGTGTAGTATATAGAGCAGTATAAACAAGTTGTATGACATTTTTTTGTACTAACTTCATTAGTGCTTTTTATGTAGTCTGTTGTAAAACCAGGCAAATATCTAGAAGAGTTGATGTACCCCCTTGAAAATCACTGCATACCCCCAGAGGTACATGTATCCCTGGTTGAGAACTACTGCACTAGAGAGCTCTACAGGGGGCATAGGTCAGCATTCTTCCTTGCTGGGGAATTATAGTAGAGAATTTGAGACTGAGTACTGGCAGGACTGGAAGATAACACTATGGGCTAGATGTCCAGTTGGCTTTCACCTAGCTATCACACAACTACAGAAAAACTGGAATTAGCATATAGGGAACCTTCTCCTCAAGGGGAATCCTGCTGGATCAGTCTCTTCTGCTTGACGAACTGCCTCCATTATTGATCCTGTACACGCTGTCTGAGAAGTCGATTTACCTCCAAGAGACAAACATGGATCCAGATGTTCAGGCGTCTCCAGGTAATGTCTATGTTTCCGGCAGTTTCTCCTTTGGAAGATACCCTGCAGTTCCATGAATTGGTAGAAAGGATGGCTTTAACATTTTGTTAGTAACTGTGGTGGACTTGCCTGCTAAAAGTAAAATGATTCTTTTCCTCCTAATGCATAGTGAGACTGTATTTAGTCTAGGGCTGTCAATTAATCACATTTAACTTGTGATTAACTCAAAAAAATTAATTGTGATTAAAAAATTAATCATGATTAATCGCAGTTTTAATTGCACTGTTAAACAATAGAATACCAATTGAGATGTATTAAATATTTTGGATGTTTTTCTACATTTTCAAATATATTGATTTCAATTACAACACAGAATACAAAATGTACAGTACTCACTTTATATTATTTTTATTACAAATATTTGCACTGTAAAAATGATAAAAGAAATAGTATTTTTCACCTCATACAAGTACCATAGTGCAATGTTTCCCAAACTTGGGACACCACTTGTTCAGGGAAAGCCCCTGGCAGGCCGAGCTGGTTTGTTTACCTTCCACGTCTGCAGGTTCGGCCGATTGTGGCTCCCACTGGCCATGGTTCTCCCCTCCAGGCCAATGGGGGCTGCGGGAAGCAGCAGCCGGTACGTCTCTTGGCTCGCGCCGCTTCCCACCGCTCCCATTGGCCTACAGTGGCGAACCGCGGCCAGTGGGAGCCGCGATCGGCTGAACCTGTGGATGCGGAAGGTAAACAAACCAGCTCGGCCCTCCAGGGGCTTTCCCTGAATAAGCAGCGTCCCAAGTTTGGGAAACACTGCCATAGTGGAATCTCTATATCGTGAAAGCAGAACCTACAAATGTAGATTTTTTTAAATACAGTTCTACATTTGTACGTTCAATTTTCATGAGAAAGAGATTGCAATACAATACTTATATTAAGTGAATTGAAAAATACTATTTCTTTTATTTTTACAGTGCAGATATTTATAATAAATAAATATAAAGTGAGCACTGTACACTTTGTATCCTGTGTTGTAATTAAAATCAATATATTTGCAAATGTGGAAAACATCCACAAATATTTATTTAAATAGTATTCTGTTATTGTTTTAACAGCATGATTAATCCCAATTCATTTTTTAATCACTTGACAACCCTAATTTGGTCATGATGCAGTACAGAGACTTCTGAAGGGACTGATGAATGTCTACACTGCAGTCAAAGAACCCACCCAACATGGGACCTCAGTCTTGGTACTTAGCTCATGGAGGCTCTGGTTGAGCTTTGGAACAAAGTTCCCTGTTTCACTTTTCAGTTGACAGGCTTCCCTGGGACCATTGCATCTGCTAGAAGAGCAAGTGAGCTAAAGGCTCTGACAGCTGCCCCATCTTTTACAGCCCTCCACAAAGTGGTTCTTCATCCACACTGTCAGTTCCTCTCGGAGGTGGTGACAGACTTCCACTTAACCAGTCCATTAACTTGCCATTATATTTTCCCTAGACCTCACCCAGGGGAGGCAAAGTTACATGCCTTAGATAGCAGGAGAGCCTCAGCTTTCTAGCTGGGCAGGTCTGAGCAGTTCAGAAATCACCCACACTGTCCAACTCCTATGGGGAAAGAATAGAAATCAGTCGCATCAGAGTGCCTGTGTATGTGGGCGAGGCTTTGTGTGGTGGAATGATGCAGCAGATCTCTGTTCCTGTCCCAGTGGGGCTTAGATCACACTGCAAAAAGGCCAAGGCGGTGTCCATGGCCTACCTTAGACCTATTCCAACTTTAGAGATCTATAGTGCTGCCACCTGCAGCTTGTGTCACACCCTTACGAAACCCTGTTCCCTTGATCTGGCAGCCAGATTGGAGGCTCAGTATGACAATCAGTGTGTAACTAGCATGCTGCAGCCCATTGTCCGGAGGCAGGAGTGCTATGGATCCGACTATTGCAGAAGTCCTGGGAATGTGCAAAGGCCCCTTGAAGAAGAACTGAAGGTTACTCACCTGTAACTGGAGTTCTTTGAGACAGACTTTGCATGTTCACACTCCCACCTGCCACCTTCTCTTCCTTGGAATCCTGTTTGGACCTAGAAAGGGGCCAGAGCCCAGCATCCCCTTTTATAATCTTGCCCTAACAGGATTCAGTAGCTCTGAGGGAAGGGGGTGGGAGGGCTTCAGTGAGCACTGCTGCTAGAAAGTTCTGCCATTTGAAGCTGCACCGTTGGTGCATCCCAAGCATGAGAATGTGCAGACCCCATCTCTGACTCCGGTGATAGGTAGCTAATAGTCACTGCTGCAAGCACCTGTTGTTTGGGAATCAGCTGTTTTCCTCCAGTTGCCATAGTGCCTTGGGAACTGCACTTACTGGATGTGATGTCCAGTATGTTTATAACTGGAAGAGGCTTCACCACTGTGAGCCCAAGCCCAGATTTAAAGACAATGGAATTTCAGTTCATGAACTTGAGGAAGAGAGCTTAAAGATTCATAGATTCCAGGGCCTGAAGGGACCACGGTAATCATCTAGTCCAACCTCCTGGAGAACACAGCCCATAAATGAATCCTGGGCGTTCCTGTCCTCCCTGCCTGTCTATCTCAAAGGAGCCAGCACTGGCTTTGATCAAGCGGAGGATACTCTTGCCCTGGCTAACTGCTGGAGTGAGGGTACATTCCACTCTCCAGATAGTGGGAAGAGACTCCTGCACGCTTTGGTGAGGCTGCAATTTGAGTCAGTGCTGAAGAGAAGACTCGGCTGAATGGAGAAGTGCAGTAGTACAAATTAAGTCCTCCAATCCCTACCTCAGATGATACAATTATAGAAGATTAGAGTTGGAAGAGACCTCAGGAGGTTATCTAGTCCAACCTCCTGCTCAAGGCAGGACCAACACCAACCAAATCATTCCAGCCAGGGCTTTGTCAAGCCGGGTCTTAAAAACCTCTAAGGATGGAGATTCCACCCCCTGCCTACGTAACCCATTCCAGTGCTTCACCACCCTCCTAATGAAATAGTGTTTCCTAATATCCAACCTAGACATCCCCCACTGCACCTTGAGACCATTGCTTCTTGTTCTGTCATCTTGTTGACATTGCTTCTTGTTCCACTGAGAACAGCCTAGCTCCATCCTCTTTGGAACCCCCTTTCGAGTAGTTGAAAGCAACTATCAAATCCCCCCTCATTCTTCTTTTCTGCAGACTAAATAAGCCCAGATCCCTCAGCCTCTCCTCATAAGTCATGTGCCACAGTCCCCTAATCATTTTCATTGCCCTCTGCTGGACTCTCTCCAGTTTGTCCACATCCCTTCTGTAGTGGGGGAACCAAAACTGGATGCAGTCCTCCAGATGTGGCCTCACCAGTGCTGAACAGAGGGGAATAATCACGTCCCTCGATCTGCTGGCAGTGCTCCCACTAATGCAGCCCAATAAGCCGTAAGCCTTCTTGGCAACAAGAAAAGGAGTACTTGTGGCACCTTAGAGACTAACACGGCTGCTACTCTGAAACTTGGCAACAAGGGCACACTGCTGACTCATATCCTGCTTCTCATCCACTGTAATCCCCAGGTCCTTTTCTGCAGAACTGCCACTTAGCCAGTTGGTCCCTAGTCTGTAGCGGTTCATGGGATTCTTCTGTCCTAAGTGCAGGACTCTGCATTTGTCCTTGTTGAACCTCATCAGATTTATTTTGGCCCAGTCCTCCAATTTGTCTTGGTCACTCTGGGACCTATCCCTACCTCCATCTTATTTACCTCTCCCCGCAGGTAGGTGTCATCCATGAACTTGCTGAGGGTGCCATCCATCCCATCATCCAGATCATTAATGAAGATGTTGAACAAAACTGGGCCCAGGACAGACCCTTGGGGCACTCCACTTGATACCGGCTGCCAACTAGACATGGAGCCATTGGTCACTACCCATTGAGCCTGACGATCTAGCCAACTTTCTATCCACCGTATAATCCATTCATCCAATCCATACTTTTTTAACTTGCTGGCAAGAATACTGTGGGAGACCAGTGTAAATCAGTGGGAATCTGATTAACAACCTGGCTTTATACCGGGGGCCAGCCCCCCTCATGAAGGGATCCTGCACCCTGACTTCTGTCAACAAAAATGTGCATCCCCTTCTCTGCTCTTAAGCAATAACCGCACCCTGAGGTGTGGGTGACTCGCCCTCACAGCTAGTCAGATACTGGCTGTTGCTAATTTTCCTGGCCCTGCTGCAGCCTGTTTAACATCACTGTAACCTCCTCTTCCTATGCACCATTGCTTGTGCACCTTAGGTGCTAAGAACTGGTTCGCAACAGCTGAGAGCTGTGTTGGTAACTTGTGAGGAACCTGAGAACCTCACTTAATTTGCATGAAATTTAGCCACTTGCACCCATGCTCAGTTCATGTTGAGTATTGATGTGCAAACTGCAGAGTACAGCTCCTGCCATGCAATTTTCCATCATGACCCAACTGCCAGCTCTATGTGGAGCATTGCATGCTGGGAGTCTGTAATTCTGTATTAAAGATGAAGGCAGCCGTGTGTCACATTATAGAATCCTTTAAATGACCTGTGAGCCAGGCTTCAGCCACCCAGGTTTAAATTATATTTTTATTAAAAGCGGGGATGTGAACAGTCTTATGGGGCACAGTGTTCCCATCATAGAGTAGGATGTATATAAACATACACTCTTCTCCCTGCAGTTTCAAGCTGGAATTGCCTGTCTAAGGATTCATTTCTTTAAATGAAGTTAGACTGTTAAGTCTGTTGAAATTCAACTCAGCTGGCTGTTGTGTAAGAATGCAGCGTGTGCTCGCCAGTTGGCACCAGTCTTGCCAAGTGTTTAGAGGCTGTCTGGCCCAAACAAATAAAATGAAAGCATCACTGATTAAATGTGCCTGAAGTGCTTAATTGGCTGCTTGAAGAACAGAAAATAAAACAAACTGCTTTCCATGTGCCAAAAAAGCAGAACAATGGAGAATAACAAAGGCCTGGGGCACGCGGGGAAGCAGCCCATACCGAAGTGTCCTGTTCTGCATCATGGTGTGTTTTCTTTCTGCCCTCTCCTTTTTTTTTTTTTTACAGCTTTAATTTCATTATTTAGTAACTATAAATCAATTGGTGAATGAGCTAGCCAAACAATGCAGAGCCAAGGTGTGTGTCTGCCTGAGAAAGGGCCTCAGCCCAGCATTTACACACCACTTGCAGTCATCTCTGCACCCCTTCTGGGGTGCATGTATCTGACCAGTGCTCAGTTCATTCTGGACCACCAAGAGCAGGCAAGTCCTTGAGCTGCAGCCACCCTGTGCCGTGCTCTGCCCTCCTCTAGTAGTGGCTGAGCCTGCACCAGCCTGGGTTAGTCTCTTAACTCAGGCAAGAGAGGCTCATGCTTTAAGATCCCAAGGTGCTAGGTTCAGTCGCACAGTCAGTACCCCACTTAGGGGTATGGTGTTATGCTGCCTAGTGCACATGTGGCTCCGACAGAGCAGAAAGCTACTGAGATTGGCTTCTCAAATGCTGTCCTCCCCTCCATACCAGCAGGCATGTATTGAGTCAAGATCCAGAACTGGGAGGAGGAGAGGAAAGAGACCTCAGTCCTCCCAGCAGCTAGGGAGAGACCCAGATGAGGTGACATTGTTACGCTGCTGTGGTGTGATGCACCATCAGCATGCGGTGACGTAGCGAGATGATAATTTCATGAGTCTCCATCTGTGAAAAGCATAAGGTCCCACTGGTTTCGTTTAGGGCAGCGATGACCATAGGCCAGCAAGGTGTGAACGATACCTTAGGACAGCTACAATTCTGCAACAGTCAAGTCTGTTCTTAATTTCAGTCTTTGCTTTGCTGACTGCTCAGTTGTTCTAGCTGCTGTTGGCTTTTCCAGCCAAGTCTGTGCTGGTCATAACAGACCCTAACTACTGTGCAAAGCAATAAATTTACACAGTGGTGCATCCATTCCTTGGGCATGCAGTAAAAACCTTTATGATCTGTTTGGGATGTAAAACAGTGAGTCTACAGAGAAATAGGTAGTGTTGAAATTGGGGGAGGGAATCCCGGCACAGGCCTGTGTGCCATCTTTATTAAGTTGTAGTTGTTGCACATTTGAAAGTAACTGAACTAGAGTTGCCAAATTAGTTAGGGAAGTGGATTGGACTGAAGAACTTATGGATCTAAAGGCAGAGGAGGCCTGGTATTACTTCAGGTCAAAGCTGGAGAAGCTATCAGAAGCCTGCATCCCAAGAAAGGGGAAAAAATTCATAGGCAGGAGTTGTAGACCAAGCTGGATGAGCAAGCATCTCAGAGAGGTGATTAAGAAAAAGCAGAAAGCATACAGGGAGTGGAAGATGGGAGGGATCAGCAAGGAAAGCTACCTTATTGAGGTCAGAACATGTAGGGATAAAGTGAGAAAGGCTAAAAGTCAAGTAGAGTTGGACCTTGCAAAGGGAATTAAAACCAATAGTAAAAGGTTCTATAGCCATATAAATAAGAAGAAAACAAAGAAAGAAGAAGTGGGACCACTAAACACTGAGGATGGAGTGGAGGTTAAGGATAATCTAGGCATAGCCCAATATCTAAATAAATACTTTGCCTCAGTCTTTAATGAGGCTAATGAAGATCTTGGGAATAATGGCAGGATGACAAATGGGAATGAGGATATGGAGGTAGATATTACCACATCCGAGGTAGAAGCGAAACTTGAACAGCTTAATGGGACTAAATCAGGGAGGGGCCCAGATAATCTTTATCCAAGAATATTAAAGGAATTCACACATGAAATTGCAAGCCCATTAGCAAGAATTTTTAATGAATCTGTAAACTCAGGGGTTGTACCCTATGACGAGAAAATTGCTAAAATAGTTCCTATTTTTAAGAAAGGGGAAAAAAGTGATCCGGGTAACTATAGGCCTGTTAGTTTGACATCTGTCGTATGCAAGGTCTTGGAAAAATTTTTGAAGGAGAAGGTAGTTAAGGACATTGAGATCGATGGTAAATGGGACAAAATACAACATGGTTTTACAAAAGGTAGATAGTGCCAAACCAACCTGATCTCCTTCTTTGAGAAAGTAACAGATTTTTTAGACAAAGAAAAGGCAGTGGATCTAATTTACCTAGATTTCAGTAAGGCGTTTGATATGGTGCCACATGGGGAATTATTAGTTAAATTGGAAAAGATGGGGCTTAATATGAAAATTGAAAGGTGGATAAGGAATTGGTTAAAGGGGAGACTACAGCGGGTCATACTGAAAGGTGAACTGTCAGGGTGGAGGGAGGTTACCAGTGGAGTTCCTCAGGGATCGGTTTTGGGACCAATCTTATTTAATCTTTTTATTAAATGACCTCGGCACAAAACGTGGGAATGTGCTAATAAAGTTTGCGGATGACACAAAGCTGGGAGGTATTGCCAATTCAGAGAAGGACTGGGATATCATACAGGAAGATCTGGATGACCTTGTAAGCTGGACTAATAGTGATAGGATGAAATTTAGTAGTGAGAAGTGTAAGGTCATGCATTTAGGGATTAATAACAAGAATTTTAGTTATAAGCTGGGGACGCATCAATTTGAAGTAGCGGAGGAGGAGAAGGATCTTGGAGTATTGGTTGACCACAGGATGACTATGAGCCACCAATGTGATACGGCCGTGAAAAAAGCTAGTGCGGTCTTGGGATGCATCAGGCGAGGTATTTCCAGTAGAGATAAGGAGGTATTAGTACCGTTATATGAGGCCCTGGTGAGACCTCATCTGGAATACTGTGTGTAGTTCTGGTCTCCCATGTTTAAGAAGGATGAATTCAAACTGGAACAAGTACAGAGAAGGGCTAATAGGATGATCCAAGGAATGGAAAACCTGTCTTATGAAAGGAGACTCAAGGAGCTTGGCTTGTTTAGCCTAACCAAAAGAAGGCTGAGAGGAGATATGATTTCTCTCTATAAATATATCAGAGGGATAAATATCAGGGAGGGAGAGGAATTATTTAAGCTTAGTACCAATGTGGACACAAGAGCAAATGGATATAAACTGGCCATCAGGAAGTTTTAGACTTGAAATTAGACAAAGGTTTCTAACCATCAGAGGAGTGAAGTTCTGGAACAGCCTTCCAAGGGAAGCAGTGGGGGCAAAAGACTATCTGGCTTCAAGATTAAGCTCGATAAATTTCTGGAGGAGAAGGTATGATGGGATAACATGAATTTGGCAATTAATTGATCTTTAACTATTCGTGGTAAATAGGCCGAGTGGCCTGTGATGGGATGTTAGGTGGGGTGGGATCTGAGTTACTACAGAGAATTCTTTCCTGGGTATCTGTCTGGTGAATCTTGCCCACATGCTCAGGGTTCAGCTGATTGCCATATTTGGGGACGGGAATGAATTTTCCTCCAGGGCAGATTGGCAGAGGCCCTGTGGGTTTTTCACCTTCCTCTGGAGCCTGGGACACGGATCACTTGCTGGAGGATTCTCTGCACCTTGAAGTCTTTAAACCACAATTTGAGGACTTCAGTAGCTCAGACATAGGTGAGGTTTTTCGCAGGAGTGAGGGGTGAGATTCTGTGGCCTGCGTTGTGCAGGAGGTCAGACTAGATGATCATAATGGTCCCTTCTGACCTTAATGTCTATGAGTCTACAAATTGTTTGCCAAGAGTCCTGGGAAGCCCTAGCCACTTCTTCCTGTTTGAGACCTAAAGAAGAAAAGCTGTAGATAGGCCCAGATCCTCAGCGCCATTGATGCCGATTTGCATCTGCTAAGGATCTAACTTAGACCTTCGCTTGTGTGTAGATACAGAATTGCCATTCACCTTGCTGGCACTCCAGCTGCTTTGAGGAGATCCAATGGCTTACAGGGGTTTTTGTTCATCAAAGGGAGACGAGATTAGTCTTTTGTTTCCCAGGATGGCTTAGTGGTTATGGCGCTAGCCTAGGACTCTGGAGACCTGCTCCACCCCAAACTGCCTGTATGACCTTAGGCACGTCACTGTGGCTTGGTCTGTGCCACAAAGCTAGGCCAGCTTAACTACATCACCCAGGGCTGTGGAAAATATTGTACCCTATGTGATTTAATAAAGCTAATCCCTGGGGTAGACGCTACTTCCATCTCTCAGAGGGGTGGAGTTACAACAGTGATGGGAGATCCCTTCTATTGCTGCAGTAACTGTCTACACTACAGTGGCGCAACTGCAGCCCTACTGCTATATAACTGTAGCGTTTCTGCGTGGATGTACCCTTGGCTTCTCTGGATCCCGGTTCCCTGTCTGTTCTACATGGATAACAGCCCTTCCCTGCCTCCCAAGAGCAGTGGGGATGAATATGGATGGTGTCCCCATCACAAAAGCCACTGTTACAACTGGGGCCTCAGCATGGAGGAGTAGGACTGAATAAGCAGTGGAGTCTGTCACCCATTGGGAAGATTTCTCAGGGTCAGGGACCAGGTGAGTCAGCAGGGCAGTGGGTGGGAAGCTTGCCATGTATATGTTGTCATGTCAGTAGAGAGGGTATCCATCTGTATTTAGGACTGTCAGGCCAGTAATTGATTCGCTTATCAGTCCATACATATACTTGGGCCTCCTGACTTTCACAATTTAAGCCCACATGTGTTTTTTCCCATCTTATGGCCTGATCCCTTCACCCACTGAAGCCTAGAAAATAGCAAAACTCCCTTAGATTTCAATGGGAGCAGGCCCCTAATCTTGGCTGGAAAAATCTAAGGTTCTCACACAGCGCTTGTCGCTGGAGTATCTGAGCGCCTTCTAGTCGTTCGATAAGCAGCATGCTAACATCTGTCATGTCCGCCCCCAGGATGAGAAGTGTGCAGTACAGTACTTGGGTCTGCAGGTTTGTATAATTCTGTACCTGCTGCCACGTGTTTATATTAGAGAAGAGAGACCAAAGAAATGTGTCTGGCCCTTCGAGCGGACGGTGGGGAGGTTTGTGATGATCCTTAGTTCTTGGGGGAGTTTGTTCCACAGACTCAGGTTGGGTCCCGAGGAAGCTCTCTCCTGCACAGACTGTAAAGAGATCCAGCATTCCAGAGGAGTGAAGTTGTCGACAGCAGTCTCATCTGCTCAATCCAGGCTATGGAGTGCCTTGAAGATAAGGATCAAGGCCTGGAACTTGAGTCAGTATTCTGTGGGAAGTCAGAGTTGTGCGATAGGCAGGAAGCAACACACTGCTCCCGGTGGGAGGGCTGGACCTTTGAGCCTGTCTGACAGGAGATGGGGACCTGGCTGAGGATTTCAGCAATGGAGTCATGCTAGCTTGTTGCAGAGGGATGATGATCAAGCCTCAGAAAAAGGAGAAGTCAGAGAATCACCACCATCACTTACTGCAGCACCTCAGTGTCCTATCATGGCTTCATATTTGCATGCCAGCCAGTCCTAATCCTGAGTAGGGTGGGCAGATGTCCAACTGTTACAGCTCTTGTCGGCAGGGCTGCAGGCTTATGGGTTCTGTGAACATCAGAACGGCCATACTGGGTCAGACCAATGGTCCAGTGTCCCATTTCCAACAGTGGCCAGTACCAGGTGTTTCAGAGGGAATGAACAGAACAGGGCAATCATCGAGTGATCAATCCCCTGTCTACTCCCAGCTTCCGGCAAACAGAGGCTAGGGACACCCAGAGTATGGGGTTGTGTCCCTGCCCAACGCAGCTAATAGCCACTGGTGGTCCTATTCTCCAGGGACTTACCTAATTCTTTTTTGAGTCCAGTTAGAGTGTTGGCCTTTATGGTGTCCCCAGTAATGAATTCCTCAGGGTGACATTGCGTTGTGTGAAGAAGCACTTCCTGTTGTTTGTGTTAGACTTGCTGCCTGTTAATCTCATTGGGTGAGCCCTGGTTCTTATGCTATTTAAGGGGTAAGTAACACTTTCCTATTCACTTTCTCCACACCAGCCATGTGGTTCAAACCCAGGCATTTAATTGACATGCCCCTTAAACACGGTGCTCTTGAGGACCTTTTTCTAACCCTGGCTTAAAGCTGTTAAAATTCCGACAGAAGAGTGGTCAGAGAACAAAAATGCAAAGCTTGTTGTGATCCAACATGATTCCAGTTAATAACCAGATCCTGCATCCCTTACCCAGACAGAATCATTATTGACTTCCAGGGAGGGTCTTCAGAGTAAGGAGGCCAGGCAGTGCCTCCAGCCCTATAGGACATCCTGAGCAAGCAAAGACCTAAGGAAATGAAGGGTTCATGGCTGATACATTTGAACTAATTATTAGTCTCCAGTCCAAATGCTTAATGAAAATGATTCATTCCCCTTAGCAGCCCCTTAAAGCTGGGTTTGAAAAAGAGCTGTGGAACCCTGCACAAACCCCATCAATGAGAACAAGATGTTGTCTGGCATGTTGGGAATTTGATCTGCTTTGAGGGCTAGTGTGTCTGTATCACTTACTGATTTGTCAGCTCTGCCAGTGACAGGGGAGGGACAAGTCATAAGCAGTGCTCTAATCTCCCAGAGGTCAGCCCTGCTGGATTTCACATCATTGCTTTTCCAACACACTTTTCAAAAATCCCTTCTTCCTGGGGTTTTGAAGGAGAGGAACAACCCCCAATCAGAGTACAGCAGCGTTGAAGACAAAGCAAAGGGCCCTGTATGCAATCAAAAAAAAATACCTTGGTCTGCCTCCTTGTGAGACTGAAGCTAGTCTGAATGTAAATGTTGTTTTCTCTTTCCCTTTGTTTACAGGGAATCTGAAGCATGTGGTTTAGCTGAAAAGGAAAGCTCATGTTTCCACAACAGCAGAGCGTTTCCTGTGCCGAAGACAGTGTGTTTATGTGAGCAGCTTGCGGAATTTGTGGCTGCAGGGGAAATTTGGAAGAAATTACTTTTTTTTTTTTTTTTAAAGTTTCCAAGCAGCAGTGAGTCCGGTGGCTGTGAACACACAGTGGCCCCACTGCTGGGGGTTGGGGGAGCTCCCAACTTCCAGCCCCTTGTTCCAACAGATTCCAGCTTATTTTTTACAAAACTGCTTTTATTCTTGCAGATGTTTTTTCTAATTATCTTTTTTTAAGGGAGGTGTGGCTCTGAGCCACAGACTCTTCATGGCCTGGTGCCTGTGCCACTTGTACTGGGCCGCCCTCCTGGTGGGACCACAGGCTGTAGGTGTAGACGCTGTGACATGAACTCCAGAGGGGGTGCATTGAGCGATAGACACGGGTCCTGTAATCCTGGCTGCAGCCCTATCTGGGGAGGGAGCCACAAACATGTTTTTAAACAAATAAAAAAGTTGAAATATTTCTGCTGTGTCCCGTTTCTTTGCAAGCTGCCTATCACCCTGCGGAGTATCAGCTCCATGTTCCCTTGAACTCCCCCTTGGTCTGTAGCCATCTGTTGTCCTATACTTGTATTGTAAGCTCTGTGCGGCAGGGCTTGTTCAGCACCTAGCAGAGTGGGGTCCTGGTCCATGACTGGGGCTCCCACCACTGCCATAATACGGATAACAGGCAGCCTAACGGGGGCACTGCTAGCTCTCAGTAACCCATGCTACCCCTGTGTGGAACTGGGCCCAGCGTCTGCTGTCTGTTGCTGGGGAAAGGGCTTGATTAGGCTGTAGTTGCCGGAGGAGGAAAGTGGCTGACTGGAGCTAGTTATTCAGACTTCTGCTCTATGCTGGGGGAGCCAGATGCTACAGTTAACCCTTTGGTCCAGGGGTTTGGCCTCCGGAGGTTGGCTTCACCTGCCAGGAGCCACTTCCTCTAGGAGCACTTGATCTAATAGGGGTACAGCTAAGTGCAGGCTGAGGACCCATTGCTTTTGGCAGTAGGTGTGGTTTTGACCCATAGTGATGTCAGTGCAGCCCTCTGGCTCCTGATGAGCTGCCAAAGTGGCCCTCCTTGGTACTCTGTTAATAGCTAGAGCCTTGTCACCACAGCCTAAATGTCCTGCAGCCAGGAAACCAACAGGCAGCTTGCACTCAGACCCTGGCGGGGGGCCAAGATACAAGCTAAGCTGCCAGCAAGCCCCAGGAGGCCGTTTATTTCTGTTGCTGATAGCTGGGACACATCCCCTGAACAGGCAGTTACTGTATAATCACCACCAGAAGCTAGATCAGTGGATCCAGCTGATAAACATCTGCCACACCACAGAAAGTACCTTGCGTTCACCGTAGGACCTGTTTGCCAATCAACTGGCACTACTAGAGTGGCCTCTCTGAAGATTGGCTCTGCTCTTCCAGGCGATTCCAGCAGCATGTGAAGTGTGGTGGTCTCTAGACTAGGTGCCCCAGCTGTGCTGAATGCAGGAGCCACAGTAGAGTGCCAGCCAGTGACACCAGCTCCAGCCACCCCAAAATGCAGGAGGGTTTGACTCCAGATCTGAAAATGTATGAATTGGGCCCAATGCCAGAAGGAACATTTGCTGACAAAATACAATGCAAACAGATGTGACTGGCCATGCGGCTCACCAATACTAGTATCTAGAACCCTAGCCCTGGGAGCCCCAGCACTTTGTGCTGGGCTGTGCAGTGCTTGCTTGGAGGCCTGGGAGCGAATAAGTTGTAGGTGGGGCATTTCCCTGTAAAAGTCTCCCAGGTGGGAGCTTATTTTTTGAGGAAGGTGATGAAGGTGGGGAAGGGAGAGTGTCAGCAGCGGTGCAAATATAACTAAACTGCACTTAAAACGTGCTTCCTGTTTTATGAAGAGTGAGATCCTGCGCTGTCCCCCCCATTGCGCCCCCAGCTCTGAGCAGTGCCCTTCACACACTCCAGCCCTCAAGGAAAACGCACAGAAGTCTCTCTCCTGAGGCAGATGAACAACTCATAGCAGGACCCGCCATCAACCTTGCTCCTTTGCCCTAGGAATTGGCAGATGGAAAACAAATTGTGAAATTGGAAAGACAGAAATTCAGCTGGAAAACATGTACCCCCAGGGGGATTCTGTGGGATTATTGAGAACAGAACAGGGAGAAACAATGTTTAAAATTAGTTGTGTC
The DNA here is from genome assembly GCF_009764565.3 of Dermochelys coriacea. Lineage (NCBI taxonomy): Eukaryota > Metazoa > Chordata > Testudines > Dermochelyidae > Dermochelys > Dermochelys coriacea. The sequence continues at coordinate 60,340,858 of NC_050076.1, forward strand.
CCTTTAAAAACAAATCCCAGCCCAGCTGGAGAGTGGTTTTTGCACTGTGTATAGGGCTGTTAGTGCCTCCTGCCCCTGGGCTGCAACAGGGTGGTCCAAGCAATCAGCTTTGTCCTGTTGAGTTGTCATTAGTGGGTTGTCTATTGGTTTAGAAGCTCCTCCTACCTCTCCCCCTCTAAAAAAAGAAACTCCAACCAACTCTGGAATCTGTAAGGGAATAACTAGCATGGAGCAAACATGGGGAAAGGCAGCCTGGAGTGGAGGAAAGGGATTGATTGTCTCTGCTGGTTCCTTTGCTCTCCTTGAACAGAAGTGTGACAGCGAAGGCTTTCCCCATGTACCCTTCCCTTCTCCCCCCCTGCCCGCCACTCCGAAATCTAAAGTTATAATACCAAGTTGCTTGATGTCAGTCACTGTGCTGCTGTGGAAATCAGTGTGAGGAGTCAAAGCTGTGGTCATGACATCAGGGCAGGGAAAGCTAGGTTGGGAGGGAGCAGATCCTGGGGTTACATTCAAAGATGGCAGTGTGTGTGAGGAGAGCAACTGGAAAGAAAGGGTTAACTTTTTAACCCTGTTTGAAATGGCCATGAGCTGCAGCCCTGGGAGCTGGGGTTTGGGCCTGGCTCTGAGTTCTCAGGTGGGGCAGCTCGCAAGATGCAACTGCTCTGAAGCCTAAAGCAGCCTTGCTAATGTCCTCTAAAGACCTGTGCAAAGCACTTGCCAGCATTAGTGTTACCGTTGGCTGAACCCATTTTCTGCCTGGCACAGAGAGATATGCTGTACCCATGAGCCTTCCCAGGGGTGACTAGAGCAAGGCACATGTGCTATTTGCACATTACCTGCGCCAAAGAGATGGAGCCAAGCTGCGAGGATTCTGGGTCTGGTATTGGAGGCAGGAAGACAGGGCCATGCATGGTAAAGCCTATCCTGCAGTCCCCACATCTGTTCCAAGGGGTAGATGGAAGCAAACTTCAATATCTAGATGCAAAACAAGACTGTGGTTACCAAGCTGTGAAACACTAGCTCCAGCTGGACTAGACCTATGACCCTGGAGAAAGCCCCGCCCCCCATGCCTGCCTTCTCCCACTGGAAGTCACCATCTCTACTCTAGGTGCTCCCTTAAACATACAGAAACAGGGGCCCCTGCCACTGCAGCTGCTTTTAATGATGGTTATCTAGTCAGTGCATCTGTCCCCTGTATATCTGTCCAGTTTTGGCTTGTACATGGGTTTGGTTTGGGGTGTACATGCATATGCATTCATTAACATACAGTATGAAGGGCATAAAAACATAGGGGCAAGAGCCTTTGATTTATCCCTGGGTACCGGGAGCCCATCAGTGGTTGCTTTTTTGCAGTGTCTTTGCATTGCAGCAACGGAGCTGGGGGAAGCCAGCTGGCAGCATTAAATGGCTTGGCTTGGTCAATGCAGCCTGGCAAGACACCTTAGGGACAGACCGCTTGGTGGTGTGTTTTTCAGGGGGGATTGGGCTGGCAAAAGGTGCTGCCCAGCATTCTCGGTCCATAGCACCGGGTGCAGCAATCCCTGCATCCTGTGCAGTGCACTCCCCTTTCACTACAGCTGATGTGGAGGCATGGCCAGCTGCAGGGTAAGCAGGGCCTGCATCGCCCCTTCATCCCTGATGGACGCTTCCTCCACCCCTCTCCAGAATGGTCCCGTTTGGTCTTAAAATCTATAAATCCCTGTTGCACCTCCATTGCAGGTTACCGGGCTCCAGCTTCATGTTCCCCATGCCAAGCTGTGGGACCATCTGTAGGGTCAAAAGGGGAACCCACTTCTCAGCCTCTCTGCCAATACCAGGGGTTTGCAGTGGTGTAGCTGTGTCAATCCCAGGACATTAGAGAGACAAGGTGGGGGAGGGCATATCTTTGATTTTCAGCTTATGCTGACAAGCTCCGAGCCGCTGGAAAGCGTCTCTCTTCCCCCAGCAGAAATTGGTCCCATAAAAGCTATCCCCACCTTGTCTCTCCAACAGCAGGGGTAGCATTTAGTGCCAGCTGCCTCACTGGCCATGCTTGGGGCCCACTGTTCGAACACAGCCTCTCCGTAGCAGTGGGGCCTGATTCTCAGGGGTGCTGGGTCCCCCCTGCCGTCAGCTGATACAATGGGGGTCAGAGCATGAGCCTCCTCTGTGGCTGGCCTGACTTACCTGTGGGGTCGCCCCCTGCCAGTGACACTGCTGCTGCAGGACCACCTGGAACCTGCCAGAAGCTAAGCAAGGGGAGAGAGACCTTCCCCGTTCATTGTGCCCCCCACTACCAGGTTGCAGCAGACCTTGGCTGTGCCTATCCCAAGAAGCACTTGACCCTATAGTTAGGGCCCTACCAAATTCATGGCCATGAAAAACGCATCACAGACCATGAAATCTGGTGTCCCCCCATGAAATCTGGTCTTCTCTGTGCCTTTACCATATACCAGTGGTTCTCAAACTTTAGTATTGGTGACTCCTTTCACATAGCAAGCCTCTGTGTGTGACCCCCCTTATAAATTAAAAACACTTTTTTACATATTTAACACCATTATAAATGCTGAAAGCAATGTGGGGTTTTGGGTGGAGGCTGACAGCTTGCGACCCCCCCATGTAATAACCTCGTGACCCCCTGAGGGGTTCCAACCCCCAGTTGGAGAACCCCTGCCATATACCATACAGATTTCACAGGGGAGACCAGTGTTTCTCAGACTAGGGGTCCTGACCCAAAAGAGAGTTGCAGGGGGGCTGCAAGGCTATCTTAGGGGTTGTGGTATTGCCATGCTTACTTCTGCATTGTCTTCAGAGCTGGGTGGCTGGAGAGCGGTGGCTACTAATTGAGGGCCCAGCTCTGAAGGAAGCAGCACAGAAGTAGGGGTGGCAATACCATAGCATGTGATCTTTACTTCTGCATTTCTCCTGGCGTGGCTTTGCCTTCAGAGCTGGGCTCCTGGCCAGCAGCTGCCGCTCTCCAGCTGCTCAGTTCTGAAGGCAGTGCCGCCGCCATCAGCAGCGCAGAAGTAAGGGTAGCAGTACTGCAACCCCTGCCCCTACAATAACCTTACAATTCCCCCAAACTCCTTTTTGGATCAGGATCCCTACAGTTACAACACCGTGAAATTTCAGATTTAAATATCTGAAATCATGAAATTTATAATTTTTAAAATCCTATGACCATGAAATTGACCAAAATGGACTATGAATTTGGTAGGGCCCTAACTATAGGCTTTGGCCTGCTCTGTCTTGCACCTTAGTGGCAGCAAGGGATGGGGCTTCCTTGTGGGAAGAGTTGGTGAAATTCCCACCCTAGGCCTGGTTTTAAATTGAGCCAGTAGAGACAGCATGTTCCCGGGGACCTGATCCCCCACCCTCTCCCCACATGCGCCCTGGCCCTTCTTGCCATTTCTTTTTAAAAAGCCACTCATGCAGAGTCTGTTGCATCCTCCTGCAGTTGCTCCAGGAAAGCTAATTTCCTGCTGCTTTAATTAGATTGCGAAGGAATAAATAGCAGGGTGATGGGACTCCCAGTGCGGCCGGGCTTTGTTTTTATCTGTGCTGTTTTTCCCTTTGGATACAAACAACAGGAAATCCAACATGGAGTTACTTCAGCTGGATTCAGTTCCCATGTTCTAGTATGCCCAGTGATCGCCCCCTGCCCCTGCTGCCCTGAACAGGACATTGAGCCCCGGGTGCTAGAGAGCTCCCTCCTTCCCCTCTTTCCTTCCTCGCAGGGAGATTGTTCCCTTTGGTCTTTAGTTAAACACTTATACCCAGATTAACACACACACACACACACACACACACCCTGCCGCCTGAATTCTGCTGATTGGTTGGAATGAAAGATTGACAGCAGTTGCCCACTAGGCCTAGCAGTGGGGCTGCACATACCTGCCCTCCCCAGCGAGTACTGGACATGGGGCCCAGGGGGATCCAAAATGAGGGGCAAAGGGAAAAGAGCCCATTGGTGTGTGACCCCGCCCAGTTTTTCAATCCACATGGAGCTCTGGTTTTGGGGACATGGGCACCACGCCAGCGAGCATGACTTGGGCTTTGGATTCATGGCCTACTCCCGAGAATAATTCTGTAAAACAAATTGTGGCCTCCTGCCTATGGCACAGTTAGGGCTCAAGGCCTGGGTTCTCTTCCAGGCTCTCTCACGAGCATCCCCTGTGACCTTGGGCAAGTGGGGCTCAGTTTCCCTCTTGAGAGGGAGATGGTGGCACCAATTCACCTTTCCAAAACACTCTGAGACCAGCAAAGAGTTCTGCACAGCCCACGTGTTAGTAATGCACTTCTTAGCACTAGCAACGCCTTTGGGGGCCTGACCTGGGAGAGGCCATGGCAGATCAGAGTTATTATTGACAGGGTTAGTTCCTACAGCTTACAGTTGCAGTAGGAGCTGGTCTAGTGAAGTCCCTACTTACAGTAGAGGGTGACGTTCTCTCCAGTGTTAAATGGCAAGACAATGAGCCACTGTTCAGACTGGCAGGAAGGTGCACATTTTAACAGTGGAGCAATTAGCCATTGGAACAATTTACCAGAGGTTGTGGTGGCTTCTCTACTGACCACTTCAAATCCAGATGGGCTGTTTTTCTGCTGCAGGAATTGTTTAAGGGAAGTTCTGTGGCCTATCGACAATAAGCTTCCCCCCTCCCCCGCCCCCAGTGATGTAAGTTACATGGTGTGGACAGTGATATGATGGCGGGATTTTCTCCTGCTGACAGCTACCGTCTCTTGCAGGGGGGGAGTTGTTATGCCAACAACGGGGGAGCTGTCTCCTGTCAGCATGGAGCATCTTCACCAGATGAACGACAGTCATAGAACTGAGCGCTCTGAGCACCTCCCCTCCTGCTCTGCACATGCCCCTCTGCAGCTGCTGGAGGTGGGCATTGTCCGGGCACTTGCTCAGCAGCTGGGGAGGATCTGTGGGGTGGTGCCAGCCTCAGAGACACAGTGAACACAAGTAGTCCCTTGAGCCTTAGGAAAGGCATGTTCCAATTACAGGAGAAGGGACACCTTGAGCAGCCCACAACTTTGGACCCACCCCAGCACTGAGTTGTTCCCTCTCGGGAGGAACAAGTCATAAGCTGCTGCTTTCATTGCACAGTAGAGATCACTGGCACCAAATGCTGCGTGTGAAACTGAGATTATCCAACCTGGGCAGCTGCAGTATGCTTCCCCAGTCTCCCCTGCAGCTGCAGCTTGTTCCTCCCCGGGAAGGCTCTACAGCTAGTTTACGTGTGTCCTTTGCTAACAGAAGTGAATGGCCACAAGGAACACAGCCCCTTCAATCAGAACTTCAGCTGGGGGGGGGAAGAGCTAAAAGGCCAAACTCCCAGTGACAATGCAGCTTGTACAGATGTCCACAATCCCCTGGCTGGCCTATATGCGGTTCCAACATCTCCAGCCCCCTAGCCTCATCAAACCGCTTAATGCCTAATTCTCTGATGGACCTTTGATCTGACCCAGTATGGCCATTCTTATGTTCTGACAGGACCTAGAGTCGTAAGAGTTCCTTCTGCCCTGGCAACAGGCTGAGTCTGTACCTAGACTGTGCTGTGCTCCAATTCCTAAGGCTGCAGTCCTAGACCTCCCCAGTGCTCACACCCTGCAGCCTTTTAGCCCACTCCCACTCTGAGCCCAGCATACTTCTACCATAATAGAGGCTCAATTTAAATGTATACCCCAAATTAAAAAACACAGTAAGAGAACCAAAGAAGTGCCACCGTGGCTAAACAACAAAGTAAAAGAAGCAGTGAGAGGCAAAAAGACAGCCTTTAAAAAGTGGAAGTTAAATCCTAGGGAGGAAAATAAAAAGGAGCAAAACTCTGGCAAATGAAGTGTAAAAATATACTTAGGAAGGCCATAAAAGAATTTGAAGAACAGCTAGCCAAAGACTCAAAAAATAATAGCAAAAATTTTTTAAAGTACATCAGAAGCAGGAAGCCTGCTAAAAAACCAGTGGGGCCCCTGGCTGATGGAGATGTTAAGGGAGTGCTCAAGGACAATAAGGCCATTGCGGAGAAACTAAATTAATTCTTTTCATTGGTCTTCAAGGATGCAGATGTGAGGGAGATTCCCAAACCTGAGCCATTCTTTTTAGGTGACAGATCTGAGGAACTGTACCAGATTGAGGTGTCATTAGAGGAGGTTTTGGAACAAATTGGCAAACTAAACAGTAATAAGTCATCAGGACCAGATGGTATTCACCCAAGAATTCTGAAGGAACTCAAATGTGAAATTGCAGTACTACTAACTGTGATTTGTAGCCTATCATTTAAATCAGTTTCTGTACCAAATGACTGGAGGATAGCAAATATGTGATGCCAATTTTTAAAAAGGGGTCCAGAGATTATCCCAGCAATTACAGGCCAGTAAACCTGACTTCATTAATGGGCAAATTGGTTAAAACTATCATAAAGAACAAAATTGTCAGACACATAGATGAACATAATTTGTTGAGAAAGAGTCAACATGATTTTTGTAAAGGGAAGTCATGCCTCACCAATCGACTAGAGTTCTTTGAGCAGATCAACAAGCATGTGGATAAGGGGGAACCAGTGGATATAGTGTACTTAGATTTTCAGAAAGCCTTTGACAAAGTCCCTTGCCAAAGACTCTTAAGCAAAGTATGCAGTCATGGGATAAGAGAGAAGGTCCTCTCATGGATCAGTAACTGGTTAAAAGATAGGAAACAAAGGGTAGGAATAAATGTCAGTTTTCAAAACAGAGAGAGGTAAATAGTGGTGTCCCCTAGGGGTCTGTACTGGGACCAGTCCTATTCAACATATTCATAAATGATCTGGAAAAAGGGGTAAACAGTGTGGTGGCAAAATTTGCAGATGATATAAAACAACTCAAGATAAGTCCAAAGCAGACCGTGAAGAGTTACAAAGGGATCTCACAAAACAGGGTGACTGGGCAACAAAATGGCAGATTAAATTCAATGTTGATAAATGCAAAGTAATGCACATTGGAAAACATAACCCAACTATACATAGAAAATGATGGGGTCTAATTAACTGTTACCATTCAAGAGAGAGATCTTGGCGTCATTGTGGATAGTTCTCTGAAAACGTACACTCAATGTGCAGTGGCAGTCAAAAAAAGCAAACAGAATTTTGGGAATCATTAGGAAAGGGATAGATAATAAGACAGAAAATATAGAATCATAGGACTGGAAGGGACCTCAAGACGTCAAGTCCAGTCCCCTGCACTCATGGTGGGACTAAGTATTATCTAGACCATCCCTGATAGGTGTTTGTCTAACCTGCTCTTTAAAATCTCCAAGATGGAGATTCCACAACCTCCCTCTGCAATTTATTTCAGTGCTTAACCACCCCGACAGTTAGGAAGTTTTTCCTAATGTCCACCTCCCTTGCTGCAATTTAAGCCTATGGCTTCTTGTCCTATCCTTAGTGGTTAAGAAGAATACTTTTTCTCCCTCCTCCTTTTAACAACCTTTTATGTACTTGGGGGAGGGATAGCTCTGTGGTTTGAGCCTTGGCCTGTTAAACCCAGGGTTGTGAGTTCAATCCTTGATGGAGCCATTTAGAGATCTGGGGCAAAAATTGGGGATTTGTCCTGCTTTGAGCAGGGGGTTGGATTAGATGACCTCCTCAGGTCCCTTCCAATCCTGATATTCTATGAAAACAGTTATCATGTCCTGTCATAAATATAAAGGGAAGGGTAACCACCTTTCTGTATGCAGTGCTATAAAATCCCTTCTGACCAGAGACAAAACCCTTTCACCTGTAAAGGGTTAAGAAGCTAAGGTAACCTCACTGGCACCTGACCCAAAATGAGGGGACAAGATTCTTTCAAATCTGGGGGGGGAAGGGATTGCTTTTGTCTGTCTGTATGATACCCTTTGCCGGGAACAGATCAAGGATGCAAGTTCTCCAACTCCTGTAAAGTTAGCAAATAATCTAGCTAGAAAATGTGTTAGGTTTTCTTTGTTTAATGGCTTGTAAAATTCGCTGTGCTGGATGGAATGTATATCCCTGTTTTTGTGTCTTTTTGTAACTTAAGGTTTTGCCTAGAGGGATTCTCTGTGTTTTGAATCTGATTACCCTGTAAAGTATTTACCATCCTGATTTTACAGAGGTGATTCTTTTACCTTTCTTTAAATAAAATTCTTCTTTTAAGAATCTGATTGATTTTTCACTGTTCTTAAAATCCAAGGGTTTGGGTCTGTGTTCACCTGTACAAATTGGTGAGGATATTATTATCAAGCCTTCCCCAGGAAAGGGGGTGTAGGCAGGGGTGAAAGTGAGCCAGTACGGGCCAGAACCCGCACCGGCCCATACCCAGCCCACATTAAAGCGTTGCCGTGGCAGCACTTTAATGTCCCTGCCCCTTTTGCCTCCCCTGTCAGCGGCCCTGCTGATAGGGTCCATACCGGCAGGGCCACCGATGGAATTGGAGGAAGGGGCAGCAACACTAAAGCGCTGCCGCAGCAAAGGACCGTCCTTAAGCGCTGCCGTGGCAAAGGACCCTGCAGCACTTTAACGTTCCTGCCCCTTTTGGCCCCCTCTGGCTGCTGACGGGCAGGGGGGCAAAGGGAACAGCTGCCCTGGGGCCGGCAATTTAAAAGGGCCAGGGGCTCCAGACACCGCTGCCACTACGGCAGCAGCGGTGTCCGGCGCCCCGGGCCCTTTAAATCAACACAGGAGCCCTGGGTGGTGCAGGCCAGATGGACTGGAAGGGCTGGCTGGGGGATGCTGACCCCCCCCAGCCCTGCCCCTTCAACCCAAGGCCCCGCCCCTTCTGAGGGTTGGAGCTGCCCCACCCCGTATCGTAAGTGGCCTCAGTTACTTTCACCCCTGGGTGTAGGGCTCGGGGGAATATTTTGCGGGAATAGGACTCCAAGTGGTCCTTTTCCTGTTCTTTGTCTAAAACACTTGGTGGTGGCAGCATTTTACCTAATCCAAGGACAAAGACTTTGTGCCTTGGGGAAGTTTTAACCTAAGCTGGTAGAAATAAGCTTAGGGGGTCTTTCATGCGAGTCCACACATCTGTACCCTAGAGTTCAGAGTCAGGAAGGAACTTTGACCTTGTCCCGTTTCAGTCTTCTCTTTTCCAAACTAAATAAACCTAATTTTTTCAATATTCCCTCATAGGTCATGTTTTCTAGACTTTTAATCATTTTTGTTGCTCTTCTCTGGACTTTCTCCAATTTGTCTACATCTTTCCTGAAATGTGTCACCCAGAATTGAACATAATACTCCAGTTGAGGCAGAATAGAGTGGAAGAATTATTTCTTGGGTCTTATTTACAACACTCCTGCTAATACATCCCAGAATTGTGTTTGCTTTTTTTGCAACACTGTTACACTGTTCACTCATATTTAGTTTGTAGTCCACTATGACCCCCAGATCCTTTTACGCAGTACTCCTTCTTAGGCAGTCATTTCCCATGTTGTATGTGTGCAATTGTTTGTTCCTTCCAAAGTGGAATACTTTGCATATTGACTCTTGAATACTGCGTGAAGATGTGGTCGCCCCATCTCAAAAAAAGATATTTTGAAATTGGAAAAGGTTCAGAAAAGGGCAACAAAAATGATTAGGGGTATGAAACGGCTTCCGTCTGAGGAGAGATTAATAAGATTGGGACTTTTCAGCTTAGAAAAGAGACGGCTAAGGGGGGGATAAGATAGATGTCTATAAAATCATGACTGATGTGGAGAAAGTAAATAAGGAAGTGTTATTTACTCCTTCTCATAACACAATAACTAGGGGGCACCAAGTTAAATTAATAGGCAGCAGGTTTAAAACAAACAAAAAGAAGTATTTCTTCACACAATGCACAGTCAACCTGTGGAACTCCTTGCCAGAGGATGTTGTGAAGGCCAAGACTATAACAGGAACTAGATAAATTCATGGAGGATCGGTCCATCAATGGCTATTAGTAGGGTCCTTCCAAATTCACAGTCCATTTTGGTCAATTTCACTATCATTGTATTTTTTAAGTCGTAAATTTCATGATTTCAGCTATTTAAATCTGAAATTTCATGGTGTTGTAATTGTAGGGGTCCTGAACCAAAAAGGAGTTGGGGGGGGTCGCAAGGTTATTGTATGGGGGGGGGTTGCGGAACTGCTACCCTTACTTTTGTGCTGCTGCTGGTGGCGGCACATCCTTCAGAGCTGAGCAGCTGGAAAGCAGCGGCTGCTGCCTGGGAGCCCAGCTCTGACAGCAGAGCTGCCACCAGCAGCAGTGCAGAAGTAAGGATGGCATGCTATGTATTTTCGCCCTTATTTCTGCGCTGCTGCTGGCAGGGCAATACCTTCAGAGCTGGGCGCTCGGCCAACAGCCACTGCTCTTTGGCCACCCAGCTCTGAAGGCAGTGCCAAAGTAAGGTGGCAATACTCCCCTAAAATAATTTTTGACCCCCCTGCAACTCCATTTTCTATCAGGACCCCAAATTTGAGAAATGCTGGTCTCCCCCATGAAATCTGTATAGTATAGGAGAGAAGCACACAAAAGACCAGATTTCACGGTCTGTGACATGTTTTTCATGGCCATGAATTTGGGAGGGCCCTAGCTATTAGCCAGGATGGGCAGGGATGGTGTCCCTAGCCTCTATTTGCCAGAAGCTGGGAATGGGCAACAGGGGATGGATCACTTGATGACTACCTGTTCTGTTCATTCCCTCTGGGACACCTGGCATTGAGCACTGTCAGAAAACAGGATACTGGACTAGACGGTCCTTTGGTCTGGCCTAATACGGACATTCTTATGTTCTTATATCTGAATACATGGCTACACATCCGATGACTCAAGCCTGGTCTACACTACAAACTTAGGTTGACATAAGCCATGTTAAGTCGATCTAATAATATATGTGTCTACACTACTGAGTCCCTTCCGCCAACCTAAGTGGCCTGTAAAGTCGACTTCTGTACTCCACTTCCATGAGAGGCATAGTGCTTGAGTCGACATCCACGGGTCAACATGGGGATAGTGTAGACATTGCATTGTGTAATTCGAATGAATTGGTCTCCAGGAGGTGTCCCACAGTGCTCCTCTGTGACCGCTCTGAAGAGCACTTTGAACTTCACTGCATGTCAGCCAGGTACACAGGAAACAGCTGCTCTTCTGTTAAAGCCCCAGGAACTTTTGAATTTCCATTTCCCATTTGATCAGCGTGGAGAGCTCGCCAGCCCAGCTGATCATGGTGACTCAAGACTGCAAACGTGCTCCAGCATGGAGTACACAGGAGGTGGTGGATCTTATTGATGTGTGGGCAGAAGAGTGCAGGCAGAGCTCCGATCCAGCAGAAGAAACACTGACATCTATGCCAAGATTGTGCGGGGCATGGGGGAGATGGGTTACACCAGGAACACACAGCAATGCCACGTAAAAATAAAGGAGCTTTGGCAAACGTACCAGAAGACAAGGGAGGTTAACTGTCGCTCTGGTTCTGCCCCACAGACATGTTGCTTTTATGAGGCGCTGCATGCGATTCTATGCGGTGACCCCACCCCTACCCCAAAACATTCCATGGATACCTCCCAGGAGCCTTGGGTGACCTCAAGCAACAACAAGGAGGACATTGTTGATGAGGAAGAGGAGGAGGAGGAGAATGTGAGGCAGGCAAGCAGAGGATCCATTCTCCCTGACAGCCAAGAACTGTTTTTAGCCCTGGAGCCCGTCCCTTCACAGGACCAGTTGGCAGCGGAGCATGATGCTGGGGAAGGCACCTTTGGTGAGTACACATTCCCAATCAAACTGTAGGGGTTACATGCTATTATTTTTTATGTTTAATCTGAACAAAAAAGGGTATCAGTGACCACTCAGCTACGCAGAGGGTGCTCTCCAAAAAAGACCATTTGTGTGCATGGGGATTGCCTGGGAATCCTCCATGGAGATCTCTAGGAAGTTTCATAGAGGTACTCTGCAATCCTTTGCAGAAGGTTTCTGGAAAGGGCTGCCTTATTTCGTCCACCAAGGTAGGACACTTTCCCGCGCCACTCCAGTATTAACTCTGCTGGCATCATTGCGGCACACAGCATTTCAGCATAAGGATCAGTCTGTACCCAGACGCTTGCAGCATCTGCTCTCTTGCCGCCTCTGTTACCCTCTGGAGAGTGATATCACATAGAGTCACCTAGGGGAAATGGGAGATGTTTTCAATGCTTGCCCTTAAGCCGCAAGCAATTTGACAAGTAATCTGCCTCCTGTTTGGTGAAATCTGGGTCACTCAACCACATTTTCCCAACATGCCGTGGTTGCGGTTGGAAGGGATCACCGTGTATTGCAAGCAGCATAGGAAAAAAAAAGGGGGGAGGGGTGATGGCTTCCAGTTTGTCGCCCTTCCCCCCCAACCTGGTGCCAATTTTGTAAAAAACAAACTATTTGGGGGGGAAGGAAGACAAACAGTTCCTTCTCAAGTTCCAACCAGTGATCTCGAAGATGTCTTCACAAAAGCTGCAGCACAAGACTTCCCGCCCATGCTTCGTGGCCTTACTCACCATGGCTGGAGCTGCAAACCAACTCTTGCAATAGCCAGCTGTTGTGATTATGTTGTGGCTTGCAGTGAAGTGTATTGAGGGGTGTTTTTTCAATAAAAAAAATTAACCTTGTACCAGAAACAATGTATGCACTGTCAATGCTACCCTTGTGCTTTGCATTCCTTCCAGCTGAAACCTTGTCCGTTGGTACATCCTCCACACTGGGTCAGAGACTTTCCCAGATAAGAAGGCAGAAAAAGAAGACTCGGGAGGATATGTTCAATGAGTTAGTGCGCACCTCCGAGAGTGACAAGAAGGAGCTCAGAGCATGGAGGATTGCACTGTCCGACAACCTGCATATGGACAGGGAGGAGGGAGAGCATGCAGGGAACAAGAATGTGGCACACAGGAAGAGATGCTGCGGATTATGAAGGAGCAATCAGACACGTTGAGGCATCTGGTTGAGGTACAAGAAAGACAGCTGGATGTTAGAGTCTCCCGGCAGCCTATGCTGAACCTGCTGCCATCATCGCCCAGTTCTATGTCCTCCTCTCCCAACAGGGCATGGGGGAAGAGAGAGGTATCCCTTGCACACAATACCAGGGGAGGGTACAAGGACCAGAAGGTCCCCATTCCCACACCTCTGATTGTTATTGCAGTGCATCTGTGTGATGTTATTAATATGAACTGTGACTGTATAGATCATTGTTGCAACCAAGGTCATATAGTGGCACCAAATCTGGTACAAAGGAGGTCAAGAAATGTGTCTATGAAAAGGTTATGATTTGCTGATTGTGATTATGCTATCTGTATGCATGTATCATTTTTGTATTTAAAGTTATAAGTATTGACTTTATGCTGTCTGTATTTCAAACTTGTGCTATGCTTCTGGGTGACAACCCAGACAATTTGGCATCAGCACTGCCTAGCCTGCTTGATGGCCTATTAAGGACCATCAGCTATACAACTGACCCACTGAGAGAAGGCAGATACACCTTGTGACTCAGCAAGGCATGCAGGGACATGCCTATGGACTGAACTCTAAGGTTTTTCCATGCAATGTGCTGGGCAGCTTGTGTTTGGAACAAAGGAAGCACAAGCCACATGGCAAAAGGACTATAAAAGGCAGCTGCATCATTTCCATTTTGTCTTCAATCCTGCTTCTTACTTCTGGAGGAACTTTGCTACACTGAAGCTCTGAACAAAGAACTGAATGACCCATCCAAGCTGTGGATGAACTCCAGAGACTTGATTTGAGCCTGCAGTTTATTCCATCCCCGCTACAAGCCTGAACCAAGAACATTGCCATTGCTGAATGTAATTGATTACTTTGACCAATTTTAGCTCTCATCTACATTTCTTTCTTTTTATGAATAAGTGTTTAGATTTTAGATTCTAAAGGATTGGCAACAGCGTGATTTGTGGGTAATATCTGACATGTTATATTGACCTGGGTCTGGGGCTTGGTCCTTTGGGATCGGAAGAACCTTTTTTCTTTTACTGGGTTATTTGTTTTCATTCATCCCCATAAGGAGGGGTGCTGGTGGTGATACAAGGGAACTGGAGTATCTGAGGGAATTTCTTGTATGACTTCTGGTTAACCAGTGGGGTAAAACCAAAGTCCTCTCTGTTTGGCTGGTTTGGTGTGACTTAATAATAAAGGACACCCAGTCTTGGGCTGTGACTGCCCTGCTCTAAGCAATTTGTCCTGAATTGATACTCCCAGTTGTCCCGCCAGAGGCTGCTTTGTTACAATCTGTAAGCAAGCTGTCCTTGTCTCTCCACCCACAATGTTATCAGACCTTTTGCCCAAGGTTATCTTACTTTTCTTTGCTGTCTCTGTGTGTTTGAGTGCACAATAAAACTTAATGGACTGAGGAGAAAAGGCTCTTTCTTCACTCAACACACAGTGGTTGGTGGGGGTGGGGGTTACAGGGGAGAAAATGCAATGGAAGGGACAGTTTGGTAAGGAACAACAGATAAGTGTCACTGGCTCATTGCTGAAACTGGCTTTCAAAATGCCACAGAGATGCAGAGCCCCTCGATGTGCTCTTCTTATTGCCCTGGTTTCTGGATGCTCAAAATGGCTGCCAGGCAATCTGCCTCAACCCCTCACCCCAGCAGAAACTTTTCTCCCTTTGTTTCACAGATATTATGCAGCACAAAGCAGGCAACAATAACCATGGGGATATTGCTTTCACTGAGGTCTAACCTAGTAAGCAAACAACGCTAGCGACCTTTTAAACATCCAAAGGCACATTCCACCTCCATTCTGCACTTGCTCAGCCTATGGTTGAAATGGTCCTTACTGCTGTCCAGGCTGCCTGTGTATGGCTACATGAGTCATGGGATCAAGGGGTAGGCTGGGTCTCCCAGGATCATGATTGGCATTTCAACATAACCAATGATTATTTTGCAACCTGGAAAGACAGTCCCTGCTTGCAGCTTTCTGAACAGATCTGTGTTCCTAAAGATGTGCACAACATGCACCTTTTCCGACCATCCCACCTTGATGTTGGTGAAACAGCCCTGTGATCCACCAGCACTTACAACACCATTGAGAAGTACCCCTTTTGGTTTATGTACTCTTTGGCAAGGTGGTCTGGTGCCAAGATAGGAATATGTGTTCTGTCTGTCACCCCCACCACAGTTAGGGAATCCCATTGTGGCAAAACTATCCACTATGTCCTGCATATTGCCCAGAGTCACTACCCTTCTTAGCAAAAGTCTGTTAATGGCCCCGCAAACTTGGATTGATCCCACGGTCGATTTACTGACTCCAAATTGATACCCCACTGACCAGTAGCAGTCTGGCATTGCAAGCTTCCACAGAGCTATCGCCACTCGCTTCTCAACTGTCAGAGCAGCTCTCATTTTAGTATTGCTGAGCTTCAGGGCTGGGGAAAGCTCTTCACGCAGTTCCTGGAAAGTGGCCTTACACATTTGAAAGTTCTGCAGCTATTGCTCATCATCCCATAGCTGCATAACGATGTGGTCCCACCAGTCAGTGCTTGTTTTCTGGGCCCAGAAATGGAGCTCAATCATGTCAAGGTGATGCATGACTGTTGCCAGCAACTGTGAATTGCTCTGCTTTATGTCTTCTGGCATGGCTGCTTGCATGGCATCACATTGTTCCGCACAGCGGCTTCTGTATCAGCGGTGTAGATACTGCAGGATAAGGCGCAAGGTCTATGTAATGCTCACAACAGTATACAGCTGAGCGGGATCCATACTTATTGTGCTATGGCATCTGTGTGGATAACCCAGGCTTGCAAAAAAGGCTTGGTTTGTTTGCCATTGATTTGCCAGGGAGAGAGTGAGGGAGGGAGGGAGGTAAATGAGTCATGGGAGGCTAACGTCATGTTCCCATAACCACCCGTGCCAAAGTTTTGTTGCAAGCCCAACCCAAAATTCCACTCAGCTACGTGGGATAGGTACCCACAGTGCAGTGCTTCGTGCGTTGATGCAAGTCCTGCTCGTGAGGATATACTCTGCTGACACAATGAGCAGTGTGGCCACGCAAGATCGACTTACTTAAATTGGAGGCTCGATGTTGACTTACATGAAGTTGACTTAACTTTGTAGTATAGACATGGCCTCAATAGCTCCCATTCAGTTTTTCTGCTCAGTGGGGTGCAGCGGTCAGTGGAAGAGCTGAGATGAGAAATCCTGGCTCCTGGCTTGTTAGTCAGGGCTCTGGGGTATCTTGCAGGGGAGTTTCTCTATGTGTCTGTCACACACACAGCCATATGCACCAACCAACAGGTGACTGTTCCCTGCAGATGCAGGAATGTGTGACAGACCTGCCAAAGTTGTGAGGTCCGGCCTGCTTCTCTGCTCATCCCATTGTTCACCCTCAAATTGCTTTTAAAAACTCCCCCTGTTCACTTCTGCTGGAATCATACAAACTTTCAGAGTAAAAAAGCTAAAACCCAGCAATGTTAGACAGAGTCAGGGATATGAAACTAACACAAACCATTCCTCAAGCTACATGTCCAGTAAAGTCACAATTGCTCTACACTGCCACCTACTGACTGAGGGCTGATCTACACTGAAAAGTTATATCAAGACATAGCTATGACCCCTGCCCCAACCAACGTAGCTATGCTGCCATGACCCCTAGTGTAGACTCACCTATGCTGACAACAGAGGGCTTCCTGTAGCCTAGCTAGCATTGTTGGGGCGGGGGAAGGGAGACTGGTGTTCCTGCTGCGTCTACACTATAGGGTTATACTGGCATAGCTACACCAATATAGTCTCTAATGTAGATATATCCTTAGACAGAGCCACAGGGGAACTAAACTTGCCCAGCAATGCTTCTATTATTTGCTTCATGCTGTGGACTGTTGTGTGGTGTTGCTGTGCGCTGTTAAACAGCGTTCCATCCCAGAAGTGACAGCCTTTCAATGTTGAGTGAAGTGATTCCTGGATATACGTGCTTTAGGCTCCTTAGAAGAAAAGCGGTATAGCGGGGGGGTCAGTCATACACACGTGGGTGCACCTGCCCTCAATGTTGTTATGTGGCCTATGTAGCATTGTCAGAATCTCAGCTGCTTCTAGCCTTTGTGGTTACAAAGAAACCTTCCAAGTTTGAATGGAGTGTAGCTGATGCAGGGATGTCTGCCTGAGTCTGCAGGCAGACTGAAACAATGATTCAGAGAGGTGTGAGTTTCCTTCTCTCCCTCTCCCCCCATGTCTCCTTAAATGTCAGCATTAACTATTTCATTGCTCATTCTAGCAGTGGACTGGGGAAGAGGATGAGGCCCATGAGGAGGCAGGAACTGGAGAGGGAGGAAACAGGGAGCGACACAGGGAAGAAGAAGAGGCACAGAGAAAGGAGAATGCAGGAGGAAGAGAAACAAAGGGCAGACATAGCAATAGGCCTGAAGGAGTGTGGACTCCCATGGTGCAATGCTGAAATAATGATAGCTAACATACAGGTCACGTTCACCCAGCGCTCTCTGTGCAAACCTCCCACTGGTCCACACACGCCTTCCCCTGCCTGCCTTTGGATTCCCGCCCACGGCCTATGGCCACAGTGGACTCCAGCCCCAGCGCAGTAGGCTGGACAAGGGGAATGGTACTGGAAGGAATATGCTGTCTGAATAACTCGGTGCGAGACTCAGGTCTGCGCTTCCAAGGGCTTCGTTGTTGATACAGCAGCTGTGTGGAGTTGTATTGCTTCATCAGGTATTCACGTTGTCACGAGTCACTGCACAATGGCAGATCTGTTGAAGCAGGTTTAATGCCCCCACCCATCCCCCACTAAACAATTTCAGGGGAGCTCTGGGCTTCCATCTAGTGCATGGAATTGCCCACAGCGCTGGGGCAGTTGTTTCAGAGAAGTGCAGCAGGCTCATGCACCACCACCCCCACCCCTGGGACAGAAAGAAATTGGGGTGGGACCCTTCCCTGGCTGGGGAGCACTTTTGTGGCCTGCTGCTAAGGGGCAGGATTTCTCCTCTCTGATGCTCATTGTACTGCCATTGTGTGGCAGGCTGATGGGACGGAGGGCTGGGCTAGAAGAAGGGGGTGTGTGTCAGGGCAGGCCTTTCTGCTGCCTCAATACTGCGCTCACTCAAGGGCTGTTGAGCAACTGAGCTGGGAGACCCTCTGCACAAGAAATTGAGCAGATGCCCCTTTCCAACCATCTCCTGGAGGCTCCTGCAAAACCTGGAGGGGAATACCAGTGGATCTGGACTCAGAGCGCTGCAGGGCCTCTCTCTGACCTTTGAGCTGCCTGCCAGCAGCTGTAGGAAGAAGGATTTACTCCCGAGGAAGGAGTTGGATAAGCAGCGAGCTGTGCCCAGTATGCCCTTCACACTGTGCTCAAAGCTGGTTTCCACGGAAAGTCCAGCTTGTTCTTTATTTAACCCGCTGAACACAAGGTACATTTCCCAGGGGCCGACATGCAAATGCTCTGTTAACATGCACTAGAATAGAGCTGCGCTAGTGCCACCAGCAAGCAATCAAGCAGCCAAGCAATGCAGCTGTGCTGGAAATCTCTTTTCTGGGTCTGGGGGAGGGCAGCTCGGCCCCTGCTGCCATTTGGTGCTACAGCAGCATCACTCTGCACTCTCTCTGGCACCCTACAGTAAAAAACAAACAAGGAAAGCAAAAATTAAACCAACCCCCCCCCCCCAAAATGTCCAGCCTTCTTTATACTTTGTATGGAGATTTAAAAGGGCAATACTACCAATTTTGTAAACATCCTTTGCAGGTCACCTTTAAAATAGCTAAAAAGAGTGGATGTGAGGAGAAGAGGAGAGATGAAAGAGCAAGTTCAGCATTGCCAACCCCAATCATTCAAAACCCATGAGTCAGGCCCCCAAACTCAGAATTTGGCTTTAAAATCATGAGAAGTTAAACAGTCAATGTTGGGTTCTTTGCATTTGCCTTCTGGTGTCTGATCTTAGAGCTAGAAACTTACTTTCAAACAAAGGCAAACTGGTTTGATTCTGGCATGTTCACCTGACTCCAAGTGCTGGGACTTTAAGAAAAAACAAATCCTGTGTGACTGATAATACAATTGGGAGAGCTGGCAGCACTATTGTGTGCCCCCTCTACTCTGCTACAGGGTGAGCGAGTCGTGTGCGGAAGCCTGCACAGCTTCAGGCTGAGCTGACTGCGCGTGCCACTGATGGCAGGCCTGGGCTTCTTCTCCTGGTGTAGTGAATGCCACACACAACAAGGCAAGAACCCTGTCTGAGCCCCTCCTCTCACACCTCTCCATGTTATAGTAGTGCGGCAGGTCCTGCTGCAGGGCCAGGCTCTGGAAGATCCTGCCATAGCTGCTGTGTGCCTGGTTGGATAAGAACACAGGAATTGCCCGGGTGGCTCAGACCCAAGGTCCACCTGGGCTTCACAGAAAGACAAGAGCCTCCCTCAAAGCAGCTGGTGGATCATCTCCCCGGCCAGCAAAGATCTCATCCGAACCCCTAACCGAGACTGGCCTAACCCTGCCTACATTACAGGGAATTCTCCCCTGGCCGGATCACAGTTCACAGGGTCCTAACGGGACCTGGCGGGAGACGCCTCCCACTCCCAGAACTCCCGTCCACGTTTTGGGACGGGCTCGAAGAGCCGGGCCATGTGCTAGGAGCGATCGCAGCGGGTATAAAGAGGGACAGCGCAGCCCGGGTCCGCAGCGGGGCAGAACGGCGCGCTACTTGGCCCGGGCCGGGGGCCTGGCTGCGGAGGTCGCCCTGGTGGCGAGGGGGCCGCGGGCACCGCTGCAGTGGCTGTGAAGTCTCTGCGGAGCAGCCGCCCCATGGGGAGCGGGGTGTCCCGACGGGGACGCGTCTGAGGCTGCCGAGAGGTGAGAGTGGGGCACGCTCCGGCCGGCCACTCCCGGGCTGTAGCGGGCGCTGGGCAGCCTCCCCGGGCGGCGCGGTAACTTGTGCAACTTCCTCTGTTGGCACAGGCCGGCTGGGCTCGGGGGCAGAAAGCCCGGGCGCCCCCCAGTGCACGCCGCGGCCGCGCTGCCGGCCGGTCCCGCGGGCCTCTCGGCGGCAGCGCCGGGGCTCGAGCCCCGCGAGCCCGCCCGGCACGTGGTGGGCGGACCCCGGGCCCGAGGCGGGGAACCCCCCGCTCCCGGATCGGGCCCGCAGCAGGGTCCCGGGGAGCCGCTTAGCCGGGCTCGGGCGAGGCGGGGACAAAGGGGGCGGCCGCCGGGTACCTCCTAGCCGGGGGCGGGGGAAAGCTGCGCGGTCTGTGGGGCACGGGGCCGAGGTGCGCTCCGGGCCGTGGCTGTGCTGGCGGGCCCCGGCTCGTGAATCCGTTTGGGGCTGGGAGGTGCCGGTGCTGGGGGATCCTGGGGTCTCCCCGGCTCGGCAGGCAGTGGGCACTAGGGGGCGCTCTCCATCCTGGCCTGGTGGTGGAGCCACCTGTGGCTGTTGCTGGGGCGCCGGATCTGGGTGTCTGTTCCTCCTTCCCCCACCCCCATGAGCTGTCCCTGCCCGTGCGAGTGGCACACTGGCTTGCCACCACGTGCTGATCCAGTGTGAACCCTGCACTCCCTGGCCTGGGAGTGCTTAGCCAGCGGCCTCCTGTGAAGTAGGAAAACGGGTATTGCCTTTCCCAGGTGGGGAAGCTGCCACAGACAGGTGGCATGGCTCATCCAGGCAAGTCAGTACCAGGTGCCCCATCAGAGCTAAAAGTGACCCCATTGCCCGATTTAGTCCTGTGCTCAACCACTGCACTGCCTCTTTCATCTCACTCTGCTGTAATCGTCCCCTGATCTGAAGCTGCTCTAGCCTTGGCTTTCAACACAACTTCAATCCTGTGGAGAGGGGCTCTTCAGAGGTACTGTCAGACACCTCCTTATCTTTAGGCTGGTTACAAGAGAGCTTTCCTATAACAAGTATGGTTGGCTTGGCAGGGAGGAGTGTGGGGGGTGATTATACCTGTCTTCCTGTGTCATGGGTGTCACCACTGCCCTCTACTGGATGCACTCAGAATGGCCCAGCTGTGTGTACTAGACCCTGTACAGCTAACAGTGACTCTCCTCTTGTTTGTGCTCTTGGAGTAGGAGGGCCTGTTTTGTGCCTATTGTTGGTGAGGAGTATGGGCATGACGGCGCTTTAGCAAAACTGTGGGAAAGGACTGAGTTCCTCCTGGCTCCTCCCACTGCTGACTCCCATCCACCCTGGCACTTGAGTTGTGCTTGTACTCTGGCCCTGCCTGACGGTCCCAAGCTGGTATTCCAGTGTGGCCTGGGCCCTGAAATCCCACCTGGGCTCTGCACCTTCAGAAATTCTGCTGAATTTTCTTGTTGCTCAGTGGGGTTTTATAGTGTCTCTTCAAAACATGAAAATCTCCCAAAAAGCAGCAGAGGCTAAAACTGGACCAGTTCCATTCCCCTGCACTGTCCTGTCTAAGCTAGAGCTTTGGGAGGTGTTAGCACATGTTGGCCAACACATTCTAAGGACCCGCCTTTCCATCTAGTCCCTCTGGACAGGGGATGGGTTGTCTGGGCCCCCAGAGTTCAAACTGAAACTGAAGAACAACGGCCCACTGACCATCTGTTCAATTCCCCCTCCTGCCCATTCCCCGCCCGCATGCTGCAGCATTCCTGGAGGAAGCATTATTTAACTCTCCACAACACTTGTACAGTGCCAGCATCTTCTACCAACAGTTTAACAAGGTTCTTCTTGAGAGGGGTGGGGTAGACCTCTAAGGAAAATGTTATTTGGGGGCCTAACTAGATCTGAAGCTATCCTCCTTTCCCACCTCTGCTCTGCTGT
This sequence comes from Dermochelys coriacea, assembly GCF_009764565.3. NCBI lineage: Eukaryota > Metazoa > Chordata > Testudines > Dermochelyidae > Dermochelys > Dermochelys coriacea. Next base: position 60,362,543 of record NC_050076.1, read on the forward strand.
GAGGAGTGTGCTGTGGACAGAGTGGGCCAGCAGCAGTGCCACATTGATGGACTTTGCATTTTAGGTGGTGGTGACCATGAAGCTTTAAAGCTTAAATCCCTACTGAAATAAAGCTTTCAATGCAGAGTGCTATTGTATTCCTCTGCTAGCTGCAAGGGCTGTGCTCCAGGGAAGAGGTGGTCCTGTTGGGTGGGTTAAGTGCAGTGCAATGCCCTGGGATGCCCTTTTTCAAGTGGGGCAGATCCCAGCCCTCTGGCTAGGACTGCCAAATCATTGTTGTGTATTACCATTGCCTCTAGAAATCATGGAGCAGGAATCAGCTGCAGGTAGGCATATTTCTAGCAACCCTGAAAAGGCACAATCCAGATGAAGTCAGTCCCTCCCTGGTTCGGGACTTGCAGGCGTCTCCCCTTGTGCATTTTGACTTCTAATTGGTCAACCCCCTTTGGTGTGGTGCTTGCTGGCTGGTGGCCATGTGGGGTGTGCCACTCAAGATGCTGAGGGCCGTTATTAGTGACTGGGATTCCGCTGCACGCTGCGGCCATCCAGCACAAAACTTCTGCTGGAGAACTGGTGCAATTAGAGATGGGAAGGGGCCACTCAACCCGAGGGTCCCATTTCACGGGGCGGGGGGGGGGGGGGAGATTGCAAATGGGTCTGGAACAATTACCCTTCCCATATTGCTAAATAGGGGAGGGAAACCCAACTAGATCCAAGCACATGGAGAGGGGGATCCTTGCAGCAACATTATTAGAGGATTGCAGCCCTGCATTCCCAGGACAGGTCTGTTCTCTGCCCAGGGTGCTCTTGAGCAGTGTGGAGCCAAATGCTCCTTTGTGGCAAAGAGGAATCTGAAGTGCTGTTGGGGCTGGAAGATAGCTGGGGGGCTGCCCCATCCCACGGGCTGGAGCAAGACTGTTACAGACATTCTGCTTAGCACGTTGTTTAGCATGTTCTCCCTGCTGGGCAAAGTGGGGAGGAGTGCCCAGGGCTCAGGGGCGTCTGTCTCGGCACAAAGACTGAGGATCCACCAAAGGTACTAGACCCAAATGCATTGAGCTGGGCCACCTGCCCGGAGTGCCAGCTCTCTGGCTAGATGCCCTGTCTAAGGACTATGACCCTCCTGGCGGGATGAGCTCTGCTTAGGCAATCAGACAGAAGCTCAAGATGCTTCCTGAGATGGGGATGGAGTCTCTGCCATGGCCATTGCTGAACAGTGCGGCCTTGCCAGGCAAATTCATGGTGGAGAGGCTGGTGCAGATGCAAGAGTGGGAAGGGAACTGAAAGCAGGCAGGAAGGGGTCTGGGGGTGGAGCATGGGCAGGGCCACCCCAGGTTGATTGGGGAGGCACAGCCTCCCCTGGCCTATGATACCTGCTGCCCATGCAGGGCAGTTACTGGTTGATCCATCTCCTGTCATCCAGTACCAGCATCTGAGGCCTACGGACACCCAGAGCATGGGGTTGCGTCCCTGGCTATCATGGCTAATAGCCATTGATGGACCTATCCTCCAGGAACTTATGTAAGTTTATTTATTTTTTTTATACCAAGTTATACTTTTGGACTTCACAACATCCCATGGCAATGAGTTCCACCGGTTAACTGTGTTGCGTGAAGAAGTACTTCCTTATGTTTTAAACCTGCCTGTTAATTTCATTTGGTGATTCTGGGTTCTTGTGTTAGGTGAAAGGATAAATAACACTACCTTATTTACTTTCTCCACAGCAGTCATGATTTTATAGATCTCTCTCATATCCCCCCCTTAGTCGTCTCTTTTCCAAGCTGAACTGTCTCTTTAATCTCCCCTCATATGGAAGCTGCTCCAGACCCCAATCATTTTTTGTTGCTGTTCTCTGTACCTTTTCTAATTCCAATAGGTCTTTTTTTGAGATGTGGGTGACCAGATGCGCACACAGTATTCAAGGCATGGGCGTACCTTGGATTTATATTGTGGTGTTGTGATATTTACTGTCCTGTTATCTAACCCTTAGGGAAGGGATAGATATCAACACTCATAGCTTTTTTGACTGCTGCTGCACATTCTGTCCTAGGGGACACACCCATAATCAAATCCACATCATGACAGGCATCATCCAGCACTCTGGTTGCCAGTCTCAGCCTAGGTTGCCCTGGCCTGTGAACTCCCTCCTGGCCTCTCCAAGGCCAACCTGAAGGCAGGCTGGCAGGGATGGTGAGTGGCTGGGCGCTTGCCCTGCTGTTATACCAGTTCTGTGGCTAAAGAACTCCAGTCTCCGGGGGCAGCAGCTTGGTGGCTTTTGCTAGCACTAAACTCTGCAAAGAATGCAGACTGGCCCAGCATCCACACCTGAAGGAAGTGGCAGGGCTGCAGGCAGGGGATTGGGATGGAGAGGTGGGTAGCTGGGCTGAAAGGGAATGTGCCCATGCCAGCACCTGGCTGGGATGGGACAGGAATAGAGCATATGTGAGCACAGCTGGGTTTAGCTCCCATGAGGTGGTGGAAGCCAGGGTGGCTGCATTCAGAGTTAGGTGAGATCTGCCCATCAGGCACAGTCCCTCTGCTAATGCTGGCTCCCTGCACAGGAGTCTCCAGCAGTGCAGGGCCTGGTGCTGATTCTTAACCCAGGGTGGAATGGCCCTGGTCTGCAGGAGGGGATGGCAAATCTCAAATGCCACTGAAATAGCCTGGGGAATGCTATGGGCACCAAACCTGGCTGGCTGGTGATCCAACAACCCCCGGCAGCTTGCTCTGCCTGAGCTGCTCACAGGATCTGGTTCCAGAGGTGCTCTCCTCATTCCCTTCATGGGCTGGCACTTCACTGGCAATGGGGTGGCCCTCAGGTCCCGATTCAGGCTGAGCCGTGAGTGCTGGCTCCCGTGTGGGAATGCAGGCTGCAGGGCAGTCCACAGCATGGTGCTTGTCTGTGGTGGTCTCCCAGTGCCTCTAGCAGAGGGCAAGTCCAAAGGGCTGACAGGATCAGGGGAGGGGCACTGGGATGTGGCTCTTGTAATAAGAACTCCTGTTTCTCTTCCAGGACCCAGCAGGAGATGAGCTCTCTGGTTTATCCCAGCCTGGGCATGAAGGACCGCAAAGCAGTGACCATCCTGCACTACCCTGGGGTGGGCATGAACGTCAGCAAGGCCAGCACGGGACCCCACATCACCAGTGCAGGCATGATGGCCCCCTCTGTGACCCCCCTGCCTTCAAAGCAGCCCTCCTTCACCCTGCCAACAGCCCCTCACCTGCTGGCCAGCATGCAGCTGCAGAAACTCAACAGCCAGTACCATGCCATGGGGGTCTCGGGGCACCCAGCAGAAGCTGGGCCCATCCAGAGCTGGGGCTTTGGAGCCCAGCCCCTGGGCCAAGGGGCACTGGCTCCCCCTGCTGGCACCCACAGCCCTGGCATTATTGATTCCGATCCGGTGGATGAGGAGGTGCTGATGTCACTGGTGGTGGAACTGGGCCTGGATAGAGCTAATGAGCTCCCAGAGCTGTGGCTGGGCCAGAACGAGTTTGACTTTGCTGCAGATTTCCCTTCCAGTCGCTGATGCCAGACTGACCTTGACCACAGGCAACCCTGGCAGAGGACTTTAACTGGACAGCCGTCAGGGGCAGGCTGGCATGATGGACCTGTTGGCCCTCCAGCCAACTGAGGCTGGCTCCTACTGCAGCTGAGTCCCCCTCTGCAAAGCTGCACCCATGCCATTCAGGACAGTTTGGTGAAGCTGGAGAAACTACAGCGCAGCTGGTGCTCCATGGGGCGTTTTTTGGGCTGCGTGACCTAGCACCTGGTGGTGTTGCACCTTGCTGTGGAGGGCTAGTGTCTCCTGCTGGAGATGGGATTTAGCCTCCAGGGCACCATTCCCCAAACTGGTGCTGGAGAAGGTGGACTGGCAGGCGAATGTGGCAGGGCAGAAGCTGAAGACACAGGAATGTAGGCTCAAGCAATACGTACACCCCTGCTGTGGCTTGGGAAAGGGCTGCCCCAAAGGGGTCCCTCACACAGCTCCCAGGGACCAGAGCTGTCTCCCATCCCTGCAGGGGGCCAGTGACTCACTTTACAGAGGAGACAGCTGGGGACTAAGCACAGTACCTGTGCTGCTGGGGGTGCTGGGACTGGGGGGAGACAGGGTCTGTTTCTGCAACAGCACGGGGCTGCTCCTGTGTGGCTTTTCAATAAAACCCGTGGAAGGAATCGGCCTGCCCGCAAGGCTGGGGCCTGGCTCTTATCACCCCTTGTGCTGATTTACAGTCATTGCAGAAAACCAAACACGCTTGCCCTGCCCCGCCCCCTTCTCCAAGGCCTCACCCTGCTCACTCCATCTCTCCTACCTCTGTCACTAGCTCTCTCCCACCCTTGCTCGCTCACTCATTTTTACCAGACTGGAGCAGGGGGTTAGGGTGAGGGCTCCAGCTGGGGGTGCAGGCTCAGGAGTGGGGCCAGGGGTGCAGCAGGGGGCTATAGGCTGGGGCTAAGGGCCTTAGAGTGGGGGTGAGGGCTGTAGGGTGGGGCCAGAAATGAGTGCAGAGTGTGCAGGACTCAGGGTGGGGGTGCAGACTCTTGGGTAGGGCTGGGGATGAGGGGTTTGGGGTGCAGGAGGGGGCTCCAGGCTGGGGTGGAGTGCAGTGGGGATGGCACACAGGCTGCTGGGGGCATGACCTGTGGTTCTTAGGTGTGCAGTGAAGCTGAGCAACTCTGATTTCTCCCAGCCAATCACAGGGGAACAGTAGGAAGGCTGGGTGCATATAGACCGTGGCTGCTGCCACATGGACAGGGCCATGTAGACACACCCTGTCACTGCACTATTTCTATTTGCAGAAAACCAGTGTGGACGTGGTAGTTCACATGTTATTTTGCAGCAGGGTTGCTCTTGCTTCACCTAGGCTAACACAAGAAGAGTGACTCCGGCATAGGTAGCTTGAGTTAGCGCTGCAGTGAAGAGGCATCCAAATGCAACTGCCCATGCTTTGTACATGTACCTGCCATTTAGCACCAATCACCCCACTGTCTAGGCCTAGCCCCACAAATGCTGGGATGTAGGAGAAGCTGTTGAGGACACATTTCATGGTCTTGGCCCCACCCAATGGCCACAAGGAAAACTGCATGAGCATGTCAGTATGTGGCTAGTACTCCCAGCAGGCTGGCAGCAGTATCTTGGGGGACGCTTGGTTAAATGGACAGACGAGCCTGGCAGTCTGAGCAGCACCTATGCAGTGGCAGTGAGGGGCCAGGCTTGGAGATATTACAATGACCCAGCAGTCAAGGATCACAGATTGGGTAGGGATAGGTGGCAGCAGGTGCTGGCAAAGAATGGGGATGAGGAGGTCAATGCAATTGCCCTGGACTCTGCCCTGGGTCCAAACCAGGCACCTGTGAAATGAGTCTGGCAACCTGGGCTTAGACAAGAGCAGGTGGTCCCTTAGCACATCCCCTGCACAGCTCCTGTGGGTGCCGCTACTGGCTGTGGCTGCTATTAGCCATCAGTCTCTTGCCTAAACCTCCTCCCTCTCATCATCCTTAGCAGATTGGCTCCTCCCCAAAGCACTGTGGGAATTGGCTGGTCAGGAAAGGGCTGACCAGGTCGGGAGGGGCTCTAGGATGAAGCATCTTGCTGGAGCCAACCCCCCCCTCTTGGGAGGCCCTGGGAGATGGGTTGCTGCATCAATGGAGAACCAGCGTTGAGGAGCAGAAAGGGAGTGTGAGATCAGGGATCCACTTCAGAACAGTAATGGGGTGCTGAGATCTGCAAGGCAGCCTGGGGGATTTGGACATGTTTCAATAACTGGATGTTGTGTCTAAAGCCCCTAGACTGCCTGGGAAATTTCAGCCCCCTTTTTTTAGCACTTGAAGAGAGACTGGTACAATGGCTCCATATACTGGGGGTGCTGAAGATTTTAGAATTCAGCTGGTAAAATCCCAGCAGAAAGATGAGAAATGCCCCAAAAGGGACACCAGCAAGAGTAAAACCATATAAGTAATAACTGAAGTGCCTCCCCTGAGTTGTTCCCCCCACTGGAGATGATTAAAATGGGAATATTTAGCACCTTAGATGTCAGATTGCCATGCAAACGAGCTAATTCTTCCTCAGAACGTCCCTGTAAAGTAGGTGAGTTTAGCACCCTGTGTTACAGATGGGAAAACTGAGGCACAGTGAGGGGCAGCAACTCGCTGAAGGTCGCACAGGACATAAGCAACAGTTAGGATTTGGGCCCATCAGCTTCAAACTCTTAACCTAGTGTCCTGTCATGCTGCAAGTGCCTTAAATACCAAATGAGCTTCTGGTTGGTTTCTACTGTTTCTTTTTTTCCCCTGCCCTCAATGCTTTCTCTCTTCAGACCTCACTTTAACACCTCAAAGAGGGGACTGCAGAGCAACGGGTGCCTGCCCGATCCTGCACTGTTGATAGTTTTGTCACTGACATCAACAGGCTTAGGACTGGACACACTGAGTAGTATCACACCCAGCTTGGAGAGTGAAAGAAGCACGGTATGTTTCATTTGGTTCTCATGTGCAAGGACAAGTGTGGGCCCTAGCCCAGAGCTTGAGGACTGTCCCTGATTTGTATCAAATAGAGCAGGTTGGCCACCCCAGTGGCTATCAAGGGCAGCTCTGCGCAGAAGGGTAAGAGTGAAGATGACAGCATGGGGCTCCCTGCTTATGGAGTTCAAATGTTCTTTCTGCAGCCAGCTCTGAGGCTCTGCCTAAGAGCTGGGGGCTGTCTGGCTTGCAGGGACACCAACTCTCACAGTTTGCCCACGAGTTTCACATCAGTGGAGGTTTTACCATAGGCGGTGGGCAGAAACGTTCTAGGGGCTGGGGAGGGGGACGAGTAAAATGTAAAGCCAGTTGCGGGGATGTTATGGCACAGGCTGGGCACCTGAGTCCAAACCTGCCCAAGCCCTGTGCCTATGGTAGGGAAGAAGCAGGAGACACTAAACTGGCTAGTGAAGGTGTCCGCCCTGGTACTCCCAGCTACGTGCGGGGAGTGAGATGCAGCCTGGCCCCTGGAGGCTGAGAAACTGCCCTGTTACCCACATGGGAAGGAGGGCTCTGCTCATGGAGGGCAGCTCTCTATGGGGGCAGGGGGAGCAACCAGGTTCCCAGCTTTGTGGGGTGGAGGGAGTGTACAGGCCCTGCTCTCTGGGCATGGGGTGTCAGGCCCTGCTCTCCGGTGTGTGTGTGTGTGTGTTTCTCTCCTGGCCCAGTGGAGAGCAGAGACCCTGGGTGGGGAGTGTTTGGAGAGTCACCCCCCCAGCAGTGGCTCCTGTCCCGCAGGCTCTTGCCACTTGCAGATTCGGAGCCCAGCGCAGTGGCTTGTGCCACACACATCCCCACACAGGTGGAGCCCTCCTGCAATGTCCTGCTCTGCCCCTTTCCTGGACCTGGCACCACTGAACATGGCATTGTACCTGCCGAGCTGGGCATGCACATGGGACTGCTCAGAAAGTGACAAGACAGAGCTAGATTGAGGGGGGAGACTGAGCCCCCTTTAGCCCTAGTCACTTGCTGCCCAAGTGTTTTACATAAAGCCACAGGCCCTGGAGTCATGGGATTACATGAGACTCCGCTTTAGAGAGGAGCCTAGCACTCCTGGGTTCTAAGACAAGTTTGAACACAGGGACTTGAGCACACCCTCAAGACACCCAGACCCCAAATCATATATAAAAACACCTGGTGATTTTTAAGCCAATGATCATTTGCGGGGCCTGGCTCAGGATCTTTGGCTGCTGGGGTTGGGACTGCTGCTCACATGCCATCACAACCACTGTAGTCGGACACCAGAGACTAACCCTGCCCTTTGTGCTACTCAGGTGCTTCTAATTGGGTTTAGGGGATAGCAAAGGACCCCTCTCTTGGGTCTAGAAACGTATCAGAAGGCTGAATATTAAACTAGCCCGTTTAGTAACCACCCATAGCAAGGGCCAGGTCAGGCAGCTGCTTCTAGAAGACAATATACCACTCCATCAGGTGAACAGGCCTTGCCCAGAGAGTGCTTTACAAAGCCTTTGAGGAGTTCCCATAATTCTCTGCATCAGGACACACCATTCCACACCCCACCCCACCCTGTTCCCCCAGTTATAGGGAGTTGTGGTGTTTTTAGGGTCACTCCCTTTTCCGAGGGTTTCTAAACAAAGGGGGAAAGTATTTTGTAAAGATACCTGGGGGAGGTCTGGGTTCACCTCTTTAATGACCCCTCTGTGCTCTTGTCTGCCTGGCAGTGCCCCTTGGGAGCCAGGGATTGGGCAGCCACAGAGAAGAACAAAAGCCAGAGCCCAGAAGCCTTTCTGGGCTCCAGTCCCATTCATCAGGCTGTAGGTGGGTAAGGTGGTGGGGGGAAGAGGGCAGCATCCCTGCCCTGCTCTGCAATGGACAGCTCTACCCTCCTGCTTGTTACTATTTGTGGCTAGTGACTCTGATCAGAGCCCCGTTGTGCTAGGTGCTGCACATCTATAATAACCCTCCCCATCCCAAATAGGGCTGCCAACTTTCTATTTGCAGAAAACCAAACACCATTGCCCCATCTCCTACCCTGAGGCCCTGCCCCATACCTTCTCTGAGGCCTTGCCCCCGCTCACTCCATTCCCCCCTTCCTCCATTGCTCGCTCTGCCCCACCATCGCTCACACTCATTTTCACTGGGCTGGGACAGGGATGCGGGAGGAGCTGAGGGCTCTGGCTGGGGGTGCAGGCTCCAGTGTGGGGCCAGAAGTGAGGGGTTCAGGGTGAAGGAGGGGGCTCTGAGAGGGAGCTTGGGTGCAGGATGGGGCAGAGAATTGGGGCATGGGAGGGGGTGAGGGCTCTGGCTGGGGATGCGGGCTCTGGGGTCCCAGAGGGGCTCTGGGCTGGGGTCGAGGAGTTTGGTGTGCGGGAGGAGTCTCAGGCTGGGGCAGGGGGTTGGGGCACAGGACAGGGTTCAGAGAGTGGGCTCCAGGCAGCGCTGACCTCAGGTGGCTCCCATGAAGTGACTGGCATCTCCCTCTAGCGCCTAGGTGGAGACGCAGCTCCGCGCGCTGCCCCTGCCTGCAGGTGCCACATCTGCAGCTCCCATTGGCTGCTGTTCCTGGCCAATGGGAGCTGCCGAGCTAGTGCTCGGGGTGGGGACAGCACGCGGAGCTCCTGGGCCTGCCCTATGCCTAGGAGCCAGAGGGAGATGCTGGCCATTTCCCAGAAGCCAGGCAGAGCCGGGCAGGCACCTTGCCTGCCCCCGCTGCAGGTGGCCAGCCAGACTTTCAATGGCCTGGTCAGTGATGCTGAACAGAGCTGCCAGAGTCCCTTTTCGACTGGGTGTTCCAGTCAAAAACCGAACGCCTGGCAACTCTAATCCCAAAGAGTTTACAGCTGCAGTCTATGGAGAGCTAACACAGGATGGAGATGGGAAGGACAAGCTGTGCTAAGCCCCAGTCTCAGAATGCCCGCTGCCATCAGATACAGGCCTTAAGGGGCTTGAAGGGGGGCAGGGTATTTAATGGTTTTACAGATGGGTGCTTTACTCTTGAGCAGAGGCTGGCAGCTCACCCCCTTTGGTGGGAGCCCCTCTAAGGACACCACCTGGCAGGCATGCAGAGCTCCGCACCTGTCAGTCCCAGGGCTCTTCACGCAGGGGTTAGGATTTTAATGCTGTGCCCTGGGTGCTTCGTTGGCAGCAGAGGTTGGATCTGAGATTTCAGAGTCAGGGATCTCCAAGCAGGGTTTCTCCTGCCTGAACTAAGAGCCTGCTCTGGGAGCACAAAGGCTGTAGCAGATTCTGTGATCCAGCCATTAGAGGGGGACAGAGCCACATGGTGCTAGTGTGGGGTAAGTGCCTATCTTCCCATTGCGGGGAGCAACCATGAGGAGAAGGGACTGGCCCCAGGTCACCTAGCAAGTCAGTAGCAGATTTGGGAATAGAACCCAGGCCAGCTCTACGTGGTGCCCTATGCGTGAGGCTTCCTGCCTGCCCTCATGCCGGTCTCACCATCAAACACTGCAGAAGTGACCCCTCCCTGCAGCCTGCATGGGCTGGGGACCCACCGCTCCCCAGGGCTCCACTGGGGTACCCCAAGGTAGAATTTGGTCTTGCAATTACAGCTCGTTAATAAGTCTGTTGCTGACAGGTGAGCCTGGCTAGCCCCTGGCTCCCTCTCCCAGAGCTGTGCAAGGCCCTGCAGGGCTGATGGCAGTAAAAGCTCCTAAAGGGACACAGACAGGAACTGGTTCTGGCTGGATGCTAGTTTATGTAGCCAGTTCTCAGAGTAGATCTGCCATGCTCTAATTGATGGACTGCTGCTAGAGACTCCAGGGGTCAGCCGGCAACACTTCTGGCTTCTTAGATCAAGATAGAGATGGGGGGGGGGGTGAGACAATCAGAGCACTTGTGTGGGCTGGGAGGTAGAGACAAGGGCCCGATTCTCTTTGTACTTAGTTGTGTAAATCTCCAGTAACTGCAGCAGTAAGGATTGGTGCAGCGGGGAGCTCCCTGGCAAACATTACGAGGGCTGCAGAAAATTACAAACCCTGACGAACTGGGACACCATCCCCATAGGGTGAGGCCTTGAGGAGTAGAAGGAGGAAGCAGGCTGCTTCCGCCCTGGACCCCATGGTTCCCCTCTGAGGTCCTGAGAATAGGCCATCATAGGACCTGTAATTGTCCCAGCCTTCACTTTCATATTAAGGCTGAGGGAAGACGGGATCTGGAGTACAGAAGTCTGCTGGCTGTATTTATTCTAGGAATGTGTGGTGCATTGTTAAAATTGTAAGCTAGCCCTTTACATTTCAGGGAGGATTTCTGGGTCCTGATTTACTCTTGGGGGAATTCTGCACCAAAAAAATAAAAATTCTGCACACAATATTTTAAAATTCTGCAAAATATGCAAATTTTATTTGTCAGTAATAAATGTGGAGGCTCCAGCATGGCACTGGGGAGCACAGGCCATTGTTCTGCACAGAAGTGGGAGATCACCCTGCAGCCCCTCCCCCGCTCCCAAGACACAGATCTCTGGGGCAGGCCTGGCTCTTGCACTGTGTCAAGGTCAGGTGGAGCCTCACCACAGTCTCTTTTACTGAGAGGTTCGGGGGGCTGCAGGGTAATCTCCCACATCCATGCAGCCAGCAGCCTATGCTCCCCACTGCCCTGCTGGAACCTCCACATTTATTTATTGACAAACAAATTTGCAGAATTTTAAAATATTGTGGGCAGAAATTTTAATTTTATGGAGCACAATTCCCCCAGGGGTAGCAGCCCCAGGCCAGGTGTGGCCAGATAGGCTTAGCTGTGAAGGGGCTTAGTGTGAGGGGATCCAGGTGTGGGGTGAGAGAGTTTTGTATGGGGCAATCTGAGCATGGGTGGCCCACTGGGGGGAGGGGGAGGTTCGGGTGTGGGGAGGATCTGGAAGCACAGAGGCTCTTTGAGGGGTTCTGGGTGCAGGGGCAATGGGACTTTGCAGGAAGGGTCCAGGTGAAGGTGGTTGGGGCTCAGCGGGGTGTGGGTCCAGATGTGGGGAGCTCATGGGATGTTCCAGGTGCATAGAGGGTGGGGCTCATCAGGGCGGGGGCTCAAGTGCGGGGGAGTGCAGCAGGGGATGGTCTGTGTGCAGGAGGTGGGGTTCGGCAGGGGGTCTGGATTCAGGGGGTGGTCTGGGTGCAGGGGGAGGGGCTCGGTGGAGGTCTGGATGCAGGGGAAGAGGGTCTTGGTGTGGGGTCTGGGTATGGGGGGGTCTGGATGCACAGGGATTGGGCGGATGGGGAAGCACCTACTTGTAGAGTGACCCCTCTCCTCGTGGCTGAGGAGCAATGAGGGCAGGAAACGGGGGTGTGTGTGCATGCAAAGCTGGGGGACGGTTCTGGGGGTGGGTCTGGCTTGGCCTGGGCCACTCCATTCGGGGGAAATGTGCTCCTCCCCAGCCCAGTCGGGACTAACAGCTAAGCCCAGTGCAGAGTAGGAACCACCAGTTTGGGGGAAGGGCTGGGTGCGGGGCGGGGAAGAAGGGGCGGTTTTGTAAGGATAAGGCCTTTGTCTGTAGCCATATTAGGACAGCAGCAGCCATTAGCCAAGAAGGAGAAAGTCACATCCTCACATGCCATCTAAATTACATTAAAACAATGTAATATCAGGCTGTTAAGAAGGTGATCCTGGCCAGGTACCCACCATCACCAGATAAAGAAACAGATTATAAGATGGTTAAAGAAAACGTAGTTTGATAGCATTCTGTCTGGCAAGATTTCAGAGTAGCACCATGTTAGTCTGTATTCGCAAAAAGAAAAGGAGTACTTGTGGCACCTTAGAGACTAACAAATATATTTGAGCAAAAGCTTTCGTGAGCTACAAGAAATCACTTATCAACAGTTGTGATTGTAAAATCTATACTTCTATTGTTTGCCTTTATGATCCCCACTTCTCTATTGTTTATCTGTATGGTCTCTGTCTATTTCTTTGATTGTTTCGGTCTGTTGCATAACTAATTTTTCTAAGTGTAAATCAATTAAGGTGGTGGGGTATGATTGGTTAAAGAATTGTTTTACAATATGTTAGGATTGGTTAGAAAATTGTATCGTAATATTTTAGTAAAATGATTGGTTAAAGTATAGCTTAGCAGGACTCAATTTTCGCTATATGAACTGGGGTCCAAAGGGAAGTTCTTGGGAACCAACTACAGGACACAGCCCAAGATCAGAGCTGCCAGACCTCAACATGCTGCCAACCCTGTAATGCAGAAGCTGGAGTCCCCCAGATGACCTGATCCTGACTGGCCATCAATTAAAGTTCATCTGCCTTATTGGGAGTGGTGAGCATTGTATGCTTAGCATGTGAATTCTGTTTTGGTGATTGTTAATAAATAGAGGTTAAGTAGGATATTACTATGTAAGGCTCTTTCACTGGTAAAAGACCCTGCCAACCCGTAGAGTGTAAGGTTACGCCCTGAGTCCATGGAAGGGTAAGGGTGGGTGCCTAAATTAAGAAGGTTACATCTTGAGACCACAGAAGGGTAAAGGTGGGTGCTCCTAGAGTATGTGAGTAACAGAGAATTTTGTGTGGGTAACAGCTTGTCAGGATGGGGGTTCATGTGTGGAGGGATCAGTGGGGGGTTCTGGGTGCAGGGTGGATGAGACTCAGCAGGCGGGGCCTGCGCATGGGGTGGGTCTGTATGCACAGGGCTTGGGCAGATGGCAGGTGGGTCTGACCTGGCCTGGCTGGAGTGTCCCCAGCTTTGCCCTCCCAAGTGACTTACCTCCCGGCTGTCAGAAAAGATGCACTCACGCTGCTGGGGAGGGGGTGTGACTGCTCTTGCAGCTTCCCTTTCTTTCATATCAGAAAGTCATTTTTCTATGAGGAAGCAAAGAAATCTGCACAGGACATGAATTCTGCATGTGTGTAGTGGCACAGAATTCCCCCTGGAATACTCTTTGTAGGCTAGGGGCTCTGTAGGGAAGCATGGGATCTGGGTTCAGCAGCAGTGAAGCTACAGAGAGCCAGCTTAGAGTAAGATGCGTTAAATTGTTCCTCTCTGTTTTAGGGAGCAGCCTGTTCCCTCCCTCTCTCTCTCTCTCTTTTTCATTCTGAATTCTAAGTAGTAAAGGAGTGTTATGTTGCAACCTTCCAGAAAGAGTACTTTATTTAACTTCTCTGTGGAAGTGCTACTTGTGGCACCTTAGAGACTAACACATTGATTTGAGCATAAGCTTTCGTGAGCTACAGCTCACTTCATCGGATGCATTTGGATGCAAATGCATCCGATGAAGCGAGCTGTAGCTCACGAAAGCTTATGCTCAAATCAATGTGTTAGTCTCCAAGGTGCCACAAGTCCTCCTTTTCTTTTTGCGGATACAGACTAACACGGCTGCTACTCTGAAACCCCTAGGAACAGCATATGCCTTCAGCGCCCCCACTGCCTACACCTGACCGTTGTGTTTTCCTTAAAAACGGAACAGCCTCCCCGGGAGGGCACAACACCCTCTGCCACTCATGGCGCTCCCAGCCAGGGCACAGAGCACAGAGCACCGAGCACCTACCCCAGGTGAGGCGCAAGGGGGGACTGTACCTCTCCCCATGGCGGGTGGTCCCTGGGTGGCCTCCGTCCCTCCTGCAGCCCGGCGTGGCAGCCGCGCTCTGGCTCTGCCCGTGCAAGTGAACGGGGCGCTGGCTACGCCCCTCCCCAGCACAGGCCGGAGGCAGCAGGGCGGCCAGGGTTGGGAAGGGGCTGGGACCCCGCTCGGCTGCGGCTCACAGCGCCCCCAGGCAGGCTGACTGACTGGCACACTCGCCCTGCTCCCGCCCCCAGACCCTGGCTGCCCACAGGGGAGCTCGCGGGATGAACTTTTAACCCACTTTTAGGCGCCCCTAGAACGCCGGCAGCCCAGCACCTGCCTGCCCTGCTACCTGGAAATCCGACCCTGCCGAGGGAGAGGAGACACCCTGATTTGCAGCAAAATAACCCCTCTCTCTGGGGGATGCAGGGGCTGGCCCGGTGGGGGCTTGGAGGGAGGTAGGGACCGAACAGCCCACGGGAGCCTCCGCGACCCACGCTGCGCCCGCACGGCAGCCCGGAGCTCTACGCTGCGGCTTGGAGTCCGGCGGCGCTGCCGCACCGAAGCCTCCCCGCCGGCAGAGGGCGCTACCTGGCGCTCGCCTGTAACCAGGCGTGTCCTAGCCGGGCCGCGGTCCAGCCGGCCGGATATCCGTGACGAGGCGGAAGCGGGCGGCCCTTTCCTCGGCGGAGCGCAGCCATGGTGAGTACGCGGCCCGGGCTCCGGTCCCGCCATCCGTCGCCATCCGTCGCCTGCCGCGGCCCCGCCGCCGCCTCCCGGCCGGGGCGAGGGGGCCGCGCCCTCTGGGGCCGGGGGGAGCCGGGCCGGAGCCCGGAGCCGCGCTCCAGCCTCGGCCCAGGACCCAGAGATCCCCGCGGGGCCGAGCCGGGCCGCAAGGCGGGAGGGGGGAGTAGCGGGTTCCCCGAACTCCTGCCGCGGCTCGCGCCGTCCTTGGCGGCGGAGCGGGTGCTGGACCTGGCCGCCGAGGGCCCGGGCAGTGGGAGGGACGGGCCCGAGCAGCTGGCGTGGCTCCGGCGCACACGCGGCGTTAAGGGAGCTCTGAGGGAAGCAGCCCGGGTGCGCCCAGGTAACGCGGCGAGGGGTGTGCGCGGTATTACACGGGAGCTTTAATCTGTGCAGTCTTGCAGATACCGAGGCGGCCAATTCAGAAGGGGGGTTGTGGGCGGAAACATGCGGAGGATGATACCGGGGGACGTTTCCGCCTCACAGCGCGGTTAACAGCACCGTAGGGTCTTAGGAACACCTATCTAGCGAGCAGCTTAGTGGTGTCTTCATCCACCTTTTTCCTACCCAAGGCTCGCGGTCCCAAGAAGCACCTGAAGCGTGTAGCAGCTCCAAAGCATTGGATGCTGGATAAATTGACAGGAGTGTTTGTAAGTATCCCTTCGTGAATTCTGCACCTCAAAATCAAAACAAAAATACTCGTTTAACAGCTGGAATGTTTGTCTTCTTTTAATCTGCCTGTATTTGGTTTAGTAGGTGGTTGGGAGCTTCTGTGAGGTTTCAGCCATGTTGCCTCCACAAATCCTTGGCATAATTTGCCCACTGGTGGCAAGTAAGAAAATTCTCTTGGTTAGTGACCACTTGCTTAACTTGGCAAGGGTTGTTCAGGGAGACTTAGAGTGGAGTTGGCAAGAGATGGAGGCCGTTTACATTTGTGGGATGTATTAGTACAGTTATTGCCTTGGCTTGTCACAGAATAACTCAAATGTTTAGACCCAGGAAGTGTGTTGAGTGTGCCCCTACTGCAGCTGTCTCTGGCAGATAAGGAGCAAGGCGGTCTGTGAGCCAGTGGGATCCAAACTTCATGAAGTTGTGAAGAAATCATAAGTCTAACCTAGTATTTATTGGACACTTGCTATTTCTGTTTTGGAAGATGGGCTTTGCTGTTTGCTGATGTGATTGAACAACTGACAGAAACTTAATTTTTTTTCCTGTTTGTAGGCTCCCCGTCCATCAACAGGTCCCCACAAATTGAGGGAATGCCTTCCACTCATCATCTTCCTTAGAAACAGACTCAAGTATGCCCTGACAGGAGATGAGGTCAAGAAGATCTGCATGCAGAGGTTCATCAAGATTGATGGCAAAGTCCGCACTGACATCACCTATCCTGCTGGCTTCATGGGTGAGTGGAGACAAATCCTGGGAGAGGTGGTGAGGATTGAGGCAAATGCTCAGCTGCTTAAACTGTTGAAAGGCTCATTTTTTGGCCGTGCATCACCACGCTATGAAAGCCAGTGTTTGATTTTTGGGGGTTACCCAACTGGGTGGATGGGGTGGCTGTTGCTGTGCAGTGCGGGTCACGTTGGTTAATGTTTTAAGTGCACATGTAACCAGAGGCCATAATTGGCCAAAAACAGCCACTGGTGCATTATTGATACACTTGCTCCTGATTCTGACAGCAAAGGTAGTTTCTGTGAACCTCAACATATTAAACTGAAGAGAGCACCTAGCTGACTCTTCAGAACTGTTGGCTTGTGTTCCCAGTTGAACAAATTGCATAAAACTGTCCTTTTCTGAGCATGCTTGGGCTGATGCTGTGATTTGTGCTAAGAAATGTTATCATTGGCACGTTTGCTGTTGCTACTTGGCAGTTTGGTCCAACAGAAAAGAAACCAAGTGTATGTAGTGTGATTCTTCTTATTATATCCAGTATTTTGTGAGGCTTGCAGTTGTACTAGGGAACCACTTCCAAACCGTGTTGTTAGCCTTGTGTAAGCATTGGACTCTGCCAGTAAGAACATAAGAATGGCCATACTGGGTCAGACCAAAGGTCCATCGAGCCCAGTATCCTGTCTACCAACAGTGGCCAATGCCAGGTGCCCCAGAGGGAGTGAACCTAACAGGTAATAATCAAGTGATTTCTCTCCTGCCATCCATCTCCACCCTCTGACAAACAGAGGCTAGGGACACTATTCTTTACCCAGTAGTTACTCTGATTTAGTTTTAAGTTGCATACTGCCACTAGCATTAGTAACAAATATTTGCAACCCCTGAGTGGTCCTTTGCACCTGGAACTACTTTCCAACTTATCTGAGCTGAGTCTTGCATAGCCCACTTTTCTAATTGTAGCAACCGCGTAGGCTGGTAGCAATTCAGGAGTGAGGGCTTATGTCGACATGGCTGACCCACTGTACAGAGTTTTTATGTACTTCGTGGTACTGTATAAATGAGAACTCCCCACTGATGGTGGAACCTCTAGTGTGAATGCTACCGAATGGGGCAGCTTTCAAGCTATGATAAAGGCCTAAGGACTTGGAAACTCCTCTCCTAATGAATGTATTTGTTTGAAACCAGATGTCATCAGCATTGAGAAGACAGGTGAGCACTTCCGTCTGGTATACGACACCAAGGGTCGTTTTGCAGTTCACCGCATCACAGCTGAAGAAGCCAAGGTGAGCCCCTCTCTCTGACAGTGTTTGGGAATGTTTTGTTTGCTTTGGAACTTGGTGCAGCCAGTGGAGTGGCTGGGTTTTGCTGCAGGTATCAAAACTGCCATGTGCATGAATCTAAAAGTTGGTGTCAGTCCTACTGCCTTGAGAGAGAATCTGGGCCATTCAGCGTTCCAGGTGCAGTCTACATGGGGTTAAAGGGGAAATGGTGAGGGCTTATGTAGTCTCCATACACAGAAGGGTGCAGCTGGCTGTCCAGAATGTGGAGGTCCAAAGGGATCTCTGTTTAAAACTTGTTTTATTACCCTTGCTGTAAGCCTTCCCTGGAGCCTTTTGAGTGGGGTGCATGTGCAGCTGTTCATTGGGGTGTTTACAAAGTGCTTGTTGAAGCAGCAGAGTGCAAGTGATCAAAATACACAGTGGGCTACAAGATTAGCTGTATTCCTTCTCTGTGCTAAAGTGAATCACTTTAGATGACATTAACTATCTGTTTCTTCACTGAAGACCTGTCATGTGGGCTCCTCCGTGGGCAAACATTCTCTCTGGTGCACTCCCAAATTGATGTCTCCCTGCATCTATGTTCAAACTAGCCCCTTCCTTCCAGAAGGCTCTAAAATGATGCTTTAGGCCGGGGTGGTCAATACATGGGCTGTGGGCCAAATCTGGGCTGCCAGATGCTTTTCAATGGAACCCAAAATCTTCTTGTTGTTGGACTTTTTTTGTTTTCTCTGGAGTCAGGTCCTCGACTATATCTTGACAAGAAATTTGGACCTTGACAAAAAAAAAATTGACTATCCCTCCTTTAGGCCTTGTCTAAGCTAAAAACTTGAAGTAGTTTAACAAATTGCTTTTAAATAACTAGTTAATCTGATGCAACCTCCAAATATAGATTACTGTGACTTTTTAATCAGTTTAGTTTAAATTTGAGTACAGTTCTAGTACAGACACAGCCTTATTTTTACCAAATGCCCAAGGCAGAATTTTCTGGGTGCAGCAACTATTAAACCTGCCTGTAAGTTCCTTTGCTTTAAACAAACAATTATACACTGTCTGATCAAGTTCTAAGACTTGATCCCTGTTTTGCAACAGTAAAAATTGGAATTAATTGCTTAAGAGGCCTGTGTCAATATTCTGTATCTGGTGGTGCGTGAATTGTCACTTATTTTGGGAGGTTGGTCACTGTGGAAGAAATGGCCATTGGGTTGGGTCCTGGTCACTGGAGTAATCTCAGACTCACTAGTGATTTCATCTGTCTTTTTAAATTGGAAACTTCAAGGATATCTGAAAACTGCTGGCCTTATTTGTGTTTGTATGCAAAATTGGCTCTTGATGGATGGCATAGAGCACAGGAAGGGTAGTGCGAGCTGTAAAACCAGAATGACTATTAACTGGATACAACTCAGCAAAGCTTCTCAAATTCAATTATGAATTCAAAACCTTTGTACCAACTTACAGACAGACACTAAAATAATGGTTCTCCAACTCTTATATCTGAGAACTTACCTCAGTGTGGCCGTTTTTGTGATTACATGATGAGGTCCTGACTTGCTTAAACATTCTTTGTTTAGAAAACAACAAACATTTTTATTTGTAACTGCCAGCCTTGTGGTTTGGCTGGGTTAGTTCTGCCATACATGTGATCTCACTAGTAAACACTGTAGGCCAAATCACTTCTTCAGCGACACTTGTTCCTTCCCCTTTGTTGCCATATAGTGTTGCACAGGTGTCCCTGGTGGGATAATTTGGTCTACAAAAGTGTCTCCTGTTGGTGGTACATGAGCAGGAAAGGTCTCAACTTGCATCCCAGATCCCAGGGGGAGATTTTAGGGCTGGTAGTTAGAGGAAAACTTCATTTTACTTGTAAACTCAGCAGTTTAGATCTAAGGGAGGGACAATGGACACATCTTCACTGTGCAGGTTTTGGATATGCTTCTGAGCAGAACCATGCTCAGATCTCTTTGTGGACACCTCTACTCCAAATCTAGATCTTTTTGGAGCACTTGGGTTATCTAGAAAGTAAAATTAGGGTAGCATTAAGAGAAGGTGAAAATAAACTTGCTTTGCAGCAGTGGGGATGGGTATGTACAGTACTCAATGCCTGACAGCTGTAATCTCCAGGCTACGCTGCAGTCTGATTCTCTCCTGTATTTGCTGCCCTCTCGGTTATGTTGTGACTCTCAAATTTGATCACTGTTACATTTATACCACAGAGACATGAAGTAGCTATGTAGGGATCAGAGGTTAGAAAGCCATTAGACCACATGAAAGGGTTTTGGCAACTGCTCTTGGTCATGGGCCACAGTCTTGGGACCAACACTAGAAGCAAAATCTGGAAATCAGTTTCTCTTCTACTTGTCTGCCAGGTTCACAGCTCCCTTTGTAAGAGGCCTTCATCTGGTGTCGGGGAGCACAGAACTCCAATCTGAAAAGACTCAAGTGCAGTGTAATTTGTGTTAAAAATAAACTTGGCCTCAAGCCATATCTTTTGTTACTGAGCTGGGATGTCAGTGAACACCCAAGGCCAGCAGTGAGACAGTCGTGGTGGAAGTGCTGGAGATGGGGGAGGGTTGCTCCCTTTAACTTCGCTCTGGAGTAAATGAGTATTTTGAAAGCCTCTTAGTAGGACACTTTGCTCTGGAGTGGAGCTTGGCCTCTGCCCTTGGCACATGGCTTATCGAGCTGTGCTGATACTATTGTGCAGAGGTGGTACTTTGTATGTTGTACCTAGGTCCTGTCCTGAACCATACAAGCTGTCAGTCTAGTCTGCTTGCATTCATTGCTGTTGGCTTGTGTTCACAGTACAAGCTGTGCAAGGTGAGGAAGATATTTGTGGGCACTAAAGGAATCCCTCACCTGGTGACCCACGATGCCCGTACCATCCGCTACCCAGATCCCCTCATCAAGGTGAATGACACTATCCAAATTGACCTGGAGACTGGCAAGATCACAGACTTCATCAAGTTTGACACAGGTATGTCCCTCCATCTCCTCCTGCACTCAGCTCTCTCCAAAATAGGAGACCAGGGGTTTGGCTAAATGGGGTTATAGCATCCCCCCTTCAAAGGGAAGAAGCCATTAAGCTGAGCCCCACTGTCTGTGGGATCCAGTTTCATTAGATGTGCACAGAGTGGGCTTGGAGGTGCCAGAGCAGTTTCACAGTGCCATGTCCAAGTGTAACAGCAATACTGACTTCCTAGGTTTAGACCACTGTGCACTATAACTGCTGGGGAACTTACAGAGTGAAAATTGGCAAAGATCTAACATGCAGGCAGCAGCACCTGGGGTATGTCACTTTGCCATTTGGGAATAAAATAGGCAACTCCCTTGAGGGCTAACTGTTGCCTGTTGTAAGGTGAGCATTTGATTCCAGGCATGGGATGGAATAGGAGTGGTAGGGAAATTTCTAGATTTCACTGCTCCTTCCTTGTGACACTCCAGATATAACCTCTCCCAGTGCACACTGTTTATGATGTCTGGTGTTGTTTCAAATGAGGCACCTCTCTGAAATGTGGATTGCCAAAGACTGTCTTAAGGCAGGTCTGCATTTGAAATGCTGCATCAGCACAGACATAGTGCTGTCTGCACTGGTGCGTAGGTTGGTGTAACTAACTGCGTTGCAGAGGGGTGTGCATTATACTTACAGGACGATGTAGTTATACTGAAGTAATTTTGTAGTGTAGACCAGGGCCAAATCTTAATTTCTGTTTCTCAGTGGGGTCTTCTCCACAGGCAGCATAGAGGTTCACGTTTCCAGGGCTGCTCTATAATGCTGGAGCGGGACTAGCAGGGGTCTGCTTCCCCCAAGGAGAGAAAGTGGTTCTCTAGTTGTCCTGGCAAAGGAGGTTCCCTCTGTGTGTGACCTGGGGGAGGATTGGAGACTCTTCCTGGCTTTAGTCAGACTGAGTGCACAGGGGCTTGAGTGGGGGAAGTGGAAGAGCCCCAATGCCTGTACTTGAATTGCATTTTTTGGTTGTAGACTGTTCTCCCCCTGCCCCCCCAAAAGAAAGAAAGAGGGGAAAAAAAAGAAGGCAGCACGTTTCCTCTTCCCTTGCCTAAACCGGAAGGGATGCCGCGTGAACTGTGTGTGTTCCCTGCTGCAAACCCAAATGCATCACTGCTTTTGGGATAATCCCTTGCCTTGGTGTTGCATTTGTGTCTGTTGTGGAGGGGCTGACAGTAACCCGTTCACGTGACATCTTGTGCCATGCTAAGGCAGTAACACGTGCAACGTTGTGCAGTTGTATGTAAATTCTTCTAAACGTGTGATGCATATTTGACGTACCACATCTCAGCTTCAGTATTGATCAAGGCAGGAGCTAAAAGAAAGCCCGGTTTCTTTTAACTGATTTCTTCATGTTGATCATCACTTCCAGTAGGACAGTGCTGATCAGGTTGGAGAAACCTGAGTCATAGAAGTGAAACACTTGGTCTCAAAAATAACACACCATTACCTCCCATGTTTCAAACTTTGAAAAAAACGTTCCCTATCTTGTCCCGATAGTCTCTAAATCGTGATGGTGCTGTGAGGGTCCCTCTGTATAGTGCAGTCCTTCGGATAGGAGGAGTGAAATTATGACCAGTAGGAATAAAACTGAGTGGATGAAATATGACTGCACTGGAATAAAGCAGTGAATACCAGCTTCTTACTGCAACTGTTTACATTTGGTGTAAACTTAAACAGCTGCAACTAGTGCCTCTGTCCATGGACTTGCGTGGCCTGAGGTGGCCTCCCTTGTTGGGCAGTCAGCCTGATTGTAGTAGGTCATCGGGTGCCAACACAACTAATCGGACCATGTGCCTTGTCTGGTCTTTTGTCTTTGTAGCATCTTGGTCTGACTGGTAGGGTTTCTGCTTGACCTCTGTACTAGGGCATTACCTTATTGCTTCAGCATCAGACCAGACACTTGGTGCCCCATCTCTAGCAGTGGTCCACACAGGATACAAATGATGGTGTACATTGTCATAAAGGGCTTGGGGTTGATTCAGATTTACAGACTCACTAATGGCCTTCCTTCCACTTAGGTAACCTGTGTATGGTGACTGGTGGTGCTAACTTGGGCCGTATTGGTGTGATCACTAACCGGGAGAGACACCCAGGCTCGTTCGATGTGGTGCACGTGAAGGATGCCAATGGCAACAGCTTTGCCACCAGGCTCTCTAACATTTTTGTTATTGGCAAAGTAAGTGTGAGCTAATAGAACCTGTATTGCTTTCCCTCCCTGTGGCGTGGCTTGTGCTGAAGAGCCTCCTGCTGGATATATGTCTCACTTAGAGGGAATGGGTAAACAAAATGCTAACTGCAAGAGAGATGGATGTGTTCCCAAGCTAGTTCTGAGCTTGTTCTGTTTGAAGCTGCTGCTCCAACTGCTGTCCGTAGCAAAAGTTAAACATTGGCTGGGGCTGCCATCTGGCTTCACCCCATGTGTTCCCCACCTCCTACAGGCTGTGGCCTGTTCACATGGCTGCTCCCACACCCACATGTTAGTTGTAATGCAAACCTTTTTGACCAAAACTATCAAATTGCTCCATAAATGTACAGAAACCACTGTGTGCGCCTAATTGAAAAGTGGTGACCACTGGCTGTGAACCATAAGCTGAGCACGTCCACTCATTCAGGCCATTTTCCCATGAACGTGTCCTTATGCTGTGGAACTTGAGAGCAGATTGTGGCTTCTGAGCAGCTAGCAGAAGTCACTCTACAAAACAACAAGGTGCTGTGCTGTGCTAATGGAAATCCACCTGCTCTTTACCATGTTGACCAGAAGGGACCCTGTGATGATCTAGCCCGCTCTCCAATGTAACACACACAGGCCATAGAACTGCTCTGAAATAATTCCCTGTTTGAGCTACAGCAGATCGTTTTAAAAAACATCCAGTCTTGACTTTAAACCACCAGTGATGGCAAAGCCACCGCACCGCCTGGTAAATTGTTCCAGTGGTTAATTACTTTCATGGGGTCCCGTACTGAAAGAGGTGACTGTTGGAGGCCTGAGACCGAAGCGGGGTACCCTCAATAAGGCTGCAAAGGGGTCACAGGTGCAGTTACCTGAGGTACAGTGACTAGGTGGTGGACTAGTTGTGAACTGCCCCTTTAGCAGGTATTAAGTCATTAAAGGCTCCTGACCAAACAGCAAGCATTAGGAGCACAATCTCTGCTCATTGAATATTTTAAAAATAGTTACATACAAGCAACTCATTTTTGCTTCCAGCAGCAAGGAAAAAAACAGATATTAGAATATGCTTTGGACAAATTAACCCAGCCATTAAGGGACTGATTCTGCAAAGTGTTAAATGCCTTCAGCTCCCACTGATCTCGGTTGGAGAGGATGCCTGCCACTTACAGGCTCGGACCATAAGAAAGAATATATATTTTAAATTGGGGCACTTTGCACCAGTGCCACAGTACATGATGGGTAACAAATTCCTGCAGCGATGTTGCCTTTATGTTGTCAAAGAGCTATCTAGGAAAGAGGCAGGGATTCGGCTGCTGTTGCAAAATTCAGAGACCAAATGTGTTCCTGCTGTTACCCCACTAATTTCTGGGACACCAGGCTGAATTTAGACATGTGCCTAACCGTGAGTTCTGTCACTCAGTAAACTCTGTGTGGCTATACTGGATCTGTTCAGTGGTGCTTGAGTTATGTCCTGCATGTGCGGGAAATGTTCCACTTGATCCTGTAATCTGTGTGTGAAATCTGCTGTGGATTTGACTGAGGAGCTGGAACTAGGGCATGCACTGGCAGAGCAGCTGACTACCGACATTTCAGGATTAACTTTACTTTTGATCCCCATGATGGACTTCTTAGGAAAGACTAAGGTCTTGTCTAAACAAGGCTTTTTAAAACAGTTGAGTTAAACTAGTACAAATCCCTGTGTGGCTGCTCTTGTTCTGCTTTGAAGCATTTATTTCAGAGTAGCTTAAATCTGTTCCTCATAGACTTAAGATAAACTGAAATGAGTGCCCATGTAGCCTTTTGCACCTGTTTTAACTAAATCTGTTTTAAATCTCACTTTAACACACAGTTGCTCCAGTGAATTTAACAAGCCTTAGAAGCTGCTGCCAAGAGAGCAGAATTTACTTCTTGAGAGGGAGGTTCTCCTAGGCATGGAATAACATGGGGAGGAGGGAAAGGGGGGTGTAGTCTGGAGTTGGAGAAAGCACCGATACTATGAAGGTTGCTTAATTGTATTGTGTTGATTCTCCTTTCTTGCTCTAGGGTAACAAGCCATGGATCTCCCTGCCCCGTGGAAAGGGAATCCGTCTGACCATTGCTGAAGAGAGAGACAAGAGACTGGCAGCCAAACAGAGCAGCAGTTAAACCCTCAAAAGTGGACAAACAGCAGGCCATTTCCTGTGTCAAATAAAATTACCAACTATAAAACACTGCCTTTTTCCCCACCCTCTGAATACCGGTTCTTGCAGTCCTGTGGCTCTGATAAGCTGGCAGTGTACTGCAGGCTACCAAATCACGGGACTCTGGTCACTCTTAAATACTAGGTCACATGTAAAAGGGCGCTGTGGGCTACTAAATTGTCCCTTTTTTAAAAACAAACAAATTCAAATGTAAAGTTGGGGGGTGAGGGAGACTCTTGTTACTGGGGTCTTATGAAGACGGGTCAGTTATGAGAAGGCTTCTTCACAAAGCCACAGTCCTTTAATGCTTTTCCCCTTAGAGCAAGGGTTCTCAAACTGGGGGTTGTGACCCCTCAGGGGGTCACAAGGTTATGGGGGAGAGTCATGAGCTCTCAACTCAACCCCCAAACCTTGCTTCACCTGCATCATTTATAATAGTGTGAAATATTAAAAAGTGTATTTAATTTATAAGGGGGGTGTTGCACTCAGAGGCTTGCAGTGTGAAAGGGTCACCAGTGCAAAAGTTTGAGAACCATTGTCTGCTGTCTCCCAACAAAATTAAACAAAAAATGATTTGTCATTTTTTGTATATCTGCACAACAGCATCATCTTCTAATACAGATAGATCTTCAGAGACAAAGCTGGAGAGGAGGGTTTATGACCAAATTGCTGCTAGCTTAGGTTGTACATTTGTAACATCTTAAACTAATACATCATTTTCTCTGGCCCAGCCTGGATCATGGATTGCTGCTCCTCCACCCTATTAATATGGTAAATCTTTGACTGAAGACAGGAAGACTTCTTATGCTAACACAGTAGAACCTCAGAGTTTAAAAAAAAAAAAAATTGACAAAGTAAGGAAATGGTTTCTGTGCATTTCATTTAAAGTAAGATGGTTAAAAGCTGCATTTTCTTCTGCAGAGTAACTTTTCTAAGTTGTATTAAGTCAAGAACACTTGAAAGAATGTTTTGTTCAGTGTTATGAACAGGAAGCTTACAAGAAATGGAAACTTGGACAGATGACTAGGGAGGAATGTAAAAATATTGCTTGAGCATGCAGGGGTGTAATCAGGAAGGCCAAAACGCAACTAGAGTTGCAGCTAGCAAGGGATGTGAAGGGTAACAAGAAGGGTTTCTAGAGGTATGTTAGTAACAAAAAGATAAGGGAAAGTATGGGACCCTTAATGAAGGGAAGGCAACCTAGTGACAGATAATGTGGAAAAAGCTGAAGTACTCAATGCTGCTTTCCCCCCCTCTTCCCCCCCGTCTTCACAGATAAGGTCAGCTCCCACCTGCTGTCCTGGGCAACACAGTATGGGGAGGAGGTGAGCAGCCCTGTCGTGAAAGAACAGGTTGACTATTTAGAAAAGCTGGACATGCACAAGTCCATGGATCCAGATCTAATGCGTCCTAGGGTGCTGAGGGAATTGGCTGATGTGATTGCAGAGCTATTGGCCATTATTTTTGAAAACTGGTGGTGAGCGGGGGAGGTCCTGGATGATTGGAAAAAGGCAAATGTAGTGCCCATATCTAAAAAGGGGAAGAAGGAGAACCCGGGGAACTTCAGACCGGTCGGCCTCACCTCAGTCCCTGGAAAAATCATGGAGCAGGTCCTCAAGGAAACAATTTTGAAGCACTTGGAGGAGAGGAAGGTGATCAGGACCAGTCTACGTGGATTCAGCAAGGGCAAATCATGCCTGACCAACCTGATTGTCTTCTATGATGAGATAACTAGCTCTGTGGATATGGGGAAAGCAGTGGATGTAATATATATTGAATTTAGCAAAGGTTTTGATATGATCTCCCACACTATTCTTGCCAGCAAGTTAAAAAAGTATGGCTTGGATGAATGGACTATAAGATAGATAGAACACTGGCTAGATTGTTGGGCTCAGCAGGTAGTGATCAATGGCTCAATATCTAGTTGGCAGCCAGTATCAAGCGGAGTGCCCAAGGGGTCAGTCCTGGGGTTGGTTTTGTTCAACATCTTTATTAATGATCTGGATGATGGGATAGATTGCACCCTCAGCAAGTTCGTAGATGACACAAAGCTGTGGGGAGAGGTAGATACGCTGGAGAGAAGGGATAGGGTCCAGCGTGACCTAGACAAATTGGAAGATTGGGCCAAAACAAATCTGATGAGGTTCAACAAGGACAAGTGCAGAGTGCTGCACTTAGGATGGAAGAATCCATGCACTGTTAAAGGCTGGGGACCGACTAGCTAAATAACAGTTCTGCAGAAAAGTACCTGGGGATTTCAGTGGATGAGAAGCTGGATATGAGTCAGCAGTGTGCCCTTGTTGCCAAGAAGGCTAAGGGCATATTGGGCTGCATTAGTAGGAGCATAGCCAGGAGATCGAAGGAAGTGATTATTTATTTGGCACTGGTGAGGCCACATCTGGAATATTGCTCTGAGGACTTGGGTCACAGAAACCTCCTTGGGACTGCCACTGGATGTGCTGGAGCTACCTCTGAACCAGTTTTCCCTGGCAGCTTGGGATTTCAGTACCTTGCCTGGTTGTTCCAGTCATGGTAGCCTGCTACAAACACAGACCCAGGTCTGAAACATGGCCCCGAAAAGCTGCAGGCTTAACTGAAAACAGCTTAAGAAGTGCTACTATCTCCAGTACCCAGTTCCCAATGGGATCCAAACCCCAAATCTGTTTTACTTTGTATAAACCATATACAGGATAAACTCATAATTGTTCACCCTCTATAACACTGATAGAGAGGTATGCAGAGCTGTTTGCTCCCCCAGGAATTAATATTTGCTCTCGGTTAATAAGTAAAAAGTGATTTTATTAAATATGTAACTGGTTCCAAGTAATGACAAAAAGAACAAAGTAAATTACTAAGCAAAATAAAATAAAACATGCAAGTTTAAGCTTAATACAGTAAGAAACTAAATGCAGGTAAATCTCACCCTCAGAGATGTTCCAATAAGCTTCTTTTACAGACTAGACTTCCTCCTAGTCTGGGTCCAGCAATCACTCACACCCCTCTGGTTTCTGTCCTTTGTTCCAGTTTCTTTCAGGCATCTCTTTGCGGGGATGGGGCTATCTCTTGAGCCAGCTGAAGACAAAATGGAGGGGTCTCCCACAGGCTTATATAGTCTCTCATGGATGGAAACCCCTTTTCCCCTGTGTAGAATCACAGCTACAAGATGGAGTTTTGGAGTCACATGGGCAAGTCACATGTCCATGCAAGACTCAGTTCTTTACCGGCAGACACCATTGCCTACATGTTCGTTTGAAGGTTCCCAGGAAAGCTCAGATGTGGATTGGCGTCTTTCAGTGTTCATTGTTAGTTAAGTACTCCGAATTACTTGAATAACCCCTTCATACTACGTTGACCAAATCTGTCTTATGTGCTTCCTACAACAAACACTTTAAATACAAGCATAGAGCCAACACACATAATTTCAGATATAAAAATGATACATGCATATGAATAGAATGAATATATTCAATGGAACATAACCTTTGCAAAGATACGTTACATAGCATATGTAGCATAAAACATACTCAAGTTATGTCATATTTACATTCATAAGCATATTTCTATAAAGCATTATGGGGTGCAATGTCACAATTGCGTCCAGTTTTGGGGTCCCACTACAGAAAGGATGTGGACAAATTGAAGAGAGTCCAGCGGAGGGCAATGAAAATGATTAGGGGGCTGGGGCACATGACTTACGAGGAGCGACTGAGGGAACTGGGCTTGTTTACTCTGCGGAAGAGAAGAATGAGGGGGGATTTGATAGTAGCCTCCAAAGAGGATGGAGCTCGGCTGTTCTCAGTGGTGGCAGATGACAGAACAAGGAGCAATGATCTCAAGCTGCAGTGGGGGAGGTTTAGGTTGGATATTAGGGCAAACTATTTCACTAGGAGGGTGGTGAAGCACTGGAATGGGTTACCTAAGGAGGTGGTGGAATCTCCATCTTTAGAGGTTTTTAAGGCCTGGCTTGACAAAAGACCTGGCTGGGATGATTTAGTTGGTGTTAGTCCTGCTTTGAGCAGGGGGTTGGACTAGATGACCTCCTGAGGTCTCTTCCAACCCTGATATTCTATGATTCTATGAACATTTCAGAGTTATGAACAGCCTCCATTCCTGAGGTGTTCATAACTGAGTTCTACTGTACTGTTCATGAGCTAGGGCTATACATGGCACCTAAATCATTCAGGGCTGCAGAGTTGCTAGTTCTCTAACTGCCTGGGTCATGCAGCAGGGGCAAGACCTGTAATTTCTAAAGTTCAAGACACGGGAAATCTTTTTGGGAAAATCCTTTCAGGGGCTTACTTATTAAGCAAAAAATGACAGGAGCCCTGTAGTCCAGAAGTTCTCCCACAGATCACCGGGAAGGGATCAGAGTGGCTCAGCTCACTGCCGCCTTAAGAGCAGCAATTGGATGTGCCCCTGGAAATTGGAGCACTGCTCCTAGGTGAGCACAGCATCAGTGTGGACACAGCAACTCAGCTAAGGGAGAGCCAGCCTAAACCAGGCAGAGCAGAGTGGAGCACATTCAGCCTGGAGAGGGGGGCTTGTGCCCACACTGCTGTGGGTGGGGGAGGGCCCCCAAGGGGCATCAGAGAGGCTAGGCTGAGGTGCCCAGGGATGTGTGTGAGGGGGTGAGGTTGCACCCTGCAGTCACGCAGCCCCTTAGAGCCTTGTGATGGGAATGGCTGCCCTCGCTCCCCCTGTAGCTAGCTGCTCCTTCTCCTGGGCTGTTTGCCCCTGCTGTCCCCATGGGCCTTTCCCCTGCAGAGGTCTGTCTATGTGAGCAGTGAGGGGTTAGTGGGAGCTGAGGCTAGGCTGGATGGGTGGGTGACAGTAGGATGCCCCATCCAGAAATGCTTCCCTTCAGAGCCTCCCCAATGCGGGGACTTGGGGAGTGAGCAACTACAGCCCATGCACTGCCCCAAGCAGGGTGCAGGAGCCAGGTTGCATAACTCTCTCTGCTGCCAGGCTGGCTCAAGGCGTCAGGGAACCTAGTGCTGGATGGTGGGAGGTGGTGCCCCCTGCAGTCACAACCTTGCATTGAATTCAGCACTTTGCTGTGGGATTTGGGCCTCTCAAAGTGTGTGCAAAACCGTCTCCTCATGTTGGTATTTGGAAAAACTGCCGAGTCTTGGCAAGTGCCGGTCATCCCTGGGTCACTGGTGAGTTGGGCAGTGCTGGGTATACCCACACCATCCTGAGCCAGAGCAGCACACTCCCCGTCACCCTGCTCCCCTGCCACAGCACAAGGGGGGCACTCCAGGCTAGATGGGCCATTTCCGTGCCCTGCAGCTGCAGGAGCAGCAAGCTTCTAGGCACTAGCCACAGCTGCGATGGAATGGTCCTGCCCGGCCCAACAGCCTCGTCCCGGGGGAGATCATGGAAAACCACATGAGATTTGGCAGGGGAACAGCTAGAAAAGCCCAGTTGGAGCGCTGAGGGCAGCCCTCTCGAGGAGTCACCCCTGGGAACAAATTCTCCTTGTGCAGGGGGAAGCTTCCAGCATCCCTCTCATCTCCTAAGCACTCTCTGTTGCCTGGCTGCCAGGTCAAGAAAGGCTGGTCCTGACTCTTGGGTTGGCTAGAGTGCCATGACATGAAGGCATCTGCTATCACTGGGGACTGATCTTGCAGCTGTTTACTCTGGGAGCTCTGATCAATCCCAAGCAGCAGTGCTGAATTGCTCAGATACCTCGGTTCTCTCTGCTGGCCTTGGGAGCTCCTGTCATTGCCTGTGGTTTGGGGGGGTGTTCCTGATCCCCCATGATGCTGATGTAGAAGGTCCCCATCCCTCCCATGACACTGCCTGCTGTCTGGGACTCCTCATCCCTTGTTCTGTGGCCCCTCCAGCTAGCTTGTGGTGTTCTCTGTCCTGTCATAGCACTGCCTGCTGGCCTAAGGGGCTCCTGTGGTCCCCACAATGCACCAGGCCAGCTTTCATAGCTCCCCATCCTCCATGTGGCACTGCCTGCTGACTGAGAGAGCTCCCCATCTCCTGTATGGGCCATCCACCAGGGGCCCCCTACTTGTATAGCCTGTGTCCAAGGTACTAGTCCCTTTGTCTGCTCCTCCCTTTTCTTCTGCTGGGCTTAACTCCATCATGTTTAAGCTACAAGTGATCACTACAACAACTGTCACCCCCTTCCCCCCACAGCTCAAACCCACACATTTTTGACTAAAATATTTATTCTCACTGGCATATATGCTTTCTTGCATGGCATGGATCTCCTACGCTTTCTCAGGATCTGGTGGGGGCCCATTCGGTGTGCTAATAAAAGAAGATCGTGAGAAAACTCTGGCGAGAGTACTAGGTACTTTCTTAAACAATGAAGAGCGTTGTCTGGGAACACTGGCGTCTGAAACAGCAGCAGCTACTGTGGAGAAAACAGCAATTGTGTAACGTACCATATTGGGGTGAGTACACTGTGCACTAGTAAGCTGTATTGGAAGTGACTGAGGAATTCCACTAATAAACTACAGGGCTGGATCCTCAGCTGTGGTCAACCATTGTAGAGTTCAGTGTGCGTCTGCTGAAATACTGTGTGTGAAACGCTAGCTCAGGTACGAAGGGTAGTGTCAGTGTGGTCTGGTGAAAGATGTCTGTAGAACTGTGACCTCCATTTTGTATTATGTGCTAAATACATGGAGATTTGCCCAAGCAGCTGATTGCATCGTTGACAAAGCCCCAGCCAGTGAAGATGCTTGACACCTTGTCCCAGGACAATGGATGAGAAGCAATAAAAACTGTCTCGGGCCACTGGCTCTGATTGTCTCTCAAATTCTAGCCCCTCTGTGAAACAACAGGTTTTCTGCTCAGCCCACAAGGTGGGGTGAGCATGAGTCAGGGGAGGGGGCTGGAGCATCCCAGGGAAGCTCGTGGAAAAGAGAGAAGACATTCTATGTAAGAGGGGGTGGGGTGCTGCTGTGTGATGAATGAAACCAACCATAAGGACTGACAGGAATGAGAGGGCAGGACAGACGCTGGGCGGCCTGCAATGCTGAGGAGCCTGGATGCACAGGAAGGATGAGCTCAGACTGCGGTGACAGCAGCTCAGGGCTTGGTTTATTTCCAGAGATCTGTAACTCGCATGCTATTAAAGTCCCCATGGCTAAGAAATTCCTTTGCTATGCCGTATTCCTTACTTTCCTGCCACAATGACAGGTTTCAGAGTAGCAGCCATGTTAGTCTGTATTCGCAAAAAGAAAAGGAGTACTTGTGGCACCTTAGAGACTAACAAATTTATTTGAGCATAAGCTTTCGTGAGCTACAGCTCACTTCATCGGATGCATCCGATGAAGTGAGCTGTAGCTCACGAAAGCTTATGCTCAAATAAATTTGTTAGTCTCTAAGGTGCCACAAGTACTCCTTTTCTTTTTTCCTGCCACACTGTCCCTGAGCGCTTGAAGCATAAGTGAAGCTCTGGGGGAGCACATGTGAGCGCCTGAGAGGGTGGCCTCAGGAAGGTGCAGACACTGATTTCAAGGTCTGGGGCAGTAGGGCGACAGTGCCCCATGTCCCAAGAAATGCTTCAGATGGGAGGCTTGTGCCCTAAGCCTCAGACCTAGGAACAGCAACCAAACTTGATCCAGAGCCGACTGGCTTGGAAGCATGTGGGAGTCAGCAACTGGATCTGTTTGCAACAGACTGGTAATTGGCCAGAGGGGTATGGGCCAGCTGGTAACAGCTGGTGTAGTGGGAAGGGCAGTGGATGGGGAACTCAGGATACCTGTGTTTAGTTCCTGGCTCAGCCACAGGCTTCCTGGGTGACCCTGGGCAAGTCACTTAATCCACCGTGTCTCCGTTCCCCCTCGGTGTGATAGAGAGAACTCTTTCCTACCTCCCAGGAGCTCTGCAGATAAACTCCACTAAGGAGTGGGAGGTGCAGAGAGCCTGCAGTGAGAAGGGCCACAGAAGTGCTTCAATACCTGTTTTCTCTTGCACTGGGAAGTCTTTATGGCCAATGTCTTCATAGGGCGAGACAAACTGCACCATGAGAAGAGTAAGAGAGTCAATGTATAATTCTGTTTTGTTCCTGCTCTCCAGGGTTATGCAGCTGCAGAATGAGTAACAGGCAGCTGTTAAAGGGGGTGGAGGACTGTCATTACATCCACGCTTCCTGAGGATGTCGTGAATGATTAAGGCCTGGGCTACACAACACAGTTAGGTTAACAATTATGTCAGTGTCCAGTCTACAGCCTTGCTCCTGCAGATGTAAATGTTTTACTACACCAACTCCACCTCCACGAGAGGCCTCGGGCTTATGTCAATATTGTTAGGGAGACACTGCAGGTTATTTACATTGACAAGATTGACAGCCAACAGCCAATGCTGGAGCCATGAAATTGACAAGAAAGCCAGGCTGTTACCCCAGGGCAAGTGGGGGGCTCCAGTCAAGCCCAATTCCTCCCTGGGTCCTGGCTTCTAGCCGGGCTGCCCCCCGGGTCCTGGAAGTGAGGAGCTGAGAGCCTGGGCTTTCAGCCCCTCACACCACCCCTTTTAAGTCGGTGGAAACACTCCTTGTGAGAACGCGCACCACCGATAGAAGGTGGGTAGCGTGGATATCAGCCAGCGTAGTAATTACTAACAGAGATTGACTTAAGTTTCTAGTGTAGACATGCCTAAGGGTGAAGCTTGAGTCACTAATTGGAATTACAGCCCCTTATATCAAATGTAAAGATCTGTGTTTTGAAGTCAGACATGGATCCATCTCGGTTCTTCTCCCTCCCTGCTCCCAGTGCTGTCCCTTCCCCTCCGAACATCTCCTCTGCACTTTGGTCATACTGCCTTTCCTTCCTGACAAACTCCTGTTGTGCATGAACCCCTCCTGCAAACTCCTCATTGCCCTGCTGCTGCCTCTAGCTACGTGCTCTATGCTGTTTGCCAACAGAGGGCTTCCTCTTCCTGCTCTGCTGGCTCCTTCTTCAATGGCATCAGCACCCATTTCCTTATGCTGCAGTGAGGCAGGGGCTGCATGGGTAGTAGCAGAAGTTATTGGCCAAATCCTGCAATTCATGGACATGGTGTCTGACCTCTGCCTTGTGAGATTCAGCCCCAAACTCTGAGCAGCATTACCCATGTTACGAGAGTTGATCCAAAGGGCTGACTGCTCAGAATGATGCAGGTGATGCCGAGCGTCACCATGCCTAACTTTTAGGTACCTGGAAAACCCACTGGGATTCACAAAGCCTGAGCTAGGCACCCTGGCTCCTATACAATGAATGGGGCATCACAGGAGCCTTAGAATGTGACTCACAAAGCAAGCATGCTGGCTGGGGTGGGGTGGAGCCGGCTAAACTAGCCAATGGGAGATGCTGACCAAAGGGATGTGTGCTAAGCCCCTCCCCTCGCAGAGTTAGGTGCCTCGTTCTGCTTGCAGTTCTCACCCGGGGACCTTCTTTGTTGCAAGGGCCCCTCCTTCCCGCATGCCAGTGTAGGAGGAGGAGCCCGGTGGCTGGGTACCCAGTTCACATTCCCCTCTACCTGAGGAGGCCAGAGAATTTGAACAGGGCCTGCCATCTCTCAGAGGGTGCACTAGGCTATGGGTACTCTAGTGTGGGGCTCCCTCAGTCTCTCCTGTTGAAGCTATTGTACTGTGGCTAAATAATGAAAGAGTGACTGGATCAGGGGGACTGGACCCTGGGTCTCCCACCACCTGGGTGAGTGCTCTGATCACCAGGCTACAGGGTCATTCTCATACTTGTGTGCTCGCTCTCTCAGGCTCTCTCCAAGGGCCATTTGGTCCAGAGAGGGAGGGAGGGAGGGACTCCCTATATCCAAATATCCAATAGCCTGGTAGCCAGAGCACTCACCTGAGTGGTGACAGGTCTGTTCAAACCCCTTACATAGAGGGGGGGATTTGAATGGGGATCTCCCCCCTTCCAGGTGAGTTTCCTACCCACTGGGCTATAAATGTTGAGAGAGCCCTCCCTGATTTGTGTAAGCTCGCCTGGGGGGCCCAATCCAGTAGGCAGCCTCTGAGCATGCCCGCTGGATCAGCCCCTCAGGTGAGTCAGGCAGAGGAGCGCCTGTCCTTCCCTGTGTGTGGATCGCACTGGGGCTTAGGTGGGACACAGGCATCCAGACACCCACAGGGAGACAGCAGTGAGCATGCCAGAGGCAGAAACATAAGAGCCTCAGGATATTTTGCTGCCAAACCTTAGGGTACAGGGTTTAAGTGGGAGTTTTGTGCCTTGCAGTGGTCCCAAAACTGGGACTCAGGCACCTGACTCCATCTGAGCATTCAGCCCAAGCTACGAGTGAGCAACAAAGGGCTGCATGAAATAAGATGGGTTTCAATGCTAAACCTGCAAAACTAATAAACCTAAGTAGAGGATATCCAGTGCACAGATAACCATCACCATCAGTAACTGTATCTAGAAAGGTTTCAGAGTGGTAGCTGTGTTAGTCTGTATCAGCAAAAACAATGAGGAGTCCTTGTGCCACCTTAGAGACTAACACATTTATTTGGGCATAAGCTTTCATGGGCTAAAACCCACTTCATCAGATGCAAGGAGTGAAAAATACAGTAAGTGCAATATATATTATAGCACATGAAAAGATGGGAGTTGCCTTACCAAGTGGGGGATCAGTGCTAACGAGCCAATTCAATTAAGGTGGAAGTGGCCTATTCTCAACAGTTGACAAGAAGAACAGTTGACTCTCACAGACCTTGAGAGGCAAGCCAGTCCTCGCTTACAGACAGCCCCCCAACCTGAAGCAAATATTCACCAGCAACTACACACCACAGAACAAAAACACTAAGCCAGGAACCAAACCCTGCAACAAACCCCGGTGGCAACGCTGAATGCATATCTATTCAAGGGACACCATCATAGGACATAACTACATCAGCCACACAATCAGGGGCTCATTCACCTGCACATCTACCAATGTAATATATGCCATCATGTGCCAGCAATGCCCCTCTGCCATGTACATTGGCCAAACAGGACAGACTCTATGCAAAAGAATAAATGGGCACATATCAGACATCAACAATTGTAACATTCAAAAACCAGTAGGAGAACACTTCAGTCTCCCTAGACACTCAATAACAGATTTAAAAGTGGCAATTCTTCAACAAAAAAACTTCAAAAACAGACTCTAATGAGAAACTGCAGAACTGGAATTAATTTGCAAACTGGACACCATCAAATTAGGCCTGAATAAAGACTGGGAGTGGATGGGTCACTACAAAAAGTAATTGTCCCTCTGCTGATCCTCACACCTTCTTGTCAACTGTTGAAAATGGGCCACCTTGATTGCATTGGCCTCGTTAACACTAGAAAAGTAATTTTCCTCCCTTGGTATTCACCCCTTCTTGTCAACTGTTGAGAATAGGCCACTTCCATCTTAATTGAATTTGCTCGTTAGCACTGACCCCCCACATGGTAAGGCAACTCCCATCTTTTCATGTGCTATACTATATATTTTGCTTACTGTATTTTTCACTCCATGCATCTGATGAAGTGGGTTTTAGCCCATGAAAGCTTATGCCCAAATAAATGTGTTAGTCTCTAAGGTGCCACAAGGACTCCTCGTTGTATCTAGAAAGCAGAGTCCAGGAGATCTCGAGTATTGAGAGACAGCCTGAATAAAGACTGAGAGTGGAAGTGTGCTGCTTGCCTGGAGATAGAATCCAGGATGTGACAGAGTGTTTGCCAAGACTGATCAAGACCTCAGACCTCTACCCCTTCCTACTTCTCCATGTGAGCACCAATGATACTGCCAAGAATGACCTTAAGCAGATAACTGCAGACTACATGGCTCTGGGAAGAAGCATACAGGAGTTTGAGGTGAAAGTCGTGTTCTCGTCCATCCTGCCTGTTGAAGGAAAAGGTTAGGTAGGGACCATCGAATTCTGGAGGTGAATGCATGGTTACGTAGGTGGTGTTGGAGAAAGGGCTTTGGATTCTTCGACCATGGGATGTTGTTCTGGGAAGAAGGATTGCTAGGAAGAGATGGCATCCACCTAACAAAGAGAGGGAAGAGCATCTTCACAGGCAGGCTTGCTAATCTAGTGAGGAGGTCTTTAAACTAGGTTCCCTGGGGGATGGTGACCTAAACCCAGAGATAAGTTCGAGAGTGGGATACTGGGAGGAAACACAGGAGGAGGGTACAAGACGGGACACCTCCTGATTCATACTGAGAAAGTAGGGCAATTGGCCAGTTATGTTAGATGCATTTACACGAATGCAAGAAGCCTGGGAAACAAGCAGGAAGAATTGGAAATCCTGGCACAATCAAGGAACTACGATGTGATTGGAATAACAGAAACTTGGTGGGGCAGTTCACATGACTGGAGCACTGTCATTGATGGGTATATACTGTTCAGGTAGGAGAGGTACGGGAGGAAAGGTGGAAGAGTTGCATTTTATGTAAGAGAGTGGTATAATGGCTCAGAGCTCCAGTTTGAAACTGCAGAAAAGCCTGTTGACAGTCTTTGGGTTAAGTTTAGAGGCGAGAGCAACAAGAGTGATGTCGTGATGGGCATGTGCTATAGACCACTGGATCAGAAGGATGAGGTAGACGACGCTTTCTTTGGACAACTAACTGAAGTTTCCAAATCACAGGCCCTGGTACTAATGGGGGACTTCAGGACTGTGCCCTGATATCAGCTGGGAGAGCAATATGACAGTGTACAGACAATCCAGTAAGTTTTTGAAGAGTGTTGGGGACAAATTCTTGGTACAAGTGCTGCAGCAACTGACTAGGGGCCGTGCTCCTCTTGACCTGCTGCTTACAAACAGGGAAGAATTGCTAGGGGAAGTAGAA
Source organism: Dermochelys coriacea (assembly GCF_009764565.3). Classification (NCBI taxonomy): domain Eukaryota; kingdom Metazoa; phylum Chordata; order Testudines; family Dermochelyidae; genus Dermochelys; species Dermochelys coriacea. Next base: position 60,400,061 of record NC_050076.1, read on the forward strand.
GTGGGTGGCAACCTAGGCAGAAGTGACCATGAGATGGTCAGGATCCTCACAAAAGGAAGAAAGGAGAGTAGCCAAATATAGACCGTGGACTTCAGAAAAGCAGACTTAGACTCCCTTAGGGAAATGATGGGCAGGATCCCCTGGGAAGCTAATATGCGGGGGCAAGGAGTCCAGGAAAGCTGGCTGTATTTTAAAGAACCTTTATTGAGGGCGCAGGAACAAACCATCCCGAAGTGCAGAAAGAATAGCAAGTATGGCAGGCAACCAGCTTGGCTTAACAGTGAAATCTTCATTGAGCATAAATGCAAAAAGGAAGCTTATAAGAAGTGGAAATTTGAACCGATGACTAGGGAGGAGTATAGAAATATTGCTCGAGCATGCAAGGGTGTAATCAGGAAGGCCAAAACACAACTGGAGTTTCAGCTAGGAAGGGATGTGCAGGGTGACAAGATGGGTTTCTACAGGTAAGTTAGCAACAAGAAAAAGGTCAGGGAAAATGTGAGACCCTTACTGAATGGGGGAGGCAACATAGTGACAGATGATGTGGAAAAAGCTGAAGTACTCAATGCTTTTTTTGCCTCAGTCTTCACAGACAAAGTCAGCTCCCAGACGGCTGCACTGGACAACACAGTATGGGGAGTAGGTGAGCAGCCCTCAGTGGTGAAAGAACAGGTTAAGGACTATTTAGAAAACCTAGACGTGCACAAGTCCATGGGTCCAGATCTAATGCATCCAAGGGTGTTGAGGGAGTTGGCTGATGTGATTATAGAGCCATTGGCCATTATCTTTAAAAATTTGTAGCAATTGCGGGAGGTCCCAGATGATTGGAAAAAGGCAAATATAGTGCTCATATTTAAAAAAGGGAAGAAACAGAACCTGGAGAACTACAGACCGGTCAGCCTCACTTGATTCCCTGGCAAAATCATGGAGCAGGTCCTCAAGAAATCCATTTTGAAGCACTTGGAGGAGAGGAAGGTGATCAGGAACAGTCAACATGGATTCACCAAGTGCAAGTCATGCCTGACCAACCTGATTACCTTCTATAATGAAATAACTAGCTCTGTGGATATGGGAAAAGTGGTAGATGTGATATATCTTGACTTTAGCAAAGCTTTTGATATGGTCTCCCACAGTATTCTTGCCAGCAAATTAAAAAAGTATGGCTTGGATGAATGGACTATAAGGTGGATAGAAAGCTGGCTAGATTGTCGGGTTCAACGGGTAGTGATCAAAGGCTCGATGTCTAGTTGGTACCCGGTATCAAGCGGAGTGCCATAGGGGTTGGTCCTGGGGCTGGTTTTGTTCAACATCTTTATCAATGATCTGGATGATGGGATTCATAGAATCATAGAATCATAGAATATCAGGGTTGGAAGGGACCCCAGAAGGTCATCTAGTCCAACCCCCTGCTCAAAGCAGGACCAAGTCCCAGTTAAATCATCCCAGCTAGGGCTTTGTCAAGCCTGACCTTAAAAACCTCTAAGGAAGGAGATTCTACCACCTCCCTAGGTAACGCATTCCAGTGTTTCACCACCCTCTTAGTGAAAAAGTTTTTCCTAATATCCAATCTAAACCTCCCCCATTGCAACTTGAGACCATTACTCCTCGTTCTGTCATCTGCTACCATTGAGAACAGTCTAGAGCCATCCTCTTTGAAACCCCCTTTCAGGTAGTTGAAAGCAGCTATCAAATCCCCCCTCATTCTTCTCTTCTGCAGACTAAACAATCCCAGCTCCCTCAGCCTCTCCTCATAAGTCATGTGCTCTAGACCCCTAATCATTTTCGTTGCCCTTCGTTGTACTCTTTCCAATTTATCCACATCCTTCCTGTAGTGTGGGGCCCAAAACTGGACACAGTACTCCAGATGAGGCCTCACCAGTGTCGAATAGAGGGGAACGATCACGTCCCTCGATCTGCTCGCTATGCCCCTACTTATACAACCCAAAATGCCATTGGCCTTCTTGGCAACAAGGGCACACTGCTGACTCATATCCAGCTTCTCGTCCACTGTCACCCCTAGGTCCTTTTCCGCAGAACTGCTGCCGAGCCATTCGGTCCCTAGTCTGTAGCGGTGCATTGGATTCTTCCATCCTAAGTGCAGGACCCTGCACTTATCCTTATTGATTCATTGCACCCTCAGCAAGTTCGCAGATGACACTAAGCTGGGGGGAGAGGTAGATATGCTGGAGGGTAGGGATAGAGTCCAGAGTGACCTAGACAAATTGGAGGATTGGGCCAAAAGAAATCTGATGAGGTTCAACAAGAACAAGTGCAGAGTCCTGCACTTAGGAAGGAAGAATTCCATGCACTGCTAAAGGCTGGGAACCGACTGGCTAAGCAGCAGTTCTGCAGAAAAGGACCTGGGGATTACAGTGGATGAGAAGCTGGATATGAGTGTGCCCTCACTGCCAAGAAGGCCAACGGCATATTGAGCTGTATGAGTAGGAGCATTGCTAGCAGATCAAGGGAAGTGATTATTCCCCTCTATTCAACACTGGTGAGGCCACACCTGGAGTATTGCATCCAGTTTTGGTTCCCCCACTACAGAAGAGATGTGGACAAATTGGAGAGAGTCCAGTGGAGGGCAATGAAAATGATTAGGGGGCTGGGGCACATGACTTACGAGGAGAGGCTGAGGGAACTGGGGTTATTTAGTCTGCCGAAGAGAAGGGTGAGGGGGGATTTGATAGCAGTCTTCAGCTACCCGAAGGGAGGTTCCAAAGAGGATGGAATTCGGCTGTTCTCAGTGGTGACAGATGACTGAACAAGAAGCAATGGTCTCAAGTTGCCGTGGGGGAGGTCTAGGTTGGATATTAGGAAACACTATTTCACTAGGAGGGTGGTGAAGCGCTGGAATGGGTTACCTAGGGAGGCGGAGGAATCTCCGTCCTTAGAGATTTTTAAGGTTTCAGAGTAGCAGCCGTGTTAGTCTGTATTCGCAAAAAGAAAAGGAGTACCGGTGGCACCTTAGAGACTTACAAATTTATTAGAGCATAAGCTTTCGTGAGCCACAGCTCACTTCATCGGATGCATTTTTAAGAGATTTTTAAGGCCATTTGACAAAGCCTTGGCTGGGATAATGTAGTTGGTGTTGGTCCTGCTTTGTGCAGGGGATTGGACTATATGTCCTCCTGAGGTCTCTTCCAACCCTAATCTTCTATGATTCTATAGCAAACTAAATAGAAGCTCCCAGTGTGACACCACTGCTAACAGAAGGACATGCTCTTCCCAGTGCTACAGAAGGAGTGTCTCTCTCAGAAATTTAGGGACGGTAGAGAGCAGTTTTGGTCCCCACCATTTAGGAATGTTATAGAGAAACTAGAGAAAATACAAAGAAAGGCAACTAAAAGCATGCAAGGCTGGAAAAAAGAGAGAAGAGACTAAGGTTCCAATCCCATACAAAGACTTCATAGAATGGATCATTATAATCATCTAACCCAGTCATTCTCAAACTGTGGGCTGGGACCCCAAAGTGGGTCACAACCCTGTTTTAATAGGGTCACAAGGGCTGGCGTTAGACTTGCTGGGGTCCAGGGCTGATGCCACACAATTTCACCCAGTGATTCCTCCACGGAGCCCAATAGACTTTGGTTGAACTAGTGGCTGTTCTAAAAAGCCATCCCACCTTGATTTAAAGGTTTCATTCACTGCAGCCCCACGCAAGATGTTCCAACAGTTAATTACCATTACTGTAAAAATGTGCACCTCCTCATTTGTAGTCTGAATTTGTCTCATTTCAGCTTCATTTGTTTCTTTCTCTGCCTTTGTCTGCTAGTGTAATAACCCGAGGCTATCAGAAGTCTTCTCCACATGTAGGTATTTATAGACTATGATCAAGTCACCTCTTAACCTTCTCTTTGTTAAGCTAAAGAGATTGACCTTCTGTATTGTCTCACTGCAAGGCCTCAAATCATTCTTACAGCTCTTGCTCAACTTTTTTCCAGTTTGGCAACATCCTTTTTAGTGTTGGCATCAGTACTGGACTCAGTATCCAGTAGTCTCACTAATTCATATACAGCAGTAATAACATCCTTACTTCTATGCTGTACACAACCAAGGACTACATCTGACTTATCAGCCACCGCATCTCGCTGGGAGCTCTTTGTCCGTCGATTTCCACCTAAACGTCCTTTTCTAAGGCACTGCTTTCCACCCTGTAAGAGTGACCTACATTCTTGATTCCTAGGTGTAGGACCTTGTATTTAGCTGGACTCAAACACGCGTTTAAGTGAGCCCAGTTTACTATGTGATCCAAATCACTCAGTAAAATAACCTGCTCTTAATTATTTACCACCCCACCAATTGTGTGATATGCAAACTCTACCAGCAATGATTTTCTATTTCCCCCCCCAGATCATTAGCTTACAGCCAAGAACAGATCCTTGCAGGAGCCCACTAGAAAACACCCCCATTGGATGACGTAAAGGAAATTGTAAAGTAAATTCCCCATTTACAATTACTTTCTGCGTAATTCATAACTTTATGCACATGTGTAAGTCGGTGATCTGGGCTTATGAGAAATAAATGTATCACAGGCTATAAATATCTATTTAAGGAAACAATATACGTGAAGGAAGAGAATTAATCCACCTCAGAAGATGGATGGGGAGAGGAGTGAAGGAAATGTTTAGATTAGAGAGTAGGAAAAAGTGCCTAATCCTGCTTCCATTGAAGTCAATGGAAAAATACCCATTGACTCAAGTGAGAGCCAGGTTGGGAGTCAAAGACTTTAACAGATGAAGGACCGTGGAATAAACTCCACTGTAGACCGGGTGGAAGCAACATCATTACAGATCACAGAACAGGTTACAGGAAAATGTTAGCAGGAATGGAGCGGTAAACAGATCTGCAAAATGCAAGGAGGTGGAAGTCTGGAGAAGCCCGATCCCACTCTCTGGGATGTTGTTATTGGCTGTTTTAGAACGTATTTACCTCAAAAATCTCTGAAGTGTCCTCTGTGTCCCGAGCTTCGTGCATGTTAACATATATTCCTGTAACACATACATAGTTTGATCAACCATGGCTAATTTCCACTTTCAATGTCGTCTAACATTAGTATAGAACAGTGTCTTGCAACTTTTGTATCTTAATCTGCATGTAAAAATAGTGGGTACTATCTTTTATCTTTAGGAGTTGTGTTTATACACTGGCATGTTTTTATGTTACTTTTGGGGCAAGTCTGGCCAAAGCCTAGCACAATGGGCCATGGCTTCCAGGTACTATGTAATAATAATGATTGGTAAGTGGATGATATAATATAGAAGAGTAAACTCTTAGAGTTTATGTGCCATTTTTGCAGGTCTTTAGTGAATTGGAATCCTCATGCAATTGTTTTAGATGTTTAAATCTATTTCTATCACCACAGCCATTACTGGTGCCCAGAGCTCATCAAGCACTGTGTTCCAAGGAAGCCAGACTGTATACACCAGTTGCAGGAAGTGAACAGCTGTCCTTTACTCAAACACACATGCTACCTCCAATGTAAAAAGCCCAAAGGCCCCGAAGGCTGCTGTATCAGTGATTTTGCCCAATGTAATTAACTTTCACTCTCATCATACCTTTTCTTCACTGCCCTCTTGACTGATCCCTTATCATGCTGTCCATAAGAGATTTGCAGTGCAACCATTACTGGTCTGTTTGGTAACGTTGGCCCAGATCCTCAAAGGTATTTAGGTGCCTAATTCCCATTGAAATGAATGAGAGTTAGGGCCCCAAAAAACCTTTGAGGATCTGGGCTGTCATTAATGACAAAGAGCCATAGGTCTTTAGCCATAAGCCATAGCCATAAGTCATAGAGCTTAAGGCCTGAAGGGACTCTAGTCTGACCTCCAGTACATTACAGGCCACTAACCCGCATCAGTTACCCCTGTATTGAGCCCAATAACGGCAGTTAGATTAAAGTATTACAGCCCTGAGAATAGGAGGGACAGAGGCACCCCAAGGCCTGAGGCACCTGCAATGGCAGGGAACATCATGAGAATGCATTTGACAACCAATGAAGCAAACAGTCCATTTGTAGCTAGTCTTCCCCAAAGACAATGATCTGTGCAAATCTGTACAGGGAACTGCAAACAAAAAAGGAAAACTAGATTGAAGGCCTGAAGAGCCCCTTTAAAGCCTGACTTTTCTTTCTGCAGTGAGTCAGTTCTTTGGAGGAATCCCTCCCACCTAGGCTTGTCCAGCCTCTCGAGTATCATCTTTCAGTGGGAAGCTTTTTACTGATAAAATTATTGAGATAAAGGAAGGGAAAAACATCAAACCCTCAAAAAAGTAAAAATACCAAACAAACATTCACCTTTGTCCTGTGTCACAGGAATGGAGGATGTTTTTTCAGCACTCTCACTAAAAACAAAAGAAAAGACTGATTTGGATTATTAACACTCACAATAATGAGCAATAAAACATAGCTTTTATAAGCGTGTTCCATTTGCAAATCTTGTTTTGATTGTTAGCTGCGTGGGACCGGATGTGTCTCTACTTTGTACTGTGGCCAGTGTCAAGAGGCTTGTCAGTGCTTAACAAATAATCCTCCCAAGCACTTTACAGACTCTGTGTCCAGTCCTGCTGCCCTGACTTCCGTGTGCAGGGCCACTGGGAGGCAACTTGGACGGGGGATCAGGACTCTTGGGTTCTGTTCTCAGCTCTACCACTGACCTGCTGTGACTGTGGGCAAATGACTTTGTGCTTCAGTTCTCCCTTTGGGGAAATGGAGCTCACAGTGCTGCTCACCCGCCCATGTTGAACACTTTCAGCTTGAGGGTTGAAATGACCTACATGACACATAGGTATAGTTGAGTAGAATTTTCAAAGGCACCCATGCGATCTAGGAGCACATGTCCCATTAAAAGTCACCTGGACTTGGTCTTAGGAGCTTTCCAATGGAACCTGTGTTCTTAAATCACTTAGGCACTTTTGAAAAGCACCCCCTTATTGTTGACTTCAGTGACAACTTACTGCAGAATCAAGCAAATGAACTAATTCAGTTGTTCTCAACCAGGGGTATGTGTACCCCTGGGGCTACACAGAGGTCTTCCAGGGGGTCCATCAACTCATCTAGATATTTGCCTAGTTTTACAACAGGCTACATAAAAAGCACTAGTGAAGTCAGTACCAACTAACATTTCATACAGACAATGACTTGTTTATACTGCTCTATATACACTATACACTGAAATGTAAGTCTAATATTTATATTCCAATTGATTTATTTTATAATTATATGGTAAAAATGAGAAAGTCAGCAATTTTTCAGTGACGGTGAGCTGTGACACTTTTGTATTTTTGTGTGATTTTGTAAGCAAGTCGTTTTTAAGTGAGGTGAAACTTGGGCCATATGCAAGACAAATCAGACTCCTGAAAGGGGTACAGTAGTCTGGAAAGGTTGAGAACCACTGAACTAATTCACTTCCTCGTCAGAAATGGTAGAAACTTCTCATACTTCATCCCTACAGGTAGCATCCAAATCAGAATTGGAGTAATGCGAATAGGAAAAAAACCCATATTGCCTTTAAAAAATAAAGGCTTGAGTTTTTAAATGTCATTGGACCTTTATTTAGAGCCCAGTTCTTCTCTATCTCAAGTCAATGCTTCTAAGTTTAACTCCCTGTTTCCTATATATGCCCAGGATCTTCATTCTCATAACTGTTTTGGGCCTCACCTTTAGGGCAAAATCCTGCCGTTTGATGCTTGGAAGTGCTATGGAGGGAGAGAGCACTGGGAACCTCTTCCCCCAGTCCAGCAGCAGGGCAATATTCCATACACAGGGCAGGACTGGGCAGCACAGTGCAGTGGTTTGGTCATGCGACTGGTAGATTCTGGATATACACCTGGTGAAACCAGCACCAGGAGCGAACACCCCAGGGCCAGGGGGCACAGGGGCCCCTATGCTGTACCAATCGCTAGCTGAGGTTTTGGGCTCCTTGCAGCTTTTAGCAGCAGTCCCCAGGCTGATCTAACATATACTGAAGACTGGTCTTGCACATAGCAGTCTCCAGATTACAAAGAGTTCACAGTCTACTTTTATTCCCTCCCCGCATTTAATGCTGTGGGCAGTTGGGCCGGACACAGGATCTGGTCCATAATGTTCAATAGAATGCTAGGCTGGACTGCACCAGTGCCCCAGATAGGAGAGCACAGCTGTGTAGGGGCACAGTCTGGCAACTAGTGGTGTAATTTAGTCCCCTGCATCCTTCAGCATAAAGGGCTCGATCCTGAAATATGGTGCATCTCCTGAGAGGGGTTGAACCTGCCCCTTCCCCCTAAGCCAGTGGCGTTGAGGAAGCTCAGGGCCTCACAGGAATGGCCCATGCTGCAGCCTGCAGCATCTTCTAGACTGATGTGGGGTGCAAGGTGAACCCCACAATGTAGCCTGCTTCAGCCTCCCTTGGCCATCCTGCCCAGCAGTGCTCAGGGAAGTGAGGCCAGGGAGCCTGGAGAGCATAGCCAAGAAACTGAGTCCCTAAAGTGATCACCTACAAACTTGATGTCAGTGAGCATTTCCAGCTGAGAGTATGTGGGGGGCTGAGGATATTTCCTGGTGACAGCATAAATTAATGCTGCCATGCAACTGTGGAGTTTGGTCCCATTGAGCTGTGGAGGACACAGGGCTCCTTCGTCATAAGCGAAGGAAGAGTTGGATGGAGGCCTGTGTTACCTCACATAGAGCCCCCACAAAATCTAGACTGAGCCGTGCCCGGTACCTCTGGAGACTCCTGCTGTAATGGGGCTTCATTCATCACATTGGTACCTCCTGCTGGTTCTTTGGGATTAGCTCTGCAGGTCAATACACCCACTCCTGCTCCCAGAACCACCTCACTCCAAGGATTGCGGCATCCTCTTCATGACAAAGCCCTCTGTCCATGTCACAATCTGAGTTCCCCCCTTCCAGGGGCAAGTGTTGCAGTCGAACTGTTCCACCACTTCTCCAGTGAGGACTGCAGCCATTTGTCTGGCCACTTCTCGGCAGCCCCAGTATCCTCTTTGCCCTTGCCTCAGGCCCTGAGCCTGCAACTCCCAGCCACCAGCCAGGAGCTCTTCCCTAGCTCCCCTGGTCCCTGGTAGCAGCACTGCTCTGTCTGTGATGGCTTCCTCCATCTGCAAAGCAGCCAGTCCTCCCTCCTTGAGCTCCAGGGAGTAACTGACCCTGCTCTGCCCTGCATCTCTTCTTATATTGGGCTGCCCGGCCCTGATTGGCTGCTCCTCTCAGCCCCTCTCTAATTGGCTGCCTCCTGCACAGCCTCCTGCACAGGCTCAATTAACCCCTTCAAGACCAGTGTGGTGCCAACGCCCCATCACACCCGCGCTCAAACACAGACCCTCTCTTGTTTCCACCACGGAAGCAGTTACCTTAAACATTTGCTGTGCTTGTTTAAAGCAGATACATCTGTGCTTGAGGCTGAGCCAAGGACTCTCTGTTCCAAGTCAGGGAGGGGCCCGTGAGTTAATATTGTGTCTTTCACACTCTGAAGAATAATTACAATTATTTCAGGCAACATTTCAATTCCTTGGCTCACTCATCTTTGCCCTGCTTCTATTCCTTGCCTCTCTTGGTCCCCTTTTGTTACATTCATGGTCCTCACCTGAATGCTCCTGCCCCAGAGAGGAAATTCAAGGGTAATGAAGGAATCTCATTGTTGGGCAGGTACAAAAGCAGTGATGCATATATTTCTCTTACCTCAGTAGTATTCACAACATGTCTCCTCATTAGTAGCATTTATACATTAGGGAGATTAAATTTTTTCACTGACTATTCAGGTTTAAACAATGTAACAATAAAATAATATTAACACAAGGGAGGTGGACACCTGGGGAGCTATAATCCAGAGCTAGAAAATAACCTACATTAAAAATAAATTTAACCTACAGGACACATAATCAAGAGATAGAAAAAGTGGCTCAGACAAAAGGTGGGAGACGCCATGCAGGATGAGAGGACAGGTAGGAGTCCAGATGAATTAAACAAGCCTTGTATGTTTCCACAGTGTAGTAAGATGTACAGGGTAGAATCTACAAAAGTACTTAGGTGGCTAAACCCCAGACTTAGGTGCATTAATCTTGGGTTTAGGCACCTGAGTCCCAGTTTTGGCTCCTCACAGAACTCCCATCAAACCCTGTAGCTGGCTTAACTCACTTGGTGCCTATATGTTCAGGGTGAAAATTCCCTTTGGCCTGTGTTTCTACCTCTGGGCATTCATGCTGCTGCCTCCTGCAAGGGGTCCACACGCCTGTCTTGTGCCTAAGCCCAGGGAAAGACAAGTGTTTGTCTGCCTACATCGCATGCAAGGCCCAGTCTGGTAGGTGTGCTCGGAAGCTGTCTCCAGAGATAGCACCTGCCTTATAGCCTGGTGATTAGAACACTCGCCTAGGATGAATGAGAGTCAAGTTCACTCCCCACTCCCTTCTTCTGGAGGGGGAGAGAAGCCTTGACCAGGGATCCTGAGAGGACAGTTCTCTGAGCTATGGCATATTCTGGGGGGGGGGACTCCTTTGGTAAATACTCTTGAGGTTGTTCCACGGTGGCTAAAAATGAACGCAATTGGAGCACGGGTTGATTGGGGGAGCACTCTCCTGAGAGGTGGGAGGCCCCTGTTGTAATCTTATCTGCCTCACTTGCAGAGAGAGGGAAGTTAGCCTGGGACTGCCACACCCCAGGTGAGTGCTCTAATCACTGGGCTAAAAGTTACAAGCTGGGCTCCATCTCCTCCTGGCTCCTGTGGAGTATATTCTTAGGTGCCTATTTTCCCCCATTTAGGATAGAGGGAGCTTAGGTGCCTCACTCAGCTTTGTGGATTGCACCTGTGATTTTTCTAGGCACTTAAAAGTCAGGTGCCATGACACTCTGCATTGCACTGCCTAAGTCCCTTTCTGGATCCCACCCACTCTCCATATGTTCAGCTATATTTGCTGGTTGGTATTGACTGCAAATTTAATTACATAGGGACTCCTTTTCTAATCATTAAGGGGGATCTTAAACATGATATAGCTCTGATCTCTGCTCTACCTCCCCATTAACTATCAACAGCCCTTTGTATGAAGATTTCCAGACTGCGAGGGTGAGCTGCTTGTCACCTAATGGGGCTACAGTCCTACGCTCAGTGACATCAGTGAGAGTTTTATCATTGACTTTTGTAGGGGGAGGATTTGGCCAAGCGTCATCAGGGGAACTAGTACAAGTTTCACATACTCCACTTACCTTGTATTGAGCCTCTTTCCCAGTTGATGAGGAGACAATTAAATTATCCTGTGTACTAGCTGAAGGGAGAAGGCTCAGATTATCCTGGTCATCTTTTATTTCTCTGACGATATCTTCAATATCATCAGGAATCGAGTTTGACAAAGCTTGGCAACACTTGCTCAAAGACAGAAATTTCTTCTGGCTGCTAGTGCTTGGCCTGACTTCTGGCAATGAGGCTTCACTCTCATATCGCTGCTTCTCCAATGGACGAGCAGACGCCATGTCCTCTCTCCTTGCTGCATCTGGAGGTGATTGGCTCTCAAAAATCAAAGAGGATTCTACTTTTAAAATTTTTTCAAAAGCTGCCTCTTTCTCCTCCTCTTGCTGTTTCACCTTTGCCTCAATATCATGGGTTACTAGTCTCATGATAAGATCCTGCTGGTTCTCTACATCTTTTAAAAGCTCCACTTTAGCTATATCAGGTTTTAACATGTCCCAGAATGAATTTCTGCTGGCAGGCTGAAATTGAAGATAGAGCTTTTGAAGAGAACTCCTGATCATCTAGTCTGACCCTCTGTTCATCACAGGCCACAAAACCTCACTCACCCACTCCTGAAATAGACCCCGAACTTCTGGCTGAGTTACTGAAGTCCTCAAATAATGGTTTAAAGACTTCAAGTAACAGGGAATCCATGATTTATACTAGTTTAAAGTGATCCGTGCTCCATACTACAGATGAAGGCAAACCCCCACCAGGGTCTCTACCAGTCTGTCCTGGAGGAAAATTCCTTCCCAACCCCAAATATGGCAATCAGTTAGACCCTGAGCATGTGGGCAAGACCCAGTAGGCAGACACCTGGAAAAAATTCGCTGTAGTAATTCAGAGCCCTCCCCATCTAGTGTCCCATCACTAGCCATTCGAGATATTTGCTGCCAGCAGTTGCATATCGGCTGCCTGCCATTGTAGGCAGTCCCATCACACCATCCTCTCCATAAACTTAATCAAGCTCGGTTTTGAAATTGCTAATTTGGGTGCATTTGTCAAAAGAATGGGATTGACACTGAACCGCTCCCCAGTCAGAGAGAGTTGAATCAAACTGAAAGCAGATTGGGGCTAGAAACTGATCAATTTATTGCTCCAGAACCAGAGAGTCAAGTGAACGGACTGAAACAACAGCTAGAGGCCAGGCAATGGGGGCACCTTGGTAGGAGCTGGGGAGCTCAGATAGTATTGCTAATCTCTAACACTAGCTAGAGACCAATATAATGCTAACATAACCAACAATAGCAAAGTAGAAACACACGGCAAAGGAGCAGCTGGTTGTGGACCCAGTTGGCTTTGGCAGCAAGAAAGGAAATAAGGGCAATGGGGGCAGTAGGTTCTTTTATAGCCTTGTGCCCCATGTCTGGATGCTCAAGGTGGCTGGCCTATAGCTTCAATATATATGACTTTCTCTGTGGTTTGAAGCTCACGGTGCCACAGGTGCACTTCTCAAGAGCGGGGATCTAGCCAGGCAGAGGGATGAATTCTCCTTTGAATGAGGGAGAGCCAGGAGAGAAACTAAATGTTAAATGAACTGAATCATGGGAAACTCCAAGACAATCCAATGGGAAACTCTAGAATAGAAAATGGAGCCCCACTTTTTCTTCTGAAGAACCTACTCTGCTGGCTGAGGGGCTGCCACAGCAAAGGCTATAAGTAAGAGGAGAAAAGGAGACACTCCTAGGATGAAATCTTGGTCTTGCTGAAGTCAGTGGGAGGTTATGAGCCACTATCTCTCCTCCTGGAGAGGAAACCAAGTCCAGGAAGTTGCAGCACTTCCAAAATTTGGGTGAAAATCCGTAAAAAACAAATAATGGCTTTTGTAAAACCCAGGATTTTTTCAGTAAAAATCCATAGAAACTGGAAACGAAGGGTTTTACCGATGCAGCAAAGCTCTTAAGCTCTTAGTCCCATTGACATCAGTGGGATTCACGTGCTTAAAGTTAAGTGTGTGCGTAAATGCTTTTGAGATCATGGCCCTAGAGCGGTTAGGATGAACAATTTTTTAATCAATCTGCATATGAAAATTCCTGTGTCACAACCTGCTCCAGTCCTCCTCTCTGGATGGATCCTAGTCAATTGGGATGGAATCCCTCTGCCAAATCCCATGTGCTGCTGAGCCCCTGGGTCTGGCAGGTGATTGGTCATGTTTCTTAACTCTGGGTCTCTCAGGTGCATTCCCAGGTGCAGACCCTGGGTCTGACACTCTTCTTGGGAATGGGACCCTGCAGTCTGACCACCCAGGCCCCAGAACAAAGTGCCTCAGTCTTCCAAAGACACCCCATTGCTTAGATGTGTTGCCCCCAGAGACCACCTTGCCATGCGAGTCTGGTTTCTAGTTAACCCCTTCAGGGACCACGTATCAGTAAACCAAGGACACCCAGACTTAGCAAAGGAATTTCTTATCCACACACAGTTTTCTCTTAAAAAACACAGGAGAGTTACAGATCAACAGAGAACATCAAACTCCTGAGCACACTCTACTCAGTCTGATTTCACCACCTTTCTGAGTCCCTAGGTTGTGGAAGCCAGCTCCCTCCTTTCTCCACGCTCTCCATCTGGGTCTTCTGTTTCTGGTTATGAAAAAGCCCCTTGGCTTAGAGAGTACCAGTCTCTGCCATGCTGGGGCAGGCGGTCAAGTGGAGAAACAAGTTCTCCCAGCTGTGTGCTGAGCAGGTGGGATTCCAGCTGCCCCTTCTCCCCAGACAAATTTCCATGAAAAGAATCCATTAAAAGTCAGTGGCCCTATTCGCAGCTATCCCCGTTTTCCAGCAGGGGAGAGTCATCATGGCTGAGGACTCATTGTTAACTTTCTAGGACCTTCCCACTGTGACATTCTGTACCTTGGGGGAACACTCAGCACCCGCATGTTCATCCTTATAATATGATTTTGTGGTATCTAATGCAAAGTTTGTCATATTGGGTGTTAGTGCACTGAGCATTGTTATAGTAATCATTGTTAAAGTAATGTGATAGGTTGTAATTTCATGTATATAGTTATGAGGCTGAGAATGTGTCTTCATGGCTTAAAGCAAGCCCAGGCAAAAACTCTCCAAGAGCAGAGGTGTTGTTCACACCTCATCAGGGCATATATGGGACAAACCCAGCCCAGCCTCACAGGAACAAAGGATACTGGCCTAGGCAACAACAAAGGATCTGCTGGACTCTCGAGTGAGTTACCCCCCTTCCGTTGGTCAGTTTGGGATTGCGATGAGTTAATGCTCACCTGACTCTAATGTGGGGGGGAGGGGACAAAGCCAAGAAGGAAGAAAGAACATGATAAAAGGAAGAGATGTTTGCCATGCTCTTCCTCTCTCTTCCACCTCCATCTACAGACATCACCACAAAGTGACTGAAGGGCTGATCAAAGGGGAGAGCCTGGCTGAAGGACAACCAGCCAGCCCTGTGGTGAGAAGCATCTAAGTTTGTAAGGGCACTGAAAGTGTTAAGATCAGTTTAGAATGCTTTTTGCTTTTATTTCATTTGACCAAATCCGATGTGTTATGCTTTGACTTATAATCACTTAAAATCTATTTTTCATAGTTAATAAATTTGTTTATTCTACCTGAAGCAGTGCATTTGGTTTGAAGCGTGTCAGAGACTCCCCTTGGGATAACAAGCCTTGTACATATCAATTTCTTTGTTAAATTGATGAACTCATATAAACTTGCAGTGTCCAGCAGGCATAAGTGGACACTGCAAGACAGAGGTTCCTAGGGTTGTGTCTGGGACCAGAGATATTGGCTAGTGTCATTCGTTTGCACAATCCAAGGAGCAGCTTACATGCCAGAGGCTGTGTGTGAACAGCCCAGGAGTGGGGGTTCTCATAGCAGAGCAGGGTAAGGCTAGCTCCCAGAGTCAAGCATTGGTGTGACCTACCAGATCACCGGTCCAGATAAAACCAGAGCAGAATGTCACACCCACCCCTTTTGCATGAGCCTCCACTACCCAGAATAGACTGGTTGTCAACATCCTGGGATGTCTTAACCCAAGATGGAAGTTACAATGCAAAGGGACAGTTTCAGGAAAGGTTACAAGCATGGCATTCACAAAACAAAATGGAGTTTACAAGTTGACACAGACATATTCCCCAAACTGCCAATCTCATTCTGTTTACTTACCTCCTTTGGTTTTACATCCAGCCGTCCTGATGCATCCAGAGAGGGACGTCTTTCTTTTTTTCTCTTTTCTTCAGCTCCACTAGTTTCAGCTGCAGGACTCTTCCCAGCCACTGACACTCTTCTCAGGTCTGTTATACTCAGTCCAGTGTAAGCAAAGCATGCTTTCTTCAGCTCCTCAAGAGGCTCTGTTTTTATGGAAATAACTGCTAAATGTTCTGACACAATGTCCGGATTTATTTGTAATGCCTTGTTTCCAATATAAGGGATTATTTTAATGGGTAGCCTGGTTTCTGTTGGTTGCTCATTTGCATTTTCATCTCTGATTGAACATTCTGGCGCAGGCACTGTATGAAGGGAAACTTGAGCGTGGACTCTGTCAACAATTCTGTCAAGTGCTATAGTGCTCTGGCTGACCACCGGTGGATTGTCTTTAAAAGCAAGTGCTAGATGGCAATTAGAGATTTCGTTAATTATTATATTAGCTACTTGTTGAGGAAAATTTGTTCTGGAACTTGTTACATTATCATAAAAGTCTTGCTGAGATCCAGATTTTTCCAGGACATTATTGTAAATAGCGCGAGCCACTTGATTAAGAGTCTCATTGTGTTCTGGATTTGCCATATCACCTGCTGCTTTCACAAGACTGATTTTATTTTTGGACATTAGTTTTTCCATGGACTGTTTCAGCTTCCCAGCAACTTTATTCACTTCCGTCTTTGATACACTTCTTTTTTCTGAGCTTCTGCTGTGAGTTGACTTTAAGATCTTAGACAAGAATCTACTTAATATTTCTTCCACAAACATCACTGGTAACACAGGGATATGTGATGCTGAGGGAAGATTCGGCATCTCTATATTGGTAAGAATCTTTTTAACAATATTAACAGCCTCCAGCATTAAAGGTGAACTGCATGGTGGCTCTTCCTCCGAAATGGGTTGAAATTCATGTTTAGAAGTATCACCTACCATTAAAGAAGCTATTCTGTTAGCTAAAACATCATTCTTGTTTGTTAGTTCTTTGTGAATAGAAATGTCAGAGTCAGATTTTTTCAAAATGTGTGTATAAACAGAATTGACAATGTCTCCAGTAGCTTTGCTGTCTTCTTCTTGTAAAGAATCTGGTTCACTGATATTTTCACTATTTATCTGATTTTTTGAAAGGAGCACGTGCAGTGAATTCATTATTTTGGAAGTTATATCCTTTACTGAAGAAATATTTTGTGCATCTAATTCCATAATGGGAAATATGGACAAAAGTTTATGTAAAAGTTTAGCTGAAAGTTCTTCTATGATGAGAGAAGATAATTCACTAATATCTGATATTATGGGGTTTGTGTGATCCGAGGATTCGGTGAGGTCTCTAAGCATATCTTCAACAACATTGTCAGCTTCAGCACATTGGTGAGGTGTTAATTCTCCAGAAAAAAAGGTCTGCAATTGATTCCCTGAGATCTCTCTTAATACCAAGTCAGCTATTGCTTCAGAAAGAATTGTGCACCCACTTTTTAAACACTTCTGTATTGTTAATTGGGATCCAAACTCTGGCAAAAGCTTATTATACACTGATTCTACAACTGTTTGAATAATTGCATCATCATCTCGATGCAAACATTTAACATACTGAATAATCAAATTCTGGTCTTTAGAGATTACTGTCATAACCTTACTTACTAGCTTCATGTGAATAAAGTCAAATTCTGCAATTTGATTTTCATTTTCTGCAGAGGAAGACATGTTGGAGTGTTCAGGGAGAATTTTAGATAACAATTTGGTAATTATATCTTCTAAAAATGTATGTGGTACCCTAATAGTATGTGTGGTGGAAGTCTGGCATTGTGTGCTGAGTTTGTTAGCCTTCTGTAAAACCTCTTCAGCAATTAATCCAGATTCTAGAGGCTTAAATATAGTAGAAGATGATGCTTTTGCCAATGGTCCCTGAAACTGGTAATCAATACTTTCTCTCCTTATTGAAGTAGCTAATGTTTCTACTGAAGCACTGTGGTCACTTTTTATGTCTGTATAATCTGAGGCTTCAGAACCACATCCTTTCAAAATGTCACATAAACTGGAGTGAATAATTCTTGTAGCCAATGTGCTAACCTGTGGTGGGGGGACGGGACTTTCCAACAGTGGCAGCTCCTTGACTTGAGACTTTGAACACTCATTTAACATTGAATCAATTAAATTTGTCATCACATGAGAAAGATCAGTTTCAGCCGTCTTTCTGTCCTGGGTGTTTATGTTTTGAGAAGCAATGATTAATTTGCTTATTAGTTCACTACACATTTCTCTCAAAAAACCAGCAGAATTAATACCATCCTGTGACTGTGTTGCCTGATTCTCAGTTTCACATGATGGCAGGCACTCACTATGTTCTTCACGCACTGGCCTATGGATTGCTTCCCCTTTAGGAGATTTCTTTATGCCTATTTTACAGAATGACTTTTGTGCAAATTTTCTTCCAATCGGGGGTAGAGTCATCCTGGAGCTAAGCGTTCTTATTGTTTCCAGTGCTGGTCTAGAAGATCTTGGTTTGGGAGCTGTGGTGTAGAAAAGAGACTTTCTGATTCTCTCTGATGTAGTGGGAGCATCCCGTGCAGAGAACTGGTTACACTGGATAGTTGGAAGATTATGGAGAATTTCTTTTTCCATTGCTGTTTTT
Source organism: Dermochelys coriacea (assembly GCF_009764565.3). Classification (NCBI taxonomy): domain Eukaryota; kingdom Metazoa; phylum Chordata; order Testudines; family Dermochelyidae; genus Dermochelys; species Dermochelys coriacea. The sequence continues at coordinate 60,418,060 of NC_050076.1, forward strand.
CCCTCTGAATTAATCACCATGCCAGGAACACTGATAGATGGAAAGGTTTCTCTTAAGTCAACTTTTAATTTTTTAGCAGACATTTTAATTCCTTCTGACATTGTAACACCCTGACCAGGAATTTTATTATTTCCAAATGCTCGTCCAGGTTTTTCCATATGAAGATTTTCCAACTTCGATTCTGAAGTAATTTCCATCTGATTTTGACTGCATTGCTCTAATATGGCACCAGTTATCTCACTTGCCATGATGTTTTCTTCGGAGATGTCATTAAATGGAGATGTTTCTCTTTGGCTCATTTCTTTTTCAGGTTTCCACTTGATGATTTCCAGAATTTTGGTAACAGCAATTTTAGCGTAAATGCTGAGTTCTGAATGGAGTCTTTGGACTTGGCAAATCGCATTCTGTATGCTTTCCCTGGTAATCACACTGCTAATCCTTGATACATCGGAAAAACTATGAAAGGGTTCTAATGTGGGCAAAATTCTTTTACTTGTAGTTCCTGGCACTTTATGTTCAAATGATAATTCTATTTCATTTGCTACTTGAGTTGAGAGAGGCCTTAGGAATGGTTTCTGTTGTGCACCAGACCTATTTTCAACAGGGAGTCTCATTATTTCAGAAAATTTACATTTAAAGTCATGTTTAAATTGAAAGGCTACAAATGACTCCAGCGTGAATATAACACTTTCAACCATCTCTTTGGCTATTTTATCGATAGAAGCCAAAGAAAAGTGTGGGTCATAAACAGAAAATTCAGATTGCGTGAATCTACTTTTTTCTGATTTGGAAACTCCGCTAGTTGAAACTGATGCAGTGGATATGCTGGACACCAAACACTTGTGAAAGTTATCAAACACAGTTTCTACAATCTCTCTAGCAACTAATCCAATTTCTTTCTGGAAATCTTTATGAAAAGTCCCTGGAGATTCGGTTCTTTTAAATTTACTACAGAACAATCTTTCACTAAGCTCAATGGGAGCCTTCTTTAAAATGCAGACAGAACGATCTAGATCTTTAACCCTCATAAAAATGTCCTTGACAACATTCTCAGCCACCTGTAGCATCTTCAAGTTGTCAGTGCCATTTGCTTCCATTCCTCTTTGCTGCTCAAATAATTTTTTGAAAATCCCTTCTGTAGCAAGACTTTGGTTTAAGGCTGAAGAAATATCCCCACCAATCAGACATTTTTTGGGGTTGGCATCTTTTGTTGTCGATTCAAGTTTAAAATAAGTTTGGCTAAATGGAAACGTCTCTGTTTTGAAGTTCTTTCTGGGAAACTCAGCTATAGCTCCCATGCTCATGACCTCCCTGTGCAAACTAGAAATATTTTCAGTCTGAAACTGAGGTGTTATTGCTGGTTTTCCCTTGTGAATATTTTCTTTACGGAACTCACTTTCTAGAGACACCTGTGTGCTCCTTGTCGGAGGTGTGAAAGGTGATTTTTGAGCCAGCAATGGAGTTGATTTCCCTCCTGTCAAGGTCTTGCGATCAGTTGGTGAGCTGATGGGCTTTATGCCTGTGTCTGTAAAGATGACCCTTCTGGTCTTGGAGGATGGAAGACTTCCAAACTCATCAAAGATCTCTTCATTGCAGCCATTAGAATTCTCATAAGAGAGTAATGACTCTACAACTGTCGTATGTGTTTTAGCTCTTATTCTCTTTTCATACTTTGTTACAGCGGGGTATAAGATACTTGTTACTTCAGCCAGGAACCATGTCATTATATTCTGAATTTTACTGTTCAGGTCTTCGGTTCTGCTCTGCAACACAAGCAAATGTGAAAGGACACGTTAATATGTTCATTTACTCCAGTTTTACCTTCTTCACATGGTATAAACTATTTACTGTATCTGATTAAAACATTTAGGATGGACAGTAACAGCTGTACTTGTGGCACCTTAGAGACTAACAAATTTATTAGAGCATAAGCTTTCGTGAGCTACAGCTCACTTCATCGGATGTATTTACTGTCATACTTTCAAGTGAGCTGTAGCTCACGAAAGCTTATGCTCTAATAAATTTGTTAGTCTCTAAGGTGCCACAAGTACTCCTTTTCTTTTTGCGAATACAGACTAACACGGCTGCTACTCTGAAACCAGTAACAGCTGTGACATCTATAAACAGCTAGTTTAGAAAAGGGCTCGCCAGTGAAAGACCAGTTAGTTCCACATTGCTTCCTCTGGAGCTCTGAAGGTATAGCAGGTGATCCAGCCTCCTTTATCTTCCAAAGACTCTGGGGAAAATCCTGCCCCCAGTGGAGTCCATGGGACTTGTGCCATTGACTTCAGCAGAGCCGGGATCTCACCCCATGAGCCCAAGGTGACTGAAGTTTGCCTGTTTGTCCCTACCATAGGTGTCAGGGAGGGCTAGGAGTATGACACACCTCTGAGCACATTCTGCGGGGGTGAAGTCATGGACTCCATCCTGTGCTGCGTGGGAGAGTGCAGCAAAGCGTGGCTGTTAACCCCTGGACAGTACTGAGCATTCATACAGTCTGATGGAGTCTCATTCCTAGCCAAGGGCCATCGCAACTTGCACTGAAGCAGCCTTGATGTCCAAGCTTTGGTCCTAGACTCTTGTTGTCTTGAGGATGAAACCTCTGAGACATTCTGGCCAATTCATGCTGGAACTCCTGGGAGTTTCAGAGGAGGCTTTTACACCCCTGCTGGGCCTCAGTAATCACAGTATATCACACAGCTGGGCCAGCTGTGGCCCTCTCTTGGGAACAGCACACCACAGTCATACTTGCCCAGTGGTTAAGCATGCCTGTGGGCACCTGACTGGGAGGCAGCTGTTCTCCCTGCACAGCACATGCATGACAAGGGCCTGTGCCTGGTGCTGGACTGTCTCCATGTCCCACAGAAGTCACTTGTCAATCAGCACATTTCTCTTTGGGGCAGAGAATCAACTAATCTGCAGGTTGTTTTCTGTGTGTTGTAGTGACCGTGGAAGGGTCTGTGTTCTCTTGGTACATGCTGCTCTCCGGTCCGCTGAGCTGCAGGAGGAGGCATCCAGCAACACCAATAATACTGCCATACTGCCTACTTTTAAATACTCAAAGGGCTGCCTCAACATTGGCTAAATGTCCCTCCAATCTTCCTTCCCCCCCAGGAGGTAGGTGAAGTAATTATCCACATTTTACCGATGGCAGAACAGAGAGGTAAATGACATGCCCAAAGCTCCCATCTAGTAGTCATGGCCCCTGGACCATGGTGACCTCCAGGTAAATCACTCAGTGACTCTGTCTTACTTTTCCCAGTGGGGATGATGATGTCATTTCACATTTACATAGCATATGTTCCTCTGTAGATCTCCAACTGCTTTACAAATCTGAGACACAGAGAGGTTAAGGCAGTGTCTACAATAAATTCCCTTCATTGCTACCACAGGGAGAGCCGCTTAAGGGGCAGTGCAACAAAAGCATAGCTTGATACCTTGTTTCTGCCAAGATGCCTCCTCAGAGTGCTGGCTCATGCCACTGGAATGATTAGCTCAGAACTTTGAATTAATGAAATCTGGCCTGTCAGGGGCCAGAGGCACAAAATCTAGAGTGCAGATCTACTGCACTGTGTAACTTTGGAGAACATACTATAGTTCCTCAGCCAAGCAGTACGAAGTTTTGGGGCCTTGCAAGTCAGCTTCGCGTTGGAGAAAAAATCAGGGATGCAGAGTATGGGTATTTTCTTAGGGTAACTCATTTATTTACATCATACACACCAGTCCTTGAACAGATGTGGTCACAAACAGCATACAGGCAATCCCACTTTCAAAAATCTCAGCACAGCCACCAGTGTCTGGTTCCAGGAAGCAACTCTGCCACAAGAATTAACTCTAGCCAGAGAGATTAAGGTGGAGAGAGAAAGAGAGAGAGAGAGCACAAACTCTCTTCCCATTTGCAACATCTTCCCCCAGAAGAAGATGCTTCACAAAACTAATAACAATACAAATTTTCTTCAAAGATTGTACCCTGCTCACAGGCTACAAAAAAGAGCTTACAAGAGTATATGTCATAAATATACAGGGAAGGGTAACCACCTTTCTGTATACAGCGCTATAAAATCCCTCCTGTCCAGAGGCAAAATCCTTTCACCTGTAAAGGGTTAAGAAGCTAAGGTAACCTCACTGGCACCTGACCCAAAATGACCAATGAGGGGACAAGATAGTTTCACATCTGGAGGGGGGACAAAGGGTTTTGTCTGTCTGTGTGATACCTTTGCCGGGAACAGATCAAGGATGCAAGCCTTTCAACTCCTGTAAAGTTAGTAAGTAAACTAGCTAGAAAATCATTACACAAAGTAAAACTATTTCCCCATGTTTATTCTTCCCTCCCCCCACTGTTCCTCACACGTTCTTGTCAACTGCTGAAAATGGCCCACCTTGATTATCACTACAAAAGGTTTTTTTTTGTTTTTTTCCTCTCTCTTCTGCTGGTAATAGCTCACCTTACCTGATCACTCTCATTACAGTGTGTATGGTAACACCCACTGTTTTATGTTCTCTGTGTATATAAAATCTACCCACCGTATTTTCCACTGCATGCATCCAATGAAGTGAGCTGTAGTTCACGAAAGCTTACGCTCAAATAAATTTGTTAGTCTCTAAGGTGCCACAAGTACTCCTTTTCTTTTTGCGGATACAGATTAACACGGCTGCTACTCTGAAACCTAGCTAGAAAATGGATTAGATTTTTTTTTGTTTTTTTGGCTTGTGAAATTCGCTCTGCTGGAGGGAATGTATAGTCCTGTTTTTATGTCTTTTTGTAACTTAAGGTTTTGCCTAGAGGGATTCTCTATGTTTTGAATCTGATTACCCTGTAAAGTATTTACCATCCTGATTTTACAGAGGTGATTCTTTTACCTTTTCGTGAAATAAAATTCTTCTTTTAAGAACCTGATTGATTTTTCGTTGTTCTTAAGATTCAAGGGTTTGGGTCTGTGTTCACCTGTCCCAATTGGTGAGGATATTATTATCAAGCCTTCCCCAGGAAAGGGAGTGTAGGGCTTGGGGAGATTTTGGGGGAAGACGTCTCCAAGTTGTCTCTTTCCTTTTTCTTTGTTTAAATCGCTTGGTGGTGGCAGCGTATCAGGTTTTTAATTTAAGCTGGTTCCCAAGGCAAGAAAGAAATCTGTGCCTTGGGGAAGTTTTAACCTAAGCTTGTAAGAATAAGGTTAGGGGTCTTTCATGAAGGTCCCCACATCTGTACCCTAGAGTTCAGTGTGGGGAAGGAACCTTGACAGTATACATAACAGTGCCATCTGGTGACTTATACATAACAATATATTGCATATGTGCAATATGACAACATGCACCTGTTACTTTTAGTTTTATGACTGGAGATCTGTATGTGCATTTAGTTCATACCTGAAAACATGCTCTTTTCTTGTTCGTGATATTATTAGCAATCTGATCAAAAGGCTGTTGAGAGACCATTGAAGAAAGTAAGATTTTCTTTCCACTAACTGAAGGGTGACTAGAGGCATTAGCTCCTGGAAAATAAATTACAAAAAACTTCAGGTATCTAACTGTTATACACAGAAAATGTGATGGTGTGGGGGAGCTAAAAATAATTTATTGCCATGAGTTTGGGATGAATACATTGCTTACACATGAAAGAGCCATGAATGAATTATACAGAATATTCCTAAATCAAGTGGCAGTAAAATGTTTATCTTATACTATACCGCTTCGTAGTTCATGCCATTTATTTTGTACATTTCTGGGCCTTCTTTAAGTCTCACTGTTATTTGAACTATATTAGTTTCTGTGCAAACAATGACATTAGTATGTGCACAGTATAGCAACTTCTACAAGTGCCGTATAACATTACTTTCATATTAATTCAAAATGCATCCCACAGTTATGGAAACACAAGAGATTCTGTGGTGGTTATGAGAAGTGACACGTCCAAGAGCATGATGTTTCCTACTATTCATGCAGGGCATTGGGTCAATACTGGCTCCAGTCACTTGGCCTCTTCTAAATGAGCTATGCTGGTTCAACTTCAGGTGTGATTTTAAATCTGTTTAGTCAAACCAGCACAGACTCCAGTGTGGATGCACTTATTTCAAGTTAGGTTTATTTCAGTTTAGTTTAAACAATCTCTAATGGAGCTAGGCTAAACTGAAATAAGAGACTCTTAAAGCAATATAAAAATGCAGGGATTTGCACCAGTTTAACTAAACTACTTTGAAAAACAATTTAATTTAAACTGGTGCAACTTCCTCAGGTGAATAAGACTTTAAGCATACTGGGCCTCAGTACCTGGAATAAAAATAGCCCTTTGCTTTTTGCTCAGAAGGTTGGGCTCAATGACATTCCATTTTAAACACTCAAGTATATTGTTTGTAGGTTGGGAGTGCCAGGCCCCATGTGCCCTTTGCCTATGTCTATTTATATCGGTGACCACTTTGTCCCTCCCAACTCGGGGGAGGGAGGGCAGGAGGAGAAGAGGAGGGGTCACTGCTGCCTGCACTGGCCGTTGATAAACAGGAACGCCTGAACGCTCTTTTCTTTCTCATTCATTATTTTATATTCCTCTATCATGTCCCCACTTATTCATCTCCTCTCTAAGCTAAGTAGCTCTTATCTTTTAAGTTCCCCTGCATAATCAAGTCTTCGCATGCCTCATTCATCATCATTTTGAATTTTAAATACAAGACCCCCACTCCGGTTTTTATGAAATCTGCACCAGCTGACTGCAATCTTCCCAAACTGTCCATAAGTTCTGTGCACAGCTTGCAAATGCCACACAGCACTTATAGACCATTTAGGAAGGATGCAGGTTGAGGTTTTGTATGTACAAAATGCAGTGTGACCTAGTGGATAGACCATGGGAACTGAGATGCAAGAAAGCTGAGTTCTATTCCCAGCTCTGCCACAAGCCTGCTGGCTTACCTTGGGCAAGTCACTTCCCCACAATGTGCCTCAGTTTCCCCATCTGGAATATGGGGCTAATGACACTGACCTCCTTTGTAAAGTGCTTTGAAATCTAAAGTGCTAGATAAGAGCTGGGTGTTAACAGCCTCCAACCCATACAGATATGTGGTGCCAGGCACCCTTATCTCAGCGGCAGAGGAAATACTGGCCAAAAAGCTGCAATGTAGGGCAGGAAGGTCTGGCTGTAGGAGGCAATTACCCAGCCCAGTGTGTTGTCTCAGATTCTCTTTCCTGCACCCCAGGTCTTTGGAGTTTGCAGAGGAATCCCCTGAAAATGGTGCCCAGCTAGGGCAGCAGCTACCCTTCCCCCATTGGGGGCAGGGACAAAGGGGCGCTATGGGGGGTGGGCACAAAGGGGAGCTATGGGGAAGGGAAGAAAAGCGGGAAAGATTTGGGGGAGGGAAGAGACTGGGTAAGGGGCAGTTTGAAAAAGAGAGAATGGGGGTTTGGGGTTGAAGGGGAGGGAGTGAAGGAAGTTTGCCAAAGAAGAAGAGCATGGGTGTTCTCGGAAAGGGGAGGCTGGGGAGGGTGTGTGTGGGGGAGGGGAGGCTAGGAAGGGAACAGGGGGTTCTCTGAAAGGGGAGGCCAGGGAGGGAGCAGCGGGTCCTGGGACAGGGGAGGCCAGGGAGGGAGCAGGACATTCTGGGAGCAGGGAGGGCACGAGCGGGTTCTGTGTCCCCCAACTTTTTGGCCAAACCTACTCCACTGGTTGATACTCTCAAATATACTTCCTGTACCCCAAAAGCTCTTTGAGGCAAGATATTAGAAGCAAGAGGAAGACCAAAGACAGGGTAGGCTCATTATTCACAGACAGGGGAGGGCAATACTGTTTGACATGACCTTCTCATCAGGAAACTAGGGAAATATAGCCTAGAAGACAAACTTACTATAAGATGGTGCACAACTGGTTGGAAAAGCGCATACTCAGATAGTAGTTATCGATGGTTCACAATCAAGCTGGAAGGGCATATCGAGTGGCCCACAGGGTTCTGTCCTGGGTTGGTTTTAGTCATGGCACAGAGAGTACACTTACACTGTTTGCAGACGATACTGAGCTGGGAGGGTTGCAAGCGCTTTGGAGGACAGGATTAGAATTCTAAGAGATTTTAAATGATCTTGACAAACTAAAGAAATGGTCTGAAATAAATAGGCTGAAATTCAATAAGGATAAATGCAAATTGCAGTTAGGAAGGAATAATCAATTGCACAAATACAAAATGGGAAGTGACTGCCTAGGGAGGAGTACTGCGGAAGGGATCTGGGGGTCATAGTGGATCACAAACTAAATATGAGTCAACAATGTAATACTGTTGCAAAAAAGGTGAACATCATTCTGGGATGTATTAGCAGGAGTGTTGTAAGCAAGACAGGTGAAGTGATTCTTCCACTCTACTTTGCACTGCTAAGGCCTCAACTAGCATACCATGTCCTGTTCTGGGTCCTATGTTTTGGGAAAGATGTGGATAAACTGGAGAAAGTCCAGAGGAGAGCAACAAAAATGATGAAAGGTCTAGAAAACATGACCTCTGAGAAAAGATTGAAAAAATTGGATTTATTTAGTCTGGAGAAGACTGGGGATGGGAGTGGGGACATGATAACAGTCTTCAAGTAGGTGAAAGGTTGTTAAAAAGAGGAGGGTGATAAATTGTTCCCCTTAATCACTGAGGACCGGACAAGAAGTAAGGGGATTAAATTGCAGCAAGGGAGGTTTAGCTTGAACATTAGGAAAAACTTCCGATCAAGGTGGTTAAGCACTGGGACAAATTGCCTAGGGAGGTTATGAATCTTTGTCATTGGAGGTTGTTAAGAACAGGTTGGACAAACACCTGTCAGGGATGGTCTAGACAATACTTAATCCTGTCTCAGTGCAGGGGACTGATGACCTATTGAGGTCCCTTCCAGTCCTACATTGCTGTGTGTCTCTTTTGTTAACCTATCGCCAGTTGTAACCCACACACCTCCTGGGTGTGGTGCTCTGTCCCATCGGGGGCGGGGAAAGAGAGAGAGAGAGATAGATTATGTGCCTTCTCTACAGCCTTAGCTAACAGGCAGTTGGCTTTTAGCTGTAGAGGCTAATGCACTAAGCTCCAGAGACCCCAGGTTCTTTCCCGCCTGCCGAAGACCGGGGTCTGTTGGTATTACACAGTGCCATGGCATGGTAGTATATTATTACAATTATTACGTATAATTAAATTTGGGATTGTAAAATGAAAACAGAACTCACAGGCCAGGGAGAAGAGTTGTGTTTTGAGAAGAGGTCTGAAAAAAATCTGGTACTCAATTAGGAAACTCAATTCCAGATTGTGGGGGCAGTTTGTGGGGTGGGCATTTCATAGATAGATACTAAGGTCAGAAGGGACCGTTATGATCATCTGGTCCGACCTCCTGCACAACGCAGGCCACAGAATCTCACCCACCCGCTCCTGCGAAAAACCTTTCACCTATGTCATAGAATCATAGAATATCAGGGTTGGAAGGGACCTCAGGAGGTCATCTAGTCCAACCCCCTGCTCAAAGCAGGACCAATCCCCAACTAAATCATCCCAGACAGGGCTTTGTCAAGCCTGACCTTAAAAACCTCAAAGGAAGGAGATTCCACCACCTTCCTAGGTAACGCATTCCAGTGTTTCACCACCCTCCTAGTGAAAAAGTTTTTCCTAATATCCAACCTAAACCTCCCCCGCTGCAACTTGAAACCATTACTTCTTGTTCTGTCATCTGCTACCACTGAGAACAGTCTAAATCCATCCTCTTTAGAACCTCCATTCAGGTAGTTGAAAGCACCTATCAAATCCCCCCTCATTCTTCTCTTCCGCAGACTAAACAATCCCAGTTCCCTCAGCCTCTCCTCATAAATCATGTGCTCCAGCCCCCTAATCATTTTTGTTGCCCTCTGCTGGACATTTTCCAATTTTTCCACATCCTTCTTGTAGTGTGGGGCCCAAAACTGGACATAGTACTCCAGATGAGGCCTCATCAATGTCGAATAGATGGGAATGATCACGTCCCTCGATCTCCTGGCAATGCCCCTACTTATACATCCCAAAATGCCATTGGCCTTCTTGGCAACAAGGGCACACTGTTGACTCATATCCAGCTTCTCGTCCACTGTAACCCCTAGGTCTTTTTCTGCAGAACTGCTGCCGAGCCATTCGGTCCCTAGTCTGCATGGGATTCTTCTGTCCTAAGTGCAGGACTCTGCACTTGTCCTTGTCGAACCTCATCAGATTTCTTTTGGCCCAATCTTCTAATTTGTCTAGGGCCCTCTGTATCCTATCCCTACCCCCCCCCCCAGGGTATCTACCACTCCTCCCAGTTTAGTGTCATCTGCAAACTTGCTGAGAGTGCAATCAACACCATCCTCCGGATCATTTATGAAGATATTGAACAAAACCAGCCCAAAGACCGACCTTTGGGGCACTCCACTTGATACCGACTGCCAACTAGACATGGAGCCATTGATCACTACCTATTGAGTCCAAAAATCTAGCCAACTTTCTATCCACCTTATAGTCCATCCATCCAGCCCATACTTCTTTAACTTACTGGCAAGAATACTGTGGGAGATCATGTCAAAAGCTTTGCTAAAGTCAAGGAACAACACGTCCACTGCTTTCCCCTCATCCACAGAGCCAGTTATCTCGTCATAGAAGGCAATTAGATTAGTCAGGCATGACTTGCCCTTAGTGAATCCAGGCTGACTGTTCCTGGTCACTTTCCTTTCCTCTAAGTGCTTCAGAATTGATTCCTTGAGGACCTGCTCAATGATTTTTCCAGGGACTGAGGTGAGGCTGACTTGCCTGTAGTTCCCCGGATCCTCCTTCTTCCCTTTTTTAAAGATGGGCACAACATTAGCCTTTTTCCAGTCATCCGGGACTTCCCCTGATCACCATGAGTTTTCAAAGATAACGGCCAATGGCTCTGCAATCACACCTGCCAACTCCTTTAGCACTCTCGGATGCAGTGCATCCGGCCCCATGGACTTGTGCTTGTCCAGCTTTTCTAAATAGTCCTGAACCACTTCTTTCTCCACAGAGGGCTGGTCACCTCCGCCCCATGCTGTGCTGCCAGTGCAGTAGTCTGGGAGCTGACCTTGTTCGTGAAGACAGAGGCAAAAAAAAAGCATTGAGTACATTAGCTTTTTCCACATCCTCTGTCACTAGGTTGCCTCCCTCATTCAGTAAGGAGCCCACACTTTCCTTGACTTTCTTCTTGTTGCTAACATACCTGAAGAAATCCTTCTTATTACTCTTAACATCTCTTGCTAGCTGTACCTCCAGGTGTGATTTGGTCTTTCTGATTTCATTCCTGCATGCCCAAGCAATATTTTTATACTCTTCCCTGGTCATTTGTCCAATCTTTCACTTCTTATAAGCTTCTTTTTTGTGTTTAATATCAGCAAGGATTTCACTATTAAGCCAAGCTGGTCACCTGCCATATTTACTATTCTTTCTACCCATCGGGATGGTTTGTCCCTGTAACCTCAATAAGGATTCTTTAAAATACAGCCAGCTCTCCTGGACTCCTTTCCCCCTCATGTTATTCTGCCAGGGGATCCTGTCCATCAGTTCCCATCAGTTAAAATCTGCTTTTCTGAAGTCCAGGGTCCGTATTCTGCTGCTCTCCTTTCTTCCCTGTGTCAGGATCCTGAACTCGACCATCTCATGGTCACTGCCTCCCAGGTTCCCATCCACTTTTGCTTCCCTACTAATTCTTCCTGGTTTGTGAGCAGCAGGTCAAGAAGAGCTCTGCCCCTAGTTGGTTCCTCCAGCACTTGCACCAGGAAATTGTCCCCTACACTTTCCAAAAACATCTTGAATTGTCTGTGCACCGCTGTATTGCTCTCCCAGCAGATATCAGAGTGATTGAAGTCTCCCATGAGAACCAGGGCCTGTGATCTAGTAACTTCCGTGAGTTGCCAGCAGAAAGCCTCGTCCACCTCATCCCCCTGGTCCGGTGGTCTATAGCAGACTCCCACCATGACATCACCCTTGTTGCTCACACTTCTAAACTTAATCCAGAGACTCTCAGGTTTTTCCTGTAGTTTCATACTTGAGCTCTGAGCAGTCATACTGCTCTTTTACATACAATGCAACTCCCCCCACCTTTTTTGCCCTGCCGGTCCTTCCTAAACAGTTTATATCCATCCATGACAGTACTCCAGTCATGTGAGTTATTCCACCAAGTCTCTGTTATTTCAATCACATTGTTATTATTATTGTTATTCCTTGACTGTGCCAGGACTTCCAGTTCTCCCTGCTTATTTCCCAGGCTTCTTGCATTTATGTATAGGCACTTGAGATAACTCGCTGATCGTCCCTCTTTCTCAGTATGAGGCAGGAGCCCTCTGCTCTCGCGCTCTACTGCTCGTGCTTCCTCCCGGTATCCCACTTCCCCACTTACCTAAGGGCTTTGGTCTCCTTCCCCAAGTGAACCTAGTTTAAAGTCCTCCTCACTAGGTTAGCCAGCCTGCTTGCGAAGATGCTCTTCCCTCTCTTCGTTAGGTGGAGCCCGTCTCTGCCTAGCACTCCTCCTTCTTGGAACACCATCCCATGGTCAAAGAATCCAAAGCCTTCTCTCCAACACCACCTGCATAGCCATTCGTTGACTTCCACGATTCGACGGTCTCTACCCAGGCCTTTTCCTTCCACTGGGAGGATGGATGAGAAGACCACTTGCACCTCAAACTCCTTTATCCTTCTTCCCAGAGCCATGTAGTCTGCAGTGATCTGCTCAAGGTCATTCTTGGCATATCGTTGGTGCCCATGTGGAGAAGCAGGAAGGGGTAGCGATCCGAGGGCTTGTTGAGTCTCGGCAGTCTCTCCGTCACATCGTGAATCCTAGCTCCTGGCAATGTCTGAGCTATTGAAGTCGTCAAATCGTGGTTTAAAGACTTCAAGGAGCAGAGTGACAGTGTTCATGTGACCCGTGCCCCATGCTACTGAGGAAGGCGAAAAACCTCCAGGGCCTCTTCCAATCTGCCCTGGAGGAAAATTCCTTCCCCACCCCAAATATGGCAATCAGCTAAACCCTGAGCACATGGGCAAGATTCACCAGCCAGATACCCAGGAAAGAATTTTCTGTAGTAACTCAGATCCCACCGCATCTAACATCCCATCACAGGCCATTGGGCATTCTACCCCCTGCTGTGAAGAAACATGGCTGGTGGCCAGGAGAATTCTGGTAATGGAGGAGCAAGACAAGAGGAGGTGAGGGCATGACTGAGTTTTGGCAGAGGAATGGTTAAGATGCATGAGAAGGGAACGCTCTGGAATTGATAGTAAGCATATTTGCAAACCCCAGGGACAAGGCAGGAGGCAAAAGGCAGTTACAGATTCTATACAGATTATTTTATGTGTATAGCCCTTGTTTTGTAATCTCTTAGTCTTCGGATAACGGCTTACCCCAGCCCTTTTCATGATTTTCAGATTCTTCACTTTGATAACCATCCTCATGCAGTTTTCTGAGGTGGGATGCCATTTTTTTCTCTAGCTTTGCTTGTTTCTAGAGTATTTAAAAAGAATGTGAAAGTGTTGTTTAAGATTTCCATTGCAGAGAGCAAAAGAATGTTCTTAGATGCAGTGATATTTTGATAGATGTTTTGTTAAAAATTTTTTATATCTTCTAATTTATTAGATTATTTGATGTCATCATAACTGCCCACATAGTTACATTATATCTTTGACTCCCATCTGTGTTTCTTCCCCCAACAACAGTTTTATATGTTAAAATGGCTTTGCACCCATTTACACCCAAACTTTTACCAAACTATCTTTTCGGGCTCTTTCCTTCTCTTCTTTCAAAAATGCAGCCAGAACAAGCAATTCAAACTGTTTCTAGAGGAGCTGTGTGTCACACCCATGAAGCTCAAAATTCACAACCATGATGAGATTTTAGGAGGGCTTTCTGTATTGGATAGCATTAATGATAACCCTTATCTATATATCGCTCTTTTGATCTTAATCATCAGAGGCCTGATTCCCAAAGGCATTTAAATGCCTAACTCTTGGTAATTTTGATGGGAGCTAGGCATCTGAGCCCTGGTCTACACTACGAGTTTAGGTCGGATTTAGCAGTGTTAGATTGGTTTAGCCCTGCACCCGTCCACACTACGAAGCCATTTTTTTTTACTTTAAGGGCTCTTAAAACCAGTTTCTGTACTCCTCCCCGATGAGTGGATTAGTGTTGAAATAGACCTTGCTGGGTCCAATTTGGGGTAGTGTGGACGCAATTCGATGGTATTGGCCTCCGGGAGCTACCCAGAGTGCTCCAGGGTGACCGCTCTGGACAGCACTCTCAACTCAGATGCACTGGCCACGTAAATAGGAAAAGCCCCGCAAACTTTTGAATTTAATTTCCTATTTGGCCAGTGTGGCGAGCTGATCAGCACAGGTTACCATGCAGAGCTCATCAGCAGAGGTGACCATGCAGTCCCAGAATCGCAAAAGAGCTTCAGCATGGTCCGAATGGGAGATACTGGATCTGATCGCTGTATGGGGAGATGAATCGTGCTATCAGAACTCCGTTCCAAAAGACGAAATGCCAAAATATTTGAAAAAATCTCCAAGGGCATGAAGGACAGAGGCTATAACCTGCAGTAGTGCCACGTGAAACTTAAGGAGCTCAGGCAAGCCTACCAAAAAAACAGAGAGGCAAATGGCCGCTCCGGGTCAGAGCCCCAGACATGCTGCTTCTATGATGAGCTGCATGCCATTCTAGGGGGTGCCCTTACAACTACCCCAGCCCTGTGCATGGACTCTGTCAGTGGACTCTCACACAACAGGGATGTGGATTTTTGAGGATGAGGAAGATGATGATGAGGAGGAGGTTGAAGCACAACAAGCAAGCGGAGAAACTGTTTTCCCCGACAGCCAGGAACTGTTTCTCACCCTGGATCTTGTACCCTCCCAACTGAAGGCGGGCTCCCAGACCTAGAAGGCGAAGAAGGGACCTCTGATGAGTGTACCTTTGTAAATATAATACAGAGTTTAAAAGCAAGCGTATTTAATGATTAATTTGCCCTGAAGACTTGGGATGCATTCGCGGCCAGTACAGCTATTGGAAAAAGTCTGGTTTCAGAGTAGCAGCCGTGTTAATCTGTATTCGCAAAAAGAAAAGGAGTACTTGTGGCACCTTAGAGACTAACAAATTTATTAGAGCATAAGCTTTCGCCAAATGCATCCGATGAAGAGAGCTATAGCTCACGAAAGCTTATGCTCTAATAAATTTGTTAGTCTCTAAGGTGCCACAAGTACTCCTTTTCTTTTTGGAAAATGTCTGTTAACGTGTATAGAGATGGAGCGGAAATCCTCCAGGGACATCTCAATGAAGCTTTCCTGGATGTACTCCCAAAGCCTTTGTGAAAGGTTTCTGGGGAGGGCACCTTTATTGCGTTCTCCCTGGTAGGACGCTTTACCACGGCAGGCCAGCAGCACGTAGTCTGGAATCATTGCATAAGAAAGCATGGCAGCGCATGGTCCCGGTGACGGCTGGCATTCAAGCAACATCCGTTCTTTATCTCTCTGTGTTATCCTCAGGAGAGTGATATCATTCATGGTCACCTGGTTGAAATAGGGGAATTTTATTAAGGGGACATTCAGAGGTGGCCATTCCTGCTGGGCTGTTTGCCTGTGGCTGAACAGAACTCATCCCTGCTGTTAGCCACATGGTGGAGGGAGGGGTGAAGCCATCATCCCAGAGAACTGTGGGGGGGGGAAGGTGTTAGTTGGGTTTGTGCTGCACGTTAACCTGAAAACCGCAGCATCTCCTTTTAAAAGGCCAACACATTTTAAAGGGCCAACCCAACGAGTGCTTGGTTTGTGAAATGAGGGCGCTTGCTGTTTGAAACCATTCCCACATGTTAGGAAAGTTAAAGAAGCCAAAAGACTGTGGCTCACCACGTCTGCCTGCAAGCCGAATTCTGTTGCCTGCTGGCCCTACGTGTGTGATCTCTCACACCATACCGGCAGGCCCTTGATATAAGAGGCAAAATGCGACCTTGTAAAGAAAGCACACATGCTACATAATGTTAACAGCTTGGTTCACTGTGTAAGAGTCTACCCATTGTTCTCTAAAATGTCTCTTTTTAAAGACTAATCTCCCTTTTTTCCCCTCCCGCAGCTGCAAATGTTTCAACTCTCCCCCTATCATCTCCGTCCCATAGGCTATCAAAGATTAGAAGCTGAAAAAAAACCGCACTTGCGATGAAATGTTCTCTGAGCTCATGCAGGCCTCCCACCCTGAAAGAGCCCAGCACAATGTGTTGAGGGAGACAATGTCAGAGTCCAGGAAAGCACAAAATGAATGCAAGGACAGGAGGGATGAGCGAGAGTACAGGAGGGACAAGCGAGAGGAGAGGTGGTGTCAGCATGATGAAAGGAGGCAGGATGCAATGCTGAGGCTATGGGAGGATCAAACTGATATGCTCCAGCGTATGGTTGAGGTGCGGGAAAGGCAGCAGGAACACAGACAGCCGCTGCAGCCCCTGTGTAACCAACCGCCCTCCTCCCCAAGTTCCATAGCCTCCTCACCCAGATGCCCAAGAACGTGGTGGGAGGGGCCTCTGGGCACCCAACCACTCCATCCCAGAGGACTGCCCAAGCAACAGAAAGCTGGCATTCAATAAGTTTTGAAGTGCAGTGTGGCCTTGTCCTTCCATCCTCCCATCCTCTGCCACCCCACCCAGTGCTTCCCTCCTCCCACACCCATCCTGGGCTACCTTGGCAGTTATCCCCCCATTTGTGTGACGAATTAACAAAGAATGCATGAATTTGAAATAACAATGACTTTATTGCCTTTGTAAGCGGTGCTCAAAGAAGGGAGGGGAGCGCGGTTGGCTTACAGGAAAGTAGAGTGAACCAAGGGGGCGGGTTTTCATCAAGAAACAAACAGAATTTTTACACCGGAGCCTGGTCAGCCATGAAACTGGTTTTCAAAGCTTCTCTGATGTGCAGCACGCCCTGCTGTGCTCTTCTAACCACCCTGGTGTCTGGCTGCACGTAATCAGCAGCCAGGCGATTTGCCTCAACCTCCCACCCCACCATAAATGTCTCCTCTTTACTGTCACAGATATTGTGGAGCACAAAGCAAGCAGTAATCATGATGGGAATATTGGTTTTGCTGAGGTCTAACCGAGCCAGTAAACTGCACCAGCAAGCTTTTAAACGTCCAAATGCACATTCTACCACCATTCTGCACTTGCTCGGCCTACAGTTGATCAGCTCCTGACTGTCCAGGGTGCATGTGTATGGCTTCATGAATCATGGCATTAAGGGATAGGCTGGGTCCCCAAGGATAACTATAGGCATTTCAACATCCCCAATGGTTATTTTCTGGTCTGGAAAGTAAGTCCCTTGCTGTAGCTGTTCATACAGACCAGAGATCCTAAAGATGGGAGCATCATGTACCTTTTCCAGCCATCCCACGTTGATGTTGGTGAAACATCCCTTGTGATCCACCAGCGTTTGCAGCACCATTGAAAAGTACCCCTTTCGGTTTATGTACTGGCTGCCTTGGTGGTCTGGTCCCAAGATAGGGATATGTGTTCAATCTATCGCCCCACCACAGTTAGGGAATCCCATTGCTGCAAAGCCATTCACTATGACCTGCACATTTCCCAGAGTCACTACCCCTGATAGTAGCAGCTCAGTGATCACATTGGTTACTTGCATCACAGCAGCCCCCACAGTAGATTTGCCCACTTCAAATTGATTCCCAACTGACCAGTAGCTGTCTGGCATTGCAAGCTTCCAGAGGGCTATCACCACTTGCTTGTGAACTGTGGGGGCTGCTCTCATCTTGATATTCTGGTGCTTCAGGGCCGGGGAAAGCAAGTCACAAAGTTCCATGAAAGTGCCCTTATGCATACGAAAGTTTCGCAGCCATTGGGAATCGTCTCAGACCTGCAACACTATGCCGTTCCACCAGTCTGTGCTTGTTTCCCAGGCCCAGAATCGGTGTTCCACGGCATGAGCCTGCCCCATTGCCACCAGGATGGCCAAATTGCCAGGGCCTGTACTCTGAGAGAAATCTGTGTCCATGTCCTCATCACTCTCCTCATCGCACTGCCGTCACCTACTCGCCTGCTTTTGCAGGTTCTGCATATACTGCATGATAATGCGCATGGTGTTTAGAGCGGTCACAACTGCCGCAGTGATCTGAGTGGGCTCCATGCTTGCTGAGGTATGGCGTGAGCAGGAGAGCAGAGTGGCAGCGGAAGCGGTGGGTGGATGACGATGCTGACAGTAATATGGTGCCTGCACAGAAAAAGGCACGAAACGATTGTCGGCTGTTGCTTTCATGGAAGGAGGGAGGGGTAGGCTGGCAGCTGACGGTGCTGCTGGCTGGGAGAGCTATCCCTCTGCCAATATTCTAGGCAGGACTGAATCTCCATTAGACAAAACTTAAAGAAGAGAATGACTTGAGTCACTCCCATTTATGTGTAGGCGCCCCTGACAGACTTTATTGAGGTCTGCCAGGAGCACTCATGTCCACCTAGGCACCCCGACAGACCTTACCAAGGTCCGCCAGGAGCACCCATGTCTGCCCAGGTGCCCCAACCGACCAGACCGAGGCCAACCAAGAGCACCCAGGATATGACGAGGATGGCTACTAGTCGTACTGCACTATCTGCTGCCACAAGGCAATGAGCTGCTGCTGTGTAGCAATGCAGTCCCACGTCTGCCAGCACCCAGGAGACGTATGGTGACGGTGAGCTGAGTGGGCTCCATGCTTGCCGTGGTATGGCATCTGCATGTGTAACCCATAAAAAAAGGCGCGAAAGATTGTGTGCCGTTGCTTTCATGGAGAGGGGGGGCTGACGACATGTACCCAGAACCACTTGTGACAATGTTTTTTGCCCCATCAGGCATTGGGATCTCAACCCAGAATTCCAATGGGTGGCAGAGACTGCGGGAACTGTGGGATAGCTACCCACAGTGCAACACTCCGGAAGTCAACGCTAGCCTCGGTACTGTGGATGCACTCCACTGACTTAATGGTCTTAAGCGGGGACACACACAATTGACTGTATAAAATCGCTTTCAAAAAATTCAACTTGTATAAATTCGACCTAATTTCGTAGTGTAGACATACCCTTAGTATCTTTGAGGATCTTGGCCTAGTGTCCTTGTTCTGTGGCATGTGAGTTTTAAAAGATATAGTATTTTAATATACCTTTTTAGCTTTCTCTTCTCTGTTTTTCCTTCGTAGATGTTCAGGTCTCGATTCTCGTTTAACATCATCTCCAATTTTCAGCAGAAGTAACATTTCTTTTTTTTCCCATGCCTAAGGATCATAAATTTGCCACGCTGCACCAAAAGGTGATAATTATAAGTGTATTTTACTAAGTGTGTCTGGCACACAACACATTTTCTATTGCTTCATTTAATGATTTTCATATCAGTACATTCTAAACACATTGGGCCAAATTCATTTCTAAGGTCAGATGACTGAAGTCAATGGAATTACCAGAGGAAAAATTTGGTACCTACAAATTATTTTTCCAAGTTATTAATTCTACTCAGTTTTAATGCTTGATTGACAGAGGACCTGCTGGATAGCGGAGTGACAAGTATTCTTCAGGACTGTTCATAAATCTATAGATTCCAGGGCCAGAAGGGACCACCCTCCTGTATAACACAGACCACCCAAATAATTCCTGGGACACATCTTTTAGAAAAACATCCAACCTTGATTGAAAAATTGTCAGTGCTGAAGAGTCCACCAGAACTCTTGGTAAGTTGTTCCCATAGTTAATTACTCTCACAATTTCAGCCACCAGCACCCTGTTGGAATTACTGACTTGCAAAATGCCGTGTTCAATGTGTCCCTGTGTACACCACTCTTTAATGCTACAATTCCAATGCAATGCATTTAGGGGTCAATTTTCAGCCAGCTCTTAGCCTGGTCTCCCTTCTTACAAACACAATTTTGCATCCAGAAAAATTCCGTTTTTGTTTGTTTGGCCCCTACAAATAACCATAGGCACAAATCCCACTGCTAAGACTGCTAAATACCTGATTATTTGCAGTGTAAATTGTAGCTGTGCTAGTCCCAGGATATTGGGGAGACAAGGTGGGTGAGGGAATATCTTTTGTTTTCAGTTGCTGAAAGAGACAAGTTTTTGAGCATACACAAAGGAAGAGCTCTGTGTAAGCCTGAAAGCTTGTCTCTTTCACCAGAAGAAGTCAGTCCAATAAAAGATATTACCTCACCCACCTGGTCTCTCAAATACCTGATTGTGAATGCAAATAAGGGGTGAAACACTGACTTCACTGATTCAATAGGACTTTTGCCATTGACTTCACTGGAGCCAAGATTTCTTCCCAAAGGCAGAACTGTCTAAGTGGTAGGATTTGTGACTGTAAAAAGAAGGCAGAAAACATCAAGGCAGTGTCCAGAAATTTGAGCCTTAAAATATTATGTGTAACCCTGCCTATCTGACTTAAAAATGTACAGGTTTTTTTCTTCCAATATATACCCAAACACTTATGCATGTGTTTAACATTAAGCATGTATGCAGTCCTATTAAACTCAATAGAAGTGCCCACATAGAATCATAGAATATCAGGGTTGGAAGGGACCTCAGGAGGTCATCTAGTCCAATCCTCTGCTCAAAGCAGGACCAATCCACAACTAAATCATCCCAGCCAGGGCTTTGTCAAGCCTGACCTTAAAAACCTCAAAGGAAGGAGATTCCACCACCTCCCTAGGTAACGCATTCCAGTGCTTCACTACGCTCCTAGTTAAAAAGTTTTTCCTAATATCCAACCTAAACCTCCCCCACTGCAACTTGAGACTATTACTCCTTGTTCTGTCAGCTACTACCACTGAGAACAGTCTAGATCCATCCTCTTTGGAACCTCCTTTCAGGTAGTTGAAAGCAGCTATCAAATCCCCCCTCATTCTTCTCTTCTGCAGACTAAACAATCTCAGTTTCCTCAGCCTTTCCTCATAAATCATGTGTTCCAGTCCCCTAATCATTTTTGTTGCCCTCCGCTGGATGCTTTCCAATTTTTCCACATCCTTCTTGTACTGTGGGGCCCAAAACTGGACACAGTACTCCAGATGAGGCCTCATCAATGTTGAATAGAGGGGAACAATCACATCCCCTCGATCTGCTGGCAATGCCCCTACTTATACATCCCAAAATGCCATTAGCCTTCTTGGCAAAAAAGGCATACTGTTGACTCATATCCAGCTTCTCGTCCATTGTAACCCCTAGGTCCTTTTCTGCAGAACTGCTGTCTAGCCATTTGATCCCTAGTCTGTAGCAGTGCATGGGATTCTTCCGTCCTAAGTGCAGGACTCAGCACTTGTCCTTGTTAAACCTCATCAGATTTCTTTTGGCCCAATCCTCTAATTTTTCTAGGGCCCTCTGTATCCTATCCCTACCCTCCAGCATATCTACCACTCCTTCCAGTTTAGTGTCATCTGCAAACTTGCTAAGGGTGCAGTCCACGCCATCTTCCAGATCATTAGTGAAGATATTGAACAAAACCGGCTACAGGACTGATCCTTGGGGCACTCCGCTTGATACCGGCTGCCAACTAGACATGGAGCCATTGATCACTATCCGTTGAGTCCGACGATCTAGCCAGCTTTCTATCCACCTTATAGTCCATTCATCCAGCCCATACTTCTTTAACTTGCTGGCAAGAATACTGTGGGAGACCATATCAAAAGTTTGCTAAAGTCAAGGAATAACACATCCACTGCTTTCCCCTCATCCACAGGGTCAGTTATCTCATCATAGAAGGCAATTAGATTAGTCAGGCATGACTTGCCCTTAGTGAATCCAGGCTGACTGTTCCTGGTCACTTTCCTCTCCTCTAAGTGCTTCAGAATTGATTCCTTGAGGACCTGCTCAATGATTTTTGCAGGGACTGAGGTGAGGCTGACTGGCCTGTAGTTCCCTGGATCCTCCTTCTTCCCTTTTTTAAAGATGGGCACATGCTTGAAGTTAAGCACAACATGCATAAGTGTTTGCAAGCTTGGGGCCATATTCATTAACTCTTTAAAATTCTTTATGGGCTTGCCAGAAAACTCACTCACTGCTAACAACTTTAAATATTTGTCAATTGTCTCTTTAAGGTGTGGTGTAAGTATATATGTTTGTTTCAGTTTCTTGTTTCTAACCTCCTCCATTTTTTTACGAAGATTAAGTTGTTTCTTTTTGTTTTGGCCGTGTTGCTTTTCTCTTCCTCAGCCAATTGAAGGTGCAGATTTTGTCTCCAGTGGCCTTGATTTTTTCCAATTCCTTATTAATCGTGTCTAAATCTCTTTTAAGAAAAGCATAAATAATTGGTTAGAATCAGTTGTGACAATCTCTCCCAGTCAATTTTCTGCTAAGCTCCAGCCAGCTTCTTTGCCTGGGTTTCTG
This sequence comes from Dermochelys coriacea, assembly GCF_009764565.3. NCBI lineage: Eukaryota > Metazoa > Chordata > Testudines > Dermochelyidae > Dermochelys > Dermochelys coriacea. The sequence continues at coordinate 60,440,381 of NC_050076.1, forward strand.
TTTGCTTAAGCCACCTGAAAAATTTAGAACTGACTTCACAAGGTTCCAAACACAATTCACGCCCTATTAATAAACAATTCTAAATTAGAATGAGGTATTTCATCATTTACGCTCAGTATAGGTAAAAATAAGGCCCCATCCTTCTAGGAGCTCTGTGCAGGCCCTCACAGACACTCCCAAATCAGTAAATTATAAATTCATTTTGTGTCCTATACCTGTTCCTCATCTGTCCCTCTGGGTCGTGTAAATCTGGACTTTCTTCTTGCATCAGCCACTCCCCAAAGTGGCAGGTGTCACCTCCTTCTGGAAGCAGACTGGTTCTTGTCGTTTTGTCACTCGTTTTTCAAGCATTTTCTGAAAATTGAGAATGGATTAAGGGCTTTGTTCGCCAGGAATGCCTTCACCAATCTGTGTGTTGAGTTCTCAGACAAGCACTTTGCTGATGGCCAAACCCTCCATTTCACCCCCAAAATGATAGAGTAAGGAAGGACCCTTCTGCAGTTCCTAGCCACTGCAGTCTCACAATCTCCTCCACTTTGGGAATGAGCAACCAGACCTGTAGCCAGGCCCCAGATCCTGACTGAACTGAAAATCAGCAAACTCTTTAAATGGACTTTGAGGGTGAAAAAAAAAGGACCATCGGTGCTGGAACTGTGGGGGAGAGGCCCCCCAGTCATGGCCCCCTTCTTCTTTGACAAAAGAAACATACAAGTTTGACCCCCCCTCCCCCAAAGAAACAACCTGTACCTGCCAATAGTGTGGGGGCAGAGTGAGGGCAGCGGCTTCAGCAGATGTTACTGAGCATGCTCAGTACAAGCCAAGCAACAAATGTTGGGGGAGGGGGAGCATGTGATCCCGCATGGCCCCTCCCCCCCCGTGCATTGCCTCTGGCCCCATTTCTACAAAGGATTGTCATTTGCTAAAGTTAAGTTCAGTCTCTTAGAAGCGTCTTCTACTTTTGTTATATTTGTAACCAATTCTGTTTCTACTGTCTTCACTCAGTATCATGTAAATCTCTGTTCTTTATTAATAAACCTTACTCATGGTTTTCCTATAAGCTGATCTCAGTGCAGTATATTAAAACTAAAGTGTGCACCCTCAGCTGAGCCAAGCAGGCTGGCATATGCTCTGCCTCTGGAGACAGAAGAGGTGGTAACTTCTGTGAGTGTCCAGTGCCAGGGCTGGGTACTGCAGGGGAGCGCTCTTCAAGGGGGCCATGGGTACCCGCATGGCCCCACAGTATGCCAACATTTTTATGGCTGACTTAGAACAACGCTTCCTCAGCTCTCGTCTCCTAATGCCCCTACTCTACTTGCGCTACATTGATGACATCTTCATCATCTGGACCCATGGAAAAGAAGCCCTTGAGGAATTCCACCATGATTTCAACAATTTCCATCCCACCATCAACCTCAGCCTGGACCACTCCACACAAGAGATCCACTTCCTGGACACTACGGTGCTAATAAGCGATGGTCACATAAACACCACCCTATATCGGAAACATACTGACCGCTATTCCTACCTACATGCCTCTAGCTTTCATCCAGATCATACCACACAATCCATTGTCTACAGCCAAGCTCTACGATATAACCGCATTTGCTCCAACCCCTCAGACAGAGACAACACCTACAAGATCTCTATCATGCATTTCTACAACTACAATACCCACCTGCTGATGTGAAGAAACAGATTGACAGAGCCAGAAGAGTACCCAGAAGTCACCTACTTCAGGACAGGCCCAACAAAGAAAATAACAGAACGCCACTATCCATCACCTTCAGCCCCCAACTAAAACCTCTCCAACGCATCATCAAGGATCTACAACCTATCCTGAAGGACGACCCATCACACTCACAGATCTTGGGAGGACAGGCCAGTCCTTGCTTACAGACAGCCCCCCAATCTGAAGCAAATACTCACCAGCAACCACACACCACACAACAGAACCATCCCACCCAGGAACCTATTCCTTGCACAAAGCCCCTTGCCAACTCTGTCCACATATCATTCAGGGGACACCATCATAAGGGCCTAATCACATCAGCCACACTATCAGAGGTTCGTTCACCGCGCATCTACCAATGTGATTAGATGCCATCATGTGCCGCACTGCCCCTCTGCCATGTACATTGGTCAAACTGGACAGTCTCTACGTAAAAGAATGAATGGACACAATCAGACGTCAAGAATTATAACATTCAAAAACCAGTTGGAGAACACTTCAAATCTCTCTGGTCACTTGCTAACAGACCTAAGAGTGGCTATCCTTCAACCAAAAAAGCTTCAAAAACAGACTCCAACGAGAGACTGCTGAATTGCAATTAATTTGCAAACTGGATACAATTAATTTAGGCTTGAATAGAGACTGGGAATGGACGAGTCATTACACAAAGTAAAACTATTTCCCCATGTATTTCTCCCCCCCACCCCACCACACCCCCCACTTGTCCTCAGATATTCTTGTTAACTGCGGAAATAGCCTATCTTGCTTGTCACCATGAAAGGGTTTTCCTCCTTTCCCCCCGCTGCTGGTGATGGCTTATCTTAAGTGATCACTCTCCTTACAGTGTGTCTGATAAACCAATTGTTTCATGTTCTCTGTGTGTGTATACCAATCTCCCCTCTGTTTTTTCCACCAAATGCATCCGATGACAGTGAGCTGTAGCTCACGAAAGCTTATGCTCTAATAAATTTGTTAGTCTCTAAGGTGCCACAAGTACTCCTTTTCTTTTTATTATTAGACCAGACACAGATACATGAAGAAGGTAATCAAGCAGTGCTTTGTTGGGGAAATTCAAAGGGGCTCACAAGTGCCTGAGTGCACCATGATGCACTCTTTTGCAGGTCCTCCTGCTAGAATGCATTCTAGGGTGTTCAGCAACCCTATTCAGGAACCCCAGGCCTCTGTCCTGTCAGGAAACAGGCTGACAGGGAGACATCTCCTGGGTTGGGACAGAGCAAAGTGTCTTGCGTCAGAGTGATCATCTGTGAACAACCTTCGAGCCTGATGGAATTGCCCAACTCCATTGGTAGTAGGGTGGAGCCAGAATTGATCTGTTAGAGCCACCTGAACCCTTACCATACCTTTCCTCTAAGAGATATTGGTGGGGAAAGGCATGTGGAGCTTCCATCCTCTGACAAGCTGATACTTACCTATGCAAGAAGCTGATGAGATCCACCTTCGTGTTGCCCCCCCCCCCGCCAAGCAGTAGACTCACCACGGTTGTGTTTCCAGAGACCACTCATGGTAGGGTCTATTAGCAACTGACTGTCTGTGGCTGTTCTCAGTCCCTTGGTCCAAGTGGTGACTCGGAATACCTTATTGGGTAGGGCCCTATTAAATTCACAGCCGATTTTGGTCAATTTTTACGGTCATAGGATTTTAAATATTGTAGATTTCATGATTTCAGAAATTTAAATCTGAAATTTCATTGTGTTGTAACTGTAGGGCTCCTGACCCAACTCTGAAGGCAGGAGTGAAGAAGTAAGCGTGGCATGGTATGGTATTGCCACCTTTACTTCTGCGCTGCTGTTGGCGGGGCGCTGCCTTCAAAGCTGGACACCTGGCCAGCAGCCGCTGCTCTCCAGTCGCCCAGCTCTGAAGGCAGCACAGAAGTAAGGGTGGCAATACTGCAAACCCCAACAATAACCTTGCAATCCCCAATCAAATCCATGTTGAGGATTGTTCTTGCCTGCCACCCGGGCAAAGAGGCCCCAAGGCCATCTGGATGTGATAGGAGAGTCTCTGTGTGGCTTGTTTAAAATGGGATCTCAGGGTCCAATGAGGTGGTTTCTGTGCAGACTTGCCATGGGTACCATGACCTCCTGTCGAGGCACAATGATTCTAAAATTGTGTCTACCCATAACAATTCTGGCTTGACAAATCTCTACCAAGCTCATGATACTTGGAGCAGACCTGGAGTAGGAAACCTCTGAGCTCAGCCATGACTGCCGGGTCTTTTGCTTATTTCAGAGGGCTGCTGGGCAGCAAGCTGGAACTAGGGTAGCTTATTGTGACCCCTGCTGATTTCAGCAACCCTACTGGTGAAACAGTGTTGATTCACGGATGACAGTTCCAGAAAGGAGAACATATGCACCCTGCTGGGAAGGTAGACAACTACAGCAGAGTTTTCCCATGAACACAGAATTAGTAGTGCTGGTGCCCTCTTACAGATCTCAGATATAATCTGTAATTGAGGTATGTCCATATATGGAAATAGGCTGAGATTTTCAAAGACGTATAAGAGGAATTAGGTACCCAAATCCCTTAGGTGCCTCTGTAAATCCCAGCATAAGCATTGGCAAAGTCCAGAATGCATGGCTAGTAGCCTTCTTCTAGAAGGAGTTTGATAATTTCTTGCATGAGCTTTCCTTTGGACCACTACTTCTAATTGGCTAGACAATGATAAAGGTCCTTGAGATCCAGGATATGCCTGAGCCCTCCTGGTCCTTTTTAGGTATCAGGAATTTGGAATTCCCTCTTTTTCCCAGTGGAATGGACTTGATGGCTTTTTTTTTGTCTTGCCTGCAGTATCTTTTTCTGATAAAAAGGTACCCAAGAACAGTAGGACTTTTTCTTTTAGAGCCAAGAATTTGTATTTTTTAAATATTGTACATGGTTTGAGAAATTATATTTTGCTAGGATAAGTGATTTTCACACTGATCACTTGGTTTAAGTGCTTTACTTCAAATTATGTAGCATGTTGTTGATATACAGATTAATTATATGAATGAGGATAATAAAAGCTTCTGTTATTCTCTGGCATACTCTACCTATATAGTGTCAGGAGTGAGAAAAAAAGAAAGTGAGATATATTGCCACTTTCTACAGCTAATTTTTTACCTGTTTGCCCAAATGGGTGGAATAGAACAATGTACTGGAGCCTTGTAACAAAGGCAGCTTGGCCCCAAGCGGAATATCCAGGAGCCGATTAGGTGCTAAAGCTGGTAATCGTTTTCTGTGGCTAACCTAGAAAAAGAATACATTCATGGGATTTCAGTCTGACATTTGAATAGTCCACTTGCATTGCAGTTCTCATAAACTACCCTGCTGGTTTAATAAGCCAAACATTAATTTCTAGAAGAAAACAAAGGACACAGTGTTCTGAGAGTGAGATATTTAAAGCTGGTCTCTGATTCTGAGACTAGAATTTACAGGTGCTGTTGAGGTAATTCAGACATCTCTGTACCTGACTGTACTCACAGACCAGGTACTGAAATGTCTAAGGGCCTGATACGAAGCTCCCTGATGTCTGTGGAAAGAAGGAACTTGCAGCTGGGGGTGAAAGCCAGATACTTCACTCCATAACTTCCTGGCCTCCCACTGGGACCAAACCCTCCACCTCTTCCTCGCCTCCACCTGCTCAAACTCGACCTACCACTGTGTCTGTTCCCCCCAGGCTGGGACCCCTACCCCTTAATTACAACCTCCCCTGGCTTCACCCAAGCCTGCTCCCACCTCCCCCTTCCTCACCCCACTGATCACACTTCCCTCAGCCCCACCCCCTGCTTCCACCTCCCTCGGTCTTACCCCCCACAGTTCCCACCTCCCCCTTCCTCACCCCACCATGCTTCCGCCTCTCCCGGCCTCATCTCCCCTGGTCCCAACTTCCCCTGGCCTCACTCCCAAACCGCTCTCACCTCTCCCACCTTCAGCCCCCGCCTCTCCCTCCTTCACCCCCGCCTGCTCCCACCTGATCCCTTCTTTACCCTCCCTGCTCCCACCTCCCCCTTCCTCACCTCACCCTGCTCCAGCTGACACCAAGGAAACCTCGTCCCCCCCACTTTAACTCCCCAAAGCCTCACACCTCCCCTGCTTACCTCGTCTACCTCCTCTGTCCCCAACAGCTCATCTGCAGTCCGGGAGTGGGGCATAGAGGTAGTGCTCCTATGGCCGTCTTCAACACCTCCTGTCTGGGACCCGTCATGTTCTCTTCAATAACTCCAGCTCCCGGGCAAGATCTGGCCCTAACTGCCACCACTGTGCTGCGATTCTAGAACTGCTGAGCTTGTTGCCCTGGGAGTGTGTCTCTTCACAATGGTCTTCCCGCCAGCCAACTATGTGGCTAGTCGTCATTTTAGGGGGCAGCTGTTGTAGATCCTAACCAGTCTTCCTAATTCATACACCTCCCTTCCTGGCACAGAGGATTGGCCAAGGCTCCCTGCAGAGACCCTCATCATGCTCTTTGAGACATGGATCTTGCTCCTGTTGATTTCTATAGCAAAACTTCCATGACTTTGATGTGAGCAGGATCAGGCCTTACCTGACTGCAGGGCTTGTTCTTGAGTTCCCCTTTGCAACACACAGCCCCTGCAGGCCTGGGAAGCAAGCTGTCTGGACCTGCAGCCTGGGACTATGTTTTCTTAGCAGTTCCTCTGGGCACTGGGAGGAAGGGTGCTCCCACCCTCTGGCCTTCTACCTTACTACCTTCTAGCTCAGCTTTGAAGTTAGGGTTTTAATGGTACAAACATTAAGCATGCTGAGTGTAAATGGCTCGGCTATAAACTGGTGTCTTTCATTATCGCCAAACATTAAGGAGCTCAATACGGTGAAGGATGAACTTTTACTTCCCCGGTTCCTGTGGCATTACAAGCTTCACAGTGGCTCGGGGTGTTTTCCTTGGCTCTCACTGCCTTACAGAGTTCCTAATTTCCCAGGGTCCTCTGAGCCCCTGAGCTGGAAACTCCACAGTTTAGTATGAGCTGAGCCAGGGAGGCAGGGGCCCAGGCGGGGAGGAGTCTCAAAGCTGGGGAGCTGGTGGCACATTCAATTTTGTTCACATAGGGACGAGGGGCAAATTCCAAACTATCTTGAGAAAATGCCTGCTCTGCATTCCTTGGTCATCGCCACATGTGTACACTAGAGCCTTGGGATTTTCAGAGGATGTTGGCATACACAGAGTGGTACCCAGACAATGCTGTAACCATGGGATAGGTAGGCATAGCCCTCCCCTACACACTATGGGACTGCAGAACGTCTACATAACATAAGATATAAGAATAGCCACACTGGATCAGACCAAAGGTCCATCTCGCCCAGTATCATGTATCCAACAGTGGCCAATGCCAGGTGCCTCAGAGGGAATGAACAGAGCAGGTAATCATCAAGTGATCCTTCCCATCGCCCATTCCAGTTTCTGGCAAACAGAGCCTAGGGACACCATCCCTGTCCACCCTGGCTAATAGCCATTGATGGACCTCTCCTCCATGAATGTATCTAGTTCTTTTTGAACCCTGTTAAAGTCTTTGCCTTCACAAATCCTCTGTCAAAGAGGTTGACCTGAGTGTGTGAAGAAATACTTCCTTTTGTTTGTTTTTAACCTGCTGCCTATTAATGTCATTTTGGTGACCCCTAGTTCTTGTGTTATGAGGAGTTAAATAACACCTTCCTTATTACTTTCCTCACACCAGTCCTGATTTTATAGACCTCTATCCTACCCGTAGTCACTGTTTTCCAAGCTGAAAAGTCCCAATCTATTAATCTCTCTCATATGGAAGCTGTTTACACCCTTAATAATTTTTGTTGCCCTTTTCTAAACCTTTTCCAATTCAAATAAATCGTTTTTGAGATGGGGTGACCACATCCTGTACGCAATATTCAAGATGTGGGCATACTATGGATTTACATAGAGGCAACATGATATTTTTCTGTCTTATTATCCCCTTTCTTAATGATTTCCAACATTCTGTTTGCTTTTTTGACTGCACTGCACACTGGTGGATATTTTCAGAGAACTATCCACAATGACTCCAAGATCTTTCTTGAATGGTAACAGCTAATTTAGACCCCCATCATTTTAGATGTATAGTTGGGATTATGTTTTCCACTGTGCATTACTTTCCATTATCAAACTTTGAATTTTCATCTGCCATTTTGTGGCCCAGTCAATCGTTTTCTGAGAACGCTTTGTAGCTCTTCACAGTCTGCTTTAGATTTAACTATCTTGAGTAGTTTGTATCATCTGCAAATTTTGCACCTCACTGTTTACCCTTTTTCCAGATCATTTATAAATATGTTGACTAGGACTGGTCCCAGTACAGATCCCTGGAGGACACACTATTTACCTCTCTGCATTTTGAAAATGACCATTTATTCCTACCCTTTGTTCCTATCTTTTAACCAGTTACTGATCCATGAGAGGACCTTCCCTCTTATCCCATTACTGCTTACTTTGCTAAGAGCCTTTGGTGAGGGACTTTGTCAAAGGCTTTCTGAAATCTAAGTACACTATATCCACTGGATCTTCTTGTCAAATGCTTGTTGACCCCCTCAACGAATTCTAGTAGATTGGTGAGGCATGATTTCCCTTACGAAAAACATGTTGACTCTTCCCCAACAAATTATGTTCATCATTACTCATCATCATCACATCATGACAATTTTGTTCTTTACTATAGTTTCAACAGTTTTCCCAGTACTGAAGTCAGGCTTACTGGCTTATAATTGCCACTGGATCACCTCTGGAGGCCCTTTTTTAAAAATTGGTGTCACATTAGCTACCCTCCTGTCATTTTGGTACAGAAGCTGATTTAAATTATAGGCTACAAACCCACAGTTAGTAGTCTGTAATTTACATTTGAGTTCCTTCAGAGGTCTTTGGTGAATACCATCTGGTCCTGACTTATTACTGTTTCATTATCAATTTGTTCCAAAACCTCCTTTGACACCTCAATCTGGGACAGTTCCTCAGATATATCACCTAAAAAGAATGGCTCAGGTTTAGGAATCTCCCCATCCTCGTCCTTGAAGACGATGCAAAGAATTCATTTAGTTTCTCCGCAATGGCCTTATTGTGTTTGAGTGCTCCTTTAGTGTCTCGATCGTCCAGTGGCCCCACTGGTTGTTTAGCAGGCTTCCTGCTTCTGATGTACTTAATTTTTTTTTGGTATTACTTTGAGTCTTTGGCTAGCTGTTCTTCAAATTCTTTTTTGGCTTCCTAATATATTTTTACACTTCACTTGCCAGAGTTTTCTCCCTTTCTATTTTCCTCACTAGGATTTAACTTCCACTTTTTAAAGGATTCCTTTTTGCCTCTCACTGCTTCTTTTACTTGTTGTTTAGCCACAGTGGCACTTTTTTGGTTCTCTTACTATGTTTTTACTTTGGAGTGACATTAAGTCAAGTCGATATTATGGTGTCTTAAAAGTTTCCATGCAGCTTGCAGGGATTTCACTTTGGTGCTGTCTATTTTTAATTTCTGTTTCACTAACCTCCTCCTTTTTGTGTAGTTCCCCTTTCTGAAATTAAATGCTACTGTGATGGGCTGCCTGTGGTGTTTTCCATGCCCACTGGGATGTTAAATGTAATATATTATGGTCACTTTATTACCAAGCGGTCCAGCTATAGTCACCTCTTGGAACAGATCTTGTGCTCCACTTAGGACTAAATCAAGAATTGCCTTTCCTTTTGTGGTTCCAGGACTAGCCTCTCCAAGAAGCAGTCATTTAAGGTGTCAAGAAACTTTATCTCGCATCCCGTTCTGAAGTGACATGTACCCAGTCAATATGGGAATAGTTGAAATCCGCATTAATATTGAGTTTTATTTTTATAGCCTCTCTAATCTCCCTGAGCATTTCACAGTCACTATCACGTGTTGGGTGGACAGGACAAACAGCATATGCTCTAGTAAAGGCATTGTCCCCAGGTACCTCAAAGAGAGGGAGGAAAGACGTAGAGGCCATAATGCTTCACTTTCTCACTGGCTCATTCCCCTCTCCTTGTTAGGACTGTGTGGAGGAGATGTGCCACATTTCTAGTTCTGTGCAAACTGTGATGCAGTAACTCCCCTAATAATTCTTGTGGCGCATCAGATTCTACTCATGTGTCACTACTCCCAAGAGATCACTCCTTATTCCTCTCTCATCTGCTAAACTGGCGATGAGTTGTCTTTGTGGGACTAGGGCCAACAGGTGGTTGCTCTCTGCTGCTAGTTCCATTTGGGCTCCCTGGGATGTCACGTCCCCTCCCCATCTGGCTCACTTTGCAAGTCCATGTTCTCTGTTTGAGCCCAATGGCACTCCACTAGGGATAACAGTGTGGGGGAGCATACAGCATACTGGGAATATCTGTGTAGAGATGGTTCAATCGGGGTTCATCCCTCTCCAGGGCGGGAGGGAACCACACCACTTCCCTTAGTCCTTGCATGGACCCTTGGGGAATCCGTCGGCCACAGAAGTCCTGGCTCAAGCCGTCTGGCAGGGGGCTGAGCACACACAGGTAATAATTAACAGATAACTAGCCCTGGCCCTGAGTCAGGGCAGGGCAGTAAAGAGTCCAAGGGCTTGGCTCCAATCACACTTTATAGCGCTCTAACTTGCTGGCTCAGGGGTGTGAAAAATCACCCCCCTGAGTACAGCAAGTCAGAGGGCTTTAAAGTGCCAGTGTAAACAGGTTCCGAATGCTGGGAGCCGCACTCCCGGCGCTCGGAGCTAATCACCTCGTGGAGGTGGATTACCAGGAGCGCTGAGATAGCTCTCTCCCAGCGCTTGCACGTGACCACACTCGCACTTCAAAGTGCTGCCACGGGAGCACTCCCGCAACAGCGCTTTGAAGTTTCCAGAGTAGCCATGCCCCAAGGCTCAGGCCCTCAGGCAGGGGTTGAGCAAAACAGGTAAATAGCAGGCTCCAAGTGGCCTGGGAGAGGGGGAGACTGCCACCCACGCATTGGGTGGCAGGGGGGACACAGGCCCTCACACTCCACTGTGAACCAGCCTGGGGCCCTAGCAGCGGCCAAAGGCTCGCTGCTGTGTCAGTGGGGCTCCTGGCTGCAACACACTGATGTGGGTTCCGGCTGTGTTGCAGCCAGACTCAGGTCGGCTGACCCCAGGCTACTTCCCAACTCCCCCACCTGAGTCAAGGTGGGTTCCTCAGTGGGGTTGATCATCACTGGAGCCTCGGGGTAGCTGGCAAGGGGTAGGCTCGGCAACTCTCCCACATGCTGGTCCCTCTCGAGTGTCAGCCAGTCTCCAGGTCCGCCGCTGGTTGCTGGAGTCTCCTTGGTGGGAGCTGGGCCAGACGTGTCTGGCCTCTCCAGCAGCTGCCTCTTGAGTGAGCTCTGGGGTTGAGCTCTTATACTTCCTGTCCGGCCTCTGACCCTCTGGGGGGCAGGCTTGGAGTGCTCTGGATCCGCCCACTCTGGTGTCTGGCGGAGCTCATCCCTCTACAGGGCTCCGGGGAACCACATCGCCTCCCTACAATCTGGTTTTCCATTTTGGGGTCTATAATACTCTACTCTGCTGCAGACACCTTACTCTCATCTTGTGTAGGGCAAATGCCCTCCCAGTGCCCATGTTGGTGGTCCTTAGGGCGTCACTGTAGCTGTATCTGCTCTGCTTTGAGGCAGCACAATGGGGTGAGTAGCCTGACGCTTAGGGAGTACGCCCTTGCCTCCTGTGAACTGATGATGAGGCTACTTTTCCTGCGCTCCTCCCCCCGGCTGTGTCAGTGGGTGGGTGTGCTCTGAGTGCATGGCGTGAGCTGCAGGGGCTCACCAAGAATGGAACCCGCTGTGGAAGTGCCTGCCCCTGCCCATGCTGGGGGTCCCAAGCTGTCCAGGATGAACGAGTTGTGGCAGGCCCTGGAGTGTCTGGCCCAGCCTTGACATGCTTGGACATTGCAGACACATCACACTGATGAAGCAGAATTGCTCCCCGTTCCTGAATGCTGTGTTTTGCCCCGGGAGCCCTCAGCAGAAGGTCTGTCCTGCCCACAGCACCCAGCCCTGAGGAAACGCCTTGTGGCTCTTCTCTTGGTGGGCCTCAGAACTGCTGGAGGCAGCCAGTGGTGAAATCTTGATTGTGTTCCCAATGGTCCTTTGAAAGGTACCTGGTGAGAACACTCAGGGCCACAGTGACCCTGATAGGCACTGCAAAAACACTCCATGTTGCCTTCCCCAGGTCACCTCTCAGCTCCTCACAGATACATGATGGCTTCTGGGGGAACAGCTTGCAGTGGGGGGTGACCTGGCCTCAGGTAGGACAAGAAGGTTCTCTAGGGCTTGTACACATTTTGTGACAGGGCATGGCTGCCTCCTGGGCCTCTGAGCCAGGGCCTGTCTGTTCTTTCTCCTCCTGCCCCTCAACTGCCTCTGCACCTAGAGCAGAAACATGGCTGGCTGTGATGCTGTAGATGGTACAAACCCAAGAAACACCCTCCCTTGGCTCCCCCTGTCCTTCCTTCCCTTGCTGCAATTACTCCCTGATCTCTCTACTACTGCACCCCGTCCCCCTGGCGTGGGACACTTTGTTCCCCGCCCGCTCAGTCTGCTAGGGCCCTCCCTCCCCCTGACTCAGGACCATCCAATTCAAGGCAGATAGTTGTCTTGGAAGCTGATCAGAACAGCCAAATCTAGAAGTTAATACCCAAGACCCAGTGCATGCTACTGCAAGCTGGACCTCAATTCAGCGTCAAGATCCCTGTTCAGCCACTGGGCCCCAGGTCAAGTGTTCTGGTAGACTTTTGTGTCCAGCTATTGACACAGGTGTTCCCTGATAGCCCCTTCCATCCGTCTTCCTCACTGACCACCTGGGCATGCATAAGCAGTTGGACACAATGATGATACTGGGGTCATTCAGCTCTGACTTAACTGTTGCACTTTCTGAAGCCCTTATATTCCTAGACCACAGCTGTAATGGAGACCAAAGATTTTTTTCTTCTCCACAGTCAGATCTGCAAAGTCCAGGCCATTGGAATTGTTCTGTTCAGAGGGCAGCGTGGGGAAACCAGACCTCTACTTGGCTACAGAGCTGATATCTTTCACTGTGAAGCTTTCGTTGTGGATTTAATCCTAGGAATTGGTTGTGTAAGTGCTGTGCAGGAACTGAGAAGGACAAACGCAGTCACTTTCGGCTGTGCTGACCCATAGTTGGTACCAGCTGAGAGAATTGTTGAAAAATAGAAAACGTCCCATTGGATTTAGGGCCTGACATTACTCACAAGAGGAGGCCTAATGACTTCAGTTGTGCTGTCATGTGAGCAAGGTCTTTAGGATTTCTAAGGAGGAGAGAAAAATGTTTCAGGCGAAGATATTGAGTCTCTGCTTTTCAGGATTCAACGCAGCGATTATAGGGTTAATCATGGCAGAATGTATTCTCATGGGTTAAACTGGAGTCTGAGTGAGTGGTGTGTTGTTGGCTAGGCAGCGACTGCCCCAGTGGTGGTATATTGTTGCAATTAATATTCTAGCTTTCATCGGGTTTAATTAGTCTGGAGGCAGAGCTATGCCAAGGAAAATTGTCTGGAAGCTGTTAACAGCAACTGGCTGCTTTGAACATCTGGGGATCTTCTTTCCTTGTTAAATAAAAGTTTAGCATCTGTTAAGGAAATCCCAGTGTGTATTCTGATTCTTCAACACACAGTATCAGGCTGAGACATGCAGAGGAAGGGCCAGCTCATAGCATTGCTTAGCATCGGAATGCTAGTGGTACCTTTGTCCATGCCAGATTGTCCAGTGCTGACCCTTCAAACTCCCCCATCATTTAAATACTCCCTCTACCAGGCTGAGCTCATAAGTGGCATGTGTCCTCATCACCCAGCGAGATCAGTGGGAGCAGAAGGTGTGAAGAGCAGTACAGGTCTCCCAAGGCTCGGATGGGCTGGGGGCATTCCAACCAGACTATCCGTGTGGTGTGGGTGGGAATCCACAGTAAGTGACTGTGGAGAACCTGACCCCTTTGGAGTACACAGGTGTCACTTCAGAACGGGTACATGTGATTCGTGGCTGGAGGGCTGAGCCCCACAGGCAAACGGGAATGCCAATCCAAACTAGAGACAAGCGATGGGTAGTGACCGCCGGGTGGGCTCTGGGCCAGTGAACTGGCTGGGGGCTGAGAGAAAGAAATGGGTTGTGCAGGGTTTCAGTTTTTGGAGTGACTAGCGAGAGACAGACCAAAAACTGAGAGGGACCCCTGTGGACAATGCAGCCTGGAACCAGTGGGACAGCAGGGACCACCCATCAGAGCACCATTCATAGCTCACCCCAAACACCAGCTTCAGTGTGCCACAGGTAGGACTGACTGGAGGAGGACTGAGTTAACACAGGACAGGGAATCTGTGTCTGTGTCTGTGAGGGGGCCGTATGCTGTACCGGGGCAAAGGAGATCTGTGTAACCCCTGCTAGAGATCCTTCCCTGGCTTGACTCCTGGCATTGCTTGAGCTAGATATTGTTCAGTATAGTACTTGTTCCAGGGATTTACCTTGGTCTGTCCCCAGGCAGGAGGACTGGTGTTTCAGGAGAGAGAGGCATGTGGTTGGAGGCCTGGGACCCCTTCTCTAATCCCGGGATCCTCCACTCCTGGCAAAGGCATTTTGTTCTGTATAGAATAGTAACCACTTGGCTTTATAGTAACCACTTGGCTTAAGTTGTCTGAAGTATATTCTAAACCTGTTCCTTTCTCTCATTGGTGGAAGTACTAATGACACCATGATTTGTTTGTATGTAACTTTTTCCTAAAGCTTGCTGTTTGCTCAGCAGCCTTCAGTGACTTGTGGCTAACAATTGTCCTTTTAATTGTCATTGAGCTGGTCACCACCCCCAGGTACCTGTACCTCTGACCCCTTTGTGGCCTTCGTAATGGCACCCCAGTCAAATTTCAGGTTTGTAGCCATCACCTTCCTCACAATGGGATCTCACAATCCTCTCCCTCCAGACTGGGTCCTTAGGCTGCCGACTTCTGTGATTCACTGTCATGATCTCAGCAGGGCCGGCTTCTCTCACCTGCACCTGCCGTCCTGTTCTCTGGGGCAATGACAGGGTTAACCAGTGATGACTAGCCAGGCTTCGTAAAGCAAAGTACTTTTTATTCAGAACAAAATAATTACAGAGAAAACATACATGAATGCCTGGCTTACCAAGTGGACACCCACCTTTCACATGGAGATCTGGCAGGTTTCAGAGTACTTCATATCCTTTGCAGGGCCTGTCCCTCTTGGTCACAATCTCACCTCTGTTCTTGGATTGAGGGTGAGTAAACTCTCTCCCTATGTCAGGATGGCTACTTTATATGGTTTACAGTTCTTTTTCTGACAGGCCACTTGAACCAGGTCAAACCATTCTATGCTATTTCTCCAGGGGACAAAACTTCCCCACACTTGTTACCTGCGGTGTTTAGCATTAGAGATTTGCATACATTATCTCTGCCCCCTCCCCCCGCACCACACACCCACCAGTGATTTTAGCTCCTATAGGAAAACATCTTGTAGCTCACTCATTGAGCTAGGAGTCCAGTCACTAGACAGCCCATAGCGATATGTGCATCATTATAACACTTAGAAAGTTGATACAATAATATTTGAATATTCCAAAGCATAACATGTGTCCCACACACTTCTTCACTAACACTTTATTTTAGTTACAGTGTAATCCTTCCTCTCTAAAAGGTGTTAACAAAGAGATGGGGAAAAAACCAACACAAAGAAGTAGACCTATCAAGACTTGCTCAATCTTGCTGCTGAGTCACTTTGCTTTTTGGGATACCCCACTCTCATCCTTCTGTAAGGATAAGGCCTTTGTCTGCAACCATACTGTAAGGCCTAAAGCCTAAGGCCTTCCTCTGCAGACAGATTAAAAGAGCAGCCAAGCAGCAGCCATTAGCTGAGAAGCAGGAAGTCACATCCTCGCATTCCATTTAAATTACATTAAAACAATGTAATATCAGGCTGTTAAGAAGGTGCCCACAATCACTAGATAAAGAAACAGATCTTAAGATGGCTAAAGAAAACTTAGTTTAATAGCATCCTGTCTGTCAAGAAATCACTTATCAATAGTTGTGGTTGTGAATAACTAATATAATTACAGGTTTCTACGGTATCACAAGTACTCCTTGTTTTTTTCTAATATAATTAAGTAAATCAGGAGTGGCTCAAGGATATTTTGCAAGCAGAAAAAGAGAGTGAATTTGTAGAATAAATTGTTAACTGGAAATTATTTGCCTAGATCTTTCTTTGGTAGAATTTAGCATTTGGAATAAGTGTTTGCTTGCAACATATCTTAACCCCTTACAATTAATAATCTCTCCCAACTCTTATTTAGCTGTGGCACTCTGATTACCTTTTCCAGGCCTGAAGAAGAGCTCTGTGAAGCTTGAAAACTTGTCTCTTTCACCAACGGAAGCTTGCCTTGTCTGTCTCATATTCTGGGACCAACATGATTTCAACAATACTGCAAAAGCTGAATGGAGTAGGAAGATATAAATATACTGAAAGCGTTGGTGTTTCCTTTCTTCTCCATTGAGAGTTGCAGAGGAAATAGAGCAGAACTGTCACTGTAATGCAGATGACCGAGAGTTTGTTTATGTGAAGTGGGCACTGATGCAGTTATTATTAATCAGCAACTCAGTCTGAGTTTTAGCTTTATTTTTATGTTAAGTGCAGTAACTGTGTATGCCCATGGTCATAGCTGTTCAAAGCCATCTCAGATTTAAAGGGACATTGTCAAGTTGTTTTAAAACATTCAGATTTCTGACAGAGCACCCTTTAAATAGCATGGACAGGCCGTTTTTCAAAAATTCCTTTTTACGGTGTTTTCAACTCTTGTGATATTTGGTGGATATTTTTACATCCTCCCTTCCCCCCCCCCCCAGGTCTTGGAGTTGGGACATTATGTGAGAATCTTAGCTTTCATTAAAAGGTAAGTGTCTGGGTTTGCAAATGTGAACTCTAAAGGCAAATAAGACTCTGAAGTTGTTTTTTAAATGCTCATGATTTTTTGGGCCTGACTCACGATGTTTGAACACTTGGGATTGGCAATGCTTCTTTAATATTTTGATAAGGCTTTTCCTGCCCTTCTAATCCTTAATAAGGATCTCTTGGGCATACCTGGCAGCAATACCAACAACCATGTGCACCCTCTGACCTCCACACTTCCCCTGTCCTTTCCTCACTACACACGCCTCCCATTTCAGCTATGCTGATGCTGTTACCAATAAACAACCTCTTGTGGGGTCTGGGGATGAGCGTAGCCATGAGCTCCACCATGACCAGGCCTGGGGAACACTGCCTATGAGTTCCCCTCCCTAATGAGTGCATGAGAGTTCTGTCAAAATGGAAATGCTACATATATTTCCTCTAATCTCTTTCATTAATAGGAATTTTTGGTACACAAATTTCAGATAGAAATGTGGTTTTCAAGTTGACTCTTCCCCTTTTAATATGGGTAGTGGGAGGCAATCCATGCAGATGTGTCTGCAGACATTCTGAAGGCAGAGATGGCATGTGTAATCTATGAGACTCTTTCCACTTCAGAACTTCAGTTTGACTTAGAAATCACAGAAGTATTAGTTGATCAGCTGTCAACGGGACTCTAGTCTGAAGATAAGAAAGAGGGAAGACTAGCTCTCATATTCCCTCATTTCCCACAAGTTCTATAAAAGGATGTAGTAGACCAGATCAAAACTGTGCTGCCAGGGAAGTGGTACCTATTACAGTTACAGCTCTGGGCTTAGTTAGAGCTTCTGGGTCTGTGGATCAGCATTTGGAAGTCAATAGTTATTTGGCTGTGGCACAAGATAGGCAGGGACTGGGGAGTTTCAGAGACTTCAGATTAGCAAGGAACAAGACTTGATGAAGGTCTATATTTTCACATTGCTGATTGAGCCTTCTGCTTATACCATGTGCTTCAGTGCCCAGAGTTGTCAAACCTTCTAATATCTGTCATAAATCTTTATTAATTTGTGCTATTTCCTACAGCTCCATCTCCTGGTGCCAAAAATAATCCAAGGGC
The DNA here is from genome assembly GCF_009764565.3 of Dermochelys coriacea. Taxonomy (NCBI): domain Eukaryota; kingdom Metazoa; phylum Chordata; order Testudines; family Dermochelyidae; genus Dermochelys; species Dermochelys coriacea. Next base: position 60,458,105 of record NC_050076.1, read on the forward strand.
AATGAAAATGTAGTTTGGAAAGAAAAAATCCTAGTTTTGCATTGGAAAGTGGTATTGTATACTGCACAACCTATGCCACTGTACCCTCCTTCTGCATTCCATATCTGCAGCAGGATTCCGCAGGATTCCAGCAGTGCTTTATATTATTGTGATGCTATTTGTGGAGGATAGTCCATCAATGGCTATTAGCAAGATGGTCAGGGATGCAACCGCATGCTCTGAGTGTCCCTAGACCTCTGACTGCCAGAAGCTGGGAGTGGATAACAGGGGATGGTTCACTCGATTCCCTGTTCTGTTCATTTGCTCTGAAGCACCTGGCACTGGCCACTGTTGGAAGACAGGGCACTGGGCTAGATGGACCATTGGTCTGACCCAGCATGGCCACTCTTATGTACCAAGCAAGGAGTGAAACTCAGCATTTGGCCATCAGGCCACCTTATTTGCCAATCCGGATCAACACTTCAGCAGCACACTACTTTGTATCTTCAGCTAAACTCTCGTCCTTCAGGCTATTTCCATGAAGAGGCCTGGACTAAGGTTGTTTCCTGGTCCAAGCTGAGGAGCAGGTAGCAGGTCTCCAGGTGGTCAGGGCCCATTCGATGTTCAAAATGAGGCTGCAGATCCTCAGGGTGAACTGGGCCTGACCTGTGATTTCATCATACAGAGAAGGTCCAACTTCACCTGCAGGCAAGTGACAGACTGGTGAGTTCAGATGACCCCATGCAGGTATATTCAGAGGGCAAGGTGGTATGGAACCTTGCTTCTCAACTCACTTGTTCAAACTCAGCCCAGCTGACTAGGGACTGAAGGCTGACACTGCCAGTGGTCATTCTGTAGATTTCTAGATCTCACTCCACTTTCTGGTAGATAGATGTCTACAGCACAAAACTGCTGCTGCATCTTGCACTAGCATGGCAGGGACAGCTGCTACCACATTAGAGTGATAGAAAGGAATTAGCCAGCTGCAAGTCTAGTCTCAGCTTTGCCCAATGCACTGTGCAGTTTGGTGTGTCACATGACTGTTTGGCTTTAGTTTCCCAGCTTTGAACATGGAGATAATGGTGATTAGCTACCTGAGGGCATCAGGAAGTTCCTGGTTTCAGTGTGTACAGTGATTGCACTGGGGATGGAGTGTGCTAAGTGTTACTGCACCCTCTCGGACAGACTCAGCAGAAAGATGGGCCATAGTGACTGCACTTCACACCCTCAAGACATGTCTCAGAGCCCCCCAGAAGGTACCAACAGTAGCATTAGGGAGGTGGGTGGAGTCCCACCCCCCCACTCTTACTTCCACCCTGGGGCCTCAGGCTAACGTTGAGCTTTTGAACCTAGGGGTCCCTAGGCCAGTGCCCTGTCTGGAATGATGCAAAGGATTTCCGGGACAAGCATGTGAAATGAGAGAGGTTGTGAGTGGTTGAATTCTATCACAGAATGGAAAAGTGAGGACCCTTTTTTCACAGCTCAGCTTGTCTCCTGCAAAGCAGAAGCCCAGGAATCAGATGTGCCTAGCCTCCTTGTCCGTCCCTGCAAGCCTGCAGTTAGTATGGAAAGGCAAGAAGATTAGTAGTCCCCTAGTGCATTTACTGGCTTCCCAGTGTTTCCTCACCTTTGCATGTCTCCTGCAAAGTCTTCAGGGTGGAGGAGAGAACAGCGGGCCCTTGGTGATCCACCTGTTCCTCCTGGAATGCCTCTTTATCAGCGAGCACCTTGATCGCACAGCGAGCATTGCTCACCTCCTCCAGGCTGGTTTCCTCAACCTCCTCGAAATCATCAGGGTAATCGGTCAGCTCTGCTTCATCCTTCCACTCTGCAGTGAGAGGGGCAGGGGAGCCCCAAGAGCATTAGTATGGTCTCAGGCTGCTCTTGGTGCTGCTCTCAGGATAGAGCTACATGACACACTCCTCTGCACCAAACCCTGCCCCCCCCATGACACACAACTCAACCTGCAGTATTACACACACGCTGCACTCATCTCAGTACCCAGCACCATGCTCCCCCCCAACATGTTCACTTCCCCTGGCATGTCACACACATCACCTGCCCCTACAGAGCACCTCCTCAACATACACAACCTGGTGCCCCCACACACCTCCTCACACATGCACATATACCTCAACACCCTTCACACCCTGGCCACCCACACACGCCCTGTCTCCAACCACATATACACAGACCTTCGGGGCCCTTGTACAGGGGGATTGGCCTCAATGCGGCTTGGGGAGGCCCTGTGCATGTCTCATGCCAGGACTGCAAACCTCCCCAACAGAGCAAGAGAGGTGTGGGATGAGGCCTCCCTGCTACCCTTACTGAGACATACCCTGAGAGGGTAGGACTAGCTGGTTCCCCAGAAGGCTTGTGTTTACCAGTGACCTATGCCAATAGTTCTCAACCAGGGGCTAGGGCCCCCCTGGGGGGCCGCAAGCGGTGTTCGGGGGTCCGCCAAGCATGGCCAGCGTTAGACTCACTAGGCCCAGGCAGAAAGCCAAAGCCTCACTGTGCAGGACTGCAGCCCAGAGCCTCTAGCCCCACAATCCAGGGCTGAAGCCAAAGCCTGAGCTTTGCATTGCCCCTGTGATGTGGGACCCTGGGAAATTGCCCTGCTTCCAACCCCTAATGCCACCCTGGCTTTCATATGCCAGTTGTTGCGGTACAGCTGAGCCGTGGAGTTTTTTATAGCATGTTGGGTCACACGGGGAGGGGAAGCGGGGACTCAGAAAGAAGAAGTTGAGGAACCCTGACCTATGCAACTTGTGTCAGAACACTGGAGATTTCAATGCAGGAAGCAGCTTTGTAACAAGATGAAGAATTTTCATTTTGGGCTGGTTTGATTAATCAGCCAGAGGGTGGGTGTTTTCTGAATGTTGTCTGACTTGCACAAGGGATTGCAAAGCAGAGCTTGGACTCCTCATGACACTGGGGCTCTGCCCTGATATTCCCAGGCATACTCCAGAACCACTTCCTGGATGTATTTTGTCTTTTCCACATCTGTTCCCAGCGTAAACCCAGCTGTACAACAATACACTGTGTGCAAAAAACGGAATGGGGGGAACATGGTTGGCATGGGGATTATACTGTATCTGACCAAGATCATGCATGCCTTTGTGAAAGTCCGGATCTGGGCTTTCATTGCCTTGGGTTTCAGGGATTGTGCCAACAAGACATGTGAAGGTACCTTGTTAAATCCGCGCTTAGAGGGCTAGAGGTATAGTCTGTCAGGAGAGCAGCACTGGTCTGCAACAAAGGAAGGAAGACACATGTCAGACAGAGCAGGGGCTTAATGCAATGGGTTTTCTATGACACAACTGATGTCAACCAGAGATGGTCCTGAGATGCAGAATTCAAATTTGTGTATAGGTCCAGATTTCAGCTCCCTCAAAATTCCAGGTGTCCAGATCTGGGGCTCTGGTTCAGACCTGTCTCTAGTTTAAATCCTGCTTAAGTCCCCAGTAAAAAACCTCCACTTGGTTGATCTTATCCTAGATCTGATTTACTTCATCCTAAAGCCACCAGCCATTTTCCGCATGGCTAGCTCTCCCTAATGCCTGCCTGCAATAGCAGAGGCGGCAGCAGGCCAGGCCTGAGGTCCATTGGCAGAGAGTGTTGTGGGAATGGGCAGGACTAGATTAAAGGGGATATTGTAGGTCAGGTTGGGGAGTAGAGTCAAAGTTGTATGCATGGGTCTGTCTAGTTCTAACTGATTGGAAAAGTGTGCCTGGTACAAAGCTCTTTATAGCCCTAGACAAGCAAACCTCTAGAATATTATGAAGTTGGTTGGGTATCTTCACCCCCATTCTGAAATCATGTGCCTCTGAACAGGAGTATGGATGTACATGGTAGTAACCACTTGCAGACTTAGGCCTTATACAGCCCATAATGAGCTGTGGCTACTTATTGCTTATATACCCAACTTAGGGAAACATTTGGGTTACATATTTATTTTTATGTAAATAGGGCTCAGTTTGTGCCTATAATGCATGTCCCTGCTCTGTTGGCAATACAGAGCTGCCCCGGCCAAGGAAAATGCCAGGAGGCCTGGCACTGCCTCCCAGAGCTAGGTGCACAGAGGCCCCAGGTCCCTTAGGAACTCCACAGACTCCCCTTGCATGACTGGTCACTGTGGCCAGTGTCACGGGCTGGCACATAGGGCAGACAGAGCCACACAGAGCTATATGCCTATGTAAGAACAATCTGACTTGTCCTTATTTTTATACAAAATTTCAGGGGAAATGCTCATCCTTTTTTTTTTTTTTAAGCTCAGACAGTGCAAAAAAAAAATTGCCCTTGGCCTTGTCTGGGGCGCTTTTCTATGCTCCTGGAACTTAGGTGGAGTTATTTAGCAGTGCCTAGTAACTTTGCAATACATTATATTGTATGGTTCATGGTTTCACAGTGTGCTGCCAGCACCTCCCTGAGAGGTCATTCTAGCCAACTGCTGGCTTCTCCACAGTGTTGTTAGCTGAAATGTCTGGTGGTTCCAAGGTTAAAATGGCAAGGACTGGAGTATTTTTCTGTGCCCTCTACATAGCACAGCCGTCACCTCGGATTCAGGTCATGACAGGAGGGGAATCCGGGAATCACATGTCTCAAGCCAGTCCTTCAGTTTGTTGTAATGTTCAAACTGAATTAAAGCCAAGCGGTTGCCTGGATATTTTATTGCAGAGGAAATCCAGGACAGCAGAGGCATGTGCAGGATTGTTTCATTAGCCTGACAGAGCAAGAACCTGCAGAACCCAAGAGTCAGGCATACTTTGAACCTGTCGGTACTCTTATGGCTGGCCTGGCGACCTTATTGCTGGCCTGGTGGTCTTATTGCTTGCCCTAGCAGCTTAAGGATATGGCTCTGGTTACAGAGCTCCTGGTATTAAGCCCTGGTGGCAGAAGAAAAAATATGATGAAAGTTGTGGCACCTCTAATTTTAGCAGAGGCATGCTAGAGGTAAGACTTTGCTCAGACTGCAAGAGGTGCTTGGTTCAGATTGCACAAAAGACCTGAGGGTCGATATGAAAGCCTTGTACTGCTCATCCCAAAGATATGCAGATCATACATGGATGTACATGCAGTTGTATGTGTCTGCATCAAGCCTGCATTTGGTATTTGGGTTCTGAATTTGAAAACACTTGAAATTATAGTTTTCCCTTGTAATTTTGATAAAATAATATTGAGGCCAGGTCTGAGCATTTCCAGTGTGGCTATGAAATTATATGATGTGGGAAGGCAGCTGTTTGCTGCTTCATATGGGGTATGTCTGTAGCTGTATATTTAAGGACAAATTTCCAGCCACCTTCAAGGGGCCTCTAACTTTGTGCCTAGAAAGTGTGCAGTTAGGCTCACAATTAGTTGCCCTGCATGCACAGAAGCCTATTTGCATGTAGAAATATGAAGTCTATGTAAACAAATGCGCATGTGTAATTTTTCAGAAACAAAATTGGAGGCACTTCTTAATATGAAGCCCTTAATCTCCTGAGATGCTACATCTGTATATGCAAGTGATGGTTGTCAGAATTTAGGAACCAGCCTTTTTACTGTGGCTCTGTTTGATTTTCTTATAAATATAATGAAACCTCCCATTCTGCACAGGCAAAAAAAGTCAAGAACCAAGTGTGGGGGCCTAGCAGGGCTGCTCCCTTTCCTCTCTCTCCACCAAATAAAAACAAACCAGAAAAAGCTCACACTTTCGTCTTTTCCATTTCTTGGATTTCAGCCTGGTCTCCGGAGCCTTTCCTCCCCTACTACACCCAGTGCTCCCTGGTGGCTCTCTGATGTCACTTACTGTTTTTGAACCCATTATTTTACAGTATTTAGAAGCGTAGGACAGACTAGTTGAGTAAACTCTCCCCACAGTGGCCAGTACCCAGCTCTTACTTATCTCTCTTGGCACCTCCTTGATCAGAGGTGGAATGGGTATGTCGTCTTCTAAATTCTCCTCAATGGAAGACACACTTTCATGCTCAAAGTCTTCAGAATAATCTGAGCTGCTGTCTAGAATGCTGGAGAGCTCCTCTGGCTCAAAAAGCTCTGGACTGTGTGTGCTGACATACGGTGGAGCTGACTTTGGCCTTACGGCTCCCCTCCCTTGGTGAGCCAACAGTGTCTTACTTTGAGATGTGGGTGGGAGGGGATCTGTGTTGTCCTCCTCATGGAGCTTTGCCAGATGTTGCTGCTTGAAGAGCTGGGATTCTTGGTGAAGAAGAAAAAGGTTGAGGTGTTGCTGGACATAAGGGATGTTGAGGATGCTGCTGGCACTGGGTCTCTTTCCTGGGCACTTCTCCAGTATGGTTTGGATCAAGCCATGCAGGGGCTCAGAATAGCACTCTGGCACAGTGGCATACTCATCTTTCACAATCTTGTAAAACAAGCTGACCAGATTTATTCCATCAAAGGGTGGTTTTAAGGCACACATTTCAAAGAGAACACATCCCAGTGCCCAGATGTCCGATTTGGAGCTGTATGGCACATCCTCGCAGAGCTCTGGGCTCAAGTAATAGGGTGTGCCTACAAAAGTGCTTGCCATGTCCAGGGTGCTGTTCATGACCTTCGAAATGCCAAAGTCCCCCAGTTTCACCATCCCTTTCTTAGTGAGAAACACATTGGATGTTTTGATATCTCGGTGCAGGATCTTCATGGAGTGGATGTACTGAACAGCCATAGCTAACTGCACAAACCATTCCATGATTGTGTTCTCGGGAAAGTACCCCTCCTTCCCCATTTTAATGTGGTCATCCAGGGAGCCACCATCACAATAATCCTGGATTATGAACATATGTTCCTCCTCAAAGAAGTGCTCATGGCAGGTTACAATGTGGGGGTGCTTGAGTTTGCCCAGGATGGTCACCTCCTGAAGCACTGCCTCTTTTGTTCTCATTTTCTTGAATGGATCTGTCTTGATTTTTTTCACGGCAAACAGTTTCTTTGTCTCTGTGTTCCTCATCAGGAAGACCTCAGCACTTGATCCCCTGCCTATGATTAGCATTTGCTCATACTTCTCCATTGTCTCAACCAGCATTCAAGCTAGAAGGAGAAGCAAAACCTCAGGTTACCATGTTGGAGATGTCAACCAAGTTTGCATGCTTTCTGTTTCACGACTGAGGGAGGTTACCCTCAATTTTATGCTAATTGTGTGGTTGTGTTGGTAACAGGATATGGAGCTTTTCACCTCTACATCACTGGTTTGAATCTGCACCAGGCCAGGAGGGGTTGAATGATGTGGCTTTCTGACAGCAGTTGCTTAGTGGGCCTGTGTGAAGGGATTTGCTGGGCTCAGTCCAGTGGCTACGAGCTACATCACAGAAACCACTATGACACTAATCCCTGTTGTTGGCAATTTTACCTGAAAGGCCAGGATTGAATGGGCCATGCTTCACCAACAGAGGTGGCCTCTCCAGGGCAGGGTTGAGGCTTATTGGTGGGGGTTGGTGTTCAGGAAGCTTGCACTGCTGCTGGTTTGCAGTGTGACTGTGATGCCGGCAGACCAGGTGCAAGCTCATGCCAATGCCCCTATGTCTCAATGGAACATTGACAAATACGAGGTGGGACCAGGCTGGATCACCGGTGAGTTAGAGTAGTTAAAATAGATATTAGGATTATAAATGTGTTTAGTCTTTTTTTGAAGGCTTGTGAGTTGCTGCATGCATTAATCTCACTTATAACATCTGCATCCCATTTTGTAAGGTAATATTAGAGTGGTTGTATTCTAAGCCTCTGTGACTATGTAAATCACCAGACAGAAGAGATGCATTAACTAGTGTAAAGTGCTAATCTGCAACAGTAGGTGCTACATCCTGCCCACTGGGAAAGATCCATCGACACCAGATGGATGCCAGATGGTCTATTGTGGGGCAATAAAGAGGACAAAAGACTTTGTTGTCCTACTCTCCCCCACCATGAAGATGAGTTATGCAAGTGAATTCTTCCAACAGCTGAGTTTGCAGTTCAGAGTACATGGCAGGAAGGGGATAAAACCCCAGACAGAAGAAACTGATTGTCTCTATGCTCTTGGCCCCTGGGAGGCAAGATTTGCTAGGCATAAGCAAAAGATCCTCAGTGCTTAGCCTGGGTTAGCCCAAAAGGACATATAGAGCTTGCTTATTATAGAAGTTTCTATTACTTTTTGAAACAAGATTGTAACTCATTTTTGTATATATGTTTATCTGCTTTAACCTTGTAAATAACTCTTATTTCCTTTTCCTACTTTATAAATCTGTATATAGTTTATTATAGGATAGGCTACAAGCTAAGTTCTCTCTAAGCTGTGTGGCCTTGCAGCAGGCCATCAGGGGGAGAGAGGCACCTCACCCCCACCCCCAGCCCCGGAGTTGCTGCTGCCAGCGAGAGGTGCCTCTCCCTCTGCCCCGCAGCTGCTGCGGTGAGAGAGGCTGGGTGGAGTCCTCGCTCCCTGGGGCAACCTGCACCCCAAACCCCTCATCCCCAGCCCCACCCCAGAGCCCACACCTGCAGCTAGAGCCCTCACCTCCCTGCACTCCAATCTTCTGCCCCAGCTCTGAGCCCCCTCCCGTACCCCAAACCTCTCATCCCCGGCCCCATCCCAGAGCCTGCACTCCAAGCCAGAGCCTTCACCCCCCTGCACCACAAACCTCTATCCCAGCCCTGAGCCTCCTCCCACACTCCGAACCCCTCAGCCCCACCCCTGCCACACATCACTTCCATATTGGTGCACATAACAAAATTCATTGCGCACATGAATGTAAAAAATTAGTGGGAACATTGGCCACAAGTGTCTTTGGTGTGAGATGTAAGGTACAATTGACCTAAGGTAAATGACTGGTCCTTTTGGACTGGAAAGATCCTTGGTATAAAGGGCCATCTACCACAGCTTTTCCAGACTACTGTACCCTTTTCAGGAGTCTGATTTGTCTTGTGTACCTTCAAATTTCACCTCACTTAAAATCTACTTGCTTACAAAATCAGACAAAAAATACCAAAGTCTCAGCACACTAGTACTGAAAAATTGCTGACTTTCTCATTTTTACCATATAATTATAAAATCAATCGATTGAAATATAAATATTGTACTTACATTTTAATGTAAACTATATAAAACAGCATAAACAAGTCACTGCCTGTATGAAATTTTAGTTAGTACTGACTTCGCTAGTGTTTTTTATGTAGCCTGTTGTAAAACTAGGAAAAAATCTATATGAGTTGATATACTCCCTGGCAGACCTCTGCGGACCCCCAGGAGTATGCATACCCCTGGTTGAGAACCACTGATCTATCACAAAGGCAGGCTCACTTGGGTGGCAAGACAGATTGGAGAACCCAAGGGGAATGTCTGTGACTCCATATTTAGGCTGTTCTAGTGCCTGTGGAGTTTACACTTGATTATTGGTTGGTGAAGTCTAAGTTCTTAACAGGCCGCCCTGAGGTTGGTGCTCACACCCTTGAGTTTTTGAAGGCTGCGTTACAGTGACCAGTGAGTGAATGGAACTCAAATCCCCTGATTTGAAGTTGTTTGCTTTAACCACAAGTCCATCCTTTCTCCCTAAGAAGTAATGAGCTGCTGGCTGGGGAAGGCATATTTACAAGGGTTGTGAAACAACCAAGAACAAATGCTGTATAGTGCCAAACTATACTTGGCAATCGTCAGCTATGAAACTGGAAAGCATCTGGACAAAAGAGACACAAAAGAGAGACAGTGGGGAAATGCATGCCTGGCAGAACTGAGACACCTTTTGCCTCCCAGATTCCTGGGAACTCTTGAGGCTAACATGTGAGGGTCTGGCAGAGTTGTGCCTGCAGCATGTGTAGACAGACCCAGACTAGCTCAGGAACCAACAGCAGTGAAGTCGCATTAGTGTGCGCTCAACAGACCCTTCTAGGCCCCCAGTGCTTACTCAGTGGCTAATTTGAACTGAAATTCATGCTGCTACGGCTTCACTGCTATCAATGTCTGGCCTAGCTAGACCAATGCTAGCTCAGGTACATCTACATGTGCTGCACTCCCCCCTCTGATTGCAGCGTAGACAGACCCGGACATCCAATATCACCTCAAAGGGGAAGCTGCACAGTACACAAGAGCTTGTTGGAAGTGTGGTTGAGCTCTGAAAGGTGATTGTAGAAAAATTGCCCCTCCTTACTCCACAGTCTGCTGCCCATGTATGTATCAGGTTCAGAGCTGCTGGCTTTACTGAGCCAACTCCGTTTTCACTCCTGCCAATCCCGTGGAAGAACAACCTGGATTCTGTTTCTCCTGGTGCAGCATCATGACAGTTACAATGACAGGGCCAATCAGTGAAACCTTTGCAAACCCAGATAAGACAATGGGGTTGCACAGGTGTCGCCGAGGGTAGAGTTTGGCCTCTAGGATCTTTATTATTGCCAATGCTGAGTGAGAAGGAAAGAGCCCAATCTGACGCTCAAGTACCAGGAATTGATGGGGCTGGCAGTTAGAAAGGAAACCATCTTTTGTGTAACCTGAGTGCTTTGCAGATGGAGGCAGGGGAAGATAAAGAGGAGGCGTCTGTGGTGTCATTTCTACAAAGTCAGAGCAGAGCCGTATTTTCAACTTACAGACACCTTCCCCCTACTCTTTCCTGTGCCAGGCTAATGAATGGCTTGCCAGGCTGGAGAATGCAGGCCTCCTGCCATAGCGCAGGCAATGGCAACGTAAGCTTGCCTGGTGACCGCGGCAGTGCACCCAAGCTCTGCCCTGCAGAGACCCCGGATAGGATGAGAGGTGTGTTCTGTCTCCACAGCCCATCTAGTCTTTGGCTCTGTTGAGGCTGCCATGAAGGGAGGGGGCCAAGTACTGTCCACTGCGAGGGACACCACTGACCCCTTTCCTATCACACATTCATGTGTTTCAGCCACTCCGAGCACTGGTTGGACTTGAACTGGTGCCCTGGGCAAAAGGTGTCAACCTAATGCCCAGACTCCTGAGTCATCCAGTCCCCTATCAGTAGCTCAGGAGTTTGTCACACACCGCTACCAGCGGGGCCCCTCCTGCACAAGGTGATTAGCACAAGCAGTGGGGACTGAAGAGGGAGCAGAGACGGAAGGAGGGAGGAAGGAAGATGTTGAGAGGAGCCTGGAAAATTCCTGGTGAGGTCACAGGGGACAGTGAGAGCAGAGGACACACTTTCATGTGGGTTCTTCTGAAATCTTCTCCAATCTCTTTAAACAACTGTAAAACCAGTGCTGTAGCTATGTTCCTCCCTACAGCAGTGCCCCTGAAACAGAACTTTTTTTGTTCTTGGCTTTTCTAACTTCCCATAGTTCCATTTTCTTTTAAGCTGTCAGGTTTCGCCATCAAAGAAACTCACAACAAAAGCAAAGAACAGCAAAGCTACACTAGGCAAATATAGGAACATAGGACCTGCCAGGTCATTGAATCCAGTCCCCTGATATCACAGGAAACCCCATCAGGTTATCCTGTTCATAAACTTATCTACAGAGTATGAATGAAAAGCACCATTTACAAAACATATCACTGAATGGCTGCTAGAAGAAAAGGAGTACTTGTGGCACCTTAGAGACTAACAAATTTATTAGAGCATAAGCTTTCGTGAGCTACAGCTCACTTCATCGGATGCATTACGAAAGCTTATGCTCTAATAAATTTGTTAGTCTCTAAGGTGCCACAAGTACTCCTTTTCTTTTTGCGAATACAGACTAACACGGCTGCTACTCTGAAACCTGTCATTATGAATGGCTGCTATCACAGTAAATGCTATGTAAATGCAGCAGAATGCAATACAAAAAATGCTCATTCCCATTATCTCAATTCAAGAGGGTTTATACTGTATCTCTTTCATCTTTCCTGTGCTGCTCATACATACATACAGATACCCACTGTAATCACCAGTCTGTGTTACCCATAGTTTGCTCAGAGTTTCTTTCCTGATCCTTTTTATTCCTTTTCAGTATCGGCCATTTTGGTGCAGCTTTTGCCATGGTCCCCCCAAATATTCATAAAAGAGGCAGTGCAGAAACAAAGTGAGCTAAATCTAACACCCTCTGGGTCAGGTGCATTCATGCATTCCCTTCTCTCCTGCCCCTCTCCTCATCCTCCTCTTCCCCCGAAGCCTTCCCCCTCTGGGATCCATGTAGACCCACCTCCCCCAACTATAAACTGTGCTCCAGTGACTTTACACACCATTTCCCCTTAAAACAGTGACTTTTACTAAATCTACCATGATTGTTCTGTGCTCTTGGATAAAAAATGCTATGACAAAATGCATCCCTATTTCTGAATGTTAACAAACCTGCCTCCGTTTATGTGTCCCTTGTTGTTTATTTTGCCCCCTAGGAGTTCTCTAGGTTGTTGACAGGTTTACATGCACTTGCTGATGCAATGATTGAAATAGACAGCAACCATAGCTCGGCCCTGCACTTTGCTTTTCCCAATCTTTAAAACGGTGCTTATCTTGTTGTCCAGCAGAGCACAGATCAGAGCCCCCCGAGTTCTGAAAAGCAGCCTACCAACCTGTGGCTCTGTAGCTCCGCAAAGAGATCAGTCTCACGCTGACGGATTTGCCCAGGGGTATGCAGATTTCCTATTTGCAGGGAGAAGGCTGGTGGGTCTCCAAAGTAGCCCAGGTAAATCTTTTGATGGTTCCCCAGCCGGGAAGTTTGGAGCTGGCGTGTGTTTGTCCTCAGGCTTCCCCACCTGACTGGGGCCTGGTGCAGCAGTGCACTGCCAGACTTGCTTTGGACGTCGCCATGGCAACCCAGCGTACCCCAGCTGCTGTGCATGCCTGAAGAGCAATGATGCCGACTTCTGATCAGGCTTCTCGGGACACGGAAAGCTCCTGGGGGGCCAATCCTTCCCCCCAGGTTGGGACAGTCACCAAGGCTAGGCCAATCTGAACAGGGAACGAAGTTACAGAGTCCTTCAGGGCCCAATCCTCGCTTCAGTTGCACTGATGTAAACCAGACTAACACCAGGGTAAAGCCAGGGTAACTGAGAGGAGAATCAGACTACTTCCTTTACGTTTCCCTAGGAAAAAGTACTACATGCAGTAATGGTACGTTATCTAGCTGTGCTTTCACACAGTGCCTGTCACTATGGTACCTGGGCCCGCTACAGTGTACAATAGTAACAGAGGAATCCTTGTGGCACCTTAGAGACTAACAAATTTATTTGGGCATAAGCTTTCATGGGCTACCACTCTGAAATAGTAACAGAGCAGCATGTGAGGCTATTACTATATCATTACTCCCAATTAATAATAGCTTGCCAAGGGCATGCCAGGCTAGGGAACCACGTGCCCTCGAATGACAAATCACAGCTGTACTTTATAAGGACCATTGCAAACAGTACAACTTATAGCCGAGTTTGCAGAGCACTGTGGGATGTCTCTTCTGTAAGGGTGCCCGTGGTGCTGCTATTCAGACCTGTGGTGCTGGAACATGGAAGGGAAATGTACCTGGTCACGTTTGCCTCTGCAAGCCCCTTGGATTTCTGTATGCTGTCCCTTCAGGGCTAATGGACTCCCTGCATCACCATTAGAGCTGGATGGAAATAGCATTTCTATTCTGCAGAAACGGGATGGATCATTTGATGATTCCCTGTTCTGTTCATTCCCTCTGGGGCACCTGGCATTGGCCACTGTTAGAAGACAGGATACTGGGCTAGATGGATCTGACCCAGTATGGCGGTTCTTATGTTCCAAGACTTCCAAATTTGTTTTTGTTACAATTTGGAACTAAGAGACAAAATTTTGAAATTTTTCACAGAATGAATATTCCAAAAAATGTTGATTCATACCTATCAAAATGTTTGGTTTTGATAACCGCAGAATCATAGCAATGTAGGGCTGGAAGGGATCCCAAGAGGGCATCTGATCAGCCCCAGCGCTGAGGCAGGAGCAAGTAAACCTAGCCCATCCCTGGCAGGTGTTTGTCCCATCTGCTCTGAAAAATCTCTTTCATTTTTATGTCAAAACATTATATCAAATATGAACAACATGATCTGTTATATTCAATGCAATATATAAATATATAATATTGAAATTAATATATTAATATAAAAGTCTGTGATGGGGGCTAGCTGTATGTGATTGATGCAGCACTGGGAAGACTCCAGGCTTAATTAAGGTCAATTAACCAGCTTCTGTTGGGGATTACTGACACTTGGATGGCAGATGGTGGGTCAATGAGGCAGTTGGCTCCATAAATGGGAGGATGTATATTAGGGAGGACCAGAAAGCATAGGTGCTTGCTTCCTCTGGGCCCGGAGGGTGTTTAACACCCACACCCTCGTCCTGCCTCTTCCTGCCCCGCTTCTTCTGGCCCAGTTCTACCCCTCCCCCCCAGCACGCTCCTTCCCACTCCTACGCCTCCCTCCCAGAGCCTCCTGCATGCAACAAAACAGCTGATTGTGGCAAGCGGGAGGCTGGGGTGCAGGGGAGGTGCTGATCGGTGGGGCAACAGGTGGGTGGGAGGCGCTGGGAAGCAAGGGGGGCAGCTGACTGCCAGTGGGTGCTGAGCATCCACTAATTTTTTTCCGTGGGTGCTCCAGCCCTTGAGCACCCAAGGAGTTGGCACTTAAGATGGGAAGAATAGGGGTGTTCAGAGGAGAGGAAGAGGGAGAGGAGAGGAAGCTGTCTGAAAGGCTCCTTCAGCTGTACACCTGGGGTTCTGTTATGCTTTGAAACAGCAGATAAAGTGCACATGAGGCGAAAGAGGAACAGCTTGCGTGCGTCTGGGGCTATGAGACCCCAAGAACAGGCTAGGCAGCGGTGATCCTGGGTTCAGTGGAGGGCCTGTGACCAATGTTCCCTCTAGTTTTTTACGTCCATATACGGAATGAATTTTGTTATGTGTACCAATATGGCGGTGTTGTGTGACACATCACCTTCATATTGGTATACATAACAAAATTCATATGTTGGGGGTGGGGCCGATGGGTTTGGAATGTGGGAGGGGGCTCAGGGCTGGGGCAGAGTGTTGTGGTTCGGGAGGTTGTGGGTTCTGGGGTTGGGCTGGGGCAGAGGGGTTTGGGGTGAGGGAGAGGGCTCAGGGCTGGGGCTAAGGGTTGGGATGTGGGGGGTGTGGGCTCAGGGGTGGGGCCGGGGATGAGGGGTTTGGGATGCAGGCTGCCCCAGGGCTGCAGTAGGGAGAGAGGATTCCCCCCAGCCCTCTTTTGCCACAGCAGCTTGGGGCCTGCAGAGAGGTGACTTTCCCCGGCAGCTCTGGTGGGCCTGAGCTGAGCCGAGGTAGGGACTCCTCTCCCCTGGCCACGGCAAGTCCAGGGCAGGTCTGTGCTAGGGCCAGCAGGGAGGGGTGCCTCTCCCCTCTGCAGAAGATCTGAGCTTTGGCCAGTGGGGAGGGGCACTCTCCCCACTGCAGAAGGTCCTAAGATCCTGCATGGGGCTTAATAGGCAGCTGCACGGTTGCACAGCTGTGCAGTTTAGCGGGAACTTAACCTGTGACCCAATTAGAATGAGAGGGATTAAAAGGATAAAGTCACAATGCACTGGTTTGGCCTTATTGACATGACGCCTTTTCATGTCACACCACAGAGAGAAAGATGAAACCATTGGTTTAAACTTTTTCCTGTTGAAAATATTGTTGAAATTGACCCATTCCCATGAAATGTTTCCATTCTAACTGAAAACCCCTGCCGGGTATTTTTCAACCCGCTCTGAGCTTGTCACTTCTGCCGCAGAAGCCTGCACTACAAAGTGCTTCCCTAGAGCAGAAGGAGGACCCAGTGAGTAGGAGACTAACCTAGGCCTGGGAAGAGCCAGGCTTAATTCCCTGCTGTACCACTTAATTCCCTGCTGTATGATCATGAGCAAGTTACTTAGCCTCTCTGGGCCTTGGGTCCCCATCATGCAATGGGGCTAAGAGCACCGCACTGCCTCAGCGACCAAAACATCAGTGATTGTGAGGTGCTCAGATACTGTGATAATGGGGGTTAGGTAAGTATCACAGATAGATAGATCTCCAATATTTTCATAAAAAATAACAACGCTCCTGGCTTGTTTTTCCCTCCCCCCTCTGACAAGTGCTCACCATTCAATAGCTCCTCTCAGGTCCAGGTGCTCATCCCTGTCTCCTGTTTCATTTGCAGACACAGGCTGGAAAACAATAATGTAATAGGATCCTTTCAGGCTGCAGGAGTGGCGCTCACCTGCTCAGAGATGAGTCTGCTCCAGCAGACAGGCAGATTCAGCCACAAATTGCTCACTGTAGCAAGGCGTGCCCAGCTATCGAACTGGCATGGCTTTGGTTTCTGTGCATGGTGCCTTTACATTCCTCAGCAATTTCTAAGGAATAGAACAGGCTGGTAGATTCAGAGTGACACATGCCAGCAGTCATCACGCTTGCAGAGCTCCTTTGTGCCAGTACTGGCTACCGATGCTTGTCACATGGAATTTAATGAGGATCAAAATTCTAGGATGAGATTTTCCAAATCACTCAGCATGAGCTCTCTGCTCCTGCTGACTTAAATAGGAGCAGAATAGGGAGAAGCCTAAGTGTAGGCTGGTAGTTAGAGATGGAAGGGGAGTTTTCTTGGGTTGATTTTTTTGGGCACTTTTTGTTCCTTGACACTTTCAAATGTGATTTGTTGAGCTATCTGTTGGCCTAGCTAAGCACTACCAGAGTGCACAGGCTGATGGACATATTTCTAATAAATAAAAAAATATACCTAACTTCTGTTCCAGCAAAGACTGTACAGGAAACATGCAGGTCAGTTGTGTTCCATCTGCCATACTGTTGACTCATATCCAGCTTCTCGTCCACTAGGTCCTTTTCTGCAGAACTGCTGCCTAGCCATTCGGGGGGAAGTAGCTGTGCAGTCCCTAGTCTGTAGCAGTGCATGGGATTCTTCTGTCCTAAGTGCAGGACTCAGCACTTGTCCTTGTTGAACCTCATCAGATTTCTTTTGGCCCAATCCTCTAATTTGTCTAGAGCCCTCTGTATCCTATCCCTACCCTCCAGCTTATCTACCTCTCCTCCCAGTTTAGTGTCATCTGCAAACTTGCTGAGGGTGCAATCCACACCATCCTTCAGATCATTAATGAAGATATTGAACAAAACTGGCCCAAGGACCAACCCTTGGGGCACTCCACTTGATACCGGTTACCAACTATCCCACAGTTCCTGCAGTCTCCACTGACCATTGGAATTCTGGGTTAAGCTCCCAATGCCTGATGGGGCATAAATATTGTCAAGGGTGGTTTTGGATACATGTCGTCTGTCGCCCATCCCTCCTTCCCTCCCTCTGTGAAAGCAAAGGCAGACAGTCATTTCTGCCTTTTTTCCTGGATTACCTGTGCAGACGTCATACCATAGCAAGCATGGAGCCTGCTCAGCTCACCGCTGCTGTTGTGAGCATTGTAAAACACCTCGCGCATTATCTTGGAGTATGTGCAGAACCCAGCTAAGAGATGCCAGCACGAGGACAATTGTGATGAGGACATGGACACAGACGTTCCTGAAAGCACATAGTGGCAGTGGGACTGGTTGATACAGTGGAATGCTGATTCTGGTCCTGGCAAACAAGCACGGACTGGTGGGCCCGTATAGTCTTGCAGGTAAGGGATGATTCCCAGTGGTTGTGAAACTTTCGCATGCGTAAGGACACTTTCCTTGAACTTTGTGAGTTGCTTTCCCCCGCCCTGAAGTGCAGGAATACCAAGATGAGAGCTGCCCTGACAGTTGAGAAGTGAGTGGCAATAGCCCTGTGGAAGCTTGCAACGCCTGACTGCTACTGGTCAGTCGGGAATCAATTTGGAGTGGGCAAGTCTACTGTGGGGACTGCTGTGATCCAAGTTGCCAATGCAATCACTGACCTTCTGCTATCAAGGGTAGTGACTCTGGGAAATGTGCAGGTCATTCTGGATGGCTTTGCTACAATGGGGTTCCCTAATTGTGGTGGGGCAATAGACGGAACACATATCCCTATCTTGGCACCAGACCACCTTGCCAACCACTATGTAAATTGCAAGGGGAACTTCTCAATCGTGCTGCAAGACTGGTGGATCACAAAGGGCGTTTCACCAACATCAACGTGGGATGGCCGGGAAAGGTGCATGACACTTGCATCTTTAGGAACTCCGGGCTGTTCGAGCAGTTGCAAGAAGGGACTTACTTCCCAGACCAGACAATTACTGTTGGGGATGTTGAAATGCCAATAGTTATCCTTGGGGACCCAGCCTACCCCTTGATCCCATGCTCATGAAGCACAGGCAGCCTGGACAGTAGTGAGAAGCAGTTCAACTATAGGCTGAGCAAGTGCAAAATGGTGGTAGAATGTATCTTTGGATGTTTAAAAGCTCGCTGACACTGTTTGCTGACTAGGTTAGACCTCAGCGCAACCAACATTCCCATTGTTTTATTGCTGCTTGCGGTGTGCTCCATAATATCTGTGAGAGTAAGAGGGAAACATTTATGGTGGGGTGGGAGGTTGAGGCAAATGGCCTGGTGGCCGATTTTGAGCAGCCAGACACCAGGGCGATTAGAAGAGCCCAGCTAGACACGCTACGCATCAGAGAGGCTTTGAAAACCAGTTTCATGACTGGCCAGGCTATGATGTGACAATTGTGTATGTTTCTCCTTGCTGCAAACCTGCCCCCTTTGTTTTTTTCAATTCCTTGTAAGCCAACCACCTTCCCCCCTTCAATCACAGCTGGCAAAGGAAATAAAGTAACTATTTTTTTGAAACCATGCATTCTTTCTTTATTAATTAAAAAAAAAGTGAGCTAACTGACAAGTAGCCCGGGTGGAGTGGGATGCGGGAGGAGGGAAGGACAAGGCCACATTGCTTACTGAAGCCACACTATACATCAAAATTGTTTGAATGACAGCCTTCTGTTGCTTGGGCCATCCTCTGGAGTGGAGGGGCTGGGTGCCCGGAGCCTCCCCCGCTCCACCCCGTGTTCTTGGGCATCTGGGTGAGGAGGATATGGAACTTGGGGAGGAGGGCAGACGGTTATACAATGGATGCAGTGGGGGGCTCTGCTCTTGTTGGCTTTCCTGCAGCTCCAACAGATGCTTCATCATGTCCGTTTGCTCCCCCATTAGCCTCAGCATCACCTCCTGCCTCTGCTCTTCATGCTCACTTAATGCTTTCCTGGCCTCTGCCACTGAATGCTTCCATGCATTAAGCTGTGCCCTATCAGTGTGGGAGGACTGTATGAGCTCGGAAAACATGTCATCGCGAGTACATTTTTTTTGCCTTCTAATCTGTGATAACCTCAGGAATGGAGATAATAAGGGGAGCATAGAAACATTTGCACCTGGGAGGAGATATTTGCACCTGGGCAACAGAATTCGGTTTCCAGACAGCCATGGTAAGCCTTTTGGTATATGGGGTTGGCTTCTTATGCCTTCATAACATGTGGGAATGGTTTCAAACTCCAGCACCATCCTTTCCCATAGCAAGTAATGCTGGTTGGGTTTCACATTTAAAAGGAGGGGCTGCGGTTTTCAGGTGGATGTGCAGAACACACCTCCCCCGACCCCACCATCTGGCTATTCTCTGGGATGATCCCTTCACCACTCCCCCTGCCATGTGGCTATTCTCTGGGATGATCCCTTTTAGCCAAGTGCAAACAACCCAGCATGAACATGGTCCTTTTACTGTTCCCTTACAAAAATTACCCTATTTCAATCAGTTGACCATGAATGATATCACTCTCCTGAGGCTAACATAGAAAGATAAAGACTGAATGTTGCTTGAATGCGACCAAAACCCAGGACCATTCACTGCCATGCTTTGTGCTGCAATGATTCCAGACTACTTGCTACTGGCTTGGCATGGTAAAGTGTCCTTTTGTGGAGGACGAAATAAGGCATCCCTCCCCAGAAACCTTCTTTGCAAAGGTTTTCAGAGTATCTCCAGGAGAGCTTCATGGAGATGTCCCTGGAGGATTCCTGCTCCAATCCCAGACATGTTAACAGACTTTTCTAGTAGCTGTACTGGCCGCAAATGCATCCCAAGTCTTCAGGGCAAATCAAACATTAAACACTATTGCTTTTAAACCCTGTACTGTCGTTACAAATGTGCACTCACCAGAGGTACCTTCTCCGCCTTCAGGGTCAGGGATCCCGCCTTGGGAGGGTATTGGCTCCAGGGTGATGAAAAGGTCCTGGCTGCCGGGGAGAACGGATTCACTGCTTGCCTGCTGCGCATTCTCCTCCTCCACAAAATCCTCCTCCCTGTTGTGTGAGACTCGCCCCTTGCAGGTGTCCACGGACAGTGGTGGGGTAGTGGTAGGGTCCCCCTAGAATGCCATGCAGCTGATCATAGAAGCAGCATGTATGGGGCTCTGACCTGGAGTGACTGTTTGCCTTTTGGTAGGCTTGCCTGAGCTCCTTAACTTTCATGTGTGTCCCTGTTGTAGCCTCTCTCCATCATGCCCTGTGCAATTTTGGCATATATTTTAGCATTTCTTCTTTCTCATTGGAGTTGAGCCTGCACAGATTCTTCCCCCCATATAGCAATCAGATCCAGTGTCCCTTTTGGTCCATGCTGGAGCTCATTTGCGATTCTGCAGGGACTGCATGGTCACCTGTGCTGCTGAGCTCACCACGCTGTCCAAACAGGCAATGAAATTCAAAATTTCCCAGGGCTTTTCCTGTGTACCTGGCTAATGCATTGGAGTTCAAAGTACTGTCAAGAGAGGTCACATTGGAGCACTCTGGGATAGCTCCCGGAGGCCAGTACTGTTGAATTGCATCTGCACTACCCCAAATTTGACCTAGCAAGGTCAATTTTAGCACTACTCTCCTCGTTGGTGAGGAGTACAGAAGTCGATTTTAAAGGCCCTTTAGGTCGACGGAACGGGGTTGGTTGTGTAGACGCATTCATTTTTAAATCGACCTAACATGGCTAAATTCGACCTAACCCCATAGTGTAGACCAGGGCTAAGAAGTGCTAAGCACAAAGTACTCACACAAACACATCCTGATATCAAGGATGGTACAAAAACATTCCCCAAGGATAACAGGAACACATTGATCCCTCCTAAAAGTTAAGGACAGGATGACAATACGTAATAGAAACGTTTTGATCGAACCGACATGTACAAAGTGGTGGGTGATAACTAGCTATGTCAGGGGGCAGTAACTAACAATGTCAGAGGCAGTACATAACTTGTTGGTAGCAGGATATAAAGATGTATCTCAGAGGGAGTATCTTTGTCCAGCCGAGGGAGGAATGGAAAGTCTCACCATTCACTGAGCTATGTCCGTTGTCACATGCATACATGTCTTGGTATCCTCATAGAGTCTGCCAGCTGCTATTACCATGCTTTGCTGACAATAAACCTGGCCTAGTAACTTCGTATCTTAACGGATCTTGTGGTCATTGGACGGTTCGCTCAAGGTCTGCTGTGCCAGCTGTCTGCGCAGAGCTGGAGCAGCACACAGAGAGAACAAACACATGCAGCCAAATATCTAACCACAACAGGCAGCTGGCATGTGTGCATATGGGGCAAGCAGCTCTGACACACAGTACGGGGTCTCAAGGCCAGGGCAGCTGAACTGGAGGAGCTAAGGGAGACAAAGTGGTGCATAGAGGAGACTTTCCAGGACTCAGCAGAGTAGTCCCATCCTAAGTTCCCTGTAAGCTGCACGGCTGCACGATAGCCTATTTAGCACCGCCCAGGCACTCAGAAAATCTGCATCCAGCCCCATACCTAGTATCCTGGTCCCTAACCTGCTGGACGGGACTCCCCTACCCAGGCCCGAACCCAGCCGGGTTGGTGTAGCCTGGACTCAGCCACGGTGGCCTGGCCCAAACCCAGGCAGCATGGAATGGCTCAAACCCAGCCCGGATCCAACTGGGGTGGCGTGGTGCTGTGGCCTAGCCTGGACCCGGACCCGGACCCAGCTGGGGTGGCACGGTCCAAACCCAGGTGGCCCAGCCTGGACCCAGTCACGGCAGCATAGCTCGGCCCGGACGTCCCTCCATGAACCCAGTCCTGGCCCGGACTGCTTGCGGGCTGGGCACCCCTCCCTGAATCTAGCCCCTGCCTGGACCTGCAGGGGACTGGGGGAGGGGTGCCTATCCTGCGGCCCCAGACCCAGAGCTGCTGCGGTGGGGAGAGGCACCTCTTCCTACCCCAGCCCAGGTGCTTCTGCAGAAAGAGAGGGCTGAGGGGAGTCCTCTCTCCCTGCCGTAGCTCCAGAGCAGCCTCCTGCACCCCAAATCCCTCAGCCCTGACCCCACCCCAGAGTCTGCACCCCCAGGGGGAGCCCTCACCCCCTGCATCCAACCCTCTGCCCCATACGTGAGCCCCTCATCCCCGGTCCCACCCCAGAGCCCGCACCCTCAGCCACAGCCCTCACCCACTGCACTCCAACCCTCTGCCCCAGCCCAGAACCTCCTCCCACACTCTGAACCCCTCAGCCCCACCCCACCACATGAATTTTGTTTTGTGCACTGATAGGAAGGTGATGTGTCACACACCACCTCCATATTGGTACACACAACAAAATTCATTCCGCACATGGGTAGGAAAAATTTGAGCGAACACTGGTCCCATCCCCATCTGACAGCCTCTGTGCTGTTGTGGAGGATGAATGTCTCGGGGAAGGAGAACATCAGGCTGGAGTGGAGGGAAAGAATCCCATAGTTGGAATCCTCTTTCCAGATGATGTCATGGTATTGTCTTGCAGCGAGGATACCCCTCCGGGGGAGGGAACCCCAGTTATTACTACTGGAGTTTCAATTATTAGAAATATAGATAGCTGGGTTTGTGATGACTGGGAGAAACACATGGTAAATTGCCTGTCGGGTGTGAAGGTTGCAGATCTCATGAGATATCTCGACAGGCTTATGTATAATGCTGGGGAAGAGCTGGTGGTAATGGTACATGAAGGTACCAGTAACATAAGGAAAGACAGGACAGCAGTCCTCGAAGCCAGATTTAGGCTTATAGGTAAGAGATTGAAGTCCAGGACCTCCATGGAAGCATTCGCTGAACTTCAGGGTCTCAGCGTGTAGATGAAACAATGGTGCAGGGAGGAGGGGTTTAGATTTACTAGGACCTGGGGAACCTTTTGGGAAAGGAGTTGCCTATCCAGGAAGGATGGGCTTCACCTAAATCAAACAGGAACTAGAATGCTGGCATGTACAATTACAGAGGCTGTAGAGGATTTTTTAAACTAAGGGTGGTGGTGATGGAAATCCAACAGGTGCAGAGGAGCGCACGGTTTGGATGGAGACATCCCTTAGGGATGAATTTACTAAAGGGGGAACTCTATAGCCCAGGAAAGAGGAGGGGATAGAAGTTGATAAAGTTCAGATAGGGGCTAGTGAAGAACAAATGTAGTAAGATGAGGCCCTGAAACATAAACCCTTGTATCAGAGCCCCTTTATGAGGCCTAAGGCCTGAGCTAAAGGAATGGTCAAGACTTTGCTAACATAAAGCAAAGTTAAGCTATGAGCCAGAGGCAGGCCCTGCTCACAGAAGTTGGCAAGAAGAAGGCTACTAATTTCACATGTAACCCTTCTGCCCGTCAGAGTTGTTAGCAACAGGGGCTGGGTTCAGTATCTAAGAGTTCCGTTCCAATAACACAATGCAAAACCGGCTTGAGCCCCCACCAAGTGACCTGGGACAAATATATACCACCCCCCTTGGGAGCCTCTAAGAGGCAATACTTCCCCTCTCGCAAGCACAGAGTCTGAGTGTAGCAAAAGCCTTTTAATAACAGAAACAATGTGGCATTATGTTGGGGGAACACCAACCCCAGGCAAAATGGACCATGTCCTTTCTCTTTGGTTCTTGAATCCAACAACCCAAAAATCACTCAAAGTCCCAAAAGTCCAACAACCCCAAAGTCCAGCAACCCCGAAGTCTCTGTCTCTGTCCTTGGTGAGTCCAGAGTTCAAAAATTCATCTGCAGAGTTTTAACCACCCCCAGCCTGTGTGGAAATGGAGGGGGAGTAAAGGGACACTTTACATGCTCTGATGGCCAACTGCCCCGCCTCCCCATGGGTTTCTGCTGCAGCCTTCACCACCAGCTGCTCCTCTCCAGTAGCCATCCTGAGTGCCACTCAGCAATATATTTTCAGGCTCCCTACTACTTAACACAGTACTCAGTAATTTCAGCTCTTTAGTGATTTCAGCTCATAGTAGGGGAACCCCAGTCCTGGTGTACCATTGGCCCAAAGTGAATTCAGCTCTACAATCTGTAACCAGACTCCTAACAGAATCAAAACTAGCGATGCTATTGCACACTAGGGAGAAAAGGAGACCCCTACCACAAGGCACAAATACTTGTTCCCAACCTCTCTTTATTCACTGAGTTTTGGAACCCATGTTCCTTGTCCAGTGAGTGCTACTTAGTTGATGGTGAGTCCCTCCATCGTAAGAAAAAGCCAAGTACAGTTCCACTGTCCTTGATTCACATAATCAGAATAATAATACTTTATACTTCCTGCCCCAATAACAGAGAAACTGGGGATCCCACAGCAGCCAAAGTGACCATCTAGGTGGGGTGGGTGTGCCTATGCAAATGAGATCAGCCCCTGAAGTTCTTTTCCACAACCCGCCACAACACACCACCAGATGTCAGAATAGAGGTCATCCTGACTCTGCTTACACACGTATACACATATCTAAAAGGTATCAAGTACTAATAGGATGAACATGTGCCAGGATGGCACCAGAACATTCTGGTACGAACACATTCCACAGAGATAATAAGGAACAGGTTGACCCATCCTAAAGACAGAGTCAAAAGTATAATATGATGGATAGAGTTTGTTCTAACCAACATGTACCAGGAGAGAGGTAGCACCCTAACACGTAGAGGGGTTGTGCCTCAATACGACAGGAGTGACATGTAACTTATTTGTACCTGTTTCAGAGTAGCAGCCGTGTTAGTCTGTATTCGCAAAAAGAAAAGGCGTACTTATGGCACCTTAGAGACTAACAAATTTATTTGAGCATAAGCTTTCGTGAGCTACAAGTGAGCTGTAGCTCACGAAAGCTTATGCTCAAATAAATTTGTTAGTCTCCAAGGTGCCACAAGTACTCCTTTTCTTTTTTTGTTTGTACCTGTGTATAAGAACATATCCCTGAAGAGTTGTGTTTGTCTGGCCCAGGGGACAGTGGTAAATCCTGCCAATGACTGAGCCGGTCCATTGTCAAGGAGCTCATATGTACTAGCAGAACAGTAGATATCTGATCTGGGAAGCTAGAGACTGTGTTTCGTTTGGCAATAAACCTGGCCTGGTGCCTTTGTACCTTATTGGAGTCCGTGGTCATTGGGGGTTCTCTCGGGGTCTGCTGTGTCAGCTATCTGCGCAGAGCTGGGGCAACACACAGTGGGAACACACACATGCAGCCGACGTGATTGACAACAACAGTCAAATGTGAAAGAGTCTCATTTAATTATAACACACGAAGGCATGCAACTGAATATTGACAAAGTGTACAAGTGCTAGAAGTCTAAATGCTAAGAAGGGTGAACTAGAGTACCTGCCATTAAATGAGAACATTGATAGGTGTTGTGGAAACTCGGTGGCATGAGGCTAATCAATGGGACAAGGTAACAGCAGGATACTAAATGTATAGGAATGACAGAGTGGCCCTAAATCTGAAAGAAAGCACAGTGCCATGACTGACAGGTCTTGAACCTAGACTCATAGGGTGCCTGGGAACAGCCACACCCCAATGTGCCACCTGGCAGCCTGTTGCTAGGGGCTTACCTGGGACTCATGCAGCCCAGCCCCAGTGTGATGCTCCCCCCGTCCAGATCTGACTGGTGGAGTCTGAGAGCCCACTGGTCCTACTTAAGCCAGCAGCAGGCAGCAGAAGCTGTTTAGATAATTGGGCTCCCTCCTACTCTAGACTATGTGCCATGGGTGGCAGGTGAACCCTGGGTTTGGGGAGACTAGCCCATGGCTGTCCTGCTCCTTCTGCCCAGGGCCCCGCTCCTCCTGCCCCCTTCCCCCGCCAGAACCCAGAGGCCCCCACCTCAGCCCTGGAGTGCCCAGTGAGCAAGTAGTCAGCATGACCCCCAGCCCGAGCCCCGGAGCAGCAGGCGTGTGGGCAGGCAGGCAGCTGGGTGCAGGCGGGCGGGCAGTGTGGCCCCCCCCCACCACCCTAGAAGCCAGGTGGGCGGGCAGTACAGTCACCAGCCCTGGAGGGCCGGGTGGTTGGGTGGCGTGAGCACCAGTTCCAGCTGCTAGGAGTCCCTTGCTGCAGGCTGGCCCACTCTAGCCCCAGCCCAGAGCAAGGGCACCAGAGCCCTCCCAAAAGTGTATGGGGGAGGGGCTGGGGGCCCCCGCTCGAGGTGGAGGTGAACGCAGCCCCCAGGGCCCCTGCCCAGGGCAGGTGGAGGGACTCAGGCGCCTCACAGCTGCCCGAGCGGCTCTCCCCAACCCGGCTCTGGCTGGGGAAGGGGAGGCCTCAGAGCTGCAGCCCTGTCATGATAAGAGCTGGGCGGGCAGCTGTGGAGAGCTGTGGTGGACCCTCCACATGCCCTTGGTGCGGGGGGCACGATCAGCCCCTGGCCTTTGTCCCCGCCCACCCGGGGAAGTTGGAGGGTCCATGGCTTCTCACAGCTGCTCGCACCGCTCTTAGAATGGCCAGGCTGTGGCTCTGAGGCACCACCCCAAGCCAGAGCCGGGTCGGGGGGAGCTGCGCAGGCAGCTGTGAGGAGCTGCAGAGCCGTGGACCTTCCTCCTGCCCTGGGTGGGGAGCCAGGGAGGTGGGAACACAGGCTGGGGGCTGCTCTCAATACCCCCGCACCCCAGGCAGGTGGAGGGTCCACGCAGGTCCCATAACTGTCCGGGGTCCCCGGCCGGGCTCCACGCTGGCCTGGCTAGGGGGTGGGGCCTCAGGGGTAAAGGGGGCAGGGTCTGCCTGGCAAAAAATAGGAGGGCTATGGCCCCCTATCGCCCATGATTGTGGCGCCACTGGCCTGGGCCCTGGCCAAGAGCTGCAGCAGAGCACAGCGGGAAGCAGAAGGGGCCTGGGGGTGGAGTATGGGCAGGGCCATGCAGGCAGTTTGGATAGGCTGAGCCTTCCCCTGCCTTTGATACCTGCCACCCATGCTGTGTGCCTCTGCTTCTGCCTCCCCTGCTTGATTTCCTGATATCTGACTTGTGGTTCCTGACCTGCAGTTTGTCTCTGACTCTGACTCCCTGGTATCCTGAGATGGCCTGACTCCTGTCTTGTGACTGTGGATTCTGGCTCTGACTATTAGGTCTGGCCTCCCATGACCTGAGTGAGACACACATAGTCAAATAAAGCAAAAATCTTAAAGAAAACAAACAATACCATAGAATCTCTATGGCTAGAAATTCCTTGCTTAAACAATAAGAGTATAGTAGTAGGAATTTACTGCTTACCACCTGACCAGGATGATGATGGTGATTGTGAAATGCTCAGGAAGATTAGACAGGCTACAAAGGCAGAAAATGCAAAAATAATGCGGGATTTCAACCCCATTTTGACTGGGTGCATGCCACTTCATGATGGGAAGCAGAGATAACATTTCTAGACACCATAAATGACTGCTTCTTCGAGCAGATAGTCCTGGTACCCATGAGGGGTGAGGCAATTCTTGATTTAGTCCTAAGTGAAGCAGAGAATCTGTCCAAAAGATGAATATAGCTGAATTGCTTGGTAATAGCAATCATAATGTAATTAAATTTAACATCCTTGTAGGGGAAAATGCCAAAGAAACCCAACACAGCATTTAACTTCAAAAAGAGTAACTACACAAAAAAATTAGGAAATTAAAGGAACAGTCCCAAGGGTGGAAAGCATGAAAATTGCATGGAGGCAATTTAAAAACATCATAATAGCACTCAAACTAAATGTATACCCTCCCCCAAAATAGTAAGAGGACCAAAAAATGCCACATGGCTAAACAACAGAGTAAAGTAGCAGTTAGAGGCAAAAAGGCATCCTTTAAAAATTGGAATCAATCATAGAATTGTAGAAGATTAGGGTTGGAAGAGACCTCAGGAGGTCAACCCCCTGCTCAAAGCAGGACCAACCCCAACTAAATCATTCCAGCCACGGCTTTTTCAAGCCGTGCCTTAAAAACCTCTAAGGATGGAGATTCCCCAACCTCCCTAGAACCCATTACAGTGCTTCACCACCCTCCTACTGAAATAGTGTTTCCTAATATCCAACCTAGACCTCCCCCATTGCAACTTGAGACCATTGCTCCTTGTTCGGTCATCTGCCACCACTGAGAACAGCCTAGCTCCATCCTCTTTGGAACCCCCCTTCAGGTAGTTGAAGGCTGCTATCAAATCCCCCCTCACTCTTCTCTTCTGCAGACTAAATAAGCCCAGTTCCCTCAGCGTCTCCTTGTAAGTCAAGTTCCCCAGCCCCCGAATCATTTTCATTGCCCTCTGCTGGACTCTTTCTAATTTGTCCACATCCTTTCTGTAGTAGGGGCCCCAAAACTGGATGCAATACTCCAGATGTGGCCTCACCAGTGTCGAATAGAGGGGAATAATCACTTCCCTTGATCTGCTGGCAATGCTCCTACTAATGCAGCCCAATATGCTGTTAGCCTTTTTGGCAACAAGGGCACACTGTTGACTCATATCCAGCTTCTCACCCACTGTAATCTCCAGGTCCTTTTCTGCAGAACTGTTGCTTAGCCAGTTGGCTCACCAAGGGCAAATCATGCCTGACCAACCTGATTGCCTTCTATGATGAGATAACTGGCTCTGTGGATATGGGGAAAGCAGTGGACGTGATATACCTTGACTTTAGCAAAGCTTTTAGTATGGTCTCCCTCAGTATTCTTGCCAGTAAGTTAAAGAAGTATGGGCTGGATGAATGGACGATAAGGTGGATAGAAAACTGGCTAGATTGTTGGGCTCAATGGGTAATGATCAACGGCTAGATGTCTAATTGGCAGCCGGTATCAAGCGGAGTGCCCCAGGGGTCAGTCCTGGGGCTGGTTTTGTTCAACATCTTTATTAATGATCTGGATGATGGGATGGGTTTCACCCTCAGCAAGTTCGCAGATGACACTAAGCTGCGGAGAGAGGTAGATATGCTGGAGGATAGGGATAGGTCCTCAGTGACCTAGACAAATTAGAGGATTGGGCCAAAAGAAATCCTGATGAGATTCAACAGGTACAGAGTCCTGCACTTAGGACAGAAGAATGCCATGCACTGCTACAGACTCGGGACCAACTGGCTAAGCAGCAGTTCTGCAGAAAAGGACCTGGGGATTAGAGTGGATGAGAAGCTGGATATGATATGAGTCAGCAGTGTACCCTTGTTGCCAAGAAGGCTAACGGCATATTGGGCTGCATTAGTAGGAGCATTGCCAGTAGATCAAGGGAAGTGATTATTCCCTTCCATTCGGCACTGGTGAGGCCACATCTGGAGTATTGCGTCCAGTTTTCTCCAATACAGAAAGGAGTCCAGTGGATGGCAACGAAAATGGTCAGGAGGCTGGGGCACATGACTTACGAGGAGAGGCTGCGGGAACAGGACTTGCTTAGTCTACAGAAGAGAAGAGTGAAGGGGGATTTGATAGCAGCCTTCAACTACCTGAAAGGGGGTTCCAAAGAGGATGGAGCTCAGCTGTTCTCAGTGGTGGCAGATGACTGAACAAGGAGCAATGGTCTCAAGTTGCAGTGGAGGAGGTCTAGGTTGGATATTAGGAGACACTATTTCACTAGGAGGGTGGTGAAGCACTGTAATGGGTTCTAGGGAGGTGGTGGAATCTCCATCATTAGAGGTTTTTAAGGCCCGGCTTGACAAAGCCCTGGCTGAGATGATTTAGTTGGGGTTGGTCCTGCTTTGAGCAGGGGGTTGGACTAGATGACCTCCTGAGGTCTCTTCCAACCCTAATCTTCTAATATTCTGTGATTCTATCTCTGCTAAGTGCTGGTGTGCCAGCATAATGGAAATCTTGGATCCTGTTGCAGAAATGGAACAGGTAGGACAGATTCAGTTCAGGGTTCGACTTGGAATCATAAAGGGCAGCTGCTTTCTGTTTGTCTGAACTCCAGCCTGCTCTAGAACTGTGGAGAAAATTCAAGGCCATAAAAAAATGGCATCATATTGACCATCTGCCACACGGTGTCACTGTTTCCCTTCAAATTTGGACAGAGGGCTGGCAGGTAAGGTGGGGTCACAGATGTTTCCCCAGCATTTTTGCTGTCAGAAGGCATGGTACACTGTGTTCACCCAGAGGGCTTTATTAAGCGAAACGTTTATGCAGGCCTCTCACCCTACTAACATCTTGGCCAGTTCCTGATGTTTGAAGGGAAGGCTGCTGTACTTAGAACTTACAGCTGTGCTCAGGAAAGAGCATCCCATGGGCCTTTCCAAAGCCTTGGAGCTAATTTTAGAAGTCTGGATGCCCCGTTTCCTGCTCCTTGCATCTTCTCAGCCTGGTGCTTCGGAGGCTCTGAATCCAAGCTCTGCCCCCTCCAGTGTAGAGGTGCTGGGGAGGCAGCTGCCAAGGTTTGTGTGGCTAGATCCCCATGTAACCCTTTGACAACGCAGAGATCTTAATGTCTAGCTGTGTGGATGGCTTTTCTGATGGAACAAAAGGCCCCAGATGTTTGCCTCCTGCTGCTTTGAAGATACTTGCCACCTGTAGCCAGCACTGCAGGCGCCCAGCCTCACTGCCCCTTGGAGGGGGAACGTGAAGCTCAGCATTCACATGCTGATGTTGATCAGTGACGTGACTCCGCCAGTTTGTAGATTGTTTGGGACACATATTTCAGGAGACTTGGGGGAGGAATTTTGCTGCCTCAGGCAATGGATCCTCAGGTTGCTAAAACATCAGAGGAATTGCTCTACTTGTATCCCAGACCATGGCTAGCCCCAAAGCCCTATTCTTTCCCTGCAGGGTACAAGTAATTCACATTGACTGCAATGGGGTATTTACCCATGGGTTGTGCAGGGGAGAGGGGGAAAGGAAGAGAGAGGAGACCAGCCCTGCAGGGAGTTGATCATCCCCATGGAACATGTAGCACCACAACTCACTGGTCCATGGGAACCGTGCCCCCCCGGCACATAGGTGAACACTGGAGTGGATGCTCACTGCAGTGAGAGAGCGTACCATGAGCACATGTGTACAAACGCTAGGGTGTGCCAGGGTGAAGAAAGCTGATGCTATGGGATCCCCTGGCTATTCGCCGGACGGGGAGGCAGTACAAGCTGAAGTGCATTGCCCAGGAGCTGCCCTGCAATTCACACCAGAGCAGAGAGAAGCCTTAGGAGCTCTATGGATGCCAGATCAATGGACATCTGGCCAGTCTGCCTAGGAACCTCAGCAAGGGCTATCACGGTGATGCTAGTGACAGCAAACAGGAGCCAACTGCCACATTGGCACAGATCTGTGAATGTGGCAAGTTGTCTGTGCCTGGGCCATTCATATCAGGCAGGCGGCAGGTCAAGGGGAAAAACCAGGGAAACACTGGCCCAATAGCTGCAGGTAGCTGTTGGATGAGCAGCATCAGAGGTGTTAGAGCAGCAGGCATGCCCCGCTGAGAGTGCACACGGTCACACCGGCATACTGGCACACTGAAACAATGGGCACACTGTACTGCTCTGCATCAGCTGAGGAAATGCACTGGTGCACAGTTGTCCCATCAATATGCATGATCCGGATCCGTAAGGAAATCACTGCCATGAAGCACCCCCTCATCAATCCGAACAGTGGACATGGGCCGTTGCCTGGTGCTATTGCCTGGGCTGGCTGTTGCTGCTAAACTGGTTTGCAAGGTCTGCAACAAGTGGGACTGCTCCTTCTGTGCATGTACTCTTGTGCTTGCTGTTCTCCTCCCATGTCCCAGTACACTGGCTCCTGGAGTCCATGTTCCTGCCCTGGGTTACAAACAACTCTGCTAAGCAGATGATGCTGTGCAACTTGTATCAGCTTCTCCAGTGCATTTAGTGTTGCAGGTTCTCTGCAAGTTCCTGGCTGGGGAAGCTTCCCTGGGTGTAGGCAGCTGTCTCAGAGTCCTGGGCTTTTAGTACTTTGTGCAGTGCTTGGTTGTCCTGCTGTTACACTATAGTTATGAACAAGTGGCAGCCTCATGGCAGCGCTTAGCATGTGTCTTTTTAGCTTCACAATTTTTGCGGGATGCTTTCTTCCTGTGTGGTCAGAGTGTCAATTCACAATGAGAGAGTCTGTTGAAAGATATTGAGCTCAAAGGCCCAAAGAGTGAAAGGTGTTTATAAACTGTCTCTCTGGCCAACATTAAACAGCACTAGGTCAGCTCAGGAGGACAGGATTATTTTTAATGAGAGTGCTTGGTTTTACTCTGTTACTTGGCAAACACCCCAAGCATTCATTTAAATTGAAAGATTATTGATTAAACACAAGAAAGAACAAAGAAATCTAACCAGACCTTCCTATTGAAACTCTGGTTGAGTAATTATGCAAAACAAACTTTGTCAAAATCTTTAAAGCCTTTATCCTTTTGGAGGAAAAATATCAGTCTCTCTTAAGTCTTGTCTACACTTGCAAGTTGAAGTGCATTAAATCAGCCCTGGGTGCCCTAACTTCTGAGGTGTCCACACTGGCAATGCATGTAAAGTGCCTGGACTCTGCAGCTGGAGTGCCCCTGGTAATCCATCTCCATGAGAAGCATAGAGCTTGCTGTGCCCCGGCTGGAGTGCCATGGTGCCAGTGTGGACGCTCCGGTCTATTAATGTGCTCTGATCAGCCTCCAGGAAGTGTCCCACAATGCCTGTTCTACCCACTCTGGTCATCACTTTGAATTCTACTGCCCTGCCCTCAGGTGACCAACCGGCAGACCTACCCTTTAAATTCTCTGGGAATTTTGAAAGTCCCCTTCCTGTTTGCTCAGCCAGGCATGGAGTGCTCTCAGTGAATCTTTCCAGGTGACCATGCCTCCACGCACCAGGCAATCCCCAGTATGGAGCAATGGCAAGGTGCTGGACCTCATCAGTGTTTGGGGGGAGGAAGCTGTCCAGTCCCAGCTGCGCTTCAGCCGTAGGAATTATGATACCTATGGACAGGTATCAAGGGACATGATAGAAAGGGGCCATGACCAGGACACACAGCAGTGCAGGGTTAAAGTGAAGGAGCTGTGGAATGCCTATTGCAAAGTGCGGGAGGCAAACTGCTGCGCTGGTGCTGCCCCCATGACTTGCTGGTTCTTCAAAGAGCTGGACAAGATACTTGGGGGTGACCCCACCTCCTCTCTGAAGAACACCATGGACACTTCAGAGGCTATGGCAGCCCAGAGTGCAACAAGGCAGGAGGAGGAAAGCAGGAGCGAGGGTGCTGAGGAGGAGGGGGGACCAGAGCCAGAGGACGGCCCGGCATTCCTAGATGCCTGCAGCCAGGAGCTGTTTTCAAGCCAGGAGGAGGGTAGCCAGTCGTAGCGGACTGTGCTTGGGGAAGAACAAACAGCAGATGAGGTGCCTGGTAAGCGGCTTTTATTTTGAGAAGGGAGTTGTTGGGTGCAGGCTGTGGGGGCGAGGAGGGTTAGGGCTGCATGCATGCCTAGATGCGGAATAGGGCGTTGATGTGCTCTGTCAGATCGCGGTAATCGGCCTCAGTGATCTCACTGAAGGTCTCAGGCAGAAGCTGGGCAATCTGCTTGCGCAGGTTCCTTGGCAGAGCTACTGTGTTCCTTGTCTCAGTAAGGCTAACATGTCCGCGCCACTGTGCCCTGACAGGTGGGGGGATCATTGCTGCACACAGGCAAGCTGCATATGGGCCAGGATGGAAGCCACATTGTCGAAGACCCTCCCTTGCTTCCCAGGTCACGCTCAGCAGCGAGATATCTTCCAGGATGAATCCATGCTATGGAAA
The DNA here is from genome assembly GCF_009764565.3 of Dermochelys coriacea. Lineage (NCBI taxonomy): Eukaryota > Metazoa > Chordata > Testudines > Dermochelyidae > Dermochelys > Dermochelys coriacea. The sequence continues at coordinate 60,491,819 of NC_050076.1, forward strand.
ATGTGGGGAAGAGTGTTGAATATAAGGACCCCCTGCAGCTGTTGGCTCTTCCCAAGGCACAGGACCCCAGAGGACAGTATGGCCCTGGAACAATCAGTCCCCTCTGCCCCTATGGTTACTCACCATTTCAGGGCTCTTGTGGGTTATGCGCGCTCACCTTGGGACAGGCAGTTTGTGCTTTTGAATGCACTGTGCTTGTCTTTAAGTTTGGCTGAATCGTTGCTCTGTCTAGTGTTAAGAATGCTGCCTCTGTTAAATGTTGCATTTTGGCTTTACAAATACAACTTTGAGATCCCAGCTGTTCTTGTTATCAATGGTTGAAAGGCTGCAGAGACTCAGGAAGCGACTGTGAAGAAGAAAGGAGGCCCTTCTGTATGAAGTCATGCAGCAGTCCCTTACTGAAAATAAAAAAGTACAGGAGTGGCGGGAAACCGAAAGGAGGGTCCGCCAGGAGACTGCAGATCAAACCATGGCAACAAACCATGGAGTGTCTCCTAAGCATTAGTAGCACCAAGCAGATTCGATGCAGGTGCTCATAGCACTGCATACAGAGCAGATCCGCGCCCACCCACCCTCCAGCCCTTGTCCCAAAACTCTTTCCCTTGTGCCCCCATGTCACCGCCAACCCACTTTCCCCAACATCTGGTTTCTTATCACCACCAGCTGCCTCCAACACCCTTAGCTTCACCACTCAGCCCAGCAAACTATGACCCTTACCCACTGCCCTCAACCCCCATCACCATGCATTTTAGCCAGCCTGAAGTGCAGCACTCATCGCACGGCACTCCAGACAGGAAGGCTGAATATGATAACTGGACATATACAAATCTGTGATTGTTCTGTTCCTCTCCCTGCCCCCTTCCCTCCTCCCACACAGCACAGACGTGTCATGCCATGTGTGTTTATCCAGCAATTGTGTTTCTTTTCAATAAATTAATTTTTTGATTTTGGAAACATTCTTTATTGCATTAAGTAAAAGATATCATAACCCAGGAAAGCAACAGGCACTATTAGTCAGTGCATTATACGTAGGAAACACAGATGCCTACTAGCATTGGAACCACTGCACTTCACTCCCGTGTAGGGCATCAAACATTACTGGTGACTTTCAGCATTGAATTGCTTCCTCAAGGCATCCTTAATCCTTAAGGTCCTGCACTGGGCCCCTCTAATAGCTTTGCTCTTTGGCTGTTCACATTCAGCCTCCAGGCGTTGAACCTCAGTGGTCCATGCCTGAGTGAAGCTTTCACCCTTCCCTTCCCAAATGTTATGAAGGGTACAACATGTCGTTATAAATGTAGGGATGTTGTCATCAGCCAGTTCCAGCTTCCCATACAGACAGCACCAGCGGCCCTTTAAACAACCTAAAGCACAGTCAACAGTCATTCTGCACCAACTCAGCCTGTTGTTGAACTGCTCCTTGCTGCTGTCAAGGCTCCCTGTGTAGGGTTTCATGAGCCATGGCATTAAAGGGTAGGTGGGGTCTCCAAGGAGCACAATGGGCATTTTGACTTCCCCTATGGTGATCTTCTGGTCATAGAATCATAGAATCATAGAATCATAGAATATCAGGGTTGGAAGGGACCCCAGAAGGTCATCTAGTCCAACCCCCTGCTCAAAGCAGGACCAAGTCCCAGTTAAATCATCCTAGCCAGGGCTTTGTCAAGCCTGACCTTAAAAACCTCTAAGGAAGGAGATTCTACCACCTCCCTAGGTAACGCATTCCAGTGTTTCACCACCCTCTTAGTGAAAAAGTTTTTCCTAATATCCAATCTAAACCTCCCCCATTGCAACTTGAGACCATTACTCCTCGTTCTGTCATCTGCTACCATTGAGAACAGTCTAGAGCCATCCTCTTTGAAACCCCCTTTCAGGTAGTTGAAAGCAGCTATCAAATCCCCCCTCATTCTTCTCTTCTGCAGACTAAACAAACCCAGCTCCCTCAGCCTCTCCTCGTAAGTCATGTGCTCTAGACCCCTAATCATTTTTGTTGCCCTTCGCTGTACTCTTTCCAATTTATCCACATCCTTCTTGTAGTGTGGGGCCCAAAACTGGACACAGTACTCCAGATGAGGCCTCACCAGTGTCGAATAGAGGGGAACGATCACGTCCCTCGATCTGCTCGCTATGCCCCTACTTATACATCCCAAAATGCCATTGGCCTTCTTGGCAACAAGGGCACACTGCTGACTCATATCCAGCTTCTCGTCCACTGTCACCCCTAGGTCCTTTTCCGCAGAACTGCTGCCGAGCCATTCGGTCCCTAGTCTGTAGCGGTGCATTGGATTCTTCCATCCTAAGTGCAGGACCCTGCACTTATCCTTATTGAACCTCATTAGATTTCTTTTGGCCCAATCTTCCAATTTGTCTAGGTCCTTCTGTATCCTATCTCTCCCCTCCAGCGTATCTACCACTCCTCCCAGTTTAGTATCATCCGCAAATTTGCTGAGAGTGCAATCCACACCATCCTCCAGATCATTTATGAAGATGAAGGTCTGGGAAGAAAGTCCCGGCCTGCAGCTTCCTGAACAGGCCTGTGTTCTGAAAGATGCATGTGTCATGCACTTTTCTAGACCAGCCTGTGTTAATGTCCATGAAATGCCCACAGTGATCCAGAAGCGCCTGGAGAACCATCAAGAAATATCCCTTCCGATTTATGTACTCGGAGGCTAGGTGGTCTGGTGCCAGAATTGGAATATGCATGCCATCTATTGTCCCTCCACAGTTAGGGAAACCCATTTGTGCAAAGCCATCCACAATGTCGCGCATGTTGCCTAGAGTCACGGTTCTTCTGAGCAGGATGCAATTAATGGCCCTGCACACTTGCATGAACACGAGTCCAACGGTAGACTTGCCCACTCCGAACTGGTTAGCGACTGATCGGTAGCTGTCTAGAGTGGCCAGTGTGACGGTGCATCCCATAAGTCTTTATGGGAATATGCATATATATGACATAACTGCAATATGTTGTATGCTACATGTGCCATGTAACATATCTCTGTAAAGGTTATGATCTATTGAATCAATTCATCCTGTTTGTATGCATGTATCATTTTTGTTTTCGAAGTTATGAATATTGGCTGTGTACTTGCTTGATTTTTAAGTAGCCTTAGTAAAGCATTTGGTCAGCTTCTTGAGAAAGGAATGTGCAAATTAAGTGCCCAGTCAAGAAACGCTTAATGAACAATGGATCTTGGAAGGCTCCAATCCACATAAGAAGTCTTCGTGGAGACATTCAAGATAGCATTTGGGCAATGGCTGCTGCCTGTAAAAAACTGCCCAGGTGACTCCAAAACTCCATCTTGGAACTGGACTTTGCATAGGAGAGAGGAGGGGGTCTCCACCCACAAGAGAAAGTCTATTTAAGCCAGTGGGGGACCCCTCCATTTTGTCTTCAGCTGGCTCAACAGATAGCCTCTCCATCCCAAAGGATACCTGAAAGAAACTGGAACAAAAGACAGTAACCACAGGGGGTCTGAGTGATTGCTGGACCCAGACTAGAAGGAGGCTAGTCTATAAAAGGAAGTTTACTGGAACACCTCTGAGAGTGAGGTTTTATCTGTATTCAGTTTTCTTACTGTATTAGGCATAGACTTGTGTGTTTTATTTTATTTTGTTTGGTAATTCACTTTGTTCTGTCTGCTATTACTTGGAACCACTTAAATCCTACTTTTGTATTTAATAAAATCACTTTTTACTTATTAATTAACCCAGAGTATGTATTAATACCGGGGGGGGGGGGGAGGAGAAACAGCTGTGCATATCTCTCTATCAGTGTTATAGAGTTTTACTCAAATTTATGAGTTTACCCTGCATAAGCTTTATACAAGATAAAATGGATTTTTTGTGGGTTTGGACACCATTGGGAGTTGGGCATCTGAGTGTTAGAGAAAGGAACACTTATTAAGCTGCTTTCAGTTAAGCCTACAGCTGTTAGGGGCTGTGGTTCAGACCTGGGTCTGTATTTGTGGCTGGCAAGTGTGTCTGGCACACCCAGGCAGGATTCTGGAGTCCCAAGCTGGCAGGGAAGGCAGGGGCAGAAGTAGTCTTGGCACATCAGTTGGCAGCTCCAAGGGGGGTTCTGTGATCCAACCCATCACAGCCAGCTTCCAGATTGCAATTGCCACACGCTTCTCCACCTCCACCACCACCATCTCAATCTTGTGTCCTTGTGCTGCAGGCAAGTTCAGCACACAGTCCCATAAAAGTGGCTTTCCTTATTCAAAAGTTCTGCAGCCACTGCTCATCATCCCAGACTTGCATGACGATATGATCCCACCTCTCAGTGCTTGTTTCCCAAGCCCCAAAGTGGCATTCCATGGTGGTGAGCATGTCCATGAATGCCACAAGCAAGCTTGTGTCGTATGCGTTATGCGAGTCGACATCATTGTCAGACTCCTCACTGTCACTTCGTAGCTTATGGAGTAACTCGACTGCAATTCGTGATGTGCTTGCGAGACCCATCAGCGTATTCCTCAGCATTTCGGGCTCCATTCCCACAGACCGAAAAGGAAGACAGTGCGCGCAGTACAAAAAGCGTTGAAAGTTGGTGCCAAATGTAGGATGTGAAGCGATGTATCATGGGGCATTGGGACAGGAACCAGGATGCTCCACGCTCCCCCTCCACCTTCCAACAAGCCTCAGTGCCAGAATGGGAAGAGGTGCTCTGTGGGATAGCTGCCCATAATGCACCGCTCCGAATGCCGCTGCAAGTGCCACAAATGTGGCCACGCCTCTGCGCTTGCAGCTGACATTGCGAGCACATGGCAGCACTTTCCCTGCTGCTGTCTCTGAGGGCTGCTTTAACTCCTAGTGCTCTACATCTGCAAGTGTAGCCAGGCCCTTATTTTCAGAACACTCTTTCTTTGATGGGAAGGAAAGGGTTAATTTTACTCTCAGTCCTGATATGTGGAAGGCATTTACTTATCCTGTTCTTAACAAACACAAAGACCCAAGGTGGAGGAGAGACTGGGTAGAGAAGATGGGTGAGATACAGCTTTGGTTGATGTTTTTAGATCACTGGATAGTTACGCGTGGATGGTTTGGTTGGAAGTCGACCATGCCACCTTCTGCTTGGATCCTGGTTTACAATCTGGTCAGGGATGTCCTCGATTGGATCTTTTCTTAGACCAAGCAGGCTTGGGTGAATTCAGCATCGTTGAAGGGGCAGGTAAGAAAATAACACAACAAGGGAAGGGAAAACAATACAGGATCTGACCTGCCTCTGCAAGGCTGGCAATTTAGCTATCCCATTGATGAGCTGAGGGCTAGTTGTTATAATGATGTGATGACTGTGAGCACTCACAGGTGAAAACAAAGTTCCTTGAGCAAAATTAAGGCCAGTCGGCCTTCCTCTTAGGGAGAAAGTCCTTCAGATGAGTCAAGCTTAGGGGCAATGCTGGTGGGGCAGGGGATCAGCTGGGATGCAAGGTGGGATGGGAGATGAGAGTGAGAGCTGAACAGATCTTATTGAATGTTTTTTTTTTCAAAATCTCTTTTTAAGGAACTCAAAAAGGGGGAAAGTGGATGTGTCATAGTTCATCTCCCTCATTAATTTATCCACCAGTTTTGGTCTATTAAGTTCTGGTTCCACATCTTCTGTTTTTACTAAGCATAATTTCAAGAGTCCTTGGATTATATCAACGTGGGCTTTTTGGTTAGACTAATCCTGCTTTTTCTTTTTCTTGCACCTGTCACCATATTTGTTGTTATAGATTATTGTGACATCTTTTATTGAAACAACCTCTGTTGGTGAGAGGGAAACGAGCTTTCGAGCCATACACAGCTCTTCTTCAGCTCTGTGTAAACTTGAAAGCTTGTCTTTTTCACCAGCAGCGGTTGGTCCAATAAAAGATATTAACTCACCCACCTTGTCTTTTTAATATCCTGGGACCAGCATGGCTACAGCAACCTTGGATATAGCTCATGATGACATTTTGGGAATGTGCACTTGCTCCTTCCACTCCATGGGTTCCGGCTGCCCTGGGGCTTCTCTGGCCGCAGGGGGAGGTGAAGTAGGAGGCCGAGGGCATTTAGGGTTCCTGCCATGGGGGTGGGGGGCTCATCTGAAAGGGGCAGGGCTGTGGGGCTAGTTTCCTCAAAGGGGGGGTCCACCAGCCACCCATGATGGAGAAACAGGTAGGCAGTGGGGCAAACAACCTAACTAGCTGTAAGATGAAGCTTGATACATTTATGAATGAGATTAAATGATGGGCGGGCCTGTGACAGCAGGGGTTGGCCTGTGTGACCCAGGAGTCCCTTCCAGTCCTACATTCTTACAGACAGAGCTGTGAAGGGGCCAGGGCTGCCCCACAAGGGAATGCAGCTGTTCAGGTGGGAAGTGCATCGTCAGAGCCATAGGGAAGCTCACATTTTCTGCCCCACCTAGCCCAGGAAAACAACCCACTGGTGACACTGTGGCCTCACTGGCCTCCCCCTCTACTTGTGCTGAGAACAGGCAGACTGCTGGTGTAGATGGAGCAAAGCCAAGTTCAGCACTGTTGCAACAGAGTGACTGGGACCAGCTTCACCGGTGACTGGGAGCCACGGAACCCTGGAGCTGCCAGCGCCGGCTCAGCACAGCCAGTCTGGGCCTAGTTTTCATGGGCATCCCCTGTTCACATCCTGCTCAGGAAGAGGAGAAGGGGTGCCTGACTGAGATTCCTGGACACTGGGGGGGGGAGGATGGGCAGCTCAACATCCTCTGATAACCCCCCTCCATAGGGTGAGAGAGCGACGGAGGCCGATTCTCCTGGCGCTCGCCCCACTGGGAATGTGCGGATAGGACCAGAGGAAAATGGAGCCCAGAGGTTTATCTGACTCATTTGTTCCACAGCCACCCTTTATTTGGTCATTCAACAGAGTGGTTTGGCCAGAAAAGGAAGCCCAGGGAGCCCAGCGATGGCCAGTTCAAACAGATTGATATTTATCAGCCTATAAAGCTCCTGCTAAGAGAACCTCGGATGTGCACTGCATTAGCTCATCTGAGAACGACCCCCACACAACCTGGACTGGATGATCACATTGTGACAGCTGGGAATCCACTTCACTATCTGCAGAGATTTCTCAGGAGGCTGCTGTTCAGGTATCTGGGAGAAAACCTGATACAATTTCCATGTCAGTGACTGGGTTTGGAAACCAGGGACAGGAGGAGCCAATCTGAGCCATCACCTTGCAAGAAACAAAGCAGTGACAAGCGTCCTGCTGGGGAGTTCCAGTACTCGCAGTGGGCGGATGCATAATCGTGCTCAGGCCATGCCACCAGCTGCAGGCGGCTACCTGGAAATTTCCTGTGCCCCTGGAACTGAAATACCTGAAAGATGATTTGAAATGACCAGAGCTGCTGTAGTGCCCGGAGTTTGCGCCCAGTCCCCACAGTATAGACTCCTGTGAGCAATGCAACAGCTTAGCTCCTGTAAGTGACTCTGCTCCAGTGTGTGTGTCTGCGGCTCAGACCCTTGTGTGAGTAAGCAGTGCCCTCTAGTGGCTGACCCATATGGGAGTTTTCCTTTACCTCAAATCCTAGTCTGTGCATCTGGGATTTGTGTAGTTGGATCTGTTGTGTGGATTTGTTATACAGTGTGGATATAAAATAGTTTATATCATAAGAGTGGCCATACTGGGTCAGACCAAAGGTCCATCTAGCTCAGAATCCTGTCTTCTGACAGTGGCTAATGCCAAGTGCCCCAGAGGGAATGAACAGAGCAACCAATCATCATCCCCCCGTCGCCCATTCCCGATTTCTGGGAAACAGAGGCTAGGGACATCATCCCTGGCTATCGCTTTAACTCATGCTGAATGATTCAGGAAATATTAGGAATTAAGCAGGGAAGATGTTGGCCGTAATTAACAATATTGAAAGACTTTAGTGTTTGAGGGTGTTTTTCCCTTCAGCTGGTGAATCTTTTCCATTCCTCTGTAATTCAGCAAGTCTCTGTGATTTCTAGTTTTAATGTTAACTGACATGCTGCTGCATTACATTGGATGTTATGGAACCTGGAAGGCTGGAGAAAGGCAGGCTGACTGGATTCCAGTTCCGCATGCTGCCCTCCTCAGCTCTTTCTGCCCTGCGAGGGCAGTGGGGGAAGAGTGACTGTGTGGGGATGGAGTGGGGATAGCAGGAGGTGGATAGAGGGTGTGGAGGGGCCAAATGGAGAGGGAAGGGCTATGGATCCATTGGAGGATCTGCTTTTCCCTCTTGTCCCTATTCTCTTCCCCTTGCTGCAGCCTCTCAGCAGGAGGGGTGCCAGCTCCCATGATTTTACCGTGAGTCTCAGGTTATTTTGTTCCTCCTTTCCCCCCCCTGCTGCTGGTGATGGCTTATCTTAAGTGATCACTCTCCTTACAGTGTGTATGATAAACCCATTGTTTCATGTTCTCTGTGTGTGTGTGTATATAAATCTCTCCTCTGTCTTTTCCACCAAATGCATCCGATGAAGTGAGCTGTAGCTCACGAAAGCTTATGCTCTAATAAATTTGTTAGTCTCTAAGGTGCCACAAGTACTCCTTTTCTTTTTGAGGTTATTTTGTGGTTTTCTTAAAGCCCCAACTCCTGGAATCATGTTATTTAATGAGAAATTCAGCTTTTGTTTTTTTAAAAGGTACATTTTTATTCTAGCCTCAGGCTTGCAAAGAAAAGCTTGAAAACATGTCCCGAGGGGGATTCCAGGCCATCCTGGCTGGGCTTGGGGCAAGCTGGCATGACTGAGAGCGGCCCCACTCAGACGGGTGTGCGGATGCTCCTGTCACTCTGGGGAGAACTGGTGCAGGATAAACACAAGGGGCAGCTTGTGCGGGCTGGGCCAGGCCAAATGCCCCATAATCGCTGGGACAGTCTGTTCTTGCTGTGGGACGATAACAAAAATCAATAACAAAAACAAGCAGCGTGGGAGCTGGCTGGGAGCCGGCTTATTGGAGCAAGCTCAGACAGTGTTGGCAGTGTCTGAACCCTCCGCCTTGGATAGAACAGCTCCTTAGTCAACACTCTTCACGAATGAACCCTGGCTGTTGGACCCTGTCCATGTGGGGCGAGCTTGATTCCCCCTCCCACAGGGAGCAGGAAACGCTGGTCGCATACCAAGACACGCAGCACTATACACTGCACGGGCGTGTGCACGTGCACACACACACACAGGCACATGGACACAGCCAGGATACACCCCCAGAGGCACAGATGCATGGGCATGCACCCAAACACAGCCAAGGGGACACTCACACGTCTGGCATAGAGCTTCAAGGGCACCCAGGCACAAATGTGCACATCCAGACACAGGGGGTACAACCCGTATTTAAACACATGGTCGAAGGACACAGGTACTAGGTACTTACAGAGGAACGGGAACACAAGTAAAGGGATACACACCCAAAGCTAATTACACAAGCTTCAGCGCGCGCCTGCACACACACGCATGCACACACATATGGCCAGCCAATCATTTCGCACAACTCTTAGCACTTACATAACACTTTGCATTTGCAAAATGCCGTACAAATACAAACCAATTAACAAGTATTTGGTGAGTATCAACAAAGACAATTCGAGGGCAAAAACGACTATAAAAGGACAGCTTAGCCTCTTCCAAGGGCATCCTGTGACACGGGAAGGAAAGGTTTCGCTCTGCGGTAAGCCTGCTCTTGACAGAGCTCACACAACCAAACTTGCACAGAAAGATTTTGTTTGGGATGCAAAATATCCTGACTGAGCTGAGCTGGCAGGGACATGGAATTTCCATCCCACAGGAAGTTCTGAGTGTTTGAGGTTTTGTTTTGTTTTGAATTGGAACAAAACGTTGAACCTGAGAATGTTGCCTGAAAGGGAACATGCTGATTTGGCAACATAGTGGTGCCACTGCTACCAGCCCCATCTCCTGTGCTGCCCCTTCCTTCTGTGTTGTAGATGGGATGGGGGAAGGAAACCCCAGGGCTGATGACAGGAGAAAACCCTGGCTCCCTGGGTAGCTGGGTGCCTGAGGGTGTCCCCAGGTAGCTAGGAAATGGGCATTCCAGGACTCTGGAAGTTGGGAATCCTGGGAGCTGGGCTGCTGGGAAGGTGGATGGCACCAAAGGGGCTGGACTAGATGACCTCCTGAGGTCTCTTCCAACCCTGATATTCTATGATAGTCTATGATTCTAAGAGCTTGGCAGTCTGCAAGTCAAGCAACCTGGGGTGCTGGGGAGCAGGGCAGCTCATGAGCTGTGCAGGCCAGGGAGCCCGGGAGCCCAGCTCCATGACAGCCTGGCCTGGGAAGCCAGGAATCCCACGGAGCCTGACAGCTTGCCCATCAGCTGCATGGATGGCAAGATACAGTCTGCCTGCCTGGGTTCCTGCCAAACTTTGGATGGTATTGACACATGCCCGCAGAATGGTCTGATTTCTTCAGATCTGCACTTTCCTTCCTTCCATTGCCTGTCCTGCTCCCTGTGCCCCCCCAGAGCCCGCCTCTCCACTTGCTAGGGCGTCAGGGAAAGCCAATAGTTGGGTGAAGTGTATAATGTATGTCTGATTCACCACTGCGTTACTCCTTATTTACTCTTGAAATCAACAGATTTACCCCAGGTGATACGGCAAGAACAGAGCAATGAATCAGGCTGGCAGAGACAAAGCATGCATTCAAGAGCTGGCAAGATCATATTCACCGCTCCTTCATTGCACACGTTTTTCCCATCAATTGATGACTAAGTTACTTTGGAATAATTTTCTCTCGCTGGATGCTCCGTTAAATACAGTGTTCCACGCTTGAACCATGTGCCGGAAGGGAAGGAATTTGGTTTTTATTCAAAAACTTGCATAACTGGAGCAAGAGATTCAGTACTCATATTTGTCGAGGGTTCTTTTTCATTTCTTTCTTCTGCAATGGGGGTCTAGAGCCTTTGTGTTGTCAGTGCTGCTCTAGAGGTAGAAACAATGACAAAATCTTAAAAAAAATACACACAAGTGACAAGTTAGAACAACCCTAATTCAGGACGAATGGAGCCGACTCCAGCTGCGGATGTGGGATTCCACCCACCAGAAACTCCTTGGCACCTTTGGCCTTCGGCGCTGTATGGGGAGTGCATTTGTTTCAGTGACAATTCTTGTTCCACTCAGGAGAGTTTATTCTTGTCTTGTGCGCACATATGCTGCCTGCTGACTCCAGTCCCCTCCTGCATTTTCAGCACACCCTGCAGCTATTGCTCATGCCATGCTTCCTGCACATTAGCTCCTTGGAGGAATTAGTGCCATGTTAGTAGGTCACAGATCTAGGCATGAGGCTGGCCTCTTTCTCATGCAAACATCCAGGCGTCCCTGGTCCATCAGGGAATGGCCATTTGCAGAAGTGCCACCTCTGCTAGTCAATTCTGGGCAGCCCACAAAGCTGTTTCTTGGGGAAGAATGCCAATGTGTTTTTCATGTGGGGAAAGTGTGAGATACCCCCCGCCCCCAGCAGGTGCCTTTTTGTGCTATCCTGGGCAGTTTGTCCTGATCTATAGGTTATTATTTCACATTGGCACACTGTCACTATAAACTTCATCTGGTTCCAGTGCTATTCCCCAGAACTAAGCTACAATGCCTGACCCCTTCTGCACCCCAGCTCCCCTCTACACCTCCTCCCCATTCACTGGAAGCTCCTTGCTCTGCTCAGGCCTGGCTCGGGATCAGAGGAATGAGCAGAAAGAGTGAACCCAGTGATTCTGGGGTTAGAAGCTAGGACTAAAGGAAGGATTTGGGGTGGGACTTGTTGCTTGAGATGCCTCTCCCCCTTGGAGGGAGCAATGCCCTAGCTGTCTGGTGACACTGAGTCTACTTCAGGATGCAGGGGAATCTTTGTGTGAGAGTCTCACCAATTGCAAGAGAACCAACATGCTGACAGCAGCTTTAGATGCCACAGTGCAGCCTTGGGAAGCATGAAAGGAGCTGTCGAGTTTCCAAGCCACATGGCTTAGTGGTTGGAGAATGGGACTTGAAGGCAGGTGTCCTGGGTTTTGCTCCTTACTTTGCCTCCATGGACTAATCAATCTCGCTGTGTCCTAGGTGTTCTCTCAGTAAAATGGAGGAGCTACAAATCCATCTATGTCATGCTCTTGAGATCCTGCCAGAGGAAGAGTCCGGGCAGGTGACCTTAGGAGAATGGCAGAGACTATGCAAATGCGATGATGTAATGTTAGCATTGAATGCCCAGAGTTGGTCCCTGAGCATGCCCAGTATGAACTTGGTATTTCCGCTGCTTGTGCAGCTAATGAAAAGTGCTGGAACTTGTGTCCTGGCTGGCCTGGGTGCTGAGTGTTGTTATTGCTTTAGAAAAGACAGTGCTCTTTCTGAAACCTCCAACTTCCTCTCTCCTTCCTGGCAGCATCTCCTCCCTGGAAACCCCCAGCCTTTGCCAGTATCCTCTCGGATTTCCCCTTCCAGTGTCTGACTGTCCTGAGCAAAGAAAGCCAAAAGCAAGAGACCATGGGCTCTCTCAGTGCCTCCTGCCCTCTCACGACTTCCATTTGCATCAAAGGCCTGTGGGGAAGAGTTTAAAAATAACCCTGGTGTAGCAAAAATGGTCTCTTTATCTCTCAGCAAACAGCAGAACCGATCACTGGCTGGAAAAATATTAAAAGAGCAGCTGGTTATAAATAGCACCATTGATCAGTAATCCCTGCCTAGTCCACTGAGTTCTCAGTCCTTCTGTGTGCAGGCGGCACTGGAGGGGGAAGGAGAGCAGTCATGAGAAATGTGCTTTTAAAACCACACTGCATTATAAACTCCAGTCAGCAGGAGTCAACTGATCCCATCTGTGGCAGCTGCAACCTCTGCGTTAGCTTCAAAGAGAGCTGGGTGGGGCCTGTGGGAACTTCCCGCCACTGAGCACGCAGTGGTGCCAGCTCATGCAGCATTTGGTCTCTTCCTTTGCGCCTCAGCTGCTGGAGTCAGGTGATCACTGGAATGGCTCCACCTCCGTTAAGAAACAAGTGCGTGTCCAGCTCCAATAGCTGTGGAGAAACCCTTGAAAACATGAACCCTGAATGTCCCAACCCCAGGAGGCAAAGATCAGAACCTCACTCAGTCCAGGCAAAGAGTCTCTTCTCTTTTAGGTAGTTAATTGCTGGCAGGCTACCCATCCCCTCTGTCCCTGCACCAGGAATGTTCACATCTGGGGTCCAGCGGAAGTGACTCCATCCTTTCTTACCCCAGCAGATGCATGGCAAGTATCTATGGTGGCTGTGAACATCTTTAGGCCAAATCCCGCTGCCCTTCCTCCTGAGTAAGGCTGAGTGGGAGATGCTGTGATGGCCCTTCTGGCTCTTTCCCTGCCATTGTGACACTGGGCACACCCTTTTTACTGTGCTGCCCATGTCTTTTCTGCAGGGGGAATGGTTTAACCAGACTTCCTTGGCAGGTGTAAACAAAGTAGTGCACGACCCACTGTCCCTTGTCAGATAGTCCTGGATTCCCATCATTTGCCCTGTGGTCAGTTGGTGGGCCCAATCCTTGCGTGCCTAGCTCCGGGGGTCATCACTGGGCCAAACGCTCCTGTTCTGGCTGGGCAGGGCCCTACACCTGCTTGGCAGTCACTTGGCAGAGGTGCGGGTGGCTCCGTGAGATGCCAGACCCTGTCGGTTCTGTGATGGTCAGGGATCTTCTGCATGGTTGGATCAGATAGCTACAGGAGAATGAAAGCATTTCAGTTTTCTCGGGCTGCAGAACCCTGCATGGAATTCCTGTGGTTTTCCCTCGGGAGACTCGGGAAGGGCTAATAGGAACATTTAGGTAAGTTTCCAGTCACAGGGGTGATAAGCCCAATGTGTTCCATACACACACATCAGCTCCCCATTGTAGTGAGAGACCAGCGCCGGCGCACTGGAAGCACTCTGACACAAGGGCAGCGGTGGGCCCTGCCGCTGAAGCAGTGAATCCAAATTCCCTTTCTGGGGTTTGGCTCAGGGATTTGTATGTTTTAAGGCCAGAAATGAGCAGTGGGATCATCTAGTCTGACCTCCTGTGTGCCACAGGCCAGAGACCTGCCCCCAAGAATCCCTAGTGCAAAGAAAGGAACGAACACTTCTTTGTTTGACCTCACATGCACCTTCTGGGAGCTGAGCCGGAGGAAAACAGCCAGGAGACAGCTGCTGTCAGCAGGGGAAGGTACATGTTATCACAGTCTGCATGCCATTGCTTTTCTTTCACCTGATGAAAGAATGTACCACACCAGGTGCTTTTGTAGTCTTGTGTTTGGTGAATAAACAGAACTTGTTCACCTTAGAGGACCCCTTCCTGGGCTGTGCAATGCAGACAAAACTCCCTCAATGGCCCAACAGCTGTCCTGAGCCCCCCAATGCCCTCCTGGCCTGCTCTCCCAGTTCCAGCAGGAGCCTTCCTAATACAGCTGGTTGGGAATTTTTTGACAAAACCTTTCCCCAGGACTAGAACCCGGAGCTGCAGGTGACCAATGTGGCCACGCTGCTAGCTAGAGCTGTGAGCCATGCACTACAAACACCAGGAGCCTAAGCACCACAAGAAATCCTGCCCACAGCTGGCCCAATTGGCAGCATCCCCTCTGGATTTCTGATTGGCCCAGGTGCACTATTTAAGCATAGAAGGAGTTCAGGAAGCTGTCAGTGCACCTTGGTAGTATGTGGCCTGTTGCTACATCTGGCCCTGGCCCTGGCCCTGGCCCTCACTCTCACTATGATCTCTGGCAAGATTCCAGACTCTGGTTCTGAGCTTTCACTTGACTTGTGGTGTCTGGATCTGACCCCTGGCTTGACCGTCTAACTCTTGCTCTGACCAGTAGACATGACTCCTGCTCCTACCCTCTAGGCCAGACTGTTCATGTCCTGGTCATGATATTCTGTCAGAAAATGCCGATTTGTTAAAACCAAAACTTTTTAGGCAAGAGGCTCAGCTTTGAGGAATTTTCATTTTAAATAATTTTTTTGGAAAAAAAAAGTTTTGAAATTGCCAGATTGTCCCATTTTGATATTTTCTAAATGAAAAGCTCTGTTTTTTGTGCTTGAAATGACTTTTTATTTTTAAATGTAAGTTAAGTTATAGGAAAATATTGAAATCAAACCAAAATATTTTGAAGTTATCAAAATAGAACATTTCAATTAACCCAAACATGGGAGGGGGGAGGATGGGGAGAGGAATTCAGTTCACAACATTTTTTGAGATTTTGACCTTTCATCCAGAATCAGGATGATTTATTTTTTGAAATCTTGAAGATGTTCCTGGGACAGAAAAACCATTTCCCATCCAGGTCTCCTTCCCAATATGTCCTATTTCCAGCTGCCTGTGCATCTCCCTGATATGTAGAATGTCTCTCTCACCATAATATCTATTCAGACAGATAAATACCTCCAGGCTGTGTGCGTACCTTCATCTCCCACGGGGAATTGAGAGCATTTGGCACCGTAGTGGGGCAACTGCCCCATTCCTGAAAAACAGGGTTTAAAAGCAGCCCTGAAGAAGGCTGCGGCTGTGAAAAGCTAGGCTGATTGAGGAAGCAGCCACAGCTGGGGCCATGCCCCAATCAGGCCACAGCTAGCCCTATAAAAGTGCTGTGAGCCAGGAGCTGAGTGAAGCCATGTCTACACTATGAAATTACTCTGATTTTACAGAAGTCGATTTTTGGGAACGGATTGTGTAAAGTCGAGTGCATGCGTCCACACTAAGTGCATTAATTCGGCGGTGTGTGTTCACAGTACCGTGGCAAGCGTCGACATTCTGAGCAGTGCACTGTGCAGTGCAACTGTCCCACAGTTCCCGCAGTCCCCACTGCCCATTGGAATTCTGGGCTGAGCTCCCAATGCCTGATGGGGCCAAAAATTTGTTGTGAGTGGTTAAGGGTAAATGTCCTCAGTCAACCCTCCCTCCCTCCCTCCCTCCGTGAAAGCAACAGCACAAAATCATTTTGCGCCCTTTTCCCTGGATTGCCCGAGCAGATGCCATAGCACAGCAAGCATGGAGCCCGTTCAGCTCACCGCAGCAGTTATGACCATTGTAAACAACTCGCGCATTATTGTGCAGTTTATGCAGAACCAGCACCTGAAAAACAAGGCGAGGAGGCGACGGCAGCATGGTGATGACGACATGAACACAGATTTCTCTAAAACCGTGGTCCCTAGCAATTTGGAGATCATGGTGTTACTGGGGAGGCTCATGCCATGGAATGCCGATTCTGGGCCAGGGAAACAAGCACAGAGTGGTGGGACCACATAGTCTTGCCGGTTTGGGATGATTCCCAGTGGCTCCGAAACTTTCGCATGTGTAAGGGCTCTTTCATGGAACTTTGTGACTTGCTTTCCCCTGCCCTGGAAGCAGGAATAGGAAGCACAAGAATACCAAGATAAGAGCAGCCCTCACAGTTCACAAGCGAGTGGCAATAGCCCTCTGGAAGCTTGCAACACCAGACAGCTACCCGTCAGTCAGGAATCAATTTGGAGTGGGCAAATCTACTGTGGGGGTTGCTGTGATGCAAGTAGCTAACGCAATCATTGAGCAGCTGCTATCAAAGATAGTGACTCTGGGAATGTGCAGGTCATACTAGATGGCTTTGCTGCAATGGAATTCCCTAACTGTGGTGGGGCTATAGACGGAATGCATATCCCTATCTTGGAACCGGAGCACCAAGGCAGCCAGTACATAAACTGCAAGGGGTACTTTTCCATGGTGCTGCAAGCAATGGTGAATCTCAAGGGACATTTCACCAACATCAATGTGGGATGGCTGGGAAAGGTTCATGACACTCGCGTCTTCAGGAGCTCTGGTCTGTTTAAACAGCTGTAGGAAGGGATTTACTTTGCAGACCAGAAAATAACTGTTGGGGATGTTGAAATGCCTACAGTTATCCTTGGGGACCCAGCCTACCCCTTAATGCCATGGCTCATGAAGCCGTACACAGGCACCCGGGACAGTAGTAAGGAGCTGTTCAACTATAGGCTGAGAAAGTGCAGAATGGTGGTAGAGTGTGCATTTGGACGTTTAAAGGGTCGCTGGCACAGTTTACTGACTTGCTCAGACCTCAGCAAAACCAATATTCCCATTGTTATTGCTGCTTGCTGTGTTCTCCACAATCTCTGTGAGAGTAAGGGGGAGATGTTTATGGTGGGGTGGGAGGTTGAAGCAAATTGTCTGGCCACTGAATACACGCAGCCAGACACCAGAGTGGTTAGAAGAGCACAGCAGGAAGCGCTGCACATCAGAGAAGCTTTGAAAACCAGTTTCATGACTGGCCAGGGTACTGTGTGACACTTCTGTTTGTTTCTCCTTGATGAAAACCCGCTCCCTTGGTTGCCTCTAAATTCCCTGTAAGCCACCTGCCCTCCCCCCTTTGATCACAGCTTGCTTGCAAAGGAAATAAAGTCACTATCGTTTAAAAAACATGTATTCTTTATTAATTGATTATAAAAATAGCGAGATAACTCACAAGGTAGACCAGGTGGGATGTTGGAGGAGGGTAGGACGGAAGGAAAAAGCCACTTCAAAACTTGTTGAATGACAACCTTCTGTTGCTTGGGCTGTCCACTGGGGTGGAGTGGTTGGGTGCCCGGAGCCTCTCCCCCCCCCCCCCCGTGTTCTTGGGTGTCTGGTTGAGGAGGCTAATGGAACTTGGGGAGGAGGGAGGGCAGTTAAACAGGGGCTGCAGCAGCAGTCTGTGATTCTGCTGCTGTTCATGAACCTCAACTAGACGCCGGAGCATGTTCTTTTGATCCCGCAATAGCTCAGCATTGCATCATGCCTCCTCTGATCTTCCTGCTGCCACCTCTCCTCACTTTTATCGGCCACTTTCCTGTACTCTGCTATTGTGTCCCTCCACTCATTCTGCCTGGGAGAGAAGGGTACCCGAGGCAGAGCAGTGCTGGGGAATAGGGCAAGGGAGCTGGGGAGCTTTAGCCTGGTAAAACCCCAGGCTTCAGGCCTTGTTAAAGGCCCAAAAAGGTACTGGGGCTGCAGAGGGGCAGCCTGGGGATAGGCAAAGGCAGCAGGTCCTAACCCCTTGCCAATGATGAGTGGCCATTACAGACTGTAGTTTGCCCCAGTGAGCGGGGGCTAGATGATGACTGGCAGTAGCCACTGAGGCAAGGTCGGTTTAGAGGGTTGGGGGTTCCCCTGGGAGGGGAGACCCAGAGTGTGGGGGTACTATGAGGGCAGAACCCAGGATAAGGGGCACCGGGATCCAGGAGGGACACAGGGCCAGTGGCTGGTGTGACACCAGCCAGGAGGAGGTGCTCTGAAGGCTGGAAAGAGCTAATTCCCAAGACAACCAGTGGTAGGTGCCATGCCAGTGAGTCCTCGCTTTGCTACACGCACCTTCAGGATTGGACCCACAATTGCCAGTCACTTTGCCACTGCGTCATGGAGGTAAAGGTAGCTTAAGAAATAAAGCTTCATCTTACTGAATACAGTCTCTGTGGGCTCCACTGGTGCCGCTGCTCACTGGGCCAGGGCTGCTTCACTCGCCTGACTGGAAACAAAGCTAAAAAGGCTGTTGCTGGCTTGAGTGCCGAGAAACAGTGAAAGGCATAGCCTGGGTTGGCAGGAGTGGAGATTGTCCTATCTGAGATGGGTTTCAGTGGTAGCCGTGTTAGTCTGTATCAGCAAAAAAAAACGAGGAGTCCTCGTGGCACCTTAGAGACTAACAAATTTATTTGGGCATAAGCTTTCATGGGCTAGAACCCACTTCATCAGATGAGATGTATACCCAATCGTGAGTCATGGCAGTGCTCAGATCATAGGCCATCTCCCATCAGGAATTCGAGTCATCTCAGGTTTGCCAAAGCATCGTGCAAGCACATGGTTCATATTCACCCACCAAGTTGGGTGCTTGTGTCATTAATCTACTGGCTGGGGTCTTCCTTCAGACTGGGGCTGCCTGTACATTCTGTGAGTAAATGGCTTTTTCTTCAGCCCTGAACTGCAATGAAGGGCAGCTCCCAGAACAGATAGCTAGAGAAGGCCCAATTCTCCACCCTCTACCCTGGTACACCAATTTGCAGCCGTTGGAGATCCAACATGTAAACCTGGTGGCAGGGTGTGAAGAATCTGTCCCATAGCTTGAGGACAAATGTTCTCCGATGCATTGCCAGGGGGTGCATTGTGTATTCTGCATGTGTACTCTAGACATGAAAGGAGTGTGAAACAAACCACAGCAATCCAGACTCCAGGGAGATTCAGAACAGGAGGTCAAGAAGAGGATTTCCCGTACCATTAGGGACAAATCAGAGTCTATTGCTGAAGGCCCATGTCACCTGACTGACTTTGTTCAGGTCTATACAGTACAGCTATCAGTCTAGAAGCACTAACGATGTGAGGAGAGTGACTTTTTAGCACTATGCTGGAGCACGGGTAACACACTGGTGTTGGTATGGGCAAAGTTTTGGTGTGGTTGGAGAATGGTGATTACAGACTATCTTTCCTGATTAAAATCAATACTAAGATTAATGCTGCTCACTGTCTTAACATGGCTACTGTTCTTACTGTGTCCTGCACATCACCATAAGATGGTAACTGATCCGTTGGGAGACCAGTGCTCAGACTCAGTCACTGATGACCAGACGGCTGCCTACAATAAAATGGCATTTCTGGTGAATGTTTTATAATGGTCGCTGGGAAGAAAAACGGTAGCAAATACTATGGGTTTGTCCAAAGGAGCCTTTCACAAGGGCTGGGAAGAGTTAGCGGGAGTGTTTGCTTTTTCAGGATCTCAATATAGCAGTTCATCAGAACACAGAACAGTGCTAAGTCAGCAAATCCAATGGACAGGCCATCTCATCTGTTTCATGTTGAATAAAACTGGAGATTCCCCAGACACAGATGGTTGGATATTGTTATAAAAGACAATATGCAACTCATTGTAAAAGCAATAACGTGAATTCCAAGCTGAAGAAATTAATTCTTCAGGAAATGAAATCCATTGTTTTTAAATGCTTTGGGCCAGATCCTTCCTGACAATTTAGTCCAGTTGAGGAACACAAGAACGGCCACGCTGGATCAGACCAATGGTCTCTCGAGACCAGTATCCTGTCTCTGACAAGTGTTGGTGCCAGATGATTCAGAAGGAATAAACAGAACAGGGAAATTATCGAGAGTGCCATCCCCTGTTGTCCATTCCCAGCTTCTGGCAATCAGAGGTTTAGGGAGTATGGGGTTGTCCCTGCCCATCTTGGCTAATAGCCATTGAGGGACCTATCCTCCATGAACTTATGTAGTTCTTTTTTGAACCCAGTTATACTTCTGGCCTTCACACCATCCCCTGGCAATGAGTTCCACAGAACTGTGTGGTGTGTGAACTGGCCTATTGCGCTTATCTTCATACCAGATGAACATGAGCTGCCAGTGGAAATATGTTCAGGAGGATGAAAATCATCAGATCAGATTTTCTCACAAGATTTCTGCCATTGTGGACTAAAATTGTGCAAGAACAGCCAGTTTAGAGCTATAGCTAGGTTTGGCCTTGGATCTGAACTCTGAACCTAGTCTAACCTTAGTCCTGCCCAAGATCTCTTTAAAACAGGGGTGGGCAAACTTTTTGGCCTGAGGGCCACATCAGGGTTGCAAAACTGTATGGAGGACTGGGTAAGGAAGGCTGTGCCTTCCCAAATAGCCTGGCCCCTGCCCCCTATCCACCCCTCCCACTTCCCACCCACTGACTGCCACCATCAGAACCCTCCAACCCATCCAACCCTCCCTTGCTCCTTGTCCCCTGACTGCCCTTAGAGCCCCTGCTCCTAACTGCCCCCCCGAGACCCCACCCCCATCCAACCCCTCCTTGTCCCCTAACTGCCCCCTGGGACCCCATCCCCTATCCAACCCCCCTGCTCCCTGTCCCCTGACTGCCCTGCCCCCTATCCACACCACTGCCTCCTGGACTCCCACGCCTAGCCAACTGCCCCCCCATTCCCTGTCCCCTGACCCCCCCCAAACCTCTGCCCCATCCAACAGCCCCCTGTCCCTGACTGCCCCCTGGGATCCCCTTCCCCTTATCCAGCCCCCCAGCCCCCTTACCATGTCGCTCAGAGCAGCATGTCTGGCAGCTGTGCCACCCAGCCAGTGCCAGTCACGTTGCCCAGAGTGCTGTCTGCACGGCGGCATGACTGCAGGGGAGGGGGGACAACCGGGGAGGGGCCAGGGTCTAGGTTCCCTGGCCGGGAGCTCAAGAGCCAGGCAGGATGGTCTCATGGGCCAGATGTGGCCCACAGGCGGTAGTTTGCCCACCTCTGCTTTAAAATCTATCTAGCTATGTTCTTGTTCAGTGCCCATCATTGATAGCTGAGTGCTCACATATGCTGGATATTGCAAATGTATGTGAACCAACTGATCACCCCATCTCTAAAATCTATGAGCCAGACTGGGATTTGCTTCTGCACACTTGGGCAGGTTACAGGGGTTGAAGGAAATTTCTCCTCATTAAGTGCCCCTTGCCTTGCAGGGACCAGTCACAAATGCTGTCCTTGGGGAGGGATTGCTCCATCATAGTCCCCCCCATGGGCACTCCTCACTCCAAAGGGCACAGGGAGGAAGATGGACCGGGGGGCAGAGTGCACAGCTGGACAAGGCTCCTGTGAGGTGGCACTCCATATGTTTTGTGGAAATATGTTTATAAGTGTGAATATGATGTAACTGGAATATGCTTCATGCAAAAGGTCTCTTGTGAGGTATCATTACAAAGCTTATAATCTACTGAGTGTGTTCATCCTATTTGTATGAATATATCATTCTGGTATCTGAAGCTAGAAATATGAAGTATTACTCTGAACTCCTATTGTAACTATGCAAAGTGTGCGCCATTAATGGTGGTTTAGAATCTTGATGGCTCCCATTGACCAGGACAATTGGTTGTAAATGGCTCTGTTTACTTGTAAGCCTTCCTGTGTTTATGTGAGTCAGGCTGGAAAGAATGGAGGCTGGGGTCTCACAGGACATGTGACCATGTCACCTGATACTGGAATCCATCTTAAACCTGGATTTTAAACCTTTTCCATTTAGAAGGAGGGGTGGGGACTCAGAGAGACAAAAGATTCCCACCTTGAGCCAATGCTGTAAAAGGGGGTGGAACAGAACAAAGGGGGCTGCCAGTCATCAGAAATACCTTAGCTACCATCTGAGCTGGAACTAACAAGAACTGTACCAAGGGAAAGGATTGGGCCCAGACTAAGAAGGAGTCTAGTTCCAATAAGCTTCTTTCACAGACATCTCTGAGGGTGAGATTTACCCGTATTCAGTTTCTTTAATGTATTAGGCTTAGACTTGCGTGTTTTGTTTCATTTTGCTTGGTAACTTACTTTGTTCTGTGATTACTTAAAACTACTTAAATCCTACTTTTTATACTTAACAAAATCACTTTTGTTTATTAACAAACCCAGACTAAGTGATTAATACCTGTGGGAGCAAACAGCTGTGCATATCTCTCTATCAGTGTTATAGAGGGTGGACAATTCATGAGCTTATCCAGTATACGCTTTATACAGAATAAACCGGCTTTATTTGGGGTTTGGATCCCATTGGGAACTGGGTGTCTGGGTGCTGGAGATAGGTAACCTGCTGAGTGGTTTTCAGTTAAAGCCTGCAGCTTTGGGGGCCAGATTCAGACCTGGGTCTGTGTTGCAGCGGAGTAGTGTGTCTGGCTCAACAAGGCAGGGTTCTGGAGTCCCAAGCCATCAGGGAAAACGGGCTCAGAGGTAATTTCAGCACATCAGGTGACAGTCCCAAGGGGGTCTCTGTAACCGAACCTGTCACAGCTACACCCTCCAGAGGGATAGGGAAACTGATCTGGAACGGATTGCATCTCCCTACAATCTCTGAAGACCCTGCCCTAGGCAGTGCGGCGCTGATCCCCCTCCCCAATGCAGGGGGTCTTGGAGCCACCGCTGATCTGCATATCTGTGTCTATCAGCAGCTGTGCAGGCGGGACCTACCAGAGTGGGCAGACTCCCCTCCACTCCCACTGTGGCGTCCCAGGAGATTAAGGTCAGTGGTGAAGAAACTCCTGTGAAAATGCTGGATTACAGTGGGATAAGGGGAGATAAGGCCAGCAATCAGCTGGGACTGGGCCACTGCAGATCTCTGCTGTTTGGGCAGGCCAGGCCTTCACCATCCTCTCAGGAGAATGGGGAGGCACAAAAGGGCTTGTAGGGAGAGGAAGCCCATAGACCTGGAGTCAGAGGCAGAAGCAATGGTCTTGCCCTGAGCTCTCTGGTGCCTGGGCTGCGCAACCCCTCGCCCCAGCAGTGGGGCTGGTGCAGGCACCCAGTAGCAGCCACTGGCAACTGTGACCCCCACGCACAGCCCCGGAGCTACTGGTTTGTGCCGTTCCCTTCAGCTGGAGGCCCACAAGCAAACGCTGGGCTGTTTTTAGCCTCTGCAGGTGGCTGTTGCGGTGATGGCGGAGGAGGTGGGAAACTGAAAGCCGAGGGGACTGAGGCACTGCCTGAGGGGCTAGAGTGTTCTCCTCTATATCGCATGTCCCAGGCCTCGTCCTCCCCCTAACCAAGCCAAGCTGCTCCAAGAGGAGGCAGCCTGCCATTCTCACTGGCATGCGTGCTGTCATGTTGTGCTGCTGGGGGCTGTCTCCTGCTGGGAAGGGGCTTTCCCTCATCTGCCTGACCTTGGCTCAAGCCTGGCCAAGGAACACCCCCCGCCCCACAACTCCCCTTCTCCATGTCTCCACTGAGCAGGAGCTGGGCTGGATCGTCCTGGTGCCTGATTCCTTCTGATGTTAATGATGAGCGAGGTGCCTTCACAGCAGTGAGATGCTGGGCTGGGCTGACTTGGAGGAGAAGTTTGACAAGATCCATCCCTGGTCTCCTCCTGCCTTCCCCCTCTCTGCCTCCGACTGCTTCGCTAGGTCCCTGCCGTTCTCACCAGGAACATCTCTGCCCCTCCCCTTAACCTCTTCCCTGTCTCCTTCTGCTCCATGGCAAACAGGCTCCATCTCCCTGCACCTCACAAACAGGCCTCAGCCCCGCGGGCCTCTTTACTGGCCACCCCCTCTCCTTCTCTGTTTGCCTCTGAAGGCATGGAACAAGCCATGATGGCCTCTGAGTGGACTCTGTGACTGCAGGGTGCTGGCTTCCCTGGGGCCGTGCAAGGATTGGTCACCAGCTTTGGGCTAGGAGGCTGGGACCCTTCCCCCCGGCACAGACTCCGTCACTTTTAGCTTCCCCTTGGTTGCCTCTGGGCTGCATGACTGTAGCACACTCTGCTTGGATGGCCTTGGAGAACCGTCAAGAAGCCTCAGCCAGCATCAGACATAGCAGTCTGCTTAGTGCCGAGCATATCATACTCAGCCCATGCTCTGCTAGCTCCATTGCTTTGGTGTTTTCAGTTCCAAGTGCAGTCACCCTCACTCAGCTTTTTATCAGCCCAGGTTCCCCTTCCTCGCATGCTGCTCCTGTTAAGACTCCTAGAGTCTCTCTAGAGGCAGGGGCTCAAAGCCGGGAGTCTGGCCCTGCAGCACCTGTCAGCCAAGAGTGGGAAGTGCATTATTGGCAGAGCCTCTCTCCATCAATGCCTGGGTCCAGATACACCAGGAAAGAGGCAGTGATGGAATGAGCTGGCGCGGAGAAGGCTTTCCAGCCCATCAGTTGGTGGTGGACTTAGGCCTGAAGCAGCAGAAATGATGTCCCATCTCCTCTCACTGTGGATGTTCTCATTATCCAGAGACGTGGCTAATTCTTTTTTCAACCCTGCTAAGCCCCTGGGATCTGACTAAGAACCCAGACACACTGCAGTTTGCAGGATTGGGCCCTAAACCACATTTCCTCAGGGGCCTGGCTGTGAATACCCCTTTTGGGAGCCAGGAGGCGTGCCCTATTGTGAAAGGCATGTGATCTAGAGACCTGAGCACTGGGCTGGCAGCCAGGAACCCCTGTGCCCTGAGCTCAGTCCTGACACTGGCCCTGGGGCAAATCTCCATGCCTCTGTTTACTCATCTGTGCCTTGGGTACCTACTGGGAGTGTGGGGGGGTGTTTGTTTGTATTTGCATGGTGCTGTGAAGATGGAGGCTGCTGTGCCGACAGCACGGGGCTGGGGTGTGCATTGAGTGGCCTCATGGCAGCAGTATTGTGACTCTGTTGTTATTTAGTAATAATGTGTTTAAGGTAAGTGCCCCCAGAGTGGGGGCAGTGATGGGCTCCTAGGGGCACCCACCCAGTCACATGACACAATACCTGCCCACAGGGCTCACGGTCTGAACAGACAAGGCAGGCAGAGATGGGAGAAAAGAAGGGTTGAAACCCGCTGTATAGATGGGAACTAAGGAGCCGAGATTGACTGACTTCCCCGAGGTCATCCAGGGAGGCTGTGGCACAACCAGGAACTTACCAAATCTCCTGGGTCCCAGCCCAGTGTCTTCGCCACAAGCCGCTGCCTCCTTCCTCTCAGCGAGCAAGTCATTAATATGTGACCCTGAATGGCCCTTGCTGCTTCCTCACTACCCCTTCCCATGGGCATCCCAGCCCCTTCCCACAGCCTCCTGCATGCCGTGCCGCTTGACCGATCCAGCATGGCTCTTCCATGGAGCTTCTTGCTGATTACTAGGCTTCCTCTGGCCTTTCTCTGGCCCCAGCCAGTGACAGGGTTTCTGTGCATCATGGCCAAGGGCAGGCTGGGAGCTGCAGTGACCAGCAGCTGTTTCTCCATCCCACTGGACAGCGCTGGCTGAGCCTGTTTCCACCGCAAAGGGGGTAGAGCAAGAGGACCCAGCCCTTGTGAGCAGGGGTGGCTGGGATGCCATCAGGCTGCTGGGGGAATGGGAGACTGGAGTGAAGGGGACCTGAACCAGCCAGGCACCAGCACGGCAGCCTGAGCTGTATCCGACTCCTAGGACCCTGTCGTGTGCAGCAGCCTCACACCAGACCACAAGTTTCTAGTGTGGTTTACTGACTGTTGTCTCTTCCAGGCTCCCTGCACTGCCTCTTGCTCCTTCCCCACAGGCCTGAAAGGCACATGACAGCCAGTCATCCCTTTATCAGCGTGACAGCCACGGGACGCCAAGCGGAACTCATGCGGCGCATGCACAAGAAACAGGAACTGATTTTACACTTAACGTCTTGCTTCCCCGGGGCCTCCTTGGCAGGGACTCCCAGCCCTGCCCAGGTTAGGTACCAGGGATGTAGGTCAGGTGGCAACTTGTCTTCGTCCCAATCAGAGGATGTCTCTTTTGTCTCCTTGGCAGCGAGCCCCAGGGTAGCAGCTGAAGCATTGCGTGCCATAATGTACAGTTCCCTACCGCTGTATGGGTCTAAAAGAAAAGGAGGACTTGTGGCACCTTAGAGACTAACAAATTTATTTGAGCATAAGCTTTCGTGGGCTACACCTCACTTCATCGGATGCATTCGGTGGAAAATACAGTGGGGAGATTTATATACACAGAGAACACGAAACAATGGGTGTTATTATACACACTGTAAGGAGAGTGATCACTTATGATGAGCTATTACCAGCAGGAGTGGGGAGGGGGAGGAAGAAAACCTTTAGTAGTGATAATCTAGGTGGGCCATTTCCAGCAGTTGACAAGAACACCTGAGGAACAGTGTGGGGTTGGGGGGGGGGAAATAACATGGGGAAATAGTTTTACTTTGTGTAATGACCCATCCACTCCCAGTCTCTATTCAAGCCTAAGTTAATTGTATCCAGTTTGAAAATTAATTCGAATTCAGCAGTCTCTCGTTGGAGTCTGTTTCTGAAGTTTTTTTGTTGAAGAATAGCCACTCTTAGGTCTGTAATCGAGTGACCAGAAAGATTGAAGTGTTCTCCAACTGGTTTTTGAATGTTATAATTCTTGACGTCTGATTTGTGTCCATTTATTCTTTTACGTAGAGACTGTCCAGTTTGACCAATATACATGGCAGAGGGGCATTGCTGGCACATGATGGCATATATCACATTGGTAGATGCGCAGGTGAATAAGCCTCTGATAGTGTGGCTGATGTGATTAGGCCCTATGATGGTGTCTCCTGAATAGATATGTAGACAATGGATTGTGTGGTGTGGTGTGGTCTGGGTGAAAGCTGGAGGCATGTAGGTAGGAATAGCGGAATACATGATTCCAGCTTTCTCCCAGATCACATCAACGATCCATTGTCTACAGCCAAGCTCTACGATACAACCACATTTGCTCCAACCTCTCAGACAGAGACAAACGCCTACAAGATCTCTATCAAGCATTCTTATGAACTACAATACCCACCTGCTGAAGTGAAGAAACAGACTGACAGAGCCAGAAGAGTACCCAGAAGTCACCTACTACAGGACAGGCCCAACAAAGAAAATAACAGAACGCCACTAGCCATCACCTTCAGTCCCCAACTAAAACCTCTCCAACGCATCATCAAGGATCTACAACCTATCCTGAAGGACAACCCATCACTCTCACAGATCTTGGGAGACAGGCCAGTCCTTGCTTACAGACAGCCCCCCAACCTGAAATACTAGCCAGCAACCACACACCACACAACAGAACCACTAACCCAGGAACCTATCCTTGCAACAAAGCCCGTTGCCAACTGTGTCCACATATCTATTCGGGGACACCATCATAGGGCCTAATCATATCAGCCACACTATCAGAGGCTTATTCACCTGCGCATCTACCAATGTGATATATGCCATCACGTGCCAGCATTGCCCCCTGCCATGTATATTGGTCAAACTGGACAGTCTCTACTGTCCACACAAATGGACACAAATCAGACGTCAAGAATTATAACGTTCAAAAACCAATCGGAGAACACTTCAATCTCTCTGGTCACTCGATTACAGACCTAAGAGTGGCTATTCTTCAACAAAAAAACTTCAGAAACAGACTCCAACGAGAGACTGCTGAATTCGAATTAATTTTCAAACTGGATACAATTAACTTAGGCTTGAATAGAGACTGGGAGTGGATGGGTCATTACACAAAGTAAAACTATTTCCCCATGTTATTCCCCCCCCCCCCAACCCCACACTGTTCCTCAGGTGTTCTTGTCAACTGCTGGAAATGGCCCACCTAGATTATCACTACTAAAGATTTTCTTCCTCCCCTTCCCCCTCCCCCCTCCTGGTGGTAATAGCTCATCTTAAGTGATCACTCTCCTTACAGTGTGTATAATAAAACCCATTGTTTCATGTTCTCTGTGTATATAAATCTCCGCACTGTATTTTCCACTGAATGCATCCGATGAAATGAGCTGTAGTTCACGAAAGCTTATGCTCAAATAAATTTGTTAGTCTCTAAGGTGCCACAAGTACTCCTTTTCTTTTTGCGAATACAGACTAACACGGCTGCTACTCTGAAACCTGTATGGGTCTAGGCAGGTTGGACAAGCCAGGCAGTGTCTGGGCCAAGTCACAGTCAAAAGGCTGGAGGCTTTAGTGGATGAGGCTGCAGAAGAACTGCATTCAGAGCCTGGTTCTGCCACATGCTTCCTGGGCAACCTTGGGCAACCCCCAGTGCCACCCCGTGCCTCAGTTTCCCCATCTGCAACATGATCTTTCCTTTGTCCATCTTGTCTAATGGGTTTGTAAGGTTGTCAGGGCAGGACTGTCTCTTATTCTATGTCTGCACAGCACCCAGCACAAGGGGCCCTACTCTTGGCTGGGGCATCTTGATTCTATTGGGATAGAACTAGAAATAAAACCAACAAACCCTTATGGAAAATGGCTGCAGGAATCCCATCTGCTGCTAGGGGGCATAAGTCCTTGTTCTGTTGCTGCCATCCCCAACATCAGCCTTGGTACCTGCCTCCCTCTGTCTCCTTCCTGGATCAACCCGGTTTGTCCATTTCTCCTCCGCCCTGGCTTTGCCTGGCAAACACCACATGGCTCACACATGCCATGGCTTGTGTTCCATTGCTCTCCTTCCCCATTGTCCCCACAGGGCCAGCTGAGGGCTGGGCTTGAGCCAGGTGCATTTCCAAGCACAGAACAATGTGGGATTAGCTCTGCATGCCTTAACAAGCATGCTGATCCCTATCTCCTGTCAGGTCACCTGGGCCAGCTCTTCCCCCCTAGCTCTAGCCCAACCTCCTTCTGCCTGGATTTGCTCCATCTCCCAGTCCCTTGGCCACAACACAGCTACTCTGAGTCCTTTTGGAGGGGTGCTAGGGACAGGAAGAGCCAGGTGCATGATCATGTGGGGGCACAGAGCGATGTGCCGGCCGTCATTCTCTCTACTGGCTGAGCGAGTTACCTGGATCCATGGTACTCTGTCTGCATGAATACAGATGATGGTGCAATGCTGGTTTGAGACCCCCATCCTTGGGATGCTCTGCATGCTCAGTGCTATGTGCTACCCTGTAGGTGCTCACAGAATATACACCCTGCCCTGTGGCAGACAGGTGTCTCACTGCGGCGAGGCAGCACCTATGGGCAGTAGCGGACCAGGGTGTCCCAGCCAGGGAGGAGGGCCATAACTTCAGAGTTGGAACAGGAGTGGGAGCATTGCTGGCTCCTGGCAGGCTCACCCTCAGTGTAAGGCTGCTAGGAACTGACTCAACATGCTATCCTTCTCACCCATCCTCATGGGCAAAACTCAGCCAGGCTCCGCCCAAGCACCTCTGCCCGATTGGCAGCAGTGAGCAGGCCATCACCCTGTGGCATGGGAGCTGGGCTGTGCCCAGCTCAGTGTTGGCAGCTTTGGGTAGTGATGGCAGGACTGGTTCTCTTGGGTAAGCCACAGGGCTGTAGCTTTGGCCAAGCCATCATCGTCAGGGCCCCCCTGGGGTGCAGGCTGGGGTGACAGGCACTCTCTGGCTGTCACTTCCACTAGCTGAGGCTCCTTTGTGGCTGAAACCCTGTTCTCTTTCTACACCAAACTGACTTTCTCTGGGGGCCAACCCCCGGCTGCTCATGAGCCAACCGAGCCATTGAGAGTGGAGCTGCTGCCGGCATAGGAACTCTCCAAGATAGGGCTGCTGAGGCTTCTAGGGCAAGGGTAAGGAAGGGGAGAGACCTCCGAAGTTTGCTCTGCACTACTGGACTGAGCACGACACTCCTCTGGACCTTCATTAATATACAAAGCTTCATTAAACAGGACTGAGAGCAAACAGCCCCAAGAATGCACTGCAGAGAGTGCCTGTATTGTCTGGGTTTCTATGTCTGCACAGACATAGCATGCTGCAATGCCAGTGTGCGTCTGGGTGCTGACTTGAGCTCCCCGCCACATGCAAGGCACTGTGTGCTGGGTGTTATGCACTATTCAGACCAGTTTCTTTCCCAGCCATCACACGCTTGGGATGCTGAAAGGCCATGGAGCGTAGGCTGATTTGTGCTACAGTCTGGTCCAAGCCCACCAGAAGCAAGCCTGGGTTTTCTGATTTGGTTCATTTGAAATTCTGGGCAGAGAGCGCAAGCTGCGGCACAAGTGTTGGGATTTGCACCCAGAGTTGACATCAGCACCTGTGGGAGCCAGTGCTAGGGTCTGTCACATGCATAGGCCATTGCAGGCAGGTCCCGGCCAGAGAGTACAGCAGCCCAAGGGACAACTCTCCCTCTGTGCTGTACCGGTGTCTCCCCTCCAGGTGTCCTTCCCTCCCCCACCAGCAAAGAAGGAGAAAGGATCAGCTTGCACAGCCTGGGGCCCAGTCCCCTGTGGGCGTTTGGCTACCTTAGTAGTGGTGCAGCCATGGGGCAGATGTTAGCAGGGCTCCAACATTTTCGAGCATCCCAAAGCCTCTTTGCATGGCTAAGCATGTTCCCAGCCCAGGCAGGAGCAGGCTGTCACGGAGTCCCCGGGCTCTGGAGCTGCTCCCTACGAAGCCAGTGAGGACTCTGGTGAAGTCTCCTCTCTGTGAGCAGACTGTCTTCAGGGCAAAAAGCTCACACGGCTTCCACCTTCCTGGGTCTGACCTCAGAGCATTCAGCATCCTCTACCCCTCCATGCGCTTCCCACAGCGAGTCCGCCCAGGCAGGGTCCTGGGGAAGCCAGAGGGTCCTGCACCCCAATTCCGCAGTCAGATGTGACTCTTAGCCAGCCAGTAAAACAGAGGTTTATTAGATGACAGGAACATGGTCTAAAACAGAGCTTGTAGGTACAGAGAACAGGACCCCTCAGCCAGGTCCATTGGGGGGGGGGGCAGTGAGCCAGACAACCATGTCTGCATTTCACTCCACGTCCCCAGGCAGCCCAAACTGACTCACTCTCCACCCCTTCCTCCTCTGGGCTTTGCCCCTTTCCCTTGTTCCTTTCCCAGGCCAGGAGGTCTCCTGATTCCTTTGTTCTCCAGCCCTTTAGCTATCACCTTGCAGTGGGGGGAAGGGCCCAGGCCATGAGTTGCCAGGATTCAGAGTGTCTGCCATTTATGTACCCTGGCCCGCTCTGCAACAATTACACCCCCTTATCCCACCACCTAGAGACTTAAGAAATGCATAGGGGAAAGTGAGGCACCCCTACAGTATTCAGAGGAAACATTAAGAACGGTCCCACTTTGTCACACGAGCCAATCAGTTTGGGAAGCATTCCAAGGAAAGCTGGACCGGGGCTTCCAGCAGGGTCCAGCCTGAACCCAGACCTGATCCACCTGGTTGCCAGGGCCCGATTCCCCACAGGGCTGCTCCAGTGGCAGGAAACAGTAGCAGAAGAACATCTGAATGGGGTGAGATGGCCAGAGCTGGCCTTTGGCTTTTTAGATGGGCTGTAAAACCCTGGACTAATCACTCTGGTTGCTGTGCACTGCAGGTCCCTGTTTGCATGTACGCCCTGGCACAGCCAGAATGAGCCTGCCACACTGAACCATCAGCAGCGCTTAGGTTCTGGAGCGGGGATCACTGCCATGTGCCATCCGGAGAAGGGCCAGGAGCCTAGCTGCTTGGGCCCAGACTCCTGCATAGTTCCTGACATTGGAGAAAGGGTTTCTGGGGCATTGCTTTCCCCGCTTTCCTGAGGACTAGGCACGGTGGGGATGCAGCTTAGCAGAACTGTGGGGGGAGCCCAGGTCTGAAACCAGAGCAGGGGGCTACTGAGTGGCACAGGGCTGAGATGGGGAAGCTTACCCAGTATCTCTGTACCCAAGGCCACTAGCCTTTCCCCTTGATTAGCTCCAACTCCTCCCTCGAGTGTGAACTGAAGCACTGTATTTTGGGGGGGAGGGGTTCACTTGGGCTCGCTTTGTGCTAGTTCTGTGCTAACCCAGGCAGCCACTTGCACCGAAGTAAGAATGCCAGAGGTGCAGGCATTCCCTGGGTGCTCACGGCTGGCTGGGGAGTGGGTGTCTTGAGGTCCTGCCCTGCCATGTCAGCCAGCCACCAATGCCCTGCAGATAGCCTGCCGGCGGCTCACCCCTGCTGTGTGGGCAAAGGGGAACAGTATTTTGAAAGATGACCGGTGCCCATGGTGAAGCAGAGGGGCTGGGAGTGTCGGGGTTGAGGATTTGGTCTCTGCTTCTCCCCCCTCAGAGATATCAGCGATGGCAAGTCTGCTGTCCCCGGGATGGCTGGGAGGAAACCTGCCTTGGGAGTGGGATGCAATCCATACGAAGGCCTCCGGTACCCAGCTGTCAGTTCCTTGGCGATGTTAACCAGGTGACTATGTTGTTACAAGGAGAAGGGAGAAAAATTGTTCTTCTTAACCTCTGAGGACCGGACAAGAAGCCATGAGCTTAAATTGCAGCAAGGGTGGTTTAGGTTGGACATTAGGAAAAACTTCCTAACTGTCAGAGTGGTTAAGCACTGGAATAAATTGCCTAGGGAGGCTGTGGAATCTCCATCACTGGGGATTTTAAAGAGCAGGTTAGACAAACACCTGTCAGGGATGGTCTAGACCAGTGGTCTCCAAAGTGGGGTGCGCAAGACCATCCCTGCAGGTGCGTGGCAGGAGAAGTGCCGCTGAAGGAGCGCTGCCGGCAGGCAGCAGCAGTGCTCCTGGACCTTTGATTCTTTGGTGGCACGCCGGCGGCAGCTCAGCTCTCCCCGATCCATCTTTGGCGGCACACCAGCGGCACTTCGGCTCTCCCTGCTCCATCTTTGGCGGCACGCCGGAGGCAGCTCAGCTCTCCCCACTCCGTCTTCGGCTGCACACCAGTGGCAGCTCGGCTCTCGCTGCTCTGTCTTTGGCGGCACGCCGGCGGCAGCTTTGCTGTCCCTGCTCCATCTTCGGCTGCACATCAGTGGCAGCTCAGCTCTCCCCGCTCTGTCTTCGGCGGCACGCTGGTGACAGCTCTTCTTCTTCTTCTTTTTTTTTTTTTTTGCTTCCCCAGAGCTGGCCCTCGGGGTGCGCAATTCAAAAAGTTTGGAGACCACTGGTCTAGGTAATACTTAGTCTTGAATGCAAGGGACTGGACTAGATGACCTCATGAGGTCCCTTCCAGTTCTATGATTCTATGTTACTATTATTTAGTCTGGTGGTAGCACCCAGCACCCAACCTGGCCAGGACCCCATTGGGCTGGGCTGTCTGACCAACAAGCCAGTCCCCTCCTCATGGGCCTTGCCCCCATTTTGCTAGATCTCCAGGTGCCTCCAAGGCAGACAAGACCAGGATTTTGATTGTACCAACCCCCTGCCCTTCCTGGGCTCATCCTCCAGAGGAAAGACACAGAGAGGGGCAGTGTGGGGCCCTTCAATGGGTGGCGCATGTTGGCATGGAGTATCCTGGGTGGTAGCCAGCTAGGCACCTGGCACATGGGCTCCTGTCCTGTCCTGCTCTGCTCTGGGGGCTCTGTCTGTCACTAGGAACTGGGTCAGTGACTGTCCTGGCATCTCCTCCTGCCCAGGCTGAGACCCACTGAGTGCGTCTCCAGCCACAGTGCTGAGGAGCAATGGAGTGGAGGCAGCCACAGCGAGAAACTGCGACCCCCCATCCCTTCCAGAGCTCAGGGCCCTTGCTCTTCCTCACACTGGAGAGAACAGAGGCCACTGCCCCCCCAGAATCCCTGATCCACCCACTGACCCCCAGAGCCCAGTGCTGCCCTGGACCTTCATAGCTCAGCACCCCCTGCCCCCCAGAACTGCTGACCTTCGCAGCTTGACACCTGCATCTCCCCACAGCTCAGTGCTGCCCCTCATAGAGCCCAATGCTTAGTGAACAGGCCAGGAGATGGCCCAGTGGCTAGGGCACTGCACTACGCTGGGACTTGGGGATGGCTACACTTCTGTTTGGCTGTGTAATTCCCAGCCTGAGGAGACGGGCCTCTGGGAGCCCTGACCAAGGGCTAAAGCCAGAGTGTCACTACAGGGCAGCAAACGGTGGCAGGGGTTAGCCAGCCCAAGCACGTGCCTAGCATCTGAGACAGGATCGCAGTCAGGGCGGCTTCCCCCCCCCCCCATTGCCCACACTGCCAGCTACCCTCTGGTTAGCCTACCAGCTCGTTCAGAGCTCCCATGTGTAGCGATCCTGGAGCTAGGAGTTACCCCTCCAGCTCCACACATAGGCGTCCACCCCCCTGGGACACTGGGCTCAGCCACACTCTCCCTGTGTGACCCTGGACTAATCACTCTGCTTGCTGTGCACTGCAGGGCCCTGTCTGCAAATGGGGCAGTGTTGCTGCAGCTCCTGGGTGGGCGAGAGTGAAATCTGTTAGCAAAGGGGAGGTGTTCAGACACCAGTGCTGAGTCCGTGCAGATAGGTACCGGAGCAGAGCAGAGTGCCCCCTGCCCCTGCTTCGCTACAAGAGCTCCAGTAGCCCCTTGATCATCTAGTTGGTGCAGAGCTGCTGGAACCCAGCAGCCCTGTGCCTCCTAGCTAGCCCTGGACAGCTCCCAGCTGGTGGTAATGTATCAGCAGCCTTGCTCTGAGCCATCCCTCTGGCTAGCTCTCTGCTCTCACAGCCAGGCTATGCTCCCTCAGCTCAGCTTCTCACTGCTCAGGCTTTGCTCCCTGGAGCCTCGCAGTCCATCTCCAGTGCATCTTGGGAGCACCCGGGAGGGCCAGGGAACATCCCGCCTGAGCAGGGCCCAGCAGTGTGAGTGTTAATGGAGCAGGCGGGACTGAACGTGCGCCAGCAGCAAGTCATGGCTCAGCACCGGTACTTTCCCCATTGTTTTGGGAAGAATGTCATTTGTCTGGAGGCAATGGCGTCTCCTGGCTACCACTCCCTGGGAGGCCTCCCCAGGGGACAGCCACAGTCCTGGGAACCCCTGCATGGCACTAAGCCAGAGACCATTCTGCTGGACTCAGCCCTGCCCCTGGGCGCACACAGAATCCCCTGGGATCTGATAAGACCACAGTTTGTGCAGTGTCCTTGGGTCTGATGTTGCTAGGGAAGAGCCAGGGTTGGTGTGTGCTCTTTGGGACATTGCGATGGGTCTGGTTGTGCTCGGGGTGGGAGTCCATCAGAGGTCTGCATGGGCTCAGGTCTGACGTTGCAGCCTGGGGCAGTTTGGGTAGCCGAGGGCTGGATCCCACCCAGGTTAGGCTGTCCCTAGTATACCTGCCGTACAAGAAGCAGAGCTGGCATGGTGGCCAGCGGGTCCATCAGGCTCTGCCCCAAGTGGAACCCTGTTTTTTCCCCCTGTATGGAGCTTTCAGCATGCACAGGCCTGCTTGATGGCCATGCAGTGCAGGCGCGACACAGTCTCTGGGGAACAGCAGATGTTCAGCCCAATAGGTCACTAGACAATAGGTTTATTGTATCTGCCGTGCACCTCCTGTTCCTCAGACGTACACAACTGGCCTCTAGATGGCAGGGTTCCTTCGCCCCCAGAGCAGCCACCGCAGTGTTTCATGGCTGGGAATCACTGGGGCTGTCGGGGGCGAAGTGGTCGGGAATGCCCCCGGATGCCCTGCAGACTCTGCCAGGGACAGGGAGATCCTGTGGTGTCCAGGGCCGCTAGGAACATAAGGTGCTGCTAGAACAGTCGAGTCTGCCAGTGAGCATTGCTGTATGCTCTGGGAAAGCCCTAGTAACTCATCCGAGTGCGATGCCTTTCTGACCCCACAGGGCAAGAGCAACTTATTCCCTAGGGCAGCACTGAACACCCATCATTGATCCCAGCAGCTATCAGTGAAACTGTTCTTCCTATTGAGGAATCTAATCCTAAAACGTGTTTGCCACAGTAATATCCTACTGCGCTTAGTTCCACTAGTGAAGGGAGCACTAGAAAGGGTGTTGCCTTTTCATTTGCCTGCTCTTTGGCAACCAGCCCCAGTCACAAATGTGTGTACCCACAAGCACTTCCCTTTCCCGTGCCGGGCTAGCCAGAGTCTCTCCCCCACCATCCCAATGCTATTGCTGATTTGCATGGCCCTTTTCCATTTCTGCTGCATGCTTTTGGCAGACAGGCCCTGTGGCTGACTGTGCTGCCCATGAGTGACGCGCCAGTGGGTTATAGAACAGCCCTTGGGCTGTTTGCCCCTGTTCCTTTCTGAATGCAGCCTAACTGCAGACTCGCTGTTTGACCCCCGTTGCACATCGGGAAGGCGTCTTCAACTGAGCCGGCCATTTGCTGCCTCATTATTTCCCCAGAGCCAGAGCCTTGACAGTCTGGCTAGGCCCTGGGAAGCACTTGCCTTTGTTTATATCCACTGAGCAGCCCTCCAGAGGTACAGCACTGGCCACTAGGTGGCAGCATTCCTGCACCACTCCGGTAGCGGAGGCTGGACTGTACCTGGAGGCCCAGCAGCCTTGCAGCAGATGGATGGGGGATGAGCTCATCCCCAATGGCTCCCCTACCCCATGG
Organism: Dermochelys coriacea; assembly: GCF_009764565.3. Classification (NCBI taxonomy): domain Eukaryota; kingdom Metazoa; phylum Chordata; order Testudines; family Dermochelyidae; genus Dermochelys; species Dermochelys coriacea. The sequence continues at coordinate 60,528,380 of NC_050076.1, forward strand.
CGCTGTGGCTGGAGCATGAGAGTGAGGAGAATGGCTGAGGAGATGCGGGCTCCTGCGGGTGCCCGGTGAATCATGGCTGGAAACCGGAGCCCTTTGGGGACAGCTGTGTTCAGTGACTCTAGTGCGGTCTCTTGGTGGGCTCGTAGCAGCAGCCTTCAGCTTTGCATTGGCACCTGGGGGCAGGGACAGCTGGGGGAGATGCCATTAGTGCCAGGGGCCGCCCCCTGCCCCCGCCCCGCAGTAAGAGACAGCTCATTGCCAGGCTGGCTCCGAGAGCAGCTCTGTGGTTAGAGGCAGTGGAGAACGCGGAAGTCGGAAAGAACAAACTGTGCAGACGCCGGCCTTTCCAGCTGCTGCTTTTGAAGTTATCGAACCGCCCAACCAAAGAAAACAAGGGCTGTGGTTCCCGCTCCTCTTCCTCAGCAGCTGCCTTGTGACGGGCTGGCCTGGCCTGTGGATGGAGCTCGCAGAGGCCACCCTGGCCCGTATATAAGCCAAGTTGGGTAATGCAGTTCCAGGTCTTCCCCAGTGGCCACTCCCAGTGGAGGTCAGCAGTTCCGGCTCTCATCGCCGAGGCCGAGGCCCTTGCTGTTAGTGCCCACTGGCTCCGTTTACCTGGGCTGCTCTGGCCCCCTCCCCTGAGCTTAGGCTGCCCGTGCATGCACAGGACTGGGACAGGGAGCCCACAGTGCCCCGTAGTGCACGTCCCTCCCTGGGAGGTGCAGTGGGCTCAGCACGGCTGTAAGGCAGGATCCAACCAAACCCAGGACCCAAACGACCCTCAGTGTTGGGGAATTGGGCTAGCGCCAGGAGGGGACTGGGCAGCTCAGGCCCATCTCTGCTGGGCAGAGAGCCCAGGAGACCAGGCCCAAAGCTTGATGGGCCAGTCTCAGTTTGCACCCCATGGGCTGGGAGGTGCTTGGTGGCTCAGCACTGTGCCAGAGCCAGCCCCTCTCAGCCCCTGGGGGCAACAATGCTGGCCAAGCCATGCAGAGCCAGTGGGCCTGTGGTGGGACAGCTTTCCCCAGGGATCTGGGTTTACCCCCACACGGCACCCTCAGGGCCCCGGTATGTCTTGGTGGCCCTTGGGGGCCGTCGCTCCTCTGGGCTCTTGTCAATGCTTAACTTTCACTGCATTTCATCTCTCAAAGACATGACACCTGTGGTGCAGCCTCCAGCCCTCTCCCTTCCCAGTCACAGGGCAGCTGAACAGCCGCCAGGATTTGCATGCACTTTGCATGCCCTGGGACTCGCCCTGGAGACAGGTACATTTGCATATTAGTGAGAGACCAAGAGCTTCCTGGTTGGAGCCAGGAATGAGCTGTGGCAGCTTCCCACACGCAGGGCTGTGCCCTTGGCCGTCCCCACTAACCTGTGGCACTCCCTGCTCGTCCAGGCCATACACAGCTCTGCTGCTGTTCCCGCTCCGTACTCGCATCCTCTCCAATGGCATCTCAGTCCTGGATCCCCATGTCCCACACAGCTCTGCTGCTGCCCCAGAATCCTAAACGCAGCCCCTTGCTATTCCAGCTCTGTGTTCCCTCAACACCCAGCTCTGCTGGTGCCTGCAGTTCCCAACTAACCCAGCTCTGGACTCCCACCCCCGCTTTGCTGGTGCCCTTCAATCCTGCCTTGCAGCACAGAGGTTGTCAATCAGAATTCTCTGTATGTTCATGTTTTTTTAGGGGTGCAAATAGCCACTGAAGAAAGCTTGGAAACAGCCAATGAAAACCTTGTTAGGATCCCAGCTGGGTTCTGAGGCTCCCTCATCTGAGAGGCTACTGAATTGCATCAGGGAGGCAACCAGCTGCCAGAACTGGCTTGTGAAGTGATGCAAAAACGCGACTACAGAGACCTCGCTGGCCAGGAGAACGTTGTCAAGCAGTGTCAAGTGGATAGTGGGAGCAAAAGGGCACAGCAGCCTGGGAGAACAGTCCTTTAAATAACACAACATTCCCCCCTCCTCCCCCGGCTGAGGTGGAGCCACACACTGGGCAGTATGGGGAGGGGAAAGAAGAAACCCCGCTGCTCCTGGACTTGGGGGAAGTGGGTGTCTGCGAGCTGGGGAGAAGGCAGAGAGCTCTGAGTGGGAAGGGGGTGTCCGTGGGTTGGGGAGAAGAGAGAGCTCTGAGCGAGAAGGGGGTGTCCATGGGCTGGGGAGAAGGCAGAGAACTCTGAGCGGGTAGGGAGTGTCTGTGGGTTGGGGAGAAGGCAGAGAGCTCTGAGCGAGAAGGGGGTGTCCGTGGGCTGGGGAGAAGGCAGAGAGCTCTGAGTGGGAAGGGGGTGTCCGTGGGCTGGGGAGAAGGCAGAGAGCTCTGAGCGAGAAGGGGGTGTCCGTGGGCTGGGGAGAAGACAGAGAGCTCTGAGCGAGAAGGGGGTGTCCGTGGGCTGGGGAGAAGGCAGAGAGCTCTGAGCAGGCAGGGGGTGTCCGTGAGCTGGGGAGAAGGCAGAGAGCTCTGAGCAGGCAGGGGGCTCTGTCCCTAGCTGTGCCACGAACTTGCCATGGGACTTTGGGTGAGTCACTCAATCTCTGTAAGTTACCTTCCCCACCTGTGAAGGGAGGCGATTGTAAAGTTGCACTGGGGTGCACAGTCCTTTGGGAATGGCAGATCTGGGATTTCTGTGGGTACCCAGTGATCAGGGGCTGCACACCACAGGGGAACACTCTGAAGGGACCTGGGGGTTGAGTGCATCTGTTGTTAACCTGGAGGGCAAAAACATGTCTGGTATAGCCCAGAGGAGCGTGCTTGGGGGGCTGACAGGCTGGTGATGGTCGGGCACTAACATCCAGCTGGCACAGGCCCCACTCCCTCCCACTGAAGGCAGATGATGCAATCCTGGTGGCCCTGAGACTTGGCTGCAGATCTGCAGCTGGAGAGAGCTAGCCAAGTGCTTAGTGCGGCCATGGCGGTGCTGTCGCAGGCAGTGGGCATTGCCTGTCTCCCAGGGAGCTCATGGTACAGGCCGGGAAGAGCCTGCCCCATCACTACTGTGCAGGGTGGCCATGGGACTCATGGGGGGGCCGCAGAGGGAGTTGTTGGGTCCTGGTGTGGGGCCGTTCTCCGGGGACATGCCTAGGCCTGGAATTCTCCCTGAAGATGGCGAAGCAGGAGAGATGTCTGTGTTCGCTCCCTGCCCTGGGAGGGTACTGCTCTGCTTGAACAGGATATTGCCTTGCTATGGGCAGTGCCACCCCCTTGGGCAGTGCCACCCCCGTCCTTCTCCTGGGCTTCCTACTAGGAAAGTAGCGAGAAGATGAGTCTCACCCAGGTGATGCCGCAGGTCACTGGCAGAGCCCTGGCCTGCCTCCCAGGCATGTGTTTGATGCTGTTGCTTAGCAATGCGCCTTAAAAGGTGGTTCTCTCTGCACTCCTTGTTGTAAAGCATTTTGGGATGCCTGGGACCTGACGATCTCCAGTGCCAAAGAACCCTGACCACGCTTAGCTCTGTCCATCATTTCTCCCACTGCCTTTCAGCGTCCAATTGCCTGTGGTTTGTTTTCCTTCACTTTCCCCTGTTTTTAGCCTGGCTGCAGCCTCTCCTCACCTTCCTCTTGGACTGGGAAATGTTTCTGCTATGGTCACAGAATTTCTGGTTTGAGCTTGGAGTCCAGCAGCCAAGTCCACTTACGCGAAATGTTTCAGCGCCATGGGGTCCATGACGCAGTGGCGAGGACCCAGCCAGTGTTCAGCCCTGCTCAGGCATTACCCGCCACAACACAGCGTTAGAGATGCAGCGCTCCATCTCTTGGACAGATGGTTACAATAACACAGGGAGTGGCAGGAGATTTTTAGCAAGAAGGAACTTTCGCTTCTCCATCCCCAGGCCCTCAGCAGACTTCAGCCCAGATTGGCCTGAGATGCCCCCGTGTGCTGTGGAGCGCAGTGGAGAAGGGAGTTAATTACAACTTCCTATGCCCTGCGCAGGAAGCAACTGATCTCATCTCCCTCCCCTAAACCGTGTCCCCCACCAATAGAGCGCATGTACCTGGGGGTCTGGCCCAGGCTCATATTGCTCTGGGTGGCACTGTATTGGCACATCATTGCCTGCCAGTGCCCAGCATGTGTACTATACCATATCAGCTGCTGTTCCTGCTCAGCTGTGTGCCCATGAGCCCTAGGACAGGGAGCTGAAGGAGAGTCCCTAAACACCAGCCGAAGGGGCCTGAGCTCCTTCTCCAGGCAGAGTTCCGTTTCATGTCAATGAGAGTGTGCCTGGAGCGAAAACAACAGCATTTGGCCATTGGAGTATGGATTAGCTTGTAGTGGAGGAGAACCTGGACTGGGCTGTAATATCCCTCAAATTACAGAGTCTACGGCCAGACGGGACCCTCAACTCTAGTCTGACCTCCTGTCTGTGACAGGGCAGAGAATCATGCCTGGTTGCACAGACACGGAAGCCAGTGAATACAGGGGAGCTGTTCCTGGGGTTGCTGAGTACAGACAGCTCTGGCAGTTCTTGCTGTTCTCAGACCAAGTCTGCACTGCCCACACTACACCTGAAGGCCTAGTCAGGAGCCTGCAGTCCTGGAAGGGACAGCACTGCAGTGATGACTTTGCCCTATGGAGAAGTAACAGATTGGTTACACATACAGGGTGTAATGGGGACCAGTAGCATGAGATGAAGTGTGTGATCTGGGTATGCAGTAACGGACATAGCGGAACAGTGATATGCACCGTTACCCACATTCACCACGTACAGAGGTTGACTGAGGTTCCTTGGAAGAATGGTGTAACATCAGCGGGCAGCGGTCACCAGTGACCACAGCACAGGCACTCGTCCCCCAATGCAGCAAATGAGTCTCAGGCCCCGTTCAGTGCTGGCCAGCACCTGGATCAGAACAGAGGAGTGTGCCCTAGAAGGCTCCAGCCCTGGCAAGCTCTGCACACCTGGGAGATTATAGCTCAGAAAGTTCCCTGGACACATTTCCCTCCTCCCCCCATGCCCTCTGTATTGCACAGTCCAGAGACCTGCCCCCCAATCATTCCTGGAGCAGGTCTCTTTGAAAAACAGCCAATCTGGATCGAGAAACGGCCAGTGATAGAGAATCCACCATGACCCTTGGTAACTTGTTCCAGTGGCTAATTACTCTCAGTGATAAACATTTATACCTTATTTTCAATCTGAATTTGTCTAGCTTCAACTTCCAGCCACTGGATCGTGTTAGACCTTCCTCTGCTAGACTGAAGAACACCGGGCCTTTATCAGGGCCGGCTGAGCAGTGCTGATGGACAGAGCACCCAAAGCAGGTGTGTTCCAGTCCATTCAGCCAACGCCCCAGCACTGTGTGCTCGGTTTGCCAGGCTGGACTCTGTGGGGCAGACTGTGTCTTTATGTCGCTGGGGTGTGAGGTTGTGTTGGAAAGTAGCACTGCAGCATGAAGTGGGTGGCCCAGAGGAAACCTGTGGGCTTTGGGAGCCCATCTTGAGAGTTCCAGTGGCAGGAAAGGACTAGCCATGGCGGGCAGGGGAGCCCCCTGCTCTGAGAGTCCATCCCAGAAGCCTAGATGGGAGGAGAGGGGAGGTTTTCAGTTTGAGTTCACCAAACACAAGGTGGGTGGCAGCACTTGGATTCTTAGGGCCACGTCCGACTCTGGAGACCATTCTAGTGCCTGACAACAGAGCAAAAAAGGGGAAGCTGCGGTTTGAACCGAGCCTCTGAAAACCCAAGTGATATTATTGTCTTGTCATAAAAGCAGAATTCACACGGCGGGGGGGAGGGACAGAGGGGAGGAGGGGAAGTGGCCAGGGGGTGGAGAATTCAGTTATGTCAGGCAAGTCCTGCAAGCTTCCTTCCTGTTACAGTGCTACACAGAGGGTATATAAGTGGCTGAGCTATAATTATCCGGGGATCGAGAGCAGCACATGCTGCAAGTCTGAGCTCCCAGGCTGGACAAGCAAAACCAGCGTCTGCTGGGGCGGAAATCTGCACATTGCAGAACTGAAAGCAGGGCTTCCATCTGCTCGGACCAATGAGTCTGCATGTCACAAACAGAAGTTGGCCCACTCCAAGATCTTACCTTACCCTCCTTGTCTCTCTAATATCTTGGGACTGTCACAGCTACAACAACACTGCAAGCAGCTGGCTACAGACAGACAGACAGATACCTACTTGCTGTGTTCTCTAGCTGTCATAAAGAGCTAGGCATAACAGACATAAAGAGGAGGCAGAAGATGAAAAATTAAATGGAAGCTGCATATAAGGAAGCTGCTCAATCATAGAATTGTAGGACTGAAAGGGACCTTGAGAGGTCATCTTGTCCAGTCCCCGGCACCAAGACAGGGCTAAGTATTATTTAGACCAGGTGTTTGCCTAACCTGTTCTTAACAACCTCTAATGATGGAGATTCCACAACCTCCCTAGGCAATTTGTTCCAGTGCTTAACTACCCTGACAATTAGGAAGTTTTACCTAATGTCCAACCTAAACCCCCCCTTGCTGCAATTTAAGCCCATTGCTTCTTGTCCTGTCTTCAGTGATTATGGAGAACAATTAATCACTCTCCTCATTTTAAAAACCTTTTACACACTTGAAGACTGTTATCGTGTCCTCTCTTCTGTCTTCTCTTCTCCAGACTAAATAAACCATTTTTTTCAATCTTTCCTCAGAGGTCATGTTTTCTAGCCCGTTAATAATTTTTGTATATTTTTTGTAATTTTTGTAATAATTTTGACTTCCTCCAGGTTTGTTCACATCTTTCCTGAAGTATAGTGCTCAGAACTGGACACAATACTCCAGTTGAGGCCTTAGCAGTATGGAATAGAGTGGAAGAATCACTTCTCGTGTCTTGCTTACAACACTCCTGCTAATACATCTCAGAATGATGTTTGCTTTTTTTGCAACGTTTACAATGTTGACTCAAATTTAGTCAATTATGACCCCCAGATCCCTTTCCTCAGTACTCCTCCCTAGGCAGTCATTTCCCATTTTGTCCCATTTTGTATTTCTGCAATTGATTATTCCTTCCTAACTGCAGTACTTTGCTATGGTCCTTACTGAATTTCAGCCTATTTATTTCAAACCATTTCTCCAGTTTGTCAAAATCATTTTTAATTTTAATTCTGTTCTCCAAAGTGCTTGCAAGCCCTCCTAACTTGATATTGTCCGCAGACTTTATAAGTGTACTCTCTGTTCTGTTACCCAAATAATTTGACTAGAACTTGACCCAGGACTGATCCATGCAGGACCCCACTTGATATGCCCTTCCAGCCTGACTGTGAGCCACTGATCACTACTCTCTGAGTACGCTTTTCCAACCAGTGCTGCACCCACTTTACAGTAGGTTTGTCTCGGCCATATTTCCCTAGATTGTTTAGGTCATGTGAGACTATCAAAAGCCTTACTGAAGTTGCGATATATCACATCTACTGTTTCTAGCCACAAGACTCTGACAAAAAAGGATAATAGGTTGGTTTGACATGATTTATTCTTGACAAATCTGTGTTGTCTGTTACTTGTCACTTTATTATCTTCTAGGTGCTTACAAACTAATTGTTGGATTATTTGTTCCATTATCTTTCTGGGTCCCGAAGTTAAGCTGACTGGTCTGTAATTACATGGATTGTCTTTTTAGAGATAGGTATGAATGGTGAAGTCCGTGAGGCCGGGAATAGTGTCCCCTGGAAAATTGTGGCAGCCCCATTGGTTAACACAGGATTCTTCTCCCCTTTTGTTCCCATTGGAAGAAGGGAGAAAAATTTTAGAAAGTGAGAGCAAGTTGCTTTGGTTTTTCCCATTGAAATGAAACAAAGATAAAAAAAGAGAAACATTTCATTTCAAAATCTTACATGGAAAACCAAAAGATTTCGTGAGAAATTTTGAATAAAATGAAAAAAAAAGTTAATTTTTCCCCAAGTGTTTCACAATATGTTCTCACCGTTTTTTGACCTGCTCTGGAGGAAATTTTTCAGTCAAAACTTTTATTTCACCAAAAAATGCAGGTTTAGGTTGATTGAACCATTTTGTAAATTTGTGTCAAATTCACCTAATTGTTTTGGTCCTGCACAATGGGCCCCTGATTTTGGGTGGGGCCACCAGGTACTCCCATAGCTATCTGAGGAAGAAGAATTACCTTGTGATGCAGTCAGTAATTGGAAGCCTTTCCCTGTGAGCCGCATGCAGAGAACACGCCTGGAAAGTTTTCCTTCATATCTTCTAATCTCTGAATGATCTTGTATTAGACTGGCATGGGGTTGCCATCATAGTCTCTTTCTAGCAAAGTAAATTTGGGTACCTGACAGAGAAAGATTGTATTCTGGGCAGCAGTCCTCCAACTGTGGATGGATGTGCCCCAGCTAGATGAGAGGATGGCAAAAAAAAAAAAAAAGCTGCTTTGCAAACTACTTGAGAGAAAAGCATCCCCTTTCGTATTCAGAAAGGTAAACCCTGCAGATTAACTGTTCCCGAGACATTCCAGTTATTTACTTCCAGATATTTCCATTCCAAAGGCTTGTCCTGTTCAAGGCAGATGAAAGACACAAGCAGAATTGCCAGTGGAGCATGTTCTCTCTATTATTATATCAGGCAACCAGCCTCAGCCAAGGAATTTGCAAGGTGAAAGATAGAGCAGCAACTCAGGTCTTTTTTCAAGGGCTCTTGTTTTGTGCCACAAAGCTGCTTGTTGACTCACTGTTCCAAAACATCATCTGCAAGCCCCTGCCTGGCCTCCATTGCTTTCCAGGAAGGCAGGACCGAGGGTGGCAGGGACTGGAGGCTAGCGATGGACGGGCCATCAGCAGGGCAGGTGATGAGGTGTCATCTTCTTCACATACTTTCCCCTATTCTCTGCTGCTCCTGCCCCAGCCCTTGTTTACATACATCATATCCCCTAACATGCTGGCTACCTGCAAGCACAAGCTGACCTCTGACTAGGTTCTTCAGGCTTGAAAGACAATGCAGTGACCTGAGTGTTACATAAGTCTCCTTGCTGTGTACCAGGGTGCTCTGGTGATGCAGTAGCAGCTGAACACTGCTGACCAGACGTATATCTACAAGACTAGCAGAAACTCAAACAATGAAAAAACTGAGGAAGCCGCAGAGAGGCTGGATGCAGGATGGGGCAGGTGGGAATTGCAGTCTTGTCCTAGCTCCATGCGGTATTTTGTTTAGTTGAAAGACTCAGTACCAAATTTGCTGCAACGCTCCAGCGGCTTTGCCCTGCTCCGGCAATGCAAAGCAGCCATAACCCCAGCTGCACTGGTTAATGTGGGTTATGCTGGGTTTATGTCTCCTTCGTGTGTCCAGAGTGGGACAGAGCAGTCAGAGAGCCAGTGAAGTTGGTCCAGAACTGGGTCCAGTGCATGTTGTTGAAGTTGGATTAAAAGAATATCTTGGGAGAGTATCCTTGCTTTCTCCCACCCTGCGTCTGTCTGGGCTAGTCAAAGCATAAACTCTCGGAGGCCAGGACTGTCACACTGTGAGAGCGGTACCCTGCACAATGGGACCCTGATCTCGGGTGGGGCCACCAGATACTCCCATAGCCATCTGAGGAAGAAGAATTACCTTGTGATGCAGTCAGTAATTGGAAGCCTTTCCCTGTGAGCCGCATGCAGAGAACACGCCTGGAAAGAAAGAAAGCTTTCCTTCATATCTTCTAATCTCTGAATGATCTTGTATTAGACTGGCATGGGGTTGCCATCAACACAGCAGCTCTTCCCAGCAGCCAGCACATACCTCCATGCTTCCAATGGAAACTCACTGGGTTCGTTATTGGCTGGTGGTTGGCCAGTGCTGATTATACTGGTCACTGGGTTAGGAGGTCGCCTAGGTAGCCCTCAGTTTCAGAGAGAAGCAGGATTTGCTAGGCTATGTTGCAGTAGAGAACTGGGCACAGCAAGCCCTTCCTGGGGGAAGGATGTGTTCAAGGGATGTATGATTGGCCTGAGCTTGGCTTGGGGACGGGCGTTTCTCACTCGCTTGGAGAGGTAAATCTCTCATTGCTTTTAGAGATAGTGCTGGAGGGCCTGTCTGACCCTTGGATGTGCTGGTTAGTCTGTCTCCACCCTTGGCCCCGGGACCCGCAGAAAGCTTAGCCTTTAGGGCGGCATTGATATCTGTCTTCCCCTCCACCCCACCCCCGCAATTCCAGTTCATTAACATGCACTGGCCCCCTCCGTGACACAGCTCTACTGTAACAGAGGGAGCATGAAGGAAAACACAACCTGCTCACAGCCTGATAGCAAGAGAGCATCAGCAGCAAGCCATTGCCTGCAGCTCTGTGGAATTAAAGCTCCTCATCTTGGTTTGACATGCTTGTTGTTGTCTTCCAGGACAAACCAACCTGGACTGGCTTTGGGGTTGTGTTTTCCTGCTTGGGCAGAAGGGACATGCCAGCAAAGAGCGCCAGCACAAATAACCTCTCTTTCCTCTGCCCTTCTAATTGTATATTTCCAGTGTCACTGCCGCCCAGAGGGGGGTGGGTTCCCTGGTTATATAAGCAAATTCCACTAGCTTACCAACACGGGGTTTGACATCTGCAGATAGCCAGAGAGCACTTTCACCCCAGCAGTGCCAGGATATCAGATCAACTCCCCAGACCAATGATTTTTAGGGAGCTACATTGCACCTGTCACAGTGGTATCTTTGCGCCCGCTAAAGGCATTCAGCTGTGTGTGGATCACAGATTTGAGGATCCCATCTGATGCAGAAACCAGCCATCCTGGGCTTACAAAGAAGTAGCAGAGCCACTTTGGCTGTAGCAGATTCTCCAGTAGCGGTATGTGGAAGAGGCCTTGACGTCTTTTACCCACAGCATCAAGGGTGATGCAGGGGTGAGACGCAGAAGGCCATTCTAAACCCAGCCCGAGTCTCAGGCGATGGCCCTTGCTTAGCAGTGCTTCCTGCTTCTCTACAAAGGACGTGTGGGAGAGCAGCCGAGAGCTCATCCCTGACCATAGTCCGGGCTCACTAGGTCATAAAGCCAAAAGGCTGGCCTAGGCTATTGCCATGTTGGCAGCACCAATTTAACCAGGCAATCCCCAGTGCCCATCCCCAGCATCCCAGGTTGGCAGGGTAGAAGGAGATAATGGAGAGGTGCAGGGAAGGCCCGTCAACCAAGCAGCTCCGACCGGTAGCCAGCCCACCCACGAGAAATGATAAGTAAATATGGAAAAGTTGCAGGGTTTCTGTTTTAGTTCCTCCATCTACTCCATTAACTTGTGCTGTGCTCCCTGCTGTGCCATGAATCGGCTCAGAGCAGCAACCTCAACCTGCCAATAGGAATCAGGTAGAGAACATACCCAGGGAAGCTGGAGTTGGAGGGTCAGACAAAGGCTGGAGTAGAGGAGAGAGCATCACAAATGACAGGTGCAGGGCTGGAGTACAGGGAGAGAGTCACACAAATGGCAGGCATGGGGCAGTGCCTGTAATTGCCAGAAATCAGACTTTGGGGGCTTTGAGGTGAGAGCAGCATCCTGCCCTGCTGTAGGGCACATGTTGCAGGGGAGAGGGAAGGTGATATGCCCTCATTACTGGTATTATTAGTTATAAAGCCCCATGAAATATCTGTCACTTTGCAACTAGGAAGGTCTGTCTGCTCTGAAGAGCTCACAAGCTATAGTGCATAGTGTGATGGGTTCAGTCTCAGAGATCCCCTTGGGATTGTCACCTGACGTGCTGAAGTTACCTCTGAGCCCGTTTTCCCTGCCAGCTTGGGACTTCCAGAACCCTGCCTTGTTGAGCCAGACATGCTACTCTGCTGCAACACAGACCCAGAGTCTGGTCCATGCCCCCAAAGCTGCAGGCTTTACATGAAAACAGCTCTGCAGGTTGCCTAACTCCAGCACCCAGACACCCAGCTTCCAATGGGGTCCAAACCCCAAATAAATCTGTTTTACTCTGTATAAAGCTTATACAGGGTAAACTCACAAATTGTTTGCCCTCTGTAACACTGATAGAGAGATATGCACAGCTGTTTGCTCCCACAGGTATTAATCACTTACTCTGGGTTTGTTAATAAACAAAAATGATTTTATTAAGTATAAAAAGTAGGATTTAGGTGGTTCCAAGTAATCACAGACAGAACAAAGTAAGTCAAGAAGTAAAATAAAGCAAAAACATGCAAGTCTAATCCTAATACATTAAGAAACTGATTACAAGTAATATCTCACCCTCAGAGATGTTCAAATAAGCTTCTTTCACAGACTAGACTCCTTCCTAGTCTGGGCCCAATCCTTTCCCCCGGTACAGTCCTGTTAGTTCCAGAGGACATCTTAGGTGGAAAGCAGGGGCTTTCTCATGATTGGCAGTCCTCTTTGTTCTGCTCCACCCCCTTTTATAGCTTTGGTACAAGGAGGGAATCTTTTATCCCTCTGGGTCCCCCCCCCCTTCTAAATGGAAAAGTACCAGATTTAAGATGGATTTCAGCATCAAGTGACATGGTCACATGTCCTGTGAGACCCCAGCCTCCATTCTTCCTGGGCTGACCCATAGGTACACAGGAAGGTTTGCAAATAAACAGAGCCATTCACAGTTCATTGATTCTGAAGCACCATTAATGGCTTCCACTTAATATGTTTACAGCAGTAACACAGGTTTATATCTTATTCTCCTAACTCCAGACATATAAATGATACATGAAAACAAATAGGATGACCACACTCAGTAGATTATAAGCTTTGTAATGATATCTTACAAGAGACCTTTTGCATAAAACATATTCCAGTTACATCCTATTCACATTCATAAGCATATTTTCATAAAGCATGTGGAATGCAATGTCACACACAGGACAAAGGCTGCTCTACATGCCGGGGGAGCTCACCATATTTTATAGTTCCTCTGGACTCATACTGCCAAAACGGAGAGCAGAATTTGGGCCAAAATGGACCAGGCTAACAGCTGGGGGAGAGACAAGCAGGGAAAACTGCTTTGGGGACAGCGTTGTGACAAAGAACCGGGCTGGATTGTTACAAAAGAGCTATTGTTCGTTCTGATTTCTGTCTGTTTTATTGAGCCTCCAGAAGTCTCTCTGGGCTCTTAGGAGCACCATGGGCATGAAGCTGGGGATGGATCCACATGCAGCCACCTTCTGGGGTAATGAACAGCAGTTTGGGTGGAAGGTGAGGAGAGTCAGGAGGTGAATGGGGGGTTAAAGCCACGCCAGCCAATGGTTTGTGGCCATCTCAGCCCAGGGCTCTTCCCTGGCTCTGTGGTTGCACCATGTGAGTCAGAGCCCGACAGAGATGCGTCCACAGGTGGCTGCTCCAGTGGAACCATGTGCAGGTAAGCAGGACAAGCTGGTGCCACCAGGGGAAGGTGAGGGAGAAGGAGAGCTCCTGTTAGGCGCCCAGGTCCAGCCGCCCTGTGGTCCTCCCTGCTCTCAGCCCCTGGTGTTTAGGGGATCAGCAGGAGGCTGAGGAGGTACGGGGCCAGGGGAGTCATCTCCATGTGGCCTGTTATGCCCCTCTGGGGTCTGCAGCTCCTCTGAGGGAGCCATCAGCGTGTGGGGCAGAGGCCCCCCTCCCTAGTGCTGCTCTCAGCTACCCCAGTGCCCTGTCTGTATGGCCAGACTCTCCTTGGTCTGTGCCATGTTTGGTGTTGTGCATGTGGCCACTGGCACAGAGATGGTGAGCCCTCTCGCTTCAGGTACTTACGGAAAGGAGATGCCAGCTCTAGCACAGCCATGGTGAACATGCCACTCAAAGGCTGCCTGGCTGATAAGTCATCTGCCCAGGCATAGGAGGGGGGGTCACTGGGGGCCCCCAAACCTGAGCTAGGATCATATTCCCTGGGGGGCTTCTCCAGTGCCTGCACCAGAGGGAGCTCTGGGAGCTGCCCCTCACCTACCTCTGCCATTGCAAACAGCCCCTCATGCATCAGCCCCATTTCCCAGCCCTCTGTGCTCACACGATTCGCAGTCCTTACAGCTCCCGTCAGCTGGGGCCCACGTGCTCTGCGCGGGCAGAAGCAGATGTTGCTGTTTCTAAACAGAGCCTTGGAGATGGTTACATCCACAGCACAAATGGGCCGGCCTGGTGTGTTCCCTCCCTTACACTTGGTGACTCGCATCTCCATGGTGGGGCTGCAGTTCCCCTGCCAGCTGCTCTCCATGGATCGCCCTCAGCCTGCACAAATGAGCCGCCAGGGCCTTCCATGCAGACTGGGCGGCTGCGTGGGCTGGCTTGGTTAAGTATAGCGTAGTACATGGCCTCAGGTGTATGCTGTACTGTTTGCAAACAGCAGATCTGCTGACATGCTAAAGTGCAGCACTTCCTGTAGGCTACATTATCGTGGCTCTCCCATGGCCAGAACAGAGTCCCAGCCAGCAAGCTGCCCTCCTCTCCTCATGGCCACTAGACCATCAGCCCTGAGTTGCCTTGGCAGAGTTAGATAGGAAGCTGGCCCTGGGACTGCCTATGCTGGTCCTGTCCCGTGAATAAGCAGAAATCTGCAGAAATGTCACTCCATGGTCCTGTGTAGTCTCCTTGCATCCCCACTCCTTCCAAAGGGCAGAGAAGGCCTGGCCAGGGACTCAGGAGACCTGGGTTCTTGTCCAGGCTTGGCCACCAGCCTCCTGGCTGACCTTGGGCAAGTCCTGTCACCGCTCCATGCCTCAGTTTCCCCATTTGTGAAATGGGGGCTAATGATTCTGACCTCCTGTGTAAAGCACTTTGAGATCTAAGGATGAGAAGTGCTGTTTGTGTATTACTTTCCTCTAACTGGGCTGAGAAGTCTGTGCCTGGCAGTGTGAGTCCTGGGCATGCTGCCAGTTGTCACATGCTGGAGATGACCAGGTTGATGAATACAGTGATGCGTGCTTTACAGATATCCAATCTGCCAGCAGGTCCTGGCTGTGCTGCTATTCCCAGAAACCTGCCCCCAGCAGGCCTGAGCTTCCAGGAATGATGCTGCACAGCATGGCCAGTTGGCTCTGTGGATCCCTCAGGGCTGTTCTGGGAAGTGGTTTCGCACAGGGGATAATGAAAGAAGCAAATTCCTCCCTGGGCATTTTATGCCCCTTTCCTGCCATCTCCTATGGTTCCATTTGCAAAAGAGTTCACTAATTCTGAGTGCCCTCCTTGTTTGAAATTAGACTGTATGTTCCACGGGGCAGGGACTGTGTCTACCTGTCGCTGCAGCATCTGGCACAATGGGACCCCAAGCCTGATGTGGCCTTCATCACCCTCTTCAGGATAAATAATAATTACTACTAGAAAACTGTAGACCACTGCATGATTTCCAGGTGCCCAGATCATCCCAGCTCCAGTGAAGTCAATGGAAGCTTGAGTACTCATTGCCAGTGAAAATCAGACCCACGATGTCTCCAGTTAGACACCCCAAAACAGGCACTCAGAATAGAAGATGTCTGAAAATACCAGTCCCCCAGTCTTGCTTCTACAGAGGAGACCCCAGGTGGGTTCTCTCCTTCAGCCACCACACATGACTGCCAGATGCTGGTGTTTTTCTGTATGGCCCTTGGAAGGACAAGCCAGAGCATGGCAAGCTGGCAGCCACCATGGACACACCTCCATATCAGAGGTAAGCCCAGCTAGGATCTCCTGAGAGATCTGAATGGTCACATTTAGCAACCTGCAGCCTATGGCCTCGCTGGCTATACTTGTCCCTAATGATCACTCTTGTCTCAGACAACCCTTCCTTAAGCCCACAGACTATGTATGATGCAATACATATGATTCCATATGATGATCTATAACCCTCCCCCAATACTACATCCCATGCACGTGTGCACCTACCAGAGGTCGCCAAGCTGGTGGGTCATAGGGGGCTGGCTGGTACATGATGCTGGCTGCTTCTCCCTGGGTCCAGCGGCTGCACCAGGTTAGGAGAAGCTAGAATATTTCCTAGTGTGACTTCCCTGCCATGTTATGGGTTGTGGGAGGGCAGGGAAGTCAGTGGCCTGCAGATGGGAGTGGGGGTGAGGCCCATGCAATGTGAATGGAGGGGATGTGGACCAGGTGATCATGGCTGAAAGAGGAAATGCCCTTTAGGATTGCTTGTGGGCCAGGAGGTAGCTACGAGACCATCTCCCTATTAAGGTGTGGCTCACACTATGCAAAGAGCCCCTGTCCTGTACATGTTCATTGAAAAAGACAATGAAGAAACAGACTTGACCTGAGACGTGTCCATATACCTGTGCGCCAACTGCTGCTCTCAGGTATGCTTGGGGCACTGCCCCAAATAGGCAAGGGGGGTGCATGCGTGTTGCTCAGAGTTGGCCCAGCTGTCTCATGGGCTTGACAATTCACAGGAACATTAGCTTTGGGTTCTGAGGGAAGAGAAGCGTGGCTCTTGTTCACATGGCAGACCTTGCCAGGGAAAGTCACATCTGCCAAGGCAGCCATCCATAGACACCAGGATTTCCTGTGTCCCAGATAGCACCAAGCAAGGATTCCTGGCAAAGGCCGATCTTTCAGACGCAGGCTTCCACGCTGTCCCCGGATGTTGCTGCATTCATTGGACGTCCTTTTGTGATGTAGTTCTGGGCTGAAATGGGATCACAGACATTAACCTTGGCAGTGACGCTCCGCTGTTCGCCAGGGCTGCCATTTGTTGTGCTGCTTCTGCTCAGACTCGCAGACATCCTCCCCAGCAACCAAGATGTCTCCTTAAGGTCAGAGATGGCTCAGCACTGTCTTCCCCTGCACTCTGACCACTAGGCAGCACAGCCTTAGCCCCATTTATACCAACCGCTCTGTGCATATGGAGCCCTGCATGGGGACTCTCGCATGGAACGTTAAGAAGAGTGCTCCAGGGACATAGAGCAAATGTAATTCCCTTCCTTCCTGAAAAACTGGCCTTTCTGTAACAATCCTCTTGGATCCATTCCTGCAGGGAAAGTGCAGCTGAGTCACCAAGTCTGGCAGAGCTCAGTGGTGTGTACCTGTGCAATAACCGACTGACTCCAGGAGTCGCAGAGACGGTAACAGGAGTGGGGAGAGGACAGCGGGTTCTGGACAGGGGGCCTGGCACAGGGCTCAGTGAGCCAGCGCCCCAGGATGCCGTGTCACAGAACACAAAGGGCTTCCAGAGAGCAGCTGAATGGGCCTCCAAATCACTTCGTTTCACCTAATTTCATTATCTGGGCCCCTGGTGAGGCTGGCTTTCCACGATGGGATTATGACTCCCCTGGGAAAGGTGGGCCGCTCTGATGAGAAGGGGGTACGGGCTTGTAGCAATACGGCAGCCTTCCTGGCTCTGCTGTGTGCCTCTGCCCCACACAGCGAGATTCTGGGGCACGCCCAGTTCCCCATCGGGCTCTGTGTGCATCAGTACTGGAGATAAGACTTAGGGCAGTGTGACCTAGTGGATGGGGCATGGGCATGAGCCTGGGTTCTGTCCTTGGCTCTTCCACTGACTCAGGTGACCTCAGGCAAATCCCTTCTACTCTGCCTCTGTTTCCCCTCCTGCCCTTTGCCTTGTCTGGCTCTTTGGGGCAGGGGTTGTCTGATACTGGGTGGTTGTGCAGCACCTGGTGCTCAGATCAGGTAGCTGCTGTGACACCAGGCAATACTGACAGTCTGCCCTGTGTTCTGAGGATGCCCTTAGGCCAGGGGTTTCCAAGGCAGTGAGTGCAGGCCCCACAAGCCAAGCTGCCTGCAGCAGCCTGTCGTTGCCTCCTGTACACGTTGGCTCAGAGGACAACTAGCAAGGACATCCCCCTTCAGAGATGCACAGAAGTGCTGGAGCTTCCGTCGGAGGCTTAATGAGGAGCGTCCGATCAGATTAACCAAGCTCATTTAGCTCCAGTTTCCAGTGCACCCCACCTGGATTAAGGGGGCACAAAGGCATCTCAGACTCTCATTAGAGGTGCAGCAGAGAATCTCACCCCAGGTGGTTTAGGCCGCACTTTGCTGGAGAGCCTGCTCAGGCAAAGCGACAGGCAACCTTTGTGTTCTGGAGCCTGGCTGGCTGCAGCCCTGGGCACAAAGGGGGCTCTCCAGGGCTCCGCGAAGGCCACTAGTAAGAGTGAGGGGGCACCTGCCGGGAGGACAAGTAGCCTCCAAGCTGCTGTGGTGTCTCCTGGCTGGCCTGGCTGGCTTTCAAAGGCCAGCCTTTATGAAAATACTGTGGGGGGCATCTGACAGTGCCAACCTGGGTCATTTCCTGCGCAGCAGTTTGATATATGAACATGGGTCGGGTGACGCAGGAGAACAGGCTTCTGGGAATCGCAGGAACCCATTCCAACCCACCGGTCTGGTTTGTGTCACGCTACTTAATCAGAGAGACGGGAAATGCTGCAGCCAGGCAGCAAGCGCGTCCCTCTTAACACTAACGCAGACGTTTGGTTCCCGGACAGCAAGTGGTGCCTGTGACAAGAAGTGCCCAGGCTGCAAGCTTCCCGCTCACTGAGCACATGGGTAGAGAGTCAGGCTGGATTGTCCTGTCTCCCCGCAGGGCTGACCAACTCTTCGCCGCTCACTGTGAGCGCACTCGAGGACTAGCCGCCTGGGACATTGAGCTGGATCCTGCTCAGGAGAGGCTGTGGGGTATGGAGGGAAGAGCTCCCGTGGTCATTAGCTGTGTGAACCAACAGCACTCCCCTGACTCCCGGGCACCCACGTGTGACAGCGGGGGAGGGGAAGGGCTTGAGTCTTTCAGCACCGCAGATGCTGCCCTGGGGGACTAGGAGGATGTGCTCTGGCCTGTCACTGGTTGGTTAAATTGAAGAAACGAGTTGAAACATTCACAAATGTCCCGGACCTTGGCCAGCCCAGGAGGTTGGCTCCAGAGCTCCCTGAGCCCTGTCCGTCACCACCCTTCTCCGCGTCCCCACAGGGTGCAGGCCCCTGCTTTGCAGCTCCTGCTGTCTGAAACAGCCTCCACAGATCCAGCACGTCGCTGGATGCATGAATCCCTCCCTCGGACACTGCAGGAAACTGCCTGGCTCTCCCAGCTTCTTGTCCTGCAGTGTGACCCCCTCACCTGTGCCAGTGCCATAGCAGACAGGGAAAGGAGCAGAGTTACCTGCAGCTACCCCATGGGCACTGCCCCCCATTGCTAGTGCCACTAGCCTCTCTGCTGTGCTGGCTTGAGACGGTCCCTTGGCCCCTTGGTGGAGCCATTCGTGGAGGGTCACAAAGGCCACTAGCCTCTGTGGTTCTGGCCAGGGTAGGCAGCGGGGAAGCGCAAGGGCCAGGAAGGTAGGCAAGCCAAGTGGCTGCAGCCCAGGGTGGTGGGGGGGCACGGAGAGGGGGTTCTGCTGCCATGTTGCCTGCAGGGGGGTCACTCCCCGCAGCCCATTGGAAAGGCCTGTGTCCATCCACAGAGAGCCTAGGTGGCCGCTGCGGGTCCAGGACTCCTCTCTCGGCACACAGCTCCTGGGCTGTTCTGTACATGGCCCCATGGCTGCTTGCCTTGCCCCAGTGACCTGAAATGACTGTGGTCCCCCCTGAGATGCCAACATATCAGAGCCTCTGGGCCACGTGAGGCTGAGCAGGGTCTGGGCTTCACGGAGGCCCTGCAGCTGGAAGTGACCGGCAGTGCTCACCCAGCCATTCGCTCAAGGTCCAGCATGGCACAAGAGGCGGGGAGCCACAGTCTCTAGGCTGAGGTGTGAGGCAGCCATCCTGATGGCACTGCCCTGTCTGCAGAGAACAGGGGCCATGGCTGATTTGATCCTGCCTCCTGCTGGTTCCGGTTCATGCATGGGCCGCAGGCATTTCCTGTAGGTTGCATTGCCATCAAGCCTCTGCCACAGTACAGGTGTGAGCTGGGCATGTGCACAGCATCGGGCTACGGGGCTGGAAACATCCAGATACAGGAAATGTCCGATGTTGCAGTAACAGGCGTGTGATGCTTGATTGACTGGGGCTATAGAGGCATGGCCAGGCCAGGGGGATGCTCCCTGTCTGTACTGCTCAGTGTGACTTTTCCCTCTGTCTCTGGAGAGAGCAATGTTACAGACCGGCAGAATATTTTCCATAGGGGCCCACAACCAAAGAGAGCAAACAGATATTGCCCGGATATAGGGTTCCGAGTTAGATAGACATCCAAGGCCAAGGCCAAGCATGAAGTCTCTGTGAAAGGGAGAGAGGGGTGTTTGTGTGTGTGTGTGTCTGTGTGTGTGTGTGTGTGTGTCTCTGCTGGGAAAACCAGTGCTGAGCAGGACTCTGATCTGCCACACACAGATTTGCATACAGATATGCCAGTCCCCACACACCCCTACTCACATACAGATACACCAATCCAAAGCCACACATATATGTGCCTAGATAAACCAGCATATGACTCCACCTACAGTCACACCAGCACACATACATGTGCCCAGACATGCTGACACACGCAAGGACACGCAGTTACAGATAATGATGTTTCCTTCATTTTTGCACATGGAATTAACAATAAGTCACTTGGCAAAAAAGGGATCTGTGAAATTCTGGCAGCAAAGAATCAACGAGAGCCTCTGCACTGCCTGGGTCAGCTGCTCCTTTGTTAGACAACAATTCCCCAGCACTGTCACCACCCAAGCAGAACTCCTGGCTCTGATCTCTGTGGAGCCCTGGCTCAGCAGGAAGGAGAACAGAGAACAGCCCACAGACAAGTGGCTTTGATCTTCTTGCTCGCTGGGACCAGGCATCCCATGGCTGCCACCTGCCAGGAGGAGCAAGCAGAGTGTGTGTCACGTGTGGTGTCCTTGTTGCACCCAGAGCTGGCCGGGCCTGCGTGTGACTGGGACATGCTCTGCCAAGGCAGCTGGAAGGATCACCGTGCCCTGCTCTGACGTGGTGTCCATGGGTGACCCCTGCAGACTGCCTGAGCCTGGGCCATCTGTTCAGCTCCGTAGGCGTGGGGCTGGGTCAGGTCAGGTTCCTCCCAGGTGCCGCCCAGCCTTGCCATTCAGAGCAGCCCCTGCCGCCATCCCACGCCAGGCTGACGAAGAAAGTCTCCAGCTCTGGTGCCTGCCCACCCGCATCTTTGTGTCGCTGCCAGTCAGAGCCAAGCTGGGCTTGATGTTACTGGCATGGTCATATTCTTCCTTCAGAGCTCCATGTCTGGAGACATGGGCCCAAGCACTGGTGGCCAGGCCAGCAGGCCTGTGGTGCTGGGACAGCTGCCCCTCCCTGACGAGTCACTCAAGGGGAGGGGGGTTGGGCCTGTGAAGCTCTTCCATCGGGAGGTGGCAGGGGCTGCAGGACAGGGACAGAAGCATGCCTGCTGCACCGTCGCTACCCAAAGGTCAGGCCTGGGATCTGAGGAGAGCTGACTCTCCCATTGCTGCACTGGGCATGAGACATGGGGCCCGCGTGCTGCGGGCATTGCCCTGAGGGGAGAAGCTCTCCCAGCACAATGGCTGAAGGAGGCTTCAGCAGCTCAGTCAGCTCCACCATGGGTCCTGGACCTGTCCTGCCAGCTGGCACCTACCCGTACCTGCGACCGTGGCCACAACATCTCCCTGGCCCCCTTTGCTGCACACAGCGGCCTGCAGATGGTGCTGTCCTGGGTTGATTCAGCCATCAGCCTGAGTGTTGGGTGCAAGGCCGGCAGGGTCTGCACTCAGAGCAGGGATGGCTTTGGTGCCAGTGAGCCTGGATGGCCTGTGGATGGAACTCTGTGGCACTGCACCCAGCTGTGTCTCAGAGCAGGGTGCTGTGCTGCTAGGAGCTGGAGTCAGTCCTGGATCTAAGTGGTGAGCAGACCTGCACCACATTCATAGAAACATAGAAGCATAGAATATCAGGGTTGGAAGGGACCTCAGGAGGTCAGCTAGTCCAACCCCCTGCTCAAAGCAGGACCAACACCAACTAAATCATCCCAGCCAGGGCTTTGTCAAGCCAGGCCTTAAAAACCTCTAAGGATGGAGATTCCACCACCTTCCTAGGTAACCCATTCCAGTGCTTCACCACCCTCCTAGTGAAATAGTGTTTCCGAATATCCAACCTAGACCTCCCCCACTGCAACTTGAGACCATTGCTTCTTGTTCTGTCATCTGCCACCACTGAGAACAGCCGAGCTCCATCCTTTTTGGATCCCCCCTTCAGGTAGTTGAAGGCTGCTATCAAATCTCCCCTCACTCTTCTCTTCTGCAGACTAAATAATCCCAGTTCCCTCATCCTCTCCTCTCCAAGTCATGTGCCCCAGCCCCCTGATCATTTTCGTTGCCCTCCACCGGACTCCCTCCAATTTGTCCACATCCCTTCTGTAGTTGGGGGACCAAAACTGGACACAATACTCCAGATGTGGCCTCACCAGTGCCGAATAGAGGGGAATAATCACTTTCCTCTATCTGCTTGCCCACTTCAAATGCTTTGCTCATGAAGAGTCCTGGTGTCCCTGTGCACACTGCACACACAGTGAGTGTCCAGGCACTAGCCGGTCTGGGACTGAAGGGCTGGGCAGTGTTCCCATGCACGCTGCACATGCAGTGAGTGTCCAGGCGCTAGTCTGCCAGGGCTGAAGGGCTGGGAGGTGTCTCCATGAACACTGCATGTACAGTGAGTGTCCAGGTTCTAGTCTGCCAGGGCTGAAGGGCTGGGAGGTGTCTCCATGAACACTGAATGTACAGTGAGTGTCCAGGTGCTAGTCTGCCAGGGCTGAAGGGCTGGGCATTACAGATAGCGGATCTTGCCAGGTTTGTCTGCGCTGCAAAGGTCTGGGAGAGTGGAGGGAGCAGGGGTTGCAATCACTTGAGCTTCGTTTTCAGTGGAAACCTCTGTGGGCAGCTGGTGTTACAAGCGGGTCCCCGTTGGCTGGTGGAAGAAGCATCACAATCGGGGTTTGGAAATGGTGAACTCTGGGGGGAATGTCCCTGTCCACTAAGCTCAACTGCTCCAATGCCTCTCTGGGCAGGGTTGGAAGGTGATTCTCCAGGAGGGCCAGTTGAATATGGCATACCGTTCAGACAGTCGGGAGAGGATGGCCGGGCAATGTACCCGTGTTGGGATTTACCAGCAGGATACTGGGGCAAATGCCCCTGTACTTGCAGCTCGATGGGTTCATGTGATCACAAGTGTCAAATGCCTCCTTCCATCTATCTGTCACTCAGCCCCCGACTGAACTGTCATTTCTCCTGGTAGCAGAGATCTCCCCACCAAATGAAATCCAACCAACCTGCACCTGCGTAACTGCTTGGAGGATCGCAGCCTGCAGTGGCATGGCTGGCAGCCAACGGCCAATGCCTGAACTCTCCATATCCTGAGCTCTGCTGTATACATGCAGGCCCTGCCTTCACCTGCTCTGTGTCTGTGCCCTGATGTTCTTGGGGTCCCATCACAGCCTGCCATGTACCATCTCTCTTACAGGGAGCCTTCTGCATGTGTAACCGGCTGTGAAAGGCCCGTCAGCAGCGCTGTCCCTGCCCTCCCCATCCCAGCTGCCTCCAGGGGTGAAAGTAACTTAAAGGATTTACGGGTATGCTGGAGTCCTGAGCGGGGACGTGGCCTCAACTGGAAGAGGCGGGGCCTTTAAATCAAGATTTAAAGGCTCCGGGGCTCCGGCTGCGGTTGGGAACCCCGGGACCTTTAAATCACCCCTGGAGCTACCAGTTGCAGAGGTGGCTGGGAGCCCCGGGGCTCAGGAGCGATTTAAAGGGCCCAGGGCTCTGGCCGCCACTACCACAGCGGAGCTCCGGGCCCTTTAAAGTGCCACCCGAGCCCGGCTGCCGGAGCCCCGGGATAGTGGTGGCAGGGCTCTGGCGGTGATTTAAAGGGCATGAGGCTCCGCCACTGTGGGGAGCCCCGGGCCCTTTAATGTGCCACCCGAGCCCCGCTGCCTGAGCCCCGGGGTAGCAGCGGCAGGGTTTGGGTGGTGCTTTAAAGGGCCGGGGCTCCCTACAGCCACTGCAGCCCCGGGCCATTTAAATCTGGTCCGGCACGGTGCACTGACTCTTGCTGGTACATCGTACTGGACCGAACCAGCTTATTTTCATCTCTGGCTGCCTCCCAGCGCCATACAGCTGGATCATGGCACAGCTCGCATCTGTCACTCCAAATTCCTGTGCACTGCTGTGATGGCCAACGCTGTCGTTCAGAATCCATGCACGGCCCGCGTTATTGAGAGATGTGCTGCAAGGAGCCAAGTGCCCGGATGAGACGTGGAAATTAAACAGCACTGCAGAGCAGCCCTGCAGAGGGAATGCCCAGCCCCGGGGCATGGCATGGGCTGCCGCCTAGTGCCAGTGACCAGCTCCTTGTGTGGTGCAGCAGGGAGTCCAGTCACCTCATCTTCATTTCACCGTCAGAGCTGCAAGCGTGTCTTCAGAATTGCTGGGAGGCTGGGATGCCCACGCCGCTCCTCCTACTCCTGTGGCTGCGGAGTGCTGGGAATGTTCCAGCCCCATGTCTCAGAGTCAAAGAGCTGCCAAGGTGGGCGGCCCCAGCTCATGGTGCATAATGAGCTTTGCCAGAGCAGTGGGTGCGCTCAAGGCATGTGCTTCCTATGTGTGATCAAGCCCGGAACTGAACAAGCAGAGCTGCGGGGGATGGATCAGTCAGAAGCCCTCTGCAGCATGTCTGTGCTTGGGAGAAGCCACTATGTCTAGCCTGGAGCCCAGGGACTCCTCAGGGCCGCAGGCAGCAGGAGATCACCCCTTTTAAAGAGATGGAGGGACTAATCAGGCGCAGAGGAGGCAGTGATGAAGCAGGGGACTATGACAGCTGGTAATCCCAGAGCTTCACAGTAACAACGTTCCAGTAACAACCAGAATTAATAAATTGTACAAACAGACACCCTCCCCGCACACTAATCATCCTTCCGGGGTGGGAAATGACTCCATTGTTAGCTATTGAGGTGTAAGTAAGGGCAACACAGAATAGAAATAAAGGAGAAGACAGACTGGGGCGGGGGGCTAGGCTGTATCCTGAATGCTGGGGAAGAAGGCCCCTTGTTTGTGAGCCCAAGCTGTGCACCGCAACCAAAGGACCCTGGATGGCTCCAGGTGACCCTAAGCCTCCCAAAGAAGGCTCTGGAGTGGTGAAGAGACAGAGGCATGGAAATGTGTACAGGGTTCAGTGTTTTTGTATAGCTCCATGTATTGCACGTGGGACTAAGTAAAGAGCAATCGTGTGTCAGACCCCTGGGCAAAGTGTCTGTGCATTCCATGCACTACCCCTCCCACGGGCCCCCTTGAAGAAGGAACCCAGAAACTACACCCCTTTGGCTGGAGTTCTGGGAGAGGGTGTATTTAAGCTACAGGGGGAGCCTGAGGGGTCAGCACTGGTTCTAGGGGCTGAGCAGGGGGCCGCAGTTCTCAGCAGAGAGTGCCAGATAGGTCTGTGTCCAGAAGGTCCTGAAACAGCAGCAGTGCCTGGGCTCCATTCAGAATTTGAGGGCTTAAAACACTGGAGATCCAGGGACGGGGCCCCTCACAGCAGTCTGATGAGCAGCCAAGAGGGGGGCACTTGACTGGGCTGTGCCAGAACTCCATGAAATGCGTTCTGACTCGGCACCGCCCTGGACGCAAGGCAGGGCTGGAGGCATTGGCTCTTGGCCCCTGTTAGGTGGCGATGGGACGAGTTGTTACTCTGTTCAGTGGATAGTCCCCATAGTAGTGACGTGCAGAGTCAAGGCTTCCTTGCTCATTTGATGGAAACAGCAGCTAGGGCTGGATTGTCTGGAGCTGGAACATCTGCCGGGCAGCGCTCAGCCCCTCTGCGCCCAGGTGGCTTTCTGCAGCTTGTTTCTGATTGTAATCAGCTGAGATAAAACTGATCCAAGTCCCACTGGAGTTTAATGCTCTGGCCTCTCGCTTCTGGAGAGCAGGGTTGCCATTTAGATGGCAAGTTGACTAGCTTGGTGGTATCTGCAAACATCAACCCACACCTTACACTCCCTGCACCACCTGCTATGACAGAACTCTGCATGAAAAAGGACCAGTGGGCTGCATGTCGTGAGTGAGGGGCACCAGCAGAGCTGTGTGTGGGGAGGAGCCCAGTGCTAGGATAGCAGGGGGCTGAAGGTTGGGACTGAGGAGCACCCGCAGAACTGGGGGGGAGCCGAGGACAGAAGTAGCAAGTGGGGCTAAGGAATATGACTGCACAGCCCTCAAGCCCTGTACAGAGAGTTTGAGGCTCTCCCCTTTCCCTATGGCAGTGAGGTGCAGGTGATTCCACCCGACTTTCCACCAGGGAAGCTGGGTCTCCCTGGCTGGCACAGGAGAGAAGAGGGGCCAGATCCCTCATTTGTGGAGCAGGGTCTGATCTGGATATGTGGTTTGTAACCTATCATTTAAATCAGCTTCTGTATCAGATGATTGGAGGATAGCTAATGTGACGCCAATTTTTAAAAAAGGCTCCAGAGGTGATCCTGGCAATTATAGGCTGGTAAGCCTGACTTCAGTATGTTGAAACTATAGTAAAGAACAGAATTGTCAGACACAGAGAGGAATATGATTTACTGGGAAAGAGTCAACATGGTTTTTGTAAAGGGAAATCGTGCCTCACCGATCTATTAGAATTTTTTGAGTGGGTCAACAAGCATGTGGACAAGGGGGATCCAGTGGATAGAGTGTACTTAAATTTTCAGAAAGCCTTTGACAAGGTCCCTCACCAAGCAAAGTAAGCTGCTGTGGGATAAGAGGGAAGGTCCTTTTATGGAGTGGTAACCGGTTAAAAGACAGGAAACAAAGGGTAGAAATAAATAGTCAGTTTTCAGAATGGAGAGAGGTAAATATTGGCATCCCCCAGGGATCTTTACTGGGACCAGTCCTATTCAACATATTTATAAATAATCTGGAAAAAGGGGTAAACAGTGAGGTGGCAAAAATTTGCAGATGATACAAAACTATTCAAGATAATTAAGTCCAAAGCAGACTGTGAAGAGCTACCAACGGATCTCTCAGAAAACTGAGTGACTGGGCCACAAAATGGCAGATGAAATTCAATTTTGATAAATGCAAAGTAAAGCATATTGGAAAACATAATCCCAACTATATATCTAAAATGACGGGGTCTAAATTAGCTGTTAACACTCAAGAAAGATCTTGGAGTCATTGTGGATAGTTCTCTGAAAACATCCACTCAATGTGCAGCGGCAGTCAAAAAAGCAAACAGAATGTTGGGAATCGTTAAGAAAAAGATAAATAATAAGATGAAAAATATCATATTGCCTCTATGTAAATCCATGGTACGCCCACATCTTGAATACTGTGCGCAGATGTGGTTGCCCCATCTCATAAAAGATATATGTGATATGTGATATAAAGTGATCAGGAACAGTCAGCATGGATTCACCAAGGGAAGGTCATGCCTGACTAATCTAATCGCCTTTTATGATGAGATTACTGGTTCTGTGGATGAAGGGAAAGCAGTGGATGTATTGTTTCTTGACTTTAGCAAAGCTTTTGACACGGTCTCCCACAGCATTCTTGTCAGCAAGTTAAGGAAGTATGGGCTGGATGAATGCACTATAAGGTGGGTAGAAAGCTGGCTAGATTGTCGGGCTCAACGGGTAGTGATCAATGGCTCCATGTCTAGTTGGCAGCCGGTGTCAAGTGGAGTGCCCCAGGGGTCGGTCCTGGGGCCCGTTTTGTTCAATATCTTCATAAATGATCTGGAGGATGGTGTGGATTGCACTCTCAGCAAATTTGCGGATGATACTAAACTGGGAGGAGTGGTAGATACGCTGGAGGGGAGGGATAGGATACAGAAGGACCTAGACAAATTGGAAGATTGGGCCAAAAGAAATCTAATGAGGTTCAATAAGGATAAGTGCAGGACCCTGCACTTAGGATGGAAGAATCCAATGCACCGCTACAGACTAGGGACCGAATGGCTCGGCAGCAGTTCTGCGGAAAAGGACCTAGGGGTGGCAGTGGACGAGAAGCTGGATATGAGTCAGCAGTGTGCCCTTGTTGCCAAGAAGGCCAATGGCATTTTGGGATGTATAAGTAGGGGCATAGCGAGCAGATCGAGGGACGTGATCGTTCCCCTCTATTCGACACTGGTGAGGCCTCATCTGGAGTACTGTGTCCAGTTTTGGGCCCCACACTACAAGAAGGATGTGGATAAATTGGAAAGAGTACAGCGAAGGGCAACAAAAATGATTAGGGGTCTAGAGCACATGACTTATGAGGAGAGGCTGAGGGAGCTGGGATTGTTTAGTCTGCAGAAGAGAAGAATGAGGGGGGATTTGATAGCTGCTTTCAACTACCTGAAAGGGGGTTTCAAAGAGGATGGCTCTAGACTGTTCTCAATGGTAGCAGATGACAGAACGAGGAGTAATGGTCTCAAGTTGCAATGGGGGAGGTTTAGATTGGATATTAGGAAAAACTTTTTCACTAAGAGGGTGGTGAAACACTGGAATGCGTTACCTAGGGAGGTGGTAGAATCTCCTTCCTTAGAGGTTTTTAAGGTCAGGCTTGACAAAGCCCTGGCTAGGATGATTTAACTGGGACTTGGTCCTGCTTTGAGCAGGGGGTTGGACTAGATGACCTTCTGGGGTCCCTTCCAACCCTGATATTCTATGATTCTATGATTCTATGATATTGGAATTGGAAAAGGTTCAGAAGAGAGCAACAAAAAGGATTAAGGGTATAGAACAGCTTCCATATGAGGAGAGATTAAAAAGACTGGGACTTTTCAGCTTGGAAAAGAGATGACTAAGGGGGGATGAAGCATTATTTACTCCATCTCAAAGCACAAGAACTAAAGATCACCAAATGAAATTAATAGGCAGCAGGTTTAAAACATACAAAAGGAAGTATTTCTTCACACAACTCGATCAACCTATACAACTCTTGCCAGAGCATGTTGTGAAAGCAAAGACTGTTAACAGGATTCAAAAAAGAACTAGATACATTCATGGAGGATAGGTCCATCATTGGCTATTAGTCAGGATGGGCAGGGATGGTGTCCCTAGCCTCTGTTTGCCAGAAGCTGGGAATGGGAGACAGGGGATGGATCACTTGATGACGACCTGTTCTGTTCATTTTCTCTGGGGCACCTGGTATTGGCCACTGTCGGAAGACAGGACACTGGTCTAGTTCTTATGTTCCTATGTTTTTATGTTCTTATGGATCCCAGCCTTGCAGCTGTTCCATTTCTATATCCCAGAGAACCCAGATCCTGCCCCAGCTCCATGGAGAAGGCCCCTCTCCAGCGGTTACCCGTATTACACCGCATCTGATGTCTCCGCTGCGCCAGCTTTCTCAGGCAAGTGCACTTGATGGTTTTCTCTCAGGAGTGTTGCCCCCATGTTAGCTGGCAAAAGCCCTTGCCTTGCCTTCCCTCACCTCACCCTCTGGCTCCCAGCTGTTCTTCCTCTTGTTTTCTCTAGGCTAGTATCTTGGAGCTAAAAATAGCAAGGAATTTACAGACCTTGAACTCAGCAAGGCAAAGTGTTCCCACATACTGGGCCTTGTCAGCAGCCTCCTGATGGATTATCTCCGATTTCCCTTGAATCCCCCGAGCTGCCCCAGCTCTGCCAGTGAGAGGGGAAAAGACACCTAGGTGAGTGGAGGAACCTTTCTGAACAAAACAAACCGCAACCTGCCCCAATAGCATCGCTGTGTGAAACCAGCCCATCACTGCGCTCTTGAAGGAACTCGCGCAGGAAAATGATAAAAGACAAAAATACCCTATCCCAGGTGTGTGAACACAACTCACAAAGCAATCGCTCTGTGTCTGACCTCTTGGGCCTCATCCTCAAAGGACACCTGCAGAACACCTTCAGCAGAGGAGACTGAGAACTTACATTCCTAACTCTGCTTGACACTGAAAGACCTGGATTTATCACTTATAACCCATTAACAACCACCCAGCTGCTCCCCCCTCATTCCTTTCCTCCCTAGGACTGGAGGGGGTTTAACAGGCCACTTAACACATATTTCAAGATTAACTGCTTCCGCAAAACAATCTGTTCCTCCTTGTGTTTAGCTATGATGTGCTGAGTGCATTGCCCAGACCAGAGGAAGAGCTTTGGGTGGCTTGAAAGATTGTCTCTCTTGCCCACAGACCTTAGATCTTACCTTAGACCTTAGTTCATCCTGTGCTTTGCTGCACATTGGGCTCCCCACATTTGCCGTCCTTGCCTGTCTAAGGTCACCTTGTCCCCCTACAAAAGAGGCATTCAATATGCCCCGGGAAGACTGGGATATTTGCCCATCACCTTAAGGGGAGGCTGGGGCATGATCAGACTCATTAGTTGTGGTGATTTACATTGATTGATTTCACCAGTGCCAACCTGAAGAGTTCAAAGAGCAAGGGGCAGGTCCCAAAGAATCAGGAGATTAAAAGAAGATAATGTGTTCTGGGTTATTTTTTATTTGCATTCACAGTATTTTGTGTTGTATTTTGTGATGTCTGGAAGAAGTTGACTCTTGGGTGTGTCTCAGTGGGACGAGGACATGAATTTACAGTCTTGAACTGCAACTGAATTAGGCAACATCACAAGCACCAGCCCCGGCTCTGGGCTTGGAAAATGCCACGTTACTACCATTCTCAGCCTCGGTGCAGCACCTGTTGCTCTGTAGGGATGTTACCAATATGAGGTTTGCAAAGTTTCACTCGGGAAAAGCCAGTGGGCACGGAAGTGTTGTGGAGATGTCTTTGGTTATCATCTCCCAGCCCTGTGTGTTCTTAAGCGATCAGTGCAGATCTCAGTGCCACAGATAAAACCCCAGAGTCAGTTCAGTGAGGCCAGGCTGGATTACGGGAGATCAGAGTCACTACGTTACCATTGTTTAAAGGTTAGAGCGCCCCAATCCCCTACCCCAGCCCAGTGAAAATGAGTGAGTGAACAAGGGTGGGGGAGAGCGAGCGACAGAGGGAGGGGGATGGAGTGAACAGGGGCGTGGCCTCTGAAAAGGGGCAGGGCAGGGGCGGGGCAAGGGTGTTTGGTTTTCTGCAAATAGAAAGTTGGCAACCCTATCCAGCGACCAGATCATTCCCTCCCCTTCGCTCCTGTTCCCGGGGCCGAGAGGGAGGGTGGGTTCCTGTGGGGCTCTGCTAAAGGCCTGGCCGTGGCTGTCCCAGCCCTGCTCCAGCAGATTCCCCCACCGACTGGAATGTGTCTGTTTTGCCACGACAGGGCTGCTTGGGCTGGAGACATGATGGAGCTGCCCGGGATCCACAACAAGGGATTGGCATGGGCTAAATCCCTGACCTCCATTGACACCGCACAGTAGTGGGCACCTCTGTGCAGCGTGTGTGCTTAGGCCTGGGTGAAGGAACAGAAGGGAGCCGGACTTCCCCCTGTCCTGGACTCCTTGGCTGGCGTGTGCCAAGTGGAAAGCCCTGGGGAGGGACCACCAGGGAAGGGCCCTAGGGCCGGCGTGTCTCAGGGCAGTTCTGAGTCATGTGTCTATGTCACAGAACCATGCTCACAGCTGGTGGGAATGGTCCCTTGCTGGCAATTACCAGGGGCCTGGGGACCAGCAGGAGGCACTGCATGTGGCCTGTATTACTCACACGGCAGGCAGCTGCGCCCGCATGCGGAAAGTCAGACTCATAGACTCTAAGGTCAGATGGGACCCTCGTGATCCAGTCTGACCTCTTGCACATTGAAGGCCACACTCCCCCACCCATTCCTGTAACAGATCCCGGCCTCTGGCTGAGTCTTTGGGGATAGTTCTTCATCTGCCCTGATTGCTGCAGCGGCAGTGTGGCATTATATCCCAGCTGGGACCAGCGGGCTCTATACATGACATACAGCCCTGTGGCTGCATTCAGGTAGGGAGTAGCCAGGTGAGGCTTCTGCATGGCTCATTCCATCCTTCAGCCCCTGCCAATCATTTGTTCACTCCAGAGGGGTGTGGGCATCAGGTCTGAGCTAACCTTGGCACCAGGTGGAGGGTCCTGGGCTCACACTAAGGGAGAGTCCTGGTGGGTGAAGAAGGAGCCTGGGGTCTCAGCCTAAAGAGAGGAGTGAGATGTGGCAGGGTGAGGTAGAATTTGGGGTAGGGCTGCTAGCAAAGGGGAGCTGCTACCGCACAGACATTGATCCTGGCTGCAGACCTGCAGGAAGTCACTAACCGAGCTGGGGCAGGGGCTAAGCAGAGTAGACCCATCCAGTGTCATGCCTGGAAAGTGCCAGCTCCAGAGAGCCTGACTGGCACATGGTGAATGCACCTGGTGCTGGCTGGAGTCTCTGGTTGCTCCCAGCACAGGAGCGGTCGGGGCAGTATCAATGCAAACTCCCCTGCTGCAGAGTTTCTGCCTCAGGCCTGGAGGGGCCGCCCCAGGGCAGAGAGTGGGTTTCCCTCTACATGACACATCCAGAGGTTGGCCTCTCTGCAGAGGCTGTCGGACAGGTCCCAGCTGGGATGGGGTCTTAGGGAAGGGGATGCTTTGTTATACCAATAAAATAAAAACCAGCAGGATCTTATTAAAGTGGAAAAGGCAAAATGCAACATTTATTGTGAATACAGAAAGAATCATAGTAAGCAGTTAGTTATAGCTATAACATTCCATTCAATTTCATATTTATTCACACATTCATTCATACACACACACACACACAAGTTCTGAAAGGTTGTTATCATAGTTACCAGCCTTAGAGTTGCTCATGCCAAGCTCCTGGCCTGGTGGCCTGGACATGAGGAGGGAGCAGGGCCTTGTCAGATGCACATCTGATGCTCCTGGAAGTTGGTTTGCAGAATCAGACGCCAAAGTTCTCACTTTCTAGAGTCCATTTTTATAGGAATTTATTCCTATGCCAGTCTATGGGAATTGCTTCATCATGCTGCTGCTGAATCAATCAGCAGATGGCATATTCCTGACGGCTCCGTCCTGCCAGATGTTATCTTGTTCTTTGGTTCTCCCAACCTTGAGGCTGTTGGGTGGATTCCAGTCTGCCCTCTGGGGGTCCTCTGGTTGTTTCCACTTGACGCCTTCTTTAGGCGATGGACACTGGATTCTTAGGCTGGCACTTCCCTGATCATTCAGTTATTAACCACACCAAGCATCCATCCACATAAATCCTCTCTCTCTATTTTCATCACAATTGTTAACAAAGCGAGATGAATACAACAAAAGGGCGGGGAGTCTCTGGGTGCTGTTTCTGTTGTTACAGAGTATTGCTTTGAGTCTCTCTCTGTGCAAGTAGTTGTTGCTTTGAGAACAGATTCTGTCTTAGAATGAGCTTTCATGAGCTACAGCTCACTTCATCGGATGATGCATTTGGTGGAAAAAACAGAGGAGAGATTTATATACACACACACAGAGAACATGAAACAATGGGTTTATCATACACACTGTAAGGAGAGTGATCACTTAAGATAAGCCATCACCAACAGCAGGGGGGGGGAAGGAGGAAAACCTTTCATGGTGACAAGCAGGTAGGCTAATTCCAGCAGTTAACAAGAATATCAGAGGAACAGTGGGGGGTGGGGTGGGAGGGAGAAATACCATGGGGAAATATGACAGGTTTCAGAGTAGCAGCCGTGTTAGTCTATATTCACAAAAAGAAAAGGAGTACTTGTGGCACCTTAGAGACTAACAAATTTATTAGAGCATAAGCTTTCGTGAGCTACAGCTCACTTCATCGGATGCATTTGGTGGGAAAAAAAAACAAAAAAAAAACACTTCAATCTCTCTGGTCACTCCATCACAGACCTAAGAGTGGCTATACTTCAACAAAAAAGCTTCAAAAACAGACTCCAACGAGAGACTGCTGAATTGGAATTAATTTGCAAACTGGATACAATTAACTTAGGCTTGAATAGAGACTGGGAATGGATGAGTCATTACACAAAGTAAAACTATTTCCCCATGGTATTTCTCCCTCCCACCCCACCCCCCACTGTTCCTCTGATATTCTTGTTAACTGCTGGAATTAGCCTACCTGCTTGTCACCATGAAAGGTTTTCCTCCTTCCCCCCCCTGCTGTTGGTGATGGCTTATCTTAAGTGATCACTCTCCTTACAGTGTGTATGATAAACCCATTGTTTCATGTTCTCTGTGTGTGTGTATATAAATCTCTCCTCTGTTTTTTCCACCAAATGCATCCGATGAAGTGAGCTGTAGCTCACGAAAGCTTATGCTCTAATAAATTTGTTAGTCTCTAAGGTGCCACAAGTACTCCTTTTCTTTTTGCGAATACAGACTAACACGGCTGCTACTCTGAAACCAGTCTTAGAATGTACTTACACAATTAGCAGCTTGTAAGTTTCACACAGAGAGGGAGAGAAACAGTACCAAAAACCAAGAGACCTCTTAATTAGTAATACCCTGGAATTTAAACTATGGGGAATCAAACTCATTTGTGATTTTAATATAGAACTTCTTTAATATGATCCAACAGCTTGTCCACTAGGCTAATGAAAGATCCTTGGATGGGAATGCCCTTTAGTTAGGTCCCAGTCTAGAGAGAACTCAGCCTAGTGACTTAGAGGTGCCAGACTCTATACCCATCAAGCCCCTCTCTATGCCAGTCTTGACCCAATACCGGGGGTTGTCATAGCGCTCTGTCCCGCCTTCCCCACTCTGACAGTCTGGGGGAGGGAGCTTGGAAGCGGATGGAGCTTTCTCCCTGTGCAGCACTGCACTGGCATGTCCTCAGTAACTGACTCATGTACCAAGCCCACATGAGTTGCATGCTGGGGCAGCAAGGTCTGGGATTCCCTGGCATAGCTTTTTGCCACGGGCAGCCCTCACATCTGCAAACACAAGTCCTGTGATTGCTGATGATCAAAGTGACGTCAGCATTCAGTCCCATATGGCTGAGTAAGTCAGAGGACCGTAATAATCAACATCAGCACAACTTTGATGGGGAGGGAGTAATATTTTCAAAAGTGCCTAAGTGACTGAGGAGCCTGCATCTCATAGAAAGTCAATGGGACGTAGGCACCTAAATCGCCCAGGTGATTTTGAAAGTTTTACCCTTAATCCTGGCCATCATCCATCCTCAGCCAATGGAGCCACTTTCTCTAGTGCTGTTGTGATAGCTGCACTGGGCGGGCACACTGGGTCAGGACCCTGTATAGCTGAAAGCACAACTGCTACAGCGTGAGCTAAGGATCCGGGCTCCGGGCTCAGGCTGTCTGGCACCTGACTCTCACCCGCTGTAGAGCAGGCTCAGCCTGGAACACCCCATCAACTAGGATGCATGTCCCTCCCTCCCCCCGTTATTCCCCATTGCTGTGGCTGCATTGCCATGCGGGTGCTGGTAGGGAAGTGCTGTGCTGTCGGAACCGGCACCAGTCATTGCAGCTCTGGCAGAGAGCCTGGAGCTCCAAGGAAAGTTTCAGCCAGACTCTAAGCCGTGAGGGAGATTTGCTTGTACTAGCACTGCCATGCAGTGGAAGCACGTTTGAGCCAGGGACCCATGAAATGAGTGACTCATAAGACACTGACAGGGAGAATGTGAGGCATGGTCCCCTCTGTGGCTCCAGGGTATGTTCACACGTTATTGCAAACCTAGGGCTGTGGGACCTGTGCTTGGGGACATGCTTCCAAGCCTGTACTTGAGTGTCCACACTGTGCTGTAAACCTGGGTTTGCAATTGCTGGCCCCAGGCCTCACAACCATGCTAACACGTCCAGACTACACCGGGCAGATCTGCGGCATTGGGCCTGTGTCCACATTGCAAGCTGTGTGGGCTTGGACCCAAGTTGCGGCAGCACTCCGGCTGTGCCCCCGCACTCCTCCTCAGTAGGGTGCTAGGACTGGGTCCTGCATGCTCACTGACCTGACTCAGACTGATGGGTGTGTACACAGAAGTGGGGCTTGGGCTCAAACCCCAGCCAGAGGCCAGGCTTAGTGTGTGGTGGAGATCGACCCTAACTCATGTCTGTCCCACGAACCTCAGGATGCCAACGGGCAGAGGATGCTAGGGTCAGGAGGAATACAGGGATCCTGGGTCCACCGAAAGAATGTCATGTAAAGTCTCTACAGAACGCCTGTGTCACACTGGTCATCATAACCCCTGCGAGCTGTCACTACAGAAAGTGCAGGCAGCACAATGTCTGTTCTCCAGGTTTGTAGCTAAAAGCAGGGCCCTCAAAGGTAGCATGGCTTGAGCCAGCCTCTTCCAGCTGGGGTGAGAGACACATCTCCTTGTGTCATGCAATGGGACATGCAATGGGAGTCAAAGGCTAGCCAAAGAGACTTAGCGAAATTAACAAGAAGAGATAAATGGTGGGGGGAGGCTGTATTTGGAGGTGAACAGTACTGCCAAAAGACACCTTGGCATTTCTTCAGTCTGGGAGAACAAGCTTGATCTTATGAGGAGGGGTCTCAGCTATTTTCCTGCAGAATCCATCTTGTAGGACGTACGGGAATGCCTTAGTCTCCAGAAAGCATGTTACAATTTTGTTCTATATATAATTGTTTATTTCCAATATTCTCTCCCTTGTCACTTGGATATCTGTTCTTTGAGAATAAATGTTTGCAGTGTTGTTGTAGCATGTTGGTCCCAGGCTAGTCCCAGGCTAGGAGACAGACAAGGTGGGGGACATAATATCTGTTAATGGATCATCTTCTGTTGGTGACAGGGACAAGCTTTCGAGCGAGACCGAGCTGTTCTCCAAGTCTGGGAACGATACTCAGTGTCAGAGCTAAACACAAGGGCATCACACCTCTCACGCAAGAAGGAGAAGAGCCGTGCGCATTCGCAGAGCAGATCTGGGCAACACTAAGAACAGATTGTTTAGCATATGTAAACAGGGGAATAGTCCCGCTCTTGTGGGGAACTTTCCTGGCTTCTGTACTACCCCGGTGAAGTGGGCTAGCGAAAGGATCTGAGTCCTCGCTCCCACTTCCTCTACCCAGTGGCCTCCCTGCCCTTGAGGACTCCCCTTCCACTCTCCTGTCTGGCAGAGTCCTTGTAACCCCAACAAGGCTGGGCCCAGGATTCCTGGGGGGCTCGACCCCCAACCCTGCTGTGGTCACCTAGGACAGGGGCTAGGGTGTCCCCACTCTGGGATACTCTCTCTGCACTGGGCACTTCTCTGACCCACTGACCATTACATACAAGTTAAAGTAAATGCAAGTTATTTAATCAACAGTTAATTTTAAAAAGAATAAGGAAAAATGGGAAAGGTTAAAGGAAACACATCAACCCGCTCTGTGGCAGGGAACATCACAAACAGTGTCTCTGGGATGTCCAGGCAGTTCACAGTCTGTTCCTTGTAAGTCCCAGGCCTTCTTCTCAGGCCCTGGCTGTGCTGCAGGGATGCTGTGGGTTGGACACTTGCTCTGGTGGTGGCCACACGCTCTCAGGCTCTAAGTGGTAGGACCCTTCTTCCCAGTGTTGCCCCCGCCCTGTCGGGGTTACGATCCAAGCCTGGCCTGCAGAGCCTCTTGGCTGAGGCATCTCCCTGTGCTGGGCCTGCTGCCCAGGGTCCCCCTCGCTCTCCCCAGCTGCTCACCGCACTCAGCTCCAGACTGCTCCAGCCCCAGCTGCACAACTCTGTCTCAGCATTACTGCTGCTGCTGTTCTGCCTCCAGCTCCCTGGACTGCTTCTTTGGCCCCTCTGCCTCTGGTTGCTACAGCTCTGCTCCCAGGACAGATCTGCTCTGCAGGCTGCTTCTGTGACTCTGCTCCCAGCACTGACCTGCTTCCTGGGCTGCTTCTCTGGCCCCTCTGGCTCTGGTTGCTGCAGCTCTGCTCCCAGGGCAAGTCTGCTCTCTCTGGGCTGTGCCTCTGGTTTGGGGCTGCAGCTCTGCTCCCAGGACAGGGTCTGCTCTCACTGGATCTGGCACAACTCAGCTTGGACCCTGCTTTCTTCTTAACTCGGCCCCAGGCAAATCCAGCTCACACAGAGGATGGAACCTCCCTGGCCTCCTGACTCCCTGATTAGCATGCCCACCCTGTCATTCAGGCTGACCTGGAGCAATGGCCTCTCCCCATTGTACCTGGGGGCTGTCAGTCTCAGGGTCCTGATTCCCCATCGACCCTTCCCCATTTTAGTACTGAGAGCTAGCAACGAAAACACCCCCACTGAATGTTAGTAAGGGGGCAACAGTCCCCTTACATTCCCCCTTGCTAAAATTCTGCCACAGCCACAATATTCACACCAGTACATCCGGGCCCCATAGTAACAGCATATACCCACATCGTATCATATCAAAAACCCATTAACAATTATCAAAAGAACATTAAACATATTTAACATTTCACTCTACTTCTTCATATTAAACATAACAATATTAATTAAAACACTTCATAGAACCAATAACATAATCATCTCTAAGTCTAAGAGGAAGTACACCCTTATTAGCCCTCTGGGACCTTCTTAAAACTGGTGGTTCGTTACTCATATTTTCTATTTCCCTGTTCTTGGGTAAAACTGGGTGAGTTTGAGGGATCTGGCCATTCCCGTTAGGGTTTGGGTTTACCCTATTGGTTTTAGTCTCCTCTGGAAATGCTGCTCTATGCCTCCTACAAGCCCTGGTATAAGACTAAAAGTCCAATGCTTCAGCTGGTCCCTATGTACTACTCTCTTAGGACCTCCTTGTTTAGGCTGGATAGCATACATTGGCAGTTTGGGATTGTTGTGGGTGATCACAGTGTGAGGATTTGGCTCCCATTTGTCCTGTATTGTATTACGTCTCTGGCATCTGTGGCTACGAACTGGTACACTGTCACCAGGTCTGATCAGAGCCCCACTGGACTTGCGATAATAAGTTCTTTTTCTACTTTGGGCTGTGTCTTTAGTTGTACTGAGAGCAACTTTACTGGCTGTCTTTGGCCTGTCATGGACACCTTTGACCCAGTCATCAAAATTGGTCACCTCATCCTTTGAAAAGGCTTCTTGATGCTTCTCTGGCAATACCCTTAAGTTAGCCACCTGTGCAGGAATCAGCCCTTGGCATGCCGGTTGAACTGGAACTGGCAGTCTCCCACCACATCTTTCCTGAGGAAAGGTAACTTGTTCTCCCCTCTCCCCAAATGTTACCTTCACCTGAGGGATCACTTCCTCAGGCTGTAACTCCATAGCCTTCACACTTGAGTTTAGAAGACTCACTGGTACTCTTCCTTTGATGGCACTAGTCAGTACATTGGCTGACTGAAGTCCATTAGGTAGGTTTACCCCAGATGTAG
Source organism: Dermochelys coriacea (assembly GCF_009764565.3). NCBI lineage: Eukaryota > Metazoa > Chordata > Testudines > Dermochelyidae > Dermochelys > Dermochelys coriacea. The sequence goes on from NC_050076.1 coordinate 60,567,256, forward strand.
GCTCTACAAGAGCTCGATATCTATTGGTATTTTCTGATATACAGCAGTGTTTGTCAAGGAACTTTCCTCTCCGAGGAGGAATAACAGTCTTCTGTTTTCTGCCCACTTTAACATTTCCAATCTGTCTCGCAGGGCCCAATGCATGGGTTTGTCTCTGTGCTCGAGCCAGTACTCTACGCAGCACAACATTCTTCTTAGAGTGCCCATGACGGTTCATCCTCCTGGTTCCTTCTTCTGGCAACGGTAACTCCTTCAGCTCACTAATAATGTTCATCCCTAGAACCCCTGGGACTCTTTTTCTCATATGGCTCCCTTCAGAGTCTTTGTCTTTCAGGATGAAAATTTCCCTGGCAGTGTCTGGCCCATGTAGTCTGTGTCTGCTTCGAGGCATCCCACCACTGGGATTGCCAGTCCATTAACTGCTGTTAGACGTACAAACTGTGTGCTGTGCATGGTCAGATCCTTGTCTTTCAAATATTTTTGAAAATGCGACTCAGTGTAATGGTGGTGACTTCTGAGCCAGTATCTAACAAACATCTGGTCTTCACCCCTGCTATACATACTTCAGCAGTTAGACAGTTTCCAAGTGCTCACTTACAGAAGTCACTGGATATGCTGGCATTGCCCACATTCCTTTCAACACTGTGTGCAGAGTGATTTTCCGCCAAGGAGAGAACTAGGAATCCTTTTGCCACTGCTCAGCCTTCTACTGCAGATGGGCCACTCGCTCCTGGTGCCCCATTGGTTTCCAGTGCATGGGACTCTGTTCTCCTTCTCAGGGAACACTCCCGGCGAGTGTGCCCTGGCCTGTCACAAGCGTAACAGACATACCTTCCCAGCTCGTCCTTCAGTGGGGCTCTTTGGTATCCCGGTGCCCTTGGATACTTTGACATACTAAAGGGATTTTTTTCTTTCATTAACTCAGTCATCACTTTTATTATCTCCTCCTGTTGGACCGCCAGTTTTTGGACAGCCTCACTTAAACTTTCCAGTGTTAACTGTGTTTGGGGAAGGGCCTTTTCCCCAGCAGCTGCATTCACTAGGCCCCCTCGTCGTATACGGGGGTTAGGCTTGGCTGTCTCTGTCACAGGAACTTCCTCTTCTTCTGACCACATAATGGCAGCCTGCATGAGTTCATGGAACTTCTTACTGGGCTCTTCCTTAAACCTCCTTTTCATTTCGCGGCAGAGGGAATCATCCTGGAGCCCTAGCCTAACTGCTCTTTCAGAACCGTATCTGGGTCTGGAACTCGTTGAGGGTCTCGCCACTCCACTTTGCTCATTCTCTCCTGGATGTCCTATGCATATGCCCAGACAGTTTCACCGGGCTCCTGATTTCATCCAAAGAAATCTTTTAGTCAGGTTTCAATAGGTACCTTATCTCCATACACTTCCAGGAGGAGTTCAAACACCTTTTCCACATCTTTCTTGTCTCCCATTGCCATGAACTTTACTGTGGCCTTGGCCTGGTCCTTGAGGTGCTCCTTTATGAAGTACACATGATCTTCTCCAGGTACTCTTAGCACACGCAGAGCCGCCTTCACAGACTTGACCCACTCCTCTACTGTAATGTCTCCTGGTCTAGTTGGGAAGCCACCAAACCCTGTGACCTTCCGCTCCATGGGGCATAAATAGTAGGGGGTTTCTTAGCTTCTGCTGCCTGTTGGTCTATTACTGCCTTAGCCAGTGATAAGGCTTCTCTCTGTTCTGCTCTAGCTTGTTGTAATGCCTCAGCTTGGTCTGACAATCTGCGCTGAAGTTCAGCAAACTGGGCCCGTAGTTCTTCAATTCCAGCCATGGTAGGGTTCTGGACCAGGCCTGGACAGTGATACCAGAACTCAACCAGTAAACCAATGGGGTGGACCCTGTGGATAGGATCCTGTTCATGACGTCAATTATGTAAGCGGGGGAATAATCCCGCTCTTGTGAGGAACTTTCCTGGCTTCTGCATTACCCCTGTGAAGTGGGCTAGCGAAAGGATCTGAGTCCTCGCTCCCACTTCCCTTACCCAGTGGCCTCCCTGCCCTTGAGGACTCCCCTTCCACTCTCCTGTCTGGCAGAGTCCTTGTAACCCCAACAAGGCTGGGCCCAGGATTCCTGGGAGGCTCGACCCCCAACCCTGCTGTGGTCACCTAGGACAGGGGCTAGGGTGTCCCCACTCTGGGGTACTCTCTCTGCACTGGGCACTTCTCTGACCCACTGACCATTACATACAAGTTAAAGTAAATGCAAGTTATTTAATCAACAGTTAATTTTAAAAAGAATAAGGAAAAATGGGAAAGGTTAAAGGAAACACATCAACCCGCTCTGTGGCAGGGAACATCACAAACAGTGTCTCTGGGATGTCTGGACAGTTCACAGTCTGTTCCTTGTAAGTCCCAGGCCTTCTTCTCAGGCCCTGGCTGTGCTGCAGGGATGCTGTGGGTTGGACACTTGCTCTGGTGGTGACCACTTGCTTTCAGGCTCTAAGTGGTAGGACCCTTCTTCCCAGTGTCGCCCCCGCCCTGTCGGGGTTACAATCCATGCCTGGCCTTCAGAGCCTCTTGGCTGAGGCACCTCCCTGTGCTGGGCCTGCTGCCCAGGGTCCCCCTCGCTCTCCCCAGCTGCTCACCGCACCCAGCTCCAGACTGCTCCAGCCCCAGCTGCACCACTCTGTCTCAGCACTGCTGCTGCTCCTCTGCCTCCAGCTCCCTGGGCTGCTTCTTTGGCCCCTCTGCCTCTGGTTGCTACAGCTCTGCTCCCAGGACAGGTCTGCTCTGCAGGCTGCTTCTGTGACTCTGCTCCCACCACTGATCTGCTTCCTGGACTGCTTTTCTGGCCCCTCTGGCTCTGGTTGCTGCAGCTCTGCTCCCAGGGCAAGTCTGCTCTCTCTGGGCTGTGCCTCTGGCTTTGGGGCTGCAGCTCTGCTCCCAGGACAGCATCTGCTCTCACTGAATCTGGCACAGCTCAGCTTGGGCCCCTGCTTTCTCCTTAGCTCGCCCCACTCTATCTGTCTGACCCAGGCAAATCCAGCTCACACGTAGGACGGGACCTCCCTGGCCTCCTGACTCCCTGATTAGCCTGCCCACCCTGTCATTCAGGCTGACCTGGAGCACTGGCCTCTCCCCATTGTACCTGGGGGCTGTCAGTCTCAGGGTCCTGATTCCCCATCGACCCTTTCCCCTTTCAGTACTGGGAGCTAGCCAACCAAAACACCCCCACTGAATGTTAGTAAGGAGGCAACATTCCCCTTACACATACATAAAAAGAAAAGGAGTACTTGTGGCACCTTAGAGACTAAGAAATTTATTTGAGCATAAGCTCTCGTGGGCTGCAGCTCACTTCATTGGATGCATGCAGTGGAAAATACAGTGGGGAGATTTTATATACACAGAGAACATGAAACAATGGGTGTTACCATACACACTGTAACGAGAGTGATCAGGTAAGGTGAGCTATTACCAGCAGGAGAGAAAAAAAACAAAACAAAAACCATTTGTAGTGATAATCAAGGTGGGCCATTTCCAGCAGTTGACAAGAACATGTGAGGAACAGTACGGGGGAAAATAAACATGGGGAAATAGTTTTACTTTGTGTAATGACATATCCACTCCCAGTCTTTATTCAAGCCTAATTTAATGGTGTCCAGTTTGCAAATTAATTCCAATCCAGCAGTCTCTCATTGGAGTCTGTTTTTGAAGTTTTTTGTTGAAGAATTGCCACTTTTAGGTCTGTAATCGAGTGATCAGAGAGACTTAAGTGTTCTCCAACTGGTTTTTGAATGTTATAATTCTTGACATCTGATTTATGTCCATTTATTCTTTTACGTAGAGACTGTCCAGTTTGGCCAATGTATATGGCAGAGGGGCATTGCTGGTAAATGATGGCATATATCACATTGGTAGATACGCAGGTGAACGAGCCTCTGATAGTGTGGCTGATGTGATTAGGCCCTATGATGGTGTCCCCTGAATAGATATGTGGACACAGTTGGCAACGGGCTTTGTTGCAAGGATAGGTTCCTAGGTTAGTGTTTTTGGTATGTGGTTGCTGGTGAGTATTTGCTTCAGATTGGGGGGCTGTCTGTAAGCAAGGACTGGTCTGTCTCCCAGAGTCTGTGAGAGCGGGGGATCGTCCTTCAGGATAGGTCCTTGATGATGCACTGGAGAGGTTTTAGTTGGGGGCTGAAGGTAATGGCTTGTGGCGTTCTGTTATTTTCTTTTTTGGGCCTGTCCTGTAGTAGATAACTTCTGGGTATTCTTCTGACTCTGTCAATCTGTTTCTTCACTTCAGCAGGTGGGTATTGTAGTTGTAAGAATGCTTGATAGAGATCTTGTAGGTGTTTGTCTCTGTCTGAGAGGCTGGAGCAAATGCGGTTGTATCGTAGAGCTTGGCTGTAGACAATGGATTGTGTGGTGTGATCTGGATGAAAGCTGGAGGCATGTAGGTAAGTATAGCGGTCAGTAGGTTTTCGATATAGGATAGTGTTTATGTGACCATCACATATTAGCATTGTAGTGTCCAGGAAGTGGATCTCTTGTGTGGACTGGTCCAGGCTGAGGTTGATGGTGGGATGGAAATTTTTGAAATCGTGGTGGAATTCCTTAATGGCTTCTTTTCCATGGGTCCAGATGATGAAGATGTCATCAATGTAGCGCAAGTAGAGTAGGGTATTAGGGGACGAGAGCTGAGGAAGCGTTGTTCTAAATTAGCCATAAAAATGTTGGCATACTGTGAGGCCATGCAGGTACCCATAGCAGTGCTGCTGATTTGAAGGTATACATTGTCCCCAAATGTGAAATAGTTATGGGTGAGGACAAAGTCACAAAGTTCAGCCACCAGGTTAGCCGTGACATTATCGGGGATACTGTTCCTGATAGCTTGTAGTCCATCTTTGTGTGGAATGTTGGTGTAGAGGGCTTCTCCATCCATAGTGGCTAGGATGGTGTTTTCAGGAAGATCACCGATGGATTGTAGTTTCCTCAGGAAGTCAGTGGTGTCTTGAAGATAGCTAAGAGTGCTGGTAGCGTAGGGCCTGAGGAGGGAGTCTACATAGCCAGATAATCCTGCTGTCAGGGTGCCAATGCCTGAGATGATGGGGCGTCTAGGATTTCCAGGTTTATGGATCTTGGGTAGCAGATAGAATACCCCTGCTCGGAGTTCTAGGGGCATGTCTGTGCGGATTTGTTCTTGTGCTTTTTCAGGGACTTTCTTGAGCAGATGTTGTAGTTTCTTTTGGTAACCCTCAGTGCAATCAGAGGGTAATGGCTTGTAGAATGTGATGTTGGAGAGCTGCCTAGCAGCCTCTTGTTTGTATTCCGACCTATTCATGATGACAGCACCTCCTTTGTCAGCCTTTTGATTATGATGTCAGAGTAGTTTCTGAGGCTGTGGATGGCATTGTGTTCTGCACGGCTGAGGTTATGGGCAAGTGATGCTGCTTTTCCAAAATTTCAGCCCGTGCACGTCGGCGGAAGCACTCTATGTAGAAGTCCAGTCTGATGTTTCGACCTTCAGGAGGAGTCCACCCTGATCCTTCTTTTTGTAGAGTTGGTAGGAAGGTCTCTGTGGGTTAGTATGCTGTTCAGAGGTGTGTTGGAAATATTCCTTGAGTTGGAGACATTGAAAATAGGATTTTAGGTCACCACAGCACTGTATCATGTCCTTGGGAGTGCAGGGGCAGAAGGAGAGGCCCCGAGATAGGACAGATTCTTCTGCTGGGCTAAGAGTATAGCTGGATAGATTCACAATATTGCTGGGTGGGTTAAGGGAACCACTGTGGCATGTAGTAGTTTAGATAGTTTAGTGTCCTTTTTCTTTTGTAGAGAAGCAAAGTGTGTGTTGTAAATGGCTTGTCTAGTCTTTGTAAAGTCCAGCCACGAGGAAGTTTGTGTGGAAGGTTGGTTTTTTATGAGAGTATCCAGTTTTGAGAGCTCATTCTTAATCTTTCCCTGTTTGCTGTAGAGGATATTGATCAAGTGGTTCTGCAGTTTCTTTGAGAGCGTGTGGCACAATCTGTTAGCGTAGTCTGTGTGGTATGTAGATTGTAATGGATTTTTTAGCATACATAGTAACACATATTGTAAGAGAGACAAGGTGGGTGAGGTAATGTCTTTTATTGGACCAGCTTCTCTTGGCGAGAGAGAGCTCTACAGACCCAGACCTGTTCTGTGTCTCTTGTCTCACTCACTAACAGAAGTTGGGCCAGTAAAAGATATTACTCCCTCCTTTGCTTACACATATAGTCTTGTTTTCACAGTGTGTATCTAAGTGCTGTATTAAGGGAGATGATGATCCTGCTTTGTATCTTACAGCCTGGTGGGTACTGTGTCGGGGGAACAGTGGATCAAAGAGTGAACCTGTGAGGGTTTGTCTAGGGTATGTCTAGCCTGGGCCAATTGACTTGGACTCGTGGGGTTTGTGCATTGTGGGTAGACGTTTGGGCTCGGGCTGGAGCCTGGCTCGAGGACCCTGCAAGGTGGGAGGGTCCCAGAACTCTGATTGCAGCCTGAGCCTGAATGTCTGCGTTGCAATGAAACAGCCCCACAACCCAGCGAGCCTGAGTCAACTGGCATGGGCCAGCCCCAGGTGTCTAAGTGCAGAGTAGACATCTGTGTGCCCAGTGGATCAGGGGCTGGGTGCTCCAGAGGGACACTTGGAGGATGGCGTGTGCCCTGTGGAGGCCTGGCCGGCTGGGTGTTGCCAGAAGCTGGTGGTTTCAGAGAGCTCATCCATGGCAGGCACAGACAAGGCTCCCTCATGCTAAGGGCAGGTGTGGGCAAGATGCCTCACAATCTGGGAGTGTCACAACACAGGCCGAACCCAACGCTGAAACGTGATTAGGTTCTGGAGCCTTGCCACTGATGGCAGGGGATTGAGACGAGCGAGGCCAAACCAAGAAGCCAGCAGTGTGGGCCATGCTGTGCACGGGAACCCAGCGCCCAGGCGTGATCAGCACACACGTGGGAGTGTGGAGCACGGCTTATCCTAAATGACCAGGTATCCTGCATGTAGTTGCTGGCCAGAGCGTCAGTGGTTCTCCCGGAGCTGGGGTGGAAGCCAGGCCTGGAAATGTAGAACAGCCCCAGAAATGTAGAACATTAGGGTGGGGAAGGGAGGTGCATCCAAAATTCCCCAGAGGTTTGTGGGAAGTCTCTGGTTGCGTCCTGTCTCCTTCATTGGCAGGGAGAATTCTGAGGAACCCTTTAATTGCTCCCTGCAGAGCCAGTGGGTTCCAGTCATCCAGTTAGGAAAACCCTGACGTCAGTGCAAGGAGGGGATCCCCCTGGCTTGGGTAGCAGGGGAACGGGCAGGGCTTGCATCAGCAGCTCTGACTCATGTTTCCCTGCCTGTGGCAGGGGCTGGGCCATCCTCCAGTGCAGGACCTCTCAGCTGGGACCCAGCACATCTAGCTGTGACCACACCCAGAGATCTTATGAGGCCTGATTTGCCACTGCTACTGGCCAGTCCCCCCTGTGATGTACTTAACAGGATGAGCCGATGGTTGTGATGAAAGAGCTCCCCACCCCCGGATTAAACCAGCCCTCCCTTGGGAGGCACGAGTCACCATAGTGGGGATGGAGCAGCTACATGCAACCACTGGCAGGCTGACTGTCTGTGGACGATCCCAGCACTGAGATTAGCTGCTGGCAGCGTGTTCTGGAAACGCAGATGCTCCGTACATGCTCAGTGTTAGAGCTGGGCAGTGAGTGTGAAACCAGCTGGCTCAGGAGTTTTGCCCCCAGCTCCAAGGGCAGTTTAATGGGAGTTGGGCACTAGACTCCTGGAGCTCATTGGAGAATCTCAGCATACAGCTGAGGCCTCTCATCTGTCCAGCAAACCTGACAGCTCCATGTGCCTTTGTCATCCATAGCAGGGGTTCACCAAACAACCTAGGATAATGCCAGCCTATGGGCTGGTTCATCCCCATTTACTGGTCACTAGTCAGTGTCTATGCTGGCAGTATGGCCTAGTGGATAGAGCACGTAGGACCAATTCCTGGCTCTGCTGGTGACCTTGGGCAAATCACTTCCTCTCTCTGTGCCTCAGTTTCCCCATCTGGAATGGAAGTTATCCCAGGGACCTTTTGAATCTACAGGTGGAAACTCTATACAAGATCTAGGTATTATTATTATTTATTGGATTGGTTGCCTAAGTCACATGGTATTGTTCCTACGCTCTGACTGGATGACTGAATTTTTTTAAACAGGATACTAAGGCCAGGGCAATGCTAAAAAATTCAGTCAACCCAGCTATGTTGCAGTCAGGGGTGTGAAAAAGCCACCCTCCCAAGTGGCATCATGAAGCCCTGGTGTAGACAGCACTAAGGCCGCCCACGGCAGACTTCCATCCAACCAGCGTCTGCCTCTTGTTTGGGAGGGGTTCTCAGGTTTGTCTGTGCTTGAAATGCTGCAGCCGCATAGCTTCAACTGCACCACTTCAGTGCTCCCTACGCTGACAGGAGGGGTTCTCCTGTCTGCATGGGGGTTATATTGGCATAGCTACTAGGGCTACCACCTCTGAAATGCAAAACACCTAGCAACCCCCCCACAAGGCAACTCTGCAGCCCCCCAACAGCCCCTTACAGTATCTAGAGAGATAACACAGCTCAGACTGACTCCATCACATGGCTCCTCACTCTCATGTGTCTCAAACCCTCTCTCGCACACCCATGCAATGTGCTTGCATGTTGGTAGGCAGACAGCTGCTGTATGTTCAACAGTTTTGAGCTGTTATCGCTTAAGCTGCAGAAGTGGAAACACTGCAAACATCTTTAGCTGGACACAGACACTTTGAAGTTAGCTAGCCCAGTGTATTGTGATAATGATGCAAAACTTTAGACCCATGTGAAAAAACCCCAGTGATTAAATTATTTTTCTTGCAATGGGCAACTCCATATAAAACCCAGGCAGACCAGTCAAATACCAGCCAGGTGGGAACCTCTAACGATGCTGCCTCTGATGGGACAAAACTGAGAGTATCAATTCAGGACAAATTTCTTAGAGCAGGGCAGTCACAGCCAAAGGCTGGGCTCCTTTGCACACCAAACCAGCCAAACAGAGAGGACTTTGGTCTCACCCCACTGGCTAACCATACAAGTCATACAAGCAATTCCCTTAGACACTCCAGTTTCCCAGTATCGCCACCAATGCCATTCATTATGGGGATGAATGGTTATGAAAACCAATACCCCAGTAAAAGAAAAAAAGGTTCTCCTGTTCCAAAGTACCAAGCCCCAGACCCAAGTCAATATACAAATCAGATCTTACCCACAAATCACGCTGTTGCCTTTATTCATAAAAAGAAAAAATATAGATGAGAGCTAAAACTGAATCAATTACATACAGTAACGGCAAAAACAACAAGGATTCTGGTGGCACCTTAAAGACTAACAGATTTATATGGGCATAAGCTTTCGTGGATAAAAAACCCACTTCTTCAGATGCATGGAGTGAAAATTACAGATGCAGACATTATTATACTGACACATGAAGAGAAGGGAGTTACCTCACGAGTGGAGAACCAGTGCTGACAGGGCCAATTCAATCAGGGTGGATGTAGTCCACTTCCAATAATTGATGAGGAGGTGTCAATTCCAGGAGAGGGAAAGTTGCTTTAGTAGTGAGCCAGCCACTCTCAGTCCCTATTCAAGCCCAGATTAATGGTGTTAAACTAACAAATGAATTTTACTTCTTTAGTTTCTTTTTGAAGTCTGTTTCTGAAGTTTTTTTGTTCAAGTATAGCTACTTTTAAATCTTTTACAGAATGTCCAGGAAGATTGAAGTGTTCTCCTATTGGCTTTTGTATGTTACCATTCCTGATGTCCGATTTGTGTCCATTTATTCTTTTACTTAGAGACTGTCTAGTTTGGCCAATGTACATGGCAGAGGGGCATTGCTGGCACATGATGGCATATATCACATTAGTAGATATGCAGGTGAATGAGTCCCTGATGATGTGGCTGATGTGGTTGGGTCCTCTGATGGTGTGGCTAGAGTAGATATGGGGACAGAGTAGGCAACAAGGTTTTTTACAGGGATTGGTTCCTGGGTTAGTGTTTCTGTAGTGTGGTATGTAGTTGCTGGTGAGTATTTGTTTCAGGTTGGGGCACTGTCTGTAAGTGAGGACTGGCCTGCCTCCCAAGATCTGTGAGAGTGAGGGATCATTTTCCAGGATAGGTTGTAGATTGTTGATGATGTGCTGGAGCGGTTTTAGGTGGGGCTGTACGTGATCGCCAGTGGTGTTCTGTTATTTTCCTTGTTGGGCCTGTCCTGTAGTAGGTGACTTCTGAGTACCCGTCTCGCTCTGTCAATCTGTTTCCTCACTTCCCCAGGTAGTTTTAAGAATGCTTGATAAAGATCTTGTAGGTGTTTGTCTCCCTCTGAGGGATTGGAGCAAATTAGGTTGTATTTTAGGGCTTGGCTGTACACGGTGGATTTTGTGATGTGTCCTGGATGGAAGCTGAAGGCATGTAAGTAAGTATAGCGGTCAGTAGGTTTCTGGTATAGGGTGGTTGTTAGGATATAGATATTCAGGCCTGTCTGTAAAGGCCTATACTCTAATTTACGTGTATTCTTATCACTTAGCTAGTTATAGAGGTATAAAAGAGAGAATCAAAATCACTGTCTGACTGTATAAGGCCTTTTTTCACTGTGACAGTCTGAGGCCATGTTCTTATGCTAAGGCCTTTGGCTAAGCAGCAGGGACAACCATAAGCTGGGAAGCGACTGGTCACATCCTCACATTCCAAACTAGTCACATTGAAATAAGGTGCTATTGGGCTGTTAGGAATACAATCCTGTCCTGATAATGTCTATCGCCTCCAGAGAAAGGGAAGTGCCTAGAAGATGTAAAAGGAAACTTAGTTTGATAGCATTCTGTCTGGCAAGAACTCACTTATCAATAGCTGGGATGTGAAATCCTCACTTCTGTGATGACAGGTTTCAGAGTAGCAGCCGTGTTAGTCTGTATTCACAAAAAGAAAAGGAGTACTTGTGGCACCTTAGAGACTAACAAATTTATTAGAGCATAAGCTTTCGTGGGCTACATGCATCCGATGAAGGGAGCTGTAGCTCACAAAAGCTTATGCTCTAATAAATTTGTTATTCGCTAAGGTGCCACAAGTACTCCTTTTCTCCTCACTTCTGTGTTGTTCTATCATTGTAGTCCCCATATCCCTATTGTTTGTCATATAATCTCCGTCTGGTTCTGTGATTGTTTCTATCTGCTGTATAATTAAGTTTGCTGGGTGTAAACTAATTAAGGTGGTGGGATATAATTGGTTAAATAATCATGTTACAATATGTTAGGACAGGTTAGTTAAATTTCAGTAAAATGATTGGTTAACACATAGCTAAGCAGAACTCAAGTTTTACTATATAGTCTGCAGTCAATCCGGAAGTAAGCAGGGGGAATGAGAACAGGGAATGGGGATGGGGAAATTGGAATCATGTTTTGCTAAGGGGGGGAAATGGGAACAGGGACACAGGTAAGGCTCTTTGGTGTCAGAGCTGGGAAGGGGGACACTAAGGAAAGAAACTGGAATCATGCTTGCTGGAAGTTCACCCCAATAAACATTGAATTGTTTGCACCTTTGGACTTTGGATATTGTTGTTCTCTGTTCATGCGAGAAGGACCAGGGAAGTAAGCGGGTGAAGGAATAAGTCCCCTAACCTTGGTGTTTATGTGACCATCACTTATTTGCACTGTAGTGTCCAGGAAGTGAATCTCTTGTGTGGCCTGGTCCAGGCTGAGGTTGATGGTGGGGTGGAAATTGCTGAACTCCAGGTGGAATTCTTCAAGGGCCTCCTTCCCGTGGGTCCATATGATGAAGACGTCATCAATGTAGTGCAAGTAGAGTAGGGGCATTAGAACACTTCCTCAGCTCTTGTCCCTTAAGTCAACCATAAAAATGTTGGCATCCTGTGGGGCCATGCAGGTACTGATAGCAGTGCTGCTGACTTGAAGGTATAAGAAGGTGCCACCGAACTCCTTGCTGTTTTTGTGGATACAGACTGACATGGCTACCTCCTGATACTTGAGTAATGGCAAAGTTCTTGGTTCAGGCTTGTAGCAGTGATGGAATAAACTACAGGTTCAAATCAAGTCCCTGGAGTACATCCACAGCTCGGATGGGTCATTCAGTCCTTTGTTCAGAGCTTCAGTTTGTAGCAAGGTTCCACCAGAGGTAAGAAGCAGGATTGAAGACAAAATGGAGATGTTGCTGCTGCCTTTTATAGTCCTTTTGCCGTGTGGCTTGTGCTTTCTTAGTTCCAACCACAAGCCACCCAGCAGATGGCATGGAAAAACCTTAGAGTTCTGTCCATAGGCATGTCCCTGAATACCTTGCTGAGTTAACAGGTGTATCTGCCTTCTCTCAATGGGTCAGTTGTATAGCTGATGATCCTTAATGGGCCATCAAGCAGGCCAGGCAGTGCTGACACCAAATTGTCTGGGTTGTCACTCAGAAGCATAGCACAAGTTTGAAATACAGATAGTATAGAGCCAATACTTATAACTCTAGTGAGCTGGCATGGGTACAGGCCCAGTGAGCTGGCTAAGTCAGCATAGGTACGGTCCCGGTGAGGGGGCCAAGCTGGCTTGGGTACGGTCCTGGTGAGCTGGCCGAGCTGGAGTGGATATGGGCCTGGTGAGCTGGCTGAGCCAATGCGGGCACAGGGTGGTGAGGCGCCAAGCTGACATGGGTATGGCCCAATGGGCTAACCAAGCTGCTGTGTGCAGCATGGAGAGAGGGCTGAGGGCAGCACAGCCACTTTGCTCTCCAGCCCGAGCCCCACAGTTAGTGAAACCCTGAGATGCGAGAGGAGCCCAAGATGGCGGCTCCCTCAGAAAGCCGTGGGGCCTGTTCTCAGCTGGAGTTGACGTTGGCTTGCAGGCAGCCGGGATGGACTCAGAGCAGAGCATGCTGCAGTGAGGGGAGTGGCCTGGCCAACGGGGAGTCTAGTTGGTGATCAGGGCTCCCCACTCAGGGTGTGTACTGGTGATACTGGAAAAGCCTCCATACTGGGGGGGTGTTATAGGGGAAGCAGACAGCTGGCGGGTGCTGCAAAGTCACTGCCTGTCTGCAAGGCAGAGCGGTGCCTTCTGACAGGTGCACCAGCCCCCAGGCAGGGGGTCTGCCGCTGGCCCTTATCGGGCTGGACAGAGTCATTTTCGGAGTACACGGTGACGCTTGGATGGTGGCATCTCGATGCAGCAGCATCGTGTCAAACGCAGGCCACCTGCATTGCAGTGCAGCTCACACCTGGCACGGCCACAGGGTGATGTGGCCACGCGGAGGTGACACCACAAGGGACCCTGGCAAACCCTCTCGTTGGCTTGTCAAGCCCCCCGTCCACGTGTGACTCTGGTGTTCGTGTGCAACCGAGGGGAAGCCTGCTGCCATGCATGATGGTGAAGAGCAAGAGGGTGTGAGGGTGGAACCCAATGGCTGTTTGGAATCAGAGAGAAGGGCCTCAACCACCTTATTGGGGTGTTAGTCTAGCTCTCATGGGACATGGGACGTGAAGCCCAGGATGGGATATGCCTGACACGCTGTGTGCTTTAGCAGCTGTTCCCTCATTGATCCTCTCTCTTTGCTGCAGACATGCTCTTCTCCCCCCCACCTTCCCCTGGCCTGTCCCTCTGTGATGTCGATGCTTGTGTCAGCCCATTGTGGCTGGGCGGGTGAGATTATTTTGGGGAGCTGGCTTCCTGGCGTGCATGCACTCTTCTCTGCCCATTGTCTCCCCCAGCCCTGGAACAGCCACCCTGTGCATTGTCTGATGCAATCATTGTGTCTGGAGTGGAGCCCTTGTTGTTTTTACACATTCAGGTAGTTCACATGGATTTTGGCTGGTCTCAACCAGTGGTAACTAGTCTCCAAAGTGAGATGGGAAAAGCTGTAATTTAATCTGTGTTCATACCCGCCCTGCGCCAGCCACCCAGTTCCCACTTGGCACAGGGAAGAGGTGGGTGGTAGCTGGGGAGATGGGAGCTACAGGCATGTAGAGGTGGTTCTGAGTCTGATAAATGGATTAGTCACCCAAGCTGGAGTCCCATCCCCTTTCCCACCCTCCCACACACACCCCTGAGAGCTCCAGGCCTCCAGGTCCAGAAGGTTCACCCCAGAGTGCCTGGGGATGCTGGGATCTATGGGAGGGGAGATGATGCTGTGATGCTCTTGCTGCTCAAGGGCTATTGTTTGTTTGGAGGTTCCCTAGTCATAAAGGACTTGATGCCCAGGTTAGAGGCAGGAAGAGAGCCCCAGTGAAGCAGGAATGACTCAGCACCACTATGAATCTCATACAGGAGGTTAATTCCCAAAGTAATGCTGTGTATCACCCCATCTCAGCCCATTCTGCAAGCACCATTTGCTCAGCTTCTGAGCCCCACCTCCCTCCACCAAGGTAGCATCAATGGGCAATAAAACAAGAATAAACAGAGCATCTTTTACACTAAATAACCAGCATGGGAATATTTTTATGCACAAAGCTCTAAAGAGTTTCCCAGTGACTCACGGGCCATGCAACTGGCTATTTACAAGGAGCAAAAAATGGATTTTTTGGTTTGTTAGCAATTCCAAAAAATCAGAAAAAAATGTTTCTGGTCAAAGTGAAAGTGACATTTTTCAAACTTCTTGGCAAATTGAAAAGTCAAATACAATTTTGGTTTAGGTCAAATGAATGAAGCATTTTGTTTCAATGGGGAACGTTCTGAAATGTTTTGTAATCTTTTCAAATAAAATTAATGGAAATTTTGAAACAAGTTGTTTCAAATTAAACATCAAAACATTTCATTGGGAAAATGTCAGAATGACATGTGTGGAGTTTTGGGGAATTTTTTCTTTATACCAACAATTCAGTAAAACCGACATGAATTCACAAAATATTTTGGTGTCGCTGAATCTGCATTTTTCACTGAAAAAAAGTTCTGTGTGAAAAATGTCCCTCCCCCTCCTCTAGTCATGACTGTTCAGCCAGCCACTGAGTACAAGGGGAAATGTTGCTGACTACCCAAAAGGGGCATGAATTTTGGTCTGGGCCAACGGCAATTCACAGCGGATGGATTTTGTTTATCTAAATGGCAGAGTGAATCCTCACACCCAGTGGAGAAATCGGGCTCAGTGACCAGGAGAAAAGGCTGCTGATTATAGTAGTGGTGCCCCAAATGATGATCAAAGGCTAGAAATGAAGGCACTATTGGGAGGTCTCTCAGCCTCATGTGAGACAGCAGCCACATGCAGGGGATCAGGACAGCATCCCAGGATGGATCCTGTGACAAGTTCCCCCTGGGGTGGCACCTGGAACTAGGGTACCACTGACCTGGCTGACCCACCAGGCTGGGCTCCCTCTCACAATGTGCTACTGTGACAAGCTGCAGACCTGCTCCTCGTCCTACATTTCCAACAGCATTCACACAGGCAGGGACACACCCAGCTGCAGTTACATGCCAGCTGACCAGCCACTTCATGAACCAACAACAGAGACACTACAGCCAAAATAACCACTAGCTTCCCAGCCTAGGACACCCCCCCCACATATAAACTCAAAATTTTACCATCTTGCACTGCACAGGGAACTGTACAGCGTAAGCTCAAAGAGTTTGCCTCTCCCTCAATGTGAAGAGGAAATATAATGAGCCTATGTTAAACCAAGCTGAGATTTTTCCTCAGACACTTCACTTAAAGGCACACTGGGTTTAATTTAAAACATGTTTATTAACTACAAAAGATAGATTTTAAGTGATTATAAGGGATAGCAAACAGACCAAAGCAGATTAGCTAACAAATAAACAAAAACTCAAACTAAGCTTAACATACTCGATAGATTGGCTATGAATTAGTAGTTTCTCACCCTGAGAGATGATATAGGCAGGCTGCAGATTCCTAAGGGACAAGCTCCACTTGCTTTACAGCTTGGAATCGCCAGGTCTTTCATACACAGGCTAGAAATCCCTTTAGCCTGAGTCCAGCACTTCCCCCAGTTCAATCTTTGTTCTCAGATGTTTCCAGGAGTCTTCTTGTGTGGGGAGTGAAAAACAACTGATGATGTCACTCCCTGCCTTATATAGCTTTAGCATATGGCAGGAACCCTTTGTTCCAAAACCAGTTCCCAGACCAGTGAGTGGAAAAATACAGGCTCCCAAAATGGAATAAAGAGTCCTGTGGTCTGGTCACGTGTCCTTGCAGAGTCATAGCAGCCGTTATTTACAGGCTATCTGGAGCATTCTCACCAGGTGGGAGATAAGCTTCTCCTAAAGCGTATTGTTTTCCCTAATGGCAATTACCCTAAATAGGCTCTTCCCCACCCACTATCTAAACTGAAAGCATCTTGCCTAGTGGGCATCACCCAGGTGTAACTATATTTGAAACACAGCTACATAATCAATATTCATAACTTTAGATACAAAAAAGATACAGGCATGATAATCATATTCAGCAAATCATAACTTTTCCAATGACACCTCACATGACCTGTCTTGCATAAAATGCATCATAATTATATAATATATTATATAATATAATATAATAATATAATGCCATAATTATATCATAATAATATCACTGTGAAGAATATGGGGTGCAGTGTCACATATCCAAGTGCCTTTCTAATGTCCCGGGGGACAGCTGGGATTTGTGGGACATATCCTTTGCAATCCCATGAGTCTCGGGGACACATTTTTGGTGGAGGCAGGTGAGCAACTATTGATAGAAGAACCCTGAGCCTTCATATGGCACGTGAACTGCATCTCCTTTGAGCTGCAAACAAAGGCCATTCTTCTTCATATTTGTGCTCTGGGCCTATCTGAACCTCCAACCAGTGAGAGGTTCACTCCTCACTGGAACTGGGGACCCCAGTTCATGAAAACACGTGTGCACCTGTCTGGCTTTATGACCGAGTGAAGCATGCCTCAATGCCATCTCAGATAGGGGTGATAGCCTGAGTCGGGCCGAGGCTGAGCAGTCTGCAGCCATCATTTCCACCGTCTTTCCAGGTTGCAAATCAGTCCTAAAGAAAGAGTAATTTTCTCAGCGTTGCTCATTACAATCCTCCCCCTCACTTCTGGGGCTCAGTTGTGTAACCATCGCTCACAGCTGGAGCACTCACTCGCACACGCAATCCCGCTGGCTCCAGTGGGAATCATGGGGTTGATTGGACACAGAAGAACAGTCAGACCCATGTCCATCTAGCCAAGTATCCTGTCTCTGACAGTGGCCAGTGCTAGTTGGTCACCTGGTGTGTTTGGCTCTGCTTGCTGATTGAACGTGAGTCATTGTTACAGAAAGGGGGACCAACACAGGCAAGTGAATCTGTCTAAACATTGAGAGGAAGGCTGGGGTTGAATTTTTGCACCATTCACCCCACTCCATGTATCGCTGTTTCCCAGGCACTGCCTGCTGCCCAGGGCTCTCTCTGGCTTTGTACTGAGCTTAACGAAGACAACGCTGCGGTTAGACTCAGGGAGGTCAGTCCCACATGTGCCCCCAAGCCCTCAATAACCAATGTACCATTCAGTCCTTGGTATGGTGACAGCTCCAGGGAGGGGTGAGAGCCCCTGGGAGTTTTCTCTGTGCCACAGTGCCATACCTCAGCTATATTCAGGCCACTCGAGTGGGCTGGCTTTTCTCAGAGCTGGGCACAGGTGCTCTGGTGCCAATAGCTGTGAAGCCTTCCAGTGACACAGATACCCCCCACCAGGGACCCTGGGCACATACTCGAGTGGCTGCCAAGCATGCTGTCACAGCTCCATTACTACTGCTCCAGGGATGTCTCCACATGCTGCAGTCCCCGGGCCTGACTGCGGGGCTGTGATAAATGAAGTGGGGGGTTGGACACCCAGCCAGCCAGTTAGTTGTAAAATCCCTCTTGGTAGCTGTTCTTTACTTGCTTTACCTGTAAAGGGTTAAAAATACCCCCCACCAGGGACCCTGGGCACATACTCGAGTGGCTGCCAAGCATGCTGTCACAGCTCCATTACTACTGCTCCAGGGATGTCTCCACATGCTGCAGTCCCCGGGCCTGACTGCGGGGCTGTGATAAATGAAGTGGGGGGTGGAGGGGTAGCTTCCTTTGATGGACACCCAGCCAGCCAGTTAGTTGTAAAATCCCTCTTGGTAGCTGTTCTTTACTTGCTTTACCTGTAAAGGGTTAAAAAGTCCCCCAGGTAAAGAAAAAAAAGTGGGCATCTGACCAAAAGAGCCAATGGGAAGGCCAGAACTTTTTAAAATTGGGAAAGAAACTTTCCCTTTGTCTGTTGTCCTCTCTGAGCAGCTGAAGAGACGGGGAGCAGGAATGCTGTGTAAAGTTTGAACCAGATATGAAAATCATCAGATCATATCTAGAACTACTTTTACCAATCCAAATATGTAAGTAAATTAGGAATGTTTAGGAAGATGCGATTAGGTTCATTTCTGTTTATTTTTTAAGGTTTGTGGACTTCTCTGTGATAACCCCAGATTCTTTTGTTTGCTTGTAACCTTTAAGCTAAACCTCCAAGAAAGCTATTTTGGGTACTTAATTTTTGGAATTGCTCTTTTAAAATCTAGCAAAAGCCTAAGTTCCAGGTGTATTTTCTTCCTTTTTGTTTTTAATAAAATTTATCTTTTTTAAGAACAGGATTGGAATTTTGGTGTCCTAAGAGGTTTCTGCATGTTGTTTGATTAACTGGTAGCAACAGCTAATTGCCATTTTTGTCTTTCTTCCACAGGACAGAAGTGACTTTGTCTGTACAAAGTGCAAGCTAGTCTCCATATTGGAAGAGAAGGTTCAAGGTCTGGAGAAACAAGTACCGTCCCTGCGTTGCATAAGAGAAACTGAAGATTTCCTGGACAGACGTCAGGATATGCTTCTACAGGCACAATGTTCTGAAGATTCAGAGCAGGCTGCGCAGCAGGGACAGGGGGATGGTGAAGAAATTTGTCAGCATGTGACCTCCAGAAGAAGAAAGGGGAGCGTCCATGTACCAGCAACGCAGATACAGATAAGTAACCGTTTTCATGTTCTCTCCACAGGTACTAATGCGGAGAGTGGACTAGATGAAACATCTGAGGGAAGGGAACAGAAGGAGACTCCGCTGATTGAAAGGCATGAGACGCCCTGTCCTAGGGATGGGGGTTCCACAACCACCGCTCCCAAGAGAAGGAGGCGGGTGGTGGTGGTCGGGGACTGTCTCCTCAGGGGCACTGAGTCATCTATGTGCCGCCCCAACTAGGAAAACTGAGCAGTCTGCTGCTTGTCAGGAGCTAGGATTCATGATGTGACGGAGAGACTGCTGAGACTCATCAAGCCCTCAGATTGCTACCCCTTCCTGCTTCTCCACGTGGGCACCAATGATACTGACAAGAATGACCTTGAGCAGATCACAACAGACTACGTGGCTCTGGGAAGAAGGATAAAGGAGTCTGAGGAGCAAGTGGTGTTCTCGTCCATCCTCCCTGTGGAAGGAAAAGGCCTGGGTAGAGACTGTTGAATTGTGGAAGTCAACGAATGGCTATGCAAGTGGTGTCAGAGAGAAGGCTTTGGATTCTTTGACCATGGGATGGTGTTCCAAGAAGGAGGAGTGCTAGGCAGAGACGGGCTCCACCTAACGAAGAGAGGGAAGAGCATCTTCGCCAGCAGGCTGGCTAGCCTAGTGAGGAAGGCTTTAAACTAGGTTCAACGGGGGAAAGAAACCAAAACCCTGAGGTGACTAGGGACATGGGATACCGGGAGGAAGCACAAGCAGTAGAGCGTGAGCGGGGAGGACTCCTGCCTCATACTGAGAAAGAGGGACGATCAGCGAGTTATCTCAAGTGCCTATACACAAATGCAAGAAGCCTGGGAAACAAGCAGGGAGAACTGGAAGTCCAGCCACAGTCAAGGAATTATGATGTGATTGGAATAACAGAGACTTGGTGGGATAACTCACATGACTGGAGTACTGTCATGGATGGATATAAACTGTTCAGGAAGGACAGGCAGAGCAGAAAAGGTGGGGAAGTTGCATTGTATGTAAGGGAGCAGTATGACTGCTCAGAGCTCCAGTATGAAACTGCAGAAAAACATGAGAGTCTCTGGATTAAGTTTAGAAGCGTGAGCAACAAGGGTGATGTCATGGTGGGAGTCTGCTATAGACCACCAGACCAGAGGGATGAGGTGGACGAAGCTTTCTTCCGGCAACTAATGGAAGTTACTAGATCGCAGGCCCTGGTTCTCATGGGAGACTTCAATCAGCCTGATATCTGCTGGGAGAGCAATACAGCAGTGCACAGACAATTCAAGATGTTTTTGGAAAGTGTAGGGGACAATTTCCTGGTGCAGCTGCTGGAGGAACCAACTAGGGGCAGAGCTCTTCTTGACCCGCTGCTCACAAACCGGGAAGAATTAGTAGGGGAAGCAAAAGTGGAGGGGAATCTGGGAGGTAGTGACCATGAGATGGTCAAGTTCAGGATCCTGACACAAGGAAGAAAGGAGAGCAGCAGAATATGGACCCTGGAGTTCAGAAAAGCAGACTTTGACTCCCTCAGGGAACTGATGGGCAGAATCCCCTGGCAGAATAACATGAGGGGGAAAGGAGTCCAGGAGAGCTGGCTGTATTTTAAAGAATCCTTATTGAGGTTACAGGGACAAACCATCCCGATGTGTAGAAAGAATAGTAAATATGGCAGGCAACCAGCTTGGCTTAACAGTGAAATCCTTGCTGATCTTAGACATAAAAAAGAAGCTTACAAGAAGTGGAAGATTGGACAAATGATCAGGGAGGAGTATAAAAATATTGCTCACGCATGCAGGAGTGAAATCAGGAAGGCCAAATCACACTTGGAGTTGCAGCTAGCAAGAGATGTTAAGAGTAACAAGAAGGATTTCTTCAGGTATGTTAACAACAAGAAGAAAGTCAAGGAAAGTTTGGGCCCCTTACTGAATGAGGGAGGCAACCTAGTGACAGAGGATGTGAAAAAAGCTAATGTACTCAGTGCTTTTTTTGCTTCTCTCTTCACGAACAAGGTCAGCTTCCAGACTACTGCACTGGGCAGCACAGCATGGGGAGGAGGTGACCAGCCCTCTGTGAAGAAAGAAGTGGTTCAGGACAATTTAGAAAAGCTGGTCAAGCACAAGTCCATGGGCCCGGATGCGCTGCACCCGAGAGTGCTAAAGGAATTGGCGGATGTGATTGCAAAGCTACTGGCCATTATCTTTGAAAACTCGTGGCTATCGGGGGACGTCCCGGATGACAGAAAAAAGGCTAATGTAGTGCTCATCTTTAAAAAAGGGAAAAAGGAAGATCCAGGGAACTATAGGCTAGTCAGCCTCACCTCAGTCCCTGGAAAAATCATGGAGTAGATCCTCAAGGAATCAATTCTGAAGCACTTAGAGGAGAGGAAAGTGATCAGGAATAGTCAGCCTGGATTCACCAAGAGCAAGTCATGCCTGACTAATCTAATTGCCTTCTGTGACGAGATAACTGGCTTTGTGGATGAGGGGAAAGCAATGGACTTGTTATTCCTTGATTTTAGCAAAGCTTTTGATACAGTCTCCCACAGTATTCTTGCCAGCAAGTTAAAGAAGTATGCGCTGGATGAATGGACTATAAGGTGGATAGAAAGCTGGCTAGATTGTCGGACTCAACGGGTAGTGATCAATGGCTCCATGTCTAGTTGGCAGCCGGTATCAGACTGAGTTCTGACTGCAGAAGACAAGGATTTCTTCCTACAGATGATTTGCTTGGAAACGGAGGACAAAAGAGAGGCGAAGCGCTTGGAGGTGGAAATGCAGGTGAAGCACTTGGAGGCGGAGTTAGAGCTGAAGTGCTTAGAGCTGGAAAGGGCTAAGCTGGGTCCACCAGGTAACCCTAACCGTCCTTCTCCAGGTACCACTCCCCATTCCAAGAAATTCTCCACATACAAGATAGACAATGATACAGAGGCCTTCTTTGAAAATTTCGAAAGTTGAGCAGAGGTGGCAGCTGAAATGCCTACAGAACACATAAACAAGTACAAACTTTTTAAACAAAAGGCCAGAATTAGGATGGGGCTAACACACGAGCATGCCCGTTGGTGGTTCAGAGCCCTAAGGTGGAAACCAGACGTGGCATTTTCCCGACACGCCGACCACATTGTAAAAAATTGGGATGCCTGGATATCAGGCGCAAGCGTTAAATCTCGGGAAGATCTATCTCTCTTCGTGCAAATGGAGCAGTTCTTAGAAGGGTGTTTCTGAGGAAATAGAAAGGTGCATCCTAGATGGGAAACCCCAAACTGTAATCGAGGCAGGGGAGATCGGAACCAAATGGGTGGAGGTGGTGGAGAAGAAGAAAGTTAGTAGCAGTTGGTGCGGATACCAGAAGGGGCAACCTAAGACAACACCCCACCATCGGGGTCAGCTCAAGGCCCCACCTCACAAGGAAGAGCCCTCCACACAGCCAGAGAGACCCCAGATGCCCTCTTGTCCCACCACCCCACTCTCCAATCACCCACCTCGCCCCAGCCCAGTCAGCTGGGTGGCGCTTTAAATGTAATGAGCTGGGGCACGTGAAGGCCAACTGCCCCAAGAGCACCAACTGACTGCAACTCATCACCCCGGAGCCCCACCAAGAGCCTTCAGGCCCAGATGTCTTGCAAATACCCCCAGAGCAAAGGGAAACTGTGAGTGTGGGCAGGAGGAAGATTACTGCATGGAGAGACACTGGAAGTACAGGTGTCAGCTATCCACCAATCCCTGGTGGACCCCAAATTCATTGACCCAGAGGCCCAAGTGGCAGTGCAACTGTTTAAGGCCAACCCTTTTAACTTGCCTACAGCCAGGTTGCCTGTCTAGTATAAGGGCTGGTCAGGAATATGGACTTTTACAGTCTATGATGATTATCCCATTCCCATGGTGCTGGGAGAAGACTTAGCCAACCATGTGAGGCTAACAAAAAGGGTGGGGATGGTCACCCACAGCCAGGCTAAACAGGCCTCCGTGCCTAAATCCATTCCTGAGCCTCCTACAGGAACCCAGCCAGAGGTAGTGGAACGAGACTCCAGACCAGAGTCTATGGCAGCAGTTGTAAATCCAGTTCCTGGAACCCAGCCAGAACCAACCCAAGGATCGGAACTGGCAGAGCAGTCAGCACCGGAGCCCGTACTTGCAACCCCACCAGAGTCAGGGGAGCCAGCACCAAAGGGCACCACAGAGCCTGCACCTGCAGCAGCAGCTAGACCGGTGCAAGAGACTCAACCAGAGTCTGAAATACCACCTAATGCACCAGCAGAGAGCGGTTCACAATCAACGGAAACAACCCCATCACATCCATCACTTCTAGTGGGACCAAGCCCAAGTCCACAACCCAGCGAGGAACTAATGTCTCCAAGACAACAGTTCCAGGCAGAGCAGGAAGTGGATGAAAGACTCAAGGGAGCTTGGACGGTGGCACGGAGCAACCCACCATCTCTCAGCTCTTCTAACAGGTTCAGGTTTGTTATGGAAGGAGGACTCTTATACAAGGAGACTCTTTCTGGTGGGCACAAGGAGGACTGGCATCCTCAGAAACAGTTGGTAGTTCCAATTAAGTACAGGGAAGAGCTCTTGAGCTTAGCCTATGATCACCTTAGTTGCCATGCTGGGATGAACAGGACCAAAGACTGTTTGGGGAAGTCATTCCACTGGGAGGGAATGGACAAGGATGTTTCTACCTATGTCCAGTCTTGTGAGGTGTGCCAGAGGGTGGGAAAGCCCCAAGACCAGGTCAAGGCCCCTCTCCAGCCACTCATCACCATGGAGGTTTCATTTCAGCATGTAGCTGTGGATATTCTGGGTCCTTTCCCTAAGAATACACCCAGAGGAAAGCTGTACATATTGACTTTCATGGATTTTGCCACCGAATGGTTGGAAGCAGTAGCTCTAAGCAACACCAGGGCTAAAAACGTGAGCCAGGCATTGACAGATATTTTTGCCAGGGTAGGTTGGCCCTCCGACATCCTTTCAGATTCGGGAACTAACTTCCTGGCAGGGACCATGAAAAGTCTTTGGGAAGCTCATGGGGTAAACCACTTGGTTGCCATCCCTTACCACTATCAAACAAATGGCTAGTGGAAAAGTTTAATGGGACTTTGGGGGCTATGATACGTAAATTCGTGAATGAGCACTCCAATGATTGGGACGTTGTGTTGCAGCAGTTACTCTTTGCCTACAAGGCTGTACCACATCCCAGTTTGGGATTTTCACCTTTTGTACTTGTTTATTGCCATGAAGTTAAGGGGCCATTACAGTTGGTAAAGCAACAATGGGAGGGGGTTACATCTTCTCCAGGAACTAACGTTTCGGAATTTTTAACCAACCTGCAAAACACCCTAAAAAACTCTCTCGCCTTTGCTCGAGAAAACCTACAGGATGCTCAACAAGAGCAAAAGGCCTGGTATGATAAACATGCCAGAGAGTGTTCCTTCAAAGTAGGTGACCAAGTCATGGTCCTGAAAGCGTTCCAGGCCAATAAGCCTCATGGGAGGAGCCATTTATGGTCCGAGAGTGCCTGGGAGCTATTAATTACCTCATAGCATTCCCAGACCCTACCCTAAAACCTAAAGTATACCATGTTAATTCTCTAAAGCCCTTTTATTCCCAAGAAATCAAGGTTCTCCAGTTTACAGCTCAGGTGAGAGACGACACTGAGTGGCCTGAAGGAGTCACTATGATGGAAAAAGCAATGGTGGCGTAGAAGAGGTGAGCCTTTTCATGACCCTTGGGCGTAAGCAACGACAGCAAATCCAGGAGCTGTGCACCAGTTTTGTGCCAACGTTCTCAGCTACCCCAGGATGGACAGAACGGGCATACCACTCCATTGACAAAGATGATGTTTGCCCAATTAGAGTCCAACCCTACAGGATGGCTCCTCAAGCCAAAACCATAATAGAAAGGGAGATCAAGGACATGTTACAGATGGGTGTAATCCGTCCCTCTGAAAGTGCATAGGCCTCTCCAGTGGTTCTGGTTCCCAAACCAGATGGGGAAATCCGCTTTTGTGTGGACTACCGTAAACTAAA
Source organism: Dermochelys coriacea (assembly GCF_009764565.3). Lineage (NCBI taxonomy): Eukaryota > Metazoa > Chordata > Testudines > Dermochelyidae > Dermochelys > Dermochelys coriacea. Next base: position 60,592,231 of record NC_050076.1, read on the forward strand.
TGCTGTAACTCACCCAGAAACTATCCAATGCCATGCACAGATGAGCTATTGGAGAAACTGGGATGTGCCCAATTCATCTCCACCTTAGACTTAACTAAGGGGTACTGGCAAGTGCTGCTAGATGACCCAGCCAAGGAAAGGTCAGCCTTCATCATACATGTCAGCTGTATGAATTTAATGTGCTCCCTTTCAGACTGCGAAATGCACCCATCACCTTCCAGAGATTGGTAGATAACCTTCTGGCTGGATTTGGGGAATTTGCAGTCACCTACCTCGACCATGTGGCTATAGTCTCAGATTCATGGGCAGAACACCTGGAATACCTCCAAGCTGTTTTCCAGCACATAAGGAAGGCAGGATTAACCGTTAAGGCCAAAAAATGTCAAATAGACCTAAACAGGGTAATGTACCTTGGACACCAGGTAGGTCAAGGTACTATCAACCCCCTCCAGGCTAAGGTAAATGCTATCCAAAATTGGCCTGTCCCTAAGTCAAAGAAGCAGGTCCAATCCTTCTTGGGCTTGGCCGGGTATTACCGATGATTTGTACCAAACTACAGCCAAATTGTCACCCCACTGACACACCTGACCAGGAAAAAACAACTAAATGCAGTTCAGTGGACTGAGAACAGTCAAAATGGATTCACCAAGGGCAAGTCATGCCTGACCAACTTGATTGCCTTCTATGGTGAGATAACTGGCTCTGTGGATATAGGGAAAGCAGTGGATGTGATATATCTTGACTTTAGCAAAGCTTTTTATACAGTCTCTCGCAGTATTCTTGCCAGCAAGTTAAAAAAGTATGGCTTGGATGAATGGACTATAAGGTGGATAGAAAGCTGGCTAGATTGTCAGGCTCACTGGGTAGTGATCAATGGCTTGATGTATAGTTGGCAGCTGCTATGAAACAGAATGCCCCAGGGGTTGGTCCTGGGGCCAGTTTTGTTCAACATCTTTATCAGTGATCTGGATTATGGGATTAATTGCACCCTCAGCAAGTTCCCAGATGACACTAAGCTGGGGGGAGAGGTAGATACACTGAAGGGTAGGGCTAGGATACAGAGCGACCTAGACAAATTGGAGGATTGGGCCAAAAGAAATCTGATGAGATTCAACAAGGACAAGTGCAGAGTCCTACACTTAGGATGGAAGAATCCCATGCACTGCTACAGACTGGGGACCGACTGGCTAAGCAGCAATTCTGCAGAAAAGGACCTGAGGATTACAATGGACAAGAAGCTGGATATGAGTCAGCAGTGTGCCCTCATTGCCAAGAAGGCCAACGGCATATTGGGCTGTATTAATATGAGCATTGCCAGCCGATTGAGGGAAGTGATTATTCCCCTCTATTCGGCACTGGTGAGGGCACACCTGGAATATTGTGTCCAGTTTCGGTCTCCCCACTACAGAAGAGATGTGGACAAATTGGAAAGAGTCCAGCGGAGAGCAATGAAAATTATTAGGGGGCTGGGGCACATGACTTACAAGGAGAGTCTGAAGGAACTGGGCTTACTTTGCAGAAGAGAAGAGTGAGGGGGGATTTGATAGCAGCCTTCAACTACCTGAAGGGGGGTTCCAAAGAGGATGGAGCTTGGCTGTTCTCAGTGGTGTCAGATGACGGAACAAGAGCAATAGTCTCAAGTTGCAGTTGGGGAGGTCTAGGTTGGATATGAGGAAACACTATTTCACTAGGAGGGTGGTAAACACTGGAATGGATTACCTAGGGAGGTGGGTGGAATCTCCATCCTTAGAGGTTTTTAAAGCCTGGCTTGACAAAGCCTTGTCTGGGATGATTTAGTTGGTGTTAGTCCTACTTTGAGCAGGGGGTTGGACTAGATGACCTCCTGAGATCTCTTCCAACCCTAATATTCTATGATTCTAAGTGTCAGAAAATCTTTAATCAGCTTAAGGTGGCTCTTGCATCTGATCCTGTACTGAGGACCCCGGACTTCAACCAACCATTCATCGCAACCACAGATGCATCCGAGCGTGATGTGGGAGCAGTTTTAATGCAGGAAGGACCAGATCAACAATTCCATCCTGTCATGTTTCTCAGCAAAAAACTTTCTGAGAGGGAAAGCCATTGGTCAGTCTCAGAAAAATAATATTATGCCATTGTGTATGCTCTGGAGAAGCTACACCATTTGCAGGTGGTTCCACCTGTAGACTGACCATGCTGCACTGAAGTGGCTTCTTCGGTGGCTCTTCAAGACTTAGATTTTAAAATACAACACATTTCAGGAGCCTCCAACAAAGTGGCTGATGCACTCTCCCGGGAAGGTTTCCCAGAATCAGCCAGGTAAAAATGTCGCTGTATTCTAAGTCATTGTAGTCCTTGAAATGTAAAAGGTACTGTTTAGTTCTTCATGTAATTATTAGTAAAATTAGAGGTGCATGTATCTTATTAACTCTGTTTCCTAAACCTCGAGGAAGAAATCCCAGCCTGTTTGGACCCTGGAGTGGCAAGTATTAATTTTTAAAATCCTTGTGGGCCCCCACCATCTGTACTCAAAGTGATAGGGTGGCGATTCAGCCCTGACAGGGCAGACATAGCCTGCGGGGCACTAGGGTTGGCAGGGTCCGGGGCAGCTCAGTAAGTCTTAGGTGGGACCGTAGGCACAAATTCACTAGCTGGGCACAAGAGGGCTGGGCGCCAGGTGGCTCCAGTTGTCACAGAGCCATTCCTGTGGCAGGGCTCTCCTAAGGGAGACTCCCCTGCCCCCACCCTCAGCAAGCCACTCCGCTTAATGACCTGTGTGAGATAAGTTGAGAAGGCTTCAGTCCAGCTCCAGGCGGAGAAGTGTCCGCAACACCATCACCACAGGACCTCACTGTGCCCCATAGGGGCAGACCCAGCTGAGAGCCTGAGGCCTGCATGGGCCACGGAGACCAAGCAGCCCCCTCAGGCCAAGGTGTGGTCCCTCCAGGTTGTGGCGAGGCACATCTAGTCTAGGCTAGTCTGTTCCCTGAGCTCATCACTGTGGTGTCGTAGCATCTGCGAGGCAGGAAGGAAGTTCTGCAGATAACCAGAGCCCTTCATCGTCCAGAGCTGTCAGCCTCCCCCAACACACATTTATCACTGCATTACTTCAGTGTAACACCCCTGAAATCAGTGGGGCACAAGGGAGCCCCTGCAGCCTGTGTTGTACATGGTGCCTGCTGGTTCTTAGCCACGAGTGGAACAGCCCACAGGCAACATGCAGGTGGCATTCACCTGAGCCTACAGCCGAAGGTGTGGGTTAATCGGCCAGCTGGGGCTGGGGCGTGATATGACGAGGAGCCATAGTTCCACTCATACTGCATTGTCACTAGCGCTTGGAACAGTGGCCAGGCCAAGGATAATCTGATGTTTTGCTGCATCAGCAGAAAATGGCTCTGGGAGCTGCAGTGTCCTTTCAAAGTTGCCACCTTCAAAGAGACATGTCTCTAGGAGCCTCCCAGTGGAGACTGGGATGTGCTCATGATGTCCAGAGACAAGAAAAGCTGGAAAGCAAGTTAAGATTAATCCCACCCCCATCCCCCTGGACATCGGCCTCAGCTCTTTATTTGGTGGTGGTGTTTTGAAGCTTTGATGCTGGCAGGCAATGCTATAAATAGCTCATCCCTTTCCCCCAGTAGTTAGCAGCCCTGATGCCTTCCAGATGTTGTTGTCCCTGGAAGCTGTCAGCTAGCGGGTGTCGGCGTTAAGGGAGGAGTGGAGCTTAGTGGGGGCTGTTCGCAGAAGGTGAGCAGTGACTCAGGGAGGACAGAAAACCCAGTGGAGGGAAGGTTTCTGGGAAGAGCGAAGCCTCAGCAATGAACAATAGCATCAGTAACACAGAGCGCTGGTATCAGGTGTTCCACACCACCGAATAGCCCTCACCCCACCCCGGGGAGGGATGTAGCATTCCCGCTGCTGTGTAGCTGGGGACCCTTTGGCACCCAAGCCCTCTCTGCTTGCCAGTGAGGAAATCCAGCACTGGAAGCTGCACACACTAAGCGTGCAGGTACCATTATAATGCCTGGCAGGGAGGAAGCCCGTGTACCAGGCCTGGAGGCAGCCTGGACACCCTCTGCCATGGCTGCAGCGGCGGGAGAGCGGGGGCTCTTAGCCACTCAGGGCACACGCGCAGAGTGCCAGGAAGCGCACAACTGCCAGGAGTGGTCCATTGGGCCTAACGAGTGGGGTTCAGAGCGGGGAAGGGTGCCTCTGGCACCCTGCCATGCACTGGGGCAGCCATGGCTGACGGTGCCGTGGCTGGGCTGCCGTGTGTGGGTCTTGTCAAGCCTCTGGACACGAGTGGGCAGGCTCCCTGTGCAGCGCTCTTCCCTGCACCAGGGCCACAGTCTCGCACACTGGCCATGCGCAGCTGTCCCACAGCACACAGCAAGACCATCTCAGAGCAGGAGGAGAAGCCAAAGATCCTGGCAGCTGTGGGCAGGCTACTAGACTACACAGCCTCTTGCACACACTAGCCAGCTGCCCTCTGGAGTGGATGGGTGGGGCTCCAGTGTGCTCTGCCTGTGGGCGCTGCTGTGTCAGTGCTGGGGCCTCTGACACTGTGACGTAGCCTTGGCTTAGAATAGCCTGACGCTGGGCTCTAAAGCTGCAGGAGCAAGGCTGAGGTTTGGAAGCTAATGTCTGCTCCAGTGCTGCTGTGTGAACCTTAAAATAACTCTCTTTGAGGCAGACCCCAGGGACTCAAAATTATTCAGCTGAGCCAAGCGTCAGAGGGCTGAAACAGTTCTCAGGATAAGGCATGTGTAACATCCCCTGCACCACACACACATCTATGTAAGCATGTATGTATTCACATTCTCCCACATGCTTCCTGTGTCAACAGCAAACAAGAGCTTAGAGATCTGGAGGCCATCATGCCATATCCCCTTGGTATTCACTGGATATTTCTTCACTTCCTGTCCTACTGTTGCTGTGCACTGTTTCACAGCTACCACATCCCACCCTAGAAGTTGCTGCAATTCAGTAATGGAGGCAGTGTATGTGTAGGTTGCCATAGCAACAGTGCTGTGCACTTCAGTGACACTTCTCAGCTGAGCTCTCAAAGCACTTTACACACTTTCATTCAGGAAGTCTCACAAACTGCCTGGATCATTAGCCATCCTCATCTTACGGATGGGGAAACTGAGGACTGAGCAAGGCAGTGACTTGCCCATGGTGGCAGAGTTGGCAATAGAAGCCAATAGTCACCTCTACCCGCTAGACCACCCCCTCAGTTTGCCAGGCACTTTGGATGAAAGGTTCCAACCTCAGGCATTAGCATTATATCTGGCTCCTCTGATTTGTTTAGTCTCTGACCCTGTGTGTTCCCTGCGGGAAGTGATCCTGACCTGCGATGATCCTTGGTGACAATGGGAAACCCCAGCAGCTGGAAAGGTTTGTTTAGAGCAAGCTGCAGCAGGGGACGCACTGAAGAGCTTCCCACCCGGGGAGAAGAGTGAGCAGAAAGGAAGCTGGAGTCTGATTAGAGGGCACAGCCCCGGCTGGCTGTGCTATGGCTGGCGACACTGTGGGCCATGTGGGCTGCTATTTACAATAGTGTTTGCCTTTCATCCCTAATCCACTGCACATGTGGCAGGCCTAGAGCTGGGCCAACCCCAGGGCAGGCAAAGGGAAGGATCAGGCGGGCCTCACATGGCCCCATGCCACTGAAACGCAGGCCCTTGCTCACAGACCTACAGAGGTATAGATAGTACAGCCTGCACCAAGAATGGGGGCGGGGCGGAGGGAAGGTCCTGCGGAGCCATCTGTGCTTTGCTGAACATCCTCAGCTCACATTAGCTCCACTGTGGGGGGCGGGGGATTTGGGTGCTCAGCACCACTCAGGATCAGCCCCTTAGCTATCAAGGGAGTCTCCACCAGCGTCCCCTGTCTTGTTAGGATTTGGGACAGTCGGTACCTCTGGCATCCCAGGGGCTCCCATGGCACTAGCTGGGACAAATGGGCACCCAAGCAGGACGCACCACCAATGCAGAAGAGAGCCTGGGCAAGTCTAACCATGGGCTAGTCATGGGTGTGTGGGGGGTTCACTTGCTACAGCCAGAGACGCTGTATGGCTAGGGCTACGGGCAGCCCTCGTGGGGCCGTCTCTCTGCCATGGTGATAGAGGGCGAAGATGTGTAGGTGGATGGATGAACAGGAGCAGTGTCCTCAGCTGAGCAGAGCCCAGCAATGGGGTGGACTCATGGAGAGGAGCAGAGCTGGAGGTGCCTGGGTGCAGAACTGAGGCCAGGGTAGCTGGAGCAGTGAGCACAGGGTGCCTGGGTGGTGGGGGGATGGACAGTTCCATGTCCATTAGGGCTGTATCTGGCTAATAGCTGGGGGTTAACACCACGGTAATGGTCTCAGGAGTTGCCACACATGGGCCAGTAGGAATCTGCGAGGCTGGTGGTTTTCAGGCAGTGCACAGGTTCCCCCCTCCGGGCGTGTTCAGCATCAGGTCTCATAGAGAACTTTCTGGGCAGGCGTCAGTAGAGGCTGGCCCCAGTGGCTCCATCTGCTTCGGGGCACCCACTGAACAGCGCACTTTGTGTCCCGCTCTTATGAGGTATCACCTTTAACCCAGAGCTCCAGGCATTAATCCAGACCTGAGAAGCATCAGCTGATGCTTGGAGCAGGCAACATGTGCAGTGAGCAATGCATGGGCAATACGTTCAGAGCTTTCAAGACCAGAAAGGATTGATCTCCTGCATTACACCGGCCAGAGCCCTCAGCCAGGGGCTCCTGCATCCAGCCCTGGAGCTCATGGGGTGCCCTTGTCAGCCAGCAGCTCAGCGAGGCTGGACGGCCCTAGCCTAGGAAGCAGGTGATAAGCTGCCAGTTCCTGGGTCTGCCATAGAATCTACATATGTCCTGGCGTATGCCATTTAATTCCTGTGCTCCCCTTTCTTGCAATGGGAGTAAGTGAGGCTAAACTCAGTGGTGATGAGGCCCAGGGCTGGGCTAGCAGGAGGCTGCAGGTCAGGCCCATCGGCTGAGCTGTATGTGGGGGAACCTTTAAAACTGGTAAGCAGAGAGCATTTCTTATTGAGATGCAGGAGAATCGCCATCATCAGCATGGGGTCTATGATCCACAGTGGAGCACTTCTGATTCTGTCCAGTTGGTGGCAGTAAGCACAGTTCACCATGGGAAGTTCGTTATGGCCCGTTTACCCTGGTGGAGCCAATGTATTATTTTTGATATGGCGTATCACAAAAAGCACAGGCGCGTGTAATCTAAAAGGGAAAGCAAATGCCATTGTGCTGTGTAATGCTTTATCACTGTGAGCATGAACAAACACTGGGAATCATTGCTATTGCATGGGATGGGAGGCAGTTTGCACAAATGTTATAGCAGCCTCTCCTGCTGAGGATGGCCTCTGTAATGGAAAATGAGGGCGTCTCGGAGAGAAGCCAGGATGCCCGATTCTGGGATTTATTCATTTCTTTGCTTGGACTGGAATTGTAGAGATTCTGAATTACAATAATAAAGTGCACTGGCAAAGGAGCCCAGGGCTGAGCTAGCAAGGGGCTGCAGGTCAGGATTGAGGGGCACCGGCAGACTGGAGGGACAGAGGAGCAGGACTGGGCTAGTTGAGGGTTGTGATCAAGGGGTAGCAGAAGAGCTATGTGTATGGGAAGCCCAAGACTAGAGTAGCAGGGGGGTGTACAGGGGGGCTTGCGGGGTGCTGGCAGAGCTGGGGTGAGGGGGACGTGCTGTGGCTGGGACCTTGCACAGCCACCGCTATTTTATGTTCACTTCCGTAAACACCAAATTCAGCCAGTTTTATCTGATGTTTGTTATTTTTTGTGAAAGTGTCATTCCCCGCCCCCAGATATCAGAGGGAAATCGAGGCTCAGCGACTCAGCAGGTACCAAACGCAGTCGCCTCATCTCGGGACGGCAGAGCTGGGGCCTTTCCTGGAGCCGAGCTGGGCTCTGGCTGTGGATGAGGTTAGTGCAGGCTGGGCTCCCATTGCTGTTGTTCAGCACTCAGCACATATGTGCCCCTCAACAAAACATAGACCGGAGCTTTCTGGGGCTAACCAGCAAAGCTGCCGCTGCACAGATAATGGACTGAAATGAAGAGCCTGGCTGCTGTCCAGAGGGGCGGGGCGGGGTGAGCATGGGGGGATCTTTTCCCACCATGTCCCATGAAGCAATGCTGCTCTTGGGCTGACCCTGAGCTCCACAGGTGGCTTTAGAGAAAGGATTAAACTGTCACTGAGGCCCAGATCCTCAGGTCAGCTCCACGGCAGTCAATGGGGTCTCCACGACTGGCAGCAGCTGGGGATCTGTCCCGTTAACAAGGGTGCTGAAACAATTTTATAGTGGGGGTGCTGAGAGCCATTGAACCAAACTGTACACCCTATATATAACAGAAACTTCTTCAGGCCAGGGCCTGTGGCAGCACCCCCTTCACCCCTTGTTCCAGCACCTATGCCCGTTAATCTAGCTAGCTCAGACACCAGTAGCTAGCACAGGCCCCATAACAGTGCAGCTGTGCAGTGGGAGCTAGCCAGTGAGTGAGTCCTCAGGGCCCCAGCAGGCTACTGGGACAGCCTGTGCTGAAGCCAATGCTGCTACAGGGAGCAGCGTCACTGTGAGTGGTACCTGCTAGCTGGATAAGTGTGATAGCTGGAGTGTATCTGCGTGCATTGCAGTCACAACCAGTGACTGCAGTATAGACATGCCCTAGAGTCTGCCTGACTGCCCGTGATTTTATGGGAATGGCTGTAAACTGCAGATTGACTGACTGACTGGCTCAGAGCTCAACACAGGATATGGAGCCTTGGAAGCTCAGGTAGAGCTATGGAAATCAAGAAATGTTTTTGTTGTCATTTTCCTCTATTGCACTTAGATAGGTCTCATGCCCCCAAATATCACATTCACATGCAGGTGGAATTTCATGAGCACATTGGTGTGGCTGTGAAAACACAGCATTGTAACGGGGGCGAGGGGAGGGTATTTTCACAGGGTAAACAAACAAGAACCAATTTGGGGCTGAACTCTTTTAGCACCAAAATGTCACAAAAACGTGATCCAGTTTCAATTTCCAACCAGCTGTAAAAATCCTGATATGTTGAGCTGAACATAACCGAGTATTGGCCTGAACATAATCGGGTATTTTGCATGCCTCTATCTGCACGTATCCAGTTCCAATCCAGCCCAAACCAATGTAGTGCTTGGAGCAACTGTTAATCTAAACTGAGGTTGTGAATGGATTAAAATTCTCCTTCTTTGGGATTCAGCAGGTAAAACTGCTGACTGTCACACTGCTGAGGCTCCAATCTCTCTCCCACGGGAGCCAATGGAAAGGCTCTAAAAAGGGAATTTTGAAGTGACCCTTTCAGACTATGATATTATCCCTCCTAGCTGCTCTGTGGAGATGACAGTCTGCCCTAGATTAGAACTCAAGGACGGTCACAGCCTTGCAGTGTTGCCAGATCTCCTGGATGGACAGTATCATCCTGAATTAGACCCCAACAGTACCATGCATGCGCCCACTGACAACACGAAGAAGAACATTCATGATCATTATCAGCATGATCGGTATTAGATTTTGAATGAAGCTACTCAAATGTCAAACATTCCCTGGTGGCCTGAATCGAAGCACGGTCATTTACAGGAAAAAAGGAGTGTGTTTTTTTAAAAATATAATTTTGGGATTCATCTATATTGGCTAAGGTTAAAGTTCAGGACTGTTTCATGTTCCACGTGTTGGGTAATAACACAAAAGCACTTCATGTTCCTAAAGCTAACCTGGCTCTTTATTAAGAGAACTATCTACAGATGTGCTGCGACCACAGCTAGCATGCCAGCCATATGAACACAGACTGACTTCCTATGCCTCTCCAAGCTCTTCCCTCCAGCACCCTGTGCACAAGTGCCATGCAGCTTGCTAAGTGGGTGGAGTGTGAACCCCTCAAGAGACTTTGCAATGCAACTGTCTTTGCATCCTTAACCAAGTAGCTGCCGTGACATCCCAGAGCAAAGCAGAAAAACAATTGATTTTTATTAAGAAATTATGAAACTATACAGGAAACATGGAGAATGTGAGCTCTGTTTCAGGAAGTCCATTTGCCCAAGTCTCTGCCAGCCAATGAAAACACAAGCTCTGGACATGTGACTTCATCTGAACTCTATGACTGGCTAATCAGTCCTCCTGAGAGTGGAACCTGGCTCCTGATCAAAGTTTGTGAGTTAGTGGAGCCATTTGTGGATGCCTCATTCAGGGGATCCACACATGCATGTTTCAATGATTTCTCCCTGAGTAGTCACACGCCACAGTCAGGCAAAGCCATAACGGCTGCAGGCTGTTTGGTCTGAAAGGAGGGGGGTGGTCTCAGTGGTGGGAGAAGTGCCCCTGGTGCTAATGTCGCCATCATGCCTAGCATGAGTTGTCTCAGCCATAGAGATGCCAGAATCTCTGTGAGAACCTGCTGCTCCAGCCAACAAGCAAATGGGCTTGTGGCTCTGCCGCGCCACTAGCAGTGGGCAGGGTCAAGTTACCAGGGCAGTGGGCACATCCTGCAGCCAACCCACCAGTCCTGGCATGCCCAGCTGTTTGTGTCTCTGAGCTGATGTTGCAAAAAAAAAAAGGAGTACTTGTGGCACCTTGATGCTCAAATAAATTTGTTAGTCTCTAAGGTGCCACAAGTACTCCTTTTCTTTTTGCGAATACAGACTAACACGGCTGCTACTCTGAAACCTGAGCTGATGTTGCTGGTTGTCGGCTTTCTTGTGTCCAGTTCTCTGACGAGGCAGCAAGCGCAGCTGGAAAACATGACTAGTGCGGGGCACCGTGTGTCCCTGGGTGAGTCCCAGCTGCCCCATGCTGCTGCTCCTTCCCCAGGTGACTCCCAGATTCACATGCAGTCCTAAAGGTGAGGAGCGATTTCACAGGAAAGCTTGTGACAAGGGGCGGCTGCAGCTGCCGGAGCAGTTTCAGACTCCGATGTACTCCTTGTCCCACAGCCGAACAAGGAGGAGAGGCCTATGTCCCGGGTGGCACTGAATGCACTGGGCTGGGGTTCTGTAGGCCAAGGATGCCTTGGGATGCTATTACCCTGATTCAGCAGAGCCCTGCAGCATCTGCCCATGTACCATGCACCTCGAGCTAAGCATGTGCACGAGGGCTGTGCTCAACAGGGATGGACTGAAGCCCTAGGTTAGGCATGGGCGTGAAGGCTTTGTGGAGCCAGGGCCTGTGAGTGGACCCAGCTTTGCTCTCCTTGTTCAGCAGTCAGTCTGGCTTTGTTATCCGTGCTGGGGACTGTGCCAGCATTGCCTTGTACCTGTGGCTTTAGGGTGTGGATGGGGCTTTCACCCCCCAGGGGGTTTGATTGCAGGAGCTGTCGAGCAGCATAGTCAGTGCCACCCACGCCCAGCCCTGCACCTCCTTCCAGGTGCAGCTGGGCTGACTGAGCTCTGTTATCGCTGGTGCTCCATTTGGTTTGTAGCAGTTTTCCTCGTTCCCAGCACCCCCAGGTGCCTGCAGATACGGTGTCCCTGTTTTCCTTCCCCTTACTGCTCTGTGGTCTTGGCTTCAGAGATTAGCACGTGATGGGGCATCTAGCGTGTCAGCATTGGCAGGAAGCTGTTTTTGGCACTGTTTCCCCTAAATGTGGTCTGAGATCATGCGGATAGTACGTCACAGCCTTGCCTAGTGAAGCTGTAATCAGCCTGCTGTCCAGACACCCACGGGCTGTGACGTGTCGATTACCACAAATCTATGCTAACCACACCGGTCAGCAGGTTGTGACAATCACTGCTGAGTGATAGCACGCCAAGATGAGAGGAAGGGACTTGTCTAGCCTAATTTGGAACCCAGACTCTATCTCGAGTGGCACTGGGGCTTCACGGGGACACACTACCCATGCTTTGTAAATACATATGTATCTCTTTACCCATCTTATGCAGCACACTGGACACACGTCATCCATTGGCAACCCCAGAATCACCCCACACCATCCCCACGCCACCCACTCGCTGTGCACACATGTATGAGCCCCATCCGATCTGTGAAATGCCCCATCCTCACTGTTTTTGTATTGTATTCAGCTGCTCCCATTTTCAGTGCTGTCAGGTTTTGTACTAAACATGCCCAGCTGCCTTCTCCACAAAGAATTCCACATTTCCCACCCCGGCAAACATTGCCAGCCCCATTGTCCCCTGTCCCAATCTCTGCCACAGTGGATAAACACCTTAGCCGGATCTGGCTGCCAAAATGATCATCTGTGAAATAATTAACTATGTTGCTGTTTAGGGTGTTGTCATCAGGCTTCCAAGGGGACACCCTGTTGGATGAATGTGACAATTCAGCTCAGAGCCAACATGCCAGGCTCTCTGCAGACTCAGGCACACCACACTGCACCAGTTTATATTGGTTTTACATTTTGAAGGTTATTTTTGCAACTTTAAGTGCTAGGGAGTGTGGACCAGATCCTCTACTGGTGTAAATTGGTGTAATCCACACACCTCCTAGTTGTGGTGTTCTGTCCCATCTAGTGGCACCGAGACATGAGAGAGAGAAAGAGAGAGATTGTTCTACAGCTTTAGCTAAGAGCCAGCTGGCTTTTAGCTCATGGGGTAGAGTCTCATGCACTAAGCTCCAGAGGTCCCAGATTCGATCCCACCCAACGACGACCAGGGTCCGTCAGTATTACACTGGCATCGATACATTAGCTTCAATGGGGCTCCACAGAATCACACCAGCTGAGGTTTGGGCCCTTAGTTGTTTTTTTTAATTGAAGGGTTCGAAACAGAAACACAATTATCCAGCAAACTGAAAAAGGATGATTATTCAGCAATTCACACAGATCCATAATGGAATTAAACAGGGGCCATAGCTATTTTACTAAGCAAACTGTAGCTTATTACAGAGGAAAGTATTTTAAAATCTAATGTATTTGTCTTCACTTTTTTTTTTTTGCTTCACATGCACAGCGGAAACCGAGAGTCACTTTCATTTTTGCTCACCAACGCTTTCACTTTCAGGGGCTCTGCAGAGTGTTAAGTGCACATCTGCAGCAGAGACATTGTTTTGTTTCCAAATGACTGTTTCCAGGAGGATTTTTTTATAAACTCAAACTCTGGAAACATTTTTCCCGGCCTTTGTGTTTTGCTAAAGCCTGTTCTTGCCAATTTGGGGCCCAATCAAAGCAGAGAGTGTTCCTTTAATTACACTGTCACTTCCAACAGTGTAATTATGCTTTGAGACAGGAAGCTCCCAACAAATCCTATACACTAAGGGTATGTCTACACTACGAAATTAGGTTGAATTTATAGAAGTCAAATTTTTAGAAATCGATTTTATACAGTCGATTGTGTGTGTCCCCACTTAAAACCATTAAGACCATTAGTTGGCAGAGAGCGTCCACAACCTTACCAAGGCTAGCATCGACTTCTGGAGCATTGCACTGTGGGTAGCTATCCCACAGTTCCCACAGTCTCTGCTGCCCATTGGAATTCTGGGGTGAGATCCCAATGCCTGATGGGCAAAAAACTTTGTCGCGGGTGGTTCTGGGTATATGTCATCAGGCCCCCATTCCCTCCCCCCCTCCATGAAAGCAATGGCAGACAATCATTTTGCGCCTTTTTTCCTGGATTATCCGTGCAGACGCCATACCACGGCAAGCATGGAGCCCGCTCAGCTCACCATCACCATACATCTCCTGGATGCTGGCAGATGTGGGTATGCATTGCTACACAGCAGCAGCTCATTGCCTTGTGGCAGCAGATAGTGCAGTATGACTGGTAGCCATCTTTGTCGTCTGGTGGGTGCTTTGGCCAGCCTTGGTCAGGTCGGTCAGGGTGCCTGGGCAGATATGGGTGCTCCTGGCCGACCTCGGTAAGGTCTGTCAGGGGCGCCTGCATATGAATGGGAGTGACTCAGGTCATTCTCTTCTTTAAGTTTTGTCTAATGAAGATTCAGTCCTGCCTAGAATATTGGCAAAGGGATAGCTCTCCCAACCTACTGCCAGCCTACCCCTCTCTCCCTCCATGAAAGCAATGTCCAACAATCGTTTCGTGCCTTTTTCCATGCGGGCGCCATATTCTTGTCAGCATCGTCATCCACCTGCCGCTTCCACTGCCACTCTGCCCTCCTGTTCATGCCATACCTCGGCAAGCATGGAGCCCGCTCAGATCACCGCGGCAGTTGTGACCGCTCTAAACACCACGCGCATTATCATGCATTATATGCAGAACCAGAACCTGCAAAAGCAGGCGAGTAGGCGACGGCAGCGCGGTGAGGAGAGCGAAGAGGACATGGACACAGACTTCTCTCAAAGTACGGGCCTTGGCAATTTGGCCATCCTGGCGGCAATGGGGCAGGCTCATGCCACGGAATGCCAATTCTGGGCCCGGGAAACAAGCACAGACTGGTGGGACCGCATAGTGTTGCAGGTCTGGATGATTCCCAATGGCTGCAAAACTTTCATACACATAAGGGCACTTTCATGGAACTTTGTGACTTGCTTTCCCCTGCACTGAAGTGCCAGAATACCAAGATGAGAGCAGCCCTCACAGTTCACAAGCAAGTGGCAATAGCCCTCTGGAACCTTGCAATGCCAGGCAGCTACCGGTCAGTTGGGAATCAATTTGGAGTGGGCAAATGTACTGTGGGGGTTGCTCTGATGCAAGTAGCCAACGCGATCATTGAGCTGCTGCTATCAAGGGTAAAAAGAAAAGGAGTATTTGTGGCACCTTAGAGACTAACAAATTTATTTGAGCATAAGCTTTCGTGAGCTACAGCTCACTTCATTGGATGCATTTGCTGTAGCTCACAAAAGCTTATGCTCAAATAAATTTGTTAGTCTCTAAGGTGCCACAAGTACTCCTTTTCTTTTTGTGAATACAGACTAACACGGCTGCTACTCTGAAACCTATCAAGGGTAGTGACTCTGGGAAATGTGCAGGTCATAGGGATGGCTTTGCTGCAATGGGATTCCCTAACTGTGATGGGGCGATGGACGGAATGCATATCCCTATCTTGGGACCGGACCACCAGGGTAGCCAGTACATAAACTGCAAGGGGTACTTTTCAATGGTGCTGCAAGCACTGGTGGATCACAAGGGACGTTTCACCAACATCAACGTAGGATGGCCGGGAAAGGTACATGACGCTTGCATCTTCAGGAACTCTGGTCTGTATGAACAGCTGCAGCAAGGGACTTACTTTCCAAACCAGAAAATAACTGTTGGGGATGTTGAAATGCCTATAGTTATCCTTGGGGACTCAGCCTACCCCTTAATGCCATGGCTCATGAAGCCATACACAGGTATCCTGGACAGTAGTCAGGAGCTGTTCAACTATAGGCTGAACAAGTGCAGAATGGTGGTAGAATGTGCATTTGGATGTTTAAAAGCGTGCTGACGCAGTTTACTGACTTGGTTAGACCTCAGAGAAACCAACATTCCCATTGTTATTACTGCTTGCTGTGTGCTCCACAATCTCTGTGAGAGTAAGGGGGAGACGTTTATGGCAGGGTGGGTGGTTGAGGCAAATCGCCTGGCTGCTGATTACGTGTAGCTAGACACCAGGGTGGTTAGAAGAACACAGCAGGGCGTGCAGCACATCAGAGAAGCTTTAAAAACCAGTTTCATGACTGGCCAGGCTACGGTGTGAAAGTTCTGTTTGTTTCTTGATGAAAATCCACCCCCTTAGTTCACTCTATGTCCCTGTAAGCCAACCGCCCTCCCCTCCCCCCTTTGATCACCGCGTGCAGAGGCAATAAAGTCATTGTTATTTCAAATTCAAATTCATCACACAAATGGGGGGATAACTGCCAAGGTAGCCCAGGAGGGGTATGGGAGGAGGGAAGCACCGGGTGGGGAGGAGGAGGAGGGGAGGACGGAAGGACAAGGCCACACTGCACTTTAAAACTTATTGAATGCCATCTTTCTGTTGCTTGGGTAGTCCTCTGGGGTGGAGGCGTTCTTGGGCTTCTGGGTGAGGACGCTATGGAACTTGGGGAGGAGGGCAGTTGGTTACACAGGGGCTGCAGAGGTAGTCTGTGTTTCTGCTGTCTTTCCTGCACCTCAGCCACACGCTGGAGCATATCAGTTTGATCCTCCAGTAGCCTCAGCATTGCATCCTTCCTCCTCTCATCACGCTAACGCCACCTCTCCTCTCGCTCGTCCATCCTGTCCTCTCGCTCATCCCTCCTGTCCTTGCGTTCATTTTGTGCTTTCCTGGACTCTGATATTGTCTCCCTCAACACAATGTGCTGGGCTCTTTTAGCATGGGAGGCCTGCATGATTTCAGAGAACACTTCATCGCGAATGCATTTTTTTCGGCTTCTAATCTTTGATAGCCTCTGGGAGGGAGATGATAGGGGGAGCGTTGAAACATTTGCAACTGTGAGAGGGGAAAAAGGGAGATTAGCCTTTAAAATGAGACATTTTCGAGAACAATGGGTAGACTCTTTCATGTTGAACCAAGCTGTTAACATTACGTGTGCTTTCTTTACAAGGTTGCATTTTGCCTCTTATATTGAGGGCCTGCTGGTATGGTGTGAGAGATCACACACACAAGGCCAGTGGGGAACAGAATTTGGCTTGCAGGCAGACATGGTAAGCCACAGTCTTTTAGCTTCTTTAACCTTCCTAACATGTGGGAATGGTTTCAAAATGGTTTCAAGGCCCCCATTTCACATACCAAGCACCCGTTGGGTTGGCCCTTTAAAATGGGTTGGCCATTTAAAAGGAGGGGCTGCGGTTTTCGGGTTAACGTGCAGCACAAACCCAACTAACCCCCCCCCACACATCCAATTCTCTGGGATGTTTGCTTCACCCCTCCCCCCACCACATGGGTAACAGCGGGGATGATTTCTGTTCAGCCACAGGCAAACAGCCCAGCAGGAACAGCCACCTCTGAATGTCCCCTTAATAAAATTCCCCTATTTCAACCAGGTGACCATGAATGATATCACTCTCCTGAGGATAACACAGAGAGATAAAGAATGGATGTTGCTTGAATGCCAGCAAACACCGGGACCATACGCTTCCATGCTTTGTTATTCAATGATTCCAGACTACATGCTGCTGGCCTGGCATGGTAAAGTGTCCTACCTTGGAGGACGGAATAAGGCTGACCTCCCCAGAAACCTTTTGCAAAGGCTTTGGGAGTACATCCAGGAGACCTTCATTGAGATGTCCCTGGAGGATTTCCGCTCCATCCCCATACACGTTAACAGACTTTTCCAGTAGCTGTACTGGCCGCGAACGCATCCCAAGTCTTCTGGGAAAATTAATCATTAAACACGCTTGCTTTTAAACCGTGTATTATATTTATAAAGGTACACTCACCAGAGTCCCGTCTCCGCCTTCTAGGTCTGGGAGCCCGCCTTCGGTGGGTTGGGAGGGTACTAGATCCAGGGTGAGAAACAGTTCCTGGCTGTTGGGGAAAATGGTTTCTCCACTTGCTTGCTGTGCTTCAGCCTCCTCCTCCCCAAAATCTGCATCCCTGTTGTACGAGAGTCCATTGACAGAGTCAACGTACAGGGCAGGGGTAATTGTAGGTGCACCCCCTAGAATGGCATGCAGCTCATCATAGAAGCGGCATGTCTGGGGGTCTGACCCAGAGCGGCCGTTTGCCTCTCTGGTTCTTTGGTAGGCTTGCCTGAGCTCCTTAAATTTCACATGGCACTGCTGCAGGTCCCTGTGATAGCCTCTGTCCTTCACGCCCTTGAAGATTTTTTCAAATATTTTGGCATTTCGTCTTTTCAAACAGAGTTCTGATAGGATGGATTCATCTCCCCATACAGCAATCAGATGCATTACCTCCCGTTCAATACATGCTGGAGCTCTTTTGTGATTCTGGGACTCCATGGTCACCTGTGCTGAAGAGCTCACCACACTGGCCAAACAGGAAATGAAATTCAAAAGTTTGAGGGGCTTTTTCTGTCTACCTGGCCAGACCATCTGAGTTGAGAGTGCTATCCAGAGCAGTCCCAAGGGAGCACTCTGGGATAGCTCCCGGAGGCCAATACCATCAAATTGGATCCACACTACCCCAAATTCGACCCAGCGAGGTCGATTTCAGTGCTAATCCACTCGTCAGGGAGGAGAACAGAAACCAGTTTTAAGAGCCCTTAAAGACAGAAAAAACGGCTTCATAGTGTGGACGGGTGCAGGGCTAAACTGATCTAATGCTGCTAGATCTGACCTAAACTCATAATGTAGACCAGGGTTAAGGCTATGTCTACACTACAGAGCTGCAGTGTAGGCATTTACCACAGTGATTGAAAGGCTTTTTCCATATCTAAAGTGAATATACTCCCTTGAGAGATGGTAACTAGGTCAATGGACAAATTGTTCCCTCGTCAATCTAGTGGTGTCTGCCGTGGGGGCTGGGTCAACATTACATCGCAGAGGATGTGAAATTTTTCACAGCGCTGTGCAATGTAGCTAGGTTGAGTTAAGTGTAAGGTGTAGACCAGGGCCTCCCTGCAGCAAGTTTACACTGCAGTTCTAAGAGCGGGTGTGATGGTTTGGATCACAGAAAACCTCTTGGGAACTGCCAACTGATGTTCTTATACTACTTTTGAGCCCGTTTCCTGTGCTAGCTTGGGACTTAGAACCCCGCCTGGTTTGAGCCAGACACGCTTGCCTGCTACAAACCCAGACCCAGGTCTGAACAATGTTGCATAAAAGCTGCAGGCTAAACTGAAAACAGCTTAAGAAGTGTTCCTGTCTCCAACAGTCAGATGCCCAGCTCCCAGTGGGGTCCAAACCTCAAATAAATCCATTTTACCCTGTATAAAGCTTATACAGAATAAACTCAAAAACTGTTTGCCCTCTATAACACTGATAGAAAAATTTGCACAGCTGTTTCCCTCCCCATCCCCGGGTATTAATACATACTCTGGGTTAATTAATAAGTAAAAAGTGATTTTATTAAATACAAAAAGTAGGATTTAAGTAGTTCCAAGTAATAACAGACAGAACAAAGTAAATCACTAAACAAAATAAAACAAAACACGCAAGTCTAAACCTAATATAGTAAGAAAGTAATTACAGATGAAATTGCACCCTCAGAGATGTTTCAGTAAGCTTCTTTTACAGACTAGCCTCCTTCTAGTCTGGGTCCAGCAATCACTAACATCCCTGTGGTTACTGTTCTTTGTTCCAGTTTCTTTCAGGTATCCTTTAGTGGTGGAGTGGCTCTCTCTTGAGCCAGCTGAAGACAAAATGGAGGGGTTTCCAGGGGCTTAAATAGACTTCCTCTTATGGGTGGACACCCCTCTCTCCCCCTGTGTAGAATCCAAGCTACAAGATGGAGTTTTGCAGTCACATGGGCAAGTCACATGTCCATGCATGACTCAATTCCTTACAAGTGGCAGCCATTGTTTATGTGCTACCTTGAATGTCCTCAGGTAGACTTCTCATGTGGATTGTAGTCTTCCAAGATCCATTGTCTGTTAAAAAGAAAAGGAGTACTTGTGGCACCTTAGAGACTAATAAATTTTAATGCTCAAATAAATTTGTTAGTCTCTAAGGTGCCACAAGTACTCCTTTTCTTTTTGTGAATACAGACTAACACGGCTGCTACTCTGAAAATTGTCTGTTAAGAGTTTTTTGACTGGGCACTTAACTTGCAAATTCCTTTCTAAAGGAGCTGACCAAATGCCTTACTAAGGCTACTTAAAAATCAAACAAGTACACAACCAATATTCATAACTTTGAATACAAAAATGATACATGCATATGAATAGGATGAATATATTCAATAGATCATAACCTTTGCAGAGATATGTTACATGGCATATGTAGCATAAAACATTCCAGTTATGTCATATTTACATTCATAAACATATTTCCATAAAGCATTATGGGGTGCAACGTCACAGCAGGATGTGAATCAGTGTTGCTCTATTGTGAGCGTATAGCCCACAATCTGCCTGAAAAATAGCATCAGTGCGGTTACACTGGAAAGAGTGTCCGATACATGTCATTTGTTAAGGAGAATTCACACATGCTGCTTGGCTGCGTAATGGCTGAACTTTTATGAATCAATGTCGTTTTGGTCGGTGTTTGTACATTGTCTGGCACAACTGGGTCCTGGCCCATGACTAGGATCTCTAAGCATCAAATAATCCTCACCATCGTTGTGTGGGATTTGTTAATGAACTATAAATTAGCGAGAATGAATTTGGGTAGACTACTGAGCACTTGCAAATGGTTGCACATTTAGAGTTGGATTCCTTTTTACTATACTAACCCTGTACAGCTTTTGAAAATAGCGCCTGTTATTGTTAAATGTTTTTATTTGATTCACCTTGAAGGCCAGGACAAGCACAGTTCCTAGTAGTAAAATGCAAATTTCCTTCTAATCACAGAAACTGGAGCAAAGTACCTGGCTGAATGTGATTTATGCAGTGTAAACTATGCCCATCCATAATACAAGGAAGGAAGCAAGTGTAAAACCACCTTATATCTGTGGTGTGTGGCAAGAGCTGTAATTAAGGTGGCTGGAGTGTTTTCATTCCAACACCATTTTCAATCATTTAGAACTTTCCTAAATTTTCATCTGCCACCTTGGGCTGAAATTTACTAGGGCTGGTTTCTGTACAAAGCGGGATTTTTATAATGTTTGTTCAAAACCTGCTCAGGTGTGTTTACGTAAAAGGACTCCCCACACTGGACTTGCCCACCAGACAACACGTCCGCTTTGATAACTGAGAGCAACAGTCAAAGTCTGGAGGTGTGTCTAAATCAGCTGCATTTGCGGATACTTTAACCTTGTAGTTAAACACACCGTCACTTGAAACGCACTTAAATTAGAATGGCCATGGGACTAACAACTTCAGAACAAAATGTACAAGCCATCATTGAAGTACTGTTACGTGAGCGCAGACTCTGACCCCTTCCTCGCTGTGCTAGGCTATCACATGGCCTATGGTCCACTGAGCGACCGCTTACGACACTCGCTCTGATGTTGGTAAATAACAGAGTTTGCAAATACCACTATTTGGGAATCCTTATGAGCTGTATTCTTACTAAGGAGGACACCAATGCACCATGCCCTGATGCGGCATCATAGGGTAAAGAAGTGGTGTCACAGAGACGTCAGTGTTTTAACCCTAGAGACACACACCAGCTGGTGGCAGACATCAAGTGCTTGCTCCTTGGCTACATGTAGTGTGCTAGGCAGGGCTGACTGGGATCTCCCTTCCAGTCTGTCAGGTGAAGCTGGGATTGCCCTTCCGGAGCCATCATGTGCCTCTGAGACGGTGGCATCGAGTTCACGCTGAGCCATTCAAAAGCCCCTAGACAGCCAAATAGTTCTGGTTTCCCTGGAAACAGGGAGTGTCATCACACCAGTGCTAAGAAGTGACAGGCTTTCTCTACTGCTGCCAGGGCCTGCCCCTCGCCCCTGTTGCTTAAGCGCATTGCCACATCCCTTCTGAACCGGCTTTTCACAGTCCCCGGATTGCTGTCAGACAGGGGGCTGCTCCTCTGGGGCCAGTGAGCCTGCTGCTGCCGGGAGGGGCCCGGGGAGCAGGGGGAGGGGCACCTGGAGACAGTGGAGGTGGGGCTGGTAGCATGGTGTGGGAGGGGTGGTGGTGCAGTTGGGTAGGAGTCAGGCAGGGTCTCATTGTGACATTGTGGGAGGGGAGGTGGCACAGTGGGGGAGGGGCCAGGAGGTGCAGGGGGAGGGTCTCAATGTGGCAGTGAGGGGAGGGGCCGGATGGCACATTGCTAGGGTTGGTGCAGTGGCAGGCAGCAATCTATGCAGATGCCCTCTATTTGTGGCTGGATTTGTGGTGACACAGTATGATATGAGCTGGGTACCAACCTATGCCTCTGCACTGGGCCCCCCTCTCTGCATGCGTGGCCCAGGGTAGGGCAAGGTGGAGGCACCCATGCTCCTGCTGCTGGGTTATTTTATAGCTGGGAGCTCTAGACTCCAAGCACTTTTCTCCAAAATCCCACTACAAAGGAAAGATCTGGAGGGAACAGGGTGACCCAAGTCCCCAGATCCCAGGGAGCGGCCCAGTTCAGCACACTGACCCGGGGCTCCAGCTAGTCACACAGGGGAAAATGGCACTGTGTCAAGCTTCCCCTGTCATCAGCCCTTGGCCTGGCTCCCGCAATGCACCCATATCACTGTGGAAACCACTCTGCCCTGCTCCCAGCACAGCTGCAGGAATTGTTTGTTTGTTTGTTTTTTATAGCAAATGCAGTTTCTGGAAAATTGAAATTTTTCTGCAGAAAATTTTCTAGTTCAGCCCCCCATTCTCTCCTCTGGGCTGGCTCCCTGGAGGACTACATCTCCCATGATGCAACACAGATTCCACTCTGACCAAGCAGCATGGTGAACCATGGGATTCATATGCCTGCACAAGCATCATGGGAAATGTAGTCTGGTCAGGGAGAGTGGCCCCATAGAGGTAAATGGGGTCATCGGGCACTGTAATGGGGTGGGACTCACCACTCTAGTGCCTCCTGCTGGTCGTCTTGCAGATCAGCTCCACAGGTCAGTACATCAACTCTTGGTGGTGTCTTGCCCACTCTCACTGCTGCTCCTGGATGCATGTCACTCCAGGTACCACGGCATCCTCTTCAGGACACAGCCCTCTGGCGGTGCCCAGTCTGTGCTTCCCTCTTCCGGGAGACAGTACCGTAGTCCAATGGTTCAGCCACTTCCTCACTGGTGAGTTGGGGAGGGGACTGATGGTGGGGGTGAGGGAGACACAGCTCCGGGACCCTGTGGATCATAGGCACCAACTCCGTGGATGCTCCAGGGCTCAGCACCCACTGGAGGCACCACCGATCAGTGCCTCCCCATCCCCCCCAGTGCCTCCTGCCTGCCGGCAGCCCTGCCAATCAGCAACTTCCCCTCCACCCCAGCACCTCGCACCCACTGCAATTAGCTGTTCAGCAGCATGCAGGAGACGCTGGGAGGGGAGGGGGAGGAGCGGGGGCAGGAAGAGGCAAGGTGGGGATGAGGGCTTGGGGGAGGGGCTGGAGTGGGGGCAGGGCTGGGTTGGAAAGGGGGTTGAGCACCCTCCCGGAACTGAGAAAATTGACGCCTATGCTATAGATGGCAGCCATGTGCTGTGTCCCCCTACAACCTCTCAGTACATTTCCCTGGGCCACTTCCCCGCAGCTCCAGCACTTTCTTCACCCTTGCCTAAGCCTGTAACTCCCAGCCACCAGCCAGGAGCTCTTCTCTAGCTCCTCTGGTCCCCACTAGCAGCACTGCTCCATCTATGTTGGCTTCCCTCCACCTGCAAGGCAGCCAGTACTCTCTCCTTGATCTCCAGAAAATAACTGATGCTGCTCTGCAGCTCTTCTTATATTGGCCTACCTGGCCCTGATTGGCTGCTCCTTGCAGACCCTCTCCCATTGGCTGCCTCCAGAGCAGCCTCCCTAGGCCTCCATCAACTCCTTACAGGCCCCCAAATTACAGCTCCGCATAGGCAATGCACAACCTTAATTGCAGTTTAATGTTGAACTGACTCAAAACAAAGCCTTGTGGGTCAATTCAACAAACTGAACTGAAACATTTTGAGGCCAAATATTTCATTTTGATCCAAATGACTCTTGTTGTCCCAAAGGTGCAGCTGTCCCCTACTGATGGTGCCCTACAGCTGTTCCCTACAGCTGGTGGAGAAACAGGACTGGACAGAACACAGTCCCAGGTAGCACAGACCCCTGGGAGCTGCCCACTGGCCATTCAGATTCTTCTATCCAATGCAGCTAAAAGACATGCCCCTTCCCTATGAATGGGACAAGACTGACAGCTCCAATCTACAGAGCAGGGGCAGCCAGTGGCAAACTGCCCTGCCCCCTGACTGTCCCTCACTGAGCCAGATTCCACTGCCTCAAGCTTCCGGAGCATCTGATCCCACAAATGGTCTCTCTTTATAATGATCCAAACTCCCCGGGACCAGGAAACTACCCCTGAATGACTGCTGTGGCAGAGCCCTTCTCTGCTGCCCAGGTGCCACCCTGCTCCAAGCTCTGGCAGTGTGGCTGGCTCGCTGGGGTCAGCTATCAGACATGCCTCTCACCTGTCAAATCACAGAGCAGACTCCCTGACCTAGTTACACTCTTGCTAGCTGGTCTGTAATTAGTGATACCACCATGACGTTAATTCCCTGCTCTGCCCAGGGGCTGACATTCGCCATGGGTGCTGGCTTTGTGCCCAAACTTCTTAGCACTGATCCAAGAACAGCTTATTATTCTTTACTTCTCCCTTACATGTGTGATTAGCAGCTCAAATAGTCACTGAGGGCCCTTTCCAGCAGCTGTTCTCAGCCTTGGATGGGCTCTGGTCCTCAGACAGCTCCTACTCCTGCTCTGCCTACCAGCCTCCAGACAAGCCAAGGCCTTAGCCACAGATGGGGTAGTGCCAAAGGTCATGGGAGCACTTATTTATATCCACCTTGTTTCACAGGGCTGAACACAGAAAGTGAAACATGCATAGTCACGTGTGTGCACACACCCACACACAGAGCTGCATGCACTCGTACATGTACGCATCCCACACACCTATTCACACATGCAACAAGATGGACACACATCTCACACCTGCGTATATATACACACACATACATATGGGCACAGTCATACATACTCTTCCCCATGCAGGTTCACATCCATATATCCCTACATGTATGGCCTGGCTCTTGGACCCAGACTGCTCCCTGGTGGGACTCTCCAGGGGCTACCACAAGTTGCTCTGGCCCCAAGTGTTTGCTGGGCCTCCTGCTTTTTCTTCTGTGGCTGGGGTCTCTGCTTCCACCAGAGAGCCCCGAGAACCATAACCCCACCTACACGGACAGAGGGCAATGCATGGAGGGGCTTCCCTTGGCTGTCATAGAATAATAGAATATCAGGGTTGGAAGGGACCTCAGGAGGTCATCTAGTCCAACCTCCTACTCAAAGCAGGACCAATCCCCAATTTTTGCCCCAGATCCCTAAATGGCCCCCTCAAGGATTGAGCTCACAATCCTGGGTTTAGCAGGCCAGTGCTCAAACCACTGAGCTATCCCTCCTGAGCACTGAGCCAGGCATACTGGGCACTGGACGAAGCCACTGGGCACCCATCTTAGAGGGTTCTGTGGCTCGTCTTTGATTTGCTGGCATTGCCCTCCCCGTGCCTGCCCCCACTGCAGCGCCATCACGGGCCAGCCCACTTTCACACCCACACCAGGGACGTGCTTGTGGGGGGCAATGTGAACACATATTTGGGTGTGCATGAGTGAGCTGGAGCAGGGGGTAGGCATGTGTATATGTGAGTGTGCACGTATGTGCCCAAATAGGGAATAGGTGTGTGTATGTGAGTCTGCACATGTGTGCCCGAGTAGAGGGGGAAGATGCATGTATGTGAGTGTGCACACAAGTGCCCGAGTTGGCGGTAGGCATGTGTGTGAGTGTACACACGTGTGCCTGAGTAGGGGGGCAGTTGTCTGTGTGTATGTGAGTCTGCACACATGTGACCAAGTAGGGGGTAGATGTGAGTGTGCACACATGTGCCCGAGGAGGGGGGTAGGGGTGTGTGTGTGTGAGAGAGTGACTGTGTGTACGTGTGTCCGAGCAGGGGGTAGATGTGTGTGTGTATGTGAGTGTGCATGCATGCACTTTTTGTTTATCCCGATGGTCCCTGGGCACCTCCCAGGCATGAATTGATTTCAGCATCCTATGCCCCTTGTGGGAGGGAAAGGTTATCCCCAGGTACGAGGGGAAACTGAGGCACTGGACAGGAGGCAGTGCTTTGTCCAGGACATGCAGGGCAGAACAGGGATAGAAGCCCGGGCTCCTGAGTTTCAGGGTAGCTCCCTAGCCACTGGACACTCACCCCTCTCAGCTGTGCTGAGGCCCCACTCTTGAGCGCACACTCCCACTCCCACTCCCACCCCATGGGTCATCCCTCTCCTGGCTAGGAACTGGACTCTCTGATCCATTCAGTCAGCAACATCTTACAGTCAGGGACGGCTCCAGAACCGTCCCTGTGCTGGCAGAGCCTGGAATCCGGCTGCCACGCAGACCGGTGGGTGTGATTGGCATATGCCAGCCTGTCCTCGTTAGCACAGGAGGTAATCACAGGCGCAGGCCCCTCCTATTGTTCACTTCAGTTGGTTTGTTAATCTGCGTTGAGTGACGGGAGATTCCCGGAGGGGAAACAGCGCTTTGTCAACACTGCTTATATAACCAGTCCTGCCTGAGCCTGCTTCGTGTTTACATGGCTCCCCCGTGGCATGTGGCCCAGCAGGGCAGGTAGATTTAGGTCACTTGCTAACCCTGCAGCGCTGGAAGAATGCAGCCAGTGATCGGCAGGGGAATGCCAAAAGCACAGCCTCATCTTAGCACATGGGGGAGACAATACCAACCCAGGCCTGGGGACCTCAGCCAAGTGCTCATGGACCCTTGATGGGGCAGGGTGGGGGACACAAGTCCATCTGAGGATGCTGAGAAGCAACTGGGGCATGTTGGTTGCAGGTGGTGTAACTCCCCAGCCCCACTGCATGGCTCTGGGCAGTGACAGTTTCCAGGGCCTTTAGGGGTGGCTGGGAGGGGCCGATGGTTCTGGGACCTGGTCTCTGCTCTGATCATTGGGGCTATAGATTGACTCTCACTGTGGGTTCAGTTGCGGGTGAGTGAAAGTTCACAGAGCGTCACAAGAACCGAGATCCGTCTGTGGAGATGGGGAAAGGTGCCAAAGCGAGACGGACAGACGACCTGAGTCCAGACCGAACGGTGCCTGCTGGGACTCAAGGCCTGTGCTAAGAACATGCCCGGTAAACACGAAAATTGAGGAACAGAAAATCAGTGACCCAAAATTGGGGTGAAATTAGGCCTCACTGGTGAACAAAATAATGAGGGGTTGGGCTGTTCCGCCTATCACTCCCTTTGGGTGTTAGAGAGAGACTGGGGAGAAAAACTGGCTCTTGGAGCGAGCTTCTCTATCATGGCTGCCCTCCCGCTCCCCCAGACTTTCTGCATCTAACTTTGAGCTGTCAGGACACCCTCCTTCTACCCTCCGCATCCCCAGTTCCTGGGACCCCAGACTCTCTGCATCTATCTCTGAACTGTCAGAACTCTCCCCCACCCTCCCAGCTCTGGCCAAATCCCCAATACCATCTGGGATGTGAGACTTTGTTTGCCCCCCATCCCTCACACACACACACACACACGCACACACACGTCCTTTTCCCTTCCCTACCTTATTTCATCTCTTTCGTAACTCGCTCCTTTTGCCTTCTGTTTAATGAGAGTCTGGCTTAGCTGGCCATGACAGTATATTTTGCCACACTGCGGTGAGCCTGGGACCAGAGAAGCATGCTGACTATGCTGGTACGAGTTTGCCAGGTCTCAGATTGGCTAATCAGACCATGGGCAGGGCCCGTATTTTTCCAGCAGCAAGGCTGGAAGGGAAAATCGACATGAGAGGCAGAAGCTGCATTTTGTCTCTTTGCTGCTTTTTCCTCTCCCCTTTTGTGTGTGTTGTCTTGTTTGGACTTCTAGGAAACAGGATCAAACTTAAACAACAGCTCCCCCGAAAGTACAGTTATTATCACCTTTGATGCCATCTAAGACTGTCAGACAAGGGGTTTTCCTTTTAAAAACTCTCTACAGCTAAAGGGAAACGGAACAAAGGATGTTGGTAGAATGAAAATCCTACTCAATACTTGACACTTCAAAGGCTTTAACTATGTTTCCTTCTTTCCTGTACCTGTAGTAAAGGGTTCAAAGGCTGGTTAATGGTGTTTTGGCCAGGGGATTATGCAGGCGGAGGTCTCTGTGAACCA
Organism: Dermochelys coriacea; assembly: GCF_009764565.3. Taxonomy (NCBI): domain Eukaryota; kingdom Metazoa; phylum Chordata; order Testudines; family Dermochelyidae; genus Dermochelys; species Dermochelys coriacea. The sequence goes on from NC_050076.1 coordinate 60,619,974, forward strand.
GACCCAAACCTTGTTCAACACTGTTCAATGTTGGAAAATTTCAGAGTTATGTTAACACTTTTATAACATCTGCAGACAACACCCCCTCTGCTGGAACAGCTGCTCCGGCTCCTGCTCCAGATGACGTGCCAGTCTCGACTGACAGAGGCAGGGACCGTCTGTGGACTGCTTCCCCCAGCACTAGGAAGTGCTTTGTGTCTGCAGCGAGAGAGACCCATATACACTGTCTCCTGCAGGCCAGGGTTGGTCTGCGGTCAGAGAAGAGGCATTTCACAGGTGTTCAGAACAGCCATCCTGCCCGCCTGGACAAGACGGTCTAGCGGACTCTCCCTGCAGCCTCACTTGCACTGAGACCCCAAGGGGGTTGCATGGAGGGCTCGAACCCACAAGCCTCTGTGTCTGAAAGCATGAGCTGCTCCACCACGCTTGGCTACTGGGCAGTGGGGCTAAGGGTCAGTTGGCCAAATGGAGCTGCAGGGGGCTCCTAAACCCGTATCCTGTGGCCAGTGACAAGTGGGGCACAGGCGACACTCTGTTAGTGCAAGTCATGGCAGCAAAGCCCAGAGTCTGCATTCCCCAGGTTGCCTAGCATGGAGATTGCTTTGCTTTGCAGGGGTGTGTGTGTGTGATATCACACTTTGCTCACCTTGAATCCCAGGGAACCAGAGCCTGCGCCTGCTCTAGCAAACCACTGAGGTGTCACCCTCGGCCGGGCAGTGCCATGATGCTGACAGGTGGAAGCTGCAGTGTAGGCAGGTACAGGAGCTCCCACAGCGTCCCCTGGCCCCTCCCATGGGATGGGGTGACTCAGGAGCTAGAGCAAGGCACTGGGACGGTGTGATGGCTGCTCAGGGGACCTGCTGCCATGGGCAGGTGCCCAGCTGCCAGCATGGGCCTGGACAGGCATGGGGAAGGCCCTCCCCTGCGTGGGGGCCTGCTGGCCTGGCTTTGGAGTTGCACAGGGGACTTTATTACTCCAGGCTTTCCAGGCGGCACCTTTTGCCAGGGCGAAGGCTGTTTTTCCTGCTGTTTGCAAACAGCCAAGTGTCAAGAGGGGACTCTGTTGGTTGTAGGTTGGGGCCACTCAGCCCATTTACAGTTCACCCCACCCGCGCTCGAGTGGGAGAGGCTGTTCACAGCGGGGACATGCATGAGAAGCAGCAGAATACAAATGTTGGCTGCAACCCAGGGCAGCAGCAGGGATGGCTCCGCCAATGTTCCTTAGACCTGACCCACAGCCCTCTGGCTAGTCCATGTCTGTCTAGTAAACAGGCAGCCGGCTCAGCTGACTGGGGTGGTGGTTTTAACACCCTGTGGCTCCCAGACACCTCTCCTCAGCCAGGTCACTAATTACCCCATCTGCCAACGTAATGCAGGGTCCTTAGCTAGAACAGCCAATGTGGACACCTGAAGGCTCAGCACAGCCAGGGAGTCAGCGACAGATCCCAGGAGTCCTAGCTCCCTGCTCCATTCTCTGAGCACTAGCCCATGCTGGCTCATGCGGAGCCCTAGCAATGCCAGGCTAGTGTTATCCTATGGCTCCACCACAGACTACAGCCATTCAAGCTCCAGGCCGTGGACCCATACCATGCGAGCCAGGCCATGCTCAGGAATGTGGCTCAGGCACCGCACAGCTGCTCACCGAACTCTCTGTTCTGTGCCACCACTGCAGCGCCAGGCAGCCTTGCAGCCGCAGCCCGACAGCAGACACTGAGCAGCCCCTCCCTGGGCACTGACATGAAGCACAGGGAAGTTCCCAGGCCTGGTAGGCAGCTGATCTGGGATCCCAGAGCCATGCTAGCCCCAGCATGCTTACCCCCCCACACTCGGCTCAGACATCGAACAGCGCCCTAGAGACATCACAAAGCTCTTAATTGCTCTTGGCTCCTTCCTGTATCCCCAGGCAGGGCCAGGCCAAGGCACCGCCCAGGCAGCAGGCTAGCTCATGCCGCCGGTGCCTGGCACCAGCTGGTTCAGAGTGACCCACAGGCACTGCCATCTCCATGACCTGAGTCTGCTGGGGCTCAGCCCAGATCTTAGGGGATTTATTTACCTCATTAAACCACCCTCCCACCTGCAACAGGCCCAAGGGCCCGTCTGTCTTGGGGACATTCCTACCACAGTCTGGGTGCTCTACTCCAGTGCACATCCCATCTCACATATGGCACACTTATTTCTGGCCCCTCGCTGCCAGGGGGCTTAGGGACAGACTTCCCCTGGGCCTCCCGAGCATGCCCCTCCAGGGCAGACATTGGCAGGCTAGCCTATGGGGGGCAGCACATGCTGCTGCTGTCTGGCCTGAGTGTCGCAGAGCTGCCAGACTAATGCCCCCACTGAGCCCCATAGGCCAGGGACTCTGAGCAGTCAGAAAGCAAGGCTGGCAGGAGCTGCTGGGACACACGGTTGGGACTGTTTTGTGCCTGGATGGGCAAGTGGTCCTGGATAACCCAAGCCCAGAGCCAGCCCCACCTGCATCCAGCCCCACTCAGGGCATGGTGGACGGAGCTCACACCAAGGTGTGTGGAGGCGGGGCTTACACCAGGGCACATGCGGGGCAGGGCTCACACCAGGGCATGGGTGGGGTGGTGTTTCCCCTCCACTGCTCTCACTGGCCTCTCCTGCTGGTGCAGACCCGCAGCGTCTCCCCATGGCAGCGACAGGGCCTGTGTTAGCCACACTCTGATCCAGGGCTGCCTGTGGAAAACGTTACCTCATCACAGCAGGGGGGAATCACCTGCTGAATCACCGGCTGGCTAGGCTGGTAACAAGGGCAATGGGCTCCCAAACAAACCTTGGCCAGCCCCGCGAGGGACCTGGCTGGGGGGGCCAGCTCATTGCTCACTTCCCAACTGTCTCCAGTGCCTCCAGCCCAGCACCTGCACTGAGGTCACTCAGTGTCCCCATTTTACAGTGGGGAAACCGAGGTACAGCGAGATAAAAGCACTCGCTCCAGGTCACCCAGTCAATGGCAGAGCCTGGGACTGGAACCCAGGAGTCCTGATTCCCAGCCCCCTTCTCTAGACCCAGAGCCAAGAATAAAGGTCCGGTCCTGCTCTTTAACCACAAGCTGATGGGAGTGCCCGGGACAGGGGCCAGAGGTGGATTAAGATTTATTGGGGCCCTGGGCACAAAGAGCATTTGGGCCCCCAGAACCAGGAAGGGGCGGGGGAGGCCATGGCTTGCTCACTTTGTAACATGGACCTAGTAGCCTCGGGCAGGCATGGAGCAGCAGTGGCATGGGAGTAGTTTGGGGGAGGAGTAGGGGCGTTGCTCCCCCAAACTGCAAGCCCCAGGCCAGAGGCAACAGGAAGAGTGGTGCTGCATGTCGTTGTAGCCTCGGGCACAAAGCCCAGGTAGTCTCTGAGGTGCTGGATGAGGCTTTCCTGCCCAGTTCCTCGCTGCCTGTGACCTCCTCACTGCCTGCCTCCCAGCTGGGGCAGGGTCTCCTCTCCCCGCAGAGCATGTCTGGAGACCCTGGGGAGGGAGCAAGAGGCTGGACTAGAGCCCCTGCCCCCGGGTCCCACCAGCAGTGGCATGATCCATGGGGCAGGGTCAGAAGCCAGGGGCTGCTCTCAGGCACCCCAGCCCCTGCTCAGGGCAGGTGGAGTGTCTGGGGCTCCCCACAGTGGCCTGGGCTCCCTGGTGGTTCGTACCTCTGCCTGGCTCCAGCTTCTGGCCTGGCCCGGGGGGGCTGGGGCTAGGGAAGAGGAGGAGCAGGGAACAGGGCAACAGTTCTAGCGCCAGTTGTCCTCCAACTTCTACCCAGGTTCCAGTGCTTCTTTGGGGGGCCAAATTGGCCACGGTCCATAAGCACAGGCCCCATGGGCCCAGGAGTTAACGTGCCACTAACAGGGCACTGACAGCTGCTGCCCTTCCCCCTCAGCATTTTTCTCATGGGGAGTTTTCTGGAGTTTTATTCCTGGTCTCCAAATATTTTCCCACTCGGCCTCGGCATGGCACTCCCAGGGTTGGGGATCTCACCAAACTGAAACAACCTGGCACGTACGAGCAGAGGAGAGTGCCCCCTGCAGCTGCCCCTCTGGCACCTCCCCGAGACCCAGGTTCTCAGTGCTGGGACTCATTAACCCACCCAGATACCCAGCATCAGCCACAGAATCATGGAAGTGTAGGCCTGGAAGGGACCTCGAGAGGGCTGAGCTAGGGCTAAGTTTTATCTAGACCATCTCTGACGGGTGTTTGTCTAACAACCTCCCTGGGCAATTTGTTCAGGTGCTTAACCAGCCTGACAGTTAGGAAATTTTTCTTAATATCCAGCCTAAACTTCCCTTGCTGCAATTTAAGCCTATCTGCTTCTTGCCTGGTCCTCAGAGGTTAATGAGAACAATTTTTCACCCTCCTCCTTTTCTGTACCTGAAGACTGTTATCATGTCCCCCCTCAGTCTTCTCTTTTCCAGATTAAACAAACCCAAGTTTTTCAATCTTCCCTCACAGCTCAAGTTTTTTAGACCTTTAATCATTTTTGTTATTCTCCTTTGGACTTTCTCCAATGTGGCCCCATCTTTCCTGAAGTATAGTCCCCAGAACTGGACTCAATACTCCAGCTGTGGCCTTAGCAGTGCAGAGTAGAGCAGACAAATTACTTCTTGTGTCTTACTAACAACATTACTGCTACTACATCCCAGAATTATGTTTGCGTTTTTTTGCAACAGTATAATACTGTTGACTCATATTTAGCTTGTGATCCACTCTGCCGCCCAGATCCCTTCCGCAGTACTCCTCCCTGGGCAGTCCTCAGTCTCTCTACTGCCTGAAGCCTGTGAGCAAGGTCCACACAGGGGGCATCAGGGGCAGATCGCAGCCTGGAGACCCCCAGCAGGCATGCTCCCAAATGGGGAGTGGGTGGGTAGAGCATCAGAAGTGGGCAGTCAAACCATCTCCCTCCTCTTCAGAAAGCATTGGGCTTCTTTAAGGCCCCTTGACCAGCCTGTTGGTGGAAGTGCCCCCAAGGGATGCCCCAGCATGGGGTTCCAGGCTGGCATAAGGGCTCTCCCCTGCCCCCTAGCTAGGGGCGGGCCCAGGGAGAGGCTAGCAGAGGGTGACGGTTCTTTGCGTGCTCTGTCCCCCAGCTATCTTGGCCCAGTCTCAGTGTGTCAGATCAGCCCTGAGATCCTGCTAACCTATCCAGGTTCGGGATCAAGGATACACAAAGGTGGCTGAAAGCCTCTTCCCCCAGCCCAGGCACTGGTTGACCTGCAATGGTGCCAGTTGTGTCCATGTGTATTTCTAGGTCTGGCAAGGTGCTGAGCGCCAGGACCGCTGCACTGCAATTGCCACTGGTGGCATGGGGCAAATCCAGGGACTCAGGGCCGGTGGGAGCTCAGACTGTGGACTGATGTCCCTCAGAACCTGGCTGGGTTGCTATGGGGTCGTGCGGGGGAGCAGGTGATTGGTGTCTCTGCTTGACTCCCAGGCAGGCTGCGTAGGTGCAGGTAGGCTGGGTTATTTATAGGTGACTGTACCATTAGCCTCTCCCTTTCAAGGAAGTGGCTTCCCTTGATTTCCCCCCACAACGACTCATAGAGGTGGTGTGGAAAGTCTCTGAGGCCATAAAACTGCCCCTGAGTAAACACTGGCTCATGGGCCAGCCCTGCCCCACCCCTTCCTGGGACTCACCCTGAGCCCCATCTGCCCCTACCCACAGGGCCCCCTGTGGAGCACTGCAGACGCCTCAGCCCAGTGGAGCCAGAGGGAGAGTTTGGCACCAGGCTCTAAGTGGGGCTGGGGGTGAGCAAGGACTCGTCCCTGTTTATCCAGGTGCAGGGGCAGTTGCTTTCACTGGGACAGCCAGCTCCTGCCCCGTGCTTGCGGAGACCCACAGCCCTTTAAAACCAATGCTTATTCCCCCTCTCCAGCCGCCAGTGCCCTCTCATTGTCCTGCCCTCTCAGGGTGCCTGGAGCTGGATGCCAGCCTGCCAAGACCAGCTTCACTGCCAGCTTGTGCTGGGTGATTAGATCTGCCAGCCCTTCTGGACCCTGCACATGCCTTGGGGCTGAGGGCAGCAAAAGGGAAGAGGAAAGCTGTACAGCAGAATGGGCCCTGCCAGTCCTGGTCATGTGTGTCTGCCGTGTCACCCCCATTGGGTGCTGCTGGTTGGAAAAGGGCAGTGTAGTGCCCTAATGCCAGTGGGGTGGCAGCTGCCCGGAGACTCTGTATCCGAGCAAAGAGCCTGGGCTGGCTTAGCTCTGAGCCCCTTGCTGAGCCGAGCCCCCTGCAGGGTTCCAGCCCTTGTTATCAGAGATGACTCTCTTCTGCCGGGACAGCCTGGAGCCACTGCACTGCCCAGGGACCCGCTTCAGGGCTGCTGAGATGACAGGTTAGGGCAGCCCTTCCTGGGGACACCCAGAGCCCCCAGAAAAATGTGAGGGGCTACACAAGTAGCAGAAAAGCCCCTGCCCCAGAGAGCGCACAGTGGGGAGACAGAGTGAAAGGGCAAGGGACATATTGGGATGGCTCCATGGGATAACAGTCATTGCTATGGTCCAGCAGCACCTAGAGAAGATCAGGACCTCATCATGCCAGGCGTTGCACTAACACAGAGTGAAACACAGCCTCTGCCCCAGAGAGTTCACAGGCCAATGGACCAGCCAGACATAGGCAGGATCATTCACCCCATTTTACAGAAGGGGAAGAGATTAAATCATAGAATCATAGAATATCAGAGTTGGAAGGGACCTCAGAAGGTCATCTAGTCCAACCCCCTGCTCAAAGCAGGACCAATCACCAACTAAATCAGCCCAGCCAGGGCTTTGTCAAGCCTGACCTTGAAAACCTCTAAGGAAGGAGATTCCACCACTTCCCTAGCATCCCTCACACATCAGGGATCGCCACGACCCCCGTCTGCTGATGGCATCACAATTTGGGAGCCACCGATATTGGGGTTCCAGTTAGCCTTACAAACCAGAGCCTTAGCTCCCACCTGCAAAACTAACCTCCCTAGCCCTGCCCCGAGGCTGTGTATAACAGGAGAAAACATTTATCAGGAGGGGAGGGAACCCAGCAGGAATTTGGGAAAACACCAGAACAACAATGCAGAATTATGCAAACAATAATTCACCTCCCACCCCTGCACACACACACACACACTTTCTTAGTCAGGAACCCTCACTTTCCCACCTGGTAGTGGGAAAGTCCAACAGGTGAATGTCCCTTTAACTTGCTGCCATACCACTCAACCCCCAGACTCTGAAATGAGGAACAGGGACCCCCAAAAGAGGGACAAGGTGGGAAAATACATCTTGAAATGAGGGACATTAATTTTTTCTTGACCACGCTGTTTTATTTTTAAAAATATATGTCCAAGCAAGCAGTTAGCCTGAAAGTGTTTATACCAAAACTCTGAGCTGACTGGTTTCTTTCGCACTATTTGTAACCCAGCCAGCCCACCTGCCTGGAGCATCACTCACATGTGCAAATCTGCCCCCACCCCACAGAGATCTGCCCCCGTACCACCAAGTCCCCTGCCCCAGCACCCCAGTCACACCTGCCCCCTGCCATGCCCCCACTCTCCAGATCTACCCTGGCCATCACCCCCACTCAAAACTGCCCCTTGAGCCCCCCCATGAACATCCCCCACCTGTAGATCTTGATCTGCCATCACACCCATCCCCCAAGAGTTCCCCACACTTAATCATAGAATATCAGGGTTGGAAGGGACCACAGGAGGTCACCTAGTCCAACCCCCTGCTCAAAGCAGAACCAATCCACAACTAAATCATCCCAGCCAGGGCTTTGTCAAGCCTGACCTTAAAAACTTCTAAGGAAGGAGATTCCACCACCTCCCTAGGTAACGCAGTCCAGTGTTTCACCACCTCCTAGTGAAAACGTTTTTCCTAATATCCAACCTAAACCTCCCCCACTGCAACTTGAGACCATTACTCCTCGTTCTGTCATCTGCTACCACTGAGAACAGTCATGCTCCATCCTCTCTGGAACCCCCTTTCAGGTAGTTGAAAGCAGCTATCAAATCCCCCCTCATTCTTCTCTTCTGCAGACTAAACAATCCCAGTTCCCTCAGCATCTCCTCATAAGTCATGTGCTCCTGTCCCCTAATCATTTTTGTTGCCCTCCACTGGACTCTTCCCAATTTTTCCACATCCTTCTTGTAGTGTGGGGCCCAAAACTGGACACAGTACTCCAGATGAGGCTTCACCAATGTCGAATAGAGGGGAACGATCACGTCTCTCGATCTGCTAGCAATGCCCCTAGTTATACAGCCCAAAATTCCATTAACCTGCTTGGCAACAAGGGCACACTGTTGACTCATATCCAGCTTCTTGTCCATTGTAACTCCTAGGTCCTTTTTGGCAGAACTGCTACCTAGCCCATTCGGTCCCTAGTCTGTAGCTGTGCATGGGATTCTTTCATCCTAAATCCAGGACTCTACACTTGTCCTTGCTGAACCTCATCAGATTTCTTTTGGCCCAATCCTCTAATTTGTTTAGGTCTCTCTGTATCCTATTCCTACCCTCCAGCGTATCTACCACTCCTCCCAGTTTAGTGTCATCTGCAAACTTGCTGAGGGTGCAGTCCATGCCATCCTCCAGATCATTAATGAAGATATTGAACAAAACCGGCTCACGACCAACCCTTGGGGCACTCTGCTTGATACCGGCTGCCAACTAGACATGGAGCCATTGATCACTACCCATTGAGTCCGACAATCTAGCCAGCTTTCTATCCATGTTATAATCCATCTCTGGCGTAATTGCACAATGGGCATTTCTGTGTCTGCATCCGGCCTGCTGCGCTGCTCCCATAGGGCCATGATAAGAAAAGGATTAACTAACCCTATTCAACTGCATCAGGCAGGGATGGGTCTGCAATGCGGCCATAGCATGGATCAGATCATAGCTACCCACACGTTCTCTCTGAGCTGTCAAAACCAGCTACAACAAGCCCCTAAAAATAGCTGGGACAGTCACTGAGGCCTCTTGGTTGCCCCATGTCACTGACTGCACCCACCACCAGCACACTGGGCCAGCACTGTATGTTCCAGCTGGTGCTGATGGGGGCTGAAGGACTGTCTCTGCATGCACCCTGCTGTGCATTGATAGTGTTTAATAAAAGTGTTGAGCAAACACAGGGAGTTAAATTCAGTAGACGAAAAGATGCAGCTGATCTACTGTGTATTGGTCTGCAGCAAGCTACCTGGATGTGGAAATCCCCACCCAACTGTACACAGCCCTACCTGATGCACTGCTACAGACTTGGGACCGAATGGCTAGGCAGCAGTTCTGCAGAAAAGGACCTAGGGGTTACAGTGGACGAGAAGCTGGATATGAGTCAACAGTGTGCCCTTATTGCCAAGAAGGCTAACAGCATTTTGGGCTGTATAAGTAGGGCCATTGCCAGCAGATCAAGGGACGTGATTATTCCCCCCTATTCGACATTGGTGAGGCCTCATCTGGAGTACTGTGTCCAGTTTTGGGCCCCACATTACAACAAGGATGTCGAAGAATTGGGAAGAGTCCAGTGGAGGGCAACAAAAATGATTAGGGGACTGGAACACATGACTTATGAGGAGAGGCTGAGGGAACTGGGATTGTTTAGTCTGCAGAAGAGAAGAATGAGGGGGGATTTGATAGCTGCTTTCAACTACCTGAAAGGAGGTTCCAAAGAGGATGGATCTAGACTGTTCTCAGTGGTAGCAGATGACAGAATAAGGAGTAATGGTCTCAAGTTGCAATGGGAGAGGTTTAGGTAGGATGTTAGGAAAAACTTTTTCACTAGGAGGGTGGTGAAGAACTGGAATGGATTACCTAGGGAGGTGATGGAATCTCCTTCCTTAGAAGTTTTTAAGATCAGGCTTGACAAAGCCCTGGCTGGGATGATTTAGTTGGGGATTGGTCCTGCTTTGAGCAGGGGGTTGGACTAGATGACCTCCTGCGGTCCCTTCCAACCCTGATATTCTATGATTCTATGACCCTCGAGCACTCCCCATTTGAGTGAATTCGCAACTGTACCAACATCTCATTCTGCCCAGTCCTCAGATCATCAGTTCCAGGGTGAAATCCAGGCTCCACTGACATCAACAGCTGCAATTTCCATTGACTTTGAAGTGGCTAGTATTGCACCTTAACTGAAACAGATGGAGTCCTGGCCTTGTAAATGTATGATGCCCTGCAGACCACCTAAGAGGCCACTGCAGGGATTCTAGTGTGTTCCCACAGCCCACTGCAGAACAGAATCAGAATTGCTTGCTGTGTGTCATAAACCTTATACTGTTAGCGGGGATTCTCCACCAGCTCCAGGGCAGGGGCCTGGGCTTTGGGCAGGATGCTGCTGGCTCCCCACTGTCATAGTGTGGCTCTGAGGGGCCACACTGCATTGTGACAGCTGTGTGGTCCCAAACTGTAGATTTGTCACCTTAATTTCCAGAGCCCAAGAGCAGAGCACCACAGGGCTAAAGGGGAGGTGGGGGGGGGGCAGGTGGTAAAGAAATGTGTCTCCTATATATGAATCAAACACTAAAGCACCCTGGGACCTCAGTTCTGAGCAAACCCTCCTGCAGAAGTCATTACTGTGTGCAGTTAGTGGATTTTACTGCATGCACATGCTCCCAAGCAGTGCCCAGAACATCTGCAGTGAAAGCTGGCACGGAGACAGGGAATTCACCATTTCCTCTGCACTTGGCCAAGCTGCCTATCTGGCTCACATCTCTGTCCAGCTGTTACACAGTGAGAGCGTTTGTGATGGGGAGTGGTGGATACAATCATAGACTCTCGCCTTGGGAGACCTGAGATGGCTCCCAGCACAAAGATGCAATATTTAATGGGGCTTGCACCAGGCACAGCATGAAAGCCTCCCAGAATCCAGCATGGACTGAAGCCTCTGCTTAAGGACTGAGGTGGAGCAGCTCAGGTTGGAGGGGCTTCAGCAGATCCCAGAGCTGGGACAGCAGAGGGCTGCGGGTCAGGATTGAGGAGTATCAGCAGAGCTGTGAGGGAGGTGTCTCGGGGTTCACTAACTGCTAGGGCACCTCCTCCTGGCTGCTCTGGGGATCAGCTCTTTTCAGGTCTGACGCCCTCTTCTGCTGCTCATTCATGTGCCTTGCAGCCTCTCTTCTGCGACACAGTGCACTCTCTTTGGGATTTACCCTTCTGGCCAGGTCGCTATCATCCTCCCCTTCCAGGGTATCGAAGTGTCTCCACCCAAAATGACACATTTCAGAGTAGCAGCCGTGTTAGTCTGTATTCACAAAAAGAGAAGGAGTACTTGTGGCACCTTAGAGACTAACACATTTATTTGTGCATAAGCTTTTGTGAGCTACAGCTCACTTCATGCTGTAGCTCACGAAAGCTTATGCTCAAATAAATGTGTTAGTCTCTAAGGTGCCACAAGTACTCCTTTTCTTTCCACCCAAAATGACAGCCTTTCCTTCACTGCCCAGACCGTGTGGTGGCAGAGAACCCGGGCTCACCCTCTACGCCAGGTTCCAGTCCAGCGACCTTATGTCTAGTAGCACCTATGGTCTGTTTGCTCCCAGACCCTGGTGTTATTTCCCTGGACTCCTTCCTACAGCTTCTGGTTCAGAAGGGAACCAGCCCAAACTCCCTCCTTCTAGAGAGTAACTGCAGACTAATGATGTTCATCACCCCAAGCACATTTCTTTACTCCCAGGGAATGACTGCAGCCTGCTTCCCTGCAGCCCCTTTCTGTTGCCCGCTTCCTGGCTTTATACCAACCCAACCTGTTCCTCCCCTGCCAGGCTCCATCTTCAATGTCTGGCTCTTCCCCAGGTGCAGCCTATCAGTTTAATAGATCTAATTTAACCTGCTCCACCTTGTGTGGGATGACTATCCCATCAAAGGATTGAATAGCTCAGGGTGCTGTGGGTCAGGTAAGAGAGGCATTGGTGATGTGGAAAAGAATGAGCAGGGCTGGCCTAAGGTGCCTGGGCAGAGTTGAGTGGGATTTAGAAGCATGAATCCTTGTGCCTGCTGGTGAATGGGCTGAGAACATGACCCGGCCCAGGAGTGGAGTCACTGCACAGAGTAGCCATGAAGCCCCTAGAGGAGAGCACGGCCCACCGCCCATAGAAGAGAGCAGCAGACCAGGTTCTCTGTGCCCTGGGACCCGGCTGGCAGATCCAGGATGAGTCCCCAGCCCATTGAGAGCCCCAGATCAACCTGGAGAAGACTGGGGTAGAAGAGGAAGGGGCAAGCAAGCTGAGCCAAGGTGGGAAGTGGGGCCCAAGCAGGTTTCCCATCAGTGCTCTCCAGCCATGGTGGTGCAGGGCGTGGAAGGTGGCGCTGGCCAAAGCCTCTCTCACATTCCCTGCTGCAAAGGGCTTTGGTTCTTGGAGATGAGACCTGCTTTATGTCCTGTCTTGGACACATTCCACGGCTCCAGCTGCTCAGGGCCAGATGTGCCTGAGCTGGTGAACCCAAGAGAAACCTTCTGTAATCTCCCCCATCCGGTTATATAATGGCCTGGGCGTTCAGTATGGAGGCCAGATCTGATTGCGCGGTCAGCATTCTTGGAGAGGAAAGGACCCGGGGAAGAGGGCTTATCCTGAGAGGATCAGAAGGCACATGGGGCTGGGTGTGGAACAGAGAGCCATGGGCTGGGTCCGAGCCAGCTCAGCTCAATGGCGACTGAATGGGATATCATCTCATGGCTCTTTGTAACCAAACTTCACAGCACTGGCCCACCTCTAATACAGACTCCCAGGACAGCAGCCACCAGTCCTGCCCTCCACCCCTGCTTCCACCTTCTCTCTCCTCCTGTGGCTTCTAGGCTGTCCTTTGCCACACAGCAGAGTGATGACTGTCTCCATGGGGCTTGACCTGGTGGTTCCGCTCCTACAGCCCTGACATGACCCACGGCAAAGGCTGCTTGTGGAGTGTGGAGGTGGGGACTCAGGCAGCATTGGTTCGGGGTCATTGGGATAAAGCAGTGACCAGATTGCATCTAACGTAGGGCTCTGATGTCAGTTACCGTTGTCTCTTATGTTCCTTGCAAGCTGTAACTAAGGACAGTGCTATTATCATTGTACAGATGGGAAACTGAGGCACAGGGGGATATGCCCAGGGTCACACATAAAGTCTGTGGCAGAGCATGGAATCAAACCAGGGTTTGCACTGGACCATCCTTCCTCTGCCCAGAGGAGATGCTCCCAGGAGAATTCCCATATGCAGGTACCTGTGCCGCGTGGGTAAGATGTTGATCTCCTTGACAGGATTTCTCTCAGTGAGGTCGCAACCTTCCTCCCCAGCCTCAGGGTTAACAACTAGCCAGGGCTGCTTTCCTGTGTCTCAGAGGCACTGCTGCCCCAGATAGAGCAGCACAGGGACAATCTGTGCTTCCTCACAGCCCTGTCCCTTTTAATTCATGATTCACACTTTATTCACACCAGGTCTGGAGCAGGGCTGCTCTTTGTGTCTTGGGGTGTCTCACTGGTCAGTAGTTTAGAGTGACTACAAGTGGGCCCAGAGCGTCAGAGGAGACAAAGCCCCAGGAATATGCAGGTGAATGAGAACTTCTACCACTTGTTATTCATTATTGATGATCTTGTATAAAATGTTCCATCATCAATCAGGAAACAGAAACAGTAACACATGACTTAGATGATACTGCCCATGCTTTATGTGAGGTAAAATGCCAATGAGGCTGGCCCACAGGAAGGATAAGAAACCTACTACTGATGCCCCTAGTTGAGATCTACTTTAGCTCTAGTGGTGGAAGACATGAGTTTGGGGGGCTGAGGAGGTGGGTTCCAGCCAGACCTCTGCTGAACATGGGCCAGATTACAAGCGCTGTGACTGCCGGCTGCCTCCCCTGGACATTGTGCAGATGAGGAACCAATCACAACCCTGCACCACATGCAGGTGGAACAAGCAGCTCCCTTGTAGCCTGTGGGCAGGCGGGCACTCACCCCATAGGTTGTAACAATCAGAGTCTGCTGTGGATAACTCCCAGGCATTAATGCGCAAAGTAACTTCCAGTCCCTGCAAGTAACTGGAGCAGGTCTCTCCCTGGGGCAACCCTGGATTTTCAACCCCAAAACTTCAGGGCACAACAGACAGTTATCAGGGTGCAGCAGGAATGCAGGCCTGTACCCCAATATAGACCCCATCCCATTGCATGCTGGGCTGTGCATAAATGTCCCCCTCTTTCCTCACCTACCTCCAGCCCTGAGTGATTTTAGATTACACCATTGGCCCAGCCTTGACCTCAGGGCAGGCAGGACACAAACAGCTTGTGCCTCTCTGGGAGGTCAGTAAGTAAGAGGGGCTGGCTGCACCATGCAGGGGGTGTTTCCTATTCCTACAACAATCAGAATGGCCAGGGGCCGATACACGCGATAGGAGGAGATGCCCCGCTAGGGATCTATCGGCGAGGGGGCGGGGGATCGGTGTTGCCATTGTTAACCAGAACACCGGACATTTACACCGCACCTGGCAAAGTGCTTCAGACACTTTCCCTGTGGCACGAGGTAGCGATTCAATGCACAGCAGACACTGGTGATACAATTTTATGGTGATACAAAGCCACAAATGTCACAAGTCCAGGTTCCCAACAGAGAGGCCACTCAGCCAAATTGCCCAGTGCCCTTCTGTTTTATGGTCACGATTTAACAACAGGCTCTGACAATCCCCTCCCCTGCAGGAATGGCCAGTTGAACTCTGATGGCCTTTGCTGGACAGGAGAGCAGGAGTTAATGCCCCCCTCCAGGCCTGTTCGTAATCCCCAGGCTGGGGACGAGCTATGTGATCATAGTACTCCCGGCTGGCCTTAAGTTCTGTGAACCAGGGCTGCGTTCCACAAAAATGCCACTGTCACAAGGCCAAGGTGGGTGGAAGACACCACCTGACCTGTAGCCCAGCTCAGTGACTAGTGCTGGGGGGACCCTTGACTCTTGCAGTCTCCTGGCTCTTTAAAATACGCGCTACCTTGATGTTGCGCGGTACTACCTGGAAAGTGCTTTGGGGTCTTTAGTTCTCTAAGGCTTTTTACAGGGTGTGGGGGGGAAAGGCCAAGAGAGGAAAACCAAATCTGCCCAGAGGGAGGGTCCACAGGGTGCGGCAACTGCAACCTACCCAACTCAGCTCCGGCGTCTCCAGTGCATGGCACCGTCTGCACGTCTCTCCCAGAACGGGGCCTGTGCAGCCAACGGTGGTTGGGCGTCTCCAAAGATGGGCCGTGTGGGAGGGGACTTGTGATGCTGGCCCCAGGGAACCACACAAGTGCTGAGTCACTGTTTAGAGAGGCTCTGCATCTCCCATAGTAACTGCTCCCTCCATCCCCCATGTATCCTGGGGCCACACGCCCATTCATAACCTTACCCTCTAGAGTAGGAAATGGAAACTGCACAGCAATCGCCATGGCAACCTTTGTTTCCCTGTACACAGCAGGGAGGTCTCACTCTCCCACAGCCTTTATTTTTATCCCCCTTTGGCTGTGGGGGTGGGGAGCGTCCGCCTGGGTGGGAGGGCAGGGGGCTGTTCTGAAGCATTTGGGTTTTTCTCTAGGCGACTATTCCTAGCATGGCTCTGGGCACCCGGACAATGCGGAGATGGGGTCCCAGGACGTCCAGGCACAGGTATGCTTGGACTGTTCCCTCAGTGCTGGCTGCCGCTGGGGCCTCCACAGCATGGCCAGAAATGCCGAGATAAGACAGGAAAAGAGGGGAACCCCAGAATAGCTTCAGGGAAGAGAATCCCCCCCAAATGAGGCCCATAGAGACCTACAGTCACTTTATTGCACAGTTACCTAGAAGGTGAGTAGCCACGGGAGTCGTCAGCATGGAGACAATAGCAAAAGGAAGTGTGTATGTGTGCGCCTGCATCATGTGTGTGCACTGCATGTGAGTGTATTGTGTGCGTGTGTGTGCGCATGCATGTGTGTGCATCGTGTGTGTGAGTGTATTGTGTATGTGTGTGTGTGTAAACTAGCTGAGCCCATTGGAGCGGACAAAGTCCCCAGGAATGGAGTCCAGAGGGAGAAGAGGAGAGGATGCAGCTTGGGGGCAATGGGGAGAGGTGGGAAAGGCCCCTGGAAGATGCTGCAGGAGTAGCCACCAGGAGAGGAGAACGGGGAGAGCCCAGAACAGCAACTGGAGGAGAGAGCGTGGCGACCAGGCAACCATGGAGCATGAAGGACCAGGCTGTTGATCTGGCTGGAGGAGGTCGGAGCCGTCAGCAGCTTTAAGGCCTGGTTCATGCCCCTTGCATATGCAGACAGTCCCATTGCTGGCCTTGCTGCAGCGGTTTCCATGGTCCCTGTGCTGCTGGTTCTCATGCTGCCCCCTTCCCTTGTGCTCTCTGGGCCCCAAGGGCCTGGCTGTGTCTCTCTTGGCTCTGTTGCCCCCAACCTCCCTTTGGCCCAACCTTCCCGCCAGGTGAGGACAAGAGTTAGATCATGTCGCACGTCATCATCATTGTCATCATCACAATGTCAGATCCCAGAGGGACATGGCCTCCTTGCACACCAAGCGCCACCCAGACAGACTCTAACCAGGTGCTTACCAGGGGCTGATCCTCTAGCACAGAGAACTGTGCAACTCCCAAGCCAGCCAGATGGGGTGCTAGAGAGCAGTTTGCCCCTGCCAGGGCAGCGTAGCCAATGGGGAAGGGACTCCTGGGCTCCAATGAAAAATGACTTTTTCATCGGCACAGGAACTCCTACTGGAAACATCTGGTTCCAGTTCCACTCCATCCCCTGCACTGTGCTCCCTACTCTGCCCAACTCGGGGGGACAGGATGGTCCAGCGGCGCGTTCAACTCTTCCCTGCAGACCCTGGCTCAGGCTGGAGGATATTTCACCATGTCCCTTTGTTGTTTTAAAGCCACAGTGTAATTTGCCAGAGGAAATGAGCTCAGGCCCAGTGGAGTGGGGTGGCTGGCAGGTGGGGAACAGGAGCCCTTTCTGAGAGGCTGAAAGTGAAAATTACAAGTTTCCTGCATGTGGAAAACTGCAGCTGAGGCAGAAAGTGGTGCAGAAAAACAACAGCTCCCATACCAGCTCCAGGGAGGAAGGCAGGAGGGGGTGTGAAATTACAGCAAATCATACAGACTCCCAAACCAGCAGCCCAGGACTCAGCACACTCACACGGCTGGACCAGCTCTCTGTCGTGTCTGTACAGCACCGAACACAACAGGGGCCAGGCCGGGCCTGCCTCTGCTGCAATGCACATAATAAACGGCAAAACACAAGGGATCCCCGTGAATCACATGATTCCCATGTGCCATCTTGGGGAATAGACATATATGTAGTACAGCACTTCACTGTGACAGTTTAGACTGGAAGCTCCTTGGGGGCAGGGCTGTCTCTCGCTGTGTGTCTGGGCAATAACTGTGTCACACAGCAAGTGACAGCCCCTGCCTCAACTGAGATCATGGCCCCATCATGCCAGGCACTACCCAGACACAGCGAGATACAGCCCCTGTCCTAGTGAGATCACGGCCCCATAGTGCCAGGCTCTGCCCGGACACACAGAGAGAGACAGCTCCTGCCCTGCACCTTTCTGTCAGTGTTGGCCGGGAGCCTGGCGCATGGGGTCTCCCTGGCTCTCCCCCTTGGCCCTGTTTGAGCTCTCAGTCTGGACTCTCCATAGCTCCATCCATGCACGTCCCCCTCCTGTCAACTGGGCTCTGCAGCATCCGTACTGGCTGACCCCATTCACTAACTGGGCCTTTGCCCGCTCCCCATCACATGCCCAGTCCTGGAGCTCCTGGTAGTTCTGCCCTGCCAGGAGATGCTTCTCAGCCCTGGTCCCTTCCATGAGGGCCATCTGAGACCTGCCCCTTCAATGCAGAGCCGGCTTCTCCTTTCTCCAGCAATTGCTCCATTGCCCGTCACTGAAACGACTTGGCCAACCTGTTGACATGCTTTCAGGCTTGCTTTCCTGGAGCCCCACGCAGCTCCCTGATCCTGGGAGCCAGCAGGTGTTGAAATAACTGACTGGCTGTGGAGGGAATGTTGAAACCAGCTGTGTTCGGAAGCAGCATTGCTCCACACTCCATGCTGGCTATGAGCAGAGAACAGCTCTGGGAACTGCAGCACAGGCTGGGGGAGGGTGGGCACTAAATACAGCCCCAGCCCCGGGGGGCCTCAGCCAGAGCCCACCCTGCCCACTGCCACAAGCTGCATGGCATCCCCAACCTCGCTGGTGCCCTTGGCATGCTAGGCACAGTACTCACGGCCTCCATGGGCAGGCAGCCAGCTCCAGAACAGCCGTGCATGCTGGAGCCTCAGCCCTGTGCCAGGACGTGTGTGGTAGATGAGTGTGCCCACAGTGCCCCTGCAGAGAGAGGGGAGAGAGGCCCAGAGCAAGCCCTGCCCTAGCAATGGTGGGCAGAAAAGGGCAGGACAGCGTTATTTGCCCTTGCAGATCCAGCGTGGTATTTGTACAGGCCCTGTTTCAACAGCCCCTCAGCGCATGTACACACGAGCAAATTCATCCTCACCCAGCCCAGTGACAGGAGGAAGAATCAGCACCCCTCATGCTACAGATGGGGAAACTGAGACCCAGAAAGGGGAACTGACTTGCCCAAGGTCACCCAGGGAGCCTGTGAGGCTGGCAATGAACCCAGGTTCAGAGCCCCACCAAGTGCCTCTGGCACAGCCACCCTTCTCACATGCCAGGTGTCTCCAGCCCTCACAGTGGAAGGGCCACTCACAGCACGCAGGGATGAAAGGCAGCTCTGGACAGATCTGTGGGACTAGCTACTACAGGATCCTGTGAATCAGACCAATGTCTGCATTGATGCTTGCTGGCATAAAACAGCTCAGGCCGCCAGCCCTCTGATGTCAGGGCATGAGCTGATCCCAGCTGGGGTCAGGAGGGAAATGCCCCCTTGGTGTATGATGGGGTTATTGCGCTTTCCTCTGGGCATGCAGTATCGGCCATTACTGGGGGTAGGGCAGTGGGGTGGATGGGCTGGGAGTCTCCCCCCAAGTGGTAGCTCCCATGTTCTCCAGTGGGCGCAGACTCCAGGGACACCAAAGGGTTCCTGAGCCCTGGCATAGCCCTTAGAGGGTTCGCTGCAGTGCGGGCGCTCAGACCTACCCGGCGAGGACATGCCTCTGCAGCCAGTGAGACGGTTAAGAATAGCAGTCCGGCCCTAGCATGTGTGGGGGTGGTTTCCTCGGGCCAGAGCCAGGACGTGATGTCAGCACAGAGCGAGACATGCTGCCCCTCTGTGCCAGGAAGTGTGAGCTGGCTGTCCCCGGCTATTTCTGGAGCTGGGTATTTCCAGCGTAACTATTTCTGAGGCTCCCTGGCTGGAGTGTGTGTGCAGGAGTGTGGGAGTGGGGTGGGAATTGCACAGGCAGGTTGTCCCTCCCTCCCCCCACTCCCTTGGCACTGTGCTGGAAACCCAGAGACATGGGGCTGCAGAACTTGGCCACAGCAGCAAGACAAGCTGCCATCTCCACTGCCAGGGAAGATTCCTTCTGAGAATCTCAGGGTCACAGCCTGGCAGCAGAGCCTGAGAGGCGGGGGGAGGGGTAGACAGGCCCCTCCCCACACAGCACCCCTTCAGAATTAACCCCCATGGCCTGGACACAATGGGGCTCTACAGGCAGGATGGCACATCTGAGCTGCCGTGCCAGCCGGTGGGCACTGCTGCAGCTGGGTACGGCCCCCGCCTGCAGTCGCTCCCAGAGTAGGAGCCATCCAGTGTCAGCAGCTCCCAGGTCTTTTCTGGTCGGGGTGAAGAGGCACTAAGGGGCACTCGTGCGGCACTGGCGAGGGCAGCCTGGCAGTTAGCCCAGGGCAGGGCTGGGTTTGTATCTGCTCTGGCCCTCTCCCCATTCAAAGCTGCACCGCCCGTGCGGCAGGGAGTCACCAGCAGGAGCGGAATCAGGGAGCCCTGTCCCTGCACATCGGCTGAGAGATGCCTGTGTGGATCCAGCCATGGCCCCTCGGGGCTGGGTTGGACCATAAGGCTTCCACTCCCTCTGGAGCAGCATGGTCTGGCAGGACTCACATCCTGGGGTCACTAGAAATGGGCCCGCCCAGGAACCCATTACTGTGACAAGGCAGAGTGAGAGTGAATGTGTCATGGGCATGCCGGGACATCGCTCAAAGAGGGCAGAGTTAAGGCTGTGTGGGCATTTACCTCTGTATTTCCTGGTTTTCAGAGGTTTGAGTTTTCCTGAGCCCAGCGCAAGCTATCATTCGGCCGGCAGCCTGAACTCTGCATTAGCGAAGGGTTTTTGCCATTTAGTTTACAAATTGTTTAAACAGAGACATGTCTGTTGGTAGGAACTACTGGTTATTTGCATTGGTGCGAGAATCAGGGGTCCTGGGGGTGTTGCCGCACCCCCTGGTTTGAAGTGGTTCCCATTCTATACAGGGTTTGCAGTTTGGTTCAATGGCTCTAAGCACCCCCACTATACACATTGTTCCAGCACCCATGCTCGTTTGTATCCTCACCATGTTTATATCCTCACCTTGTAGTGCATTGATATGCTGCTGTGCCTAGGTAATAATCCAAAACGCCCAGAGCCTAGCTCACATGAGAAGTAGGGTAAAGGGCCCTGATCTTGGCACACACAGAAGGTGAGAATGTGGGGCTGACAGGCCCTGCCCCTATTCTCCCCTTTGTCCCCTGCCACTTACATCTTACCTGAGCCCCCAACCCTTTTCACACATCCCCTTTTACCCCCTCACCTCGATGCAGCCCCCCAACCCCCTCCCCCATTCCCCTCACTCTTTCACCCCCTAAATGCCCCTCCCCTGCCATTCACATCTTTTTTCACAAACAATTCTGCCGAAATAAAACCCAGCCCAGCCAGAGACAGGTTTTAGCAATAGCCTCATAGCCTTCCACCCTCGTCCCGAGATGGGATTACTGACACTGGCTAAGCATTCAAAAGACTGTTGCTTATCCCCTTGAGTTATCCAGCTAGCTGGAAGCCCAGGAAGCTAACAAAGCAAATAACTCCTCCGTCCACGCATACTCACTTTAACCCATTTAGTGCCTCATGTAGCATGAGAAGCTTGCCACGTGCTAGACAGAAGAAACAAAAAAAACATTTATTTTGCTTTTTCCCAAAGGGTTGTGGGGGCATGCACTTGGCTGGGGCACCCCTCAAATGTTGGATTCCCTGAGGCTATGATCTGAGCCCTGGTTTCATCACTATCTGTGGGCACAAAAAGGTTCCCAAAATCAAACAATTTTCATAAATGCTTTTGTGGGGGAAGCTTTATCTCAGGAACCCCTTGGTCAAATGGCCCCAAATTTGGATCAGAAACAGAACCCTGCGACCCGATGAGACACACCAAATTCAAGGCAATCTGAGTAACCGTGTACAGTGTAGAGAATTTAGTAGAGTCAAGCTTGAAACAGAAACCTGGACTGTGTCTAAACCTTAACTATAGCAGGGCTGTCACTCTGGTGTACCTAGGCCTGGCCCCCTCCAGGTGCTGCCAGGTGGGTTCATTGAACTCTCAGGCCCACAATAACCCTTTCACCCCCTTTAGCCCATCACACTCTGCAACAGGACAGACCCCCCACTCTGATCCAAATACACCCCCCACACACATGCTCTCAACAGCCACAGTGGAGATACCCCCAGGATGCAATGGATTGCCATCAAGGACTGACTCAGGGCCTGTTTCTAGGGGGAACCCACCTCTGGGGGCAGTGGTGGATTGGCCAATGGACCCACAGGGCTTGTGCCGGGGCCCCAGCCAATTCCCTGCCCTGCCCCCCCCCAACCCCAGCCAAAATGGACACCCTGCTCCCAGCAGACAAGCGGGGGGGGGGGGCAGGGCAGGGAAAGTGTCCACACCCTGACCCCACTTCCCAGTAGAAACACTGGGACTGGAGGAGCTCTTGCTCCCTGCTGCATCCTCAGAGCTGGGAGAGTTCTCACTCCCTGATGCAGTCTTGGGGCCCTTGTGGTGGGGACAGAGCTCTGCTCTTAGGGCTGCAGTTGCGGGGGGGGGGTAGAAAGGAGCAAACAGAGGGCCGCAGTGGGAAGGCGGAATGGGGGTGGGACTGTGGGTGGAACAGGGGCTGGGCCGGGGGGGGAAGTGGCAGAATAGTGTGGGGCCATGGGTGGGCCCACAGGCAGAACGGGCGAATGAGGGGCAGGGCCACAGGCAAAAGAGGTAGGGATGGGCCCCCCACTTGCTCTGGCCCAGGTCCCCACAAAACCTTAATCCACCTCTGCCCAGGGGTCGTGGTTACCTTGGTGCCAATCAAGTCACTGCAGATTCCCCAGGGAGCACTGACAGGTGCCTATGCTCCCAGCAGATATTCTGAGCCTCTCCAATCCCCTGGGGAAGACACCATGGCCAAAGGCATCTGCCCTTTCAAATGTTATTGTGTGTGTGTTTCACACTGTACTCCCCAGGGCACACTGATTCAGGGCTGGGCAAAGGGGTCACAGCTTGGGGCGGGGGCCCAGGAGCTGCCAATCAACGTTTACTCACATCTCTCCCAGAGCTCTCCTGGCTGACTGTATTTGTAATACACAAACTGTGAGTGAGTGTTAAGAGCTCGGTAAAGTGAGTGATTGAAGCACTGCTGCTCCAAGACAGCACTGGGCATGCTCGGGCTAACCGGGCATCACCCACCTGCGCCCCTTGGCCCTGCTAGTCTGCTGATGCCCTCAATCCCGACCCGCAGCCTGGCTAGCCCAGCGCTGTGCAGTTGGCTGACCAGACCTATGGCGAATGCTGTCTTCCTGAGGTCCTCACCACACAGCCTCCCACGTGCCGATCGGACCCATCAGAGACAACTGGTACCTGCTGATAATGACGGGGCCACAATTAAAAGGTTCACCCCCAACAGCTTGAGTTACGCCCCCCCTCTCACCCCAAGCAAGCCCCACTCTTACCCTCAGTGGTCCCTCCCTGCAGCTCCCAGCTGTTTACTGCTGTCTCTCCCCAGGGCCACAGCTTGCAGCTCACTAGCTCCAGGACTGCCACACAGGGCAGGGGCCTGGCCGGCAAATCCTGGCAGAAATCTAGGGGGGAGGCATGTGACCCCACATGCTCCCGCACATGTCACCTCTGGGTACCCTCAAGAGTTTGAACAGCACCACGGCTGGCCCCTTCTCTCTCTGCTCCTCCGCAGAGCGACCAGTCCTGAGGCAGGCCGATGAGACCTGGCCATTGCACAGAGGGAGTCACCACCAATGCCAGCCTCCCTGCAGCCCAAACTGCCAGCGCCCACTTGGGGTGAGTAACCCCAGAGGGCTCCTGTTGGCTGGGGGGCAGCTAGTGACCCTCCCAGGGGGCAACACAGGCATGACTCTAGCTCTGTGTGAAATAACCCGGGCTAGCACCCACTCCCTGCCTGCCTGGGCTGAGTCTGGCGCTGTGGCCCTGCAGCACCGGGACAGGAACCCGGCAGCTCTGAGCCCAGCTCCAGAGTGGCTATTTAGCCCTGTCCCTTCCTGATGCCCCAGTTCAGTACCAGCCTGTCACTGACATGCACCTGGGCCTTGGGCTGCAAGCCCCCAGTACTTTTGCTATTAACCCCTCCATGGACACACTCCAGCTGGCCTCATGGCCTGGTCGCTTCACTCCCTGGCCTGCTCCCACAGCTCCCCACTCAGCATGTGGGCCTTCTTCTCTGCACCTGCCACCCCTAGGCCAGGCTGCCTAACCTCTGGTGGCCTCATCAGCACCTCATCTGTGCCCCGCTGGCATCTGGTGCATCTGTTTGGGGATCATGGGCTGGCATGAGCAACAGTCACTGCCCCATCATTCCTCCCCAGAGCTGTGCAATCACCCCATGACTGCTGCACAGCCTAGAAAGTGGGACACGGAGCCTGCTCTGCACCTCGTTCACCAAGGGGAGAGCAGAGCCATGGCCCATGGCGATGCCCGGTGGCGAGGAATTGCCAAGCCAAGCACACTTTATGAAAAACAGCTGCAGGGCTTTGTTCCTGTTGCATAACCCCGGCTCCCAGCTCCATGGCGGCCGGTCACATTTACATAACAGAGGGCTCGGCACCCCTTGGGATTCCCAGTGTTCCTCTGTACCTGGCACAAACAACCCAGCCAGGCTGTGAGCCCAGAGAGTGAGGTCCCAGCTGCCGCAGTGCCTGAGTGGCTGCACAGGGGCCCCCCAGGTCAGGGCACAGCTACTGGAACTAAGATTGCGGGGGACGGCTGCAACCCTCAGCTTGAAGTGGTTTCCATTATATACAGTTTGGTTCAATGGCTCTCAGCACCCCCACTATACACATTGTTCTAGTGCCCCTGTGTTAGGGGGAGCCCCCCAACTGTCTTTGCCTTGCTCCCTGCTGCCCCAGCCCCCACAGGGCTGGTGTGGCATAGGCAGCATAAAGCTCTGCTTGGATCCTAGAGTGGCACTCTGGGCACGCCTGTTTGGGTTGTTCCAGGTTTTTTTTGACAAAAAGTCAAAATTTTCTGTGGGACCCCCTCTCCCCCTTTCACAGCAGCTTGAATAGCTACTACTCCTAACGGCTAAGGGAGCGAGTAGCTGCCCCTCAGACAGACCATGCTGTCCCCAGCTGCCCGCTATCCCAGTTGGTTGGATGGCGCCCCCCAGGGGCCCAGTGGGAAGTGCAGTCCGATGGCCTCTACTCTCAAGCTTAGCGCCCAGCCACCCCAGCGCCTGCCTCTCATTTTCTTTCCCTGTGGCAGGCAGGAGCCTGGTGATGACTCAGATTTTCCTTCTCCAGGCTGACCCAGCTGTTCCAAGCCTGGGACCATCAGCCAGCATGCAGGCTGGAGCCTGCATATCCACATGTGGAGGGCTTTAAACTAGGTTCACCAGGGGAAGGAGACCAAAGCCCTGAGATAAGTGGGGACGTGGGATACCGGGAGGAAACACAAGCAGGAGAACGCGAAAGGGGAAGTCTCCTGCCTCATACTAAGAAAGCAGGACAAACAGCAAGTTATCTCAAGTGCCTATACACAAATGCAAGAAGCCTGGGAAACAAGCAGGGAGAACTGGAAGTCCTGGCACAGTCAAGAAATTATGATGTGATTGGAATAACAGAGACTTGGTGGGATAACTCACATGACAGGAGTACTGTCATGGATGGATATAAACTGTTCAGGAAGGACAGGCAGGGCAGAAAAGGTGGGGGAGTTGCATTTTATGTAAGAGAGCAGTTTGACTGCTCAGAGCTCTGGTATGAAACTGCAGAAGAACCTGAGTGTCTCTGGATTAAGGTTAGAAGTGTGAGCAACAAGGGTGATGTCGTGGTGGGAGTCTGCTATAGACCACCAGACCAGGGGGATGAGGTGGACGAGGCTTTCTTCCGGCAACTCACGGAAGTTATTAGATCGCAGGCCCTGGTTCTCATGGGAGACTTCAATCAGCCTGATATCTGCTGGGAGAGCAATACAGCGGTGCACAGACAATCCAGGAAGTTTTTGGAAAGTGTAGGGGACAATTTCCTGGTACAGCTGCTGGAGAAACGAACTAGGGGCAGAGCTCTTCTTGACCTGCTGCTCACAAACCGCGAAGAATTAGTAGGGGAAGCAAACGTGGATGGGAACCTGGGAGGCAGTGACCATGAGATGGTCGAGTTCAGGATCCTGACACAAGCAAGAAAGGAGAGCAGCAGAATACGGACCCTAGTCTTCAGAAAAGCAGATTTTGACTCCCTCAGGGAACTGATGGACAGGATCCCCTGGCAGAATAACATGAGGGAGAAAGGAGTCCAGGAGAGCTGGCTGTATTTTAAAGAATCCTTATTGAGGTTACAGGGACAAACCATCCTGATGTGTAGAAAGAATAGTAAATATGGCAGGTGACCAGTTTGGCTTAACAGTGAAATCCTTGCTGATTTTAAACACAAAAAAGAAGCTTATAAGAAGTGAAATTGGACAAATGACCAGGGAAAAGTATAAAAACATTGCTCAGGCGTGCAAGAGTGAAATCAGGAAGGCGAAATCATACTTGGAGTTGCAGCTAGCAAGAGATGTTAAGAGTAACAAGAAGGGCTTCTTCAGGTATGTTAGCAACAAGAAGAAAGTCAAGGAAAGTGTGGGCCCCTTACTGAATGAGGGAGGCAACCTAGTGACAGAGGATGTGGAAAAAGCTAATGTACTCAATGCTTTCTTTGCCTCTGTCTTCACAAACAAGGTCAGCTCCCAGACTGCTGCACTGGGCAGCACAGCATGGGGAGGAGGTGACCAGGCTCCTGTGGAGAAAGAAGTGGTTCGGGACTATTTAGAAAAGCTGGACGAGCACAAGTCCATGGGGCAGGATGCGCTGCATCCAAAGGTGCTAAAGGAGTTAGTGGATGTGATTGCAGAGCCATTGGTCATTATCTTTGAAAACTCATGGTGATTGGGGGAGGTCCTTGACGACTGGAAAAAGGCTAATGTAGTGCCCATCTTTAAAAAAGAGAAGAAGGAGGATCCTGGGAACTACAGACCAGTCAGCCTCATCTCAGTCCCTGGAAAAATCATGGAGCAAGTTCTCAAGGAATCAATTCTGGAGCACTTAGAGGAGAGGACAGTGATCAGGAACAGTCAGCCTGGATTCACCAAGGGCAAGTCATGCCTGACTAATCTAATTGCCTTCTATGATGAGATAACTGGCTCTCTGGATGAGGGGTAAGCAGTGGACGTGTTGTTCCTTAACTTTAGCAAAGCTTTTGACACGGTCTCCCACAGTATTCTTGCCAGTAAATTAAAGAAATATGGGCTGGATGAATGGACGATAAGGTGGATAGAAAGCTGGCTAGATTTTTGGGCTCAATGGGTAGCGATCAATGGCTCCGTGTCTAGTTGGCAGCTGGTATCAAGTGCAGTGCCCCAAGGGTCGGTCGTGGGACCGGTTTTGTTCAATATCTTCATTAATGATCTGGAGGATGGTGTGGATTTCACTAAACTGATTACACTAAACTGGGAGGAGAGGTAGATACGCTGGAGGGCAGGGATAGGATACAGAGGGCCCTAGACAAATTAGAGGATTGGGCCAAAAGAAATCTGATCAGGTTCAACAAGGACAAGTGCAGAGTCCTGCACTTAGGATGGAAGAATCCCATGCACCGCTACAGACTAGAGACTGAATGGCTAGGCAGCAGTTCTGCAGAAAAGGGGTTACAGTGGAGGAGAAGCTGGATATGAGTCAACAGTGTGCCGTTGTTTCCAAGAAGGCCAATGGCATTTTGGGATGTATAAGTAGGGACATTATCGCAGATCGAGGGACGTGATTGTTCCCCTCTGTTCGACAATGATGAAGCCTCATCTGAAGTACTGTGTCCAGTTTTGGGCCCCACACTACAAGAAGGATGTGAAAAAATTGGAAAATGTCCAGTGGAGGGCAACAAAAATGATTAGGGGCTGACGCACATGACTTATGAGGAGAGGCTGAGGGAACTGGGATTGTTTAGTCTGCGGAAGAGAAGAATGAGGGGGGATTTGATAGCTCAGTGCTTTGCACATTGGCCTGTTAAACCCAGGGTTGTGAGTTCAATCCCTGAGAGGGCCATTTATGGATCTGGGGCAAAAACTGGGGATTGGTCCTGCTTTGAGCAGGGGGTTGGACTAGATGATCTCCTGAGGTCCCTTCCAACCCTGATAGTCTATGATTTGATAGGTGCTTTCAACTACCTGAAAGGGGGTTCCAAAGAGGATGGATCTAGACTGTTCTCAGTGGTAGCAGATGACAGAACGAGAAGTAATGGTCTCAAGTTGCAGTGGGGGAGGTTTAGGTTGGATATTAGGAAAAACTTTTTCACTAGGAGGGTGGTGAAGCACTGGAATGGGTTACCTAGGGAGGTGGTGGAATCTCCTTCCTTAGAAGTTTTTAAGGTCAGGCTTGACAAAGCCCTGTCTGGGATGATTTAGTTGAGGACTGGTCCTGCTTTGAGCAGGGGGTTGGACTAGATGATCTCCTGCGGTCCCTTCCAACCCTGATATTCTATGATCCTATGATTCTATGTGTGGGCCATGAGGGGTGAGCTATGAAAAGCCTCCTCAGGGGGAAAAGGCTGCCCCTTGCCTCTATTTTCTCTGCCTTTCCACTGCTCTTTTGGCACAGCGTTATTGCTGGCTGCATGGGAAGGGGCTGCTGGACTTAACGTGGTACAGCGAGGGGGACGGCTGCCAGCATGCTGGTCTTGCCTGGGGATGGGGACCGCATCATGGCCTGCTTTAGGGTTCTGGGGTAAGCACACCCTGACATACAGTTGCTGTTCTCTGTTGTGTCCATGATGGAGCACGGCAAGAGTGACGGATGCACCAGGCTCCATGGTGCACTCGATTGTGGGCTGCGGATATGCCCCATGGATCCCAGTTCACCACCTGTAAAGCCAGCAGCCTCTAGATCCGGGTGCTCATGTCATCAGACTGGGTGCACTCCTGTCTGGGGCTGTCTTGGCACACTGAGTGTCGGGGCCCACTGAGTGTCTGGGCAGAGATCACCATGGCAGGGATCAGGCAGGTGGCAGGTGGCATTGAAGGGTCCTGGCCCTCGGACAGCTTTTGTGGGGGCAGAGCCAGATGACGTCATGGTGGGATTGGGCTGTCTCAGCCATCGATAAGCAGTGCTTGGACCAGGATAGGAGCAGTTGCTGTGGTGCCTCCTCCAATGAGCCGCGGCTGGAGCTCAGCACAGGGACATAGATTTCTTTAGTCATGGGTTGTGCAGAAGATGCTTCAGAGCCATTTGAGCCAGGCAAGGAGCCAGCTAGCTGTCCATTGTCCTCCTCCATTCAGCTGCCATTTCATTTCTGTGTGGCAAGCCAGGACTCTGACTCCACAGGAGAGACCCATGTGTGCACAAAATCCCCAGGAAAGGCCTGCTGCCCAGGGCAAGTGAAGAGTCCCCAGCCCACCCAGCCTGTGTCTCAGCTATGGTGGATGGAGAGCTGTACAGACAAGACCCTGGAGCAGTAGGGAAAGCCAGTCACTTGCTGGACTGGGAGTGCCCCAAACGCTCCAGTTGCTGGCCCATGGGAGTGGGAGAATGGACGGAGTGCAGTTGGTCTGATGAGGATCCCAGGGAGCAGGGTCCCTGGAGACTTACTCCCCAGGGCACCCTGCCAGCGGGTTTTTCTCCACTCTCGGGAGCGGGAACAGTTTGTTTTCTCAGGACCCTTAAAGCACAAGCCACGTCACCAGGCATGCAGGGGGACACGCTGCTGTGACAAAGCGGAACTGTTCTTAATGTTTCCTCTGAATATTGTGGGGGTGCCTCAGTTTCCCCTCAGCCCAGGAAAGGGACAAAGCCCAGAGGAGGAGGGGCTGGAGAGAGTTTCAGTTTGGGGCTGGCTGGGGACATGGAGTAAAGTACAGACTTTGTTGTCTGGCTCACTGCCCCCCAAAATGGACCCAGCTGAGGAGTCCTGTTCTCTGCACCTACAAGCTCTGTTTTAGACCCTGTTCCTGTCATCTAATAAACCTGTTTTACTGGCTGAGGAGCAGTAAAACAAAGGGGGATTGACAAGGACCAGGTGTGCTGAAGGCTCAGAGAGGAGCGGTTTCGGGGGGCGGTTTACCCCTGGGAGTGTGTGACTGTGAGAAGCGAGAAGGACTGTGCAGTAATGGGGTCCCCCTGGGAACTGCAGTGAGCAGTCTCAGGGGCAGAGGAGCCTGCAGCTTGGCCCTGGAAGAGAGAAGGACTTTTGTAGTAACAGGGTTCCCCTAGGGATTGCAGCGAGCGGTCCCAGGGGCGGAGGAGTCTGCAGCTCGACCCTGGTAATGAGGTGGTGACCTCGAGAAGGGCTGGCACACCAGGGGTTCTCCCTGGAAACCATGGGGAGCTAAGAGCATACAGGCCTGTGAATCCACAGCAACTTGGGAAGAGCGGAGTGATGGCCTATCACCATCTCCTTAAGAAGGACATTGTAACTCTGTGCAAAAAGAGAGGGTTGAACATTGGAAAGTTCACCAAAGCACAGTTAATTGTGCAGCTGAAGGAGGATGATCACTCTAAGGAGCAGATTTCTGACCCCAAATGGGGCTATAGCAGGATCTGGAAGCAGCTGGAGTGGTAGCCAGGCATCCCCAAGACTCCTGTCCCTGACCAGACAGGGGTCTTCACGATCGGGTTCCCCATTGGGGATCGGAGACGGACGGGATTGGAGCTGAGTCCGAGAGAGCAAGAGGACTGTGAGAGACAGCAAGAGTCCAAGAAAGAGCTGCAGAAGCAGCAGCAGCATGAACTGGCGATGGTGGAGCGGAGAGGCATAGGGGACCTCCCAGGGGTGAGTGGAGATAGACCCTGGGGTGCCAGTTCCGCAGGGAACCTCGAGACTAAATTGCTGCCCCTGGTTAAGGAGGGGGGATGTGGGTGCCCACCTCACTGCCTTTGAGCAGGCTGGTGATTTGAACCAGGGGGACCCTGCGGAAAAGCCCCGGCGTCTAGCTCCCTTGCCAGGTCCCAAGGCCATAGACGCTGTCAGCCAGATGGGTGGGGAGGTGAACAGGCTCCCACTCCTGGTCCCAACCTATAT
Organism: Dermochelys coriacea; assembly: GCF_009764565.3. Classification (NCBI taxonomy): domain Eukaryota; kingdom Metazoa; phylum Chordata; order Testudines; family Dermochelyidae; genus Dermochelys; species Dermochelys coriacea. The sequence continues at coordinate 60,650,350 of NC_050076.1, forward strand.
GTCTGTGTGGAGTTTCCTGGGGTCAGGCCCCTTGGACCTCCAGTGGGAGCAGAAGGTGATGGTCAATGGGGAGACATTCCTGGGGTGGCGAGATCCTGGGACAGAAAGAACTGTTGTCAGGCCCCTGGTGGTGCAGCCTCCGATGCTGAGGGGCTCTGTGAGATGGGTAAGGGTCCCAGAAATGAAGCCCCTCACCCTGCCTATGGCCCAGATCCCTTTGTAAACCCAGGAGGTGTGGGGCTGGCTGGTCGTTGGGGTTCTCCAGGATATCAGCTGTGAGACCCTGTTGCGGGGTGACTGTGTCTCTTTAGGACAGGATCCAGGCCCTGCTCCTGTAACGGCCAAGAGTTTGAATTTGAATCTGTGGAACCAATCGGCGGAGAGGAAAATTGTCAGTGAAAATGCAGATGACCTGGTTGGCAGTGGGTAGGAGCTGCTAGGCTCAGGCTACCTGCCTGCCTGTAACCAGACCCCTGGGGCTGGGTGGGACAGAGAGATGCTCCCTGCTCCCTTGCACACTGGAGAGGGCGCTCAGGGGGCTCATGCTGGCTCTGATGCAGTGAGGAAAGCAGCGAGCTTGCTGCCTACCCCCACTGGGACAGCAAGAGCGGCGCTGAGCACAGTGGGAGCTGAGACCCCAGGGGAGGAGGGGGAGACACAGGCAGGGCATGTTATCTGTTGGGAGTGGCAAGGTGCTTGGTAAGGAAAGTTTGGATGAGCCTAGGCAGCCTTGTGAGCTGATGGCTTTGTCTAGTCAGCAGTGTGAGAAGGTGAGGGTAGTGGAAGATGAGTGTCCCTGTACCTTACCTGTTAGCTGGTGGAGAATTGTGACAGTGAAGGAAATGTGCCTGTGTCTGTCAGGGGTATTGACTGCCTATGGAGGGAGCTACCCCGGTCTCCAAACAGTTGTCTGTGAACAGCCTTGTGTGCTGGGACAAGGGGAATTAGATCCCAAGCTGTGTGTCTGGTAAAGGAGAATGTGTTTCCGGCTCTTCTTTGTCTGTGGAGCAGAGAGAAGGGGCCTTTCAGCCTGTGATGGTTGAGAATAGTGCAGTTGTCTCAGAGTTGGTTCTGGATTCAGCTAAAGCCCAGGAAGGGAATGGTACTAAGTTTGTGTCAGCTCGGGAGAATGGCACTGTAACTAGGTCGCATCCAGTTAGTGTCTATGTAAAATCCCAGAGACCAGACAATTCTGGTGCTTGTATTTTGCCTCTTGCTAGTGTGTGGTTGGGAAAGGGTGTAGCAACTCTCTAATCAGAGTGAGATCCTAGCCAGGGCACAAAGAGAGCATAAAGGTGATTTGATTGTGTTACCTACTGAGGGTGTGGAAACCTGTAGCGAGAAGGAAAAGATTCCTGAACTTGTGTGTGGCAAAGGGAAGGAGAATGCTTCTAACCTTTTATCTAGGAAGTCTGTAAGTTTGCCTGAAAGGGGATTGTGTAGGAATCCGCATGATGGGCCAGAGGTAATTCTGGATGTAAGTGAGACCCAGAAAGAGTCTGTTGTTGCTCAGGAAAGTGTTCCTCTAGAGCAAGCCCTAGGTGAAGAGGGTAAGGGCAGAATTTCTGTGAAGGGTGAATTGTTGTATAGAAAAGCCAAAGGAAAAGGAATCCTCATGGTAGTCTTTGCAAGCAGTTTACTGCAACTGAAGGGTGTGAAAGTGATTTAATCAAGATGAAGTGAGCTGTAGCTCACGAAAGCTTATGCTCTAATAAATTTGTTAGTCTCTAAGGTGCCACAAGTACTCCTTTTCTTTTTGCGAATACAGACTAACACGGCTGCTACTCTGAAACCAATTAATCAAGAAAGTTTCAGTTCCTAACAGCCAGAAATTTTCTGTTGTGAATGAAGCCACTGACTTTCCTGTTGTAAGATCCAGAATGGATAGCTTTGAGAAGGTCTCAGATAAAGTGAAAAGAAAAGGAGTACTTGTGACACCTTAGAAACTAACAAATTTATTTGAGCATAAGCTTTCGTGAGCTACAGCTACAGCTCACGAAAGCTTATGCTCAAATAAATTTGTTAGTCTCTAAGGTTCCACAAGTACTCCTTTTCTTTTTGCGAATACAGATTAACACGGCTAATACTCTGAAATCAGATAAAGTGAAAGCTGTTAAGAAAGTTAAACAGTCCTATAACCAAGTGGCTGTGTTTGGCCAGCTTGTTGGGGAGACAAGGTTGTTGAGAAAGGAATGTCTCCATGCTAGTTCTGTAAGTGAACAGTATGTGGTCCAGGTCAAGATGGGGACTCTTAACCAAGAGAGCCCGAATTGCAGCCCTCCAGACTGGAACGCTGGGAGAAGACCCAATCCCAGTTTGACTCCCGGGGGTTTTGGGATGGCAAAAAAGGGCACGGGCCGCATAAACCTTCCCATATGTGGCATGTGAGCGCTGTCGACCATCCCGACCTAAGGGAGGGCGTGAAACTGGAAGGGCCTGGTATAACTCCCACCAAGGAACGGGAGAGATGCTGGGGCCTCCATGGGAACGTTGGTGGCTTTGAACTTCCCCAGGTCACCGGCTAAAGTGACCCCGCTCAGTTCGGTCTCAAAGGGGGGAGAGATGTGACGAAGCAGGACTGTTCTTAACATTTCCTCTGAATAGTGTGGGGGTGCCTCAGTTTCCCCTCTGAAGTTCTTAAGTATCTATGTGGTGGGATAAGGGTGTATGATTATTGCAGAGCCGTAGAGGGCAGGTGTGTGCAGGGGTCTGGACACAGAGAATGGCCAACCCCCTGTTTCCTGGCAACTGATGGCCTGGCCCTTCCCCCCTGCAAGGTGAGAGCTAAAGGGTTGGAGAACAAAGGAATCCGGTGACTTTCTGGCCTGGGAAAGGGACAAAGCCCAGAGGAGGAGGGGCTGGAGAGAGTTTCAGTTTGGGGCTGGCTGGGGACATGGAGTGAAGTGCAGACGTTGTTGTCTGGCTCACTGCCCCCCCCAAAATGGACCCAGCTGAGGGGTCCTGTTCTCTGCACCTGAAGTGAGCTGTAGCTCACGAAAGCTTATGCTCAAATAAATTTGTTAGTCTCTAAGGTGCCACAAGTACTCCTTTTCTTTTTTGCGAATACAGACTAACACGGCTACTACTCTGAAACCTGTTTTAGACCCTGTTCCTGTCATCTAATAAACCTCTGTTTTACTGGCTGGCTGAGAGTCACGTCTGACTGCGAAGTTGGGGGGCAGGACCCTCTGGCTTCCCCAGGACCGCGCCTGGGTGGACTCGCTGTGGGAAGCACACGGAGGGGCAGAGGATGCTGAATGCTCCGAGGTCAGTCCCAGGAAGGTGGAAGTTGTGTGAGCTGTGTGTCCTGAAGACAGTCTGCTCACAGAGAGGAGACTTCCCCAGAGTCCTGACTGGCTTCATAGGGAGCAGTTCCAGAGCATCGCCCAGGGACTCTGTGACAACTGCCAACAGCCAGCTCCCAGCAGCCGCACTTGGCTTGCATCCCGCCACGGGCGAGAAGCTGCTGCAAATCCTGGCACTGTTGTCAGGATGAACGGCGCACTCTGCACAGCCAGAAACAGGGGGAGCTCAGATGGTGTCAGGCCTCCCAGTGAGGCACAGAATGGAGGGTGAAAGGTGGTGGGGGTCTGGAGACAGGGAGAGACTGATGCTCAAACCCAAATGAGTCAACAGCAGTGCTAACTGCTGGGCTGGCCCCGTGCTCAGGGAGTTAGCCCAGGCCTCAATTCCCTGCTCTACCGCAGGCTTCCTGTGACCCCTGGACAAGTCACGGAGCCTCTCTGGACCTCAGTTTCCCACCTGCGCAACTAGGGTAAGAGTACATTGTGGAGTGAGAGCTGCTCAGAGGCTGCAGTGCCGCGGGCCACATGAGGATCTGTAACTCCCCCGGGGTGCAATGCAGGAGTGCTCCAGTTCCTGGAGCGCCAGTGGGCACGGCTGGCAGTTTGGGGGGCGTGGAGTGACAGCAGCTTTCTCGGCACAAGGGAGATGGGCTGGGTGGCTCCCAACAGGAGATGGGTCAGAAAGTGACCTGCTGGAATCCACCCATTCATCAATGGGGCCTGGATGAAGCCGGCTGGCCCAGGTGCTGTGAGCCAAATAAGTGACCCCATCACCAACGAATGTACCAATGGGCACCTTTGTTGGCCCTCTGCGGAGGGCCCTTTTGTGGCCAGGCTGAGGCTCAGTTGGGGGGAAAGCTGGACTCTCTCAGCCCAGGCTATCCCTGTTCTGGCTCTTCACAGAGGTACCCAGGACCATTAAGCTTCCATTTTCCATTTAGAAATAAAGGACTAAATGCCACCCTGGCACAAGTGGGCGCCAAGTCAAGAGGCTCATGCCTCAGCTGTGCTTGAACAAACAACCTCCGTGCAGACCTGTCCCCTCGACCGTTCACTGCAGGGAAAGCATGTCCCATAATGCCCACGGGGAGAACCATGGCTTGTTCGCTTTGTTAGTGACCTGAGCCAGTGGCTGGGCATAGCACTCCCAGTCCTGCTTGCCAGCTTGATGAATGGGGCAGTTGGAAAGCACCCTGGCCATGTTTAGTTTGCAGCACCCATCCTGCCAGCCGGATTTGCCAGAGAGCATTCATAGATTCATAGATTCATAGATACTAAGGTCAGAAGGGACCATTCTGATCATCTAGTCCGACCTCCTGCACAGCGCAGGCCACAGAATCTCACCCACCCACTCCTATGAAAAACCTCACCCATGTCTGAGCTATTGAAGTCCTTAAATCATGGTTCAATCATCATTCAATGCATGGTGCTTCCGTTAGAGCCGCTATGCTGGTTCCTTTTGTTTGGAGGGTAAGCAGGTCGGAATTGCTCTGTGGCTGGTGAGGTGAGAGCAGCCCTTCATCAGGAACAGGAACAGCCTAGACAGCTCTCCCTGGGGTATGGAGTCTTTCACTGCAGCGCCTTAGCGCATCGCCAGGGTTGCCAGTGCTAGTGGGTTGGAAGCACTCTGCTGTGCCCTACTGTGGGGCATCACACCCACTGCCTGCATGGTACCCTTCTCTTCATGCTCCCGGGGGTGACACAGCTGGCTGGTTTGGGGCACAGCTCTGCCTTGATGAGCTATAGAGAGATTGAAAATGTTCTGCCCAGCAACCCCTGCCCCCAGTCTCCTGAGCATCACCCCATGAAAGTAGGACTGGTGCCAGCATGCTGGCTGGTAGGGCCTCGGTACACCCAGAAGTTCTGCTTTCTTGATGGGTGGCACTTCAGGAAATGACGGCAAACTACAGCATCCCCCTGGCAAAAACAAGGGATCCATGCCCAGAAACCTTGCAGCAAATACCCCGGGAGAGCCATCTTTGCATCTCCACGTGGCTCAGCAGCTTCCCGTGTCCAGTTACTAGCAGAACCGTGACTGAACCAGTCCCACGTCTTGGCTCTGAGACAGGCCGACGCAGAGACAATTCTATGCCATCCCTTTGGCTGGGTTCCAGTCCCCACGTACAATGGAGAGTTATGCAGAATGGACACAGAGCTGCCAGCTGGAGGAGGAGCTGGGTCTCAGAACCACATCAGCTGGCTCAGTGCCATCTCAGCAGCCCTGAACTCTTCCCCCTGCAGCAATGCCCAAGGGTGAAGGAGGCAGGGGGGGTTCGAGGGCTCATTTGGCAGAGAATGGGGCCAGTGGAAATCACTTCTGCTGGGGTCGTGATGTGGGAAGGCGCAGTGTACTGGCTCGGTTGCCCCCTGCACTGCAGGGTCAGCGCAGCCCTCACAGACAGACTACCGTTCTCACTGGCTGGCGTGGGTGCTCTTGCACATGACCCTATGATGGCATTGCTGGGGAGATTACGTGAGACACCTAGAGGGACACAAACACACAGTCCGTGGCCTCCTCCCCAGCTAGCTCAGGTGGAGAACAGGCTGACATAAGGCTCGGGAGCTGTTCCCCTCCAGGTGACTGGTGGGCCTGGATGCAGTTCATACTCAGCTGAGAGCAGTTCTTGGGTGGAATGAGATGGTGGGTCTCAGTCCTGTCCCTGGAGCCTCACAGCTGGCACTTTGCACCCAGACTCAGCAGAGGGGGCCAGAGGCCCCAGAGACTGAACACCCCTCTCCCCCAGGGCAGAGGCAGGAGCAGGAGCACCTGGACAGAGGGCAGAGAGGGGAGCAGTCCCTGCCTAGGCTCTGCCAAACCCTTTCGCCAGCATTGCATTCATGAAGTCTAATGTTGGGAGGATGGAATTGCCCTGTCTCCAGACTCAGCTGCTCATGTCCGAGGTGCTGAGACCTGCTCCGAGGGGTGCCATCTGCCTGGGCCTCGCAGTGCTGGTGCCCTGATGCCATCTGCACAGCCTCTCCCGTGCCAGTGACACACAGGCATTCTCGCTTCTGCCACCAGTATGTCAACAATTCCCTGAAAGGGAAGCTCTGAGTCATCGGCCAGCTTGAAAACACCCAAACATGGTAGCAGCCTGAATGCAGCCCCTATAGTCACAAACCACGGCCTCAGCTGGGCCCCAGGTCCCCTAGCATCTGTTTGCTGCAACGGGCTTCCCTTCCCCCTAGAGAGCCTGCTGCACCCCTGCCACGAGGCCCTCCAAGGGAGTCAAGACAGCTGCAGAGTCCAAAGATAATTCTCTCAATTAGCAGAGTGATAATGGGGCATTCTGGGAGAGCAGGGTGAGCACAGACTGAGCCGTGCCTGCTATCCAGGGGCTGACCAGGTGTGTGGAACCCCCCCTCCGTACAGGGAAAACAGGCTGCCAGGCCACACCTAGCTGTGAGGCTGCTTCCCCGAGCAGATGTCTCGGGGTGAAGGACGGGAGCCCTGCAGGTGAAAGAGCTGCCCAAAACAGCCATACAGGCCGGAGCCAGGAAGGCATGGGGCTCTCAGCTTCTCAAGCCACCTGTGGGTGATGCCCCTAGAAAGAGGAGCTATCTAGAGGTGGCGCGGGCTCAAGATGAGCTCCAGGGGCCTTTGGCACCCTCATGCCGAGGATGGAGGAAAGAAGTAACCATACAGCAGAGTGCAGGAAGATGAGTGCTGGGCAGATGAGCTCCGGCTCTTTAACAACGAGAATATCTGACCCAGGCCCAATTCCCTTGTTCACCCTTGAAAACCCAACTCCCACAAACCCGCGCAAGGTGGAAAATGTCCAGTTTAAGCCAGAAAAAAATCAGACAGCAGGTGCTCGAAATCAAACCATTGTTACTGTGGGTTTTTTTTGGGGGGGAGGGGGACACAAACATTTTTGACATGTGCAACCATTGAGGTGAAAATGTGAAAAAAGCCAGCGACAAAATGTTTCAGTGGAAGCTTTCCTCCCAGGCCTGTGATTTCCCTTCACTGTGACTATCGTCACTACTGTTTCTACGTCACCTGAGTTTGATTTTCACACTATCCTTCCCATGCTCCCTGTCTGTAACCCCAGCCTTCTCCAATGACTCTGTTGACCTAACCTTAGGGAGGGACTGCTGGGGGCTGCTGGAGTCTAGGGCACCACTCAGCCACTCCCTGTGTGTGCTCCGTGCTCCCTTGACACGTGGTGCACTTGCCTCCCAGGAATGACTTAGACTTTCCCTGTCCTGGAATGACTGGCCTGGGCCCCTTGCTGGGAGCCTCTTTTGCTAACAGGACAAATACCAAGCACAGCAGCTGCTAAGCTGCCTAAACCTGGTGCTGACAGCAGGAGGCTAAGGAGCCACTGCGCTGACACAGCCGCATCCAACATGTGCCCTAGGCACATCTAGCCCAAGGCTTCTCCAGGCAGATCAGCCGCTGAGCAGCAGGGCTAGGCGTCGAGCCACAGCGTAGCTGGACCATGGCAGCAGTTCTGCACTTAGCGCCACCTTCCAGCGACAGGTTGCGTGTGTAAGTTTGGCCCATAGGCAGAACTGCCAATCCATTTAGATACCATCTGTAACCCTTGGGCTGGGCGGTGTCAGCAGCAACACGGGCTGGGGTTGATACATAGTGCGGGGTTCCCAATGGCACGACCCCATTTGAATGAAATCTTTCTCGCCAGGACCCCGCACAGCATGGAGGACACCAGTTTGACGAGCAAATAGCATCCCTCACACATCAGGGATCGCCACGACCCCTGTCTGCTGATGGCATCACGATTTGGGAGCCACTGATCTCGGGGTTCCAGTTAGCCTTATAAACCAGAGTCTTAGCTCCCACCTGCAAAACTAACCTCCCTAGCCCTGCCCCGAGGCTGTGTAAAACAGGAGAAAACATTTATCAGGAGGGGAGGGAACCCAGCAGGAATTTGGGAAAACACCAGAACAACAATGCAGAATTATGCAAACAATAATTCACCCCCCACCCCTGCACACACACACACTTTCTTAGTCAGGAACCCTCACTTTCCCACCTGGTAGTGGGAAAGTCCAACAGGTGAATGTCCCTTTAACTTGCTGCCATACCACTCAACCCCCAGACTCTGAAATGAGGGACAGGACCCCCAAAAGAGGGACAAGGTGGGAAAATACATCTTGAAATGAGGGACATTAATTTTTTTTCTTGACCTTGTTGTTTTATTTTTAAAAATATATGTCCAAGCATGCAGTTAGCCTGCAAGTGTTTATACTGAAACTCTGAGCTGACTGGTTTCTTTTGCACTATTTGTAACCCAGCCAGCCCACCTGCCTGGAGCATCACTCACATGTGCAAATCTGCCCCCACCCCACAGAGATCTGCCCCCAGTACCACTAAGTCCCCTGCCCCAGCACCCCAGTCACATCTGTCCCCTGCCATGCCCCCAATCTCCAGGTCTACCCCTGCCATCACCCCCACTCCTGCCCCACACACTCAAAGCTGCCCCTTGAGCGCCCCCAATGAACATCCCCCACCTGTAGACCTGGATTTGCCATCATTCCCATCCCCCAAGAGTTTCCCCCACTTAATCATAGAATCATAGAATATCAGGGTTGGAAGGGACCACAGGAGGTCATCTAGTCCAACCCCCTGTTCAAAGCAGAACCAATCCTCAACTAAATCATCCCAGCCAGGGCTTTGTCAAGCCTGACCTTAAAAACTTCTAAGGAAGGAGATTCCACCACCTCCCTAGGTAACGCAGTCCAGTGTTTCACCACCCTCCTAATGAAAACGTTTTTCCTAATATCCAACCTAAACCTCCCCCACTGCAACTTGAGACCATTACTCCTCGTTCTGTCATCTGCTACCACTGAGAACTATCTAGATCCATTCTCTTTGGAACCCCCTTTCAGGTAGCTGAAAGCAGCTATCAAATCCCCTCTCATTCTTCTCTTCTGCAGACTAAACAATCCCAGTTCCCTCAGCCTCTCTTCATAAGTCATGTGTTCCAGTCCCCTAATCATTTTTGTTGCCCTCCGCTGGACGTTTTCCAATTTTTCCACATCCTTCAGGGTCCCCCCCCGCCGGGGTAGGCAAACCCCAGTCTGCTGCCCCATAGGCATACCGTCAGGAGACCAGCAGTGCATTAGCCTTGCATTCGCGCCCTAGTGCCTTTAATCCAAACCAATACAAATGCTCCCTGTGGCGAAGCAGCCGGTCTGTGCAAATCTGAGCTGCTCCTTAGGCCTTTGCCCCCAGTTCCAGCAATAGTTGGCCAGGGAGAGCTTGTTCAGAGCTTGGCTCGACCCAAAGCCACGCTCAGCTTGGCCCACCCCCTAGCTCAGCCTTGGCTTTGCCTCCCTTTGCCATACTGTTTGCTCCACCCAGGAAGGGAAGCCCCCAGATCCCCTGAGAGTGACTATTGCAATGGTAGCATCCAGCTGGCTTCCTCAGGCATCACATCCCTGGGCTACAAGGACCTAGGCCCTGGGTGCCTCCCTTACACCTCTCCCCAGCCTGGCAGCCCTCCCCACACAGCCTCTCCAGGGTGGCACATGGAGGAAGCTCAGGCCCCTTCCTGGAGATGGAGCATAATGAGTTGAGCCCAGTGCTGAGCCCACGTGTCTCTGGTTAGCTCAGTACCTCATCCCCAGCAGACAGGCTGAAGGCAGCCAAGCTATGCCAGGGGCCTGTAAGCAGTCACATCAGCCTTACCACAAATATTGTCCAGAGTGGGGTCATGGCTGTGTGACACTACACCCCATATTCATCCTTGGGGTATGATTATGATATAATTATGAGTTAATTATGATGCAATTTGTACAAAGCGGGTCATGTAGTCATTGGAAAAGTTATGGTTTGTTGAATATGATTATCCTATTTATATGCATGTATCATTTTTGTATCTAAAGTTATGAATATTGACTATGTATCTGTACTTCAAATGCAGTTACACCGGGGCAACACCCACTAAACAAGATGCTTCCAGTCTAGATAGATGGTTGGGAAGGGTCTATTCAGGGCAATGAGTCATTAGGGAAACAACAGGCTTTAGGAGAAGCTTATCCCCTACCTAGTGAGCCTTCCTGAGAACAGCTTGTAAGTAATGGCTGCTATGACTCTATAAGGACATGTGACCAGGCCACATGACTCTGGTCTCCATTTTGGGTGCCTGTATATTTCCACAAACTGGGCTGGGAACTGGTTTTGGAAAAAAGGGTTCCTGCTATATTGAAAAGCTATATAAGGCAGGGAGTGACTCATCTGTTGTTCTTCACTCCCCCACAATTCAATACCTAAGAACAGCTCGGAAAGAAAAGAACACAGAACGGGGTGGGGATCCCAAGCTGCAAAGCAAGTGCAGCTTGTGCCTTGAGAATCTGCAAGCCTGCTTGTATCATCAGTCAGACTGAGAAATTGATGATTCATATCCTGTCTTCCTAGTATCTTAGGCTTAGTTTGAGGTTTTGTTTATTTGCTAGGTGATCTGCTTTGATCTGTTTGCTATCACTTATAATCTATCGTTTTGTAGTTAATAAACTTGGTTTATGTTTTAACCTAAACCAATGTGCCTTTGAGTGAAGTGTCTGGGAAAAAATCTCAGCTTGGTCAACAGGCTTGTTGCATTTCCTCTCCACATTGAGGGAAAGGCAAACTGAGTAATAAATTCACACTGGTTGGGATTTTGAGCAGGCAGGACGGTACAGCAGTGGGGACCTAGGCTGGGAAGCTGGGGGTTATCTTGGCAGTTGCCTCTCTATTGTTGGTTCATGCAGTGGCTGGCCAGTGGGCAAGTAAGTGCAGCTGGGTGTGTCCCTGGCTGTGTGAATGCTGGTGGTAGGACCAGGGATCACGAGCCTGCAGGAGCTCTCCTACCATAAAAAGAGAGCGGGTCTGCAGCTTGTCACAGCAGCACAGTGCTGAGAGGGAGCCCAGGCTGGTGGGTCAGAGGGCTCAGTGATACCCCAGTTCCAGGTGGCTCTCTGGGGGGAACCCGTCATGGGCTGCTTCTGTGGAGATGGGGCAGGGGATGGGGAGCAGTGCAAAGGGCTACAAAAGGGTGTGAGGAGTCACCACCGGAGGTGGCTGGGGTCCCAGGCCGGGCCTGGGGGCTGATGGAGCGGGCACGTGGGCAGCTCTCTCTGCATGCAGCCTGGGGCCCTGCCGGCAGTGTTAGCACCACCTTCCCTCACCCACCCAGTCTCTCATCCTCTGCTCCAGAGTTTCGCACATTCCACCTAAAACTGTCTTCTGCTAGCTGTGCTGAGGCACTGGTCCCCCGCACATCCCCAGTAGCTCCCTGGCACACCGAGCCCATGGCATGCCATACACAGACCCCAGCACCACTTCTGCTCTCTGTGAGCCGGCCTGTCCTTTCTCTGCCAACGCCCCCTGGCTGCACAGCGTAACAAGACTGCGCTACGACAGCCACCCAAGCCTGTGCCTGTGCTTCCAGGCTGCCCTCGTGCCCAGCAGCTCCACATCTAAACATCCTGCCCCTGCCAGTCCCAGGTGGGGGCAGCACTGGAGCCAGCAGCCTGGGGAGAATCCTGAGGAGAATCCAGTGGGGGGATGGGGCGTTCCCCAGCCTCCTGTCATAGGGCAGGCAGGAGCAGAGACATGGTCAGACTGAAACTCCTGGCACTGGCTCAGGTGCTTCCTACTAACCACCTGCAGCCACTCTGAGCAATGGGCTACCTGCCTGCTCAACGTCACCTGGCCAGGGATGCAGCAGGACTAGCCACAGCTTGGCCTGGGGGTATCCTGCGGCCTGCTCTGCCCAGTGCTGTGCAAGGACTATGCATCCCCGTGTACTGTGCGCCATCTCGGTCCAAGTTGCTTGGCAGTCTCCATGGACTGATCTGCAGACTAATGCTGTTTGTATGGTTGCCAGCACAGTCCCAAGCTGGGCCAGGTTTGGGCCTCGCTGCTCTCAAGGGGTTAAAACGGCTGGACGATGGTAGGTGACATCAGCCCAGCTGGTAGTGGCATGCCATGATTACATGCCTTGCTGGCTGTGAAACACCTTCTAGGGCTGGGGGCCCAGTCTCATCCAGGAACAGTTCACAGGCCTCTCACAATAGGCCACCAGACACTCAGAGCTGGGATGGGGAGGGGGCAGATGGGATTATTTAGCTGGCACTGTACTGGGTAGAGGGGCTATGAGAGGGCTCAAATCATCTGATATGGTTGCCCAGTGCTTCCCAGCAAGGGCCTGTGCAATACAGGGCCTTCAACAGCAAGCCAGGCAAACCGGGAAATTGCTTTGTGATGTACTGGGGGATAAAGGACTGGGGGGGCCCAAACCCCTTCAGAGATAAGTGCGTGTCAGTGGAACTTCACAGACTCTGCTGAGCCATTGCAACTCCCCTCCATGTACCCCCACGGCTGAGAAGCTGGGGCCAGAGAGCAGATCTGGAGTTTAGTTGGCCAGCGAAAGTGCAGTTTTACCGTGGGATCATGAGCCTGCAGGAGCTCTCCTACCATAAAAAGAGAGTGGAGACGAGATTTGGTTTACCACGAGGTAAATGAGATGAGGACAGAGCCCTGTCCTTGCCCAGCCACCTCGCGGTAAAGCCCACATGCCTTTTCTTGTAGAGCAAGAGAAACCTTTCTTGCAGGTTTGTCATCATGCTGGCAAAAGCACCTTTGTGTTCATGCCACTGCCGACAAAGCCTTGCTGTATGTGTGTTAGGGCCCAGTGTGAGATCACTGCATCAGCCAGCTCCCGCTGAAGTCAATGGGCACCTTGTCTCATCCATCCATCCATCAGCATTGCCGGTGCGCTCACCATCACTGGCTCAGAGCCCAGATCCTCAGAGGTATTTTGGAGCCTAGCCCTGCTTGGGGAGTGATGTGACTTCTGTTGGGAACTGGGATCCCAAACCCCTTTGGGGATCTGGGCCCAGGAGCTAATTATTTTAATGCAGGCTCATGGTTATGGACAGAGAGAATAAACATGACTGCAGTGATGAAACCCCTCCCCTGACTCATATGGGGGGAGTCCCAGCAACGGCCTGGCATGTACTTTGTTGGAGCAGGGCCATTAATACCCAACCCCGACTTTCTGAGTGTCCCCACCTGGTTTCCATGGCCTCTTCCCTCTGTCATTAATTGCTTGACAAGGATGAACCTGGTGAATTAATTCTGGCCATTAAACGTGGTTGTTAATTTCTAGACTCTCCCTTTTTTACACTGGCCATGTAGCGATGGAGTTCTGTTGAGGGTGCATACACATAGATGCACACACAAGGTGCTGCTGGAGGACCCTCCATGTGGGGGGAAGGCGTTTCACTAATGAGAGCTGATGGCTGGTTTCCAGGCAGCACTGGAGTTGGTGGGGCCAGCAGGACACAATGTGCCATATTTGTCCACCCACTTCAGCCCTGCACCATATACTTAGCAACCACAAACACCACACAGATGGGGAGTCCCCCCGCATGCGCCTTGGGCTCCAACTGGAGAAGGGGCTGAGGGGAAATGGCGGTGGAGGGCTTTCTTGCTGCTGGGGCTACAAAAAACTATGGCACCAAGTTCTATAGGACTGGCCTGGGGAGGTTCCCTTTCCTGCTGACAGTTCACGGTGGGATGACAAGGGATAAGCTAGGCCAGGCCAGGCCAGGCCCGCCCCGGGAGGCTCAGCAGGAAAATCTGCCCACTGCTGGATGGCCCAAGCTGCCCTGCAGCCCAGGAACTTGTGGCAGGAAACCAGCAGCTTTGGAGACACTGGCCCCCACGTAACACAATGGGGTTGTCAGGGGCCTGTTTTCAGAGCAGTGGTCGGGGATGGGGATCAGGCCTGTGTTATTATTCAGTGGTGTTACCATAGCACCCACCAGCCCTGGACCCCACCTTGCTAGGAACTGGGCAAACCCAGCCGTACAGACTCACGATTAGCCAGTGGCCATCACACTAAGACAGTGCTGCTGCCCTGGTGCCTCGTGGGTCCCTCCACTCTACCCAATAGACGTCACGGATCTCCCTGGCCTTTGCATTATTCACTGGGAAGCGCGGGAGCGTGACAGGGTGACACCAGGCCAGACATATGCCTGGCCCAAATCCCCAGGCCCGAGCATGCCCAGACTACACATCTGGAGCCTCCCTCTGCATCAGGCTGCACCCAGTTCCCAGACCCTCCCCCCGGCACTATGAGAAACCCAGGGTGGACTGTTCACCGTTGGAACAAACGGCCGAGGGAAGCGGTGGGTTTTCCAGCATGTGATGTTGTCACATGAAGCCTGGATACTTCTCTGGAAGCTCTGCTCTAGCTAGGATAACATTCTCGGGCCTGTGCTATGTAGGGGGTCAGACTCCATGATCTCATGGTCCCTTCTGACCAATCCATGAAGCTGCACACAGCCAGCCAGCCAGCCAGCCATCTGTAGGACAGCCCCTGCTTCCAGCCCCCTACTGCGACAGGCTGTGGCATGACAGGTGCACCTGCTTCAGTTCCCCTAGGTCTGGCCAGGACAAGAACACAGGATCTCTCCATGTCCAATTTGAACGTCCATCTCTGGGACACGTCTGAAGAGCCCTTGTGTTAAAACCATACTCCCAAATCCCAGAGTATCGCAGGTACAATCACGGCACTTTCCCATGCCATTGTTCCCAGGTCACCCATGCGAGAGTCAGCCCTCGGTCTGCTCCCATGTTCTTTGCCCCTATTCCAAGGCCTTGCGCTCCAGGTTGCCCACCTGAGAGGTACCTGAGTCTCTTCTCTCCCCTCCACAGCCAAGATTGCTCCACAGTGCCTCTGCCCAGACTTGGGAGCCTCCCCCTGCTCCTGAACCCACACTTCAGCATCCGCCTTCTTGGCTCCAGGATCAGCTTCCCCTGACCAAAGGCTTTGTCCAGGGGTTTCTGCACAAGCCATCCTGCAGCAGGGCCAAGTTCTCCAGCACTGGCCAACACTCCCCAGCAGCCTTCTTCGCTCCCCTTCTTCCCAGCAGCCCCCCATCCCAGACCGCCATACTGTTCACTCTCTCGCCCTGTCTCCCATAGCTCTCGCCTGGTTCTCTTTCTGTTGCCCCCCTTGTCTCGTGCCTCTCTCCCCTGCTGCTTCTTGTCTCTCTCTGGACTGGGCTTTCCCCCCTAGGCAGCTCTCACCTGTTTTCCCCCTTCACTTTCATGTAATCCCAACTGGCAAGGAGCTGACCTCAGAGGGAGTGGGACCAGGACTTCCGCCAGCCAGCCCGCAGTCTGCTCACAGTTTTCCAGAGTAACAAGCTTGCAACACCTGCCAGGATCCTGGTTTTCAGCCAAGCTGAGCATTTGCCCCTGGGAAATGTGGGCCATTTAAGAGATCTCAGTTTGGGCACCCAAAATCGTTGGTCCCTCAGGCATGTCTCTGTCCGTCTGTTGTCCACACATTACTGTGCTTTGTTGTCAAGTGGGCTGGACACTATACACCTACCAAACCAGAGCCGTGCCTCCTGCCCTGCAGACCTTCCATCCAGTCATGGCCATGACCCAGCGAGGACGCTCTCACTGTTCACAGAGGACCCTGAGCCTTGGAGGGCAGGGGGTTCTGCATGAGAAGGGGGGTGCTATGCAGGCTGGGCTCTGGATGCTGTCAGGACCAAGGTGTCCTTGTGGTTGTGAAGAGGAGGGGAGGGAAGTAATATACAATGGGATCTGAGCCATGGGCTGGGGCAGAGCTGGCCGGGATTTGAGGGTGAGTGTGAGGCTGAGGAGCACCAACAGAGGCTGAGAGAGAGCCGACAGAGGAAGTCACACTGACTGGTTGCCTGTGCTGTGCTCACCACTGTGGTATCAGAGTGTCATCCCCGATAGGCAGCCCTGTGCCTCAGTTTCACTCTCTGCATAGCAGTTTCCTCCCAGGGCTTGTGAGGCTTCACTGATTAACACTGGCAAAGCTCTGTGTGGCCCACGGGTGGACGGGCCAGAGAAGGCTGAAGCCAAGGACCAGTCCACAGGGACTGGACGGAATAATGGGGCAGGCACGTGGTTGTAGGCAGGGCTGGGCGAGACAGGCCAGCCAATAGCTCACCAGCGCTCTGGACAGCAGATGGAGGAGTCCCACCGCCAGGGCGCCCATGCTCAGCGACACCATGGAATGTGCTGCCTGGGAAGGATCACTGGGATACGCTGGGAGCAGAGTGGGGGCTGAGCCCCATGGCAGCGAGGCGTCCTATACTAGCCCTTATATTTCAGGTGCATTCACTTGAGTCCCTGTCATTGTGATCATGATTTTACTTTAAACCCTGTTCCCCTGGGGAGACGGCAGTGGAAACGCCCTCTTGACACGGAGCAGGCCTGCTGCTGTGGCGGGTGCGTCAGCTATAAAGCTAAGCCTTTGGACTTATATAGAGCTCTGTGCTTTTCATCCTGGCTCCCACAACAATGCCATGGCGATGAGCACATTCTTAGGGGGTTGATAGGTTTAGATTAGATGATCCAAGAATCTCAAAGCACTATCCTGATATTCATTCATTGACCTTCACAGCCCCTACCCAAGCGGCAGGCAGCTATTCTTAGCTCCATTGCACATTGGGGTAAGCTGAGGCCAAGCGACTGGCTTGAGCTAGTGGCAGAGCTGGGAACAGGGCCCAGGAGTCCTGGCTCCCTTTGTACATACTGAGTGTACACAAGCACGAAGGGCTGGCTCCACAATCTGGCATGGGACTGGGGCAACAGTGGGGAGGGAGGGTGTGCAGCAGCAGCAGCAACTTGCCGAGCAGTGATTGTGCCCGCAGGGTTAACAAGGATCTGCCCCTCTTGGAACAACTCAGAGCCAGGAGGAAGTAGGTCACTGACCCAAGCCATGCCAGTCCCTAGCCCAGCCCGGGCTAGCTGGGCACCACTGCCTCTCACTGTCTTTCCGGCTGTTATTATTACTCCATCTACTCCCCAGTAAACCCAGTCGCTAGCTTTCCCCAGCTCCTCTGCTCCCCACCCCTGCTGTATTCAGCTCCCTGCTCTGCTAAGCCCTTCCCTGCAAATCCTAAGCTGTTCTCATGTCTCCCCGTCCCCGCCAACATGGCAGCTGCCATAGGCGGCTGATGGCACAAAGGGGGGGAGGGTCTTGCCCAGCAGGGGGTGGTTAGTGCCTCACTATCACTGCTCTGCTGCTGCAGCCATGTACATCCTGCCTCCCCCATGCAGAACATGGGCCATCCAGGTATCCTCAGCCAGCCCCGAGAACTGCAGGCCTCTCTGCAGAGCCGTGGCTGCATCTGGGGGTAGCTGTGTGAGACTGCTGCATCGTACACGGCACTGTTGCATTATAATGTGGTGACACAAACAAGTCGTGTCTCAATGCAGCACAATGGTGAAAAACCACAGCATCGTGGCATGGCTATTTTCTCCCTGCAGGGCAAGTGAGGAGCATGGCTAGGTATAAGGGCGCCATCTCAGGAGGGCAAGAGAAGTGCCCTGGGAAGCTGAGGGGAGGATATGGCACCCTCATTGCCCAGGAGATGCTATAAGCAGTGACCCCATCTCGCCTTACCCCACTCCCAGGGCATGTGCAAGCAATTGGGGGGCAGCGGTGGAGGGGAGAAAATAGTCCCACTAGAACAGCCCATTCCTCCAGGGGGCCCTGATACACCATAGTGATAGATAGATAGATAGACTTTGGACACCTGTGTACTGACTGGCTACTGAGGAGGTCAGGTGATGCTGGGGAGCAGATTGGAGTCAGTTTTCCCCAGCCCTCCCTTGCCCACTCCCCCCAACCCATCTCATTGCACAGGCATGGACATACTCACCTCTGAGAACCTCCGGTCCTGAGGGATGTTCTGTGCTGACCGAGGAGCTCATATCTGGATTAATTAGCATTACAGCCAGGCTATTCTGAGCCATCTCTCCAACCTCCTGCTGCCTAATCATGTCTAGCTTCTGCACAGGAGCAGAGCTCGGCCCCTGATGCCCTCTCTGTACCCAATGCCAGCTCTGCAGCCATGGGCCATGATGGGCGGAACAGGCTTAGAGCTGGGCCAAGAACTGGCTTCTTGGGTCACTGGCAGTTCCAGAAAAAAATCATTTTCAGGTTGGATTAAGCATTTTGTTTCAATTTGAGCTTTTTTAAAGGTGGTTTTTAAATTTTAAAAATAATGCAATACTGGACATTTCAAAACCAAGTCATTTCAAATAAAACATCAAACCGCATTTTTTTTTAACTGAAACGATTTGGCAAATTCATCATGAAAAAAGTTTTGGTCAAAAAATCCCATTCCATTCTAGTCACAGCCATGCTCCCATTCCAGCCACGTTCCCATTCCTTCTGTCTCCAGGGCCTCCTTTGAAGCCAGGAACCCCTTGGGACCATTACACCAATTTCCACTGAGCTCAAGGAAAAGAGAAGCAAAGCCTCTGGGATGCATCTGAGGACTAGCTGTGAGCAGCTAAATGTGGCTTTATAGTCAATAGCCACTGCTTAGCCAATGCCCAGACACTGGCCGTCCCCCCTGCTTAGCCAACGCCCACTGCTGCTGCTTAGCTCATGCTCATAAAGAAACACGAGGTGAAATCTGCAGTACCTGTGCCAGGATCTCTGTTGTCCTCATGTCATTTACTTGTGAAAGTCACCACTGTGAAAATCTCCCAGGCCCAGCGACCCCATCCCTCTTGTTCAAGGCTTCTTCCAGATGTCGGTTGTCAGCATCCCTCATCTTCAAGGAAGCTCAACAGCTGCACCCAGCATCTCTTCAAGTTGGTCCAGGGCTCTCCTGTTGGTCTTACCAATGCTGATGAAGGAAGCTCTATAATTAACACCAGGCAGATGGAGGGCTCTGCAAAGGAGACGGAAAGCCAGAAGGGAACTGAAAAGGCTCCAACATGTGGCTACATTTCAAGGCAGCCACATGAGTCAGCTGGAACTCAGGGCATGAGGATGCTGGGGAACAGCTAGGAAAGAATTTTCCCCCATCTAACTATTTCTGACTGAAAATGCATTTTCTGCTAAATCAAAATTTGCCATTGGAAAATTCCAGTTTTGCTAATTTTTTTCCATTTTGCCTCAGGAAAATTGAAATAAAATATTTCATTACTGGGCTGTCTCATGTTAATTGGCCTCTGCCTGAGCTGTTGCAGTGCTTCATGGGAGTGGTAGCTCTGTTGCCTCATGGCCATTCTCCTGTATGGGACAGGATACCTGGCTGGACCACATCTACCATGATGCCCAGTGGTCATGACCCTCCTGTGATGCACCACAGTGGTTCCACTGCGGGGGGGAGGGAGTGATAGGGCTCTGCAGTGTATTATGGGAGATGTAGTTTGGTCCGGATGTTCAGCCCACAGAGGAGAATGGGGGCATAAGGCACCACAGCTGCAACTGTTAATGTCAAACTGACCCAAATGAACCATTTCAACATTCCTGAGTCAACATTTTTCAGATATTTTCATTGGGTGAAAAAAAATGGCTATTTTGGCTTTTCATCCTGATTTGTGATGGAAACAAGTGTTGGAATATGGGCATTTCTATCCCAGAGGAGGCTCCAATTTTCAACCAGCTCTATTTAGAGGAAATTCTGTCCAAGCACACAGGCTTCTGGCTGGGTCCCCGCCGTGTGCCCACTCCCCCTTCCTGTGATCAGGACTTGCTGCTGGTGTTTTGTACATTTAGGGTGTGTCCCTACTTTTGAGCTGACGAGACACACCCGTGGCTAGCTGGGATCAAGGTAGAGCACCAAAAACAGAAGTGCAGCTGCTGCTACCGGACTGGTGAGAAGGGCTAGCTGTTCCGAGTATGATCCAGGAAACTAGGGGGTCTCTGCGAGCAGTCCCAGCACACCTGCTGGTGCTGCTGCCAAACAGAGTCTGATCCAGAGTTGGCATGAAGGGATTTGGACTCTGTGCGGGAGTGTCACAGACTGATAGGGGCTCGTCCTTCCTTCCGCTTTGATACCATGCGCTTGTTGGACAGAGGCCACCCTCTGAGGCTTCCAGCCTCCAGAGTGGCTGTAGTTGTCTGCAGCTGGGCCAGAGGGGGCAAAGTGGGTTGATGAGATATGACCAGGGTGGAGCTGAACCAAACTCTGCATCTGAGTTTAGGGGGGTTCCAAGCTGGGATGTGTGGCTGGGCCTCGCTGTCATGGCTGGATCCCATCCCCACCAATGGCCCAGAGGGCTTTCCCATCTAGGGTGGGATTTCTCTCCCCAGCCCAGCCAGTCAGGGGCACAGCAAGTGTGTGCAGGGGGCTGATAATGGTCCACAAGCCACAGAATCTGACATGGGCCTGATCCTGGGAGGTCTGAAGTGCCCCTGGAAGGTACTGAGCACTCCTCTCTCCCCCACTGGGGAGTTCAGGGGGAGCTGAGGGCACTTGGCACTGTGCTGTGGGCGGTTTGGTGTTTGCCCTAGGAAGGCACCTAGGCTCGTGGAGAAAGAGGTCAGGGCAGATCTAGAGCAGGAAGAACCTGTGAGGTTTGCCAGGAGCTGTGTTTGCAGCTGAGGCAATTAGGGTAAAGCAGTGATTAGCTGCAGTCAGTTGCTGCCTTCGCTCACCTGGGGCTGTTTGTAAACTCCCCACTGATGCTGACTTTTGAGATAAGAGTCAATAGCTGCAGCGGGGCCGGAATAATGGCTGGGTGGTTGGCACTGAGATGTGCAGCCCCTTTTACCTGCTGCACATCCCCTGTAGTCAGGGGGAGACTGGGAATCCAATAAAGCCCCTCATGCTGTAAGGCCCTCCAGACGCTTTCCTGAGCCCTGTAAGCTGGGATCAGCCAGCCACCTACAGAGCTGGAGGCCAAAGGAGGCAAGGGTGGGTCACGTGAGAGCCAGATACAAGCAGGTCAGACCAGGAGTGGCCCACACACACCTGGAGCCTTGCCTGCACTCGAGAGCTGTACTGCTCCACAGGGCTCCTGTCTCCCAGCGTGCTCAGCCCCTCACCCCACCTGGGCCCAGGCCAGCTCCTGGATGCTGCATAGGGGTTTGGAACAAGAGTAAACTGCAACACTAAACCCTAGCTCCGTCTAATCCGGATCATAGGCAGCGTGGAGGCATTCTGAACAAGCTCAAACAGTTCAACTGGTCCTGCTGCTGCTGCCCCACACACCTGGGACTTTTCAACCAGAAGCCCTGTTAGTGGTGGCAGGGGCTATGCGGCAGGTGCAAGGGTTAGAACCCCACATGTGTGGCTGCAGCTGGACTGTCAGAGTCATGGGAAATACTCCTCCCCCTGCATGGGGCCTGGGGACTGGGACTGGGAAGGAGACCTACACCCACAGTGTATTCACCAGCTGCTACACACACACATACACACGTCCAAACACCAGCCAGGCTAGCCACAATATGCACCATACACACCACAGACACACATCCACACATGAGTTAGACACAATGCATACCACACGCCTCACATGCACACATCCACACACCAACCAGCCACAACGTGCACCACAGACACATATCCACACACAAATTAGACACAATGCACACCACACACACCACAGACACACACATCACACTGAAATACTTGCTCACGAGTCCATACACAGCACACACGTACTGCATATGATGCAATACCCATAGAACAGGCCCCATAGAACAACCATGCCCAGCACAGACACTCAGCCAGGCACACCACAACACCCCGGCCCCAGGGCAGAGTAAGGAGCACCATGCTGTGTGTCAGTCTCGCTCAGAGCAGGGCCCACTCTGCCATCTCCATGTGGATGGGTCCCGACGGGCCTCTAACCAGAGCCTTGTTGATGCTGCAGCTCTGCATGGCCTGGCCTAGCTGGGAGGAGGGGCACTGGGGCTGCCCCCTATGGGCATGGGAACACTCGGGGGGAGGGGACAAGATCTAACCTCCTCCTCCCCCCCGGCCTTGTGGTGGCTGTGACCCTTTCCTGGCTAAAGGAGGGTCCCTCCAGCTCCCTCAGTCCTGGTCCCACTAGCAAGTTGGAGTTGTGGGTGACGGTCTTCACTGCCTAGGAACAGAGCATGCTGCCTGCACTGCCCCACCCCCTTCTGGGAGGGAGTTAGACCCCTCCAATCCTCCCGCACCTCAGGGTCTGAGCACTGCCTGCTCTGAGCTGGGGGTGGGTATGAAACCCACTCCCCAGACCCTGCTGGGCTGCTGCCTACTGTGCATCCCCAACCCAGCCCTGGCCCTGTGTGAGGATCCTGGTCCCAGCCTGCGTGGAAGCTGGGGTGAGAATGGCCTTGCGGCCGGATGGGGTATCTGGACACTGGTCTCTTCCCTGGCCTGCAGGTCCTGCCCACTCCCTGCAGTCATGCTGTACAGGCTGGCTTGAGTCTGGCCTCCCGGGCTACCTGGCAGCAAACCACTCATGCCATGCCAGCGCTCTGGCTCTTGGCTCTGGGTGAGACCAGGTCGTGCAGCCCTTCCCAATGCCCTGTGGGCCCCTTCCTGCTGGAGACAGGTTTCCTCATTGATTCAGCCTTCGCCACCCGCACTCTCCTTCTCCCCTGGGTGCCCTCCCTAGGGCAAGACACCTATCTCCACAGTGGGCCCCCTTTGCTCCACAGACCTGCCACAGGCCCCGCCTCCCAGCTAAGCTCCACAGCCTCCTGGGAGGGCCTCAGGGCAGCAGTTTGCCTGCTCTGCCCTACTGATGGCTCCATGTAGGGGTGATCGATTATATACCCGCTAAGGAGGGGACGAGGCACCATTAAACACAGCTCCCTCTCCTCATCTGGCTCTCCAGGAGCCCCCGGGCCACGGAGCTGCTGAGGGATGAGGCTCTGCCCCCAGCCTGCGGCAGGTGTGATTCCATCAGTACAGCCAGGGGTAGCTCCTGAGTCTAGCCCAGGGCGGAGGTGGAAAGGATTCCCTTCCCCAGGCCATAATCAGACTCTAAACTCAGCAATAAAAGACTCCATTGCAGCCATAAAGCCACATGCAAACAACTCCCAGGGTCACGGAGCGCTGCTGACTATGGCTTGTGGGCTAGCCATGGGCGGGGGGGGGGGAAGCAGAGGGGTCCCAACTAGGTCCACATGCCAGGGAGGGATGGCCTGGGGCAGCTTCTCCACCTCTCTGATGCTGCTGAACCTTTCCTCCTCTGAGAAAAGAGTGAACCTTGCTTGGGCTGGCCATATTCTGTTGAGGCTGGGCAGCATCATACGGGCAGGGAGTGGCGCTCAGTCACGGCCAGCTGGGCCAGTACCTGTCACCGTAGCTCTGAGTGTGCAGTGCACTGGGGTGCTGAGCCCAGGGCCAGCTCTGAGTGTCGGTCGCTTGTTGGCTCATTTCCACTAAGGACTCAGCAAACGCCAAACTGCCTGTAAAACGTTCCATGCACAGGGGACTGCACTGTTGGCACAGAGTGAAAACGAGCCAGTGGGGTGGAAACAATATGTGTCCTTTACTCCGCTGTCCCTTACTGGCTTGAGCCATCCCTGGCAAAGATGAGGTGTAACTCACTGCCAGCAAACCCCTTCTCCTCTTGCAACATCCCACCCACATCCATTCTGTCACAGTCAGATCAGCCGCAGGATGAGAAACACCGCCTTGGAGAAGCTCTCATGCTAATCAGCCATTGGGAGTAATCACCATCATTTGTCAACCCCCAGAAGAGACCTGATTATCTCTCAGACTGATAATTCCTTAATAATCTGTCCATCAGCACCAGCATCTGCCAATCAACACTTTTTGGATATTTTCGTTGAGTGAAAAAAAAAGGAATTTCTCTGGCTATAAAGCCAAATCTTATATTGACATTAACATCGCTTCCCTCTTCCTTAAAAAGTTACAGGCTGCAGAACAATGGAGCTGGAGGGATCAAGGCTGCAGAGAACCGAACAAAGCTTGGCAGTCTGAAAACAGGGCACTTTCTGCCTAGCTTCTAATGCCAGGTCTCCAGGCATGTAATGGGTACCGGGCATGACACTCTACAGCAGAGTAATGTCTATTGCGTCTTTCATCCAGGGTCTATCTATCTATATATCTATCTATCTATTTATCTATCTATCACTGCTGAATCTAAGCTCTCTAGCAGGTATCATACTATAAGGCAGGGCATAAGAATTCCACTTACCCACTCCCTCTGGGTAGATGAGAGGATCAAGTGAGGGAGGAGAGGGACTTGATCAATTTCTGTCAAAGAGACTTTCATTTTTTTAATGAAGGGCATTCCTAGCCCTTTGGGTTGTGGTTTCCAGTTGTGACCTTAATGTGACCAGGGCAGCAGCATCTTCCAGAGCTTGCAGCAGGCAGCTAATCTGCCCCTGCTGCTGCTCAGCGCTTTGCTAAGAAGGCTCAGCAGACTGAAATTAACAAACTACTTGCCAGTTTCTTCTTTATAATCAGAAGGGAGGGAGCAGTACGATACTGACAAGAACTGGGCCCATTTTATGCTGCTACTAAATTGGGAGAGCTCTGAAGGGCCAGGAGGAGTTAGTCACGGAGAAGGAGGACCTAAAAGAGGATGAGCAGGAATGGGCCAAACAGAAGAGATCTGCACTCCTCACAGCAGCCAGTAGGCTCTGGAAAGGGCACAAGAGACAGAAAGCTCATTCTCTTTGCCCCTTCTAGGAGGGCGTGGAGGGAAGCCCTGTCCAGGGCCACACCCCAGTCCCATGGAGGAAGCCTGGGCTTCCCCAGGGAGCTGCCCTAGGGCCAGGCTGGTGGGAGCCCACCTTCGCCTTTTTGGTGAAGTTAGTTTGCTGCCTGGCAGGTTCCTTTGCCCAGCAGTCAGCGAAGCCCAGACAGGGAGGTGGCTGTGCAGCCAGACCTGCCTGGGGTTCATTCACAGGGAGACTGTATCCTGTGTTCTTTTCAGCAAGGGCCCGGGGAGATGATCTGCCCCCATGATGGGCAGAAGGGAGCGTGATTCAAAACAGCAACCATGGAGCCAGCTCCAGTGAGCAGATCTGGAGCTGCCAGGGGCAGGCAGACCTCGTGGGGTGGCCCAGCTCAAGTGTAAACAACAGAGGGCATTACCTAGAGCCAATACCCTGGCATGAGTGTCGGACCGTGTCAGCCTGCCCCGCTGCCAAAAGCCCAGAAGTGCTGTGCAGCCAGGCTGCTCCCATGGCATTGTTCAGCAGGGAGCAGAGGGACAGGGCCGGCGCATTCAGAGAGGAGAGAAGAGCATCTAGAAAATGCTGTCCATGCCCTTTCAGCCGTATTTTTCATTTACCAGACCCTAGGTTTTTCCAGTCCATCCCTTGGAAACGCCTCATCAGTCCAGAGCCCATGTCCACTATGTACAGCAGGATGCAATCGACAGGCTCTTTGGGGATGACTGGCTGCAGGCACGGCATCCTGGGAAACTCAGTCATGCCTGGAGGCCCCAGAAAGCATCAGTGCAGCCCAGCACATGAATGGCCCTGTCCAGCCTCATCAGGCAAACATCACATGATGCGTTTGGTGCAAAAAGAGATCCTTGAGGCTGTGAGACCACTGGGCTGCGGTGTATCTCATTAGTCGGAGGTGCAGCCTGTATCAGTTACATAGCTGCCAGCCTGCAAAGGGGGCAGCCTCTCTCCTGGGGTCATAGAGGTTAAAGCCAGAGGAACCGCCAGATCATCTCCGGAGTGCTCTTGACACAACCCCATGTGACATTCTCACATGAATGCTAGCGATGCACGGTCTAGGTGAACTTATTGTAAAATGGCTGCACAGCTGGTTGAAAGACCAGCCTCAGGGAGTTCTCAATGGTTCGCTGTCAACCTGGGAAGATGTCTCTAGTGGGGTCCCGCAAGATCAGTCCTGGGACTGGTATTGGTCACTTTTTCATGAATGATTTGTATCATGGAGTGGAGAGAACACTTAGACATTTTTCAGAGGACACCAAATTGGGTAGGATTGCAACCACTTTGGAGAACAGAATTAGAATTCAAAATGACCGTAACAAGTTGGAGAATTGGTCTGAAACGAATAAGATGAAATTCAATAAAGACGTGCAAAGTACTTCACTTAGTAAGGAAAAATCAGGGGCACAAATACAAAACAGGGAATAACTGGCTAGAGGGTAGTTCTGCTGAAAAGGATCTGGGGGTTGTAGTGGATCCTAAACTGAACATAGGTCAACAAGGTGATGCAGTTGCAAAAAAGGCCAATACCATTCTGGGGTGGACACGGAGGTAACTGTGTTGCTCTTCTTGGCACTGGGAAGGCCTCAGCTGTAGTGTTGTGTCCAGTTTTGGGCGCTGCACGTTAGGAAAGAGGTGGAAAAATTGGAGAGAGTCCAGAGGAGGGCAACAAAAATGATGAAAGGTTCAGAAAACCACTGGACCTGTTTAGTCTGGAGAAAAGAAGACTCGGGGGGACCTGATCACATACTTCAAATCTCTTAAGGGCTGTTATGTACAGGACAGTGGTCAATTGTTCTCCATTTCTGCTGAATGCAGGACAAGCAGCAATGGGCTTAATCTGCAGCAAGGGAGATTTAGGTTAGATACTAGGAAAACTCTCAGGGTAGTTAAGCTCTGGAACAGGCTTCCAAGGGAGGCTGTGGGATCCCCATCACTGGAAGTTTTTAAGAGAAGCTTGGACAAACACTGCCTGGGCTGGTCTAGGTTCACTTTGTCTTTCTCCAGTGCTGGGGGCTGGACTCGAAGACCTCTCAAGGTCCCTTCCAGCCCTACTATGGTTCTATGATCTAGTCATATCTCCTGGATATCACAGGCCACCAGTATCATCCAGCACCTGCACACTAAACCCAACAGCCACAATTAAGCCTCTCATCCCTCATCACAGGGATGACATGGGATCAGGCAGTAACGAATAGAAAGGGGGTTGTTTACCACAGCTGCTGGACACAGACAGACCCTCTGGCTCCTGCTGGCTCAAGCTCCCAGCCTGTGCTAGTCACCACCCAGGGCAGCTGAAGTGTTGGGTCAAACAGCTGCAGAAAAGACAGCTGTTCACAGTGCCAGAGAACCACAGCAAACATCAAACCCCTGTGTCAGAGCACTGACAATGCTGCTGTCTCACCATGGAGTAGCCAGGCTGTGCAGTCCCAGAGCAGCGAGCTCTGGGGAGCAGGGTCACTCTGTGTTTGCCCCAGCGTTCCCGGGGATGGAAAGGGGGGCCTGGCAGGCCTCTCTCAGAACTTTACCCAGCCAGATCCCCTCCATTTACGCCCGGAGGGTGGTAGGGGGAAGCTGATGTCAGAGGGGCTTTGATATGCCAGTTTGCTCTGCAGCCACATCTCCTGGGCACAGCGGTCTGGCACCAGCGGGCTGCCTGCCTAGTGTGTTCAAAGGCACCTCTGGCTCAGATCACAGCATGGCGGCAGCTTGTTTTTGTCTCACAGGGCGGGATAGTCCCTCGGTACTCCAGCCCCTGCTGCAATCTGTACTGAGCAGGCAATCCTCAGCCAGCCAGAGCAACAGGATGGCCAGCAGGGCTCCCCCAGGGGGCATCGGGCCATGGGGTTACATAAGAAGGCAGGTGCTGCTCTTTGTGGGGGGGGGCAGGGAGTCCTGAAGTGCTGCGCTCCTTCCAGCACAGAGCATGAGAACAACAAGGCGGTGAGCTGGGCAGTCCTGCATCGCTGGAGCCATCCAAGAAATTGGTTTAATTGGGAGCCTCCTAGGGAGGAAACGGCTGCTGGCTGGAAGAAGCTCTCAGCTGCCAGACTTTATAAATGTGTGCAGAAGGATGAGAGAGAGGCCCTGGGACACAGCGATCCAGGGGAAGGCCCTGCTCTCAGCTCCCGTTCCTGGGTAGACCAGGGCAGCCTCCAGCATGGACTGGGATGGCTTCACACACAGGGATCCCACCCCAGAGGCAGCCTGAGGCAGACACAGGGTACGGGGCTCTGAGTCCACCCCAACCTAGTGCTCTTAACTGTGGGGAGCGGGTGGAGGAGCAGCACAGCAGGAGCCACAGCATGTCTGTGCCAGCTCTGAGGAGGGCAGCAGCTGCCAGGTCTATGGGGGTCAGCGGCCCAGCCCACTGGGCTGTGGGAGTGCAGGAGGAATCCATGGCTGGCATGGGGCGGGTGGTTCTGACTCTGTGCACAGGGGGGACTGTCACCTGTAGCGATGCAGGTGCAGGGACCCGTTTCCTAGTGACGAAGGATGCAGCAGGAGCACCACAAACGCTTCCCACCACGCCAGCTTCTGGCACCGAGCGGTGCCCGTGTGAAATCGCCACCAGTCAGAATCAGGGCTGGTCAATGGTGGGGACAGGAGGAAGGATAGATGTGAATGTTTGGCCACCTCTGAGCTCCATCGCTGAACCGCTCCCAGGGCTTGGGGGGGGTCCCCTGGAGAATTTCCAGAGCAGGACACTGCCTTCAGGGGTGTCACAGCAACAATAAAATGGGGGACTTGGGTGACTGAGCCTATAGGCACAGATATATTAGGCCAGGGAAGTCTCAGCCTTCCCTAGCACAGCTGCTGCCATGGGATGCTGGGTTGCGTGTTTTTACTTAGCATTATGCGCTAGGTAGGTTCCGGGGAGCTGGGGAGGCAGTATGTGCTATTCAGCTTCCAGGGTTCATAGGTAACCTCCCTGGACTCAGGAAAGCTGAGTAGCCGATATTACCTCCTCAGCCACTGGGGAAGCTACACAGCACATGCAAAAAGCTCAGTGTTCTTCTGTGGAGAAGCTGGGGGTCTGGGGAGGGGAGGTGCGCCGCATTTCTCATTCTCCGGACAAGGCTGCTTGGGCCAGCTCAGGGTTTCTCTGGCCGTGAGCAGGGGGGGCTCAGGGCTCTGGCTGTGGCAGGGGCGGTGCCCCGTGCAGAAGGGGCAGGGCCAGGGGCTAGCCTCTCCAAAGTGAGGGTCCACCTGCCACCCATGACTGGGCCTCTCCCGACCCCAAAGGCTCCAGTGCAGCTAGGCTCTGGAAACCCTGTGAACACGTGGCCTGAACACGCCTCTGAGCTGTTTTGATTATCCTGTCCCCCTGCAAAAAGGCCCCAGTTCTCAGGCCCCAGGCAGGGCATGCTGGGAACAGCCAGCGCTCTCCACGTACTCTGAGCCCAGACTCTCTGTGGCAAGCAAGCCTCAGATCTACACTCATGAGCATTCGCCCAGCAACCAGACCATCCTCCGATCCCGGAGCAGAAATACATCACGTGGCCCCTGGGCCCATCACAGCTCACGGTTCAGCCTTGTGTGCCCTCCCAAGCGGTGCCGGGACGGCTAATGTGGTACAGATGCCTAGAGCGGCATCAGTCACAGTGATTTCAAGGCACCTTATCCTGGACAGCTGTCACCACACAGGAAGGGGAATAAGTGGTACCAGAATATGGCACCCTGACCCCAGCATCCCTGCATCCATGCTAGGGCTTGCATGGTACAATTCAATCTGTAAATTCCACCCCCTTGCTGACAGACCAGTGCAAACTCTGCAGTCACTCGACTTCCAGCAGCCAACAGTCTCAAAGCCGGCTCGTTGGCCCCTGGGTGTGTAGTCCATGCAGGGGGCTCCCAGCCTGCAATGTGCAAACCCAGAGAGAGCTGGGATCTGGGAAGTCGTTCCGTGTGTGTTATGTTGTACTTGCCCATCCTTTTCATCGCAGCTTATACACTCTGGCTCCATCTGCCCTGGGGGCTGGACTCAGAGCGTGTTCCCATTTGCCTTAGTGAAACAGCTGGTGACGTGAAAGCCCCAACCTCCAAGCACAGGTGCTACACGGTCCAGAGGTCTTGGCCGCTGGAGAGTGAACAAACAAGAGCTGGCAAAGAGCCACTCAAACTTCCCCCTCTGCTGTACTGATATATCGATCCCGTCCCACCCTCCACATGCCACCCCCCAGGGCTGGCAGGCAACTCACTGGGAGTTTTCCCATGGCACTGATTGACCCGCACAGCCAGGGGCAGAAACTGCGTCACACCCAAGCTAATATTTGATACAGAACATTCCTTTGGGATGTTGTTAGTGACAAGGGGCAAGGGCAGGTCCCTCCCCATCACAAGGTGGTGCACCCCACTGTACAACCAGTGTCAGTCCCAGGCACCCAATTCCCACTATTCCCTACTGGGTTGCTGGAGGTGTTGCTTTCAGACCAGACAGAAAGCAGCCCCACCCCAAGCCCCATCCCTGGGATCCCAGAGAGCTTTTCACAAGCAAATGCCACGGTGGCTAGCAATATTTGCACTCCCCAGGTTCCGCTGGAGAAATGACTCCTTGTAAAATGTATCGGGCCAAATCCACCCTGGAGGTAACTTCAGGATTATGGAGCAGCAGGAGCCTCTGCACAGTGAAGGTTGAACCCCCACGGCTCCGAAAGGAGCCAGATCCCCTGAGCCGTCACACCGCAAAGCTCAGCCCAGGGTGGAATTTTTCTGGGAAGTTTGGAAAAAAATCAAAAAGCAGCATCTGAAAGTTACGGGGTTGAAACACTTCTCCGCGTGGGGCTGGCTGTTTGGAAAGGTCATTGGTGTCCATAGTGCTTGCTAGTCCTTGGCCAGCCCTCTCCAGATGAGTTTTGTCTTGTGCAGAGGGGATTGTGTGGGAATGGAGATTAATGGAGGAATTAAAGTCTTTCCTATCAAGAGTTTGGGGTGGGGGTGGGGGGTCCGTACAAGGGGTGGCCTGCTCCCATGGCTTCATAAGCTCTGGGAAGGCCATTTCCCATACATGCCAAGCCTATTTACACCCTCTAACAGCTCGGAAATCCTCAAAGAAAAATTGTGTGAAGAACGAACTTAGGCTGCAAGTTGTCAATGGAGTCCAGCCAGCCACCAACCCCTCCCCTGCCCCCAAAATGACACCATCTTTAGCTGGGCATTGAACCATGCACATCTGAAAACAAAGATGTAAAGGAGTGATCAATCCGTCACCTCCTCTGACTCCCAGCACTGTCCAATCTTAACTCTGACCCCTCACATTTGCAAACATACATATATAGATCAAAGCAACCAATGGTGGGTTATGAAAGCCCATCTCCAAGCTGTGATGGGGTGGAGCAGGTTAAATTAGGTCAATTAACCTCAGCTGCTGCACCTGGAGGAGAGTCAGGGTGCTATGCATCCTAGTGGAAGATGAGGTTCAGATGGGAAGGAGCAGTAGGGCTGGGGTTCAGAGAAGTAGGCTGCAATCCCTCCCTGGGAAAAGAGAGGGGTGTTGGGACACCAGAGTCTGCTAAGAAGTCACAGAAGGGAAGTGGTCTACAGTTACTCCCCAGAGGAGGGAGTTTGAGCTGAGCCAGCAGATGGATAAGGGGAGTAGGAAGAAGTCCAGGGTATTAGTCACAGGGTCTGGGAGCACGTGTAACACCAACAGACCCAGGTTGTTGGCAGGCGGTATCGAATCTGGGACCTCTGGAGCTTAGTGCATGAGCTAAAAGTCAGCTCACTGTTAGCAAAGGCTACAGAGCAGACTCATTTAACTCTCTCTCTAAGTGGTCTCGGTGCCATTAGATGGGACAGATCACCACACCCAGGGTGTGTGTGGGTTACACAAGCAGATTGTCACTGCTCGACATGAGGTCAGAGCATTCAGCATCCTCTGCCCCTCTGTGCGCTTCCCACAGCGAGTCTGCCCAGGCGGGGTCCTGGGGAAGCCAGAGGGTCCTGCACCCCAACTCCGCAGTCAGACGTGACTCTTAGCTAGCCAGTAAAACAGAGGTTTATTAGACGACAGGAACAGGGTCTAAAACAGAGCTTGTAGGTGCAGAGAACAGGACCCCTCAGCCGGGTCCATTATGGGGGGCAATGAGCCAGACAACCACGTCTGCACTTCACTCCACGTCCCCAGCCAGCCCAAACTGACTCACTCCCCACCCTCTTCTCTTCTGGGCTTTGTCCTTTTTGCGGTCCAGGAGGTCACCTGATTCCTTTGTTCTCCAACACCTTTAGCTATCACCTTGCAGGCGGGAAGGACCCAGGCCTTCAGTTGCCAAAAGACAGAGTGTCAGCCATTTATGTACATTGGCCCTTTGCTCTGCAACAATTACACCCACTTATCCCACCACCTAGAGACTTAAGAAATGCATAGGGGAAACTGAGGCACCCCTACAGTATTCAGAGGAAACATTAAGAACAGTCCCACTTCATCACACAAGCTATGACAGCAACAGAGTGCATCTCCATTCAGAACAGAGCAGGGGTTCTGGTGGTGGTGAGGGATTCTATAGAACAGGCTGGATTCCTTAGTGCTTGGTTCCCATAGCGCAGAAGGGATGTTAACCCTCCAGTACCAGCGTTTAAGGAGTTTGAATGAGAACGTCATAGGGAGTGGATCATCCCATAGCTGCCTAGTGCTGGGTTCTCACACCGCCCTCTGCATGCTGGGGGTCCTGCTGGAGACAGAATCTGGGGCTGGAAGACCCCATGTCTGATTCAGTCTGGCAGTGCCTCTCTCCTTATGTTGCCAGCCACTAGCTCGGGGGGCGGGGGGCATTTCCGTCTCTGGGCATTAGCTGGCCTCATAACACACTTTCCGTCCTAACCTTTCTGGGCCCTGGTTTGTTGGGGCTGTCTTGCACTGCTGTGGACTGTCTCCTGTTAAACGCCCGCTGTGTCTACCTGTGGAGGGGCTGCCCCTGTTGGGGAGCAAGGTGAGGAATAGCTTTGGGTGGCCAGGCTTGGTTCCGACTGTTCTGACTGCTCATGCTGCAGCACTGTTGCGTTCCTCCCACTCAGGATTCCCAGCTGCTCCCCTCTCAGCTCCCAGGCTGAGCAGGGGAGTGGCAAACTACACCCGCCTGTGACTTGCCTTGAGCTGCTGGCCCATGACACTAATCACACCTGTTTCCAGTCATCTGACACTGTCCATACAGACCTGCTGCTAAAGGCCCTGCTGCAGCAAGTGTGGCAGGTGTGGGGGTGATACCTGTCCCACCCTCTCTGGAGCCTGCTGTGAGCTACCTGGGCCATGCACCCAGCTCCATAGCACCGCTGGCTTTCTGGCTGTGGCCATCCTCTCACCTAGGGTGGCTGGCTTTCAGAGCCCAGCGGAGTGAGCTCCAGAATCTGTGCAACTCCGCAGGAGAACAGGAGGGGCCGGGACACCAGAGAGCTTGTCTGCGGGCTGTAATATTACCAGGCATGGTGGGTGCCCTGGGAGGCTGGCTCCTTTACCAGGAACTGGCCTTGTTCATCTGCAACTAATAGGCTGCCTCCCAATGAAATCCAGGGCCACAGAACAACTGGGGATTGCTCAGTGCAAGCCAGAGAAACCCACCGGCATGGGGCCATGATTTCCCAGCATGCACTGCAGACAGTGGAGGCCTGGCCACGATCAAGGCAGAGAGCATGGTGTACAACTCACCACGTGCGTGCTGGCTGGCCAGCTCTGACCTGAGGGCATTGGGCCACTGCCGTGCTACCCGAAAGGTAAGCAGTCAGTCGGGGCTGTTACCGCACACAAACTCAGCACAGCCACCTGGCTGTGTACAAGCGGGGTCAGCACTTGTCAAGGGAAGGGCTAAGAGCCCAGCTGAGCTAGAGCCAGGCAGTAGCTGGGAAGGGAGAGGAGCTGGAGGCA
The DNA here is from genome assembly GCF_009764565.3 of Dermochelys coriacea. Taxonomy (NCBI): domain Eukaryota; kingdom Metazoa; phylum Chordata; order Testudines; family Dermochelyidae; genus Dermochelys; species Dermochelys coriacea. The sequence goes on from NC_050076.1 coordinate 60,683,928, forward strand.
GCCTGGGGAGCCAAGGGTGTTCAGGTGCCCATGGGAGAGGGAAGGCTCAGGGGATCGATCCTGGAGCCAGCTGTTGTGTCCAAGGCCAGGATTCCGGGGAAGGGCTCAGAGTGGGCTAGGGGGATAAGCCAGGAAGGTGCACCCTGAGTGCAGATATTTTGAGTTAGCTTCGGGGTGGGTGGCTACCGTCTGCTTGGCTCCTTCGTCTGGGGCCGTTGAGTCAGATGAGGGGCTGTGGGGCAGCCTGGGGTGCTCCACTGTGCAGAATGAGACGGCTAGGCTGGCGGGCGAGGACAGGGAAGGGAGACTATGATACTGGATTCTGAGGCGGAGGGGTTGGAAGCCTGCATATTAATACATGAACCTGCAGGAAGGGTGGATTGGCCTACACAGCCACTGGTGAGGTGGTCTGAGGGACTTCCGAGGGGGTGAGCCGAGGTCAGCTGCCGGCGGGGCATGTTTCTGGCACTAGGCAGTGCCCCAGGCTGGCAGGCACCATGCTGGGGGCAGAGGGACAGGCAGTTCCTGGGATGTCTCCGAGTCCCATCCTAGTCCGTGTCTGGTATGTGATCACATGGTTCTAGGCAACTGTCAGTTGGGAAAATCCCAGAACGGAGCAGTGGGGGAGGGGTTCAGGATAACAGGGCATCTGCAGAGCTAGATCTGGGGAGCCCAGGACTGGGATAGCAGGGGCTGCAGGTCAGGATTAAGGAGTGTCAGTAGAATTGGTGGAGGTGATAAATGGCCAAACTGTGCCTGACCCACCCTGCCTGGCACCTGGCACCATCATTTCCACTGTGCCCAGCAATGCAGGAAGTTCTCATCCTGGGTTGTGACGTTTTACTGCCACTGTGCCCAGGTGTAGATGACAACCCAGGGTGCTGGCCAGGCTCAGCTGGGCTCTTAGCCCTTCCCTTGACAAGTGCTGAACCCGCTTGTACACAGCCAGGTGGCTGTGCTGAGTTTGTGTGCGGTAACAGCCCCGACTGACTGCTTACCTTTCGGGTAGCACGGCAGTGGCCCAATGCCCTCAGGCCAGAGCTGGCCAGCCAGCATGCATGTGGTGAGTTGTACACCATGCTCTCTGCCTTGATCGTGGCCAGGCCTCCACTGTCTGCAGTGCATGCTGGGAAATCATGGCCCCATGCCGATGGGTTTCTCTGGCTTGCACTGAGCAATCCCCAGTTGTTCTGTGGCCCTGGGTTTCGCTCGAAGCCAGAGCTGCTGGGATGTCATGTCCCCGTTTGCACAGCCTGTTTGTAATTGCTAAAGTCCAGTAGATGGATCTCCTCCTGCCCTAGACATGGCCCGTGCCACTCAGGACAGGTGCGCCAGGCAGGGCAGCTTAGGGAACCTGTACTATGCCCTAGAGCCCCGACGAGGGGTATTCTATCTGCTACCCAAAATCCATAAACCTGGAAATTCTGGACACCCCATCATCTCAGGCATTGACACTCTTACAGCAGGGTTGTCTGGCTATGTAGAGTGGCTCCTCAGGCCCTACGCTACCAGCACTCCTAGCTATCTTCGAGACACCATTGACTTCCTGAGGAAACTACAATCCTTTGGTGATCTTCCTGAAAACACCATCCTAGCCACTATGGATGTAGAAGCCCTTTACACCAACACTCCACACAAAGATGGACTACAAGCCGTCAGGAATAGTATCCCCGATAATGTCACAGCAAACCTGGTGGCTGTACTTTGTGACTTTGTCCTCACCCATAACTATTTCACATTTGGGGACAATGTATACCTTCAAATCAGCAGCACCTCTTTGGGTACCCACAGTATGCCAACATTTTTATGGCTGACTTAGAACAACGCTTCCTCAGTTCTTGTACCCTAGCACCCCTCCTCTACTTATGCTACATTGATGTCATCTTCATCATATGGACCCATGGGAAGGAGGCCCTTGAGGAATTCCACCAGGATTTCAACAATTTCCACCCCACCATCAACCTCAGCCTGGACAAGTCCATACAAGAAATCCACTTCCTAGACACTACCGTGCTAATATGTGATGGTCACATAAACACCACCCTATACCGGAAAGGTACTGACCGCTATACTTACCTACATGCCTCCAGCTTCCATCCAGACCACACCACACGATCCATTCTCTATAGCCAAGCTCTACGATACAACCACATTTGCTCCAATCCCTCAGACAGAGACAAACACCTACAGGATCTCTATCAAGTGTTCTTAAAACTACAATACACACCTGATGAAGTGAAGAAACAGATTGACAGAGCCAGAAGGGTACCCAGAAGTTACCTACTACAAGACAGGCTCAACAAAGAAAGTAATAGAACGCCACTAGCCGTCACCTTCAGCCCTCAACTAAAACCTCTCCAGCGCATCATCAAGGATCTACAACCTATCCTAAAGGACGATTCCTCACTCTCACAGACTCTGAGAGACAGGCCAGGCCTCGCTTACAGACAGCCCCCCAATCTGAAGCAAATACTAACCAGCACCTACATACCACACAACAAAAACACTAACCCAGGAACCAAACCCTGCAACAAACCCCGGTGTCAACTCTGTCCACATATCTATGCAAGGGACACCATCTTAGGACTTAACCACATCAGCCAGACCATCAGGGGTTCATTCACCTGCACATCTACCAATGTAATATATGCCATCATGTGCCAGCAATGCCCCTCTGCCATGTACATTGGCCAAACAGGACAGTGTCTATGCAAAAGAATAAATGGACAAAAATCTGACATCAGGAATTATAACAGTGGATAGGTCATTATAAAAACTAATTTCCCCATACTAATTTCCCCCTGCTGTTACTCATTCCGTCTTGTCAACTGTTTGAAATGGGCCACATTCATTACCACTACAAAAGTGATTTTTCCTCCCTTGGTATTCTACTGTTAATTGAATTGTCTCGTTAGCACTGGCCCACCACTTGGTATGGCAACTCCCATCTTTTCATGTACTGTGTATATGCCTGCTCCTGTATTTTCCACTCCATGCATCTGATGAAGTGTGTTTTAGCCCACGAAAGCTTATGCCCAAATAAATTTGTTAGTCTCTAAGGTGCCACAAGGACTCCTCGTTGTTTTTGCTGATACAGACTAACACGGCTGCTACTCTGAAACCTGAGCTGCCTGTGTTGTCCCTGCCCTGGGGTTAGTGGAGACCTCCAGTCCCCAGAGCTGTCAGGCCAGGCCGACTGCCCCGAATTGTCAGACCCTGAGATCCTTCCCTACACTCCCAGGCATCTCCACTCCCAGCAGGGCTCTGGGCATGCAGCTGGCTCCCCCAGCAGAAGGACTCAGAGCCAGTCCAAAGGTCCCAATCCTTTTCTGTAGGAGGCCAGATAACGAAGGTAAATAACCAGAGCTGGCAAAGCTGAAGCCGCAGTTCCCCTCTGCCCCCCATGTTCCCGCTCTGTGCTGCTGGTCACCCGCAATTGGCAACCGGCCGGGGACTGATGCATTACATCCCCTCTGCTGGGGAGAGCTAACAGGACTGAGTAACCCATGTCCCCACAGCCTAATGAGCCAGACCCCGGGGCCGTACTCAAAATATGCCAAAGCAGCTAAAAGCCGCAGCACGGGTGGGAAAACACTGACGTCCCAGCTAGTCCCATGAACACCACCCCCTTCCTCGGCTGCCCAGTCCCCTGCCTCACCAGCGACAGCACTAGGAGCCCTGCCTCATGGGGAGAGGCTGTTCTAAGTCTAACGAGACCCGGGCGGGAAGGGAAAGTGAGGCACGGGGGGATGGGACTTGTCCAAGGGTGGCCAGCAGGCAGCGGCAGGGCTGGGCCTAGAGCCAGGGTGTCCTAAGGTCCACCACAGCCCCTAGCAGCTGGGCCAGGCTGCCAGTGGTAGCTGCCCCATTGCTGGGTCCTTTATAACGAGGCTGCGCAAAGCTTTTGGGACACTTCCCCCACCACTGAGGACAGTGGGAAGCTCGGATCCTGCTGCTGGCAGGTGGGGCACTCAGGACTAGACTGGAGGGACACGGCTCCATGGGGCTGCAGAGCGCTCGCCCATCCCTAATCACTGTGATCTAGACAAGGCAAGTCACCCACCTGATTCCGCGGAACAGCCTCTCCCAGCCTCCTTTGGAGCAGTGCCAATCAATTCAGCTGCCTGGGCTCCCGGACAAGGATAAAGGTCGCCTGCCAGTCTGGGTTGCTGCTCGTTCCAGAGTCAGCCTGCAAGCATCTCCCATTCCCAGCCCAGGGAATCCCCAGAGGCCTCTCCCTGCATCCTGAAGCATCCCCGGCCATCAAAACGGAGCCCAGCGCCCCGGGGTGCTGCGGTGTGTGGAGGGTGCTTGCCTGCTCACTGACACAGGTTACTGGGACTCTCTGTTCCCCACACCCACATAGAGCACACGGTCCTGCTCAGGAGCACTGCTCTGATTTGCCCTGTCCCCAGCTCCCAGAGAGACGCCCTCCTTCCACCAGCATGGCCCCTGGGAAATGACTGAGGCTGTGGACAAACAAGGGGAGAGGCATATCTGCAAGTGATGGGCTTTCCCTAGTGGCCAGACCCTGGACCTGGAGCGCCCTGCTAAAGGCAGAACCTATCTCTCTGGCGTGGCTCTCCCCACTGCCCTCAAACACATACCAATAGCACCACCACCTCCGCACAGCCCTGGAGGGGGCGGGGATCGAGCAGGGTGTGTGCTTGTTGTGGAAGCCACTCAGACACATGTGCTGGGCAGCGTCATCGGAACCTGGGCAGACAGAGCAGGCTGGGAGTGTCTCCCTGGTGCATAGGTTTCACTCCTTGTATGGCAATAGGTCTGCACTGAAATGTGGCCCTGAGCTTCACCCAACCCTGGCCACAACTACATAAACAAACAGCCAGCAGGAATGCAGATAATGCGCTAGCTAGGCCGCTTGACAGTCTTCCCAGGCCCATTACACAGAGCCAGATCAGCCCCATCATGAGACTGTGTTGCCTGATCTCACAGTGGGGCAAGGAATGCACCAACTTGGAATGGGGATATGGTGGAAGCTCTCCAAGGTCTGCTGAGTGTGTCTACCTCTAGATGGTTCAGTCCATCACTGTAAGCTGCAAAGGATAATGGGATCATTAAATACTAGAGGTGAATAACAATATGTGGAAATTAGCGTGGGAAACCCTCATAGATTTAGTTGGGGATTGGTCCTGCTTTGAGCAGGGGGGTTGGACTAGATGACCTCCTGAGGTCCCTTCCAACCCTGATATTCTATGATTCTATGATTCTGTGCTGTCTCCCCAGTGCTATGCCCATGTGTAGACCCTACCGCTAGCATGCCTGGCTCCTTCCAAGTCATGATGCAGTCAGAGCTTTCTTGGGGGCTGGTCTGACACCATGGAATGAACTCCCCCAGGAGCTACTGGCCATCACATGCCTCCTCACCTTCCACACACAGCGCAAGGCGTGTCTTTGCTGTGCCTCCTTGTAACGATGCTGATTCTGGCAGGACCCAACTGAGAGTGCCAATTCAGGACAAATTGCTTCAAGCAGGGCAGTTACACCCAAGGCTGGGGTTTCTAAGCACACCAAGGCAAACCAAAACAGCCAGATAGAGAAGACTTTGGTTTTACCCCACTGGCAACCACAAGTCACACAAGCAATTCCCTTAGACACTCCAGTTTCCCAGTATCACCACCAGTACCACTCGTTATGGGGACAGATGGTTATGAAAACCAATACTCCAGTAAAAGAAAAAAGGTTATCTCGATCCCAAAGGACCAAGCCCCAGACCCAGGTCAATATACAAATCAGATCTTACCCACAAATCACGCTGTTGCCAATCCTTTAGAATCTAAAATCTAAAGGTTTATTCATAAAAGGAAAAAAATATAGATGAGAGCTAGAATTGGTTAAATGGAATCAATTACATATAGTAAAGGCAAAGTTCTTGGTTCAGGCTTGCAGCAGTGATAGAATAAACTGCAGGTTCAAATCAAGTCTCTGGAAAACATCCACAACTGAGATGGGTCTTTCAGTCCTTGGTTCAAAGCTTCAGTGTAGCAAAGTTCCTCCAGAGGTATGAAGCAGGATTGAAGACAAGATGGAGGAGCTGCAGCAGCTTTTTATATTCTCTTGCCATGTGGTCTTTCTTTCTTTGTGCCAAGGACAATCCGTCCATCACGGATGGAAAAACGTCGGAGTTCTGTCTATAGGCATGTCCCTGCATACCTTGCTGAGTCCCAAGGCATGTCTGCCTTCTCTCAATGGGTAACTTGTACAGCTGATGGTCCTTAACGGGCCATCAAGCAGGCTAGGCAGAGCTGACACCAACTTGTCTGGGGTGTCACCCAGAAGCATAGCATACGTTTGAAATACAGACAGTATAGAGCCAATATTCATAACTTCAACTACAAAAATGATACACACATATCAACAGCATGATCATAACCAGCAAACCATAACCTTGTCTTAGACACCTCATTTGACCCCCTTTATATAAGATTTGGTGCCCCTACAGGACCTTGGTTGCAACGATGATCTATATGGTCCCAGATTATATCAATAACGTCACACTCCTCTAACATAGACATGGAAATATACAGGCTACAGAAAGCCCAAACAAAACACTTCTCCACCGGGGACAGGCTAAGAGAACAAGTACGTGGCCAATGATGGTCACAACAAGGTGCTCGGCTGCAGCAGGAATCCGCACGGTACAAAAACCTCCGCAGAACAAACTCTTCTTCAGATGATGCCATGGCTGCTGCGTTGGAGGGGTGAGTCAGGCACCACTTCAGAGCAAGGGTCTCTAGTGCCATTGCAATGCTGATAATAAATAGTACTGACAAACAGCAAGAGCAAACATGTGCCACCCTGGTGGGAAACACCTCCTCCAGGCCTGGGGAATTTTCCAATCCCCAGGTGAAATTCGACAGGCGTTTCCATCCAAAATTCAAACAGGCACTAGGCAACTGCCCAAAGGGGCCATTTCCCAGGGACCTGTGTACAGCAGCATCCAATAGAAGGTTCTTCTTAATGTCAAGGCTGTAATGCACAGGCCAAATTCCTCCCTGGCATAATCGTGCCAGTGCCCCTTGCAGCTTGAGTTGTATGTTGGGTTTCCATAGTTTGTAGAATCATCTTCATTTAATGCACTTCAGCTGTGAAGAAAACATCAAATCCTGGAAGGTACATGGTGGGGGAGGTGTAATATGCCTTCCTCATGGCTCAGGCTTCTCATAAAGTCATAAAGAGTCCCAAAGGCCGGCTGGAGCTGCTCCAGGGGCCAAGGCTGTTGTGCTTGCATAAGGAGAAGTTTCCTTCTGATTTGTCTTGAATCTTGATTGCGGGTTAGGTAACATGTTCTCTGTTAATTATCGATTGCTTCTAGGGAAGGCTGCAGCTTATGTTAGGTATTGCGAGCAATGGGGCATGAATTCTGGGAACTGAGCTTGGGAAATTCTTATGGCGTTTGGAGGAGCTGGCTGTGATGTCAGCCCATCACTCCAAAGAAGAGGGGAGGCCAGGGCTGTGAGCCCCAGAACATTCATAAGGCAAAAGCCGGGGACGGAAGGTCTTGGGAGTAAAGCACCGGACTGGCTCTGGGTCCGTTGCCCAGCTCGGGAGGCTGTTAGAACAGCTCTAACATGTGCCCATGCTGCGGAACAGCTGGGACTTTGTAGCTCCCCTACCACAGGGCATGTGTGACTGCCCTGAGGGCTCATGGGAGTGGAGAGACAGAAATGTGAACAATTCCTGGGGCAACCTGCCACATCACCCAGGCAGCCAGCTCCCAGCAGTTCAGGAGCTGCCAGGCTGGATCAGACCCAAGCTCCATCCAGTCCAGTCCCCCGTCTCTGCCAGAGCCCAGCACCAAATGCTTCAGAGGAAGGTATAAGAACCCTGCTTTAGCAAGTGTGGGTCATCTGCCCCTCCTTTCCCCCCGATCTCACCCAGGTTTCTAATAGTCTGAGACAGGATTAAACCCTGAAGCACAAGGGTCATTCTCCCATTCTGACATTTCTGTTGTCATCAATGTGGGTATTTCTGCGTGTTCTTGTCCATAGAAATGGCCAATCCTTTTTGAATCTTATATGTTTTTGACCTCAGCAATGTCCTGTGGCAGTGAGTTCCACAGTTTAAGCACACAGTGTGGAAATGTATTTCCTCTGATCAGCTGTGTATTTCCTCCCTTGTAATTTAATTTAATGCCTCCTTGTTCTAGTGTTGGGAGCTGGGGAGAACAGATGCTTCCCACCTCCCTTCTCTAGCCCAGTCATTATTTATATACTTTTATCATGTCTCCTTTTATCCATCTCCTCTCTAAGGTAACAACCACAGTCTGTTCAATCTCTCATCATAGGAGAGTTTTTCCAGGCCCTTGATCATCACCCTTCTCTGACCCCCATCCAGTTCTGTACTAACCTGCTTAAGATTGGGTGACCTGTCCCTGAACCACTGACTCATATAAAGCATTATAATATTTCCTGTATTATTCTCCATCCCATTCCTCATGCATCCTAACGTCTTGGTTGCCTTTGTACCTGCAGCTGGTATAGAGCAGAGGTCTCCACTGAGCTGTTTACAGTGATGCCTGGCCAGATCCCTTTCTTGAGTCAATACAGTTAATTTAGAACCCTGCTGGGCGAGCAGTTTATTTTTTCCCCTCCAATGTGCATTACTTTGCATTTGTCAACATTGAACTTCATCTGCCAGCATGTTGCCCATTCCCCAGGCATGTTTGGGTCACTCTGAAGTTCTTCACAGCCCTCTCCAGTGCTGAGTAACCTAAATCACTTTGTGTCATCTGCAGATTTTGCTGCTTCATGTCTCCCCACCTTTCCAGTTCATTAATAAATATATAAAACACACAGGAGCTCCTTTGGAACCTTGAGGCAAACCATTTAATCCTGCTCTCTGCTTTCTGTCTCCTAGCCAGGTTTTGATTTATGACAATACTTTGCCTCTCACCCCATGACAACTTAGCTTCTTTAGTAGCCTTTTGTGCCAGACCTTGAGCCTAAATAAATTACATCTCCTGGGTCTCTTTTATCCACACTTTATTGACACATTCAAAAGATTCTAGGAGATGAGTGAGACAGTTTTCCTTTGCAGAAAGCCTAGGAGATCATTATCTTCCCGGTGCTTTATTATTGTTTTTAATGGTTGATTTAGCCATTTTTCCAGGTACAGATATAAGGTTTACAGATTACCCCTAGAACTTTTTTAAAGCATTTGCTACCTTTCAATCCTCCTGGAAGAGTGACAGTTTTTAGTGATGGCATATTATTGCTAGCAGCTCAGCTGTTCCATCCATAAGCTCCTTTACAACCTTTGGGTGTAGCCCCTGTGGACCTGGTGGTGATTTGTGCTTTTTAAATAATCAGTTTGCTCCAGCATCTCTTCTTCTGCCACTCAGCTCAGAGAGAACCTCTTACCAGGAAAGAGCAGATCCAGGGTAGGGATCTTTCCACAGCGATGTCTTTGCATCAGTCTTCCCAACAGTGAAGACTGACACAAAGAAATCATTTATCATCCCAGAAATATCCGTATCCTTAGCTGGGCCCTTTAGCCCCTGCTCATCCCACAGACTCACCAATTCTTTCCCAGGCTTCCTGCTTCCAAAAGATGGAAAGAATCTCTTCTTCGTTTTTACACCTGCAGCTATTTGCTCTTCAGACTCTATTTGGCCCTTTTGATTTCCATGTTACGTATCATCTGCTGTTCTGTATTGCTATTTGTTGGCTTCACCAGGGTCAGATATCCACTTATAGAAAGGTTTCAGAGTAGCAACCATGTTAGTCTGTTTTCGTAAAAAGAAAAGGAGTACTTGTGGCACCTGAGAGACTCTTTGGTTCTGATGGCAGAGGCTTTGGGAATCAAAGAGAAACCTTTTCATAAATAGAAAAGGAGTATTTGTGGCACCTTAGAGACTAACAAATTTATTGGAGCATAAGCTTTCGTGAGCTACAGCTCACTTCATCTGATGAAAGCTTATGCTCCAATAAATTTGTTAGTCTCTAAGGTGCCACAAATACTCCTTTTCTATTTATGAAAAGGTTTCTCTTTGGTTCCCAAAACCTTTGCCATCCACCACTAGCCAGAATGGTTCCCTCCCTTTCCTCCTGGTTCCTTTTTGTCCAGCAGTACGCATGTCTTCGGGAACTCAAGAGTTTTTTCTTAGAACCGTCCAAAGATTTTACTTTCTCTGCTTTTAACACCAGGGCCTTTTTGACCCAGCTTTGACCCAAACTGGACATGCACAAACCATGCATCCAAGGGTGCTGAAGGAGTTGGCTGATGTGATTACAGAGCCATTGGCCTTATCTTTGAAAATTTGTGGTGATCAGGGGATGTCCCGGACGATTGGAAAAAGGCAAATATGGTGCCCATATTTTAAAAAGGGAAGAAAGAGAACCTAGGAAACTACAGACCAATCAGCCTCACTTCAGTCCCCGGAAAAATCATGGAGCAGGTCCTCAGGGAATCTATTTTGAAGCACTAGGAGGAGAGGAAGCTGATCAGGAACAGTCAAAATGGATTCACCAGGGGCAAGTCATGCCTGACCAACCTGATTGCCTTCTATGATGAAATAGCTGGCTCTGTGGATTTGGGGAAAGTGGTGGATGTGATATATCTTGATTTTAGCAAAGCTTTTGATATGGTCTCCCACAGTATTCTTCAGCAAGTTAAAGAAGTATGGATTGGATGAATATACTATAAGGTGGATAGAAAGCTGGCTAGATTGTCGGGCTCAACGGGTAGTGATCAATGGCTCAATGTCTAATTGGTAGTCCGTATCAAGCAGAGTGCCCCAGGGATCAGTCCTGGGGCTGGTTTTGTTCAACATCTTTATTAATGATCTGGATGATGGATTAATTGCACCCTCAGCAAGTTCAGAGATGACACTAAACTGGGGGGAGAGATAGATATACTGGAGGGTAGGGATAGAGTCCAGAGTAACCTAAACAAATTGGAGGATTGGGCCAAAAGAAATATGATGAGGTTCAACAAGGACAAGTGCAGAGTCCTGCACTTAAGACAGAAGAATCCCATGCACTGCTACAGGCTGGGGACTGACTGGCTAAGCAGCAGTTCTGCAGAAAAGGACATGAGGATTACAGTGGACGAGAAGCTGGATATGAGTCAACAATGTGCTCTTGTTGCCAAGAAATCTAACGGCATATTGGGCTGTATTAGTAGGAGTATTGCCAGCAGATCGAGGGAAGTGATTATTCCCCTCTATTCGACACTGGTAAGGCCACACCTGGAGTATTGTGTCCAGTTTTGGTCCCGTCACTACAGAAGGGATGTGAACAAATTGGAGAGAGTCCAGCGGAGGGCAATGAAAATGATTAGGGGGCTGGGGCACATGACTTACAAGGAGAGGCTGAGGGAACTGGGGTTATTTAGTCTGCAGAAGAGAAGAGTGAGGGGAGATTTGATAGCAGCCTTCAACTACCTGAAGGGGGGTTCCAAAGAGGATGGAGCTAGGCTGTTCTCATGGTGGCAGATGACAGAACAAGAAGCAATGTTTTCAAGTTGCAGTGGGAGAGGTCTTGGTTGGATATTAGGAAACACTATTTCACTATGAGGGTGGTGAAGCACTGGAATGGGTTACCTGGTGGAATCTCCATCCTTAGAGGTTTTTAAGGCCTGGCTTGACAAAGCCCTGGCTGGGACGATTTAGTTGGTGTTGGTCCTGCTTTGAGCAGGGGGTTGGACTAGATGACCTCCTGAGGTCTCTTCCAACCCTAATCTTCTATGATTCTATCTCCTCGTCGCATTGACATCTCCCTAAAGTTCAGTGTCACCATAGCCCATGTCCTCAAAGGGGTTAGGCATCATGGGAGTTAGGTGTCTGAATACCAAGGGAGTTAGGCACCGAAATACCTTTGAGTTAGCTCCTGTATGTTACTTAAGTCTGAGTCCGAAGATGCCTCTCCTCTGGGCTGTTTGAGAGTGAGTGGTCCCCAGAAGCACTCACGGACCATATCGAGAATGTGCATCTCTCACCATTGTCCCATTGGATCAGTTTATACAGAGGGAGTTGAAGTCCCCCAACTTTACTAACCTGAATCAGATAACCCTTGCAGCCCCATCCCTCACCACAGGGGAGGTGTTATTGGCCTGGACCTAGAGGGGTCATGCCTGGGCATAACACCCCCATTTGTTACCCAGAATTCTCTAGTGTGGGTTTTCAGTGGGGGGGGGGGGAGAGGAGGAGAAGGGGAGACAACAAGGGCATGATTTCCTGAGTACTATACTACGTAGAGCCCCCTGACAGTGCTTATAGGTGTCCCAGCACAGGGGATGTGGCATGACTTCAATATCCATGTGTCCTTGTCACAACACGTGTGTGGAACTCGGTGCTTGAAGGGAAGTACTGGCTAGTGGCTATAGCAGGGGGCTGGGAGCCCTGACTCCTGGATTCTATTCCTGGCTCTGGGAGGGAGCATGGGTTAGTGATTAGAGCAGGAGGCTGGGATCCAGGACTCCTGGATGCTACTCCCAGCTATACTATTGACCTGTGACCTTGCCCCCCCCACCATGTACAAATGGGGGACAGCAGCACCTCCCAGCAAGCTGTGTGTAGAACTCATTAAAAAATGTCCAAGAGCAGAGTTTTCCAGTGGAAAATTCTGATGTGCAAAACTAAATCAGTTGGCAGGAATGTAGCCATTTAGTCAAGTCCCCAGTGGGAAGCTGGGGAGCCAAAACCTTCCCAGGAGGTTACAGCAAATATTTTATTTTGCAAAAACTTCTGAGATTTCATCTTTTCATCCTGATTCAGGAAGAAACCGGATTCCCAAATCTCAGAATTTCCACCAGGCCAGCAACCCCCTCTCCTGCCCCGCTTGCACGGCACTGTTCAGTTCCACCCCACCTCCTGCCCCACTCGCATGGCACAGTTAAGTTCACCCAACCTCTTGCCCTGCGCACACGGCATGGCATGGCACGGCTCAGTTCCACCCCAGCGCCTGCCCTACTTGCACAGTGAGGCTCGGTTCCACCCGACCACCTGCCCCACTCGCACAGCGAGGCTCAGTTCCACCCCAGCTCCTGTCCCACTTGAACGGTGAGGCTCCATTCCATCCCAGCTCCTGCCCCACTCACACGGTGAGGCTGTTCCACCCCAGCTCCTGCCCCACTCGGACGGTTCAGCTCAGTTCCACCCCAGCTCCTGCCCCACTTGCACAGCGAGGCTCAGTTCCACCCCAGCTTCTGCCCCACTCGCACGGCGAGGCTCCGTTCCACCCCAGCTCTTTCCCCACTCACACGGCGAGGCTGTTCCACCCCAGCTCCTGCCCCACTCGGATTGTGCAGCTCAGTTCCACCCCAGCTCCTGCCCTGCTCACATGGCGAAGCTTAGTTCCACTTTAGCTCCTGCCCTGCTCACACGATGTGGCTCAATTCGACCCCTTCTCCTGCCCTACTCGCACGGCGTGGCTCAGTTCGACCCCCTCTCCTGCCCTACTCACATGGCGTGGCTCAGGTCCTTAATGTCCTGGAGGGGAAGAGGCTCTGGAGGTGCAGTGCATAACTATTTCACATTTGGGGACAATGTATACCTTCAAATCAGCGGCACTGCTATGGGTACCCACATGGCCCCACAGTATGCCAATATTTTTATGACTGACTTAGAACAACGCTTCCTCAGCTCTTGTCCCCTAATGCCCCTACTCTACTTGCGCTACATTGATGACATCTTCATCATCTGGACCCATGGAAAAGAAGCCCTTGAGGAATTCCACCAGGATTTCAACAATTTCCATCCCACCATCAACCTCAGCCTAGACCAGTCCACACAAGAGATCCACTTCCTGGACACTACGGTGCTAATAAGCAAGGGTCACATAAACACAACCCTATACCGGAAACCTACTGACCACTATTCCTACCTACATGCCTCCAGCTTTCATCCAGATCACACCACACAATCCATTCTCTACAGCCAAGCTCTACGATACAACCACATTTGCTCCAACCCCTCAGACAGAGACAAACACCTACAAGATCTCTATCAAGCATTCTTACAACTACAATACCCACCTGCTGAAGTGAAGAAACAGATTGACAGAGCCAGAAGAGTACCCAGAAGTCACCTACTACAGGACAGGCCCAACAAAGAAAATAACAGAATGCCACTAGCCATTACCTTCAGCCCCCAACTAAAACCTCTCCAACGCATCATCAAGGATCTACAACCTATCCTGAAGGATGACCCATCACTCTCACAGATCTTGGGAGACAGGCCAGTCCTTGCTTACAGACAGCCCCCCAACCTGAAGCAAATACTCACCAGCAACCACACACCACACAACAGAACCACTAACCCAGGAACCTATCCTTGCAACAAAGGCCGTTGCCAACTCTGTCCACATATCTATTCAGGGGACACCATCATAGGGCCTAATCACATAAGCCAAACCAGCAGATATTCGTTTACCTGCACATCTACCAATGTGATATATGCCATCATGTGCCAGCAATGCCCTTCTGCCATGTACATTGGTCAAACTGGACAGTCTCTACGTAAAAGAATAAATGGACACAAATCAGACGTCAAGAATTATAACATTCCAAAACCAGTTGGAGAACACTTCAATCTCTCCGGTCACTCAATTACAGACCTAAAAGTGGCAATTCTTCAACAAAAAAACTTCAAAAACAGACTCCAACGAGAGACTGCTGAATTGGAATTAATTTGCAAACTGTATACAATTAACTTAGGCTTGAATAGAGACTGGGAGTGGATGGGTCATTACACTAAGTAAAACTATTTCCCCATGTTTACCCCCCTCCCCCCCACTGTTCCTCAGGCGTTCTTGTCAACTGCTGGAAATGGCCCACCTTAATTATCACTACAAAAGGTTCCCCCCCCCGCTCTCCTGCTGGTAATAGCTCACCTTAAGTGATCACTCTGGTTACAGTGTGTATGGTAACACCCATAGTTTCATGTTCTCTATGTATATAAATCTCCCACTGTATTTTCCACTGAATGCATCTGATGAAGTGAGCTGTAGCTCTCGAAAGCTTATGCTCAAATAAATTTGTTAGTCTCTAAGGTGCCACAAGTATTCCTTTTCTTTTTGCGAATACAGATTAACATGGCTGCTACTCTGAAATGTGAAGAGTGTTATTAAACAGTGATGCTGAAGAAGCAGCTGCTCCTGGGTGGGACCACGCAGAGCTCAGCCGAGTTCTCCTCTTCACCTGGAGAGCACAGCACATGCTGGGATGCTGGGCAAGGCCAGGACTCGCTGGCAGATCTGATACGGGCCCTGCCAGAGGCTGGTACTGCATGGGAGCTGCCTCGGGCCAGCAGCAGGGAACACAGATGAGTTACGGTGGTTTTTGAAGGGGGCTGGGCTGGCTGCAGACAGCTTGTACCTGGCCATTTCTGAGAGCAGCCGCCCTGCCAGGGCATGGAGTTCTGAACTGGAACAAATGACTCTGCACAGAGCTGCAAACCCTGCTCCGGGCTGCAAAGCAACAGGGGCCATCCCTGGAGTCTGGACAGCATAGATGGGGCTGGGGCCCTGAGAATCCTATCTACTCCCCACCATGCCCCACTCAGCATGGGTCACTACAGGGTAACCTGAGGCAGTGCCCCAGACAGGCCCCATCAGCCAGCCCTGTTCTGTCTCCTGGGTGTCACTCCTGCAATACCAGCGATCCCTGCCTGAGTGCTGTTGTTCCCAACAGGGCTGAGTGACTGGGGTCCCCCTATGCTGGAAGCGCTGTCTCTCCAGCAAGGCTCAGGCTGCGGGGCCAACAGGGCTCTCACCTGGCACCAAGGAGCCACTCCCCAGTCCTGCTCTACATAGCTCTGCTTTCACACCAGCTTCCTGTCTGCCAGCAGGGAACAGCGCGAACTTCCTGCTCCCTCCAAACCTCGGCCTGGGGCCAGCTTCCAGAGCCAGGGGGAACAAGGGCTCAGACAAGCACTGCCCTGGCAATGCTGTTCTTGTTAACTGCTGGAAATGGCCTACCTTGTTTGTCACCATTAAAGGTTTCCCCCCCCCCCCCCCGCTGCTGGTGATGGCTCATTTTAAGTGATCACTCTCCTTACAGTGTGTATGATAAAACCCATTGTTTCATGTTCTCTGTGTGTGTATATAAATCTCCCCTCTGTATCTCCCCTCACGAAAGCTTATGCTCAAATAAATTTGTTAGTCTCTAAGGTGCCACAAGTACTCCTTTTCTTTTTGCGAATACAGACTAACACAGCTGCTACTCTGAAACACAGCACACAGTACTCAGGCTGGCTCGCAGGCAGCATCACTGCCTGGTCCCTGCCACACATGGGCACCTCGCAGCTGGCTGACATGCACGAGGTCTTCAAAGTCCCTTTGCTTTGATGCCTCCTCTTTATAGAGGCAGGTTCTCCTCCCCAGGATATAGTCAGGGCTGCACCACCTCAAAGGGATGGCCCGGCCTGGCACAGGCACCAGATCAGGGATGGGCCCGGGCAGGCACAGGGCACCAGAGGAGGGATGGGCCTGGCCTGGCACAGGGCACCAGAGCAGGGATGGGCCCAGCCTGGCACAGGGCTCAAGAGCAGGGATGGGCCTGGCCTGGCACACAGCTGAACACACTTGGGATGAGAGCAAGCCCCAGAGTTCACTGCAGCCCCACACAGGCCAGAGTCTGGGATGCTCAGGTCTGGGTTGGGCTCAGCCTTGTACGGAACCAAGAGCGTGTTGTGAACTTCTGGCCCAGATTTGGGTCCAAACATCCCTGCCCTGCTGGGGGTTGGCTCTGGGGCTCGGATTTGACTCATCCCATTGCTTATGTGTGTACAAGGTGGCCCCCCACCCCCTCCTACCCTCCCCCGCTCCTTGTTCCCCAGGTACCCCAGGGGTTTGGCCTGCTGAGCACAGGGTGCCAGCCTGGGATCCGGGGACCAGGCAAGAGGTGGGTGGGAGGGCAGGCTGGCGTCATTTGGCTAGGACTAGTGACGCAGGCACCTGCTTCTTATCTGTTTACTAATCACTGGGCAAAACAAAGTCCTGCCAGACACATACAGGAAAAAACACCCATCCGGTCAGCCGGCATCTAACCCGGCCCTGGGCTCAAACCCAGCCCCTGCCAGTGCCTGGAGCTGAGACTTGGAGAGACCTAGAGACAAACGGCAATATACACCCTGCCCCCTGGCTATGAATTGCTTCTGTTCCCCTGGTGGGTTCAGTAGCCCCTGCTGGCTTGTGCCAGGCTCCTAGCCAGCAACCATTGGGGCAGGGGGCGGGGGGGGGAGGGGATTAGCCCTGCGACCGGATGCTGACCTGTTTGTTTGCTTGCTTTGGAACCAGGGAAATTGATTGTGGTGTTATTAAACAAAGGGAGTGGGGGGTGTGGGACATAACGGGGGTGGGGACGACACAATAGACTCCACCCCTTGCAGATCCACCTCCATGGGGCTGTGCAGCAATGGGGCCCATGGACAATTCTCAGGGGGAGGAAGCTTCTGTCTTGGAATGGACACCCCTGGGTGTGTGTGGGGGGAGGGGGGTCACAGAGACCTTCCATGCCCCTCCCCCGTGCATACACACACAGCATCAGGCCAGGAGGGGGCCAGTGACTGGAGGCAGAGAGCAGGGCTCCCTGTGCCTGGGAGTGATGGTGCTGCAGCTGGAGCACAGAGATTCTCCCTGGGCCTGGCCCCACTGATCTGTAGACCAGCCTGGGCCAAAATCCCAAAGATTTGTTTGCCAAACTTGGCAGCAGTTTTTGTTGTTATTTTGGCAGCCATCACAGATAAGGCTCCCGGACATGTGTGATTATCCTCCCTCACACGTGGGCCCCAAATGCAAACCGGGCCCCAGAGAAGAATCTCTCTCCATGCAATCTCTCATGGGGGCAGATGAATGCAGTGTGAGGCAGGGCTGTCTGCACAGAGGCATGCAGCCCACTGGGTTGTTTTGGCAGGGCTCTGCCTGCTCTGGGACACAGTGGAGAGCAAGAAAGAAAGAGAGTTTTAATGAAGAGAAGGAGAAAGAGAGATGGAGAGTGAGGTTCCTGAGGCTGTGACTGAACAATCACTTCCGCCCCTAAGCGGCTCAGGACTTATTCCTGCAGTTTAGGGTGGTATTGTCAGGAAACCTCCATTGCACTACAGCGCTGGAATCTCAGCCACCTTCTCTCTGTCCCCTGGTGGGATTATTCCTCAGACCGGCTGGACACAGTCTGTACATCCCAAGTCGCGGGGTTGAGACTGGCATGTACTCAGAGCAGCCTTTTGCAGCGGGGGAACTGCTCATCCCAAAGGGGCTGCTAGGCTGCGTGTGGGCTGTGCCCAGCTGGCTGTGCCGGGGCTGTCAGATCGGAGAGATCCACAGTCCTCACTCGGAGCCAGCATGGGCTGTAATGAAATCCTGCATCTGGGCAGGGGGTTTGCAGTGCCTTCTAACCCCATGGTTCTCCAAATGGGCCAGAGCCACCGCGATGTGACTGCACTGACTGCAGGGATGGACTCGGCTTAGCCTGGCCAAATCAGGACCTTTGTGAAACAAGCCCAACTAGAGTCCGTTTGTGGCAGCTTGGCACTGGCCAGCGTTGCACTGAGAATAACCCTTCTGCCCCTCCCCCCCGCCCCCCACTGGCACACAAACACGCTCTCTGCCTCTCTGCCATGGCTAATCTCTGGCGTCCCAGCTCTGCTGGCTCTTGCTACCCACCCTCCCTGATGAGCTGAGAAATGGCTGCTGAACGGTCTGACATTCTTACATCCCCCTCAGCCGCCGCTCATCTCTGGGACACATACAAGCGTATCTATGCCTGCGCGGCTCTGCCGGCCCCTAACACTGGCAGGACACAGACAGTACTCAGTGGAAGAGACAGACCCACAGATCCATGCTTCCCTGGAGCTCTTCACTCCATTGAGGATCTGAATTCATGCAGTCATCCATCTCTCCTTCTCCACCCGGAGAAGGGTGAGAAGTAGTCACCCTCTGTTAAAGGACTGGCTGGAGATAAGGATAAAGCTGCAGCAAGATCTCTGGGTGAGAGAGAGGTAGCCAGCCTCCCAGCTCTCATTCAGGGCATAGGGGTTCCCATGTTAGCATCTAATTCAGCCCAGTGCTCAAAGGGGGGACAGAGGGATGAGAGGCCCTGATTTTTGTCCCCTGGCAGCAGTGAAAAGTGGGTGTAGAATTTAGATCTAATCAGCTGGCCCTACGCTGGCACCATGTGTTTTCCAAAGGCTTTGGCTCTGTAGCTGCAAAGAGCCCATCGTGTCCCCCTCCTGTGCGCCAGGCAGCTGTGGGGATTCAGAATGCACCAGCAGGAGCAAGGCTAGCAAATGAGGACATGGAGCAGAGGTGGCCAGTGCGTGGCTGATGCTCTGCAGCCTGGTCTGTCACGGGGTGGTCGACACAAGCCCTGGCACAAGGGGCAGGGCAGATTCACGTCCCACAGGTCCCAGCACACAATGCTTCCTGAGCAGGCAGGTGTATTGGGTATGAAGCAGCAACTAAAACAGTGCAACTAGTGAGATGTGAAATGTCCTCCACATGCAAAGGATACGTCTAATGTGCCCGGGAGGGGGGAGGCATACGCTGGTAGGCAAAGCCCGGGCACAGTAGTAACCAATACTTTGGTTCTTTTGGCACAGTGTCTTTATGTGCAGCCTTGTGCTATTGAAGTCAAATGGAGTTATGTGCCTAGTTACGACTTAAGGCACCTAAATACCTTTGACCATCCGGCAGGAGGGCCCCCAGCAGGTACCTGAACTGTGAGTGCTGTATCATAGAATCATAGAATATCAGGGTTGTAAGGGACCACAGGAGGTCATCTAGTCCAACCCCCAGCTCAAAGCAGGACCAATCTCCAACTAAATCATCCCAGCCAGGGCTTTGTCAAGCCTGACCTTAAAAACCCCTATGGAAGGAGATTCCACCACCTCCTAGGTAACCCATTCCAGTGCTTCACCACCCTCCTAATGAAAAAGTTTTTCCTAATATCCAACTTAAACCTCCCCCACTGCAACTTGAGACCATTACTTCTTGTTCTGTCATCTGCTACCACTGAGAACAGTCTAGATCCATCCTCTTTGGAACCCCCTTTCAGGATGCTGAAAGCAGCTATCAAATCCCCCCTCATTCTTCTCTTCCACAGACTAAACAATCCCAGTTCCCTCAGCTTCTCCTCATAAGTCATGTGCTCCAGCCCCCTAATCATTTTTGTTATCCTCTGCTGGACTCTTCCCAATTTTTCCTCATTCTTCTTGTAGTGTGGGGCCCAAAACTGGACACAGTACTCCAGATGAGGCCTCACCAATGTCGAATAGAGGGGAATGATCATGTCCCTCAATCTGCGGGCAATGCCCCTACTTATACAGCCCAAAATGCCATTAGCCTTCTTGGCAACAAGGGCACACTGCTGACTCATATCCAGCTTCTTGTCCACTGTAACCCCTAGGTCCTTTTCTGCAGAAGTGCTGCCTAGCCATTCGGTCCCTAATCTGTAGCGGTGCATGGGATTCTTCTGTCCTAAGTGCAGGACTCGGCACTTGTCCTTGTTGGACCGCATGAGATTTCTTTTGGCCCAATCCTCTAATTTGTCTAGGTCCCTCTGTATCTTATCCCTACCCTCCAGTGTATCTACTTCTCTTCCCAGTTTAGTGTCATCTGCAAACTTGCTGAGGGTGCAATCCACACCATCCTCCAGATCATTAATGAAGATATTGAACAAAAGCTACCGGCTACCAACTAGACATGGAGCCACTGATCACTACCCATTGAGCCTGACGATCTAGCCAGCTTTCTATCCACCTTATAGTCCATTCATCCAGTCCATACTTCTTTAACTTGCTGGCAAGAATATTGTGGGAGACCATGTCAAAAGCTTTGCTAAAGTCAAGGAATAACACATGTAGAATTGATCAATGAAATCGTTTTTAATTGTTTACTTTATTAATATAACTTCATAAGTAAAATATTATGAATGAAACAACATTCATTCATAAAACCAGGTACCCCAATAACTGGCTAATTGAGTTGCACTTTCAATCCAATTGCTGCTTAAATCACTGAAACTTGCACTGCTTCAGCATTGCATCCGATGAAGTGAGCTGTAGTTCATGAAGCTTATGCTCTAATAAATTTGTTAGTCTCTAACGTGCCACAAGTACTCCTTTTCTTTTTGCGAATACAGACTAACATGGCTGCTACTCTGAAACCTGCTTCAACATTGTAACTTCTGTTCACTGTTTGCCATTCCTTACACTTGTCCATGTTGTAACCAAAACTTCATTTTAACTTGTCCCAAACTCCATTTTAAAATGCTCACTTCATTTTTGCAAAACCCTGCTGTAATCTGATTAGTGTAGTTTAGATGTGTGAATGAGGTATGTATGGATAATGGACTCAACCTCCAGCACCACCCTGTCCTGATGAAATAAAGTGTAAACACCAATGGCTGAAGATGCAGACAACAGCCCTGACAAAGCAAGAAGAATCCAACCTCAAAAGAAAAGAACAAAAGTACAATTGAAGAAACATCAAAGCCAGGTCCTATGCTGAAAGTCATGTCTGCAATTGACGGGTGATCAATCACACCGGACCCGGAGGCAGCGAGACACAGCAAGACCTATAGACTCTGGATTCAAACTAAAGCCTACAAAAAGGATGGGTGAGATGGAAGACTTTGGAGGGTAACATTCTGCTGCCAACATGGAAGGGTATCAGTGCATGCCCAACAGAGACCCATTTCTTCCTTGTGCCCGGCTTTCCTGGCCAGTTAGCCACCACAAGCTACGAACCCAAGCCACGAACGCAAGCTACATTCAGGACTGGTAACTAGCAGCTCCAGAACATTTGATGTGTGTGTGTGTATAGGTATTAGATATTAGTTATTGGTCTTAAATCAAATTGTGTTATTATATAAATGTGACATCTTGTTTTGTCTCCTGAAACGATCCTGTGCAGTTTTGTCTGTATAAGCATGTTCACTGTTTTCCCCTCATTCACAGAGCCAGTTATCTCATCATAGAAGGCAATTAGGTTAGTCAGGCATGACTTGCCCTTGGTGAATCCATGGTGACTGTTCCTGATAACTTTCCTCTCCTCTAAGTGCTTCAGAATTGATTCCTTGAAGACCTGCTCCATGATTTTTCCAGGGACTGAGGTAAGACTGACTGTAGTTCCCCGGATCTTCCTCCTTCCCTTTTCTAAAGTTGGGCACTACATTAGCCTTTTTCCAATCATCTGGGACCTCCCCCAATCACCATGAGTTTTCAAAGATGATGGCCAATGGTTCTGCAATCACATCCGCCAACTCCTTTAGCACCCTCGGATGCAGTGCATCCAACCCCATGGACTTGTGCTCATCCAGCTTTTCTAAATAGTCCTGAACCACTTCTTTCTCTACAGAGGGCTGGTCACCTCCTCCCCATGTTGTGCTGCCCACAGTATCCTCTGTTCATGAATACAGAGGCAAAAAAAGCATTGAGTACATTAACTTTTTTCACATTCTCTGTCACTAGGTTGCCTCTCCCATTCAGTAAGGGGCCCACACTTTCCTTGACCTTCTTCTTGTTGCTAACATACCTGTAGAAACCTTTCTTATTACTGTTAACATCCCTTGCTAACTGCAACTACAAGTGTGATTTGGCCTTCCTGATTTAATTCCTGCATGCCTGAGCAATATTTTTATACTCCTCCCTGATCATTTGTCCAATCTTCCACTTCTTGTAAGCTTCTTTTTTGTGTTTAAGATCAGCAAGGATTTCACTGTTAAGCCAAGCTGGTCACCTGCCATATTTGCTATTCTTTCTACACATCGGGATGGTTTGTTCCTGCAACCTCAGTAAGGATTCTTTAAAATATAGCCAGCTCTCCTGGACTCTTTTCCCCCTCATGTTATTCTCCCAGGGGATCCTGCCCATCAGTTCCCTGAGGGAGTCAAAGTCTGCTTTTTGGAAGTCCAGGGTCCATATTCTGCTGCTCTCCTTTCTTCTTTGTGTCAGGATCCTGAACTCTACCATCTCATGGTCACTACCTCCCAGGTTCCCATCCATTTTTGTTTCCCCCTACTAATTCTTCTCGGTTTGTGAGCAGCAGGTCAAGAAGAGCTCTGCCCCAGTTGGTTCCTCCAGCACTTGCACCACGAAATTGTCCCCTACACTTTCCAAAAACATCTTGAATTGTCTGTGCACTGCTGTATTGCTCTCCCAGCAGATACTGGGTGATTGAAGTCCCCCATGAGAACCAGGGCCTGTGATTCTGTTAGTTGCCTGAAGAAAGCTACGTCCACCTCATCCCCCTGGTCTGGTGGTCTATAGCAGACTCCCACCACAACATCACTCTTGTTGCTCACACTTCTAAACTTAATCCAGAGACACTCAGGTTTTTCTGCAGTTTCATACTGGAGCTCTGAGCAATCATACTGCTCTCTTACACACAATGCAACTCCCCCACCTTTTCTGCCCTGCCTGTCCTTCCTGAATAGTTTATATCTATCCATGACAGTATTCCAGTCATGTGAGTTATCCCACCAAGTCTCCGTTAATCCAATCACATCATAATTCCTTGACAACCGGACTTCTAGTCCTCCCTGCTTGTTTCCTAGGCTTCTTGCATTTGTGTATAGGCACTTAAGATAACTCGCTGATCCTCCTGCTTTCTCAGTATGAGGCAGGAGTCCTCCTCTCTTGTGCTCTCCTGCTTGTGTTCCTCCCGGTATCCCACGTGTCCCCACTTACCTCAGGGCTTTGGTCTCCTTTCCCCGGTGAACCTAGTTGAAAGCCCTCCTCACTAGGTTAGCCAGCCTGCTTACGAAGATGCTCTTCGTTAGGTGGAACTCGTCTCTGCCTAGCACTCCTCCTCCTTGGAACACCACAGGGAGGATGGAATCAGCCAGAGTTAGGCCCCCAAGTCCCCTTGAGGATCTAGGCTAAAGACCGACACCGGAGATCAGCCCAGAGCCCAGCAGGAGAAACTGGAGCAGAGTTCCTAAGGAGAGAGAGAGAGAGGGCTGCATTTAACACAGGGGTAGTGCTCTCCAGCCACAGGCACTTACCAAGGTAGGTCAGTAGCATCAGCTCCATGGTTCAGATGGAGAAACTGAGGCACAAAGCAGTGAAGGGACTTGCCCAACGTCACCATCAGGACTGTCACCCAGGCCTCCTGCCTCTCAGCTTGGCACCCTGTCCACTGAAGGCTACTGCTTCTGAGAGTGATCATGCCCTGAAACGCCTGGTGGCCGTGTTGTGACAACAGAGCAGCTGGCCACCCCTAGCTCTGTGCAGTGCTGGGAGCCAGGCTCTGCCTGCGGGCATGCTGCATAGCAACCATGGTTTTTTTTCACTTCCTGAGGGAGGCAGACTCTGTGGCCTGGGTGTGAGGCACAACACTGGGGACCTCAAACTGCTCAGCCAGCCGGCACACAATGTACATGGTGAATGCTCCGCCCTGGCCTGGGGAGTTCCCCACCCTGCTTGAACAGGGCTCGCCCCTCCTCTCACAAGATCAGCTCTGGCTTTAGCCAAACACATCTGCAGCAGCGGGGATCCCAGTGCCAGCAGCGCAGGAGCCAGGCAAGATAACAGTAAACCCAGTGATGCAGCCTGTGCTTGCAGGGTGGGACCATTCGCATCATCCATAGTGCCCCTGCGCTCTGCCTGCGGAGAGCAGCTGGCCTGGAAACCTGACCGGACAACACATACTCTAAGCAGGGACAGAGTCACTAGTAGTTAGAGCATTGGGCTGGGAGCCAGGATGCCTCTTCCCAGCTCTGCTGCCATGTGCTCGTGAGCAAGTCCTTTCCCTCAGGCTGCCCCTTTCACAAGTACGTCTCTGGCCCCATCTGGCAATCTGCAGGGTTTAATCTGGCCCATTGCACAGGTGGGGAACAGAGAGGCTAAGGCCCATATCCACAAAGGTATTAAGGCTCCTAAAACTCCCACTGATTTCAATAGGAGCCTAAATACCTTAGGGGAGCTGATCTTAAAGGACTTGCCCAAGCTCACTCAGGAAATTGCTGTCAGGGCAGGGATCTGAACCTGGATCTCACAAGTCCCAGGCTAGCTCCCTGACCAGCCAACAATGTATACACCTGTCTCCTGCCTCAGTTTCCCCTGTAGAACGGTGATAAGGACATGATCTAGCTCAGAGTGGGGTGGGGACGGTTGATTGGTTGAGGGCAACGCTCTGCCAGGGCATCGTTCATTATGCTGCCCAAACTCCCTCTGGGAGCTCCTCTTTCAGGATTAGCCCTTCTGCTGGCACGACTGCCTGCTGGTGGCATTCTCAGCGCTCCCACAGGCAGGGCTGGCTAGAAGAAGGTTCCTGCAGTGCAGGGATGTGAGGCAGCCAGTGCACAGTCCCGGGCTGGTTACCAGCGGTTATAAACCAGGGACACAAAACGTGTTATGAAAGCAACAGCTCACTGCAAGCACTGCGTGTACCTGGCAAGCGGCACAGCTCACGGCTCCAAGCACTGGCACCTGGGAGCTGGTGGAACCTGGATCAGCCGCGCGTTCCAGTGTCTCAGGTGTGCAGGGGACTAGGGTAAACCCTCTCTGTGTATTGATCCTGGGGTATTTGTGTGCCAAGTATAACCACCCCACACCATGCATTGATCCCGGGGGCATGTCCCAGGTATAACTGCCTCCCGCCATGTACTGATCCCGGGGCCTGGAGGTCCCAGGCCCCCTGTCAGATACTGATCCTGCAGGCATGTCCCAGGTGTAACCACTCCCTCCAATGTATTGATCCCGGAGACATGTCCCAGGTGTAACCGCCCCCCGCCATTTTATTGATCCTGGAGACATGTACCAGGTGTAACCATCCCCTGCCATGTATTGATGCTGGGGGCGTGTCCCAGGTATAACCTCCCCCTGCCATGTATTGATCCCAGGGGTGTGTGTGATGGGTCCCCCTTGGGACAGTTACCTGATGTGCTGAGATTACCTCTGAGCCTGTTGTTCTCTGCCATTTTGGGCCTCCAGAACCCTGCCTTGTTGAGCTAATCTGCTGCAACACAGACCAAAAGTCTGACCCACACCCCCAGAGCTGCAGACTTAACTGAAAACGGCTTAACAAGTGCTCCTGTCTCCAGCAACCAGACACCCAGCTCCCAATGGGATCCAAACCCCAAATAGATCCATTTTACCCTGTATGAAGGGTAAACTCATAAATTGTCTGCCCTCTATCATTCTGATAGAGAGATATGCACAGCTGTTTGCTCCCCCAAGTATTAATTACTTACTCTGGGTTAATTAATAAGCAAAAAAGGTATTTTATTAAGTATAAAAAGTAGGATTTAAGTGGTTCCAAGTAATAACAGACAGAACAAAGTAAGTTACCAAGCAAAATAAAACAAAACATGCAAGTCTAAGCCTAATACAGTACAAAACTGAATACAGGTAAATCTCATCCTCAGAGATGTTCCAATAAGTGTCTTTCACAGACTAGACTCCTTCCTAGTCTGGGCCCAATCCTTTTCAGACCAATGTTGTGGTTTATGGCCTGGGTCCAGCAATGACTCAGACCCCTGTAGTTACAGTCCTTTGTCCCAGTTTCTTTCAGGCATCTCTTTGGGGTGGAGAGGCCATCTCTTGAGCCAGCTGAAGACAAAATGGAGGGACTTCCAGGGCCTTTTATATTCTCTCTCTTCTGGGTGGAAACCTCTTTGTTCTTCTGTGCAAAACCACAGCAACAAGATGGAGTTTTTAGCCACCTGGGCAAGTTACATGTCCATGAATTATTCAGCTTTTTGCAAGCCGATGCCATTGTTTACATGTTAGTTTGAACATTCCCAGGAAAGCTCAGATGTGGATTGGCTTCTCCCAAAGTCCATTGTCAGTTAAGTGTTTCTTGATTGGGCACTTGCTGAGAATAGTCCTTTCCCAAGAAGCTGACCAAATGTTTCACTGAGGCTACTTAGTATCAAACACATTGAGATACAAGTACCTAGCCAATATTAATAACTTCAAATACAAAAATGATACACACATACAGACAGCATAATCATAACCAGCAATTGACAATTTTTCTGTAGACACCTTACTTGACATCCTTTGTACAAGATTTGGTGCACCTATAGGACCTTGGTTGCAACAATGATCTATATGGTCACAGTTCATGTCAATAACGTCACAACGTACGCCAGGTATAACTGCCCCCCATGCTGTGTGTTGATCCCAGGGGCGTGTCCCAGGTATAACAGCCCCCTGCCATGTATTGATCCCATTGGGCCAGGCTGCAATGCCCTGAGCAAGTCCTGCCAGGTGTATTCATGGGGCTGTATCCAGGTCCAGTCCAGGTGCTGCTCAGTGCAGCAGAGACTAGAGCAGAGGCAGCTGCTGCCCCTAGGAGCACCCGTCGCAGATTCACTGAGCAGCTGCAATGGCAGACCAAGGCCTGGGAGCAGAGATGGGGGATGGGGTGTGTGTGTCTCCATTAGCCCATCCCCTGGCCCTGGCAGTGGTGCCTCTCGTTCCATTGGCATGCCGGGACATATGCACTCAGAGGGCACATCAGGTGAGCGCTGGGCCAACCAGCTGCCTCCCATATGTGCCCGCAGCTCTGAGGGGAACTAGGGGCAGATGGGGGCTGGCCCTGCGGGTCAGAACCCCTGGGCAGCAGGAGATTCGGCTCTTCTCTCTAATGGTCTGAGCCATTAGGTCTGGCTCTGGGCACGTTTGTGTCTGGGCTGGATCCTAGCTCAGGAGGCAGAGTTGGACCGGTGCCATTCTAGGTGCTGGCATGTTGCCAGGCAGGGGTGGCAGGTTTGTAAAAATTTTGGTGGTGCCCAGAATACCCAGAACCTGCCCTCGCAAACTTCCCCAGCGCCTACCTAAGGCTCTGGGAGGGAGTTTGGGTGGAGGAGGGGGTCTGGGTTTCAGACTCTGGGACAGAGTTTGGGTAGAGGCTCTGGGCTGGGCCAGGGGATTGAGGTGCAGGAGGGGTGTAGGGTGCAGGCTCTGAGAGGGAGTTTGGGTGCAGTAGGGGTGAGAGGTCAGGCTCTGGGACAGAGTTTGGGTGCAGGCTCTGGGCTGGGGAAGGGGATTGGGGTGCAGGGTCTGGGACAGGGGTGGGAAAACCTTTTGGTCCGAGGGCCATATTGGAGTTGCAAAACTGTATGGAGGGCCAGGTAGGAAAGGCTGTGCCTCCCCAAACAGCCTGGCCCCTGCCCCCTATCCACCCCCTTCCACTTCCCACCACCAGACTGCCCCCCTCAGAACTCCTGACCCATCCAACCCTCTGCTCCTTGTCCCCTGACTGCCCCCTCCCAGGACCTCCACCCCAACTGCCCCCCCAGGATCCCACCCCCTATCCAACCCCCCTGCTCCCTGACCCCTGACTGCCCCGACCCCTATCCACAGCCCCATCCCCTGACAGCCCCCCCCAGCACTCCCATGCCTATCCAACCCCTTCTGTTCCCTGTCCCCTGACCGCCCCCCCACCCCAGAACCTCTGCCCCATCCAACCGCCCTCCTGCTTCCTGTCCCCTCACTGCCCCCCAGAACTCCCTGTCCCTTATGCAACCCCCACTCACCCTCCCACTTGCTCACTCGCTTGCTCCCCCCTCACCCGCTTACCAAGCCACTCAGAGCAGCAGGAGTTCACAACCCCGCCTGTCTGGAGGCAGCCACTCTGCCATGCTTCGTGGCAGGAGTGGCAGGCCAGAGCACTGGTGGCATGGCGAGGTGAGGCTGCAGGGCAGGGGGAACAGCAGGGGAGGGGCCAGGGGCTAACCTCCCTGGATGGGAGCTCAAGGGCTGGGCAGGACAGTCCCGCGGGCTGTAGTTTGCCCACCTTTGCTCTGGGAGGTAGTTTGGGTGCTGGGTGCAGGCTTTGGGCTGGGGCAGGGGGTGGGAGTGGAAGAGGAGGTCAGGGGTGCAAGCTATGGGAGGGAGTTTGGGGGTAAGAGAAGGTGTGGAGGGTGGAGGTGCAGGAGGAAATTTGAGGGTCAGAGGGTGTGGGGGGAGGGGCTGTGGGTGCAGGCTCTGGAAGTGAATGAGGGTTTGGTGCTTACCTGGAGCACCCCCTCCAGCAGTGCTCCTGCAGGGGCGTTCAGGGCGGGGGCAGCGGCACAGCCCCCCGGCTGCAAGGATGTGCTGGCAGCCACGTGGAACAGACACGCAGGAAACTGCTCAGCCCCACTGCACTGCCGGGGGATGGCAGGCGCCCCTGGGCTGTTTTAAATCGCCCAGGGGTGGCAGGCGGGGCCGGGGGACATGCGTGGGGGGGGCAGGCGGAGCCCAGGGCCAGGAATATTCCTGGTGCCCGGGGACCACGGGCCCATAGAACTTGCCACACATGTTGCAAGGGTCTCCTCCACCCTGTTAAATATCACAGTGTGCCAGGAGCAGGTTCAGGCCGAGCTGCTCCCTGCTCCTGCCACTGGTTGCTGCTGAACCTGCCCCTGGCCCTGGGGGTGTTCTGTGGGCTGTTGGGCCTCGCAGCCTGGGGTACCCGGGTTGGGGAGGGGCTATATCCAGGGACCTGGGATGGGCAGAACCCCTAGCATGTCCCAGGCCCCTCTCTGCTGTTCTCCTGCCCATGTGGTACGATAGGGTCTGTAGCTTCTAGCCTGGCTGGGGTCCTGCTCTGGCTGCTGTGTTCACGAACCCCTGGGCTCTCTTCCAGCATTCCTTGGGGTGCAGCCGAGTCCTGCTCAGTGCCAAGGAACCCCCCCCCCCCCAGCTCTGCCTGTGCCCTTCCATCCCGGCCTGCAGCCTCACTGCTATTCTAGCCCTGGGCTTCCCCAGCACTGCCCCTCACTGACCCACAGCCACCCTGCTATGCCAGTCCTGGCCCCACCCCTCCCCCTACACTAGCACCTGCCCTCCCAAAGTGCCCAAGCGCTGGCCCAGGGTCCTGACCTGGCTCCGGCTGGAGGGGTCGGGGGGGGGGTGAGGGGCTGAGCTTGGCTACTGCCCTTCAAGAGCTCTCAGGGCATCAGTCTCTCCCAGGAGCTCTCCTCCTGCTCAGGCTGAGCGTAGAGGAATGGTCCCCTTCCCATCATGGAGCCACCCCGAGCCAGAATCCCCAGAGCAGGGGCAGAGCTGGGTTTGGCTGGAAACACAGCCCTTTGAGACCCCGTCAAGGAAGCCGTCTAGAGAGCAGGCATGGAGCTTGTGCCAGCATTCCACCCCAAATGTGCCAACTGTGTGCCCAGCCTGCAGCCCTCCCCTAGAGGTGACTGCATTTCACTGGTGGCAGAGGAGATCCTCTGTACATCACCGGCCTGATCCCCCCTTGTCTTGACCCTTGCCCTGCCCTTTGTTGTCATTCACACCCGTGTGAGATGGGTGTGACATGCTGGCTCTGGGGTGAGCATGGGAGCACTGGGGGAGTGCCTGCAGGGAGAACCCAGCGCTTGGTGCATTGTAAAGTGGCAAGACAGGGATGGGGGATGTCTGTGAGTGCAGAGGCTGGGGGAGTGGGAGGGTGTCCCAGCTAAGAACCCAACCTACCTCCTTTCAGCTCCCTCGCCCATGCCTTGAGCCAGACAGAGCAGCCAGCACGGTGCTCTACGTGGGTGGCACCCTCAAGGGGGGACATGTGCAGCCAGCAGGAAGGGTGGTTAATGTACCAGGCACCACGCCTGGTGCCATGTTACGTCATGCCTGGAAAATCTCACGCCAATGCTGCGGGTACTTCTTGTTTTCACAAACAAGCCACATCAGATGCAGCTGCTTCACCCCTGGGGGCCTGGACACAGCCAGGACACTGAGCAAGGGCCGGGTCCCCAGCAGGAGCTGTGCAGCGGGGCCGGGAGCGCAGTGCCAGGCTGCACTGGGTTAGGCATCCGACTTAGTGAGCTCGTTTCCTGTTGCCAGCCCTGGTGGTGTTCCTGGGGCTGAGTCAGCCCAGCTGCCAGCGCTAGGCTACACACTGGCGGCACCCTCATGTGGGGACATGTGCAGCCAGCAGGAGAGTGACGGGATTGCTGCACCACAGGCCATTGGCTGGCACCGAGTCATGCCACGCCTGGAAAATAGCAACCAAGCTGCAAGTATGTGTTCTCACAAACAAGCCGTTTCTGAGAATCCAGATACGGTAGATTAACCCTTCGGGACCTGGACGCTGCCTGGGTACTGGGAGGGACAGGTGTCTGCAGCCTGGGCTAGTGAATGACACAGGGACAGCCATTAACCCTACCTAGCCTAGCGTGCCAGGACAGCGCGGTCCCTTGGTAACAGCGCAGATGTCATTTTGGGGACTATAGACAGATGTCTCCAATGGCTCTGTGAATGGGACGGTGGGGGGTTGGAGCGGAACTCAAAGTCCCTGACACATGTAGGCAGTCCTGGCCCCCTGCAGGCTGGGAAGGCCGATGCCCAGAGCGTGAGCTGGGAGCTGGGCAGTGCCGCCCGGGCCAGGGGGCAATGCCCAGGGCAGAGGGCGCTGCCCTGCGCAGAGTTAGGTCACCTGGCCCCCTGCGCTTTGGCCACTGCTCAGCTCTGAAAACCCATCCATTTTGCCCGTGGCCTGCTGTGGTGAGCCAGAGCCGATGGCTGAGCAGGGGTTGGCTGCCATGCTCAGCTACGCACACCCGCATGTGGGCACACGTGCAGCCAACAGGAGGGCCATGTGCTCCGTGGGCCATGCACCATTGGCTGGAGCCATATCACGCCACGCTGGAGAACATTGCCCAGGTCTCTGGGTATCTTGTGTTTTCTAAATCAAGCCACTTCTGAGCATTCCCAAGCCGGCAGGTAAACCCTTCATGGACTGCTGATATCCCAGCCTCTGTGGAGAGCAGCACTAAACCACCAGAGCCCAGGGTCTTCAGGGGACCTTCTGGGGAGAGGGCAGAAAGGGGGCGGGAAGCCAGGCTAGGCAGGCACAGGCGGGAAGAGCCTTGCAGCACTACACAGACACACACACACACCCCCGCAGGCTGCTCTGCTGGAGCCATCCCCTGGGGTGAGCAGATCCCCCCACAGACCCTGCCCCCCCAACGCTCCCCTGAGGCCACTCAAAGATAGGTGAGATCTGGGGCAGGCTGACAGCCCTGGGGCCAGCCTGGGCAGCCTTGTGGTCCATGTTGTGCCAAGCCTCTGCCCCCTCCCGCACAGACCTGGGGCTGTGGGCTAGCGCTCCATCTGTGGCAGGCAGGGCCAGGCTAGACCCCAGATCAGTGCTACTGCCTCTAAAGCCTGGCAGCTACTTACCCGTCTCCTCCCATGCAGTGAAGCAGCAGCCGCATTGCTGGGGCTGAGCCAGGAGCGCTGTGCAGCCAGAGCTGGGCAGAGCCGCCAGCGGCATGGGGGACACGCGCAGGCAGCAGCAGGGCGGGGTCAGGCAGTGGCAGGCCAGGCAGCTGGGCTGGGCTCAGCTGGAAATACCAGTGAGAGCGTTCCTGGGGCTGTCCTGTCCTGCCAGCACCTGCCTGGTGATGCTGCTGCCCTGGGAACACCCAGCAGGGAGGGGGCTCAGGACTGGCAGTCAGAGGAACAGCTAGTACAGAGGGCATGGAGGGTGGGGGGAGGACACACAGGGTGCAGGGAGGAGTTGGAGGCACAGGCAGCAGCGGGGTAAAGAAGTGAGTGCTGGGAGATGGAGAGAAATCCGATGGGGTGAGTGTGGTGACTGAACTGATCCCCCAAATCACATGGCTTCACTGTAGGGGCTATATGTGTGTGGATGGACAGACAGACAGACAGCGAGGGAGAGCGGGCGGGTAAGCAATGTACAATTGGACAGTTGAGGAATATGGATGGACAGATGGACAGTGTGTGTGTGTGGGTGTGGGTGGATGGACATACGGACGGTGGGGGATGGATGGATGGACAGATGGACAGTGTGTGTGTGTGTGTGTGGACAGTATGTGTGTGTGTGTGAATGGACAGACAAACAGACTGTGTGTGCACGTGACTGGACAGACAGACAGTGTGTGGTGTGTGTGTGTGTAGATGGACAGTGTGGGGGTGGATGGACAGACGGATAGTGTGTGGATGGACAGATGGACAATCTCGAGGTCATGGAGACACGAAGGGAAGCCAGTTACAGTCTCAGGCTGGGAGGGCACCACAGCCCCTCCAGAATGTGCCATGTTCCCCAACCAGCCAGGCTGGCCAAGTGAGCAGCACAACTCCAGGATGCAGATCCCAGGCCTGAGCCCCAGCCCCTGTTGGTTCAGGGACTTTCCACAGTCCCCCTCAAAACAATGCACCTCTGGCTTAGCACCCCTCTTTGTGCACAGTGCGAGTACCAGCGTGTGGGTGCTGGCAGCAGTGTGGGGCGGGGATGCACCAGCCCGGGGGCAGCAGGGGAGAGGCTGCATTGGTGTGTGGCGCCTGGGCACTGCAGAGCCATGAGCAGTGGCGGGTGGGGCATGTCCCCTCCAAATCCGCAGCGAGCGCAGCTCCCCTCCCCCATGCCCGCGGCCGGGTCTGGGTTTGTCTGTTTACGCAGCGTTGCACAGGGAACCGATGTTCTTGGAGCTCTGTGGCTCTTCTGCCACTTCCCCTCCTGGCATCACTGACTCCCCAGGGCTGGCTCTGAAACCTCCCCAGGCCCAGCTGTGCTGGGTGTGGCATCAGAGCCCAACAGCAACAGGAGAGGGGCTGCCGGGTGCCAGCAAGAGCCCAGCCACCTACCAGCGCCCCCAGGCCCGGGCACTGCCAGCCCCACAGGTGAATCCCCAGCCAGCCTCGGAAATGCAGCCTCTGTTTATAACAATGGATGTAATTCTCACTCCTAGTGCCCCCCCCAGCCCTGGGCACCCCCGAGCTCTGCCGATGCCCCTCAACCCCTCTGCTATCTCCGCGCTGGGCTCCACACACAGCTCTAGCCTCTGCTGATGCCCCTCAGTCCTGGCCCACAGCCCACCTCTAGTCTAGTCCTGGGCCTTGCCCAAGCTATGACTGACACCCCCTGCACCCTCATTGTGCTGCGTTTTTGCATTAGACACTGTCTGCAATGGACTCTCTAAGCCCACTTGCCCCTGTACTGCATTGTGCTCAGCCCTCAGGCAGTGCCCAGCACGCATGACTGGCATTCATGGGCCAGGGGCTCTATGGTTCCCTGCCATTGGACCCCCTCACCTTTGGAGCATCTGTAAATTGCCTGACCCGGGACTGGGCTGTCAGCCTCCAGCCTGAGCAAGGCTGTGCTGGCTCCTGCACCTTGGGATAGGGGGTGACAGCACTCAGGCATGAACAGGGAAAGGGGAACATGGGGATTGGCTGGAAGGCAAAGCCACCTCTGTCCTGCAGCATGAGTGGGGTGGAGCCCCTCCCTGTGCAGGGGAAGGGGAGCCTGCCCAGACATGCAGGGCTGGCTGCTCACCAGCTGCTTGGGAAGCACCATCCCCACTGTGCTGGGTCCCCCAGTTGCAGCTGCATTGTCCAGCACCTCCTGCGAGGTGCAGGGCTGAACATGTGCTGCCTCCCAGCTCTATGCACTTCGAGGGGCTGCAGGCCTGGAGCCATGGGGCTGGGAAGCTGGGAGCCAGGAGAGTTTAGCTGGGGGAGCTCGGCCTGGCTATGGGCCCTGGTGACAAAGCCAGCTGGAGCCAGGGACTCTCTGAGCCGTGGGAGCTAGTGTGGCCTGACACCATCACTACATGCAGGCTGGCCGGGAATCAGCAGTGACACACCCACCTGGGATGTCTGTGAGACCCCCCCCCCCCCCCGCTGGGGCACCTGCAAACCCAGCTCCAGCAGGCACAGCCTGTCTCGCCCATGTGCTGAGCCCAAGGGCAGGAGGACGCATGAGTCACATGCCTGCAACTCTTCATCAGCCACTCGCTAGGGCGAGCACAACCAGGGTTCAAGCCTCGTGGGGCATTTCAGGGGGGGGTTCCCCATGGGGCTGCAACTCCCACCTGCGTTACCGCTCCCAACCTTACAGTCACTCTGTTGTGGAGGGGACATCAGACCCGGGCAAAATCATGGCAAAGCTGATACAGGATTCAATCGAAAAAGCCTTAAGGCTGGACCAGGGTTTTGCGGCGACTTGTCAAACCAACCTGCTGTCTGTCTAGAGTGCATTCGGACCATGTAGTTGGACTAGACTTTTGTAACGCGTTTGATTTAGTACTGCACAGTGGTCAGCTTACAAAACAATCATTGCAAGTCTGCCCTAAACCCATGTGGGGTAGTGATTAAGACCTAGGGACCTGACAGATCTCACCATGTAATTCTCGCTGCAGAACCATCACGAACTAGGGTGTTGAAGTGGGGCACATAGGGCTCCATTCTGTGTTCAGTGTGTTCAGTGCCAACATGGACCATTTGCAGCTGACATGAAGCTGGGCAGCGCAGTAATGAGCACTGAGTCACATAGCAGGTGCAGGATCACTGGGGAGCTGGGCCCAGTCAAACAAAATGCAACGCCAAGTCATGCACCAAGGAGCGCAGGCTGCACCCCTAGGCTGGGGACCAGGAGAGCAGTGACTGGGAAGGATTTAGGGGACCTAGTGGACAAGCACCTGCACACAAACTCCTAATGCAACTCTGTGGCAGGAAAATGGCTCACGCGCCCGTTGACTGAGGGCCCAGGGGAATAGTGCATAGGCATTGGGAGGTGACCGCCCGGGGAGCAGCAGAGCACATCCTGGTTCTTTCTGCTTGCCATTCCCTGGGAAACTCGCCCCCTACCCCAACCCAGCCTCACCACCTCACGCCTTGCCTCTTTCCATGACCCATCGCTCCAGGTGTCCCCGCAGCCAAGCCCCACTGAGCACAGAGGAGGCTGTGCCTGCATTTGTTACCCTGGAAACGCTCTCCCAAAGGTGCCCAAAGCATTCCCTCCAGCCTTGCGGGGACGGCCGCCACTGGCCGCACAGACAGCCTGGTAGGTCCCCGTGTGCAAGGCGTGGACGGGGGTAGAGTGCGGACAGGGGCAACTGGGTGACAGTCTGGCAGGATGCTGCAGCCCAGTCCTGCCCTGGAGTGATGCCAGTGGGGAGTCACAGGCCCCTAAGCAGGAGTGAGGGTGGATGGGGATGGGATCGAACAGATCTGGCTAAGCAGAGCTGTCTTGCACCCTGAAGCTGAGAGCAGCTGTGGGGGAAGGTGGCCGGAGCTGGAAAGCCCCTTTCTGAGCAGCTCCCTGGGCAGCGTGGTAGGTGCCAGCTGGTCGTGGGCTGGGAAGTTGGGCAGCGGGTGGAGGGGTGGGCACCGCACTGCTAAGCCA
This sequence comes from Dermochelys coriacea, assembly GCF_009764565.3. Classification (NCBI taxonomy): domain Eukaryota; kingdom Metazoa; phylum Chordata; order Testudines; family Dermochelyidae; genus Dermochelys; species Dermochelys coriacea. The sequence continues at coordinate 60,719,975 of NC_050076.1, forward strand.
GCCCACTGTTTGCCCCAGGTAGGTCAGAGGCCGCACTGGAGGCTGGGGTGCTGGGAACAGAAGAAGTGGGGTCAGTATCTCTGCCAGCTGCCATTCCGCCGCTGGGGACTGAAGGGAAAGGGTGCTTTGCCTGTTGGGGGGTGGGCTCTGGAAATGGCAAAGCCCTAGCTGCTCATTTGGCCCCCAGGGGCCAGGACAGGGTTGTTCCCTGGCGGATAGGATCCCTCAGAACTCGCCCAGGGGTGCATCTCCCAATCAGCCTGAGTCTCAGTGCATCAGGATCAGGATCCCTGTATCCCCTTGCATCCCCAGATTGCTGCCCTCCCTGGGCTCCTGGATCCAGTGCAGGGACAGTCCAGCCCTTTCCAACCTGCACTTTCTTCCCAGCGGGACCCATCCTGGCATGACTCCCCCAGGTTCGTCCCAGCAGCATCCACTGATGCTCATGACTAGAGAGGAGCATCGGTAAGGGATGATAGGGGGACATTCTTCACCACATAAGAACAGCCATCCTGGGTCAGACCAAAGGTCCATCAAGCCCAGTATCCTGTCCTCTGACAGTGGCCAATGGAAGGTGCTCCAAAGAGAATAAACAGACAGGTTATCATCAAGTGATCCATGTCCTGTCACCCAATCCCAGCTTCTGGCAAACAGGCTAGGGACACCATTCCTGCCCATCCTGACTAATAGCCATTGATGGACCTATCTTCCATGAATCTATCTAGGTCCCTTTTGAACCCCATTATAATATTGGCCTTCACAACCACCTCTGGCAAGGAGTTCCAGCGGTTGACAGTGCGTTGTGTGAAAAAATACTTTCTTGTGTTTGTTTTAAATCTGCTACCTATTAATTTTATTTGGTGGCCCCTTGTTCTTGTATTATGAGGAGTAAATAACACTTCCTTATTTACTTTCTCTACACCACTCATGATTTTATAGATATCTATCATATCCCCCCCTTAGTCACCTCTTTTCCAGGCTGATAAGTCCCAGTCTTATTAATCTCTCCTCATATGGAAGCCGATCTATACCCCTAATCATTTCTGTTGATCTTTTCTGAACCTTTTCCAATTCCAATATATCTTTTTTGAGATGGAGTGACCACATCTGTACACAGTATTCAAGGTGTGGGCGTACCATGGAGTTCTATAGAGGCAATATGATATTTACTGTCTTATTATCTATCCCTTTCTTAATGATTCCCAACATTCTGTTCGCTTTTTTTGACTGCCGCTGCACATTGAGTGGATGTTTTCAGAGAACTATCCACAATGACTCCAAGATCTCTTTTCTGAGTGGTAACAGCTAATTTAGATCCCATCATTTTCTATGTATAGTTGGGATTATGCTTTCCAATGTGCATTATTTTGCATTTATCAACACTGAATTTCATCTGCCATTTTGTTGCCCAGTCACCCAGTTTTGAGAGATCCTTTTGTAGCTCTTCTCAGTCTGCTTTGGACTTAACTATCTTGAGTAGTTTTGTATCATCTGCAAATTTTGTTTATCCCTTTTTCCAGATCATTTATGAATGTTAAATAGGACTGGGCCCAGTACAGATTCCTGGGGGACACCACTATTTACCTCTCTCCATTCTGAAAACTGACCATTTATTCCTACCCTTTGTTTCCTATCTTTTAACCAGTCACCAGTCCATGAGAGAACTTTACCTCTTATCCCATGACTGCTTATTTTGCTTAAGAGCCTTTGGTGAGGGACCTTGTCAAAGGCTTTCTGAAAATCTAAAAAAGAAAAGGAGTACTTGTGGCACCTTAGAGACTAACAAATTTATTAGAGCATAAACTTTCGTGAGCTACAGCTCACTTCATCGGATGCATTAAGTGAGCTGTAGCTCACGAAAGCTTATGCTCTAATAAATTTGTTAGTCTCTAAGGTGCCACAAGTACTCCTTTTCTTTTTGCAAATACAGACTAACACGGCTGCTACTCTGAAACCTGAAAATCTAAGTACATTATACCCACTGGATCTCCTTTGTTCACATGCTTGTTGACCCCCACAAAGAATTCTAGTAGATTGGTGAAGCATGATTTCCTTTTACAAAAACTATGTTGACTATATCCCAACAAATTGTGTTCATCTATGTATCTGACAATTTTGTTCTTTACAATAGTTTCAACCAATTGGCCCGGTATTGAAGTGAGGCTTACTGGCCTGTAATTGTCGGGATCACCTCTGGAGCCCTTTTTAAAAAATTGGTGTCACATTAGCTATCCTCTAGACATTTGATACAGAAGCTGATTTAAATGATAGGTTACAGACTACAGTCAGTAGTCCTGCAATTTCACATTTGAGTTCCTTCAAAGCTCTTGGGTGAATACCATCAGGTCCTGGAGACTTATTACTGTTTAGTTTATCAATTTGTTCTAAAACCTCCTCTAATGACACCTCAATTTGGGACAGTTCCTCAGATCTATGACCCCAAAAGAATGGCTCAGGTTTGGAAATCTCCCTCACATCCTCAACAGTGAAGACCAATTCAGAGAATTAACTTAGTTACTCCGCAATGGCCTTATCGTCTTTGAGTGCTCCTTTAGCATCTCGATCATCCAGTGGCCCCACTGGTTGTTTAGCAGGCTTTCTGCTTCTGATGTATTTAAAAAAATTTTTGCTATTACTTTTGGAGTCTTTGGCTAGCTGTTCTTCAAATTCTTTTTTGGTCTTTCTAATTATATTTTTACACTTTATTTGCCAGAGTTTATGCTCTTTTCTATTTTCCTCATTAGGACTTATCTTCCACTTTTTAAAGGGTCGCTTTTTGCCTCTCACTGCTTCTTTTACTTAGTTGTTTTACCCCAGGAGCTGTGACCCTCTCATTGCACCCTCATGCAGCCCCCCTCTCCTCTCCCCAACGCCACCTTCATGCAGCGCCCGCAGCCCAGCCCAGCAGCTTGGGAGAGTGCGGCTGCTCGTCTGGCATGTGACTGCACCGTCTGAAGGATCTTCCTCCAGGGGCACCAGTCCCCTTCTGTGGGCTCAAAAATCCCTCTCAGACTGGATTTGAGCTGTTTGGGAGCCCAGGCCTGGGACAGCAGGGGGCTGCGGGTCAGGACTGAGGGGCACCGACAAAGCTGTGTGGGAGCGCAGGGCTGGGACACTAGAGGGTGCAGGTCAGGATTGAGGGGCACCAGCAGAGCTATGAATGAGGACTAATGCACCCGTGCACGTCTCTCACTTTCAGTCCCATTCCAGGCCCTCGTGTCTCCCTTTTGTAACAGCCCAGCATCCAATGCCCCTGCACACCTGCCCCCTCCCCCACCGCACACTTCAGGCCCCCTCGCCTCACCCCTGCTCTCATCTCGCAGGCTGCAGTGAGGATGGGGCCCCCCACAAGGCTCCAAGCCTTAGCCCATTAGGCTGAAATGCAGAGGGGGCTGGGATTACTGACTCCCCCACTCACCCCCCCCAGCCCCCGACTCAGGGGCTTCACGTTGGAAGCCAGCAGCATCCAGTGCTAAAGGGAGTTTCCAATGTCCGGCTGAAGGCACTGCATCCCACGCTGCACCCCACTGGAGAGCAGCCCAGGAATGTGTGGGTGTGGGCAGGGGGAGCTCCCTGACAGAACCACTCCACAGATGTCACCAGCTGGCCTGTATCTGGTCACTGCACACAGGGGCCCGGGAGTCCCTCCCTGTGCAGCCTGAACCTCAGCCCACATCCCACCAAAGCTTTTGGAGTTTGCCCCCCCCATCCTTTCCCCTCCCCCCAGGGGCACTGATCCTCTCCCATCAACACTGTCCCACCCCCACCCTTCCCACTACCCAGCCCCTCCTCCATTACAAAGACACACCTCTCTGCATCTATTATCAAAAGTAGAGTTTATTGCCATTTCTAGTTAGATTCACACAGTCATGTTAATGCTCTGACAGTCTAACATCAAGAGTGAAGCCCCGTCCGCTCCGCGAGAGCTGTCTCGAGGGGGGGACGCTCATGGAGCAAATAACCTCGGCTCTCGCCCCCCAAGGGGCCATGCCACCCCGTCCATGACAGGCGGGTCTCATTGGCATGTTTTATTATAAAATCTCTGCTGTGGGTGTCCTGTGGCCCTGCACTGGGCGGGCTGGGGGACGAGGAATCTCCCTCCTGGGGGGGTCTGTATACAGACCGAGCTATGTATAAAAATCTATCCCACAGCGAGACAGCTCCAGTCACCCATTTATTTCCAAACACCATCCAAGCGGCCCACCTCCACACTCGGCTGGAATCCCCAGCCGGCCCCAGGCATACAGCTATGGGCAGCACCATCCATAGAGCCCCCCATGAGCCCCAGGCTTTGGTAGCCATCCCCAGCACTGGTGGCGTGTATACGTTCCTTAGATGCAGCTAAGGATATAAAGATCCCTGCACTAACGAAACAAAGCTTTCCTTGTAATCCCCAACCTGTGGTGTGCACAAGCCATGCACTGTCCACAGCCGCCAACACAAAAGTGCTGACGAGGTCAGTTTTTGGTTCCTACCCCAGGCCCATTCCAGGGTGGCAGGAGGGGCAGATTTGTATCTCCTCAGCAACAACTGGCTTCCTCCAAGGATCAGTCTTTGTCAAGTGCAGCAGGAGCCCTGCCGAACGGTACAGCGAGGGCACATGACCGGATGTGCAGCCCCTGCACTCTCACGGATTTGCAAAGAGGCCCCCCATGGGGGTCGTCTGGCTGTGCAGTGTCCCACCTCGCTCCTTCAGAGCCAGTCAGTGTCCCAGCAGCTGGGGCAACGCCCCGGCACATCTTGTAGCTCTCGCTAGCTTGGGAAGTTCTCCACATGAGATGAGGGAGGAAACAACTTTTAAGGAGATTAAGTAGAAAGAGTTCAGTGGCTCTGCCCACTCCGAGGACAGAGCCACCTTACACCGCAGAGCCCCCGGTGTGCTGGGCCGGGGCAGCTGCCCCGCCCGTCTGCTCCTCTGCAGACAGCCCCTCTGCTGGCAGCCGGGACTGGAATTTCTCCAGCTGCTCAGGGCTGGCCAGGGTTTTCAAGAGGCTGTTCTCTCGCTCCAGCTGGGAGTTCTTCTCCACCAGTTCTTTGATCTGCTCCTTGAGGATCTCCACCTCCTCCCGCACGGCATACATCAGGTGGTTTTTCACTAGATCCTAGGAGACAACCAAAGGCAGGGTTACCAAACTATTCTGCCCCAACTCCCAAGCTCAGCTATGGACTCTGGCTGCAGTCCAGGACCAGCTGGGCTCTGTGCTGCCATCACCAATGCCCAGAGCTAGCCTGAGCTCCCAGCTAAGCCGGCTGAATCCAGCTGTCTGGCTGCAGCAGGGTCAGTGGTTATGGGGCTCTGGCTAAAGGTCTCTCATCGGGCAGGAAGCAGGAGACGCTATTAGCACAGTTTAGCAAGGGGCATGTCTACCAGGGACACTGTGCACCGTTCAACATGCAGCAGATTTTGTAACAACTCCCTGGCGCCTTCTGTGGGTCTTTGAGCCCAGCTCTCTGCCCTTCTCAGCAGGGCTCAGTGGCCACACCGGGGCTGGGATCTGCTACCAAACACTGTCCCTCTAGCCCAGGGCAAGATCGCTGCGCTCTTTCCCCCGCAAGAGGAAAAACAATTTTAGAGTTTGATGTGCCACAGCCCTTGGCATGGCTGGCGCGCTAGAAGAAGGAGAAGAACCTTGCTGCTTTTCCAGCAGGGCCCCTGCCAGCTCCCAGGGGCAAGGGGCGGGAGGGTGCCGTGTCCTGCCTCTCTGGCTGCAGGGCGCGGGCCTGGGGCTCCGGGACTCCCGCGGGCGTCCCGCCGGCGCTTTGGGATCCTCCGACCCGCCCGGCGTGCTGTCGCTAGCGGCAGACAAAGGCGGGCGTGCGGCCCGCAGCGATCCCGGGGAAGGGGGCAGGCAGGAGCCCTATTGCATCAGCCCGGGGGGCCCTGCCCCGCCCCTGCCCCGCGGGGTGACCCCAGCCCGTGCTCACCATCGCCTGCTCGATCTTGTTATCAATCGCCACCACGCTGGCTCCGGAGGCGCTGAAAGACACAGGAAGGCGGCGGCCAGTTAGCAGCGAGCCCGATCCGCAGCGAGCCCCGCTCCGCCCGGCTGCCCCCAGCCCGCCGCCCCCCGCGCGGAGCCCCCCAGCCCGGCCCCTACCTGTTGTCCAGCTTGACGGAGACCACGTCCCCGCCGAGCAGCGAGGAGAAGAAGGAGATGGAGAAGTTATGCAGCTGGTACACGGCCACCTCCATGGCGGACTGGTAGAGCTCGGTGCTCATGGCCACGGCGCACAGGGGCAGGGCTAGCGGGCTCTCGCCGCTCGGGATCGGCAGGGCGCTCACGGGGCTGACGGAGCCGACCACGGGCCGGGCGCAACACAAGGGGGCTGGCAGGGGCCGGACGAGCGACAACCGCGAGCCGGGCTGAAGCCACCAGTGGGGGCTCGCCGAGCGCCGCCACCTTATATCGGAGGCTCCTGCTGGCGTCACATGGTGTCAGGCTGGGGCTGGGTGGGGCGAGGCTGCGGCTCTGCCATGTCCCCGCCCTGAACCCTGGGGCGATCTCAGGGAGCTCTCCGCGCTTTCCGTGCCCTGCCCCCCGCCCCCCCCCCGCAAGCAGGGCATGCGGGGGAAGGGGGCTTCACTCCGCCGTGCACAATTCTCCCTACACACAAGCTCTGGAGAGCTCCGCCCGCCGCCAGGGCTTTGCTAGCAGCCTCCTTCTCTGCTTGAAGCTGGTGTGTGTAGACCCCCGGCGCTATTAACCCCCCCCCCGAGGCTTTTATCCCCAATACACACGGATGTGGAGGGTCGTTTTGCATGTTGCAAAAACATTGCATCATTGGAGAGGCAAGTGTCCCGGATTCCAATGCCTGCCCCCCCCCCGAGATTTCTGCAGCTTGCAATATTGCAGTCAGACCCGGTTCAAGGGGCTCGCTGGAAAGCAAAGGAACCCGACCCCGACCCGTCCTCTAGTCGATCGGGAAAAGAAAACAGCTTTTAGCCCCCCCCCCCGCTTGCAAGCGCGCTAAACCCGGCGGCCAAAGCGAGTGTAAAAATGTGCATGCGAAACCAAACAGTTCTCGCTAATAACGCCCGAACAATGGCAAGCTCGAGGCTGCGCCCGGGAGCTAGGGCACCCCAGAAGCAGGTCGCTTTTTAACCAGGGTTACATAAGCTTCTACAAAACATGTTTTGACTTTCGAGTCCAACAGCTTCCAACGGCGCCGGCTGGTGGTTCCCTCCCTTCCTCGCGGGCACAAAGCGCCCCCTGGCGGCTGGCCGCTGCATGTGCAGGCCGAAGGTGCCTAAGAGAAAGGGCCTTAGGAAGATGCTGCTCCCCCAAGGGGATGCAACAAGAGTTATTGCTCCTGGGGGGCAGCAGCTTTGTGCCAGGCTGCTCTGGGCCGTACGAGCCAGCGCAGGCTCTGGGCTGCATAAACGGACGACAGCCTTGGTGGCCACAGTGTGCTCTTGGCACAGGCATGTGTTCCCCAGGAGTCCCTGAACTGCACATGCTAGAGGGCTGGGTGGGTACCATGACCAGATGGGTACCATGAGCGCCAGGGGAGAGGTAGGGTCACTCTTCCTGCAGAACAGACACTTGCATCATGGCAGTGAATCGTGGGCTGCATGTGTGTATTGAACACGGGTGCAGGGCTACTAAACTCTGAGCCCCTCCATCTGCCATGCTAAAGTGGAGGATCCACAGGGTAGCATGCTCTGTGCAGGTATAGTGTGTAATGTCCTGGCTTTGTGGGTCTGTGTCTGAGAGCACGATGCTGCTATCTAGTGCACTGGGCCCACACCCAGGATAAGAAGCCTACTACTGCTACTATCACCTGTGTGTCAGCTGGCGTGGTTGTGGAGTCGGAGAAGCAGGGTTACGGCTCAGCGGTGTGCGTGTGCATGACATTTACACAATCTGTCAGCAGCCCCGGGGCTCCTTGCACTGCAGGCCCCAATCGGAGCTCTCACTGGAGAGTGGGATGTTTATAACACATGCTGCATCCCAGTGTCCTTGCGGGCCCCTACCCCCCCTCCCCAGCAATGCTGAGCAACAGGCTGACTGGGCTCAGAAATGCCAAGCAAGGTGCGGTCCCTGCCCCAAGGTACTCGGCCTCTCACCAGACAGCCAGCGATTCTCTGTGAGGTCCCTTGAGTTGGGCCTGCCAGCTGTTTCCAGCCCAGCTTTCGCTAGGAGAGAGGGCTGCTTTTGGCTCAGACATTTGCATACTTGGATGTATTTGCTCATGCACTCCATAGTGCTGTGTTAGCTCCCTTCTCTCTGCTCTCTGGCACCCAGCGACCCAAGCAGCAATGGACGAATGCAGCAGCCCATCCTTCCGGGAACGTGCACTCTGCTCCTGGATCTCTGCACCGAGGGATGTTCCTCTGTTCCACAGCATGCCCAGCCAACAGGAACCGGCCTCCTCGGACACTCCAGCAAGGCGTCTGTGTGCTAGCACTTGGGTGCGTTTTCCTAGAGAGGTTCTGAGTGGCTGACGTCTGAATGGCTGAGGTATCTGTAGTTCAGAGGAGGTCTGTGCCTCTATCCCCATGTCTGTGGGATCCCCCTAATATAGGGTGACAAGATGTCCCAATTTTATAGGGACAGTCCCAATTTTTGGGTCTTTTTTTTAATATAGGCTCCTATTACCCCCCACCCCGTCCCAATTTTTCACACTTGCTGTCTGGTCACTCTACCCTAAGAGCTCAGAGCAGGCCCCACCATGCCAGGCGCTTCACAGATACCCAGGGAGCCAGGGTCGGCCTTCTACTAATAAACTAGAACTGCCAGCAAGCCTGAGCTGCTCAAGAGTCTGTTCCCACCACAGCCACCAGAGGCCCCCCACAACCACAGCAGGTCACTAGGAGCGGGAAAGGCAGCGGGGCTGGGGCCACATCTCGTGGGATCAGTAGAGCACCAGACACCCCAGCAGCAGTGCAGTACAGCCCCCACCCCAGTTCACACTCACATGGGCAGAGGTGGGTGCTACTGGCTCCCCGGGGAGATAAGCGTCCCCGTGGGCAGTGCATGGAGAACCCAGGCGCTATCTCCCTCGCGCGGAGGGACAACCCTGCAGCTCCTGGACATGGGGACTCCTTATCTGGGTGGCTCAGCCGGTGAGCACAGCCTGCTGGGCCGGTGCGGGTGCTGGCCACTGTTTGGATTCCAGAGGGTGGGGCAGTTATGGGGGTGAAGGCAGCAGGTGTGGGCACTGATCTAGGACCCTGCTTAGAGTAGGCCAGGGAGAACACGTTGTGATTGGGGGCATCGTGCCCTCAGCACTGTGTGGGGTTTGGCAGCCATCCTCTGCAGAGCTGGGGCAAAAACCAGCTGGCTCTGGCAAAGCTTGGAGACCAGGCCTGATGCAGCTCCCCCACGGCCCAGAGAGCAGACCGCATGCTGCCCCAAGGAGAACCCGGCATTCCCCTGACACTCATGCAGCTTGGCCATGGCCCAGAGAGCGTCCCCTAATGCTGCTCCCCACCAGCTGACACACAGCCAGAGCGTCAGCAGTTGGTATGCTCAGAGGGCCTTTGACTCTGCTCTCTGTGCAGCTGCCCTCCTGGACAGAGCCCATCAGAGCCCTGTGTAAGCTGGGGAGGTGCCTATGGGCCAGCTAAGCCCGGGCCAGGGGGTATGGGAGCCCAGGCCCAGCACAGGGCTCTCTGCAGTGTGGGTGGGGCTAGGCTGGAAAGCTTTGACAGGCAGCAGGCCACTCAGCAGACGGACTGCCCTGCCCCAGCCTAATCCTCCCCGGAGCAGCCCTGCTGCCGCTGACTGGATTTTTAGTGCCTCCTGGCAGAGCACCGAGACCGCCTGGTCTGCCATTCCCCACGAAAGGTATTAACCTCAGGGCACCCCCAGCCAGAGAGCTAGGGATTATTCCCAGATTCTGTGCCCTGCCTCCCTCCCCAGGCCAGCACCTGCCACTGGCGCCTCCAGACCCAGCGCTTGGCCGCAGTCATTCCCAGATGAACTTGCAAGCTGCAAAGGCAGCCAGGGAAGAGCAGCGAGGCCCCAGGAGCCCAGGTCTCTGCCTCTGAATGAGCTGAGCTGAAGGCACCCAGTGGCTAGTCATGGTGCATTCAAGATGCAGCCTTTCTGGAGGGCAGTCTGGGATGCAGCAGGCTCCAGGATCTGTCTCACTGACCCCTTCTCCCCCCTGGGGAACTGCGCACTGACACGGGATGGAATAATCACTTGAACACTTTCCACCCAAGGGTCATGCTACACCTTACAAAGTGGAACTGGGATCATAATCCCTACATTATAAATGGGGAAACTGAGGCACAGAGCAGGGGAGCAAGCAAGCAGCAAAGCTGAGAATAGAGCCTGAGTGCCTTGCTCTAAGCAGTGGCAAACACTGCCTCTCAGGACAGGGAATAGAAGCCAGGTTTCCTAGGTCAACCCTTTCTCTCATCACCCAACCACACACCCCTCCCAGAGCTAGGAAAAGAACCCAGGAGTCCTGACTCACAGCACCCTGCTCTAACCATTAGATCCAAGTCAATTCCCAAAGCTAAGAATGGAACCCAGGCCATCTAGGCCCCCTGCTCTTACCACTAGACCACTCTGTCCCTCTCAGATGGACTCCCATATGCTAATGCATTACCAGGCCATTCAGACAAATGTGAGCACTAATTCTGTCTTTATCTACTAACCCCCAGTGGACACCCTGAACCTGGGGCTGCCTGGATCTAGCCCTTGGACCCCAGCCGCAGGAAACATCCTAGCAGGTCCCTAGCAGCAGAGACATATCATGGCAGGAGAGAGCAGAAGGGATCGTCTAGCCTCCCTGTCACAGATCCCTCCACCATCCTTACAGCACACGTGGGGTCCCATGGCTTTGCTCAGTCTGCACCTGTAAAAGCTCTTGACCCTTGCCAGGTGACCCTGACCAGCAGGGTCCTGGGGCCAGGAGATCAAGCTCAGTCCCTTCCCAGCACTCCTGGGTCTCAGCCCCTTGTTACTGAATCTCTGGTCACCCTGGAAGGGATCCTGGCAAGGAAAGGCAGCTGCAAGCCTGGACATCCCTGGAAGCCAGTGGCACTGCAGAAAACCTGAAGGAGGTGGCGTTCTCTGTGCTGGGGCTGGCCAGCGGCAGGGGCATCCAAAGAACTGACTGAAATGCCCCAGGATGAGAAGAAAAGGCTGGCTCCGGGTCTGTTGGGAGCAGCTTCTGGAATCTGTGCATGGACAGAAATGGCTCAAGGTAAAATCAGAGTGATCCTGGGGCCAGCAGCCCTCCGAGGGGGGTCAGGGCCGAGCTGCCGCCATGGACCCTGGGTTAACAGATTGGCTCAGAAGAAACTTGCCCCCTACACACAGGCTGCCCAAGCTCAGTCAGGAGGGACCCCTGGAAGAAGCAGCCTCTGAGGAGAAGGGGCTGGCGGGGGCCACCCTGGAGTGAGAGTGGTCCCGGGAGTAGGCCAGGGAAAGGAACTAGGAGGTTCCCAAGAGAAGGAACATATGATGGGACCAAGAATATCCTGAAAGGAGGAACCAGAGGCTGTTCGTCAGGGGAAGGGAGTGGAGCAGCCTAGGGGTCCTGGCCCTTGACGTGGGGTTTGGCCTGGAGTACCCATGGCTGAAGCACCATGCAGTATTGGATTGCCCCTGAGATGGGCCTGAACATGAACTGCCTCTGGTTTATGTTAATCTTGTCATCAATACGTGAGGTCCTGCAGGGTGCTCTAACGCTCAGGTGGGCTGGTTTGTACTTGTCTAGACCTGGGTGAGGGGAAACAAGGCAGGGTTTGCATGCAGTGTCAGACCTAAACACTAGGCGGCAGGGAGGTGGAGCTGGTGCGCCCACAAGATCCTAAACCTTTAGACGCCAGGACATGGAAACCATTGTGCAAAACTCAGACAATGCTCATTGCACCATGTGAAATACTGGCCCAGCAATGAGCTTCTCATGGTGACATGCTTCACATGCATCTAGAAACGCTGACTTGGCTCAAGTGCGATCAATTCCCCAAGTTAAATATGACATGCTCAAAGAAGAAACACAAAACGCTCCACCCTGCCGACAGCTCGAGAGAGGAATTCTGGATGGACCAGGACGGTACTGGTCAGCAGAAGAAACCCAGACACTTGGACCTTCCTGGGACTATCCAGCGGAAATGACCGTACGTGACGGGGTTCTGCACAGAGGTCACTGTGTCAGACTAGCGCACCGAAATGCCAATCAGAATCCACAACGTTTAATTAGGAAGTGGAAGAACAGACCCAAGACGTCTTATGCTGGCCCGGCAAGTATGCCGCTATTGAAGATAAGGTATCCAAGTGTGAAAGCCATACTCAAGGCAGGAAGCCAAATGCAAAGGAACCAGTAAAACCGCATACAATTTCAGATCACCCTTGGTGCCGAGCTGACGCATATCTATGCACATTAAACAGGAATGATTGCTACTTATTAGAGGACTTCTCTACAGGGATATTTTCATCAACTAGCACCATACATGGTAAATTGTAACAGAGAATGGCTCTCAATCACAGCATATCCTTTTGCTACATCAGTTCTCATCTCTCTTATCCATCTTCCCCCAATCAAGTCCTAACCACGCACAGTCAAATAGGTTAGCTGAAAAGGCATGACCAATGTTAACAAAATATTGGTAGGAGTCTCAAGGGACCCGCCCTTAGCACTGTCAGGGGATCACAGCACGCTGTTCAGAGATGTACAGGCAGAGGAGCACAAATTCAATGTCCATGTTGCACGTGCTCCTTGAATCAAAGACAATGGCAGCAGTTACCACGGAGCTCTAGGACAAGAAACCAAGAGAGAAGAAATTCCAAGACAAGAATGTCAGGAAGGAGCGCTGGATTCCAGATACAGGGATGGGCCACCTGCCCATGCACCAGCAAACTGTCTGCCCCAATTCTAGGGCCAGGCAGGACCACTGTGATCACTAACTGAGCTCCTGTATAGCACAGTCAGAGGATGTGCCATAAGCATCCGAGGATGAGCCCTGCAGCAGGAACAGAGATAGCTAACCTAAGCCAAGTGGAGCCCTGGCTCTCTGCTCCTTGAGATGCCCACGGTGTTCCTGGTAGCATCCCTGTGCTGGCAGAAATAACCCAGTGATGAGCAGCAAAGAGGCTGCAGGCAGCCAATCCCCCTCCACAGGAGATGGTCAGGGATCAGAGGGGGCCAGGGGATCAGAGGCCACTGGGGTTCAGAGATGGGAATCGCTGCCGGATGCCCAGAATCCCCCTCTAATCAGTGGGGATCAGCTCATCTCTCCTGTCAGCCCTACGGTGGCATGTTAATAATTGGTTCCATTAGCTCCTGGAGGGCGGGCCAGGTAGGGTTGCCAAATTTCTAGTCACACAAAACTAGGGTTAGCCCCACCCCTTCCCCAAGGCCCCACCCCGGCCCCGGCCCTTCCCTGAGCCCCACCCCCACTCACTACATTCCCCCTCCCTCAGTGGCTCATTGTCCCCGACCCTCACTCACTTTCACTGGGTTGGGGCGCGGGAGAGGATGAGGCCTCTGGGCTGGGGGTGTTGGCTCTGGGTAGGGCCAGAAATGAGGGTTCAGGGTATGGTAGGAGGCTCCAGGCTGGGGCAGGGAGTTGGGGTGTGGGAAGAGGTGAGGGCTCCGACTGGAGGTGCAGGCTCTAGGCTGGGGCTGGGAATGAGGGATTTTGGGTGCAGGAGGGGGCTCTAGGCTGGGGGGGGTGCCTAGTGATTGGGAGTGCAGGAGGGGGCTGCGTGTTGAGGCAGGGGGCTAGGGTGCAGGAAGGGGGTACGAGCTCTGGACTGGGGGTGAGGGCTATGGGGTGCAGGAGGGTGCTCTGGGTTTGGGGGGGGGCTCAGGACTGGGGCAGGGGATTGTGGCTCTGGGTTGGAGCATGCGCTTACCTCAGGCGGCTCCTGGTCAGCGGCACAGCGTGGGGGCTAAGGCAGGCTGCCTACCTATCCTGCGCACGCCACGGAAGCTGCCAGCAGGTCTGGGTCCTAGGTGGGGGGGCCAGGAGGCTCCAGATGCCGCTCTCACCCGGAGGCACCACCCCCAGCTCAGAGCCGGTGCTTGGGGTGGGGGCAGCGCGTGGAGCCCTATGGATAGGAGTTGGACCTGCTGGCTACTTCGGGGGCACAGCACTGTGCCAGCCAGGACAGGTAGGGACTAGTCTGCCTTAGCGCCCCAGCATCACTGACCAGACTTTTAACAGCTCAGTCAGCGGTGCTGACCGGAGCCGCCAAGGTCCCTTTTTGACATGGTGTTCCAGTCGAAAACCGGACACCTGGTCACCCTAGTTCAGGCTGATGTTCTGGTTGGTTGTATGTGATCTGAAAGCAGAAGGGAAGAGGTAAAGCTGCTAGAGCCTGTGCACTGCCCTTGCCCCTCACAGGGGACTGACCTCTGAAACCCCAGCCTACACTGTCTCCTCCAGTATTCCTGGGGTCCAGGCCTCTTCTATGATCCCTTCTTAGCCTCGCTTTGGCGTGGGGGCAGGGCCCACCACAGCAGCTGGGGGGTGAGGCAAGGAGAATGCCTGGGCATTTACAGGTCTGTCTACACGGCAGTGTGAGCCTTGGGTTAGTAGAACTCGAGTTGACAGACCCTGGGTTTGGTAACCTAAGGCTTGAGCGTCTACACTCATTTGTAACCCCAGGTTAGGAATTGTTGCCAACAGCAACTGGGTACCAACAGCATCTGCACTGCATTATGTGGGCCTGAGTCCCCCCTACACACACACACACACACACACACACACAAATCCCAGACTACCTAGCACCCTCCCAAAATATGGCCACTGTAGCCCTCTGTCTGTGGGGGAGCAGGCAGAGTTTGGGGGAGCTCAGAGCTGCTTTGTGGGCCAGGCTGAGTTCAGAAGGAGCAGGATGAGTTTGGGGGAGCTCCTGTAAGTATGGCTGACGTTCTTTGTTCCCAGACATACACGTACATTTAGCCCTATTAAAATGTGGACTGTTTGCTGGCACCCAGTTTACCAAGCTGTCATGCACCAGCTATGTTTCTTGGCTTTTCCCTCTCACAAGATCATTCGGCACCCAAGAAAAAGAAAAACATCCCCAGCATGAAAGAAAGCAGCCAGAAAACCAAGCAAAAGCAGCTTTGCCAGCGGGAAGGCAAGGCACGGGCAGGTGTCACCTCTGACATACGCCAGTGCAACTCCACTGCTGCTGCCCTATCACTCTGGGCCATACCACATCCCCCCTCCCAGTGCAGTGAGCCACCTGCCCAGCGGGGCCAGCACCAATACCACAGGCTGCCTCCATACTGGCTCAGGGAGAAGACAGTCTCTGTCTGCAGCAGCCCTCTGTAGTGACCAGGCCTGGGCACCACAGGGAGGCAGGGTCTTACGCGCCGCCCCAGAGCCTTTTCCACCACCGCCCCTCCCCCCAAGAATATTTGATCCTTTTCTGCTCCTGGCTTCCACGCTTCGTAGCCAACCTAAGCTGACTCCTGTGTCAGCCAACTGACATTAGCAGTGGAGGACAGGCTGGCCTCTCGGGTTCTGTTAACACCCCAGGAGTTAGGGAGGCTGCAGTCAGCCTGTCAGAACCAATCCCGGGCCAGAGCTGGGGAGCACAGGGTCCTGGGTGGTGGAAAAGCCAGCCCCAGCCGGGGATCAGAGTCACGTCCATCATGATGCCCTCCCAGACCTAAGCACCTCGTCCACCGCCTACCCTTTCTGTCCCCAGTGTTAGAGTCACCATCCTGCTGTCTTTCACCCCCGTATCCAGATGTCACACGCGGTGCAATGTTCCTTAGTACATCAATGATGGTGCCTACCATCGCCAGCTCGACTAGCCCACCCCCTCAGCGGCAAACAGCAAGTACATCACAGGCACATCCCTTCTGGGATCTGCATCCCACCCTTCCCTGGCGGTACACCCTGATCGTGGCATTGGCCGTGGCTGAGAAGAATCCAGTCAATGTCCATTTCAGGAGCCCACTGCGGCCTATGCTCTAAGGTCAGGAGGGGTCTGTTTCACAGCTGTCTCTGCTACAGGTCCCTGGGCCCCATGCTCTTGGACACAGCAAACTGCCCTGCTCCTGGGAGAGCCTCAGGCTCAGAAAGCTGCTGCTTCTCTTGCCCCATTGGTTTTATGCTCATTGGAAGGCTCAGGCCAGAGAACCAGCCACATCAGGCAGGAGGGCAAAGTGTCCCAGGCCCGGTCCGCACACAGAGCTTACCTAACAGTGAGACCAATTTAACGAAACCAGAGCAAAGCCCTTTGTGGCTGCTCTGATGTTGGGTTAAACCTGGCTCATAGCAGTTCAGCTTGTGCGAGTGAATGTGTGTTAACTGGAACCACCCTGCTAATTAAACGGGGCACCCCTAGGTGCCACACGGTGGGAAGCCAGCACTGCTAGGTGTGCTGGGTGTTCAATTTGCTTTTCCCATCCCCAGGTTGGAGCCTCCCCACAGCTCGGGGTTTGGTTTATGCTCGTCTCTGCTGTAACCCAGTGATGTGGGAAGCTCATGAGATCTGGTTAGAGATGTGCCCCCCATCTGGCTTCTCTAGCTGAGGCCTTGCCCCCTCCCTGGAACAAGTTCTCAGGGGGTTTCCTGCCACCTGCTCCTGCTCCAGCCAGATGCCTCACAGGACACTAGTGACCTCTGGACATCCCAGCCCCACCGCAGGAACATGCAGTTCAGACTCATGTCTGGGGCGTGGGTTTGGGTGGGGTGATGCCCAGCACCAACTGCTGGCCAGGCTTCTCGCTAGACCATCAGCTCCTCCGTGAGCAGCACTAAGGGCACAGCTGCTTCGCTGGGTTTGCCCCAGAGCACCACTTGCAGCTCACTTTCCATGGCACAGCACATGCGGGCAGCTAGGGGACAAGGGGGGTCAATGCTTCCTGGAACCCAGAGCTCGGGCTCACTGCGGTCCTGGCATTTATTCCAGGATCAGCCATCTGGCACAGCCAGCCTCCCTCCGCTTTAGTCTGCACCAGGGCATAATTCCTCCTGGGCCGCTTGAAAACAGTGTAAACCTGAAACATTCTGACAGCAGAGGAGCAGGAGGGTCCAGACAATAATATCCTGCTGCCAACAGTGCCTAGGAAGAGCTAGATGGGCCCCCCAGACCATCAGCATGCCCTGTGCGTGGCTGGGCACAGCAGCGCGGGGGCACCGCTCCTGCAGCAGGGAGAGGGAGAAAGATTTCCAGCAATTAAAAGCAATTTTTCCTGTAATTTACTTGATACCTTATCAAACCCCAGGATTTTCCTCCGCCGTTCCTTCCAGCTCTGCCGCTCAGCCATGCACTCAGAATTCAGGCCATGAGTCCTTAGCAGCATTGCTCCATAAGAAAGAGGTGGGCAGGGTGGTGCAGCGATGAGGCACTGGGCTGGCAGATGAGCTTTGTTCCTGATCCTGGTTCTCTGTGCCTCAATTTCCCCACTGATACCTTGAGGTAATGCGAGCCACCTTTGTAAAGCCTCTAGGGACCAGTAAGAGGGCTCTTCTCTCCCTTTCGTTATTATTCCTACATGTCTCCGTTTCTAAGCCCCCTTGTTCAATCAACAAAGGAAACAGGGCTCCTATTAATTAAAACTCACAGCTGGCCCCTGGTGCTGCCTGCCAGTCCCAGCAGAGAGGTCCAGGGCTGAATAGGCCACAGAGACTCAATTCCCTTCCCACCAGGTCAGGGTGGAGACACATAGGCAGGGGGCAGTGTTGGGGGTGGGGGGAATTGGTACTGCACAAGGGCTCTGGCAGCTCAGGGGAGATTACCCGATGCCCCCTCTGCTGAGGAGTTTCCTGCTCTGCTGTGATATGGCCTGTTTCCAGCAAACTACCGAGAGCCCAGAGACCGTGGCTGCTTCTGCCTGAGACAAACCACCAGCATTAACTCCACCCTGAGCACCCCTCACTGTCCAATGGGGTCTGCTGGAGAGCGGACACTTTGCCCAGCACGAGCAGCGTGGCTGCGACGGACACCACTGGACTCACAAGCAGTACTGCTGCGACAGGCTGGGCTGGTGGCCCAAACACAGTAACAAGCAAGACGCTTGGACGCAAGGTGCTAGAAACCGATGACACTGTTTGGCCACAGTAAGAACAGACCAGAACCTTTGCTTCCTGATAGTGCACTTGGCGTTGCTGGGGAACTAGGACACCTGGGTTTTATTCCTGATTCCGCCACTGACCTTAGCCAAGTCCCTTCCTTTCTCTGTCTCACCGTTCCAACCTGTAACGTGGGGGATAGCGATCCTGAGCTACCTTCTAAAGCAGATGGGGATCGGGGGTAGGTGGGGAGGGGAGGTTACTCAGTCTCCTGTAAACAAGCCATGTGCTTTTCCTACCCTGAGCACCTCTCCTGCAGGTCTCCCAGCTCTGGGATTTGGGCCATGCCGCAGGTCTGGTGGCAAGGAACCGTGAACAAGCTGCCTGTGGAAGCAGGGGTGTGAGCAGCCTGTCGTTTCCCATGCAGCCAGCGCAGACGGGGCAGAGCAGGGAGGCTGGTGCAGAACGCAGATGAGTGCTGCCCCCCTCAAATGCTTTTCCCCAGCAGACTGGAGCTTTGTGACAACAGTTCAATAATAGATCCCGGCAGCCCCTCCTGTTCCCTAGGTGCCCAGGCTCTCTGCCCAGCCTGAGCTGCTCGGGAGGCCATGGTGCATGCTGGGAGCTGGGCTTCCGGTCCAACCTCATGGGGCCACGCTAGCGAAAATGTCAATAAAATTTGTTTTAATTTAAAATGAGCTTTATTGGACCTTTGGCTGGGGTGACCCCGCAGGCTAGTGGCGTGATCCTTGGCCTGTCGCTTGGCTATCCAGGCCAAACACAACATGGCGGCCGGGTTTGGAGCCAATACACCCAGCAGCTAGCACCAGGAGGCCAGGTGGAGTGTGTGTGTGTTGGGGGGGACCGGGGGGGAGTCAGGGAGCTGCCAAAGGGCGGGGGGGGGGTGTTCTTTTCACCCACTAGACAGGGAGAGCTCCTGGCCTAAGGCTGCACTGATGTATGCACCAGGGCTGCTGTGTGCACACAAGACATTGGGGTCACTATTCCTGGATGTGGGGTACCCGGGGGCGGGGTGTCACTGCTCCTGTCTACATGGATGTCTGGGGCTGTTGCTATTTGGAGCAGTGGAAAGGGTTGTGCTTTGTATGCAAGTGGTTACAAACGCAAATCCTGTCTACTCTACTAGTAGGCAGCACGTAGTGCCTAGAGCACCAGACGGGGAGTCTGAAGACCTGGGTCTATTCCGGCCCTGCTACTGGCCTGTTGGGTGACCTTGGTCCAGTTGCAGGCCCCTTGCCGTGCCTCAGTTTTCCATCTGGAACATGGAGATAATGATCCTGAGATCCCCACCTGAGGCAATGGGCTTTCCCACCTGATCCAAAGAGAGCTACAATCCATCAACCTACAGCCTGTCTCCCCCACACCTGGACAATGTAAACACTAGCCCATCGTTCCAGTTGTCCAACCCAAATGAGGGCTGGGGAACCTCACCCCTCCACCTGTGGAAAACTCCCTCCGGATCCAGCCTGGGGCAGGCTGCTGACTGTGCGCCCCATACCTGGCCATCACAGAGGGGCAGGACCTGCAAGCCAGACTGGGAGCTCCTTTGTGGCTGAGCATGGGCAGTGCTGCTGGGCTCAGAGGAACCCACAAAGGAACCCTTGAGAAACAGAGAGCCCCCTGCAGGGAGGTTCTGCTTGCCCTGCCCTGATCCACTCCTGGGGCTTGGGGGTGAGGGGAGGGATGGGGGAATTCAGCAGCAAATGTTTTAACTGCCCATTCCTCCAGCATGCTTATTAACAGGAGGAATCTCCTGTGGCCCCGCACTGTTGGGGTATAGCTAATAGCTGCTCAGCTGCTGCTGTCCACAGCCCAGGCACCCTGGGAAGGAGCATGTGATGCTGTTTGATTAGCTGGTTATTCATGGCTGGATAATAGAGCCATTCCACTTTGCTGAGTGCTGCCCAGCCGGTCTCTCCCTGTGGTTCTGCACTGTTTCCCTGTGCTGTGATCAGGGCAGAGAACAGGAGGGGAGCCCGAGGTAGCAGCTTCCTCACACAGGAAGGTTCATGGTGGGAGCGAGTGCCACTGCCAGCCCTGACTCCCTGCCTGCCACAGTGGGGACCAGAGCAAGCAGTGGGAGTCAATGTCACCTCCCCAGAGTGACCCTCTCACCCAGACCCATCCACAGTGCCCACAGGGACCTGCACCTGTAACCATAGGCCCTAGCATCAGGAGATCTGAACGCACTTTACAAGGAGGCCAGGATCATTATCCCCATGTGGCAGATAGGAAACTGAGGCACCGTCCGAGCCCCTGGGTGAGGCAAAGTGGCTCACATCCAAGTGGCAGAACTGAAATAGAATCTCTGCGCTTCCTGGTCCACTGCTTTATCGACTCAGCCCTGCTGCTGAGGGGACTGAAACAGCACATCAGCTGAGAAGCAGTCTGGGAAGTGAAACTTGGGGCTCAGGGGGCCCTGGCACTGAGATGTGTTACCAAGCCCAGGGGCTTTGTCCAACCCCACATTTCTTCCTTCCCGGCTGCTGCCCGGAGAATGAGCCATGTGCTCCACTGGCCCAAGAAATCTGACTGTTTCAGGCCTGCCTCAGTGGGAGGCAGGCGTTGTGGCTGGTGCCCTGGGGGTGCCCAGCCCAGCCTGACACTGGGGGCCTGGATGGGGGGAACCAATCCCAGTCTCAGCCCTCTCATCTCCAAATCCCAGCCCTCTCCAAGGGTTTGATTAAGAGGTGTCCCGACCCGCCGCTTCAACCACAGGTCCCTCCTCCCTCCCCTAGCTCCTAGGAGCCACTATTCCCTCCCCCTTCCCGCTGCTAGGCCAAGACCCCGCTCCTAGGCTGTGCAGGAAAAGCAGACCAGCAATTCTTGCAGAGGGACTGCAGCTGTCTCACTGCTGCATAGGCGCCAGGAGTCACAGAAGCCCAGCCTGGCCACTGGGTATAGTCTCTCTGTCCTATGCTCCCAGCTCCAGTAGGAGCTGACACCAGTGGGCTGGCCAGCTGCATTCCTCTCTTATTTGCCTTGCTCCTGTTGTGTGTAAAGGCATCACTGTCAGGGACAGTGTCAGTGTAACACCTCAATATCAGTGCCCAGTCACTGTAGTGAAATGAATCACCGTTAATGAGCACTGGGCTGATGCCATTGGGATCAGGGCCACCCCGTACCAGCTATCCATCAAGCCCTGACACAGGCAGGGGGTTATGACTGATGAGCCAACGGGAATGATCACTGCATAGAAACCTCCCCAGCCCCCCCGCACACCAGGCAAACCCAGGGCATCCGTGCTCCCCTCCCCCACCCTGAGCCAGGCAAACCCTGGGTACCGCTGCCCTGCAAATAGTGCTGGTGGAGAAGAGAGATATTCCCCTGCCCCAGCTGTTGCAGGAAAAGGTCCCTGCGTTGTGGAAGGTGAGATTGGCCCTGGAGAGAGGGATCAGGCAGAACAAGCCTCTGTTACTAACGGGGATACAGCTTTGAATAGGGAGCCAGCAACTCCCAGGATCCACCGCTGACCACATGGGACAACTGATGAGATTAACAGGCAGCAGGCTTCAAACAAGCGAGAGGAAATGCTTTATTCCATGCACAGTCACGCCATGGAACTCACTGTCAGGGGAGGTTGTGAGGCCAAAACTACAACTGGGTTAAAAAAAAAAAATTCCTGGAGGGTGGGGCTAGCAATGGCTATTAGCCAGGATGGGCAGGGATCCAGCCTCATGCTCTGGGTGTTCCTAGCCTCTGACTGCCAGAAGCTGGGAGTGGAGGACAGGGGATGGATCACCTGATTGCCTGTTCTATTCATTTGCCCTAAAGCACCTGGAACAGGGAGATAGGATACTGGGCTAGATGGACCTTTGGTCTGACCAAGTACGGCCGTTCTTGTGTTCAGGGATGGACAGTAACAAGAGGGTCTGGCTTTGGCTTGGGCTAGTGGGAGAATGGCATGCTGGGATAATACCAGCCAGGGGCTGGGGGAGTCCATCCCCACCACAGCACCCCTCACCTCTGAGCCACATTCATCGAGTGCTGCATGTGGGAGACTCTGCCTCTGCCAGCTGCAGCCTCTCCTCTGCGGACTGTGTGGCCAGCACTGCTGCTGGGCTGGAGCCACCATCGCAGGGAATGCAGCGCTCCTTGTTACACACTCCCAAGACACAGCTGCTTGGAGCACATCTGAGTCCTCAGCCATGGAGGGTTACATAAGATGCCCTTGTGGGGCCACCAGCTTCACCCCCACGCCCGGTGACTTTGCCCTCGACCAGGCTGCCCTGCTTTCTGTGAATGCCTCTCCGCAGGGATCTCAATGGGGCTGGCTTGACACCTGGCCCAGGGAGCGACTCCTGGATTGTGGGGAGATCTCTCGGATTCCCCACCCAGGGCCGAGCGTCCTCAGCTCCCCTGGAGCCAATGGCAGAAGCTCTCAGCACCCAGCCACCAGCGCACTGGGACAGCAGTGCAGAGTATTAGGTTCCCTGACACCTCCCAGTGTGACCCTTGGCTTTCAGCGGCTTGTAGTTCTGCCAGCAGCTGGCGGGGCAGGCAGGTCAATGCCTGGCTGCTCCCCCCAGGCAGGATCTTATATGGGGCACAATTTGCATTTTTATTTTTAACCTCAAACCCAGCCCAAGGAAACTACTTTCAAAAAACAACTCCCAAGAGCTACCCCCGGCTGGCAGAATATCACAAAGCAGACTGCAAGGCCAGGCACTTCGCAATTAGGTCATGCCAGGGGCACATTTCAAAGCGCTATGGTAGAGACCCGGCCACACAGCCTGTGCCTTTCACCCCAAGGGGCCCCCCACTCTTGATTCTGACCATGCTGGCTCAGGGGAGGGCAGGGAGGCTGTGATGATCAGCGATGGGTTGCCTGCTCCTGGGCAGCACGCAGCACCCCCCCCTCCAAAGAGGGCCTGGCATTGCAGGGCAGCGAGGCTGATCTCACAGAGTTTGGGATGGCTGGGAACCCTCCCTGGCCAGTGATGAAACAAAAGCACAAAGCCAGGCAGATCCCGCAACGAGAACAACCATATCCCATTCTGAGTCTCACAGCACCCACTCTAAGTCATTCTGCCCAGATCCATCCTATTGCAGCTCCCAGCAAACCCCCCCCCCCGCCAGCCCTTATCAGAGACTCCCTGTATGAGTGCAGAAACAATACTGCAAAGGGGGTTCGTCTCTAGCTCCTTGTTACTGATGGGGAAACTGAGGCACAGAAAGGGGTGTGACCTCCTCGAGGTCACACAGATTCAGTGGCAGAGCCAGAAATAGAAGCCAGGAGTTCTGACTTCCAGGCCTGCCTGCTCTAACCCACTATACCCCACTCCCTCCTAGATCTGGGAGTAGAACCCAGGAGCCTTGGCACCCACCCCTGGCTCTAACAACTAGACCCTACTCTCCTCCCAGAGCCAGGGATAGAACCCAGGAGTCCTAACTACAAGCCCCCAGTCTAACTGCCATGATACTGTGTCCCACATAGGCACTGACTCTGTGGGTGCTCTGGGGCTGGAGCACCCACAGGAAAAAATCTAGTGAGTGCTTAGCACCCACCGGCAGCCCTGCGGATCAGCTCCTCCCCCTCCCCCCCAGCCCTTCCATCCACCACGATCAGCTGTTCAGTGGCCTGCAGGAGGTGCTGTGGGGCAGGGGCAGGAAGAGACAATGGGCGGGGGCAGGGCGGGGCCAGGAAGAGATGGGGCGGGACCTGGGGCCTAGCAGGGCTCAAGCACTCCCTGGGAATGCGGGGAGTCGACGTCCTGTGTCTAGCTCGGCTGAAGTTGGACGGGTAACCCCTGGCCATATTTGCAGGAATGACACTATACTTGTATTTGATTCACTCCCCAAGGGGCAGCAGCATTAATCACAGAAGCATAGGACGGGAAGGGACGTCGGTCGGTCATCTAGTCCAGGCCCCTGCACTGAGACAGGGCTAAGTATTATCTAGCGTCTAGGTTCTAGACCATTGATGGGTGTTTGTCTAACCCGCTCTTAACAACCTCCAGTGACAGAAATTCACAACCTCCCTAGGCAATATGTTCTAGTGCTTAACCACCCTGACAGTTAGGAAGTTTTACCTAATGTCCAATTTTCAAAGTAGCAGCCATGTTAGTCTGTATTCGCAAAAAGAAAAGGAGTACTTGTGGCACCTTAGAGACTAACAAATTTATTAGAACATAAGCTTTCATGAGCTACAGCTCACTTCATCGGATGCATTTGGTGGAAATTAATGTCCAATCTAAACCTCCTTCCCTGCAATTTAAGCCCATTGATTCTTGTCCGGTCCTCAGAGGTTAAGGAGAACAATTTATCACCCTCCTCTCTATAATAACCTTTTACTCACTTGAAGACTGTTATGTCGCCCCTCAGTCTTCTACTCTCCCGGCTAAACACACACAGTTTTTCAAGCTTTCCTCAGAGGCCATGTTTTCTAGATCTTTCATCACTTTTGGTGTTCTGTTCTGCATTTCTCCAATTTGTTCATATCTTTCCTGAAGCGCAGTGCCCAGAACTGGACACAATACTCTATTTGAGGCCTAATCATTGCAGAGTAGCGTGGAAGAATTACTTCCCCTGTCTTGCTTACAACACTCCTTTTGCCCCCCCCCTTTTTTTTTGGCAAGTGTTGCGCTGTTGACTCATATTTAGTTTGCGATCTTCTCTGACCCCCAGATCCCTTTCTGCAGTACTCCTTCCTATGCAGTCATTTCTCATGTTGTATGTGTGCAATTGATTATTCCTTCCTATGTGGGGTACTTTCATATTCACCCGTAAGGATAAATGGAATCTTCCATAAGACAGAGAAGGCTTTGAGGCAGGAGGGATGAGAAAGGCAGGACCCTACTACCGTAGGCTGAGGGAAGAGCTCCTTACCCTTCCCTTTGGCTTTCCCCACCCCCAGAAGCCTTCTGGGTTAGTCAATGGGGAGGTTTCTTAGCCCCAGCTTCCCTCTCATGGACCCCACGGGGTAATACCTGGGGGGTGGGAGATGTCTGAGAACTGATAATTGCAGCATGCTCACGAGCCCTGCCGGGACAGCCTGGCCTATGACCCACATAGGGCAGCGAAGGCACGGGGAGAGGGTACAGAATGACACGTCAGGCTGCATTTGTCCAGCAAGGTACGAGCAGAGAGAGAGAGGCAGGTGAGGTCAGCTGCTCCCCGACACATGTCATGCGGAGACCCTGCCTGGCAGTGGGGACAGCATCTGCTGGTGCCAGGCAGGACTGTGCAGTCTCAGGGAGAGGGGCCGGATTGCGCTAGCTAGGAGCTGGCTCAGCGAGCCCAGCCCCTGGTGGTGCCGGGTGCTTCAGAAGAGGGTGTGCAAACCCAGAAACCCTCAACTGTGCCCCCCACATAGGGGAAGCCCTTCCTGGCCCTCAGCTTCAGCCCGGGGCAAGAGAACAGTCACCTTCTCTCTTGCTTTCCAACCGCCTCTTCCCAGTGTTCCCGGCCTGGGGCCCTGTGATCAGAGAGAACGGAACAAGGGATTGGATCGGTGCTGAGGCGCTGCTGGGTCCTCGTGCCCAGGGGGAGATGTGGCCCTGAGTGGGTAGCCTTGATGCTAGGAGAACTCCCAGCACAGCAGCTGATGCTTCAAGAGGGCAGAGACAGGGAAAGGAGAGCAAGGAGGCTGGGGGCCCTTCCTCACGCCCCTTGAGAGTCTCTACTCTGCACCTGGAAGTGCCCTCCTCCCAGGACATGGATGGGATCAAACCCTGCTGTTCCTAAGACAGCCAGAGGCTGGTTCCTGCTCTCCTCTGGCCTTCTCCTGTCAGCTTCTCAGGCAGCATCAGGGGCATCGGTAAAGGAGAAGAGCAAAGGGAAGCTGGGGCTGGAGGCTGCTCTCTGAACACAGCCCCCCGAGTGCTGGAGGAGCTGCACAGGGCCCTTTGGAGCCTCCGTTCACCGGTGACCAAGCCTGGCTCAGCCTTGGTGGTCCCCTGGCGAGGGTTGGAGCCTGGCTCAGCATGCACCATTGGATGCTCGCTGAGTGCACCGCGCAGGCAGAGTGCTCAGCCCCTGGGGAGAAGGGCCCCTCTGTGGCTAGGCTCGGAGAAGGAGCGCTGGGCAGGACTCGGGGGGGGAGTTTGCACTGGGGACCAGAAAAGGAAACATCCAGCACGGCCCAAGAGGTCTGATCTTAGTGGAGAGGGCCACTGCCCAAGCCCCCTGTGGGCTGCGCAAACATCGTGCTCCTCTCCCATCACTCCAATCCCCCACAGGCCCCTTGCTGGCTCCCCTTTGCTTAGAGCAACTCTGATCCAGTCCTTCATCTTTCCCACCCACAGCTCTGCACTCGCTGCACCCCACTGCTGCTTACACCCCCATATTCTGCCCAGCAGACGGGCACACAGGGCCAGCACCATCACCCCACTGTGTGCTCTAGCACACCTGCCTTCCCTCTGCCTGCTGGGATTCTTAGCACACAGCAGCATGGTTGCTTTAAAAGGACACACACATTTTGGCTTCAGCCCATCATTTGCTGCTCCTGGAACTGTCCCCACTCCTAGGCCTCTCTCCTCCTTCCGACCTGCTGCTCTGGAGGCCTCCTGCCCAGATCCCCTTGCCAACATCACACTCTGCCCGGCCCTGGCTGCCATCTCACCCCTTTGGGGCAGCTGAGCAGTCAAAGCTTCCATCTCCGGCTCCAGGAGTCACCTCATGGACATCCCAGGTGTATCATCCTGAGAAAAGTTTCATCTCCCTGCATGGGGCAGGGGGCTCAGGCTGCATGTGCTCAGATGCAAAAGTTTCCAGCACAGGCAAATACCAGAGACAGAGGCAGCGCTGTGATGTGCTACTGATCTTAGCCAGAGGGAATCAGAACGGTTTGAGTGTGTCAGAGCACCTGTACTGCCAAGAGCTAATAGCGATTTTCCTCGAGCTCCAGGGCAAGCAGGCCATCCTGTGGGAGCAGCAGCGCCCGAGTTGTGCCCTGGCTGGAGCTGTGACATTTTGGGTAAGGAACCATGCCATTTAAGCAGTCACTCATTTGTTAGGACAAGTCCAATGGACACCCAGCTGTAGTTACACACTACGCTGTATGGTGAGTCTGATGCATCAGTGTTGTATGGCTCCGTGCAAAGAGGCCCCTCTGGGAAATACACCCAGTGCAAAGTCCTTGCCTTGAGGCACAGATGTCTCCTTCCTGCCACAGACAAGGGGACAGCTGGCCACGCATGCCCCATGCTGCCCACTGTCCCTGGGAGTCTGTCCCTCTCTCTTCCCCCATAGGGAAACAGCTTTCCCAGCTTTCCCTCATGTTCCTGGGGTACAGCAATCGCTGGCAGGGGGGCACTGCCCCTGTGCACAGGTTATGGGGACCCCTTGCTTTCCTCTCCCTAAAAAGTGAGTGGCTGTGGAATTGGCTCTGTCTGGTGAGCAGCAGGTTGCCGACATGCCTCCCACAGAGCGCACCCGGCCTGCATTGCCAGCGCCGAGGTGCCATGGTGACAGATTAGATGAGGAGGCAGACAGACGAGCTAGAAGTCACTTTGCAAACGCTTTGTGAAGCAAAAACAAATTCACGCCCACGTCTGCACTGTCAAACCTGACTAGATTTGTCAGCCGAGGCCTGTTCACACTCATTTGGGGCACTTTGTAGTTATTCTGGGAACAATAACACCAGCTGAGATGGAATAGAACGCAAGCCTGATGCCGATTGTCATTCTTGCCAGAACAAAAGGCCTCTCTAATGAGCCAGATCTCAGAGGCGGCTGCAGAGACCACGCGCTTCGCTTGTAAGAGAAAATAATACAGATAAAGCCCAAACCTCAGACCAAGTTAGTTAACCAATACAGGCGCACGCACAGGCATGTACACAGATACACGCACGTACACACACACATGCCTCTAATGCAGCAAGCGCAGAAGCACTTCTCTGCCCTCCATGGAAAAGGCCAAGGGCTCCGTGCCCTAGCCCTGCAGCTCCCCCAGGATCCATGGATATCTTGGGGGATCTGCCGGGAGACATGGTAACTTTCCACAGGGTGAAGGATGCCCTAAGCAGGCATCCTCACTGCCTTGAGGCCCTTTTAAATGCTTCATGGTAGCAGCTCTGGTTTGTTCCCTTCCTAGGGCTCGGTTCAATGGCAGGAAGGTCCTCTGGAGGGGCCAAGGCATGGGAAATGTTTATTGCATTTCCTCTGAGCCACTGGAGAGCAATAAAGGAAAGAATTTAAGCCAAGCAAATGCTGGCTTCTCAGCCAGGCAAAATCTTCATCTTAAAAGGGTCACAGAGAAGGGGAGAAGAAAGCCACCAAAGAAAACTTCCCCTTTAATGGCCTGAAATGGTGCAGCCTGTAGCCTGGCTGGCCAGAGTAGGTTGAAGAGCTCAGGGCAGGCAGAGAACGAGATGGCAGTGGAGGTTGGGGGTCAACGAAGATGGGGGGACCTGGACACTGGGGTGGGACCCACAAGTGCTAGGTCCAGGCCCTCCCTCTGGGGCAGATTTCCTTTATGGCCCTGGGGAAGTCACTTGAGCTCCCTGGGCTGTAAAACAGGGCCAATAAACCTTCCTCCATCTCATTATTAGATTGGAAGCTCCCTGTGCAGAGATTGGCTCTCCCCAGACTTATGCAGCACCCAGCATGATGCCCCCTGCCTTAAGGGCTGTGGGTGACCGTAACACCCCGTAAGTGGGCTTGCTGCCAGCAAGTCGCTTGAGCATGACTTGCTTAGCCCAGCAGTGAGTCACGGAGGGGACAAGGTGGTATTATTAGCTAGTAATGAATGAAGATTGCAGCAGCAGCAGCAGCCAGAACGTGCTGAGTACGCGCCAGGCCCAGAGGAGGCTGCAGTCCCCACATGCATGGGGGTAGTGCCACAAGGGCTGCTGGAAAGTGGGTGAGCCAGCGGTGGCTGGAATTCAGTGCTGATGAGGGGACAACTCAGCTCCTAGCCCTGCAGGGCAGGGGGGAAGCCCAAAGAGGGCTGTTCAGAGCGATCTGTGGGGATGGAACTGAGGAGCAATGGGACAAGACGGAGCTAAGGAACATTGCTGCTGAATCCTAGAAAGAGTGTAGGAGCGGACTGGAGTGGGTCCACTTGCTGGCCTGCCTTCTCTGGTCCCTGGCCCCAGCACAGGTTGTACCAGCAGCTGGAGGAGGTGAAAATCGCCACAAATGCACACAGAACCCTGACCCAGCCATAACTAGCCTACGCCCTGCAGCGGCTGGGGCAGGGGGGTGAGGGGCCTGCCTTACCATGGTTAAAACACCTGACTGGTCATGCCATTATCCCATCCCCCGAGAGTCAAGGGGAACATCAGCACTGTCATAGCCCTGGGGAATGCACTGCAGGGAAGCATCCCCCCATGTGACAGGGCAGGCTGCCTCTGGGGCCTGTCCTGGCTGCATGGGCCATGCTGCACTCCCCTGCTCTCTTTGCAGGGTGCTATGACCCAGAGAGTCCTGCAGCAATTCAAACCAGGATGGGAAGCACATTGAAAGAGTGGGATTTCGGCCTGTCATTGATGCCACCCTGGGAACCTCCATGAGAGATAGAGGGGATGGGAGAGGGGAGGCGAGCAGGCTGCCTGGGGAAATCTAATGGAGCCCAGGGGAGATGACGTTGCCAAGGGATGTGCAGAAAGGATCCGTGCAGAAAGGATCCGTAACACGTGGGAGGCTCCAGAATGCATCTGACCCCTTCTGCCAGCTGCTTTTGCTGCTTCGCCGTCCCCACCAGCCCCCCATGCAAACATCACACTTCTGCCTCCCTCGCACTTAGACCTATGTACAGGCACCGCTGACCTGGGCTGAATTCATGACTCGCCCAAGGCTCCGCACTGAGGCGGCAGCAGAGCACAAAATGGAACCCAGGAGTCCTGACTCCCATCCCCCTGTTATAACCACTAGACAATTCTTCCATCCCCACCTCAAGGATATCCTGAGAGAGCTGGTCAGTGGATGGGGCTGAGCAGGGCCAAGCCAGCAGGAGCTCGCCTGGCCCAAGCTGGGCAGAGCAGCCCCCAGGGTCCCAGGGCACATGATCCGGAAGGGCAGGGATTCCAAACGGCGGATCTGTTCACTGTTCTGAGGTCACGACATCCCACCCAGATACAAGCCTCCTGTCCCAGAGCTTCCCAGACATCTGACCCCCCCAGGCCCAGACTGCAAGGGGGAGCCCCCCCACTGGCAGTATCAGCACTCCCACACCCGGCACGAGGCTGGACCTCCATCAGCAGCCAGCAGGACAGGGCCCAGGTTTGGTGCCAGTGTGAAGGAGAGCTCACCCCAAGCCAACAGCAGCCTGGCTTCCCCTGCAATGCAACCCCTGTGGGCTGTGTGCCCCAGTGCCCAGGCCTGAGCAGAGGAGCATGGCGCATGGCCTGATGGCGGGATGCTGGGAGAACACTGGGATGCCAGCTGGCTGGCTGTCGTTTCCTCGTCTGAAGGGCCAGTGTGTCCTGGAGGGGCTGTTTACCAAGGATTTGGCACTGCTTCGTGCTCAGCCTGCTGCGACTGCTTCCCAGCAGGTATCAGAGGGGCTGGCGCAGGAGCCAAGCCAGGCCTGGTATCTCCACTCACCAGCCCTGTGTTACCCACTGCCAACGGGCCTCAGGGCTCCCCAGCCACAGCACAAGCACCAACCTGAGGCTGGCTCCTGCCCACCTGGCCGCAGTGGCCTTCCTCTGAAGCAGCTGGAGATGGGCACTGTCAGAGCAGGATACTAGGCTAGAGATCCAGCTGACAATTCCCATGTGAGATTGAGGGTTCGTCTACACTTACCCACCACTGTAGATATTCCACCTCTTCAAGAGGCGATACTCAGGTTGATGGAAGAATTATTCCATTGCCCTTGCACTGTTTACACCGGGGGGAAGAATCATAGAATATCAGGGTTGGAAGGGACCTCAGGAGGTCATCTAATCCAACCCCCTGCTCAAAACAGGACCAATCCCCAACTAAATCATCCCAGCTAGGGCTTTGTCAAGCCTGACCTTGAAAACCTCTAAGGAAGGAGTAGCAGCCGTGTTAGCCTGTATCCGCAAAAAGAAAAAGGAGTATTTGTGGCACCTTAGAGACTAACAAATTTGTTAGTTTCTAAGGTGACACAATACTCCTTTTCTTTTTTCTAAGGAAGGAGATTCCACCACCTCTCTAGGTAACCCATTCCAGTGCTTCACCACCCTCCTAGTGAAAAAGTTTTTCCTAATATCCAACCTAAACCTCCCTCACTGCAACTTGAGACCATATTCCATGTTCTGTCATCCGCTACCACTGAGAACAGTCTAGATCCATCCTCTTTGGAACCCCCTTTTAGATACTTGAAAGCAGCTATCAAATCCCCCCTCATTCTTCTCTTCCGCAGACTAAACAATCCCAGTTCCCTCAGCCTCTCCTCATAAGTCATGTGCTCCAGCCTCCTAATAATTTTTGTTGCCCTCCGCCTGACGTTTTCCAATTTTTCCACATCCGTCTTGTAGTGTGGGGCCCAAAACTGGACACAGTACTCCAGATGAGGCCTCACCAATGTCAAATAGAGGGGAACAATCACGTCCCTCGATCTGTGTAATGTCCCTACTTATACATCCCAAAATGCCATTGGTCTTCTTGGAAACAATGGCACACTGTTGATTCATATCCAGCTTCTCCTCCATTGTAACCCCTTTTCTGCAGAACTGCTGCCTAGCCATTCGGTCCCTAGTCTGTTGCGGTGCATGGGATTCTTCCACCCTAAGTGCAGGACTCTGCACTTGTCCTTGTTGAACCTCATGAGATTTCTTTTGGCCCAATCCTCTAATTTGTCTAGGGCCCTCTGTATCCTATCCCTACCCTCCAGCGTGTCTACCTCTCCTCCCAGTTTAGTGTAATCTGTAAACTTGCTGAGGGTGCAATCCACACCATCCTCCAGATCATTAATGAAGATATTGAACAAAACCGGCCACACGACTGACCCTTGGGGCACTGCACTTGATACCGGCTTCCAACTAGACATGGAGCCATTGATCACTACCCGTTGAGCCCGAAAATCTAGCCAGCTTTCTATCCACCTTATCGTCCATTCATCCAGCCCATACTTATTTAACTTGCTGGCAAGAATACTGTGGGAGACCATGTCAAAAACTTTGCTAAAGTCAAGGAATAGCACTCCACTGCTTTCCCCTCATCCAGAGAGCCAGTTATCTCATCATAGAAGGCAATTAGATTAGTGAGGCATGACTTGTCCTTGGAGGGCAAGTGGGTACAGCCTGTTTCTAGGGTGGGGGGTGTGTGGATTTTTCACTCCCCTGAGAGACGTAGCTACACTGATGTAAATTCCTAGTGTATACCATGGCTGAGTCCCTCACGTCTCTGCCAAATTCAGGGCCTGATCCTGATCCTCCTGCAAGTCCAGACATGAACTGAATTCTAGAGGTGTTCCTATCCCTGCAGTGGGACAGAGCCTGACCCTGTCCAAACCCCAATTCCAGCCCAGAGCCCCTGCTAACGAAAACCTCTGGCAGTGTTGCAGCTGGACATGCGACTCTGTGCTAATGCCTGAGAGTGGGGAAGTGAAACTGCCTAGACACAGGCCAGGCGGGGTGCAGCGTCCATGCGGGGCACAACATCCATGCACAACGCGGTGCTGTTAATGCAAGGCACTTAGGATCACACTTCTAAAGAGATATACACACCTGAAGCTGCAGATAGGTCTGGAATTTTCAAAATGCCCCCAACTCTGTGTCCATACAACCCCTGGAGCCTGGCAGCAACCCTGGAGCCTGCAGCAGCTGGGTGAGATGCGAGGGGGCGCTTTGCATTTGCCATAGGCCCACAGACCCTATCTGCCCTGGTGATTGGGAAGACTCCGGGCTGCGACTTGGGTCAGCTATCTGTCCAAGTCTCACAGACCCTGGAAACTCTGCTCCTGGCCCCTCTGCAATCCCAGTCCAAAAGCCTTCTCCATGGCTGTGCTGCACAGCTGCCTCCAGGAGCTCAGTGGGAATATAGGCAAAGGGGCAGGGCTGGGGAATCTGAGCCCCCTACTCCCCAGCACTCCTGCTGAGAGTTGCAGTGGGGCCAGGAGCCTCTCCAACCCAGAGCAGTCCTGGGGAGAGCTAGTGCCCGTAACTCAGGTTGTGATGCTCTCTTGTCCTACTGGGATTCAAGAAACAAATTGAAATTAATTAACTAATTACCCAACATCTCTTACAGCTGTGATGAAGCAGCTGTGGCACACACAAACCAGCAAACCCATCCAGCTAAGGAGCTCTCAGTAGCTCTTTGCACGGGCCTGGGGGAGAAAAAATGACACTTCCTCCCCACCCATGCAATGGCTGAAGCAACGGGCACCACTGCAGGCAAGGGGAGTCTAGCAACTCCCAGGAGAGCATCCATGTGCTTCGGGAGGCTGCCCAAGGACCCCCGCCTGCCCAGCGGAACAGAGGCAGCTCTGTGGATGGCAAGGCTAGTGGGGCTGCTAGTCTGGCAGCCTCGCTCTCACCAACGGCCTCAGCGGATCGCAAGGGGCTGGCACCAACCGCAGACCCAGGGCTTCTCCAACCTGTTGTGTTTGAAAGGCTGTGGGAGGGGGAGCGAGACAGCTGGCAGGCTCCCCTCTCCAGTTGGGCAGGCTGCTTCCTTTGATAAAGCACTTGGCAGTACTCCCAGTTCTGTGTTTCTGGCATGTGCGCGCAGAACAGGCCTGCACAGAGCTGCGGCTTCGCTCTCTTGCTTTCCACTTTCCCAGTGGCCCCCCTGATCCCCCCCATGCACACGCTGCCCCTCCGGGCAAGGGGGTCCCTGCTGCCCCCATGGCTGGGAGAGGTGGCAGGTTCCAGAGGTAGGTCTCCAGAGAGCGTGGGTGAGTGGCTGTGCCAGCCAGAGCCCTCCCCCGCAGCACCTCCTCCCCCCCACCAAGCTCCTTCCCTTTTCTTGGTGCTGTAACTAGGAAGCCCCCCCCCGTACCTCAGCCTTCCCCCCTCCCCCGACAGGTCCTGGTGGGGACGGAAGGGCATGCTGTGCATGTTAATGGCCCTGCTAGCACACAGCCCTTTCACGCCCGCCTGCCAGCCTGAGCCTGCTCTACTGGACTTCCCAGGCAACTGACTGGATCCTGTCCTGCCATGTGAGAGCCAGTCCTAGGATCAGGGATCCCTCACGGGAGGAGGCTGCGGGTCCCATGGCAGAGGGTTTGTCCTGGCATGCACCACAGGGTGAGGGGTGTGGCATCTAGGCCCAGATCCTCCAAGGCTCATCGACACCTAGGCTCTGACTCCTACTGAGGCCCTAGCAACAGGCTGACTGGCCCGGACAGAAGATGAGCCTGTAGCAGAGCGCCAGCCCCCAGCCCCCAGGGCGGTTCAGATCCGGGTCACAACTTGATACCAAAAATCTCTATACTGGCCACAGTGGGACCCCAGACCAGAACGCTGCGAACCCCTGGGGCTCTGAGCAGAACCGACCTGATCCTTTGGCCCAAACTCAGACAGAATCAGAATCTCATCCCAGGGCCTCAAGAAAATGCCTGGCACTGCCTAGGAGGGCCAAGTGGGACAGAGCCAGGAGCTTTGGGAAAGGGTTCCTGTTGCTGGGGCCTCTCCGGAGCCTAGCCGGGGCCCTGGGGAGTAAGGCAGGCAACGGGTGAGGGGACCAGGGGTCAGACAACACTCTGCCAGTGAGCCCTACTCAGCAGGTCCCTGATGTCTCATGCAGGCGGCCCCCTCCAGGAACTGCAGCGCTGGTTAATGGAGCCCGAGCCACAGTCAGCAGTGGGGCTCCCAGCCCTGCTGGCAACATGGCCACAACCCATGGGATCCCACGGCCAAGACTGTTCAGCCAGGCACCCCCAGCATGCCCTGCCCCCCCCACTACCCGCCACAATGCCCAGCTGCCTTTCGGAGCACGGCAAGCCCTAGATTCCTGGGATCACCCTACCCAGAACCCTCCTCGCCACTCCGGGCATCTGACTTTTGGAACAGAACTGGCTGCTTTCGAAGGTCACTGTCCTGGAGAGCGGCGCACCAGACGCAGGTCATCTCATGTAATGAGAACAAGGAAGGTCAGGGCTGCTCCACACAAGAGTGTCATGCACGGAGATGGGGGCTTTCCCCAGCCCTCCCCTCTGCCTCCTACATTCCGATCTGGAGGTCCCAGGTTCAATCCCCACTGGCCACGGCCCACCAGGGGCAGGGCCTTATGCAAATAATAGGGGCAGCAACATGGGAGGAAATTAAATTAAGCTAAGCCTGGGTTAAAGAGCTTGGCGGGCACTTCCCTAGAGGATGTCCCAGGCCTGAGCTCCCTGCAGCCCAAGATGGTCACAGAAAGCCTAGGATCCAAGGGGTAACTGGGTGTTTGCTTGTTCCCAGTGGGATGCTGGGGCACGAATGGGAGCAGATGCTCACCGAGTGACTCGCCCGCACTGGCAGGGGCCTTCTCCTGGAGCACTGAGTAGGGGTTCTCTGATGGGGCAGTGGCAGGGGAGCCAAGGTGGGGGCTGGTCCAAGCCGCCTTCCCTGGCACGGTCAGATCCAGAGAGGCAGTGACGTGTTAGGAGAGGGTTGGATGAGGAACAAGCACTGCCCCCGGCTGTTACCCAGATCAAATCCGAACTCCCAGCGCTGTCCATGCTGCTCACGCCCTGGGCTCCAGGCCCAGTGATTCCAAGGCAGGTTCCTGCCCCGCATGATGATGGAGAAACGCCCATGTTGCGCCTGGGCTAGGACAGAGCAGACACCAAGCAGCCTGAGGCCCTTTGGCTGTGGCAGAGGGCTGGTTCTCAGCTGTTTGGTTTGCCCCTGAGGGAAGACATGCCCCAGAGGAAACCATTCCTCAAGCAGGGCCCTTGGTGCCCCAGGAAGGAACCACCAGGCAATTTGCACTAGGAAGCCAAAGGCACAGAGCCACGCTTAGCGCTGGCAGCTGCTCTGCAGCATGCGGGGAGCAGTCGTGCCATTAATTGAGGGGTAGCATGTTATATAATGAGAGGAGAGAGGCCAGGAAGCTGCCAGCGCGGGAGAGAACAGGGAACTGAAACCCACTGATCAAACCCAGGTTGCTGTGTTCCCAGCCCACGCCAGCCAGCTTTCAAACAAACCCTTGAATTTCATCTCTTTTCTTTCCTGTGTTGAGGCTTCAAAGGTTATGGCCAAGCACAAAGCACCAGCAGCAGCTTCGTGCGGCTCTGGGGTTCTTAGTCAGTCTGGCAAAGATCGGTGCCCGTGAGACAGGGGCAGTAGTGCTGGGCTGTACAAAGAAAGGGACAGAAAAGCAGACAGCTCTGCTGGTGCCCCTCATTCCCAATTCACAGCCCCTGCTCCTCCAGACTTGGGCTCCCCCACTATTCTGCTGACATTCTCAATCCCAACCTGCAGCCCCCACCCCTTACTATTCCAGCCCTGGGTACCATACACACAGCTCTGTCACTATTTCTGAACCCCACAGCTCCCTCTCCAGCCCCACTATTTCAGCCTTGGCTCTCCACACCCGCTGATGCCCTTGAATCCCAGCCTGGGCCTCTCGTTTGGGAACTGCCCCCTGCGCCCAGCGGCAGGCTCTCCAGAACCAGCAGACACTCACTCGGACCAGGACGTCAGCCCAGTACCAGATGTGTTTCACTGGGGCCCTCACAGGCTGCACACCAAGCAGAGAAAGTGCTAATCAGGGGCACTCAGGATTGCCTCCCTGCGCCCGCCGCCATACCCACTGCTTTTGCTGGCAGAGCCCTACTGGAAGAGACCCTCGCCCTGGGCGGCTGAGCACACTGATTCCAAATCCTGGAGGCTCTCCAGGCATCAGGTGGTGCATCTTGGCAGCCAGCAGGATGGAAGGGCTCACGGCAGGTGTGAGGGCGGAGCATGCCGCTTCATGAGCAGTGTATTTCCAGTGTGTTGTTAATGAGTCCTCCCGTTGCATAACGTCTGGCTCACTGCTTCCTGGGCCTCTGCCAGCATGGGGATGAGTCACCAAGCGTGGCCTGCAATCCCCTCTGTGCAGGGAGAAAGGGGACAAATAAGGAATAAAGCATGCAAGAGGCTCAGCTCTGGCTCCCCCGATGCAGCGGTGCATGCAGAACATGGCGACCACACTGGCTGGAGACAGTCTGATTCAATATGGCAGCTACCAGCTACTGGGCAGCATCAAAGCCTCACTTGTTGTCTGAAAGCCTGTTCCCAGGACCTCTCCAGCCCAATCTGAGCCAGGCTGAGAGATACATCCCAGCACCTGAAGGCTCCATCAGGCTGAGCCTCTGGAGGCACTTCTGCGAGCTTGGCCAGAGTTGGAGGTGGCTCCGTGATCTATCGACAGAGCCGCAGGCCATTGTCCTGGCCCACTCAGTTGAGTCTCCTTGCAAGAGGTCGGCCAAGGACACGCACAAACTTCCCTTTTGCATGCACCAGGCTGAGCCGTTATTAATATCCTACTTGGCCTTTGCAAAGAATCCTGGGTATTTTGAAGCTGGGACACTGAGTTAAAACTCTTCCCTTGCTGACATTTAACAACACCACAACACAACAAGCCGTCTGCTGGGCTTGTACCTGCAGCGTCTGTTGGAAAGCCCCAAGCTTGGCAAAGAGCCACGGTCCAGCCCACGCCAGCACACATAGGGCGGACTGCTGGCCTCCACTGCCTTGCACTACGTCCAGCCGCTCGGCATTGTGTTCCCAGATGTCACCCAGCCAGGCGCATTTCTTCCCATAAATGGTCAATAGTATTGGACAAGGGTGTGTGCACCGCTGCCCTCTGCTGGATACAATCGGTTCTGCACAACCGTGCGTGAGGCCCTGTCTGCAAATGGGGAACCTCTCCTTGCTCAAGCTTCTGGAGTGAGAGGATCGCAGGTGTGGATTGCACTCTCAGCAAATTTGCGGATGATACTAACTGGGAGGAGTGGTAGATACGCTGGAGGGGAGGGATAGGATACAGAAGGACCCTAGACAATTGGAGGATTGGGCCAAAAGAAATCTAATGAGGTTCAATAAGGATAAATGCAGGGTCCTGCACTTAGGATGGAAGAATCCAATGCACCGATACAGACTAGGGACCGAATGGCTCGGCAGCAGTTCTGCGGAAAAGGACCTAGGTGGTGACAGTGGACGAGAAGCTGGATATGAGTCAGCAGTGTGCCCTTGTGCCAAGAAGGCCAATGGCATTTTGGGTTGTATAAGTAGGGGCATAGCGAGTAGATCGAGGGACGTGATCGTTCCCTCTATTCGACACTGGTGAGGCCTCATCTGGAGTACTGTGTCCAGTTTTGGGCCCCACACTACAGGAAGGATGTGGATAAATTGGAAAGAGGTACACGAAGGGCAACGAAAATGATTAGGGGTCTAGAGCACATGACTTATGAGGAGAGGCTGAGGGAGCTGGGATTGTTTAGTCTGCAGAAGAGAAGAATGAGGGGGGATTTGATAGCTTGCTTTCAACTACCTGAAAAGGGGGTTTCAAAGAGGATGGCTCTAGACTGTTCTCAATGGTAGCAGATGACAGAACGAGGAGTAATGGTCTCAAGTTGCAATGGGGGAGGTTTAGATTGGATATTAGGAAAAACTTTTTCACTAAGAGGGTGGTGAAACACTGGAATGCGTTACCTAGGGAGGTGGTAGAATCTCCTTCCTTAGAGGTTTTTAAGGTCAGGCTTGACAAAGCCCTAGCTGGGATGGATTTAACTGGGACTTGGTCCTGCTTTGAGCAGGGGGTTGGACTAGATGACCTTCTGGGGTCCCTTCCAACCCTGATATTCTATGATTCTATGATTCTATGATTCTATCCCTGCTGCCCCATAAAGCTCCAGTCCCCAACCCGGGCAATGTCCTAAACAGCTCTAAGCACTCACTGCCGGGTTATCACACTAATGGGTTTAACGAGCGCTGGCGTTTCTAAGCCTCCTGCCACTGATGAACATCCAGATGCCAAGAGACCCCTGGGTGTCCCGGTGTCAGAGCACCCCACGAACAGCTTCCCCTCCACTCACAGGTTGCAGGGGGAACACTACACCTAACACTGAAACCACGGAGCACGACACAGACACCTTCTCATGCCAGCACGAATGCAGGAGGGAAACCAGCCTTTCCAGGTTCCCACCAGACAGCAAGACGGACTCTGGTCAGGTCAGGGCTGCCAGTCGAAGGCGAGTGTTTTAACCGGCTGGGGGACCCTCCAAAAAAGGGCAAATTTTGTATTCCGCCTCAGGTTCAAGCACTCACTGAACGCAGTGGGAGTCTGCCCAGAGCAAAAAACTGAGTGAGGGGCTCAGCATGCGGCCCCAGGATTTGTGCTTTTCACAGCTGCCTGCGTAGTAATTTCCCTCATCTGCCCCACCCAGGGTCATCATTTACTGGGACAGCAAAATCCCCTGAAATATATTTAGAGAGAGAGAGAATGACAACTTCTGTCCTGCGTCCAGCAATGTGCTACCCTGCACAAATATACCTCCGTGCCCACCAGTGAGCTACGGCCCGGGGACAGCGTGCAGCCTTTTAATAACTCTTGCGCGTGTT
The DNA here is from genome assembly GCF_009764565.3 of Dermochelys coriacea. Lineage (NCBI taxonomy): Eukaryota > Metazoa > Chordata > Testudines > Dermochelyidae > Dermochelys > Dermochelys coriacea. The sequence continues at coordinate 60,759,322 of NC_050076.1, forward strand.
CACCACACACACGGTGCGTGTCCTGTGGGGCGGCAGCCCAGGAGGTATGCAGCTCTGGGCCATCCCACAGGCTCCAGGATGGGTGATGACCCAGACAGATCACAAGCTGTATAAAGGCAGGATTAAAGGGTAATCCTGCCAAAAGAGGACTTGCTACAGAACCTGAGCCTCCACAGCTCCAATGAAGGCAAATCAGATGTACTAGCGCAGCAGCTTGAGATGGAGGGCACAGGGCGGAAGAGATCGGCTCTTGGTTTTCTATCCATAGCTGCTCCTTGGGGTTGGATTTGTGAATGCGGGAAGTTGTCAGATTTGCAATTTTCCGAGCGCCTGCTCTGACATGGAACAATGACTAATGAACAAACACCGTGAGGCTCCTCTGATCTCCAGAATAGAACACACTCCTAAAGGAAGGTCTCATTTGTTCTCTAGACAGCTGCCAGTTATCCTGGGCCTTGTATTACCTACTATGCCCCTCAGGGAGAGCAACACTTCTGCAGGAGCCCACCAAAACTATACACATGTGCCCTGCACACCCAACCTCATGATACACCACCCACCATTCACATGGCATGTGCATAAACACACCCGCTACAGCACCACAACTACAATGAACATGCACACACCATCCACCCTGCATACAGGTATCTCTTACACTAGAGCCAGGAGCAGGCAGCACAAAGTATCTGTGAATTGCCATGTGAGGAACCTTGCCAATTTCCCTTGCTGTTGTTCATATCTCTGGTGTTTGTTCATTCACAAGAAGACAGTGAGGTTTCCCCCAGAGCAGGGCAGAGAAGTTTGCAGGCAACCCCATCAGAAGCCCTCACACAATGATTTATCTACAACAGGTTTATCAATGGGCTAGCAGCAGGTAGATCACAAGAGAGAAAAGGAGTTTCTTAGTCCACACCAGGGCCCCTATGCAACAACCTATGGCCAACCACGACCAGCAGCCCTCATCACAAAAATGCCACTGGCTGCAGTTCCTTCACACAGCCTGTTCCTCTCCTAGCTGAAAAGAGAGGAGAAACTTACAAACCATGCAACCTGCTTGCAGATACTCAGCAGAGCAAAGGGGTACCTTCAGCCCATCAACTGGTCACTGAGAACGGTTCCCCCAGCTCTGCCCTCCACAGACTCCACCTGCACGTGTGAGCACGCGAGGTGCACGCATGCATATATACACCCACACACCCCAAAAGTCAAAGGCTCTTACACAGCCATGCTCAGAGCCCAGGCACGAAAGCTGGTGCCCTAAGGCGCATTGCTACTATGGTCACAACAGGAGCCGGCACTTTCAGCAGCGTTCATGGATGTTATAGAGCTGCTCAGAGAAGGCACCGTATTGACTAGCACCCTCGCTGCTGACTAGTCAGGGGGAACCCCAACAAACATGGAAGGGTTTCTTATAGGCACTTAGGGTTTGCCATGTGTTCAGATCTCTGATGCATCCTGCCAGAGCAGCCTCCTGTGACCTGACGTGCCTGGGACCGAGCAGGCGCAGGTCACGCCCCTGGCTACCGGCTGGGTGGGAAAGCTCGGACCGCAGGCTGCATGCTGTCCTTTGGGGAGCAGGCCCCCAGGCGTGCCTACGTGTGACTGTGTGTCCAGGGCTGCATGCGTGCGCAGCTGGGGGAGAGCACGTTTGCACACACGTGTACTGCCACTGGCAGAAAGTGCTCCTTGAAAACGGGGAAGTGAGTCGCTCCGAGCCTGGACACCTTGGGCGTGCGAGTCCTGGGCCTCCCTTGAAGGACCTGAGCAGGGGCAGGATTCGAGCCATTGGAAGACACTTGATGCCCATGGGAGACTTTCCCAGTCACCCAGCCCCAGGCATTGGAAGCTGTATTCTCCCACTTGCACAGATGGGACTGGGCACCAGAGCAACACAGGTAATAGGCTCGAGATCACACAAGGAGCCTGGGGCAGAGCCAGGAATCAACCCAAGTCTCCAGAGCCCCCAGCCAATGCCCTCCCCTCACCCTTCCCCTCCTGTGCCTGACAGGGTTTGCCCTGCCCACGCTGCTCTCCAGAACACCCTAGGCTCATTGTCCAGGCCCTGACATTTGCCAGACTGTCTCAGTTTCTCTATCTCCCTCCCCCACGTCGTTCCCACCCTCAGTCCATGGCCCATGCTGTTCAAATGGTCCTTTGTTGTTCCCAGAGCTGGGCAGCCGCTTGCCCCTGCACAGTGGGCCCCAGATCCAGGGAGTGCAGCCAGCTCTCCTCCATGGTGACCAGGGCGTTCCCAGGGTGCACGTGCAGGGAGGAGATCCCCGGAAGAGAGAAGCAAAGAGATGCCATCTGGGACCTTCCCTGCCCCGTACCAGGTGGGAGTCAACACCAGGGCAGCCTGTGCCTATCTAGCAGCAACCCCCACCCCCATGCAGAAGGGACTGAGCCAATGCCTAGACCCAGAAGGCAGCTCTGTACCCAATCCACAGCCCAGCTCCACTGTGCAGAGCCTGCCTCCTACACAGGCCAAACCAAACAGTTGCAAAGTTCCCGGGAAGTCAGAGAGATGAGCTGTTCTCGGCACACCCAGCACCCGCTGCCTTCCTGGGCAGAGTCCTCTCCCCTTGCCAAGTGAGCCTGGTTCTTTCACAGGATAACAGATGAACACCAGGGGTAGTGGCAGTGGCTGTCATGGGTGATGAGCAGCGCTAACACACGACCACTCATTTATTAGCTAGCACTCGCCTGTACCAGCCAATCCATCCCAAATGGGGCGGCACTTTCCCACTCCTCAGCACAAGGTGATCCATCTATAGCCACATCCCCCCGCCCGGCTGCTGCCACAGCTCACTCACTGCTTGCGCTAGATCCTATTCATAGCCTCAGTGACACTGCAATTCCTAATCCCCCCGGATGCTGGCCTGCCGCTGAGGGGTCTCAGCTGTGCAGGTGGGCAATGTTGCGATTTCCAAGCTGCGCCATAGGGGCAGCAGGGTGGTTCTTGCAGCATCACAATAAAAGTTTTCCAGGCACGGTCTAGCAGTTAAAGCACAGGGCTGGCATCGGCATTACTTGGCTCTGTTCCTGGCTCCACCACTGACCTGCAACTTTCCATGTGTCCCTTTGCCCACCCCATACCTCAGTTTCCCCCTCTGTAAGGGGCAGCGACCTGTAGCAGACTCCCACCTATGGAGGGGATGTACTGAATGGTGTTGTTATTATAGACCCATTGGGGTTGAGGTGGAGCTGTGGGTTGGCACACCCTCTAGGAAGCTCTCACAGCACCACCAGTCCCAGACATGCAGGGCTCTACATGCTGCAGGCCCTGTTGGCAGGGCACAGGATGACAAACTTGGGAGGAGTGCAGCTCTCTGGGGAGCAGCCACTGAAATCCTGCACTAATAGCAACACTCAGCACAGCTGCAGCCTCTGCAAACACTGACAAATGTCATCCCATTTGCCTGAGTTTACAACTGCCAGTTTGTCCACAGCTGAGCAGGGGCAGCAACCTTTGCTGAGACTGGCATGGGCGTGGTGGGTGGGAACTGGGACTGAGGGGCATCAGCAGAGCTCCAAGGGGGAGCCCATCCCTGTAGTAGCAGGGGATGCAGAAGATCAGGATTGAGGGTTGTAAGCCAAGCTGTATGTGGGGAGTCAGAGCTGGAATAGTGGGGGGGCGGAAGCTGCAGGTGAGGATTTAGGGGCATCAGCAGAGCTGGGGGGAACACCTAGGATAGCATGGAAGCTACAGGTCAGAGCTGGGGTGGGGGGCAACTGGACAGGAGCGTACCTGCCAAGTCCTTTGGTGTATTGCCAGGACTCGGAGATGCTGACATTACTGGCATCTGCACTGTGCCTGGCTCTAACCCACCCACCCCTGACTTGCCAAAGGACTGCGTAGACAAAGAAGGTTTAAAGCAAGAGGGTCCCTGTATTGAAGTCCCTTCTGGTTGTGAACCGATGTGTGAGGCCTGCGCAGCTCCGCTTTCCTCCAGGATATTTTCAGTAGAGCTAAAGCAAACTGGCCAGGGCTTGACTTTATTATACAAATGTCTCCCCAAAATCACATAGGCTGGTCCTAAATCTGCACAATCCATGCAAACCTGGGGGAGGGGCAGATCTCCTTTTACACCAATCTCACCTGGTGCCGAGGACCAGAGGCTGTGCCATCTGGATTTGCATCCCAGAGCCATTCCTTCAAGTGCAAGAAAACCCTGTAAACTACACAGAGAAATGCCCAAGGAACAATGGGCCAGAGTGCGAATTTGGCTCTGCATGCTCTCTGGTGGACCTCTGCAGTGTCTGTGCCAGCACTTCATCTGTGTTTGTACAGTGCCTGGCACATAGGGTCCCAATTCTGGAGGGAGCACTGGACCCTACTGGAATGGAAAGGTGAAATACTAGTTCTTATAATCTTCACTGAGGCTGAGAGCCAGGGGGGCCTAGATGTATTGAACTGGATTTCCAGTGCTCTGACCATTTGTAAATGGAAGTGAAGCCCTCTGGAGCACTGACACCCACCTGGCATTACACACGAGACGCAAGCAATGGAGAATTAGGCCCATGATGTCTCCAGTACAGACAGACAGACTTGGGGGGGCTCTTTTGTCCAGCGTGCTCCGGGCACAGCTGAAGGGGACCTGTGCTTCTCTGGAGCTCAGTTCAGGACCTCTCATTGCTCAGAGGTGGGTTGGGGCTGCAGAGACGACTCCCTCACTCTGCACGGCGCTCCCTTCAGTTCCTTAGCATGCTGCTGTCTCGGGGCGCAAGTCCTGGCAAAGCTCCGTCCCCTTCTCCCATGGGTCCTTGCAGCTGTAGGGGCAGCCTGCAGAGACCATGGCAATGGGAAAACAGCAGCAGTTTTGCGATGGGATTTCTGCCGCAGCTGATAAGGAAACAGAACTGTATGCCCCATACACACCGTAGTCACTTCCTCTCTGGGTCTCCATTTCCTTGTCTGAAACCTGAGTAGAATGCTGTCCTCCCCCCCCCCACACACACACATACCTGGGGCCTGTCTACCCAGGGATCTCAAAGCACCCTTACCCTGGGGCACCCAAGGTACAGGAGCTGAAAGTGACTCAGCCATGGCCTCACAGCAAGTGATACCGAATGTCAGCCACAGGTCGCCCACCCAGCAAGACAAGGTTCATTAGTACGGGCAAAGTGCCTGGAGAGGATACAACCAGAATCATAGCACTGCCCCCCACAAAAGGGCTCAGCTTCATCACCCGGGGAAGGACCCTCCAAGCTCCTACAGAGCAGCATGAGCCTCTAGGCACTTCTGCGACCCCCCATGGTTCTATGACCGAACTCTCCACAGACATCACTGACCAGCCCGCAGCACCCACCACCAGGGGAAGCAGCTTCTTCTCATGTCCAACACATGGGTGCTGAGCACAGAGTGGGAAGGGACTTGCCAAGGTCACTGGGGAAGTCGGTGGCAGAGCCAGAGTTGCACCTGGGGTTCTTGAATGGCAGCCCAGTGCTTTAGCCCCAAGGCCAGTCTTCCAGCTGCAGGGCCTGGGCATGGGCAGAGCAGAGCCCAAGTTTGCAGCCAGGTGGAGTCTGGTGCCAGGCTCTCCTTCCGCCCGTCACTAGGTTACCCATGCAATGTGGTGCAGGGAGGGGCTATTAGTTTAGTTCAATGTATTTTCTCCATGTGCTGGGCCCACACACTGGGTGTGCTCATCCCTTCCCCATCTGCCCCCCATACACATCTAAATACACAATGACCAACTGCACACAAAGAACCAGCATGGGAGAGGCAGGATGGCCACCTGAGAACAAGGCTGTCCCTGTGGCTAAAGTGCCAGCACAGGCTGTGAGGTGATCATTCCTGGCTCCTTGGGGGACCTTGGGCGAGCTGCGTGGGTGGTTTGGTGATAAGTTAGTTAATGGCTGTGTGTGCTCAGATACAGTCTTGATAGGGGTAGTATAAATAGACAGGGTGACTTTAGCCAGCATGGCTTGCTCACAGCTCCTCCAGGTGATCTGGGCCAATAAAAGCTTTATAGCAGCCCCCTTGTCCCCCCTCTGAATGGTGTGCAAAGGTCATTTTTTTAATTCAAGTACAGAGGGGCACACAGCTGCATCACTCCTCCCCCCTAGGTGTCCGTGCCGCTCTGCCTTCTGGCTGCATGCCCTAGGTCTCGCCTCCGCAGGGGGATCCACAGTGGATATGGCTCTAGTGCCCGCTATCATGCCTGGGGTTGATGGGGTTCTTTGGGGGAGCTGTTGCGTGGATCCCCAGGCCCCACACCCCCAGTGGTTGGGGTTACGCTGGGAGGAGTGCAACATTCTAACCAGCTGAATCCTGGCAGAGGAAAATGCCAGGCTGGGGTGGGAGACAAATGGCCTTTGTAAGGTTTCCAAGTATAAAACAAATACAGTGCTGGCCCTTTAACACTCCTCCCGTCCTGCTGGGATGGGGGTTCCTTACATGAAGTTGGGTTATTCCGGGAACTCCCCCTCACAGCACGATGGGTTCAGTGCCCCAGGAAGGCATACGGACACGAGGTGTCAGGGGGCTGTGCGCACAGTGTGCTGTTAGCATACAGCCTGCAGTTTGGGGGGGGGGGGGTATGCCAGTCCTAGGGTGAATCATGCATTGTTAGAACCATCTAAGCAAGGAGACGGGGAGTCGTCTGACTACAATGGGCCAAATCAGAACCCAGATCTGGGGAACAGCCAGGCTCAGTGCACACCCCTAGCTAACCAGGATCAGCTCTTCCCCCTGTTACCCAGGGGCCTGTCTCTTAGCCCCAACTCTGCCAGCTATGAGGGGCATCTCCAGCCAGAGAGCGCTGGCCAGAAATATGGGACTATGGAGCAGAGCACTAGGTGCCCCCTGCAGAAGCCTGGGCAATTTAAAAGGACAAGTGGCAGATTCCCCAGCCACGTGTCTCACACACCCGCTGTGCCTTGGGCCATCATTGCATTGTGACAGGGTGTTCGCCCTATGCAAGGCCTGAAGGGGCTAAGATGGCTACGGGGGCCAATTAACTGCCCAGACTGCACATGGGGAAGGAGTCAGGGAGCAGGGATTGAAGAAGGGGTAGCTCAGTGGTTTGAGCATTGGCCTGCTAAACCCAGGGTTGTGAGTTCAATCCTTAATGGGGCCATTTAGGGATCTGGGGCAAAAATTGGGGATTGGCCTTGCTTTAGGGGGGAGGGATAGCTCAGGGGGGAGGGATAGCTCAGTGGTTTGAGCATTGGCTTGCTAAACCCAGGGTTGTGAGTTCAATCTTTGAGGGGGTCATTTAGGGATTTGGGGCAAAAATTGGGGATTGGTCCTGCTTTGAGCAGGGGTTGGACTAGATGATCTCCTGAGGTCCCTTCCAACCCTCATATTCTATTCTATGATTCTATGAAGAACAGGCTCAGCTGGGCAGGAATAGGCAGAGCCTATACAAGCCAGGAAGCTGGCAACAGAAGGGGCTGGAGTGAAGGAGTCTCCAGTCACTCCCTGAGAGAAGGGAGGGGTGTCTGAGGCTAGAGGCAAGTATCCTACGGTCCCTGGGAGAAGAGAGTGTGGCTTGCAGAGTCCAGAGAAGGGGAGAGCCAGAGTAGTAGGCAAGGCTCAGGGGAAAAGCAGCGAGGTCTGGAGCAGTTCAAATCTGGCTGCCAATGAGAGGGCCCCTGAGCTGGGACCGGGCATAGAGGTTGGGTCTGGGTCCCCCTACCAGCTGCTGATGAAGGGGCACTGATGGGGTGGTGAGCAGAAAGACTGCCCGAGCCTGTTCGTCAAGATACCCTGGAAGGAGGGAACACGTATGGTGACCCAACCAGAGTAAGCAGCGTCACAAAGAGGAGGCTGCGGTTCCAAGAGCGAGAGGGGCTGCAGCGTCGCCAGAGGAGGGCACAATACCTTATCAGAGCTTGGCCAGGAAGAGGTGCGACCTGTGGTGAGCCCCATGAGATGCATACATATGGAATCACTGCAATGACAGGGCTATTGCCTGCTAGTGGAACGCAGACCTGGTTTTGGTCTGTTGTACAGAGTGCGATGTGTGTACTGAAATACTGGGTGTGTGCACACGTCTCTACAGCCATGTCCAGTGTTTCGTGTTGCATGGTGGGTGCAGAATGTGGTATGTGTAGTTTTTACACTGTGTGGTGTGGTGTTTGGCATGTCCTGAGTTGTTCCTGTATCTTGGTGCAGTGTTTTATACTGTACAGTAGGTGGTATGGTTGAATGGGCAGAGTGGATTGTGCTGGGTGTGCACTGGGGTCTGCATGTCGTGGCACACTGTGTAGCATAGAATGTGCAGTTTTGTGCAATGTGGCACACGTAATGGGTAGCACGTGTAATGTATGTAACTGTGTGTATGTAGCGCGCAGTGTTGTATGTGCAGTGCATGATGCTATAGAATGTGTTGTGTGAAGGGGTGTTTGCAGAACATTTATGTCAATTCCTTCAGCTTTGCAGATACACACTGTCACGCCTGTGCTCCCACAGACCCTGCACTTAAAGAATTAAAATCTTTACACACACACGGCTTGGTATAGCGATGCGGTTTGTGTTGTGTGTGCCATGCACAGTGTTGCTGTGTGCCCTGGGTGTGGAGCGTGCGTTAACGTTCGGTCTGCTCTGCTCTGCTCTGCGAGGCGCGTGCACAGAGCGCTGCTAGGCGCAGTGTGCTGTGGAGGGGTCCCTACAGCGCTGACCACGGTTGACATCCGCCCAGCACCAGCTGCCTGTCACAGGCCGGCCCCGCCCCTCAGCGCTCCCCGCCCCCGCATGCTGTACACGTGCCGCCCTCCCCGGCCGGCCGCCCGACCTCCACCAATCAGCGGCCGGCTCTGGCAGGGGGCCGCCCTGTTGAATAAGCAGCCTCCGCGCCTGGCGGCCCACGTGCCCGGAGCCCCGCCCAGCCCCTGCAGCCGGGCCGCACCGAGGAGGGCCCTTGCACGAGCCGCGGGGCGGGGCTGGCCTCTCTCGAGTCTGGAAGCGCGGCCTGGCACCGCCCCGCACCGGCCCTGCCCGGGGCTGGGCACTGCCCTAGCCAGACCCGCTCCCCGGCGATCCCCCTCCGCGCTGCTGCTGCCAGCGGGCGCTGAGCCGGATCAGAGGCGGGAGCGGGTCTGGCTGTGCCGGGCTACCGGGAGCGCAGCAGTGGCGGGGCTGGGTTTAGGAGCGGGGCAGGGAGGCGCAGGGTCTTTCCAAGGCCAGGAGAGACTGCTGCAGTTCGGTAGCAAACAGGAACAGCCGCCGCTCACTGAACACAGCAGACGTCCAGCTCATCCCCGCACACGTGTTCTCCCCCCCACAGCGCCTTACTGGAATGTGCTTGCTGTAGCTGTCCCAGTCCTAACAGCTCTATGCTGCCCTTTAAACGCTGCTACCCCTGTCCATCTCCTCCTGCATCCTTCCCTCAGTGGGACCAAGATGCAGAAAGCGATGGAAGCAAATGGTGCAGCTCACCTCTACAAAAGGCTGGCCACCCAGTGAGCGCATCGGGGCACCTGACGCCCCAGCCCACTCACACCCCATGTGCTGCTGCATGAATGGACAGTTGGGCCCTTTGGAGAACTGCGGATGTGCACTGAACGCACCCTAATCTAGCACAGGGCTGGAGAACGCCAATGATCTAAGGGCTAATGGCTCCATACAATGATTATATCGTAGCTAAGAGAAAAGGAGTACTTGTGGCACCTTAGAGACTAACAAATTTATTAGAGCATAAGCTTTCGTGAGCTACAGCTCACTTCATCGGATGCATTTGGTGGAAAAAACAGAGGAGAGATTTATATACACACACACACAGAGAACATGAAACAATGGGTTTATCATACACACTGTAAGGAGAGTGATCACTTAAGATAAGCCATCACCAACAGCAGGGGGGGAAGGAGGAAAACCTTTCATGGTGACAAGCAGGTAGGCTAATTCCAGCAGTTAACAAGAATATCAGAGGAACAGTGGGGGGTGGGGTGGGAGGAGAAATACCATGGGGAAATAGTTTTACTTTGTGTAATGACTCATCCATTCCCAGTCTCTATTCAAGCCTAAGTTAATTGTATCCAGTTTGCAAATTAATTCCAATTCAGCAGTCTCTCGTTGGAGTCTGTTTTTGAAGCTTTTTTGTTGAAGTATAGCCACTCTTAGGTCTGTGATCGAGTGACCAGAGAGATTGAAAGTGTTCTCCAACTGGTTTTTGAATGTTATAATTCTTGACGTCTGATTTGTGGCCATTCATTCTTTTACGTAGAGACTGTCCAGTTTGGCCAATGTACATGGCAGAGGGGCATTGCTGGCACATGATGGCATATATCACATTGGTAGATGCGCAGGTGAACGAGCCTCTGATAGTGTGGCTGATGTGATTAGGCCCTATGATGGTATCCCCCTGAATAGATATGTGGACAGAGTTGGCAACGGGCTTTGTTGCAAGGATAGGTTCCTGGGTTAGTGGTTGTGGTGTGTGGTTGCTGGTGAGTATTTGCTTCAGATTGGGGGGCTGTCTGTAAGCAAGGACTGGTCTGTCTCCCAAGATCTGAAACCTATATCGTAGCTGCAAGCTAGGCTCAGGAGATGTCAAAGCCCTGTTATGTCTCTCCCACAGGCTCCTGTAGTCTATCATCCAGGCTCTGTTCAGGTCAGTTTGTATTGTCTCCAGTGAGGAGGCCTCCATCCCTGATCTTGGGAGACAGTTTCACAATCTAACTCTGGTCCCAGCCTCAATTTCTTTTGCACAGCTTTATCCTATTACAGACCCATGGATTCACCCAAGCAGCAACTCTACCTTCACACACTTCACTTCTCTGAAGACACTCACCTACACTTGCTCGTGCTCACTGGCTGATTTGACATTTTCGAGGCATTTAGCTCTTTTCAGGTTTCTGCTCCAGTCCCTCTGTCCCCTGGATCATTCTTGTTGCTCCTCTCTCAATTCCCTCACATTTCTCATTATCCTTTGGGTTCCATATTGCCCAGAGCTGATCACACAATCCTGCTGGGATGGGCATCTTCCCAGTAACTGTCCCCTCCCTGTACCAGGACAGGAGGATTGTGTGTGCGCAGCCCCCAAACTGGCATCCACTTGCTTCTTGCTGCATTGCAACCCCTGTGCTCTCTCCCCTTAGCTCCTTACAAAAGGCCCAGGTGGCATTAATTATTCTAAGGAGCTGGAGCGAGAACAGGGTGTTGCAACAGCTCTGAGCAGATCCAGGGCCCTCAGAGAGCCAAGCCCAGAGCCTGGCTCTGGGTTGGGAACCAGAAACCAAGACAGTGGAGCGAGCCACAGCATATCCAGGCCTCTGTGAGAGTCAGGGGAAGCCGATCAGGCCTGCCAGAGTCCTTGAGCTCTAGAGGTGCAGAGCTGGTGGGGGCACGCGCTAGGCCAGAGGCAGTCTCAGGTCACTTGCCCACCCCTGTAAAAAGGGCACAGCAGCCCAATGCTGTGTGGAGGGGCTGGGGGAAGAAGTGCTAAACACTAGCTTGGCTTGTGACAAGAGTGTGTGGGGCTTAGGGCTGGCCTGGGAACCCCATTCCCAGCGCCATGCCACCGCCCAGCCACCTAGGCTCCAGCTTAAACCCTTCACCCCAAACCACCTGAAACAACTCACAGAAAGCCAATGGTCAGAGCTGGGCCAAGACTCTATTGTCCACCGCCAGTCACGTGGTCATAAGTGTCTCAAGGGGTGATGCTGCCCCTCCACTCCCCCATGCTGCTGCCTATGCAGTCAGTCAGACTCAGCTGGGTCTGGGATGAGTGATCCTGGGTGAGCCACACAACCAGGGAGGCGACTGGCTGCTGAGCTCCCTTCTCCTACACTCTCAGAGCCACAGGTCGGGGAACTGCCTCGTGCCCTCACTGACACACCTGTGCACGTGGGCGTGAAACAAATCAGGGATCCCTGGTTACTCTCCAGGTAGGAGGGTTTCACGTCTGCTTGGCGGAGGTGTGAAGGCCTGTCCTCCCCCCAGGGCAGCCACAGCGGCCGGGCTATGCAGCTGAGGAAAGTGTGCACATGCAGTGGGCTGTGCAACATGCCTGAAGCAACACGTCCAGGACAGAGTGATAAGGCCTGGCCAGCACCTCCCAGGCTGGTAGGCCTCGATGCTCAAAGAGATTTCATTGAGGCCCTAACTTCCACTGAAATCAGTGCCAGAAGAAGCCAGACTCCCTTTGAGAATCTGGGCTGAGGGGTCTGCGCAGAGCCATCCCAGCGCCAGACTGGGAGCGCTGTACAAAGGGGGGGATGTCCTGAGCATGGATGGAACTGAACTGAACTGCCCCACTCCAGACACGGTTGCAGGGGCTCTCTCCATCCTAAGCTGATCCAACCCTTCCCCCAGGGTCTGGATCCCAGCTCCACTGCTCAAGCCCCTCCACTCCACTTCGACTGACTCCTGTGCCGAGCACCACCCACCTTGTCTCCTGCCTCAGTTTACCTAAGGGTAGGCATTGTGTATCCATAAACCTTACTGATCATCCTGGATGTTCTGCTGCTGACAGGCCTTCCTGTCCCCTGCCGGGCTGCGAATTAATCCTCATTACCAAAGGCCATAAACCCATCCAGTGCTTCTAGGGAGCAAAGGTGCCACGGAGGTGGGCCTCAACTCTGGCGTGTCCCTAGCAGTGCGGTTTATCAATGCGCCCTCGCCCAGCACCCCCGCGGCAGCCCTGCCACGCTACTGGCTCTCAGTTCTCTGGGCTTATTAGCCAGGAGGAGAAAGTTCAGGCTGAAGCAGAACAGCCACAAAGAAAGATGCTGGGCCTCTGCAAACCGTTCTAGATGCCCAAGGGGGATGCACCGGGCACGGGGCCTCAACTCCATGCAGGCAGTTCCCGTCCTGTTCAAGCACAGGCAGAGCAATCACCCCCAGGTGCCTAGAGAACAATGGGGGTGGTGTGCAGCAGGGAGCCCTCTTGGCTCAGATGATGCAGGGGCACGTTAGCCTGGTCAGAGAGGCAGGTGCACACTAGGATTGCTTTGTCCTGCCATCCACATGCTGCACACAAGAACAAACTGAGCCTCGCAGCTCCTTGGGAGAGGAGTCAAGATCATCATCCCAGTGTTAGAGAAGAGGAAGCTGAGGTATTGTGAGGATAAGAGACTGGGTCAAGGCTGCCGGTAAGTGAGCAGCAATGGAACCCAGGAGTCCTGCTCCTAGGCATGTCCTGTAGTAACCACCAACCATCCTCCCATCTAAGCAGCAGTGAGCATGAAGCAGAGTGAGTAGAAGCAATATTCAGTTTGAGGAGGGTGATGCCAGGAGCTGCTGGCACTGCCCAGACCCTGCTTCTTACATGGTGGGGCTACACTGAGCCCTGCCAGGACCAGGGGCCCAGGCAGTGTCTCATTTCCCTTCCCCAGCCAGAATGCCCACAGGTTTATGGGATGGCGGTTTCCCCAGGGAAGAGAACTCACTCTTCTCCCTGCCATTTTCCTCTGAATTGGTTTTGTGATGGAGGAGAGGCAGCTCTTGCCTCCCGCAGGCACGGTCATTAGGGCGTGGGCAGGAATGCCTCTCGCCTTGGCTCCCAGCCCAGCTCCTGCCTTTGCTACCTGAGTGCCAGCCCCACTTATGTAAGCCCCAGGAAGAGGGATTCCACTAGGATGGCTCTGAACAAGCAGCCTGCCTCAGTCTCTGACTAGTTGCCAACCCCGCCAGCTCCACCAAGCAGCAGCAAGATGTTGGTCCTGCACTGGCGCAGGCATGAGGAGCCACGTGCATACTGGTTTGAGGTGGAAACGTGCATGTGCGCATGCAGCTTTGCACGTGGCTGCTTGTGTGTGTTGTGCAGGCATGTGTGCCCCAGTGCACCCATATGTACATTGACATGTGCAAACATGTGCATATGAAGGTACAAGCTTACACACGTGTTTGTGTAAGCCTGTAACCCTGCATGCCAGGTTGCGTGTGTGTGTACTGTAAGTGTACATGCAGGAATGCACATGCATGCAGATGTAAGCAGGCGTGAGGGGGAAGTTGCTGCAGAGGCAGGGAGAGGTGGTACCCAGATGCTGGTGTGCAGGAGCACAGGTGTGCATATTGACTTACCCACAACAGGTTGCTGTGGGAGGGGAACAGCCCCCAGACCCTATAATGTACACAAAGCCAGGCCCCCATTAACTCAGCTGCTAATAAGGGTGTGAGCAGGCCTGTAGTGTTCCAGGGGAAGCTGTAACACCCTGCACACACCACCATGTCACACACTTGCACCACCAGTCCACCCCTAAACACCGCCTGGGGACACAGCAAAGCAGGTGGTTCAGCCCTGATTCCCTTTTCCTTCAGATGAAATCCCCAGGAACGTTACAGAAGCCTGGCCTGATGGAGCCAGCCCAGCTCTACCTCCAGCTGGGACCTTGGACAAATACCGGCCCTACCTGTGCCTCAGACTGTATAAAAGGAAACCAACTCCCGCACAGGAGGGCTAAAGAACTAATGCTCCACGAGGGAAGTGCTGAGTCAGGGCAGATAGCTCTGTGTATGCAGTTCCCCGCCCCTGGCAGAGGCAGATAGCAGGAAATGCCGCCCCCCGCCACGACAGATCACCTTCCCTAGGGCTTCAGACACAGCCTGCAAAACAGCCACAGCTCGCCCAGTGTCGCCTTTGGGGGCTGGGTGTCACTTGTAGCTCTCCTTATATCTCATCGCCCCCCCCGGCCCCCAGCTATTTTCCTCTCTCTCACACACCGGTCTCTGAGGATCATCTCTGCCAGAGGTGCCACCCAGTTCTCGGGTGAATGGGGACCAGAGGAAACTCCTAGGGTTGTGACGTGACTGCCCTGGTGCGGCAGTGATGCTGTTGTGCAGGGCACCCATATGCATACAGGGAGCGGACTTGGTCAGCCCCATCTCTGCTCAGCCAAGGAGCCTGATCACAGACCAACAGGCCGGTGCCCCGGAGCGCACAGGCTGGCCGTAAAACACCTTTGCTCAGGGTGGACTTAGTTACTACAGCTGGATCCACGGCCGCCTGGGAATTCGCCTTTCAAACCCCAGAAACATCACTCTGGCCAAAGCGGTTTGATCAGGGAGCACAGAGAAAACAAGGAGGAGTCTTCGTAGCACCTTAAGACTAACACATTTATTTGGGCATAAGCTTTCCTGGGATATAACCCACTTCAGAAGAGCACAGAGACAGGCTGCAGGCGAGCTGCCAGAGCAGGCAAAGGATAGCCTGGGCTCCTGGGTTCTCCTCCCAGCTCTGCCACTCACTCCCACTGTCACCCCGTGTGCCTCAGTTCCCCCTCCCCCAGCAGGTGATGAGGCGCGGTACAGCGGAGATTTAGGATAGGGCTAGCGGCGGCCTGCATGGAGCCGCGGGTCCGAGAGCCAAGCCCAGCTCGGAGCAGCAGGGTGGGCCTGGCCGCATGACTGGAGGCAGGCGCACCACGTCCTGGGAATCACAAAGGTGGCCAGGGCGTAGGAGGGAGCCGGACAGTAACCTCAGTCCGAGGCTCTGATAGCCGCCTGCATACACGCAATGCCCCAGCCGCCGGGCATCCGCCCCAGGCACCGACTAACAACACTGAGTGAACAACTCACACCCCTGGGCCCAGATCCGCCACTCTCAGCCCCCACCCGGGCTCGCCAGGACAGCGGCCTCCCCCCTGCCGGGCGGTTTCCCCCGCCCGAAGTGATTTCCACGGTGCTACGCCCAGGCTGGGGCGCTGGATCAGCTCCTGCCCCAGATCCGGGACAGCTCAGCGGACACCGGCCACGGAGAGGCACTATCTGAAGGTATGCAGGTGCCTCACGAAGCGATGTACCAAAGCCACCGGTCCCCAATCTCTGCGGGCCCAGGGCTTCCTTGGCCCCAGCCCGGGAGGAGCGGTGCGTCCTGGCCAGCCAAAGAGGGGACCCCGGCGCGCCCCGCCCGGCCTCACCTGTGGAAGAGGAGCAGGATGGAGAGCAGGGTCTGGTCGATATTGCTGTTGCAGATGCCCTGGTTGAGCAGGTAGCAGGGGTCCCGCACCACGGGCTCCAGCGAGTCCTGCCGCATGATGCTGCTCAGCTTGTCGGCGTTCAGGTTCTCGCACACTAGCTGCGCCCGGAGCTGCCGGAAGTTGCTCACCGTGGGGCTGCCCAGGTTGTTGTTTTCGCCCCCCGGCCCCCTCCTCCAGGCCGCTGCGGTTGGCCAGGTCCAGGCAGCAGCTGCAGCAGTCCAGCCCCACGGGCGAGCGGCACTCCTCTGAGGCCATCGCGGGCACCCGGCCGGCATCGCCACCGCCTGGAGCCGCTCCCTGGGCGCCCGAGCCCGCTGCGCTCCCCCAGTGGCCCTGCGCCGCCCCGCTGCTGCCCCGAGCGCCACGGGAGGAAAATAGCCACCGCGGCTCAGCAGCGCCCGGCTCCAGTCAGCCCAGTGCACACGCCCAGCCCCGCCGCGGGAGCGGCTCCCCCGCCCGGGCAGCTGATTGGCGAAGGCGCCTCCAAGCGGAGAGCCCTCCCCCCGCACACCCCGCCGGGAGTTCCCGCTGGCCGGGGCGCCCGGCAGCAGGGCAGAACAGCTCCGCCGGGGGCACAGGGCAACCCCTGCTCCCAGCCCCCACGCCGCGCCCCGCCCCGCCCTGCCGGCGGAGCGGGGCAGCGCACCCACGACGGGCGGGCAGCAGGCGGGCGGCTCCGGGCTTCCTCGGCACACAGCGCGTCTCTGGGGCTGGGCTCTGCCGTCTGCTCGCCTCTCCTTGGCCGGGGCAGCCCCCCCCCCGGGCAAACAACCCCCCCTTGCCCGCCCGCCTCTGCCGCCCCAGGCTGCGTGCTAGCCATTCCGGGTGCTGCCGGAAGACACGGTCCCTTCTGCTCTGAATGGAGCCAGCTTGGCATGGCAGCAGGGAGGGGGTTCTGGGACCCCCCCCCCGTGCCTGGCAGCGACAGGCTCCCAGCGGCAGCGAATGCCACCCTGTTCCCTGTGCAGGGAAGTGACTGTAACAGTGCGGAGCGGGGTGTGGCGCCGCCCCGGGACAGAGGGGGAATTCACTCTTCACATGTAAACAGGCACACCCTCCCTGCCCGCCTGTAATCACCGGAGGAAAGAGAGCTTGGCTACAAGTGTGAAGTCACCGCCACACAGCGACCGAGAATGGAGAACTGCGGGGCTCAGAGGGCACCTACTTGTGTTATACCACAAGGATGCCCAAGAGAGGTCCTGGAACCCCCTAGGCAGACAGGCAATCCTTGGTGACTGAGTTAAGAAGAATAGACAGAGAATTCAGCAAGAGACGCAAGGACAGCAGCAGGGTGTGATGTTCCTTGGAGTAAAGACACAGGAGTCACTGCAAGATTGTGTGGGTTTCTGCAAGTGACTGGCAAGTCTCCACCAGGGAGATGCACATTGGAGCCCGTAAGAGGGCATCATTGGGAACTCCACAGTTATAAAAGACTTCAGGGATCTCAAAGGGGAGCTGAAGAAGAGGAAAGTCCAAGTGATCTCTGTCATTCTTCTGGTCCCAGGAGCAGAAGGCAGAACATGCTGGAGGTTAACCACTGGCCAAGAGGCTGGTGTGAAGGTGAAAGTTCTGGTTTGGTGGAACACTGGGGCATATTCCAGTGGGACAGGGCTGAACGAACAGGACTGCCCGCATCTCAAAATGTGGGGCGGGTTATCTGGCTGGAGACTAGCTGGAGAAACTAGGAGGGGGTTCAACTAATGATGTAATAGAGGAGGATAAGGGGGCAAATGCAGAACAAATGGAACTCAAACTCAGGGTGTTGTGAACATACTGAACTGAGGTGGCAAAGGTGAAGAATAGACATCTTTTAATTGCTTATATACAGTGATAAGAGTCTAGGTAACAGGGAAGAATAATTGGAAATTATCATTGCTGAGGGGATATGGCTATAATTGGCATTATTGAAAAGCCAGGATTGGAACGACCACTGAATCTAACTAAAGGACAGGATGTGTTGTTCCTTAAGCACCAATCTGTAATGTGTGGGCCCAAATTTTGTTATCATGGACGACTCCAGTCTGGAAGACGTGCTGGAGGTTCCTTGGCCAGTAGTAAAACATAATTGGAGTTTCTAAAAATTAGAGATGATTTTCTAACACCAAACTCATTGCACCCAGCATGGAGTAACTCAATAGGACCTCACTATGAGGGATAAGCATGAACTGATCACTGAACTGAAAGTTGGTAGTTACTTAGGGACCATTGATCATGACGTGATTAGATTATATGAAAATAGGACAGTCCTAACCACTAGGTACTTATTAAGGGCTAATTTCCCAATGCTGAGGAAAATTTGGAGCAAAATTGATTGAGGGAAAATATTTAGACAGAAAAATATGAATGAAAATGGGAGGGCAAATTGTTTAAGAGGGGCTTATTAGATGGCCAAAAAGCCATAATTTCATAATCATGAAAGATGATGACCTTTTGTTTCAAAGCCCATCCTGGTTAAGGGGGGGAAGTAAAGGCAGCAATTAGGAATATAAAACTATATACAACAAATAGGAAAAAAATATATAGCAATTAATATAAGCTGAAAGTTATGCAGTATAGAAAATTGATAAGGGAAACTACAGATATCAGGGAAAAAATCCATGGCTGTCAGGGTTAAGGACAATAAAAAGGATTTTTAAAAGAATATCATGAACAAAAGAAATCCTAGAAATGGTATAGGCCAATTACTAGATCATTATGGTAAAATTGTTAATAATAAACAATTTTGTATTACCATAGTCACTAGGAGTCCGGGTCATGGGACAGGATGCCATTGTGCTAGGGCCTGTACAAAGGATAAAGAAAAGGCAGAAGTATTCAATAAATATTTCTGTTCTGCATTTGGAAAGACGGAGGACAACCTACTAATATCACATGAGGATGATGATGTACTTTCCAGTCCATTAGTAACTAAGGAGGATGTTAAACAATATCTGCTAGTCCTCCCAGGGTTGCCCGACGGTACCTCTGGCCCCTGATGTTAATTTTGAATAAAACTTGGAATATGGCGGAAATTCTGACAACTGGGAAAGTGCTTACGTTGTGTCAATATTTAAAAAGGAGCATGCAGAAGGACCCAGGTAACTATAGGACACTTAGCCTGACATCAGCCCCAGGCAAAATAATGGCAGAGCTGATATGGGATCCAATCAATAAAGAATTGAAGGATGGGACTATAATTCCACTTTGCACGGTTTCATGGAGAATACATCTTGTCAGACAAACCTGATTTCATTCTGTGATGAGATAGCAAGTCTGGATGATAGAGGTAACCCAGTAGATGTAATGTACTTAGACTTTTGCAAGGTATTTGACTTAGTACTTCATGACATTTTGATTAAAAAACTAACAATAAGACACATGTAAAATTGATTAGAGCTGGCTAATGGACAGATCTCAAAAAGTAGCTATGAATAAGGAATCATCATCAATAAGGGTGCTTCTATGGGGTTGCAGGGAGAGGTATAGGCCCAAGACTAGTTTGGAAGTAAATGTACAATCTCTGCTAATAACATTTGTGACTGACCCAGAGATTGGCGGAGCAGGGAACAATGATGAGGACATGGCAGTTGCACAGAGTGCTCTGGATAACTTGGGCCTATTCAAACATAATATCTCTTACTATAGCCAAATGCAAGGTCAAATCTCTAGGACCAAAGAATGGAAACCATTCCTACAGGATGAGTGGTTGTGTGCTGGAAAGCAGGATTTAGGGGTCATACAGGACAAGAAACTGAACACGAGTTCCCAGCATGATGCTGTAATACAGAGTCCTAAAGTGATCTTGGGATATTCAAATAGGGGAGTAGGAGCAGGGAGGTGATTTTACCTCTGTATGTGGCACTAGCGCAACTGAAATTCAAATGCTGTGTCCAGTTTTGGTATGCGGAGAAGAGCCACAAAAATGATTCAAGGGGTTGGAGAAAATGCTGGATAGTGAGAGACTTAAAGGCTCAATCTATTAGCAATCTAAAAAGATCAAGATCACTTGACTATGGTGTATAAATAACTTTGTCAGGTGAATACACTGGGTGCTAAAGGGGTCTTTAAGTGAGTGGGAAAAGGTAGAACAAGAACCAATGGCTAAAATTCAAAGCCGGACAAATTCAAATTAGAAACAAGACACTACTAAATGCATCCGATGAAGTGAGCTGTAGCTCACGAAAGCTTATGCACAAATAAATGTGTTAGTCTCTAAGGTGCCACAAGTACTCCTTTTCTTTTTGCGAATACAGACTAACAACGGCTGCTACTCTGAAACCTACTTTTTAACAGTGATGTGATTAACGTTGCAACAAACTCCTCAGGGAAGTGGTGCTTTTTCCAGCTCCTGCTGTCTTCATAGTCAGCCTGGAGGCTTTTCTGCAGGATCTCCTTTAGCCAAACACAAGTTATGGGGAGCCTCACAGGAACAATTGGGTTTAATTCTCTAGTCTGTGTGATGCTGGAGGTCAAACTAGATGATCTAATGGTCCTTTTGGCCTTGAAAGCCATTAATCTACACCCAGAGCCAGCCATGTACTCTATACAGCTATTCACATGCATTGCCATACATTTACCATATATACCCACTTAAATACGTGGCCATACATGCACCCTACATACCCATTCACACACATGGCCCACTCATATACTCACACACTCACAGCAATATCTAACCCATCCACATTAAGTAGCATAGAAATATTCAGTCTTTCAAACCCCCTGCCCCCAATACACACACAGTATGTTTACCATTCACATGCACAGCCATACATTTGTCTAGGGGCACATACAGACTCATTCTTATATGCAGTCCCTCCCTCCCCCTCCTGCCCTCCTGTGGTGACTCCCAGTACAGCAAGCATACTCTGCTTGTGATGCCTGCCTGCCATGTTCCTCAGATGCACTGTTTGGGGGACACAGAGAGAGAACAGCACTAGTAAATGAAAGTTTAACCCTGCCTGATGGTCTTCCCTGCTCTGCAGGCTGGGGTGTGGGGGGAACAGCTGTTCTCAGACCTGGCCGGAATGGGTAGAAGAACCCTGGCATGCATGGTCTTAGCTGTCCACACCCCCCCACACAAAGTAACCAATCTATATATGTTCATTGGGAATAGAGCTCTGCTGAGAAGGAGCAGGCAGGGCAAACACTGTCAGGGATGGTCTAGCTAATACTTAGTCCTGCCATGAGTGTAGGGGACTGGACTAGATGACTTCTCGAGGTTGCTGCCAGTTCTATGATTCTATATATTCCCATACACACACACAGGGTCAGGCACCTGTGGAACACATACCCCACCCCCATCCCCGGGTCTGTCTTGTCTATTTAGATTCAGATCCCAGTGTCCCATTCCCCCTGCTGGGCTGTTCAGGTGCTATGGAGCTCAGGGAATAGCAATGGGAGGCTGGAATCTCAGGTTGGACTAAACATGAGTTTGTATCTGCAAAAAAATAAAGCCCACTGCCCCACAAATTCCCATCTTCAGCTCCATGAGAGGCAACATCGTGTCATCACTCACACTCAGGATGTGACAGCTTGGTCCCACTAGATAAAGTGAAGATGGTGGCTGTCTCTGCATAGGCCCTGATGCTGGAGGAACTCAGGGTCACCTCCCCTGCTCTCTCCCACCTGGGCCTATTCTGCATGTAGAGAATGTTCTGTGGCACAGGATTGGGCTGGGGTGTGCGGAGAACACATTGCCCAGTCTGCTGCTGGCAAACTGGGCCCTTCCAAGCAGAACAAGCAGCCAAGTGATGTTATCTTAATTCCCATTGGAAAGCAGTTCCTGTAACCAGGGGAAATGGCCTGTGAGAGTCATGCAGGGGAGAGAGGGGCTGATTTACTGCCCCTGGCTAGGGCTGTACGCTGCCTCAGGTCACTTGCTCTGGGATGCCCTATGTATATAGCCTGGCATGGTTCCCTCTGGCCATAGGGAGCACCTTGTTCTTACCAGTGTCGGACAGAGGCAAATTCCCAGCAGAAGTTCTGGGAAGCTGCTGCCACCTTGGGGAGAGATTTCAGAGTAGCAGCCGTGTTAGTCTGTATTCACAAAAAGAAGGATACATCCGATGAAGTGAGCTGTAGCTCACGAAAGCTTATGCTCTAATAAATTTGTTAGTCTCTAAGGTGCCACAAGTACTCCTTTTCTTCTTGGGGAGAGAGTTGATATGACACTGTCCTGGATCTGCAGGTAGGACAGGTTCGAGTGGCAATGGGGAGGGTTTGTAACCAGGCGGCTGCTCTCAGGTGGAGGGGGCTTACTGAGAGTGGCTAGTGTGTTCCCCTTTCTTTTCTGTCTCTATTGTTCTCCACTCCCCTTAAGAAATGCCTCAAACCCCATCACCTCCCCAGTGCAACCCCACATCCATGGCTCTCTTGGCAGCTCCCCAGGACTGCCCCTCACCCTGAGTTATGTGGGAGACTCAGGATTTTGATGGGATGATCCTGGAGCCTCCAGGGCATGGCAAGCGGCACAGAATATCTGCAGGGCGGGAACGATGTGGCCAAGTCCCGCACTGGGACTGGGCATAGCAGGAATGTTCAGCATACCTGGAACATGGGACTATTGCCTCCAGGTACAGCATGATCTGCCTTCTACTGCCATGACACCATGTTACCACATCATTGTGATAATGCTGCAGATTTGGGATGTTATGCTGGCCTGGAGGGGAAGCTGGGCTAGACTCTTCTTGTCAGCTGAGCTCTATTCCCAATTGGGGGCTGCTTAGCCAGTTTAATTTCCCTCAGGTGTGGCCTATTAGATTAATTGGCCCCCTTCTTAGCATTGTTAACTCTTTGCAGGCTCATGTGCGGGAAATAAAGAATTTACCAACCGGTGGTCTGAGAATTGTTAGTCCAAACACTTTGGTGACTCTCACCGTCACATCTGGTGGCAATTTCCAATCAGACTAATGGGCTCAATTGCTAACAAATAATAAGAGCTGGTCCAGTGCTGGGTTAGAAGCCCCCTGCACATGTGTTCTGTGAGATACAGTGTTAGAGACATGATATCAGGTGGAGGTAGTATGGTTCAGTAGCTACAGCAATAGCCTGGGTCCTGGCATTGACTTCTTGTGTGAGTGGGTAAGAGAGAGTGAGACCTGCATGAGAGCCTTGTTCCTGCAGCCATGGCTCTGCTCTGCCATGCCTGGAGTTCAGGAGTCCCTGCTTTCCTTGCAGTGATGGAGACACAATGTCTGATGCCTGGAGTAACCTGAGAGACTCGGTGCCCTGCTCTGGCCTAGGTGGCAGTGCAGTGATGAGCTGCCAAAATCTTAACAACCAGTTCCCTCCTCACCCCATGAGGGGGTCCTGCCCCGCGCCCCGGGATTCCTGCCACATCCAACCCCCTGCGTTCCTTGACACACACACCCCCTGGATCCCTGCCCCATCAACCTCTGTCCCCTGACTGCCCCCAGAACCAGGCAGGATAGTCTTGTGG
This sequence comes from Dermochelys coriacea, assembly GCF_009764565.3. Taxonomy (NCBI): domain Eukaryota; kingdom Metazoa; phylum Chordata; order Testudines; family Dermochelyidae; genus Dermochelys; species Dermochelys coriacea. The sequence goes on from NC_050076.1 coordinate 60,782,609, forward strand.
GCCACCGTAGTGGGTGCCTACTGCACCCCTAAGAGCCAGAGGCACCTGCTGGGGGGCAGGTGGGGAGCTGCCAGTGGGTGCTCTGATCCACTGCCCCTCTAGAAGCCCCTTTATGCCAGTGGGCAAAGGGCACACCCAGCACACTTCTATCAGAATACGTAGCCAGACAGTGCCTGGTAAGGCATCATATGAACGGGTTACACGCCAGTCATGAATAGCATGGCATGGTGTATGTACAGGGAGTGTACAAAGAGTTATGTATGTGTGGAAATATCTTCTTACAACAGTTGATCAACAAGCCTGGCCTAGACAAAGGTATGTGGATTTACTTGTCTGCCTGGCTTGAGCTAATAGGCCGATGAGACAACAGCAGGGCTTGATCACAAGCAAAGGACAGTGAAGGAACATTGCATTTAAGGTAAACAAAGTGATCAAGGCAATTGACAAGATGCGGAAGAAGGGGTTTGGCGCCTGCACCCCAAAGAACAAGCTGTAGGGGAGAGTAGCTCTGTACTTTTGAAAAGATCTATTTCAAAAGTTTGCTGAGCAATACAAGGGCAGGACGGGGCCTCCTTGGGTCCATCGCTGACGGGACAAAGGGATTAGCACCTCCTGGGTCTGGAAATGATGGATCCTCCCACCTGAGGGGCTGGAATTGCTGATAGCTGGATGAGTGAGAATGCTGCTGAGGCAAACTGTAGCTCGCTGGAGTTAAGAGTCATTTGCTAGAAAGTGAGCTGTTTGCTTTTGTTTGTAACCAGCCCAGTATCACTGAAATGTCTGCCCTTGGTTAATAAACATGTTCTTAGTTTTACTATAAACACTCACAGTGCTGTAGATTAAAGTACCATGGGGGTTCTCAGCTAGACTAACAGGCTGTGCAGTGGCCATAGGAATTCCTGTGAGTGTCCAGTCATGGGCTGGCACTGCAGAGAGACCGATGTCTTGGAGGAGCTCGGGCACTGGGCTTTGCTGACTGGTCCCTGCAAGTCATGGTGAAGCCTGGCAGAGTCTCAAGGAGTTTGCTGGGGAGGTGGAGAGACAGGCGTGGCAGGGATCTGACACACAGGTTAAGCTCCAGCAAAGCTCTCTCTTGCTGAGGCAAGGGGGTAACATTGGCTCAGGGTTCTGGGCACCTTGAGAGTTTCACCCCTACCCCACAGAAGTGAGCTCTAGGCCTTGCCCCAAGCATTCAGCCCAGGGCTGTTTGGTTTGGGTTGGTAGCGTTAGGCCCTAGTGCTCTCCGGACCTGCTGAGTGGTGCTGGGAGCTGGATGCTGGAGGGATGACAGGGCTCTGTGTGTCCAGCAGCCTCAGGGCACAGCCCCTTTCTAGGCATCACAGTTCAGTCCTGGCTCTTCTTTATGGTGAAGGGCACTACACAGGGCTCATCCCATTGATTGTGGGTCACCCATCAGCAGGGAGCCCTCTCTGGGATGGCAGGGCAAGGTGTTGTGAGGACAAGGGGGGTGTTTAAGGTATCCCCTTTGAACCAGATCCTGCTTTCAACTTCCTCAGTATAAATCCAGAGTGATCCCCCACACGCCCAGCAGCTCCCTGGGGCAGGCTGGGATTGGGACTGGCCTGGAGAGTTGACCGCCACCCACCCCACATCTGCAATGAGTGTACAAGGATCTGGCAGCCCCAGGCATCAAGAGGGAGTTGCATTTCTGGCCCATCCCCACTGCGTGGCTCTCTCCTTAAATGGTGCCATCTGCTCTGGGGGAGCCCATCCTAGCAATGCTGCGAAGCAGGAAAACCCCCTCTTTGCCTGCACTGGCTGCTAATATTAACTGGAGCCGTCAGTAGCGTGATATTTAGAGGCACCTGTCTCTGCTGCCTACTCCTCCAGCCTTCTGGGCACAAGAGGCATCTGACGTCATCCATCAGCCCCCGCCAGGAGTGGGTGGGATAACTGCCCAGGCCTTGTGTGCTGCCAGAAATGGCAGAATGGGAGAGCTCTCTCCCCTGCACTGGAATTATCCTGGGGCCTGCTGCCTTGGTAAGAGGAGTTCACCTATCCTGAGCCTTGGTGCCATTCATGCCCAGGGCCTGTTGATGCCCCAGCACCCACAGTGACTCTGGCTGTCCTCACAGGCAGTTCCATTGGCCCCTGGGAGTGGGGGTATATTGGGGGATCAGCAACAGGGAGACTGGAGCCCCTCAAAGCCATAGAAGTTTAGGGCCAAAGGCTGCACTCAGGGGCACTTCAGGGCCATGCCACTGACCTGGGGTGCTCCATTCTGGATTTATCCCGGGAGCATATCATCAGGATCAGCCCGCAAATGTCCCTGCCCAACGGGCCCAATTCTGATTGTGGTGACACCAGTGGGCCATGGCATTGCACATGGCATGACTCCTTCTTCCCCATCCCTGGAGACCTCTGATATTTATGGCAAAGGCCAGAGACCTTGTGTTCATCTGCCACCTCGCGGCAGCAGCCCTGTCCCCAGCCTCATGCCTGAGGTCAATATAGCTGTCAAGCCAGCAGACAGGGGCACTGGGCAGGGGTCCACCCACCTCCACAGGAGGCAGTGACCTTGCGGGACTGCTAGGCAGCCCATGGGGGAAGAGCTGGGGTGCCCTCCCACAGGCAATAGCCCTGGCAGACTCAGCAGGGACCCATGCACCGAGCAGCACTGGGGAGTGAGTGACCCTTTTCGCCCACCCAGGCAGCTGGGGAGGCTGCACGCAGGGCTAGCCCCAGGTTACACGGGGCCCTGGTGAGCCCAGGGCAGCATGGGTGACCTCCGGGAGGCTTTGGCAGAGGCAGGAGATGAGGAGGAGCGGCTGGGGGCACTCGGTATGGGGGAACCAGTAGCTGTGTGAATCAGAGTCCTCCGTGCTCATCTCAGGGGGAAGGGCCCACCTGGCTCTTCCAGGGCTCAGCTCCTGCTTCCCCCGGCCCCCCAGCTCACTGCATTGATGCCTGCCCTGCCCTGGCCCCAGGCTGCACCCAGGAGAGACTGCCAGTGCTCACAGCAATAAGGGCAGCGTTTTACCCTGCGTGCCCCACACCCCAGGCTTGGTAATGGAGCGAGATGCACACAGTGGCTGGGGGTGCTCATGTAAAGTGCAGACCTGGCTCTGGCCCAGCCATGCCTTGGGAAATACCCTGGCTCAGGTCTCGTAGGACCTTATCTCCCATCAGCAGCTCCAGATGCAGCTGTCACCTCTTCCCCCGCTGCAGAGATGGAGAGGGTGGACAGGGCAAGCTGGGGACACTGCTCAGCACATGTTCATCCCCTGCAGCAACTGCCCCTGCTCCCCCATCTCCAGTGGCAGAGGGGGTTCAGGGGTCCCTGCCATTGAGGCCCTTGAAGTTCAGTGCAGGGACTTTGCATGTGACCTGATGTTGGGCAGGGAGCCTGTGTAGTGATCAGCAGCCTGGGGCAATGGACATGGGGGACCAGAGGGAGCACCCCACCCACCTGCTTCTGCCACCTCCCCCGCTCCCCCGGTCACTGTCGTCTGCACCTGGGAGCCAAGCTATCGAAGAGCCACTATAAATCTGGGCCCCTGCATGCTCTAGCATGCAGCCTACTGCCTCCTACAGGCCAAAGTGGGTACTACACATAAGGTGACAGTGTCTCTATCACTCCCACATCGCAGGGGGCAGTGAGCGACCAGGGGTTGGAATGGTACCAGGCTTGGCTTGGCAGTTCTGTGGGCAGACTCTGACTAGGAGTGATCCCAGGCTGGGAGAACAGCGGGCTCAGCGAAGGCAGATTTTCTTTCCCTGGGAAATGGAGCAGGTCTGGGGTAGGGGCCTGAGCCAGCCTCGAGCCCCACAATATTTTCTGCATCCCCACCCTGCTCAGATAGCAGCACTTTGAGGCATCCAACCAGCTGCTTGTGAGTGACCGGAACCCCTTTGGGGTGGAGCACTGCAAAGAGGAGGGTCCATCAGAACCCGACACTCCTGCCCACTCCTCTCTGGGGAAATCACTCTGGCAAGCTGGAAAACAGGCACAGAGAGCCAGGCTCTCAAAGGTATTTAGGCCCCTTACGTCCACCGGGTTCAAGTTACGAGCCTAAATACCTTTGAAGGTCTGGGCCAACCCTGCACTGAGCCCTTAGCTGCTGTTTCTGTATGCTCCATAACGTGGTGCAGCAATGCCTTGGCACAGAGGCCTGTGAGGAGCAGGCCTCCAAGGAGGCAAAAATAGAAACAGAGCAGGAACAAACTATTCATAATAAATGTATTAATTCCGTGAGGAACCCTCAAGCCAAGGAAGCCATGCCACTGACTCGCTGCGCAGCCCTGGCACCTCACTTCGGTAACAGATACTCTTGCAAAGGGCACTGAGCTCCAGGCAAGGAAAGTGCTGGAGAAATGCTTAGTTTAGGAGTACAGCGGGGCTGTGCCACCTTGATAAGGGAGCGTGGGGAAACCAGCACCTCGCTCGCAGTCATGCCAGGCTCTGTGTGCATCTCAGCCACAGCTGCTTCACTATGCTCAGTGTGCGACTTGACCACTCTCAGCCCTGAGGAGCCAGCACCACCAGGGGAGAACCTACTAGCCTCCAAGGCACTGGATCTCCCCACTTGCTGGAGACACTGCTCCTGAAAGGCAGAGAGATCAATACATTTGCTTGATCCTGTTTCAAATCAAACGGTGAGTTGCAGCAGATTGAGGATTAGCCCAGCTCTCTGCAGGTGCCGTGTGACTGTGAGGGGCCTGAGCCAGCCCTGGGGAAACTGCAAAGAAAATTACACAGAGCTGAGCTGAGTCACCATTCCCCTCCCCCCCCCCGCAGAGCCAGACGCCTGGGAGAGGAGAGAAGACACTTCCTACTGTTGCCCACACAAAATTTTCTGTAATATTCACACACTCTAGGGTCACCCACCTTTACCCAGTTCCCACAGGCACTGATTCTGTGGGTGCTCTGGGGCTGGAGCACCCCCAGGGAAAAATTAGTGGGTGCTCTGCACCCACCGGCAGCCAAGCTCCCCACCCCACCTCCCCTCCACCTCCCCCTCCCCTGAGCACGCTGTGTCCCCACTCCTCCGCCTACCTCCCAGTGCTTGCCACCGCCAAAACAGCTGTAGCAAGCTCTGGGAGGGATGGGGGAGGAGCGGGAACGTGACATGCTCGGGGGAAGAGGCAGGGCCGGGGATTTGGGGAAGAAGTCGGAATAGAGGCAGGGAGGGGGCGCAGTTGGGGCGGGGACTTTGGAGAAGGGGTTGGAATGGGGGCAGGAGGGGCAGGGCAGGGGTGGAGTCAGGGAGGGGCCAGGAGCAGACGGGGATCGAGCACCCACTGGTGCCAGTAGAAGTCAGCGCCTATGCCAGTTCCTAGGGCTCAGGCGTAACCTTACGCTATAGGGCACACACCCTTACCCTGTTCCTAGGGCTCAAGCATAACTTTCTGCAGGTTTGCAAGACCTTTACCAGTGAAAGAGCCTTACACAGTAATAGCCTTATCCTCTATTTATTAACAGTTACCAAAACAGACTGCACATGTTACACATACAGTGCTCACTACTCTCAATAAGACAGATGAACTTTTCCCTGCTGGACAGTCAGGATCAGGTTCATCTGGGGGACTCCAATTTCTGCACGATGTCATTGGCAGAGTGTTGAGGTCTGGCAGCTCTGATCTTTGGGGCTGTGTTCTGGACTTAGTTCCCAAAGAACTTCATTTTGGACCCAGTTTATATAGTCAAACTTGAGTCCTGCTTAGCTATACGTTAACCAATCATTTTACTAAAATTTTACTAACCAATCCTAACACAGTGTAACAAAATTCTCTAACCAATCCTACCTCACCACCTAAATTAATTTACACCTAGCAAAATTAATATGTAACAGACAGAAACCATCAAAGAACCAGACAGAGACCATACAGATAAACAATACGGAAGTGGGGATCATAATGACAAAACAATAAAGAAATGAGGATTTCACAACCACAACTATTGATAAGTGATTTCTTGCCAGACAGGATGCTATCAAACTACGTTTTCTTTAACCATCTTAAGATCTGTTTCCTTATCTGGTGATAGTGGGTGCCATTGGGATGGGGTCTCCTTCTTAACAGCCTGGTATTACATTGTTTTAATGTAATTTAGATGAAATGTGAGGATGTGACGTCCTGCTTCTCAGCTAATGGCTGCTGTACTTTTAATCTGGCCACAGATGAAGGTCTTAGGTTTTAGGCCTCACGATATAGCTACAAGCCTTACAATATGGCTGCACAAAAAGGCCTTATCTTTACACTACTAATAGCTGGGTGGCACTTTGGCTCACCAGATAGGTGTGAAATGCTGAGCCCTCAAACAGGGGTTCCTGTCCCACAGCTAGTCTGCGCGAGGTGGGGCTGGAATGTTTGTTAAAACCTGGATAATGTCATCTGCATCCCTGGAAATTGTCCAGAAACACTAACTTCCCCCACCACTGGCACTACCTACTCCCTGGGAGCCTGAAGTCCTGTACTCACACATCAGGGCCAGCATGGGTACTGGCAGGGCCAGCTTCCCCTGGCCCATCACCCACCACTGAGCCGCAGGCTTGCCCCAGAGGGATAGCTGCAGGGCAGAGAAGGGAGTTCTGTCTCTGTGACCCATTCAGCCCTTGGCCTCTCTGCTGGGATGGCCCAAGTGGGAGCCATTTGGTGATGGATTTGGGCAGACAGAACTTGTGTCTGAGGTCTGGCCTGAGATCCCCCAACTCATCTCAGTGAGCGGTCACCTTTGATTAATAGGCACTCCCACAAAAGCAGGCCTGGCCCCCCGGCTGGGAGAATGACACTGCAAAGCCCTGGGTCACACACACATGCTCAGGGCCCCCGGGACGTTCAGCCTCAGGAGGGTTTCAGCAGAGGCAGGGCAGAGCTCGGGGCCCAAATCTCACTGTGATTCAGAGGGCACTGAGTGCCTTCGCCCTGAGGCTGCGGAGCTGTCATGCCCTATGCAGGCTGAGCTCTTCAGGCTTTAATCAGTGTCTCCCTGCAGCTGGTTGGGGGTCCCTGTCCCCATGTGGCGCTGAAAACTCCTGGGGTGATGACAGGCCACAGGGAATGAGAGGAGGAAGCCTGGCAGCTGAGCCCCAGTCCCTGGGCACTGCCCCAACGAGCCCATCTCTCTCCTCCAGGAAAGGAGCTTTCCAGCGCTGGGTACTGTGGTGTTGCCATGGCAACTGAGCCCTTTCCACCCCATGTGGGAAAGCAGAACATGGTGCTGGAGGGGGTGCCCGCCCCCGGTGCTGCACCATGGAGGTCGTGACAGCTGCTGTGCTGGGGCAGCATAGTCACGGCCTCAACATGGTGTTTGCTGCCCAGCCCATGGGCATAGGGTTTCCTGACCCACCGCACAGCACCTGCACCCAGCACACTGTGCCAGGCCCTTGTGCCATTGTTGCATCTCATTAGCTCCCTCTGCAATCCTGGCACACCCTGCCTGAGACACTGCTCCCCCACCATCCAGAGCCGTCCCGGGGAGGTGGCTATGTAGCATGTGGAAGTGCTGTGCTGGTCGCCAGCTGAATGGCACTGATGCACACATGGGGCTGCAGCAGGAGGGATGGGCAGCAGGGCCAGGGGAAGGGCAGATGGCACCCGGTCCTGTCTTCCTCAGCCCAGCCTCTAGCTCTCGGCTAGGTGAGAAAGAGGAATTTCCTATTGCCTGAGAAACCCTCTGGGGAGGAAATGGTTGTGTGTGCAGCTGGAGGTCTAAGTTGCTGGTGCCCATCACACACCCGCAGTCAAGGGAGGGATAACTCTGGGGGAAAGCTGCTAAGCACAAGGCCAGCAGGTCAGGAATGAGGAGGGATTAGCCGGCCTGTAGGGTGCGGGGGAGTCCTGGCATGAGATAGGAGGTTGGGTTTGAGAAGCATCAGCAGAGCTGGAGGGGGAGCATGTGACACTTCCCAGGGCAGTTGGGCACCTGGCTACACCTGCCCTTACAAGAGGGAACCTTGTCTGTACCTGCCATGGGTCAGCTCCCTACTCCACTGGCCACGGCAACACACGCCCTCCACTCTAGGTCTCGCAGGCCCAACTCCCTCCCCCAAGCATTTGCCTGGAGCATCCAGCCCCCAGTCACAGATTTGCTGCTCGTAAGGAAGGAGCACACCCTAATTTACCAGTTATACCTCGGATCATCACTCCGCTTAACTCACAACGCTTTATCATAACATGGATTCTCCAGCCTAGACTAAACTACCAAGCCTCCCTCATGTCTAGCAGACTATTGTTCACCCAACCCCCAGCAGTGCTTTACAGCCAGGCTGGCTGTGGCCCTACTTTTGTGAGATGCGCACACTCTCCATTTCTCTCTCAGGGTTTATGCTGGTGCCCATCCCCACCTGATCCTAACCATCCATGTTAATGAGGTTGGCGTAATGAGATCCCTAGCAGAATTCATTGATGCATCCCCTTTGCCTGAAGCTCCCACAGGGATCTCCCCTCTCCCAACTGGTGTGATGGGAATGACATCCAATGTACAGCTGGGGAAACTGACACACAAAGAGGCATCAGTGGTTTTCCCAGGCTGCAGTGGGTCAGTGGCAGGGTTAGCAACGGACCACAGCAGAGCTCTCAGTCTGTGCTTGTAGAGGCAGCAGGAGCTTGAGGGGAGTCTAACTGCGTTGCCTCCCCTGGGGCTCTCAGCTGGGAGGAGGATTTATCCATGCTGTAGGAAGGCAAGCTCTGTAGGGAAAGGAATCACTGCTCTGTGTCCGTTTCAGCTTTGGCTGGTGTCCCTGCGAAGGCGTGTGAGCAGACAACATTCCTGCCCTTCTCCAAATAGAGTATACAGCTGCTGTGTAAGTGCATGCTCAGTCCGCGTTCGGTCGGGTGGGGCTTTATTGATCACACTAATAATAGGAAATGAACATGGCCCTCAGTCTGAGCTTTCTCCTCAGTCCTGGCTGGTCTTAGGGGTCCCTGCAGGTCCTCCCTGCCTCTAGTTCCTGGTACCAGAGAGTCACACCCACCTCTAATACCCTGCTGGGGATAACAAACTGCCCCTGCCCCAGGGAGTCAGCAGAACTCGCTCAGCAGCTTTGGTTCTGCAGGGTTCTGCTAAGAGGCTGGGTCATCCCTCCAGCCAGCCAGGGTTAAACCCTGCTCCCTGTTACAGACTGGAAGACATAATAACAAACTCTTCATAGAAGAGTCCATCCCATAACTTCCTGGCTTTCTTCCAGCTAGACATTGTGGGAGTGAGCTTCATGTCTGATATTTTGACCAGAAAAGTAGTGCGGAGGCCCGTGTCCTTGCTGGCTCAGAGCCACCCCCCAGGAAAGGAGCTGACCTGGCTGAGCTACTTATTCCCATTAGCCAGGTGTGGAGATGCTCTGCTATCACAGGGTGACTTTGGCCCATTAGGGTTCCCAAAAGTTATTTTCAGAGCTGTGTGGAGAACAGTTTTCATCCCACAAAAAATTTCACAATTTCAAAAATAAATAAATAAATAGATAGATAGATAAAAACCTCCTTCCATCTCAAATTGGGATGAAAAGCCTAGTGTCATGCTCCCTCTCCCACACAACAGGAGATATGGGAAATAACCATCTTCTGGGAAAGAGGTCTGGCTATTTATTTCAGAGACCAATCCCTCCAACAGGCATTTGGCTGCATAACCCAACAGTTCACAACAATAGCAAGCAGGGTCCTGTCTGTCAGTTATTGCAGGGATCTGAGCTCTGCCTTCAGCAGATATTGGCCTCTCTTCACATCCTTCTGGCAATAGGGTGGGGCTGCCCTGCCTTCCTCCCTTGAAATCCTGGGCAAACTCCCAACACCCAGCCAGACATTGTCGTCTTCTGATAGGAAAACAAGGACGCGGAGGGCAGCATGATCCTGAGGCCCCTTTTGGTCCACAGAGTTTGCAATATCCCTCCAATGCCATCTCTCTGTGCAGAAGGACTGAGCAGTGGAGATACCATAGGGCTCTCTGTAGCCAGTTCTCAGCTGCATCTCCATGTGCAGCTTGTCACGGAGTCCCCGGGTGATGCTCTGGAACTGCTCCCTATGAAGCCAGTCAGGACTCTGGTGAAGTCTCCTCTCTGTGAGCAGACTGTCTTCAAGGCAAAAAGCTCACACGGCTTCCACCTTCCTGGGTCTAACCTTGGAGCATTTAGCATCCTCTGCCCCTCCAAGCGCTTCCCACAGCGAGTCTGCCCAGGAGGGGTCCTGGGGAAGCCAGAGGGTCCTGCACCCCAAGTCCGCAGTCAGACGTGACTCTTAGCCAGCCAGTAAAACAGAAGGTTTATTAGATGACAGGAACATGGTCTAAAACAGAGCTTGTAGGTACAGAGAACAGGACCCCTCAGCCAGGTCCATTTTGGGGGGCAGTGAGCCAGACAACCACGTCTGTACTTCACTCCTCGTCCCCAGCCAGCCCCAACTGAAACTCTCTCCAGCCTCTCCTCCTCTTTGTTCCTTTCCTGGGCCAGGTGGTCACCTGATTCCTTTGTTCTCCAACCCGTTAGCTCTCACCTTGCAGGGGGGGAAGGGCCAGGCCATCAGTTGCCAGGAAACAGGGGGTTGGCCATTCTCTGTGTCCAGACCCCTGCACACACCTGCCCTCTAGGGCTCTGCAATGATCATACACCCTTATCCCACCACCTAGATACTTAAGAACTGCATAGGGGAAACTGAGGCACCCCACAATATTCAGAGAAAACATTAAGAACAGTCCCACTTCATCACACAGCTCACATGCAGAACAAATTCTAGGCATCTCCTGTGACGGGAAATGAAGGATGACAATGGCCAGGAGGAGATGAGCTGTCCCCAGCACCTTTCTTTGCTCTCATAGGGGGGCCCTCCTTGTCTCCCCTTGTTTTTCAGGGATTTGAACTGTCCCTGTTCCTCTGAAGAGTGTTTCTCCAGTGGGCTCATCTGAAGATGCTCCACAACCAGTATGGGCACAATGGGCAGTGCTTGCAGCACGTCTGGCCGTGCCTTGTACGTGAGTTGGGTGTACCTGGCTAGCACTGCATGGCGACTGCAGGGCTGATGGGTGTTGTGATCCATCCCCACCCCAGACCACCTTTCTAAGCCCACACACTGAGCACCCAGGGAACATGCTCTGTCCCCATTTGGTCACTGCCTGTTTGCCTTGTTCATTTCACCCAGCACTACCAGGTAACCTCTGCCTTGGCTATAGAACATCTTGGGGACTGTCTTTCCCCCATGTAACTTCACTGACATCAGTGGAGCTACCTCTGGGGTGAACATGGCTTGTTGTCGCCTCCTGGTTATTCTGTCTTTCAGAGGCCTGATTCCCCAACCCAGGTTTAGGAACCTTTTTAGAGGTTTTATTGTATTCTGTTCTCTATAGGTTCTTATACTGCTTTCACCGCCACAATATCCAAGCACCTTCCAGTTATGCAGTATGAGTAAGTAGTGTGACTAGCATCCGTCACATGTTGTTTGTTTCAGAGTAGCAGCTGTGTTAGTCTGTATTTGCAAAAAGAAAAGGAGTACTTGTGGCACCTTAGAGACCAACAAATTTATTTGAGCATAAGCTTTTGTGAGCTACAGCTCACTTCATCGGATGCATTCAGTGGAAAATACAGCGGGGAGATTTATATACACACACAGAGAACATGAAACCATGGGTATTACCATACACACTGTAAGGAGAGTGATCACTTAAGATGAGCTATTACCAGCAGGTAGGGAGGGTGGGGGGGAAGGAAGAAAACCTTTTGTGGTGATAATCAAGGTGGGCCATTTCCAGCAGCTGACAAGAACGTCTGAGGAACAAGAGAAGTGTGTGCAGTGGGAGTGTCTTCTTTTGGTAGTTTTTTTTTTAAAAAAATATGCATAGAATCATAGAAGTCTAGGACTGGAAATGACCTTGAGAGGTCTTCGAGACCAGTCCCTTGCACTCAGGGCAGGACTATATAATACGGATGATGCTCTGTATTTATGTTAGAGAAGGCAGGTCAAAGAAATGCCCCAGGCACTAGGAGCCGAAGGTGGGGAGGTTTAGGGTGGTCCTTCATTCCTAGGGGAATTCATTCCATAGTCTTGGACCAGCTCCAGAGAAAGTTCTGTCTCCAGCACAGACAAACTTTACCCTTATTGCAGAGAGTTCCACTTTATTGACCACAATCTCATCCCAGATCTTTAGACTCTTTTAGACACCCTAGGACCCAGACCGTGGAGCACCTTGATGATAAAGACCAAGACCTTGAACTTGATTCTGTATTCTATTGGAAGCTAGGATAGTGAGTGGACGACAGGTGTGATGTGCTCGCAGTAGCCTGTGTTGCTGAGGAGACATGCTGCGGTGTTCTCACTAGCTGGAGTTTCCTAACTGAAAAAGGCTTCATGGACAAATATATCATGCTGCTGAAGTCCAGCAAAGAGGTGATGAAGGCATGAAAATCTGAGGTCATCCTCTGCCAGAATGGGATGGAGTCTCCTAGCCAGCCAGAGGCAGGAGGAAGCGTAGGTTGAGGTTGCTGAGACGGGAGAGCTCACTGTTAGCCAGGAATCCAGGAGCCTCTTGAACTCAGACCGATTGACCAAATGTGGATGTGAACCTACCACCAAAGGAGACAGGAGTGCAGCTGCAAACTCTTCAAAAGGTTTTCCTCTGCCCACCAGCAGCATCACCTGTCTTACTCCACATCAGCCACAGCCAGCTGCTCTTCATGAGCTGACCTCAGGGTATAAGAACTGTGCTGTCCTTCACAGGACTATTATAATACCCCACAGTAAATAGATGGGCCATGGTCAGGGGGCAGAGCGGGGGGAGGTGGTCGGACCCTTCCATGCTCCGCCCACAAATAGTTGCCACCCAAGTGAATTGCCAAAATGAATTGCTGCTTCCAGTAGATTGTGCAGCTATTCGTAATATGGTAGCATGTGCTGCTTGGTCTGCCAGGGAGAGGGCCTGGGAGTTTGGCCCCTGCTAGAGTGAGGGGAAAATAAGCGATGGTATCTTCCGGACGCCACCCGCTTCTGGCAAAGAAATGAGACAGGGCTCACTGCAAATTGTGGAGATCTGAGATTTCTGCTTCCCTTTCTGCACATGACCAGTGAAACAGGGACATGGCTGATGTTTAAATGATCATCTCTAGGCACTTGGACTCACCCTCCTGGAGAGGAATGGGGCAGTTCACATCTCACAGAGCTGTTTTTCCAGGCAGTTTGCTGGCTCATTTCTGTGTCAGTTACACTCAGATCGGGTTTTTAAAGCTTTTTCTCCACAACCATAAGACCTGACGACTTTTTTTTTTTTTTAAATGAAAGTTGAGACTGTGGGGAACAAAGCAGTAACCTCAGAGTGGTGCCGGTACAGCACGTGGGCACGTACTGGATGTTTCCAATCCCTGGCCATGTGCTTTCATTTTCCTGGACCCTTGCCTGTGGAAGGGGCATGTGCCGTCATTCATATTGTGCATTTCTTCCTTCTTTTCCTAGATACAAAATAACCACCAGATCATCCACAAATTCCTGTCCCAGGCTCTCAGATACCTTCAGGCCCTGGAGATCAACACACAGCTGCAGCTGCACTCTTTGGTAAGCACAGCCAGTTAATTGTATTTGTTTTAGATGCTTACCTTTAAGCCCTTTTCTAGTTGCTTGCTTTGTTCCCTCTGACTGCACTGCTAAACTCCGGGGTCCCAGGACCTAAGGCTGTAGCACAGTGGAGTCAGAACTGACATGTTTTTCAAAATGGAGGGTGCAACTTATCCATCTCAACCCCACCAAGTGCCCATCCCACAGTTCTCCAGCTGCACCCAGGGGATCCCCTGTAGTGTCTTGTAAATACCATCTCCTTTGGAAATCAGTCCCCCAAGAACATCCTGGGCACTGCTGCTATCTCTGGGCTCAAGAATGTGTCTATTTTGGAAAGGTTAATTTGCTGAGGTCGGAATGGGGGAAGGGTTTGGGGAATATCAACAGCTTTAGCAGAAGAATTTGAAAAGAGAATGAGAAATTTGTTGTTTTAGTTGCCTTTCTCAGGCCCTCTATCCATCATTAGAAGGTTGTAGAAGGTTGAATCAAGATGACATCTGTTTGTGTGGAGGTAAAGAATTACATATATGTGTGTGTGCGCGCGCGCACGCACATGAAAGCATGGGAGTGCAGCACTGTGCTAGAATATGGGTGTGCGTGTCTCCCCATGGCTCAGGAGGGTATTTAGGGGAGAAGGGTGGGGTTGTTGTTGGGGAGACACAGGAGATGTGTGACCATGCCCAGTCAGTGGCTCTTGGTGCCTTGGATTCTCCAGCTGCAAAATGGGAATACGCGGTGTGTAGAGAGGCTTTCTACATAAATGAGGAGCTTCCATGAAGGAGGCAGGACAGAAATGCAAAGTGTTTTTATTATAATTGACCTCTAAAATGTTCTGTGACGGCTTCGATCACAGAGATCCCCTTGGGACTGTCACCTGACGTGCTGAAATTACCTCTGAGCCCATTTTCCCTGCCAGCCTGCGACTTCTAGAACCTTGTCTTGTGAAGACAGACATGCTAGCCTGCTACAACACAGACCCACGGTCGGTTCCAGACCCCCAAAGCTGCAGACTTATCTGAAAACAGCTCAGCAGGTCCAGCACCCAGACACCCAGTTCCCAACGGGATCCAAACCCCAAATAAATTCATTTTACTCTGTATAGAGTTTATGCAGGGTAAATTCATAAATTGGCCGTCCTCTATACTGATAGAGAGATATGCACAGCTGTCTGCTCCCCCAGGTATTAATGACTTACTCTGGGTTTATTAATAAATAAAAGTGATTTTATTAATTCTAAAAAGTAGGATTTAAGTGGTTTCAAGTAATAACAGACAGAACAAAGTAAGTCACCAAGCAAAATAAAGCAAAAACATGCAAGTCTAAGCCTAGTAAATTAAGAAAGTGATTACAGGTAATATCTCACCCTCAGAGATGTTCCAATAAGCTTCTTTCACAGACTAAAAAAAAAAAAAAACCAACAAGGAGTCCTTGTGGCACCTTAGAGACTAAAAAATGTATTTGGGTATAAGTTTTCGTGGGCTAAAACCCACTTTCATCAGATGCATGGAATGGAAAATACGGTAGCAAGTATAAATACACAGCACATGAAAAGATGGGAGTTGCCTTACCAAGTGGGAGATCAGTCTAATGAGACAATTCAATTAACAGTAGGATACCAAGGGAGGGAAAAATCACTTTTGTAGTGGTAATGAGAGTGCCCATTTCAAACAGTTGACAAGAAGATGTGAGTAACAATAGGGGGAAATTACTATGGGGGAAATTAGGTCTTTTCAAAGGTAGACCAGATCTTTGGCTGCCACCCGAAATCCTTTCTTTCCATCTGGACTACACCAGGCTCATTCTCATGCCAGGCACTGAACCACTCTGGCTGGCTCTTAGTTGTTCAGCTTAACCCAGCAGCACGGTGCCAGCTACACATCACTCATCTCCCAGAAAGCCAGCTCCTCTTCTAAGATGGACCTGCAGGTGTTTACGGGGCAGTGGGAGTGTTGGTCCTGTAATAGCTCACCTCCTATACAAAGAGCTGGGCGCTCCTGTGAAGGAATTCTTTGGTGCTAAGGCTGTAATTGTAAAGGGTGAAAGTGTGGGGGTTGGAGCTGCACAGCTTGGCCCCCAGGCAGGTTTGGAGGGTCCTGCAGTACATCTCATCTCTGACTCCTCCAGAGTTCAGGATGATCTTGTCTTTTGAGCCTTCCATCAGACCGGCATCAGTTGGCTTCTGTTATCTCAGACAGTCTGCAAGGGTGAGGCAGGAGTAGTACGGAAATAAAAACCAACCCCCAAAGCTGCAAATCTGGAGCAAGAGAGTTTTCTGTGGTGCATCACCCCATTTTGATAGAGCTCCTGTGGCAGATTATGTATAGTGGTCCAGCCATCAGAGTTTATTGACTCTGCATACTGGTGTAACTGCTACAAGAAATAGACGAAGGAGTAAACATGAAGCCAATGGTTCAAATGGAGGACCCATCAAACTGGCAAGGACCACACTGAAATCCCCTGATGGAGGAGGTTCTTGAATTAGAGGAAAAACTGATAAATTCCTTTAAAACCTTGTTCACCAGCAGATGAGAATAAAATGGTGTAGTCTTGTAGTGGTGTGGATGCATCGAATTAGCAGGCTGGTGAACCTGCGGTGAATGTATTGGCAGGCCAGAGGTTTGCAAAAAATACCAATATTCAAGGATGTTAGGAATCGAAGCCTTTTGCTAGAGAAAGATTGTGTTAAGATGACCACACAGGAACATGCTTCCATTTCACAGCATACATATACCCTGGGCAGTGTTTTCTAATTTGAACTCAAATCTTCTGCACACCTATGGAACAAAATCTTCCCAAGACTGTTAACCAGACAATCACCTCACTGTGAGATGTAATGATGGGTGAAGGATGGACCTGTTCCTCTGATTGATGAGGTCCAGAAGCAGAAGTGAAATGATTGGAGGGGACACAGATAGGCTCCTAAGAGCTAGGTAACAATACTGTGTGGGCCAGGCTGGAGCACCAGAATAACATGAGCTTTGTCCTGCTTGATTTTCCTTAATACTTTTAGGATCAAGGGGATTGGTGAATAAATTTAGAATAGGGCAAGGAATTAGGAAAGTGTTCCCTTGAGAACTGGGACACTGCGACTCTGCCCTCCCTGGAACAGAAGGTCTTGCATTTCTTGTTGGACTTCTTTGCCAACAAATGGGGGGGGCACCCCATCAGTGCAATACAGATATGATGACTGAGTCCTTTATGGACCATTGGTGGTTGTGTGAGAAATGCCTGCTCAGATGATCTGTTTGGTGCATTCTGAGGACATAGCAAGTAAACGGTAGCCAGAATACGTACATGAGTCCTTTGGCATATGTGACACTATCAGTCTTTGAAGAAAAAGGCTCAAAGGGAAGATCTTCTATAGCATTTTCAACCTCTTTTGGCAGTCTGGAGGATAGCCATACATTTAATAGAGCATCTGCAGCAGCATGTAGGAGGTCTTAGCTGTTAATTGACCTTTTGTAACTAAAGACTTGAAATCAAGACTAGAGCTGGGTGGTAGAACAGTGTGAGGTCTAGAACCTGGGTCTGTGATAGCTGCTGCTCCCACAGTGCCACTAGGAGATCATGCAAAGCTATAGCCAGGGAGCAGTGTGAAGAGAAGATGCTGCAGAAAGTACCATGCCAGAGAGCTAGAGTGACAGTACCCTTCAGCCCTCTGATTGGCCTAGCATCCTATATAACTCCAGGGGTTGCCTAGGAAGGTGTCTGGGCAACCACAAAGACTGTGGTCTGCTGTGACTCCAGAATTTGCCTGGTCTCCAATCCCAGCCTGACTCTGACCCTGACTCTTGCCTCCACTCTGTGCTACCTCCCAACGCCTGCCTAGATTTAGGCTTAGTCTTTGATGGGTTGGTGGCTGGCTTAAAACAAAATAGGAAAATAAACAGGGATGTTCGTATAAAGTACCCACACCAAGGCTGGTCCCATTGTCCTTGTGGCTCTCTGGTCTGGATTCCATGTGCAGTTAGGCTGGCTCGTGGTAGCCGGACAATGAATCTCTCCTCCGCCTTTTGGGTTTCTGCTTTCCGTTGGGATGACACTGTCCAATGTTCCTAAAATCCCAAAAGGACTCAAAGTCTTCCCTTGGGTAGGAATGTGGAGTGAAAAAGGGTCTGGCTGTGATGCTTCTCTCTCTGCTCCACTCCAAACACAGCCAAAATTGAAACCCTTTGTCTCTGGGTGCGGGTAGTGTTACTAGCCAGGTCCCTCTCTGCCCTGGTTTCTAACTGAGTCCTGAACCTTTGCCACCCTAGTCCAGAGCAAGTCCCCTTGACACTCAGGGACTTGGGCTCCCATGTCACTTAGGCACTTGTATCACCCACAGCCTCTCTTCACCCCATCTCTTCCCAGAAGCCTTCCAAGCCCAACCAAAGCTCTCCCGTTTTATCCATGAAAGAGCTTGTGGCTAAAGAAAGTGATATCAGGACAGGAGACAAAATGGTGACAGGACACTTGCTTTCAAGTGAAAGGCCGTCCCTTGGGTTGTTCCTCTCCCTGGGCCATAGCACTTTACCGGTAAGGCACAGCAGGGGTTCCAGAGCTAAGGTTACACCGACCTGTTCACTTGAATCTGTTGTTCACAGCTAAGTGACTGAATTGAGGCACCATGTTCTACATTCTGCTTTGGACTCCAACTGAATCTTCTAACACTGGAAAAGTCACCTGGAAGCAGCACTACTGACTGGGTAGAAGCAACATTTAAAAATGCTCCTTTTTAAAACACTTGAGTGGCAGCATCACACCTTTTCTCAAATGCCTCTAGCTACACAACCACAGCCACCGTGTGGCCCAACTGCCCACACCACCATGCACCACAATGCAGCTGGCACATTTCTCCGGACCATGGGACTGATCCTCAGCTAAAGTAATCAGCTATTAATTATTCCCACATATGTGGACAATCACTGAGAATTCATGGAAGCATTAAAGAATGGAACCCTTTCACAGATTTTAGCATGAATTATTATTACTTTGAACATTCAGACTAGAAGAGAGTTATACAGTAGGAGTTATTCTTATATTATAAAATATTTCTCCTCTCCTCTAGGAGTTGAAACCAGGTCATGTGACTTCAATGACATTCCACCCACAACGTGAATACACTAATCAGCGTGAACACGTCTCAGACAATTGTGGCAAATTGCTGGCACTACTATGATGGGTCCCACGCTTTCTCTTCTGGGCGGGGCAGGGGTTCAGGGCACCATTTCTTGCCCCTGAACTGGGGTATTAACTGCCCCACTAGTGTGCTAGAGGAGGGGAGTGGAGAGGGAGGGACCCAGGCCCACCCTCTACTCCGGGGCCCAGTCCAGGGGCCCTAGGGATAGCAGTTAACCACTAGAACAAGCGGTTCCTTCCGCTGGGCTACTTCCCTCTCCTGCCCTTCAGCTTGTAGGGCTTCTTGCCCTCCCTTTGCACAAACCAGGTGTCCCTTTACCTAGGGTCTTGGTCTTCTTAGCCCACCGCAGCACTTCTCCAAACCCTCCTCTGCTTCCCTCCAAACTGCTCTCTGCTCCAACACCAAACCACTCTGCTTCAACTCCTCCTCTTGAAAGGGGGGGGGTGGGGGGGTTATCATGTGACTGGCTTCAGGTGCTTTAATTGGCTTCAGGTGCTTTAATTAATTTATAGCAAACTTTCTTCCCTACAGGGAATAAGGCTCCCTTCTAACACTCTCCTGCTGCCCTCTGGCCCTGCTGTATCACACAACATACAGGCTCTGAATAACTGATGTGCACTGCTCAGCAAGTATTTACGAGAGTCAGGCCCTGACCCTGAGTGGTTCTCAGACCAAAAGATGGGCCACATTTGTATTGATTTTATGGTCTGCTTCTGCCTTCATCCCAGATTTAACACTAATGTTACTCCATTAACTTCAGTAATGTTATTCCTGATTTACACCTGTGTACGTGAGCAGAGACTAAGGCCTGCTATCTGTAAAGGAGACTTTGACCAGTTCTAGACCTGCTACCGACCAGGTATTAAACATTACACAGCACATCATTTGGGAGCCCTGAGTCAGTTAAGTTAATCTGGGGCTGGAGCAGTGCAAATTCAGATGTTCTTCTTTAAATGTGACAGGTTTCATAGTAGCAGCCGTGTTAGTCTGTATTCGCAAAAAGAAAAGGAGTACTTGTGGCACCTTAGAGACTAACAAATTTGTTAGTCTCTAAGGTGCCACAAGTACTCCTTTTCTTTTTTCTTTAAGTGTGTTCTCTCTCAGGCCACCTGCTTTTCCAGACCTTAGATCAGAGGTTAACCAAGGTAATGGTTAGACTAATGCTAAACAGGTATGCTAGAGCCTCAAGAGCATACAGGCAATTTCTGTGTTGGGAGTCAATTCCCCAGCTCGCTTTACTTGCTGTCACTGCACTGCTCTTATTTCTGTCTGCTAGTGCTGTGTTCTGCTTACTATTGGTATGCCCATTTGCTGTCCCACACTGTGCTAGGGCTTGGGCTCCGTATTTCCTACTCTGCTGAGTATAGGGTGACCAGACAGCAAATGTGAAAAATTGGGACAGGGGGTCAGGAGTAATAGGAGCCTATATAAGAAAAAGACCCAAAAATCGGGACTGTCCCTATAAAATCAGGACATCTGGTCACCCTAGCTGAGTATAGTCAAGTTGTTACTTAGTGCACTGCAAAAATTCCTCTCCTCTCTTCACACATGCCCTGTCATTTCTCCCCGCCCCTCCCTAAGCCTCTTCTCTACACAAAGTGCTTGTCACCTCTAGAATCCAGCTGAGAGATATGGTGGCTACAGACAAAATTCACTCAAACTCCCTTGAGGCTGTGACTTGACCAATTGGGAAGCTCAGTGCGACACTGCTTCAACCATCAGCAAATTAATTATTTTTCTCCAATTCTGTGTCTTAAAGAGAGGGGGAGTAAAATCAAAGGTCACTACTGGAAACGTTTTTGACCTGCTGAGGTTTTGTTCTTCTGGAGAGTGTCTGCAGCTAGGAGGCATCTGACCAGCATTTGTGGATTGATCATATACTCAGGGCTTGATTTATGTTTTAATGAAATGACTCCTGGTTTGTGCCCACACATTTGTGGGTGTAGCGGACATCACTTAGGCCAGGTTTGCACTCAAAACTTAAGTGCACCCAGCTACGCTGCCCTGGGTGTGTAAAATTCACAAGGCTTCCACCTCTCCCTGGCCTAGGGATGGCTGACAGAAGGGCACAGGACACCCACCTTCCCCCAGGACCAGGGGATGGCTGACAGGAGGGCACACAGTACCCACCTCTCCACAGCCCAGGTGACGGGTAATAGAAGGGCACATGGCACCCACCTCCCTCCGGCCCAGGAGTCGGGTGACAGGAGGGCACAAGCTCCCTCCTCTCCCCAGCCCAGGGGATGGTTGACAGAAGGGCAAAGGGCTCCCACTCCCCCCTGGCACAGGGGACGGGTGTCAGGAAGGCACAGGACTCCCATCTCTCCCTGGGCCCAGGAGATGGTTGACAGAAAGGCACAGGGCACCCACCTCTGCCCAGCCCGGGGACGGGTGTCAGGAGAACACAGGGCACCCACCTCTGCCCAGCCCAGGGGACAGGTGACAAGAGGGCACAGGACACCCATTTCTCCCTGGCACAGTGGACAGGTGACAGGAGGACACAGGGCACCCACCTCTCCATGGCCCAGGGGACAGGTGATAGAAGGGTACAGGGCACTCACCTCTCCCTCGGTCCAGGAGATGGCTGACAGAGGGCACAGGGCTCCCCCCAGGACCAGGGCATGAATGACAGAGGGGAAAAGGGCACTGACTAAGTAACAGTTTTCAGCTCTCAAAACGGTACATCATCCTGCCAGCTGCCTTCATCATTCCTCTCTGAAAGGCTATGGGGTACTGCCCCTCCCTTCTCCCCTGCCCCTTTGGAGGGGTCATTCTGAGCCTCTTCAACCGTGTTTTCCCCTTCACCACCTGTGCCTCTTCTGAGTCCTGGATCCCTTTCCCTCCAAAACCCTCCTCTGTCTTCCCTGCACCCAGTGCAGTGCTGCAGCCCCGACCCAGGCCTCTCCTTCCCCTTTGGCAGAGTAACCCTCTTCAGTACCCATCCCCAGGTTCTCCTCCCCAAGCTGCCCCCTCCAGGCATGGACATGCCAATCACTTCCCCCGGCAGGGATCTCCCTGCTGGGCTCTCGGTGGCTGTCTCCTCAGCACTGCCGGCATCCCCA
This sequence comes from Dermochelys coriacea, assembly GCF_009764565.3. Classification (NCBI taxonomy): domain Eukaryota; kingdom Metazoa; phylum Chordata; order Testudines; family Dermochelyidae; genus Dermochelys; species Dermochelys coriacea. Next base: position 60,804,278 of record NC_050076.1, read on the forward strand.
TCCCTTGGGGTACATCTGTGCCGGAGCTGGAGGTATGATTCCCAGCTCTAGGAGACAGACCCATTCAAGCTCTCAGTTAGCTCGCGTGCTAAAAGTAGACGCGTAGCTGCAGTGGCACGGGCAGCTGCTTGGGTAGCTCTCTGGGTGTGTCCCTAGGGGCTCACAGGAGATCTACTTGGGGTGGTGAGCCCATCCAGCCGTGTGAGCTCGTGTAGGCACATCTCCTCGAGTGGCAAACACATCTCCCCGCTCCAGCATAGGCATATCTTGGGCACTGAGTGGAGCAGGCACCAGCAGAGCCTGGAGCAATAGCCCCACCTGGTGTAATGCCGAGAACACAGCAGACATTGGCCAATGCAAGAATGCAATGCATCTAGACTCCCAGATGTTGCCAGACGCAGGCAGGGTGTATGCATGCATATAGGGCCCTCATCTTTTCCCCAAGCATCTAGGCAGGGCAGCTCCCTCTGGTCCAATCACAATAAAGGTTCACCATTCAAATTGGGATGTTCATCTTATGGAGAACCACCAGAGCAGTTACTACATACATTGAATCATAGCCACATGGGCCGGCTGCCCAGGCGGGCAAATGGCTGCCCAGGCACCACGAGGAGGCAGAGCTCAGAGGAGAGCCAACCCCTTTTCCAGCCTGGGACACCCTCGTCTGCAGCTCTGGCTGCCCGGGACAGCCTTTCTGACACCTCTGCCTCATCCACTCTTCTGGTTGTGCTGAGTCCCAGCAGAGGAAACCTCTTTTCCCGTGCCTTTACCCCAGTGCTTTCCTCTTTCCTCTCCCTCTCCTTGTTTTATGGTAACTCTAATGAGATGCCCTCAGCTTAGACCTGAACTCCAGTCTATGAGTTAGAAGCAGTTTCGGGTCATAGGGACCAGCCCCTAGTGCCAGTGTGTGGTTTTGTGTTCATTTGTAAGGGGGTTTCCTCTCCCCTAATACAGGGCTAGAGATCCAGCTGTGGGCAGGGCACCCCAGGTCTGGTTCAATGGTTCCCAAATCCCAAGTCATAGGCCTGCGAAAATCCTGCTGGGGTTCCCTTCTACCATGGAGGGGCCTTGGTTGCAGGGCACCTGCACCTATATTTCCCCGCAGTGGCCCAGCAAAGGCACCCAGTCTCAGTGTTCCTGAGGCCGCATTTTTCCCCCTTCTGAGCAGAGTATTTCCAGGCTGCACCATCCCCTGCCTAGACTGGGTTATTCCTGCAGAGCAGCCCGCCCAAGCATACCTGCTGGTTCCCATCAGAGACTGTTACCAGTGTGGCTGCCTGCAGTTATAGACACCACACAGCTCTTCCTATGCAAGCCTATTTTATTCCTAAGGTTAAAGCACTACATAGAAAGAAAACATGTTAGAAACAATCAAAGAACCAACACGCATGATAATAAGCTTCCCAGCGTCCACCCCAGCCCTAACATGGGCTCTGGGAGGAGCAGTCCAGCATCCCACCGAAGCGTTGTCCTTGTGGTTCAGAACAAGCAACCAGTTGTTTGGGGCTTCCGTAGGCCAAAGACCTTCCAACTCATCCCGGGGCCCCTCCATAGATGGGGTGCTCTCTATTTGCTATATCAGAAAGAGGGCCCTGAGTCAGTTTAAACTCACACTGTTTCTCCAAAATCCTCTTTGTGTGTTGGCCCCTGGAGAGTCCAGTGTGAACTAGTATATGGGAACTTCTCCGGGGCTGGCTGATAACCAGAGGAATTACATTAGTAACTCCCCGCTCAGGGCCGGATTTGCACTTTACATGCCCCTAGGCACAGCATCTTCAGCGCCTCTCCTACCTACAGCTGACCTTCATGAGGCCCACAGTTTTAGAGGGGTAAGGTGCCCCTAGAGTGCCAGTGTCCCTAAGCACATGCCTACTGGGCCTAAATGGAAAACCAGCCCTGCCCCTCCTCCCAGAGAAATTCCACCCAATTCCACAATAACATTCACAACTGCATTTTGAATACAATGGACCCCAAGGTATTAAACCCAATTCAAGAAGATGGAATTTAATTCAGTACATTTCGTTATGATATTGCAGGAAATTGTCCGGCTGTCACAGTCCCCAGTGCCTAGGCGTACAGGCTAATGTTCTCTAGACTGCTTAAGAGATCATACATCCTCCTACCCTGGTCTCTCAGTATCAAACAGGCCACCTCTTGCCCCTCGTGCTGTCACTAGTGCTTGTGCTAGGTGCAAGGTCAGCCTGCTGCACCCTAGGCTTTGCTAACCTGACTGGTATCTGTTCTGGTGGTCACTGAGCTGCTTATAGCCCCTCTGCTTCTCTTCCAATCAGGCTGCAGCTGTGCTCCCGGCCATCCCCTCACCGCAGGTTTGGGCCATACACGCTGATTTCCCCTCTGCCCGGTGTGTGCTCGACACCCCATCCCCCTGCCCCTGGCCCTGCCCTTGCCCCACCCCCTTCCCCCAAGTCCCCACCCCTGCCCAGCCTCTTCTTCGCCTCCTCCTCTGAGCGTGCCACATCCCCGCTCCTCCCCCTCCCTCCAGGAAGTCCTAAGTGCCACCAAACAGCTGTTAGGCGGCGGAGGAGGGGGCGGGAAGCACTGGGAGGGAGGGGGAGGAGCAGGGACATGGTGCGCGGGGGCGGGGGGAGAAGGAGGCAAGGATGGGGGAGCTTGGCTGCCAGTGGGTACAGAGCACCTGTTAATTTTTCCCTGTGGATGCTCCAGCTCCGGAGCACACATGGAGTCTGGGCTCCCAGCTCAGAGTCCAGCAACCAGCCATCCACCCAAGGGAAAGTCCCTGACTGGGAGGGGAAGTGAAAGTGACTATACACAAGGTTTGGAATAAAGAAAAGGAGTACTTGTGGCACCTTAGAGACTAACAAATTTATTAGAGCATAAGCTTTCGTGAGCTACAGCTCACTTGAATGGCAGGCAGGTCCCCCTCTGACCCGTTCCAGTTCTAGAGCTCTCAGAGTGACTCGCGACTGTGGTCGGTAATGCTGTTCGGACAAGTGCAATTTCCACCATGAATTTCTATTGGGATTTCTCCCCTTGAAGCGATCTGGGCCCCAGTTTGTGTTAGGGCAGTGGTTCCCAAACTTTAACAACTCATGAACCCCTTTCATGAAAACATCAAATCTTGTGAACCCTCTCCTAAAAATGAATATTTCTGGGTATTTTCTCCCTTATCTGAGCATAAATTATAGATGCAGTGATCTTGGAAATAATTTGTTTATTTATGACATGCTTATTACCCACTATTTATTATTACATTATTATTTATCATTATTAATTTTATTACATTGTGAAAACGGCAACACTCTTCCAAGATTTCACTTTTGTAGCTCATATCACTTCGATTAAGGCTCCTACATATTTTATTAAGGAGTACCAGATGTGAAACAGCATGAAGGTATTTAAGAAGCCAACTTAAATAAAGAGTTCCTCCCACAAGCAATTGGGTCTTGAGCAGTCCAGGGAAACAACGCACGTTACAACAAAGCTTAAACTTGTTCTGCCAGGAAGTCATGGTCATGGGGCTTGAGCTGCCGGCTCCCGTGCCCCACAAGGCTCAGGCTGCTGGTCCCCATGGGGCTAAGGCTGCCAGCCCCAGCGCCTGGGGTCGCTAGGGATGGCTCTGTCCGCCATTACAGAATTTTTTTCTGAGAACCCCCTGATACGTTTCGCGAACCCCCAAGGGTTCACAAACCCCAGTTTGGGAACCACTGTGTTAGAGACACAATGACAAATAACATCACATTCAGCTATCACGCTCTCCTCAGAACATGCACCAACTGAAGAGCATTAAATAGTCTGGATGCCTGTTTGGGTAGCAGAGACGTGCAAATGTGCCCTTGAAAATCCGAGATGTAAAGAGTGGCACTGAACAGAATCATGAGCATGAGAGATGGAACAGGCCTACACGTCATCATCCCCGGGCCTAGGCATGAGACAGGCTGGCACCTACAATGCAGTCTGAAATGCTTGATCTGGTCAGTTTTAACTGGCCCTGGAAGATGGTCCAACTTTATTTCAAAGGTCTCTCACTAGGCCCACCATCTAGTTCTGATTCCAGGCAGTTCTCCACAGCTGCAGTTGTTGTTCCCCCAGCCATTTCAGTCATGATTCTGGATCCATTGCTACCATCTGGCTGTGGCAATTGCCTGCATTCTCCACCATGGATGAGCTGCTGGGCTGCCTCACTGGCCCCAGAGAGAACCAGTGCCATGCCCGAGTCCATTTCAGGCCCTCGCCTCAAGGCCCAATTCATGGTTCAAGCACAGAAACCCATGAGTGACACAAAAACAAAGCAATTCCCAGACCAAAGCAGGCTGCAGCCCCGAAGGCTTCCCTCCTTGCCTTTCTCAGCCCTGGAAAGAGAACACCACCTTCCTAAATACCCTGCTATGTCATGGGACAGGCCTTCAACCCTTGCCCGGCTGTTTTATCCTGCCAGTTGTGTCCTCTCCATAGCTTTGTCCATCTTGGTTCTGGCCAGCGGAGACTGTGCAAGTGTCTGTCTGGAACCCCCTCAGTTACCAGATGACAGCCATCAATGGAGAGTTCACAGCAGACAGTGCAGCCATGAGCTCGCCTGGTTTGAGATGCAGAAGGAGATGCGGTCCTGGGTGGAGACACACCATCAGACCAAGCAGCTCTGATGCCAGTTCCTGGTGCCTCAACCTGCTTGACAGGAGCTCCTACAGCTGCCCCATGCCATACGGGCAGCCAGGGCACCTGGGCAAGGGTAAAACCCAGGAAAGGCTGTTGGCTCAAGGTTATATAAAGAGGAAGCAGAGTTCTGCCCGTCATGCCTGGGCATCCTGAGGCTGGGGTCGAGCTCCTGCCCCTTTAATTCCCCGACCCATAGGTGCTGACTTTGTTTTTTAACGGTGGGTGCTTTTGAAGAGGTGTGTGTGTTTGGAGGGGGGACACTCTGCCAGTTTTGGGGGGAGACTATTTCCACCATATTTATACACTTCTTTCATATTCTAGTTATTGAATATGTGTCTATCATTGGTATCTTTACTATTTTAATAATGATTAAATTGTCATGAACTACATAATTACATTTTCATAAATTACAGTATGTTAAAATCATTGCAATCACCTACAAGTTGTCTTCTCTAACATCCCAGTTTAAAGACATTATGTCTCACTGTCGCTTTCTGGATGAAACTATCAACAATCTTATTTACATCTAGGTTCCTTGGTATTATTTTGATGCGTGTTAAGGACAGCTACATTATTCAGTTGTGTCTGTTCCATTGATCACTGGAGATAATTTTTAAGTCTTCTGAAGCAGGAGAATGAGCATTGCACAGTTCAGGATGATACAGGTACAGTGAGAAGGATTCTTATGAATTTCCAGTATTCTGGAAACATAGTGCTTCCACAGTACTGCAAATTACTCCAAGATCTCTTTCTTGAGTGGTAACAGCTAATTTAGACCCCATAATTTTGTATGTATAGTTGGGATTATATTTTGCCATGTGCGTGACTGTGCATTTAACATTGAATTTCATCTGCCATTTTGTTGCCCTGTAACTCTGTTTTGTGAGATCCCTTTGTAACTCTTTGCAGTCAGCTTTGGACTTAACTATTTTGAGTAATTTTGTATCATCTGCTAATTTTGTCACCTCACTGTTTACCTTTTTCTCCAGAGCATTTATGAATATGTTGAATAGGACTGGTCCCAGTACAGACCCCTGGGGGACACCACTATTTCCTTTTCTCCATTCTGAAAATTGTTTCCTATCTTTTAACTGGAGTGCCTGGGAATGCTTTCAGGATCATCTAACAATCATTAATTTAATTTAATGACAAGCCTTTTGTTATCTTAATTATTCTCCCTCTGTTTATAAACAAACTCCCTGCCCTGAGGGCAGAAGCTGGAGCAGCACAGAACACATCACATTCGACGCTCAAGCGCTGTCTGGAGCTAGGGTGTGCACTGTGAGTAGACCTCATGTATGAAACTTGAGGGGGAGGGCAGGAACCATTATGGCTTGTGGGTGCTGATCACCCTCTATTTTTCCCCAGGGGTGCTTGAACCCCAGAGCACCTGCAGAATCGGCACCTATGCCCCTACCGACTCTTTGCAATCCCCTTTGGGAGGGTGGGAATTGATATAGGAGGCCCCTAGCAAAGAGCATCGAAGGACACAAGTTCATCCTGGTGCTGGTTGACTATGCCAGTGGTTCTCAACCTTTCTAGACTACTGTCTGATTGTCTTGCATACCCCAAGTTTCACCTCACTTAAAAACTCCTTGCTTACAAAAACAGACATAAAAACACAAAAGTGTCTCAGCACACTATTATTGAAAAATTGCCGACTTTCTCATTTTTACCATGTAATTATAAAATCAATCGATTGGATTATAAATATTGTACTTACATTTCAGTGTATAGTATATAGAGCAGTATAAACAAGTCATTGTCTGTATGAAATTTTTGTTTGTACTGACTTTGCTAGTGCTTTTTATGTAGCCTGTTGTAAAACTGGGGAAATATCTAGATGAGTTGATGTACCCCCTGGCAGAGCTCTGCCTATCCCCAGGGGTACACATATCCCTGGTTGAGAAGCACTGAACTATGCCAGCCAGTATCCTGAGATGGTTCTCTAACAACATACCACAGCTTTCATGGTGGCATGGGAACAAGTCCAGCTGTTTTCCAGGGTGACCTTCCCTCAGGTCCTCACCGACCAGGGAATTAATTTCATATCTCGAGTGCTCAGAGAGGTTAAAAGTATGTTGCATCTGAAGAAGTGGGGTTTTTTACCCACAAAAGCTTATGCCCAAATAAATCTGTTAGTCTTTAAGCTGCCACCAGACTCCTCATTGTTTTTGTGGATACAGACTAACATGGCTACCCCTCTGATAGTTGAAAGAAAAGCCTCTCCGTAGCTCCATCTGGCAGCGCAGACAGTGGTGGAAAAGTTCAACAAGATGTGTAAGCCAATGTTAAACGTGTTTTCAGGGACAGAGGCTAAAGACTGGGCCTGACTGCTCCCCTGTCTGTTGTGTGCCATGTGGGAGGTGCCACCAGTTTCTCTTACTTTTGAGCTCCTTTCTGGGAGACAGCCCCAGGGCTGGATTTGGTTAGGGAATCCTGGGACGCACACCCTATGCGCTCTAGCAGTATCCCCCAGTAAGTTCTCTAGGTGAGAGAAAGGGTAGAGCACATAGCAATCTGTCCTGGGCTCAGGGGGGCTCCGGTGCAATACAATAAATGGGAGTTTCCACTAGAACATCAGGTGCTCCTGTTAGTTCCCAGTTCCAAGTTCAAGGCGGGACCTGCAGACTATGAGGTTCATTGCTTATGAAAGCAAAGGCAGATTTACCATGTGTGTAGGTAGGTGGACTGATAGATTAACCCAAAACCTCACCCTGGTTTGCCAAAAATTCAGCTTTAGTTTGTGAAAGGTTCCTGTAGTTACAAAAAGTTTTGCATGGCTCTATTGGTGACTTCCATATGCTCTGCATCCTTTTTAGTATTGTTTCCTTTTGTTTGTCATTAGCACCAATTAATATTTACTTCCCCTTTCTATTTGTTCACTTTCATGCTCAAATCTCGCTGGCTTGATTGTTATTTAGGTTTTTTTTTAATTCACTTTCCTTTTTGTTTTATGTGACTCCCTCATATTCTCTGTTTCTTTCTTTTTCCTTTTGCATTCTGTTGAACAGAGATCCTACTCAATTGGGGCAGGGACTAACAATTACTACAAATCTGTACAGTGCCTAGCACAGTGGACCCAGATCTGACTTGGACCTTGAGGTATTACTGTAATATACGTAAATTATTAATAATGTATCAATTACTACAATTTTAAAAAAAAGTCAATCTCTTAACACCCTGGAGGGTATTATTCACTCAAGGAAGATGGAGAGGCCTGGGACTCCAGGCCCCAGCGCCTGTGGGTTTTGAGGAAGTGCGGCTGCTCTTCCCAATCCTCAGCAGAGAATACATTCTCATAAATAGAGGTACCACTCCAAAATTTTGTTTGACTGTCTCACTTATTTAGCTAATAGTTCAGAAATAGACTTGCACAACTGACTGCTAGTGATGTATGCTTTTCAGGAACACCCAAAGGCTCCAATCCACCCCATCGAGCTGCTAGGCACTATCCAAATGTACATAAGAATAAGTGGGCCCAACCCTGATGAGTTTGCAATCTAAACAGATAAAACATTCCAAAGATGGGCAAGCAAGATAAACCATTCAAGCACTAATGTTAGGCAAAGGTGGTATTAATTCCCTTTTCTTTCACCCAAGAACAGCTTCCCTATTAACATTTTAACCCACAAAACGCTGATGACAAGTCTTGTATGTGTGCTGGAGATGCACAGGCACAGCCGTCCCTTGGGTAGGGCGAATCGGGGCAACCGCTCTGAGCCCTGTGCATTGGGGGGGCCCCATGCTTCGGTAAAATCAGGACTGTCCCAATATTTAGCGCTTTGTCCTGCATCCTGACCAATGTATGATCGGGATGCCTTTGTCCCAATATTCAGGTGAGGAAACTAGAGGGGAGGCAAGCGGCATGGAAGGTGGGTGGATGGCAAGGAGGAGAGTGGCGGGCAGGCAGGGGTGTGTGCCGGGTGGATGGCGAGGAGACTAACGGGGAGGCTGATCTGTCCCAGGCCCCACACGCACTTAGGGACAGCTCTGTGCACAGGAGAATGTTTTCTCTCTAGCAGACCTTCAGATCCTGAAGGAAGGTCAGAAGAAGGCATTGGTTTATTTGGCCATGGCTGACCGAGAGGGTGGTGAATGGGTCTTACCCCAAAAACAGATTTAGGGTACCCCCAATCTATAACTAATCTGTTCTCATTAGGTGTGGGTCCCCAGACTGTTAGGGAAATACTTGGACGACACGGAATGACTGACACAAGCAGCATTCTTTCCAAAACAAGGCACGTTTTTATTGGTGCAAATAACAATCCCTGATGATCCACAAATCCCTTACAACAAGTTAAAGAGCACCCAGACCACAATGACATGCAGTTGAGATGATCCTAAGTGAAGCACCCTGCTTACGCTGATCAGTTGGTCCCAGGGTGAAGGGTGCAGTTGGTCCCAGCAGTTTTTAAATATTCTTTAGGTCTCATGTATATAAATTCCTTTCACACTTAACACCCACACATCTTTATTACCCCACGCATCCACACTAACACGATACTAGAACTATAACTGTATCTGATAGACATCCTATGCTGCCAATGCTGCACTGTCTCTCCTCGGGCCTCTGCTCCTTCTCTCTCTCTCTCTCTCTCTCTCCCCCTGCATTGCCGTCTGTGTCTCTGCGGTCCTTTGCCTGTTCTTCTCAACCGCCAACTCAACTCAACTGTCCGCTGACAGCTGACCTTATACCATCTCTCAGTTCTATTATTAGACCCATGACACCATCCTTGTTTCCCTTCTTTGGCTAATTGCCAATTCTATTTTTAAACTCACAGCCCTTATTCCTAATGGTCAATTCTATTTTTAGAGTTGCTTCTAATTGCCAATTCTATTTATAGCCTGTGACCATTATTTACAGTAGGGGGGATAAGCTACTGAATCTTTGCTTACGCCCTTTTCCCCGCCAATGGGGCTTTCCCAGAATCCTGCCAATTCCATATTTAGTGCTCTGTGACCTGCAGCTTCCATCTCATGGTGGAATGACTCTTGCTTATTGAAAATGGAAGCCAGGGATCTGGGGACTGGAAGGTGGAATATATCTCTGATATTGGGGGGAAGTCAATACAGATAAAAGATGAGTCAACCGAGGTCATGACAGGGCTGTAGAGTGGGGAATCCTTGGTGCACTAGTGACAACAAGGGATAAAAGGCAAGAGAAGCCCGAGGATGGGCCTTCTGGGGTGTAACAGACAAGGGGCCTTGCCCCAGTGGAGAAGCCATGCCTTGGACTTGGACAGGGCTAATAGGGAGGCACAAAATTGTGACAGGAGGGACCCAGAGAAGGCCACATAGCTGGGGAAGCAGGTTCGGGGACCGAACAGGTTGGTGGTGCTGAAGAGCTGCAAGTGAGAGAGGAGGGAGAAGGGACCATCACTGAGGGAGAAGAGAAGGCTGTTAATTACATGGAAGAGGGGAATTTGTGTGCTCCAGCCAGCCACATCCAGGCAGAGACTAGCTCAGGATCGGAGAGGAGAAGGTAGTAGGAGGTTGGGCAAAAGAAAGGGGCCTGGGGATCTCAGACAGGAGAGGGCGAACACAAGGGCCATTGTGCTGGAGATTTCTGGGGACTAAGGGGATCTAATAGGCACTGTGTGTTCCCTTTCTGAAGCAGCTCTTCGCCAACTGTGGCTGGATCCTGGCAGCTCTGTCTCCACTATTGCTTCCCAGAGCACTGAACAGCTACAGAATAGCTCGGATCCCCCGAAGGGGGGCTATATAGTTACCAAGCTGCAGGGCTGAGTCAGGGAGACAGACAGGTGGCAGAGAGAGAGATACCACGGGGCGAGCGACTGAAGGAGGGGACATCAGAGCAGTTGAGAGCTAACCCCCAGATGTGCCACAAGGAGGCGCCCCAGTGGTGAGGGTAGCCCGTGATAGTGTGCTATTGGTGTGCTCAGGGCTGTGAATACATTGAGGGCAGGCTGTGAGTTATCATTAGCTGGGAAGGCAGTTTTATTTAAATGCCAATTTAATCCAATGTAGAAATGTAGGGTGAGTTTCTCTAGCTTGTTCTGACCCCTGTGTAATTCCCCAGCTGTAGACAGCTACTCGGCCTCTCTCCCTCTAGCTCTCAGTTCCAGGGGCTAGGAGGCAAGGCGTGGGAAGAGCAACCCATGCAAAGTGTTCTCGTCTCCGCTGCCACAGAGTCCCTATGGCATCATAGCCAGCTGGAGAGTTCAGAGCAATCTCCAGTCTGTGGGGGCTGAGGGGGACCCACCCTTCTGCCCCCGGGCCAACAGGAGTCATCTCAGCCAGGATCCCCTCCTGCCCCCTCTGTCTCTTCCTTTCCCACCACCCAGGCTGTCTCTTCCTTGCCCACCACCCAGGCTGCGTTGCTTAGTATTCTGTACTGTTGGTACAAACGTCTCCAGTCAGTGGAAACTGAAAATGCTTTGCGGCTGAGGCAGGCCGAGCCACTCACCCAAAAAGAGGTAGCACTGTACTGAGCGACTGTCTGTGATATGGATAGGTGTCAGCAGGGGGCGATACAGAACCCCTGCAGCCTGCTGCGCCAAATGGGCACTCAGTGGGCAGGATCCGTGGAAACTGGGCATTTCTGATTTTCCAATTTCCACCAAAATCAGCAGGGTTTTGCCCGGTGATGCTGCCGACTCTCAGGGTCTGGTGCTTTCCCCCCTAGCTCTGTGCAAACTAGGCCTCTTTAAAAACAGGCCTTGGGAGGGGGCTGGATCATAGAAACTGCTTAACTGAATGACCTCAAACTTTGCTCCAAGCTCTACCCAAGCCATTTTCACACTGAGCTGTGTGGATTTTAGTGCCTGCTGAAAATGTGGCTTTAACAGAAACTGCTAGAGCCTTAACTGTGGCATGGCTCCTGCCAACCTGACCGCCAGTCACCCCCTTGCACCAGGAGAATCGTCCTGCCATGGCAGGGTAGGGGGCTCAGAGCAGATGCTGCAGTTAGCAGATGGAATCACAGCAATGGAGGAGCTGAGAGACTTTCCTGCCTGCACTCGGCACTGAGGCTGCTTCCCTCCCTTTGACCACTGGGTGTGTGCCCAGCATGATCCCCACAGACTCATCAGAGGCACCAAACCGGGGCGGGCAGGCGGGTAGGATCCAGGTCCTGGGTTACCCTCCTCCCTGCAAAGTGCAGAGTGTGTGTCGGGGGTGGGGGTAGATAACATTCTCAGCTCACTGCACCATCCCTAGCACACCCCTCTTATAGTCAATCCAAGTCAATTTTGCCATGATGGTGGATTCCCCCCAGGGAGGTAGGATTAGGGTGATCAGATAGCAAGTGTGAAAAATCAGGACAGGTAATAGGGGGTAATAGGAGCCCATATTAAAAAAAGCCCCAAATATCGGGACTGACCCTATAAAATCGGGACATCTGGTCACCCTAAGTAGGATGTCTCCATCAAGCCCTCTCTCTGGCTTATCCCTGATGGGGTGATGGGAGCTTGCAGAGTGAAAATGTCAGAGGTGGCTTTGAAACCCCCAGGTGCCATTGGCTTGTACAGTGCAGAGAAGGGGTGGAAGGATCCCAGAGGCTGGGAGATGGAGAAGCAGCAGGAGAACACGGACCCCCTTGGCCCTCAGACTGTCCTGATGCTGAGATCAGATTCACAGAGGAGCTTTCAGTACAGCCTGCCGCAAGAGCTGGACCACCCCAAATCCTGAGATTCTTGAGAAAGATCAAACCATGGTTTTTAGTCTGTTTTTGGATGTTTGAATGCCTTGCCCACGCCCAGGGTGTGTGCCACAATCAGCGGCATATTAACGCCTAGGCCAACAAGGCCTAGGCCAAGGGTGGCAAATTTATAATAGCAGCCAGAGGCTGCTTCCCTCGGCACTGGTTCGTGCCTTCCGCTCCCGGCCCCGCCCCAACTCCACCCCTTCCCTGCCCCTATTGGTCCCCTTCCCCAAATCCCCGCCCCAGCCCCACCTCCTCTCCTGAGCACGCTGCGTTCTCCCCTCCTTCGCGAAGCTGTTTCACGCACAAGCACTGGCAGGGAGCGGGGAGAATCAGGAGCTGGTGACCCACTCAGGGGAGGAGGCGGAGTCAGAGTGGAGGTGAGCTGGGGCGGGGAGCTGCTGTAGGGGGGCGGCAATTATTTCAGGGCCTAGGGCGGGCAAAATCATTAATCCGCCGCTGCCAGCTCTTGCATAGTTATTGCAAGTAAGAAGATTTTGGCTCCTGCTGCAGGAGATGGCAGGTACCTGCCCAGGCTGGGTCAGCGTGAGGTACAGGAGAGGTGGGAACTGGGATCAGGTGAGGTTTGGGGGATGATCAGTGAGGTCTGAGCCAGCAGGAGGGAGGGGGAGCAGGAGCCCAAGGGAGCCAGGAGTAGGGTTGGGGTGGGAGCAGTCGAGAGGGAAGGGGTTGGGGGAATGGGGAAGCAGGTGTGTGCTGCGGGGAGCAAAGAGGGGGAGGCAGATGAGTGCAGGTGGGTGCTGCCCACTGGGATCATCACATGAACTCCCACAGCAGGAGCAGGAGTTGCAATACACTTATGAGTGATGGCACCACTGGGCCGTTTTCCTGGGAGGGGGAAGAAGTCCCACCTCCTCCATGAGGGGCTGGCAGAGCCATCCTAGGTGGCACACAAGGAAAACATGGACAGTGACTTGGTCCCCAGCAGCATTGTGGGGTATTAGTGGGATCAGAGGCGTAACTAGCACCAGTGACTTGAGCCACATGCCCAGCACTAAACTCTCAGTCTGGGCTGAGGCACAAAACCCTCCCTCCTTCCCTCTGAGGTTGTAGTCAGGATCTTGGGCCCGTCCCACTCCGCAGCACCAAGCAGGATTTGTCTGTTTGGGCAGGGGGAGCAGACGCACTGGACAGCCTCACTGTCATGGATCTGTGGGGCTCCAGGGCAGACATCTTGTGGGGGGACCATATCAGAATAGGGGGGCAACTTTAACTGTGATTCCAGGGACTACTTAGGCACCTGAAAACTCGAGGGTTTTGCAGATAAGAGGGAAGGGGTGCAACCAAAATTATAACTCCAAGGGGGAACTCAGTTCAAAAAATTTGAAACTGCTCAGGGTGCAGGCAGAAGGTAGCTGGGGGCTGTGTTCAGGGAGGGTGTAGCTCAGGGTCCAGGCAGGGGGTAGCTAGGTGCTGTGTGTAGCGAGGTGGGTAGCTCAGGGTGCAGGGAAGGGCTATGTCCGAGGCGATGCTGCTGCTGTGTGGCCAGCCATATGCTCTGTCCCTAGTTGGCTCAATGGCACCATCTCTGTGCAGGAGGGGCTGGGGTGAGTAGCGCGCTCTGCCCACCTGGGTACACGGTGGGCAGGGGGAGAGGAACCCCCGACATCAGCCCCTGCCTGGCTTTGTGCAGCAGATCAGGAGGCAGTTGCTTGTGTCAGACCATGGTGTGAGGAGAAGAGGCAGTGCAGCAGCTGCAGACAGCAGTGGAGCAGGGCAGCAGAGGGAGAAGGGACAGCATCTTCACTCCTGCTGCAAACTTCACCCAAATATGGTATGAAATGGGGGGTATCTTCCCCCCGATCCTCCCTAAATGGCACCCCTCACATCCCGCACCTCTGAGCCCAATTCTTCCCTGGGATATCCAGGCTCTGCTCCTGCTGGCTGCCATGGATGTAGCTGAGAGCAGAACTGGACCCAGTGTCTCTGCTTACACTTGTGCTACCAAGGCAGCCATGTTCTTGCACATACCGGCCACTGGGCCTTTTGGGGTGTCTGGAGAGCACTGTGCTAGGTAACAGCTATAGCCATGGTGCAATGGGCCTGGAGCCTCCTGCTACACCGGCCTGGCTCTGACATGCAGAGCTGTTCTGGAAGCCTGGAAGAAGGGAGCTGAAGGTGACGATACCGACAGATGATGACGGTGGTGATGATGGCAGCAAAGCTCCCATGTCCTCACCCACAGGAGGGGCCATTATAAGCAGGAAATTTGAGTTGAACGCCCTGGATTTCCCACCCTCACCCTCCTGAAGGAAAGGCTGTGGGGTTAGCCAGCCCAGGGATATGGCCCTCTGAGCCTACTGATATCCTGGGATCAGTGGGGAAATCCTGGGACTCTGAGGTCATCCATGGGAGCCCCATCTTCCCAGCACACCTCCTCTCCTCTACTTCTCTGTCTACATGTGGGCCCAACTCCCTCTCTGAAGGGCTTTGACAGTCAGGAGCAAGAGCCCAAGGGGTTTAATGCTGACCCACTCAGGAGTCTCCCTGCAGGCTCCCTGACTCTCGCACCTGCAGAACACACACCAGTGCTGCACCTGGCAGGCTGCAGTTAGGGCCATAGTGGGTCCCTGCTCTGCTCCCCTGCTCAGTTCACAGGTGCAATTGCTTCAAGCACCTCACCAACAATGCTGCCAAACACTTGCTGCTTGCAGGGCACCAGCACGGCACTGGGCACACAGTGAGGGAGTGTGCAATTACTAGGGGCATCAGTGGGCCATCCACAGGGAGCAGAAAGCAAACCAGTGTCTCCTTTACAGATGGTTCTAAATCTCATGCAATTAAAAACGCCCCCTCTCTCCCCACAGTACCTCCATATCCTCATCGTTATTACAATAAGTCCCTATTGTGGTGACGTGAGTTACCGCGGGAGTCCACTAGATGGCAGCAGAGCACACAGCCGTGGCCCTAACTGCAGCCTGCCGGGTGCAGCGCTGGTGTATGTGCGGCAGGTGCCCGGTTCCCAGCTCGCAGGGAATCCCACACGTGCGTGGGGCAGTGGGTTTGCCCTGCAGCGCCTGGCACGATAGGTCCTCGTGCATGACTCAGGTGGGCTCTTATGCTCTGCGGAAACACAAACAATAATAATAACGACCTGTCTGGTATGGAGGATTTCCTAGGCTGCAGGGAGCACCCTGGCCAGCTGGGTAGCTCTGCCACAGGACCCAATGTCACGATTCTCCTTGTCTTTTAAAAGCTCTCCTGCTTCTGCTTCCTACAGGTGCTGAGGGCTGCAGGGTCTGGGCGGCTTTTTCCCTGCGGGCGCATGGTCACTGTACTGAGACACCCACAATAACCGTGGGACTCTGTAAGCAGCCAGGGAGCGTGTGCTGTGCACTTTGGGGTGGGTGGGGGCCCTCGGGGTAATCTCTGCTGTCTCCTTTGCTTGCTTCATTCACAGTCACCATGACGTGCCACAAGGGCTCAGCTCATCCACAGCTTCCCACACATCCATGGCTGTCCCCAGCTTCACCATGCAGGCACTAGGCGCAGTGTGCAGTAAGATAAAGAGACAGCCCTACACGTTGGGACCCGGAGTTCCCACAGTCTGCAACACAGTCCTTGGAAGGGTTGGCAGCAGGGCTTACATTCAGCAGGAACCATCTGGAGCAGACCTCCAGTAAATATTTTCAAATCCATGGGAGCCCTGGCACCTCCCTGCTTGTGGGGATAAAGCCACAAGTCCCCCCAACACCTAATGGGAGAGAGGAAATAATCTCTGAGAATTTAAGCCCTGGTTGGCAGGACTCAAACTCAGGTCAGCAGAGCTATCAGGCCATGGAGGCCCCCACATCACTCAGCTGCAGCTGTAAACTGGTAACTCCTTGTGACTCACAAACCATAGTAGATATATGCTATGGGAAGTCCTGACCCAAAGGCTCAATTGGCAGTCTCCTTGGAGGCTCCTGATTAGCCCCTTGACCCCATAAAAGCCCATGGAGCATATCAGGAAGTGTCTAAGCAAAAATGAGGATCTGTTGTAAGATGCCATGGCTGACTCTATTCCTGGCATCCACTTTGGCTCTGCCCTGGATTCTGCTCCTTGTGGGGGTTTCAGCTGCCCCAGCACCACGGTGTCTGAGCCCCTCGCCCACTGCTGAGTATACCCACACGGCAGCCCCCATAGGGAAGGGGTATTATCCCTGGGCTACAGATGGGACCGGAGCCCAGAGAGGGTTAGTGACTGGCCCAAGGTCACACAGGGAGATTGGAACCAAGCTGGGAATTGAGCCAGGCCTCCTGAGCCGAGATGGGTTTTGATAGCAGCCTAAGGGCCATGCCCCACCCAGCTCCCACTGATAGCAATGAGGGACACCCAGGCTAGAGCAGCATGGGAATCACAGGGGCCAGACACTGCAGGCTGCCTGATGCACAGCCCTGGGTGCCAGGGCAGGACTCCTCCCTGCACAGAGCTTCCGTCTCTCTTCAGTCTGGTCACGAATGGTTCATCCCTTTCCCTGGGATCTACAGCCCAGGCTCATGTTAGGGGCCATTCTGTGCTCCACTGCCAGACTTTTCCTTTGGCCAGCTGTGGGGTTCTGCAGGTCTAGCAGGGGGAACTGCTTTTTTCAGTACCCAAGGTCAGCAGCTGTGATTGATACAGATAGAGCCGGTGCTGTGCTGGGCAAGGCGGGGCCACTGGCACAGTCACATTAGCTCCTTTTACCGTCCCTCTGAGCTGAACCCTCCAGCCCGCATCACACTCTGCTGTTTGATTTCCTCTGACCTTTGCCATCTTGATGGCAAATACCAAAGGGGCTGAGCCTCAGTGTTTGCACCTAGAGCTGCCTCTGAAGTTGCCCAGGGTTTGAGCTGGGGTTTGGTTTGGTCTCTGCGTAGGTAGGAAGTGCTCAGAGCTGGAACCCATGTTCCAGGAGCAGTAGCCAGGGCTGTGCTTTCCCTGTTCTGAGATGAGGCCTCTGTGTCGGCAGCCCAACACTGTGCTGGCGTGTGGCAAACGCTCATCTCGTTTGCTGGCCCAGATCTCGTTCTGTTACTGCCTCCTAATCCCAGTGGCTGGGTGTCAGCCCCTTTCTCCTGGGGGGATCAGCGTCCCTTTTCCAGGCTGACATTCCCTCCCCTCCCGTGCTCAACTCTCCCGCCTCCCTCCAGTCAGTATTTCTCTGTGCAGGACAGCAGTTCTGTGGTCTCTGTATGTTTTGTTCCCCTCTATGCGCCATGTACAACAGCTTAGATCCCTCCTGGGCCCCTCCCTGGGGATATGCTTCATGACTGGACCGCCAAGGCCAGGCACTCCAGGTGCAGGGGGGAGAGAGACAAGTTCTGACCTCTGGCACTGACCTACTGTGCTTTCTGTGGGGGAGGTGAGCCTGGGGTCTTGACCCAATTTCCCTTCCAGGGCAGGTGTTTTCCAGAAGGTCCCCTCCAGGTGATTTCCTGGGGCTTGCAGCGTTGGGAGACGGGCTCCCCCGCCACTCCTGCAGACAGCATAACTTCTACAGCTCGGCTGCTTGTACCACCCTTGCAATGCTGGTGTCCAGACAGCTGGTCCAGTCAGTACTAGATGCCCATTGCTCCCATAGCCAAGTGAGTTAGGAGTTTGTGTGCCCCAGAACCAGCTGCCACTTCCATTCATTCTAGAGCTGGCCAGGTCGCTATGGCCATGGGGCGCTGGCTGCTCAGTGCTCTGCTGAGGGCTGGAAGTACAGGCGAGCTCAGAGTCCAGGTGGCGGCAGTCTGAGATTATACAGAGCGGTGTGACTGCAACACCCCATCCATCATCCACGGTGTTAGCGGGTGAGGGCCTGGCCCCACAAACGCCTGCGAGGCAAGAGACGGGCACTGTCTGACAGGCCCTGCGGGGTGAATCAGGGCAAATCATGTTGGGTCTCCAGGACAGAGCCCATGGGGAGGCTGGAGCAGCCTGGGGAAGAGAGAAAGCTTGATGGTGGGGGATGTGTTTGTGTGTGTGGGGGGGGGACAGGCCTGGGCCTGGGGGGAGGACATGTGGCCCAGGTGAAGGATGGGGGCCAGACAGGCAGTCTCGGGGGGAAGACAGGTGGCCTGGTGTGGGGGGCAGGCAGTGCGGGGGAGGACATGTGGCATGGGGAAAAAGACAGGTGGCCATGACAGAGGACGCGTGGCCCAGTGGGGAGGATGTGGGGAAGGACAGGCACAGGCAGCTGATTCTCAGTTGGGGGCACAATTGCTTTTCCCCAGCTCCCCTCCCCCACCAGCCTGAGGGAAGGCTGGATGGCAGCAGAAGTTGCGATGGCTGCAGTGAAGCACGGTTCTGCCCCATCTGTGCACAGGGAACTGCCACTTTGGCAACAGGGTTTTGGCTGGGGCTGGAGCCCTGAGCAAGAAGCTCCAACCTACTAGTTAGCCTCACATGGTTGGCTAAGTCTTCTCCCAGCAGCATGGGAATGGGATAATCGTCATAGACTGCAAAAGTCCATATCCCTGACCAGCCCTTGTACTGCACAGGTTACTTGGCTGAAGGCAAGTTAAAAGAGATGGCCTTAAAGGGTTGCACCATCACTTGGGCCTCTGGGTCGATGAATTTGGGGTCCACCAGGGATTGGTGGATAGCTGATACCTGTGCATCAGTGTCTCTCCACGCAGTAATCTTCTTCCCACCCACACTCACCGTTTCCCTTCGCTCTGGGGGTATTTGCGAGGCATCTGGGCCTGAAGGCTCTTGGGACCCTGGGGTGATGACTTGCAGTTGGCCTTCATGTGCCCCAACTCATTACATTTGAAGCATTACCCAGCTGACTGTGGACTGGGGCAAGGTGGGTGATTGGAGAGTGAGGGGGTGGGACGAGAGGGCATCTGGGGTTTCCCTGTCTGTGTGGAGGGTTCCACCTTGCGAGGTGGGGTTTTGGGCTAACCCCGATGATGGGGTGTTGTCTTAGATTGCCCCTTCTGGTATCTGCTCCAACTGCTAATAGCTTTCTTCTTCTCTGCCACCTCCACCCATTTGGTTCCGATCTCCCCACCTCAGTTACAGTTTTGGGCTTCCCATCTAGGATGTACCTTTCTATTTCCTCAGGAACACCCTCTAAGAACTGCTCCATTTGCATTAGGAAAGACAGATCTTCCAGAGATTTAATGCTTGCTCCTGATATCCAGGCATCCCAATGTTTCACAATGTGGTAGATGTGTCGGGAAAATGCCACATCTGGTTTCCACCTTAGGGCTCTGAACTGCTGACGGGCATGCTCAGGTGTTAGTCCCATCCTAATTCTGGCCTTTTGTTTAAAAAGTTTGTACTTGTTTATGTGTTCTGTAGGCATTTCAGCTGCCACCTCTGCTCAGGGTCCAATGAGCTGCAGCTTTAGTTCCACCGTATACTGATCTATAGGGGTGTTGTACCCAAGGCAGGTCCTTTCAAAATTTTCTAAGAAGGCCTCTGTATCATCGCCTGCCTTGTATGTGGGGAATCTCTTAGAATGGGGAGCAGTACCTGGAGAAGGACTGTTAAGGTTACTTGGTTGATCCAGCTTAGCCTTTTCCAGCTCTAAGTGCTTCAGCTCCATTTCCGCCTCCAAGCACTTCATTTCCAAGCGCTTATCCTCTCGCCTCTCTTACACTTCCAAGTGCTTTGCCTTCGCTTCTGTTTCTGCATGCTTCATCTCTAGGAAGAAATTTCTTTCTGCCTGAGTTAGAACTCGGCCTGAATTAAAGGCATCCCTCCATCCTGGCACTGGGATCTCAACTGGGGGAGGGCTGAACCTTCTCTTCTGGGAAGTCCCCTTTCCCCCATCCATTCCCTTCATTTCCATCATGGAGCTGGATGTCTGGGCTTGATCTGGGTCTGTCTTCTCCGTGGCATGCCACTTTGGGAAGACTGGTTTCTCTAGGGTTTCCATGTCTGACTGGAACCTCATGCACATGCTGCCCTACTCTAGCCTAGCTATTTCATGGCCATGAAGCTAGAAAAGAAAAAAACTAAATTGCTTGTTGGACTTCCTGGCTCCTTTGGTGTGCCTATTTCCCCTCAAGCAGCAAAGAAAAGAAAGAAGGAAAAAAACCCTCCCTGGCTTTCAAGCAGCCAAAAGGAAAAATGTGTCCTTTTAAAATCCTGAGGTCTGTGCTTCTGGTTCAAAATGATCCCATCGCTCTGCCACCATGTCAAGGCTGAATACCCACTCTGTCACTCCGAGTGCAGAAGGTGGGGGCCCACAAGGATTTTAAAAATTAATACTTGCCACTCCAGACTTGTATTAAACTCCCAAGGTTACAGCTTTTCTCTGACTTTGGCTTGGTAAACACTGCCACCACCCAAATGCAAAAAAAAACCCTTGGAACCCAGGAAGGAACCCTTGGGAATTCCTCCCTGTGGGGTACCCTCAAGCCTTTTCACCCCTTCTCCCCCTTCCCCCCCCACTCCAGGGAAGAGCTGAGAAAGAAAACAAAGGAAATTATCTGTGGCCACCAGCTAATCAAACAGCATATGCACAAACCTCTTAGGACACAAAAATCCAATCCTTCTTAAAAAACATAAATTTTATTAAAACAAAAAGAAAGAAAATACATTTGGAATTTAGGTTGTTGCTAGACTTTAAAAGAGTAATTCCATCAGGGACAACTCCTGTTCCCCAGGAAAAGGCTGGATCCCCACTCCGGGTGTTGTGACATGGCACTGCATCCTGTGCACTAGGTCACAATCTAGTACAGCCTGGAGTGGGGAGCCAGCCCCACCCCCCGCTGGACGGGCGCCATAATTGCCAAATGAGCATGGGGCAAGCTTGCTCTCCAGCCACCACCAATGACCCATACCCCCAAACCCTGGTTGCAGGGAGAGAATGAGCCGGCATTGGGTTTGGAGAGAAAAGGCCCAATAGGCCATTGGAGCCACCCAGCCGCCTCCATCATGAGCACAGCAGAGCCAGGGCATTGTGGCCAGCCCTACTCACTTCTGGAGCATTTGGAGGCTGTCGGACAGAGAGGATCTGGCCCTCTCTGAAGCAGGAGCACTAGGAGCTCCAGGACTGCTCAGGAAGCTGGGGCTGTAGGGAATCTCAGCTTGCGGGGACTAGGACACTATGAGTGCTAATTCCATCTCAGAGCTGCCAAGGCTCAGCCAGGGTCTGAAGGGTGAATCAAAGGCTCTTGTTATCAATCCCAACCTGCGGCAGATGCTGCCTCCTGATAGCAAGGTTAATCCTCTCCCAGGAAGGCACTCACTGGCACAACTGCTTAACAGGAGCTACTTGACTGTGCTGGGATTAACGTTAGCAAAGGAGCTGTGGCTTCAGATGTGGAGGAGGAACATGAACCTTTAAGGTGATGATCAGCACAGTGCTGCCGGACAGGGTATGGGGCCAACCCTGAGCATAAGGACAGGGTACTTTCTGAAGGCTTCTAGCGATGATGGTCATGGTGTCCATCCCCACTTTGGATCTGTGTGGCTGGATCTCGGACCCACAATCTAAAATGGAAACAGTGTCAATGGGCCACATTTTCTAAAGTGGCTATGTGTTCTAGGAGTCTAATGCCCCTTGACTTTCTGCAATTTGTAGGTTCCTAAATCACATAGGCCCTTTTGGAAATGCTCCCCAGTAGGCCATAAGAGCATTCACCCATTTAGCAGACTGGTTAGCTCCCCCATCCCTGCCCACTTGTATTGGGAATCTCTCCTGCGGGGCTTTGAGAGTATGGACTCAGAGTGGTGGTGTGGACAGAGAGAGACTGATGGGAGAAGCCTGAAGAAACCAGACAGTTGTGTTTTTGTAATGATATTATGGTGAAAGTGTTAGTGGAAAGTGGTCAACTGTGAAACTCCCCATGGCTAGGGTTAAAAGCAGAGAACCTGGCCTAGGGCACACCACAAAGGCTGGCTACAGCAAGCACCCCAGCTGGCTGCTAGGGTGACTCAGTGGGCTAAGCGCTGTCTTGTGTCTGGATGGAGACTCGCAGAGTAGGAAGCCCCAGTGGATGCTGGCCCAGGCAGGACCTCTCTGAGCTGTCCCTTCATGATGTAGTGCCAGTATCCTGGGAAAAAGAAAAGGAGTACTTGTGGCACCTTAGAGACTAACAAATTTATTAGAGCATAAGCTTTCGTGAGCTACAGCTCACTTCATCAGATGCATCCGATGAAGTGAGCTGTAGCTCACAAAAGCTTATGCTCTAATAAATTTGTTAGTCTCTAAGGTGCCACAAGTACTCTTTTTCTTTTTGCGAATACAGACTAACACGGCTGCTACTCTGAAAAGTATCCTGGGAGGCTCCCCATGCACTGAGGGGCAGCAATCAATGTAGCACGACACTGTGGGGGCACGCAGCACAAATGGGAAGTGCAAGTGCAGCAGTGTGAGCACATCCTTTCCCCTGCAAGGGGGCTTCTCCTTTGTGGGGTCACCAGCAGTCCTGGGGGACACAGCATTTCTCTGCCCTTCCTGGGGGTGCAAGAGCTCCTGCTTAGCGACCGCATGGGGGCTGGGGCAGACAGAGGGACATGAGTACGTGTCATGACTCTGAGAACTAGGGTATCGACCTGTCCCCACCTAACCCTGCACTGGTGCACCAGGAGCCCCGCTCAGCCCATCACCCCTGCTCAGCCTCAGTCCCTGCACTCCCAGGCACAAGCAGCAAGGGACTGATGACAGCACTAGAGCCGGGTAGGGGCAGGAGGGTGGGACTATGGCTCATACCAGGCAGCTGTAGCTGGGTGTGCCCAGAAGGTGGTGACCAAAAGTGGTCCACTTCCAGCACTCCCCTGGGTGCAGACCCACCCTCCTGCCCACCACAGTGCATGGTGCTTTACAATTCACTCTAGCTGCTGCTTGCTCAGTGCCCAGCTCTGCAGTGCTTCTGAGCTGTGCAGCTCTCAGTGCAGCCCTTTAGTGCTGAGGAGACATTCTCCTGCTCAGCTGGCAATCGCACTGGTTCTGTGGAAGGGAGATCACCGCACGTTCCTGCTCCAATGGCATGAGAAGCCCTGGGGTTGGTAGCTGTCTGCTGCAACAGGGGCTGACACAGCAGGCTCCGCCACTCCTGTAGTTCTGACTGTTCAGTGACAGCAAGTGGCCTGGGTCACACTCACCCATAGTCTGGATTGTGAGCACTCGGGAGGAGCTGGCTGTGCAGTTAGGGTATGCTATAGGGATGTAAAATGTTAACCGGTTAACCCGCCTTAACTGTGAATCCCCGGGCCAACCAGGACACCTACCCCAGAAGCCCTGTACCAGCCGGAGCAGCCCCAGCTGTGCCGGCCAGCTGGATTGGCCCCAGCTGCACTGGCCAGCAAGATCGGCCCCACCCCCAGCCACACTGGCTGGCTGGCCCTTTAATCTGTAAACCATTTAAACTAAATATTTGTAATCATTTAAACAGTTAACTTTTAAAACAATGTTTACATCCCTAGTGTGCAATGCCCAGCGCATGGTGGGTGCTACCAGAAACACATCCTGGGGTGGGGGTGGGGCCTCGCTGTGAAATGATACTGTGGGGAGGATGCTGTTTGTAGATGGTGCTCTGTGTGTGTGTGTGTGTGTGTGTGTGATGAGAGCCCTGTTTGGTGATGGCAGTAAGTGAGGGAGAGGGGGGATGGGAATTCAGTTTGGTATTGTCATTGTGAAGGTGGGGCTGGGGTGGATGGGCTGGGAGCTTGCTCTGGCTCTGGCAGTGGAAGGTTGGGATGGGGGAGCTAAGGGAGGAGGGCCAAGCACTCTTCATTCCACTTCCCTGTGCATGTGAAATGTCTGGCTATATGTTACCTGGGTTAATGGGTCTAGCAAAAAAGGGAGCCAAGCTTCTTGGTGGGTAGATGAGAGATGAGGAAGGCTGCAGTGTGCTCACCTTGCCAAGGGTGCTGAGCCTTTTGATTGGGTGAACCCTGGGGGATAGAAGGCTGACTAACCCAATTGGAGAGGGGATAAGGGGGATCAGCCTTATGGGAGAACAGGTGATCTTCTAACTGTCTGCCCCTGCCTGAGGGTAGCTCAGGCTATCCCCTGACTCTCTCCCCCTGCCTTACTGGAGTTCATGTGATTTCCTGACTCTTCCCCTGCCTGGGGTGTTTCCTATCTTGCCTTGTAAGTAAAGTGCACATTGATTATTGGTTCAGCCATTACAGAGGTGTCAGAAGAGTATATGTCTGAGATATGAAGCTAGTAATAGGGATAAGTACTGGGTTGGGAATAGTCAAAATCACATAGGGAGGTACAATAGGGTTCCTGACTCCCTTAAACAGTCTGGTGGAGGCACCACCAGTTAGTTGCTAAGAACTCAGGCTGTTGAAACCCACTGCGATCAAAGCAGAGGGGTAGCGGGTAAGGGCTCCTGTCGATGATTAGCTGCCCTTAGGGGTATGGCAACGTGTAAGTCTGAGGTTGGAGTGACTATTGAGGGGATAGAGTGTACAGCTGTTCTAGATAGTGGTTCTCAGGTCACTATCATCTTCAAACCCTTTTACCGGCAACATCCCCCCATCTGCCCCTGCAACCCCTAATGGGGTTGGCCATGTGGAGGTTAGAAGATGACCAGTACCCATACCTGGGATATGTGCTATTGAAATTAAAATGCCCAAAAGATGTGTTTGGAATTGAGAAAGAGAGAGACACTTTTGTTTTGGTCTGTCCCTCCTCTGGATATCCAAACCAGGTGCCTTGTATTGTAGGAAGAAATGCAGCCATGTCTGGAGCTTTGGTTCAGTTATGCAAAGAGTTTGCTGGGCCTAAATACTCACAAAGCCTGAAGATCCAAACGCTGTGTTTAGAAGCATACCAAGCTAAAGAAGGAGAGCAAGACCAGTGTGGACTTGGAGAACCAGTGGGAATAGTCAACCTAAGATATGGGCCTCCAGTTATTCCTGCTAGGACAACCCATCTAATGGATGGAATTTTCAAGTCGTTCAGAAGGCCACCAATCAATTAATTCTCTCTGAAGCCCCAGATACAAATGCGCTGCTGGGTGGACTGATGGTGAAGAGAGGTGTAGCCAAAACCTCATCTCGTACAAAAGTATCAGTAAAGCTACAAGTGGCTAATTAAACTGAGCACTCAATCACTCTCCCTCAGGGAACTGTGTTAGCACAGGTATATTTGGCTGCAACAATGGCCCATACTAGACTCAGCAGAAATATAATACCCATATTTGACCAAGAGACTTTGAACTTGGAACTCCCCAATTCCTCCATTGTGGAAAGAGATTGAAACAGAAACTAATACAAAGAGCCCAAGTATTCTCCATATGTGAATGGGATGTGGATTGTGCTGAGGGAGTTGAACATTACATTCAGCTGAATGATGATAGGCTTTCCTTTGAGAGATCGAGGAGGCTAGCACCTGCAGATGTTGAAGATGTTTGGAAACATATCCAGGATTTGAAGACAGCAGGAATCATTAGGAACTCTAAAAGTCCTTATGCCTCCCCAATTGTTGTGGGCAGAAAAACTGAATCTATCAGATATCCGTGGATCCAGCTGATATGGAAAAGACAGCCTTCATCTGTCCACTCGGATTCTATGAATTTCTGAGAACGCCCCAGGGAAAATTTGGGGCCTCCGCCACATTCCAGAGATTAGTGAAGTGGACAGTTGGCAACATGAACCTTCTGGAAGTTCTGGTGTATCTGGATAATTTGATACTGTTTGGTTGCACTTTGGAAGAGTATGAAGAATGCTTGCTAAAGTGTTGGACTTCTTGCAGGAACAAGGGTTGAAACTATCTCTAGACAAATGCCAGTTCTGTCAGGAAAAAGTAAAGTACGTAGGACATATTGTCTCTTGAGATGGAGTTGCTGCAGATCTGGATAAGCTGAATGCCCTGAGGACATGGCCAAGACCCAAAACCTTGAAAGAATTGCAGTTTCTTGGGGTTCTGCAATTAGTATAGGTGATTTGTAGAAAGATTTTCTGCCCTTTGTAGACCCCCTACTACACATTGATACTAGTACAGAAGGACTTGGAGGAGTCCTCTACCAAGAATATCCAGATGGATGGAGACCAGTTGCCTATGCTAGTAGGAGAAGATTTGGACAAGAATCTTCAGTTCACATATTAGAGTTCTTAGCATTAAAGTGGGCTGTGATCAAGAAATTCCATGATTATCTCTATGGAGCGAAATTCAGTCTGTTCTGATAACAATCCCTTAATTTATACGCTGAAGTTGGCCTGTTTGGATGCCACAGGGCATAGGTGGTTATCAGCATTGGCTACCTATGATTTCAAATACAGTGTCGGCCAGGACATTTGAATTTGGTTGCTGATGTAGAAGGCCACAGAGAGAGAGAGAGGTTACCAGACCAGGAATGGTTTGACATCCCAGCTCCTGGAGTGAGAACTTTGTGTAAAATGTCTAAGACACATCTTATTGATGCCAGATTAGGACATCAAGGTGCTTGGAGCCCTCCTTATGCTATACCTGTGGTGTGTACAAATGTCTCCCATCTGGATCTTTGTTCATTACCCATATTGCACCCATGGCACCGCTGGGATCTCTGTGCATGAAAAGAGGCCAAGCCTTTGCCATCCCCTCATATATTCTGGCTCCTTCACTCCTTGGGCAAAGCCTGTGGTCCAGCAGATGAAGCGTGTGTCATTGCCCCATATACTTCATGCTGAGTTTGCAGTGTGAGTCATTGTGCCAACATTGTGCTGTTAATGGGGATCTGCAGAGGAGACAGTGGTGGCCTTTTCAGCTCCTTTATGGTGGATTAAACCCTCAGAAAGTTTTTTATTTTCTTGCTTATGTTAAATACAGACTTGTGCAGATACTGAGAGAGGAGGCCCTAGTAAATTGAGCATGGAAGTGATTGTCATGGAGACTCTGCAATTTTGGTTTGTTTTTGTTAACTCCTGTTTCACAAAGCCCTTGGGGAAGAGCTGTTTCTGAGGGCTTCTGTGCCCTACACCGCTCTCAATGCGCATTTCAGAGCCCTCCACCCAACACCACCAGCACAAGATGGGACATTCATTTCTAAGGGCAAAGCAAGCAGGAAATCCTCCCTCTGAGAAAAGGTGCCCGGTGGTCCCTACTGATCTATAATGCATGCCAGGGCTGCACGAGTGTTGCCAGACTGATCCAGACATGCAGCCCTCTAGCCCAGTGTCCCATCTCTGACAGTGACTGGTTCCAGATGTAGCTGCAAGAGCCCTGCAGTAGAAGTGATGGGACAACCTACCCGCTCAGATCATTCCTCCAGTCCCCATTTGTTCATGGTTAGTATGGCTGGAAGCAGGTAAATTTATGTCCCTTCTACCCAGATGATAATCACACAGCAGGGCACCCCTGGCATTCAGTGCTGGCTCAGGGGGAAATGTTAACAGCTGAATCCCCACCACTGCTGCCTGCAGCTTCCTGCGTTTTCCAGGAGGTCTCCTGCTCAGGCATTGACCCTGTCAAGCCCTATCTGATGAGACCCCAGCCTAATCCGGTAATGTTTTGCCTTCCAGTACAGTGTGTGCCTTTTGCTGCTATGCTAATGTGCAGAATGGACAGCTCCTTGCTGCCATTATTCCATTGCTCTAAACAGCGCACAATAATGGAGGCTGCACTAAGCTCTCTACCTATTTTATTTGCATAACCCTCAAGTTCTGTAAATTGCTCTTCTCTCAGCGATGCAGTCCCTGTTAATATCCTTCCTCCCTGCTTCTTTGATGTCTGTTTGTTTGGATCCAGGTAACTGAGGCTGTTTCAACTCTTTGATCATAGCTTTATTTGAGCAAAGGCAGTGTCTGGGAGGAGCTCGGTGGGAATGCTGACAGGCTCAGGCATTTGCAGTAAAGCAAAATCACCAGCCTCATTTAGGACTCAGCTCACACACATAGACTTTGATCCTCAGTATTTTCTAGATGCCTCCATAGCAGCCATGGCTGAGTCACATGCCAGGATTTTCCTCCAGCCCAATGTCAGCTTTCCGAAGGGGCCAGCAAGTGAAAGCTCTTGTCTCCAGGGGAAGCAAGACCTGGAGAGGGTTGACAATGATTTCATCTTTGGAATGCTGGGCCAAAACAGGGAGCCCGGTGGGCCAATGTTGAAGGGCGCAGGGCATGGATGAGGGGTTGAGCAGTGGGGATGGAAGGGAAGAGGTGGATCCAGGAGTGCTTCAGAGGGAGAAGCATCAAGGTTTGGCAAGAATCTTGCTATGGGAGGGACAAGAGGAGTCAGAGAGAGCTCCGACCTGAGAGTCTTAGCTGAGGTGCAGGGAGGAGAGCAGAGCCAGCACCGCGGATGGGGCAGGGGAGTGGGAGGGGACTTGGCAGGAAAGACGGGGGCTTGACTGTTGCCATATCTGGTATCAGGAGGCAGCAGGACTCTGTGTGGAGATACTGGAGAGGGAGGAAAAGCCAGGAGCCCAGCAGAGCAGAATGAATGGGGCAGTATGGGGCTTCGGCCAGCCCTTCCCAGGGCTCATGTCTCCAGTGGAGTCCTAGTGACTCAGAGCCTGTCACAGGCCCTGGGGCAAAGATCTCCACCAGAGGGCTCCATACTGCAGGGTCCAGAGCAAGTGCTGGGGAGGGGGAAAAGGGAGATGGGTGCGGGAGTGGCAACACACCCACCTGGAGGACTGTTCTCTTGGACACGATGCTGGGGCGATGCGGCTGCTTCAGAGGGCAGCACAGGCAAAGGGTGTGTCACACTGTCTGGAGTGGCTCGTGACTGGGAGTGCCTACCTCAGGGCAGACTGTCAAAACAGGGCAGACATCCTAGCTGGTGGTGTGTTCTATCATTAGATTTCACCAAGCCAGTGACAAATGTGAACTCCTGGATCATTATATCAGTCTTACCATGGAGTCACAGACAGCCCCCCATAGACTCTCCAGTCTATCTTGGCACCCAGGACCCAGACAAAGTGGACTTAGTGAAAAATGGTTACTTACACCAAAAATCACAACACATTCAGGTTGCTTCCAGTCCCAAGAGACCAGTCACTTCCCCAGATCAATTGGTAC
The DNA here is from genome assembly GCF_009764565.3 of Dermochelys coriacea. Classification (NCBI taxonomy): domain Eukaryota; kingdom Metazoa; phylum Chordata; order Testudines; family Dermochelyidae; genus Dermochelys; species Dermochelys coriacea. Next base: position 60,833,461 of record NC_050076.1, read on the forward strand.
CCTAGATCTTGCACCAAAGATGATGCCTGTAGCCAGTCCTGTAATAAACTATCTAAAGGTTTATTAACTAGGAAAGAGAAACAAGAGAGTTATTAACAGGTTAAAGCCAGCAAACGTACACACAAAGGCGTTATCATCTAACTCCTCAGTGTGACAGATTGTAGTGATCTGTCAATTCAAAGTATCTTTCAGGTTGGCCCAGGGGTAACCCCAGGGGATCTCTGCCTCTGTTTAGAGTTTTTGGCCCTGGTCTGTCACATTCAAACAATGAAGACAGAGATGGAAAAATTGACTTTGTTTTATTTCCTTCATTCACCTTCCAAGTCCACAGGCTGCGCTTTCTTGCACATAGCATTTCCTAGGTGCAATAGGGCCATTAATCAATCGATTGTATTGTGATGTTCCTTGTTGGCCCATCTGATTTTGATAGTTCTTCTGGATGGGCAGTGGGGACAATTCCCATGCTTGGGTTTACAATTTCAGAGCAAACATTTTAAAAGTTATAAAGCAAAACTTACATATTTTCTTATGGCCTGGAATTCCGACATTACAAGTGAGATTAATGCATGCAGCAACTTGCAAGCATCTCATAGACTCTAAACACTAAATACATTCTTATAAGACTATTTGAGCAAAACTAACATAGCTGGTCTGGTCTCCAGCTATGAGTTTTTTTGTTCTAAGCTAATGCCTGCAGCCTGGGCAAGAGCTAGCATCTAGCCTGCCAGCATCACAGGGTGTTTGATGGGAGGGACAGTCACCTGCCCCGATTAAATCAGGCCAGGTAATGCACCAAGGGCAGGGGAGTCTGGTGTCCAAGGCCATCTGGGCAAGGGGCAGGGCTGAGCCCAGCATCTCCATGGGCCAAGAACCAGGTAGCGGAAGCTGAGTTATACTGGGCCCCACCAAGAGTAGCGAGAGGCCCGACCTCCATCCTCGGTCCTTTGCTCTATGAGCCAGAGTTCACAGGGCAGTTCAGAGCTCCTGCATGTATTTCAGGCCAGGTGATGCAGCATGGTGGGGCTGTGACCCTGTGTCACTAGAGATGGGCCTGATCCTCAGTGCGTGCTCACCCAGAATGCAGGGCATTCAACCCTGGGCTGTGGTGACATGGCATGATGGCTTGGCATCCTAAGGTAAGTGTCCTGCAGGCCCCTCACTGTGAGGCCTCTAAGGAACTTGGGATGCTTGTGTGCTTTGCTTTTCTTCCCATGCCTTGCAGTGACATCTCAGTGCTCTAGCTGTGGCATTGGCTCTGGCAGATTGTGGTGCTCTGGCTGTGGTATCAGCATCTCAGTGCTCCAGTTGTGGCACTGGCATTGGCATATCCGTGTTCTGGCTGTGCCATCACTGGCGTTGGTGTCTCAAGCACTCTGGCTGTGATGGTGGTAGCTCAGTGTTCTGGCTGTGGCATAGGCACTGGTTTCTCCATACTTCAGCCACTGCTTGCTCTGGTATGAGTCTGAGCCCACGGCCTATGGCTTGTGGCCCCTCCTTTTCTGCTGACAGTGACTGCGGCACAATGGGCCACAGTAGGTAGAGTCCTCTGCAGCCGTCCTGCTTGGAGTCGAGGCCCATGTGCCAGGTGCAGAGCAGTATGTCCTGCTGTCCTGGCTGTGTTCCCTGCGGCTCATGCTGGGCACATCACAATCAGCTCCTGGCGTAGCTGACAGCAACAAGCTGCCCTGGGCAGCACAGCCACCACCAGGGACCCAATGCCTGACAAGCTGGAAGGCATTGGTATGGGCAAGAGCAGCATTGTTAAAAACAGCTTTCTTCTCCAAGGCAGCTCCTGCTACTCTGCTGAGGGGCTAGTGCCGTGATCAGCCCAGGGGAAAGGGCCAGGGCATCAGCGGATGGCTGTGGTGCTAAGAAAAGGGAGAGAGAGAGAAAGAGACTGACAGCAAAAGGAAGAGCTAGAGTGCAGAGAGGTAATGAATACCCCTTCTCTCACCATCTCTGCTCGTGCCCCTCAATCCCCACCTGCAGCTCCCTGCTATCCCAGCCCTAGGCTCCCCCCACCCCAACTCTGCCAGCGCCCCTCAGCCCTGACCCACATCCCCCTGCTAGCCCAGCCCTGGGCTCCCCACAGACACCGATCTGCCGATGCCCCTTAATCTTGACCAGCAGCCCCCTGCAATCCCACCCCGGGTTCCCCTCTACCCAGCTCAATCCTAACTTGCAGCCAGCTGCTATTCCAGACCAGGGCTCCACACAGCTGTGCCAATGAGCATCAGTCCGGATGCTGCTATCTAACTTCTAGGCTTCCTTGGAGCAGAGCAGAGCCGGCTATGCAGATCTGCATGGTTGTTTTTGTAGCTCACCAATCAGGGCTGGATTACCCAATAGGCAGACTAATCACGTGCTTAGGGCACCAGCAAAGCAGGGGGGCACCAAAAAAAAAAAAAGATTTTTTTTTTTTAAAAAAGAAGTGATATTTGATATTTCAAAAAAAGCATCCAAGTAGTCATCATGGGAAAAATCAGAACTTTGTTTGACTTCCTTACACTCCACTCCACACTCTTCCCCCATTTTTCTGTTCTCTTTTTATTACTTATCCCCACTGAAACCAGGAGGGTGTCCTACTAATGTAGATTGAAATAATGCGAGAGAATCAGATCCTGTCATGTATTGCAATAAATTCATGTTTTATTATTGATATATTCTTCTGAGTTATACGTACTTGATTCATTTTTTTCTTTCATATTTTATATATATATTATATATATATATATAGTGTACGTTGTGTAATTTGTTTGGTTTTTTTTTTAAGTTCAGATAACTGAGATAAGGGGCAGGATGAAACGTAACCAACTGAATGGAGCACAGATCGTGTGTTGAAATGTGTGTGTGTGTGTTGAAATCTCTTTCTAATACTCGCTGGGAGGCACATGCAGTGGCAACAAGTGCAATTCTGGAGTCCTACTCAAAGATTGTGGATGCATTAGATATTATAGCTGAAGACCAATCACAAAAGGGAGAAACTATACGAGAGGCAAAAAACATTGCAAAAATGCAAGAACTAGAGTTTGTATTCATGTTGACCATGAGGAATGAAATTTTACAACACTTTTACCACACAAATCAAGCTCTTCATGAAAAAGAATTGGATTTGAAAACATGTGCAGAGCTCTGTCAATCATTAGCAGACCACTTACACACTTTGAGGAATGATTTCGAAAGATTTGAAGACATATCAAAAGATATCTTGCCTGATACTAACTACAAAGAAGCCCAGTCCAGCAAGCAAATCAGGAAAAAACAAGCAAATGATAGCAGTGCAACAGAAGCAGCATCGAATCCTAGAAACAAATTTTGTGTATCATAGATTCATAGATACTAAGGTCAGAAGGGACCATTCTGATCATCTAGTCCGACCTCCTGCACAACGCAGGCCACAGAATCTCATCCACCCACTCCTGCGAAAAACCTCACCTATGTCTGAGCTATTGAAGTCCTCAAATCGTGGTTTAAAGACTTCAAGGAGCAGAGAAGCCTCCCTCAAGTCAACCATGCCCCATGCTACAGAGGAAGGCAAAAAACCTCCAGGGCCTCTTCCAATCTGCCCTGGAGGAAAATTCCTTCCTGACCCCAAATATGGCGATCAGCTAAACCCTGAGCATATGGGCAAGATTCACCAGCCAGATACTACAGAAACTTCTTTCCTGGGTAACTCAGATCCCATCCATCTAATATCCTATCTCAGGGGATTAGGCCTATTTACCCTGAATATTTAAAGATCAGTAAATTACCAAAATCACATTATCCCATCATACCATCTCCTCCATAAACTTATCGAGTAGAATCTTAAAGCCAGATAGATCTTTTGCCCCCACTGCTTCCCTTGGAAGGCTATTCCAAAACTTCACTCCTCTGATGGTTAGAAACCTTCGTCTAATTTCAAGTCTAAACTTCCTGGTGGCCAGTTTATACCCATTTGTTCTTGTGTCCACATTGGTACTGAGCTTAAATAATTCATAGATTCATAGATTCATAGATACTAAGGTCAGAAGGGACCATTCTGATCATCTAGTCCGACCTCCTGCACAACGCAGGTCACAGAATTTCACCCACCCACTCCTATGAAAAACCTCACCTATGTCTGAGCTATTGAAGTCCTTAAATCATGGTTTAAAGACTTCAAGGAGCAGAGAAGCCTCCCTCAAGTCAACCATGCCCCATGCTACAGAGGAAGGTGAAAAACCTCCAGGGCCTCTCCAATCTGCCCTGGAGGAAAATTCTTTCCTGGGTAACTCAGATCCCATCCATCTAATATCCCATCTCAGGGGATTAGTCCTATTTACCCTGAATATTTAAAGATCAATTACTTACCAAAATCCCATCATACCATCTCCTCCATAAACTTATCAAGTAGAATCTTAAAACCAGATAGATCTTTTGCCCCCACTGCTTCCCTTGGAAGGCTATTCCAAAACTTCACTCCTCTGATGGTTAAAAACCTTCGTCTGATTTCAAGTCTAAACTTCCTGGTGGCCAGTTTTTACCCATTTGTTCTTGTGTCCACATTGGTGCTGAGCTGAAATAATTCCTCTCCCTCTCCTGTATTTATCCCTCTGATATATTTATAGAGAGCAATCATATCTCCCCTCAACCTTCTTTTAGTTAGGCTAAACAAGCCAAGCTCCTTACGTCTCCTTTCATAAGACAAGTTTTCCATTCCTCGGATCATCCTAGTAGCCCTTCTCTGTACCTGCTCCAGTTTGAATTCATCCTTTTTAAACATGGGAGACCAGAACTGCACACAGTATTCTAGGTGAGGTCTCACCAGTGCCTTGTATAATGGTACTAAAACCTCCTTATCCCTACTGGAAATGCCTCTCCTGATGCATCCCAAAACCGCATTAGCTTTTTTCACAGCCATATCACATTGGCAGCTCATAGTCATCCTATGATCAACCAATACTCCAAGGTCCTTCTCCTCTTCCGTTACTTCTAATTGATGTGTCCCCAACTTATAACTAAAATGCTTGTTATTAATCCCTAAATGCATAACCTTACACTTCTCACTATTAAATTTCATCCTATTACTATTACTCCTCTCCCTCTCCTGTATTTATCCCTCTGATATATTTATAGAGAGCAAGCATATCTCCCCACAACCTTCTTTTAGTTAGGCTAAACAAGCCAAGCTCCTTAAGTCTCCTTTCATAAGACAAGCTTTCCATTCCTCGGATCATCCTAGTAGCCCTTCTCTGTACCTGCTCCAGTTTGAATTCATCCTTTTTAAACATGGGAGGCCAGAACTGCACACATTATTCCAGGTGAGGTCTCACTAGTGCCTTGTATAATGGTACTAAAACCTCCTTATCCCTACTGGAAATACCTCTCCTGATGCATCCCAAAACCGCATTAGCTTTTTTCACAGCCATATCACATTGGCAGCTCATAGTCATCCTATGATCAACCAATACTCCAAGGTCCTTCTCCTCTTCCGTTACTTCTAATTGATGCATCCCCAGCTTATAACTAAAATTCTTGTTATTAATCCCTAAATGCATAACCTTACATTTCTCACTATTAAATTTCATCCTATTACTATTACTCCAGTTTACAAGGTCATCCAGATCCTCCTGTATAATATCCCAATCCTTCTCTGAATTGGCAATACCTCCCAGCTTTGTATCATCTGCAAACTTTATTAGCACACTCCCACTTTTTGTGCCGAGGTCAGTAATAAAAAGATTAAATAAGATTGGTCCCAAAACTGATCCCTGAGGAACTCCACTGGTAACCTCCCTCCAGCCTGACAGTTCGCCTTTCAGTAGGACCCATTGTAGTCTCCCCTTTAACCAATTCCTTATCCACCTTTTGATGTTTATATTGATCCCCATCTTTTCCAAGTTAACTAATAATTTCCCATGTGGCACGGTATCAAACGCCTTACTGAAATCTAGGTAAATTAGATCCACTGTGTTTCCTTTGTCTAAAAAATCTGTTACTTTCTCAAAGAAGAAGATCAGGTTGGTTTGGCACGATCTACCTTTTGTAAAACCATGTTGTATTTTGTCCCATTTACCATTGCCTTCAATGTCCTTAACTAATTTCTCCTTCAAATTTTTTTCCAGGACCTTGCATACTACAGATGTCAAACTAACTGGCCTGTAGTTACCTGGATCCCTTTTTTTTTTCCTTTCTTAAAAATAGGAACTATATTAGCAATTCTCCAATCATTCGGTACAACTCCTGAGTTTACAGATTCATTAAAAATTCTTGCTAATGGGCTTGCAATTTCAGGTGCCAAGGTCCAACTCTACTCGACTTTTAGCCTGTCTCACTTTATCCCTACATGTTCTGACCTCAATAAGGTAGCTTTCCTTGCTGATCCCTCCCATCTTTTTCTCAGCTGAAAAGAATAAAAACCCCTCAGAGAACAACAATGTGTCAGGACAGCCTTGATTCACTTTCCCTATTGTGTATGGAAGCGGACATGCTTCGTCGAGTCAGCTTCGATGAACTTATCCAGAATTTTGCAATCAGAAAATCTAGAAGGAAGCTATTTTAATTTCAGTATGCGTGTACGTTTTGTGTCATTTCGAAAAATAAAATTTTATTTTACAGTATAGTATTGTTTTTATTTTGAATTAAATATGGGGGAGCACCATAATCTTTTCAGTGCTTAGGGCCTCTAAAGGTCTTAATCCAGCCCTGTCACCAATAATCGCTAAGATTAGTTCTGCCAAACTCATTGCACTGGACCCCTAAGCATGAATCTGAAGTGAGCTCAGCTCTCCAGAGAGGGAAGGCTAGCACATGGAGACGGTGCTCTTGGACCCTAGGCAGGCTTAAGGGCTGATGACTTGTGACTCATCAGGACTAGAAATGGGAACTCCATAGCTCTGGAAAGGGAAGCTTGCTGGCTTTCCAATGGCTCCAGCATTGGCTTCTAGCCTGATGAGCCTAAGACACAGCTCCTGCAAATCTCAGCACCAGGTTTCTAGAAAAAGCTGGTCCCTAGAATGGACTGGCAGAGTTTATTCTCCCTCCCTCACCTAGCAGCTGGACTGAGACACCCAGGTATGGAGCAGCCGCCTGGAAGGGCTGAGGGTGTGTGCCCCAATGGCAGGGAGTGGACACTGGCTGGACAAGTTCCCAGAAAAGGAGGGCTGGAAAGGGGGATCTATTCTAGCCCACCCTTAGTGATGGTGACAGTTGGGAGTGTCAATCAAAGCACCAGTGACTGAATCCAACAAGGCAAGTTTGGTGCTGTGAGCGTGCCACTCACAGCCCTTCATCGATCCAGGATCTTTGGGGGAAGAGACAGGCCTGCATCCCGCAGATGGAGGCCACTGCCCTGCTGACCCAGGGGAAGCTCTACTTTTCCATGTGATTCCTCACCACAGGAATCCTCCTCATCACAGGCAACTCCCTCCCCCGCAAGCTGAGAAAATGCAAAAGTGCCTTAAAAAACACGTGAGCAAATGAGGCCCGCCCAGCCCCCAGTGTGAAGGGCAGCAGGCAGTACCTATGGGGTCCCTGTGCAGTGCAGGGTCCATGGCACAAGCGTCTCATTGCCTGCCCCGACGGGGGTGAGGCAGGGTTAGCGTGGGTGTGGCTGTGCTGGGGTGACACGTGGCTGTGGCTGCGCTGGGGTGACACGTGGTAACCTTGTTGTGGCTGTGCCACTCTGCCTCCTGGGAGAGGACATGCAGCTAAGAGGTTCCCTTCTGAGCAGGGTGGCACAAACACACCTGAAAAGGCCCCTTCCAGGAGATTCTTCCTGTGCAGCTCTGGTCCCGCCTTGGCAGCTGGTGAATCACAGGCCCCCAGCACTGGCTCAGCCCCAGATCACTCTGTTCATGGGGACAGGGAGTTCACCTTCCCCCCAACATGAGCCCCACCAGCATTCTGAGATATTTAGATATCCACACAAGTGAAAGGCTGGGACAGACCAGCTGGTCACAGGCCAGGATACTATGAGCTCCGACTGCTGACCTTCCCCCAGCAATAGGGAGCAGCGAGTACCCAACACATGGGCTCAACTCGCCATTGCCCTGCACCTCGTGTCTTCAGTGGTGCCAGTGCAAAGGGAGAGTGAAATGCTCCTGCGCTGATTTGGTGGGTAGCGTCTTACTCCTGCTTTGTACCCCCTTCGCATTGCAACCAATGAAAACCCTTGGTGCAGGGCAGAGTGATGGGGCCCAGTAGCTTCCTCCCCCTCTGGGAGGCAGACACATGATGGGTGGAGTGAAGGTTGGGAAAGGCTCCTTGTTCATGGGTGGTAAGCTGTGCAGGACATTCCAAATGGGCACTGATAAAACCTTTGGAACAGGGAATCTCAATCAATGAATGGAAACTACCCTCACTACATCACAAACTGGCTTCCACGCAGCTCGAGCCCCAGCTTAGTCTCTGTTATTTACCAGGGGTGTGCTCTGACTGGAGCTCTAAACAACACACAGTGACCTCTAGAGGCTTAGTAATATCCTACAAGGAAACATATCATTACTGCTGCCATGTAATTGGGATATGCCATTTGTTCCAAAAAAAACCTCACCAAGCACCTATTTCAGGATGCATGGCAGAGTATAACAATCCTGTTGGGCCTTTCTCTCTGTCTACACTACCCTGAATCCAACTGTGCAGAACTCAGAGGAAGCCAAAAATGACCTAGAGAGCTTATAAATGCCATGATTTTAAGGTCCAGCATCCTGGCACTTTCAAGGCCTAGAAGCATATGCTGGGTGTCACACTGAGACCTGATAACCTCCCTTCTCCTAGGGAATGAAAATGACCCTGGGTGCTGAATTCTGCCTTTGGTCAGGTGTGACGCTCTGAGTCCAGCGATCTCATGGGGAGTCGTATGCACGTAGCCCAGGGCAAATGCCCATATCACAACTGGTCCCCTCTGTCCTTTGAAAGGCAGCCCGGGCTTAGAGAATATGGGGCAGACTCTGGCAGTCACCATGGCCAATTATGACTGTTGCTCCCTAGGACAGTTTTCCCACCTCACTATAGGTCTGGCTACTAATGACTATATTGCAGTAGTTTTACAACCCAGCTGCTGGGAACAGGATTCCCAGAGATGAGCGTGCTACAAACACCACAAGTTTCAGAGTAGCAGCCGTGTTAGTCTGTATCCGCAAAAAGAACAGGAGTACTTGTGGCACCTTAGAGACTAACAAATTTATTAGAGCATAAGCTTCCTACAGCCCACGAAAGCTTATGTGCTAATACATTTATTAGTCTCTACGGTGCCACATGTACTCCTGTTCTTTTTGCAAACACCACAAGGGCATCAGACTCCAATTGTTATTGTGGAACTCCCCCCCTTCCTTACACCTCTGTACATGTGTGGCAGTTCCAGCGTCACAAGCTCTCATACAAGTACTGAGGAAGTCGATTGTGGCCCTACTGCAGGAACTCTTGACAGAGAACATGGCAGAGTCAGAGACAGAACCTGCCGTGATGAGCAGTAAAACAGTCAATCCATGAGATCAGAAGACATCCCAGCTCTGGGCTGGTGAGTGTATCTGTGTATCTGCCTGCTGGGGCTAGAGCCATTGGAGTCTCATTTCCAGGCTTTTGAAGGCAACAGGAGGGCCGGAAACAACCTTTTAATTTGAAGCAAAGGCAGAGACCTGCTGCCATCCCCCTCTCTCAGTCTTTGGAGCTGTCTGCCAACCCCAGGGTCTGTGCCTGTGCTTTCTATCCATGCCGTGCTGCCCCTCCAGCATGACACTGGCTTTGTGCCCAGATCCCTCTGCATCAGGTCAGAGACTGTCAGTGTAGTTAAGATCTGGAACAGGTGACCTAGGGAGACTGTGGGATCCTCATCACTGGAGGTTTGTAAGAAGAGGTTGGACATATACCTGTCAGGGATGGTCTAGTTTTACTTGTTCCTGCCTCAGTGCAGGGGGCTGCGCTTGATTACCTTTTGAGGGTCCTTCCAGCCCTCTGTTGCCATTATCCTGTCACTGTACAGCTCCCAGTATGGTGCTGTGGCTCAGATTCAAGAAGAGCCATAATCTGTGTCCCTGGCTGGTCTGTAATCTGGGCCCCTAGTCTGTAATCTGTGTCCCAGTTTGGTCTGTAATCTAGGTCCCTGGTCGGTCTGTAATCTGAGTCCTTGGCTGGTTTGTAATATGGGTCCCTTGTCAATCTGTAATCTGGGTCCCTGGTCTGTAATCTGGGTCCCTGGTCAATCTGTAGCTTGGGATTCAGAAGATGCAGACTTCCTGTGTGACTTTGTGTGGTGGGGCAGTGCCCCACCCCCCCTGAGAAGAAGGGCTGAACCAGGCCAGAGAGGTTGCTCAGACCTGCAGCCAATCAGAGAAGGTCTGGGGAGAGCCAATCAGGGCAGGGGGAGAGGCAGCCAATCAGGGCCAGCATAGGCCCTATATAAAGGCTGCCTAGCAAAGAGGAAGGTAGTCTTTCCCTGGTGTGCAAGGAAGGAGGATTGGCTCCTAAGTGGAAGGAGCCGTGGTGGGGGAAGGGCAGAAGGTGCTTGGGAGTTCTGGCCAAGCAAAACCCCAGGCTGTGGGCCTAGCTACAAAGGGCCGGGCAGGTGCATAGGGTCAAAGGGGAGGTGGCCCAGGGACAGTAGAAGGGCAAGGGGAGAGAAGGAGGGCAGAGAGGCTGCTGCTAGAGGGTCCCTGGGATGTGACCCTTCCCCCTTGTACTACACCTGGCTAAAGAGGAGCATGGCCTGATCCAGACTGTGGCTGGCCCCTGGGACAAAGGGGTTAGACTAGGAGGCTGCAGCTGGCCATTACAGCAGATGCAGATGATGGATTGCTGATAACACCAAACCTCGGGAAGGGGGTGAGACCGGAGCAGTGGGCGCTGCCAGAAGGCAGTGTCCTGAAGAGGATGCTGCTGAGCGAGGAGCAACATGGGTCCAGCTGCCAACAGAGGGTAAAGAATGGATGGGACACCACTGGCAGAGGGCACTTTGCAATGGACAGAGCTAATTCCCAGATGTGCTAGCAGGAGGCACAGCGATGGTGAGTCCCAACCCTGTTGTACCTTGCTTCTTAGTCTCTCTGTGCCTCAGTTTCCCACTTGGGGTTAATAGCAATGACCTGCCTTCTTAGGGTGTTGTGCAGATAAATACACTGGAGAGCGTAAGATGCTAAAATACTAAGGTGATGGAGGCTGGATAAATACTTTAGCTAGATGGACCAGTGAGCCTGTGAAGGAGCCAGGCATTATAAAGTGCATAGTGACTAGAGCTCAGAAAACATGGGTTTTGTCCTCCAGTAGTTGGAAATGTCTTGTTGGTGTCTTTGCTGGCTGCGTCTCACCCACAGGCACATGTAGCAGTGTAAAGGCCTGTGGAAACGCTCCCCTAGATCCCAGCCTCAGTCTGCCATTTCAGAACTGACGGTCAAGAATGGGCTGCTCTAGTGACTGGAACAGCTCAAAATCCAGAGGGTGTATAGCTGGTTTACAGCCAGGCTAGCCTCTTCACCCCTTGGGCTGGACCTCCCAGAGAGGCAGCACTCAATTACTCACAGGCCTTTCCCTGGAAAGCTGAGCCTAATGGCAGAGCCCTCTCATTACACTAAGTCTGCCCTGTGATGCTCCTACTCCTGGCTGCAAACTGACACCACCCTGGGGCTTTCTTCAAACGCTTCCCTGCTGGTAGCTTTGCTAAGCATGCTGAGAAGCACTGCTGCTGTGTTCTGCATCTCCTGGGTGGCTCTTCTTCTCCATGTTGGTTTGGGCTGGGGGAACTAGTGACTCTTCTCCTTTTATTGGTGTTATAGTCAGTGATGGTCAATGAGAACAAGGGATATTTACAACTGTGATCCCTGGGGCTGCTCGGACAACAGATGCTGAGAGAGGAAACAGGACAGTGATGGAACCACTTAAGAAAATATTAAAGTCAAGATATTAAAAATGATCCGTGCAAAGCAATTTTACTTACCTGGAAAGCCCCCAGTCATGAAATTGTTTCTTTTTTTGCCCTTGTTAATTTATGGACAATATTATAATTTATCAAAGACAGAAGCACCAGACCCAATGTTATTTTTAATTTCATCTTTAATTAGAGCTAGCGATGGGCAACCCAGGCACTGTGTTGCCAAGAGCAGACTTCACTGAATTTCCACGTAATCTAGTCACTTGGGTGACCGTGGAGATCAGGGCTTTATTAATATGAATGAAGTTGCAGTATGTTAAATTGAGTACAGAAACTAATTTAATTGTACAGAACGCTTGTCCGATCCATACCAAAGATTAATGGATAAAGTTGCATTTTGCCAAGTTTCCCAAGAAGAATCCCAGCCTCTGGGAGTAGAAGCTGCCATGGAGCTAGCTTGGACCACATCATGAAATCTACCACCCTAGAAGGATGGAGCTTCAACTGAGACATGTATTTGGGAGAGGAGGAACTGCTGATCCCTTGGGAGCCAGTTGACATCTCCATCCTGACAGTAGACAGCACACCCAGCCCAGTGTGAGGCAGGAATGAGATACCCAAGTTTAGTTTGGAGAAGCAGTCAGATGTTTGCCCATTTGGTGTGAAATTCTCCTGTGCAGAGGCTATGCACTGCTTTAGACTGTGTATGTCTGTATGGTAGTAGCTTTTCCATAGTGCTCATTGCCAGTCTATGCCACAAACTGAATATGCCCTGAGATGAGCTGGGAAACTAGCTACCTGGGGGACAGACTGGAGTCATTTGCGTGGATCAGCTCCACTTGAACCCTAGTGAGATCAGAATCAGAATCTGCCCAGTGATGGTCATGCAGATTAAACTATACCTCCGTCCCTGGTTAGTGGGAACATGGCCCCTGCCGCACTTGAACCTGCTGGGGAATATCACAGAATGGGAGATGGAAGAGGCTGACCTGGTCAGCCTCTTCCCCATGCACTGGGGCTAGTGTCCATTCCCTAGTCCCATTTGAAGTGACTCAGACCCAGCACACTGCCAGTAAGAAGAGCAAGAATGACAATAGCAATGGTAACCAACAATAATTCTGATAACAATGTAATGCTGACTACTAACCCCTGTGGGGTCCGGGTGCCCAGCACTGGCTGCAGAACACCAGGGGTTCCCTCAGGTTCTGAGCAGGGGGTATGTGGGGGTTGTCTTTTTGAAACATAACTCCTTACTGCTGAGAGACCTTTCTAAAGGACTGTCACAAAACAGTGCTACTGGAAAGGCTCTTGGGCTTCCCAGCTGCTGTTAATTTGACCCTTTCCCAGAAATAATGACAGTTGACATTAACTGGAGAGATGGGGAGAAGGTCCCTGTCTCTGATGAGAACCTGTGATGAGATGGACTGGGCCTGGAGGCCCCTTGCTGGAGACCTCATGACCCTGCCCCAGAAAAGAACAGGAGAAGACTTCCAGGCAGCTTAGATTGTCTGCTGTCCTACAGCCAATCGGAGGGGCTGCCGGAGCAACCAATCAGTGACCAGAAGGGCATATAAAAGAGCAGCAGTGGCAAAGCAGGCAATTGCTGCCTGGAGCTCGGAGTGTGAAAGGGGGGCCTGGCTGGCTGAAAGAGCAGCAGGACCATGGACAAGTCAGGCTGAGCTGAGGGGACTGAGCCCAGAACCTAGCTAGACCAGGAGAGGGTACTGTGATGGGTAGGGCCCTACCAAATGCACTGTCCATTTGGATCAATTACATGGTGGTAGGATTTTAAAATAAATTTCATGGTTTTAGATATTTAAATCTGAAATTTCACAGTATTGTAACTGTGGGGATCCCAACCCAAAACAGGGCCAGGGGGAGCACAAGGCTATTGTAAAGGTGGAACCACCACAACCCCCCTACTTCTGTGCTGCTGCCTTTAGAGCCAGAGGGCAGCTGCTGCCTGGGTGCCCAACTCTGAAGGCAGTGCCACTGCCAGCAGCAGCACAGACAATACCATGCCACCCTCGTTTCTGCACTGCTGCTGGTGGCAGTGCTGCCTTGAGAGCTGGACTCCCAGCCAGCAGCCACAGAACTTCCTGCAGCCAGGGGAGGCTCCTGGAGATGGGTCTGACCCAGCCTCAGGAATGTCCTGTGAAGAGGAAGTCCTCTCCCTCTGCTGTCCATTTGGGACTAGCAGCTGGAGCCCAGTGCACAGTAGGAGCCCCTGGCTGGGGTGCCCTCAACACTGCCCCTCCTGGCTCCAGACCCAGCACTTGGGAATTAAAGGGGATTTGGACAGGCTGTGTGTGTGGGAGGGAGAGGTGACCAGGGCATTCCCCTGACCACTAGGCCCTGGGCAGTCACCCACCTATAAGGCCAGTCTCCCCCACCCCACAAAGTGATGTCCCTCCATACCATGCCACTGTCACTTCTGCACTCATGCTGGCAGTGGCACTGCCTTTGGAGCTGGGTTCCTGGCCAGCAGCTGCTGCACTCCGGCCGCCCAACTCTGTGAAATCTGGTCTGCCCTACAATAGCCAGATTTCACGGGGGAGATCAGATTTCATGGTCCATGATTTCAGAGTAGCAGCTGTGTTAGTCTGTATTCGCAAAAAGAAAAGGAGTACTTGTGGCACCTTAGAGACTAACAAATTTATTAGAGCATAAGCTTTCGTGAGCTACAGCTCACTTCATCGGATGCATTTGGTGGAAAAAACAGAGGAGAGATTTATATACACACACATAGAGAACATGAAACAATGGGTTTATCATGCATCATGGTCCATGATGCGTTTTTTCATGGCCATGAATTTGGTAGGACCCTAGTGATAGGCCCTGCTGGTCTGGCTGAAGCCTGAGCCCAGGAAGGGCTGCTGAAAGGACACCAACTGAGCATGGGAGATGGGTATAATAGGCCAGGGAAGGCTAAGCCTTCCCTGATGCAGCTGCTGCCAAACACCTGGGCCGCAGTGGCCCTGCCCCTTCCACGAGGCCCCCACCATCTGCTGCCTGCTTGTTTGCTTGCCATGTCCCTCTTCCTCAGGGGTGGAGGAGTGAGGAGGGAACGTGGCAAGCCAGCGGTGGGTGGCAGGGATCTGGTGGGGGTGTGAGGCTGTGCACTGGGGCTGGCCAGGCGTAGGAGGGGGGAGGTGGTTTGGTCCGGCATGGCTGGGGCTGGCCTGATGCTCGGGGTGGTTGGCAGCTTGGCCAGGGTGGGTGGGGGGCACTTGGCCGGGGCCGGCCTGGAAGCTCGGGGCCGGCAAGGCCTTGCATGGCCGGGGCTGGCCCGGCAGCTCAGAGGGGTGGTGGTGACTCAGCCTGGTGTGGCTGGGACCAGATTGGTGCTCGGTGGGAGCAGCCTGGTGTCCCTGGAGTGGCCAGACTGGGGCTCGTCCAGTTGCAGGGGGAGCCCTCAGGGCTCCTCCTGTTATGGGGGGTGGGGTTTGGGACTACAGGGGGTGGGGCCTCTTGCAGAAGGGGTGCAGCTAGTGGGCTAGCCTCCCCAAAGCGAGGGTTCACCTGCTATCCATGCAACTGAGGATACTGAGATGGGCCCTTATTGGGCTGTTAAAGAAGGCAGTGCCCCTGGGGAGGAAGCCTTGGTGCTAAAGCTCCATACCAGGGCCATGGGACAGAACTAGACTGTAAACCCCAAAATGAGGATAGTGTGTGTGACTTGGCCGGAGGGCTGAGTTGCTGAAGACCTGCAGAACAATCAGCGCTTGCGAGAGGCGGGTGCCGCCCCATTGTAAGAACGGAAAGAAAAGCAGGTTCACACCTGACTAGAAAGAAGGTGCCTATGAGAGATAGGTGCCACCTCCTGAAAAACAGTTGAGGGATTGCAGGCACATATCGGGCGGAGACGGGGCACTTGCAAGAGGCGAGGACCGATGTTACAGAACCCCATGTGCAGCAGTGGCTAAAAGCTTTGTATTTGCAGCCACTTACAAGCATATCATCATTAATGATCAATGGACCCTGGAGACCCAGCACTCTACATTGGGGCGATAAGGGTTAACCATGAATTATACCTTGCTGCAATGGTTGTAATGGAAGCCTAATGTTGAGATCGATACCAAGCGACCTATAAATATCAGAGTTGAATGTGGGTCTTTCTGTTGGCTGTGTCTGTGAGATCGTAGCTTAGGCTGGTGAGGTGGATGCTAGCCAAGCAAACAATGAGGCCTGAGAAACGATCCAAAGCCCTCATTTTTTATGAAGATAATTGGGTGTGTATATAGGAGAGCAGCTCCCTGCTCTGGGAGAAATCAATAGCCTAATCAATGTGCCCTCTCAGGTGAAGTCTTATGCAATATGCTCCCCTTGGGGGATTCACCATGGCCCATCCAGTCCCAGTTATGACAGACACATGGCTTCACTCTTACCGAAGGGGCAGAATCGAGCAGATGAGGGGCATCCTATGGAGGTGGGAGATAGGCACCTGGTTTAGAGTAGTCCCTGGGATGGACACACACTTCAGACTTTGTTTTTAAGTAGTCAGATGCCAAGGCTTCTTTCTAGGAGTAACCCTTCTTGCTCAGGGCTGTGAGTTCAGCCCCACAGTGCTTGGCTGGCCTGCAGAAGCCAGGGAGAGAGATGCTGCCCGACTCTGGCGAGAGCGAGGAGCAGACAACTCGCCTCCGCAGCAAAAAGCTGATGCCCTCCATGCTATCCTTGCCCTTTGAATAATGGCCGGTGGTGTTTATAACACAGCTGGGGAGCTGAGTGCTGAGCATATAATTGCTCCTGGACAGGAATTTCCCCACATATACACCCCCCTCCCCAGAATTTCCCCAACACCGCCCCCAGTTTTGTGAACTAGTTACATGCAGTGTTTCCTGTTTAGTGACTGTTTAGCAATTTGAATTGAAACATTAATACACACTTTAAAAGCATATACAGTGTGTGACAAAATACACGTATCTGAAAAAGTTCTAACTCTCAGGTTGGGTGCAGCAAGTCAGATACTTTTTATTTTCTCAAGCAATTGCACAGAGGGAGTGAGTGCACTAGGACACAGGGTTTTCACCCACCTAGGCAGGTCTATCTAAAGATAAACAACTAGAGCAAGCATTTATACCTTAATTGTTTATACATATTCCTTCATGATATTTTATTTTTCTCACCAATTTCTCATAGTCTACATTCTATTCTTATCTAATACAAGGTCACAACCGCCTCTGAAGTTTTTTCCCACTCGCTTCGCACAATCCCTGCTTCTACAAATCTCATGTTGTTAAAGCTAGAGTTAGCTTGACTCCTGCTCATTTCAGAGCCCTGCATCCAAATTCCCTTTATCTAATTCCATACTATAATAGATTTGAAAAGTATGAACAGACTGGCATAAAGAACAGCTGTATAAGGAAGCTAATGTTAGTGCATTCATTTCAGTGATGTTGGCCAACCTAATAATTTCAAATTATGATTTTTAAGCAAAGCTTAAATAATCTCTCCAACAGCTAGTGATGAGCTGGGGGAAAAGGCTTCAGGACCAGATTGTATTTACATTCACACCTAATCTACCTGGGCAACACAGCTCTGTTTGCTGGATACCTAAGTGGTTGATTTTGTAACCCAACCCCAGCCAAAAATCTCTTGAATGTGGGGGGGGGGGAGGTGGAGAGGGGAATGAAATGTTGTTCTTATTGTCTGAGTAAAGGGCAGTAGAACTGTACTTAGCCTGTGCTGATTGAGGGCATTGAGAGAGGGTGGGGACAGGTGTTTGTCTTGATGGTCTGCCTGAGTCACAAGTACTGTTTGACCTGCCCCTCTCTACTGTTTAAAGACAAAGCTGACTAGGCTTCACAGAGAATCTTGTTTTAAGTGACCACTCCAGCTGAAATCACTGATGATCAGGTCTAAGTGCTTAGACCTGCTGTGGGACAGGGTTTCTGTGGAAGAGATGGCCCAGTCTGCACTAGCAGTAAGATTCCCCCACTGATAGCTCAGCTGAAATCACTGAGAGCTGGGTGGAACGTCAAGAGACCAACTCGCAGAGGTGACAGTGGCAAGTGGCATCAGAAGGTGATGGCTCAGGGCCATTGGCAACAGAGCAATGGAGTGAACAATGGCACAGTGAACAACAGTGGCCAGAGCGAACAGTGAGCAGCTGGAGGAATGAGCAAGGTGCCTTCTTGCCCCCAACCTCGGAGGTGAACTCATGTGAAAGCTCCTCTGAACCCTGAGCCTCCACTGACCAAGGACAACACCGGTGAGTGTTAATGAGGCTGTTAAGAATGCTGGAGACACAACACAATTCATGCGACAAACATGGCTGTGGCATCATACTTTCTATTTAAGCAAGAGATGCCACATACTACAAACTGGAGGCCAATGTTAAGTGCATTGTCACTTGTTCATCCTGAAGTTGAACACTGGTTCTGAACAAGGCCAGCAAATGCTCACTATCTTTCTGCAAGAAACTCAACTGACTGGCTAAAAGCATGTGGTGCAACAGTTGAAAGACTCAACAGTTGAAAAAGTGAACTCTCCCACCACAAAAAAAAAATTGCATACATGGCTGATGAATGCACTGATGCAAATGGGCATCAAGTATTAAGTCATCATGTATGTTATCTTGATGTCAGTGGTAAGCCAATAGATGCATTTCTAGATCTTCAAGTTATAGAAGACGCATCGGCTGCATCTGTGACGACTCACATCTTAGAGTTATGTGCTTGTCAATTGGACCCCAAACAGATGGCTGCTTGTGTATTTGATGGAGCTGCAAACTTCTCTAGAAGACATGGTGGAGTACAAGATTTGCTCAGAGAAAAGCTTCAGAGTAGCAGCCGTGTTAGTCTGTATTCGCAAAAAGAAAAGGAGTACTTGTGGCACCTTAGAGACTAACAAATTTATTAGAGCATAAGCTTTCGTGAGCTACAGCTCACTTCATCGGATGCATTTGGTGGAAAAAACAGTCTCTCCTCTGTTTTTTCCACCAAATGCATCCGATGAAGTGAGCTGTAGCTCACGAAAGCTTATGCTCTAATAAATTTGTTAGTCTCTAAGGTGCCACAAGTACTCCTTTTCTTTCAGAGAAAAGCGTAACCCTAATCTCTCCTTTACATACTGCAGAGGCCATCTACTCCAACTAGCGCTAGTACGAGCTGCAGACTCTTCAAAAGACATTAAAAAAGCTATAAATTTAATGTCTTCAAAATAACTTAGAAAATACACTGGGACTGAAATTCAAATTAGTCCAACCTGGGAAAACCCTCTGGCTTTCTTACGAGCAATCCTTGGCTGTTGTCTTAAAATTACTCCAACCATTATTACTGGCTTTGGAAAATATCTACCAAGATGGGATGGATCTAAGTAGTGAGGCTGGTGGATTACTTTTGCTACTATGGTCAGAGAAGACTATTGCCATTCTCTCTCTTGTAAGTCTACTGTTGAACCCACTTGGGTCATTAAACAATGCCCTCCAGGCATCTGCTACAACAGTAGTAGATCTTTGTCCAGCAATAGAAGATACAGTTGGATCAATCAGAGCTATCCATTGAAAAAAGTACTAGAAGAAGCAAAGACTTCAGTCCAGAAGTTGCAGAAGGAAGGCATTTATATTGAATCCTTAAGTGAAGAGGACAAGAAATGTTTAAGACAAGTGAAAAAGTACACAGACTTGATTCTTAATTTACAACAGCAACTTAGATTCCACTCAACCTCTATGTAGCTTTTACAGATCTGTCCTATAAAACACTGACAGTTGAGTGGAGTGAGGCACTACCAGCAATGGGGCTGCCGTGTGTTCGGGACAGAATAGAGAATTTGAACACAGAGTGGAATATCATATGATGGATGAAGATTTGACTTCAACGTTTTTATCATCACTAGTGGCTTGACCCAATCTTTGTGCTGTTTCCTGGGAAGAAAAGTAGGAATTAATCTCTTTACTCCCAGTCACAACAGCTACAGTTGAGCATTCTTTTGCTTCATTGAATAGAATTTTGTTCTGAAAAGTCACCACCTGTCCATGTGAATGAACTAATGAGCATATCAACTGAAGGAATGGAAGTATCAGACACAAGAAGCCACCAAAGATGAACGCATTGCATTCAAGAAGTTCATTAACAGCGTTGTGCAAAATCATAACAAGAAACCAAGAAGGATGAAGATGTAGTTCTTCATAGAAGGCTTGAGTAGCCAACTTTTTTTAGATTAGCAGCCGTGTTAGTCTGTATTAGCAAAAAGAAAAGGAGTACTTGTGGCACCTTAGAGACTAACAAATTTATTAGAACATAAGCTTTCATGAGCTACAGCTCACTTCATCGGATGCATTTGGTGGAAAATACAGAGGGGAGACACACACACACAGAGAGAGAGAGAGAGAGAGAGAACATGAAACAATGGGTTTTATCATACACACTGTAAGGAGAGTGATCACTTAAGATGAGCCATCACCAGCGGCGGGGAGGAGGAAAACCTTTCATGGTGACAAGCAAGGTAGGCTATTTCCAGCCGTTAACAAGAACATCTGAGGAACGGGGGTGGGGTGGGGGGGAGAAATAACATGGGGTGGTAATTTTACTTATCCATTCCCAGTCTCTATTCAAGCCTAAGTTAATTGTATCCAGTTTGCAAATTAATTCCAATTCAGCAGTCTCTCGTTTGGAGTCTGTTTTTGAAGCTTTTTTGTTGAAGGATAGCCACCCTCAGGTCTGTAATCGAGTGACCGGAGAGATTGAAGTGTTCTCCAACTGGTTTTTGAATGTTATAATTCTTGACGTCTGATTTGTATCCATTCATTCTTTTACGTAGAGACTGTCCAGTTTGGCCAATGTACATGGCAGAGGGGCATTGCTGGCACATGATGGCATATATCACATTGGTAGATGCGCAGGTGAACGAGCCTCTGATAGTGTGGCTGATGTGATTAGGCCCTATGATTTCATGTTCTCTGTGTATATAAATCTCCCCACTGTATTTTCCACCAAATGCATCCAATGAAGTGAGCTGTAGCTCACAAAAGCTTATGCTCAAATTTGTTAGTCTCTAAGGTACCACAAGTACTCCTTTTCTTTTTGCAACTTTTTTTAATTTTTGTGGTGGTTTTAAAACAAGTTAAATCTAATAATCAACTTTTTTTCTTCAGTTTTTACTATGGTGCCACAGAGCTACCTTCACAGTCATGGCCCTCTGACACCCCCCCCCCCCCCCCAAATTTCAATTCCTGGGAAACGCTGCTCCCGGAGCCACTTGCAGCTGCAGGGGCTCAGTCCTTTGGAGTATGAGGCCAATGCTGTCAGGCCAGGAGGGGCAGCACCAACACCTGCTGGAAACTGACATGCTATATGCCTTGTCTTTGACCCATTGGCCCCTGATCTGGGGGGAATGCTGCTCTGCTCATGCGTGGCAGGGAGGCAGTAGGAAGCATGTAGCTAGGATTTACTGAGGACAGGGGTATTTAGACTGAGCTGTGAGAGCTGGGCCTAAAACCTGCCTCACAGGTAAGGTCAATGAACACCCATGTATATCCTGGCAACCTCTGGGGTCCAGGTTTCTATGGCACACTCACAACTGTACAAAAGAGCCACCCAGGGACACCAGAGGCAGTTGACCTTGGAGTGGTCCAGGTTGCAAACCAAATTCAACTCAAGATCAAACCACTGTTACTTGGGACCCCCTTTGTCTAGCCTGTAAATTTCTGATACTCTCAGGAAGCCCTAATTGAGACTGGTTTCCTCAGGCAGTTTCAGGGTGACCTTAGTTTCAAGAAAGGCTTCTGTCTCGTTAAGGAGAGACAGTCCAGCCAAGACAGCCATTGGGATTGAAGCAGAGATGTGCAGTCTCACCATGGAGAGGAACATGATGCTACCCACACAGAGGGAGCTGGTCATTCCCAGCACTTGGGAATTTAGAGTGTGTGAGAGAGACCATGGTGTTCCCCTGACCATGGGGCCCGATGGAAGGGCTGGAAGGCATGCAGGACCCCCCCACCATGAGGCCCACATGAACTCCTAGTGGCCCAGACTGGAAAGGCTGCATCTCTATGAGAGCTGACAATTGAACCCCAAACATGGACTAGGGCAGGGGGCTTGGTACCTTCCACCCTGAGGTGACTGTGTATCCAGAGATGGGGCCCAAAGTACTAGCAGTCCAGCAAGGTGCTGGGGAAAATAGAACATCACTGAGATAGAATGAACTGGGAGTGTGGCAGGGAGAAGATCTCATACAGGCTGGGGCTCAGACGGAGTCTGTTGCCTGGGCAACTGTGAGCAGCCTGGACTTTGCTGAGAAATTACCTCCATGTCTTCTCCACTGGGGATGAAGTCCTTGGGTGCAAAGGGTTGACACAGCACCAGATTGAGCCTGGAGATACCAGACCTGTGAGACAGAGGATCTCAATCTGCAACCAGGCAGGGTTCAGCAAACAACTTCAATAGACATTGGAGAGAGGCATCGTCCAGGTCTCTGAGCCCATGGACTGCACCTGTAGTCTTGGTAAGGAAGACAGGTGGAGGGATATGGATACATATGGACTATTGGCAGTTGGATGACATTACCAAGTGTTTGCATATATCCTCCCTAGGATTGAAGACTCCCTAGACTTGCTGCCGAAGGCCTGTTAGTTCTGTACCCTGGGCCTGGCCTGTGGCTACTGGCAAGAGGAGGTGCATGCTGATGATCAACAGAAAATGGCATTCACGATGAACAGGGCCTCTTCAAATGTAATGACCTGTCCTTTGGACTCTCGTGCCTTTGGAATGTTCTAAAGGTTGGTGAGTGTATTGCTGGCAGACCAGCAGGGCAGATCCAGCCTGGTGGATATTGTTCATGAGAGGTTATTTGAGGAGCCCCTGCAGGAGCTGAATAGGCTATGCCAAGCCAACTTGCAATTTTTTTCTGTAATGAAGGAAATTACCTGGGGCATGTAGTCTCAAGGGATGGTGCAGGGACAGATCTGAAAAGATGGAAGCCATCTGATTCTGGCTGGTGCCATGTACTGTCACTGAGGCAGTGTTATCAGCCTGTCTTCATATTATTGGAGAATCATTGCTGATTTTGCCACAATGGCATAGCCCCTGCACAAGCTGACAGAAGGGATGAACATTTGAGTGAATTGTCCCATCATGCCTAGAAGCCATTCTAGAACTAAAGCAGATGCTAAAGTCTGCACTGATTCTGGCCTATCTAGATCTGTGGCTACTGTTCATCCCATACACCAATGCCAGTGAAGTTGGCATTGGTGCAGTCTTGGCTCAGCCCTCTGGAGATAAGGAAAGAGTAGCTGCCTATGCCAGCCAGACCCCGAACAAAGCAAAAAGGGGTTGCTCCACAACTAGGAAAGAGCTGCTGGCACTAGTGACCTTTACCAAACGTTTTCAGCACATCTTCCTGGGGAACAAACTCCTGTTAAGGACAGCTCGCTAACCATGCAAGGGGCTTGACAGTGTCCATGAACCCCAAGGACACTTGACTCAGTCACCAGAGCAGCTGGCTCCATTCCAGTACAAGGTAAGCCTCCATCCAGGGAAACAGCACACAAATTCTTGATGCCCGTCTAGGAGACCAAGCCTGGACAGTGCCAGCCAGGAGCTGCACTACCTCCCAGTTTACTATCAGCTGCTTCCCTCCTTAGCATACTCTTCTCCGCCTCTTGTTATATTGCATTTCCTTTGGGTAAGAGACCCTGTATTGCTACCTGTGTGTGCAGCGCTCAGTCCAATTTGAGCCCTGATCTGGCCTGTGAGTGCTGCTGTAACCAAAACATGATATTAATAGTGTCAATAACAGATACTAATAATCTAGCTCATTCAGCTACATTTCTCATGAATGCTTTTCTAAAATCCAATCCCATCACACGTACCATGTTCCCTTCAGTTGCCAACCCTGTAATTCTGTTTGTAAAGAAGCAATCATGTTTGCCCAGAACAAACACAATACTCCTTTCTCCCAGCTCCATTCTCCTCTAGTTGTTTGAGACTTTTCTCGCCTAATTACAGGTTTCAGAGTAGCAGCCGTGTTAGTCTGTATTCGCAAAAAGAAAAGGAGTACTTGTGGCACCTTAGAGACTAACAAATTTATTAGAGCATAAGCTTTCGTGGCTCACGAAAGCTTATGCTCTAATAAATTTGTTAGTCTCTAAGGTGCCACAAGTACTCCTTTTCTTTTCTCGCCTAATGATTGCTTCATTGTTTTAGTGGGGACAGAAGTCAGGGTCATGGGGCAGTAATTGCCAGGCGAATGCTCCACCCCCTGTTTGAGAATCATTACTGCATTTGCTCCTCCTTGGCCTTACGGGAAAGCAGGCATGCCCATAACTTTTTCTTGAAGTGTCAGTGGCACATTAAGTGGGTCTGGTGCTGTCAGTCAGGATCAGGTCCATGGTTGCTAATCCCCTAAACACTAGGATACATGTAGGCTGAAGTGGACATGGTCCTATCTGCCAAGTTCTCTGCTTGCTTGCTTATCTGTATTGGTTAGTCCTGTAAGGGCTTCCTGATTAGGTGATCTTCAATATAAGGAACTTTAGAAAGCAGGAAATGGTGATCAGAAGAATGAGAGCCAATGGAAGGATTGCATGGAGACTCGGAGCAGGATGTCTGTGACTCGGCACAGATACCTTGTGCTGACAGAACCAAGGAGCAGAGGGCACAAGTGAGATGCTACTGCCGCCACAACCCCCAGTTCCCAGCAGTCACTTTCTTTTGCAACATAACCCTCAGCCTGGACCCCTGCCTCCGCAGCTGAGATTTATTGACATCTGCAGAGACATGGGCTCAGAAACAGGAGTAACATTGGGCCCTTTAAAGTGAAGTATCAGACATAGCTGGCAAAGTTCTTCCTTTTTGCATCCTCCCATACAGCAGGATCTGGGCCCCTGGCACATGGCCTAGCCAGCGTGCACCTCCCCAGAGTGACCATGTCTCTGGGAATGCTTAATGTCCCTTCACTGTCCTGGATCTCTGCAGATTGCATGAAAACCAAAGCATGCCTAGCTTTGCAGCACACTCATTCTAGTGTAATGCAGAGGTGTAGAGACAGCATGGAAGCCATCAGGCTGAAACCAAAGGGGGAGAGTCCCTTCTGAGCTGCCAGTGCACTGCAGCCTTGTACAATGGTACTCCTGTGCTGGAGAGGCCAGCATTTAGGTGCTGCGCTTCTTTGGGTCACCATGGCAAATACGGAAGCTGTGTGTTTAAATGCAGGGGGAGATTTAAAAACACAGCAAATACGGTGTCATGGAGATGCAGTCTACGCACACCCCTGGCGGCGTGGCTCTGCAACAGCTGTGCCTCAGATTCCCAAGAGTCTTCGACACACTCCAGTTATGGCTGTGGCTTAAGTCCTCCAGCCTAAAAGAATTTTTAGCCCTGCTAGGCGCAGCGTTCAGCCCCCTTCCATTCACGCAGACCCCATCACAACTGTTTGCTTACGTGCCCGCCAATGGGGGCCTGGTAACAAATCAGTTAATAGCTTGCACCAGGCCTGCCCTCTTCAGTCAGCTCCTGGCCCTACCTGCTTGTCACATACCAGTCTGCTCACCTTCCTGGTGCATTCCTAGCTGAACTGCCTCTCCTTTTTAACTGCCCCCTCCAAGCCTGACAGCTCTTGCAGGTGAAGCAGAGTGGGGACAGCTCACTAGCTGGGAAGGGATAGAGGTGGGGTTCATATACATCTCTTCCCCCCCCCCCCCATGTATTCCTGCAAAATCTCTCTGCTTAGTTTTCCACCCTGTTCTGTCACTGACCTCTCCCTCCCTCACTCTCTCTGCTCTGCTTTCCCCCCAGAGCCAGGCACCCTTTTCCACACACAGGGCTTTTGCATTGAAAAATGACCTTTTTGAAATTGGAACTTCCTGCAAACTCTTGTCTGGCTTGAATTTTCACAAACCTTTTTTACAATTAAAATTGATACTTCTTTTAAAAAATCTTTAATTTTGGCTTTCCCTTTCTTTTCACCCTCCCCTTCCTCTTATTGGTGGTTTTTAGTTCTTAATTGAAATGACTGGGGAGAGGGAGGAAGAAATTAACAAAAAAGGGAAAGAATATTTAAAAAATCAGTACAAAGTTTTGATGCAATCTGTTTTTAAAATGTTTGCTAAAATGTTGATGTGCCCATTCTGTTCCTGGCAAAAGGGAAATAGCCCAGAGAGCTTTAATTTTGTGCTGAAATTGGGTTTCCTTTTTTCACCCAGCTCCACTCCAGCATGAGTAAACTCCAGGCCAGCACAAAGAAACTGAATCCACCACTTCAAAGCAGGTGAGTTTGCCCCTTCCCCAGGCATCTGTTCCCATCTGCCCTGCCCCAGCAATGAACATTGTTTCCTCTCTGGTGTGGTGACGGAAGTAACAGCGCTGCTAGCTCTCGTGATCTGATCATGAATCGCCCTATATTTGCTGTCTCTCAAAGCCTCAGCTCCTAGATTCAGGTGATTCTGCGGCAATCTCTGCTTGCATTAACAAGTTTCCAGCCCTCATGGCTGTGGAGGAAAGCTGGAAAATATGACCTTCATGCAACCTAAAGATTCAGAAACCAGGAGGCAAAAAACCAGAGCCCCGTGAATTGTTCTGTAAACGTTTCCTGAGGTGGGGGTGACTCATGATCCCTGAAAGCTTGGGGATGGCGACACAGGGAGCATCCGGCCAAGAGTGTGGCATTGCCTTGACAGCCAGCAGGACCAGTTGTGCCTGGCAGACTGTGCCTCCCACAGGCTGGGAGAGATTTTCTGTGCCAGGGTGGGCCCTGCACCCCACCCATCCAGAGCCAGGCATGGATTGATCTAGATGAAAGGAGAAAATAAAGGTGTAATATCCCAGCTCAGAGTGAGTGATCAGGGCCCCAGCAAGGACATGGATGTAGCCACACTGGGAAAGGCGTGTTCTTGCCACATGGGAGCACATGCAGCAACCAACATAAGGTCAAATCCTTCTGTGGCCAAGGCAGGTTGTGGCTCTCGGATGTGGCAGCAGGTTGAAGTGACCAGGGCAGGGGAGCCTGAGGTTCGCTTTAACCTGGTAACTCTGGGGAGATCCACAGCAGTATAGTCCCCAAGTTGTCCATCATGGGGTAAGGGGATGCCCTTTCACCTAGTGAAGAGGAGTCTAACTAGTGCCAGCTAGAGTCACTTCATTAGCTCAGGCAGTAGGGGTTGTGCAGAAGGTCCCAGATTGCAGTGTCTGTAGGTACATGGCCCTGGCTGGTGGCAGCATGACTGTGGCACAGCCCTTCTCCCCCCTCCCCCCCCAAGGAATATGGGGGCCATTGTCATCACTGGCTATGCATGGGGACCGTGAGGGGGACAGGGATGGCCTGGTTGTGGGGGTCTGGCTGGGTGAAGTTGTCCAGCCCTGGGGAGAACATGTAACCTGCTAGCGAAAGGACAGAGGCCTGCAGCTTTGGAGCTGAAGGACCAGCTTCCCATGGGAGTAATGTAGAGAATTGTCATCCTCAGCACACGGATTCATTATGGGGGAGGCTCCTGGCCCATCTCCTTGCACCAGCCAGGCACAACGAAAGCTCTATGGAGGGAGTAGAGGTACAAGAACATCAGGCAAGTGCTTCCTGGGAGAGGTTAAGCTTGCTAGACACCCAGTCCCTGCTGGAAGCATAGTTTGCAGAGCCCTGCACTGGGATAGAGACAAACAAGAACAAGCCACAGAAGAATGAAGGCCTGGGAGGATGCCCAGGGTCAGGCTGCACTGTCAAAGGGATGAATCATGGGCTTTT
The DNA here is from genome assembly GCF_009764565.3 of Dermochelys coriacea. Lineage (NCBI taxonomy): Eukaryota > Metazoa > Chordata > Testudines > Dermochelyidae > Dermochelys > Dermochelys coriacea. The sequence goes on from NC_050076.1 coordinate 60,860,960, forward strand.
CCTGAGTCAGGAGAAATTCCCTTGGGTTTCTCCTCCTCCAGTGCAGCGCCCCTCTCTGTCCCCCATTCTGCTGTGTGGTATTTGTTACTGGAGACAAAGAGCTGCAGCCCAGGATGGACCTGGGACACTGCGGGACTCTGAGTCTGTCAGGGCATGATGAGAACTGGCTGGGAACCAACACTTCTTTCCTGAGGAAAATTTCCCATTTAAAAAAAAAAAAACTGGAAGGAAAAGTTGGGAATATGAGCTCTCCACAAGCAGGAAACTTTCAAAGAACTCTGAGCCAGCCAGGCAGCCACCCACTCGCCAGGTAGCCACCCTGGGAGCTGGGAAGCCTGAGAGCCCGGGAGTCTGCCAGTTGTCCGGGGAACCAGGGATCCCAGGGAGCAATGGGCTCCCTAGGAAGTAGAGACAAGATCAATACGTTCAAGCGTTCGGTCAGAAAATTTTCAACCAGCTCTAATCAGCCGGAGGCCGGGGCATACGAGGGGAAAGCCCCACCTACCCCAGGCATCCAGGACCCAAGGTTTGAGCTTGAGCAAGGGCCTGGGCAACACTGTTGCCCCATGGAGGATGCTGACACCTGCAGGATTCAGTGTGGTATTGCAACAGGCCAGCGTCACCGCAGCTGCCGCAGAGGAACTGAAAATTGGTCAAGGCAGTGGGACTATCTAGCCTCTGGCCCATTCACGTAGGTCTGCCTGTCATTTCTGCCTGGAGCCCAGGGCGAACTCGCCACTTGAGTCACAGAACATGATGCAGCCCGGTCTCGTCCATGCACTGGGCTCTGGCTCCCTGCAGTGTCCTCTAGTACTTCGTTCTGTTTGGGAGGTGGTGCTTCTGTCCTTGGGAGGCTCCCACAACCCAACAGAGCTCAGTCTGGGCACGTCCTGATCAGCTGAATGGTCCTCGCTGGAAGGGCTGGGCAAGTAGGTGCCAATTGTTCCCTATGCTGACCTTGAGCCTTCTCCCAGCCCCACTGACAGCTGTAGGTCAGACCACAGCACTTACCACGCAGTGAGTGACTCTATGGGAAAGCCACTGGGGGGCCACTGGGCCCAGGGCTATCTGATCTCTGTGACTCCAGAGCTAATGGGCTTCATTTACTAAAATGTGTTTCCTAACTATCAGCTCTTGATGTCCCTGGGGTCTGTCTACTGTGCCAAAGCTCTGTCCTTGTCTCCGTGGGTCCCGCGTTTCCCTGGTGGATTTCGCTAGCCTCAGAGGCTCACTGTGACCCTCCACATAGCCTTTCTTTCCCAAGAGACAAGGGTCACGGTCTACTGAGCCGATATCATAAGCCAGCGAGGGAGATGAGGAGAAGTTGTCCTTCCTGGCACAGTCTCTGTCTCCCAGCCTCAGTGATTAATCAGAGGACAAAGGCTGGGGGGAGCCCAGGCCCACCCTCTACTCTGGGCTCCAGCCCAGGGATCGTAATAGTATCAGCTATGGTAGCTGACCTTTTACAAACATGACATGTACAATTCCCTGGGCTACTTCCCCCACAGCAGCCCTCACTTCCTCAAACTCCACTTCACCCTTACCTTGGGGCCTCCTTCTTTGTGCCTGATATGGTGTGTACTACTCATTCTCTCCCACAGCTCCTGACCTGCACACCTACCTGACTAACTGGGAGGCTTTTAACTAGTTTCAGCCAGCCCCTGATTGGGACACCTGAAGCCAATCAACCTAGCCTTCTCCCTGCCTTCTGGAAAGTTCTTAATTGACCTGGAGCAGCTGCCATTTCACTTATCCTGGTTGTATTGGGATTTGTTTAGCCTGGAGCTAATGTATCTATCTCCCACTACTTTTCTTTAGCCATCTGGCCTTGCCCCATCACACCACCCAGATCCTCACTGGTCGTGGTTCCAAGAGCCAGAATGGCTGAAGAATCTGACAGTCAAGCTGGATCATGACTAGAAATAAAGGTTTTGTGAAGCCTGTTCTGGTCTCAGGTACACCTGTCCTGCCCTTTACCTTGGGTAGGTTTGCACAGGAGTCATGGGCTGGAGCACAGTCCGCAAATCTCTCTTGATGAAGCACCAGGAGGAATAAAATCCCACTCACTGGGGACTTGTTGCAATTCGGTTTTGTGGCTTAGACATGGTTATTCCCTGGCCCATTTACAAACATGGTTGCACCGTGCAGTGTAGACTGGACAACAGATGGGTTCTGTAACCGGGCAGGCTTGTTGTAACCTGTGACATTACACTCTGATTTTATGAAAATGTACTGAGTGAATATAATGAACTGGAATATGCTTCATGCAAAATGTCTCTTGTAAGGTGTCATTACAAAGCTTACAATCAACTAAGTGTGGTCATCGTATTTGTATAAATGTATCATTCTTGTATCTGAAACTAGAAATATGAAATATAACTCTGAGGGCTTATTGTAGTTATGCAAAGTGTGGGCCATTAATGATGGTTTGGAATCTTGATAGCTCCTATCAACCAGGACAAGTGACTGAAAATTTGTTAGTCTCTAAGGTGCCACAAGTACTCCTTTTCTTTGTGGATGGCTGTTTGCTTGCAGGCCTTCCTGTGAGTCAGGCTGGGAGGAATGATGGCTTGGAGTCTTTCCAGTTCAGGTGACATGATCACATGGCACTGTATCAATTTTTAACCTGGTGCTCTTCCATTTAGAAGGAGGGGTGGGAACCCAGACAGGAATAAAGAATTCCCACCTTGTGTAAAAGATATCTATCTATCTATCTAAGGGAGTGGAACAGAACACAGGGGACTGCAGTCATGAGAAATCTCCTAGCTACCACTTGAGCTGGAACGAGGGCTGTACCGGGGAAAGGATTGGGCCCAGATGGGGAAGACGTCCAGTCTGTGATAGAAGCTTATTGAAACATCTGAGGGTGAGATTTTGTCTGTGTTCAGTTGTCTTACTGCATTAGACTTAGACTTGCATGTGTTTTTTTTATTTTGCTTGGTAATTCACTTTGTTCTGTCTGTTATTACTTGAAACCACTTAAATCCTACTTTTTGTATTAAGTAAAAAGCTATTTTATTAATTAGTTAACCTAGAGTATGTATTAATGCCTGGGGGGGAGGGGGGGCAAACAGTTGTGCATACCTCTAAAGTTTATGCAGGGTAAACTCATACAGGGTAAAATGGATTTATTTGGGGTTTGGACCCCATTGGGAGCTGGGCAGCTGAGTGTTGAAGACAGGAACACTCAAGCTGTTTTCAGTTAAGCCTGCAGTTTGTGGGACGTGGTTCAGACCTGGGGCTGGATTTGTAGCAGGCTAGCATATCTGGCTTAAACCAGGCAGGGCACTGAAGTCTTAAGCTGCCAGGGGAAACGGGCTTGGGTAACCTCAGCATATCAGTTGGCAGTCTCAAAAGGGGTTTCTGTGATCCAGCCTGTAACATAACCATTTGCCCAAAATAGCCTGTGGAAAAATCTGAGTGTCCAGGGTTGGGCTACAGCTCATGGGAAGGCTGACGGACACTTTTCCAGGTGAGAGAGACAGCTCTGCAGAGCTCCATTTGAGAAACACTGGAAGAGCAGTTATACCCGATGATGACATCTTCACTAGGGATAAAGGGAACACCTGATGATATCACCAGAGTAACACATGCCCCACTGTGACATCACCTGGGATAAAGGAAATACCCAATGATTACATCACATAGGGACTACAAGAGCCATAGGGAACCATCTTTTTTTCCCTTGCAGGAGGCCAGAGGTTGGGAAGGTCTTTTTACATCCTTCCTGGAGTCCCAGACATGAGGCAGATTATCCAACCAACCCCCTTCAAAGAGACAAGGTCCACAGGAGACACATTAGGCACTTCCCAGTATGGATCCTCCATGAGCCAGACACCTGATCCCAGGGAGGTGCTCTGCCCAGAGCTCTCACCACAACTGCTGATGATGATCTAGGAGAGAACTGCAGCGTGTAGCACATTGTCTGTCTGCATCTCTCCAGAGTGCTGCGTTTTATAGATTGAGCTGCACTGGCTGGTCACAGCACCAGACTCCAGGGCTGCCACATGGTCGAGTGAATCTGTTGCTGTGATGTTCATAGCGCGACAGAACATGTGATGTTGTGATATAACAGGACAAAGCTCGTATTATGCTGCCCGGTTGCAATGAAATGTCATTCACAGGCCCCCAGCATGATTTCAGGGGCTGTTCCTATTTCAATGCTCAGGTTGGGACAAACATGGAAAATCCAAGAGGAATCAAAGCCTGCCAGGTCTGGCTCATAAGCAAGATCTCAAAAGTCATTTCTTGTAGAAACCACAAGGTGGCAGCAAATCCAGGGACTCATGGGGCTGCAGGTACAATGAGGAGAGAAAAATGAGCTTAAAAGAGGGCCCCAGAGTAGGTGACTGAGCCAGGGAAGGTTCACTCGGAGGAAAGGCATAGGGGAGTAGCTGGGAGTGAGGGATGGGCAGGGGAGAGCTGCTGGAGAGCAGGCACCTGTTGCTGGTTCCTGGGGAGCAGGCTGGAGAGCAGCAGAGGGAGTTGCTGGCTGACCTGCCCGAGCTGGGGCACAGTGGAGGGGTTTACCCAATGAAAGCTCCATGCTGGAGAGAGAGAGGCAGCTCAGGGACTACCAGCAGGGCCTGCCTGTCTTGGACATCCCTGCTGGATGCTCCCTGGGGAGGATGAACGCCCAGCAGAGGCTGTGCGGGGTGCCTGCTGGGAAGAGCGGGGTTGCTCTCTGGCTGGAAGGGCAGGGGTGAAGAAGAGCCTGGGTGTGGTGGAAGATGCTGGAGCATGGTGTGTCTGGGCTATGTCGATGGACTAGAGCAGTGTTTCTCAAACTTTTACATTGGTGATGCCTTTCACACAGCAAGCCTCTGAGTGTGACTCCCCTTATAAATTAAAAATACATTTTTTATATTTAACTATTATAAATGCTGGAAGAGAAGTGGGGTTTTGGGGGTGGAATCTGACAACTCGTGACCCACCACGTAATAACCTTGTGACCCCTTGAGGGGTCACAACCCCCAGTTTGAGAACCCCTGGACTAGAGGGTGTGGGGTTTAAGAACTTTCTGCACTGGATGTGAGAAACAGACTGTTTTGCTATGAAGAAAAGGAGTACTTGTGGCACCTTAGAGACTAACAAATTTATTAGAGCATAAGCTTTTTTTTGTTTTGCTATGGTGTATTTGCATTATGGTTTGGTAATAAACTGCCCCCAAGAAGGGAATCTGTGAGTCAAGAAAGCTGGTGTGGAGCTCCTGGGGGAAGGAGGGAAACTGAGGCAGATGTGCCTGTTCTGCTGCTGGAGGACACTTGAGGCGGGGCTCCCTTGTGATGGAGCGGGTTGGGGGGGCACCAGGGGCTGGGAGAGGTTATGGGGAGAAGCCTGAGTGGGAGCAGTTTGGGGGCAGCACCAGGGAAGGAGTTGTTTAGAATGAGCTCTGGAGGGGTCTCTGCGTTTGAACGCTGGGGAGGTGTGGCTTAAGTGCAGTGGTTTAGGATGCAGACCAGAGGGAATCCTTTTAGGATGAGTGTTTTTGGGTGAGCACCCAAAGGTGCAGTTTGGGGTCAGCAGTTTAGGGTGAGCCCCTTCAGAGGACAGTGAGCATGGGGGGGCATGCCTGGGGCCACAGTTCCTGGAACCATGTGGTGACCTAGTCTAAATTCGCATCTTATTTAATGTTTTCATCCCTCTGATTTTCAAAGAAAGACTGGAGCTAATGACCCAGCTGTCACTGCTCCCCTGAAGCTAGGGTGCGTGTGCAGAGCCCCAAGGACCACATAGGCAGATGGGCCTCACCCCCAGCCCTGCACTAATCTGGCCCTGCTGTCTCCTGGGTCCTAGAAACAGCCCCTCCAGGGTGGGAGGTGACAGCAGGGGGCTCAGGCTCCAGGAGGTACATGGAGTACTCCACATAAGGCCACTCCCTGCCTGCACCTTCCAGTAAAGCTTGAACCCAGAATAAACAAGTGAGGCTTCTGCCCCTAGCTCACAGAGAGAAGGAGGAATCTGCTGGGGGCGATTTGGCAGAGCTGAGTAATTAGCTGCTGTGCTAGCAGCCCCCATCCTCTCTGAACCTGCAGTGAGGGTGGGGAGAGAAAACAGCCCCTCATTAGGTGCTTTCAGATAGGCAGAGCTCTTTGAAATTAGTAGCTCTGTGGCTGCCAGGGGATTTGTTCTGAGACAGTCTGTCATCTGCACTGGCTTGTAGCTCTGGAGAAGGGAATGAAAGAGAAAAGGGTTGGGGAAGTTTTTTAACAGGCAGAGAATAATTTAAACACAGCAGATTCAGTGCAAACACATCCTGATGCGCTGCTGAAATCAAAGGCTTTCCAGTCCAGAGTAATATCCCTGTAGAAATGTTGTTGTAGCCTCGTGGGGCATATACAGAAGAGGTGGAGCTGCTGTGCAATAATTCAAGAATACTGATCTGTGATCATTATATGAATGCCTGGACAGTGTGGTAGAGCTGCTATGCAGATGTGTTGGGATATTGGCCTGTCCTGGAGCAATGTGTTGGTCTAGCTCCGGGAGGGTGGGAGGGCAGGTGGGGCTGCTGGAAGAAAAAGCGGGAAGGCAAAATGATGGCTGGAGAGGAGCAGCCTCCAGCAAACCATTGGGGGCCATTACAAGACAATGCCTGAGCTGTTAGTGGTGAAGATGCTGCTCCTGGGCCACAGCCCAAAGTTACCTGGCCGCTGCCAAGGCTAGCGATCACAGGGCACCAACGGGTGAAAAGACTTCCAGGGGAGAAGAGGAAGGGACCTGGAAGAGAGCTGCTCATGGTGGAACAGGTGACAGAGACACAGAGGTATGTCTGCACAGCAATTAAACATCCGGGGCTGACCCCTGGCAGCTGACTCAGCTCACGGGACTCAGGCTGCGGGGCTGTAAAACTGGGGTGTAGCTATTCAGGCTTGGGCTGGAGCCTGGGCTCTGGGGCCTTTCCCCTGCAGACAGGTCTTGCAGGAGTGCCTGGAGCAGGTGAGGCTGCCCCAAGCGCCCAGGGCGGGAGCCAGTGGGAGCACAGGCCTGTGTATCAGTTCCTTGTTGAGAGCTTTTCCCCTGAAATGCTTTGGTTCTGAACAAACACTGCTCTGCTGAACGAAGCCTGTCTGGTCCCTGGGCAGCATGGCTCACAGCTCCCCGAGGGGTTGACCCCAAGCAGAGCCTGTGGAGGTGATCACGGTTAGTACCTGGGGACTGCAGCCCACAGCCTGGTCTGAGAGTGGGAGAATCATGGAATTTCAGGGAGCACAGAGAGACCAGGAGGGGGTCAGAGGTGCAGACAACAGGACTTTGGGCATGCAGAGATCGGCTCTCACCTGTGGCCACTTGGTGGTGCCACTGAGCAGGTTCTCTCTGTAAAGCGAACCCGAGGGGTAAGCGCAGATACTGGGAGCCGCCTGAGATGCTATGTGTTGGGCTGGGTCCATCTGATCAAACCTGGATACTGGGAGCCTCCCTGGAGAATGCTGAGACAGGAGCGGAGAGCAGGTGGATGGGAGGGTCCTGGCCTGACTTCCCCCAGGTGTGCATTAGGGGTGGGGCAATGCCTTGCCATGGGCCACATGCAGACCAGCTTCGCAGGTCCTCTTTGATCATATTTCGTACGCTGAGAGTCTTTTATAATCACATGACTCCAGGAGCTGGACCTTTCGGGCTTTACCCTTACCCCGGCAGGCTCTGATTGACAGTGGATTAGGGTTGCCAGTTTTGGTTGGATGTATTCCTGAAGATTTAATCACATGATGTAATCTTTAATTAAAGATTAATCTTTAATTCCTGAAAACTCTGGGCCAATCCTGGAGGGCTGGCAATCCTACAGGAGATAGAAATGGGCATCACCCTGGAGTTCCTGCCACAGATTTGTCTCCACTGAGTGGGTGAGAGGGCAGTGTGTGAATGGCTGTGGAGGATCCGACTCCCATTGGTGCACACAGGTGGCACTCCAGAAGGAGGGGGAAAGACAGAGTCCCATTGGCGTGGGGGGAGGGGGCTCGCTCTGAAATTGAGACAAGGGATTGGTGGTAACTGCATGGCTTAACGGTGAAATCCTTGCTGATCTTAAACTCAAAAAAGAAGCTTACAAGAAGTGGAAGATTGGACAAATGACCAGGGAGGAGTATAAAAATATTGCTCAGGCATGCAGGAGTGAAATCAGGAAGGCCAAATCACACTTGGAGTTGCAGCTAGCAAGAGATGTTAAGGGTAATAAGGGTTTCTTCAGGTATGTTAGCAACAAGAAGAAAGTCAAGGAAAGTGTGGGCCCCTTACTGAATGAGGGATACAACCTAGTGACAGAGGATGTGGAAAAAGCTAATGTACTCAATGCTTTTTTTGCCTCCGTCTTCACGAACAAGGTCAGCTCCCAGACTGCTGCACTGGGCAGCACAGCTTGGGGAGGAGGTGACCAGCCCTCTGTGGAGAAAAAAGTGGTTCAGGACTATTTAGAAAAGCTGGATGAGCACAAGTCCATGGGGCCAGATGCACTGCATCTGAGAGTGCTAAAGGAGTTGGCGGATGTGATTGCAGAGCCATTTGTAAGCGGGGGGAATAGTCCCGCTATTGTGGGGAACTTTCCTGGCTTCTGCACTACCCCGGTGAAGTGGGCTAGTGAAAGGATCTGAGTCCTCGCTCCCACTTCCTTTACCCAGTGGCCTCCCTGCCCTTGAGGACTCCCCTTCCACTCTGTCTGGCAGAGTCCTCGTAACCCCAACAAGGCTGGGCCCAGGATTCCTGGGGGGCTCGACCCCCAACCCTGCTGTGGTCACCTAGGACAGGGGCTAGGGTGTCCCCACTCCGGGGTACTCTCTCTGCACTGGGCACTTCTCTGACCCACTGACCATTACATACAAGTTAAAGCAAATGCAAGTTATTTAATCAACAGTTAATTTTAAAAATAAGGAAAAATGGGAAAGGTTAAAGGAAACACATCAACCCACTCTGTGGCTGGGAACATCACAAACAGTGTCTCTGCAATGTCCGGGCAGTTCACAGTCTGTTCCTTGTAAGTCCCAGGCTGCCTTCTCAGGCCCTGGCTGTGCTGCAGGGATGCTGTGGGTTGGACACTCGCTCTGGTGGTGGCAACACGCTCTCAGGCTCTAAGTGGTAGGACCCTTCTTCCCAGTGTCGCCCCCGCCCAGTCGGGGTTACGATCCAAGCTTGGCCTTCAGAGCCTCTTGGCTGAGGCGTCTCCCTGTGCTGGGCCTGCTGCGCAGGGTCCCCCTCGCTCTCCCCAGCTGCTCACCGCACCCAGCTCCAGACTGCTCCAGCCCCAGCTGCACCACTCTGTCTCTGCACTGCTGCTGCTCCTCTGCCTTCAGCTCCCTGGGCTGCTTCTTTGGCCTCTCTGGCTCTGGTTGCTGCAGCTCTGCTCCCAGGACAGGGACTGCTCTCTCTGGGCTGCTTTTCTGGTCCCTCTGAATCTGGCCTGGCTCTGCTCCCCAGCTCAGCTTGGGCCCCTGCTTTCTCCTTAGCTTGGCCCCACTCTGTCTGACCCAGGCAATTCCAGCTAACACAGAGGACGGGACCACCCTGGTCTCCTGACTTCCTAATTAGTTTGCCCACCCTGTCATTCAGGCTGAACTGGAGCATTGGCCTCTTCCCATTGTTCCTGGGGACTGTCAGTCTCAGGGTCCTGATTTCCCATAGACCCTTCCCCTTTTAGTACTGGGAGCTAGCAACCAAAACACCCCCACTGAATGTTAGTAAGGGGGCAACAGTCCCCTTACATATGGCCATTATCTTTGAAAACTCATGGCGATCGGGGGAGGTCCTGAACGACTGGAAAAAGGCTAATGTAGTGCCCATCTTTAAAAAAGGGAAGAAGGAGGATCCGGGGAACTATAGGCCAGTCAGCCTCACCTCAGTCCCTGGAAAAATCATGGAGCAGGTCCTCAAGGAATCAATTCTGAAGCACTTAGAGGAGAGGAAAGTGATCAGGAACAGTCAGCCTGGATTCACCAAGGGCAAGTCATGCCTGACTAATCTAATTGCTTTCTACGACAAGATAACTGGCTCTGTGGATGAGGGGAAAGCAGTGCACGTGTTATTCATTGACTTTAGCAAAGCTTTTGATAGTCTCCCATAGTATTCTTGCCAGCAAGTTAAAGAAGTATGGGCTGGATGAATGGACTATAAGGTGGATATAAAGCTGGCTAGATCGTCGGGCTCAACTGGTATAAAGCAGAGTGCTCCAAGGGTCAGTCCTGGGGCCGGTTTTGTTCAATATCTTCATTAATGATCTGGAGGATGGTGTGGATTTCACTAAACTGATTACACTAAACTGGGAGGAGAGGTAGATACACTGGAGGGTAGGGATAGGATACAGAGGGACCTAGACAAATTAGAGGATTGGGCCAAAAAAATCTGATGAGGTTCAACAAGGACAAGTGCAGAGTCCTACACTTAGGATGGAAGAATCCCATGCACTGTTACAGACTAGGGACCAAATAGCTAGGCAGCAGTTCTGCAGAAAAGGACCTAGGGATTACAGTGGACAAGAAGCTGGATATGAGTCAACAGTATGCCCTTGTTGCCAAGAAGGCCAATGGCATTTTGGGATGTATAAGTAGGGGCATTGCCAGCAGACTGAAGGATGTGATCGTTCCCCTCTATTTGACATTGGTGAGGCCTCATCTGGAGTACTGTGTCCAGTTTTGGGCCCTATACTATAAGAATTGGAAAGAGTCCAGCAGAGGGCAACAAAAATGATCAGGGGACTGGAACACATGACTTATGAGGAGATGCTGAGGGAACTGGGATTGTTTAGTCTACAGAAGAGAAGAATGAGGGGGGATTTGATAGCTGCTTTCAACTACCTGAAAGGGGGTTCCAAAGAGAGAGGATCTAGACTGTTCTCAGTGGTAGCAGATGACAGAACAAGGAGTAATGGTCTCAAGTTGCAGTGGGGGAGGTTTAGGTTGGATATTAGGAAAAACTTTTTCACGAGGAGGGTGTGAAGCACTGGAATGCATTACCTAGGGAGGTGGTAGAATCTCCTTCCTTAGAGGTTTTTAAGGTCAGGCTTGACAAAGCCCTGGCTGGGATGATTTAGTTGGGGATTGGTTCTGCTTTGAGCAGGGGGTTGGACTAAATGACCTCCTGAAGTCCCTTCCAACCCTGATATTCTATGATTCTATGCTGGGTGGGCTCTGGGCTAGTGAACTGATGGGGGAGCAGGTGCTGGAACAGAGCCACTGCTCATTCAGGGCTATCACGGAGTTGAGCCAAGTCTCCAGGTGCAGGGTACATGTGCAGATACTGAGCTCTTGCATCCCTTCCTACCGGAGCCAGGGTGGGGGTGCCGCTGGCCGTATTGCAGAGCTAGGGCTGGGGTCATGGAGTCAGGTCAGGAAGTGCTGTCCTCGCTCTGTGCTCCCTGACGTTTCCAACCTCTAAAGCAGAGCAGGACAGCAGCTCCCTAGCATCACCCTTACGGGCTGACAGGGAGCCCGTGCGCTGTGCTGGGTAAACAGGCTCACCAGGCCTGGGCACCTCCCATAGCATCAAGAAGGGCCCGTGACAGACTCAGGCCCTACAGATTGGGCTGGCCCATCAGCCTCCCTGGAGAAGGACCTGATTGGCCCAACTGCTTCAGAGGAGCTGTGGTTAAAAGGAGCTCAGCAGAGCCATGGGCAGGAATCCAAGGTCTTCACAGACGCAGGGTGCAGTGGGGGGACACTGAGGGTGAGAACCCCAGCAGCCAGGGACTCCCCACACACTGCTGCATGGTGCTGGGGGCTCAGTCCCATGGTGGCAGGCAATCACCCAGCCTGGTGGGGAGCCTCAACAACCCCCAGGCTGCGCCAGGAGAAGAGGCGCTGGATCAAACAGGCATAGCAACACCACGTAGCAGGCCCAGCCACAGATTGGGGTGAGGGTCATTTGCAGGGGAGCAGCTGTCACTGGATGATGCTCTGAGCCCAGCTCCCACACCTTGGAGCTGCTACATCCTTCAGGGGGTGGGTGCAGGGTGGCTCTTTGCTTAGGTTGGACTTATGCCATCACTTTTAATGTAGCTTTTTGCTTTTGAATGCAATGTCAATGAAACACTCATTGGAGACTCTGAAATTAAAGCAGGAGCCAATTAATTTGTATGGGGCTGTAACGTGCATGTTTCATTTCTCAGTTGATGGCCCGGGACGTGCTGACAGGGATGCTAGTGCAGACGGCATCTCGCAGCGTTTATGAGGGGCGTCGAGATGACTGGTGGCTCGTAAATGTCTCTGGCTGCAGTTAGTTCTTGAGGCACTCGGTGTCTTCAGCTCCTGTGGAGCAGTCAGCCCTGCTCTGGCTCCCTCTCCCAGCCCTCTGCTGCCATCAGCCCATTTTTCATTCTCTCCCCACACCCCGGAAGGGAAGAAGACTTTGCTGCAGCCCCCCTCTCCCTGCAGGCTTGAGAGAGGGGGTGAGCCCCAGGAGGAGCAGAGGTGATGTGGGGGGGGAGAAGCTGAACTGATGAGGCAGGGTGCAAGGTGGGGGTTAGGCTGATGTGGGGGTGGGGGGACAAGCTGGGGACAGAACTAATGTGGGAACTGGGGGGCCAGGACTGATTTGGAGGTTTGGGGTAAACTTAATTGCTGGGCAGGGGGACTGGCAGATGTGGGGTGACAGCTCCTGCAGCAAGGGCCGAAATCACATTACACGGTACCTCTAGCAGAACAGGCAACATGAATTGTCCGAACCCCACTGGAGATGGGCAGGGCCAGTTCAGTAGTCAAAAGATGGACCAAAACATGGAATGTTTTTAAACATCCCCTAGGTTTTGGGGCCGCTGACGTGGGCTTGTTGAGAGAGAGAAGGGGCGAGACAAAGGCAGATCTAGTTTTGCTACCAAAGTTGGGGGATAATTGGTGGTTTCTTGGGCTGGTGCCATCCCAGCCAGCCATGTTTCTGCGCTAGGTGCACAGGTAGCTGAGGGGCAGGAGGAGGAAGCACAGACAGGCCCTGGCTCAGCAGCCCAAGAGACATGGTGTGTGAGCCCAGCAGAACCCTCCTTTCCTGACTGGGGCCAGGCTACCCCTCACTACCAGCTGCCTCCAGAAGCCAGCAGATCACAAGCTGACTCCATCGGTCCGTGTAAATGCTCAGTACTGTCTGGCGCGCACAGCTTCAATTGACTGTACTCTCCCACATGGCACAGGGTGAGGTTTCTGGCGTGAAAGTCCATCCCACAGAACGGATTCAGAGATGTAGCATACTCCTAGCCCCCCCGCACTTGTGTTACCACCCCATGTAGAGCTTGCCATCTCTGGAGCTCCATGCAGAGAGCCTCTAGGGGCCCCTATCAAAAGGTCTACAGCTCCGATGGCTACCAGCACCCTCAGACTCCAGCCCCAGCATGCTTGGAGTTGGGGTAGGGATGAAGGAACTAGAAGCCTTTGCAGAGATCAACAGGGAGTGCCTGGAGTGATCTGGCCGAGCAGCGATCTGGAGCCACGACAAGCCAGGGCTGCACAGCACCAGTGGGAGCTAGCCTGGCTCTACTCAGAGAGTGCTGTTTTAGCTTGGAAGCTGGGAGAGAGGGGGCTCTCGGGGTCCCAGCTAAACTCCCACTCTGACCAAAGGGAGTTATTGTACTGTTCTGAGACTTACTGCATGGACCCGGCAGTCCCAGCACTGCCGCCACCAGCATCCAGTAGAGAGTCGCTCAAGGTGGAGCGTACATATGCAAGGAATGGGGAAGGGACATGCAGTGAGGGGGGAGGGGACTCTAGATCTGTGCCCCATTTCCTTTTATCACAGAGCAGTTTCACTGAAGCCAGTGAACTGATTCCAAACAGGTGATAGTGGGAACAGCCTTGGGGGCAGAGCACCTGATCCAAAACCTGGGCACTGGAAAGACCCCCTGAAATCCCCTGGGCTTTGTCTCAGACTCTAAATCCTGAGGCTGGGTAGTATATAGTTGTAAGCCACACAGCTCCTGGGTTTGATGTTCTGTCCCCTCTAGTGGCACCGAGACCACTTAGAGTTTATTGGGTCTGCTACAGCCTTAGCTAAGAGCCATCTGGCTTTTAGCTCATGCAGTAGAGCAGGGGTGGGCAAAGTACAGCCTGTGGGCTGGATCTGGCCCATCAGCCATTTTAATTCAGCCCTTGAGCTCCCGCTGGGGAGCAGGCTCTGGGGCTTGCCCCGCTCCAGCACTCCAGCCAGGGAGCAGGGTCAGGGGCCACTCCACGTGGCTCCTGGAAGCAGTGACATGGCCCCTCTCCGGCTCCTACGCGTAGGGGCAGCCATGGGACTCCACTCTACATGCTTCCCTGCATCTTCCACTGGCCGGGAACTGCAGCCAATGGATCTGCAAGGGTGGTGCCTGCAGACAGGCAGAGTACAGAGCGAACCTGGACGTGCTTCCGTGTAGGAGCCACAGAAAGGAACATGCCGCTGCTTCTGGGAGCCGCTTGAGGTAAGCATTGCTTGGAGCCTGCACCCCTGAGCCTCCCCCCACACATCCAACCCCCTTCCCCAACCCTGACCCCCCTCCCACCCTCCAAACCCCTTGATCCCAGCCCGGAGCACCCTCCTGCACCCCAAACTTCTCATCCCCAGCCCACACCCCAAGCTGGAGCCCTCACCCCCCAACACGCCCCAAACCCCTGCCCCAGCCCTTATCCCTTTCCTGTCTTCAGATCTCCTTGGTCCCAGCCCAGAACACTCTGCTGCACCCCAAATCCCTCAACCCCAGCCCCAGCCAGAGCCCTCCCACCACAGCCCAGAGCCCTCACCCCCTTCTGCACCCCAACCCCAATTTTGTGAGTATTCATGGCCCGCCATACAATTTCTATTCCCAGATGTGGCCCTCAGTCCAAAAAGTTTGCCCACCCCTGCAGTAGAGGTTCATACATTTAGCTCCCGAAGTCCCAGGTTAGATCCTGCCTGCTGACAACTGCAGTCTGTGGGTGTTACATAGGGCATGGGCTGAAATCCATGCCCCCCCAGTCCTAGTGGGCAATGCCCACTATCTTGAGGTGCCTGAATTGGGCAGTGCACAGCACAGGGGCTGACCCTGAAATGGGGCATGTGTCAGTAATAGCCAGAATGAGGCAGGGCTATGCAGAAATACCAGCATGAGGTGGTGTGGGTGGAGATGCCATAGCACTGCAGGTGCCCTAAGGGCAGAGTCAAACTTCCATGAGCAACATAGCATTGCCATTTCCTGCTGTGCCAGGGTTTTGCCTTGCAGCCAGAAGGTCCATCCCGTGAAGCCTCCTGCCCGGTGTTGAACGTGCACTTTGACACATTTGTAAACAATGAGCAATTAGGAGCCAATCACCCCCCAACCCCCCTTGTGACAGCCAAATGTGCTGTTCAGCAACAGCAGCCTCCCCATGTGCCCCGCTCTGATTGGGGTCTCCATGTCTCTGGGCTGGTTGTTAGTGCTATGCCCCCTGCAGGATGCCCAGGAGATTGCAGGAGCCTGATCTGCGGCAGCTTGGGGGAACATGGCCCCAGGGTACTGCTGGGGTTTGGTTGAGTTTGGAGCACGTAGGTGACTCCTTTGCCTTGATACGCCCTTTGGCAGCACTGTGCGTAGCACGGTCATATGAGGGCCAGCTTGCACCACAGGGGAGAGACACCACGTGCTCGGTGGAAGCTGACAGGCAGAGGTGGCTGGCGTGTTCTGGGTGGGCCTGGAGAGCAGTTGTTCAGACTTTAAGGATTCCAGTCCCTTGGAGCCCAGCACTGCATTGGGCCGGCCTGGGGACACTGGGAACCGAGGGTGATGCCTTTCACACAGCCCTCACATAACCTGGCCTCCCTGGGAGCTGGGCACTTTGCTGCACCCATCCCCCAGCCAAAGTTCATGAATTCTGGTCAGAAGGAACCATTGTGATCATGCAGTCTGACCCCCTGTATCGCATAGGCCAGAGAACTGCTCCACAATCATTCCTGGAGCAGATCTCTTAGGAAAAATGCCAGTCTGGATTGAAAAATGGTCAGTGATGGAGAATCCACTATGACCCTTAGTAAGTTGTTCCAGTAGCTAATTATTATTGCTGTTAAACATTTACACCTTATTTCCAGTCTGAATTTGTCTAGCTTCAGCTTCCGGCCATAGGGTTGCAGTAATGGAGGTGCAGGGCTGGTGGGGAGGAGTTGCCCAGGGTCCGGGGCTACTGGAGCCAGCGGCGGACTCAGGAGGACTGTCCCAGGCTGGGAGGGCGGTGCTGCCGGGGTGGAGATGATGATGGGGCGGTGCTGGCACGCTTGGCCCACCTCCGACTCCCCGAGTTGGCTGGGGCTCCCCTCCAGCAGCTCTATTCCCAGCACTTGGAGATGAGGATACCTCAAATTCCTGGGTGCTGGTGATGGGGCAACAGACAACGGTTCGCAGCAGGGCACGTGCCCCAGCTCGAGCCCAGCCACAGGAAGAGCACAAGGAGAAGAGAGCCGGCAGCAGCAGGAGAGGCACGCGCCATGACCCCTCAACAGCCCTGAGCGCTTGCGAGTTGCGCTACTTTGTCCCAGCCCTGACCCAGCCAATGGGAGCTGTGCCTGCGGGCGGGGTCCGGGGCACCACGTGGATCCCCCTGGCCGCCCCTAAGCCTAAGAGCCGGACGTGCCGGCTGCTTCCCAGGAGCCGTGTGATGCAGAGACTAGCAGGGAGCCTACCAGCCTACTGCGCGGTGCTGCCAACTGGACAGTCACCCTATTCAGCCACTAGATTGGGTTAGACCTTCCTCTGATAGAGCCCAATATTAAATATTTGTTCCCCATGGAGATACTGACAGACTGTGATCTAGTCACCCCTTCACCTTCTCTTTAAGCTAAATGGATTTTGCTCCTTGAATCTAGCACTATAAGGCAGGTTTTCTAACCCTTTAATCATTCTTCTGGCTCTTTTCTGACCCCTGCAGTGTATCAAGTCTAGCTGGCCTTCCCTCTCCCTGCCTCGGGGCAAAAGCCCAGCTGGTCAGTCAGGTGCACCGTGGTTTCTGCTGGAATCGGGACATGGTCCTGTGCCTCAACGCGAGATGTGATCAAGCCAAAGCACGACGGTGGGGATGGATTCTGCAGGCAGCTAGGCCTGGAGTCTGAGTCAGCCCAGGATGATGGTGGGAGCCGGTCGGTCACACACACATCTGTAGGGCATGGGGTGGTGCTGGAGCCTTGTGAAAGGGCAGGTTTATGTCTGGCTTTCAAGCCACAGTATCATGGGATCACCAGCACTAGCCAGAGTCGAGCTCCCTGAGCAGCTTGGAAGAGCATCCTTCCCCTCACCTGTGAGGGAGCACTGGTGGCATGTGTCTCTCTAGCTGTAGCCTAGCTAGCTTCCCAGGGGATGAGTCCTGGCAGGGCTGGAAGCAGCATGGGACAACGGAAGCCCTGGGAGGTGACGGAAGAGGCCAGGTGCACTTGCAAAGCATACACAAAGGCGGCAGCTTGCAGATTTCTCCAGTGGCAGCAAGAAAGCAAAGCCATTTCTGCAGATTAATTGTGTCCTTAGGGAATGAAGCTGAGCTAAGGGAGAGGAGCAGACTTTGCTCCCCCTCCTCTCCCTAGACCTGCTCGCTCAGTGCATGCAGCTAGGATTGCTGCCTGGCTCAGGGGATGCAGAGAGCAACTGGAGCAGACAGTGGGGAAGAATTTGTCTCTCTGCTGGAGCCCAGTGATCGATCCCAAATGTCCAGGGGCCGGAGCTGGCAGGTGCCAGTGGGCTCTCTTGTACTGGGTGAGCTGAGACAAGGGCCCAGGCAGGAGAGTAAGAGGCACGGAGGCAGGTGCTGCTCATCCCCTGCCACTCAGGATCCCCTGCATCAGCATTCCCTTCTCCAGTAGCAGAGCCTGGCTGTGAAGCTCAGTGGGTTTGCTGGGGGTTCTCTTCCTTGGAGGTGGCAGGGGGGCAGGATGCAAAGGTCACAGATCACTTTGTTTGCTAGAAACTTTTGGGAGCTGTTTTGCCGTGCCCTGGGTATTCTTATAGCCATGTTCCCCGCCCCACCCCCCCGCCGTGGGCAGGCCTGTGTGTAGGAAGGCTGCAGGAGCCTTTAACCCCACAGCTAGACACTTCTCTCCTCTGCTGATGGGGGAAGCTCACCCCAGCTTCCTCGCCCCTTTCAGTCAGGGCGCTGGATTCTTACTTGGGGGCAAAGCCCCAGTTCGCTCTTCGGGTGCAGTCAGGCTCAGGAAAGACATGTCCCCGCGGTGCAGTACTTCAGACTGAGCTGAAGTCAGCGGGGATGTATCAGCCCCGGCGCTGGCCCCCGCTGGCAAGGTGGCCTTTGGTTTGGGTAGTGGGAGCGTTGCCAATCAGACAGACAGAGTGTGGGAGGATGAGACACGGGGGAGTGTGTCAGCTGCGGCCACTCCCTGAGTTTCCAGAACTGAGGCTAGGGGGAGCCATGGCGGAGAGTCACACTTGCATAGCTGAAACCCCGCGAATCAGTAACAGGGGTCGGCTTTAACCCCTTAGTGATCGCAAGGCTTTAGGCCAGGATTCAAACAATAAAGCCCTTTTCCTGGTGGTGGCTCCGTCATGCTCCCCCAGCCAGCCATCTCCTGACCCCTTGACCTCAGTGCTGGCGTGTCCCCCGAGTGGACAGACAGAGTTAGTCCTGGCAGGGACTGAGATGTTTCACGGCTCACGCTGCACTGGAGACCTAAAGCCGACTGTCACTGGGATAAACCACAGAGTGAATATCCAGTCTGGGAGGCAGGTGTGTCTGAAGTGGGGTCCCTCACTGTTCCAGAGGGGCAGCCTCCTGCATGTGGAGTATTTGCAAACTGTGCTGGCACTGTGGGCTGTCCCTGTAATTTGTAAGGTGTTTTCTGATCCTGGTTGGCAGGCTAGGGGATGCTGTAGAAGAGCATGGGTGGGATCAGAATCAAGTCTGTAAAGTAAGGTGGGGTGAGTTGTGCCCTCTGTTTTAAAAAGCAGCCTGCTTTGTCTCTCTCTGCTTTGGGATTCTTGTGTACTGTCATTCTGAATTCTGAGAAATAAAGAAAGTCATGGTATGTTGCAGCTTTCCAGCAAGAGGATTTGATGGTTTTATCTAACATCTGTGTGTGTGCGGTGAACATGACAGTGCTGTGCTCACAGTGTGCTGTCCCATGTTGCTAGAAAGTTGGGGGTGTCAGTTACCATGTACATGGGCTAATTTATGGACCTCAGTGATACAGATATACCTTGCTGTGAACTGACTTAGGCTGGCTCAGCAAACCTGAGTGTTGGAGCTGAGATGTTTGGTTTCTGAAGGGTCTTTGCTAAGGAGAGTGAAATGTTAACGGCTGTGTATTGTTCTGTGTCTTGTGGGGGGCTGTGATCCAGTTATGATGGCTTCCATTCACTGATGCGCATTGGTCCCTGCTCTTTACAGAGGTCACAGATTCTTAGTAAATATTTCTACTGTGATAATGTTTCCACCTGGGCAGGATTCATTGAGCTAGCTGCAGCACAAGTGTGTAGTGAATAATAAAACCCCCTAGCTCTTTGTGAGCATTTTTCATCTGTAGATCTAAGAGTTTTACCGAGGAGGTCAGTGTTTTATCCCCATTTTACAGATGGGGAAACTGAGTCACTGAGAGGGGGAAGTGGCTTACAGTAGAAGAACCAGGCATAGAACCCAGGTTTCCTGAGTCTTAGTCCAGTGCGCTAGCCACCAGGCTACACTGCCTGTATTTTTGTCCAGTGGTAGCAAAAAAAAGTTGTGTTGTCCTGTCTGGAAGGCGAAACAGTTCCATGGGATTTTGGTGACCAGCCATGCATCATAATTACTGAAAACTGGAAGTGACCCATCACTGGAAAATGAATCTCCCGAACTGTCCAGCAAATCCATAGAAATAAGGCACGTGTGTTTCTGGAGATGGAAACTGGGTCACAAACACTGGCCCACCCAGCATGGGGCTGTGAGCCTCCGGAAGGTCATGCCAGGCAATGGTCCCACAGCTCCAAAGGTTAGTCTCACCTCTGAAAAGGGCAAACAAGATGGAGCAGGGCCCTGACTCAGACTCCTGCTAATCCAGCCCACGCTATGACACTGTAAGCTTGCGGAGCCCAGGACTATGGGGTACTATGAGCCAGATCGCAATGTACTTACTGACCCTGAATAGCCCCTTACTCTAGGAGACGTCCCATTGATTCCAGTAAGGATCCAAATCTAGGGCAATTAACATGTACCGGGCCTAGCTCCCCAGTGCCCCACCTGGTTAACAGGGCCAGATTAAGATTATGAAGAGCCTAAGGCAAATTGGAGGGAAGGGCCTAAGTATGAATTACATATTGCAAAAAAAAATGATGAAGTCATCAAACATTCTCTACATACATATTTACATATTATTTATTTATGTAAAATTAACTAGTTTTTTCTACTCTCACAACACTGAATCCTTCAAACAGATAGTTCTGAGTAAGAGGTAGAATGAGGGATGCTACGATGTCCTTCTCTTAGGCCTCCTTCCTCCGAGGTAGTGGGAGGCTGATCTGCATGAGGGTGAACTCTGCAACATTGCCCATCCTGATCACCTTTTTCAACCTTGTGCTGCTACCCTCAGTTCTCCTCGTGGCACAGTGCAAAGCCAAGCCCTACAGGTGTTTCCCCTAAACTATGGACTCTACACCACATACCCTATCTCACTCTGACTGCAGTCTGGGAGGCAGCCAGCTTTTATTATGTAAAAGAAAACCACTCAGGTGTAAAATCCACTGAAGTAGAGGAAGTAGTAGTTGGAAAATTACATTGGGTTCACTGCATTTTAGGATGTCTTGCTCTGAAACTTCCTCCCAGCGTTGCACTGGCTGAGGACAATGAATTACCGTTTTCACATTGAACCCAAATATTATTTGTGGGATGATACCCAGTTTGTGTAGTTGATCTCCAGTGATTCACTACATCAGGCCATTCTGTCACCAAGCTTTTCCACAGTTAGAAGCATAGAATAGAATCATAGGACTGGAAGGGACCTCGAGAGGTCATCTAGTCCAGACCCCTGCACTCATGGCAGGACTAAGTATTATCTATTCTAGAATGTGTGAGCAGCAGCTCTGACATGAGGTTTTTTAAGCATGAGTTCTGCATGCACCACCCCCTACGGGTTGCAATAACAGCTAGCACAAACCCAGATCTTTAGATGATTGCCCAGTCATAATATTTAGCACTTCTGTACTGTTAGCTCTTCAAAATCACTGTACAAACATTAAACACACTTAAAGCCTTTCAGCTTTTGAATGGCTAGGAGATGACAAAACAGAGCAATTCCCTGTTGTATTTTCTGCCCCCCGAACAAAAAGACTTCACTGAAAAGCAGTGTCTTAAAAGAATCATTAAGGATCTTTCAAAAGAATAGTCCAACCAAGGCTGCTATATGACACCCTTGTTACATCAGGTCTGGTGTTTGTTTAAAGCTGGAGTTCCTGTTTCATTTGCATGTGTAAAATCAAGCAGACCTTGCTTATTTTTTTTTCTTAAAGTGCTCAGAGTTTAGGGGAGGAAAATGAATGAGATTCTGCTTATACCAGGAGTGAAAAAGCAGAAGGGACTAAAATCTATTCTTGTGCATGTAGCGCCCCCTCTCCACCTGGTTACCTCCTTTAATGCCAATCTGCTTACAGGTCTGGGTTCTTTTGGATCCTGCCACCCACTCAACAGCGTGTAGCTTCTTTCTTTTTTCTATGAAATTATTTGGCAGTGCCTGCAACCCTCTCACTTCTTCCTGGCAGGGTCACCAGGGTAGCTTGGGTGGGAAATTCTAACTACAGAGTAATCCCCATTTACTTGCCAGATAGTTGGAGACTTCCAAGAAATAACACAAACACGTACAATATATTCAACACAATAACTATATTAAACAGGAGACAAATAACATAACAGGGTAAAACACTATTTTTAGGGTCATTGGTGCCCACACTGAAAATACCCATGACTTGATGTAGCAAAGGTAAAATTAGTGTCCCGTTGGTACGTGTACTTTGCTGAGGCCCTTGATGACCTATAACCACAAAATTCTTCTCTGCAGTGTTTTAGCAGAGTGGCTGACTGGGTTCAGTACAGCCCAAAGGATTCACAAGTGGGAGAAGGTGGTAAGTCCCTCCACAAGTGTAATATGCAGCAGGTTATAAAATCCTCAAACCCTTACTCCCTGGCTTGAGGACACAGTTCAGGGAGTGGGGGGTCTCCAAAACAAATTCCCTGACTAACTAACTAAACGATGGTGCACTCACAAAGTCCATGAACGATCCTCAGGTTCGAAGATGACTCTGGACTCCTCAGTCACTGCAGAGGGGCTGCTCTCTGCTGGCAGGGATCCTCCTCAGGCAGGAATCAGGCTGCCTCGGTCCCAGGATTTCCCCTCGCCACAAAGGGGTGCAGGGCTCAAGGTGTAGATTACACAACTACACTAACATCCAAACTGTAGCCTCCAGACACACACTCAGCAGGCAGCTTCCCTGGACTAGCAGCCAGAGCAGAGCTGACCATGTGGTGACTGGTCTCCCCTAGGGAGCTGGAGGGTGAACTCAGCCTGGCTGGGAAGTTTCCCAGCAAACTCTACAAATTGGGACTCATCAGCAGGGAAGGAAAAACCCAGGTGAGGGAGCTGCTGTCAGGTCCCTAGAGGCGTGTTCTCGGGGGGAACCCTGCATGCAGGCCTGGGACTCCCCAGCTCCCCACATACCCAGTCCTGCCCTTTCCCTCGCTGGCTCCAGACTGACTCCAAAATGGCTTCTCCCTGGCAGGGCCTCTCACTCCCTCATGGTTGCTGGGCGGACTCTGAGTCTGCCTTGGCTCCCCTTCCAGACCAGGGACAGTGTGCCTCTCCCTGAGCTGCCAGCAGCAGGACTACCCAGAGGGGGGGCAAGTGGGGCAATTTGCCCCAGGCCCCACAGGGGCCCCCACGTTAGTTTCTGGCGGCGGGTCCTTCAGTGCCGCCGAACACACCTGGAGTGAAGGACCGCCGCCGAAGCCCCGCCGCTGCTTCTTCCACTCCGGGTCTTTGGCGGCAATTTGGCGGAGGGGGGTCCTTCCGTTCCATGTCTTCAGCGAAGTGCTGCGAAGACCCGGAGCAGAAGGAACCCCGCCACCAAAGACCCCAGGCCTCCAGAATCCTCTGGGCGGCCCTGGCCAGCAGACAGTGTCCCAGGAATCTATGTAATCTCCTTGAGGGTCACATGCAAAAATCTGTTCTCCCTGAAGTCAATAAGGCTACGCAGGTGTCACTGTCGGCGGGAATTGGCCTGTGGTCTCATTCCCTTCTCGAATCGCATTCCATGCTTATCCAACATTTTCCACTTGGGAAAGAAGTTAGGGGCAGAAAAATGAGGGCTAACTTCAGGTTTATTTAGCTTTAAGTTTTTGAAATGAAACTCAAAAGAAATCGCATGTGAGGTACTTTTATGATGGATTGAACTGCTAGAGAACCAGCCAATGGACAGAACCTGCCTTTAGCCCAGGGGTGGGAAAACGTTTTGGCCCGAGGGCCACATCTGGGTTGCAAAACTGTATGGAGGGCCGGGTAGGAAAGGCTGTGCCTCCCCAAACAGTATGGCCCCCACCCCCTATCCGCCCCTCCCACTTCCCACCCCCTGACTGCCCCCCTCAGAACCCCTGACCCATCCGACCTCCCATGCTCCTTGTCCCCTGACCACTCCCTCCCAGGACCCCCCCACCCCTAACCATGCCCCTGGGACTCCACCCCCTATCCAACCCTCCCTGCTCCCTGTCCCCTAACTGCCCCGATCCCTATCCACACCCCTGCCCCCCCAGGACTCTCGTGCCTATCCAACCCCCCCATCCCCTGACCACCCCCCCCGAACCACCAACCCATCCAACCCCCCCGCTCCTTGTCCCCGACCGCCCCCTCCCACGGGACCCCACCTCTAACTGCCCCCCCAGAACTTCACCCCCATCCAACCCCTCCTCTCCATGTTCCCTGACTGCCCCCCCAACCTCTATCCACACACCCCTCCCTGACAGGCCCCCCGGAACTCCCATGCCTATCCAACCCCCCTGTTCCTGTCCCCTGTAATCACAGGAGATCTCAATCAATTTATCTTTTTCCTCAGTGCTCAATATCTGCGTTGAGAAAGTGATATCATTAAAGGGGTTGCAAATCCAGTCATTATCACTTGACATAGCTGGAAAGTATTGCCTGAATGTTGTGCAAAGTCCTTTTAGGTGTGCAGTTATATTGGTTTTAGTGCACTGATCCAACTGAAGTTTATGTTCTGCCAGGTAGTCATGAAGAGTACTGAAATATTCAGTTTGATCGTTTTCCAAACACCTCCCCCAGAACTGCAACTTCTTTATCATGGATTCAACTCGGTCTTGCACGTTGAAAACTGTTATATTGAGGCCTTGAAGAGATAAATTTAGATAATTAATCTACAAGAAAATGCCTGCTAAATAAGCTAGGCTCTGGAGCCAGACAGAGCGCTTTTCTTGACCTGCTGCTCACAAACCGGGTAGAATTAGTGGGGGAAGCAAAAGTGGATGGGAATCTGGGAGGCAGTGACCATGAGTTGGTTGAGTTCAGGATCCTGACGCAGGGAAGAAAGGTAAGCAGCAGGATACGGACCCTGGACTTCAGGAAAGCAGACTTTGACTCCCTCAGGGAACAGATGGCCAGGATCCCCTGGGGGACTAACATGAAAGGGAAGGGAGTCCAGGAGAGCTGGCTGTATTTCAAGGAATCCCTGTTGAGGTTACAGGGACAAACCATCCCGATGAGTCGAAAGAATAGTAATATGGCAGGCGACCAGCTTGGCTTAATGGTGAAATCCTAGCGGATCTTAAACATAAAAAAGAAGCTTACAAGAAGTGGAAGGTTGGACATATGACCAGGGAAGAGTATAAAAATATTGCTCGGGCATGTAGGAAAGATATCAGGAGGGCCAAATCGCACCTGGAGCTGCAGCTAGCAAGAGATGTCAAGAGTAACAAGAAGGGTTTCTTCAGGTATGTTGGCAACAAGAAGAAAGCCAAGGAAAGTGTGGGCCCCTTACTGAATGAGGGAGGCAAGCTAGTGACAGAGGATGTGGAAAAAGCTAATGTACTCAATGCTTTTTTTGCCTCTGTTTTCACTAACAAGGTCAGCTCCCAGACTGCTGTGCTGGGCAACACAAAACGGGGAAGAGATGGCCAGCCCTCTGTAGAGATAGAGGTGGTTAGGGACTATTTAGAAAAGCTGGACGTGCACAAGTCCATGGGGCCGGACGAATTGCATCCGAGAGTGCTGAAGGAATTGGCGGCTGTGATTGCAGAGCCCTTGGCCATTATCTTTGAAAACTCGTGGCGAACGGGGGAAGTCCCGGATGACTGGAAAAAGGCTAATGTAGTGCCCATCTTTAAAAAAGGGAAGAAGGAGGATCCTGGGAACTACAGGCCGGTCAGCCTCACCTCAGTCCCTGGAAAAATCATGGAGCAGGTCCTCAAAGAATCAATCCTGAAGCACTTAGAGGAGAGGAAAGTGATCAGGAACAGTCAGCATGGATTCACCAAGGGAAGGTCATGCCTGACTAATCTAATCACCTTTTATGATGAGATTACTGGTTCTGTGGATGAAGGGAAAGCAGTGGATGTATTGTTTCTTGACTTTAGCAAAGCTTTTGACACGGTCTCCCACAGCATTCTTGTCAGCAAGTTAAGGAAGTATGGGCTGGATGAATGCACTATAAGGTGGGTAGAAAGCTGGCTAGATTGTCGGGCTCAACGGGTAGTGATCAATGGCTCCATGTCTAGTTGGCAGCCGGTGTCAAGTGGAGTGCCCCAGGGGTCGGTCCTGGGGCCCGTTTTGTTCAATATCTTCATAAATGATCTGGAGGATGGTGTGGATTGCACTCTCAGCAAATTTGCGGATGATACTAAACTGGGAGGAGTGGTAGATACGCTGGAGGGGAGGGATAGGATACAGAAGGACCTAGACAAATTGGAGGATTGGGCCAAAAGAAATCTAATGAGGTTCAATAAGGATAAATGCAGGGTCCTGCACTTAGGATGGAAGAATCCAATGCACCGCTACAGACTAGGGACCGAATGGCTCGGCAGCAGTTCTGCGGAAAAGGACCTAGGGGTGACAGTGGACGAGAAGCTGGATATGAGTCAGCAGTGTGCCCTTGTTGCCAAGAAGGCCAATGGCATTTTGGGATGTATAAGTAGGGGCATAGCGAGCAGATCGAGGGACGTGATCGTTCCCCTCTATTCGGCACTGGTGAGGCCTCATCTGGAGTACTGTGTCCAGTTTTGGGCCCCACACTACAGGAAGGATGTGGATAAATTGGAAAGAGTACAGCGAAGGGCAACAAAAATGATTAGGGGTCTAGAGCACATGACTTATGAGGAGAGGCTGAGGGAGCTGGGATTGTTTAGTCTGCAGAAGAGAAGAATGAGGGGGGATTTGATAGCTGCTTTCAACTACCTGAAAGGGGGTTTCAAAGAGGATGGCTCTAGACTGTTCTCAATGGTAGCAGATGACAGAACGAGGAGTAATGGTCTCAAGTTGCAATGGGGGAGGTTTAGATTGGATATTAGGAAAAACTTTTTCACTAAGAGGGTGGTGAAACACTGGAATGCGTTACCTAGGGAGGTGGTAGAATCTCCTTCCTTAGAGGTTTTTAAGGTCAGGCTTGACAAAGCCCTGGCTGGGATGATTTAACTGGGACTTGGTCCTGCTTTGAGCAGGGGGTTGGACTAGATGACCTTCTGGGGTCCCTTCCAACCCTGATATTCTATGATTCTATGATTCTATGATTTTCCATACTGCTGGCAAGGTGGAGAGGGTGCCTGTTGAAAAAAACAAGGATTTCCATTCTAAGCTCAAACAAGCGCACAAGGATTTTGCCCTGTGAGAGCCATCTAACTTTGGTATGGGACAACAGACAATTGTGTACACTACCCATTTCTTCGCAAAGTACGTGAAATATTCTGGAATTTGTTGGCTGTGGTTTTATGAAATTCATCATTTTCACTGCATTGTCCAGCACTTCCTTCAGTCCCTCAGGCATGCATTTTGCTGTGAGGGCTTGTCTATGGTTACTGCAATGAGTCCAAGAAATGTTTGATGCAAGATTTTTTGTTCCCAGCTACATATCCGGTATACTTCCCCATCACTGATGTGGCCCCATCAGTGCAGATGCCTAGGCAATGAGACAATCTATCTCCTTTTCTTGAAATATGCATTAGTTAGATTGAAGATATCTTCTCCAGTTGTAGTTCTTTCCATGGTCGGCAAAACAACAAGTCTTCTTCAACCATACCTTCATTCACATAACATACAAACACTAGCGAAATAGATAGATTAGCAACATTAGTTGATTCATCCAGCTGTATAGCATAATATGGACTATTTTTTAAGCTATGTACAATTTGTGGTCTCTACATTACTTGACATGTCATTAATTCTTTGCAACAACATATTATTGGGCAAAGGTACTATGTCAATCCTTTTTGCAGCCTTTTCTCCAAGCATGCAATGAACTATGTCTTTTATACATGGACCAATCAAGCTTTCTGCTATGGTATGGACTTCTGATGCTTTTGCTACTCGGTACGACGCTTCAAGTATATTTTCGTTATCAGTACTTGCTTTGGATACAAAACTGGTAATGTCACTTTTCCACTTGGCTAATTTTCACTTGAAAAAATCAACAGGTTTGTCAAGTTGTGCGGGGTGCCTAGTTTCTAAGTGGCGCCGAAGTAGAGAAGGTTTGAGGCTGCTGTTTGCTAGAATATCACCACAAAATACGCACTGTGGTTTTGGTCACTCTTGATTACCAATGAATGTAAAGCCATATTTTATATAATCATTGTCATATTTTCTTTTCTTCATAAGTGAACTTTCCAGGACCATCATGATCATTTGACTTAGATTTTCCATAATTGGACTTGACGAAACACTAGCTGATGTCAAATGTTCATTTTCTCATGTCTTTACACTTTCTGTTTTCAGCCACTTGTCCATATTGGATGTACAACAGTTCAAATAAAAATAACACACTGAGAATGCTAACAAACAAACTAGTAAATGAGAAGATTCGCTTGCATCTCACTGGAGCAAAATGGCAGGCTACAGAGAATGACCGAGTGTGGACTAAAGGGGGGTTGTTACCGCCACATTGGCTACAATGATCTTGGTTCTTGCTGATTTGGCATGCAAACGCTTTTTCTTCCGCCATCGGGGGGTGCGGGACCAGGGACAAATTAGCCTGGATGGCCCCCCCAGGCACAGCACGGTTCCCTCTCCTACTCTGCCCCTCATGCTGCCAAACTTCCCCTGTGTGCCAGGGACAGGGTCCCAGCTGCCACCTGCGTGCCTGGGGTCCCGTCTGCCTTGCTCCGCCCACCACGGGGCTCGGGCTGCCCAGCCCCGCCCTCCATGGGGCTCGGGCTGTCAGACCCCACCCGCCACGGGGTCCTTAGGGATAGCTCTGTCCACCATTACAGAATTTTTTCTGAGAACCGCTTGATATGTTTTGCAAACCCCCAAGGGTTCACGAACCCCACTTTGGGAACCACTACGCTAGATTCTACCACAATAATGATAACACAGCGTGAGAGAGGCTGGCAGTGCCCCTGAGTCAGCCTGGAGCCAGAGTCCTGTCAGGGCATGGGAAGGTCATAGGGAACCTAAGCTAGTAGATGGAAAGCTGCAGTGTGCTGGCCATGTGCTGTCTGTCCTGCTTCGGAGGCAAAGGCTTGTGTGATTTGCTGGATCAGATCTGTACCAATGTCTGCAAAACACGACAGCTCCCCAGAAGTAGCAGCTCTTTCAACTGGATTAATGCTGAGCCGGCAGCTGCCAAGGGCTGAATCCTTCCTGTGCACATACTTCCCTACAGTGTCCTCTGCCTGAGCTGGAAGGAGCCCCCAAGTGAGAAGCAGGTTCAGGAATCCTGGTCCATTCAGGGCTCAGACCCTCTGCCAACAATGGCAGTTCCTGGGGGGTTGGGATGTGGCTGGTAACAGGACCAAGGCCACCAATGGATTTCACACAGGCCACTGTGCAAATGCAGCCAGATGGGAATGGCTCTTCACAGCTGTTGCCTGAGCTGGTCAAGAGTAACTCTGGAGGCCATCCCCCTGCTCTGAGTAGCAGCCCCTCCTAAAGGAGCAGGCCCAAGGATAACCATGGGCTGCACACAACAGGCCAAAAGCAGAGCAGACCCAACCCTCCACACGCTATTGGGCTCCGCCTTCGGTTCCTTTGTTGGTATCCCCTGGGGCCCCGGGCCTGGGGGTTGCCTCCCCTTCCTAGCCCACGGAGTGTGGATTCGCCTGCATCTCTCTGAGCGTGCCTGGGTTTGCCACGCGTCTCCACGTGCAGCATGGAGAGTTCTCTCAGTTGGTAGAAGGTTGTATTACCGGGCTGAGTTACATGACTCAGGTGATGTTTCCTAAGGCCCATCTTGTCCCTCCCATGGGATGCACTGCTCCCTGGATAGCGTTTTCCTTTCTTTAATTTCAGAAAGTCTCCAGAACAGCTTCAGACTGTGGACCCTGGCACCCGCCCTTCCCATCTCAGGCCCCTGTGTGCCAGGCAGTTTAAATGGAAATAAACTTCCAAGGGCCACAAGCGGCACTTCGCTGTAAGGCAGCAGGTCTCAATACCAACCCAGGGCCTCTCCCAAGGATGCATTCTGCCTTCTCCTGTTGGTGCATTGGTATGGGCTGCTCCCCTCATCTACACTCTCATCCAGGGAGTAGGACGCTTGCCTTGGAAGGGGGTTCCAGGTACTGCTCCACTGAGTAATTACATATTTATATGCAGTGGACTGAGAGCATCCCACCCCACCCCAGAGCAGCCGATAGCTTGGAGGTTTGGTCACTGGATGAGGAGAAGGGAGGCTGAATTCAAACATAGCTCTTGTACCCCACGGGTCTGAAGAGGGGCCAGCCACCTCCCCCTTGGCTGTTGTGAGACTGGCTGATCATTTTCTTTGCTTTTATTAAAAGTACCAGGAAGCATTGAGTTCAACTCAAAACCATTTTTCCCCTACTTTTTTGATTTGGCAAAACTTCCAAAACATTTTGCTTCCAGTTCAACCTGAACCAATTAAAAAAAAAAAAATTTCAGGCCTGCCAGCAAAGCCAAAAATCCTGTATTTGCTCAGCTCTATTCTGGACAGTTCTTAATGGGGTTCTTCTAGCTTTGCTGCTAGAGCTGTTGGTTCCAGCTCAAGGAGACTTCCGTGCTGGCCTCCAGAGGCAGATTCCTCACCCCTGACTTCTGAGGTCTGTTATGGAGTCTGGTACTGGGGAAGCACTCTCATCACCTAAGGAGGTGATAGCATCAACACCGTCCCCTTTATCAATCAAACTTGTAGTCTCATAGGAAAAGATACCAAGTTAGTGTGACAGGGTAGATCATCCCTAAACTCTGGACGATTGACATTAATTATATTACTCTCTGTGATGGGGTGTTCACCCCTCACCAGCTCCTGAAGGAGTTAAGGTGGCCAGGTGGGCCAATTAACTGTCTAGGCTACATCTGCAGGAGGACAATTAAAGGATGAAGCTCAGCTAGAGAGGAGCAGGAGGGGCTTGTATAAAGCCAGGTGGCTGAGAGCAAAAAGGGGCTGCTGGGAGCAGATTTGCAGTTGCTCTCTCTGAGTAGGGAGAGAAGGAACCTGATAGAGGTAACATAGGAAGTAGCCAGGGAAACAGCAGCAAGGTGTGGGGCAGTGCAGACCTTAGCTGCTGTCTGTCAGGTCCCTGAGCTGGAAACTGGATAAGAGGGTGGCTGTGGGTTTTCCCATCAGCCACTGAGGAAATGGCACCATTGAGGAGCAGTGAATTAGAAGACTGCCTCAGATGGCTGGTACAGAGAGACTTTGGTACACAACTGCCACCCCTGAAAGGAGAAAACTTCAGGATCTGGCTGAAGGGCCAAGTCACAAGGAGGGAGCCATCAAGTCGAGAGGGAGA
The DNA here is from genome assembly GCF_009764565.3 of Dermochelys coriacea. Lineage (NCBI taxonomy): Eukaryota > Metazoa > Chordata > Testudines > Dermochelyidae > Dermochelys > Dermochelys coriacea. The sequence goes on from NC_050076.1 coordinate 60,891,769, forward strand.
GATGGTGTGAGCACCCGCAGGAAGGGGCGTCAGACTGGTAGAGCTAATCTCTAGCCATGTCCACAAGGAGGCACCCCAATGGTGAGTAGAGCACCCTATATCACCCTCCTTTAATTCTTTATTAATTGAGACCTGTGTAAGCTGCTCATTATTTTGCATGAGATTAATGCCAGGCTGACAGATCTGTAATTACTCAGGTTACTCCATTTCCCCCTTTTTAAATATTGGCACAGCATTCGCTTTCTTCCCTGGTGTTCCCAGACTTATTGAAAATCAACATTAATCTTCCTCAGTCAGCTCTCTTAAAACTCTTGGATGCAAATTATCTGGACCTGCTGATTTTAAAAATGTTTAACTTTAATAGCTACTGTTTAACATCCTCACGAGTTACTGCTGGAATGGTAAGTGTATTGCCATTGTATGATAAGACTATATCATCTGGATATTTTGCTAAATACAGAACAGAAATATTTATTGCATACTTCTTTGTTTCTGCATTATTATTGACAATTTTACCATTTCTATCTAATAATGGACCAGTACTATTGTTAAGCTTCCTTTTGTTCCTAATATACTTTTTTTAAAAAAACCCTCCTTATTGTCATTAACTCTACTAGCCATAGATTTCTCCTTGCATCTTTTTGCTTTCCTTATCAATGTTGTACAATTAATAACTTCTGTTTTATAGTCATTACTGTCAATTTCCCCTTTCTTTAATTTGTTATATATGTTTTTGGAAGGGGGGGTATTTTTTTATTGCTGCTTTAACATCCTCTGTAGGCTAGGCTGGCTTTTTTAAATGTGAGGTGTGAGACTTTTTGGGCATCTAGTCAAATGTGTTTAAATAATTCTCAATTGATTATTCAGATTTCTGTTTAAGTTCTTTCTCCGAATGGATTTGGCTCATAATTGTTTTCAGCTTTGTGAAACTGGCTCCTTTAAATCTCCAAGCACATATATTACTCATTTGGATTTCATTCTGCTTGCACATGAGAAGTCATGATCACTTGTACTTAAGGTACCCCTCATGTTTAGTTCTGTAATCAATTCGCCTTATCTGTTAGGACAAGATCCAATATAGAACTCCCCATGTTGGCTGCAACACTTCTTGAGTTAGGAAATTGTCACCTATAACAGGGATTCTCAACCTTTTTCTCTCTGTAGCTTGCCCAATGTACTATAAAAACTCCACACCAAGCAGGGCAATTGCGTGAGGTTCCATGCCACAGGGTCCCCCACAAACCTACATTGCTCAGGCTTCGGCTTCAGCCCCATACAGTGGGGCTTCAGCTTTCTGTCCTGGGCCCTAGGGCGTCTAATGCTGGCCCTGCTTAGTGGACCCCCTGATACCTGCTTGCAGCCCCCTAGGGAACCCCAGACCCCTGAGTGAGAACCACTGACCTATAGTGTTTAGAAATTCTAAGGAAGTTTTAGTACTGGCAGCGTGATCCCTCAGGCATATGTCACACACGGCAGACCCTCCTGATCACGCAGCTTTCCCCTATGTTGGATGCAATGCTCTGGATTAGAATATTGTCTTTCATAATATTTAGAAACATATGCATGCAGGGGAGGGTCAGCAATGAGACCCCTTGACCATTGCCCAGAGGGATGGAGCAGAGTCTGTATGTCATGGGGGGGGTGTGGCTGTGGGGAGGAAGCGGGAGGCATGTGCGCAGGGACCTTGCACTGGAGCATCACAGCAGGGAGATGGAGACATTCTCTGAAGGGAGCTGTCCCTGGTGTAGGGGCAGCATGGGGTGAAGCTCAGGGATGTCTAGGAGGAGGAGGTGCTGGGCCAGGTCTCTCTCCAGGAGGCTGGGCTCTGCCGGCTCCATTGCTTTCAGAGAAGTTTCTGTGAAATGCCTGGAGTTGGCATTGAGCTACCAGAGTGGGATGGGGAAGACCCTTGTCATGGTGCAGCGAACCATGCCCTAGTCTAGTTGGGTGGTCACGGCAGGCTTGGCTCATGGGGGGCTAGCTGTTACCCACAGGTCATTCTGTCTCTAAATAGCAGGGCCTGCCTGGTCTGCCCCTAGAATCACCTCCTCTATTTCAGCTAATGATTAAACCCATTGCACACATACTGTTCTGCTTAAACCCCTGAACTGTGTCCTTGTAAAAGTATGAGAAACAGAGGAGCTCAAATTGAGCTACAAATGGGGGAACAAAGTGACAGGACTCGGCTTTAGTCTCTGTCCCGTTTAATGTGGCTAGGTCAAAGAACAAACTGAGTCTAATCTACTTGAATGCCAGCAGGGTTATTAAATCCTCCAGTGTGTCTTCCTCCAGAGCTCGGGCCAGCGATGCTGCCCAGTGAACCCATCCTGCACCGAGCCCGGAAAGCCTGGCTGAGCTAGTATGTATCATTTTGTAGGGCATCCAGTCCCGAGATACATACTCCAAGTGATGGTGAGCCCCCAGTGCTGGTTTGAATGTGCACCTCTTCCGGGGGAAGGCTGCTACTTCACATCCCTCTCTCACTTGCTGCTGTGTGTGCTGTGGGCCCTTTCCATAGTGAGTTCTTGACCCAGGTTGGATGGGTTAAGTGTTGATTGCTGTGCAAAGGCTGCAGGGGGCACGATAAACTCTTGCCCAGGTAGCATCCTGAGCAAAGAGTTGCAGTGAGAGCCTCCCATGGGAACAGTCAGCGAGAGACTTCTCCCGAGCAGAGGGGGCTGATTGGCCAGGGCTGGATGCTGTCTATGTGCTGGGCTGGTGTGAAGTGGGTGGAGCTCACAGGACTGCAGCTGGGCAAATGACAGTTTTGGGTTTTCTGAGAGTTCTGAAAAATCGGGGTGTGGGGGGATGGGTCGGTATTAAACCCAAACTGCAATTTGTCAGAAATGTCAGTGACTTGACAAAGTTGGGAAAATGTTGTTTCAGGTCAAAAAACATCTTGTTCAACCCCAAATGAAATGTTTTGTTTTGGGCATTTTGAACCTTTGTGATCAAAGCAGAGGAGATGAAGGGCTTGAGTCACAAAACTGAGGGAGGCGGGTAGAGCCTCAATATGCCAATATGGTTAGAGCACTCACTGGGCATGTAAGGGCCTGAGGGCTGGATCTCTGCTCTGGTATAGGGACTTGAATGCAGGTCTCCCACCTCCCCATGGCTGCCCCAGCCACCAGGCTAGAGGGGATGGAAAGACAGGCTGGTGTCTCCTTCCTGGCAGCTTGTTCTGTGCCAATACCCAGATCTAAGAGATGTGGCCAAGTGATTCCCAAGGCATGCCAGACACCAGGAACGGGCTCTCCAAATTCTTCCAAAGCTAGTGTGGGTCAGATCCCACCCTCTTGCTGCTCCCTTCACGACCCTCTCTCCCTGGATTTAATTACCCAGGAGCCAGCTGGCCACAGGCATGCAGGAATTGCTCTCCAAGCTGGGCCTCAGGCCAGGGAGCCCACCACCTCCCCAAAGATAGAGCAAGCTTGGTAATTAGAAGCACTGCTGGGAATGGCTTGTGCTTCCCCACTTGGGTGGTGGAAGCTGGAAATGAGCCCAACGGCTTTGCCACAAACATCCTTGCCTGCTGTGCCCCTGCTTTCCCCTGTCATGTTAACAGCATCTTCACCTCTCCAGGCATCCAGAGAGCACTTTGAAGTCCTGGCTGAAAGGGCTGCGGAAGAGCCAGATGTTTGAGCCAAGGGAGCCCCAGGAGGATTCCTGAAGGGTCTTTCTCTCCTCAAGGGTAGTGAGGCTTCCTGAGCACTGTAGGGGTTGGCTCTGAGGCTGAGCCCGAGCCCAGACAAGCTGACTCACCCGGTGCTTAGACGCAGCCCAAGCCACCCAGTGCCAAGCCGAACCAGCCTTCAAACCCCACCATGTGGGGGAGAGATTGGGACCACTCACAAAGCTGGGGGCTGGATTCTGAACAGTCCCAAGCCCCAGCCTGTGGGTGGGGCTGGTTGCTACTCAAAGTGAAGGAGAATTGTCCCCTTCCCTCCACCCTGCCTGTCACTGGAGGCATTAGCTCCCACGGCAGAGGGGATGCTGAGAACACCTCCACCGGGCATATCACCTGGCTCCTGTGCATGGCAAGAGTGTGGCTTTGGAGCCGTGGGCCTTGTCAGGTGACCCAGCCAGTGAGGGATCAGCAGTGGCAGGTCTCCTCATTTCCTGTGCAAAGCTAATTTCTCTCTCCCCATGAACCCTGCTTAGCTGGACCCAGGTTACTGAGGATGGAACCTGGCTTTGCAAGCAGAAGGAGACAAAAAATATTCCCAATAAATTGTTTTCAAACCCTATGAGTCATTCATAAAATAGAGAGGCCTCGATCAGCTCCTGTGGAGCAAAGGAGAGCCCAAGGAAACGCTATCCATGTACTCATGTGTAGGAAAGGGGAGCCCGATGTGCCCTTCCCCATGGACATATGCTCAGATCATGCTATGCAGGAGGCTTAGATGCTGGGCTGGAGGGAGCATGCCCTGTCCATGGGCAATGCCACATTGAAATATCACCCAGATATAGCTCCCACTACCAGTATTGGCATCAGAGAGCCATCATCTTCTTTCCAGGATATACCAATGCCAACAAGTGAGAGGGGGTGTGCCTAGTGCTAGCAGCTTGTATGACACAGGGGAGTGGGTACAGATGGTCCAACTCCCAAAGGGACAGGGCTCCACTACTGAACATGTGTTGATTTAAATCGCCAAGTGGAAAGTATCATTTGAAATAATTGATTTTAATCAGTTTTTCCATTTGTATTTCAGTTTATTCTCATTGGTTGAAACAACCATTAAAACATTGATTTACAACTCAATAGAGCCTTTCTACTAGATTTGGCACATGTTCTGCTATTTAGGAGAATGCACTAGAACTGTAGATATTTAAGCAGTTATATAGCTTAATATTTTCAGATTATTACCTGTACATTTTTAGTGTGTTAGAAAATGATGAATGATCTATCGCTTATTTACTGGATAATTAACTTTTTGCTCATGATTTGTGTCAAGTCGCATTAGGTTGGTAAGCGGAATTTAATTAAACATATCAAACTTATTTTTATTAAACAAACCAACCCCAAATATTTTGGGTAAGAACTTCTGTTATCAAAACATGTTTCTCATTTACAATTGAGGCCTGGTGTACACTACAAACTTAGGTTGGCGGAATGCACCTGTTAGCGTAGGTGCATACGCTATTAGGTCAATGTAAGGCAGCTTCCATCGACCTAACTCACCTGTAATGTCAACTTAATTACTCCACCTCCACAAGAGGCGTAGCACTTAATTCGGTTGATGGGTCAACAGAGAGGCAGTGTAGATAGTGTTGTGTAAGTCGAATGAATTGGCCTCCAGGATGTGTCCCACAATGCTCCACTGTGACCAATCTGGACATCGTTTTCAACTCTGCTGCACAGCAGCCATGTACATAGGAGAAACACCCTACCTATTAAAGCCTCGGGAACTTTTGAATTCCCATTTCCTGTTTGATCAGCATGGAGAGCTTGCAGCACAGCTGATCATAGCAACTCAAAGCCCCAAATGTGCTCCAGCCTGGAGTACAGAGGAGGTGGTGGATCTTATTGGTCTGTTGGGAGAAGAGTCTGCAGGCAAAGCTCCGATCCAGTCAAAGAAACATAGACATCTACGAAAAGATAGGGCATGGGAGAGAAGGGCTACAGCAGGAACATGCAGCAGTGCTGTGTGAAAATCAAAGAACTTCGGCAGGCATACCAGAAGACAAGGGTGGCAAACAGTCATTCTGGTTCTGCACCACAAACATGTCACGTCTACAATGAGCTGCATGTGGTTCTTGGTGTCAATCCCATCACTACCCCCCAAACGCAGTGTGGATACCTTCCAGGAGTCTGAGTCCCGGGCTACCTCAGGTAACAATGAGGAGGACATTCTGGATGAGGAGGAGGAGAATGGGGGACAGGTAAGCGGTGGATCCATTCTCCCATATAGCTAGGAGCTATTGTTAACTCCAGAGAAGTCCAGCTGGTCACAGGACAGTATGTTGGCCGAGCATGATGCCAGGGAAGGCACCTCTGGTGAGTATGCAATTCCAATCAAACTGTAGAGATTACATGCTTTTATATTTTATGCTTAATCTGAAGAAAAAGCGAGGTGCAGTGGGTATCTGCTTCCCAGTGGATGCTCCAGCTACACAGAGGGTGCCCCCTGGAAAAGACAGTTTATGTGCACCGGGATGACCTGGGAATCCTCCATGGAGATCTCCAGGAAGCTTTCATAGAGGTGCTCTGCAATCCTTTGCAGAAGGTTTCTCAGGAGGGATGCCTTATTTCATCCACCATGGTAGAACACTTTCCCACACCACTCCAGTATTAACTCTGCTGGCACCACTGCAGTACATAGCATAGCAGCATAAGGACTGGGTCTGTACACAGAGGCTTGCAGCACCTCCTCCCTTGCCATCTGTTACCCTCAGGAAACTGATATTGCATAGCGTCACCTAGGGAGACAGTGAAAGTTTTCATTACAAGTGCTCATACCACAAGGAATAGAGCATGTGATCCACCCCCCATGGTGACTTTCAGGTTTCTCAATCACAGCTTCCCTAACATGCCAGTGGTTTGGTTGGCAGGGCTTGGCATTGACCTCAAATTCTGCAAGTCCAGGGCAACTATTACCAGCAACGTTAAGGGAAGGGGGGGGGGTGGGCTTCCTGTGTTCTGATGTGGCTGAAAACCAACCTCCCTCCACCTCGGACGAAGACTGCCATGGGAGGCTTAATGCAGGTCCCTGGTCTCAAAGCACCATCCATGTTGCTAAGGTGAAGGGGCATTGTCCACCTGCCCATCTGTGCTCCCGACACGGGTTTGCCACAAGTTGCAACACAAGGCCCATGGCCCATGCCACTTGGCCATAGTCACAATGGCTGGAACAGCAAACTGGTTTGGCTAGGGATTCTGATTATGCTCTGGCTTGCACTTGAGTGTAAATAGTAACCTTGTATCGGACCCAGGGTATGCATTGACAATGGTTGCTTTGCATGCCTTACAGTGGAAAGCTTGGCTTTCAGTGCATCCTCCACACCGGTGGAGAGGCTTTCACAGGTTAGAAGGTGGAAAGAGGACGTGTGATGACCTGTTCAGTGAGATAATGAACACCTCTGGGACAACTGACATGGAGCTCAGAGCCTGGAGGATTTCATTGTCTGAAAAACTGGACATGAACCAGGAGAGCATCCCAGGAGTGTAAGTGTGCCACGCAGGATGAGATGCTGCGGATTATGAAGGACCAATCAGACACGTTGAGGCATCTGGTTGAGCTTCAAGAAAAGCAACTTGAGGCTAGACTCCCTCTGCAGCCCCTGCAGAAATGCCTGTAAGCATCGCCCTGTTCCCAATCCCCCTCCCAACAATGATACGGGAGGGGGGGAAGGTGCAGTGTCCCTTCCACTCAACACCAGGGAAGGGTACTAAGAACAAAAGGCGGTCATTTGACGGGCAAGATGACTGTGCTTTCACAGACAAACTGACTTGGTTTTTCCCCTCCCAAATTTATCAGCCAATGTGATAAATAAAGGGGGGCCGGGGAGGGGGGTTAGCTTCCTTTTATGGACACCCACCCAGCCAGTTAGCTACAAAATCCCTGTTAGTAGCTGTTCTCTACTTGCTTTACCTGTAAAGGGTTAAAGTCCATAGGTAAAAGGAAGGGAGTGGGCACCTGACCAAAAAAGCCAATGGGAAGGCTGGAACTCTTTAAAATTGGGGGGGGACTTCCCTGTTGTCTGTCTGTGGTGGTCTCCTGGAGAGTAGAGATAAGAGCTTGGGCCAAGTATGAAAAATCATCAGATCATACCTAGAAACTAATCATTTGGAACCCCAAATATGTAAGTAGATCAGGAAATATCTAGGAAGACATAACAAGGTTTATCTTTTATTTCTTTATGGCAGGGGTTCTCAAACTGGGGGTCGGGAGCCCTCAGGGCGTTTCTACGGTATTATATGGGGGGTTGCGAGCTGTCAGTCTCCACCCCAAACCCCACTTTGCCTCCAGCATTAATAATGGTGTTAAATATATTAAAAAGCTCTTTTAATTTATAAGAGGGGTCACACTCAGAGGCTTCCTATATAAAAGGGGTCACCAGTACAAGTGTTTCAGAACTACCGCTTTATAGCTTGCGGACTCCTCTGTGCTAACCCCAGGTACTTTTGTTTTGCTTGTAACCTTTAAGCTGGACCTCAAGAAAGCTATTGTTGCTGCTTAACTTTTGTATTTGCTCTTTTTAAATCTAGCAATAGCCTGAGTTTTTAGATGTTTGGTTTTTTTTTTAAACCGAAAGCTTATGCTCTAATAAATTCGTTAGTCTCTAAGGTGCCACAAGTACTCCTTTTCTTTTTGCGAATACAGACTAACACGGCTGCTACTCTGAAACCTTCCTTTTTTAAGAACAGGATTGGACTTTTGTGTCTCAAGAGGTTTGTGTACATGTTTAATTAGCTGGTGGCAACAGCTGATTTCCTTTTGTCTTTCTCAGCTCTTCCCTGGGGGGAGTGGTGTGAAAGGGCTTGAGGGTACCCCATAGGAAGGAATTCCCAAGTGTGCCTTCCTGGGTTCTCAAAGGGGTTTTTGCACTTGGGTGATGGTAGCATCTACCCATCCAAGGTCAGAAAAAAGCTGTAACCTTGGAAGATTAATACAAGCCTGGAGTGGCCAGTATTAATTTTTAGAATCCTTGTGGGCCCCCATCTTCTGCACTCAAAATGCCAGAGTGGGGAATCAGCCTTGACAGCCTGTTTACCCAAGGTTAAATTATTTTCCTGTTCTGTCAATTTCTTTGTTTGTGCAATAAAAGTCAACATTCTGAGAATGAAATGCTCTTTATTTATTCCAATCATGGAGTTTTGGGGGGAAAGGAGAGATACCATCCCTTCCATCGCATCAGTTTCCCTGTAAGAGAAGACAACACAGATAAGTGGCTTACATTACTGTGGCTCATTACTGAAACAGGTTTTCAAAGCCTCCCAGAGACGCAGAGCTTCTTGCTGGGCTGTTCTTATTGCCCTGGTATCAGGCTGGCAGCTAATTTTGAGCAGCCAATCCGCCTCCACTCCCCACCCCTGTGGAAACTTTTCTCCCTTTGTTTCACAGATATTATGGAGCACACAGCATGCAGTGATAACGATGGGGATATTGCTTTCACTGAGGTCTAATTAGTAAGCAAACAGCACCAATGACCCTTTAAACATCCAAAGGCACATTCCACCACCATTTTGCACTTGCTCGGTCTATTGTGGAACCGCTCCTTACTCCTGTCCAGGTGGCTGATGTATGGCTTCATGAGCCATTGGAGCAAAGGGGGGTAGGCTGGATCTCGCAGGATCACAACTGGCATTTCAACACCATCAGTGGTGGTTTTGCGGTCTGGAAAGAAAGTTCCTGCTTGCAGCTTTCTGAACAGTCCTGTGTTCCTAAAGATGCACGTATCATACACCTTTCCCAACATTGATGTTGGTGAAATGTCCCCTCTGATCCACCAGCACTTTCAACACCATTGAAAAGAATCGCTTTCAATTTATGTACTCTTTGCTTAGGTGGTCCGGTGCTAAGGTAGGGATATGCATGCCATCTATCGCCCCTCCACAGTTAGGGAATCCCAGGGCGTCAAAACCATCTACTCTGTCCTGCATGTGGCCCAGAGTCCCTACACTTCTTAGCAGAAGTCTATTAATGGTCCTGCACACTTGGAGCACAGTAGCTCTCATGGTGGATTTACCAATTCCAAATTTATTTCCCCACTGACTCATAGCAGTCTGCCAAGGCAAGCTTCCACTAAGCAAAAACCACTTGCTTCTCCATTATCAGAGCAGGTCTCATTTTAGTGTTGCTATGCTTCAGGGTTGGGGAAAGCTCTAAACAAAGTTCCTGGAAAGTGGCATTCCACATTCAAAAGTTCTTAAGCCACTGCTTGTCATCCTATAACTGCATAACAATGTGATTCCACCCATCAGTGCTTGTTTCCCAGTACCAGAAACTGCACTCCACCATGTACAACTGCCAGCCGCAACCTGGAATTGTTTTGTTGTATGGCTTGCAGCAGGGCTGCTTGAATGATGTTGCAATGTTTCATGCTGCAGTTCCTGTCTCTGCTCTGGAAATACTGCAGGATAAGACATGAGGTGTTTGTAATGCTCACTCCTGTTGTGAGCAGCTGAGTGTGGTCCATGCTTCTCAGGCTATGGCATACGTGCAGCTAAGCCAAGCTTTCAAAAAAAGGCATTAGAAAGTATGGGCTGTTTTATTAGAATATCAGGATTGGAAGGGACCTCAGGAGGTCATCTAGTTCAACCCCCTGCTCAAAGCAGGACCAATCCCCAACTAAATCATCCCAGCCAGGGCTTTGTTAAGCCTGACTAAACTTCTAAGGAAGGAGATTCCACCACCTCCCTAGGTAACCCATTCCAGCGTTTCACCACCCTCCTAGTGAAAAAGTTTTTCCTAATATCCAACCTAAACCTCCCCCACTGCAACTTGAGACCATTACTCCTTGTCTGTCATCTGCTACCACTGAGAACAGTCTAGATCCATCTTCTTTGGAATCACCTTTCAAGTAGTTGAAAGCAGCTATCAAATCCCCCTTCATTCTTCTCTTCCGCAGACTAAACAATCCCAGGTCCCTCAGCCTCTCCTCAAGTGTTCCATCCCCTAATCATTTTTGTTGCCCTCCGTTGGACTCTTCCCAATTTATCCACATCCTTCCTGTAGTGTGGGGCCCAAAACTGGACACAGTACTCCAGATGAGGCCCCCCCAATGTCAAATAGAGGGGAACGATCACGTCCCTCGATCTGCTGGCAATGCCCCTACTTATACATCCCAAAATGCCATTGGCCTTCTTGGCAACAAGGGCACACTGTTGACTCATATCCAGCTTCTCGTCCACTGTAACCCCTAGGTCCTTTTCTGCAGAACTGCTGCCAAACCATTTGGTCCCTAGTCTGTAGCGGTGCATGTTCGCTGTTGATAGCGGGAGAGGGAGGGAACTGCAACATAGGAGGCCAAACCCATATTTCCATTCCCCTCTGTGACAATGTTTTGGTCCCATGAGTCATTTGCAAGCCCTTCCCAAAATCTCTTGCGGTTAGTTGCACTGTGGGATAGCTACCCACAGTGCATTGCTCTGTGCATTGATGCAAGCACTGCTAGTGAGGATACAATCCACCAACACAATGAGTGTGGTGTGGACACACATGACTGACTTAATTACTCAGTGGCTGGATGTTGACTTACATTAAGTGGACTTGACTTTGTAGTGTAGACATGCTCTAAATCAGTGGCTCTCAGTCTTTCCAGACCACTATACCCCTTGCAGGAGTCTGATTTGTCTTGTGTACCCCTAAGTTTCACCTCACTTAAACTACTTGCTTACAAAATCAGGCATAAAAATAAAGTGTCACAGCACATTACTAAAAATTGCTCACTTATTTTTATCATATATCTGTAATTGTATAAATCAATTGGAATATAAATATTGTACTTGCATTTCAGTGTCTAGTATATAGAGCAGTATAAACAAGTCATTGTCTGTATGAAATTTTAGTTTGTACTAACTTTGTTAGTGTTTTTTCTGTAGCCTGTTGTAAAACTAGGCAAATACCTAGATGAGTTGATGTACCTCCTGGAAGACCTCTGCATACCCCCAGGAGCACACATACCCCTGATTGAGAACCACAGCCCTAAATGATTTATTAAATGAACAGAGGGACTAACTGTAATCAGTGAATTAAACTGATTATTTCATGTCAGCCTGGGAAAGATTTTGCATCAGCCTAAGTGAAAGTGACTGACCAGTTTAAGTTCCTACTCTAAGTCTCTCTTGAAAATGAGACAACTGTCTCTTATATTGCTCAGGCTATCCTTCAAACTCTTAACTAGTAGATCTCACTCCCTTCCTCTTCATTTGTATTCATAAACTGGAAGAGATGGGCAAGGTTTTCCTGCTTTTTCAACTCCCAGTCAACTTCTCAACTTTCAATGAATGGGTTCAAATGAAGAAAATATTTTTTCTGTGACTGTGGAAGAGGCCGCTGGTTTAGCACTTCAACACCCTCTGGTTCCAGCTAGTGGTTTCTACCAGATCAGTGGTGGGACTTTCTTAAAACATCATAAAGAAGAGACCTCAGGAGGTCATCTAGTCCAACCTCCTGCTCAAAGCAGGACCAACCCCAACATCACCAAACACAAGCTGATGTTCGTGCTTCTGGGTTCACCTCCCGCCCGGGAATGTGTTGTGGTTGGCATGATGGATGGGTGATTTAGTGCCCATGTCATAGCAGCATCTTCAGCAGTTAGGCATCTACCATGGTATTTGAAAATATTGACAAGAAAATGAGGTGGATGCATCTGCTTCTTTACTGCTAGTAATTTAACTTTGCTGTTGAGCATTTCTTTCTTCAATGTCTCTTGAAGGACTTTCCAAATTTCAACATCAGCAATCTTTCTGCAGGTTGTCCAAGGCTATGGAAATAGGTTTGGTTATTCACCATATGTTCTACATTTCTCTTTTCTCTGGTGTTGACTGCTTTGGCTGCGCTTGTTCCATCTATTTTTGCCATGATTTTCTTCACAAATTGTCATCAAAATAGACCAGTTTTTAATAACTCAGAACAGTCAACCACTGAATTCCATCGTACATCTTGGAGGAGAATTAGTTTGGAACCTCTGGTTCTCTTCAGGGAGCCAGAGCAAAGTGGCTGTCATAGAAGTATTTGGCAATTTCAGCAATGTTTTCCCTTTATTCCTGGAGTCATACTTAAGAAGTCTCTGGCTAAAAGATACATCAAATGAGCCCTGCACCCATAGGTTATAAGTCTCAGGTTCCCTTCACAATCTTCTTTGCTGCATTTGAAGCCTTGTCTGTGACTCCTGAATTTTTGTTTAGTTTGTTAAAGCTTTTACTGATGCTTTTGAATATTCTGCCATGTGGGCATTTCCTGATGTGTCTCTTTTTTTGTAAAACAGACCATCCCCTCTTCTGGTTGTCACACAAGCACATTGTACTGGATAATTGTGGACATTGCTCCACCCATCAAGACTTAGATTAATGAATTTCCCATTAATGTTTTTTACACATTCTTCAATTCCCTTCTAATAGACCATATCCAGCAACCTTCCAGTAATGTCTTCTCTGCAAGGGGGGTGTAGCCTGGTCATAATGGATTGCACAGTGTCAATGAAACGTTTGCTCTGAACAAGGGAAAAGGGAGAATTTGTTGCATAAATGAACGAAGTAATCTTTTCATCTGTGGAATCTGGCTAGAATTTGCTGGTTCTGATTACAAACCCATCCATGGTCTTATTGGATGATGAAGAAAGACCTTTTTTATGTATAGGTTGTGAGCCTGGCAGACCAGGTACCAGCTCATGCCTAGGCCTCACTGAACACTGCAAAATGCATAGTTGGAAACCAGTCTGACTCCCTTGTGTGTTTAAACTTAACATCTATTTTAACAATGTTATCAGAATGTGTTTAGTGTTTGAATTTTATGAAATGCTTGTGAGTTGCTGCAGGCAATAATCTCACTTATAATGTCTATCCCATGTTATAAGATAATAATTAAGTGTTCGCTTGGTAGCTATAAAAGTGTTTGCTATGGAACCGGAAACTTCCCCCCCTGCCCCCCAGAATCGGGGGAGAAGCATTACCCAGTGTGAGATACTTGGTGTCGTCTTCTGCCCAATAAAAGAAGGCCCATAGACATCGGATGAACCACTGTAGAACATCAGTGGACAAAAGACTTTGTTGATTATTCCTCATACACCCATGGAGAGGGAATGTGCATAACCTCACCAAACAGACTCCAAGGAGAGACTGCTGAATTGGAATTAATTTGCAAACTGGATACAATTAACTTAGGCTTGAATAGAGACTGGGAATGGATGAGTCATTACACAAAGTAAAACTATTTCCCCATGGTATTTCTCCCTCCCACCCCACCCCCCACTGTTCCTCTGATATTCTTGTTAACTGCTGGAATTAGCCTACCTTGCTTGTCACCATGAAAGGTTTTCCTCCTTTTCCCCCCCCTGCTGCTGGTGATGGCTTATCTTAAGTGATCACTCTCCTTTACAGTGTGTATGATAAACCCATTGTTTCATGTTCTCTGTGTGTGTGTATATAAATCTCTCCTCTGCTTTTTCCACCAAATGCATCCGATGAAGTGAGCTGTAGCTCATGAAAGCTTATGCTCTAATAAATTTGTTAGTCTCTAAGGTGCCACGGGTACTCCTTTTCTTTTTGCGAACCCTCATCTTGTTAATTTGAACTCTTGGGGAAGGAATACAAATCCCTGACCAGAAGGATCTGTATCACTATGCTTGGCATTTGGAGAGGGCAATATTTCTAAGCATAAGTAAGGGATCCCCAAGCTGCTTAGCCTAGGTTAGCCCTAAAGGACGTAGAGAGCTTGCACATTACAGCAGCTTCTATCTCCTTTTGAAACCTAAGACTGTAGCTCATTGGTGTGTGTATGTTGTTTGCTTTAACTTTGTAAATAACTTTTTCCTTGTTAACTCTTTAGTTAGTTTATTGCAGGATTGGCTACAAGTGTTGTCTTTGAAGATCTAAGGTAGAACTGACCTGGTGTAAATGACTGGTCCTTTGGGACTGGGAGTAACCTGAATATTGCTGTGATTAGTGTTTTGTTTTGGTGTCAGGGACCATCTGTTGCAAAGACAGGTTTGCCTGGGTGGCAAGATAAACTGCAGTGCCCAAGGGGACTGTCTGTGATGCCATGTTAAGGCTGTTATAGTGCTTGAGGAGTTAACACTTGATTCTTGGTTGGTGAAACTTAATTACAGAACCTGTACGCAGTCTGGGGCTTATGCCCTGGTTGTAACAGTCTGCCTTGAGGTTGGCACCCATGTTCATGAGCCACTCCAGACAGCATGTACAGGTAACTTACTGTGGGACATATGATTAATTGCAGCACTGCTGGTGGGATCAGTGGATGACTCAGTTGTCAACATTGCAGATGATGGACATTCAACCCTCTTATGTCTGAACAGGGCCCTGAAAGACACTGGTAACAAGTCACTGTCACTCACTATGCCTCAGTGCACTGCATTTAAAATGAGATTGTAAATGACAGATTCCTCCTACTGCAACTGTTTCGTCCCAGTGGTGAAAGGAAAATTTTTTCTAAGTCCAGTTTTCTAGGGAAAACAGTGAATAAATCATAAGGATTCTCAATCTATTTAAACCCTTATCTCTAGCAACAGACCAAATAGCTTGGAGTAAAAAACATTTTTTTAAATGTTAAAATTCATAAATGCCTCAACTTGACTCTTAAACAGGAAATCTCCATCTGGATGTTTGGTTATACTGAGCAATGACAAATCATTTCAGAATTGCAACACTAACAGTAAAAATGTGACTGATAAATACTCCCACCACTAGCTAACACTCCAGCTGCATTCTAAACAAGGGGTCTGTGCACACCTGCAGAGGGGACAGAGCCAAGCCATTTACTTGAGGGGCCCAGAAACAAGGGCTGGTAGTTACTAGGCAGATCAGAGTTTTTCCATGAGCTGGAAAATGAGTTTCCGTGGTGGGTAGAGTCAGAAATATTCATAATTTAGCTCAGCTCTCAATCAGAGCTCAGGTAGGGAGAAACTATTAAAGTAGGAGTATGAGACCACCCCCATGGCTCATCAGGATCATCCACTGAGTCAACATGAAGACATCTCCTGCAATCAAAGGCAGGGTACCAACACATGTGATGAGTTTGTCAGTCTCCCATGCCCAGCAACACTGCCCCTGGGTCCCTACAAGATCAAGCCCTTAATACAGCAGGGGACCTATTGGGCCATATTTATACAGCTTGACTTCTGAAATTGGTGGTCCCCCCCAATTATCTACATAAAGAAGCTGCCTTTAATTCAAAGCTTATGATCAAGGCTCATGGATTCAGCATATTTATTTTTTGTATTTAAATGTTTTCTGAGATTATAATTTGAGGCCTTAACATATTTTGTATTAAATTCATATTTCTTTGTATTAAATTCATATTTCTTTTTAAAAGAAAAACATATTTTTTAAATAAATGTAAATGATTTTTGATCCATGCAATGTGGCAGAGGGGCATTGCTGGCACATATCACAGTGGTAGATGTGCAGGTGAATGAGCCCCTGATGGTGGTGTAGCTGGTGTGGTTAGGTCCTATGATGGTGTTACTTGAATAGATATGCAGACAGAGCTGGCAATGGGGTTTGTTGCAGGGATTGGTTCCTGGGTTAGTATTTTTGTTGTGTGGTGTGTGGTTGCTGATGAATATTTACTTCAGGTTGGGGGACTGCCTGTAAGTGAGGACTGGCCTTGAGAAACTGGCAATGAGAAACTGCAGAACTGGAATTAATTTGCAAACCGGACACTATCAAATCAGGCCTGAATAAAGACTGGGAGTGGGTGGGTCACTACAAAAAAGTAATTTTCCCTCTTTATACTTGCACCTTCTTGTCAACTGTTGAGAATAGGTCACTTCCACCTTAATTGAATTGCTCTCGTTAGCATTGACACCCCCACTTGGTAAGGCAACTCCCATCTTTTCATGTGCTATAATATACACACTGCTTACTGTATTTTTCACTCCATGTATCTGATGAAGTGGGTTTTAGCCCACAAAAACTTATGCCCAAATAAATTTGTTAGTCTCTAAGTGACAGGTTTCAGAGTAGTAGCCGTGTTAATCTGTATTCGCAAAAAGAGAAGGAGTACTTGTGGAAAGCTTATGCTCAAATAAATTTGTTAGTCTCTAAGGTGCCACAAGTACTCCTTTTCTTTAGTCTCTAAGGTGCCCCAAGGACTCCTTGTTTTGCTGATACAGACTAACACAGCTACCACTCTGAAACCTGACACCACAGAATGTCACCTCCTAGCCAGGGGTCCAGGCAAAGGGGAGGATTCAGTATGAGCAAAATCCTTCTGTTATCACTGAAGTGGAGTGTGTGGCAGGGGTGGGGATGCGAGAGCTTGGGGGATGGGTCAAGATGGAGCTAAATGTCTGTGGAAGCTCTGGATCAGCAGCGCTGGGCATTTGTGCTTAGCACTGCTCTGGGTATGGCTGTGGTTACTCCGCAGAGCTCCAGGTCAGCAGGGCTGCATCTCAGCGCATGTTGTGGGTCTGTTGCACTGCATGGGGATGTGCATGGGGCTCTGAGCTGAGGGATGTGCACAGTCCTTCATGGTTGCCCACCACCTGCCCATCCTGCCTTGCCTCACCTCTTCTCTCGTTCTATGACTCTTGGCACGTTTACAGTTGTTTTTGCCGAGGCTCTTGTCAGATGCAATGTGGTTTGAAGCCAAAGCCCCTGACACGCTATTAGTGTGCACAGACAAGAGGCTGGGCTGGAGCTACATTTGTGCCGAGCAGATTGTGATCTTGCGGGGAGGGGGCAGGAGCAGGATCACTGCGGGCACATAGAGGCAATTATGTGTGAAAACAGATGCCCAGCCAAATGCTAAGACAGTCCCTTAGAGAGAGACTTGCTGAGTCCTTTTCGAAGTAAATACCAAGAACCAAGCAGCAGGGAGATGAAGGGCAGGAACAAAGCACAGGGCAGGGAGAGCCAGCTCTGCTGCTGCACAGGATCAGCCACTGCCCTGGTTTCCACCTATGTCATGCTGCGGGGTGGAATGGCTGGGGTGGTGGGTGGGTGGCGGGGGGAACAGGGTACAGCAGGGGGGCATTGGCTGTCTTGGAGGGTCTGCAGGGCTAGTGCTCACTTTGTGCCATGCTCGATTTCCCCTTGTTGGCAGGCGTGACAGTCTGCCAATGCTGGTTCACTGCCCTTCTTAGGCCTGACATACTCACACCACCTAATGCGCTGTTGTTATTATCTGAATCTCAGCGGTGTCGTGTATGACCGCATTGGAAAACTCTGAACTTGCTGATCATTAATATGCTTGCATGATGTGTACAGAGTGGTGGATGTGCACTAAAAGTATGTTCTTAATGTGCTTGGCAAGCTGTGCATGTGCCTGGTCTGCCGTAGACAAAGGAAAGTGTATTTGCTTGTCAGAGAAGCAAGCCAGGCAGCCCTTCAGTGTACACGCTCACCCCAGTGACCGGGGGGTTCTCCCATTAGCAAATCCACCTCCCTGAGAGGTGGTAGGTTGATGGAATTATTCTACTCTCAACCTAGTGCTGTCTGCACTAGGGGTGGGTCGGCTTAACTGGGCTGCTCCAGGGTGTGGATATTTCTCACCCCTGCGTGCCATAGCTGAGTCAACCTAACTTTGGAATGTAGCCCTGGTCTAAATGAGGAAATATGGAGACTCACTGATATGCTTCAAAGTGTATGTCCAAACACAGGGAGAAACTGGAGGAAAGGGGAGCTATCGACCCGTCTCCAGTTAAATTAACCAAGGTGTGACCAAAACCAGTGGAAGCCCCTTCCCCTGCTGATTTGTGTGTAAATGGGAAGTCCACAGGAAGGCAAGAACAGGACAAGGCCATCCCAAATCTGCTGGCAAAGGGTGAATTTGGGAAGATAATATAAGAAGAGATTCAGAGAAAAAGCTACCTTGGCATCAATAACTAGACCGACAGCAGGGGAAGGAGAGATGTTCTGGGGGGGGGTCTGGAGAAGGTGGGAATTAGCCTACTCAAACTTTCCTGGACTTGGCCCTTCATCTTTGGATGCAAGATTTCTTGGAAAGGAGCCCATCTACCTGCAGGCAGACAGGAGGGTGGGCAGGCAGATGAGCAGACACATGGGCAGATGGATGGGCACAGTTACATTCAACAGGACAGAGTTTGTGCACAGGAGGGCAGCTGCTGGACAGGAGTCTGCTCTAGCCTGGGTGTGCTGCTGTTCAGAGCTCAGTGCAGGATTTCCAGCTCACTGAGCTCTCCTGTCTGTGGCTGTCCTGGCAGAGCTGTGCCCCTAGCGCACCAGTGCCCAGGTTCATGTGTTGGCTCTGAAACATGCAGGATTGGCCCAGCTGTTGGATGGGGCTCTGCCAACAATCACACTGGCTATCGGGGTTGGGTGTCTGCTGCCGGGCACGGTGTTATGTTGCTTTCAGTAGCATAAGTTGCTCTACCTATGGTTACAGTCAGGATCCTTGGGCTGAACCCAAAGCAGCATTTCCTAAATGCCCTTTCACCTTCCTCACTGGAAATCTGCCCCCAGGCCTTCCCAGGTGCTGGGGCAGAGCACCTGGTCTGGGAAATCACTGAGAGCCGGGGTGCACTATGGAGACAGTTTGACTGATGGGGTCAGGCAGCCCCTTTACCCCACTATTTGGTTCCGTTTGCATGGGTCTCAGCAGTGAGGAGGCCCGTGTGGGGCAGACATAGACTCAAGCCACAAAACCCCGAGCCGGGTCTCAGTCTTCTGAGTCTAGGGATTGGGCCAGGCCCGGTTCTGCCACTGAGTATTTAATAGTCACTAGTGACTCTCCAATATTCAACTTTGGGTTCAGCTTCCACCAGGTCCTAAGCCCAGTCGTGACCCTGTGACAGGGCTGCCTGGGTGGGGGTCTCCCCAGGGGGCAGGTTGAGGTCTCGTAGTTTGGGGAAAGTTGCTCCCAGGTCTGCAGGAATCCCCCAGGCTAGTGCACAGGCTCAGTGATTACAGCTAGCAAGGCCAGGCATGATGCCGGCATTCTGTCTCCAGTGTTCAGGAGCTCTTTTCCTGGCAGCACTCCTCTCCCCACCACTTTTCCAATTGGCTACCTGGACTTTCTCAGGTGAGGTCCCATGCTCTAATCCCCTCAGGAGCCAAGGATGCTGAGTGCCTGCCACATCTATTGCAGGCAGGATGCTGTGTCAGCAGGCTGTGCAGGTGCCAGCCCCACGCAGGGCCTGGGCATGGCTGGGTGGCCAGGACAAGAGCAGCGATGGCAGGCAGCTGCAGGGAACAGATTTTGGTCTGGGCCCAGGGGACTCATGCTGCATAGCTGCCAAAGGGCATGGTGCCAGCCAGGGGCAGAGCTCTGGACTGGCATTGCAGTCACTACAAGCAACTGATTCCTTGGATTCCTAGCCCTGATCTGCCCCAGACACCTCCCAGGCAGTGGGATATCACAGGAGTGGGGGAACACGGCCAGAGTGGGGTGTGACTGTCAGCGAGTGAGGCCTATGCCCTGGGCGTGGGTACAGCGGGCGTTGCTTGCCCAGCTTTTCCCCCTGTTCCATGCAGGCTGGGGCCAGTCCCTTTGGGAGCTAGCTCAGGGAGCCTGCCCGTGAGGGGCTGACCTGTCAGCAGCGTGGGTTATTTTCCCATTACAGATGGCCTGGGCTGTAACGAGATATTAAAAATGCACAGGTGTTGACATGGCTCTGGCTGGGCACGGGCACACATGCGCGCGCGCACACACACCCCTGCCCTCTGCTGGCTAGTCAGACCAGTCACTGTGTGCATGGGCATATATTCACCCTCGGCTTGGTAACACTTGGCTCCAGGTTGTGTTGCCAGTGTTCTAAGAGTTGTTGCCAACATGTGCTGTCACACAACAAACCACAATGCTGTTTTCTTGTGGCTCAGTGCAGAGCCTGCAGAAGCTAGAGTCCTGAGAGGGGGTTGCTGTTAGTGTGGTGCATGTGCTTTGTGGTTCTTTGATAAACCAGGGTTGGAATCACCCCAGAGATTTGCCCAACGTGTGAGCTGAAGCCTATTCAAGCCCCAGGTGCAGAACTCCAGCCTGGATCTCAGCCTGGATTTCAGAGACTGCAGAGCTGGATGGAGGGGTTGGATAGAAGGGTTGCACCTGGCTGTGGGTTTGGACTGCCAGTTTGAAGAGCTTGGGGCCCAGTTCTGCAAAAACAAGACTCAAGGAGACTTTGTACAAGTTATTTTACGATGTGGCCACTGGCCTCTACTGTCCTAGAATTGGCTCTGCCCAAACCCCTGTTCTCAAGCTCTCAGCACCCCACCCAAACCAGACAGCACTGGGCAAGTCACCAAGACCAGAGACTGGGAGGCTGATCAGCACTCTTGCAGGGAGTTTCTGTGCAATGAATCCACAGTTCCTCTAACTCCAGTCCAGGCCTGAGCACTTTGCCCCAAGCAAGTGGAAGGGAGATTTTCATCACCCCAGGATTGCTCTCAATGGAGCGGCTCAGAACAGCAGGACTCCCTGCACGGGCATTACACCCAGCCAGGAGCTGCACTGGCCCCTAGCTAGGAGACTGAAGGCTGTGCTCAGAACTGCCATGCCTCGTCGTAACCCAGCTTGATCTGCACAGCCAGGCTTCCAGAGACCGTCAGCATGCTGGAGCAAGACAGCACATGCCCTCCTGTGAGCTGGAGTCTAGGCGGGCTGCCCCCTGGGCTAATGCGCAGGGTAGCTGCATGCCATGCTGGCAAGCTCATAGGAAAGCATTTGCCTCACACAGTACCCTGGGGACTATCTGCCCTCCCACCTTCTCCAGACCGGCCCACGTGATCCCCAAGCCTGCTCTCCTCTTAGAGCTGCCCTAGAACTACAGCAGGCAGAACACAGCACAGGGGAGATTCTTCTGATCATTGCTGGGCTAGCTGGCATACTGCACGTTCACCAGGCCTGGCTGCTGAATGCAGTTATGAGGCTGCTGTATCTGTCAATGCAGCTCTTTTTATGGCCTGTAATTACAGCATGAAATAGCTTGTTTGAGTCTGACATTAGGGAAAACTACTCAGATGTGGGGAGGAGACTGCGACTTAATTTGCTCATAAGAAACAGTGTCAGAAATGACTGATGATTCCTGTAACTAAGAGGGATGTTGCAGGGATACTGGGGAGATGACTGCCAGCTGGTTGAGGGTAGCGAGCCAGCCGCCTCCGCTCTGGGACTGGCCCGTGAATCATTTACAGGGCCTGATTCTGAGCCCACTGACTGAGGCTTCACAGCCATGTAGCTGTGATGATGCAGCTGGAGCCACCCGGCTTCCCCCTGGCAACTCCGAGAGCAGAATTGCAGCAGAAGCTTGGTCTCTGGCAGCCCAGGGCTCCAGACCCCCGGGGCAGGGCATGTCCTGCCCACAGTGCAAGCCCTCCGGGTTTCCATTTTTGTTCTTTGCTCAGCAGGACAAACTGTGTCCAGCCTGACTCTGGGTGCTGGCTGCAGGAAAGCCCCATGTGCCAAGTGCAGCCATTGTATTCTGCCCATGCAGCCCCCTGGCAGAGCCAGGTCCAGAAGTTATTGTTCATTCCCATGCCCACATCCTGTCCCTGGCTGCTTCCCTCACCGGGGTAACAGCTAGAAGCTGTTAGAAAATTGTGGGTGTCTCCCGGCTCTGAGCCCACAGGAGTCACTGCCAATGACCACAGTCTGCCGGCAGGAGGGGGACCCCAACCTGGCAATGGAAGGGTTAACAAGAGCCTGAGCCAAATGTAAGAGGACTGCTGGCCTCTTACTAAAACTCAGTGGGGGTGTTTTGGTTGGCCAGCTCCCAGAACCAAAAGGGAGGGGAAGGGTCAATGGGAAACCAGGACCCTGAGACTTACAGTCCTGGGGCAATGGGGAGGGGCCAACACTCCAGGTCAGCCTGATTGACAAGGTAGGCAGGCCAATGAGGGAGGCAGGATGTTGGGGGTCCCGTCCTCCATATGAGGGGAGTTGCCTGAGTCAGAGTGGGCAGAGCTAAGGGGAGAGCAGGAGCCCGAGCTCAGCTCAGTGCAGGGCCAGAGGAGCAGCCCAGGGAACTGCAGGCAGAGTGTGAGTGGAGCTGGGGCTGGAGCAGTCTGGAGCCGAGTGCAGTGAGCAGCTGAGGAGAGCGAGGAGGGACTCTGGGCAGAGGGCCCAGCTGGGGAGATCCCACCAGCCAAGAGGCCTTGCAGGCTGCCCGGAGGGTGGGGGAGTCTGACACTGGGAAGAAGGGTCCTGCCACCTAGAGCCTGAGGGCATGTGGCCACTGCCAGAGCAAGTGTCTGACCCGCAGCATCACTGCAGCACGGACTGTGACTGTGAGGGACAGAGTCCAGGGAGGCCGTGGGATCAGAGCTTAGCTGCTTGTCACAAGGTCCCTGGACTGGTGCCCAGAGGGGAGGAAGAGCCAGGTTCCCCTGCTGGCCACGGGAAAGGTAGTGTGGGAACGCCCAGCCGCAAGGGAAAAGGAGCTGGGCTAGGGAACGAGCCCTGGGAGGCGTGGCTCTGCACTGGAGCAGGAGGACAAGCCTGGGAAGGGGTGAGGAGTCCAGAGCAGTTACCCTGGACAGGGATCTATGTGACTTCGGTTTGATTGCAGTTTACTGGACTCTTTGTTCACCCTGGAAGGGGGGGCTCACAAGGACTTGACCAGAGGACCAAGTCCCGAGAAGAGAGACACCACAAGGCCGTGGCAGCTGTCGGTATGGGCTGCTAGAGGAGGAGAGACTGCTAGGAATGGGTGCGTGTGAGTTGAGTGTGGTGGGGCTCACGCCAGCTCCTTATGGCACAGGGGTCCACATCACAAAGCCCTGTGCCAGTCGGCCTGGCCAGAAATGGGTCTGAATGAACAGGCCATGGAGCTCCACCCACAGCAGGCCTGGCCACGGGGCAGGGCAGCTAGTGGAGGGGCTGTGTGGCAATCTCACCCTGCCACCACCCAGCCTGCACCTCCTCTGTGGCTGAGTAGAAGACTCCAGTCTGCAGGGCGATTAAACACCAGCGCGATGTTTGCTTTGTACAAAAATTAATTTAAAAACTTCCTTGTCCTGGAAGGTGCGCTAAGCTCACAGCAAACGTTCACCTGCGGGCTTTTCTCCAACTGCAGTGATTTAATTCATACCGTCGGCAAGCAAACATGGGGCTTAGAGCCACCATTGATACAGGCCTTGATAAAATCGCCGTGGCCCATGTACGACTGTCTGCAATTATTGCACCCAGGCTGCAGTTCGCTTCTTGTAGGAAAGCATGCCACATGCTTCCTTCCATTGCCACCCCATTCACACAGCCTGAGATCACTATGTCGAGGAGACAGAGTTTTTAAAAAGATGTTTCCTTTTCTCACCCCCCATAACGGTCCGGCCCCGTCACTCCCAGCTGTGAGCTCACAGAATAAACCCCCAGCACAGAGGCTCCTAGCCTGAGGAAACAAATGGCTGTGATTTGTCCCAGATGGTTGCACACTAGTGCAAACTGGAAGCGACATGCACCACATCGGCCTAATTTTATAGCTCAGGGAGATGGTATGAGACTAATTGCTGTCTCCCTTTTCCAGTAGCTATTGCAAATTATATGAATTAACCCATCTGAAATTAATCTGGTTAATGTTCATTACTGCTTTATGATGCTTGCATTGGCTTGGTCCCCCAGCAGCCAGGCCTGCCTGGGGCACAAACATGGAGCCACTGCACTACACTCATGGCCCTGATACTGGCAGCCAGGGCCCAGGTCAAAGCAGCCAGCCCTGGCCAGCTCACAGCACAGTGCCAACAGGAATGAAAGGAACACAGGCTAGCCCAGCCCAGCTCAAGTCAGGGTCAGCCCTGGCTCTAAAGACGGCAGGGCCAGGAGGATAAGGTATAGCACAGCAGAGCAGGGGGCTCCCCCATAAGCTTAACTGGGGCAGTTATTTCTTCTGTGGGGGAGCCTGGGGGGGAGATCTGGAGGGAAGTGCCCAGGGCCCCCACACTGTAAATGGCTCATGGCACAGAGTCCCTGCAGACTGCTCCAGAGAAGGGCCAGAGGGGGAAGCTGCCTCTGCTTGGCAGCATCAGGGGTGGGCACGCAGCTCTCCAACACTCCCAGTGCTGCTGTAGCCATGACCAATCACTGCAGATTGATAGGAGGGGGTCCTGCCCCCAGGGACTGGGGAGGCTGGGCCCAGGCACGCATCATCCCCGTAGCCTTTATGGGCCAAACCAACCCTGCGTAATTCCAGGGCGGTCAGTGGGGCTAAAGATGTGTCTACAGCAGCATGCTATTCACAGCTTGTCACATGCTGCCATTGGCCAGCTATGGAAGGGCCCTGGCACTCTCCACTGTGGTGCAGCATCCTCTGGGTTTGCTAGTATAGACTGAATGCTCTATTTGAAAAGCAGAGGAACCCACCAATACCTCCTACCATACGCACATACACGTGCACACATACACTCTACCCCCATGGGACCAAGCCACCCACTCCCAGCAGAGAGACCAGGTCTGACACCCTCTCCCATGCAGTGGGGGCAGAGGGCTGTGCGTGTGGAGCTGCAGACTGGTCCCGCAGCCCTGCTGGACCCTGAGATCCCAGGGGGGCTGCCAAGTGCAAGAGGGGCATACGAGCATCAAGCCCTTCCCTGGGGCTTGGTCTCCAGTGCTGAACTGAGAGCGCTGGGATGAAGGCGTTTCCTAGCGAGCTTAGCCTCTCCCTGGGGTTCTTCGGAGACCGGCACCTGGTTTGGTAGCCCAGAGGCTGGTGGCAGCAGTGTGTGCTGACAGCGTCAGAGGCTGGAGACGTGCTGCCTGACTCAGGCCCAGCTGCTGCGTTGTTCCCCAGCCAGCAGGGAAGGTGCGCGCAGGCCAAGGGTACATGTCTCCGGACAGCTGATGTCACAGAAGCAGGCAGAGTGGGCTGTACGTGCCCGCCCTGCTCTGGGTCACCAGCAGCAGGCGCTGTGCTGTGGGCGACAGCCCATGTCTGTGTGTGGGGCTCAGATTGCACTCCTGGTCCTGGCTCAGGGTCCCACTTCCTCTGTACAGGGCTCTCTTGAGTGGCAGCTAGTCTCTCATCAGCATTGGCTTTTGCTCTCCATCTTCCAGGGACAAATGACTTTGTTCATCACAAGAGGTTTGGACCAGGAAGTCTCTCTGGGTCTCCATATTTTCCCATTGCACTGTCTGTCTCTGCAAGCTGGCCAATTAGTAACACTGCAATTACCTTGGGGACTATCTGCCTCCATATGCTACTGAGATATGTAGATGTTCTCCCGCTTACTGGAGGGTCACCCAGATATGGCGCTGGCTCAGCAGTCTAGACAGAAGCTTTGGGATAAAGAAGAAATAAGAGAAGATAACTGGGGTTTATCCAGGTCCAATGACACGTCTGTGATCTTCCCCACATACAGCAGCCCCAGTTCACACAGTCTGATCAGGCATGGGCACAGCTTAGCGGCAAGTTCTGGCCATGTGGGGAGAACCAAACCCCTGCCATTCACCACGTAAAATGTAATTCCCAGGAAACTACAAACAGCGCACCATGGCAAACTCCTCCTCCACGGGGCATACAGCATCAATGCCTGATGCAGATCTCACATGCGCTGGGATTGAGGCTACTCCAGATTTACACGGCATAATGTCCGAGACCCGAATCAGGTGCCTAGTGTCAGGGCTAAGGGACAAATGCTGATCCCACATACACTGGTCTAAATCAGGAGTTGCACCACTGAGCTCAGTGGAATTACACTGGGGTAACTGAGCCCATAGGTGTTTAAATACTGGATCCCCACTAGAGGGCGCCCTCCTTCCACTCTATGTGCTTCCAAGAGAAAAGATCCAAACGGTGTTCACTGGAAACGGTGTTGTTGTGACCAAATCTGGAGTTGTGTGGGGACCAGAGGGCCTGGAACTGCATGTACCCAGTGGGATGATCTCCCCGTGAAGGTCTTGTCTCTTGGAGGAGACTTTCTGCTTCCCTTGCTTTACAAGCTCCTCTTCGAAACCCCATGAGCCCCATCAGTTCTCTAGGGCTTCCAGCCTGGCCTCATGCCCAGAGCCTTGGTTATGAAATAATGACCAAAGGAGACACACTGACAACTCCATAGGACTGGTGGTTAGTGCATGATGCTGACAGGGGAGGGACTCTGCTAGTTGGAAGCCCCCTCATGCCCTAGCACCAGGATAAGGCAGCAAGCCCAAGATATTGTTCTTGCGCACAGCCCTCTGGCAGATGTGTCAGAGACAGGCTGTAGGTGCTCAGCTGGGTCTGCAGCACAACATCGTTGTGGGGGCTGTGGCAGAGGACCACTCAGCAGAGCATCACCCGGAGGGGAGGTGACATCATGGCACCATTTCTGGCTAAGTTCTCTACAGCCTGCCTGAGGTCGCTGGTGAAAGGACCAGCCTGGGCCAAAAGGGACCTTGGAACTGCCATTGCACATGCCATGCTGCAAGCAATTAGAGATGTGCACCCCTATCGAAGCAAAGGCACCTCTAACTCCCACCAGAGCCATTGACAGTCCAAGCCTCCAGACTACCAAGAAGCTGTACAGTTAACACGATGAGGGTTTTGTTCTGGCATTTGCCCACTTCAGGTCCCTGGAGAGTCACCCTGGCACCTAATGACTGCGGAAGGGCCTGCAGAAACTCCTCTCCGAAAGAGCAGCTGCACAGACCAGCTGTGTCCCAGCTATGTCAGCCATATGTGCCATTGCCTGGAGACAGGCCATCAAAGTGTGGTAATGAGGAATCAAAGGGGAATCTTTCACCCACTTAGAATAAACAGGACATTAGCACTAATGCAATAGTGACAAATAAGCCCTGCCCTGGAGAATATAAACCAGTGTCACCTCGCTCTGCAGCAGCGTGGCCTGATGTCAGCATGGTGCATGCTGGCCAGCATGGGGGGGGGGGCAAGACTGAAGATGCATTAGCCCTGCAGCTGCATGCAGGGGGTCAGCAACAGGGGGTATGTCCCCCTCAGTCCCTGTGCCCATGCTGGTCAGATGCAGAGTGGGAATGTGCCTCCACAGCTGGTTAGGGTAGGTTGCTGGCTGGTTCCTGGGGGCATTCCCAGCACCTCTGCTATCCAGGGGTACACAGCACATGCTGCTCCAACAGCTGGATTGCTGAGGTTTTGTTTGCAGCTTGCCTTAGGTCAAAAAGGCTGGTCCTACAAAAGTGGATCTCCCCTAGCCCCGGATTGCTATACTGAGAGTGCCACAAGTAGCTGGTGTAACGTTTTATACACATCGAGGTACGTGGGTGTTTAGGGGCACTTTTTTTCTCAGGTGCTTCCATGGCTGCTGTTTATTCAGTGTATAAATGAAAGTCTGGCATCTTTCTGGACAAGGCTCAAGTGTAATTTTAGCTGGATGTTGTTAAGAGTGAGCTTTGTGTTATAAGAAAAGGAGTACTTGTGGCACCTTAGAGACTAACAAATTTATTTGAGCATAAGCTTTCGTGAGCTACAGCTCACTTCAAAGTTTTTTTTCCACCAAATGCATCCGATGAAGTGAGCTGTAGCTCACGAAAGCTTATGCTCAAATAAATTTGTTAGTCTCTAAGGTGCCACAAGTACTGCTTTTCTTTTTGCGAATACAGACTAACACGGCTGCTACTCTGAAACCTGTCTTTGTGTTATAAGTAACCCACTGGCTGCAGTCCAGGGCTCCTCAAACTGGCCTTGGGACTATCTTATCTGAGCCCCATCTGTTCAATGACTTGCGTTTGGTTTAGCCACGTTGCAGGGCTAGCTCTTGGGAACCCAAACATAGTGACTCATTTCCTTTGTGCTATTAATGGGCAGATTTGATTAATGCATTGCCATGAAACGTTGCTTCCTTCATAAGAAAGAAGTGGAATTTAACATCCTCTTGGCTGATGCAAACTGAACAAGGACATGGATTAGCATCATGCTGATTTCTCTTCTGCATCATAAATAGGGCCCTACCAAATTCACAGCCATGAAAAACACATCACACATGGTGAAATGTGGTCTCCTCCTGTGAAAAGTGGTCTTTTGTGTGGTTTTACCCTATGCTATACAGATTTCATGGGGGAGACCAGTGTTTCTCAAATTGGGGGTCCTGACCAAAAGGCAGTTGCAGGGGGGGTTGCAAGGTAATTTGGGGGGGGTCAAAGTATTTCCATCCTTACTTCTGCACTTCTTTTAGAGCTGGGTGGCCTAGAGCAGTGGCTGTTGGCCAGCCACCCAGCTCTGAAGGTAGCACCCTGCCACCAGCAATGCAGAAGTAAGGGTGACAGTACCGCAACCCCCCACCCCACAATAACTTTGCGACTCCCCAAACTCCTTTTTGGATCAGGATCCCTACAATTACAACACCATGAAATTTCAGATTTAAATAGCTGAAATCATGACATTTATTATTTTTAAAATCCTATGACTGTGAAATTGACCAAAATGGACCATGAATTTGGTAGGGCCTAACTAATCATAAGCCTAACTTCAGCCAGACTTTGTTACTCTGCTGAGTCCCGGCTTTGACAGACATTTCAGCTTCTCTTTCCTGCATTCATTGGGCTTGCTGGGCAATCGGTGCTCTATAGATGGAGGGATGCTATTCTCTCCTCTTCAGTTTTCCCATGTCATCCACAGTTATATTATGGGTTGACTGAAATTAGGACTGTACATTGCCTCCCCCATGTCTAGTTATTTCTGTAAACCTGCCTAAGCAACTGTGGTCCTCTAAAGACATCACCTTTGTCACTGGAAGAACTCAGAGCCTCCTCCTCTCAGCAAATCAATGCAAGAAACTGCACCAGCACTTATTCTGGAAAAATAACTGATGCCAAAACCAATGACCTGGGCCAGTGGCTCTCAACCTTCCCAGACTGCTGTACCCCTCTCAGGAGTCTGATTTGTCTTGCCTACCCCAAAGTTTCACCTCACTTAAACTCCTTGCTTACAAAATCAGATATAAAAATACTGCACTGTTACTGAAAAATTTCTCATTTTTGCCACATAATTATAAAACCTATCAGTTGGAATATAACTATTTGGTGTATAGTATATAGAGCAGGATAAACAAGTCTGTATGAAATGTTAGTTTGTACTGTGATACAGCATGGCCAGAAGGCAGCAGGAGACTGATGTAGGAGAGATATCCAGGAAAAGGAGTTGGAGCAGAGTGGTTTGGTGTTGGAGCAGAGAGCTGTTTGAAGGAGTTGGAGGAGAGGAGAGTTTTTGGAGCAGTGGAGCTAGAAGACCAAGACCCTAGGTAAAGAGACACCCGGCTTGTGCAGAGAGAGGGCAGGAAGCCCCACAAACTGAAGAGCAGGAGAGGGAATTAGGCCAGGGGAAGGAAGCACTAGTTCAAACACTATCCCTAGGGCCCCTGGGCTGGGACCCAGAGTAGAAAGCGGACCTGGGTCCCTCCCTCTCCACTACCCTTCTCTGGGTTACTAGAGGAACAGTAGATACCCTAGTTCAGGGGCAGGAAACTGCACCCTGAACCCCATCCCCCCCAAGAAGAGGAAGTGCAGGACCCATCAGAATCGTGCCAGCAGTGTGCCACACATGGTGTCAGTGGTGGGATTTCTGCGCTGGGGACTTAAATCAGGGTTAGCCAAAACCATCCTGTCCCCAAGATGGATGACATGGTCAAGGCTCTAATACTAGCCACTGCAGCCCAGCAGGAGGCTACCCAAATCCAAGCCACCGCCCAACAGGAGGCAACTTGGGTGCAGCAGGAGACTAATCAGCTGTTGATGAATCAGGCTGCCCAGGACCAAGCTTTGCTACAGGAGCTGGCAAACTAGATGAAGGCCCTTATGGAGCAGAACCACAATTGCAACTATACGGGCCAGCCACTGCCTACAGAAAATGACACGGGAGGATGATGTGGAGGCATACCTCCTGGCATTTGAGAGAACAGCCTTGCGGGAGGCCTGGCCTCAAGATCAGTGGTCTGGTATCCTTGCCCCATTCCTGTGTGAAGAGGCCCAGAAGGTCTACTATGATATGGCTACAGAGACTGTGGAGGATTACCCCCAGCTGAAGGCAGAGATCCTGGCCAGATCCAGAGCAAACACAGCGTTGCGAGCCCAGAGGTTTCGTGAATGGCAGTATATGGAGGACAAGACACCCCGATTACAATTGTTTGACCTGATCCACCTGACCTGAGGCCCTCAACTCTGAGAAAATGATGGAGCTCCTAGTACTGGACCGGTATATGAGGGGGCTACCACCAGGCCTTCGGGCTTGAATGACCCCTCTACCTACAATGATTTGGTCTCCCTTGTGGAAAGACAGTTGGCAGCCCGAGAACTGTTCCAGACCCTAGGGGGTGAGACATGGCAAACCAGGAAACCAGCCCCAAACCCAAGGCCCCAGATTGTCGAGAACTACAGAAGAACCATAACTGGGAGGAAAGACATTGAGGAATGGCCCGAGGCCAAGAAGGGACCTGGGGGTTTGGGAAGAGAGGGCTGGGGGGGGGGGCGACCAAATAGCCCCAGGCAGAGTGGCATCCAAGATAAGGGATTGTTGTTACGAGAGTGGGGAATTGGGGCATATAACAGCCCAATGCCCCAACAGGGAAGAGCCTATGCAGTGCAATCTGGGGGATTCTGGGGAACAATGTGG
This sequence comes from Dermochelys coriacea, assembly GCF_009764565.3. Lineage (NCBI taxonomy): Eukaryota > Metazoa > Chordata > Testudines > Dermochelyidae > Dermochelys > Dermochelys coriacea. The sequence continues at coordinate 60,922,894 of NC_050076.1, forward strand.
CCTAATCAGCCTGGTAGGGGTCACAATGACCTCACATGGGTATACAAGGTCAGTAAAAATGAATGGCATTGCGACCATAGCATTAGTAGATTCCGGGAGTGCTGTCACGCTGGTCTCGGGGAAGTTGGTGGGGCAAGACCAACTAACCCAGGCCAAAACCACAGGGGTAACGTGCGTTCATGGCACTGTAAATTTCTACCCCACAATCCTAGTACGGATTGAGATCCAGGGGAACATTATCAGGGTAACTTCAGGAGTGGTCCCTAGGATCCACTACCCGGTCTGAATTGGTAGGGACTTCCCTGTGTTTGAGAACTTACTCCCCCCACAGTAGAGCAAGGGGAGAGTAGCAACCCCCCGGCTGAGAAGGAGGCACCTACAGATGCCTCAGCCCAATTTTTGCCGAATTTGCCCCAGAGCTATTTTCATCCCCTGGGAAACCCCAAAAGTCTAGGCGGGAAAAGAGGGCAGATAAAAGGCTAGGGACCAGGATTCTAGCAGAGAACCAGAAAGCCACCCTTGTTGGTAAGCGAACCCCTTCAGGAGGCCAGGAGACAATTCTGGCCAGTGAGGACTCAGAGGCAGTTTCTAGCCCAAGTAGGAAGAAAAGGAGTACTTGTGGCACCTTAGAGACTAACAAATTTATTAGAGCATAAGCTTTCGTGAGCTATAGCTCACTTCATCGGATGCATTTGGTGGAAAAAACAGAGGAGAGATTTATATACACACACACAGAGAACATGAAACAATGGGTTTATCATACACACTGTAAGGAGAGTGATCACTTAAGATAAGCCATCACCCACAGCAGGGGGGGGAAAGGAGGAAAACCTTCCATGGTGACAAGCAGGTAGGCTAATTCCAGCAGTTAACAAGAATATCAGAGGAACAGTGGGGGGTGGGGTGGGGGGGAGAAATACCATGGGGAAATAGTTTTACTTTGTGTAATGACTCATCCATTCCCAGTCTCTATTCAAGCCTAAGTTAATTGTATCCAGTTTGCAAATTAATTCCAATTCAGCAGTCTCTCCTTGGAGTCTGTTTTTGAAGCTTTTTTGTTGAAGTATAGCCACTCTTAGGTCTGTGATCGAGTGACCAGAGAGATTGAAGTGTTCTCCAACTGGTTTTGAATGTTATAATTCTTGACGTCTGATTTGTGTCCATTCATTCTTTTACGTAGAGACTGTCCAGTTTGGCCATGGAGGAATTCCACCATGATTTCAACAATTTCCATCCCACCATCAACCTCAGCCTGGACCAGTCCACACAAGAGATCCACTTCCTGGACACTACGGTGCTAATAAGCGATGGTCACATAAACACCACCCTATATCGGAAACCTACTGACCGCTATTCCTACCTACATGCCTCTAGCTTTCATCCAGATCATACCACTCGATCCATTGTCTACAGCCAAGCGCTACGATATAACCGCATTTGCTCCAACCCCTCAGACAGAGACAAACACCTACAAGATCTCTATCATGCATTCCTACAACTACAATACCCACCTGCTGAAGTGAAGAAACAGATTGACAGAGCCAGAAGAGTACCCAGAAGTCACCTACTACAGGACAGGCCCAACAAAGAAAACAACAGAACGCCACTAGCCATCACCTTCAGCCCCCAACTAAAACCTCTCCAACGCATCATCAAGGATCTACAACCTATCCTGAAGGACGAGCCATCGCTCTCTCAGATCTTGGGAGATAGACCAGTCCTTGCTTACAGACAGCCCCCCAATCTGAAGCAAATACTCACCAGCAACCACACACCACACAACAGAACCACTAACCCAGGAACCTATCCTTGCAACAAAGCCCGTTGCCAACTCTGTCCACATATCTATTCAGGGGATACCATCATAGGGCCTAATCACATCAGCCACACTATCAGAGGCTCGTTCACCTGCGCATCTACCAATGTGATATATGCCATCATGTGCCAGCAATGCCCCTCTGCCATGTACATTGGCCAAACTGGACAGTCTCTACGTAAAAGAATGAATGGACACAAATCAGACGTCAAGAATTATAACATTCAAAAACCAGTTGGAGAACACTTCAATCTCTCTGGTCACTCGATCACAGACCTAAGAGTGGCTATACTTCAACAAAAAAGCTTCAAAAACAGACTCCAACGAGAGACTGCTGAATTGGAATTAATTTGCAAACTGGATACAATTAACTTAGGCTTGAATAGAGACTGGGAATGGATGAGTCATTACACAAAGTAAAACTATTTCCCCATGGTATTTCTCCCCCCCACCCCACCCCCCACTGTTCCTCTGATATTCTTGTTAACTGCTGGAATTAGCCTACCTGCTTGTCACCATGGAAGGTTTTCCTCCTTTCCCCCCCCTGCTGTGGGTGATGGCTTATCTTAAGTGATCACTCTCCTTACAGTGTGTATGATAAACCCATTGTTTCATGTTCTCTGTGTGTGTGTATATAAATCTCTCCTCTGTTTTTTCCACCAAATGCATCCGATGAAGTGAGCTGTAGCTCACGAAAGCTTATGCTCTAATAAATTTGTTAGTCTCTAAGGTGTCACAAGTACTCCTTTTCTTTTTGCGAATACAGACTAACACGGCTGCTACTCTGTAGCCCAAGTAGGGGCAACCCAAGGGGCGGAGTAGAAATAGGTCCCATGGAGTTAGGTCAGATTAAAACTGCAAGTGAGAATTTCGAGCAGTGTTATTTTCTTTCCCCCCTTTGGGGGTGAATTTGTCTGTCTCATTTTGACTTCAAAGGGGACAGGCTCAGTCTTCAGCAACAGCTCCAGATCATCTCCACTGCTTCTCATCCCCAGCAAGGACAGTAAAAACACACCTCTAATGCCTTTGGCAGTATGATCAGCCCAGGGACACAGCCCTATGATTGTCTCTCTAGAGCTAAGGAATAAAGGGAGGGTGGCGCCAGTGGGTGCTGATCTCCCCTGTCCGGTGTCCCCAGACTCCTGGCCCATAGACAGCAACTCTGGGGCATAAACTCACCTAAATCCCAACCCAATGGCACATGCAGCTGAATTAGCATATGGAGGTGAGCAGGTTCAGCACAGGGTGTTGTGCTCGGTTTCACTGATCAGCACCTGCTCATTAACACCCAGCCCTTCCAATCAGGGCTCTCGTTTTCCCTCTCGAAACAGCTTCTGACAGAGCCTCGCTCTCCCAGCCAGTGTCCTCTGCAACCATGAGTCATATCAGCAGCCACTGAAAGCTGGTTTTTAATGATGCTGGAACCAAATTACTATTGAACTTGCCCTAGGAAGGTTTTTCACTCCAAACCCCTTTAATTCCTGTCTGTTATTATACACAGTTTGTCCAAACTCTGCCTCTGAATGCAGCCATTTACCCAGGAGCCTCATTAGGGGAGCAGGTTTCAGAGTAGCAGCCGTGTTAGTCTGTATTCGCTAAAAGAAAAGGAGTACTTGTGGCACCTTAGAGACTAACAAATTTATTTGAGCATAAGCTTTTGTGAGCTACAGGGGAGCGGCCACCTTTCTTGGGAGCTGGCAGGACTGTGCCTGAACTACGTAGGCACATTAATATCCATCCTATGAGCTTGGCAGGGATTTCAACGTTGCCTGTGGGTGGGAGCCTCTCCCCAGAGTTATCTGTAGATGTGCTAGGGACTTAGGGGAGGCGGCTTCTTATTAGAACTGCTAGCCTGACCCTGCCATCCTGCCGCTGATTCTGCCTGCGTAACCCCTGCAGGGACAGGCCCCGTGTTTGGCAGGGATCCTCTGCCATGTTCTTTCTTGTTTCAACAAAGATGCAAACATTCCCTAACCACATGGTCTGAAATCGGCCCCTCAGTGCATCTGCCCTGCAGGTGCCCAAAGGCAAAATCCCCAGCAGCTTTCCAGTGCAGCCCCAGCACTTCCATTGTAACCCTCTCCCCTGCAGTCAGGAGAAAGCCCTGATGGAAATGCACAGGCACACTGCAGAGAGCCCAGCTCCTATGGCCTCACCCATTTATGCTTCTCACTCTCATTCAGGAGCACAGCAGGTGTTCCACTCTGGGGTGCCACCTGCTGGAAGTGTGCACCAGTGCTGGGTACGTAACTGCATCTTGTGCATGTGCAGTCTGGGCGCCTCTGTTTGAAAAGGCAGCTGCTTACATGCAAAGGATGGGACGTGATACACAGCCGATCAAACAGCACCTTGGGCCACCTGTGGAATGGGTCCAGCTCGGGCAGCCCCACACGCCTGCCAGGGAAGGGCGCTCTGAATCTGGCAATGGAGGGAGGAGATGGGAAAGCTTAGAGCTGACCTTGTGCTGCTTTTGGGAGGGGATGTGAGCGAAGCTGAGCTATAAATCTGATACGAGATGTCTCTAAAGCATCATCCCCGGGAGCATCAAAGGCCTGGATTTTCCCTTCACAAATTGCACAAGACTTCAAAAGCTTTGTGGATTCTCCTGCGCTCTCACTCGGAGGAGCCACCCACCCTCCGCTCCCTTTAGTCATCCTCGTGCATTTTTAAAGCAAACTCCCAGGCAGCAGCCTCAGTTTGAGCACCCACAGGTGCAATGGAGCCAGGCTGAAGAGTTTGCTTCCCTCAGCCCGCCTCCCTAACGAGGCCTCAACAGACCATCATGCAGCTGCTGCAGGAGAGGAAGGTGGGATGAGACAGCCACCGGGGAGGGATCTGCACAGACCAGAGCCAGGCGCAGCACAGACAGCAAGATGAACAGGAGCCAAGCTGCCAGCGAGGGAGGTGCCCCTCCTCCATCTCCACCGTCACCACCCAATGGATTCAGGGGGTATGCACTCCCCTCACACACAGGTGTATAGTCACTCCCCCTCATGGGCACATGCCATGCACTCACACATGCTCACATACATACACCCATCCACAACCCACACTCGCACCCCCCGGGCACACATACACTCTCCTCACCGCCGACGTACTCCCACTCAAACGACCTGATGGCTGAGATCACAGCTCCCCAGGGCTCTGGCCAGGGCTGCTCTTTTGTCCTGCCAGGCACACTTTAAGCATTTCTCTGATGCGGCTGCATGCTCGTTCCCAGGGCAGAGGGCTTAAAACTGCCATACGGTGCATGTCTGGGCCAGGGCTGTTGGCAGCACAGGAATTACTATTTGGGGTCAGAGTGGACTCCATACGGCCAGTTTCCTATCTGACAGTGGCCATTCCCCTCCCCTGGCCTGGCCTCGTTATCTCCAATTGCCACTTGCTGGGTCACTTCTGGCCTCTGGCTGCAAACAGGAGGGTTGGGATTGTGATGGGTTTGGTCACTGAAACTCCCTCAAGACTGGTTTCAGAGTAGCAGCCATGTTAGTCTGTATTCGCAAAAAGAAAAGGAGTACTTGTGGCACCTTAGAGACTAACAAATTTATTAGAGCATAAGCTTTCGTGAGCTACAGCTCATGCATCCGATGAAGTGAGCTGTAGCTCATGAAAGCTTATGCTCTAATAAATTTGTTAGTCTCTAAGGTGCCACAAGTACTCCTTTTCTTTTTCCCTCAAGGCTGTCACGAGATGTGCTGGGATACCACTGAAAACAAACCTCCCTGCCAGAGAAGGCTTCTCTCCACTTCTGTCTTGCTGAGTAAGACACTCCAGTCAACTACAGCACAGTCCAAGAGGTTGGGCCACGCTCCCTTCAGTTCACTGAAACTGAGATCCACTCAGCTCAGAGGCTTTTAGTTAACAGACTTTCCCAGCACCCAGTCTTTCTGGGAGCCTAAACTCCAAATACATCTGTTTTACTCTGTATAAAGCTTATACAGGGTAAATGCATAAGTTTTCCACCCTTTATAACACTGATAGAGAAATATGCACAGCTGTTTGCTCCCCCAGGTATTACTTACTTACTCTGGGTTAATTAATAAGCAAAACGTGATTTTATTAAGTATAAAAAGTAGGATTTAAGTGGTTTCAAGAAATAACAGACAGAACAAAGTAAGTTACCAAGCAAAATAAAACAAAACATGCAAGTCTAAGCCTAATACAGTAGGAAACTGAATACAGGTAAATCTCACCCTCAGAGATGTCCCAATAAGCTTCTTTCACAGACTGGACTCCTTCCTAGTCTGGGTCCAGCAATCACTCACACCCTGGTAATTACTGTCCTTTGTTCCTTTGTCCTTTGCTCTTTCAGGCATCTCTTGGGGGTGGAGAGGCTATTTCTTGAGCCAGCTGACAACAAAATGGAGGGGTTTCCAGGGCCTTTTATATTCTTTCTCTTGTGGGTGGAAACCCCTTTGTTCTCCTGTGCAAAATCACAGTAACAAGATGGAGTTTGTAACCACCTGGGCAAGTCACATGTCCATGAGTGATTCAGCTTTTTACAGGCTGATGCCATTGTTTACATGTTAGTTTGAATATTCCCAGGAAAGCTCAGATGTGAGTTGGTGTCTCCCAAAGTCCATTGTCAGTTAAGTGTTTCTTGATTGGGCACTTACTGAGACTAGTCCTTTCTCAAAAAGCTGACCAAATGCTTCACTGAGATGACTTAGAATCAAACACATTGAGATACAAGTACATAGCCCATATTGATAACTTCTGATACACACATACAGTCTGCATACCCATAATCAGCAAACTACAGCCTTTCCATAGACACCCCACTTGACCACCTCTGTACAATACCTGGTGCAACCATAGGACCCTGGTTGCAACAATGATCTATACAGTCACAGTTCATGTCAATAACATCACAGGGATATCGCTAGAGAGTCTGTTTCCCTGCCCTGTCCTCCAGCCTGCCCTGGATTGGCAGTGCCAGAGGAAGATCTTGGGAGCACTGCAGCGCAGACTCAAGAGTTGGGCTCTATATCCAGACTGGCCACCTACCCAGACTGAATCCCAGTGCCAAACCAACTATGTGGCACAGACATGTCAGGAAGTGCTGGCCACGTGGCTAGCGGCATGACCAGGCTGAGGCCCATGGCAGGTGCTGCCATGAATGGGCATGATCAGAGCTGGCTGGGATTTCTCAAACAGGGTGCTCTGGGCTGAAATCGAGTTAATTCCCAGGATAACCAGCAGGAGGTGTTGCACCAATGAGTCTCACTTTGCTATACCTGGGCTCTAGCTCCAGCTCTTTCCCTGACTTGCTGTGAGAGCTGGAGTAAACTACAGCCCCACTCAGTGCCTCAGTTTCCCCATATGCAATATGAAGATCATGACATCCATGTCCCTAAGCAATGTGCTTTGACCTGCTGGGTCTATGCAAGTACTAAGTGCATGGGCAGTGTGAGACTCCTCCAACTGGGGAGAATGTGCACATCTGGACCGTGGCCCCGCCCCAAGGCCTGCCCTCACTCACCCTCCTCCCCCTGAAGCCCCACCCATGATCCACCTGAGGCTCCCTCCCCAAGGCCCGCTGCTCACACCTCTTCACCCCTCCTCTGAACACCCCTGCCCACTACTCATGCCTCTTTGCCTCCTCCCTCAGCCTCCCCCCACCTTTTCGCCCCCTCTCTTAGCTTCCCTGCCTGCCACACATGCCTCTTTGCTGGTTCCCCCCAACCGTGCCTCTTCACTCCCTCCCCCAGACCCTCCACTCTGCCTGCCAGCTGGCTGGCCAACCACTCAACTCATGTGCACCTCTTTACCCCCTCCCATGAGGCCCCGTGTGGGCAGAGTGGGGATGGCAAGAGGCGGAGCCTCAAGGGGAAGAGGACAAGCAGAAGTGGGGCCTTGGGGCCACAGCCGGGGCACCCACCCTTTCAGTGGCAGTGCGCTCCAAAGGTGGCAGGCCAGCTGTTTGGGGAGGCTTAGCCTCCTCTGGCTTCTTCTACCCACCACCTATGGCTAAATGTCATTATTAAGGCTGGTGATTTGTCAAGACAAGGCATGTGCATATGACAGATTTCACTCACACCCCCTAGCAGTCGCAGCATGGGCATTTGCAGACATAGCTGATGTCACAAAGCACTAAAATGCAGCAATCCATCCCAGCTGGGTAACCCAGTCAGCCACAGGAAATGGCAGATCTAGTCTAACAGATGGTCCTCTTCAAAGCCCTGTGCCTGAAGGAAGGGAACACCCGGCAGAAGCATTGTCTGTGGGATGCTGTGTGTGTGAAGGATCATCCCGCCAACCATCCAGGCTAGATCTGTTATCTCCCAAAAGCTGGAAGCTGGTGGAGCTCTGTATGGGAGGACTGAGCAGACAAGACTTTAAATGGCAAAAATCATGGACTCCGTGACACACCATGATAAATAACTAGCCTTAATTATTATGACTCGCCATGCAAATAGGGCTGGTTTAGACCCTGCAAGTCTATTTGGGTTGTTATGGTAACTCCAGGGATGTGGGATCCAATACAAGGTGATTCCAGGCTCACTCACTCTCCCAGGAACTAAATGAATTCTCCTTGCCAGCAACAAATTGTCTAACTGAATCACACAAGTAGATCCAAACCCAGACTCTGTGGGGCTGAGACTGGGCTAATGCCCAAGGGCCCCAGTCTCTCCTGACTTATTTCCCTCTTCCTCTAGGATTAGGGTGTGCTCCAGTGCTGCATGTGCACCAGCCTGGGTGGGGGAACAGGCAGCCCTGTTTGCTGGGGAATGTACTGCGTTCACAAGGGAAATGTGGGTGAGCTGGGCAGAGCATGGGGAGGTTGAAGCTTTCTACAGCATGTAACGAACATGCCCAGTCTCCCAGGCCCCCTCCCTGATGTCAGGGAGAGGGATGACTAGTGGCTAGAGCAAGGGATTAGGAATCAGGCCTCCTGGATTCTGTTTCTAGGTCTGTCATTGCCTTGCTGAGTGACCTTGTACAAATCACTTAACTTCTTTGTGTATCAACTTCCCTGTCTGTAAAAGGGGATGATGACACTGACCCATCTTAATAAAGCACTTTGAAACCCAGGGCAGGGAGCTCTACAGAAATGTGAATTGTTATTCTTATGTAACCCTTCTGCCCATCAGAGTTAGCAGCAACAAGGGCCGGGTTCAGTATCTAGGGGTTCCATTCCAATAATACAATGCAAAACCAGCTCGAGCCCCCACCCAGTGACCTGGGACAAATATATACCACCCCCACTGGGTGCCTCTAAGAGGCAATACTTCCCCTCTCGCAAACACAGAGTCTGAAGGTAGCAAAAGCCTTTTAATAACAGAGAGAAACAATGTGGCATTATGTTGGGGAAACACCACCAACAGGAGTCACAACCCATGAGCCAAAATCCACCCCAAGCAAATTGGGCCGTGTCCTTTCCCTTTGGTTCTTGAGTCCAGCAACCCAAAAGTCACCCAAAGTCCCCAAAGTCCAACAACCCAAAAGTCTCTGTCCCTGGTCAGTGCAGCCCCAGAGTTCAAAAGTTTATCTGCAGAGTTTTACCTCCCAACCAGGGTTAAGGGGCACCTTATGTGGTCCAAAGCCAACTGCCGAACCTCTCTGTGGGGCTTCGCTCTGCTCTGCTTCACAAATTACTTTGTTCTGCCAGCCACTCTGCGAGCCACTCCAGCTGTCCCACAAACCGCTCCACAATATATCTTCGAGCCCCCCCACTACTTAACTGAACACTCAGGAATTTCAGCTTGTAGTATGGGAGCCTCAGCAGTGGTACACCATTAGCCCAAAGCAAATTCAATTCAGCAGCCTGGAACTAGACTTATAGTAGAATCAAAACTAGCTCTGGTATTCTACTGTGGAAAAGGTGCAATTAGCATGTAAGGCCCTTATCAGGGACCCATACCACCAGGTATTAATACCTACCCCGGTGTGTGTGTGCATACCTGCCTGCCTGAATTCACTGGGTTTTGGAACCCATGACCCTTGCCTAGTGAGTGCTGCTGAATTGATGGAGAGTCCCTCCATCATAACAAAAGGCCAAGTACAGTTCCACTGTCCTTGATTCACAAAATCAGGATAATAAGTTTATTCTTCCTGCCCCAATAACAGAGAAAATGGGGCTCCTATAGCAGCCAAAGTGACCATCTAGGTGGGGTGGGTGTGCCTATGCAAATGAGATCCGCCCCTGAAGTTCTTTTCCACAACCCACCATGACTCGCCACCAGATGTCAGCGTAGAGCTCATCCTGACTCTGCTTACACTTATAACTGTGATAAAAGAAGGGTGTGTGGAGGGGGGGAGCTCCCTTTTAAAAAGTCTCACTGCAATGCATAGGTACAAGGAAGTGAGTGGGCACCTGGCCAAAAGAGCCAATGGGAAGGTCAGCCATCATTACCTATGTAGGGCTATATGAATTTAATGTGCTCCCTTTTGGACTGTGACATGCACCCACCACCTTCCAGAGACTGGTAGATAACCTTCTGGCTGGATTTGGGGAATTTGCAGTCGCTGACCTTGACAATACCTGGCCCAAGCTTCTTATAGCATAACTGCTCTGTCCACCTCTCCCCAGGAGGACAGACAGACAAAAAGGGGAGTCTTTTCTCAATTTAAAAAAGTTCTAGCCTTCCCATTAACTCTTTTGGCCAGGTGCCCACTCACTTCCTTTTACTTATGTATAATAGTGAGACTTTTTAACCCTTTACATGTAGAGCAATTAGAGAACAGCTACTAAGAGGCATTTTATAGATACTGGCTGGCTGGGGGTCCATAAAAGGGAGCTACTCCTTCATTTATCACACACATCCCAAGTCACAAATGGTGTTGGCCAGCCTGGTTCAGGTCGGGTCCACACCGGCTGGGATTTCTTTCTGGAGGTTTAGGAAAACAGAGTTTCTACGATACATGCACCTCTAATTTTACAACTAATTACATGAAGAACTAAACAGTATTTTCCACATTTCAAGGACTACAATGACTTATCCTGCCTGATAGAACTAACCTCATTATCCCTAGCCTGATTCTTGCTTGCATATTTATAGCTGCCTCTGGAAATTTCCACTACATGCATCCGAGGAAGTGAGTATTCATCCATGAAAGCTTATGCTCCAATACATCTGTTAGGCCTGGTCTACGCTATGAGTTGAGGTCGAATTTAGCAGCGTTATCGCAATTTAACCCTGTACCCGTTCACATGACGAAGCCCTTTTTTTCAACGTAAAGGGCTCTTAAAATCTATTTCTTTACTCCACACCGCGACGAGGGGATTAGTGCTGAAATTAGCTTTGCCAGGTCAAATTTGGGGTACTGTGGATGCAATTTGATGGTATTGGCCTCCGGGAGCTATCCCAGAGTGCTCAGTTGTGACCGCTCTGGACAGCTCTCTCAACTCAGATGCACTGGCCAGGTATACAGGAAAAGGCCTGCGAACTTTTGAATTTCATTTCCTGTTTGGCCAGTGAGGCGAGCTCACCTGCATAAGTCACCATGCAGAGTTCATCATCACAGGAGACCATGCAGTCCCAGAATCGTCGAAGAGCTCCAGCATGGACCGAACGGGAGGTACGGGATCTGATCACTGTATGGGGAGATGAAATCTGTGCTGGCAGAATGCCGTTCGAAAAGACGAAATGCCAAAATATTTGAAAAAATCTCCAATGGCATGAAGGACAGAGGCTATAACAGGGACCCACAGCAGTGCCGGGTGAAAATTAAGGAGCTCAGGCAAGCCTACCAAAAAAACAGAGAGGCAAACAGTCGCTCCGGTTCAGAGCCCCAGACATGCCACTTCTATGATGAGCTGCATGCCATTCTAGAGGGTGCAGCCACCACTACCCCAACCCTGTGCTTTGATTCCATCCAAGGAGTGGCAGGCAACACGGAAGTGGGTTTTGGGGGCGAGGAAGATGAGGAGCAGGAGGAGGTTGTAGATAGCTCACAGCAAGGAAGTGGAGAAACCGGTTTCCCCAACAGCCAGGATCTGTTTCTCACACTGGACCTGGAGCCAGAACCACCCAAAGTGGGCTCCCAGACCTGAAGGTGGAGAAGGGACCTCTGGTGAGTGTACCTTTGTAAATATTATACATGGTTTAAAAGCAAGTTTGTTTAATGATTCATTTGCCCTGGCACTCGCGGCCAGTACAGCTACTGGAAAAGTCTGTTAACGTGTCTGGGGATGGAGCGGAAATCCTCCAGGGACATCTCCATAAAGCTCTCCTGGATGTACTCCCAAAGCCTTTGCAGAAGGTTCTGGGGAGGGCAGTGTTATTCTGTTCTCCATGGTAGGACACTTTACCACGCCAGGCCAGTAGCACGTAGTCGGGAATCATTGCAGAACAAAGCATTGCAGAGTATGGTCCCAGTGTTTGCTGGCATTCAAACAACATCCGTTCTTTATATTCTGTGTTACCCTCAGGAGAGAATGCATCCGATGAAGTGAGCTGTAGCTCACGAAAGCTTATGCTCTAATAAATTTGTTAGTCTCTAAGGTGCCACAAGTACTCCTTTTCTTTTTCCTCAGGAGAGTGATATCATTCATGGTCACCTGGCTGAAATAGGGTGGTTTTAGTAAGCGGACATTCAGAGGTGCCCATTCCTGCTGGGCGGTTTGCCTGTGGCTGAACAGAAATCATCTCCGCTGTTACCCATGCGGTGGGGGAAGGGGTGAAGCCATCATCCCAGAGAATTGTGTGTGTGTGGGGGGGGGGCGGGTTTAGTTGGGTTACTGCTGCATGTGAACCCGGAAACCGCAGCCCTTCCTTTTAAATGGCCAACCCATTTTTAATGGGCAACCCAATGGCTACTTTGTATGGGAAATGAGGGCCTTGCTGTTGGAAGCCATTTCCACGTTATGAAGGTTAAAGAAGCCAAAAGACTGTGGCTTATCATAGCTGCCTGCAAGCCGAATTCTGCTGCCCGGCCCTGCGTGAGTTATCTCTCACACCAAACCCGCATACCCTCAATAAGAGGCAAAATGCAACCTCGTAGTGAAAGCACATGTGCTATGTAATGTTAACAGCAAGGTTTATGGTGAAAGAGTCTACCCATTGTTCTATAAAATGTGTCTTTTTAACTACCACTCTCCCCTTTTTATCCCTCCACCAGCTGCATATGTTTCTCCTTCCCAGAGGCTAGTGAAGATTAGAAGGCGAAAAAAACACACTCATGATGAAATACTCTCTGACCTCACGCTGTCCTCCCACACTGACAGAGCACAGCAAAATATGTGGAGGCAGACAATCTCCGAGTGCAGAAAAACACAATATGACCGCGAGGAGAGATGGCAGGCTGAAGATGATAGGTGGCGTCAGCTTGCTGAAAGAAGGCAGGAATCAATGCTCAGGCAAGGATCAAACTCATATGGAGGATCAAACTCATATGCTCCAGCGTATGGTTGAGCTGCAGGAAAGGCAGCAGGAGCACAGAGCACCGCTACAGCCCCTGTGTAACCGACCTCCCTCCTCCCCAAGTTCCATAGTCTCCTCACCCAGACGCCCAAGAAAGTGGCGGGGGGGCCTCCGGCCACCCAGCCACTCCACCCCAGAGGATTGCCCAAGCAACAGAAGGCTGGCATTCAATAAGTTTTAAAGTGCTGTGTGGCCTTGTCCTTCCCTCCTCCACCACCCCACCGGTGCTTCCCTCCTCCGCTACCCCTCCCGGGCTACCTTGGCAGTTATCCTCTTGTTTGTGTGATGAATAAATAAAGAATGCATGAATGTGAAGCAACAATGACATTATTGCCTCTGCAAGCGGTGATCGAAGGGGGGATGGGAGGGTGCTTAGCTTACAGGAAAGTAGAGTGAAACCTGGGGGAAGGGGGTGGTTTCCATCAAGGACAAACAATCAGAACTTTCAGGCCGTAGCCTGGCCATTCCTGAAACTGGTTTTCAAAGCTTCTCTGATGCACATTGCACCCTCCTGTACTCTTCTAACCACCCTGGTGTCTGGCTGTGCGTAATCAGCGGCCAGGCTATTTGCCTCAACCTCCCACCCCGCCATAAACATCTCCCCTTTACTCTCACAGATATTGTGGAGTGCACAGCAAGCAATAATAACAATGGGAATATTGGTTTCGCTGTGGTCTAACCGAGTCAGTAAACTGCACTAGCACACTTTTAAATGCCCAAATGCACATTCTACCACCATTCTGCACTTGCTCAGCCTATAGTTGAACAGCTCCTGACTACTGTCCAAGGTGCCTGTGTATGGCTTCATGAGCCATGGCATTAAGGGGTAGGCTGAGTCCCCGAGGATAACTATATGCATTTCAACATCCCCAACAGTAATTGTCTGGTCTGGAAAGTAAGTCCCCCTTGCTGCAGCTGTTCATACAGACCAGAGTTCCTGAAGACGCGAGCATCATGTACCTTTCCCGGCCATCACACGTTGATGTTGGTGAAACGTCCCTTGTGATCCACCAGTGCTTGCAGCACCATTGAAAAGTACCCCTTGCGGTTTATGTATTTGCTGCCTTGGTGCTCCGGTGCCACGATAGGGATATGGGTTCCATCTATCACCCCACCACAGTTAGGGAATCCCTTTGCAGCAAAGCCATCCACTAGGACCTGCACATTTCCCAGAATCACTACCCTTGATAGCAGCAGCTCAGTGACAGTGTTGGCTACTTGCATCACAGCAGCCCCCACAGTAGATTTGCCCACTCCATATTGATTCCTGACTGACCGGTAGCTGTCTGGCGTTGCAAGCTTCCACAGGGCTATCGCCACTGGCTTGTGAACTGTGATGGCTGCTCTCATCTTGGTATTTTTGCGCTTCAGGACAGGGGAAACAAGTCACAAAGTTCCATGAAAGTGCCCTTACGCTTGCGAAAGTTTCACAGGCAATGGGTATCGTCCCAGACCTGCAACACTATGCGGTCCCACCACTCGGTGCTTGTTTCCCAGGCCCAGAATCAGCGTTCCATGCCATGAACCTGCCCAGTTGACACTGTGATGTGCACATTTCAGGGGCCCGTACTTTGTGAGAAGTCTATTCCCATGTCCTCATCACTCTCGTCTCCGCGCTGCCGTCGCCTCCTCCTTGCCTGGCTTTGCTTTTCTTGCAGGTTATAGTTCTGCATATTCTGCTGGATAACGCGCATGGTGTTTATAGTGCTTATAGTTGCCGCGGTGATCTGAGCAGGCTCCATGTTCCCAGCGCTATGGCGTCTGCACTAAAAAAGGCAGAAAACTATTGTCTACCATTGCTCTGACAGTGGGAGGGGGGACTGACAACATGGCTTACAGGGTTGGCTTACAGGGAATTAAAATAAAAAAGGGTGTGGCTTTGCATCAAGGAGAAACAGAATGGCCCCCTCAAGGATAGAACTCAAAACCCTGGGTTTAGCAGGCCGTTGATTTCATGGAGGGAAGGAGGAGAAAATGAATACAAAACAAATCTGGTCTATTTCTTGTTTTGATCCACTTCATCTATCTTTATACATCTTGCTGGCAGCAGACTGTGCAGTACGACTGCTGGCCATCGTCATCTCCTGGCTGCTCATTAAAAGACGGTGCAGTAGGACTCCTGACAGGACTGAATCGCCATGAGACAAAAATTAAAAGGGTAATGGCCTAGCTGAGTCACTCCCATGTTTGCCCAGGCGCCCCTGACCTCACCAAGGTCAGTTAAAAGAGTACCCTGGAGTACATCAATGACGACTACCAGTCATACTGCACTGTCTGCTGCCAAAAGGCAATGAGTGGCTGCTGTGTAGCAATGCAGTACAGCGTCTGCCAGCACCCAGGAGACATACGGTGATGGTGAGCTGAGTGGGCTCCATGCTTGCCGTGGTATGGCATCTGCTCGGGTAACCGAGCAAAACAGGCATGAAACGATTGTCTGCTGTTGCTTTCACAGAGGGAGGGAGGGAGGGAAGGGGGTGCCTGACGATATGTACCCAGAACCACCTGTGACAATGTTTTTGCCCCATCAGGCATTGGGATTTCTACCCAGAATTCAAATGGGTGGCGGAGACTGCGGGAACTGTGGGATAGGTACCCACAGTGCAACGCTCCAGAAGTCACCGGTTGCCTTGTTACTGTGGATGCACTCGCCAACTAAATGCTGGATAAATGCACTAAGACCATTTGTGTGGGGATACACACAATCGACTGTATAAAAATGCTTTCTACAAAACCAACTTCTATAAATTCAACCTAATTTCACAGTGTAGACATAACCACAGGTGCCACAGGACTCTTTGCCACTTCTACAATGACTTAGACTATAGGGACATTTTACCCAGCTGATTCTGTGAAACCTTCCCGGGAGAGTGCATCAGCAACTTTGTTAGAGGCTCCTGAAATGTGTTGTATCTTAAAATCAAAGTTTTGAAGAGCTAAGCTCCACCAAAGAAGTTTTTTGTTAATCTCTTTGACTGTGTGAAGCCACTTCAGTGCAGCATGGTCAGTCTGCAGGTGGAAACAGGTGGAAACACCATCCCCAAATGTATGAGCGTAGCTTCTCCAGAGCATACACAATGGCGTAACATTCTTTTTCTGAGATTGACCAGTGGCTTTCCCTCTCAGAAAGTTTTTTGCTAAGAAACACGACAGGATGGAATTGTTGATCTGGCCCTTCCTGCATTAAAACTGCTCCTACACCATGCTCGGATGCATCTGTGGTTACGATGAAAGGTTGGTCAAAGTCTAGGGCGGCCAGTATTAATTTTTAGAATCCTTTTGAGCCCCCACCTTCTGCACTCGAAGTGTCAGAATGGGGAGTTAGTCTGTACATGATGGCAGTGGTAGGATAGAAGAGGCAAGCCTTTCCATAACCTTTGGGTGTAAGCAGCAATAGCAAATCCAGGAGCTGTGCACCAGTTTCACGCCAATATTTTCAGCCACCCTGGGATGGACAGAACAGGTGTACCATTCCATTGACACAGGTGATGCTCGCCCAATTAGAGCCCAACCCTACTGGATGGCTCCTCAAGCCAAAACCACAAAAGTGGATTTCCCCATCTGGTTTGGGAACCAGAACCACTGGAGAGGCCCATGTGCACTTAGAGAGCTGGTTTACACCCATGTGTAACATGTCCTTGATCTCCCTTTCTGTTGTGGTTTTGGCTTCCTCTCCTCCAAGTGCTTCAAAATGGATTCCTTGAGGAGCTGTTTCATGATTTTGCCGGGGACTGAAGTGAGGCTGACCAGTCTGTAGTTCCCCAGGTTCTCTTTCTTCCCTTTTTTTAAAAATATGGGCACTATATATGCCTTTTTCTAATCGTCTAGGACCTCCCCCATTTGCCATGAATTTTCAAAGGTAATGGCCAATGGCTCTGCAATCACATCAGCCAACTCCCTCAGCACCCTCGGATGCATTAGATCTGGAACCATGGACTTGTGCATGTCCAGCTTTTCTAAATAGTCCTTAACCTGTCCTTTCATGACTGAGGGCTGCTCACCTCCTCCCCATACTGTGTTGCCCAGTGCAGCAGTCAGGGAGCTGACCTTGTCTGTGAAGACAGAGGCAAACAAAGCATTTAAACTAGGTTCACCGGGGGAAGGAGACCAAAGCCCTGAGGTAAGTGGGAAAGCGGGATACCGGGAGGAAGCACAGGCAGGAATGTCTGTGAGGGGAGGGCTCCTGCCTCATACTGGGAATGAGGGGCGATCAACAGGTTATCTCAAGTGCTTATATACAAATGCACAAAGCCTTGGAAACAAGCAGGGAGAACTGGAGGTCCTGGTGATGTCAAGGAATTATGACGTGATTGGAATAACAGAGACTTGGTGGGATAACTCACATGACTGGAGTACAGTCATGGATGGTTATAAACTGTTCAGGAAGGACAGGCAGGGCAGAAAAGGTGGGGGAGTAGCACTGTATGTAAGGGAGCAGTATGACTGCTCAGAGCTCCGGTACGAAACTGTGGAAAAACCTGAGTGTCTCTGGATTAAGTTTAGAAGTGTGTGCAACAAGAGTGATGTCATGGTGGGAGTCTGCTATAGACCACCGGACCAGGGGGATGAGGTGGATGAGGCTTTCTTCCGGCAACTCACGGAAGCTACTAGATCGCATGCCCTGATTCTCATGGGTGACTTTAATTTTCCTGATATCTGCTGGGAGAGCAATACAGCGGTGCATAGACAATCCAGGAAGTTTTTGGAAAGCGTAGGGGACAATTTCCTGGTGCAAGTGCTAGGGGAGCCAACTAGGGGGAGCGCTTTTCTTGACCTGCTGCTCACAAACCGGGTAGAATTAGTGGGGGAAGCAAAAGTGGATGGGAATCTGGGAGGCAGTGACCATGAGTTGGTTGAGTTCAGGATCCTGACGCAGGGAAGAAAGGTAAGCAGCAGGATACGGACCCTGGACTTCAGGAAAGCAGACTTTGACTCCCTCAGGGAACAGATGGCCAGGATCCCCTGGGGGACTAACATGAAAGGGAAGGGAGTCCAGGAGAGCTGGCTGTATTTCAAGGAATCCCTGTTGAGGTTACAGGGACAAACCATCCCGATGAGTCGAAAGAATAGTAAATATGGCAGGCGACCAGCTTGGCTTAATGGTGAAATCCTAGCGGATCTTAAACATAAAAAAGAAGCTTACAAGAAGTGGAAGGTTGGACATATGACCAGGGAAGAGTATAAAAATATTGCTCGGGCATGTAGGAAAGATATCAGGAGGGCCAAATCGCACCTGGAGCTGCAGCTAGCAAGAGATGTCAAGAGTAACAAGAAGGGTTTCTTCAGGTATGTTGGCAACAAGAAGAAAGCCAAGGAAAGTGTGGGCCCCTTACTGAATGAGGGAGGCAAGCTAGTGACAGAGGATGTGGAAAAAGCTAATGTACTCAATGCTTTTTTTGCCTCTGTTTTCACTAACAAGGTCAGCTCCCAGACTGCTGTGCTGGGCATCACAAAATGGGGAAGAGATGGCCAGCCCTCTGTAGAGATAGAGGTGGTTAGGGACTATTTAGAAAAGCTGGACGTGCACAAGTCCATGGGGCCGGACGAATTGCATCCGAGAGTGCTGAGGGAATTGGCGGCTGTGATTGCAGAGCCCTTGGCCATTATCTTTGAAAACTCGTGGCGAACGGGGGAAGTCCCGGATGACTGGAAAAAGGCTAATGTAGTGCCCATCTTTAAAAAAGGGAAGAAGGAGGATCCTGGGAACTACAGGCCGGTCAGCCTCACCTCAGTCCCTGGAAAAATCATGGAGCAGGTCCTCAAAGAATCAATCCTGAAGCACTTAGAGGAGAGGAAAGTGATCAGGAACAGTCAGCATGGATTCACCAAGGGAAGGTCATGCCTGACTAATCTAATCGCCTTTTATGATGAGATTACTGGTTCTGTGGATGAAGGGAAAGCAGTGGATGTATTGTTTCTTGACTTTAGCAAAGCTTTTGACACGGTCTCCCACAGCATTCTTGTCAGCAAGTTAAGGAAGTATGGGCTGGATGAATGCACTATAAGGTGGGTAGAAAGCTGGCTAGATTGTCGGGCTCAACGGGTAGTGATCAATGGCTCCATGTCTAGTTGGCAGCCGGTGTCAAGTGGAGTGCCCCAGGGGTCGGTCCTGGGGCCCGTTTTGTTCAATATCTTCATAAATGATCTGGAGGATGGTGTGGATTGCACTCTCAGCAAATTTGCGGATGATACTAAACTGGGAGGAGTGGTAGATACGCTGGAGGGGAGGGATAGGATACAGAAGGACCTAGACAAATTGGAAGATTGGGCCAAAAGAAATCTAATGAGGTTCAATAAGGATAAGTGCAGGGTCCTGCACTTAGGATGGAAGAATCCAATGCACCGCTACAGTCTAGGGACCGAATGGCTCGGCAGCAGTTCTGCGGAAAAGGACCTAGGGGTGACAGTGGACGAGAAGCTGGATATGAGTCAGCAGTGTGCCCTTGTTGCCAAGAAGGCCAATGGCATTTTGGGATGTATAAGTAGGGGCATAGCGAGCAGATCGAGGGACGTGATCGTTCCCCTCTATTCGACACTGGTGAGGCCTCATCTGGAGTACTGTGTCCAGTTTTGGGCCCCACACTACAAGAAGGATGTGGATAAATTGGAAAGAGTACAGCGAAGGGCAACAAAAATGATTAGGGGTCTAGAGCACATGACTTATGAGGAGAGGCTGAGGGAGCTGGGATTGTTTAGTCTGCAGAAGAGAAGAATGAGGGGGGATTTGATAGCTGCTTTCAACTACCTGAAAGGGGGTTTCAAAGAGGATGGCTCTAGACTGTTCTCAATGGTAGCAGATGACAGAACGAGGAGTAATGGTCTCAAGTTGCAATGGGGGAGGTTTAGATTGGATATTAGGAAAAACTTTTTCACTAAGAGGGTGGTGAAACACTGGAATGCGTTACCTAGGGAGGTGGTAGAATCTCCTACCTTAGAGGTTTTTAAGGTCAGGCTTGACCAAGCCCTGGCTAGGATGATTTAACTGGGACTTGGTCCTGCTTTGAGCAGGGGGTTGGACTAGATGACCTTCTGGGGTCCCTTCCAACCCTGATATTCTATGATTCTATGATTCTATGATTCATTGAATACTTCAGCTTTTTCCACATCATCTGTCACTATGTTGCCGCCCCCATTCAGTAAGGGTCCCACGCTTTCCCTGACCACTTTCTTGTTACTAACATACCTGTAGAAACCCTTCTTGTTACCCTTCACATCCTGTGCTAGCTGCAACTCCAATTGTGCCTTGGCCTTCCTGATTACACCCTTGCAGGCTCAAGCAATATTTTTATACTCCTCCCATATTTTTATACTTCATAGCAATATACTGAGAGACAATTTGAGCTTGTGGTTGTAATTTAACAAACATTCTTTTTGTCCAACACCACATACAACACATTCCTAGCAAGCAAACACAGGACAATATTCACACAACTAGTAATGGGTGAAACATAACAGACAATACGCCCTTAGAAGTCAGGGACCAGCCTGTAAAAACCTTATACCAGTGATAGGCTGCTAGTTCTTTTTCAGACCTAACAATTTTTAGCTCCATTTGCATGTAATATTTGAATGACACGCTTCCCTATATCCCTCTGTGTCTGTTGTAAACACTGAGCCACCTTTGTTTCTGACAATAACTAAGTGATCAGTTAGATCGTGCCAATCCAGGCCAAGGGTAACAGAAAAATTAACTGGAGTGGCAGTTATAGTGCTCTGTGCTTTTTCTATCTTTGGTAATAGTACGTGTTATTGCTAATATATAATACGCTGGCATTACATCTACATTCATCCTCTGGGGGTTGGCTGATACTTGCATCTTCCCAAAATACTGTTTCCCAGGATGTAACACATACACATCGTCCATTGTACAAAACACATGTCGCATTTTCTAATTCGGCCCACACACATGTTCCCAGTGAGGTATCTCTGCTACATGGTTCTGTGGTGACAGGTAGGGACAAACACATCCATTTCTGAGGGCTCCATTCCATATACCCTTGGGTATCCAGTAATTTCTCCTCTTTCCCAGCCCACTGACCCATAACGCAGGGTAGCCAAAAGGATCCCATGGTCACTTTTGGGAGCGGGTTCACTTTCCATATTTCTGTCTCCACAGGCTGTTGGTGAGCAATTTTAACAATTTTACCTAATAACAAATCAGGCTTAACCATGCTGGAAACATATTGCCTTCATTTATATTTGTAGGTATCGAACCCTAACATTCCCAGATATTACCCCAAAACATTTCATGTTCAAGTGATGCTAAACTAAGAATTTGCCTTTCAATACATCCTATGGCCAAGGTAGCTTTAGTTCCTAATTTTAATTGTTGGTTTTTTTCCCCAGCAGCCAGGAGGTGGTGTTTAGCCAAAATTTGTTAGTCTCTAAGGAGCCACAAGTCCTCCTTTCCTTTTTGTGAATACAGACTAACACGGCTGCTACTCTGAAACACATATTTCATGTTGCTTTCAGGTTTCCCAGACCTATTTGAACCAAGTCCACAGGCGTTTCATTCACAAGCAGGCAGGTACTACCTTGCAGTTGTGACAAGGAACTTAATTTATTCTTAATTACCTCCAGGTCTACAGTGTTCATAATCCCTCCAAATCCAATTCCTCCTAATATGGTGTCTGCTACATGAGGATGTTTCCCAGTTAACTGACTGGCATTTCTTGACCTCCGCCCTTCTGCAACATTGGTTTCTGTAAACCAGTTAAAATGCTTATTAATCCTTTTCTGCCTAATGCAGTGGGGTTTTTTTTGGTAACAAAATACACAACAATGCTAGCAACAAGACAAACTCAAGACAATACATAAAACACAAAGCACAATGTTTGTCATGACAGTAGATTCATGGTATTATGGGTTGCTCTTCAGCTGGTACCAGCTTTTCCTGAAGTTCTGAAAGATAAAAATAACATTTTTCTAACCCTTTTGGGGTAGCAGATTATTGCTTAAAATATCCCTTCCTTTTACAAATATCCTTGCTGATTGCAGGCAAAACAGAAAAATTACCCCCATACTTTCCTGTGTTTTTGTTCTATAGGCAGACTAGATTTCAATGGCTTCTACCTTTCTTTACTGCTGCCACTATGCCCCTTAGGTTTCAGAGTAGCAGCCGTGTTAGTCTGTATTCACAAAAAGAAAAGGAGTACTTGTGGCACCTTAGAGACTAACAAATTTATTAGAGCATAAGCTTTCGTGAGCTACAGCTCACTTCATCGGATGCATTTGGTGGAAAAAACAGAGGAGAGATTTATATACACACACACAGAGAACATGAAACAATGGGTTTATCATACACACTGTAATGTGTATGATAAACCCATTGTTTCATGTTCTCTGTGTGTGTGTATATAAATCTCTCCTCTGTTTTTTCCACCAAATGCATCCGATGAAGTGAGCTGTAGCTCACGAAAGCTTATGCTCTAATAAATTTGTTAGTCTCTAAGGTGCCACAAGTACTCCTTTTCTTTATGCCCCTTAGGGCTCCCAACCAGTTTTCCAAGCTCTTTATCTGTTGCCTGCCTGCTTGTCTGAACCTGATCCTGCTTTCCTCGCTGAACCGTCCTTTCCCATGGGCACAGGCTTTATCCCACTAACCTTTTAGCAAGGAGGGTGGGCTCCTTAACTAGCCCCCACACCTCCTGCTCCCTCTTCTTAAACATTTTTCTTAAAATTGTGAAATCGCAACACTATCCCACACTCCTATATCCTTCAGATTGAGGTCTTACAGAAATCTACTCCTTATTTGCTCACGCTCGTGCTGGGATTTACAAAACACAAAAGTCTATACCCACTAAAAACTCTGCCTGACAGACCAGGAGGGGAGAACACTAAGCCCCCTTATCTTTGGGGTTCGATCCTGCTACGATCGAGGGTATATTCACCTATGCAATTTTTCCCCGACAGACAGGTAGAAGTGAGGACTCTAATCCCCCCCCTTATGGCCTGGCACCTCTACGACCGGGAGTGTGCACACCTGAATGATCGATCATTTTATATGTATGGTATACCTTTTAGCAATATTTTCAACCATCACAGTGCAGGTCTTCCCCCTTTCACAATTCTCCACCGAAAATGTTATGCTCATAAGAAGCACACGGGGTCTTTTTCAGGGGAAAAGGCAATACACTGTGTTTATTGAAGATATAACAATTATCATATGCATTCAATCACACACACACATACACACTCTGTCCCGCCAGTTGATGTTATAGTTACCAGTTCAGAGTCCAGATCAATCTAGTGGCCAGCTAGGTTGATCATGGTTAGGTAGGAGCTGGGTTCTGTCAGTCGCAATGCGATGCTCCGGGGAAGTCTTGGCAGGACAAACCCAAAGTTTCATGGCATGGCACCCTGTTTATATTGTGATTTTCCTTCACTGGGATCAATGAGTTTTGCGCGGTCATGCCGTAATCAATTGTTGCTTGTTTTCTTAAATTGTTTTTCTCATCCTTTATCTTGTTCTTTTATCAAGTCTCTCAGGGAGTTACCCCATGCTGGTTTTGATCACAGCTATCTTGTCTCCATTGATAGGTGCCTGTCTCATCTTTAGAGTTGTCAATCTGCCCTCCTCTGACATTTCAATAGGGGCGTGTTGCAGCCTCCTGGAGCCCTTGCATCTGTCTCTAGTTCCTCCCTAGAACATCTGGTTCAGTGATGGCCTTCACGCTTATCTTTTAACACCACATTTCTCATTCTCACACACTACAGAATTAATTTACACAGAACATTTTGAACAGGAAGATCAAGTTGCAATGCAAAAGTAAAACAACTTTTACTTTTACTTGCTAAACCTACAACAAAGTTGTGACCCTTAAAAGTCTGTTACTGCCTTGAAATCAGTCCAGACACAAAGAAATTCTGGCTGATGCATCTCTACCAATGGCACATTAGGCCATTCCTTTTTGCTATTCAAAAAGGGTGGCTGGCAAGATATGGTCAAATCATACATTAATGCATACTACATTATTATCTTACTATTCTTTATCCTTCATTCTAAATTATACAAAATACAAACATAAAATCCTAGTACTGCACCCTGACAACTTCATTGGAGGGGATGGTCACAGTTCCTGCCAGGCCCTCCTGCTAAACATACACATGCACATACCTTCATACATAGAGAAACTTGCAACACAGACACACACACACCACTACACACACACAGAGACCTACGCAGTTACCTATAATACAGAAAGACATATCTGAAACCCAGACAGACCCCTGCAATGTTCATGAACATATAAACACACATAAGCCAGCAAACAGCTGCCATATGTATAATATACCTCCCCTCTCCAGGCACACATCAGCAGGAGAAGAGGCTGTGTCTCCAGGGGTTCCTAAAGCTGTCTTGTCAGTTGCATCCTTGGGAAGATGAAATTGAAGGTGCCTTTTGGTCTATTTCCTAATCTCTGTCTGGCCTCTAGATGGAGAGGGACACCAGGAGTCTGATTGCAGCTGCTGATGGAGATGGATGGGTTACAGGAAGCAATCTGAAAGCAGTTAAGCCCCACAGCTAGAGCTGTCCCAGGGGTGAGTCAGTGCCTTGCACAGTGTGCTTTGCGTTTGTGTCTTCCCAGCTGCTGGAGGGAGCGAAACACACAGACACTCCAGCTGCAGAGTCATTGGCCTGGGGAAGGGCGAAGATCCAGGCCACCAGAGCCTGCAGCTCAAGCAGAACACAAGCATTTCTTCCCCCTGCAGTGCGTGGAGTGGCAGCAGTCAGGGCTCTCAAAGTGCATGGGTCCCTCCTGTGCAGCTTCCCAGGAACGCTCAGGCTATGCAACCCTGTGCCAGGGGTGTGCCAGGCACATAACCAGCCCTCTCTCTGTTTCAGTTCACTGGGCCAGCAGAGCAGCCCAATGGAAGCTGCGGGAAACCACCATAACTTAGAGCAACCCCTGTGGGCTAATAACAATAATAGCACCAGCCAAGCAGTGACTTCCAGTCAATCTGGTCCCAGGAGCCTCTGGGTCCCACTCTGGCCTGTCATTCCCGCATAGCACACAGGCTGCAGTATGAACCCCAGTGTACACGGAGTGCCTGGGCAATCACATTCTGCAAGGTCCATCTCTGACCATCCTCCACAGCCTGGAAGCCATCCTATCCGAAGTACATGTGTTATTGGGACAGGAGGATGGGGCCAAGGGAGGGCCATAAATAAAGATCTTGCACTGGAGCAGAAGCAGACACATCTGTTGAATGAGCAGTGACCTCAGAGGCCAGCCTGGAACACCAATAATTAAAGGAACTAGACAAATCCCCGCTGAGTGCCTTTATCTACATGCTGCAGTGACCAGGGGCCAGGTCCTGCCTCAGACAGCTCTCTCTGCAGAGGGTGTGAACTCTCCAAGGCAGCAAGAAGGAGAGAGGGCTCCACACTGCAGCACATTTGTCGAGTGTCCTCCTGCCTTTGTCAGGTTGCAGGGGCTGTTGCTGATGAGCCTGGGAGTCAGTAAAAGGCTGCAAGAGCTGACAGGACAGGAACTGATTTTGCTCAGTTCGCCTGCCTGTCTGAAGCCCAGACTTTGGGTGTGCAGGGATTGCAGAATAGCCTTGCTGCTGGGGAGCTGCATAAGGGCTAGTACTTCTCTGCAGAGACATCGGAAAACCAAGATTCAAGATTGGGGCTGTAGCAGAGGTACAATGTAGTGCATGGCCCCAAGCACCCTGGGATGCCCCTCTTCCTCTTTTGCACCATGCCTTAGTTTGCTCCCTAGTCCCTACTGCACAGCTAATCACCTACAGCCATTTTAGCCATTCATAAAATCATAGGTTTAGAAGGGACCGCAAAGGTCAGCTAGTCCAACCTCCTGCCCAGATGCAGGATTTGTTGTGTCTAAACCATCCCACACAGGTGGCTTTCCAGCCTCCTTTGGAAAACCTCCAGCAAAAGAGCTTCCACAACCTCCCAAGGCCTCTGTTCCATTGTCCTACTGTGCTTACAGCTAGGGAGTTTCTCCTGAGATTTAATCTAAATCTGCTATGCTGTAATTTCAACCCATCACCTCTGGTCCTACCCTCTATGGCAAGAGAGAAAAACTTTTCTCCATTTTTTTAATGGCAGCATTTCAAATATTTGAAGACCACTATCAGATCCCCACTTAATCTCCTTTTTTCCAAACTATAAACATACCCAGTTCTGTTAGAATATAGGCTTTACAGGCAGGCCTGAATATCTATACTTTAAGAATTTAGGTGTATTTTTATCACTTAGCTAGTTACAGGGGGATAAAAACAAAGAATCAAAATCACAGTCTGCCTTCTCTCACTAGGATAGTCTGAAGCCCTGTGCTTAGGCTAAGGCCTTTGGCTAAGCAGCAAGGGCATCCATAAACTGAGAAGCGTATGGTCACATCTTCACATCCCAAACCAGTCACATTGAAATAAGATGGTATTGGGCTGTTAGGAAGATGATCCTGTCCTGATAGTGTCCATCACCACTAGATAAAAAACAGATCTTAAGATGGCTAAAGAAAACTTAGTTTGATAGCATCCTGTCTGGCAAGAAATCACTTAGAATCATAGAATCATAGAATCATAGAATATCAGGGTTGGAAGGGACCCCAGAAGGTCATCTAGTCCAACCCCCTGCTCAAAGCAGGACCAAGTCCCAGTTAAATCATCCCAGCCAGGGCTTTGTCAAGCCTGACCTTAAAAACCTCTAAGGAAGGAGATTCTACCACCTCCCTAGGTAACGCATTCCAGTGTTTCACCACACTCTTAGTGAAAAAGTTTTTCCTAATATCCAATCTAAACCTCCCCCATTGCAACTTGAGACCATTACTCCTCGTTCTGTCATCTGCTACCATTGAGAACAGTCTAGAGCCATCCTCTTTGAAACCCCCTTTCAGGTAGTTGAAAGCAGCTATCAAATCCCCCCTCATTCTTCTCTTCTGCAGACTAAACAATCCCAGCTCCCTCAGCCTCTCCTCATAAGTCATGTGCTCTAGACCCCTAATCATTTTCGTTGCCCTTCGTTGTACTCTTTCCAATTTATCCACATCCTTCCTGTAGTGTGGGGCCCAAAACTGGACACAGTACTCCAGATGAGGCCTCACCAGTGTCGAATAGAGGGGAATGATCACGTCCCTCGATCTGCTCGCTATGCCCCTACTTATACATCCCAAAATGCCATTGGCCTTCTTGGCAACAAGGGCACACTGCTGACTCATATCCAGCTTCTCGTCCACTGTCACCCCTAGGTCCTTTTCCGCAGAACTGCTGCCGAGCCATTCGGTCCCTAGTCTGTAGCGGTGCATTGGATTCTTCCATCCTAAGTGCAGGACCCTGCACTTATCCTTATTGAACCTCATTAGATTTCTTTTGGCCCAATCCTCCAATTTGTCTAGGTCCTTCTGTATCCTATCCCTCCCCTCCAGCGTATCTACCACTCCTCCCAGTTTAGTATCATCCGCAAATTTGCTGAGAGTGCAATCCACACCATCCTCCAGATCATTTATGAAGATATTGAACAAAACGGGCCCCAGGACCGACCCCTGGGGCACTCCACTTGACACCGGCTGCCAACTAGACATGGAGCCATTGATCACTACCCGTTGAGCCCGACAATCTAGCCAGCTTTCTACCCACCTTATAGTGCATTCATCCAGCCCATACTTCCTTAACTTGCTGACAAGAATGCTGTGGGAGACCGTGTCAAAAGCTTTGCTAAAGTCAAGAAACAATACATCCACTGCTTTCCCTTCATCCACAGAACCAGTAATCTCATCATAAAAGGCGATTAGATTAGTCAGGCATGACCTTCCCTTGGTGAATCCATGCTGACTGTTCCTGATCACTTTCCTCTCCTCTAAGTGCTTCAGGATTGATTCTTTGAGGACCTGCTCCATGATTTTTCCAGGGACTGAGGTGAGGCTGACCGGCCTGTAGTTCCCAGGATCCTCCTTCTTCCCTTTTTTAAAGATGGGCACTACATTAGCCTTTTTCCAGTCATCCGGGACTTCCCCCGTTCGCCACGAGTTTTCAAAGATAATGGCCAAGGGCTCTGCAATCACAGCCGCCAATTCCCTCAGCACTCTCGGATGCAATTCGTCCGGCCCCATGGACTTGTGCACGTCCAGCTTTTCTAAATAGTCCCTAACCACCTCTATCTCTACAGAGGGCTGGCCATCTCTTCCCCATTTTGTGATGCCCAGCACAGCAGTCTGGGAGCTGACCTTGTTAGTGAAAACAGAGGCAAAAAAAGCATTGAGTACATTAGCTTTTTCCACATCCTCTGTCACTAGCTTGCCTCCCTCATTCAGTAAGGGGCCCACACTTTCCTTGGCTTTCTTCTTGTTGCCAACATACCTGAAGAAACCCTTCTTGTTACTCTTGACATCTCTTGCTAGCTGCAGCTCCAGGTGCGATTTGGCCCTCCTGATATCTTTCCTACATGCCCGAGCAATATTTTTATACTCTTCCCTGGTCATATGTCCAACCTTCCACTTCTTGTAAGCTTCTTTTTTATGTTTAAGATCCGCTAGGATTTCACCATTAAGCCAAGCTGGTCGCCTGCCATATTTACTATTCTTTCGACTCATCGGGATGGTTTGTCCCTGTAACCTCAACAGGGATTCCTTGAAATACAGCCAGCACTCCTGGACTCCCTTCCCTTTCATGTTAGTCCCCCAGGGGATCCTGGCCATCTGTTCCCTGAGGGAGTCAAAGTCTGCTTTCCTGAAGTCCAGGGTCCGTATCCTGCTGCTTACCTTTCTTCCCTGCGTCAGGATCCTGAACTCAACCAACTCATGGTCACTGCCTCCCAGATTCCCATCCACTTTTGCTTCCCCCACTAATTCTACCCGGTTTGTGAGCAGCAGGTCAAGAAAAGCGCTCCCCCTAGTTGGCTCCCCTAGCACTTGCACCAGGAAATTGTCCCCTACGCTTTCCAAAAACTTCCTGGATTGTCTATGCACCGCTGTATTGCTCTCCCAGCAGATATCAGGAAAATTAAAGTCACCCATGAGAATCAGGGCATGCGATCTAGTAGCTTCCGTGAGTTGCCGGAAGAAAGCCTCATCCACCTCATCCCCCTGGTCCGGTGGTCTATAGCAGACTCCCACCATGACATCACTCTTGTTGCACACACTTCTAAACTTAATCCAGAGACACTCAGGTTTTTCCACAGTTTCGTACCGGAGCTCTGAGCAGTCATACTGCTCCCTTACATACAGTGCTACTCCCCCACCTTTTCTGCCCTGCCTGTCCTTCCTGAACAGTTTATAACCATCCATGACTGTACTCCAGTCATGTGAGTTATCCCACCAAGTCTCTGTTATTCCAATCACGTCATAATTCCTTGACATCACCAGGACCTCCAGTTCTCCCTGCTTGTTTCCAAGGCTTTGTGCATTTGTATATAAGCAATTTAGCAATGGTTGTGGTTGTGAAACCCTCATTTCTGTATTGTTTTATCTTTATGGCCCCCACTTTTCTATTAAAAAAGAAAAGGAGGACTTGTGGCACTTTAGAGACTAACAAATTCATTTGAGCATAAGCTTTCATGAGCTACAGCTCACTTCATCGGCTTATGCTCAAATAAATTTGTTAGTCTCTAAGGTGCCACAAGTACTCCTTTTCTTTTTTGTGAATACAGACTAACACGGCTGCTACTCTGTAACCACTTTTCTATTGTTAATGTGCCTGGTTCTCTAATTGTTTCTGTCTGCTGAACATTAATTTTGCTAGGTGTAAGTTAATTAGGGTAGTGGGATATAATTGGTTAGAGAATTATGTTACAATATATTAGGATTGGTTAGTTAAATTTCGGTAAAATGATTGGTTAAGGTATAGCTGAGAATATTACTATATAAACTGGGGTCAAACAGGAAGTGGAAGGGAAATTGGAACCATGCTTACTAAGTGGGGGGAACAGGAACAGGGAATAGGTAATGGGGAATAGGGACACAGGCAAGGCTCTGCAGCATCATAGCTGAGAAGGGGGACATGGGGTTAATGCTCTGCGGCGTCATAGCTGCGAAGGGGGACACTGGGTAAACGCTCTGCAGTGTCAGAGCTGGGAAGGGGGACACTGGGGAACAGACTCTATCATAGAGATAAGCCCGACTGGTGTCAAGGGCTTCGGAATATGCTTGCTTGGAAACTAACCCCAATAAACATCGCATTGTCTGCACTTCGGACTTCTGGTCTTTTGCTGCTTGCTGTCTGTGTAACAAGAGCCAGGGAAGTGGGAGGGAGAAGGGAAAGCCTGTATTGCTTGCATTCCATCCCTTTGATCACCTTTGTCGCTCGCCTCTGGATCCTTTCCAGTTTCTCCACATCCTTTCCATACATTAGTGACCAAAACTGGACACAGTACTCCAGCTGAGGCCTAACCAGCACCAAGTAGAACAGTACTGTCACCTCCCATGACTTGCATGCTATGCCTCTGTTAGTGCAACCCAAAATTGCATTTGCTTTTTTTTTGCAACAGCATTGCATTGCTGACTCATGTTGAGGCGGTGATACAACACAGCTCCCAGATCCTTCTCAGCAGTGCTGCTCCCAAGCCAGTTAACCCCCATTCTGCATTTGTGCATTTGGTTTTTCTTCCTTAAGTGTAGCACCTTCCATTTCTGTTTGTTGAATTTCATTTTGTTATCTCTAGCCCAGTTCTCCAATTTATCAAGATCCCTTTGAATTTTAGCTCTATTCAAAGTATTGGCAACCACCCTAGCTTTGTGTCATCTGCAAATTTGATCAGTACCCTCTCTATCCCTACATTCTGGTCATTAATGAAGATGTTAAACAACACCAGGCCCAGAACAGATCCCTGTGGAACTCCACTTGAGACCTCCCTCCAAACCAACATCATTCTATTAATAGTTACTCTTTTGTTTGCAGGTGTTTAACAAATTATGTATCCACTTAATGGTAGTTCTGCCAAGCTTGCATTTCTCCAGCTTACTTATGAAAATGTTATGGGGACTGTGTCTCTCACCAGGCTAACAGTGTAGGTGGGACAGCACCTCTCCTGCCCTATGACCCAGCAGTAGTACTTCCTGCTCTCTGACCAGCAGTTCAGGAGTCCTTCCAGGTCTGGCTACATTCACGTGTTTGAAGAAGAGGTTCTCTTTTTGACCCTGGCATGGCACATTGCCTATGATTTTGCTGTGAGTGGGTGAGAAGCCAGAGGCTGCTGAGCAAAGGGCAGAGGGAGAGGGTGGGAGAAGGTAACATCACATCTTCAGGGAAGAGTTAAAAACCTGGGAAGAGGGAAGGGGAAGTAGAGAGAGAGCCAGGAGCATTCTGGTAGCGGCATTAAGGAAGCAGGAGCTGGGGCTGGAGCTCCGGCTTGGCAGCCAGCAAAGCTGAGTTTTGCTCTTCCCAGCCCCTCCCATTCTGTTATAAACAGGAGCATTTGGGGCTTAGCTGCGGTGTCGTGTGGAGATGTTACAATAAAAGCAATACTCAGCAACCAAGGATCTCAAAGCACCTTCTAAGCACGGACAAGTGGCACCAACCCCCTTTCACAGGCAGGACAACTGAGGCTTGCAGAAGTGAAGTGTCCTGTTCCAGGTCATCGTGGCAGAGATGGAAATGGAAGCCACGTCTTGTGACTCCTAGCCTAGTTCCCTGTCCTTCGGAGCACCCTGTCTCCTAGCATCTGGGGCTGTAGTTGCCTGAGACATCCACAGCCACAGAACCAGCCTCACCAAATGTGAACCCTCTGAAAGTTAATGGATACGTAGGAAATGGCAGGAAGTTGCCATGGTCCACGCTGCCTGCCCCCTGCAATTGCAAGGAATTGATTGTATCTGATGCAGCTGCATGAACCTAATGTACAAACCCAGCTCTGTGCGCTCTAATGAATGCTCATTGGTTAAAGTGCCAAAAGGTGAAGCTTGTTATATATTATTCCCCACCAGCTGGAGGCTTTTACCATTTCCTCTTGAACATTGCTGTCAACACAATTCACCTGTGTCTTCCCACATTACAGTACACTCCACAAGCTAATGCAAACATCAAAGCTGGCTGAAAGTGCTGTCTGTTTAGGGCTGTGTGAGTCATTATTTTGCTTGAGAAAAGCTTTAAAGCTTAGCTAACAGCAGCAGCAGCTTGAGTCAAATGACTCACTCACTCATTTTATGGAAACAGAACCTATCTCAAACACCCCGGTCTCTGAAGAGAGAAAGAGCTGGAGGGTGGAGTGCTGGGTTTCCAGCACACCCCAATGCACACACTGCATTGAAGGAGAGCCAGCAAAACTAGAGCCAGTGAAACATTTTCTGACAGAGAGTTTTCCTGTGGCAAAATACTGATTCCACAAAATAGAAATGTTTTGTGGGAAGTTATTTAATTTTGTTGAAATTTTCAATGGGAAATTGTCAAATTGTTTCTTTTTGACTTTTATGCTAATATAATAGAATCATAGAAGATTAGGGTTGGAAGAGACCTCAAGAGGTCATCTAGTCCAACCCCCTGCTCAAAGCAGGACCAACCACAACTAAATCATCCCAGCCAGGGCTTTGTCAAGCTGGGCCTTAAAAACCTCTAAGATTGGAGATTCCACCACCTCCCTAGGTAACCCATTCCAGTGCTTCACCACCCTCCTAATGAAATAGTTTTTCCTAATATCCAACCTAGACCTCCCCTACTGCAACTTGAGGCCATTGCTTCCTGTTCTGTCATCTGCCACTACTGAGAACAGCTGAGCTCCATTCTCTTTGGAACCCCCCTTCAGGTAGTTGAAGGCTGCTATCAAATCCCCCCTCATTCTTCTCTTCTGCAGAATAAATAACCTCAGTTCCCTCTGCCTCACCTCGTAAGCCATTTGCCCCAGCCCCCTAATCATTTTCGTTGCCCTCCACTGCACTCTCTTTAATTTGTCCACACCTTTTCTGTAGTGGGGGGCCCAAAACTGGATGCAATACTCCAGGTGTGGCCTCACCAGTGCTGAATAGAAGAGAATAATCACTTCTGTTGATCTGCTGGCAATGCTCCTGCTAGTGCAATCTAAAATGCTTTTAGCTTTCTTGGCAACAAGGGCACACTGCTGACGCATATCCACTTCTTGGTCATTGTAATCCCCAGGTCTTTCTCTGCAGAACTGCCGCTTAGCCAGTCAGTCCCCAGTCTGTAGCAGTGCATGGGATTGTTCCTTCCTAAGTGCAGGACTCTGCACTTGTCCTTATTGAATGTCATCAGATTTCTTTTGGCCCAATCCTCCAATTTGTCTAGGTCACTCTGGACCCTCTCCCTACCCTCCATCGTATCTACCACTCCTCTCAGTTTAGTGTCATCTGTGAACTTGATTAGGGTGCAGTCCATCCCATCATCCAGATCATTAATGAAGATGTTGAAGAAAACCGGCTCCAGGACCAACCTCTGGAGCACTCCGCTTGATACCGGCTGCCAACTAGACATTGAGCTGTTGATCACTACCCGTTGAGCCTGACGATCTAGCGAGCTTTCTATCCACCTTATAGTCCATTCTTCCAGCCCATACTTTTTTAAATTGCTTCATAATGTGGCAAGGCACCTCCTTCGTGTTGCCAGTTTAGTGCTTCCCACTCTGGCAATGGCAGGCCTGGGGTAATCAGCCCCACTCAGGGCAGGGTTCGCCTTCCGCCTTCTGTGCTCCCTTGATCATACTTTCAGGGTAGGCCTGAGGGTTGGCCTAAGGGGTGATCTTCCACCAAATAAAAAGGAAACAGTCTCATAAACAAAAAAACCTGGGGTTGGGGGACCTTTCGCTGCCCCCCTCGCTGGTGCTGGGTCATTCTGGTGGTTTGCCCTGAGGTGTCAGTCCTTCCCCTAGCAAGCACTCAGGTTTGCCTATTTCCCCTATGGGAAGGAGCACAGCCTCTCACCCTGGAAAAGCTTATTTCCCTACTGCCACTAGCCTGGCAGCAGCTTGTCTCTCTCTGCCCAGAGGAGGGATTTTTATAAGTCCCAGGCAGCCCTTACTTAATTGGGATCAGATGTCCCTAATTGACCTGAGGTAACACCTTCTCAGCTTGTAGGGAAAAGGGCCTTTAACATTGTAGGGCTAATATATCGGCCTTCCAGAGGCAAATTCCAAGGCTCTGAAGGCTAAAAAGACCATCTTGAAAGGAGTCCACAGCCACAAGAAGAAGAAAATCAGGACATCTCCCACCTTCAGGAGGCCCAAAACTTTACGATTTTGGAGACAGCCCAAATATCCTAGGAAGAGTGCTCCTCGGAGGTGATACCAGTCAGCTCTGTGTTCTTGGGGAACCAGGGCGCAGTATCTAGCCTGTCTGACTCATGAAAGACACCCCTCCCACACCAGCCTCTGCTTGAACCAAAACCAATCAGAGAAAAGACTTGCAGAGAGCAGTGAAGGGCATTGGGAGACACACCTAGACCCCTCCTGACAAGGGTGACAAGATTAAGGCAACTCCTCTAGCCTCATCTGCATGAAAGAAGGGACCGGGAGACATCGCCATTAGCATACAGAATGGAAAACAGAAATTCCAACCCAAGAACCGCACTGAACTCTGGGATGAGAAAAGCAGGGAAGCACTGCATCATGGGGGATCTCTGCTCCAGATGTTAATGAACCTATGCCTGCACACACCCGACTCAGCAGTTATCAGATCAATTCTAGTAAAGAATCCTTGATTGATATCCAAAATATTGAAGCAGCCTAATTGCATTGTGAGCTCCCTGGAAGGAACACCACCCATAGCCAAGAGTGATCAGCTCCTATTCTCTAGCCTAAAGAAAACCCTTGAGTCATCAGTTTACCCTTAAACAAATCTAGTGTTCTCCCTTGAACCATTGTTGTTTCTCTACAAAAACCCCTACCTATGTTCAAGTAAGTTTTCTGATGCTTGGATCCAAACTATGCATCAGTTCCACTGGGACTCCATTTTCTCCTGACTGATCGTGCTGGGGGCTCTGCCTGTCTCCAGCACTCAGGACCCTGAGCTACTACCATGACCTAGAAACCCTGACTGGTTCAAGCTTCATGGAAGTGGTGAGATCCCCCTCTTTTTCTCTCTCTGTTTTCCTTTCTACAGTATTAACCTTTCAGGTATTAACCTTTAATAATGTAACTGTTATGTTGGTTTAGGCTCTCCTTGTGTAGTTATCGCTATTATCCAATAAATAACTTTTATCGTTCAGCTGGTTGCTTCGCTCTCTCTCTGAACTTTACTCTTTTGTGTTTTTAGCTTCTCCATTTACTCTGCAGCAATGCTTCTTTTACCTAAGCTAAAGATCCCTGTAGCGCCCAAAATACTGTGGGGTTTGCTCATCAAGTGGGTTATTACCAGTTTAATTGTAACACGAAAGTGGGGATAGGGACGTGCTGAACCTGTGGCATATAAGGGTGGCAGCTTGAAAGTGCTGCTTGATCCAGCCCATTGAATCCAGGGACATATGAGGGGGTCAGCTTGAGAGTGCTGATAGACCCAGTCCACTCAGAATTGCTCTGTTAGTGTGTCTGTGTTCATTTGATTCTGGGGCTGGAGGAACCCAGCCCTGGGGAACCTAGGTCCTGCAGGATAGCTCCATTGGGAAGGAACTTGCAGAAGAGAGAAGTAGAGCTTCATATGAACACACAAGTGACACAAGCAATACCGTGATAGAATTACAGACCCCTCAATCTGCTGGCAATGCTCTTACTAGTGCAATCTAAAATGCCCCCAGAAGAGAAACCCTAATAAATGACCCTACCCCAAAGTAACAGGCACATCTGGTAACAGAGGAACAAGCTTGACCACTATGACATTATCAAGTTCCCTCTGACCACAGACTCACCATGAAGAAGGTAGAGGATAACAACACCTTGGTCTTCATTGTAGATGTCAAAGTCAACAACCATCAGATCAAGCAGGCTGTCAAGAAACTGTATGATATTGATGTGGCCAAGGTCAACACATTGATCTGGCCCAATGGTGAGAAGAAGGCTTATGTCCGTCTTGCTCCAGACTGTGATACATTGGATGTAGCCAACATGATTAGAATAATCTAAAGTGCATCCATCAAGAGCTGGGCAGATGAGATAATAAACTTCGTAAAACCAAAAAAAAAACAAAAGACCCTCTTGCAGCCCCCCAGCCTGACTTTATCACAATAATATAATATATAATACAAAAGTCAGAATGATGAAATCGAAGTGACCTATTATAGAATATTTTGTTTTGCAAAAAATTCCAAGATTTCATCTTTGTGTCCTGATTTGGCATGAAACAACATTGAAATCTGAGAATTTCCCATAGGACACAACTTCGGTGTTTTGGCTAGCTCTCTGCACGGGTACAGAGCACAGCCAGTCAGGATGGTAGCTAAAGCACATACTCCTGGTCTGCAGGCAGTCATGCTGACTGGTGCAGTGACTGAGCACAGTGCCTCAGCTGCAGCACACTGGCACTTGGCTGGTTTTGAAGATCTGAGCCTGCATTTCTAGATGTAGTTAGTGCCAGTGGAAGGTGCTGGGTTGGCAGTGCTGGAGACCAAATTCCTTCATTCATCCATAGAACAGGTGCAGCATGGGCGGCGCAGGGCAAGTCTCCCGCCCAATATCCAGTGCCCTTGTACCTAATCCCAGCCCTGGAGGGACTCTACATGTAGGAGTGGGAGTGGAGCTCAGTCTACACAGCCCATTCAGTTCCAGGCTTCTCTGCTGAAGCAAACAGCTGGTCGTTTCTGAGATATGGACACCTTCCTTTGGATTTTTGTGACCCATCCAGTTTGTCAGTGACTGATCCTCGATAACCAACACTGTTGGGGCTGTGTTAGTGGATATACAGTGGCACAGCTGCTGACCCATGAAAGCAGGCCTTGCCCATTCTGCATGGCTGTTATGATATTGGCCTGGATGGGGAGGGTGCACTTGCTCTCCCTTTTAGCAGAGCTGCCTTCCCTGTGTTCACGTTGGTGAAGGAGTGGAGGAGCCATCCCCATCTCTCTTTAGGAAAGTTGAGTTCTCAGAGGAAGAGCAACTCTTTCTCTAACACTTCTGCTCCTGGAGTCAGGATGGGCAAACTGGATAAACTGAGATACAAACTGAATTATCCTGTAAAACTCAAACCCAAATCTTAGAGGAGGCTCCCAGAAGCTGGATTCATTGCTGCTGTCTCTGCACCTCCAGGCTTGGGCCGGACCTGGAAGCAGAAATCCCAAGATGCCATGAGCCTAACCCTGACCCAGCAGACCCAGAGTTCCATGACTCTGCTAGGCTGGGCAAAATCCAGGAAGGGCTGGTATGAGATGCATGCAATCAATGAGGGAGTAAAGGATGGCAGCACAATAAATGCCAACCAACAAGGGCTTATGGAATACAGGTCTGGCCAAACTAACTTGAGATCATTTTTGATGAGATGACAAGTTTGGTCAATAAAGGTAGCTGTGTTGATTTAACATACTGTGACAAAGCTCTGTCCTTGCCTCCATGGCTCCCGTGTTTCCTGATGGATTTCGCTAGCCTCAGAGGCTCACTGTGACCCTGCACATAACCCTTCTCTCTCTAGAGACAAGGGTCACAGTCTACTGAGCCATTTTCATCATAAGCCAGCGAGGGAGGTGAGGAGAAGTTATCCTTCCTTGCACAGTCTCTGTTGTCTCCCAATCTCAGTGATTAATCAGGGGGCAAAGGTGTGGGGGGGGGAGCCCAGGCCCACCCTCTACTCCGTGCTCCAGCCCAATGACCCTAATAGTATCAGCTATGGTAGCTGACCTCTTAGAAACATAACATGTACAATTCCCTGGGCTACTTCCCCCACAGCAGTCCTCACTTCCTCAAGCTCCACTTCACCCTTACCTCAGGGCCTCCTTTCTTGTGCCTGATATGGTGTGTACTACTCAGCCTCTCCAACAGCACAACTTCCTCCCACAGCTTCTGACATGCACACCCACCTGACTAACTGGGAGGCTTTTAACTAGTTTCAGCCAGCCCCTGATTGGCTTCAGGTGTCCCAATCAACCTAGCCTTCTCCCTGCCTTCTGAAAAGTTCTTAATTGACCCCAGGTGCCTTAATTGACCTGGAGCAGCCGCCATTTCACTTATCCTGGTAGCAGGGATTTGTTTAGCCTGGAGCGAATCTCTCTCTCTCCTACTGAGCGCGGGCGACCGAGACTGGCTAGAGCTGCCTCTCACTCTGTCCGAGTTCTCAGAAGCCCTCCGTCGCATGCCCACCAATAAATCTCCAGGCATGGACGGGCTGACCGTGGAGTTCTACTGCGTGTTCTGGGACGTCCTCAGCCCAGACCTAGTCACCGTCTGGGCTGAGTCTTTGCAGAGCGGGATCCTCCCTCCTTCGTGCAGGTGAGCCGTGCTCACCTTATTGCCGAAGAAGGGGGACCTCCGCGATTTACGAAATTGGCGTCCCATCTCGCTCCTCAGCACGGACTACAAAGTCCTGTCCTTAGATCAGGAGAAGGTGTTTGACAGGGTGGATCACAGGTATCTCCTGAGCACTCTGCAAGTGTTTGGCTTCGGACCCAGGTTTTTGAGTTTTCTCTGGGTGCTGTACGCCTCCGCAGAGTGTTTGGTCAGGCTCAACTGGACCCTGACTGAACCGGTCAGCTTCAGGCGAGGAGTACGGCAGGGGTGCCCTCTCTCGGGCCAGCTGTACGCTCTGGCGATCGAGCCCTTCCTCTGTCTCCTCCGAAGGAGGTTGACAGGGTTGGTGCTGCGGGAGCCAGAGCTTCGGCTGGTACTGTCAGCGTACGCTGATGATGTGCTCCTCGTGGTCCAGGACCCGAGCGACTTGGTGTGGGTGGAGGCTTGCCAAGCCATCTATTCGGCAGCCTCCTCCGCACGGGTCAACTGGGTCAAGAGCTCTGGCTTGGTGGTAGGGGACTGGCGGCAGGAGAGCTCCCTCTCACCCGCGCTTCAGGCCATCCGGTGGAGCACCGGTCCACTGCTCTATCTTGGCGTTTACCTTTCTGCCACACATCCCTCTCCGCCGGAGAACTGGCAGAATTTAGAGGGCGGGGTGATAGAGCGGCTCCGGAAATGGACAGGACTACTCCAGTGCCTCTCCCTTCGAGGGAGAGCGCTGGTGCTTAATCAACTAGTCCTGTCCATACTCTGGTACCGGCTCAACACCCTGGTCCCGGCCCCGGGTTTCCTGGCCAACCTCCGGACATCGATTCTGGAGTTCTTTTGGTCAGGACTTCACTGGGTCCCTGCAGGGGTTCTCCATCTACCTGTGGAGGAGGGAGGGCAGGGCCTAAAATGTCTGCTTACTCAGGTCCATGTCTTCCGCCTCCAGACCCTGCAGAGGCTCCTTTATGGTGCAGGTAGTCCGGCGTGGAGCATACTGGTGCACGCCTTCCTGCGCCGCTTCCGAGGGCTCCGATACGACCTGCAGCTCCTTTATCTCCATCTGAGAGGTCTTCCGCGAGACCTCTCCGGGCTGCCGGTCTTCTACCAGGACCTCCTCCGGACCTGGAAACTCTTCAATGACCAGATCGGTGGCGGCCACCAAGGGGGCAGATCTCCTCGCAGAGCCCCTGCTACACAACCCCCAGCTCCGTGTGCAGGTGGCGGAGTCCCGCTCGGTGCGCCAGAGGTTGATCCTGGCAGAGGTCACAAGAGTCGGAGACCTCCTGGACTATGACCGGGGAGACTGGCTGGATCCCCTGACGCTCGCTCAGCGCATGGGGCCTTCCAGACCTTGTACTGCCCGGCGTATACTTCAGGAGGTGAAGGCCACTTTGCCGCCTGCTGCTCGGGTTCATCTCGACTGGGTCCTGCACGAGGGCACGCCCCGCCCACCCGCTACCCCAGGCCCGCCGGACCTTTTAATTGGACCCCTGCCCCGTGGACCCAACCGACCCCTTCACCCCTTCACTAGAAGCCGTCTGCAAGAGATGCAGCCGGTCTCCTTTCAAACCGCGCCAAGAAAACATCTCTACATGCTCGTGCTCCACACCCTTCACGCCCGCACCCTCGTGTCCCGCCCCGATACAAAATGGCGGGACCTCCTGCCATCTTTGGAGGGTGAGGAGCCCCGGTGGGCCAGCCTATATTCCACCTTAGTCCCAAGGCCCGCCGGGGATGTCAGTTGGCGGCTCCTTCACGGAGCCGTGAGCACGGGCGTGTACTTGGCGCGGTTCACTTCAGTCCCAGACACCTGCCCCTTTTGCGGCGTGAGGGATACCCTGGCACATGTATACTTGGAGTGTGCCAGGCTGCAGCCCCTATTCCGGCTCCTCACCAATATTTTATTACGTTTTTGGTTGCACTTTTCCCCTCACCTTATTTATGCACTCCCTATCCGTGGCCCCACAAAGTCACAGGATCTCCTGGTCAACCTCCTCCTGGCCCTAGCTAAAATGGCCATCTATAAAACCAGAGTGAGGAGGTTGGCTGATGGAGTCTCCTGTGACTGTGGGGCCTATTTCCTATCCTCGGTCTGTTCACATATCCGGGCAGAGTTCCTCTGGGCGGCGTCCTCTGACTCCCTTGACGCCTTTGAGGAGCAGTGGGTGCTGTCCGGGGTTCTCTGCTCGGTATCCCCGTCCGGTTCCCTTCGTTTGACCCTTTGACCGCACTCCTGTCCCTGTTATTTCATTAGTTGTCCCCCGGAATCCTTTGGGTATCTAGGTCCTGTGGATCCCCCTTTTAGGCTGGGGGGGATCCTTTAGCGGTGGATGGGCTTCGCCTGCCCACTTCCCGGATCCCAATAAGACTACTCTTCCATAGCCTTCTAGCTTGGAGGGAGGTGGGAAGCTGCTACTCCTGCTGCTAGGCCCTAAGCTCTCCCTGCTGCTCCAGCTGCTCCCCTGGGTGGGCCAGACACCCGCCCCCCGGTTCTCTGCTACCTGGTGCTGGACCCCCCCACTCTTGGGTGCTGCTACTGCTCCAACTTCAGCCCCGGGGGGGGGCTGCTAGCCCACTCCCCAGAGAGGAGGAGTGAGGGACCCCAGCCACTGCTGTTGTGGACACTACCACCACCACAATCACCACCTGAGAGGGGTCCTTTCTGCCTGCCTGGACCACCATCTGTAGTTCCTGGAGCTGCTGCTGCTGCAGAGTCTGCTGCCTGGAGCTGCTGAAGCCCGAGGAGGAGAAGAGGACCATCTGCCAGTGTGGGAGCACCTAAAGACTTTGCAGACCACCGTGCTCTTGTGGTGGGGGTCTTGACTGTGTTTGTAGGGACACAGGGGGTGTGGCATGGAGCTGCCCCCCAATCCATCTGTGTGTCCCCCCTAACCCCCACCACTACTACCACCACCGCTGCCCCCTCCACCACCCCCACTGGCTATACCATCTGCCTCAGCTCCTGTCTCTGGATTCAGCTGCTTGCTTGGCTTGCCACACCCTATTTCCTCCCTTTGGGCCAGAAGCAGCAGCCAGCTTAAAAAGATTTGTGCAAGTGCACGTGGGTGCACGTGCCCTCCCCCGTACTGCCTACCCCCCAGCTTTGCCCTTTACTACCTGCCCCATTTGCCA
The DNA here is from genome assembly GCF_009764565.3 of Dermochelys coriacea. Taxonomy (NCBI): domain Eukaryota; kingdom Metazoa; phylum Chordata; order Testudines; family Dermochelyidae; genus Dermochelys; species Dermochelys coriacea. The sequence continues at coordinate 60,964,460 of NC_050076.1, forward strand.
CTTGTAGCTTTGCCCCCCCTTTTGCCCCAGCCCCCCTTACTAGCTTCAGTTTGTTTGCCTGCCCCACCCATTTCCTTCTGCAGCCTTTGTTTGTTTGCCCCGCCCCAGCCTCTGAAGCTAGCCCCTTGGTTTCCCTGTTCTACCTCCAGCCTGCTTAGCCCCCCGCTCCGTGTACCCATGCCCCCTCCAATGCGCTTGTGCAACTCCCTATTTTAGTTTCAACCCTTTTCACTGCACCCCGAATGTTGTTGTATCCCCACCTCCCCTAGTGCACCAAGAGGAGCCGGAATTCCACCTTGTGTCGGTGACTGACCCCAACCCCTGATTGCCCCCCGTCCAGCCCTCCCCTTTTGGCGCCCTCCTCTCCAGCTTGCAGCCTAGCGGGGAGGAGTGGTCGACCTGCTTCCCCTCTCCCCTCCTACTTCTGGTGTCTCCCCTTCCCTCCCTACTTATGATGGGGGGGATAAGACGGGTGGGGCCCCTCCAGCAGCCCGAGCTGCCCCTCCCCCACCTGGCCCTCCATCACCCCCCCAAGCTTCTACCTCCGCTGCCGAACCATCTGCCACCGCCCCTGCTGGGGCACCAGCAGCAATGGGCACCGCGGTGACCTCCACTGCTGTCACGCCTCTCACCCCCTCGAATTCGGGGGGAGCCCCTCCAGCCGGCGGGAAGGGCCAGGGGAAGAAGAAGGGGAAGGGCCCCGCTAAGAAGACCAGGCCCTCCATGTCAACCTCCTCCTGGCCCTAGCTAAAATGGCCATCTATAAAACCAGAGTGAGGAGGTTGGCCGATGGAGTTTTCTGTGACTGTGGGGCCTATTTCCGATCCTCAGTCCGTTCACGTATCCGGGCAGAGTTCCTCTGGGCGGTGTCCTCTGACTCCCTTGAACCCTTTGAGGAGCAGTGGGCGCTGTCCGGGGTTCTCTGCTCGGTGTCCCCGTTCAGTTCCCTTCCTTTGACCCTTTGACCACACTCCTGTCCCTGTTATTTCATCAGTTGTCCTCCGGAATTTTTTGGGTATCTAGGTCCTGTGGATCCCCCTTTTAGGCTGGGGGGGATCCTTTAGCGGTGGACGGGCTTCGTCCGCCCACTTCCCGGATCCCAACAAGACTACTTTTCTATAGCCATCTGCTCTTGCCCCATCACAATACTTAGACTTCTGTAAGGTGTTTCATTTAGTCTTGCATGATATCTTGATTTAAAAAATTAGCTCTATACACAATCAGTGAAGCACAGACAGAATGAATTAAAAACTAACTGAATGCATCCGATGAAGTGAGCTGTAGCTCATGAAAGCTTATGCTCTAATAAATTTGTTAGTCTCTAAGGTGCCACAAGTACTCCTTTTCTTTTTGCGAATACAGACTAACACGGCAGCTACTCTGAAACCTGTCTAACTGATAGATCTCATAACTTAATTGTAAGTGGGGAATCATTGTCCAATGGGGGTTTTCTAGTGGAGTCCCATATGGTTCTGTTCTTGGCCCAATGCTAGTTAATATTTCTAACTGTGATCTGGAAGAAAAAAGGAAATAACTGCCAGTAAAGTTTGCAGATGACATAAAGATGGGTGGCGTTGGCATGATATCTATGATAAGGACAAGTCAGTTTTACAGAGTGATCTAGATTGTTTGGTAGACTGGGCTCATTTGAATAACGTGTTTTAATACAGCTAATGCAAGGTCAAATATCTAGGAATCAAGAATGTAGGTGACACTTAAAGGATGAGGGACTGAATTTTGGAAAGAAGTGACTCTGAAAAGGACCCAGGTATCCTAATGGATAGCTAAGAATCTCAGGTTTCAGAGTAGCAGCCGTGTTAGTCTGTATTCGCAAAAAGAAAAGGAGTACTTGTGGCACCTTAGAGACTAACAAATTTACTAGAGCATAAGCTTTCGTGAGCTACAGCTCACTTCATCGGATGCATTTCCGATGAAGTGAGCTGTAGCTCACGAAAGCTTATGCTCTAATAAATTTGTTAGTCTCTAAGGTGCCACAAGTACTCCTTTTCTTTCTAAGAATCTCAGTGGCTGAGAGACAGAGAATGCAATCCTTGGATAAACGAGCAGAAAGGTGGTGCTATCACTGTGTATGGGATTATGAGACCTTCAGTGGAATATTCTGGGTGGTTCTGATGCTCACACTTTAAAAAGGATGTGGACAAATTGGAAAGTGTTCAGAAAAGAGCTACCAAAACAGTTCGAGGTCTGAAAACCCTCCTGTATACTAAGAGACTCAAGCTCAGCCTAGCTAATTTATCTAAGAGAACAGTCAGAGCATCTATAAGGATTTATGCAGAAGAAGATCTCTGCTAGCAGAGGCTTGCTCTTCAATATAGTGGCCAAAGGCAAAACAAGATCCAGCAGCTGGAAGCTGAACCTGAGACATTCAGGCTAGAACTAAGGTGCAGGTTTTTTTAACAGAGTGGGGAATTAGCCATTGGAATAATTTACCTAGGGACATGCTGGATTCTCTCTCACCTGTAGGCAAGGTTGGGTGCCTTTCTGAGTGAGATGCTTGAGTTCAACCACAGGTTACTGGGCTGGATGCCAGATTCCCTGGGGGAGGCTCTGTGGCCTGCGCTATCCAGGCATCGGACGGGATGATCAGAACAGTCCCTTCTGGCCTTAAAATCTACCCCTCATCCTGGGGGAGAGGGGGCCCACTCTGGGACTGCCTGGCCTGCCTCCCCTGAGACATGCCCCCATCCTCTTGCTACGCATATGGCTGGAGCAAGGCAGAGCGTGTTCTAGGGTGAAAGGCAAATTTCTGCTGATCGACTGACAGCTAGGATGTGCTGCAGCAATAGCAAGAGGTCCCAGGGAAGAGAGCTGGCTGACAGGTCCTAAGCCCAGACTGGTGGACCAAACAGGGTGTCTACACTGAATGCTAAGCCAGGGTTCTGACTCAGGTTTGAGCCCAAACCCCACTGCTGTCCACACAGAAATCAGTCTGACTTGAGGCAGCAAGCACCCAGGAGCCGGGTCCTGCTTGGGGCATCTGTCAGAGCCCAAGTCCTGCTGTGACTCAGTCCAAGCCCTGCCACTTCACAATGTGGATGCAGCTGAAGCCACAGACCTGAATCAGAAGATCTGTGTCATGCAGTATGGACATGTTAGCATGGCTGCAAGACCCGGATCCAGCAATTGTAAACCCAGGTTTACAATGCAGTGTGGACACTCAAGCATGACCTTGGAAACACCAAGTCCACAAACCTGTGTGTCACAGACCCAGGTTTGCAGTGCAGCCTAGACATCTCCTTACTGTGACCAGAACCTCTTGTGTGAAGTGGGGGGGTGGGGGGGAAGGGGCTCCATGAACAGCATCAGAAGTACTATCAAAGCCAAGGCTGCAGAGGGGGTGTTCTGAGAAGGGTTGCTGAATACTTTTTTGCAGTACCCCTCACCCCCAGCTCTAATTAGCATCAGTTCCTGCCATGCCAGTGTCCGGGAACTCTAAGAGAGCCTGACAGAGCTGCCCAAGGGTTTCCCAGAAGGAGACTCTGTTGTTCAATGAACTTAGGGTGAGGCAACTTTCAAATGCTTCTCTCTTTGCAAAATAAAAGCCACTGGGACAGCAGGGTGCCTGTGTGTGTGCAGGAAGGAATGGGATATGTGAAAGGGCTGTAGAAACTACCTTGGAGATACTGGTCCTGTCAAGAGAAGTCATTTCAGTTTTAAAATGCACAGCGAGCCGCACTGAGAACTTGAAGTGACAGGCCATGATTACAGGTTTTCGGTGGCACTGATTGGCTGCTTGATGACTTCTATTTGATGTCTGTCTTCATTTCTCAGTTTGCTCGCAGCCTGTGCCGTCAGTCTTCACTCCCTAATTATCGCTTTCCCCGTTCTAATATCTCGGCCAGAGTTCAGGGGGTCATCTCAGCCAAGCAGCACGGGAGTTAAATGTAGCGCAGTAAAGGATTGCCTCTGCTCAGTACGGCCCAGGAAATTCATAGATTTTAAGGCCAGAGGGAACCGTTATGATCATGTAGTCTGACGTCTTGTGTAGCACAGGTCAAAGTAATTCCCAGACAAGAGCTTTTAAAAAAAACATCCAATCCTGATTTTAAAATTGTCAGTGATGGAGAATCCACCACAACCTTTGGTAAGTTGTTCCAATGATTAATTACCTTCACTATTAAAAATGTATACCTTATTTCCAGTGTGAATTTGTCTAGCTTCCACTTCCAGCCATTGGATCATGTTAGACCAGGGGTCTCAAACTCCTGGCCCACGGGCCATCTGTGGCCCAAGAACCTCCCCAATGTGGCCTGCGGGACTCCAGCAATTTTGGAGCCAGGTCTCTCCCTTGGCCTCACCTGCCACCCCCGGGCACTCCCCCGCTCTGGGCGTCCCTTGGGTGATTTACAATGGCCTCGGGCCCCGCCCACCACCAGCAACACAGCGGAGCTGAGCGGCTTTCTGCACACTCACTCCATGTATCTGCCGGCCCCTCCCTGCAGCCCCAGGGTGGGGCGGAGCTGTGCCCCCGTGCACTGCCCCCGCCCCGAGCACCCCTGCCACCAATGGGAAGCTGCGAGGGCGGTGTCTGAGGGGCAGCAGTGCGCAGAGGCCCCCAGCCCCGCCTTGGAACCCCAGGTAAGCACTGCACCCCCCAACCTCCTCCAAGAGCCTGCACCCCCACCCCCCCCACATATCCCCTCCTGACCCCAAACTCCCTCCCAGAGCCTGCACCCCTCCCCACACAACCCCTCCTGCCCCCAAACTTCCTCCCAGAACCTGCATCCCCTTCCCACACACTCCCTCCCGCCCCCAAACTCCCTCTCAGAGCCTCCACTCCTTCCCACTCCTCCCTCCCAGAGCCTACAACCCCACTCCCTCCTCCTGCACCCCCACCCTCTGCCCCAGCCCAGAGCCTGCACCCAGCACCCAAACTCCATCCCAGAGCCCAATCTCTCACCCCTTCTGCACCCAAACTCCCCCCCAGAGCCTGCACCCCAATCCCCTACTCCAGACCTCCTCCCCAACCCAAACTCTCTCTTAGAGCCTTAGACAGGTTGGGGGCGGAGTTTGGGGGGCAGAGTTTTGGGGGGTTGGGTTCTGGGCAACATGAGTGACATTATTGGCCCACTGGGAGGATTTGAGGACTGGCACTGGCCCTAAGGTAAATTGAGTTTGAGACCCCTGATTTAAACACTATCACATTTTTCAGCCAAACTTGTAATCTCATCAAAAAAAATATCAAGTTATTTTGAAAGGATGTATTTTCCATAAACTCCTGTTGATTGGCATTAATTAAATTACCCAATTTTAGTTCATTGAGTCCTATATCAGCTGCTCCATTATCTTGCCCAGAACTGATGTCAGGCTGACAGTCTAATAATTACTTGGGTCATCCTAGGTTTCAGAGTAGCAGCCGTGTTAGTCTGTATTCGCAAAAAGAAAAGGAGTACTTGTGGCACCTTAGAGACTAACAAATTTAATGCATCCGATGAAGTGAGCTGTAGCTCACGAAAGCTTATGCTCTAATAAATTTGTTAGTCTCTAAGGTGCCACAAGTACTCCTTTTCTTTTTGGGTCATCCTGTTTACCATTTTTAACTGGCACAACATTAACTTTCTTCCAGTCTTCTAGAACTTCCCCAGGGCTCCAAGATTTATTGAAAAGCAACATTAAATGGTGCAGGGAGCTCCCCAGCCAGCTCTTTTAAAACTCTTGGGTGCAAGTTATCTGGACCTGCTGATTTAAAAATGTCTAACTTTAGTAGCTTCTGATTAACGTTCTCTGGAGATACAAGTGGAATGGAAAATATGTTATCATCACTATTTGATGAGCCTGCATCATCTGTTTTACCCCCAAATACAGAACAGAAATGTTTACTGCATACCTCTGCCTTTTCTGAGTTATTACTGCTAATGCTACCATTTCCTTCTCGTAATGGACCAACACCATTGTCAGGATTCTTTTTGTTCCTAATATAGTTAAACAACTCCTGCTTATTGTTCTTTACTCTGCTGGCAATAGAGTTTTCCTTGTGTCTCTTGGCTTCCCTTATCAATTTCCTACAGTTTTTAACTTCTGATTTAGACGTATTACTATCAGCTTCCCATTTCTTCCATTTGTTATATATCTATATTTTTACAGATGCCTTCACTCCCCTTCAAAACCAGGTTGTTTTTTTAACCAGCATGACCTTCTTCCTCCATTGTGGGTGTGATGGGATCCCCAGGGTGCAACCTAGGACTGTGGGACCATTGTGCCCCCTTATCTCTCCAGCCTGGGCTGTCTCTCACAATGCTTTGCTAGTGACAAGCAGTGAACCTCTCCAGGCACTATTATCACTCAGCACAACAGACAATATTGGTTGATCATAGGATGACTATGAGCTGCCAATGTGATATGGCTGTGAAAAAAGCTAATGCGGTTTTGGGATGCATCAGGAGAGGCATTTCCAGTAGGGATAAGGAAGTTTTAGTACCATTATACAAGGCACTGGTGAGACCTCACCTGGAATACTGTGTGCAGTTCTGGTCTCCCATGTTTAAAAAGGATGAATTCAAACTGGAGCAGGTACAGAGAAGGGCTACTAGGATGATCCAAGGGATGGAAAACTTGTCTTATGAAGGGAGACTTAAGGAGCTTGGCTTGTTTAGCCTAACTAAAAGAAGGTTGAGGGGAGATATGATTGCTCTCTATAAATATATCAGAGGGATAAATACAGGAGAGGGAGAGGAATTATTTCAGCTCAGCACCAATGTGGACACAAGAACAAATGGGTATAAACTGGCCACCAGGAAGTTTAGACTTGAAATCAGATGAAGGTTTTTAACCATCAGAGGAGTGAAGTTTTGGAATAGCCTTCCAAGGGAAGCAGTGGGGGCAAAAGATCTATCTGGTTTTAAGATTCTACTTGATAAGTTTATGGAGGAGATGGTATGATGGGATAATGGGATTTTGGTAAGTAATTGATCTTTAAATATTCAGGGTAAATAGGCCAAATCCCCTGAGATGGGATATTAGATGGATGGGATCTGAGTTACCCAGGAAAGAATTTTCTGTAGTATCTGGCTGGTGAATCTTGCCCATATGCTCAGGGTTTAGCTGATCGCCATATTTGGGGTCAGGAAGGAATTTTCCTCCAGGGCAGATTGGAGTCACTGCATTGTAACTCCCTTGCTGGACAATGGCTGTTGATGGTTGTTCAACACCTGCCCTGGCATTTGCTAGCTCCCTTGTCCTTGTCTCTGGGGATCTAATATCTGGGCAAGTCCCCAACTCACAGCATATTTTAATGACCACCATACAACACAAGCTCATAACTTCATATACACTAATGATATATGTATTTAGAGAGAGCAGTGTCTTTCAGCAAATCTTAACCTTTCCCCTGATACCTCACATGACATGCTTTATGTGCAATATCACAATTATATATAAATTATGAATATGGGGGTTCCAGGGCGCTCCCCTGAGGTATAGAGTGTGACAGTGGAATTGTAGCTTTTGGGGCACCTAGTAAGATGTTTTTACCACAATTATCATTCACATGTTTCTGACTGGGGAGAGGTAGATATGCTGGAGGGTAGGGATAGGGTCCAGAGTGATCTAGACAAATTGGAGGATTGGGCCAAAAGAAATCTGATGACATTCAACAAGGACAAGTGCAGAGTCCTGGACTTAGGAAGGAAGAATCCCATGCACTGCTACAGGCTGGGGACCAACTGGCTAAGCAGCAGTTTTGTAGAAAAGGACCTGAAGATTATAGTGGACAAGAAGCTGGATATGAGTCAGCAGTGTGCCCTTGTTGCCAAGAAGGCTAATGGCATATTGAGCTGTATTAGTAGGAACACTGCCAGCAGATCAAGGGAAATGATTATTCCCTTCTATTTGACACTGGTGAGGCCACACCTGGAGTATTGTGTCCAGTTTTGGGCCCCCCACTACAAAAGGGATGTGGACAAATTGGAGAAAGTCCAGCGGAGGGTAACAAAAATGATTAGGGGGCTGGGGCACATGATTTAGGAGGAGAGGCAGAGGGAACTGGGATTATTTAGTCTGCAGACGAGAAGAGTGAGGGGGGATTTGATAGCAGCCTTCAACTATCTGAATGAGAGTTCCAAAGAGGATGGAGCTAGAGTGTTCTCAGTGGTGGCAGATGACAGAACAAGAATCAATGGCCTCAAGTTGCAGTGGGGGAGGTCTAGGTTGGATATTAGGAAACACTATTTCACTAGGAGGGTGGTGGATGGGATCTGAGTTACCCAGGAAAGAATTTTCTGTAGTATCTGGCTGGTGAATCTTGCCCATATGCTCAGGGTTTGAAGGAATTTTCTTCCAGAGCAGATTGGAGAGGCCCTGGAGGTTTTTTGCCTTCCTCTGTAGCATGGGGCATGGTTGACTTGAGGGAGGCTTCTCTGCTCCTTGAAGTCTTTGAACCATGATTTAAGGACTTCAATAGCTCCGACATAGGTGAGGTTTTTCATAGGAGTGGTTGGGTGAGATTCTGTGGCCTGCGCTGTGCAGGAGGTCGGACTAGATGATCAGAATGGTCCCTTCTGACCTTTGTATCTATGAATCTATGAATCTATGAAGCACTGGAATGGGCTATTTAGGGAGGTGGTAGAATCTCCATCCTTTGAGTTTTTTAAGGTCTGGCTTAACAAAGCCTTGGCTCGGATGATTTAGTTGGTGTTGGTCCTGCTTTGAGCAGAGGATTGGACTAGATGATCTCCTGAGGTCTCTTCCAACCCTAATCTTCTATGATTCTATGATTGAATTCTTCCCTACTGCTGATTTGGCTCATAATTGTTTTCAGCTTTGAGAAATTGGCACTATTAAAGCACCTGGTATAGATATTACTGGTCTGGACTTTATTCTGCTTGCACATTATAAATGTGATCAAGTGACAATCACTGGTACCTAAGCCACAACTAACTTTTAGTTCTGTCATCAACTCCTCTGTATCTGTTAGGACAAGTGCTAATATAGAATTCCCCGGTGTTGGTTGCAACACTATTTGAGTTAGAAAATTGTCATCTATAGTGTTTAGAAATCCCAAGGATGTTTTAGCACTGGCAGCGTGGCATCTCCAGCACCTGTCACTCAAAATGAAGTCCCCATGAACACACATTTTTTTTCCTACACATTATAGATAAGTGCATAAGGAGGCAGTCGTCCTGTTCCCTGGTGTGATTTGGAGGTCTCTAGCAGACACCAACTAGAACCCTATCTGGCACTTGATCTGTTAGAACATTGATCCATAAGCATGCAAGATCATTTTCTTCCAAATTATCAGTGACTCAGAAACAGATAATGCCATTGTTGACATAGAGTGCCCCACCCCTCCTGTTTTGCCCACTCGATCTTTCCTAAATAGGTTGTAACCTTTGATTTTAACATTCCAGTTGTGCATATCATCTGACCAGATTTCCAACTAGATCAAATTTATGCTCATAAATGAGCAATTCTGATTACTTTTGTTTGTTACCCAGCATCAGTGTATAGGCAATTCAAGAATTTCTTCTCTTCTTGGCCTTTTGGTTCCTTCATCAATTTTGTTCTCAACAGCTCAATTTTATACTGAGTGTTCATATCTTCCCTCTTTTTACCATCCCCTATTTCTATTAGTTGAATCCCTCCTGACTATTCTAGGTAGCTTGTCCCCTTTCTACTGAAGTGGAGACAATCAACAATACAGTCCCCTCTCCCTGTAAAGGGTGGATCAGTGTTCCATAAAACCAGGGCCCTGCACATAACACCCCTTACCTAGCCAGCAATTCATTTCCAGAATCTTCTGCCTTCTGTCTTCCTTTGTTTGTGGGACAGGAAAGAGATAAGAGAAGATTGCTTGGTCATTCTTCTTCTTTGGCACGCTTCAGAGTTCCCTGAAGACATCTACTATCTGTGAAGTATCCTGCGGCGCAGGATCATTAGTGCCAATATGAAACATTACCAAGGGATCCTTGCCCGTTGACTTCAAAAGCCTGTCCTGTCTTAGAGTGATATTTCATTTCTTGGCTCTGGAAAGGCAGCAAACTGTCATGCTGTCCACCTGTCCCTTGCAGAATGTTCTTTTAATTCTTCTGAGTATTCAATCCTCAATAAGGATTGTCTGTCTTCCTAGTAGGATTGAGAACTCTTTGTGGGTAAACTTGATTTTTCTTACTGGTTGGGCAAAGCTGCCATCCACACGTGTCCCGTACATCTCTCTGGTCCCTTGAACCCATTGGTACTTGAGAGATATCTTCCTTAGGCTATGTCTACACTATGAAATTAGGTTGAATTTATAGAAGTCGGTTTTGTAGAAAGAGTTTTTATACAGTTGATTGTGTGTGTCCCCACACAAATGCTCTAAGTGCATTTAGTTGGCATTTAGTTGGTGGAGTGCGTCCACAGTCAGGGCTGGTGCAACCATTAGGCGAACTAGGCGGTCGCCTATGGTGCCAAGTGGTTGGGGGCGGCGGTGGAGCGGAGGTAAGCTGGGGCAGGGGTGCACGGGGAGGGCCGCCTGCAGCAAGTATTGGGGGGGGCAGCGCACAGGGGAACCACTCCTCACCCCATCTCACCTCTGCTCTGCCTCTTCCCCTGAGCACTGCCCCGTTCTGCTTCTCTCCCTCCCAGGCTTGCATGCCAAACAGCTGATTGGTGCCGCAAGCCTGGGAGGCGGGAGAAGCGGCAGCATGCTCGGGGAGGAGGTGGAGCAGAGGTGAGCTTGGGTGGGGAGCTGCTGCACGCGGCTCCCCAGGCCGAGGGGAGGGAGGGAGAGAGGGGGTGGCTGGGAGCTGCCACGGGGGGGGGCAGCGCAAGGTGGAAGTTTCGCCAAGGGTGTGAAACCTCCTTGCACCAGGGTCGACTTCCAGAGCATTGCACTGTGGGTAGCTATCCCACAGTTCCCGCAGTCTCCGCCACTCATTTGAATTCTGGGTAGAAATCCCAATGCCTTATGGGGCAAAACATTGTCGTGGGTGGTTCTGGGTACATATCGTCAGGCACCCCCTTCCCTCCCTGCCTCCGTGAAAGCAACGGCAGACAATCGTTTCACGCCTTTTTTCCTGGGTTACCCGAGCAGATGCCATACCATGGCAAGCATGGAGCCCGCTCAACTCACCATCACCGTAGTCTCCTGGGTGCTGGCAGATGTGGTACTGCATTGCTACACAGCAACCGCTGATTGCCTTTTGGCGGCAGACAGCGCAGTATGACTGGTAGCCATCATCGCCGTACTCCAGGGTACTTTTTTAACTGACCTCGGTGAGGTTGGTCAGGGGCACCTGAGCAAACATGGGAGTGACTCAGCCAGGTCATTTCCCTTTTAAGTTTCATCTCATGGCGATTCAGTCCTGCTGGCACTGTCTTTTAATGAGCAGCCAGGAGACGACAAATGTCCAGCAGTCATACTGTGCCATCTTCTGCCGAGCACCCAGGAGATGACAATGACCAGCAGTCGGACTGCACCGTCTGCTGCCAGCAAGATGTATAAAGATAGATGAAGTGGATCAAAACAAGAAATAGACCAGATTTGTTTTGTATTCATTTTCTCCTCCTTCCCTCCATGAAATCAACGGCCTGCTAAACTCAGGGTTTTGAGTTCTATCCCTGAGGAAGCCATTCTGTTTCTCCTTGATGCAAAGCCATCCCCTTTGTTGATTTTAATTCCCTGTAAGCCAACCCTGTAAGCCATGTTGTCAGTCGCCCCTCCTCCGTCAGAGCAATGGCAGACAATCGTTTCGTGCCTTTTTTCAGTGCAGACACCATAGCTTTGGGAACATGGAGCCCGCTCAGATCACTGCAGCAATTATGAGCACTATAAACACCGCGTGTGTTATCCACCAGGATATGCAGAACCATAACCTGCAAGAAAAGCTAAACCAGGCGAGGAGGAGGCGACTGCAGCGCGGTGACGAGAGTGATGAGGACATGGACACAAAGTACGGGCCCCTGAAATGTGCACATCATTGTGTCAATTGGGCAGGTTCATGGCGAGGAAAGCCGATTCTGGGCCAAGGAAACAAGCACCAAGTGGGACCACATAGTGTTGCAGGTCTGGGACAATTCCCGGTGGCTGCAAAACTTTTGCATGCGTAAGGACACTTTCATGGATCTTTGTGACTTGCTTTCCCCTGCCCTGAAGCACAAGAATACCAAGTTGAGAGCAGCCCTCACAGTTGAGAAGTGAGTGGCGATAGCCCTGTGGAAGCTTGCAATGCCAGACAGCTACCGGTCAGTCAGGAATCAGTATGGAATGGGAAAATCTACTGTGGGGGCTGCTGTGATGCAAGTAGCCAACACTATTGCTGAGCTGCTGCTATCAAGGGTAGTGATTCTGGGAAATGTGCAGGTCCTAGTGGATGGCTTTGCAGCAATGGGATTCCCTAACTGTGGTGGGGCGATAGACAGAACCCATATCCCTATCTTGGCACTGGAGCACCAAGGCAGCAAGTACATAAAGCGAAAGGGGTACTTTTCAATGGTGCTGCAAGCACTGGTGGATCACAAGGGACGTTTCACCAACATCAACGTGGGATGGCCGGGAAAAGTACATGATGCTCACATCTTCAGGAACTCTGGTCTGTATGAACAGCTGCAGCAAGGGACTTACTTTCCAGACAAGAAAATAACCGTTGGGGGTGTTGAAATGCATATAGCTATCCTTGGGGACCCAGACTATCCCTTAATGCCATGGCTCATGAAGCCATGCACAAGCATCCTGGACAGTAGTCAGGAGCTTATCAACTATAGGGTGAGCAAGTGCAGAATGGTGGTAGAATGTGCATTTGGGCGTTTAAAAGCGTGCTGGCGCAGTTTACTGACTCGGTTAGACCTCAGTGAAACCAATATTCCCATCGTTATTACTGCTTGCTGTGCACTCCACAATATCTGTGAGAGTAAGGGAGAGACGTTTATGGCATGGTGGGAGGTTGAGGCATATCACCTGGCCACTGATTACATGCAGCCAGACACCAGGCCAGTTAGAAGAGTACAGGAGGGCATGGTGTGCATCAGAGAAGCTTTGAAAATCAGTTTCAGGAATGGCCAGGCTACGGTGTGAAAGTTCTGATTGTTTCTCCTTGATGGAAACCCCCCAACCCCGGTTTCACTCTACTTTCCTGTAAGCTAAGCACCCTCCCCTCCCCCCTTTGATCACCACTTGCAGAGGCAATAAAGTCATTGTTGCTTCACATTCATGCATTCTTTATTTATGTATCACACAAATAGGGGGATAACTGCCAAGGTAGCCTGGGAGGGGTGGTGGAGGAGGGAAGCACAAGGCCACACAGCACTTTAAAACTCATTGAATGCCAGCCTTCTGTTGCTTGGGCAATCCTCTGGGGTGGAGTGGCTGGGTGGCCAGAGGCCCCCCCCACTGCATTCTTGGGTGTCTGGGTGAGGAGACTATGGAACTTGGGGAGGAGTGTGGTTGGTTACACAGGGGCTGTAGCAGCTGTCTGTTCTCCTGCTGCCTTTCCTCCAGCTCAACCATACGCTGGAGCATATGATTTGATCCTCCAGCAGGCTGAGCATTGACTCCTTCCTTCTTTCAGCAAGCTGACACCACCTACCATCTTCAGCCTGCCACCTCTCCTCGCGGTCATATTGTATTTTCCTGCACTCGGAGATTGTCTGCCTCCACGTATTTTGCTGTGCTCTGTCAGTGTGGGAGGACAGCATGAGGTCAGAGAGTATTTCATCATGAGTGTGTTTTTTTCGCCTTCTAATCTTCACTAGCCTCTGGGAAGGAGAAACATATGCAGCTGGTGGAGGGAAAAAGTGGAGAGTGGTAGTTAAAAAGACATATTTTATAGAATAATGGGTACACTCACGCAGGGCCAGGCAGCAGAATTCAGCTTGCAGGCAGACATGGTAAGCTACAGTTTTTAACCTTCATAACCTATGGAAATGGCTTCAAACAGCAGCGCCCTCATTTCCCATACAAAGTAGCCATTGGGTTGACCATTAAAAATGGGTTGGCCATTTAAAAGGAAGGGCTGCAGTTTCCAGGTTCACATGCAGCAGAAACCCAACTAAGCCCCCCCTCCCACCCCCCCCACACACACCCAATTCTCTGGAGTGATGGCTTCATCCCTCCCCCCACAGCGTGGCTAACAGTGGGGAAGATTTCTGTTCAGCCACAGGCAAACAGCCCAGCAGGAACGAGCACCTCTGAATGTCCGCTTACTAAAACCACCCTATTTCAGCTAGGTGACCATGAATGATATCACTCTCCTGAGGGTAACACAGAGATATAAAGAATGGATGTTGTTTGAATGCCAGCAAACACCGGGACCATACTCTGCAATGCTTTGTTCTGCAATGATTCCCGACTACGTGCTACTGGCCTGGCGTGGTAAAGTGTCCTACCATGGAGGACAGAATAAGGCTGCCCTCTCCAGAAACCTTTTGCAAAGGCTTTGGGAGTACATTCAGGAGAGCTTTATGGAGATGTCCCCGGAGGATTTCCACTCCATCCCCAGTCACGTTAACAGACTTTTCCAGTAGCTGTACTGGCCGCAAATGCCAGGGCAAATTAATCATTAAACACACTTTCTTTTAACCCATGTATAATATTTACAAAGGTACACTCACCAGAGGTCCCTTCTCCACCTTCAGGGTCTGGGAGCCCGCCTTGGGTGGGTTCGGGGGTATTGGGTCCAGATCCAGTGTGAGAAACAGATCCTGGCTGTTGGGGAAACCAGTTTCTCCGCTTCCTTGCTGTGAGCTATCATCTTCCTCGCCCCCAAAACCCGTTTCCATCTTGCCTGCCACTCGCTGGATGGAGTCATAGCACAAGGTTGGGGTAGTGGTGGCTGCACCCCCTAGAATGGCATGCAGCTCATCATAGAAGCAGCATGTCTGGGGCTCTGAACCGGAGCAGCCGTTTGCCTCTGTGGTTTTTTTGGTAGGCTTTCCTGACCTCCTTAGTTTTCATGTGGCTCTGCTGCGAGTCCCTGTTATATCCTCTGTCCTTCATGCCATTGGAGATTTTTTCAAATATTTTGGCATTTCATCTTTTCGAACAGAGTTCTGCCAGCATGGATTCGTCTCCCCATACAGCGATCAGATCCCGTACCTCCCATTCGGTTTATGCTGGAGCTCTTCGGCAATTCTGGGACTGCATGGTCTCCTGTGATGATGAGCTCTGCATGGTGACCTGTGCAGGTGAGCTCACCTTGCTGGCTAAACAGGAAATGATATTCAAGAGTTCGCAGGCCTTTTCCTGTATACCTGGCCAGTGCATCTGTGTTGAGAGCGCTGTCCAGAGGGTCACTCTGGAGCACTCTGGGATAGCTCCCGGAGGCCAATACTGTCAAATTGCGTCCACAGAACCCCAAATTTGACCCACAAGGCCGATTTCAGCACTAATCCCCTTGTCAGGGATGGAGTAAAGAATTCGATTTTAAGAGTCCTTTAAGTTGAAAAAAAGGGCTTAGTCGTGTGGACGACTGCAGGGTTAAATCGAGATAACGCTGCTAAATTTGACCTAAACTCGTAGTGTAGACCAGGCCATAGTTTCCACATTGAAGACCTGGTATCGATTGGAAACTTGTAGTTGTATGGAATTCCTCCTCATGGCCACAGGCTACCCATCCTCATCTGTCTTCAACCATGTAGAATGCTGTCATGACTTCTTGCTTGCGGTGGTTATGAACTGCCAGGCCTCCTCTCTGACTTTCTCTCACACCGATTCCTGTGTGGCCAGCTCCTTTCTTTCTTGAACCTGGGATACCGGTATTTCCTGAACCTGGCTGGCTAGGAACTCCTCAGCATTTCTCTGATTCTCAGTAGCATCTCAACTTGCCACTACAATCCAAGAATCTTCTCCTCCAGCCCGGTCACCAACTTGCACTTCCTGCACAGGAAATCCCTTCTGGCTTCAGGCAGGAAAGAGAACATGGCCCATCCATCGCAGGTCACCACCATGTTTCATTGCTGGCCATCTTAATACCACATGTAGAACTGAGCCTCTCGTGCTCTTTTTCCAAACTCCCTCTGAAACTCCCCGGTTAGCTGCCTCTATCAGCAGCTCAGCAAACAGATCGACTGGCAGATTCTCAGCAGCAGGGAGTGCTGCTGCAGCAGGGAGAACTGCTCGAAGAGCAAGCGACTGCAGAAACAAAGAGAATTCAACCATGGAGAAAAGATATGCGTAAAAGGGATTCCTAGAATTAGGGCTGGGAAGCAGAGGTGGGTGGCCTGCAGTGTCTATGAAAGGATTAATATCTGACGAGAGAACTCTGAATGCTGGCTCTGCAGTAAAACCTTAGGGACTTTGTCTACACCAGAGGAGGAAGATTTGATTTCCAGCTTGAGGCGACATATGTAACCTGAGCTAGCTTTGATCAAGCTAGCACACTAAAAATAGTGGTGTAGCCACAGTGGTGGGAGTGGTGGGAAGGGCTAGCCACCCAAGTATGTATCTAGGTCTCGGATGGGATCATTCTCAGGTGGCTAGCCCCTCTCCTCAACCAGAGCTAACGCAAGGATGTCAGCCTGAGCTGGAGACGATACCTCCAGCTCTAGTGTAGACATACCCACCAACACGCGGCTCATTCTGCTGTGGTGGGTGAGTCCTATCTTGAAAGGTGCTCAGTCCCAGATCCTCAAAGCCTTTTAGGCACTTACTTTTGATGGGAGTTAGGTGCCTAAATATTTTTGGAGGATCTTGGCCTCAGTGCAACACACTTCAGCTCTCAGGCAGCACTCAGTACCATGCAGGTTCGGGCCCCATCCCTCCAAGTGCTGGCCTGTAAATGGTCAACTTATCCTCCGCAAAGAAATCATCTGGTGAGTTCAGCTCTGGTTCTCTGCTTGTGATCATCTGGAACTCAGTCCCGATTTCTGAAGCTATATTTGTAACTTGTAATGCACCAAATTCTGCTGATTGACAAAGTTTGGCTAGTGGCTTACTTGCCGGTTGTTATACGTAATGCGTGATTGGCCAGCCAAGTCACATGATATTGTTTCTACTTACTGATTGTATAGCCTGCTGGTTTTAAACAGGAGTATAATCTACACAGCGAATAACGAAGAGCACATATACTCTTGCCTGTGCATAATACTCTGTTCACAGGCAAATATGAATTGGACCAAGAACAGCCCTCTCCTTCATGTGAACAAAATACTATTTCACTGTTTCTCAGACTTTTGTATTGGCGACTCCCCTGTGTGCGACCCCCCCGCCCCTTATAAATTACAAATCCTTTTTTAATATCTAACACTATCATAAATGCTGGAGGTGAAGCGGGGTTTGAGGGTGGAGGCTGCCAGCTTGACCCCAACATAATAATCTTGAGACCCCCTGAGGGGGCACGACCCCCAGTTTGAGAACCAGTGTCCTACTTGAATGTATGTTTGCAACCAAAACAGGACACAAACACAAGAGTTCAAATGAGGAAGCACTGGGACGTGTTTTTCTCTTTAATCTGAGTCCACTTGGTAGTATTAACTAACCTAGACTATATCCTGTGATGAGCAAATCCCCCATGTTCTGCTCACAGCACAAAGACCCAAGCTCAGTTCTCAATATTGTGATTAGGTTATATGCTGGGAGTGCTGATGGTTACGCATCATGGGGTTTAATATCTTTTTACCATAATTTCACTCAAACAAATTTACAGGCGCAAATAAAAGAAGGGCAACAAAGAAAAAACATTATTAAAAACCTGAAAAGGAAAATATCTGAACATTATGTATAGAGATAAGGGACAGCACATCTTGCTATTTCCATAACCTCCTTGCTGAGATGTGGACCGTCTTCTACGTGTACTGGTTTTCATTCTCTGCACTAAAAGTATCTTCCATACAATCCCCATTCTCAGGGAGTCAGTGTAAGAATTTAACCAGATGTAGTGATGATCTCCTAGCATTAGCGCTAGATCATAGCCCGATAGTTTATTAATTAACAAAGATATTGCTCCCTGTTCCCACAGCCTTCTCTGAAAGGCACTTGGCTCTATTCAACCTACTGCCAGGTCCCATTTGGGAGCTACTCAGGTAGAGGGGCCTTTAACTTTTATCCTCACATTAATGAAGAAGGAATGAAAATGGATCTGACTAGCTAGCTGCCTAAGATTTTATACCACACATCTCTTGCTGGTATCTGAGCACCACATTTGGGTATCTATCTGAGCACCTCCTCCCAATTCTGTCTCAGCACCAGGCATACATATGGGGTGACCAGATCTCAGTCCCAACAGAGTAGATATGCTGATTTGCAAACAATTTAAGAAAAGGAGTACTTGTGGCACCTTAGAGACTAACAAATTTATTAGAGCATAAGCTTTCGTGAGCTACAGCTCACTTCATCGGATGCATTTGGTGGAAAAAACAGAGGAGAGATTTATATACACACACACAGAGAACATGAAACAATGGGTTTATCATACACACTGTAAGGAGAGTGATCACTTAAGATAAGCCATCACCAACAGCAGGGGGGGGAAGGAGGAAAACCTTTCATGGTGACAAGCAGGTAGGCTAATTCAAGCAGTTAACAAGAATATCAGAGGAACAGTGGGGGGTGGGGTGGGAGGGAGAAATACCATGGGGAAATAGTTTTACTTTGTGTAATGACTCATCCATTCCCAGTCTCTATTCAAGCCTAAGTTAATTGTATCCAGTTTGCAAATTAATTCCAATTCAGCAGTCTCTCGTTGGAGTCTGTTTTTGAAGCTTTTTTGTTGAAGTATAGCCACTCTTAGGTCTGTGATCGAGTGACCAGAGAGATTGAAGTGTTCTCCAACTGGTTTTTGAATGTTATAATTCTTGACGTCTGATTTGTGTCCATTCATTCTTTTACGTAGAGACTGTCCAGTTTGGCCAATGTACATGGCAGAGGGGCATTGCTGGCACATGATGGCATATATCACATTGGTAGATGCGCAGGTGAACGAGCCTCTGATAGTGTGGCTGATGTGATTAGGCCCTATGATGGTATCCCCTGAATAGATATGTGGACAGAGTTGGCAACGGGCTTTGTTGCAAGGATAGGTTCCTGGGTTAGTGGTTCTGTTGTGTGGTGTGTGGTTGCTGGTGAGTATTTGCTTCAGATTGGGGGGCTGTCTGTAAGCAAGGACTGATCTGTCTCCCAAGATCTGAGAGAGCGATGGCTCGTCCTTCAGGATAGGTTGTAGATCCTTGATGATGCGTTGGAGGGGTTTTAGTTGGGGGCTGAAGGTGATGGCTAGTGGCGTTCTGTTGTTTTCTTTGTTGGGAAATAGTTTTACTTTGTGTAATGACTCATCCATTCCCAGTCTCTATTCAAGCCTAAGTTAATTGTATCCAGTTTGCAAATTAATTCCAATTCAGCAGTCTCTCGTTGGAGTCTGTTTTTGAAGCTTTTTTGTTGAAGTATAGCCACTCTTAGGTCTGTGATCGAGTGACCAGAGAGATTGAAGTGTTCTCCAACTGGTTTTTGAATGTTATAATTCTTGACGTCTGATTTGTGTCCATTCATTCTTTTACGTAGAGACTGTCCAGTTTGGCCAATGTACATGGCAGAGGGGCATTGCTGGCACATGATGGCATATATCACATTGGTAGATGCGCAGGTGAATGAGCCTCTGATAGTGTGGCTGATGTGATTAGGCCCTATGATGGTATCCCCTGAATAGATATGTGGACAGAGTTGGCAACGGGCTTTGTTGCAAGGATAGGTTCCTGGGTTAGTGGTTCTGTTGTGTGGTGTGTGGTTGCTGGTGAGTATTTGCTTCAGATTGGGGGGCTGTCTGTAAGCAAGGACTGGTCTGTCTCCCAAGATCTGAGAGAGCGATGGCTCGTCCTTCAGGATAGGTTGTAGATCCTTGATGATGCGTTGGAGGGGTTTTAGTTGGGGGCTGAAGGTGATGGCTAGTGGCGTTCTGTTGTTTTCTTTGTTGGGCCTGTCCTGTAGTAGGTGACTTCTGGGTACTCTTCTGGCTCTGTCAATCTGTTTCTTCACTTCAGCAGGTGGGTACTGTAGTTGTAGGAATGCATGATAGAGATCTTGTAGGTGTTTGTCTCTGTCTGAGGGGTTGGAGCAAATGCGGTTATATCGTAGCGCTTGGCTGTAGACAATGGATCGAGTGGTATGATCTGGATGAAAGCTAGAGGCATGTAGGTAGGAATAGCGGTCAGTAGGTTTCCGATATAGGGTGGTGTTTATGTGACCATCGCTTATTAGCACCGTAGTGTCCAGGAAGTGGATCTCTTGTGTGGACTGGTCCAGGCTGAGGTTGATGGTGGGATGGAAATTGTTGAAATCATGGTGGAATTCCTCAAGAGCTTCTTTTCCATGGGTCCAGATGATGAAGATGTCATCAATGTAGCGCAAGTAGAGTAGGGGCATTAGGGAACGAGAGCTGAGGAAGCGTTGTTCTAAGTCAGCCATAAAAATGTTGGCATACTGTGGGGCCATGCGGGTACCCATCGCAGTGCCGCTGATTTGAAGGTATACATTGTCACCAAATGTGAAATAGTTATGGGTCAGGACAAAGTCACAAAGTTCTGCCACCAGGTTAGCCGTGACAGTATCGGGGATACTGTTCCTGACGGCTTGTAGTCCATCTTTGTGTGGAATGTTGGTGTAGAGGGCTTCTACATCCATAGTGGCTAGGATGGTGTTTTTAGGAAGATCACCAATGGACTGTAGTTTCCTCAGGAAATCGGTGGTGTCTCGAAGATAGCTGGGAGTGCTGGTAACGAAGGGCCTGAGGAGGGAGTCTACATAGCCAGACAATCCTGCTGTCAGGGTGCCAATGCCTGAGATGATGGGGCGTCCAGGATTTCCAGGTTTATGGATCTTGGGTAGCAGATAGAATACCCCAGGTCCTGGCTCCAGGGGTGTGTCTGTGCGGATTTGTTCTTGTGCTTTTTCAGGGAGTTTCTTGTTGGTGATGGCTTGTCTTAAGTGATCACTCTCCTTACAGTGTGTATGATAAACCCATTGTTTCATGTTCTCTGTGTGTGTGTATATAAATCTCTCCTCTGTTTTTTCCACCAAATGCATCCGATGAAGTGAGCTGTAGCTCACGAAAGCTTATGCTCTAATAAATTTGTTAGTCTCTAAGGTGCCACAAGTACTCCTTTTCTTTTTGCGAATACAGACTAACACGGCTGCTACTCTGAAACCTGCAAACAATTTACTCTCTCTGTCTGAGTGTGTGTCTTTCAGAGGAAACCTAAAAACCTGAAGGCCTGTCTGCTCTCCATGGCAATTTAATATCCCCCAAAGCTCTTAGTAAAAGGCGTACTTTGATCTGCCCAGATTTTTCCTCCCCATTCTGCAGTCTCATGAGCCAGCAACACCAGCCTGGAGCAGTTTGTCACAGGACCCTGACTCAAAAGGCGGGGGGACTCCAGGGGCCATACACAATTTAGGCCACAGTCTGTAATGCACTTTGGGATGCTGCAAGCTAGAATTCTGCCCTGGGATAATGGGAGGTGCAGTACAGGAAGGCACAGCTTGAGGAGGGGATGCTAAAATAGCTTAAAGTGAACTTTGTGCCTCTGGGATTCCAGGCTGTTTCAGGGCCAGTGCAGCTCCCAGTTGCTTTAATTCATAGTAGGGTCCTATGGGCTGCTGCACAGCTCAAAGCAGTCCAGCTTCCCCCTTGTGTGCTGGGGGATCTCTCCTTGTGCCTTCAACCTACTGTCCCCCAACCCCATCCCTGAGTCAAGGCTTGCAAGGGGAACTGCGAGTGCATCCATCGGAGGAATTCCAGCCTCTGTGCACTGCTGCAGTGATGCAGATTCCTTCTCTGGTGCAGTGGTCTCCAAAGTGGGGTGCGTGCACCCCAGGGGCTGCGCAAGATGATCGATTGGGGGGCGTGGCAGGAGGAGCACTGCCGAAGGGAAAAATAAAAGGGGGGGTGGCCCTGAGTCCTCCGGCCTGTGGAGGAGCAGGGGCAGCCACACAGCCAACGGCCGAAAGAAGCGGCACTTTCCCCTTCAAAGCCGGCCGGAGAGAAGCGGCGCTTTGAAGGGGAAAGCACCACTTCTCTCCAGCCGCTGCCCCTGATCCTCCTGAGTCCTCCGGCCCGTGCTCTCAGGACCGCGTTCCGAAAGGGGCTTTAGAGCTGCAGGCCAGGGTCCTGGGGCCCCCTTAGTCCAGGGCCCTGAAGCCCCTAACACCCCTGCGTTCCGGGTGGCCCTGCCTGCCATGGGGGAGAGGGGGCAGCTCCCAGAATCGCAGCTCCCAGAATCGTGGCCATGGGGGTGGTGCTGCGCCTCGCAGAGCTACCTGCACCCCTCCCCCCCCCGCACCAAACAGGAGCTGCCCCAGGTAAGTGCTCTGCACCTCCTGCCTGCCCCAGCCCTGAGCGCCCTCCCACATCCTAACTCCCTCCCAGACCCTGCACCCCACCCTGAGCGCCCGCTGTATCACAAAGTGTTAAACCAAGATTTTCAAAAATAATAAAGCATATTCAGTCATATTTCTCTCACTAAAAATATTAAGCTTTTTCGTGAGAGCAAATAAAATAAAATAAAAAATTTAAAAATATTGTTTATTTCATCTTTATCTCATCATTTTTTAATTTCTATTTTTTGTGTATATTTTATACTTTACATAATGTATTAGTACAGTAGTACATGTGTATAATTTATACATATACATATATTAGGGGTGCATGCTAAAAAATTTTTTATTGATAGGGGTGCACAATCAAAAAAGTTTAGAGCCAACTGCTCTAGTGCATTATTGTTATTCTTTATCGCTGTGCTTGGTTCTGTCTCCAGTCCTAGTGATGTATCAGTGGGAAGGGCCCTGGGAGTCGGCAGCTTCACTCACTAACAAGTGCTCACCCCAGGAAGAGCCTCTGTCTCTGCAACAGACCAAGGGGTGCACCTGAGAGTAGTCTTCTGCTGTTCCGAGGCCAGTCATATGCTGTAACCAATAATATGGGCTCGCCCACCCAGCTTCTCTTTCAGGGCTGTGTCGTGGTCTTCAGAGCGAGGACACTGTCTGGAGCACCGTCTGTATCGCTCAATCATGTGAGCGGGCAAAGAGAACACACTAGACAGCATATCTCTGGTGCTAGGTGAAGCATCTGAGACAATGTCTCATGAGGTCTTCCTTGGGAAATGACTGCAAATCAGCTTGGAAAGAAGCACGGTCACATACAGGAGGTCGTGTAGATTAAACTGGACTTGGGAGCTCTCCCTCTGCTTCGATCACAGAGGCACTTCTCCTCTCCCAGGGCCATGCAGACAAAAAGGCCGATGAATACCAGTAATGATAAACAGCCATGTCTGAGGTGTGGTGGGGAAGTGCAGAGATTGCTTTTAGGTCTGGCTTTTTTAGCGTCATCATAAAGAATTCATACATTCCAAGGCCAGAAAGAACCACTGTGATCATCCAGTCTGACCTCCTGGCTCGCATAGGCCAGAGACCTGCCCCCCAATAATCAGGGGAGCAGCTCTCTTAGAAACAGATCCAGTCTTGACTGAAAAACAGTGAAGGATGGAGAATCCACCACAACCCTTGATAAACTGTTCTTGTTAAAAATGTGTAACCCCCAAGGAGACTACCTAGATTCCTGGGACCCTGCCTGCTGGCAGCTCAGGGAGAGGCACACTGTCCCTGGTCTGGAAGGGGAGCCAAGGCAGACTCAGAGTCCGCCCAGCAACCATGAGGGAGTGAGAGGCCCTGCCAGGGAGAAGCCATTTTGGAGTCAGTTTGGAGCCAGCGAGGGAAAGGGCAGGACTGGGTATGTGGGGAGCTGGGGAGTCCCAGGCCTGCATGCAGGGTTCCCCCCGAGAACACGCCTCTAGGGACCTGACAGCAGCTCCCTCACCTGGGTTTTTCCTTCCCTGCTGATGAGTCCCAATTTGTAGAGTTTGCTGGGAAACTTCCCAGCCAGGCTGAGTTCACCCTCCAGCTCCCTAGGGGAGACCAGTCACCACATGGTCAGCTCTGCTCTGGCTGCTAGTCCAGGGAAGCTGCCTGCTGAGTGTGTGTCTGGAGGCTACAGTTTGGATGTTAGTGTAGTTGTGTAATCTACACCTTGAGCCCTGCACCCCTTTGTGGCGAGGGGAAATCCTGGGACCGAGGCAGCCTGATTCCTGCCTGAGGAGGATCCCTGCCAGCAGAGAGCAGCCCCTCTGCAGTGACTGAGGAGTCCAGAGTCATCTTCGAACCTGAGGATCGTTCATGGACTTTGTGAGTGCACCATCATTTAACATTCAAACACCAGTTGGAGAACACTTCAGTCTCTCCGGTCACTCGATTACAGACCTGAGGGTGGCTATCCTTCAACAAAAAAACTTCAAAAACAGACTCCAACGAGAGACTGCTGAATTAGAATTAATTTGCAAACTGGATACAATTAACTTAGGCTTGAATAGAGACTGGGAGTGGATGAGTCATTACACAAAGTAAAAAGAAAAGGAGTACTTGTGGCACCTTAGAGACTAACAAATTTATTAGAGCATAAGCTTTCGTGAGCTACAGCTCACTTCATCGGATGCATTTGGTGGAAAAAAGTTTTTTTTTTACGAAAGCTTATGCTCTAATAAATTTGTTAGTCTCTAAGGTGCCACAAGTACTCCTTTTCTTTTTGCGAATACAGACTAACACGGCTGCTACTCTGAAACCTACACAAAGTAAAACTATTTCCCTATGTTATTTCTCCCCCCCACCCCACTGTTTCTCAGATGTTCTTGTGAACTGCTGGAAATAGCCTACCTTGCTTGTCACCGTGAAAGGTTTTCCTCCTCCCCCCCCCCCCCCCCCCCCGCTGCAGGTGATGGCTCATCTTAAGTGATCACTCTCCTTACAGTGTGCATGATAAAACCCATTGTTTCACGTTCTCTGTGTGTGTATATAAATCTCCCCATTGTATTTTCCACCAAATGCATCCAATGAAGTGAGCTGTAGCTCACGAAAGCTTATGGTCAAATAAATTTGTTAGGCTCTAAGGTGCCACAAGTACTCCTTTTGTTTTCACCATCATATAGTTAGTCAGGGAATTTGTTCTGGGGACCCCCTACTTCCTGAACTGTGTCCTCAAGCCAGGGAGTAGGTTTGAGGATTTTATAACCTGCTGCATATTACACCTGTGGAGGGATTTACTACCTTCTCCCACATGTGAATCCTTTGGGCTGTACTGAACCCAGTCAGCCACTCTGCTAAACCACTGCAGAGAAGAATTTTGTGGTTATAGGTCATCAAGGGCCTCAGCAAAGTACACGTACCAACGGGACACTAATTTTACATTTGCTATATCAAGTCACGGGTATTTGCTGTGTGGGCACCGGTGACCCTAAAAATAGTGTTTTACCCTGTTATGGTGTATTTGTCTCCTGTTTAATATAGTTATTGTGTTGAATATATTTGTATGTGTTTGTGTTATTTCTTGGAAGTCTCCAACTATCTGGCAAGTAAGTGGGGATTATTCTGTAGTTCGCATTTTCCACCCAAGCTGCCCTGGTGTCCCTGCCAGGAAGGACCGAGTGGGGTGGAGGCACCGCCAAATAATTTCCTTGGAAAAAAAGAAAGAAGATACACCCCGCTGAGTGGGTGGCGGGATCCAAAAGAACCCAGACCTGTCCACCAAAACCTGTAAGCGGATTGGCATTAAAGGAGGTAACCAGATGGAGAGGGGCGCTACAAATGTATGCATTATTTGCAGTCTGAATTTGTCTAGCTTCAACTTCCAGCCACAGGATCATGTTAGACCTTTCTCTGCTAGACTGAAGAACCAGTTATTAAATATTTGTTCCCTATGGAGGCACTTACAGCCTGGGATCAAGTCCCTCCTAAACCTTCTTTTTGTTAAGAAAAATGGATTGAGCTCCTTGCGTCTATCACGGGGGAGGGGGGGAGATAAACAGAATGGTAATTTCAGTTGCAGCTGACACTAAGGACCCAGCTAAGTAGCCCTATTCCTCTCTGGAGCGCTGGGGAACAGAAGCAGCTGGGCTCCAAGGCACTCTGCCTATGCAGGGCTGATGCCAGCATAGTCCCCTGGAGGCACAGTATGCCTTATACCTGCTTGTGAAAGTAGCAGCATGGGCTACTAGGCTTTTGCTAGATTTTAAAAGAGCAATTCCAAAAATTAAGCTCCCAAAGTTAAGCACCCAGGTTCAGCTTAAAGGTTACAAGTAAACAAAAGCATCTGGGGTTAGCACAGAGAAGTCCACAAGCCTTAAAAAATAAACAGAAATAAACCTAATCACATCTTTCTAAACAATCCTGATCTACTTACATATTTGGGGGGTTTCAAATAAATAATTCTAGGTACAATCTGATGATTTCTCACACCTGGCTTAAAGCTGTTTATAGTGTAGTCATAGCCTGACTTTACTCTGTTCCCCCCATCTCCATAGAACAACCACCAGACAAAGGGAAAGCTTCCTTCCCAATTTTAAAAAGTTCTAGCCTTCCCATTGGCTCTTTTGGTCAGGTGCCCCTGTTCTTTACCTGGTGGACTTTTTTAACCCTTGCAGGTGAAGCAAGCAGAGAACAGCCACCAAAAGGGATTTTACAGCTAACTGGCTGGCTGGATGTTCATAAAAGAGAGCTACCCTCCACCCCTTCATTTATCACAGCACCTTAGACAGCATAGCCCTGCATTGGAGTGGGCTGGCTCCAAGGAGCAGCACCTCTCTCCCACCCCAGGCCAGCCCAGAATCAGGGACACAGACCCCCCTCACCCCTAGGGTCACTGGGGATGCTATTCTCACTCAGATCTCATGCAGGAGTGGAGGCGCCAGCCACAGGAAGTGTCCTTGCTCCTCCCTTGTCTTGTGCCTGACCTGGGCACCTGGTGGCTGAGGAAGAGGAATGTTAAACATGGCCTGGAAACAGCTGCAGTGTGGATGCTGGGAAATGCACAAGGATGGGGCTGTTGGAGCAATACAGCCAGACAATGTAGGGATGTGCCTGGGAGTGAAAGGGCAGGGCAGCAGCTGAGGAGGGAGGATGAAGATTCTTGGGTGTAAACTAGACTTAGAACCTCAGTGGATGTGACACTATATGGGCAAGAGAATATGGTCACTATTTTGGAATACAGACTGCTCCCCCATAAAACATTTTAAGGGAGACTACCCAGACAGCTCACTTGTGGGCCTTTGGACCTTGCTCTGGGTGTCCCCAGGCCCTGCCATCTCTGAGTCCCTTCCCCGCAGTTAAACAAAAAGCAAGTCTCTCATGCCAGGGGAAAGGAAAGGAAGATTTTGGACCCCCAGCCCCGTGGCTGAAAAGAGGCCTAACAATCTGAGGTGCGCCTGTGCTACTGCTGGGCCCTATGGCTCCACACTGTGATGTGTGGAGTGTTTGTTGTTCTGCACATCTGAGCTCTTTTGTTCAGGGAGGCTACAGCGTGCTGCTCTTATGATAGGTAATTAAGTAACTGTCAGCACAGAAATTGTCTCTCCCTGAAGAAATATACAAATAAAATAATTTGCAGCTAACACCACAGAGTGATTAACTGCATGAGTGGCAAAGGGATGGGAGGGAAGAAAAGGCTGCAAACACACCAGGGCAGAGACAGCCAGTAGCTCCCACACAACTGAGCTTTTATAGCTGCACACTCTGCTCTCAGGACAGGAAGGAGCATAGCCCCTGCCCTGGAAAGCCCTGGACTGTAAAGACGGCTAGCTCCCTTGGCTAAGTGATGCATCCCCATGCTGGGCGACAGTGCACACCCCACCTCTATCTGCCTCCTGCTTGGCTATGAACTGTCTAATATGCAATGACACTTGGTCTACTCCCAACTCTGATCTCTCCTGGGGACCGCCCCCCAGCCGAATGACAGACAGCTGGCGCCAGTCTAGCAGGTCTTTCCCTAAAATGACCCTTAACAGAGGATGTTTTCTGGCACTTCCTAACCAGGTACCCCTCGAGGACAGCCTCCCCACCAGTATTTCAGCTTGGAACAGGCTTGAGTTGAGGGAGCTGGGGTTTTTTAGAGCTCTCTCTGAGCACGTCACTCCCAGTCCTGCTCCCAGCTGGCAGTCCTCCTGCAAACACAATGACTAAACTGTGCCAAGGTTCAGGGGAAACCCAATCTCACTGCCCATCCCTAGTGTGGCGTTTGGGTCCTGGTGGGTTTGGTTTCCCAGGTTCACTTTGGCCTAGGGATGTGAATATGCCAAGGAAACTGGTCTCCAAATACTACAGTGATGGGAGCAAGAGAAATTGGTCCACAGCCAGCCAGCCAGCCAAGATGATAGCTCTGTAGACAGACCGAATGGCGTCTCCTCACTTGGGCTGATCCAGCACAATCACCCCTGTAAACAAGTGCCAGTACAGTGGCTGTTCCATGAGCCACACCAATTCTGTGTGTGCTCCAATAAGGCTACGTGACGGGCTGAATAACTGCCAATCTGGAAATGGAAAGACTTCAACATATATGAATTATTTTTTATAAAAGGCAACTTTACTCTCTTCTTCTCTATTCACAACAGACTCGCAGTCCTGCTCTGAGCCAGTGGACTCAGTCTCAGAATGAATTTGACAATATATATTATTCATTTGACTTATGTTATATTTTATGGGCCCACAAAGTCCAAGCCATGTTTAATTTTTCATCAGCCTTCATAGTTCCAGCAGGAAGGAGGATGCTGGAGCAGAGGTGTTGAATCCAATTGGGATCAACACTTTTCTGCTCAGAACTGACTGGTGAATATTAAGTAAATTTGGAGGGGTTGATCCCTAAGGCTCGGCGTGTTCAGCCTGCTTTGGCCGCATGAACAGGGCATTAGTTGCTCTCACAGTTTAAGACCAAGAGACGACCCAACGAAACTAACATTTCAAGGGACGTAGAGAGACAAGATTGGGGACGGAATATCTTTTATTGGACCAACTTCTGTGGGTGAGAGAGACAAGCTTTCAAGCCACCCAGAGCTCTTCTTCAGGGCTGGGAAAGGATCTCCCAGCATCACAGCAAAATGCAAGGTGGAAGTGACGTCACTTCCAGGACCAACTGTGCTGGAGGCGGGTAGGAGAGGCTGGGGGACGTGGTGCCTCCCCAAACAGCCAGGCGTGGCCCTGCCCACATTCCACCCCCACAGGGCCCCGTTTTGGCGGTGCTGGAGGGCTCCAGGGGGCTGGGGCCATGCAGCCCACCTTACCAGGACTGGGGCGGCTGCAGGGGCACCTCATGCTCTCCCTCCCGGCGCTCCAGGGCTGGAGGTGCGCTCTTCCCTCAGGTGGAAGGAGTGGGGTTGGGGGTAGCCTCCCCCAGCCAGCGGTTCACTCACCACCCATGCAGCTCCGGCCAATTGCGCCGGCCCACAGCGCCCCCCAAAGCACGGGTCACATTACCTTCTTCCCTTTCCTCACCTGGGAAGAAGAGTTGCTGTGTCACAGGTGGGGCTCAGACCTGTCTCCTTTTCCAGGGCCAGCCATCCCCTGTTAGGCCCATTAGTCTGCTGTGGTGCAAGAGGAAGCAAGATAGACTGTGACCTAGGCACTCCTGTATTCACACCCCACATCCTGCTGCCTTGTGAGCTATCATATGGAAGCTAATACTAGGCTGGTTAGTAATACCATTCTAACATGCAGGTGTTAACGCTATATGTGAAGTTCTGAATTCCCCATATGATGTTACTAGAACATGTTGAAGACCCAACAACTTAGCCTAGATAAAGGTGATAAACAGGTCTGGCCTAGACGAAGGAATATGGGTTACCTCAATTTACATATTAGCAGTAAACAAAGCCATGGAGCTGAACCAGCAGGGGTTGTCCTGGAGATATATGGGACAGACAGGGACTCCATCTTTACCCATCATTTTAGGAGACAAAGGAACCAAGGAATTTGATCTGTGTTATGGGTCCAGGCCACGCCAGCCAGTAAAAGGCTGGAAAGGAGATGTAGGTGAGAGAAGCCATGCTGAACAAAGACCATAGCTTGCTAGATTATGTTTTCGACTGTTAGATGGATGTTTTCACTTGCACTTGCTTGTAACCATCTCTGCCTTTATCCTTTTTACCTGGTATCACTTAATCCCTGCTCTTTTGTTAATAAGCTTATTTCAGTTTCATTAGAAATCAACGGTGCTGGGTAAGGTCCGTGAAACATGGGCTTCTAGCAAGTTGGCAGCTTGGGTGTTGTCAGGTTCACGGCCTCTGCAGAGACAAGCCACTTTCTCTAGGACAGAGGGGTCAGTGAGAGGGACTGATCCCCACAGGAGAATAATCTGGGGGCTGGAAGGGTGCTAAGGTCGGCCTGCCAGGCATAAACAGGTTGGGCAAAGCCAGGGTGAAGCTTGGGGGCTGCTGGCATGAGAGCTGTGACCCAAAACTTCACAACCACCAGGGCTGCAAGGCAGATGCTGACTGAACCCCTTCCTGGCCTGGGTAAACCCCCAAACGTCACACAGAGCATCCGAGAGCAGAAACTGGTGCAGCTACAATTGGGTGAGTCCTTTACTGAATGCTCTGCAGCAGTGACTGTCTCGCCAGCCTGGCAGTGCAGGGAAAACACCTCTCCAACAGACTGGACCCGTCTGCATTCTCTACCTGTCCCAGGGCTGGAGGTCCAGAGCATGTCTGCCCTTTCTCAGGACTTCATCTCCCTGCTGCAGAGGGGAAAGCATAGCCAAGCGCCGTCTGGCTTTGAAGCTGCCATGGATTTCCTGCCACAAGAGGGATGTGAGGTGAGCAGGCGCTGGAGCTGTGCAGAGATTAAACGCATTAGTCAGGTACCTTTAATAAAGCACCTGGGCAAATTGCTGTTAGCTGCAGATGGCTGCAGCAAAGAGGCAGCTCCTGGGGGACTGAGAGGATAAACGCAGGATCAGGAAAGTACATTTAAAAAGAAAAAATGGCTCCTGCTGATTTCCCAGAGCTAGAGTCACTGCTGGGAAGTCCTGAGAGCCAGAAACTTATGAGTCCTAATGAGCTGGGAGTAGGCCCCTGTGAGCATGGAGAATGGGAGGCATTCCCTGAGCAGGGTGTGGATGTGGGCTGGTCACAATGTCTCTAGGCTAGTGCATGTGGCAAGGAGCAGGCTAATAAACCATGCACAGCCAGCAGCTCTGAGCTGCAGGGGAGGTGAGAGGAGGCTCTCACAGTAATGAACGACTGGGACAGAGAGTGTGCTCACCCTGTGCCAGAGGAGCTGGAGCACATGCCAGTGCTCTGGACGACCCCTCAGCTCTCCCAGTGAGCTGGGATGGGGGGGCAAAAGTAATATTCTTAGCTATACCTTAACCAATCATTTTACTAAAATTTACGTAACATACTGTAACATGGTTAGCTAACCAATTATATCCCACCACCTTAATTAGTTTACACGCAGCAAAATTAATTATACAGCAGACAATCACAGAACCAGACAGAGACCATGCAAACAAACAATAGCAAAGTGGGAACTATAATGACAAAACAATACAGAAGTGAAGATTTCACAACTACATCTAAAGACATAAGGGTTTCCCAGCTGTGTCTATTGTTAAGTGAGTCCTTACCAGACAAAACTATCAACCTAAATTTCCTTTTACATCTTCTAGGCTCTTCCCTTTCTCTGGAGGTGAGAGATCGGATCACCTTCCCAACAGCCCCAGATTGACTAGTTTGCGATGTGACCGGTTGCTTCCCAGTTTATGGCTGCCTCTGCTGCTTAGCCAGAGGCCTTAGCCTAAGAACAGGGCCTCAGACTGTCACAGTGAGAGAAGGCCCTTACACAGATTCTTTCTTGTATACCTCTATTACTAGCTAAATGATAAACATATACCTACATTCTTAAAGTATAGGCCTTTACATCTATATCCTATTTATAGATGTAGTTGTGAAATCCTCACTTCTGTATTGTTTTGTCATTATAGTTCCCACTTTGCTATTGTTTATTTGCATGGTCTCTGTCTGGTTCTGTGATTGTCTGCTGTATAATTAATTTTGCTGGGTGTAAATTAATTAAGGCGATGGGATATAATTGGTTAGCTAATCATGTTACAATATGCTAGGTTGGTTACGTAAATTTCAATAGAATGATTAGTTAAGGTGTAGCTAAGAATATTACTATATAAATTAGGGGCAAACAGGAAGTAAGTTGGGATTCAAAAATAAGGAAAAAGGAACTTGGATTTAAGCTTGCTGGAAGTTCACCCCAACAAACATTGAATTGTTTGCACCTTCGGACTTTGGGTATTGTTGTTCTCTGTTCACGTGAGAAGGACCAGGGAAGTGGGAGAGTGAAGGAATAAGCTCTTTAACTGGGGGCAAAGTCCTCTGCTCAACTCTTTGGGGCAGAAGGTGCCCCACAGCACTCTGTCCTGACCTCTGGAGCCCAGCCCTTTTGAGGTCACTGATACAAGAGGTCCACTGCCTGATACGAGGTCCAGCAAGGACAAATGGACTCTGACTCCTCAAAATCCCTGTCCATCCCCTCGGGCCTCGGAGAGAGGGCGCTGAGATCAGGGAAAGTGGGAGGAAATGGAGAAGGCTCTTGGTAGGCTGCGAGGTGCAGAAGGGGCAAGACCTCAGGACTGGATGCTTTAGAAAAGCCTTAATACTTTCCAGGGCTGCTCCCTGTGGAGCTGCAGAGCGTTCCATGCCCTCCCGCCAGCCACGATACTAATGAAAGCCCTGAAACTGCTGCCTCCTTTGCCTACTGCCTTACATTAGGAGCGATCCCAGGAGTCCCACTAGCATCCTCCCGGCCGAACTGATGGGTCCTCCCTTCCCCCGCACACGGGAGAGTCCGTGAGAGGGGAACCAGACTGACACAGAGCGGGGCTGCGCTGCCAGAAAACGATGGCACTGGCAGGCAAGTCCCGAGGAAGCTGCCTGTTTACCGTAGCAGCGCTGCCTGTGAAGGGGTGGCAGCAGAGGAGCAGGGCCGGCTGGCATGGCGTATGGTCCCCCACCAGGAACAAATGCAGTCCCATCTCTGCTGCTTTCCCTTCTCTGGCCAGGCATTAGAACGTGAATAGCTAATGAAGGGGAAGGGGGATGCACAAAGACTGCTCAGAAAAGCAGCACCTGTTCTAACACCTCTCTTAGTCTGGCACAGGCAGAGCTGCTGGAGATGGGCCCGCTGCAGCGCTCTGCATGCCAGGGCACGTACACAGTGCAAATCAGACTCCCCAGTGCGGGTCCAGCAGCCCCACTCAGCACAGGGCGCGGATTGCCAGTTGGCTGGCAACAGCTTCAAGTGACTGAGGACTAATGAGCAGGAAGGTATTTCAACATGCATCCCACTGGATACAGTGGGATACGTGTCTGTTGGCTATAGCTAGCACATGTGGGGCATAGTCATGGGGTTGGAGGAGGCCCAAAAGATAAGCCCAGTTGGCATGGGAATCACAGAAGTTACCAGTGAGACAGATCTGCTGCAGCACCCCATCCATCTCCTGCCAGATGGACTAACACGTGGGCTTCAGGGGGGGTTCCAGCGTAGTTCTCAACATGACCTAGACCTTACCTCAAGAGACGTGTCTCACTGAGGCTGAAGATGGAGAGAACAACCTGGAAATGTTGACTTGCTTCTTTTCATGAACACTCAGAGGCCTTTCTCCTCGTTCACGATGCTTTCCATCCAAATGTAGTTGTTCCAGCACATCCATTTCTGGGCTAAGCTGTTCAAACACAGTTTGCAACTTAACATTCTGTATAACAGGGATGCCAATTCTCAGTTTTATCAAAGGTCACATGGTATTTGATGTTTTTCCTATAACCCCAGCTCATGGAGTCATGCGAGCATGGGAGAAGCTCAGATTGCATTTGAAAATGTGACCTGAATTAGAGCTCCCGGAACAAGGGAGATAAGGGGGCCAAGGCCCACCACTTTTTACCAGCCATAAGGGTATGCAACTGGGGGGAGGGGGCGGAGCGAGCAGGGGTGAGGTCTTGGGGGAAGAGGCAGGGCAGGGCGTGGGACCATGGTTCAGGCGCCTGTAGCCCACGCCCGCCCACACACACACACACACCTTTAGGGAGCTTCCACCACTCCTGAGTCCTGACCTGAATGTGACATAACAGCTAAGAAAAAGGACGACAAATGCAAAGACAATCTGTTAAAATCTCTTGATTTTGGAAGGTTTAGAGGGGTGATACTGCAGGAAGGCATATGTATTTCCTTGCTTGTCCACCCGTTATCCTTGTGCTCAAAGGCAGCTGCATTGTTATTGCCTAAACATTCCCAAAACTGAGCAATAAAAAAGCCCAGAAAATGACAAGCACTGTGTCAGAAAGTTACACACAACTGAAAACAGGGCGTGAGAATAGAAACCGTAGCAAAGCTAACTATGCTGGGAGCTGGGATCTGCCCATGTAATGAGCTCAAGGGTGAACACCTGGGATTGGAGAGGGGCCAGGCAGAACCAGCAGAGCAAGGTAGTAAGGAAAAGCTAAGGCAGCAGGACATGAGAGATGACCGTTTTCCCTGTGCACTCCTCCCACCAATCCTCAGGCAGGACCCGCCCCCCCCATTCAACTGCAAAGGGGGGATGAAAGAGCAACATTTCCAGATTGACTAGTTGTTGTCAGCCCATCCCCTGTCCCTCAGCATCCACCTGGGACACCCAAAGAGAAACACATCCACGATCACTGCCACACAACCCATCTGAGGAGGAGAAGTGATGAAGTGCGAAAGGGGAGGAGCTAAGGCAGAATAGCTTCCCCACCCCAAGAGGGAGAGAGAGCAGCTGCAGTATCTCAAGAGAGAATGAGCCACATGTTTATGAAACGGACAATATGTTTGCAGCAGAGAATGTTTCCAAGAGACAGTTTCTAAATGAAGCCATATATATGTACACAAAGTGGGAGCAGCTACTTTAACAGACACTCATCCCACCACTGCCCCTACTGCCAGGCAGATGACATACACACTTAAAGATGCAGAACAGTAAAAAGCAAAGTCCTTGTATCTGTTTCTCTTGTAGCTACACATTGTAGGTGCAGGCGCAAATGGTCTTATGTCCTAGCGAATTGTCCCTCTATTTTCCACCAGCAAAGGTAAGAGAGGCCATGTTGATTCACTGTTTCCCTGATACAGCTTGACTCTGGACAATGTATTTCATGCCAGTTGTGGGCTTTAGCAGGGAAGGGATGGGTAGGGAGTGACGTTACACCAGCAGCCTTCTGCTAATATAGGAAAGAGGCATGCACCAACTGAAAAGAGCACATGCAGAAGGGGCTCCTACAGCTGCCTTTGGGAGATGCAGCATGTTTTCCCCCTCAGTGCTTTCCTAGCACACAAGAGTTTGTTGTATTAATTTTGATGGAACAAGTGAACTCAGAGATGTTACCATGACTATATCACTGTCCATCATTAGTACATCATTAACATAGTTTGGAGAAAGGCATGGCATTTTGGAGTACAGAGACCTCAGGCTGCTCAACACCAGGGCAGACAAACAGCCATTGAAAATCCTTTTCATCTCCTATTAGGGATAAAGAAAAAGAAAAAAATAGTTAAAGCATTTGGAGCGGCAGCGAACCAGCTGAGCAGCGGGGACAGCAGAGCAGCTCACAGCAGGAGTTTGCCTGGGAGTTCGCCTGGAGTGAGCCCAGTGAGGCTTACATCTTGCCAACGTCTCTGAGGAAGCTCATAGTAGGTAGGTGATATGGAAGGGGGGGTTCAGCTGTTGTGACCTGCACTGGATGTGCCATGTTTGTCTTTCTTCCACAGGACAGAAGCGACTTTGTCTGTACAAAGTGCAAGCTGGTCTCCATATTGGAAGAGAAGATTGAAGGTCTGGAGCAACAGGTAACGACCCTGCGTTGTATACGAGAGACTGAGGATTTTCTGGACCAAACTCAGGATAGGCTTCTAGGGGCACAAAGCTCTAAAGATATAGAGCAGGTTGCACAGAGGAGCCAAGAGGCCAGTGAAGAAGCTTGGCAACATGTGACCTCCAGAAGAGGTAAGCGGAATGTCCGGGTTCCAGTAACACAGACACAGGTAACTAACCGCTTTCATGTTCTCTCCACAAGTACCATTGCGGAGAGTGGACCAGATGATATGTCTGGGGGGAGAAAGCAGAAGGAGACTCCGCTGGTTGGGAGGCATGAGATGCGATGTCCTGAGGTTGGGGGTTCCACGACCACCACTCCCAAGAGGAGAAGGCGGGTGGTGGTGGTCGGGGACTCTCTCCTCCGGGGGACTGAGTCATCTATCTGCCGCCCTGACCGGGAAAACCGAGAAGTCTGCTGCTTGCCAGGGGCTAAGATTCGTGATGTGACGGAGAGACTGCCGAGACTCATCAAGCCCTCGGATCGCTACCCCTTCCTGCTTCTCCACGTGGGCACCAATGATACTGCCAAGAATGACCTTGAGCGGATCACTGTGGACTACGTGGCTCTGGGAAGAAGGATAAAGGAGTTGGAGGCGCAAGTGGTGTTCTCGTCCATCCTCCCCGTGGAAGGAAAAGGCCTGGGTAGGGACCGTCGAATCGTGGAGGTCAACGAATGGCTACGCAGGTGGTGTCGGAGAGAAGGCTTTGGATTCTTTGACCATGGGATGGTGTTCCATGAAGGAGGAGTGCTGGGCAGAGACGGGCTCCATCTTACGAAGAGAGGGAAGAACATCTTTGCCAGCAGGCTGGCTAACCTAGTGAGGAGGGCTTTAAACTAGGTTCACCGGGGGAAGGAGACCAAAGCCCTGAGGTAAGTGGGAAAGCGGGATACCGGGAGGAAGCACAGGCAGGAATGTCTGTGAGGGGAGGGCTCCTGCCTCATACTGGGAATGAGGGGCGATCAACAGGTTATCTCAAGTGCTTATATACAAATGCACAAAGCCTTGGAAACAAGCAGGGAGAACTGGAGGTCCTGGTGATGTCAAGGAATTATGACGTGATTGGAATAACAGAGACTTGGTGGGATAACTCACATGACTGGAGTACAGTCATGGATGGTTATTAACTGTTCAGGAAGGACAGGCAGGGCAGAAAAGGTGGGGGAGTAGCACTGTATGTAAGGGAGCAGTATGACTGCTCAGAGCTCCGGTACGAAACTGTGGAAAAACCTGAGTGTCTCTGGATTAAGTTTAGAAGTGTGTGCAACAAGAGTGATGTCATGGTGGGAGTCTGCTATAGACCACCGGACCAGGGGGATGAGGTGGATGAGGCTTTCTTCCGGCAACTCACGGAAGCTACTAGATC
Source organism: Dermochelys coriacea (assembly GCF_009764565.3). Classification (NCBI taxonomy): domain Eukaryota; kingdom Metazoa; phylum Chordata; order Testudines; family Dermochelyidae; genus Dermochelys; species Dermochelys coriacea. The sequence continues at coordinate 61,001,449 of NC_050076.1, forward strand.
GCATGCCCTGATTCTCATGGGTGACTTTAATTTTCCTGATATCTGCTGGGAGAGCAATACAGCGGTGCATAGACAATCCAGGAAGTTTTTGGAAAGCGTAGGGGACAATTTCCTGGTGCAAGTGCTAGGGGAGCCAACTAGGGGGAGCGCTTTTCTTGACCTGCTGCTCACAAACCGGGTAGAATTAGTGGGGGAAGCAAAAGTGGATGGGAATCTGGGAGGCAGTGACCATGAGTTGGTTGAGTTCAGGATCCTGACGCAGGGAAGAAAGGTAAGCAGCAGGATACGGACCCTGGACTTCAGGAAAGCAGACTTTGACTCCCTCAGGGAACAGATGGCCAGGATCCCCTGGGGGACTAACATGAAAGGGAAGGGAGTCCAGGAGAGCTGGCTGTATTTCAAGGAATCCCTGTTGAGGTTACAGGGACAAACCATCCCGATGAGTCGAAAGAATAGTAAATATGGCAGGCGACCAGCTTGGCTTAATGGTGAAATCCTAGCGGATCTTAAACATAAAAAGAAGCTTACAAGAAGTGGAAGGTTGGACATATGACCAGGGAAGAGTATAAAAATATTGCTCGGGCATGTAGGAAAGATATCAGGAGGGCCAAATCGCACCTGGAGCTGCAGCTAGCAAGAGATGTCAAGAGTAACAAGAAGGGTTTCTTCAGGTATGTTGGCAACAAGAAGAAAGCCAAGGAAAGTGTGGGCCCCTTACTGAATGAGGGAGGCAAGCTAGTGACAGAGGATGTGGAAAAAGCTAATGTACTCAATGCTTTTTTTGCCTCTGTTTTCACTAACAAGGTCAGCTCCCAGACTGCTGTGCTGGGCATCACAAAATGGGGAAGAGATGGCCAGCCCTCTGTAGAGATAGAGGTGGTTAGGGACTATTTAGAAAAGCTGGACGTGCACAAGTCCATGGGGCCGGACGAATTGCATCCGAGAGTGCTGAAAGAATTGGCGGCTGTGATTGCAGAGCCCTTGGCCATTATCTTTGAAAACTCGTGGCGAACGGGGGAAGTCCCGGATGACTGGAAAAAGGCTAATGTAGTGCCCATCTTTAAAAAAGGGAAGAAGGAGGATCCTGGGAACTACAGGCCAGTCAGCCTCACCTCAGTCCCTGGAAAAATCATGGAGCAGGTCCTCAAAGAATCAATCCTGAAGCACTTAGAGGAGAGGAAAGTGATCAGGAACAGTCAGCATGGATTCACCAAGGGAAGGTCATGCCTGACTAATCTAATCGCCTTTTATGATGAGATTACTGGTTCTGTGGATGAAGGGAAAGCAGTGGATGTATTGTTTCTTGACTTTAGCAAAGCTTTTGACACGGTCTCCCACAGCATTCTTGTCAGCAAGTTAAGGAAGTATGGGCCGGATGAATGCACTATAAGGTGGGTAGAAAGCTGGCTAGATTGTCGGGCTCAACGGGTAGTGATCAATGGCTCCATGTCTAGTTGGCAGCCGGTGTCAAGTGGAGTGCCCCAGGGGTCGGTCCTGGGGCCCGTTTTGTTCAATATCTTCATAAATGATCTGGAGGATGGTGTGGATTGCACTCTCAGCAAATTTGCGGATGATACTAAACTGGGAGGAGTGGTAGATACGCTGGAGGGGAGGGATAGGATACAGAAGGACCTAGACAAATTGGAGGATTGGGCCAAAAGAAATCTAATGAGGTTCAATAAGGATAAGTGCAGGGTCCTGCACTTAGGATGGAAGAATCCAATGCACCGCTACAGACTAGGGACCGAATGGCTCGGCAGCAGTTCTGCGGAAAAGGACCTAGGGGTGACAGTGGACGAGAAGCTGGATATGAGTCAGCAGTGTGCCCTTGTTGCCAAGAAGGCCAATGGCATTTTGGGATGTATAAGTAGGGGCATAGCGAGCAGATCGAGGGACGTGATCGTTCCCCTCTATTCGACACTGGTGAGGCCTCATCTGGAGTACTGTGTCCAGTTTTGGGCCCCACACTACAAGAAGGATGTGGATAAATTGGAAAGAGTACAGCGAAGGGCAACAAAAATGATTAGGGGTCTAGAGCACATGACTCATGAGGAGAGGCTGAGGGAGCTGGGATTGTTTAGTCTGCAGAAGAGAAGAATGAGGGGGGATTTGATAGCTGCTTTCAACTACCTGAAAGGGGGTTTCAAAGAGGATGGCTCTAGACTGTTCTCAATGGTAGCAGATGACAGAACGAGGAGTAATGGTCTCAAGTTGCAATGGGGGAGGTTTAGATTGGATATTAGGAAAAACTTTTTCACTAAGAGGGTGGTGAAACACTGGAATGCGTTACCTAGGGAGGTGGTAGAATCTCCTTCCTTAGAGGTTTTTAAGGTCAGGCTTGACAAAGCCCTGGCTAGGATGATTTAACTGGGACTTGGTCCTGCTTTGAGCAGGGGGTTGGACTAGATGACCTTCTGGGGTCCCTTCCAACCCTGATATTCTATGATTCTAAGCATAAAGTATAAATAAAGTTTCCATTTAACAGTATTCCTTGGTTCCTTTAGCCAGTGGGAGTTTTTAGAAGGACAAACCCCCTGTCTGCATCACATGCAGCCAGACCTACTAGCCAGAGCCAGAGTACACAGTCATGAGACAGGAGTCAAGAAGCAGCTGGGATCAGGACACCAGGAAGTCAGAGGCAGGAGACAAAGCAGAGATCAGAACCATGTATTGGGAATCTGGATCAGGCCAGGATGCCAGGGGCTCAGAGGCAGGAGACAAGCTAGTGGTCAGGACCTGCAAGTCAGATGCCAGGAAATCAAGACCTGGGGGGTAAGAACCAGGTAGTGCAAGCCACATAGCCCACAACAGGAGACTCCTAGTTACTCAGACAGCTTCCTGCTCCTCCTTCTGGCTTAAGTAGTGCCAGTGGGCCAATCAGCTGCAGTGGGACTTTGCCAATTGGACCTCAGAGGTGGAGCCTCACAATAGGGGCTGGGCTTCATGGGTCCCAGGTAAACTAGACCTAGCTGGCTGGCAGGTGGAAGGTTGGAGCATGGCTGATTCCATGAATCTTAAGGGCCCAGGTTTGAGACCTGTAGGACACGGCAGTTTGCCAGCTCTTTCAATTGGAAATGAGAAAAAGTTCTAGATGGGCTGGAGCTGTTGTTGGGGCTGTTATTAAAGTCCAACACCTAGAAGACCAAACAAGATAAACACACATAAAAGGGGAGAGGAAAGAGCAGCAGAGAGAAAATGCAGTTTCTGTCTCTGGTGTTGACTGTCACTTGCAACCCACTGCTTGAGACACACAGGCCTCAGCTGCTCTGAAACCTGGCAAAGTCTCACATCTTGGGTGGTGTTTGGGATCTAGCCAAAGCTGGTGGAGGTGATGATGTCATCTGGGGCACTGTGACCAGTGGTGAGCTGGAGGCGGTTTGCTATAACCGGTTGTTAAATTTAGAAGCCCTTTTAGAACCGGTTGTTCTGCGAGGGACAGACCTACTAGCCGCGAGGTTCTAAAAGGGCTTCTAAATTTAACTGGCCAAAAGTGGCGCCTTAGGCGCCGACTCCATGGGTGCTCCAGCCCTGGAGCACCCAAGGGGAAAATTTGGTGGGTGCTCTCCCCTCCCCACCCACTCCCGGCCCCAGCTCACCTCCACTCTGCCTCCACCTCCTCCCCTGAACACGCCACCCCACTCTGCTTCTCCGTGCACCCCCCCCCCAGCTTCCTGCGAATCAGCTGTTCATGCGGGAAGCCGGGGCAGGCTGAGAAGCAAGCGGCGGCTTCACGCTCAGGCCCAGGGAGGTAGAGGTGAGCTCAGACGGGGGGGGGGCGTAAGGAGGGCCGCCCACGCCACAGCAGGTAACCCGGGGGGGGGGGGGTGGAGGGTGCAGGGGAACCACCTCCGCCACCGTCGGCCTGAGCGGGAAGCCGTGGTCTGCTTCTCAGCCCTTCCCGGCTTCCCGCCGAACAGCTGATTTGCAGGAAGCTGGTGGGGAGGGCGCAGAGAAGCAGAGCGGGGCGGTGGGTTCAGGGGAGGAGGCGGAGGCAGAGCGGAGGTGAGGTGAGCTGGAGCCGGGCGCGGGGCGGGGAGCTGCCGGTGGGGGCTCTGCACCCACCAAATTTTTCCCATGGGTGCTTCAGCCCTGGAGCACCCAGGGAGTCGGCGCCTAAGGCATCACTTTTGATGTGATCAGTAGGAGAGCGGCCGCTCCCCCTGCTGCCCCCCAGCTACGCTCCCCTGCCCCTAGGAGCCAAAGGGACCTGCCGGATGCTTCCTGGGAGCTGCCCCAGGTAAGCACCACCGGGACTCCCCATCTCGCCCCCCGGCAAGTGCCTCTGGTTCTTAGGAGTGGGGTGGGCACCCACTATAGTGGCCCACGAGACCCTCCTGCCCGCTTCTGTGGGCAGTCAGGGGACAGGGGAGGGGGGTGGATGGGGCAGGTGTCCTGAGGGGTTGTCAAGGAATGCGGGGGGGGTTGGATGGGGCAGGAGTCCTGGAGGGCGGGGGTGGGCAACAACCCCTCGTGGGGTGAGGAGGAAACCTGTTGTTAAGATTTTGGCAGCTCATCACTGCCTGTGACGAGATGGACTAGATCCAGAGGTGCCCTGCTAGAGCCCTTGTGGCCCTGCCCCAGAAAAGGGCAGTAGATGTTGGATCATATTAAAGTAGTTCTGTATTAAAATCACAAATAAGTTTGATTCCCCATAGTTTAAATTCCAGGGTATTACTAATTAAGAGGTCTCTTGTTTTTTGGTACTGTTTCTCTCCCTCTATGTGTGAAACTTGCAAGCTGCTAATTGTGTTAGTACATTCTAAGACAGTTTGTGCTCGAAGCAATTCTTTGTAACAACAACTACTCACACACAGAGAGACTCAAAGCAATACTCTGTAACAATAGAAACAGCACCCAGAGACTCCCCGCCCTTTTGTTGTATTCATCTCACTTTGTTAACAATTGTGATTAAAATAGAGATAGAGAATGTATGTGGATGGATGCTTGGTGTGGATAATAACTGAATGATCAGGGAAGTGCCAGCCTAAGAATCCAGTGTCCATCGCCTGAAGAAGGCGTCAAGTGGAAATAACCAGAGGACCCCTGGAGGGCAGACTGGAGTCCACCCAACAGCCTCAAGAATGGGAGAACCAAAGAACAAGATAACATCTGGCAGCACGAAGCCGTCAGGAATGTGCCATCTGCTGATTGATTCAGCAACAGCATGATGAAGCCATTCCCATAGACTGGCATAGGAAGAAATTCCTATAAAAATGGACTTTAGAAAGTGAGAACTTTGGGGTCTGATTCTGCAAACCAACTTCCAGGAGCATCAGATGAGCATCTGACAAGGCCCTGCTCCCTCCTCATGGCCAGGCCACCTGGCCAGGGGCTTGGCATGAGCAACTCTAAGGCTGGTAACTATGATAACAACCTTGCAGAACCTGTGTGTGTGTGTATGAATGAATGTGTTAATAATTATGAGATTGAATGGAATGTTATAGCTATAACTAACTGCTTACTATGATTCTTTCTGTATTCACAATAAATGTGGTATTTTGGCTTTTCTCCTTTAATAAGATCCTGCTGGTTTTTATTTTATTGGTATAAAATAGAGAGATCCTCCAAGCTGCCTAGAGCAGCTGTATGGGAAGCAGCCAATCAGGGTCCAACAGGCTAGCATAAGAAGAGCTCCAGGGCTGATCAACTCGTTTTGTTTTGTTTTGTTTTGTAGCTGGAGCTGGAGCTGGAGCTGGAGCTGGAGCTGGAGCTGGAGGGCTCCTGGCTGGCTGAGGGAGCAACAGGATCCTGGACAGAGCAGTGCTGGGACTCGGCCAGGACAAGGCCCTGAGGTAAGAATGAACTCAGGCCACAGGGAAGTAGCTCAGGGAATTGGTAGCCGTTTATTTAAAGGGACATGGTAGATAGGTGCTATCTATAGGGTCCTTGGGCTAGAACTGGAGTAGAGGGAGGTCCCAGGTTGTCCCCCCCCCCCAACCAGTTGCTGGGAAAGAGGCCTGCACTTTGATACACCCCAGAAGGGGACTTGAACTCTTTTGGTGGCCCAGCTGAAGGGTTGGGGCCAGAAAAGACCCAGAGAGGTGAAGGGTCTCCAGGGAGGGAGCCCTGGGGGATGTGGCCCTACCCCAAGGCCAGGACTGCTTGAAGAGCAGGGACCATTTGAGGGAGCCCAGAAGAGGCTGAGAGACAGTTCAGACAAGGGTACTGTGATAGGCTCTGCTGGACTGATTAAGGAATGACCCAAAGATAGGACTTCAGATCAGAGGACCTTACAGAGGGTGCTGAGATAGGCCCCCTGTTGGATATCTATCCTGGAAGGGGTTTTGATCTTTATCTCACATACAGATGGTGTGACTCAGCTGGGGGGCTGAGTCACCAAAGACCCACCACAAACAGAGAGAGAGAGAGAGAGCGAGAGAGAGAGAGAGCATGCACATGGACTGAGACGGGGGGGCTCACGAGAGGTGAGTGCACCCCATTCCAGGCCCTCTCTTTGGCCTGGTCTGCTCAGGACGTCTCTTAGCATCAGGATGACAAAGGCCTAGCTGTGTCATAGGAGATGCTTGGGTCTCAGGAGACAGTGAGGTAGCAGCCTTCATGGTGAAGCTTGTTTTTGCAGTCCACCCATCTCAGTCAGCAGTGGCTTTCCCATAAAAACCTTTTTTAAGGACCCCAAAAAGGAATGATGGGCAGACTAGCTCATCCCCTCGTTATTTGGTTCACCAGTTAGGCCTAATTTCCAGCACACCTATTTTGGTCCATTGACTTCTGGTTTCACACTTCTCTTGTGATCTTAACCACAATCCTTGGGTTATCTCAATAGCCTTTTTGGGTGGACTAATTCAGCCTTTCTAACTCTCTTTTGTACCTTTTCCCAGCACCATTTATTGTTATGGATTATTCCCTCACCCATCTTGTCTCTTTAATACCCTGGGACCGACATGGCTACAGCTACACTGCATATTGATTATTATGACATTTTTATGAACTTCCACCCACTTCTCACAGCTGAGCCCACAACTGGGTAGATTTGTTAATCCAATTATCACAATAGGTTTCCTGTATCCTCTCCTACCGCCTGCACATCCACACCTGAGCATAGAATCTGGCCCTGTACCTCAATGCACTTCACAGAGGCAAATAATTCAGCTTCCTGGACAAGTTTACTTCACTGTGAAACGTTCACATTCTACATCAGGTTTTTCTAAATGGTCCGATTTTGGGAAGAAACTCATTAATAACATTTTATTTCTGATTTCAGTGAAAACAAATTTTAAAAGTCTGCTGTAAGTGTTCTCAGCCCTTGTGGCTGCAGAGACAAGTTGGAAAGGGAACCAAATGCAGTCTGAAGACTCCAACCCCGGAATGGACATTAAAAGAACTCAGGATTTAGGATTTTTAGGCCAAAGTCATGATTTTTAATGCCTGGGGTTAGCGGCTGAGCATCCTCCTGTGTGCCGGGGACCCAGTTCTGACTGCATTTGTGCTCATGTGGAAAGAAACTGATCATTCATGGTGTGAGCTGAATAAGGCACAAAAGAATAAACAATATCACCAGTGAAGAGGAAATTAGATTTTTAGAATCTTCCTTCTATTAATCTTAGTTGTTAGTAGTAACTCAGGGATCTGAGAATAAATTAGATTTTAATTGGCGAGTATTCCAGTAGCAGAGACATGGGGCAGGAATCCTCAATCTCAGTGTGAGAAAGGTAACTGGTCTCGGTGATTATCTTCCCAGCAAGGGGCTGTTATAATCCAGACTGTGTTTCTGGGTGTTTATAGACCAGAGCATGTGATTTGGAGCTTGAGATGGTAGCTTTGCATCTGATGGGTCTTGGGTCATCGCACCATCTCTGTGCTAGGCACCAATTTAACAGAGAAAAAGCCAGTGCACAGACAGAGCCAGGAATCAGAGTAGCAGCCGTGTTAGTCTGTATTCGCAAAAAGAAAAGGAGTACTTGTGGCACCTTAGAGACTAACAAATTTATTAGAGCATAAGCTAGTGAGCTGTAGCTCACGAAAGCTTATGCTCTAATAAATTTGTTAGTCTCTAAGGTGCCACAAGTACTCCTTTTCTTTTTTCTTAGAGCCAGGAATGTTGCAGTCAAGCTTTGATTTATGTTTATTTTCAACAAATCTGGATTCAAATAAAAATCCCAGGCAGAGGAAACAATCCTGTTAATTGCACTGGGTATTCTCCTCTCTGGTGTCCTGGGCTTAGGAGAGACTTAAGCTTGGTACACAGCCTGCCTGCTAGGCTTACATCCCTTGCTGTTTAAGTCCAGTAATTTTGCAGGTTTAGGAGCCAGGCTAATTAAGGCAAAGGTAAAAGAGAAGAACTAGGTTGCAAAGGAATAGAAATAGCGTTCCGAAGCAGCTGCCTTGAAGTAGGGCCTGTCATGCTCTGTGCGTTTGAGAGTGACGGGGGTGAGGGAGAAGGTAATATATTTTATTGGACCAATGAATGCCAAGAGAGTGCATTCCTTCCTCCATGTGTACTGTCCTCTCCCACCAAGTAGCAGTCTCTACATTTTTAGACATAATCGTACTACAGTGCTCCCTATTGTAACATCCCTTTTGTCACATTTATCTCGGGTAGCAAAACTGAATCACACCACTTACTCACATACTTCCCAGTCTGTTATGCCCCTATAAAGTCTAGATCATTGTCACAGACTGGCTGGTCCTTGAGATGACAGGAGACTGCTTTGCACTTGGCTCTCTTGCAGGGGTCATGTTTTGAGGGTCTGTTCCAATATCTGTCCATTGTTTGTCGGTTTGTGTTCCTGCCGTGTCCTGCTGATCCAGTCTCAGCAGAGGGGTATTTCACTGTCTTCCTGATCCATCGTTTTGTCTTGTGTTCAATGGGTGAATGTTGTGACATTCTATACCTTGGGGGAGTGCCCTGTAACCCCCCAGATTCCCCATTTATATGTAATTGTGATATTTCACATAAAGCATGCCATGTGAGGTATTGGGAAAGGTTATGATCTGCTGAAAGTAATTTTTCTATCTAAATATGTATATTATTAATGCATATGAAGTTATGCGACTGTGTTTTATGGTTGTCACTAAAATATGCAGTGGGTTTGGGACATAGGAGAGACACTGGGGTACTGCTTCACCTTGGGACTCGGCAATGCCCACCAGACATGCCTGGACTTGTGTTCTCCAAGCACATGGAATATATTCTGGGAATAAAACAGAGCACAGTGGCCACATGCTTGGCCTTTCTCCTTCCTCCACTTATTCTGCAAGCAACAAGGACACTCAGAAGACTGAAGACTCCAACAGAGAAGACTGGCCCAGGTTTAAGGGAAAAACCAGTATATTAAGGACTGCAATATCCAGTGGGGTGAGAAACGGCTTATTCTACATGTTGTCCAATCTAATAGGATTGAGAGTTTAGACTGCATGCTTATATTTTATTTTTTTTGGTAACTAACTCTGACTTTTTGCCTATCACTTCTAATCATCTAAAAATCTATTTTTTGTAGTAATAAATTAAACTGTTTATCTTTACCAGTGAGTTTGCCTGAAGTATTTGATAAGGGTGTATGCTCAGTTTACAAAGGCTGGTGTATATCCTCTTTCCACTGATGAAGTGACGAACCAATTCATAAATTTGCACTGCTCGTCTTGAGCAGTTCAAGATGGTATATTCCTGAGGTACGAGACTGGGAGCTGGGGGGATTTGGTTGGTACTTTCTCTGTGTGATTCATAGAAGATTAGCATTGGAAGAGACCCCAGAAGGAGGATTCGGGGAACTACAGACTGGTCAGCCTCACCTAGCTCCCTGGAAAAAATCATGGAGCAGGTCCTCAAGGAATAAATTCTGAAGCACTTAGAGGAGAGGAAAGTGTTCAGAAACAGTCAGCATGGATTCACCAAGGGCAAGTCATGCCTGACTAATCTAATTGCCTTCTATGACAAGATAACTGGCTCTGTGGATGAGGGGAAAGCCGTGGACATATTATTCCTTGACTTAGCAAAGCTTTTGATACAGTCTCCCACAGTATTCTTGCCAGCAAGTTAGAAAAGTACGGATTGGATGAATGGACTATAAGGTGGATAAGAAGCTGGCTAGATTGTCTGGCTCAACAGGTAGTAATCAATGGCTCCATGTCTAGTTGGCAGCCAGTAGCAAGCGGAGTGCCCCAAGGGTTGGTCCTGGGGCCGGTTTTGTTCAATATCTTCATTAATGATCTGGAGGATGGCGTTTATTGCGCTCTCAGCAAGTTTGCAGATGACACTAAACTGGGAGGAGTGGTAGAAATGCTGGAGGGTAGGGATAGGGTATAGAGGGACCTAGACAAATTAGAGGATTGGGCCAAAAGAAATCTGATGAGGTTCAACAAGGACAAGTGCAGAGTCCTGCACTTAGGATGGAAGAATCCCATACGCTGCTACAGACTAGGGCTCAAGTGGCTAGACAGCAGTTCTGCAGAAAAGGACCTAGAGGTTACAGTGGACAAGAAGCTGGATATGAGTCAGCAGTGTGCCCTTGTTGCCAAGAAGGCTAACAGCCTTTTTGGCTGTATAAGTAAGGGCATTGACAGCAGATCGAGGGACTTGATCATTCCCTTCTATTCAACATTGGTGAGGCCTCATCTGGAGTACTGTGTCCAGTTTTGCACCCTATACTATAAGATTTGGAAAGAGTCCAGTGGAGGGCAACAAAAATGATCAGGGGACTGGAACACATGACTTATGAGGAGAGGCTGAGGGAACTGGGATTGTTTAGTCTGCAGAAGAGAAGAATGACGGGGGATTTGATAGCTGCTTTCAACTACCTGAAAGGGGATTCCAAAGAGGATGGATCTAGACTGTTCTCAGTGGTAGCAGATGACAGAACGAGGAGTAATGGTCTCAAGTTGCAGTGGGGGAGGCTTAGGTTGGATATTAGGAAAAACTATTTCACTAGGAGGGTGGTGAAGCACTGGAATGTGTTACCTAGGGAGGTGGTGGAATCTTCTTCCTTAGAGGTTTTTAAGGTCAGGCTTGACAAAGCCCTGGCTGGGATGATTTAGTTGGGGATTGGCCCTGCTTTAAGCAGGGGGTTGGACTAGATGACTTCCTGAGGTCCCTTCCAACCCTGATATTCTAGGATTACACCCCTGCATGCTCGAGCAATATTCTTATACTCCTCCCATGTCATATGTCCAAGTTTCCACTTCTTATAAGCTTCCTTTTTGTGTTTAAGCTCACCAAAGATTTCTCTGTTAAGCAAGCTGGTCACCTGTCATATTGGCTATTCTTGCTGCACATCAGGATAGTTTGTTTCTGCACCCTCAATAAGGCTTCTTTAAAATGCAGCCAGCTCTCCTGGACTTCCCCACACTCCCCATATTAGCCTTCCAGGAGATCCTGCCCATCAGTTCCCTGAGGGAGTCATTCTGCTTTTCAGAAGTCCAGGGTCTGTGTTCTGCTGCTCTCCTTTCTTCCTTTTGTCAGGATCCTGAACTCAACCATCTCATGGTCACTGCTGCCCAGGTTGCCACCCACTTCTACTTTCCCTACCAATTCTTCCTTGTTTGTGAGCAGCAGGTCAAGAGGAGCATGGCTCCTGGTTGATTCCTCCAGCACTTGCATCAGGAAGTTCCCAGATTCATGAGTGGCTCTGGGAGCATTCATGCAATTTAGCTGGGTCTGGGGCTCCACATGCGGTTGTGCTGTGTGATAACAACTCTTGGAGGGGCTTGCTGCTTGTCACTTGCAAAGCATTGTGAGAGCCAGCCAAGGCTGGAGAGTTAAGGGAGCACAGCAGTAACACTGTTCCAGGCTGCACCCCAGAGATCCAGTCACAAATGCATTTGTGGATTCAGTGAATTATGCCCATCTACCACTACACTGTATGAACGAAGATTTATCCATTCAACATATGTAACTTGCTTCCCAGTGCACCATTTGTTCTGAGGAAATGTTGGATCCTGACAGGCTTTCCCAGCTGTAGTTCTGGGAGGTCTTTAGCTTATCCTCCATCATGGGTTTTGGCCGTTGCTTGTCTCTTCCTTTTTGTCTGTTACTCCTTTCACTATTGCTAGTCGTAGTAATGCTGGGGCTATTGGCACCAAGATACGTGTGAGTCTTGACATCAAGCCTTGTACCAAGATGCTGCTGTTGCCTTCTGTGGGAGTGTCTCCATTCAAGTATGGCTTGCCATATATTTTTACAGCTTTTTTTTTTTTTTTTTTTAAACAGTCTTAAAAACATCCCCTGCCAGTTTGGCTTTGCCTTGTGACTGGCTGTGATATGGTGCTGATGTGATACAACTGAATTCCCATTCCTAGGTCAATGGCACAAACTCATTGCAAGTGAACTGGGACCTGTTGTCTGGAACTAACCACTTTGGGGTCCCTTGGCTGCTGACATGCTGCATTGCTTTGTCTGTGATTGCTGTAGTGGTGTCTAACAGTTCATCTAGTTCCCAGAAGTCTGAACAGCAGTCTGCAGTGCGGAGGTAGTTTGTGGTTTGTATGAAAAGGTTCTTTCCTATGTTGCCCCAAGGTCTGTGGGGGGTGCTGTGTATTTTCACTGTCTCCTTTTGGTGCTTGGACTGCATTTCCCCACATCCAGGTCTCAGATATCCTCAGTCATGTACATAGTGTCTCTGGCTTTCTGGCTATGGGTTTCTATTCCAGAATAGCTCCAATGTATTCTCAAGAGTTTCTGCTCTCAGTGATTTGGGTGTTATGATTTGACTGCTTGTATAGATGCCTTCTTGGACATTCGTCTTGTCTCCATAGTTCAATTGTTCTTGGGGGACGGGGAGCTTCTCCCTGGTGTCTGGCCATCCTGACAGAATGACAGGTGTGGGCTCCTGTAAATCTTTTTCTTGTATGGCTTTGGTTTTGAATTCTTTCTAGCCCTTGCCTTGAAAATGGCACATAACTGACTTGGTTAGTGCTTTCCACATCTTTCCATCAGGTTGAGGATTTCATATTCTTGTGCAGTTGCCATATTTTCCTGCTGCAAGCTTGCTCTGGATAAGCAATCAGCTCAGTGCCTTTCTTGTAGTCTAACCCTTAGGTATAGTGTTGTCATTTCAGTGGCATACACTGAACAAGTTTGGGGATGCTAGCAGGAATTTTTTGAAAATGCTTTCTAGTGGTTTATGGTCACTTCCGAGTTGAATGATTTCCCATTAGAACACACAGACTGAACTTTTCACGTGTGAACGCAATTGCAAGACATTTAATTTGTAAGGCCATACAAATAGGAACAATGAATGTCAGCCATATTTACAGGATGGGGGACTCTCTTCTGGGAAGCAGGGACTCTGAAAAGACTTGGAAGTCATGGGTGGATAATCAGCTGAACACAAGTGCTCAATGCACATTGCTTTAGCCCTTTTGGCCACAATCTTGGGGGGTCACAGTCCTGCATAACAGGAGACAATTCATGGCCCTGCACACTTGCATGACAATGGCCTCCACAGTGGATTCTCCAGTTCCAAAATGATTGCTACTGGTCAGCAGAAAATCTGGCCTTGCAAGTGGCCCTGCAATGCGATTGCCACTTGCTTCTCCATTGTCAGTGCAGCTCTCATTCTGGTGTCCCTGCAGTGGAGGTCTGGGGCAAGCTCAGCACGCAGATCCAGGAATGTGGCCTTGCACATCCCAAAATTCTGCAGCTGCTGCTTGCCATCGAAAGCCTGCATTATGATGTGACTCTCATTAGTCAGTGCTTGTTTCTCAGGCCCCAAAGCAGTGCTGCACCATTTGCACCTACTCGGTGAACACAACCAACAATCTTGAATTAGTCCTTGCAAACCAACAGCAATCTGGTCTCTAAGAGACTCATGTCCCCGTGGCTTTTCTAGCGGCTCTGCAAATATCAGAGGATCACTCATCCTATGATTACAATGCTCATGACAACAATGCAGAGCTTGCAGGCTCCATGTTTCTGTTAGAGATGGCACAGTGACAAGTCCTGGGCGTGGGGTGGAGATAGAGATTTTCAAAATAGGTTTGAAAATTATGGGATAGAGATGGCATTATGTGGTGGAGAAAGTTGCATGATGGGAGCTTGACTCTGCAGTCCCACTCATCTCGACATGACTAGTTTCTGCCCCACCATGCATTGCCAAAATGTCCCAAAAGACAATGCGCTGGACAGTGGTGAGTTGCACACTGGGATATCTACCCATAGTGCACCACACCATGGTTCAATACAAGCACTTCTGAGAAGTAAGTGTAGCAATGATGCAAGAGGCCAAGTATCCACATGCAAAACAGTGATATACTAACAGTGGTGGTGATGTAACTTGCATCAGCAAAAGGTTGCAGTGTAGACATGCCCTAACTCTTCTTTTTCCAACAACTGCAGCTTGTTAATTGCCCACTTTAGTTTGATTTCTTGCAACATGTTAATTCCTTACACTTAACACTCTGTTCCACCTTATATTTAGCTGTGACACTCTGAATGTATTGCCCAGCCCTGAAGAAGAGCTCTGAGCTCGAAAACTCATCTCTCTCACCAACAGAAGTTGGTCCAATAAAAGACATTACGTCACCCACCTTGTCTCTTTAAAATGTACTAAGACCTGCCAGGACTGATTGCCCCAGCTAACCTGGGGTGAGACAGGACAGCTGCCAGAGCAGTGCAGTTCCTGCTGGCAGCAAATAGCCTGCTCCAAGGGAATATGGCATACAGTCAGAGGTGGTTGTAGAGAAAGGCTGGTCAGGATCTGCCAGGGGAAGAAATGGCCTAGCAAGCTGGAGGGAAGTGCTGGCGAGCAGGCTACAGGGCCATCACAGACCAGACCAAGTCCAGTAGCCAATGGACTTGGGAGTGGCCAATGCCTAACTTCTCCTATACAGATGGCCACTGGTGCTTGGCAGGACAGAGGAGGGAAGAGCTTGGAGAATCCCAGCCCTTGCAGTGACTGGCATCCACCCTGCAGCATGAGAGATCCTGACCCATTCAGTGGGGATGAAGGTGGCACGTGGGGTCTTGCCAGGAGAATCTGCCTATCCTGAGACAATAGGATGCCCAGAAATCACCCTGGGAATGCTCTTGTACATATTCCAGGTACTGCCCAGAGCCAGCCTTGGGGGCCCTCTGATTTTTTGGAACAGATGCTCCTCTGAGTGCTGCTCCACAATGGGGAGTGTTGCTGTCTTGGCACTTAGTGAGCTTCTGAGTGCTACCTGGAAGGCTCCTCTAAGGCTGCCTTGAAGACTTCCCTGCACAGCACCAGCAGGAAGCAGAGAAAAGCCTGGAATTGTGGACAGCGAGCAGAGTGCCAGACCATCAGTGAGGGTCTGACTGCCTCCCACCTGGCACCCTGGGTCCTCTTCCACACTGGGTGTGCCACACTACCAAGTCCAACTTGCTCAGTGTGAGAGTTTTGCTCCTGCTTTGCACAGATGACTGATGCTGCAAAGTGCCAGGCAGGAAGGATCAGAACCCATGTGCCTGGCACCTGCACAAAGCCCAGCCTTCTCCTGTGGCATGATGAACTTTCTGCTCTCTTCAGCACACAGGACAGATGCCAGATTCAGTGTTTAGCTTCTCTACAGGAAGGACCTTCACTTCCACCTAACCTCACCCTGCAGGCTCTGTCCTTCCCTGCCACAGCAGCCCCAGTAGCCAGCCAAAAACCCTGGGAACTAGGCAGTTCCCCCTCACCTAGGAACAAACCAGCTTCCTTGGGATTAACTCATCACTGCTTACAGTCAGGCACTTTTATTGGGATGTTTAATTCCCCACAAAGACTGATTTGGAAGGACAGAACCAAGCAGCCTCAGGGGTCCCTGTTTTGCAGACAGTCCATGTGAATGGGGGCCCTCCATGTAACTACCCTCTCCTGAAGGATGAGTGTCCTGGATTCAGCAGTGGTTTGATAACCATGCGTGTAGGGAACGATGGGGAACCGTGGGTTAAAATCACAGGGAATTCCGCAACATGAAGCATTTTAGACAGGCTGATGTTTGGGTTTGAAAGCAAATCCCTGCCTCCAAGAATGAGTCTTGTGGGAGTGTCAGGGACTGAGCCTCTCCTGCTGCATCCGTTGTCTGGAGCCTTGTGACAGTGCAGTCGCTACTGGGATGCAGCCCCGGGAACTGAAGTCCTTTGTCTAGCCACAGAATGGCTACAGCACACAGGCTTCCCCATTCTGCCCTGCCATGATGCGTCCTGCCCCACCCAATGGGTAAGCGCTAGAGTGGGGTCCACCCTGCTTGTCTCATCCATTTTGCTTGGCTACTGAGATTCAGCCAGCGCCTCAGTTAGTGGCAGTTGTGATGTGGCCTGTGCAGCATCCAACATACATCACTGGAGTGGTCCCTGATGTGAAGAAGAGCCAATACCCAGTGTCCTGGCTGGATTCAAACCAGTCAGCTAGAGACAAGATTCTGGCCTAATTCTCCCAGTGGGCTTCTCCATCTCCTCTCCCACCACAGGGCTGTGTTTGCATGGAGTGACGTGCCTGGGAATTGCTTTGTTTCTCTGTCCCATGCTACAAGGATGTGTGTGCCCCACACCCACCACCATGCTCCCTGTGTGCCTGTGGGGACTTTGGGATGAAGATTGCAGGGAAAGGCAATTGGCCTGGCCAGCCATTGTCTGCGCTGGGATATTTGGGGCTGAGCTCACCCCTCCTCTCTGTTCCTTTTGTCTGAAGCTGCAGTGAAGTCACTGTGTTGTGTCTCCTGCTACTGGAAGGCTTGTGATGTCACCCATTCAGCACTCGGACTACACCGCAGGTTCCAATGAGAGAAGAGGGGTGTGATGGGGTGTTCACCCTACACTGGCTTAGAATGGGTTAATGATGCTGAAACAGGACCAATTAAGCAGATAGGCCACCTAATTCCCTTTGCTATGGCCTAAATAACATCAGATTAATGATGAAGCCCAGCTGAGAAGGAACAGGTGGGGCTTGTATGGAGCCAGGAAGCTGGCAGCAGAAGGGGGCTGCAGAAGGGGAGTTTACAGCCATCCTCTGGAAAAGAAGGAAGGTCCTACCTACCTGGGGCAGAGTAGAAACCCAGGGGTCTAGGCTCTGCAGGAAAGGTTTACTCAGGAGGGTGGTGGAGCAAATAGCCTGAGCAAGAAAAGACTCAAGGAAACAGCAGCAAGATGGGACATTATAAACCTTGCCACTGATTAGAAGGTCTTGGACGTGGAATGTAGGGCAGGCCTGGGTTCCCCTACCAGACACTGAGGAAGTGGCACCGTCTGGGCAGTGAATGGGAAGGCTGCCTGAGGCACTTTGAACAGAAAGACTTGATACCCCAGAACAGAGAAAACACATAGTGACCTGGCTGGAGGGTCAAGATGTGAAGAGTTGCAGAGGGAGACATCAAGGTGTGCAAATGAATGACAGAAGGGGTCATCAGGCCTGGAAGGAGCTAATCCCTAGAGCAGCCAGGAAGAGGTGCACTAGCAGTGAGTGAACTTTATTACAAGGGGCTACAATGGGGGAGGGAGTTAACCTAAATCTGCAAATATCAAATTTGACAGAAGGCTGCAAAGCAAGGGACAGGCAAGTGGATTTCTGCTTTCAGCCTGATTCACTGGAAGTCATTCCAGGAAACAGGCCCCGCTGTAGAGCAGGCTACTCACCTGGTGCCTAGGAACAATGGCAACTGGCCCATTAAATATGCAGTCCTAAATAAAACAAAGGGGCAAGACTAATGGAAGGTTGTAGCTGGAGGTGGGATGGGGAGGAGTCACCAAACATAGAGGTAAGAGGTGTTAGTGCTTTCGTTGAGCAAAAATGTAACCTTGGGAGCAACTGCTGGAAGGTGCTAGGGAGTGAAATTGTTGTTCTCCCACAGTGCTGGATTTGCCTGAGATTCATAGATACTAAGCTCAGAAGGGACCATTATGATCATCTAGTCCGACCTCCTGCACAACGCAGGCCACAGAATCTCACCCACCCACTCCTTAGCTGACCAGTAGGTATGTTGTATGGTGTGTCTGTGCAGGGGAGGGGATGCTTCAGGGAGGGGGCGTGTGCAGGGACAGGCATAGGGGGCAGATTCTGGGAAGTGTGCAGAAGCCAAAGGGAATTTCCTGAATTTCTGGCTTAGTGGGCTTACCCCTGCTGGAATCAGGAATGTGGGGAGAAGGCAGAGAGATTTCCCCAGTTGGGGGGTCTGGGCAAGGCAGAGGGAATCTCCCCAGTTGTGGGTGTGAGGAGCAGAAAGTCCTCCATTCCCGTGCCTTGTGTGTTTGAACTGCAGCTAGAGCTCCTGAATGTGTGGCCTGTATTTGCAATAGACAGATGCCTGGGCCGTGCTCCCAGCTGAGTTGGAAGACAGAAGCATGCAGATAGGCTGCCATTTGTTGGTGTGTTTCAATCCAGACAGCATAGCCTCTTCCATGTGGATGCTGTGGAGATATTCTATCATGCTGTTTAGAATATTAAACTTCACGTCCAGAACATTAGCCAAAGTGATGGCACCATCTGCTGCACAATCGTGGACCCCTGTACACAGCTCTGTTAATGAATCTGCCTGTATGTTTCCAGCACGCCCAACACACCCACCCGTGCTCTTCAAGTCTTGATCTGCAGCGGGCTCTGCTATTCCGCTCCCATGCCTGGGTTTCTCCCAGTTGTGAGCTGTACACACCTCTCCAAAGGCCTGGATGGGAGACCACCCAGCTAACTTTCACTCATGACCAAGGCATGGATTTGAGTTGGTTTTGAAAGACCACAGCTGTTTGCTTAAACTCCTCCAGCCACACTGTAAGGGGAGACCAAGCCACAGGATAAATAACAGCATTGCTGCTAGGAGCAATAGCCAGCAAAGGCTCATAGATTCATCGATTCTAAGGTCCGAAGGGACCATTGTGATCATCTAGTCTGACCTCCTGCATAGCACAGGCCATAGGTCTCCCTTGAATTAATTCCTGTTTAAATTAGAGCAATGGTTCTCAATCAGGGGTCTGTGTATCTCTGAGGGTAAGCAGAGGTCTCCCAGGGGATACATAAACTAATCTAGAGATTTGCCTAGTTTTACAACAGGCTACATAAAAAGCACTAGCAAAGTCAGTACAAACAATTTTCATATATACAATGACTTGTTTATACTGCTATATTAGGGCTGTCAAGCGATTTTAAAAAAATTAATTGCACTGTTAAATAATAATAGAATAGTGTTTATTTAAATATTTTTGGATGTTTTCTACACTTTCCAGTATATTGATTTCAATTACAACACAATACGAAGTGTACAATGCTCACTTTTATATTTATTTTTGATTACAAGTATTTGCATTACAGTATTTGTATTAGGTGAATTGAAAAATACTATTTTGTTTTTTATAGTGCAATCTCTTTATCATGAAAGTTGAACTTACAAATGTAGAATTATGTACAAAAAACAGAATTAAAAAATAAAACAATATAAAATTTTAGAGCTTGCAAGTCCACTCAGTCCTACTTCTAGTTCAGCCAATCGCTCGGACAAATGCGTTTGTTTACATTTGCAGGAGACAATGCTGTCCGCTTCTTGTTTGCAATGTCACCTGGAAGTGAGAACAGGTGTTGTAGCCAGCATTGCCAGATGTGCTAAATATGCATATTTGGGCTGTCGATTAATCACAGTTAACTCGTGATGAACTCAAAAAAATTAATCACCGTTTTTAATCACACTATTAAACAATAGAATACCAATTGCAATTTATTAAATATTTTGGATTTTTTTACATTTTCATATTGTATTCTGTGTTGTAATAGAAATCAAAGCATATATTTTTGATTACAGATATTTGCACTGTAAAAATAATAAACAAAAGAAATAGTATTTTTCAGTTCACCTCATACAAGTACTGTAGTGCAATCTCTTTATCATGAAAGTGCAACTTACAAATGTAGATTTTTGTTTTGTTTTGTTACATAACTGCACTCATACAAAACAAAATAAAACTTCAAGGCCTACAAGTCCACTCAGTCCTACTTCTTGCTCAGCCAGTCTTTCTGACAAACAAGTTTGTTTATCTTTAGAGGAGATAATGCTACCCATTTCTTGTTTACAACATCACCTGAAAGTGAGAACAGGCATTTGTAGGGTGACTAGACATTCCATTTTTAAAGGGATAGTCCCATATTTCAGCCCTCCTGCAGGTGTCCTGACTTTTTCTTAAAAATGGGCAAATTGTCCTGTATTTTCTGTCTCTCACATCTTTCTCCCCCCCCTTCCCATCAGTACTGGTGGGTCCTGCTGCTGGCCAGATTGCTGCTTGCCAGCTGCCTGCCCACCAGCAGTGGGGGAGGAGGGGTCCAGTGGCCGATGATGGGGGGTGGGTGTGCAAAGCTAGTGACAGGGCGAAGCTGCAGGGTGCAGGGCTGGCTGCTCCCCCATGGTCTGTCAGCACAGTCCACACTGTGCACTGGCTCTCATTCAGCAGGGCTTCCCCCCACCTCAGTGCTGGCTGCACACTGCAAGCTGCGGCGCCCGGTGAGAGTGGGTAGGTGCAAGGTGGCGGCCAGTTACATGTCACCTCTGCTGCCCACCCACTGGCCCTTTACATGCTCCCCCTCTCCTAGCCTCTCCCTGTTTGCCCCTTCACCCCCCTAGCCCTGCTGCTCCTCCATATCCCCCCAGCAGGGTGCGTCCCACTCCCAGTGCTGTGCAGAGAACCAGCCCCTGGTCGAAGTGTTCAGCTCACTAACAGCCTGGCCTGCAGGCTCCTTCCTTCCCCCCACTGCATCTGGCAGGAAAGCCCAAGAGCCTCTGGCCTGGGGCAATAGCCAGGAGGAGCTGAGCCCTGCATGTGCCAAAGCCCCACACAATGCTAACAAAGGGAAGCCGCCACCCCCCAGCTAAGCTCTGGAGTGGTAGTGGGGGGCGGGGGGAGGTGAAACAATTTCCAGCCTGTTCACACCTCAGCCCTGCAGGCTGCACAGCAGCCCTCTGGGCAGAGGCTTAGCAGCTTCTTCACCTGCCCCTACCATCCTGGGTCATACCCCCAAAGAGTGCTGGGCTGCTCCATCTCCTAGACACCCTCCTTTGCTGAGCCACCTCTCTAGCTGGGTTTGCAGAAGCCCCTGCAGTCAGGTTCCCTAGGCCCTGGTGCACAATGCATCCTTAGGGCTTAACTCCTTCTTGCCCGTGCTGCAGCTGAGGGACATGAGGCGGCTGGGTTATGTCGGTGGCCAGCAGCAGCCTGGAGGTGTTAGCTGCCTTTCAACACGGTGCAGGCAGGAAGGAACAAGCTGCTTCCACCCACAGGGGAGTGGGGGGAGAGATGAGCTCTGCAAAGGCACGGGCCAGGTCATCCCTTCCCACTCCTCCTCTCCTGCAGCTGGAAGCAGCTCCTGCCCCTGCCCCTTCCTTCCCACACAGTGCAGAAAGGCTGCTGCTGGCCACATTGTGGTGTGAACCCTGGCAGAAATCTGTAGGGGAGGGGGGCATGTGACCCTGCGTTTCCCCCCACACATGTTGCTTTGGGAAGATATAGTGCCAGATACGGGTGCATGTAGGGGCCCAGCCAGGCATGTCCCCCCCCACATGTTGCTTTGGGAAGATATAGTGTCAGATACGGGTGCATGTAGGGGCCCAGCCAGGCATGTAGGGTGCATGGCACTGGGCATGGAGGGTCGGGTTGTTTAGTCACCCTCCCTGTGAGAGAGGTATATGGGAGTGTGAGTGTGTGTGTCATCCCTCCCCGTGTGAGCCCTAAAGCCTTAAAGGTAAGAAAGTAAATAAAAACAATCTAACTATGCAGTATTTCTTTTTAACAGGGCCTCAGTCAACTTGATGTTAATTTGAATGTTTGTACTGCATAGTTCTGATTGCCATTGAACTCGCTTGAATACAAGTAGTTTTACCAGGTGTTCTGTATTCAGCATAGAGAAATATGGTCACCCTAGGCATTTGCATGGCACTTTTGTAGCTGGCATTGCAAGATATTTAGCATATCTGGCATGTAAACGTTCATCCAAAATCTGAGAGGGATGAGGTGTGGAACATGCTTTCAGAAGTCTGAAAAGAGCAACACTCCCATATGGAAACTACAGAACCCAAACCACCAAAAAAAGAAAATCAACCTTCTGCTGGTTGTTTACATTAACAGGAGATAAACTTGTTTGTCTTAGCAATTGGCAGAACAAGAAGTAGGACTGAGTGGACTTGTAGGCTCTGAGTTTTACATTGTTTTGTTTTTGAGTATAGTTATTAACAAAAAAATATATATTTGTAAGTTGCACTTTCACGCCAAAGATTGCACTACAGAGGTGAACTGAAAAATACTATTTCTTTTGTTTATCATTTTACAGTGCAAATATTTGTAATAAAAAAAATACGCTTTGACTTCAATTACAACACAGAATACAATATATATTAAAATGTAGGAAAACATCCTTTAATAAATTTCAATTTGTGTTCTATTGTTTAACGATTAAAACTGCAACTAATCGCGATTAATTTGAGTTAATCGCGTGAGTTAACTGCGATTAGACAGCCCTACTCGAAACTGTACACTGAAATGTAAGTACAATGTTTATATTCCAGTTGATTCATTTCTACCATGTAATTATAAAATAGGAAAGTAAATCAAATTTTCAGTAATAGTGCACTGTGACTCTTCTGTATTTAATGTCTGATTTTGTAAGTAGATTTTAAGTGAGCTGAAACTTGAGAATATGCAAGACAAATCAGACTCCTGAAAGGGGTACAGTAGTCTGAAAGGGTTGAGAGCCTCTGAACTAGAGGATATCTACTAGAAAAACATCCCATCTTGGTCTTAAAAATTGTCAATAATGGAGAATCCACCACAGCCCGTGGTAAATTATCCCAGTGGTTAATTACCCTCACTGTTAGAAATTTGCACCTTATTTCCAGTCTGAATTTGTCTAGCTCCAACTTCCATCCAGTGGATCGTGTTAGATCTTACTGTGCTAGATTGACGGGCCAGGCCCATTATCAAACTTTTGTTCCTCAGGTAAGTGCTTATAGATTGTGATCAAATCACCCTTTCACCTTCTCTTTGTGAAAACTGAGCAATTTGTCTATCACTGCCAGGCAGGTTTTCCAATCCTTTAATCATTTTCATGGCTCTGCTCTGAAGCCCTCCCATCTATCAACACATTAATCAGCAGTTCATGTGGCTTTTTTCACCAGCAGTGATTTGTCTTTTCAGGTGCTCAGAGGCTGTGCTGCAGCTCCAGGATACCAGGTTCTGGGCTGGGCCCAGCACAGGAGAGTCACCCAGCTCCCTCTCTGGGCTCCTCTCTGGGCTCCTCCTCCTCTGCCCCCGGCTCCCGCTCCCGCTCTTACACCCACATAACCTCACCTGCAATTCAAGGTTCCTGCTCCAGAAGGCCTTTCCTCCCAGTCAGGACCTTATGCTGCGCTGGCTACCGCCTCTTGCAGTCATGGTGCTGCAGCCTGCCCTACCTCCCCCCAGCACTGCACTGAGTGGCAGACTGAGTCTGATCAGGGAAGTGGCTGAGCCTGGGAGGCCTTGTCATCGCTTCCCCCCCCCCCCGCCCCAGCACTCAGGGGGCCTCACCTGCCTGAGAATAGTCTCTCTTCTCCCCAGCCTGCAGAACTGCATTGTACAATGGTCTCTAACTCAGGCCCTCTGAATCTGCTCTCCATGTGCACAGAGCAGTAGCCCAGCCCTTGTGATGCTGCTGACCACTCCCTGCTGCACCTCAGTGCAGAAACTCCTGCAGTGTTTTTACCAGAGCCTTCTCCTGGGGCTGGATCAGGCCTGGAGTGTGGCCAGCCACAGATTCCCCAGTCAGCCACCCCTCTCTCACAGCAAGGAAGACACAGCATGGGAGGCGGGGGCCAGCAATCACGAAGTAAAGCTCGTTCTGTTTCCTTGTGTTCTCAGGAACTGTGCTCCCCCAGCTGTCCGCCCCCTGGAACACCACTGCTGCTGTGAGCAGCACCATCACACGAGACAAGAGCTTGGGGGTACCTATATATGCCCCCTCCCTGGGCCCTGAGATCCAGAGGTCTCCCAGCATACACAGCAGCAGGTAGTTTGTTCTGTCCTATTAGTGACTTGCATAGAGACGGACTGGGGCCAGAACTTCTCACCTACAATAGCTGGAGAGCAGGGATGACCAGACCTGGCCCAAGGGTCAACTGGCAACTACCCAGGAGCTGAATGGCTATGAGCACTAAGCAGAAAACAGAGCATCCTGCAGCTAATCTCAGCTTTGACATGGTGCTGCAACCTGGTGTGGTTCCAGGTCCCAGCATGCAATTCTCTGCCTTGATCTACACCAATCATGATAAAGCCCTACATTCTTGGACCTGTGGACTCTGCAGGTTGCACCTCTGTCAAAAGGGAGCATGGCCCTGGCTTGGCAGTCCAGCGCCAAATAGAGCAGAACAGTGTGGGTTTGGTGCCATGGGACCTTGGGTGGGGTTTGGTGTTGTCCAGTTGGCTCTCAGTAGCTCTTTAAGGGAATGGTGTGAAATAAACATCCCATGGGAATAGGAGGGGGATGAGCACAGCAAGGAGAAAAGGTATATGACGGCCTCAGGGCAGCAGCAATCCTGTGAGGAGAGCTGATGGTGCAATGTGCGTACAAGGGACTCCCTCTGCTTGGCAGCCCCAGATAATGCCTGGTGCTGAAAGAGCTAGATTAGATCACAGAATCATAGCAATGTAGGACTGCAGTTGTCTGTCTTGAATTTCATCTTGATGAGACTAAACTGTCTCCTGTGTCTCTGGTGGGGTGTTTAGGTAATAACTGGTGGGGGGGGCATCAAATCGCAGCAGGAATGTGGGGCTGTCAATTAATAGATAGGCAGAAGCAATGTGGGGGGCATCTGGGGTCCTGTCCCCCTTCCCCTGGATTTGCTGCTTGGCTTGTACTGAGCATGCTCAGGAACACTGCTGAAGCCAGCGGCCCTCTCTGCCCCCACCACTGTCGGCAGGCATGGATTGTCTCTGGCCATAGGAGGGAGGTTTAATGTCTAATACCAGTGCTTCTTGCTTCTATTCCTTCTCAGGCTCCCAGAGGTGTATGTGGGCTCCACCTCTGTGTGTAACAGTTTAAAGCTACTTCCTACTTCAAATTTCAACAGTGGGAATAGACTGCAGTGGGCCTGGTTCTGCTCTCCTTCCCCTAGGTAAATCAGGAATGCCCCCCTGCTGTAAACCCGGTGAGGGGGCAGACAGGCCCCATGTAGTTACTTACTACATATTGACTCAGTGAAAACCCCCTTTCCTACATACGTGTGTCCTGCCCTGTCCACATGGGCACAGCAGCTGGTGCCTGATCATGCCTTGGCTTCACCTCCTCAGCACTCACTACTCACACATGGTGCTGTGATTGCCAGAGCATCAAGCAAATGTCAGATACCACCGGATGCCGTGAGTGGTACGTCACAGGGATCTCCTTATTCAGAGCAGGCTGCTCGGTATGGGAAGACAGTCCTGGCTTGCATTTTCCCCTCTGCTTTCAGTACAGAGAAAGCTATTGATACTGTTGCACGAGCAATGGCCTGAAGGCTGCCCTTGGGCATCAGCAGCAATTTGTGCATCGCCATTGGTGTCTTTGCCATTTCTAACCTGGTTAAGGAAGTATCTGGATAGAGTAACTATGGGGCCCTGGGTTAGACAAGAGATATGAAAAGTCCCTCTTTCCAAGCTGCACTTAGATACATTTTCAACTGTATCCCTTTTACCAGGGATAATCTACTGTGAGCGTTCAGTAGAGATGTGACGCATGGCTAGAACAGGTTAAACATCCTGCAAAATAAATAACCCTCAAAAGACATGTGGGGAGATAATGTTTTTGTGTTTTTGTGTATTTACATATGAGTAGGGTCCGACAATGTAATCAACAGTCCCTGTCTATGCTATTCTGATAGTTCAGAGATCAAAAGAACATCCTAGCATTTAAATTAATTGTAAACACGGGATATCTCGGTATTCATCTCCCTTTGGAATGCACTGTGAATGGTGGAGGAACAAGCAAATGGCCTTATGTTAATTCCTATAGCTAAGTACCGGTGATGGACCTCCTTCAAAGTGATCCTAATTACCTTTTGTTCCCCGGACGAAATCACAACTTGTCAAAAAGGACATGAAATTGTATAAAAGATTCTTGGGTCCTGACCCTGTCATCTCCAATCTGCTTAGGCTTCATCAGGAGGAAGGTTGAGTCGCAAGACTGAGGTCCAACTTATGCTGGTATGCTCTGAATATGAGATTTGGACATAGTTCATAGGTTATAGTCCAATTTCTGAAAGAAATCTTTGCAGCTACGAAGCTCACTATCTCTGTTATGAATCTGCACCTAAATGAACTGAACTCATGTCTGTATGTATATTGATCTTTTAACCATATTCTCTTTTGTTTTTTTAATAAATTTTAGTTTAGTTAATAAGAATTGGCTGTAGCGTATATTTGGGTAAAATCTGAAACATTCATTAACCTGGGAGGTAATGTGTCCGATCCTTTGGGATTGTTGAAACCTTTTCTTTTATATGGTGAAATAAGATTTTCAGAAATTTTCATTATATTTGACATAGGTACCTGGATGGAGGCCTGAGGCTGGATCACTTTAAGGGAACTGTGGTGTTTGGACTTCTGAGTAACCAGTAAGGTAATAAAGAAGCTGTTTTATGCTGGCTTGGTAAATCTAAGTATTGAAATATCCACCAGCTTTATGGGGATTGTCTGCCCCATTCTTTGCAGTTCACCCTAATTGAGTGACCACAGCTGGCCCGCACTGGGACCCCGGTCACAACAGAATTCATAGATTCCAAGGCCAGAAGGGACCATTGTGATGATCTATCTGACCTCCTGTACAGCACAGACCAGAGAACTTCTCCCAAATAATTCCTAGAGCAGAGCTTTTGGAAAAACAACCAACCTTGATTAAAAATTGTCAGTGATGGAGAATCTACCACAACACTTGGTAAATTGTTCCAATGGTTAATTATTTTCACCATTAAAAATGTGCACCTTATTTCCAGTCTGAATTTGTCTAGCTTCAACTTCCAGCCTTGGATCATGTTAGACTTTCCTCTGCTAGATCTGAAGAGCTTGTTATTAAATATTTGTTCCCCATGTAGGTACGTATAGCCTGTAATCAAGTCATCCCTTCAGCTTCTCTTTGTTAAGCTAAATAGATTGAGCTCTTGGAGTTTCTCTAGGAGGCAGGTGTTCTAATCCTTTAATCATTCTTGTGGGTCTTCTCTGACCCCTCTCCAGTTTATCAACATCCTTCTTGGACGTTCAAATGCTTCTAACTTTGATAATCAAAGACACCCCTGTATTCACACCTTACACACTGTTGCAATAATCTTTGTACAAAATATACCTTGTAAGGTATCATTTGAAAACTAATAATTTGCTGGTCAATAATATCATGGTAAAATGTATGTAACAACATTGTAAATTGGGTTAGTCAATAGGCAGACTGCGGGCCAAATTCAAACCACCAGATGCTTTTGGACAGTCCCCAAAATCTTTTTATTTACTTATTATAATTGTATTTTTATTAATTTCTGTGACATCTGGACCTTGACTAAGAAATTTGGACCTTGACAAAAAATAGACTACCCCCATTATAAATAAAATTATGAACATAAGCTGAAATCACGACTGAAGTGTGTTTACCAGACAAGGTGGAGGGAGTAGGTAAATGTGTTTCTCAAAGACAAAGGACAAGTTTGCTTCCCAGCCAGGTGTCATCCAAGTTGATAGGCCATCACCTATCAAGTGGCCATTCTCTGGCAAGGAACAGGTGCAGGAACAAACAAATCTACATCTTAGCAAACAATTTAGCAAACATCCCCCCACCCTACCCTGACCCCTGGTCTTCTTCCTCTCAGCTGGAAAGAACTTTATGTAGGGGTAATTCTCAGCAAGATGCATGTCAAAGGGTGACTAAACTATAAAAGTGAGGGGCAAAAGCACCCCAAATTCTCTCTCCATCTCTCTTGAACCTAAGAAGACAAAATAATCCAGTTCTTTGACTTTGGAAGGGATCCTAATCTGAAGCCTGGTCAGTAATGCTGTTGGGAGCATGTGGTAAGAATTTTACCTTGAACCAAGCCTAGGTTAAATTTAGTACTAGGAAGTGTTTGATCTTTATTTTTTCTTGTAACCATTTCTGACTTGAATGCCTTAATACTTGTATTCACTGAAAATCATTCTCTTTGTAGTTAAACTTTTCTTTTGCTCTTGGATCTCAATTAACCCAGTGTTGTGAACTGTGGGGGAAACTCCATTTAAGGTGACAAATTGTTGTATATTGTTCCCATATAGGAACAACTGACCGTTGTTATCTGAACCGTCCAGGAGAGGACTGGATAGTGCAGTACAGAACACACATTTGTTGGGGGGGGGGGGAAATACACTGTGGGAGTGTGTTGGGGTCACCCAGCAGCTGGTAACCAAGGCTGGTGGAAGCCAGAGGGTGGCTGGTGTTTGATGACAGGCTGCTGTGGTGTGAGCTGTTGGACCAGGACTGTGGCTATACACAAACACTTAGGGTGTGACCTGCATGCTATTAGGCTGTTTGTGAGGAGCCCAGGTTAGGAGCCCCAACAGCGAAGCATTGGGAGGCACCCAAGGCTGCAGGGCAGGGGTGACACAGCTCCCACTGGTTGTGGTTGCACCCTAAATGACATCCCCAAAGCAAGCAGAGGCACTAGTTTTCAATGAGTACTCTATCCAAGCCAAATTTCAAGTTGCATGGTTCAGCCATGTATGACAGCCTTCTTCAAAATGTCAAAAAGTTTTAACATGGGAAAGTGAATTTGTTGCCTGAATTAAAAATAGCCGAGTGGACTTTGCTCAGACTTGCTAACTAATTCACCCCCAGGCAGAGACTGAGCTTACAAGTATTCAGTGCAAATGGTGAACGTTTTAAAGAGTGTGACAGGGTCAGGCCGGATGGCTACAGGAGAGTAATAGAAGGCAGATATATTAGCCCCAGGTTAAGTAGGTCCTTTTCCCTGCATAAGGTAACAGGGAAGGTTCCAGAACAATCAGGAACCTTCTGGAGACAATTAAGACAGACAGGCTGATTAGAACACCTGCAGCCAATCAAGAAGCTGCAAGAATCAATTAAGGCAGGCTAATCAGGGCACCTGGGTTTTTTTAAAAGGAGCTCACTTCAGTTTGTGATGCACGTGTAAGGAGCTGGGAGCAAGAGGCGCTAGGAGCTGAGAGTGAGAATGCATACTATTGGAGGACTGAGGTGTACAAGCAGTATCAGATACCAGGAAGAAGGTCCTATGGTAAGATAAAGAAGGTGTTGGGAGGAGGCCATGGGGAAGTAGCCCAGGGAGTTGTAGCTGTCGCACAGCTGTTCCAGGAGGCACTCTAGACAGCTGCATTCCACAGGGCCCTGGGCTGGAACCCAGAGTAGAGGGCGGGCCCGGATTCCCCCCAAACCTCCCAACTCCTGGTCAGACACAGGAGGAGTCAACCTGGACTGTGGGTTCCGGAAAAATGGCCAAGCTGAGGGCTGCCGTGAAGCTCCAAGGTGAGCAAATCTGCCAATAAGTGCAAGACCCACCAAGGTAGAGGAGGAACTTTGTCACAAGAGTTAACATCTGGGAAAGGTGGGCGGAGGTTGGAACAGAAAATGCTTTGCAACCTGAACAGCAGAAAAAGCAAATTATCAAACTGGTCACAGGTGTTAGAAATTTCAGGCTTTGTTGTTTTTTTAATTCCTTGACTCTAAAGTTTTAAAATGAAAATATCAAGCTATTAGTTCACAGTGCAAGTGGAGCTTTTGGGAAATGTGGAGCAGGAAGAATGGAAAGTGAGTTATTTTGCATGCACGTTATCTTTGTTTCAACCCAGATCTCCTGAGCCTTTCAGCATATGACTTGTCCACGTGTGTGGCAGGTCCATTGACCTGCTCTGTCATGTCAATAGTCCATGTCACAGGGTGTCCTGAAGAGCTCAGTGACACAAGGGAATGCAATACCTCACTCCAAGCCTCGTGGACATTGTGCATCCACACACTGGAGGCCCTTTTCTAAATAAAGCCAGGCGTACTGGGACAGATTGAATATACTTGGCTGGAATGGCAGGGGCTGCCAATAGAGCTGGGGAGAAAAGGGTTTTCCAGTTCTGTGAGGATGTCTGGGATTTTTGACATCTTTTTCCTGTTTGGAATGGGGCAAGAAGCTCTTCCCCCCATCCTTCACTACACCACCCTGCCCTGCCCTCCACTGCACCATTCTGCTCCGCTCTGTCCTATGCTCTCCCAGTGCCTTGCATCCCTGTCCCACACTGCTCCATACCAGACTGCCCTACCTCATACCACTATGCCCTAAATGAGGCTTTCTTCACAACTTCACCCACATATCTATTCCTCCTACGTTTTTGGAGAACTCTCTTTTTTTTTTCTCTTCCGTACTAAACCTGTGGCCTGACACTAGCTGACCCAAATGCTTTACCCCATGCCCATTACAAGGGATCACAGTCACTCCCTGCACCGCATGACCAGGGCATTAACTCAAAGGTGGAATTTCCTCTGCCTGAAAAAAAACAAAACAAATGCTCTCCTTGGGATAATTTCCCCCACCATCCTTCAACAGGCAGGCCCCTGCTAACAGCACGGCAAACTCCTTGGGCATGGAGCTCTCAGCAACAGACAGGGAAGGGCTGGGTATTGCAACCAGGAAGGGGAGCTTGCCTTTGCTTCGCTTTGCACATGGAGTTCCCACCAGCAGGCTGGCTCGGCAGCCTCTTCCTGGAGCAGTACGACAGTCTTGCAGTTTTCACTGGAGCAGGGCAGGGTGAAATCAAAGCAATAAGCAAAACTTCTCCACAGAAGGAAGCCCCAGTGCCAGCAGGAGCTGGTGAGTCTCCCACTTGCCCTAACAAACAGCGCACAGCATGTCATGTGCTGGAATCTCCTGGTGCAGGAAGCTGGCATTTGGGAAGCAGGAAAAGTCCTAAAAATAGATGGCGGTGCTGGGCTGGAGGGAGCAGCTCGCTTAGGATCGATGGCAGGACACGTTGCTAGAGCTGTGCAACAAGTACGTGTGGGCGTGGAGGTGCCAAAGAAGAGCCCCAGCACCCAGCCAACATGTCCTGATGTTAGGTGAATTGGTGGCAGCCCTGAATAGTACAGGACTCCAGCAGGACAAGACCACCTGTCCAATCTACCGCTCAATGTAGGAATCGCATTCCTCCTCCAGCTGTAGCTGTCGGGTATGAATAATGGATCAAGGCTGAGCTCCATCTGGTGAGTTAGAAGAAGATGCCTCTGCGCAGCCAGAGACTGCATTGCACCCGACTAAGAACAGAACCTCCAGTGCCCTCCTCTCTAAGGTGGAAATGAGTGGGGTGTGTGCAGCTGACAAGTCCAAGCCCCCAGTGCTCCACTTGGATCCCAGCAGCCGGCTGCCCCATCTGTCCACACAGCTTGCACCTGCTCACACTAGGGCTGAATCTGGTCCTTGGTGTGAAAACGTGTATGGAAAAACCTGCAAGCCAGCTAGTCTGTGGGAGGAGCTTTTAGATGGTATCTCCCAGCCTACTGCCTTCTGGTACCTTGACAATGGAGTGGTATAACCCCCTCCCCACGCAGAATTCCTCCATTTGTACACTGGGCTGTGAACAAGTTTCCCTTGTTCTATTTAATATATGCTCCACAAGAAATGATGCCCCCAATCCATACTGTAGGGCCCAATTCGGCTCCCATTCAGTCAGGGGCAATAGTTACAAGACAAGTCTGTCGGAGCCATGTGCTTTTTAGACAAGTCTCTGCTTCCAATGCCTAACACACAGGCCAGGGTCTGCTCCCAGGGCTTTCCTTAAGACTTTCACTTTCATAGCGTTCATGCAGCTCACAATTCCTGAACTTGTCACCCCTAGCACCCCCACAGGCAGGAAGATATTCCTGTCCCCGTATGACTGAGAGGCTCTGCAGACAGCTGCCTCGGATGCCAGTGCCCCTCAGCCATCTCCAGTTGTGCACCCCAAAGTCAAATCACATGCAGCAAACTTACCTACAGTCCCACAGTGAGTCTGCTGCAGAGCTGCGACAGAGCCCCCTCTCCAGAGTCCCTGCCCAGCAACTTTGCCCCAAGCCCGGCCAGAAGCAGCACGGTGGGTTTGAAGGACCTTTTTTAATGAAGGACGAGACGGCAAAGGAGACAGTCCCTCCCTAGCGCATGGCTTGGGGACATCAGATGCAGGGGTGTGGTACCTAGCATATGCAACCCTATGTATTCCCTGCCAAATGTGTCCCCCACAATCACACTGAGGCCACCTGCTGTTGCACTGAGTGGGCCTGTCTCCTCTGCTACCAGCAAGGCAGAGGCAATTCCCCCCTCCCCTGCACCCCCCGCTCCCTCATGCTGCCTCTGTGGCACTGTCCCTGCGGGGAGGGGGCAAGGGGAGGATATGCCTTGGGGAGCTTGCAGCACACATCGGTCCTGGGCTAGAGGCAATGGCTCTGATGGAGTTGCTCTGGAAGAGCTTGGAGGGGAGGGACCAAGGGCTCCAGTGTAGCACAGGGCATCAAGGTGGAGCTGGATGGTCCTGCCCTGGGATCTGTACAGTGCTGGGGCTGGACATGCCTCCTGTTGCACAAGGAAGGGAGCGGATGATCCGGAAACACCCGTCTCCCGGTGGCCTGCTGTGATCACAAGCACGTTGTGTGCCAAGGTCTCACCCAATGCTAATAATACAGCAAAAAGACCAGCAAAGATCAAAGCCCCTGCCAATCTCCATAGCCCGGCCACCCCAGCACATGAGGCACGGGGCATAGGCTGCCTACACCTTCTGTTCCCCATCTGTCAAACAGGTGTAAGGGAAGGGGAGAATGGCCAGGGGTGAGTGCGCACAATGGCTGGTACCGTAGAGCTGCCTCCATCTCGCTCAGTCAGCGTGTGGTTGTAGCAGCAGTCTCCCCCAGCATGGGGTTATGGGGAGCTGGAAACAACCCCCTGAGCAGCATGCTGGCCCTACATGACCGTTACCAGGACCATTAGAGATGGGCAAATAATGGATCTTTCAGTTCGCTGGCAAGTCTGGGGGGGGAAAATGAGTTCAGGTAGACCTGAAAACTAAATTGTTTAGTTCAACAAATTGAAAACAAAATAAGTGCCATTTACCTAAAGGTTTTGTTCCACCTGTAACAGAAGGTTCAGTCCTCCATTTTGACCATTTCAAAAGATTTTTTAATTGTTTTTTTATTTTGAATAGAATTAGGAGAAATTTCAAACTAAAATGTTATTTTGAACCCGCCCAAAAAATCCAGACATTTAATTTCAAAACTGTCAAATGAAAACATTTCAACTTTTTCAGCATATTTTTCTGACACAAACAATTCAGTGTCGCTGAATTTGCATTTTTCACTGAAAAAAAAAGGTTTTGGACGAACCATCGTGCAGCCTGCAAGTTGGCATACTGTCTGGTTTGCCCAGCCTCAGGGATTCTACCTGGCCAGCTCTTGCCACGGCCTGTCAGCAGCACAATAATTAGGGAGATGTGGAGAAAGCTTCAGAAGTGACTGCTCCATGTAATTGGCCGTGGTTTCTGTAGCAATTAGCTATTAAACCTAATGGTGGCCTAATAAGTGTTGCTTGTTAAATAGCAAACCCCTGTGCAGGGTGGCTTAGTGGATCCAGCGCAGCAGAATGAGCAGGAAGATCAGCGTAAACAGGTTCCCAAAATTACGTGAGACTCCCTGTTCATGGCCCGAATCTTTAATCCATCCTCCCCTGAGGACAGGGGCACACACAGTGTTGCTGCTTTTTGAACAGGTTTGTGCCCATGACTCCAGCTACTTCCAAGCAGAACCCTGTCCCCTAGCAGCCAGAGCTACCTGTCCCAAACCCCTTCTCCACTTAGTTTGGAACTGAGCAGAGTCTGACACAGGCTTACTCTGTGACCTCAGGCAAATCACCTCTCTGTGCCTCAGTTTCTCCATCGGTAATTGGGGTTAAGGTGTAAGCACTGTGAGATCCCAGCAGGGAGGTGCACAGTACTTCTGGACTTTTTTCTGACAGGCTTCAACTGAAAGATGAAATATTAACCATACTCATTGGGAGTTAACTTACTGCACTGGAATCCATACAGATGAGCTGGTCTAGTAAACCCTGACAAGGAATTTGTCAGCTGTCCCTTGATGTTTCAAATTAAAATCACATCCTTCTTCTTCTTTCTCCTTCAATATTTATGTTTTGGTAGCACCTAGGAGCCCCATCCTGGACAGACTTCACTGTGCGATCTCTAATGTGCCACTCCCCACTGCTCTCCAAACTGGCCCCACTCCTAGTTTTCTGTACCCCACTCCCACTGCTCCCCTGCCCCGGTCTCTCCTCCTAGTGAGTGGTGGGGCCAGGATCCTAGACAGCATGAAAAAGGACAAGAGACAACTGAATGTAACTGGAACATACAGTCAGATACACCAGAATGTTGTAACCAGGACACACAGAGATACCAGAAACACTGTAACCGGACCAGAACACAGTCAGAGACACCAATATGTTGTAACTGGAACACACAATCATTGTTACCAAAACCACTGTAACCACAATGCACAGACAGAGATATCAGAATGATGTGACATGATTTTAAATCAAGTAGGAACTATTTGAAGACTCATAGCATTAGCTGGTTCTTTAAGTAACGTATTTTATTCACAAAGAAGCTCCTGATTTAATGAGTTTGCTGTGAACAATTTCCAATATCAGAACATTACTG
Organism: Dermochelys coriacea; assembly: GCF_009764565.3. Lineage (NCBI taxonomy): Eukaryota > Metazoa > Chordata > Testudines > Dermochelyidae > Dermochelys > Dermochelys coriacea. The sequence continues at coordinate 61,036,025 of NC_050076.1, forward strand.
CTCCAGCATTGCCTGAGTCATTAACACTAGAGCTCGAATTTCTTACAGTCTTACAAGATTTCCTTCCACATTTTCAGCTTGGCTGGCCAAGCAATATGCTCAGCATTTAATGTAACTTGAAAACCTGGAAATTTCCAATGCTGCTTTAAAGCCTCACAAGATGTCATTCCTAAACTGACCACACTCCTTTATGGCTGTCTCCTTATGGTGAAATAATCAGGCTAAATTCAGCGCAATTGCCACTTTCTCTAGAAAGCCAAGAGGTAAAAGACTCTGATTTCGAGGAAACACAACTTTAAATTGGTCTAGTTGCAGCATCCTCTCTAGACAATGAAAAGTCTGGCAAGGAAGAAGGCTTTTGAGCGAGCAATCTTCAGAGCAAGAGGCCGGCATGCTCACTGTGCAAAGGCCATGTTTAGGCTTACAGGTGGCAGTACGGACTGGAATGCATGTGTGTGTGCAGTGGAAAGTTACCCTGTTAAATCAGAGCCATGCTGCAGCTGTATTATTTGAAAGGAGAAAGAGAAAGCTTGCTTTAACCTGGTTTTGATTCGGTCACTAAGAGATTAAAGCTGAGTTGGGTATTCTTGGCCAGTGTTCATTTGATTAATTTAGCCAATTATTCTGTTTTGCAAACTATCAGCAAGAGAGGCATGGATTTTTGTGAATGGTGTTATTCTCTCCATTGCTCAAAAAATGCTTTCACGGTCATATAAACATTGTAGCTGATGGCGACTGGCAACTGCTTTGACTGTCTGCTCTGTGTTATTCGTGATACATGTTCTCCAGCTCTAAGTCACATGGTTATAATGCCATGATTGAATATACTAAAATTTTGTCACTGGCAGAAAGGTGTCACAGCCCCACCTGTGACAAGGTCAGCTCGCCCCCCCAGTGGAAATGCTTTTGGTCACATGACGGAAGGTCATGTGACTAACTCAGACCATGCTTCGGGCTATTAGAGAGAAGCCTGAGGAACAGGAGGAGCAAGCGGGAGCTATGACCAGCCTAGCTAAGCAGTGGGGTGCCAGCCAGGCAAGGCAGAAGCGGCAGCAGACTTGAGGAAGCAGCTGCATAGGAGCTGCAGGGAGCAAGACTGCTCCTGCAGGGTAGAGAAGGACTGTTTGGATCACAATCCAGTTTGAGGAAGAAGGACTGGGGCTCCTGCTCAAACAGAGAGAGCAAGAAACTATTTAACCATGGAACTAGGTGAAGGGGCCAGCTGGTGAAGCCAAGTGAAGTATTACATGGCCTGTGGCCAGAGAGCTAGTATGCATATGGGTTAAATAAAATGGATCCACTCCGGAGAGAATGTTTTAAAATTAAATGGACTAGTGAGTTTTTATTGAGAGCCTGAAGAAAGGAACTGAGGCATGGTGCTGCAGAGCCACCCCAGGCCACAAGGGTGTTCTGGAGACGGCAACCCAGAACCAGGGGATAACAAGAATTTCATTGTGACTGCTGAACTTTCCCTAAGATTCCTCTCACTGTCAAACACATCAACATACGCCCCAGCAATATGTGGAATACCTGGTTCTGTTGCAATTTCATCATAGTTACAAGTTAGAATGTGGTTAATTATAAAACCTGGTTTTAAAGGATGTTTTCTCCCTGTGTTTAATCACATCAACCCACTTTTAAAAAACAAAAAACTGGGAACGAAATTCCATCATGTGCAACCATAAGGCTACTCCCAGCTGAGCGCAGCACCTCCAGTCTCCGCCCACACCGCTACCATGGGCCTCAGGAGGATTGCTATGCTCTTGGTCAGTGGTTTACACAGCTATTACACATTATCCAAGTACTCCTTTTCTATTAGACTGGATCAGCCACACACCCAACGCATGGACACTGCATGGCAACTGCCCAAGGTGAGTGTGACCAACCATGCGGTCAAGTCATTCTCTAGTCGCAGGCCACGAGGAGCAGGTCCTTAAAAGGGGAAGTGGCCATGTGCTCAAGTATGCATTCATAAGCTTGTGCCTCCCATGAAGGCCCGTCACCCGGACCGCCTGGCCAGTGGTCCGCTGCGTTGCATTCCATCATGCCTTGGGAAGACTTACCTTCATCGCACCATCCATCACTGCACTGTGGAACACTTACTTTGAAGGATCCTGACATCTCCAGTGCCGTGCCTGTCCTGGGAGTGTGAGTGTACAAGTGTGACCCACCCCTTTTCTTTTGAGCTTAGCTATCAGAATAATAAACGTGCTGCTTTCTGCCAAACTCTGGTGGGTCATTAGTCCTCCCTAAGCTTACTAGCTGGCCCAATTTTGGGTAATATTAATGGTGGAGAATGCAGGCAGCTTAGTGGAGGATTTGACCCAAGAGTAGGGGTCCCATGGTGCCCCCCGGTAGTCTCTTGGGTGGGTCTGGCTCGAGCCAGCTTGAAAACGTGGTAGGCTAGCAACCCACTGCAGGGAGAAAAGGACGCCACTGTTGAGGGCTAGTGTAGGGCAAGGGAGAGAATTAGGTGCAAATCCCCTGGTGCCCCCAATAGCTTCTTGAGCGGGTCCGGATGGAGCCTGTGTAAAAGGTGATAGGCTAGCAACCCACTGCAGGGAAAAAAATGCCATCAGTAAGTATGCCACTATGGGGCAAGGGAAAGGAAAAGGCGAAGCAGCCCGAGCGAAAAGACACCCCCCTTTGGGGAGCGGCACTGCCACGCAGGGTGTTGTTAGAAGGGCTCCAAAAGAAAGGGGCAGACCCCTGGATGCCAGGGGCGGTTACACCTGGGAGTACAATTCCTGAACTAGAGCTCATGTTGGATAAATATGTACTATATACGGTCCTGATAAGGTGGGATTGGATCGTGCAGCCGCCTGGCTGCTATGGCAAGCAGGCTGGCAATGGCAGGCAGCAAAGAGTCAGTTCGCCACTGAAATAGATTCACTCAAGGACCGATGTAATGAGTTGGAGAAGGAACAGGATATGTGGAAGGCGCAGGCTCTGACTGCTAGCACCCAGGCTTCTTCCCTCTCTGTGGCCGCAGTACAGGTGGCCAGGGAGAGAGGAGCGGGAGCGGGTGGAAGCAGAGAACGCCGCTCTGAGCCAGGCAGTTACCTGCCTGAAGGATCTGTCCTGGAGGGGTCCCCCCGGGAGAACAGGGTCCGGGGGGCTTATTCAGCCTGGGTTGCCTCCACTGGGGTGAAAACCCAGGGGGGTGTGGGATCATATGATAATTGGGACAGGGATATCTGGTGTGATCTGGATCCCCTGGATCCGGACCCCGACCCCGGATGGCTGGCCCCCAGACACCATGTTGCAGCGGTCCGGAGGGTGGTCCGAAACTATGGGCCTGGGCCTGTGCCCGCAGGGGGCGGGGCAGCCCCAAGTACCGGACATGCTGTGGCAGAGACCGAGTCAACTCTCACGCAAGCAATAGAGTTAGCAAAACCCCGGAGGGAAAATGGGCACATCGCAGACAACTCAAACGAGCAGGGTCTGCCGCCGTGGGAGCACTGCGCTAATTTGTTTCTAAGCTTCTATCTTTCAGCCTCCGAACTGGAACATCAGGAGAGCTGGTACCAGCCGAAGAGTTATAGAAATACCATGGTTATATAGTGTTTCAACAAAGTCTGTGTTCTGTGTCGCATGTTCTGTGTCTGTCTCTGGTGGGTGTCCTGCCCTAGCATTGGGTCCAGAGAGGTGAGGGATACTGCACTAGACAGGGCAAATGCCTTTTCCTCTCTCTGCTTCCCCCATCTCCAACCGAATTATCAATCACATCCACCTCTGTCCAAAAGACTTTGGTCCTCAATACATCAGGTTTATTTTTTGTTAGGTTCTCCAATAATCATTTTGTTGTTAACAATACAAATTTTTTGTATTGTTAGGTACATTTTGTATTGTTAATTCCACTTTACAACTGTGGTACTCCTACAAATCTTATTTGTTGTGTGTACTGAAGGGTTAGGGTTGACTTTTATTGTTTGATGGCTATTGCAGCATCAAACTTGGCCCTCATTTTGTTTGTCCATTGTACCCAATTATTGTAATGGTGATGGTTTTATTGTATTCCCAATTATTATAATTGTGATTGTTTGCATTTGTATTTATATTATCTCTGGTGTTAATCAATGGTAATGGTTTTAATTATAGTCACCTGGTTATGTGTTTGGTTTGTTTGCAACAGATCAGCTGTGCCCTACAACGACAACTACTGTAATGATCATAGATCAAGGGGCAGAGTGTTGTAGGAGCAGCAGTGATCTGTATGCTCTGTATAACTATGCTCTGTATAACCTCTACACTCAAAAGGTCTGTTACACTTCCCCTGCTTTTGTCTCCTCTCCCTCTTTGAATACCTGTGACTGGAATGCTTGTGGGATGAATGGGCTGCTTCAGAAGAGCTCCCAGGTAGACAAGGTGTCTGGGACTCTAATTAGGCAGTGATCACACACCCAATGCATGGACACTGCCCAAGATGGAGTGGGACCAACCAGATGCAGCCAAGTCATCTCTAGTCGCAGGCCATGAGGAGCAGGTCCTTAAAAGGGGAAGGGGCCATGTGCTCAAGTATGCACTCATAAGCTTGTGCCTCTCAAAGTGGTTATTCGTTTGTTATTTTCTGTTTATTTGGGTATGGGAAATAAGCACAAGAAAGCAGGAAAATGACTACCAGTGAGGCAGCTATAAAACTAGAGCTGGTCAGACTGGAAGTGGAAGAGAAGGCAAAGGACCACGAGTTTCAAATGTGGCAGGCAGAAATGAGGATCAAAGAAGCTGTGGCCAGGGAATCCATGGAGGTCCAGAAACAGGCTCAAATTGAAGCACAGAAAGCTGCTCACTAAAGAACCATGGAGCTAAAAGACAAAGAGCTTGAAGCCCAGAGACTAGCACAGCAAGATGCTCAGGAGGAGAAGGAAAGAGAGAGGCAGGTAGCCCTGGACTTAAAAGACAAAGAAATTGAGGCCCAGATTGCGACCCAGAAGCATGAACTAGCTGTAATAGAGTCGAAGAGACAGAACCCTTCAGCAGCTGGCTCCACTTCCCCAAAAATCCATAAATGGGAGCGGTTATACCCGCAGTATAATGAATCCAGTGATATTGATGAATATTTCACCACCTTTGAGAGACTGTGCATCTCCATGCAATTCCTGAACATCAAAAGATGACCACTTTGGTTGCAAAATTGACTTGGAGAGCTCTGGACATATTCAATAAGATGCTTATTGCTGATGCTTCAAAGTATGGTAAATTTAATGAACTAGTTTTGAAACAGTTCCAGATTATACCTGAAACCTACAGGGTAACATTCAGGAGTCTTAAAAGGGAATCTGGATTGAGTAATTTCAGGTTTCAGAGTAGCAGCTGTGTTAGTCTGTATTCGCAAAAAGAAAAGGAGTACTTGTGGCACCTTAGAGACTAACAAATTTTGAAAGCTTATGCTCAAATAAATTTGTTAGTCTCTAAGGTGCCACAAGTCCTCCTTTCTTTTTGTGGAGTGAGTAATGTGGCTTATGTGAATGAAATGAGGGATTTGTTAGACAAGTGGGTAAGGGGAAAAGGCATTACAAGCTTGGAAGAAATGTGTGATTTGGTTACTGCAGAACAGTTCCTGAATATGTGCAGTAATGCTGTAAAACAGTATTTGTGGGAGAAAAAAGTGGATGCAGTGGGTGAATTAGCTGGGTTTGAAGAATCTTATGAGCAGTCACAAGCTGCAATTAAACATTAACCACTGTCAGAGGGGTGCAGGGTTGGGGGAAAGCAGAATCACTGTTTTACCACTGGGGAAAAGGAGGCTGGGCGTTCACCACCCCATTCATAGATTCATACATACGAAGGTCAGAAGGGACCATTATGATCATCTAGTCTGACCTCCTGCACAACACATTCCCCTGTTACTCATCCCGAGTCTCCTGTACAAGCAGAGGACCAGAAGGTGGTATCATTGTAAGTCCACTGAGCACCTGAGGAATAAATGTCCTGGGCTGAATGCGAACAGGCACCTGGTAACACATGAAGCTGCTGCTTCTCAAAGCACAGGGGTATCCCAGGCTACTGCCTCATACCACACAGGATTTGTAAAGGTTACTTCTATACAACCAAACAATGAGCATATGCATGCTGTTAAGCTCAATGGCAAATGCTTCAAGGTTGGAGGGATACTGGTGCAGAGATCTCTGTGGTCAGAGGAGAACGATTTGTTACCAGGAAAAATGGCAGAATTAGAACTGGTGGGAGGTTACAAAGTCCTTGCACCTGCAGTGAAAGTACACATGGAAACTGGTGATTTGCAGGTTGAACTGACTGTTGCAGCAGTGGCACAGAATTTTGCACCGTTTCTACTGGGAAATGATTTTTTTTAATGTGGCAGAATCTGTCCCAGGGTTTGTTAGCAGCAAGAAGTAATCTTGTGCTGAAAGCCCCAGAGGGGAGGGTGAAGTCACATGTGCTGCTGGGGAAATAGGAGAGTGTCTTTTTAATTCCTTGGTAGCAGTGGGAAATGGGCCGTGTAGCCCCGGGGCTCAAGGCAGGTCCCTGGGGGAAGGGCTGGATAGAGCCAGCTCCTGTCCTGTGATCATCTCCTTGGGGGAGGGGGATGTTCCACCTTGTAGCAGGGAGGTCTTCCCAGCTGCTGTCTATCAGGAAGTTGCAGGTCAGTAGGGGACAAGTCCTGCCCTGGGGTGCACAGAAACCCGTATTCTGGAGATGGAAGTTGGAGTCCTGACAACCAACCGCTGCAGTGGGAACAGACGCCAACGGCTCTGTAGCTGGAAGCAAGCCCAACATGAGTGAAAAGGGGGGGGGAGATTTTGCTGGCCAGTGAAGGGTCTGTCATAGCTGGCAGCTATGAGCCCACAGCTGGATCAGGGTCACCTTGTCTTTGGAGGATACAGGGGTGTCTGCCTCAAGGGGGAGCCAGAGAGGGAAGTCCAGACGGGAGGTGAAGGGGGACAGGAGGGTCTGCCCACCTTTTGTAGGCAGGCTTTTCCCCAGGAGGAGGGTGAAGGATCTGCATCTGAAATGCAAAACCCCTCACCTGTGGGTCAGGTTTTAAGGGAAAACTGGTGGTCAAATCTCCTGGAGGGGAGAGTGACAGAGGACACTGTCCTCTGACAGTGGCCAATGACAGGTGCCCCAAAGGGAATAAACAGACAGGTTATTATCAAGTGATCCATGTCCTGTCACCCAATCCCAGCTTCTGGCAAACAGAGGCTAGGGACACCATTCCTGCCCATCCTGACTAATAGCCATTGATGGACCTATCTTCCATGAATCTATCTCCCTTTTGAACCCTGTTATAATATTGGCCTTCACAACACCCTCTGGCAAGGAGTTCCAGAGGTTGACAGTGCGTTGTGTGAAAAAATACTTTCTTGTGTTTGTTTTAAACCTGCTACCTATTAATTTCATTTGGTGGTTCTGTGTTCTTGTATTATGAGAAGGAGCAAATAACACTTCCTTATTTACTTTCTCTACACCACTCATGATTTTATAGACCTCAATCATATCCCACCTTAGTCACCGCTTTTCCAAGCTAAAAAGTCCCAGTTTATTAATCTCTCCTCATATGGCACATGCTCCATACCCCTAATCATTTTTATTGCTCTTTTCCAATTCCAGTATCTTTTTTGAGATGGGGTGACCACATCTGCACACAGTATTCAAGGTGTGGGCATACCATAGAGTTCTATAGAGGCAATATGATATTTACTGTCTTATTATCTATCCCTTTCTTAATGATTCCCAACATTCTGTTCGCTTTTTTGACTGCCGCTACACATTGAGTGGATGTTTTCAGAGAACTATCCACAATGACTCCAAGATCTCTTTTCTGAGTGGTAACAGCTAATTTAGACCCCATCGTTTTCTATGTATAGTTGGGATTATGTTTTCCAATGTGCATTACTTTGCATTTATCAACATTGAATTTCATCTGCCATTTTGTTGCCCAATCACCCAGTTTTGTGAGATCCTTTTATAGCTATTTGTAGTCTGCCTGACACTTAACTACCTTTTGTAGTTTTGTGTCATCTGCAAATTTTGCCACCTCACTGTTTACCCCTTTTTCCAGATCGTTTATGAATCTGTTAAATGAGACTGTGCCCAGTACAGGAAGAAACACTTTGCATTTGGGAAGCTTCACAAGCAGATGGGGCTCAACAGAAAGAGATTCCAGAGGAAGGGGCGGAAAGCAGGCATGGTTGCAATACATCCTTTCCTTGCCAGGACCCCAAACACATACCTGAATTAAGAGCCCTCTCAAAAGAGACAGGAGAATCTGTGTCTGAGCACCTACCATGGTATACTAAAGGATTGGGAAATGGAATAGACACTGAACAAGCCAAACTGTGTGAACAAAGTCTGTCTGTCATAAATTGGCTGTTAATCTTGTCTTTTACTACTTCATCTATGGGTCAAGACAACGGAGCTGATGCTATGGACAAATCCTCTGAAAATGTGTAACATATCTAATTTTTGGGGAAAACTTTTGTACATGCTAGGAATGGTAACAAGACAGTACCACAAACATGATGCCTCTCAGCAATAGTGGTAAACAGGCTTAGAGCTTGTCACAGCAGCAAAAGCATAACAGGCCTACACTGCTGTGTGGAAGGGGAAACTGAGGCACACCACCTCATGGCATTGGTGGCTAAATGCCAAGACACCTACACTTTAACAGATAGTGCTTTCTGCATTCTGTTAGCAATACTACACCCCAACATCTTTTCAGGCACCCAAGGACCAGGAACCCAAAACTTTGATAGAACACCTATGAATGACATGGTAGGGTTTAAATGTAACCAAAGACAAACAGGGATTTTACATGTACTGCTTCTGCCATGGACAGTGTCCAAGACTCTGGTAGTAAGTTCAGGAGGAGGGTGTGACATTGCGCTCCGTATGCTTTATGAATGTGAATATGATGTAACTGGAATATGCTTTATGCAAAAGGTCTCTTGTAAGGTATCATTATAAAGATTATAACCTACTGAATATATTCATCCTATTTGTATGAATGTATCATTCTTGTATTTGAAACTAGAAATATGAAATATTACTCTGAGGTCCTATGTAGTTATGCAAAGTGTGGGCCATTAATGGTGGCTTAGGATCTTGATGGCTCCCATTGACTAGGACAATGATTGTGAATGGGTTACTTACCTACAAGCCTTCCTGTCAGGGCCAGCTCTAGGCACCAGCAAAACAAGCAGGTGCTTGGGTTGGCACATTTCTAAGGGCAGCATTCTGGCGCCGGCCATGCCGCCCCTAGAAATATGCCCCCGCTGCCCCAGCTCACCTCCACCTGCTCCCCTGAGCGCGCCACCGCCGCTCCGCTTCTCCCCCCTCCCTCCCAGGCTTACCATGCATGAAACAGCTGTTTTGCGTGGCAAGCCTGAGAGGGAGGGAGGAGAAGCCGAGCCAGCACGCTCGTGGGTGGTGGCAGTGGTGGAGCGGAGGTGAGCTTAGACAGGGAGTGGTTCCTCTACCTGCCCCCGTTACTTCCTGTGCACCCCTCCACACCTTTGCTCCCCTCTGCTCCACCTGCTCCCCTGAATGCGCTGCCTCTCCCTCGCCTGAGAGGGAGGGGGGAGAAGTGGAGCGGTGGTGTGTTCAGGGGAGCAGACAAAGCAGAGGTGAGCTGTTGCAAGGGGGAGCCGCAGGAAGCAATGGGGGGGGAGACGGGGCTGGGGATTTGGGGAAGGGGTTAGGAAAGGGCGGAGCTGGAGGCAAGGTGGCACAAAAAAAAGCTGGGGCAAGCAAAACCTTTTTTGTTTTGGGTGGCAAAAATCATAGAGTCGGCCCTGCTTCCTGTGTATGTGACCTGATGTGGGTAATGAAGAGTGAGGTCTTATAGTGACATGTGACCATGTCACATGATACTGGAACCCATCTTAAACCTGGTGCTTTTCCATTTAGAAGGAGGGGTGGGAACCCAGAGAGACAAAAGATTCCCGCCTTGGGCCAAAGCTATAAAAATGGGTGGAACAGAACAAAGGGCTGAGGATGTTAGGGAGATTCCCAAACCTGAGCTGTCTTTTGTAGGTGACAAATCTGAGGAATTGTCACAGATTGAGCTGTCACTAGAGGAGGTTTTGGAATTAATTGATAAACTTAACAGTAACAAGTCACCGGGACCAGATGGCATTCACCCAAGAGTCCTGAAAGAACTCAAATGTGAAATTGTGGAACTATTAACTATGGTTTGTAACCTATCTTTAAATCAGCTTCTGTACCCAATGACTGGAAGATAGCTAATGTAATGCCAATATTTAAAAAGGGCTCTAGAGGTGATCCTAGCAATTACAGACCGGTAAGTCTAACGTGAGTACCGGGCAAATTAGTTGAAACAATAGTAAAGAATAAAATTGTCAGACACAGAAGAACATAAATTGTTGGTCAAAAGTCAACATGGTTTCTGTAAAGGGAGATCATGTTTTACTAATCTATTAGAGTTCTCTGAGGGGTCAACAAACATGTGGTCAAGGGGGATCCAGTGGACATAGCGCACTTAGATTTCCAGAAAGCCTTTGACAAGGTCCCTCACCAAAGGGTCTCCAACACCACTTTCTACAAGCCATTACCCTCTGATCCCACTGAGAGTTACCAAAAGAAACTACAGCATTTGCTCAAGAAACTCCCTGAAAAAGCACAAGAACAAATCCGCACAGACACCCCTGGAGCCCCGACCTGGGGTATTCTATCTGCTACCCAAGATCCATAAACCTGGAAATCCTGGACGCCCCATCATCTCAGGCATTGGCACCCTGACAGCAGGATTGTCTGGCTATGTAGACTCCCTCCTCAGGCCCTTCGTTACCAGCACTCCCAGCTATCTTCGAGACACCACTGACTTCCTGAGGAAACTACAGTCCATTGGTGATCTTCCTAAAAACACCATCCTAGCCACTATGGATGTAGAAGCCCTCTACACCAACATTCCACACAAAGATGGACTACAAGCCGTCAGGAACAGTATCCCCGATACTGTCACGGCTAACCTGGTGGCTGAACTTTGTGACTTTGTCCTGACCCATAACTATTTCACATTTGGTGACAATGTATACCTTCAAATCAGCGGCACTGCGATGGGTACCCGCATGGCCCCACAGTATGCCAACATTTTATGGCTGACTTAGAACAACGCTTCCTCAGCTCTCGTCCCCTAATGCCCCTACTCTATTTGCGCTACATTGATGACATCTTCATCATCTGGACCCATGGAAAAGAAGCTCTTGAGGAATTCCACCATGATTTCAACAATTTCCATCCCACCATCAACCTCAGCCTGGACCAGTCCACACAAGAGATCCACTTCCTGGACACTACGGTGCTAATAAGCGATGGTCACATAAAACCACCCTAATCGGAAACCTACTGACCACTATTCCTACCTACATGCCTCTAGCTTTCATCCAGATCATACCACTCGATCCATTGTCTACAGCCAAGCGCTACGATATAACCGCATTTGCTCCAACCCCTCAGACAGAGACAAACACCTACAAGACCTCTATCATGCATTCCTACAACTACAATACCCACCTGCTGAAGTGAAGAAACAGATTGACAGAGCCAGAAGAGTACCCAGAAGTCACCTACTACAGGACAGGCCCAACAAAGAAAATAACAGAACGCCACTAGCCATCACCTTCAGCCCCCAACTAAAACCTCTCCAACGCATCATCAAGGATCTACAACCTATCCTGAAGGACGACCCATCACTCTCACAGATCTTAGGAGACAGGCCAGTCCTTGCTTACAGACAGCCTCCCAACCTGAAGCAAATACTTACCAGCAACCACACAACAGAACCACCAAACCAGGAACCTATCCTTGCAACAAATCCGTTGCCAACTCTATCCAATATCTATTCAGGGGACACCATCATAGGGCCTAATCACATCAGCCACACTATCAGAGGCTCGTTCACCTGCGCATCTACCAATGTGATATATGCCATCATGTGCCAGCAATGCCCCTCTGCCATGTACATTGGCCAAACTGGACAGTCTCTACGTAAAAGAATGAATGGACAAATCAGACGTCAAGAATTATAACATTCAAAAACCAGTTGGAGAACACTTCAATCTCTCTGGTCACTCGATCACAGACCTAAGAGTGGCTATACTTCAACAAAAAAGCTTCAAAAACAGACTCCAACGAGAGACTGCTGAATTGGAATTAATTTGCAAACTGGATACAATTAACTTAGGCTTGAATAGAGACTGGGAATGGATGAGTCATTACACAAAGTAAAACTATTTCCTCATGGTATTTCTCCCTCCCACCCACCCCCCACTGTTCCTCTGATATTCTTGTTAACTGCTGGAATTAGCCTACCTTGCTTGTCACCATGAAAGGTTTTCCTCCTTTCCCCCCCCCCTGCTGCTGGTGATGGGGTATCTTAAGTGATCACTCTCCTTACAGTGTGTTTGATAAACCCATTGTTTCATTTTCTGTGTGTGTGTGTGTGTGTGTGTGTGTGTGTGTGTGTGTGTGTATATAAATCTCTCCTCTGCTTTTTCTACCAAATGCATCCGATGAAGTGAGCTGTAGCTCACGAAAGCTTATGCTCTAATAAATTTGTTAGTCTCTAAGGTGCAAAGTACTCCTTTCTTTTTGCGAATACAGACTAACACGGCTGCTACTCTGAAACCTGTCATAAATTAAGTTGTCAGGGGATAAGGGGGAAGATCCTTTCATGGATTGAGAACTGGTTAAATGACAGGGAACAAAGGGCAGGAATAAATGGTAAATTTTCAGAATGGAGGGGGTAACCAGTGGTGTTCCTCAAGAGTCAGTCCTAGGACCAATCCTATTCAACTTATTCATAAATGAACTGGAGAAAGGGGTAAACAGTGAGGTGGCAAAGTTTGCAGATAATACTAAACTGCTCAAGATAATTAAGACCAAAGCAAACTGTGAAGAACTTCAAAAAGATTTCACAAAACTAAGTGATTGGGCAACAAAGTGGCAAATGAAATTTAATGTGGATAAATGTAAAGTAATGCACATTGGAAAAATAACCCCAACTATACATACAATATGATGGGGGCTAATTTAGCTAAACTAATCAGGAAAGAGACCTTGGAGTCATAGTGGATAGTTCTCTGAAGATGTCCACGAAGTGTGCAGCACCAGTCAGAAAAGGAAACAGGATGTTATGAATCATTAAAAAAGGGATAGAAAATAAGGTGGAGAATATCTTATTACCCTTATTAAATCCATGGTATGCCCACATCTTGAATACTGCATATAGATGTGGTCCCCTCGTCTCAAAAAGATATACTGACATTAGAAAAGGTTCAGAGAAGGGCAACTAAAATGATTAGGGGTTTGGAATGGTTCCCATATGAGGAGAAATTAAAGAGGCTACGACTTTTCAGCTTGGAAAAGAGGAGACTAAGGGGGGGATATGATAGAGATATAAATCATGAGTGGTGTGGAGAAAGTGAATAAGGAAAAGTTATTTACTTGTTCCCATAATATAAGAATTAGGCTTCACCAAATGAAATTAATAGGCAGCAGGTTTAAAACAAATAAAAGGAAGTTCTTCACACAGAGCACAGTCAACCTGTGGAACTCCTTGCCTGAGGAGGTTGTGAAGGCTAGGACTATAACGGTTTAAAAGAGAACTAGATAAATTCATGGAGATTATAGATTCATAGATACTAAGGTCAGAAGGGACCATTCTGATCATCTAGTCCAATCTCCTGCACAATGCAGGCCACAGAATCTCACCCACCCACTCCTGCGAAAAACCTCTCACCTATGTCTGAGCTATTGAAGTCCTCAAATAGTGGTTTAAAGACTTCAAGGAGCAGAGAATCCTCCAGCAAGTGACCCATGCCCCATGCTACAGAGGAAGGTGAAAAACCTCCAGGGCCTCTTCCAATCTGTCCTGGAGGAAAATTCCTTCCCTACCCAAATATGGCGATCAGCTACACCCTGAGCATATGGGCAAGATTCACCAGCCAGATACTACAGAAACTTCTTTCCTGGGTAACTCAGATCCCATCCATCTAATATCCCATCTCAGGGGATTAGGCCTGTTTACCCTGAATATTTAAAGATCAATTAATTACCAAAATCACATTATTAAGTCCATTAATGGCTATTAGCCAGGATGAGTAAGGAATGGTGTCTCTAGCCTCTGTTTGTCAGAGGGCGGAGATGGATGGCAGGAGAGAGATCACTTTATCATTACCTGTTAGGTTCACTCCCTCTGGGGCACCTGGCATTGGCCACTGTCGATAGACAGGATACTGGGCTGGATGGACCTTTGGTCTGACCCAGTATGGCCATTCTTATGCTCTTATGTCGTGGAGTTGTCCATGGTGATCAAGCAAGGAGGTAGCAGAGAGGGCTTGCGAGATGGGGGGGGAGATTAGGAGTTCTGTTTCAGCCGTGTTGAACTGATGGCCAGACATCTGTGATGTCAGAGAGAGATGCTGAGATTTTAGTCAGGACAGAAGAAGACAGGTCTGGAGTAGAGCAGATCTGTGAACCAGCCACATAGAGATGGTAGTTGAATTTGTGTTTGTGGATGAGATTACCAGAGATAAGGTGTAGAGGGAGAAGAGAAGGCAACTGAGGACAAGTCCTGTGGAACCCCCACCGAAAGCTGGAGGGGGAATGAGGAGGATCCTGCAAAGGACAGACTGAAGGAATGACGAGAGCTATAAGGAGAACCAGGAGAGGACAGAGTCACAGAAGCCAAAGGAGGACAAGATTTCAAGAAGGAGAGCTTGGTCAGTGGCGTAGGAGATGGCTGATAGATCAAGGAGGATGAGGATGGAGTATTGGTTCTGACTGTTGGCTAGGAAGAGTTCATTAGAGATTTGAGTGAGAGCAGCATCAGTCAGGTGCAAGGGGAGGAAACTGCACTGGAGAGGGTCTAGGATGGAATTGGAGCAGAGGGACTCTAGTCAGGGATGTAAATGGCATGTTCAATGACCTTAGCGATGAAAGGGAGACGAGAGATGAGGTGGTAGTTGGAGAGACAAGTGGAGTCAAGGGTCGGTTTCTTTAAGATGGGAGAGACTAGAACATGCTTGTATTGAGAGGAGGGAGCTAGAGGAGAGGTTAGAGGAGAAATGCTTGGGGTATAAAAGAAGGCACAAGGGAGATCAGGAGGCAGGATGGGGTCATTGGGGCAAGTGGAGGGGTTCGAGAAACAGAGCAGAAAAGAAACTTCTGTGTCTGTGATGAGGAGAAGGTGGAAAGTGCTATGGGTGGGGCGGGGGAAGCCCATTGCATTTACTCTGGGAGGAAATGGGGGTGAAATCCTGTCAGAGGGAGAAGTGGAGGCAGGAGGAGGAGGGGGTTTTGAGGAGGGAGTCCAAGATGGTAAAAGGCGGCTGAGATTGCTGATGTGGAAGCCAATTAACGCAGAGATGTTGTGGGGGTTGGCCAGGGCATGGCAGAACTGAAGAAGGAGAGAATGTATGTGTAGTGGAGGAAGTCAGGATTTCCATCAGAAACTCTCCGTAACTTGAGAGGAGCAGTGGAGGAAGTGGATATTGAGAGTGAGCCGGGGCAGGGGGAGCCAATGGGCAATATGGAAAGAGACCAGGGGATGGGCAGAGGGGGGAACTTGGCAACAGCCAGCTCAAAGGGAGTGGTGTTTGGTGACAATCAAGTCAAGTGAACAACCCTTTTGTTGAGAGGGGGAGTTGAACCAGGGCTGCAGCTCAAATCAAGAGGGGAGGGGAGGAAACATGCAGCTGAGGGTCTGATGGCTCATGCATGGTGAAGGTGACATGAGCAAGGGTGTGTGTAGGGCATTGTGAGGAGAGGGATGAGAGAGGATGAGCAGGAGCGAGTCAGAGAGGAAGGCTGCCGGGCAGAGGAAGGAGCTGTTGTGTAGGAGAGGATTAGAGGAGGATGTAGACAGCTGGGGACAGCAATGTGGAGAGAGAGAGGAGAGAAGGTTGGATGCCGGGCTGGTTAAAAGAGGAGAAGGAGTTGGAAGGGGTGGAAGTGGCAGAAACAGGAGGAGAAGCCCTCACTCCCACCATGGCTCTCATAGAGATGGTGGCTGCAGAGGCAGTGACAGACAGAGGGGCCAGGTCTCTGTGAGAGCTGGAGGAAGGGAGATAGGAAGAGGTCATGGATGGCTCTGAACTTTTCAGAGATGGAGTGAGTATTCCAGAGCCAGCAAGAGAAGGGGGGAGGGGGGAAGGGGCGGGTTGGTGCCAGGTGAAGAATGATGGCACCAGAAGGGAGGAGGTTGTGTCAGAAGCGAGTGTAGGAGATGGAGAGGATGGGGATGGAGGGAGGGCCAGGGTTGGGGCAGATGTCACCAGAGGAGTGGGCGGAGGGTGTTGCCCATGGAGGGGGAAGAAAGTGGCTGGGCTGCACCACTGGGAGGATCTGGCCTGGGAGACCCTGGGAGATCAACTGTGTGCTTGCTGTGCATCCCTTCCCAAGCGGCTGGGCGTGCATGCAGGAACGCAGATGTTTGATATAGATGAGCTCTGAGCTCTCCCATCCCACTAGACCCTCTTCCTGCCCCAGGGGTATGGACTCTGAACCCAAACAATAAAGGTTAGTAAAATGACCCTAAATTGAATAAATGGAGTAATTCCCAAGGATGAAACATATGAGCCAGCTAATATCTCATAGGCTTTGAAAGGCTGCAACTTGGGAAAAAAATGGAACTGACAGGAGCCATTCATGCAGACGTTTGCCCTTTTGAACATATGGAGCAGGCCTCTGTACAATCTCTGCGCTTCCGCATTCCCCTTACCTCTCCCAGTCTCACTGCCCTTGCATTGAGATAATCTAGAATTGTAGGACTGGAAGTGACCTCGAGAGGTCATCTAGTCCGTCTCCTGCACTCATGGCAGGACTAAGTATTATCTAGATCATCCCCTGACAGGTGTTTGTCCAATCTGCTCTTAAAAATCGCCAGTGAGGGAGATTTCACAGCCTCCTAGGCAATTTATTCTGGTGCTTAACTACCCTGACGTTAGGAAGTTTTTTCCTAATGTTCACCTAACTGCCCTTGCTGCAATTTAGGCCTATGCTTCTTGTCCAGTTCTTCAGAGGTTTAACAAGAACAATTTTTTCTCCCTCTTTCTTGTAACGACCTATCAGTGTACTTGAAAACTGATATTATGTCCCATCAGTTTCTCTTCTCCAGATTAAACAAGCCCAATTTTTCAATTTCCCTCATAGGCTCATGTTTTTCTAGAACCTTTATACATTTTTGTTGGACTCCTCTGGACCTTTCTTCAGTTTGTCCACATCTTTCCTGAATGTGGTGCCAGAAACTGGACACAATACTTGAGTGGAGGCCCTTAGCAGTCACGGAGTAGAGCAAAGAATTATTTCTTGTCTTTCTTACAACACTTCTACTAATACATCCCAAAATGGTGTTTGTTTTTTGCAAGTGTGTTAAGCTGTTGACTCTATTTAGCTTGTGATCCACTATGACCCACAGATCCCTTTCTGCAGTACTCCTTCCTAGGCAGTCACTTCCCTTTTGTATGTGTGCTTCCTTTCTAAGTGGAGTACATTGCATTGTCCTTTCTGAATTTCATTCTATCTAATTCAGACCATTTCTCCAGTTTCTCTTGATCATTTTGAATTTTAATCCTATCTCCAAGCACTTGCAATCCCTCCCAGCTTGGTATCGTCCATAAACTCTTATAAGTGTACTCTCTATGCCATTATCTAATTCATTGATGAAGATATTGAACAGAACTGGACCCAGAACTGATCCCTGTGGGAACCCACTGATATGCCCATCCAGCATAACTGTGAACCATTGATAACTCCTCTCTGGGAAGGCTTTCCAAACAGTTATTTATCCACCTTACAGTAGCTCCATCTAGGTTGTATTGCCCAAGTTTGTTTATGACTAGATCATGTGAGACAGTATCAAAGCCATTATCAAAATCCCGATATACAAATCTACCACTTTCTGCCCCCATCCCTGCCCCCATCCCAAGGCTAGTTACCTGTCAAAGAAAGCATAGATTGCGCTGACAATTGACTCATTCATCCACACTGCCATAGTGCAGAGCAGGGGCTCCTTCCTGACATCTGCAGGGTCCATGTCACTGGAGCATGAGGTTAATTGCCCCCCGACCTGGCCCTTACCATGCGTTTCTGAGTCAGCCTGCAGTCACTCCATTGCAGTCTCCCCTCCCATGAATCCTCTGGCTCAGCCCAGGTGCAGTCACCTTTGCTGTGTCGCATCAGAGGGGGTTTGTCCCCTTGAAGCGGTCTGGCCTTTGGTTCCCAGGAGGTCGTGCCTCCTCCTGCAGTGATAGTCCCAGGACGGGGCTTCGCATCAGACAGACCAAATGTACCAATGGTGTGTTTCCGTTGCTTTAAGGAGGAGCATGGAGCAAAGACCCCCCGTCAGTTGTCTGGGTTCCCTCCCATTTTTCCCAGCTTGGGCTCAGACTGTATCATGCTTGCTTTGGCCCCAGGAGAAGGCAATGGGGCACATGTTAAGATTGGCTTTTACAGGTTGTGGATTTTTTTTCCCTGCAGTTAATTGCAAAATGACTTTGTGCAGCTGGGAGGAGTCTGGGTTTGTGGTCATGCCCTGGTGCAGGTGCCCAGAGGGGATGAGCTGGTGGTCTCTGATTGGCGAATGCTAGCATAGTGTGACAGAGCTGGCATCTATGCTCTTGAGACACCGGATGCATTAGAACGTGTGGCAACCCAGGGCTGCAAGATGGGTGGGAGGAAGGAGGGGGAAATTGAGGGGTATGGGCAGAGCTGCGTGGTGGGAGCCAGGGCTGTCCATACCATATGCAAAGTATGCAGCTGCATAGGGCACAGGAAATTTGGGGCCAAATTTCCTGGTGCCCTACGCAGCTGCGGGCTGCTCCAGCCCCTGCTCCGCATCTTCCCCATGGTCCCCACCCCTGCCTGCCCCCGCCCTGCCTCTTCCTGCCCTGCTCTGCCCCAGACCTGCCCCACTCCCTGAGGACTGCAGCAGGTGGTGGGAAGTAGAGCGACACGGCTCCAGCCTGTTCCACTCCCCTGGCTCCCAGCCGCGCCACTGTTTGCCCCTCTGCCCACTCCGTAACTCTTCAGAACCTCTTTGAATGGAAGAATGAAGAAAGAAAAATGAACCACTTACCACCCTTCCCCCTCACTGATCCTGACATCTTAAGCACCAGCAGTCCAAAGCCTTAAGCACGACAAAGGGGGAAGCGCCCCACCAAACCTGATGGTCTCAAACAGCCATGTCTCCACTGCCCGTGACACCAAAACCTGGAACATTTGAAAAAAACTCCTTTTAGTGAAAATTTCCAGTATTCCAAAAGGGGCATTTAATATTAAAAAAAGCCCAGAAGAAAAACTTTAACTAGCTCTAATGCTGAGCCGCAGCCCCTGCTATTCCAGCCCTGGGCTCCTCCCCCACCAGCTCTGCCGATGCCCTTCAATCCCAACCCACAGCCCTGCTGTTCCAACCATGGGCTCTGTCAAGGTTCCTTCCTCACTCTGAACTCTAGCATACAGATGTGGGGACTGCATGAAAGACCCCCTAAGCTTATTCTTACCAGCTTAGGTAAACGCTGCCACCACCAAAGTGTTACACAAAGAACAGGGGAAGTGCCCACCTGGAAACATCTGCCCCCAAAATATCCCCCAAGCACTACCCCCTTTCCTGGGGAAGGCTTGATAAAAATCCTCACCAATTTGCATAGGTGAACACAAACCAAACCCTTGGATCTTAAGAACAATGGAAAAAAACAATCAGGTTCTTAAAAGAAGAATTTAATTAAAGAAAAAGTAAAAGAATCACCTCTATAAAATCAGGGTGGTAAATACCTTACAGGGTAATCAGATTCAAAACATAGAGAATCCCTCTAGGCAAAAACCTTAAGTTACAAAAAAGACACAAAACCAAGAATATACATTCCATTCAGCACAGCTTATTTTATCAGCCATTTAAACAAAAAGAATCTAAGGCATATCTAACTAGATTGCTTACTAACTTTACAGGAGTTTGACCTGCATCCCTGCTCTGGTCTGGCAAAAGCATCACACAGACAGAGAGAACCCTTTGTTCCCCCCACTCCAACTTTGAAAGTATCTTGTCTCCTCACTGGTCATTTTGGTCAGGTGCCAGCGAGGTTATCTGAGCTTCTTAATCCTTTATAGGTGAAAGGGTTTTTCCTGGCAGAAAGGATTTAAGGATGTTTACCCTTCCCTTTATATTTATGACAGGCTCCCACCAGGGCTGACCCTAGCCATTTGGTGCCCTATGCAGCCTCCCATGGCGGGCGGTGTGGGGCCCTAGGCCTCCACCGGGGCGGGGGGAGAGGGGCTGACCCCAGGCCTCTGTGGGAGGGAGGGGCTGGGGGACAACCACCCCCCCAGCACCACCTGGCAGAGCAGAGTGGGCGGGGGCCAGATTGCTCCACTTCCTGCTGCCTGTTGAGTGTAGAGCAGCCAGGTGGATACAGGAGTGTTGCTTTAAGTCCTGGCTTCAGGGCAAGAGCAGCTTGTCACACTGATGGTGCAAGATAATGACACAATGGATCAAAATAACAAATCACTGTCCCGAATTTTAAAATATGTGCACAACTTCCTGCATGGTGCACTGCCCAGACCAGACAGGACAGGTGTGGTGGCCGGTGGCTGTCTGGCATAGTGGGTGTCCTGTGCGGTAAGACACAAACAGAGCACCTGCATCAAGACAGACAAACCAACTATGAGTCAGCCATCTTTAGCACTGGAGACTGGAGCACCCAAGCCAAATTTGCTCTCAGCTTTGTCTATGCCACCCCACTGCCTTCCCAGGGGGCACAGAGCAGTGCCCACTCACTTGCCATTCTGGCATTTTAATTTCCGATGCTGTGCCTTCCCTCTGCCCTGCCACTCCATCCACTCCTGGCTTTGCATTTTCAATCTCTTTTCTCCTGTCCTGTACTTTTTTCCATTAATCTTCCCCCTCCTTGCAGACATGGAGATTCCTTTGTGGGTTAGCTGTGGAGCCTGCACTGCTGTAATTGTGTGGGATTATTCTCTGCAAATGGCATGGCACGCTGCTGAATAGCCAGGGATGTGCTAGCTTCTGTTGGAGACAATTTTCTCTTTCTCGGGCTGCTGCAAAGCTGATGGAGAAGGGAATGCAGCCAGAGCACCATGTAGCTAAATGTTGCTTTGAAAAGAGTAAATCCCATTCAAATAGCAAGGACCTGACTCTAACTGTTTGCACGAGGCATTACACAGGAGCATAGCTGGCAGGCAGTTCCTCTCCTGGCAGAAGTGTTGTGGGATTAGCATCCAGCACTGCATGGCAAAGTCGTTCATGGGGATGGAATCTTGGACACTCGGGTTTGTGATGTTCTCCCTACCACTTCTGGCCGGGGTGCTCTCCCTTGGCCAGGGCAGGAGTGAGAGACCACAGGGGGACATCAGCACAGATCCCAAGGCCCAGAGCATGAGAGTAATACAGTCAGAGTTGTTCTCCAACAGACAGGGCTCATCACTTATTCATAGGGCCCTACCAAATTCACAGTCTATTTTGGTCAATTTCACAGCCAGAGGGTTTTAAAATTGGTCAGTTTCACAATTTCAGACATTTTACATCTGAAATTTCATGGTGTTGTAACCATGGGGGTCCCAACCCAAAAGGGAATCATGGGGAGAGTCCCAAAGTTGTTGTATGAGGGTCACAGAATTGCCTCACTCTTCTGCTGCCTTCAGAGCTGGGTCATCAGATTTCATGGAGAAGGGCTTATTTCACAGTTGGTGACACATTTTTCATGGCTGTGAAATTGATAGGGCCCTACTTTTTGGCCATACTTAAACTGTAAGCTCTTGGGGCATGGGCCATCTTTCTGTTCAGTGTTTGTACAGTGCTGAGCACAACAGGGTGCTGGTCGCTGCGATACAAATAATAATGTCCTGGCTTCGATGTGCCTGGGCTGTGCTGGGTGACAACACTAGAGGCACAGGTCAGTGGGTTCCCCCAGAGGCATCACCAGGAAGACTGGAGAGACCATATAGATCAAATTTGGACCTACCTGCAGAGTGCATCCAACCCATATGCCCCCTGCCACCTGCTGGGGGTGCCTATTGGCATGTGCCCCCTTTGTCCCAGTGTCTTTGGGGGCAGGGTGGCTGGCCCCTCTCCACTCAGGAGAGGCAGCTTTCCATGACAATGAATGTGTTTTACCTCCCAACTCACCTCTCACAAAGGAGAAGTAGCTGCAGCCCCAGAGCCTCTGCAGAATGAGTGGAGTGGGGAAGGCACTGGTCTGAAATCTCCAGGAGCTGGAGCAGAGCGGACTACCTGAGCATGTCCCAGGACAGCCACAGTGACCGCAGCCCCCACAGCCCTGGGAGGAGTTTGGGAGGTGCTGGGGGGTGTGGGTTCTGTGTCATGCTCCTGAAGCCAGCACAAGACAAGGGGAGGGGTTGATGCCCTGCAGGGATGGGGTCCTGTGGGTATCACAGCACTAGGGCTGAGGCATTTGCCACATGCAAGGGGAGGCTTCTGTCCAGCTACTTGCACGGCCCTCATCTCCGCACTATCTGAGCACCAGCCAGTAAGGGATTTCCCTTCACACACTCCGGGGGCAGGGCAGGGCTAGTTTCCCCATTATACTGATGGGGAACCAAGGCCCAGGGTAGATCAAGTCACTCACCCAAGGTCCTAGAGGGAGGCTGTGGCAGGAATTGAGCCCAGCTTCCTGAGTCCTAGCCAGGCCCTATCCACTGGACCACCCTTCCTTCCTGCCAACTGGACAGCACAGAGGTGGAAAAGGCCTGTTCTCATGCCTGGTCCTACTGTTCCCCAGTCCACAGTCACTGCAGCACTTGTCCACTACTCTACACCATCGAGTAATTTCTTCATCTGAAATGTCTCAGACAGTGGAATTGTGCTGCTGAGATGCCTTAGGAGGCCCATCCCCCCCCAGTGGACGCCGCTGAGACAGGGGCAGAATTGCTATGTAGGTAGGAGCTCTATCCCATGGTGCAGCTGTGTTCTGAGTTGTAGCCAGGGAGAAGACCCCTCAGCCCTGGTATGCATTACATTGTACAAGCACGGGCTTCCCAGCTGCCGGTGAAACATCAGGAGAACAGCCCTGAGACTGTGTCATCACCATTAGGCTGCTGAGGGAGTCCCTACTGGAATAACAATGAGGAGTCCTAAGGACCCCTCGTTGTTTTTTGCTGATACAGACTAACATGGTACCACTCTGAAACCTAACTGGAATAATCATTGTAATTGCAGCATTTCATCAGTGGAAACCCTACTGTCTTGGCCTCCTGCACAATGATATTATTACTGCTCTAATCAGATTGGTAGCAGGGTGCTTTTGCAGGAGGTGTTGCTGGTGCATTCATGCAGCGTCATTAACAATGCAGATTGGGGAGACATCAGAGTCAAACCAATTACTTTCTAATCTGCAACTGAAACCTAATGGAACCCATCGCCTCCAAGGGGATTAACGGGCTGTTAATATAGCCTGTTACAGCACTTATTCAAACTGCTTCCTGTGAAGCCACCTCCTTGCCTCCCTCCCATTCCCTCTGCTTGGCAGGGGCTGGGGGGTGCTCATGGAGTCACAAGCTGTTGATGGGGCTACAGAGTGTGATGAATTCACTCTCAGGAAAGTGGTTTCCTCTATAAGTAAGACCTGCAAAGCTCTTCCCTATGATTGTGCCATGTGAAGCACTGATGGGCAATGGGTGACCTCTTGACAGATAATGGGGACCCCTTGGAGGGTGGTGTCCCTACTTGTGGGGTGGATGGGAATCCCCTCCAGAGCTCTTCAGTCCTGGTTCTCCTCCAGTCTGTGCTGGAAACCTTTGCCCATATGGGGCTGGTCGGAGGGAGCAGTGGGCAGAGGATTTGATGGGGGATTGGCAGCAGTGATTCATGGTGTTGTACATGGCCACCAATGTGTTTCTTTACTGTGCTGGGGTGGCCCTTGGGCTCTGTAGCTCCCAGGATGCACTGCGCCTTGTTCAGAACAGAGGGTCACTCAGATCAAGAGCGACATAGCAATGCCTGCTGGAACCTGTAGTCTCTGTTGGCCACGCCTCTGGTGGAAAAGGAGGGCCATTCATGGTGGCACCCCATTATAGGGCACTATGGATGTGACTGCTGGGCTGTGCACTTCACTGGCATATCACTCACCCCATGAAGAGCTCTTCAGCCCCCAGAATTTTCTGGGGGCTCATGAAGGCTGATGGTGCTGTCTGGACACCAGAACTTTAAAACCATCCTCTTGTATAATACCCTTCAAGTGCTGCTCTCGAGTTCAAAAGCAGCCTGCTTGTGCCCTTGGTTTCCCTGAGCAGGAACGCAGGCTCACACAGAGAAAATCACATCCCGGCCCCGAGACCCCACTCCTTCAGAAGAGTCCAGTTCTTTATTCCCCCATGTGCTGCCAGCCTGGCTCCAAGGCTGGCTTCGACGAACCAGAGGCTGTCCCCCTCGTTTTGGAACTTACAGCCCCTCCACATGGGGCAGGCTCACCTGCTCGTCACTCACCACCTCTCTGCGCAGGGGTCCCCCCTCAGGCCCCAGGCCTGGCCCTTGCCCAGCTCCACAAGTTTTGCCTGTGTGGCTGTCTCTAGCACAATCCTGAAGCGACACATCCCAGGGGACAGGCTCCTCTCTGTCCCTTTGGAGTGAGAGTCTCAGGCACTCCTCTGTCACGGGTTCTTCCAGTGGAGGGGTTTCTGCAGGCTACTTGACCATTGCCACTGATATGTTTTTGGATGCTTGTCACTTTGTCAGCCAGTTGCCTCTATGGGCTGTCGTGTACAGCCTGGCCAGACATCATGGGGCGGGCCCCAAAAATCACGAGTCTGACACAAAAATGGGGACATTTTACAAATCATCCTTGTAGGTTCTTTGTTTTTGTTTTATGGCAATGGAGCCATTTGGAGTCTGGATCTCCGGCTTTCTCTGCAGCCCAGCAGGTGAGACACTGACTGCTCTTCAAATGAAAGTTGAGAACGTGGAGGTGCTGCTTGTAGGGAACATGTATATCAACAAGGTCCTTGCCTTCTGGATCCCGGATCTCTGGGAGCTGCACTAGTGAGGATGGTCACAAGGAATGATGCCCTGGGCTCCATTTACCCCCATGCCTGCACTTGGGCCCCCTTCTGGGAAACGATGCAAGCTGCAATTAAAAGGGGCTTTCCCTGCTACAGAGCTTTCTGGATTTAATTGCAAGCAGGCTGAGCTCAGACACTTGTCCCTCACAGCCATCAGCACTGTAATGGAAGCAAAAAGGTTGAGGATGGAGCGGGTTCGGCATTTGCTGGTTTGACTAGTCCATTTTTCGTCCCATCCCTCTCATGGCCTTGAGGGAACCGTAAATATTGAACACGGGACTCCCCCCTAAGCAAGCGTGGCTTTGATCAGCAGGCCACATGCCGGGTTCAAAGGAGGGCTGGTGCTTTGCACAGTGCTGCTGTGAAGTCATGTAGAATTAAGCCCCTTTACACTTTGTGCCTATGCACCACTATAAAAGGTGCTCGGCCACTCTCAGCAGGCTGAGGAACAGCTGACCACCCAAGAACCCAGCTTTTGTCACATTTTAATGCCTGCTCTGCCCTCTGCTCTCAATGTCTGCCTGGCTTTGGTGGAAGGTTTTCTAGGCATCACAGCACAGGTGGCTGATTATGACCTGCAGGCCATAGTGTGTATGAACCCCCTCCCCCGATCAGAGACATGCCGGCTGTGGCAACAATAGGTGTAAGCACACAGCCTGGCTGCTCTGGTAGATAGACCATTGCATCCAGCGACCTCTAGTCTCTGCTTACAGGGTGAGGGTGGCTGCAATCTGCTGTGTAAATCAGGTGTGTGCATGTGTGTTGGGGGGGGAGGCATTTGAAGAGCGGGTTTGTTGGGATTGCATAGCACAGCAGTGGGTTAGTGGGTTACAGATGGGACTCAAGCATGTAATTACACTTATCAGGTAATTACACAGGTTTGCCCATAATTTCCTGTCTGGGGAGCGTGCTAATGACTGCGTGCTGCGCTCTGTCATTACCGTGTAATCAGCACAGTGTGACATTGCAAAGGAGCACCTGTTTGCAAGGCAGCAGTGACCATCCCCTAATCCCATCATCAGAGCCAGGGAGGCATGTGGAGTCATGCGGGCAAGGGCCGATCCTTTGACTGGAAACAAAATCTTGTATGTCAGCGCTCCGAAATGAGCACATCTTGGGGAGAGAGATCCAGGACTCGGCTGCCCCCTTCACAGGTCTCCCTTGCACCAGCCCACCCTGCTAGATGGCCAGGCTGGTCTGAAGGAATGACTAAGAGGAATAGGAGGTCATTCCTTCCTGGCTGACCCCAGCTCCTCTCCAGCTGGTGGAGGATGAGGGGTTCTCAGTGTGCAGACAGAAGAGCTGGGATGGGTTCCATGAGAGCAGTAACTGAGTAGTGAAGGGCAGTGATGGATCTGAGGGCTGAGACGGTCCCCAGGAGTGCTGGGGCTGGGTGGGGAGCAGGGCTGAGGGTGGAGGAGGGGTGTAAGAGAGTGATTCATGCTGAGAAGTAAGAAGTGATGAAGGAATGAAACTGAAAGATGCATCCACTGGTGGGAGTGCAAGCCGGGGTCATTAGGGGGACTAGCCAATGAGGCAAGGACGGAGCAACTGAACTAAAATCCACTTCATCAGGCTCCCTGCTGTAAGGCGAAGGCCCTGCCACCCGAGGCGGCAGGGAAGAGCTGGTGTGCCCATTGTAGAGAGGTGGGAGTTAGCCAGAGTCTTGTAGGAAGTTTGGGGCAGGGGCAGCACTAGAGCCCACATCTCTTAATGCCCTGTGCTGCCACCAGCCCAGCCTTCCTGCCAGCAGGCAGCCCCTAGGAGTTGGGATCTGAGCTCTGCCATGTACCTGCAGCATGCACTGGTGACATCACACACCCGTGAGTGACAGAGCTTACAGCCAGTGTGCCAGGCTGAGCCCTGAGATTTACCTGCCTAATACCTGGCCTGTGCCCATTGTACAGCTGCTCAATCTCATTGGTTCAGTGGGGGCTATAATACTTCTGTGGCCCGCTGCACCATGGCATCTGAGCACCTCAGAACAGTTACTGTATTTACCCCCCACACCACTGTGTGCAGTGCAGGTCTGTTATCCCCATTGGGCAGATGGGGGGCTGCAGCACATAGACTGAGTGATTGTTCCAGGGTCACACAGAGGCTCTGTGGCAGAGCACAGAAATTAACAGCATTCTCACAAGGGGGAATCCCCCCATCCCCCCCAGAGGGCCAGCTGCATGGGCTCATGGATAGTGGAAATGGGGAGGTCATCCAGCACTGCCACTGGCCTTCTGGGTGAACTTGGCAAGTCTCATTGACTTTAAGGCCCGAAGGAACCATCATGATCATTTAGTCTGACCTCCTGCACATTCCAGGCCACAGAACTTCCCACCCACACAACCTCTGGGTAAGTTACTGAAGTCCTCAAACCTTGATTTAAAGACTTCAAGTTACAGAGAATCAACCATTTACTCTAGGTTTAAACCAGCAAGTGACCCATGCCCCGTGCTGCAGAGGAAGATGAAAACTCCCTCAGGTCTCTGCCAATCTGACCTTGGGGAAAATTCATTCCCGATCCCAAATATAGTGATCAGTTAGACCCCAAGCATGTGGGAAGACCCACAACCAGCCAGACACCTGGGAAAGGATTCTCTGTAGTAACTCAGAGCCCTCCCCATCTGTGTCCCACCTCCAAAGCATAGGAGCAGGGACCTGAAATTTGGCAAGGAAGGGGTCACCATGGTGTCAGGGGTGGGTTGTTTGTTGTTGCTGTGAAAAACTACCCAAATCTCGACAAATTATGAGTCTCTGAAAAAATCTCAGCATGCACATGCTCAGCAGAGACTTGTTAAGAGTTTGGGGGCTAAACTCTTCAAAGATTCCATTTGCACTGAGCATGCTCCAGCTGATCATAGCTCCTCCATGTGACTGGATTGGGGACGCTGCAGTGTGCCATCCCCCCAGAATGGCTGAGCAAGCTTCATCCCAGGGCTGCAGGGCAGAGCAGGATCTTCCCTGGAATTGCTATTCTCATCTGCCTGGGGCTGCTGTGGTGCAGACAGTCAAATGGAGATCGGGGAAATCATCTGTCCTGTATTGTCAGTGCTGCCCCTGATGGCACCCTAGCAGTGCAAAGGGAAAGGAGGAAACATCTGTCTGGAATGCAGAGGGGTGAGAGTGGGAAGTGGGAGCTGCAGGAGTCAGAGGTTGGGAAGAGCAGATGGGGTGGACAATGGGGGTCAGTGAGGGGATGGAGAAGAGCAGAGGGCTGGAGGTATATAGATGTAGAGGGCAGGAGCTTGGGTGTAGGGGTAGGTAGGAGCACCGTGGGAGGGTCACAGGAGCTGGAGCTTTGGGGTGCAGAGAAGAGGACAGGGACAGCACCCACATAAAGAAGGACAAGAGCAGAGGAGGACAGAGACAGGCTTGCAGGGACACAGGGCAGACAGGTCTGTAACCACTAGAGAACTCTATCCTCCAGAACCTGGACTACAAGCCAGAAGTCCTGAGTCTTACTAGTCTTCTACTGTGAATCCTACAGGTACAGTGTCTGTCTCAGCCCAATCTAGTGCTAATAACTGTAGCAAAGTGGCCATGACAGGGCTAGCTGGGCTATTCAGAGAATTATGGGATGGAGCCAAGATCCACTCCTGCCTGACTTCCCATTCAGTCGTGGGAGTTCTCCCCCTCCTGGTGTGAGGCAGTTACACAAAACAGCCAGTTCCCTGCCTGCAGTCCTGGGAGTAGACTTATTTCTGTTGCACCGAGCAGTTCCTGCACAAAACCAGCCTGCTGGTACTGTTGGTTACTCCCTTAGCTCAAGGGCCAGAGGTCTGTGCCATGGATCCAAAGGCCCAGCCCTGCTTGACCCAGTTGGGGATCAGTTTGGTTCCATGCAGTGGAATTTCGTGTGTGGGGGGAGGTTCAGGGGTTTTTTTAACTTAAGAAATTACGTAAAAAAACCTACACTAAGGCTACAAATAACAGCTCTCAGAAGTTGGGAAATGCCAGCTTTAAAGATGACTGGTGCTCAGGGAATGGAGCAGGGCTGTGCTGTGGGCCCTAGGGCCCTTTAATTCTGCAGGATGGCCAGCCTTGGTGCTGGCATTCTCTAACTATGGTATGCTGAGAGTTGCAACCCTAACATTGGTTACTCTATTTTTTTTCTGATGTGATCATTGTTATTCCTACTGAGGTAGCCCCCTGCTGAGAGCAGCTCCCCCCCCCCCATTGTTCTGTGCATGGGAGAAGAACCTAGTGAGCGATGACTCCTGCCCTACAGACCTTATAGCTCAAACCAGACAAGGCAGATAGGGTGGGAGGGGTAAGGACTTGTCCAATATCACCCTTGCAGAGCAGTGGCAGAGCCAGGAGAGAAGCCCAGCTGTCCTGAGTCTTAGTCCTAGACTGCACTGCCCCCTCTCCAGGGCCCAGTGTGGGAGGCTGGGACCTGCTGTCAGGGGGCTACCCCTACATGTTAAAGGGGAGTCTGCTCCATGGGGAGCAGCCATTTGTGGGTGGGCTCCCACTAACCAGGTGTAATCCCCTCCCCAGCCTTCCTGACAGCATTGTCCCCGATTCTGCACCCCGACGACCCAGGTCTGCTCTTCCCCACTCACAGCATCCCTCCATCTCTGCTCTCCAACCAGCCATGTGCTGGGAGACCAGGGAGAGGTGCAGCAGGAGGCTGGCTGGCTATTGGCTGGCCAGAGGGGAAGGTCCCCTGCCCCCAAAACCTTCCCCCTATGCAGGACCCTGAGATTCCTCTCCCCTCCCCACAGCACAGAGAGCTGGGGGACAGTGTTCTGCAGGGGGCTGCCAGGGACTAGGTGAAGCAAAGCTGTGGGGTTCTTCTCTCCTCTCCCCACATCAGAGGGGAGGGTCCTTATGGCTCCTCTTGTCCTTCACTTTCCCTAGGTGGGTGGTTGAATTGCAGCTGGCTCTAAGCAACTTGAACACAGATCACAGCTCCTCATCTGAACCTACCACATGGGCCCCAGGGACTGGCAGCTGCCTGGCCTCTCTGCACAGCAGGACCTGTGGGGCAACTTGACATCCCCATTCATGCAGTTAATGCTTGTGACTTGCGTCCTCAGAGCCTGTGCAGCCCTGGGCTGGGCCAAACTTCATCTTCATTGTTACCTCATTTTCACAAGAAACCAACCCAGGGTTACACTTACATTGGTTTTATTAAATGCCGCTATTGGAACAAACAGAAAAGGGATGGAGCTTATTCATGCACATGCACATTCAATACATTCATACCCTCATGCACCCACACACTCATGCAGGCAGAGAGTTACCGGTGACAGCAGAGAAACCAAGAAGCCAAAGCATAGCAGATCTAGTGTGTCCATTTGTGGCCACGGATCCGGACCGGCGAGCAGGTCAAGAAGAAGAGAACTTGTGAGCATGCCTTCTTCCTTTTATTGGAACTGGGAGGCTCCTGTCACATACACTGAGTTTTCCTTCTGTGTCCGTCACCGAGAAGCATTCCCAGACCTCGTTCTTTTCATGCATACCAGATTCTTTTCTTTACAGCACTCCGTGATTGCCTTCTCAGGGCAGATTACATCAGACACACCTGGCTCCGGGATCTTTTCTGCTTGTAGTTCCTCTCTGCCCAGACCCACATACACTCCCTTATTCACACTCCCTTGTCTTCCACACACACTCCCTTGTTCACACTCCCCCTGATCGTGTGATGGAATGCTGCTAAGCTCAGAGGTTATACAAGTGGTAACTGAAAAGGTTACAAAGCTTGCAAAAGTTACAAAATTTAAAAGGCTATGCTAACAATGACTAAAAGTTACAAAGTTTACAAAAGATTACAGAACCTAATGATCATACTAGCAATGACTGAAAAGTTACAGATCTTACAATCGCATTCTACTGGATTGAGCGGAGGCTTTACACAACATTCATCATCACCATCATCCCCCTGACAGATCCCACAGGCACATGGCCTGCATGCAGAGTAAGGGTCACCTAGAGCTAGCTTGTTCCTGAAGAAAGTCCAGCTGGATCGTCTGTCTCGGTGTGTCACTGGACAAAGGGCCCCTGAGATGGCCGGGTTGTCTCTGCTGCTGTCCTAGCACCAACCGGAAGAGTGGTTACTCCAGCTGATTCTCTGGGAGCCATAAATCTTGGTGATGAGGCAGAGCTGGAAGTGTGTCCGCACTTCTCAACCACTTGGAGATATTACAAAAAGGAAGTGATCATATTTCTCAGGTTACCTGGCTGAGCCGGCACCCCAAAGAGCTTGCCAGCTGGCACTCACTGCAACTGCAGAACAAGGAGCTTGGGTAGGTTTGGTAGAGAGGCTGCAGGGGGGATTTTCCCACTATCTATGTGGCATATAAAAAGGGGGAGTGTCCATACATGGAGTGTGGATTTGCTGAGTTTTGCAGTTGAACTAACACTGGAGGGCAGGGGAAGGGGCAGAAACTGTCCACCATTCCAGTGATCGTGGGGAGGAAACCCCAGAGGGGCCTAATAGATACAGCCTCAGCCTACTCTCTTGTCCAGGTGGGGCTGGTAAAGCTGCACCAGATGATTCCTGGAGCAAAGATGAACCTAGAATGTGTCCACGGGGATAAGAGACTGTGCCCTATGGCTCAGATGCCCCTCGAGGTCTGGGGAAAGTTTCAGTGGAAATGGGTCGGGGTAGTGAAGGGGCTGCCTTATTCGGTAGAGTTGGGCATGGACTGGGACCCCTTCCCAGGAGGGAAATGAGATGGTGGGAGGAAGCCCACAGTGGGGAAAAGGGGTGGTCCCCCAAAGAAGGGGATGGAAACCCCTAAACCATGAAGCCCCATTAAGGAAGTAGACCAATGTCCTCAGGAGCTGGAAGTGAAAAGCCCTAGATAACAGAGCCTGAGCTGGGAAGGAAGTGAGGAAGGAGGGATGGGGGAAGACATCCTGCTGAGGGCACTTAGCAGAGGAGAAAGGCCCAACAGAGCTCCCTACAAGGTGACCTCCAGGAGAAGAGACCCAGACCCCGCTTGCCAGGTTTGAGGAACCTGAGGCCCTGGATATCCAGGGAAAAGTAGGGACCAACCCCGAACCCTTGCAGGAAGGAAAGGAGGGGAAAGGAGTGAGGACATACCTAGGGATACGAATGGTGTGAGGACCTGTGGTCTGTGGTGGACCTATGGGGGCATCCACCCCACTGTAATTTCTGAAGGTGGGGGATACAGGAACTCCACAAGGAAGATCCCAGGGGTAACCCAAAAGAGGAAGAAGAACTCCCCTGTAGTGCCCCATCTGATAGAGGGAAGGGGCAAGGATGAACCTGGCAGTTCGGTAAGAGGAGGTGTGTAACAGGGTGCTGGGCTGGGACTCCTGAGACAGCGGTCTGTCACACTAATTCCAATTAAGGGAGCTGGCTAAAGACACCTGTACCTGGTTGACAAAGGGGAAACAGCTGCCAGCCCAATTAGCTTGGGGCTATAGACAGGCCCAGAGGAAGGAAGCGGGGGAGCCACAGTGGGGGTAGTTCTTCCCTTCTGGGTGCAGAGGTTAAGGAGTCCTCAAGACTGAGAACCCCAAGCTGCAGAGGGTGAGAAGGTGCTGGGATTGCACCCTGTAAATAAACTGCACTACGGATTGCTGAATCTGAGGATCTCTGAGTGGTTTTTGGAGCAGAGCAGAGGCAGGAGTGAAGGGGGCCCTGCTATGCCTTGTTACACACCTGAACAATACATCACAAGGCCGTGTTCTGTTCTGACTGCACTTCAGGACAGCACAAACCCATGGGCTGGAATTGGCTGGGGGCCAGCGCCAGGGTCCCAGAATGCAGCTTGTCCTCCCTCACACCCCCTTCCTTCAGCACTGCCCATCATGGGGCACTTCCCAACTTGCATGTCCAGTGGTCCCTTCACCTCCTGGCTAACTGCAGTGGTGCTGGGCAGAGCTGCAGCCAGCATGCTGCATCAGCAGCGTGGCACCGCCAGCCAGGAATACTTCTCAGGGGAATCCACGGGTTGGCATGGTAGAGGAACATGAGGGGGTCCGAATATGGCCACTGGAACTTGACATGACAATGGAGCCAGTGCTGGGGTTATTCCTGGGCACAGTAATGCTTGTGCAGGGTGGGTCCTGGGGACCTGTGAAGGGGGCAGTTCTGCTTGGAATCAACTGCCTCATAAACCGGAGCAGCAGCAAAGCAGCCATGGCATCTCTTCTTGTAAATGGGAAGATGGAAGGGGTGAGATCGACAGGGGTATCATAGGGAGGGATCAGGCTGGCCAGGTCCCAAGAGGCTGGCTTGGGCAGCAGGTGCTGCAGAGGAGAAGGCTCTTGCGCTGGGCATGGTGAGATTGTAAGAGGGCGGTGAGTGCAGCTGGAGAAGCAGAGAGAGATGAGGCCCAGGAGGTGCAGAGCAGCACATTGCTCCAGAGGGAATTTGCCCCAGATCCTACAGTGCACGGGGGACCAGTGGAGTTGCCCATTCTTGTGCAAGCAGATGGGTGACAGCTTCCTGTCTGTGCTGGAGTCTGGAGAGCAGGGGCATGGGGGGGGGCAGGGTGAGGCATTTGGGAGAGTCGGGCCGGAGGTGCAGGGGATCAGGCTACAGACCCAAGTGGAGTGGAGTGTTGGGTCACCTGTCCTCAGGGTGAGTGTCACCCAGTGCAGCAGGTGGAAGGTGCTGGTGCTTCCCTGTCATGCTTGGTTTATCATTTCTGTGGGTATTCAGAGACCAGCTTGGGGCAGTGTGCTTAGCTGGCATCCAGTCCCAGACGGGGGGAGGCTGATGGGCTGGAGCCCCTGCCAGAGGATGGTTCTGTGGCCCCAAGGTCAAGACTCTGGCCCCCAGATTCATAGATTCATAGATACTAAGGTCAGAAGGGACCATTCTGATCATCTAGTCCGACCTCCTGTACAGCGCAGGCCACAGAACGTCACCCACCCACTCCTATAAAAAACCTCACCCATGTCTGAGCTATTGAAGTCCTTAAATCATGGTTCAAAACTTCAAGGAGCAGAGAAGCCTCCCTCCAGTCAACCATGCCCCATGCTACAGAGGAAGGAAAAAAAACCTCCAGGGCCTCTCCAATCTGCCCTGGAGGAAAATTCCTTCCCCACCCCAAATATGGCAATCAGCTAAACCCTGAGCACATGGGCAAGATTCACCAGCCAGATACCCAGGAAAGAATTTTCTATAGTAAATCAGATCCCATCCATCTAATATCCCATCTCAAGGGATTTGGCCTATTTACCCTGAATATTTAAAGATCAATTACTTACCAAAATCCCATTATCCCATCATACCATCTCCTCCATAAACTTATTGAGTAGAATCTTAAAGCCAGATAGATCTTTTGCCCCCACTGCTTCCCTTGGAAGGTTATTCCAAAACTTCACTTCTCTGATGGTTAAAAACCTTCGTCTGATTTCAAGTCTAAACTTCCTGGTGGCCAGTTTATACCCATTTGTTCTTGTGTCCACATTGGTGCTGAGCTGAAATAATTCCTCTCCCTCTCCTATATTTAT
Organism: Dermochelys coriacea; assembly: GCF_009764565.3. Lineage (NCBI taxonomy): Eukaryota > Metazoa > Chordata > Testudines > Dermochelyidae > Dermochelys > Dermochelys coriacea. The sequence goes on from NC_050076.1 coordinate 61,070,471, forward strand.
CCCTCTGATATATTTATAGAGAGCAATCATATCTCCCCTCAACCTTCTTTTAGTTAGGCTAAACAAGCCCAGCTCCTTAAGTCTCCTTTCATAAGACAAGTTTTCCATTCCTCGGATCATCCTAGTAGCCCTTCTCTGTACCTGCTCCAGTTTGAATTCATCCTTTTTAAACATGGGAGACCAGAACTGCACACAGTATTCTAGGTGAGGTCTCACCAGTGCCTTGTATAACGGTACTAAAACCTCCTTATCCCTACTGGAAATGCCTCTCCTGATGCATCCCAAAACCGCATTAGCTTTTTTCACAGCCATATCACATTGGCAGCTCATAGTCATCCTATGATCAACCAATACTCCAAGGTCCTTCTCCTCTTCCGTTACTTCTAATTGATGCGTCCCCAACTTATAACTAAAATTCTTGTTATTAATCCCTAAATGCATAACCTTACACTTCTCACTATTAAATTTCATCTTATTACTATTACTCCAGTTTACAAGGTCATCCAGATCCTCCTGTATAATATCCCGATCCTTCTCCGAATTGGCAATACCTCCCAGCTTTGTATCATCTGCAAACTTTATTAGCACACTCCCACTTTTTGTGCCAAGGTCAGTAATAAAAAGATTAAATAAGATTGGTCCCAAAACCGATCCCTGAGGAACTCCACTGGTAACCTCCCTCCAACCTGACAGTTCGCCTTTCAGTAGGACCCGTTGCAGTCTCCCCTTTAACCAATTCCTTATCCACCTTCTGATGTTCATATTGATCCCCATCTTCTCCAATTTAACTAATAATTCCCCATGTGGCACGGTATCAGTATGCCTTACTGAAATCTAGGTAAATTAGATCCACTGCATTTCCTTTATCTAAAAAATCTGTTACTTTTTCAAAAAAGGAGATTAGGTTGGTTTGGCACGATCTACCTTTTGTAAAACCATGTTGTATTTTGTCCCATTTACCATTGACTTCAGTGTCCTTAACTAATTTCTCCTTCAAAATTTTTTCTAGGACCTTGCATACTACAGATGTCAAACTAACTGGCCTGTAGTTACCCGGATCACTTTTTTTTCCTTTCTTAAAAATAGGAACTATATTAGCAATTCTCCAATCATTGGGTACTATTCCTGAGTTTATAGATTCATTAAAAATTCTTGCTAATGGGCTTGCAATTCCTTTAATATTCTTAGATGAAGATAATCTGGGCCCCCCGATTTAGTCCCATTAAGTTGTTTCATGGGACTAAATCGGGGGGCCCAGATAATCTTCATCCAAGAATATTAAAGGAATTGGCACCTGAAATTGCAGATGCTTGCACCTCTCATTGGAGTTGTGGTCTGCAGAGCCCAGCATGAGCTGCTGCACTGTGACACCTGTAACTCTCACAGCCGGGCTGCCCCCTCTAGGACAGGAGATGGAGGCAGCAGTCTGCTCCATTCATCAGGCAGCAGGGTCAACCTAAGGGGGCCCTGCCCCTTCATTGAAAATGTTGCTGCACCTCCTTGAGAGTCCATCTGGAGCGGAAATGGCAGCATTTCCAGACTGCACTCAGTTTGCGTCACCTTTCCTCTGCGCATAGGCGCCGACTCCGTGGGTGCTCTGGGGCTGGAGCACTCACAGGGAAAAATTAGTGGGTGCTCTGCACCCACTGGCAGCCAAGCTCCCCACCCTACTTCCACCTCCTCCTCCCGCTCCCCTGAGCGTGCCTCGTCCCGCTCCTCTGCCTACCTCCCAACACTTCCCACCCAGCTACTGCCAAACAGCTGTAGCAAGCTCCAGGAGGGAGGGGGAGGAGCAGGAACAGGCAGGCTCAGGGGAAGTGGCGGGGCTGGGGCGGGGATTTGGGGAAGGAGTTGGAATAGGGTCAGGGAGGGGGCGGAGTTGGGACGGGGACAAGGGCAGAGGGTGGTCGAGCATCCACCAGCACCAGTAGAAGTCAATACCTATGCCTCTGCGTGATGGGCACAAGGGGCTGGCTGAGCTTGGCTGCTGATGTTCTGGGTGAGGGTTTGGCCTCCAGAGAGATGCTAACACCTCCCAGCCAAAGCAGGCTGCTCTGCCTGTGGGCCGGTCTACACTGAAAATGTAGGTCAACCCAGCTACGTCTCTTGAGGGGCATGAAAAATCCACACCCCAAAGCTGACACAGACAGTGCTAGGTGGATGGAAGAATTCTTCCATCGACCTAGGTACTGCCTTTCGGGGAGGTAGACTGCCTACAGTGATGGGAGAACCCCTCCCATCACTGTAGTGAGAATCTACACTGACCCACTGTACCTGTGCTGCTGGAGTGTTTTAAGTGGAGCCCTGGCCTGTCTGAATAGACCCTGCTTTAACCCTGGCTCGGGAAGGTGTTTCCCAGCCTGCTCTAATCCCAGCGGAAGGCTATGGTTAATCACAAAGTAAACGATCACCTCTCAATGCCCATTTTGGCAGCCTCTCCTGCCTTCCGAGGCATGTAGGCAGACTCAGCAGGTTAAACATGGAGGTGATTAGGTCCAGCACGCTGCTCACCCGCCCTCCCCAAGTAGCCACATCCTTAGCACTGCATCTCCTTTGGCTGTGGAGCGCTGGCTTCCGGCCTTTGCATCGCCTCCCTGTCTTTCTCCTTTGCCAAGTCAAACTTCCTGCCCTGCCCCTTGCTCCCCAAATCCCAGTTGGAGCAGCGAGGGTGAGGCACAGTCACGTGGCCTGCCCGCCGCATGCTGAGCTCTGTGAAAGAGCTGTGCCATGCGAATGTCAAGTGAGTGGAGGAGGCTGGGAAGCCTTTGGGGTTTCCACATCAAACCCGTGCTTGAATAGAGAGAAAAAGAGCAAGGCAATCAAAGCAGGAGCGGGGCGGAGGGGTGATTATGGTAGCACAGAAACTGGGGCAAGAGAGACTTTATGCAGAGAAAAAATATTGTCTCCTGGCTTCCAAACTCTTGTCTCCCCTCCCCCCCCCAAAAAAAAAGGCTGAAAGATTGTGCTGCTTTCATGTGCTGAATTGATTTGCAGGAAGGGGCAAGGATCTGAAGATCTAGGCCAGGGAACAGGACCAGGGCTAGTAAACACTTGAGAAGCGCTCGTGTGGGCTGGGGCCAGATGAAAGAGCAAATGCTTTTTATTTTTAATGATCTCACCGGATTCTGAAATGAAGCCCAGTGGATAGGATGATTTCAAAAGACAGCAGAGGGCTGGGAGCTGACGTGTGTGTTTCTCTGCTGTGGGCCCCACCCAGACAGAGAGGTTCAGGGCATGAAAAGGTAAAACCCTGTTTCCGTCTGAAATGAACAAGCCAACGAGAGAGAGGCAGCATGGCCTTCTGGACATGAAATCTATTGTCAGCTGCATGCAGACAATCTGTGGTGTCATCCCCATGGGACTGGCAATTATGAAGTGACATCCCTCTACAGAGACACCATCCTGCTTGCTCCAATCCCACTGCCACGCCTATAGCTATACAGTGCCTTTAATTAAGTTTGGTTACCATACAGCATCTGTTTCTGCAAACAATATCAGTTCCCCCAATGAAGAACAGATGCTTGTGTCTCTCTTATTTGTGCTTTGCTTAATTCGTTTTTTTCAGCTTCTCCCTCTGCCCTTTGTAGTTACAGATTGAGCTTGGGCTCATGCCAGGGGAGGAGGGGAATGAAGAGGTCTTCTGATTTCTGGGGTTTATTTTTAGAACCTTTTTGGTTTCATGTAGATGTCCAAAACTGGTGTGTTTTGGGGGCTTTCTCTTGTATATACTGTAATCATGAATCTCGTCATCACGTTGCCAGGTGTGGCCCCTCTGGCGGGGCTACTATACAGACTCCAGACAAGACTCAGGAGACACAGCTGTGTGCAAGGGCTGGGGGTGGTACAGCTGAACTGTAGGAGCTGCCGGTGTGGGGTCACCCAGTGGCCCCACTTTCTGCTCCTCCTGTGTCTTACCATACCGACTATAAATAGCTTACTGGTATGGCGGACTGGCTATAAATAGCTTACTGGTACAGCGGACTGGACCACCCTACTTAAACCACTATGCACTGTAGAAACCACTTCCCTGGAATCCACATTAGACATCCTGAGTTATAAGCCAGGGAGCTGGGATGTCACCTGTAGAAACAAACTGTCCCAGGAAAGCTGAGGAGTTAAGATGAAGAGAGTAACCATTTCCAGTGTTTTTCCAGTGTTTATTGGATAAACACCAATTTCATTTTTGCAGGGTTTTTTTAATCAGTGTTTACTGGTTAAAACCAAAACTCAGAAGCCCTGTTTCTAACTAAGAGGCTCTAATGTCTGAGGGCGAGATGCCCCATGCAGAGCACCAGTGTCAGACCTAGGCCCCGCTTAGATACATCCCAAAAGGATCTCAGGGTCAGATTTCCAAGTGGGCAGCTCCCATAATTGGGGCCAGATGGTCAAACATCCCAGTGCCCAGCATGAGTCCTTCTGAGAATCCCCACCATGGGGCTTTAGCGGGACATTGGTGCATGGCCTGGCACAGGCCCTCTGAACCTTTTGCGGAGTGGAGCAGAGGTGATGAAATAGGGATGGCAGGTTTCAGGCTGGGCATCCTTGCAATGCAATATTGCCTTCAGTGTCTGAAATGAGTCTGAGCAGAGGAGGTCTCAGGGTGAAGTTCAACCCTCCTGTCCACATGTCCTGAGTGACAGCACTGCAGGAATGTCTCCCAGAGAAGTGGGGAAAGTAACCACCCCATTGCTGAAAGCCAGCTCACTGAGCCCTTCCAGCTGCTGCCTGCATTGCATTGGCAGAGGGCATGTTGCCCTCACTAGCGTAGCTGGTCCCTGGACAGTAACACTCGCTCTCTCAGTGCAGATCCCCAAGGACCAAGGCACCTTGGAGCTGGGCCTGGCACACGGACACTCCCACTGCCCAGCCAGGCCACTCCACATTCCCAAGTCTGGAGCAGCCAGAGTTGATCTACAGGGGGCAACAGGGGGTTGATTAGTGCCCTCTCTCCTCTCCCTGCCTGCACCCAGGCAGGAGGCTTGTGAACTCCACGAATGGGTTTATCGAATCTTCCCCTTCCTTTGACTGGCTCCGTAGCATCTGTGAGTCTCTGCAGACTCCGAGCCAGGCACAGCGGTCGGCCCCTAGTTGGCTAGTCCCACATGGGCATGTCTAGCAGACATGGTAAAGAACAAGTGTATAGTGCCAGCTGTTTGAGCTGGGAGGCAGAGACTGGCCCAGGTCCATGCTGGTATGTCAGAGTCCCTCTGTGTTCAGAAAAGTGTCCCAAAAACCAGTGCCCTTTCTCATTGCTCAGCTCAGCATCCTGCCTGCAACCTGGGGAGCAAGAGGGAACTCCTGGCTGGCTGCTGGGACTGGAGAGCTGTAGGCCCTGAAGCTAGGGTGAAGAAGGTGCTAGGGCTATGGGGAAGTGGCCCAAGGAGACATAGCAAGAAGCTAAAGAGTTGCAGTTGGAGGCTGCTATCTATAGGGTCTCTGGGACAGGAGTAGTGGGCATCCCAGGTCTCCCCACCCCACTGGGGAAGTGGCTGGAATATCAGACTGCTATACTAATTCCCCCTCATAGAAGGGAGAAACATGGATGGTGACATGGCGGGAGGATTAAGCCACAAAGAGGACACTGCTGCCCCTGTGGCTGAGAGAGGGGCTGCCGTTGGATAACAGAGTGGCAGTGTGCAGACCATGGATAGAGGGTGTCGGCCTCAAGCTAATCCCCAGAGTGACCAGGAGCAGATGTCAGCCCAGCGGTGAGTAATGCACCCCGTGATCTGGGGGCACTGCAAATGCATTGAGTGCACATTGGTTAATCCAGATTTCATTTCACACATCATCAGCACAGGAGTCAGGCCAGGTTTCATTGAAGTCTATTAATGTTCCAAGCCCAAAGCAGGAGACGGTGCTCCCAATGTGGCAGCTCCTGCCCTGGGCATGGCACATTGGAGCAGAAGGGATTTTAGAGCCAGGAGGGGACTGAGTTACAAACCCAAAGGTGCCACAGAGTCCCATGACAATAGTGGAAGCAACCAGAAAGGCAAAGATCCTGGGCCTGCCAGGCACTGTGTGTTGCCATTTACAGATGTCTCTTCCGATCTAGCAGCATTTCACCACCACTCTGCACAGCTGCCAGCAACAACAGGCGCTAGGCCAGGGCCAAGTCTCATTCAGGGCACCACCAGCAGGGCATATGCAGTGAAACCCACATCGGCAGCACAAGAGCAAAGGGATGGGGGTGAGGTGTGGAGGGGGAGAGACAGGGGCTGGGCTGTGGATGCACCACATGCAAAGGGAATGTCAGCATGGAGAGGAAGGGGAGGTGGGCTGGTGTCCTCAGTGAAAGGAGGAAGATCCTCTGTAGGGGCAGTCTGGGTTTAATTTGCATTAGCTCTTCCCAAACTGAGTCAGATCTGATCCATATTAGCTTGTTTCTAAAGTGCTTCTCACCTCAGTGTCTAAGTGCCCAGTGTAAGGCAGCAGGGATATGTGCCCTAGCCCCACCTGGTCCATTCCATGCAGGATGGTAGGCCAAGAGGCTGGTCTGAAGCATGCGAAAATCAAGCAAGCCTGGTACCAACAAATCCACTGGCACTGTCTGAAACTGGTCTATTCTGCACCCTTCCATGTGCATCTTGACAAGTTCCAGCGAGGCATAGTGACGAGACAATATGATCCAGGGGCTTGATCCAGCCAGGATGCTCTGTTAGTGAGTCTGCTCAGCACCGCCCAGCAAGGGATCCTAAATCTGCAGGATCAGGTCCATAAGCATAAACTCACCCCTAAAATCAAGCAGGATATAACAAGGATTTATTCATTTTGATAGGTTTCATAGTAGCAGCCGTGTTAGTCTGTATTCGCAAAGAGAAAAGGAGTACTTGTGGCACCTTAGAGACTAACAAATTTATTTGAGCATAAGCTTTTGTGAGAAGTGAGCTGTAGCTCACGAAAGCTTATGCTCAAATAAATTTGTTATTCATTTTGATATAACCAGTCCCAATTCCAATTTACAAGCTACAAACAGCAACGATTACTCTGAACCAGCCAGAAGCCCTGCGTGTATACGTCCCTTCTACGTTAATAAGTATTTATGAATATAACAAATGAGTTGAAGAGCTTTGGCAAGGGATATTTGTGAGCAGAGATTTGCTGATCTTCCTGAAACTGACATATGCTTGTAAGCTGTGAAATGTGGTAGAATTACTTAAAGTAGTTGACAAACAAGATTGCAATATATCATGGTTTCATTGGCTGTTCTGCACCTCCGGGCTGTGTACTGGCTTGTAGCAGATGTTGCAAATTTTATGTTAATATGTGCTCAAGCAGTAAGAGAAATGTGCTGTCAGAGCACGTAAGTGTGCAGACAAGCTGCTCTCTCCTATTGCATCTGAGCAGGGGCTGCAGATTCAGACAAGACCATAGGGCTTAAGAGATGGAGCTTTCATATCTGTAAGAAAGTTACCTGGAAAATATTGTCCCCCTCACTGCAGGCAGAGAGTGCAATTGACAAGAGCAATCCAGGCAAGCAGCTAGGGAGCTGGCATTTCAATTTTCCCAACAGAAAATCCAAAAAATTCCTGTAGAACATTTCAAGTTTGTGAAAAGGGCAATTTCAGTCAGAAAATAATCCTGATAAATTTCTGACCAGCTGTAGTAATGATACTTCCCTACCTGGTGGGGGAGCTGTGACAATAAATTAATGCGCATTTGTGATGGGCTCGGTTTCTGCAGTGGTCGAGCCATAGAAGCACCTAGGAGGCTAGAACAGCACAACGATCACATCAAAAGCTCAGCTCACTTCCAAAACTGAGAAGCGATTGATTCAGAGGTTCCAAGGCCAGAGGGACTAGGGATGGGCAAAATACGGTCCACAGGCCATATCTGGCCCATCTAACATTTCTGTCCAGCCCGCCAGGCTGCCTCCACGTGATCTCTAGGCCACTAAAAGTCCCACAGCGGAAAGCTCAGGCAGGGCGCTGCTGCTGGCATATGTCCACGTGCCCCTGGTATGGGGGGGAGGGAGCTCCGTCTGCTGCCCCCACCCCCAGCATCATCCTCACAGCTCCCATTGGCTGGTTTCCGGACAATGGGAGCTGTAGGGACAGTGCTTGTGGGTGCGGGCAGCGCACAGAGACCTGCTGCCCCCCTCCTGCCAAGGGGCACGCAGAGATGTGCCGCGGTGCCAGCAGCCTGCTGCTTCCAAGAGTGGCGTCGGGCCACAGTATGCAAGCAGCCTGCCTGAGTGCCCCGCTGCGTTGCCAGTCGGTAGCCACCTGTGGTAAGTGCCTCCCGGCCACAGCCTGCACCTCGCACCCTCTCCCGCATCCCAACCCCCTACTCCAGGTCAGAATCCCCTCCTGCACCAAGCTCCCTCCCAGACCCTGCACCCCCTCCATTAATATAGTAGAAATGTGTGGCCCATGATGACTTACCAAAATTTGTGGAGTGGAGCCCCCTGCAAAAATTATTGCCCACCCCTGATCTAGTCTGACCTCATAACACAGGCCAGAGAACTGCCTCCCAATAATCCCTAGAGCCGATGTTTTAGACAAACATCCAATGTTGATTTTAAAATTGCCAGTGATGGAGAATCCACCACAATCCTTGGTCAGTTGTTCCAATGGTTGATTACTCTCACTGTGATAAATTTAAGGAAGGGGTGGTTATGGCATGGGGGTCGACAAGCTTTGAGAAGTGGTGTGCCAAGTCTTCATTAATTTAAGGTTTCACGTGCCAGTAATAAATTTTACATTTATAGGGGCCCCCCGATGCAACACCAGACTGGCAGCGGGGTGAGTGGTACCGGCGGCCGGAACCCCGACTGGCAGGAGCCAGTGGCCGGAATACCAGACTGGCCTGGATGGATTGAATCCCTGGATGGATTGAACCCAGGCGCGGGCGGCAGACGGAACCACAGACCGGCAGTGCGCTGAGCGACTCAGCCCGCTGCCGGTCTGGGGTTACGTCTGCTGGCCCCTGCCAGCTGGGGTCCCAGCCACCAGCCCCACTCAGCCCGCTGCTAGCCCGGGGTTCCATCCATCCAGGCCGGCAGTGGGCTGAGTGGGACCAGTGGCCGGGACCCTGGCTGGCAGCAGAGTGCCACTAAAAATCAGCTTGCATGCCGCCTTTTGCACACGTGCTGCAGGTTGCCAACCCCTGTTATAGCAGCACCTATGTGCCAAATAAGGTAGAGCGAATAAAAGATTTTTTTCAATTTGGGGGCCAAACAAAAAAAAAATCTGGTTTGTTTCAAATTGAAATTGACTATTTCAAAAAATTTTGCCAAATCAAAAACAATTCTTTTAATTCAAACCAATCAGTGCAGGTCAACTGATTTTTTTTTTTCAGTTTTGTTATTAATTTCAAGTTGACCCAAAGATCATGTCTTACTCAAAATGATTTTTTTTAGGTTGTTCATTTTCAGTGTGACTGGGGCTGTTTTTCACCCTTTTTTGTGTGGTTTATGTAAAAATTGGCCAAGTCTGAAAACAGAATGCTGTTTTTGAAATAAATTCAAAATGAAATATTAAAAATAATCAAAAGAAAACACTTTGACTTTTTTCGGGGGGTGGAAATCAGTTTCCCCCGCCCCCGAAACTATTCATCAAATTCTACCCAAAATCACACGTAGTGGCAGAGCCCTAAAAAATGTAGTTTTGTGGCAAAATTTCTATTTGCACCCCCACCCCCAAGCCCGCAAAAGTCACTAGCTCTAGTACTGCCATGGAGTCACCGGGGCAATGCTCTGGAACTACTCCGTATGAAGCCAGCCAGGACTCTGGGGGACCATGCTTCCTCTCTCTGAGCATACTGTCACAGCTTCGACCTTCCTGGGTCTGATCTCGGAGCATTCAGCATTGCCTTCTACACCATGCACTTCCCGCAGCAAGTCCACCTGGGCGGGGCTCATGGGGAATCCAGAGGGCCCTGCGCCCCAACTCCACAGTCAGACATGACTTTCAGCCAGTGTAAAACAGAAAGTTTATTAGTCAACCAGAACACAGCGTAGAACAGAGCTTGTTAGCACAGAAATCAGTGACTTTCAGCCAAGTCCATCTTGGGGAGTCCTGGGCCAGATGGCCTAGACTCCCCCTCGTCCAGTCTCCCCAAGCAGACTGCCAGCATCCACGACCCTACCTCAGACATTGCCGTTGCTCCTCCTCCTTCTTTTTGTCTCACTTCCCAGGCAGGCACCTGTTCCTCACCTGGTGGCATCCCCTCCTGGGTCTCAGGTTACGAAGGGCACTGATCATAGCATACATGCAGACAGCAGGAACAGCTCACCTGCCCTAGAGATCTCAGCCAAAGTCACTCACCCCTATTCCTACCACCGAGGTATTGGTGCAGCACACAGGGAAACTGAGGCACACATTATTCATGTAAAACTCACATGAGCTCAACAGTAAGACTCTCATACAACATAACAAGGGAAAATCCCCACTTCATTACAAGTACCAAATAATATGACAATGGGGCAGCTAGAATGTGGCCTGCACCCAGCTTAATCTTACAGAGGCCTTAGCTCCCAGCATGCAATGTGCCAGCTTGGGCTGAGCGGAAGAACCTCTAGTCCCCAAAGGCAGCACCTTGGTGTTAAAGATGAGAGGTGACTCTTCCTGCTCCATTTTGCCTTCATCTGTGCAGGACCCTGACTTTTTTCAGGCTACTGGCCTTTTTTGACCAGCATAAACAGAGTCTGAACGAGGTCTCTCTTGACATCGAATGATGCACCAGGGAAAAAAGACTTCAGGGACAGATCGTGTTTGCATAGACATACCCATTCTGCCTAAGCGTGCAGCATGATGAGGCTGCTTTGCCTAAATGATAATTTTGGCTGGTTGGGTTACAAATCACTCTAGTATTCAAATGGAGGGGGAATGAACTGTTATCCTTATGGTGCAAGTAAAAGGCAGCAGAACTGGCATGCATGGGCGGCAGTTATAATTGGCCAGTTGCAGGGCTTGAGGGGGAAGTTTTTGCTTTATTATGCCCCAGGCAGGTTCCAGGGTGGCTGAGGATGTGGTATGTGCTATTCACCTTCCTGGGTTCACCAGTAATCTCCTTGGACTCCAGAGAGATTACTGAGGAACCCAGGAAGCTGAGTAGCACATACCACATCCTCAGCCACCCTGGAACCTGCATGGGACATATGAAAAGCTTCCTCCGAGAAGAGTGAAACGCTTTTCCCCAGGGCGGCTTGGGGTCTGGGGAGGGGAGGCCCAGGGTACCTCCAGGCAGGTGTGTGTGTGGGGGGGTGTGCGCTCAGGCCTCCAGCCATCTCAGGGCTCCTATGGTCGGGGTGGGGGGGGCAGTGCTTGGGCCTCCAGCCAGCCTGTGGCTCCTCTAGCCAAGGGGGAGGGGGGACCTTGGAACTCTTCTGGACGGGGAGGGGGCTTATGGCTCCAGCCATGGGGGTGGGGCAGGGGTTCTCAGGGCTCCAGCTGCAGCGGGTCTTGGGGCTCTGCACAGGTGGAAGGGGCAGAGCGGGAGGTTAGAGTCCTCAAATGGGGGCTCCACCCAGCACCCATAGTGGCATGCCCTGATCAAGGTGGTCTCCCTAAACTGAAGCTCACTTTCTGAGATAAAGGAATTGAAGGAGTGATGGGACAGCAAGAAGAGGGAGTGAAAGGAGAATGCGGCATACCAGAAAGAAGCCATGGAGTGGCTGATAACACTTATGGAGCGCCAAGCGGACATGCTCCAAGCGATACTAGCTCTTCAAACCGAGCAGCTCCGCGCCTGCCCTCCCCTGCAACCGCTGTCACAAAACTCTTTCCCATGTGCCCCCACAACCCACACTGCCAACCCACTCTTATCAACCTCCTGGCTCCACTCTCTATCCACAACATTTCACTCCTTCCTCCTCACAGTCCAGCAGTGTGGACTCCCACTCCACTCAACACCCGTCCCTCTGCAGTTTGGCTCTGCTGAAGTACAGCACCTGCTGCATCATACTCCAAAGGAGAAGGTTGGGTATGATCCCTGGACATACACAAATTGTAGCCACCCCGGGACACCTCCTCTTCTTGAGACCTTCCATTCCCCCATCCCCCTCCATGCTGATGAATTTTTTCATTTGACTCTCTCCTCTGGTTGTTGTCTTTCAATAAAAGAATTGTGTTTGTTTGAAAGCAATCTTTATTCTATTAAGTGAAAGCAAAAAGAGCACTGCAAAGCAACATACAGTTATGTTAAGGCCCCTTCTTGCATCATGTGCACCAGTCACCTCCTAGCATTACAAGCACTGCAATCCCAAGCATAGCAACAAATATTATTGGCTTTCAGCTTCAAATTGCTGCCTCAAAGCATCCCTGATCCTTATGGCCCTGCGCTGTGCCCCTCTAATAGCCCTGGTCTCTGTCTGTTCATACTCAGCCTCCAGACGCTAAGCCTCTGCGGTCCAGCCCTTAGTGAAGCTTTTACTCTTCCCTTCACAAATCTTATGGAGCGTACAGCATGCGGCTATAAGCATAGGAATATTGTCATCAGCCATGTTCAGCTTCCCATACAGACATCGTTAGCGAACTTTTAAATGGCCAAATGCACATTTCACAGTCATTCTGCACCTGCCCAGCCTGTTGTTGAACTGCTCCTTGCTGCTGTCAAGTTGCCCCATGTATGGCTTCATGAGTAACAGCATTATGGGATATGCGGGGTCTCCCAGGATCACAATGGGCATTTCGACTTCCCCTATGGTGATTTTCTGGTCTGGGAAGAAAGTCATTGCTTGCAGCTTCTTGAATAAGCCAGTGTTCCGAAAGATGTGTGCGTCATGCACCTTTCCAGACCAGCCTGCGTTAAAGCCTGCAAAATGCCCACGGTGATCCACAAGTGCCTGGAGAACCATTGAGAAATACCCCTTGCAATTAATGTACTCGGTGGCTAGGTGGTCTGATGCCAGAATTGGAATGTGCGTGCCATCTGTTGCCCCTCCGCAGTTAGGGAAGCCCATTTGTGTAAAGCCATCCACAATATCATGCATGTTGCCCAGAGTCACGGTCTTTTGGAGCAGGATGCGATTAATGGCACTGCACATTTGCATCAACATGACTCCAAAGGTTGACTTTCCCACTCCGAACTGGTTAGCGACTGATCGGTAGCAGTCTGGAGTAGCCAGCTTCCACTGTGCAATCGCCACGCACTTCTCCAGCGACAGGGCAGCTCTCATTCTCATGTCCTTGTGCCGCAGGGCTGGTGTGAGCTCATCACACAGTCCCATGAATGTGGCTTTCCTCATGCGAAAGTTCTGCAGCCACTGCTCGTCATCCCAGACGTACATCACGATGTGATCCCACCACTCAGTGCTTGTTTCCCGAGCCCAAAAGTGGCATTCCACAGTGGTCAGCACCTCCCTGAATGCCACAACCATTCTTGTGTCATAGCTACTACGTGTAGCGAGATCAATGTCACACTCCTCTTGCCTTTGCAGTTTAAGGAATAACTCCACTGCCATTCGTGACGTGTTGATCGGTGCGAACAGCATTCTGGTCAACAGCTCAGGATCCATTCCTGCATCCAGAAAGAGGCAGGGCAGGGTGTGCCGTACATAAACCATTGAAAGATGGTGTCAAATGCGGGCAGAAGCACAGGGGTTGCTGGGATGCGAAGCAATGCATCACGGGGCATGGGGACAGGACCCAGGATGCCCCGTGACCCCTTCCGCCTTCCCACAAGTCTTAGCAGCTGTCAAGGTTCCTTCCCCACTCTGAACTCTAGGGTACAGATGTGGGGACCTGCATGAAAGACCCCCTAAGCTTATTCTTACCAGTTTAGGTAAAAAAACTTCCTCAAGGTACAAATTTTGCCTTGTCCTTGAACCCTATGCTGCCACCACCAAGAGTGTTAAACAAAGAACAGGGAAAGAGCCCACTTGGAGATGTCTTCCCCCAAAAATATCTCCCCAAGCCCTACACCCCCTTTCCTGGGGAAGGCTTGATAAAAATCCTCACCAGTTTGCATAGGTGAACGCAGACCCAAACCCTTGGATCTTAAGAACAATGAAAAAGCAATCAGGATCTTAAAAGAAGAATGTTAATGAAAGAAAAAGTAAAAGAATCACCTCTGTAAAATCAGGATGGTACAGGGTAATCAGGGTAATCAGATTCAAAACACAGAGAATCCCTCTAAACAAAACCTTAAGTTACAAAAAGACACAAAAACAGGAATATACATTCCATTCAGCACAGCTATTTTACCAGCCATTAAACAAAAGAAAATCTAATGCATTTCTAGCTAGATTGCTTACTAACTTTTTACAGGAGTTCTGAAGAGCATTCCTGATCTGTTCCCAGCAAAAGCATCACACAGACAGACAGACCCTTTGTTTCCCCCGCTCCAGCTTTGAAAGTATCTTGTCTCCTCATTGGTCATTTTGGTCAGGTGCCAGTGAGGTTATCTTAGCTTCTTAAACCTTTACAGGTGAAACAGTTTTGTCTCTGGCCAGGAGGGATTTTATTGTTCTGTATACAGAAAGGTGGTTACCCTTCCCTTTATATTTATGACAGCGGCAAAAGAGAAAGAGGTGCTTTGTGGGATAGCTGCCCAGAGTCCACTGCTCCAAATAGCGCCGCAAGTGCCACAAGTGTGAACATACTATTGCGCAGGCAACTCTCAGTGTGAACACACAACAGCAGTTTTCCTTCGGCGCTCTCTGAGTGGCTCTGTGTCTGCCAGCACTGTAACTTTGCCAGGGTAGACATGCCCATACTATGCATCACTAACATACTTATGCAATGTCTGCTGACCTCTAGGCACCAGCAAAGCTTTCTGACTAGTGTTAGGAACAGAGTGCTCAGATCTCATGGTAAAAATGGCCATCTCCCACTACCTTATCACAGCTGGTAACTGGCTGAGCAAAGGGCTGTGAATGGCTGCCTAATAGCTTATTTTGGTTAAACCCCATTTCACAATTGCAAAGAGACACTGCATAGAGAGCATTTCAGAGAGATTATGTACTCCTCCATCCTCACATAACAACATATGAGGCGAGATATAATCACCTTGAAACTCACTCTCATTTGTATTTTATTGCTTAATTAAAAAATCCTAAGTGTGTGTTTAAATGATAAAGCATAATGACTCTAGAGCAGCCATTACCGATCTCTGATCGATGATGAGTGTACTGAAGAGAGGCCAAGTGCTCACTGACAGGCACTGACTCATACACTTCCACAGGGAGCTAGGCGATCAGAATCTTCCCAACTAGCCACAAAAGCCTTCACCCAGATGAGGAGAGTAACTGTTTCCCCCAGTGGCCCAGGCTTCTGGAATTGACTTGCTTGCTCTGGGCATTAGGGGTCCAGCTGGTGGGACATGAATTGTCTTTCTGTTGCAGGTTTGTACAGCGCCCAGCACAGTGGACTCCTACTCTGTGACTGGGGCTTCCCGTTGCTATGATATTACTTCTGACAATAATAATAATTAATCGTTTTGTGGTGTCAAGAATCAGGGCCTGCAGCACAGCTGGACTCTGGGCAACCTAATGAGCGCAGGTGGCCTGGTATAAGCTGCCTGATTGGCTACACCCCCTGATTGGTTGGAAGAGTCAGCAGACTGGGTTTTAAGTCCAGCAGTAGGCTAGTAGCTGGCTGCTTAAAGCATTCACCCATGGATGGTAGTGATAGCTCTTGCACCTGCCTTGTTCCCAGCTCTACTACTCCAGGTAATCTGGTTGTAACCCTTACCTCTGACCCTTGGCTCCTATTACTGGCTACTGATCTCAATTCCAACCATGAGGCCTGACTCCTGCACTGACCCCTAGGCATAACTGGCACATGGTTTAGTTCCTCATGTGTGGGGAGGGGCCAACTTTCCAGAATAGCAAGTGTTCTGTTGTTGTTGGGGGGGGGATAGTGACATCAGCCCAGAATGCTGACTTGGGGGGAATTTAAAATAAATCCAAGTAGTCAGAGCTCAGTTCCTATCAGAAGGGCACCATCCTGGGGGTCATGGGCATGCCCTGAAGTTATTTATTAAACCTAGTCACTTTCCACTACCCAGCTGTCATAACTGTTGCAACAGTCTGTCCAGAGAGCTGAATGGAAACAGTTTCCCATCATAAATCTCACCTTGTATTTCCTTGCGATGAGATCAAAAGGTCTCTTGGTAGGTTTTTAGTGACCTGGTTCTGCCATTGCAATCTCTGGTCATGCCAGAGCCTGTTGCTCTCCTCAGAACTCAGACTCTCCTTTATCCGATGAAGTGAGCTGTAGCTCACGAAAGCTTATGCTCTAATAAATTTGTTAGTCTCTAAGGTGCCACAAGTACTCCTTTTCTTTCTGAGCCTTGTGACTGTGAACATACAATGTAAATAATCTGATTGTATCTGCAGCCAGAGGGACTGAAACAATAGAGCCAGGAGAGGTGGGAACTTCCTGCCCTATTTACCTTAATGGAGGGTTGAGTCAAACACTTGTGCCCTCTTCTATCTGCAGCATAGTTAACTCTTTTGCTTCTGACTAGCACACCAGATAAACCCAGCAAAGGTGCTGATCCAGTGTGGCTGGACCTAGCCAGTACATGCTGGATTCCTTTCTTGTGAAGGGAGGGGCTAACTAATACCACAGAATAGATTAGATTGATCTCCACAGTAACCAAAGTTTTGTCCTCTCCTTGAATGTTTCATTCAATTTGGTGGCCTTGGTAACCTTGTCAAAAGCTAAGGGCTGGTCTGTATGGGAAAGTTTGATCAATTTTACCACCAGGTATAGTTATCTGGGTATAACCCTCCATGGGGACAGGCATCTTCTGGTTTAAGGATTTGTCTTTCTGTTGTAGCTTGATCCCCTTCCCAAGTGACAAAGTGTAAACTGGAGAAAGACCACTGTTCTATCGGGAGAAGTGTCCACATGGGGGTTCTAACCAGTAGTTTCTATTCATATCTTAGATTATACAGAACAAAACCCCATGTAGATGAAGCTCAAGTCCCATTTTGAGAAGTGAGTTAGCCATTTACGGCCCAGCTCTGGGAGTCTTGGAGCCTGGGGCAGCTGACTCAGGTTTGTGTTAGAGGGGCTAGAAAGAACAGTGTAGACCAGGGTGGCCAACCATGCGGCTCTTCAGAAGTTTAATATGTGGCTCCTTGTATAGGCACCAACTCCGGGGCTGGAGCTACAGGCGCCAACTTTCCAATGTGCCAGGGATGCTCACTGCTCAACCCCTGGCTCTGCCACAAGCCCTGCCCCCTCCCCTGAGCCTGACATGCCCTTGCTCCTCCCCCTCTCCCGCAGAGCCTCCTGCATGCTGTGAAACAGCTGACTAGCAGGTGTGGGGAGGGGGGAGGCACTGATTGGCAGGGCTGCTGGTGGGCGGGAGATGCTGGGAGCTGATGGGGGCAGGGCTGGGGACTGCTGATGTATTACTGTGGCTCTTGGGCAATGTACATGAGTAAATTCTGGCTCCTCCTCAGGCTTAGGTTGGCCACCCCCATGTAGACATTCAGCCTTGGGCTTTGTGTGAGGTTATGACACACTTGGCAGCCAAATCAGTTGACCTGGGCTCTGAGACTTGCTGCTGCAGGCTATTTTTTTGCTGTGACCATAACATATGAACGGCCCTACTGGGTCAGACCTAAGGTCTATCTAGACAAAGATTCATCTATCCTGTCTTCCAATGCCAGGTGCCCCAGAAGGGATGAACAGGGAATCACCAAGTCATCCATCCTCTGTTGTCGTTTCCCAACTTCTGGCAAACAGATGCTAGGGACGCTATCCCTGTCCATCCTCGCTAATAACCATTGATGGACCTATTCTCCATTAATTTATCTAGTTTTTTATTTTTTTTAAATCCTGTTATAGTCTTGGCCTTTACAATTCTGGTAATGAGTTCCACAGGTTGGTTGTGCATTGTGTGAAAAAATACTTCCTTTAGTAGAGAGCAGGTTTAACCAACAAATTTCCTAGTTCTTGTGTTATGAGAAGGAGTAAATAACACTTTGTACACACCAGTCACTTTATAGACTTCTATCATATTCCCTCTTAGTCATCTCTTTCCCAAGCTGAAAAGTCCCAGTCTTATTAATCTCTCCTCATATGGCAGCCATTCCATTCCCCTAATCATTTTTGTTGCCCTTTTCTGAACCTTTTCCAATTCCAATATATCTTTTCTGAGATGGGGTGACCAGGTCTGCATGCAGTAGTTGAGGTGTGGATGTACCATGGATTTATATAGAGACAACGAGATTTTCTGTCTTGTCTATCCCTTTCTTAATCCCCAACTTTCTATCAGCTTTTTTGACTGCTGCTGCGCATAGAGTGGATATTTTCAGAGAACTATCCACAATGACTCAAATATCTTGAGTGGTAACAGCTAATTTAGACCTCATCATTTTATCTATATATATCTGGAGAGGAAGAGAGAATTATGTTTTCCAATGTGAGTTACTTTGCATTTATCGAAATTGAATTTCATCTGCCATCTTGTTGCCCAGTCACCCAGTTTTGTGAGATCCTTTTGTAGCTCTTCGCAGTCTGCTTTGGACTTGACTATCTTGAGTAGCTTTGTAACATCTGAAAAATTTGCCACCTCACTGTTTACCCCTTTTTTTTCAGATCATTTATGAATATGTTGAATAGGACTGGTCCCAGCACAGACCCCTGGGGGACACCACTATTTACCTCTCTCCATTCTGTGTAGTTGTACCCTATATCTCATTGACTTTCAGTGGGCCTTAGGCTAATAAGTACCCATGTTACTTTTGAAAATGGGGCTCAGGCTCCTAAATCACTTTGGTGCTTTTGAAAATGTTGCCCTAGGAATATGAGACAGAAGATGCAATAGAGTGTTTTTACAATAAGTGCACAGGAAGCAATGAAGTGTTCCTAGTTAGTTCTTCCCATAATCAAAGGATCAGAGGGCACTGGATAGGATTAAAAACAACTTGCTGTAATTCAGTGAGTCTTTATTAACTAATTTAACCTGTGGAGCATCCACAAGATTAAAGGAAAGCAATTCAATAAAGCATGGCATCTGCAGTTACACTAGCTGGGATCAAATTCAAGGAGCTATCAGTCTTCTTGCTCCCAGCCACTGCACCAGCTGGAGTCAGGAAGCAATTTTCACTAGGGGTGAGGCTTGCATAATTGAGTAGATTATAGGATGTGTTAACCATGCTGTGAAGCAGTCGGCATCAGCCACTATTGAAAACAAACTGGTTTACATGGACCATCGAGCTGTTCCACAATAGCAGTTCCTGTGGATGTTACAAAGGAAACTATTGCCAAATGACATGCAGGGGGTAGCCAGTAGATTAACCTCCCAGGTCCATCATTATGGTTATCCCCCAACCCCACAGGTGACAAGTGACTTTTTCCAGCAGGGTCAAGCAAAACTTCCCAAGGAGCTGATGGACATTTCATGCCCAGTTCCATAGGTTTCTTTGGAAATCACAGCTTACATGTCATTCTTTTGAATGACTGTTGCTTCCTTCTGATGTGCCTTTTGGAGTTCTTAGCCATGCTGCAAAGGTCCTCAGTTCAGCCCTCAACAGCCTGTTGTCTAATACAGGGGTTCTCAATTTTGGGGGGCTCTCCTTTGAAAATATTTCAAGCTATGATGATCTCCCCAAACCATGCCACTTTCTTCTGCACTGCTGCTGACAGCACTGCCTTCAGAGCTGGGCGCCTAGCCAGCAGCCACCCATCTCCAGCCACCAGCTCTCCTTGGCACACTCCTACCATTTCCAACTGAACATCAGCTGGCAAGGTTTCCCCTCTGGGGTTTACACACCATTTCGTGTCCTCTTTGTAGCAGTTCAGCCTGCCAGGGAGGGGAAGCTATTAGGATAACAGTAGTTTGTCCCTTTGAGAGCAGAGGACAAATGGACCCAAAAAGCCATTTGATACTGGCAATTAGGGAGACTGACTTCTAGCGTTTCCCAAAGAAAGGGAATGAAAAGGTGCTTCCTGATGTGCTGCACATTCCCTTTGTAGTCTCCAGTGGCTACTGGGTCTTTGTACACCAGCATAGCCTCCATGCCTATTGGAGGCTGGGCAAGGTTTTAGTTCTGGTATTGTGTGGGCTTTAAAAAACAAACAAACCCACATCTAGGCACGAAACACAAAAAACATCTGGCGTTCCTGAACATGCAGGCATCTGATCACTTGGGATTAGCATTACATGGCTAGTTCTTCCATCAAAGGGTGCGTAGCAAACTTAGCAAACAAAAGGCTTCTCAAAATAACTTTTTAAAATAGAAAATACTGTTTTTTGCAGTTTTAAAAATTAATCTGTATACACACACACACTTCAAAAGGATCCAGCTATAGGGGAGAGATGCCTTGAGTGACTGAAAGGGATTTACACGAAGGTTTCACTGGAGGCATGCATGTTTAATGAATTAGTCCCTCCATTGCCACCCTAGGAATACCGGATTTCCTTGATTTTTTTTAATCTATTTTTCTTCTCTGAAATGAATCTTCCCCTAATTAGGATAAATATAAATATGGTTCTAAAAATAATAGGCTAGACTCTGTGCATAATATGGGGGAATAGTCACTGACAGAAATATAAAGCAAAGCAAAGGAAAGGGGATGCAATCTTTGCAGTGTTTCAAGCCCCAGGAACGTTGTAGATCTTTCCAAGAGGGAAGAATACCAAGACCGGAAGAATAAAAGGCGCATGTCCCTCAAAGCTGCTAATGGAGGATTCCCTGTGGCAAATCATAGAGGCAACGCTGGACAGGCTGGCATCTTTGAGTGAGCCATCACACCAGCCAGCTCTGTATTTCAACACAAAAGGGCTGCTATCTACCAGCAGGAGGGGCCAGTAAAGAGTAGCCAGAAATCAACTGAGATACAGCATGTGCCAAAACCAGCGACTGCATAATCCTTCCTCAATCTTCCATTTTTTTCTTCTTGAACTACTTGCTGACATCAGTAAACGTTTTCCTTTTTAATGACAACGCTGATTTGTGTAATCCTGTATTTATAGCAGTGGACTAAATTGGACAGGGATTTGTCTAGAGATTTAAAAAAAGCAAGCACTCCAGCCCAAACGAACCTATAATTCTGCTTGCTAACTAAGATGTTTAAATTGATTGTACAGAGTTCTAAAATGCACTTGGATCCTGTAAGAGTTGGAATAAAAATGACTTGTTGTCCCTTTGCATGTCATTCCCCATCTTTGAAGAAGGACCATTACCAATCAATATACGGACAATGGTAAGCAGTGGACAAAGCTGCATGAATAAGAACCTCAATATTTCAACCAGAATTAATTCTGTAACTTTAGGTAATAACTTTTTTAGCCTGAAAATTGCTAGATTTACTCTAAAGGGGATGGTGAACTTTTCTGCAAATTTTGAAGACAATTGGCCAAACTAGTTTTGGGTTAACTAAAATATTACACTAATATGACTTTTTTGATAGTCTAACCATTTTTTGTGCCTCTTGAGCAGAAGAATAGCTTGTTATCCAAGCAAATCTTCCATATATTAACCTCCTTGACAACTAGTGCCTAGGCTTATCTATGAAGAAAACAGATCATATATGATGGCTATAGTCAGGGGTCTCAAACTCAATTTACCTTAGGGCCAGTGCCAGTCCTCAAATCCTCCCAGTGGGCCAAAAATGTCACTGAAGATGGTGGTCAGAAAAAAAAATTTAATGTATATTTTGAATTTCTTAGAAATTTTGCCTGCCAGAGTTTTTAGTGTTTGCCAGACATCTGGCAATGCTTCAGTGCTGTCAATTTGTTGATGTTTGGGCCTCAGTGACTGAGCAGTTGAAACCTTCAGGATTGCAGCAAGGTGGGCATCTGATAGTTGTATATAGTCATGGGGGGGGAGTGATGCTGCCTCCACGGCTGACTGTGCCCAGCAACTAGTGATGGTATCTCTGTCCCTCTCCCACAGCCAATGGGAGCTGCAGGGGAAGGCACTTGCAGCAGACAGAGCCAGCAGTATGTCTGCATGGTCTCTCCTCCATGGGCTGCAATGGGGAGGTTCTTGGGCCACAGGTGGCCTGTGGGCTGGGACTTTGAGACCCCTGGCTATAGTGCAGGTGTAATCATGTTGCCCTCTAGTGGCTGGTTATAGCTTAAAAGGAGCATACAGGTCTTTCTACAGCTTTCAGCTAAGGAAGAGTTTTCCTGTGTTTTTTTTTTTTTTGAGGTACAGGATTTAGGTTCTAATCTCAGGCCCCAAGGGGTATATGTGTACATTCTACTGTATCTAGTATATTGAATCCCACTTTATTGGGAAATATCTAGGGTTTTGAAGATTTTGATGACTGTATGCTCTTTGGGGGCAGAGACTGACCTTTACTGTCTCGTAACACCCCAACCTGGGTGAGGCCTGTAGGTGCCATCTCAAGGAGATGTATAAGAGCAACTCCTGGACCAAATCTGTGAGGAGGCAAAAGGACATGTTGTGCTGGAGAACCCACATAGGTTAGGGTACGTCTACAAAGCAATGAAAAACCCAAGGCAGTGAGTTTCAGAGCCTTGGTCAGCTGCCTTGGGCTGTGGGACTAAAAATAGCCATGTAGATGGTCAGGCTTTGGCTGGACCTGGGCTCTGAAACCCTGCAAGGGGGGATGGTCTGAGCCCAAACATCTAGCCCTGCAGCCAAAGCCCCATGAACCTCCATCAGTTGACCCAGACTCTGAGATTCAGTGCCACAGGCGGATGCTTCTGTGCACATCAGGGTGCATTTCATGGGGAGAGCTTTAAATGCACCTGGCATTAAAGTCTCAGCACAGCTACCTTTTCACTTGTTCCCAAGCCTCCATCTAACTATTCCAAAACAACCAACTCTGGGGAAATGCTCAGACCCCAACAATGTCCAACCAACACAGCGGGCAATGCCCTTATAGCTCCATCAGGAGGGCCAGGCTGTTTCCCCAGGGGCTGTGTGGGAGGTGGAAGTCAGGTCTCCCAATGAGTTGAATGCAGCTGCTCTCTGATGTTCATCACTCTCACTGACCCTGCTGGCCCAGCAGGGCCATTATATGTTTGTCTTAGAAACGAGTGGCTACCTCAGTACCTTTCCATCTGTTGTTGCCTGGAAAATCCAGGGGAAACCCTGAATAATGATTCCACAGCCCAGTTCTCTATTGGTTAGCAGTTGGAGCAGAGGACTGAGTCAAGCCCCTTGGATTCTATCTCTGCTAGAGTCACAGTGACTCAAGCAATGTCTCATAACCTCTCTGTGCTTTGACTTGCCCATCTATAGGAGGAGGATAGTCCTAATCTCTGTTACAGATCCCATGGGATACTGTGGGGACTGAAGCGTTGAGATCCTCAGATGGAAGGTGCTCTATCACTGTCAGGTATCTATTAATTAGTCTACAGACTAGATGTTAGGTCTATGTTTTAGACAGTGAGTTTAATGCTACATGAGAGCAATAGGGAAATGATGGACTCTCCATCACTCAAAGTCTCTACAATCGAGACTGGATGGCTTTCTAACAGATTGGCTCTAGCCATCAGAATTGATGCAGAAGTCACTGAGGTCCCCTGGCATGAGTTACTGCAAGAAGTCAGAGTATGTGTCCATGGTCCCATCTGGCCTTGGAATTGATGCATTATTAAACAACCATTAAGATGTGCATCGGATTCCATTTTTGTTTCTTCTGTTTCAACTCTTCCCTTCAGTAAACTTTTCTATAAGGTCTGTGGGACCTGAGCACATGGGTAGAACAGATAAGCTAGTGCCTCAGAGCTAACCAACAAACTAAACATTCAACATTGGGGGGGGGGAAAAAGCAGTTCCTATTTGCAAATGTGAAATATTGCTCCACTCAGCATGGAGCCTGCATTTTACCCAGCTTGCCAGGATTGCAAGGCCTGCATCTGTCACATGGAGCAGATATCAGCTAGCAATGTGGAAGAGCATTGCAGAACATCTGCAGGCCCAGCACTGCACTCCGTCTAGATTCAGCTGGTTTTCCACTCAGCTCAATACCAAAGGCTGGCATGGCAGTCAATTCAGATAAAGCATTGCTCTTAGGTTAGCACAAGTTCCCATCTTCTCCATGGGCCATGCCTCTGCAGATGAGAGGATGGAGGTCGGTCCACGCCAGCGGTCTGCATGTGACCTTTGGCCGACACTGCAGCTAGCCTCGATTTAAAGGCTATTGTGCAGAAGTGAATAATATACAAAGTACTGCAGGGTTTTGGTGTAGGACACCCCTGGAGTCCAGAAGCATTGACATTAGACACCAGAGTGGTCAATGGAAAAATGCAGATGTAACCCACACACCTTCTGATTGTAGTGATGGTCCTGAGACCACTTAGAGATTAAGAAGTCTGCTCTACAGACTTAGCTAACAGCCAATTGGATTTTAGCTCATGTGGTAGAGGCTCATGCACTAAGTTCCAGAGGCCCCAGGTTTGATCCTGCCTGCTGACGACCGGGGTCTGTTGGTGTTACACAGACACACCATTTTAGTAATTCCCCAGGGGGCTGTTGGAATTTGAAGGCCTCAGGGTGCTGCAGCCACTTGTGGGATGGGTGAGAGGCTAGTAGATGGTAATGTGACCTAATGGCTGGAATAGCAGCCTGGGAGCCAGGAGGTCTGGATTAGAATTTCAGCTCCATGTGACCTTGTGCAAGGCCATTCAACTCACTGAGCCTGTTTCTTTCTTGCCAAATGGGGATAAGGATACTTGCCTACCTTTATAAAGTGCTTTGGTATTGATGGATGAAAAGGGCTGTCTGGTTGTAATGGCACCACAGCAGACATGTTTGGGTTGACAAGTGTGATCGTTTCTGTTGTGGTTTTGCTGAATCTTTATATTGTGACCAGTACCTGGGTGATTGGATCTTTGACAGATAATTTGTGATCCACAGGTAAATCAGTGGAGACAGCAGGCAATGCAACAGAACAATGTGGCTGTAAACAGAAGTGATGTGGGTGTGGAGGGGGAGAATGCAGGGTCACATGCCCCTCCTGGGGGTTTGCTAGCCCCGCTGGGTCACGAGGCTTCTCTCACTGTACAAGAGAGGCAGGAGCAATGGGAGCAGCGGAGAGGGGCTGCAGCTTTCCATGAGGAGAGGCTGAGGGTAAGCCAGCCTGGGGGTGGGGGCATGACTCAAGCTATTCTGGGAGCAGCTGAACCTTTAAATTGGGGGGGAGGGGCCTGCCCCAGCATCAGCAGTTACAGATCATCTCTGCAGCACAATCACTTTCTGTAGTCTTATTGACGTTTTACGTTTTTGCTCTAGACCGCTTCTCCAGTCAGTTTCACTTCCTGGTTCTCCTGCAATAGCACAGAGCTGCAATGTTTGGACTGCAAACTCTGTGAATATTTGAACTGCCAAGCGAAAATTGTTTTTGTCTAAAATTTAGACAAGTCATGCCACTTTCTGTTGATCTAAAGATTTGCAAACCTTTGTGCAGTGAGATGAGATTCCCCTATGTGAAGAGGCCTCTGAATTTTATTTTATTTTTTTCTTTCACACTTATGATTCTCTCTGCTCTCAGCCCCAGAAACACCATCTTCACTGGATAACGAAATCCATGGCAGGCTGGAACATCCTTCCATCCAAAGAGGGACAAGAAAGGCAGGAAGAATCTGAGCTAAAGAATTTGTTGCTCTGCAACATCCTGTTTTTACAACTGAGGCCTAACTCAATCGGAAGGTGTTCCTTTAAGGAGGGCCATAAAAGCTTCTGAAAGAGCACAAGCCCCTTCCCTAACTCCAAGGCCTGTCATTCAGCAGAGCAGGGGGAGTTGTATAAATGTGCTTTTCCCTAGTTTTGTGTCCACTGTTTGGAAACTAGTCAGTTCTGGCCACACTTTCAAAAGCAGTGGCTGGGATGGCTCAGATTTTGAGGGCCGGCTCGAGGCAGCTTGGCCCTGACTTTCAGAAGTGCTAAGCGCCTTTAGCTCCCATGATGTCAACTGGAGCAGTGGATGCTCTGCATTGCTGGTCATGCTCAAGCTGTCAGACACTAGGGAGCTGAATGCTCGCAGCCGCTGTTGAGGATTGCAGCCTGGGAGAGAGCACAGCAGGGCTGTGGTGGGGCAGATGAGCTGGGGAATAGATGTGATGTTTGGTGGTGGTCTCTGCCTCTGTTTTCTGTAACTTGAGACTGCAACTGGACTGACCCTCCTGTGTCCTGATCTTCCCTGTCTGCTGCTGAGCATGTGATCAGACCCATGGCCACTAACTGGATGGAGTAGGGGGCAGGCAAAGGCAGTTTTTCTGTCTCTGTATTTGTCACCTTAATACTTAATTCAATGTTCATCTGCTTCTGGTCTCCCTGTTGGGGAAAGACCTGTGCAGAGATCCCTCTGCCTTTGGCTGCCTCATCTTACACAGACAAATGCCCACCAAGCTAAGGCCTCCCAAATGGGAAGCTCTGTAATCTGGCCTTGAGTTGCCTTGAGCATCAGAAATTCAGGCAACAACAATTCAGTCCAGCTAGAGCAGGATCACTGTACATAGCTGCTGAATTAAGTGGTGAAAGAATTACAATGAGCCAAGCTTTTGTACCCATGTCCTCAAGAGAGGAGCAATTAGGCCTGATTCAATTCCCCCTCAAGACTCATGTTTCAGTGGGAGTTGCATCAGGCACTTTATGGAAAGAAACATGGAGAGAAAAACAGACATGGAATGTGCCATGCACCAAGAAAACTGCCTCTCTCCAGAGGAAGTGCAGAGTTCAGCAGCAGCTGGTCCTATGCTCACAGCCATGAACATGGGTTCAGAACCCAAGTGGAACAGAACAGAAACCCAGGCAGATGTAGCATGATCTAAGCACTGCAGCTGCAATGCTTTGCTGCTAAATCTGCTTTAGCTTTACTCCCCCTGATGTCAAAACTGCTGTGCTGATATAGTCAGTAGACTAACATAGTGATTTAAGCAAATCAGGTCACTGAAAATACAAAAGCTAGATCGTGGTTCTATCAAGTGCATCAGAATTAATACAGCCTGTCATGCAAATGGCTCAGGTGGGCTTCAGCTAGTTTACATCCCCCTGGTTGCCACTGTTCTCAAGGTAATGTTTTATTACACTGAGCAGATCCTGCACATGCTGAAGGTGCTGTCTTGGCTCACATTACAGTGGCACAAAGGCCATAGAAGCAAATGGAAGTAGGCTCCTAGTCCCTGTGCTGCTGTGATGGTGTATTGTTCACACCAGCCCGTTTGCATGCAGAGGGCTTCAGGGTAGGGCTAAAGGTTTACCAAACCGATTCGCGGGGCTAAATCGTGACTCTGTGCAAGCAGGGGCGACCAGCAGGCAGCCGCCTTCTTTCACCCCCTTGGAGTGCTGGGTGTGGGTTCCCTACAACCAGAAGAGAGGAGCCACATCCCCAGAACAGTAGAGCTGGTGCCATGCAGGGGCAGGGAAGCAAAGGCGGCCCCTCTGAAGGGCACTGCAGTGGCTGGGCAGAGGTTACATCTGGGGGCTCCTGCAGGGGAGAGCAGCCAGTGCAGGCACAGCATGTTCAACTGCATATGCCCAGCTATGCCGTGCCTTCCCCACTCCTGGCTCTCAGCATGCAGGCCTCTGGGCAGGAGTTAACACAGAGACTTGCACTCTTCTGACATTGAGGCCCTGAGCTCTGCAGCGGCTGCTTTTCTCCCCATGGCATTGGGCCAAACTCTCCCCCAAAGTTGCCTCTGGCCACACCGGAGTATTTTCTGCCTACCTTGAAACCTTGGTAACCGCTGCTCAGCACAAAGTGAGTCCTTTTGGCCTCTCCCTATAAGGCTGCTGAATCTCCTTCCCTGCCGTAATGATGCTGCCTCTGGCAGAACACAACTGAGTATCCATTCAGGACCAATTGCTTAGAGCAGGGCAGTTACAGCCCAAGGCTAGGGCTTCTCAGCTTCTAAGGCACACCAAACCAGCCAGACAGCAAGCACATTAGTTTTACCCCACTGGCTAACCATAAGTCACACAAGCAATTCCTTTACACACCCCAGTTTCCCAGTACTCCCCACCAGTGCTACTCATGATGGGGACGAATGATAATGAAAACCAATACCCCAGTAAAAGAAAAAAGGTTCTCTCGATCCCAAAGGACCAAGCCCCAACCCTAGGTCAATACACAAATCAGATCTTACCCAAAAATCACACTGTTGCCAATCCTTTAGAATCTAAAGGTTTTTTCATAAAAGGAAAAAGATGTAGATGAGAAGCCCCAAATGGCATTAATTACTTTAGTTGCTACCTTGCATCGCAAACTCTGCTGTTCTGCCTCTATTTCTTTTGGCATCACTGCCTCCTGGCTTCTCCCAGAAGTTCAATAATGGTGTGTCAAATCATTTTTCAGGATGTACTTGCTTGCATTTTTTCAAGCTGAATCTCATTTTGTCAGTTTCTATCTAAATCAAATATAAACAGATTATGTTGGGATCTACACTGGGGTACCTGAGTGCCAGTTCTCAACTCTTTAGCTCTCTTGTATGAGTTCCCTGTCCACACAGGTGTTTATAGATTCTCTCAAGTTAGCGTCCTAATTCAGTGAATTTCAGTAACGTGCCCTTTACTCCCTTCCCCAGATTATTAATGGAGATATTAAATAAGTGTATCTAATTCTCTCTTGGTCTTATGAATCAGATGCAAGATGTGCATGGACACATGCATGAACACACAAATACACCAGTGCTCCCATAATGGGAAAGTTCTGCTCTGCATGGCAGATCTCTGGCTTGAGCCTCCATTGCCCTGCACTTTGCACAGTCATTTACATCCTTGCAACGTGAGCGTAAAATGCTACCAGGTCAGAATGGTGATACTTTGTAATGGCTGCCCAAGGTGAAGGGAGGGCAATGGGGGCTCAGAATCCAGGACTGAAAGTCTGCTCTCGCTCCATGCATAGAGAGGCCTATCAGATCTGAGATCCCCTGTGCATGGCTGAGAATGGGATTTTGCTATAGATGGCTTAGCATGCATGCTTTGGGGGAAAGGAGAAAAACCTCAGCAAAGCCTGCTACGTAGCTTAAACTTATTGTCCATCTATTGAGAAGACTCGCTTGAACTCCTCCCATTCATACATTCTCTGCTACAGCTCCCTCACCTGCCCAATAAAACAGCTTAGCTTCCTCAGCAGCACCGCTACCCAGGACAGCAGTGACCATATTTCTTCTGTACTGAACTGTTCTTCACGGGACAACGCTCCTCATGGCGAAATGTCAGATTCTGCAGTATTTACATCAGGAGCAAATCTATATATTTTCCTTTGTTTAATTTCCTCCTACATTGATTGCTTTGGGCCTGTGTAATTGAAATGAAATCTCGCCAGATGAATAACTGGGTGGCTCAGGGAACTGATAATGGGATATGGAGCCTTTCACAGCTAGGTTGCTAGGCTAAATCCAGGCCAGCTGGCATGACAAAACACCACAAATCTGATGTGAATTGTATTAGCAAAGTTCAGTGTGGGGGAAAGTCTCTTTGAACCACTCCTGGTATACCCTAGGGACCTGTCAGGGTAGATGGGGCCAGGGTCAGTGAGGACAATTCAGCCGAGTTAAATAGCTACAGCTCCATTTTAGCCTATTGTGTTGCACATCTCTGAGTGACCCTGTGGACTTCTGCCAATGGACAGAAAGGAAAGCTGGCCTCTCAATAGGGTGAATGCTGAGAGAGGCTTGGAGTGGCTAAGAATTCTGTACATCTTAGTATGTTACCCTGTCTCCTCCAACCTGTTTGTCTCATCTGCCTGTGGTCTTGTCTCTGGGCTCTCTGATGGCCTGGTCATGCCCTCGAGACACAACTGCAATGTAAATGTTTAAATTGTATATGACAGAACTACATTAAAGAACATTAATGAGATGCAAACCAAGCACTCAAAAGTTAGGAAATGCCAGAATGAAGGTTGCCTCTGCAACCTTACTTCAGCCCCTGCCACCATGTATATGCATTATTATACAGACTTTAATTATCTGATTACACAGTATTTTTTTCCAAAAGACCACTGCCTCATGAGGTGCCTAGGGGACAGTTCTCCCTCAGTGGATAGTTATTCAGTATTTCTTTGTATGCTCATCATCAAACGTTTGGCTCCAGGCCTTATTTACCACACACCAGCCAAATCCTGCACTGTCTGGAATTATTAATTTTCTCATGGGCTTTTTTTGTGGCGCTGATCATCATATTATGTGTACTTCACAACCATTAATGAATGCATCTTCATGACACCCTGGGAGGTGGGTTGAGGTGTAATGGTGGTATTCCAGCACAGATTCTGCCACTTGAGCTAATGGAGTAACTGATTGTAGTAGTAGCTATTACTCTCAGTGTTTCTCAACTTTCCTGGGCTTAGGACTCAGTTGTAAATGTGTGGCCAATTGTGACCCAGTAAATAGTCTGGGGGTGGAGGCTCTGAGGTGGCTTCAGTCAGGTCCTGCCCCCTGGGGGCAGGGGGAGGGTTGAGTCTTGCCTGGCACTCACCCACAGTGGTGGATCCTGCAGCTCCTGTGCTGTGGGGCTAGCTGGGCTTGGCTCTCAGTTCTGGGTGTTGCAACTTCAGGGATTGCAGTTCCGCTCAAGTTGATTCTCCTCCCCCCTCCCCGACCAAATTTGTGTGACTGGAGCTGTGACCTCACTCATGGAATTGCAGTGACACTTGCTGAAATTTGGCCTACCTGGACTCCTGTCATGACGGCTGGGCCAAACTTGAGCGATGCTGGGACCACAGCGGTTGCAGTGCCTAGAGCAGGAACGTGAGCCCAGCCAATGCCATGGGTTAGGAGCTGCAGGAACTGCCACGTGACCCAGTTTTGTGTCCCAACCCATGGGCTGAGAAACCCTGCTCTCTGTGGAGCTGCCCATAGAGGAGGATCAGACACACACTTTGCCAGTGGGTTTCACAGCTGATGGAGGAATGGGGACACTCAGGAATTCTTGGTTCAATTCCCAATTTTGTAGGGAGTTTCCTTGGGTCGTTGCAGACCCTTCTGCCTCTGTTCTCCCCTAATCCTGGAAAACCTGCCTTACACTGGTAGACTCACCATGCTCAAGCAATTTAACCTAATAAAGAGGAAATTAAGGGATGACTTGATCACATCTATAAATATCTACATGGGGAACAGAAATGTGACAATAGAGGGCTCTTCTAATGGCTGGATGCTGAAGCTAGACAAACTCAGACTGAAAATAGGGTGCGATTCTTTTAAAAATGAGGGTTATTAACCATTGGAACAACTGACCAAGGATCACGGATTCTCTATCACTAGGATTTTTAAACAAGATTGAATGTTTTTCTAAAAGATTTGCTCTAGTTCAAACAGAAATTTAATTCAAGGAAGTCCTATGGCCTGTGTTAGACAGGAGGTCAGACTGCATGACCAATATGATCCCTTCTGACTTTGTAATCTATGCCCCCTTCTGTCCCTGTCCCCTAACACAGTGGTTCTCAACC
This sequence comes from Dermochelys coriacea, assembly GCF_009764565.3. Lineage (NCBI taxonomy): Eukaryota > Metazoa > Chordata > Testudines > Dermochelyidae > Dermochelys > Dermochelys coriacea. The sequence continues at coordinate 61,101,742 of NC_050076.1, forward strand.
AGGCATATGTGTTCCCCTGGAGGTATGCAGAGGTCTCCCAAGGGGGACTTCAACTCATCTAGATATTTGCCTAGTTTTACAACAGGCTACATAAAATGCACTAGCGAAGTCAGTACCAACTAACACTTCATACAGACAATGACTTGTTTATATTGCTCTATATACTATACATTGAAATGTAAGTACAAGATTTATATTCCAATTGACCATATTTTATAATTGTATGGTAAAAATGAGAAAGTCAGCAATTTTTCAGTAGCACTGTGCTGTGAGGCTTTTGTATTTTTGTCTGATTTTGTAAGCAAGTAGATTTTAAGTGAGGTGAAACTTGGGGGTATGTAAGACAATCTGACTCCTGAAAGGGATAGTCTGGAAAGTCAAGAGTCACTGGCCCTAGCATGTACCCCAGCAACCTTTCCCTGTTCCTGTGCTCTCCACAGCCCGTCTCTGCCTCCCTGTCGTTCTCTTTACCTGCAGCCTGTCTCTACCCCTTTTTCCTACCCAAACTCCTCTCTGCCCCATGGCCTCCTCCACTCCTCACCCATCTGCGCTCCAGTCAGGCTGTCTTCTCCTTCTCTGAGGTGCCAGCAGGGGGAGCATTGAGAACATAGAAGAGACGCTCTCTAAGCTCTCAGTTCTTGTGCCCAGTGTCACAGAGGCCTGGCAGCCTGAAGAGCCATCTTGATTATCACTACAAGTTGTTGTTTTTTTTTTTCTCCTGCTGATAATAGCTCATCTTAATTAATTAACCTCTTACAGTTGGTATGGCTCCTTCCACCTTTTCATGTTCTGTGTGTGTGTATCTTACTATATGTTCACTTCTATGCATCCAGTGAAGTGGGCTGTAGCCCACAAAAGCTTATACCCAAATACATTTGTTAGTCTCCAAGGTGCTACAAGTACTCCTGTTTTTGTAGGGAGATTATTGCTCAGCCCCTGCATCCCTGGGCTGGAGCATGCTCAGCCGCTCTCCCGGGAATGGCATATGCACAGTCCACTCTGCACGTAGAAGCTCTGTGGGTCTGGAGGCTGTCCAGTGCAGATGGACTCTGGAGAATTTCAGTATTGACAACCCCAACAGTTCAAAAATCATGAATCAGAGCCAAATGAAATTCATCCAAAATTCATTGCATTTATTTATTTTATTTAAATTGTATTCTGTTTTTGGTCTGTCTTTGGATTTTTGAACTCCCCCGTCCACTCCCAGGGCATGTGTGTCGTCAAATGTATAGATGAAGGTGATTTGGGGCCCTGCTGCTGAGACTCTCAAAAGAAAAGCACCCTGAGGCAGATGCACAGTGTGAGACGTTTCAGTCCAAATGGCTAACATTTGGCAATTATAAACGACTGACAACAGGTTCTTATAATGGAAAAGTGTTGCTGTGCATGTCATCTACATTAGTGGTCTGCTAGGATCAGCCCTGATCCTAGCAGGGAAAGGGAAACAATGGCACTGGGTCCCCAAGCTCAGGGGGCCCCCAAAACATCTGTGGAAAATGAAGAGGGGCTGGGGCCTGAAGTTTCTCTTGATGCATCTGGCTAGGATACACAGAGGAGTCTCACTAGGAGAGGGAACAAAGTTGTATTTCAGCAGAAGCTACAGAGGGTTGCAGAAGCTACACGTGGTGAAACAAGTCCCCTTCTAGGCAGTTTATCACAGCACCTGCCCAGCTCAGGCTAGAGCATGGGGAAGCCAATAATAGACATTGGAAGGAAAAGAACATACTGGATCAGACCAATGGTCCATCCAGCCCAGTGTCCTATCCAGGGCTGGCCTTAGGGGAAAATGGCACCCTGGGCAAACTTGCATTTAGTTCCCATGGGAATGGTGTGCCGCTCCCTACCCTCCCTAACCCCTGCACTATGCCACCTTCACCCCAATCCCTGCACCTCCCTCCTGTGCTCCTAACCCCTTCACTGTGCATGCCCCCTCACCCAACTCCTGCATTAATCTCCTGTGCCCCTACCTCCTGCACCCCAACCCCTCCCCTGTGTCCCTAACCCCTGCACTTTGCCCCCTTCACTCCTATCTTCTGCACCTCCTTCCTGCACCCCTAATCTCTGCAAACCCTTTCTGCACCCATGTGGGGAAACTGACCCATCTGGATGCACAAAGCAGCTGGCATTGCTGCTTCTTCCCCCCAGACTGCTGCTTCTCTGCCCCATGCACCCCCTGGGCTGCGTAAGGAGAGAGCAGCAGCTGCTGATGCCTCAGCACAGTCCAGATGGGGAAGTGACCTGAATGGAGGGAGCTGTGTGTGTGTTTTTGAGGGGAGTGTGTGCCTGAGTGTATGAGCGCACTAGCTCTTTTTAAGAAAGCACTCAGGGGCAGGAGCCTGAAGGTTTGTGTTCAGGCACAAGCAGCCACCAGCACCTCCAGACGCAGAGAGGCAGCAGTACGCACACTGTTTTCCCCCGTCCCATCACCCCAGCTCAGTGGAAGTCAGGTACATGGGGGACACCCCAACAACAGCCCCCCAAGCAGACAGGAAGGTGCTACCAGTCCAGAGTGGCCAGTAGTGGCTCTGGGGAAGATGGGGGTGGGGCAGGAACTGCAATGGCTGCACAGGTGGAGCATGGGGGAGGAGGGGCACCCCTGCTCTGGAGGAGTCACTTGGCTCTGATGGCTGGTCGTCCAACTGCCCCCTACAGCTCAGGTCTCTCCCCCGACCCCCTCTCCAGCACTGCTGCTTGCCTGCTGCAGCAGGTCAGGTGGGAATCCAAATCCTGTTCACGGCGCCCTCTTTGGTGGGCTGCCTTGGGCAGGGGCCCAGACAACCCACCCTAAAGGCCGTCCCTTGTCCTGTCTTCCAACAGTGACCAATGCCAGGTGCATCAGAGGGAATGAACAGAATAGGTAATCACTGTCACCCATTCCCAGCTTCTGGCAAATAGAAGATAGGGATACCCAGAGCATGGGGTTGCATCCCTGTCCATCCTGGCTAATAGCCACTGATGGTCTAGTTCTTTATCCAAGCAAAATCTTTTTCTTTTTCTTAAGTTCCTCCAGGATGGTCTGCTCCTCCTCCATTATTTCTTCTGATGCCAACTTTGATCTTGCAGCTAGTCTTGCCCTTGCCTTCACCGTGCCCCCATGCTGCTGCTGTAGGGTTGACTTACAAGCAGTACTGCAGGCTGGGAGGACTCTATTCATGACCAGCCTCTGTCAGATCTCTCGCTGCCTAGGACTCTAGAGGTGAGGTGTGTTGTGGAAGGGTCCCTCATGGGTACTAGGGAGCAGTAACAAGTTTCCCACTTCTCTGACTAGGCATGCTTGAAGCTGGGGGAACCAGAAAAGGGGGGGCCAAGGCCCTCCCACTTTTGAAAGTGAGTTGGCCTGGCCTGTCCACTTTTCACCACAGGCCTGGCCCTCTGCCCTTCCTCTTCCTGCTGAGGCCTTAAGCCTGGCCTGGGTAAGAGTGGCCTGGGGAGCCCAGGCAGCCAGACCCTCCACCTGCCCAGGGTCGGGGGAGTGCAAGCACAGGGCAGATGGAGGGTCTGCATCTCTCCATAGCTGCCCTGAGTGGTTCTTACCATGGCCCAGCAGCAGCTCTTCAGCCTCACTGCCAGGCCAGAAGCCAGAGCTGGGTTGTGGTAACAGTCATGTAGGCAGCTGTGGGGAGCCACGGACCATCCTCCTGCTCTGTGGGGTGGGGACACAGGCAGGGGGCTGCTCTTGGGCTCCCCAGCCAGGATCCAGCTTCTGGGTTTCCTGGGGGTGGGGCTTGGAGGGAAGAGGGGCAGCCGTGCAGCCATGGAGGGGCAAGGCCTTGTGCTCGTTTCCCCCCCACCACTTTTAGAATCTGTTTCCCCTGCTTGGAGCGCCATTGCATTGGCTTCAGAAGACTCATTGGATGCAGGAAGGACACAATGCAAATAGCCATCTGGAGATGGGAAAAGACTTGAGGGGTGGAGAAGGGGAATACTCAAAATGTCCAAGCTTAGACCTGAGCAGACCAGCCATAGGGAAACCAGGCAATCCATAGCCAAGTGCCTGGGTGTGAAATCCTGATCTACTGAAGTCAATGGAAGTTTTGCCATTGACTTCAATGGGGCCAGGATTCCACTGCTGGATGTCCAAGCTGAACTCACAGATGTCTTGAGGCTGAAGCTACTGGAAAGCAATCTTATCTGAAGTACATCTGCTCATTTTCCTTCTGTTAAGAGTGACTGGGCTAAGTGCAGAGTGAAGTGACTCTTCAAGAAACACTGCAGAGATGGCTTACGTGCACAGACTAGAGCACACAATGTGTTCTAGAAGACAAACTGGCACCCGATGAGAGAAGTCAAACACTAAAGAGATACCTTAGCTTGGCTGCTGATACTCCTATCTGAGAGAGCTGAACAATAAAGCACAGGTTGGCACTGATGAAGAACATGACACTCGGGATCTATGCCTTGCAGAGATGAACAGAATTTGTGCTAAATGAAAAAGAAGCTGAAGTGCTTGTGTCGAGGTAGCTTGGAGAGGCCTTTGGATTGCTCCATCACAGGGGCCAGCTGAGATTCTGTTTAGACTCAGAAATTCCAAGGATCAGCATAAGTACCCACTCAATTTGTAAACTAGAAGCTGCTGTTCCAGGCACACTTGAGGGGTTAAAAAAAAAAAAGCCTTTGGTTTAAAAATGAAGGAGGTTCTAGGGAAATCTGGAAAAGCTGAGTCATCCAAACTGGAGTAATTGTTCAGTGCTGGAAAATTAGAGATTCCTTTATGGGAATCTAAGTGTGTACATGACCCCCAGCACTATCTCCGGGAATAAAACACTGGGAAAATAATAAAACACTGGCAGCTGGGAAAGAAACAGACACAGGCATTCAAGATTTAAGCAAAATTGCTGATCTTGACCATGCTGTGTATATAGAGGAATAAGACCAAGCTCAGGAATCAGGAAGTCCTGTATTCTAATCCTGGCTGTGTTGTTGATTCAGTAGGTGACCTTGGGCAAGGTGTCCCTTATCTGCCCCAGGTCCCCATCTGTACAGTGTGGATGATAACACTTACCTCCCAGCGCCCAGGAGTCTTGTGTAGAATATTATTTGTTCTGAGCACTCACAACTCCCAAAGTACTTCACAAAAAGAAAAGGAGTACTTGTGGCACCTTAGAGACTAACAAATTTATTACAGCATAAGCTTTCGTGAGCTACAGCTCACTTCATCGGATGCATTCTTCAGTGGGTGATCCAGAATTCCCTTGACTCTGCAAATCAGGCTTGTAGTATTTCAAAATGCATGTGACTCATTTTAAAAGAGTTACCATGTTAGTGCACAGAGCTGTGCTGGGTTAGTGCTGTATTGCACAATTCACCCCTTATTTAGCCATCTGCTTTTCTGTATTTAAAAAAAAAAAGTGAACAAACAGCTATTTGTAAACATTTGCCAAACCTCACCTATGGCATTTCCAGCCCCAAATGCTGCATTTATTCAACAAATTAGAAGAACTTTTTAGACAGAGAATGCGCTTTGATGACAGGGTCCTCTCTACTTGTCAATCTCTTAGGAAAATTGCTTGTGAACTGAAAATGCCTCTTTTAATTCAGAGTCACAAGAGCTTAGTAAAATCTGTCAGGTGAGCAAGCTGGCATCTAAAGAGAAATCTATTAACTGCATTTCTAGGTCTGGGAAGTGCTTAATGAAAGACCATGGAGAAATTAACAGAAAGTGGGGCAACACAAATCCTCCCACTTTAGAAAGCACAGAAAGGGAGAACATCAAAGGAAAGCCGGGAGAATGCAAAAAAATCATATTGATCTTAACTGTTCTGTGTAGTTCCAGCCTAATGGATCACAACCCATAGGTATTAAAATAGCTGACATGCTTGGCAGATGGCTTCCCAGCAGGGGCAGAGGCACTACTGTCCACATCTGTCACTGGATTGGTAATTGTGTGGTTGCCAGCAGCTGACAGCTTTCTGAAAGATGCACACAGATAGGGAGAGGAGTGAGAACCACTGACACTCATTTTCCTCCTCATCATGCTCAAGCCTGAGTTGCTATTTCAGCTCCCCTCCCCCGCGCTGAGTACCTGTCAGCTTGTTTACCTTCCTCAATGACTGAGGTGTGGTATGTGTGCTGGAGCTTAGCTGGGGGACGAGGATGCTGTGTGCCTGGCTGCTACACACACTACCTGCTGCCAGGGCTCTATTTCACATCAGTACCCTTTGCTTTATAAAGAGTGGTGTCTTGTAATTGTTCTCTCACAAGAGGAGGAGAGATGTGGGGCTCTGGCTTCTTGAGTTTGGGACCAGGCCAGGATACCAGACTCTTCTTAGATACACTGATTCTGAACATGGCAGTAAAGGAAGCTCCCTTTCAGAAGCCTTACTTAGAAACCTGCAGGGCAGGGTCTATCTCAAAAGCTGTGGCCATTTTTGTAATTTCCTTGTCATTATTTGTCAACATGGCCTGAATTTTGTGCCAGACCTATTCCCAGGTTTATGGCACTGGGCTAGGCACCTGCTCTGCTGCACTGCTAGTGCTATGAACAAAGGACTTTTGTCCCCCACATTGCTTTGTGTTAATGTTTAGACCATGCCTTGTCTTGCATCCTCCTGCCTCCACAGTAACCCAAACTTTGCCGCGTGTTCACACTCTCAGGCTGAGATGGGCAAACAAAGACACAGCCAGCCTGGACCCTGCCTGGCACCTTGTGTGATCATTTACACCTGTTCAGAACAAAATGGGCATAGACCACAGTGGGCCTGATTCTCATCCCACTTGCACTTGAATTCCAGCGCAATACCACTGAATTCCACACCATGATGCGCAATTTGCACCAGTGTAAACAAGATGAGAATCTGCCCTACCATTCCGAGCTGGCTGTGCTTCACCCCCACTTCGCATAAGATGCAGGCCCAGAGCAGTTCTCAGTTAGTGACCTCAGGTAATACACGCTTTATTTGCACTGTCAAGAAAGGTGTGGTTTTGCTGCAAGATGACTGACACGCGTTAGTGATCATGCTGTGAAATCCTAGTGGAGACACAAGATAAATTAGGTGAGGTGAACTATGGGCAGGGATATAGTGCTGATCTCATGCAGCTACCTCACTGGAAATGCTGCAGGTGCCTTGTCACAACATGAATTTTACAGCAGGGTAACTAACACGTGTTTAAAAATTCCACCTCTTTTGGCAGTGCAGACATAATCACAGTGAGCAAAGAGCAGAGCTGGGACCAGAACCCAGGTCTCTGCATTCAAAGTCTCCTTCCTACAACAATCCCTTCCTCCCATTTGAAAAAACAAGTCACCCAGCAGTTCCCAACTTTTTCCCCTGCATGACCCCATTTTCAGAGGTATTGCTTCCTGTGACCCCAACAGAATGGATGGTGCCATTTTAAAATGTCATCCTCCCTGCACCGCGACCTTGCACATACCATGCATACAATGGGATGGGGTGCAGGGTTGAATGCAGGCCAGATGGACCGATTAACCCATTAGGCAGCTGATTAAAGAGGCTCAACTGGGCAGGAAAAGGTGGGGCCTATAAAACCCAGGAGCTGAAAGAAGAAGGGGGGTTGGGAAAAGGCAGATCCTCTGGGAGGAGAGAGTAGGGGCTGCAGTCACTCCCTGGGAAGAGGCTTTGGGGAACTGGCAGGCCCAGGAAGAAAAGGGGAAAGCAGTAGCAGGAAGCAGCCCAGGAGTAGAGCAACAAGATCAGAGAGAGAAGGCCCAGACTGCTGAGGTGAGGGTCCCTGGGCTGGAACCCAGAGTAGAGGGGAGGCCTGGGTGCCTCTACCAGCCACTGGGCAAGTATCACTAAGGTAGTGAGCAAGAGGACTGTTGAGGGGAAACTCTGACAGTGACATGGCTGGAGAGCTGAGTCACAAGTTGTACGCTGCAGTTCTTCAGGCTGCTGGAGGAGCTGCAGGCAGATGGCATAATGGTGTGCAAACTGCAGATGGGACAGGGTGTTGGTCTTGAGCTAATCCCCAGAGTACCAGGAGGAGGCGCCAGTCTGTTGGTAAGTGGTGCACGCTGTGACATGCAAGATTGTAAAATGGCATCCTCCACACACTTAGGATTGTCAAGACCCCATCCACTGATGGAATGATCCCACTTGGGGTTGTGACATGCTGAAATAAACAAACAAGGAAGCAACAGCCTGGAGGTATTTCTTTGCATCTTTATTCTTAAAGAGGCAGATACCTTCCCAGCAAGTTAAAATTATAAATAACCTATTCAGTGTGTACCTATATTATGGGAGAATCATTATGTTTCTGGGATTAATTTCCCCCTTTCTTGCTTTCTTTTTGCTGCTACTACTGAATAGAGGCACACCTTTTATAAATAACAATTCAAACTTATCCAAGTCTCTTTAATACATTAAATGTACCAAACACCCTTCCATACTTTTCTGAACTAGATAAAAAAAAAAACTCATACAGCTGTATCTGCCAATGGAAAAGCAAACACAATAAAAGTGTTTCTGCAATGAAACTTAATCTCAACTTAAAGTCTCTCCTCCACTATAATAATGAATAATAAAACACTCCATGGATCTCCTTTAAGGCCTTGGCCTGACGTGTGTGTGTGACTACCTTTGTAATCTTTACTTTCCTGTGAACAGGGAAGAAATGTTCCTTAATAGTGGCCCACTCACATTCCTTTCTGTCCTGCAGAGTGCAATACAAGCTAGATTGCTAAAAACTTTGGCCCCAATTCTGTAAACTGATCCACAGAGGAAGATCCTGGCCAGTGGGGCTCTGCATAGGCTCAAGGGTTTAGCTGGGTGGATCAGCTTGCTGGATTGGGCCTCCTGCTACATCTATGAAACCCAAACGCATGGAGCAAAACCATTAATATTTGCAGTGGTTTGGAAGGGCTCAAAATCTAAACTACTTAATTGTTGTCATATGCTATATGAGCACTGTCAAAGCATAAGTGTGAAGGATTGGGGTGGGGGTGTATGTGAGCCTGCCCAGAGTAGAGGCAGTACTCTCCTTGTTCTCCTCCATCTCAGACTTCATTTTTTTTTTTTAAAGTCAGTGTCTGGCTGCTATAGTTGTAAATGATGCAGCAACATCTTCCTGAGTTTGCGGAGAGCCTGAAACAATAGCTCTGCAGAAAGTCCCCTACTTTCCATGACAGGTTTCAGAGTAGTAGCCGTGTTAGTCTGTATTTGCAAAAAGAAAAGGAGTACTTGTGGCACCTTAGAGACTAACAAATTTATTTGAGCGTAAGCTTTCGTGAGCTACAGCTCACTTCATCGGATGCATTTGGTGGAAAATACAGTGGGGAGATTTATATACACACACAGAGAACATGAAACAATGGGTTTTATCATACACACTGTAAGGAGAGTGATCACTTAAGATGAGCCATCACCAGCAGTGAGGGGGGGAAAGGAGGAAAACCTTTCACGGTGACAAGCAAGGTAGGCTATTTCCAGCAGTTAACAAGAACATCTGAGGAACAGTGAGGGGTGGGGGGGGAGGAGAAATAACATGGGGAAATAGTTTTACTTTGTGTAATGACTCATCCATTCCCAGTCTCTATTCAAGCCTAAGTTAATTGTATCCAGTTTGCAAATTAATTCCAATTCAGCAGTCTCTCCTTGGAGTCTGTTTTTGAAGTTTTTTTGTTGAAGGATAGCCAACCTCAGGTCTGTAATCGAGTGACCAGAGAGACTGAAGTGTTCTCTGACTGGTTTTTGAATGTTATAATTCTTGACGTCTGATTTGTGTCCATTTATTCTTTTATGTAGAGACTGTCCAGTTTGACCAATGTACATGGCAGAGGGGCATTGCTGGCACATGATGGCATATATCACATTGGTAGATGCACAGGTGAACGAGCCTCTGATAGTGTGGCTGATGTGATTAGGCCCTATGATGGTGTCCCCTGAATAGATATGTGGATAGAGTTGGCAACGGGCTTGTTGCAAGGATAGGTTCCTGGTTTGGTGGTTCTGTTGTGTGGTTGCTGGTGAGTATTTGCTTCAGGTTGGGGGGCTGTCTGTAAGCAAGGACTGGCCTGTCTCCTAAGATCTGTGAGAGTGATGGGTCGTCCTTCAGGATAGGTTGTAGATCCTTGATGATGCGTTGGAGAGGTTTTAGTTGGGGGCTGAAGGTGATGGCTAGTGGCGTTCTGTTATTTTCTTTGTTGGGCCTGTCCTGTAGTAGGTGACTTCTGGGTACTCTTCTGGCTCTGTCAATCTGTTTCTTCACTTCAGCAGGTGGGTATTGTAGTTGTAGGAATGCATGATAGAGATCTTGTAGGTGTTTGTCTCTGTCTGAGGGGTTGGAGCAAATGCGGTTATATCTTAGAGCTTGGCTGTAGACAATGGATCGTGTGGTGTGATCTGGATGAAAGCTAGAGGCACGTAGGTAGGAATAGCGGTCAGTAGGTTTCCGATATAGGGTGGTGTTTATGTGACCATCGCGTATTAGCATTGTAGTGTCCAGGAAGTGGATCTCTTGTGTGGACTGGTCCAGGCTGAGATTGATGGTGGGATGGAAATTGTTGAAATCATGGTGGAATTCCTCAAGGGCTTCTTTTCTATGGGTCCAGATGATGAAGATGTCATCAATGTAGCGCAAGTAGAGTAGGGGCATTAGGGGACGAGAGCTGAGGAAGCGTTGTTCTAAGTCAGACATAAAAATGTTGGCATACTGTGGGGCCATGCGGGTACCCATTGCAGTGCCGCTGATTTGAAGGTATACATTGTCACCAAATGTGAAATAGCTATGGGTGAGGACAAAGTCACAAAGTTCAGCCACCAGGTTAGCCGTGACAGTATCGGGGATACTGTTCCTGACGGCTCGTAGTCCATCTTTGTGTGGAGTGTTGGTGTAAAGGGCTTCTACATCCATAGTGGCCAGGATGGTGTTTTCAGGAAGATCACCGATGGATTGTAGTTTGCTCAGGAAGTCAGTGGTGTCTCGAAGATAGCTGGGAGTGCTGGTAATGTAGGGCCTGAGGAGGGAGTCAACATTGCTGTCAGGGTGCCAATGCCTGAGATGATGGGGCGTCCAGGATTTCCAGGTTTATGGATCTTGGGTAGCAGATAGAATACCCCAGGTCGGGGCTCCAGGGGTGTGTCTGTGCAGATTTGTTCTTGTGCTTTTTCAGGGAGTTTCTTGAGCAAATGCAGTAGTTTCTTTTGGTAACTCTCAGTGGGATCAGAGGGTAATGGCTTGTAGAAAGCTTTCCATGGGCACTATACTCTGCTGCCAATGACGCTATATTAAAGGTCAGCTTAGTTAAGGATAGAGATGCTCTCCAAAGCTGTGGGAAAGGAGAGGCAGGAGATTACGGAAGAGCTACACCAGCCTCTGCTAAAGTGGGGGCGCTGGAAGAGCCGGCGGGGGCGAATCCCAGCTCTCGGCCTTTCACCGCACACGGGTGGGGGGGGAGCGTGAGGCTGGCTTCAGCTTGCCGAAGCTTGAAGAGCCCAGCTCCCGACGCTGGGAGCGGGCAGGGACCGGCTGTGTCCGCGCCCCAGGCAGGGAGCAGCGTGGGGGTGGGCTCTAGCATTTGCCCCGGGCGGGGCGCCGCCGCTCTCCACCCTGGGGAAGGCTGCTGGGCGTGGAAGACCCCGGCTCCGGGGCGCGGGGCTGGAAGCGGGGGCAGCTGAGACCCGGCTGGAGCGGGCTGCCTTTGCCGGGACCCTCCCGCCGGCGGCTTGCGCTCGGGGCGGCTCCGCGCGCCCTTACCTGTGAGGAGCGGAGCGGAGCGGGGCGGGGCGGGAGGCGGCGCGGCGCGGCTCTGCCCTGCCTCCCCGCTCGCCGCCGCTCGCTCCCCGGCCGGCGCTGTGTCTCCTGCGCCTCCAAGATGAGTGGGCAGCGGCGAGGCGGCTGCCGGAACCCGCTGGTAGGTGGGAGCCCGAGCCCGAGCCCGCCCCGCCGCGCCGCGCCGCGCGCGGACCCGTGGCGGGGAGCGCTGGGGGATGGGCGGCGGAGGCTGGGGCAGGTCCGGCTCCGGCTCCGGCTCCCTGCCGTTCCCTGGGCGGGCTGGGCTGGGCTGGGACTTGGTGCGCGCCGCTGGTGGGGTGGGAAGGGAAGGGGTTAATGGTGTTTGTCCCCAAGGGGAAGGAGGGTCGTTTGGTGTTGGAAATAGGAGCGTGCGTGTAGCACCCCTCTCCCCGCCCCCCCCAACTGGCTTCCCAGGGGAGCTCTTCGCCCAGGGCCTGGCTTGTGTGCTTGGCAGAGGGCGAGCAAGTGGCGCAAACCGCAGCTTGTTGTGAGGGAGTTGTCGCGAAACGCGATCCCTGCTCCTGGCAGGGCAGCGCCCTGGCAGTTTGGGGTAGGAGTGCGCTTCCTACTGCCAGCTCTGGCCCGGTCCCGACGCTGAAGGGCGGCAAATCCACTGTGCAGGGCACGGCTCCCCCAGCATGGGCAGAATTAGCAGGTCAGAGATGATGGTCATAGTCCTCCCCCCTTTCCCCTTCTTGTTTCCTACAAAGCAAGGCTTTTTTAACTGCCAAGTGTGTCTGCCCTAGTAGGGCAGATAGATTGGTTAGCACTGCCAGTGCTTCGCAGCTTGTTCCCTTGCAGAGCAGGAAGTTAGTCCATCCTTAACTCTGGCTAATACCAGCTGAAGGAAGGACCCCCCCCCCCCCGATTTCCTTTCCAGGTCTCCCTGCTGGATCTGAACAATTACAGTTCAATCAGTGATTTTTTTTTTTTTTTTTTTTGCTAGTAGCTTTTCCCATCTTGTCACTTGCTGGGCTCTGCTGCTTACCCCCCAGGCTGGTACATGCTCCTGAATTAATACATAATAATTAATAAACAGTCTCTCTCCCGTCTGACTTTGCAGGCTGGGTAGTAGCCTTTCCCTCTTTAAGCCTAGAGATTAAATGTTCAATAATCCTGTTTCAATTTCAAGCTTCCCTTCTGATCAGCAGGGTGCAAATGCTGTGGGCTTGCTCCAGTCGGCTCTTGTTACTAACAGTGCTATACAGCTTTAGTGGCCATAAAGTTTAGTTAAATGGGAGTTAAGAGATAATGGGTTTCTTGTTATTTAGACAGCTCTCCTCTGAAATCAAAGGCAGAGCGAGGGAAGTGCACACATAAAGACAGCAATAATGCTAATTTGCCAGTTCTGAGCGGTGAGGTCTGAGAGAGTGGCAGGTATTTGAAAGAATGTTTTGCTATTGTTTTTTATTGACTTTCTGCTTTTACTGACGTGATCACTGGCTTTGAAATGTAGCATATTATGGTTGAATTGAATATCTGACAAGGTAGACAGTGTGTCTGAGTTAGCACTATTTTAATTCCTAGTTTTCAAGCCTTACTCATAGCTTTTGGAAGCACAATGTGCATCACCTGCGTAGTTTATGACTATAATACATATATTTCTACATGCAGCTGCAGTGGTTCAGGTGCTTAATGGCAGCTCTGTCAAATGGGGTGAGGGAATTTGGGATACGTGTCTTGGTGTCTCTCAATTCTCAGTGTGTTGATGGGTTAAGCACTGCCTGTGATCATGGGTGTGACACTTCCTCCCCATGGAAAATGAATTCTGAATCCTTGATTCAGTCATTGTTGTACAATGATTCAGACTAGAATGTCCCCATCCAAGGAGCTGCCACAGCTTAGCCAGACTAGTAGCCTGTAACCACTACAGCTCAGCAAGTCACAGCTGCAGTGTGTTTCTAGCCAGTGTGGTGGTGTTACCCATGAGCAGTAAGGTCAGTGGTGAGCAGCATGCTGGGAATTTGAAGTGCAGTGCCAGTTGCTTATATTGGGGACTGAGACATGTTGGGTACAGGTTCGAGCGGCTCCTTTAGCCTAGGAATAATATTAAATACCCCCGTCCTTCTCACTACTTTAAAATAACCCAGGTACCCCTGTCTATAGATAGCACTGATGTCCCGCTCAGGAGTGGGGAGGCGAGAATGTCACCTGATGTAGATGATGACAGACAAATTTGAGATGGCAGTGGTGAACTGCCTGTATTTCCTACGGGCAGCTTTTTGCTGTGCCTGTCACTGCTGCCCATAACTTGTTAGGAATCTGCTTGTGTTGCTTTCCCTTTGCTTTTCCTTTTAATGAATAAATAATAAACACCACTCAGAAATGAAGAAAAGTAACAACTTGCCTTGATGCAATAGAACAAAACATTCAAGTGACTGGAACTGGGTGTACAATGAAGCTACAGGAAAAAGAGCAAGCAGGGTAAAGATCCAGAAGGAGGAAGTACATTTGGCAAAGGTCCGTTGTATGGAGATAGCTGGTGGTGGTTGCTCCCAGAGCCATGGGTTTGCCTGATGTTTACAAACAATTACAGACTGGCCTGTGCCCGCAGGAGTCTTTTGCAGCACCAAGGGAAAGCCGTGTGCACCCTGTATGTGCTAAAAATGAGCCTGCCTGGTTTGTCAACATTGCTCTTCTGAAGCTGCTGCTGATAAATTCCATCCACTGAAATAGACCACTTACATTAATAATGGGAACCGACAGCATCCCTGACAGAGGCACAACATGTTAAGTGACTGCTAACTGTTATGTGTGCAGACAGACATACGTGTGAGTGAAGACAAGAGAGGTACAGTTTCTGATAGTGCATGTGATTGGCTTCTGACTATTCAAAAAAAAATACTGTCACTTTAAATCACCCTCTGTTCAGGGCTGAATCACTTTTCCAAATGTTTATATTTTTGCCCTTAAAGGTTGGCCTGATTTTTAGGTTTGTTTTAGTTGATGTTTCTGCCCCCTGTTGGGTGTTCCTCAGTCAGTTCTGAGATGACTGTGTCCTGTTAAACCTGGCAAGTCTTGGGCGGAGGTGATAAGAATTGTCCCAACGGTGCATTTCCCAGGGGTAGCGCTTTAAAAAGGGGCTTGTGGCTGCTAAGTTTAAATGCCTTGGTTTTCAGTTCCAAGTAAAGCCAAGGATGACAGGTGACCAGCCCCTCTGGAAATGTGGGTGTCCCCAGTTGAGCACTTGAAACGATCTTAAAAAAAAAAAAAAAAAAAAAAAGTGACTGTACCCTGTCCCTTAGGGGTCCGTCTGCTCTAGTGGGATAAGCCAGTGCAATATTGCAAGGAATAGCACAAAGGCAAGGAATAAAGGGACTGTTTGGGACCGAAAGCATTTAAGGCTGAGTTCTGCTCATGTAATTCTGTGGTAAAGGCTTAGATCTGCATATTGAACTGCTGTGTACTGTTGCCACTGAAGTCATGGCTTAAATGGTCCCAAATGGCAAGCCTGAAGGCCAGTTAGCAGCTGCAGTCTTCTTCTGTGATATTTAAAACCTGGTTTCCCCCCTAAAAACAAAACAAAACAAACTGGGTTGATTTGGATCTGGATTTCAGTCCTCCAAGTTGAGGAGTGTGTGAATCTGGGGGTTAGGGGATCTGGGCTCCCAAGCTGAGATTCAGGACCATTGCTGCTTATTTTGCTTGCCAGGCCCCTTGCAGCCAGCTGAGTGGGAAAGATTGTCAGCAGCGCTGCTTTGGTTTTCAGTCTCCTTAGAGCTTTTGGCGCTGTGTGTGTACCTGCCAAGAACACAACTGTGTGCCTAACCCTAGGAACCCTCTTGGCCAGAGAGAACACCCTTGCTTGGGTTTGAAGTCACCCCATATTCTGATCAGCCCTGGAGTTCAGATGCTGGGGACTGTGCTTCCTGCCCTCCCCCGGCTTTGTAAAGCACTCTGCTTCACAGCCACTGGTGTAAAGTTGGCTGCTTTTTATTATTTTTTCCCAGAGAACAGTTGTACGTTATGGCTTAATGAGAACTCTGGTTTAGTGTCATCTATTATAAATGAGTAACTCCGTTAGTTGCACTGATTAATGAGCAGAATACACAGTAGGGAAGGAAACGACTGACCTTATTGGGCCTTCTGTTCGTGTTGTTTACTGTTGTTTACTCGGTTGCTGCGTCTTGTGTATGTAGTGACAGCACTGGGTTGGAACTTGCGGTCCCAAGAACACCGGTGAAGACTGGTTATTTAGGGAAAAATTCGAGCACTTGTGTGAAGCTGTGTGCTTTGCACTTACACCACTGCTGGCCAGTGAAGCATCCTCACGGCAAAGCAGAGTTTCCCGGGCTGGACAGACCTTGGGAATGGAATGTCTCAGCCCTTGAATCAGATACCAGCTTCCTGTTTTCCCAAGTGAGGCTGTTAGCAAATGTTAAAAGGAACTCCTTCGCTAGCGGCCTAGAATGTATTTCTGTCCCTCTCCGGCTGCGGAGGAGGAAGCGGAACAAGGCCTTAGCCTATGCACACTTTATCCAAGAAAGCGATACGCTCTAAGCACTGCAAACCCTCCCTGCGCTGTGTCAGGACTGGCACGTGGGGCAGGAGGGGCTGGGGCCCTGGCCAGCTTCAGTAAAATGTATCTCACTTGTTGGCTTTAAGATCCCCCACCCCGTGCATTTCTTGGTCCCTCTCTGAGCCCCTAAGAGTGAGAGGCAGGCTAGGGAGCACAGGAGAGCTCATTCTGCATGGCTGGGTGTACTGGCTTCTCTCAGGAAATACACCAGGGAGTGACCGCTGAGCTGGGAGCTGAGCAGGAGTCTCCCAGCTCCGATTTCCTCCTGCAGGGCTTATAGCCACCCCCAGACAAGTGCTGCTTGCGCCCTGCCCCTGCTCAGATGTCTCTCTTCTCTCCCTCCTCCTTTCTGGCCTGTCTCCTTCTAGTGCATTTGCTGCCCCCAGTGCTGGGGGAGGGGTGGGGCAGAGAATCCTGGGCTGGCAGCTCCTGTGGCCAGCTGTCCTAGAGACCCCTCAGGTGTCAAGAGGGTAGGCAGGTGGCTTTGAAGGAGCATGAGGGCAGATCCACTGGCTTTACCTGCAACCATGGGGGAGGAGGGATGGATCTGGGGCCCTGCAGCCCTCCCTGTCCCTCTCCCTTGCCCTCTTCCCCAACCTGGCCTCATGCCTTCGAGTGCTGCAGGTTTTTGTGGTGTTACGTGATATGTGTAAATGCCTCAATCTTGTCCTGTTTTGCATGTGTGCAGGGATCCTCCAAGAGCAGGGAAGGGTAGCGGGATATGGGGCTCATGCTCCCTTGGGCACCAGGCTGGGGTCCTGCTGCTGCATCCAGCGATGCTTGCCTGCCCAAAGGCATGAGGAGGTGACCAGTTCTCAACTCCCCTCGGGTAGCAGGTGTTGGGGAGGGGGCTGCACACTGCTCCGCTTTAGGACGTCAGGAAGGAGTACGGCTGAGTACTCCTGATGGGTGCTCCATCTCTGCTGCTGCCTTGCAGCCCCCAACCTTGGTCAAAGCAGAATCTTTCTAAAATGCCCACCTTTTTACATCCGGTATTTAAAATGAACTCCCCCAAGGTTGAGCTGCCTCCAGGGAGGAGAAAACCAAGTGAGCTGGCAAGAGACAGCAGGTCTCCAGTGACTAATTTTTCCAATCTCCCCACCACCCCCTTTTGTGTTTATATGGTCTGTGTCCAATCCCGGCCCGCTGGCCACAGCACTGCACCGGCCTCGCGATGGGGACTGCACACGCTTGGCCAAGTGATCAGAAAGGTCATCTGCTTTCACTGTAGCTGCTGCAAGCTCCTCGGAGTCTGCTGCAGAAATGCGCGGCATTTGCTCCGTGCTGCTGCATTGCAGCCCACGTCCCTATTTTTATCTCCCCTCTGCAACATTGGGGCAGCACGGTCACCGGTGCGGGGGTGGTCCACAGCCGGCCTCTTGCTTCACTAACAAATCCCCCTGCTCCTGGTATTGGGTGTACCATGTGACAGCTCCCTAGGGAGTGGGTGGGGGCTTTGTGGGATCACAGACCCCTCTGTTGCCAGCCTGGGGGCCTACAGCCCCACCCACCCTTAGGGATTCTGGGGCATGCTGCAAGGAGCAGCAGCTAGTGCTGCTGCTGGGAAGGGGGCAGGAGGAGCTGAAGCAAAGGCTTGGTCCCTCACAGCTTGTGGGGGTGCAGGCTGTGGGCAAGGGGCTGTGCCCTTCTTTGCTCCTCTGGGATGTGGGAGGGTGAAGGGTTCGGTGTATTGCTTTTCTATCCCTCCGAAAGTCGGCTCTTCCTTGCTTGTGCTGGAGGACTCCTTGGGGGTCTGGGATATGCATTGTGAGCAATCCCACCTCGCCTGCCTGTGTCCAGACTGTCCAACGGGGGTCCTTTCTTCCAAATGCTGCTAGTCAGAGGTGCGACCTAGCGAACACAACTGACAGTTTGGAGCAGGCTATGGCTCTGATTCTACCCAAGCTCACGCATATGCTCTGGTGGAGGCGTGGAATGAGGCCTGCTGACCCCAGTGGGATTCTTTGTATGAGTCAAGTGAAGCAAGTGTAGGGGTGAGCTGCATTTCCTTTCTCTTCGCAGTTATCCATCACCCGTCTCTTGCTGTAACTTCATCAGTTTTCCATTGCCACAGTGTTTCCTAGGGTGGGCAGGGCCCGAGTCTAACCTTTTAGGTTTTAAACTACTTTAAGAATCAGAGAAGGGCACAAGGCCAATATATTCCCCCTTTGCAGGCCCCCTTTTGTGGCAAGATCATCTTTCTCATTAGTACTGGTTTCGCACGGAGGGCCTCTGCCTCTTTCTCGCCATCCCAGTGTCACATCTGGTAATATGATCAAGGCATGCTATGGTGTGTAGGTGGCCTCTGTTGATAAGGGAGGGCACGGGGTGAAGAGGGATGATTATAATGGCCAAGCCCCGAGGGGAAAGGTTGAGACCACTGATCTATGTTCAAGCAGGCTTGCAGAGACTCCAGATGCATCTGGTTTGTTGGCCAAGTGGTGAGGAAATCTGGAGGACCGCTTTGTAGCTAGACTGCTTCCTCCCTAGCAATGGTGTGTGGCATAACTGCGAAGTGCGTGGCTGTGTGAGCCCTCTTCCCCGGGAGCATTGCCACTGGATGCGATGAGCAGTGTGACAGAACATGCTGCTTATCGCTTTCCTGTGTAATTATTTATGGGTGTGGAAAATGCGCACATGATCAAAGGCAGAGGCTGCCTCCTGGTCTCAAGCCATTAGGGGCTTTCTGTCTGCGCCCTGTTCTCCGTTTAAACTGGGACAGGAGTGTGACCATCCGTCATGTTTCAGTCCGACGATGAGCCGAGAGAAGCTCCAAATAGGCAGCAAATGTTACTTAAGGGAGCTGGAGAGTATTTTCCAATAAAACCCACATTTATTATTTAAAATTTCGCTAACTAGGATATGGCCAGCGGGAAAAACGTGCTTAGCATACTATGGCAAGCAACCAGGTTTAATAAACGGATGTCCGTTCTCCCCTACCTGCTGCATTTCTGGTGTAGGGATTGGTAAACAGCTGCCAAGTGCCTGAAGGGAAATAAAACCAGGCTCGGCTTGAGGCATATCAAAGGAGCATGCTCAAAACCTGGAGTGTAGGGTGTGCTTGTTGTATGCTCTTCCCCAGCATCGTGTGTGTTCTGGACCTGATCTTGCGGTCCTCTCTCAGGCAAAACTCCCATCGGTGGATTGGGACTTTTATATTCACCCATGCAAATTAATGGCAAAACTCACTGTCTCCTCCAAAACCTCCAAGTAAGTTGTATTTATTTTACAGCTATTAAAAAGTCTGCTGAAGGCACTCTGAGCACACATGCCCCTGAAGTCAGCATGAGTTCTAGGGTTGAGGATAGGACTCAGCATCTGAGAGCAGATGGGCAAAGCCCAATAAATCATAAAAAGGGAGGAAGTATTACTTTCCACATCTGTGATGCCAGAGTGAAAATGATTGCTATCTGTAGAGTGGCTTGAAATTCTCACCTGAAAAGGGCAATACAATTTATTATTATTGCTAGAATTCATGTTGAATAGTGACATTAATCAGTAGGTCATTTATTTATTCTTATATTACAGATACAGTAACTAGATCACATTAAGGGTAATTGCCTAAGAAAATTTCATTTAAATCCAGTGTTGAGTTAGTCGAGCAAACCAAAGCGAAAAACCCCCCAAAGCCTTAACTTCTGGTTAGTAAGCTGGGGTGTTATAACGGCAAATGTCAGCACCAGCATAAAAAAAACAGACTGGGAGAAAAGCTGCATGGGAGTAAACAAAAAAGATGCTAAAAAGATACACTCCTCGTGCAGCCTCCTTCAGCAGCAAGTCAGAGATGCCGGGGACTAAATTAGCTTCTGAGCTCTTCAGAGAGACGTGGAACATATGAAACATGTGTCATGAACAGGTATCAGAAGAATCCCAGTAAATCTGATTGTGTAACTGGGCTGATTAAAATTAGGCTGTTTAATTATGCTCAAGCACCTGAAATGCAGTGTGCCTTCCGGAGAGCAGTGGGGCCGTGAGTTAAGCTGTGACATTACAGTAGGCTACCATGAAGCTACTAACCTGCTCTGCTGGTGGAAGGCTCCAGGTGCTAAGACAGGGCTGATGATGTCACGGCTTGACGTGGGGGCTCTGGTGAACCTGCTTGATTTATTTGCCTCTCCTAGGGAGTTCCCATCTGTGTCCCCCAGGGGGGAGGGGCACACTTGAGGTCCTCGTGTTCCTGCTAAGTTACATTACATTAGAATGCACGTTAGCTAGCACTGGGCAAAAGATGCAGGCTGTCATGGTTTTGAAGGGGTCGGCACTGGCTCTACCCTGCCCCCATTGAGCTGTACCATTGGCTGTTGTAGGAGCAGAGTTCGGCTGACTCTGAGGGCATCCGAAACACCCTCTCTCTGTGTAGAGCCAGCCCATTGTGGTTGCAGTCCTGTGGCCTGGCCCCTGGTGCACTGCAGAGTTAACCACAAGGAGCTGAGGCAGTGTTAGGCACTGGAGGGCGTGTTAGGGAATGTCTCTGAACTCGGGTAGTTTCCCTGTGAAGATGAGCCCTGATGGGCTGGCATTAGCCTTGCCAGTCGCTGGCCGGCCATTCAGAAGGCACCGGATACTGTTACCCACCAACTTAACATCCAGCCAGAGGAGGGCGCCATATGCCCTACAGTGCAAGCAGGTCAGAGGGGCCCAGGCTTAGGAGGAAGCCAGAGGTTGCCCGTGAGCAGGCAGCTGGAGAGCAGAGCCTGGCAGCTGGCGGTGCAAGGAAGGCCGGGCACTAAGCAGCCCAAGAGCTAGAACAGGCAGGGAAGCATCTGGGTGCTTATCGCTGGCGGGAGGCCAGCAGCATTTCTTGTACCCATATTAAACTGCTCCTAGGGCTGAGCTAGGGACTGCTGGCTTCTCTCTCACTGTGGGGCTGAGGGTATTTGCACCTATTATTTCTGCAGCCTAGAAAAACATCATCTGTTCCCTGCAGAGTGTGAGTGTTAATGGGACCCCCGAAAACGGGAGCCTACAGAGCCCAATGCCGGGAGCACCTACTGTGCACTGAGCAGGCTGCAGAGGGGGCCACTGTGTCACGCAACACCCTGCAGCGGAGTGTGGACACCATGTTTGCTTAGCACATGAGGAGTGGTGTTCTCCTTAAGGATCTCATGGCTTTTCACAGGGATGGATCACCAGGTGTGGGGAGAGAGCTACCACAGGGTCTAAACCTGCTGCTCCTCTGTCTGTACAAAAGGCGGGGCATCGACCATGGAGGTCCAGGGTCAGTGCCTGGGGAAGAGCCCAGTCCCCTCCTGTGACCCTTATGCCATGTGGCAATGGCAGCAGCCAGGGCTGTGTTCAGTATTGTGCAGGGACAGGTTAGAATCGCCAGAATAAATGGCTTAAGATGACTTGGGGATCCAAATACATTCCTTTAGGGTACAAAACAAACCAGCTAAAACTAGTTAATTAGCAAATGTCTAGTCACCCAACGTATTTAGCTCTCAGCTGGAAACCCTACTCCTTGATAGGTTATAATGGGTCTAGATGTTCATGGGCCTGGAGCTGAGGCTCCTGGATGAAGCCAGCCAGCAGATGCCACTGGGTAAATAGAGGCAAGGTGTTTGGCCAGAAATTGTCCTTGTCTGGTGTGTAGTCAATGCCAGTGAGATGTGGCTGGATCCTTGTCATAGGGCTGCCTGCCAGGAGCGCCTTCTGTCAACTGGCTATGCCCTGCCTCAGTTTCCCCATTCAGAGTCCCCAAAACAGTCCAATTAGTCTTTCTTACTGCCAATAGCCCTTGTGGGGTTAAATTTATAACAAAAGCACATGTGCCCCCCTCCCCCCACCCCAACAAGCCCCAACACAGTAGTCCAGTCAACACATCAAATGCAGCCCTGGCTTCTCAGTCAGTCCTGGCGCCCCTCAGCATGCCCCTCAGCATGCCCCAGCTCCTTTGCCCTTCCAACTGGAGTCCTGCCCCACTCTTCCCAGTGGCAACCCCACAGCCTCTCTGCTAGGAGCATCCCTTACTCCCTCAGCCCTGTCATAGTTTTTTTGAGTCCAGGAAAGTGGATAGTCCAGCCCTGGAGATGTCAGTGGGTGACACTCTGCAATTCTCCCTTCAGCCCTCCCTGGGCCTTGGCTCTGGCTTAGTCAACAGGCAACCCCCACTGCTGCTTTCTTGTCTTCAGCGTTCTCCCAGGAATCACCTTCTGCTGGCTTCCAGGTCTCCCCTGGTCTCTGGCAGCTCTCACCTGCCCTTCCTGGCTGCACCCATCTGCTCCGGCTCACTGGGACCCACTTTATAGGCCTCAAGTGCTGTGCTGCCCTGCCCTCCTAATTGGCCAAGCAGGGAGCACCTGTTCTGGCAGAGGAGCTGGATCTACTTCATTCACATGGGGCAGCCACCCTGTGACAACCCAGTGCCCACATTGCAGAAAACTTCACTGTGGCTGGCACTGATTGGCCCTCTTGTATGCAGTTTCAACAGAGGCAAAGGGGTGAGTGGGCTCTGGAGAGTGAACTCCAACCTGCTGGGGCTGGACCACAGGAGCCCGGGGGAAGGGAGAGCGGCATAGGAGAAGCTTGTAGCTGTTTTGGCTGCGCTGCCCCTGCTCTGCGGGTGAAGGGAGGATCCCAGTCTCCAGAGCGCCAATGCAGTGCTGCGGTAACAGAGAAATAATTGTTCCAAAGGCGCTCGCGTCTCTTCCCCCAGAGAGCTCGAGGGGGGAGCGTAGGGATCTCCTGCGTGATGCAGGGAAAAATTGTAAGTAATGGAATAATAGTTTCCAGCATGGTGCACCCCAAAGTGACTTATGGGCAGTATTCTGGCTTGTGCTGCCCCTTGGCACATGCCGGAAACCTACCGCCAGTGCTGCACATTTGGTGGCCCCTCCAAGATGTTTCCGAGGCTTTGGGCCGGCACACAATGGAGGTGCCTTACAGGGTATGTCTCCACTGTAGTTGGGCCAGCCCACGTAGGTGAACCAGAGCTTGCTCGCTCACAGTAGTTGCAGCGACACAGGCCAGCTGGCCGAGTTGGGTTCCCAGTGGGGTTGTACTCGGGTGACTAGCCCATCCCACCGCCTGTGCTGTTGTGGTTAGCTGGATCAAAGCTAGCTTGGGTGTGTCTACATTGCATCTCCCAGTGGCTGTGTAGACATCTCCTAAGATCTCACGCAGATGGCTGCTGCTTGACCCAGGCTCCTCACAGTCGCTGTCTGGTTCCCAGGCACAAGCCCAAGGCTGCAATGTTTGTGTTAGAAAGGCACTTAGCCTGGATATTGCACGCTTCGGCTTTGCAAACATTTGTCACTATCTTAGAAGACTCACTTTCCTCCCTTCCTCATGCCCAATATAATGCAGAAGCACAGAGTGTTAGCGCTCTCCAGAAGCACAGAGTGTTAGCGAAATGATGGCCTTGCAAACTGGATTTTGTTGCTGAAGTTTCTGATGCGGCCCAGGGTGACAGCAGGATGTTTAAGATGCCGTGGCAGAAGAAATCCAGAAACTGCGAGTTGTTACTGAGATTTATTGTCATAGTCTGCATAAAAGCATTTTATTTATCTGAAAGCATCTGACACGTACTTAAAGCTGGCACTTTAAAGTTTCTGGAATTCTTCCGGCATAACATTCCCTTGAGTAGCATTCATACGCATTGTCTCGCTCCTAAACTTTATATGTAAACACTGACAGCTCATTTAGGGAACGTGCACACTGTAAAGTAACTTCTCTGTTTACTAGTGTGTTTTAGCTCCGACGCTTTGTGTTTCCATCTTCTTATGCCCTTGCAAGTTGAATCCAGAGTCTGACATACTAAGCCCCAGGTACCTTTCTCCGGAGCTGAAATGTTTATCCAGGGAGTTGAGTGCTGCAGCATGAGAATCTGGGCCCTCTGGTGCTCTATGCTGACACACCAATCTGCAATTCACTCTCCATCTTCACTTTTAACTTGCAAGATCCTGTCCTTTAGGAGCATGCTGGAGACGGAGCCAGAAACAATTCAGTTTATTTAGCAAACTGGCCCTGATTTCTCCCGGTCTGTGCTTTACATTATGATGGATGAGGAGTGAATGCTCCAAGACATTGTTTTAGCTCCCCTCAAAGATGCCTTTGTCTGCTTTGCTTGTTTTTTCTCCAGAAATGTGCTCTGGCTTTACTTGGAGGGTTTCCCTGTCTGCTGATGGTTCTGTCTTGCTTCCTGATGCTGGAAGCTTTTGCACATGCATTATTAGGAAGGGATGGTCTGGGACTGTATGTGTAGGACACAGCTCTACCCCTCTCTGTGCTCCACTCTAACCACTGCGCTGCTCCTTTGCTTGCAGTGTTGCTGTTCCAGTGCGATTAGTGATTAGCACTGCAGCTTATAACTCTGCCAGAAGCCAGGCCTTGCTCGGGTTGTCTCCTGAGCCCATAGTTCTCTAGCTTTCCTGCCAAACTTGCTTCCCCTCCTCCCTCTCTCCCCAGGACCGTGGCCATTTCTTCAAGAGAACATACACAAAGAGCTTTCTGATTCTGCTCCCGCAACACCTCTTCTCTCCTCCAGCCAGACAACCACTCCTGGATCCCCAAATGTTTCTTATCAGCTCCTATGCCCTGACTCCACTCACTTCTGACTTCTCTGAGCCAAGTGCTCACATAGCCCCCGAGTCCCATTCCTTGACCGCATTTGGCTCTCCAGCTGCTGCCTCCTCCCCTTTGCCTTTCAACTCCTTGAGTAAGGCATCTGCTGCTGCCCTGCTTTTCTACTGTTCTGCAATCCTCGCTTCCCCTGAAAATATCCTCCCAGAGCCTCCTCCTGCTCAGGTCCATGGGCTCTTTTGCTCCCTGCCGTGGTGCTGCCACCTTGATCTTCCCTACTCCTGTGCTCTAAGTCTTGGCTATTCCTTGGATCTCCTCTTCTGTCTTCCCCTCTCTGTTGGCTTCTCTGGGCTCTGTCTTCAGTCTCTTCCTTTCCGGTGCTTCCTTGTCTGCTTTCAGGGCCTCTTCAGTTGCCAAGCCCAATCTCCCACTCCTCTCCTGTACAGGCTCAAACCTCCGATGCATGCTGAGCTCAAACTTCTTCAACGTCCTCCAAGCCTCTCTGGTCCTCCCATCACCCAGTGCACAGTCTCAGTGTCCTGTCATGTCTCCTTTAGGGTGATCAGATATCCCGATTTTATAGGGACAGACCCGATATTTGGGGCTTTGTCTTATATACGTGCCTATTTAGTCCCCACCCCGAGCCCCCGTCCCAATTTTTCACACATGCTGTCTGGTCACCCTAGTCTCCTTCCATGTACTGTCTGTGCCGCGTGCTTTGGCTCTCCTGCACCACCGCTAACCCTGAACCCCACCTGTCCCAAATGGCTTGGCCATCTCTTGCCTCCACTAATGCAAATGCCTCCTCTTGGCCACCCTGCTTCTCACCTAACCCCCCATCCCACCCTATACTATCCAATCCCAAATGCTGCTGCTCAAATCACCTTCCTCTGATGGCCCTGCACTCGTCCCTGATCCATCCAGCAGCTCCCAGCTTCTGACCCTCTGCGCCAGGCATGGCTCTGCCGTGGCCCACGTCTCTGCTCTCCCTTCTCACTCCTCTTTTGCTCTGCACAGCCAGCATGGCTTGCTGCTCCCTTTGTGTCCCCTGCTCACCCTCAATTGTGTAAGCCCTTCCTTGCTGCCCAGTCCCTATCCTCACAGCATACTCCTTTGTGCGGGCCTTTCAGCAAGGATCTCCGGGAGCATCAGAAACGGTCTCAAATTCGTACTGGCACCAGGTGTGTCTGCAGGATTTTAAGCTCCTGGAGGTAGGTGCTGTGTCCCCTCTTCTGGTCTCACAGCACAATGCACCCTGCCACCCCTTGGCCATAGAGCACAGAGTCCTCGCTTCCCCTTCCTGGGGCTCAGGTGCTAGCGCCAGGCGGCAATGTCTGGGCTGTATTTAACGTCCACCCTTACAAATGGGTTGAAAAGAAATTTGAAAACCGTAATGAAAAGAGTCTGTGCCAGTGTGAAGGGCAACCAAACCTGACATGTGGTCCTGGGCTCCCTACTGGTGTCACCTTTATCACTCCACGTCCTGCCATTTGACATGTTCTGTTGTTTCCAGAAGGACATAATTAGCGTCCTTTAATTCTCAGTATCCCCCCATGACTCCTCAAGTCATTTAATCAGCACTTCATCTAATGAATAATTATCAATCAACATTATCCTTTCAGTTGTTAGGAGGTGATTATAACTAGTCCAGTTAGCTAGGTGATTAGAGGTGAGGTAATGTTCATTTCAGCAATCTGTATGCTCCTGTCAGCTGTGTTTTTGCAGCTTTCCAAAGTGAATATAAGGGGTAACATGCACCTAGCTGCTGGAATACCATTGTGGGGCTATGGTGATGTGGCAAACCTTGGGATAAAAGTCAGAATGGTTTGTTAATGTCACCAAACCATGCAGATAGAATCACAGCCCTAATTTATGCGTGTCTTGGGAGCATGTTGTTCATTGCATATGTGCAAACAAATTTTGTTTTGCTGCTTCCTGTTTATCTCATTCATTCTTTCTGCCTCTTCTTTTTCACCTCATCTCCCCATCTTCTCTCGGTAGAGGGAGTGTGATCTAGTGGTAAGACCAGGGTACTAGGAATCAGTAGACCTGATTCTGTTTCTGTCTCTGCCCAGCAGTGTGTGGCCATGAGCACGTCACTTAATTTTTTGTTGCTCAGTGTTCCCGTGACCTACCAGGCTACCTATAAGGCCCCCTCACTGTAGCATGTGAGCTAGCCCACAGAGAGTTTGTGAGGTTCCATCAGTAATATCTCTAAAGTGCTTTGAGATCCTCAGATGAAAGGCATTATGTAAATACAAAATATTATGCTCCATGCCACTGAGGGTCTTTGCCTCCCTTCCGAATCTCTCCCTTGAGCACAGCCAAACCACTGAGCACTCTTACAATGCTTGGCTGTGATGGGAGTTCTAAAGTGTATTCTGGATGTTGGGAGACTGAATTGATTTAAATCCTGCCCTTTCACACACATTTCATTAAGCCCTTTGCTGCTAGCGGGTTCTCATGTAGTCGTGTGATCTGAGAAAAGTGCCCCCAGCTCCCGCTAGTGTCCTCGGGATTAATGCATGTGTATTACAGTTGAGCAGTTGTATACCATGCCATTGCACAGATGGTGGTTTCTGTAGAGAATAAAGGCACAGTTGCCCTCAATGGGAGAATATGCCTGTGGATGTAATGCTCTTTTTCTCATGTGCCAGTTCCAGGCTCTGTGATTATTCCACTGATCTTCCGCTGCTCTGTGCAACATACTCAAAATGCAAGATACAAAGCATTTATTTTTCTTTCTACTCATTCAAGGAAAACCCCAGTGTAATATAAAAGGCATTATCCCACAGTACAGCTCATCACAGAGATGGCCGATCACTGAGAGCCGTCCCTTCCGCTCCTGTTGGGTCACGGGAAAGCTGTGCTGTGCATACGTGAATTAACATTGTAGTTAACTGGTCAAATAAACACAGTGATAATTGGTGCAGTTATGGTATTTACCTGGTGTTTACCTGCTTTGTTGTTGTTGTTGTTGTTTTGAAATTGGAGGCAGAGGTGGATGAGTGCCAGTGACAGCTCAGTGCCTATTTGCCTGAGTTTTGCCCTAGCTCTGTACCGATGTTCTATGTGGCTTTGGGGAAGTCATTTAACCTATTTATCCAGCTATAAAATGGGTATAACGCTTGCCTGCCTGCCTTGCCAGGGTGTTCTGAGATGCCAGCCCCTGTTTTCTCTGCTATTACCCAGTTGTAAAATTCACACTGTCATGTCTTAACTTGGATCATAAGCTCCTTTGGGCAGGGATATTGTCTTGTACCTGCATGTAAAATGCCATGAGGATCAGTGCAGAGCATGTCTCTGACATGATTCTGATTTCTGAGGAGTTCATTAGCTAGTGTTTGTAGAAGTTACTTGAAATACTGTAAAAAAGAAAAGGAGTACTTGTGGCACCTTAGAGACTAACAAATTTATTAGAGCATAAGCTTTCGTGAGCTACAGCTCACTTCATCGGATGCATCCGATGAAGTGAGCTGTAGCTCACGAAAGCTTATGCTCTAATAAATTTGTTAGTCTCTAAGGTGCCACAAGTACTCCTTTTCTTTTTGAGAATACAGACTAACACGGCTGCTACTCTGAAACTTGAAATACTGTGATATAGAACACTATAGATGTGAAAGATTAAGATGATTATTATTGCTCTATAACATCATCCAGGAGACATTTTATCACCCTGTGGTCTGGGAATGTGTCCACTCATTTTACCTGTGTGCACTGTTCAGTTCTGACTGTATCTGAAATGTTTTTTTCACTGGCGCATTGTTAATGCAGATTTGCAAATACAAGACTTTTCGATACAGCAATATGTATCTTCCGTACTGCTTAGTGTTATCTGATGCCTGGTAATTGAAAGACCCTCTGTCTTGGTCTGTCTGTGTGTGAGAAGTGGGCTATACCAGAGCTGTGTAGTTCTCTTTTCTGCCTGTGGGACTGTGGGTTTAAATTTCAGCCTAAGCATTAACAGTTCCTTGCAATTAACTTTTTTCTCTTTGTACCTCCTGTTGTAGCTTTGTCAGGTTGCTGACATTGGAAGCACCATTTAGCAGATATGTTGGTGGGTCAGCATCTTCCCCTTGTATTGGCTGCTTGCAGCTTAGAAAGTTCAAGGGGGTCTTTCTATAAAGGTGAAGCTGTAGCTCAAGTGATGGAGCTTGCACTGTTGGAGCTGTAGAAAGCAGGGCTCTCTCTGCAGGTCTCTGCACTGCAGATGTGTGGTTTATTACAGAGAGTGATAGTCTCTTCAGAATTCAGGTTGCAAACACACACCCATTACAAGGGTGATATTGTTCCCTCTTCTCGTGCTGTTGCATTTTCAGGGTTATTGCTAAATTTTTCTTTATTTACGTTTATTTAAAAAATGGAACGGACTACACCACACTTAACACAAGGCGATGTCCTGGTGTCTGATTATTTATCACACCCACATCCTGAGTGTTGTCTTAGATTGGATGGCAAGCTCTTTGGGGCAACTCTCTCTCAATATGTGTGTGTGTGTGTGTGTGTGTGTGTGTACAGCATCTAGCGCAGTCAGACTCCTGTCCTGACTGAGAGCTTCAGGTGCTACAGCAGTGCAAATCAATAATAATCTCAGTGGCACCTGGAGTTTGGTTTGGAAATGTTGATCAAATTGAATGGGGAACAGGGGGACAAAAAAACCTAACTAGCTTCAAGACTAAGCGTGATAAATTTATGGAGAGGGTGGTGCGAGAGGACAGCCTACAATGGCATGTGGCCCATTGGCAACTGCTAGTCGCAAAAATCCCCAATGGCTGGAGACGGGAAACTAGATGGGGTGCGCTCTGAATTACTATGGAGAATTCTTTCCAAGGTATCTGCCTGGCTGGTCTTGTCCACATGCTCAGGGTCTAACTGATTGCCAAATTTGGAGTTGGAAAGGAATTTCCCATGGGTCAGATTGGCAGAGAGACTCTGGAGGGTTTTCACCTTCCTCTGCAGCACGGGTCACTTGCAGGTTTAAACTAGTGTAAATGGTTGATTCTCTGTAACTTGAAAAGGAGTACCCGTGGCACCTTAGAGACTAACAAATTTATTAGAGCATAAGCTTTTGTGAGCTACAGCTCACTAGACTTTGATCATGATTTGAGGATATCAATAACTCAGCCAGAGGTTGGGGTCTGTTACAGGAGTGGGTGGGTGAGGTCCTATGGCCTGCAATGTGCAGGAGGTCAGACTAGATTACAATGGTCTCTTCTGGCTTTAAAGTCTCTGAGCCTGAGACCTTTTTGAGATTAAGGGTAACATTTTGAAAGCATTGGTAAGTCCCATTTTCAAAAGTGACTGAGGGGTTTAGGAGCCTATATCTCACTGTAAGTCAGCAGGATTTAGGAGACAAAGGGTAAAATGTTTAAAAGCTCCTAAGTCACTTGCAATCATAAGCATCCATTTTCAAAGGTGATTTAGGCACTCAATTACATCCCTTTTGAAAATGGTTGCAGAGGCGCCTAAGTCAATGAGTTGCTTTTGAGAATTTTACTTCACAAGATGTTAAAATGGCCTTTTTTGAACATGCTTGCAAAACATCTATCTCATCCATACACTGGGGTATGAACACTGAAATAACATACAGGGGTATGAAGAGAAATGCAGTAAAGACTGGGAAGTGCTTCAAGATTTACTGATACATAAATGGTTGTTACAAGGAGGAGAGAGAAAAATTGTTCTTCTTAATCACTGAAGATAGGACAAGAAGCCATGGGCTTAAATTGCAGTAAGGAGGTTTAGGTTGGGCATTAGGAAAAACTTCCTAACTGTCAGGGTGGTTAAGCACTGGAATAAATTGCCTAGGGAGGTTGTTGAATCTCTATTATTGGAGGTTTTTAAAAGCAGGTTAGACAAACACGTGTCAGAGATGGTCTAGATCGGGGTTCTCAAGCTTCATTGCACTGCGACTCCCTTCTGACAACAAAAATTACTATATGACCTCAGGAGGGGGCCAGAAGACTGAATCTGCCTGAGCCCCACTGCCGCAGGTGTGGGGGGGCGGCAAAGCAGAAGCCCCACTGCCCCAGGCAGGGAGGGAGGGCAAAGATGAAGCCTAAGGACTTCAGCCCTGGGCCTGTAATCTAAGCCCCACCGCCAAGGGCTGAAGCCCTCAGGCCCTGGGCAGTGGGGCTTGGGCTTCAGCCCTGGTCCCCAGCAAGTATAAGCCAGCCCTGGTGACCCCATTAAGATGGGGTCGCAAACTATTGTTTGGGAATCACTGGTCTAGATAATACTTAGTCCTGCCATGAGTGCAGGGGACTGGACTAGATGACCTCTTGAGGTCCCTTCCAGTCCTATGATTCTATGATAAAGAGCGCTATATAAGACCTAGTTAATACTACTACTTCTTATAATTTAGGTTATCTGTATATTGTCAGGGCTGTGCAAAAGAAGGCAGGACTCAGTTGGGAGTCTTAACTTTGCAATGCCTCTCTTCTTCAGTCTAATTTAGAAGTTTGAGGACCCACCTGACTCACTGAGACTTTACTTAACTGCACGCACGCACTCACATGCACAAAAGGGAAATTTGATAATAAACAATAACTTCATTTAAAAAGAACCAGACAGTTACAATCACTTCTTGATCACGTTTTACTTACCCATTCCCTCACTTCCAAAGCCCAGGTATTTGAAAGCAGAGCGATGATGAGATCATAAATCTCATATTGCCCACAGAATAGCGCAAACAGCCTTATAGTTGAGTGTACAAAATTTGAAGTTCTTCAACATTCAGTCCCCTTAACTCTGACCTCTCGTAAATGCTGTTCTTTCACTAGTGATCACAAGATCTAATTACAATGCCAAACCCTCTGGAAAGCAAAATTGATGAGCTTGAGTCATCCTGTTTTATATGCAACAATGATGCTGTCATGAGTACTGATCAGACTGAAGAGCCTGTCTACAAAATCTCATCATTCTGCCATAAATGCATAGTGTTAGACTCCTCCTGTTTAAACCATCTAAGTATAGATTATTCTCATGAAACCTCAATTATAAGCGTTGCATTAAAATATTGCATTTCCTATGTAACAGGATCCGTTAAAAAAATTAGATACCCAGGTCTGTGACTGGGGCTCTTAGGTGCTATGATAACACAAATTATTAATAACAGAACACCACAAATACTTTAAGACACCCCACCCCGCACGCAAACATTGTGTAGGTCAGAGTTAAGGTGGTTGTGTTGCGATGAACTTTACGTTTCTGATCAGAATAATGTGTGTGTCGTTGCCAGTAGGATCACAGGTGTGGTGCCCTTAACTCTCCACTTCCTTGCCTTGGAGTGCTGATGCTTTGCAGCCATCACTCAGTTCTAAAAGGAAGGGTCTTCCTTGGGGTGTATAATGTGCTTTGGGCCTTTCCAGATGGGAGGTATTGCAGACCGTGCAGTACTTGCTTTCCTCCATCTCGTGCTCAGTCTGTGCTGCCAGCTGTGGGTTTGTTACACTGGAGCAACTGTACTCCTTTTCCTTGTGATGTCCCCAGGGAAGCCCTGTGCGACTGATTGGCTCATTGGCTGAGCTGCCATGGTGCCCTGGAAATGGACCTGGAGCCCTTTCAGTGGCCAGCAGTTCTGTTCTGCCCCTCCCCCCCCAGTAGATACCCTTCAAGCCCCTGTCAGCTCGTGCTGCCCCAGGGAGTGGGGTGTGCAGTTCTGGTTGCTGATTGCCCCACTTACCCCTCTTGCCCTGCCGCTTGGGGCACTTACTCTGTTTGACTCCATCTGCCTTTTGGGTTTTGGCAGCAGCAAGATGCAATTTCTCCCAAGCCGTCATCTTAACTCTGCTTTGGTATAACCACTTTTGAAATGATTTTTTTAAGATCTGGTCTCCAGTCAGTTCTAAACTCCAGTGCCCTGTTGCTCCTCTGGATGATTTACACGCTGCGTTTGCAGGAGTCCCTTCAGCAGAGTGGAGCTAGTAAAGCTGTGATTTGTTTGTGTCCCATTCCTGTCCGGGAGACAAATGGCTGCCATGAAGAGGACTGATGAACAAATATAAAAAGGAGGTTTGCTCGCCTTGTAGGGTTCTGACAGTTGGGCATGGCTGGCGAGGCGAGTTTTCCAACAGGAGCCTGCCTGTCTCTATGATAATAACTCAGGAAGTGTAAAGCCTATGCTGAGAGTGCTGGACCAGGCTGTTTGACTCTCCCCAGATCTCTGGAGGGAACGAGCGGGTCATGCTCAAAATATGCTTTGCCTTTGTGATTGCGATGTTTAAAGGTCAGCGGGATTAACGAGCAGTTACTTGTAGTGCATTCATCTGTAATTTTGCAAAGAAGCTGCTGGCACCCTCGCAGGCCCAGCATGGAGAAGCAGGATGAAGCACTGAGAGCTGCGGTGCTGCCCTGTCAATGCTCACTCTTCCCTTCCAAAGGGAAACTCCTGCACCTTAGGAGTCTGGAGTTAGGCACTAAAATACCTGTAAGGATCTGGGCCCTAGAGCCCTGGTGGGTGCACTAAGCAAGGCTGGGGTGGAGAAGGGATCTGTGTTGAAAGGATGGTTCAGTGGTCCGGGCACTAGCCTGGGACTTGGGAGACTTGATTCCGTTCCCTGCTCTGCCACAGACTTTCTGTGTGATGTTGGTCAAGTCCCTTAGCCTGTCTGGGCCCAGTTCCTTGAGGATGCTAGCACTGCCTTGCACATTGGGAGCATGTGAGGATACAAGCATTACAGACTGCAGTCCACTCGCTGTACAGGGTTCTTCCTGTGTTTGCCCTGTGCAGACAGGAGGCCTCATGGCTTCTTTAACTCCATGCAGCGTCCTCCTGGGAACACTCACCCTTGTGCCTACAAGCAAGGGGTCATCACAGAATATTCTCTGTTTTCATCGTAAATAACCAGTTAACCCCAGCCCCACTGCTGTCACTGTACTATTGCATACCAGCAATTGTCTCTCCTGTTCTGTGCCACATGGCTGGCCACGTGGAGATAGGTGGGCTGTGCCGAGCTTCTGAAAACTTGCTAAGTTATTGGGTGGGGAAAAGAGGGGAAGAAATGTAGGAAAGCTGGGAGGTGTATGCATGTGTGGGGCATTGGAGAGCTGGCTTCTGTCACGGACTTGGCCAGTGTGACCCTGGGTAAGCCGACTGCCAGTACTGTGTCTCAGTTTCCCCCTCTTGAAAATAGGATAATGAGCCTTACTTACTATTGCAAAGTGAGATGTGACCCTCAGTTAAAAGTGCCGCGTAGGTCCTGAGTATTTGCTGCTGCTGTTCCCAAGAAAGGCCCAATTCATGGATGGGAATTTGCATTTCTGAGCACGGTGCCAGTCATGCAGTGGGGATGGGGATCCTCATCCGGAAGTAGCTGCACTTCGCTGCTGCCCTTGGGTCGCTTCTTCTAGCAGCAGACGAGCATATGAATCGGCCTGAGCCAGCCCTGCTGAATTGATTCTTAAAATGTTTGTATTTATTAAAACATTTGGGTGATTGTTTAAGTGTTGTTGACGTTACAGTTTCGCCTTCATTACAATGACAGCCACTGGCACATTGATTTCATTGTGGCGTAAAGAGCCATTGCTCTCTGCTATAGTGCTCCAGTTTAAATCCATTCAAAGCAGATCCTCCTCTTCTTCGAGTGGTGTCCCTGTGGTTGTCCCACTCTAGGTGTGTTTGCGGCCCTGTGCTGCTGATTGGAGAACTTCAGAAGCAGTGTCCATTGGGCCCGCACATGTGTTGTCTCTCCTGTTCTGTGCCACAAGGCTAGCCAGCGCAGGCTAACCCCCCTGAGTTCCTTCTCAACTGCCCCTGGCTAGAGATGGAGCCATTACCTGTCATTTAGTGGATCATTAACTCTCCTTTTCATTTGCTAAATTTCAGCTTTTAGAAACCACCTAACTTCTTTCTGACTCTTTATTTGGCCACGCCTGAAAAAGGAAGAAAGAAAAGACGTTGTTCTTTTGCCAAACTCGGTTCTCTGGTCTTCAAGAAGTATCGCACTTGCAGCGAGGTGATTTCTGGTTGCAGACAAGCGCGCCCAGTGCATTCACTGCCTCGGTGAGGGCCATATCCAACAGTAGTGTTTCCTCTGTCAGGATCCCGCAAGGACAGAGCGCCGGCAGAAAATCATCTGTATGGTGGCAGCTCTCCGATCCCAGCCCGCTGACTGGCATGAGTCTTCCCTTCAACTTTGAAGGATAGTGAGTTGAAGAAATGGTCCAGGGATTCCTCTCACAAGTCAAAAAAGAGAGCGGGAAGTTCCCTCAGCAAGCCCAGGGATAGCCAAAAGCAATCACCATCTCGCTCGCTGTCCTCAGCACTGAGATCGTCTGGCACCTACACCTCACAGCGACTGTTAGCGTCCGGTACCATTGATCGGTCCACAGACACTTTGGGCACGGGCACCAAATCTTCAGTATAGAGACACAAGGGCAAACACCCTAAGATGCTCCCAGTACGCAAGCGGACATTGGTATCACCAGTGGCATTGGCCCACCTGGCACTGGAGAGATGGGGTGACATGTGGACCTCGCCCATACCCAACACTGGGACATTCGGTACCAGTGGAATTCCATCAGGCCGGTGACATGAGCATGTTGGAAGCTTGACTCTCCACCCCTCAGTACCGAGGCCATGGCCAACTGAGGGTATTTCCCCACAATCATGCCATGCCCCTCTGATGCCAAGCGAGGGATTGGATAGCAAGCCAGAAGGAGTTTCACAATACTCCTCCCAAGTTCTATATGGGACACTATTAACAAGATTTGGGAATGGATCACCAGATGGCACCACCACCATCCTGGGGCACCACCCATGGGCACCGCCACTGAGTGCTATGCCACTGCAATTGCTGTACTGGGACCCCTGGGCAGTGCACATACAGTTTGCCTCAAGGGCACCGAGCATTGCCCAAGAACCTCCTAGACATGCTCCCTCAGCCACAGCATCAGGGGCCTCAGAGCCTCAAGAAATGGAGGAACAGGAGGGAGAAACAGAGGAGGAGGTAACGCCTAAGGCCATATCCTCTTCTTCACTGGACGAAGTCGTCATGCCATCACCACGAAAAGTATGGTGGACACCCTCCACATACCATTGGAGGAGGTTAAAGATACGCACCATCAGCTCATTGATATCCTCCATGCTTCATCCGCTTCCAAAATCATCCTCCCAATTAACGAGGCTATCCTAGACCCAGCTAAGATGGTGTGGCAAACCCGGCTTTGGTGGCCCTGATGTGCAAGTGGGTGGACAAAAAATGCGATGTCCCTGCGAAGGAATCAGAGTCCCACAGCCCGGTTCCATCGTGGTGGATGCTGTGCACTCTCGTGGATGAGAGCATCACTCCAGAACAACACCCCAAGACAGAGACTGGGTGCACCTTGATCCCTTTGGTAGAAAGGCATACTCCTCAGCCACCTTACAGTTATGAATTGCCAACTACCAAGCACTCACGCAAAGTACAACTATATGAATTATAACAAACTGAATGGGGGAGGGATAGCTCAGTGGTTTGAGCATTGGCCTGCTAAACCCAGGGTTGTGAGTTCAATCCCTGAGGGGGCCATTTAGGGATCTGGGGCAAAAATTGGGGATTGGTCCTGCTTTGGACTAGATGACCCCCTGAGGTCCCTTCCAACCCTGATGTTTTATGATTCTATGACCTTTTATTGATAAACTGTTGAAGAGCTCCTGAGACTCCTTCAAGGCCATCATCCAGGAGGGGCAACTGGTGGCAAAAACATCATTGCAATTGGCCCTCGACGCCGCTGACCCGGTTGCCAGGGCTATCTCCACGGCTGTGGCAATGAGACAGGCATCGTGGCTGCACCTCTTGGGATTCCTGAAGAAAGTGCAGGCCACACTGGCGGATCACCCCTTTTGAGGGAGTGAAGCTCTTCGCCGAGAAGATTGATGCCTCTCTCTCCTCTTTGGAAGGATTCCATGGCCACTCTCAGGTCACTGGGAATCTACACTCGGGAGCAAAAGAGACATTTTAACCCTCAGTACCTGGAAAGGCCTTATTCATCCCATTCCCATCACAACTGCACTATGATCCCCAAAGGAAAAAGGGGGAAATTCTCAGAACGGAAGCCTTCTGGCTCCCAATCCGCAATCTAAGCATCACTTTTGACCCGCAGGTCGAAGTGCTGTGAGACCTCTTCCCAGTACTATCTGTGCCCATGTACCCATTTGGCCACTGTTTGGCAGTGTTCCACAGTGCCAGGGAGTGCATTAGGTTGGACAGGTGGGTCCTAGAGATCGTCAGATCCGGTTACTCCATCCACTTCACCTCCCTATCCCCTCCACAACCCTTCCCCATCCCTTTTCAGGGACCCTTCTCACAACTGTGTAGTATGGCAGGAGATAAGTCGCCTTTTGCAGTTAGGAGCCATAGAACCAGTACCGCAACATCTGTGAGGCAAAGGGTTCTACTCTTGTTGTTTCCTAATTTCCCAAAAGAAAGGGAGGTTGGAGAACCGTTCTGGACCTCCAAGCTCTCAACAAGTTTGTCAGAGCTCAGAAGTTCAAGATGTCACCTTATTGATGATCATTCCATCATTGGAACAGGGACACTGGTTTTCAACCTTTGAGCTACAAGATGTCTTTCACATTTCAATACTACTGGCTCACAGACGTTTTCTCAGGTTAATTTTGGGACATGACCACTTCCAATACAGGGGTCCTCATCTTTGGACTTTTTCTGGCCCTCAGAGTATTTTCCAAAGTTCTCTCAGTGGTGGACACCCATCTACAATCAGGGATAATGCTCTGCCCTTACCTCAACGATTGTCTCCTTAGAGTCCGGTCTCTTCCGGAGGCTCATTGAGCCACTGAGCACATGATACGCTTGTTCATGGAGCTGGGCCTACAGATCAGTTCCTGAAAATCGACCCTCACACCAGTGCAATGCCTGGAATTCATAGGGGCCGATCTATACATACTACAGGCCAAAGCCTTCCTACCTCAAGACCGGTTCCTATCCCTGGTTTCACTTAGACATAGGTCAGTGCAGCCCTAAAGTACCAGCTGAATCTGCCTCCAGCTCCTGGGGCATCTGGCACGGTGGTGATTCGCATACCAGACTCCACATGCAATGCCTATAATTTTGGTTTAGCTTGATTTACAGACTGAACAGGGATAGTCTGGACAAACCCCTGTCACTGCCCAGCAGGATCAAGAATTCCCTGGTCTGGTGAAATAACCTGGCCAATGCATGCAAAGGGATCCCCTTTTCACAGGCGCTCCTCCATCGCTCTTTACCACTGACACCTCCCTCATTGGATGGGGAGTGCATTTAAATAGCCTCATAGCACAAGGCAAATGGTCGCCTGCGGTGATCTCCCGGCTCATCAATTTCCTTGAGCTGAGAGCGGTCAGAAATGCCTGCGCCCATTTCCTCCTGCTAACAGGATCATGTACAAAAATCCTAACAGACAGCATAACCTGCGTGTAGTCTATCAACCGTCTGGGAAGGGCCAGATCACCCTCCCTATGCACGGCGGCGATGAAACTTGGAACTGATGCATCTCTCACAACGTCACCTTGTCCAGACCTATAGAAATGGTCCAGGTTCCAGATTTGGTGCACGTCTCATCAGATCTCTCTGGTGTCAGCAACTCTTCCACATATTCCAGAATATGTCCTGACCCTTAAGGTTGGGATTATCCCTGAGCTCTCTCAGGGTCCACCTCGCAGCTATCACAGCATTTCACCAGCCTGTAGAGAGGTGCTCAGGACTATCTCACCCAACAACTAAAAGGTTCCTTCAGGGAATAACAAACTTTTTCCCTCAACCTCGGCTTCCTACCCCATCACGGGACCTAAACTTAGTGCTGAAAGGGCTGACTAGGCTCCCCTCGAAAACTACGGCCACTTGTTCGCTGCCATACCTATCAATGAAAATGGTTTTTCTGATCGGGGTTACCTTGGCTAGAAGAATAGGGGAAATAGCAGCTCTGATGGTGCATCTCCCGTACAGTGTTCTTCCCAGATAAGGTCACACTCAAGCTGCAACCAAAAGTGACCTTCCCACCTTCTACCCCAAGCCTCACC
The DNA here is from genome assembly GCF_009764565.3 of Dermochelys coriacea. Taxonomy (NCBI): domain Eukaryota; kingdom Metazoa; phylum Chordata; order Testudines; family Dermochelyidae; genus Dermochelys; species Dermochelys coriacea. The sequence goes on from NC_050076.1 coordinate 61,140,471, forward strand.
GAGACAATAGGGAGGCCATACTGCATACCCAGATGATAGGAGGGCCCTTCATTCTACCATGGTAGGACAAAGGCCTTCAGAAAGTCCCTAGAATGTTCCTCTCTGTGGCAGAAAGGTCTAAGGGCTCAGCAATATCAGCCCAAAGATTCTCCAAGTGGTTCTCGAATTGCATCAGACAACGCTTCCTCTCACCTTCTTTAAGGACATCCCCATCTTAGAGATCTGTAGAGTGGCGGTGTAGGTGTCAGCCCACACCTTCAAAGAACATCATGCGATCACCAGGGACTCTGCCTCTGATACCATCTTTGGCTCCACAGTATGGTCCTCTGTGACTGACCTGACTCCGAAGCCCAGCCCTCTAGTGGGGGGTACTGCTGGGAGTCGCCTACAGTGGAGCACCCATAGGGACTCTACTTGAAGAAGTTATTAATCTTGTCCAGTAACGATGGTTCTTTGAGTTGTGTGTCGCTATGGGTGCTCCAGGAGCCACCCTCCTTCCCTCTACTTTTGGAGTTCTCGCTATGACTCTGGGTAGAGAAGGAACTGAGGACGGTTAGCCCCCACACATGGGCTAGCCTTGTAGCACAGCACAAGGAGAGACCACACACGTGCGGGCCCAACGGACACTGCTACCGAAATTCTCCCATCAGCAGTGCAGGGACGGAGACACACCTACAGTGGGGCACCAATAGGGATGCTACTGGAAGAACCATCATTACTGCACAGGATGAGTAACTTCTTCGTCCTAAGAAGAACAGGAGTACTTGTGGCACCTTGGAGACTAACAAGTTTATTAGAGCATAAGCTTTCATGAGCTACAGCTCACTTCATCGGATGCATAGAATGGAACATATAATAAGATATATACGCATATAGAGAACATGAAAAGGTGGAAGTAGTGATACCAACTGTAAGAGGCTAATTAATTAAGATGAACTATTATCAGCAGGAGAAAACAACTTTTGTAGTGATAATGAAGATGGCCCATTTAGACAGTTGACAAGAAGGTATGAGGATACTTAACATGGGGAAATAGATTAAATAGGTGTAATGACCCAGCCACTTCTAGTCTCTATTTAAACCCAAGTTAATGGTATCTAGTTTGCATATTAATTCAAACTCAGCAGTTTCTCGTTGGAGTCTGTTTTTGAAGCTTTTCTGTTGCAAAATTGCCACCTTTAAGTCTGTTACTGAGTGACCAGAGAGGTTGAAGTGTTCTCCTGCTGGTTTTTGAATGTTATGATTCCTGATGTCATATTTGTGTCCATTTATTCTTTTGCATAGAGACTGTCTGGTTTGGCCAATGTACATAGCAGAGGGGCATTGCTGGCACATGATGGCATATATCACATTGGTAGATGTTCAGGTGAACGAGCCCCTGATGGCATGGCTAATGTGATTAGGTCCTATGATTGTGTCACTTGAATAAATATGTGGACAGAATTGGCATCGGGCTTTGTTGCAAGGATAGGTTCCTGAGTTAGTGTTTTTGTTGTGTGGTGTGTGGTTGCTGGAGAGTATTTGCTTCAGGTTGGGGGGCTGTCTGTAAGCGAGGACTGGTCTGTCTCCCAAGATCTGTGAGAGTGAGGGATCATTTTTCAGGATAGATTGTAGATCTTTGATGATGCGTTGGAGAGGTTTTAGTTGGGGGCTGAAGGTGACAGCTAGTGGCATTCTGTTATTTTCTTTGTTGGGCCTATGCTGTAGTAGGTGACTTCTGGGTACTCTTCTGGCTCTGTCAATCTGTTTTTTCACTTCAGCAGGTGGGTACTGTAGTTTTAAGAATGCTTGAGAGAGATCTTGTAGGTGTTTGTCTCTGTCTGAGGAGCAAATGCGGTTATATCTTAGAGCTTGGCTGTAGACAATGGATCGTGTGGTATGTCCTAGGTGGAAGCTGTAGGCATGTAGGTAAGTATAGCCACCAAAAGTATAGGTTTCCAGAATAGGGTGGTGGTTATGTGACCATCGCTTATTAGCACAGTAGTGTCCAGGAAATTGACCGCTTGTGTGGATTGGTCTAGGCTGATGGTGGGATGGAAATTGTTGAAATCATGGTGGAATTCCTCAAGGGCTGCTTTTCCATGGGTCCACCAGAATGCACCCCAAACAGCATAACCAGCAAGAAAGTAAACAAACAGGTTTTCAGCTCTCAGAGCGACTGAACACAGCTTTTCATGCTGCACGCTGGAGGCTGGGTTGTGGGTGGAATCCCATCTACTGGGATATCGGAAGGAATAAAAGCCCTCAAGGCAGCAATGAAGGAAGGGAATCATTCCCAGGGCCTGGCTACACTTGCAGATGTAGAGCGCTTTGAGTTAAACCTGCCTTCGGAGAGCTCAATAGGGAAAGCGCTGACAGGAACAAGTGCACTGACGTGGCCACATTTGTGCGCTTGCAGTGGCATTGGGAGCAGTGCATTATGGGCAGCTATCCCACAGAGCACCTCTTCCCATTCTGGCGCTGTGGCTTGTGTGAAGAGGGCGGGAGGTGTGGGACATTCTGGGTCCTGTCCCAACACCCTGTGATGCATCGGTTCGCATCCCAGCAATCCCTGTGCTTCCATCCACATTTGGCGCCATCTTTCAACGTTTTTTGTACTGCGCGCTCTGTCTTCCCTTTCGGTCTGCGGGAATGGATCCCGAACTGCTGAGGAATATGCTGATGAGTCTTGCCAGCACGTTGCGTTTGGCAGTAGAGTTATTCCTTATGATCCAAAGTGACAGTGAGGGCTCAGATGATGATATTGACTCGAGTGATGCATATGACATAAATTTGCTTATGGCATTCACAGACTTGCTTACCACCATGGAACGCTGCTTTTGGGCTCGGGAAACAAGCACTGAGTGGTGGGATCCCATCATCATGCAAGTCTGGGATGACGAGCAGTGGCTGCAGAGCTTTTGGATGAGAAAAGCCACTTTCATGGGACTGTGTGAGGAGCTCGCCCCCACTTTGCAGCATAAGAACAGGAGATTGAGAGCTGCCCTGACAGTGGAGAAGTGGGTGGCTTTTGCAATCTGGAAGCTGGCAACTCCAGACAGTTACCGATTGGTCGCTAACTAGTTTGGAGTGGGGAAGTCGACCGTTATAATCATGTTGATGCAAGTTTGCAGGCCATTAATCGCATCCTACTCAGAAGAACCATCACTCCGGGTAACGTGCTTGAGGATTGGGGATGGCTTTGCACAAATGGGTTTCCCTAACTGCGGAGGGGCGATAGATGGCGCACGCATTCCAATTCTGGCACCAGCCCACCTACCCTCAGAGTACACTAATCGGAAGGGGTATTTCTCTATGGTTCTCCAGGCGCTTGTGGATCACTGTGGACATTTCATTGACATTAACGCAGGCTGGCTTGGAAAGGTGCATGACACTTGCATCTTTTGGATCACTGGCCTGTTCAGGAAGCTTCAAGCCGGGACTTTTTTCCCAGACCAGAAGATCACCCTAGGGGAAGTCGAAATGCCCATTGTGATCCTTGGAGACCCCGCTTACCCTTTAATGCAGTGGCTCACGAAACACTACACAGGGAGCCTTGACAGCAGCAAGGAGTAGTACAACAACAGGCTGAGCAGGTGCAGAATGAGTGTGGAATGTGCTTTTGGCCGTTTAAAGGGCTGCTGGCGCTCTCTGTATGGGAAACTGGACCTGGCTGATGACAGCATGCCCGTGGTTATATCTGCATGCTGTACCCTCCATAACATTTGTGACGGGAAGGATGAACGATTCACTCAGGCATGGAACTTGGAGGTTCAACACCTGGAGCCAGAGAGCAGGGCTATTAGAGGGGCCCAATATGGGGCTGCAAGGATTAGGGATGCCTTGAGGGAGCAATTTGAGGCTGAAAGCCACCAGTAATGTCTGGTTCCCTGCACAGGAGTGAGGTGCAGTGGTTCCAATATTAGTAGGAATCTGTGTTTTGCTATGCTGACTTGCAGTGTCTGTTTCTTTCCTGGGCTAAGATATCTTTTACTTTATGCAATAATAAAGAATGTTTTCAAAGGCAAAAAATCCATTTATTGAAAAGAAACACAACTGCTTGGGAAACAGAAAAGGCAAGGGGTTAGGATGGGGAATGGTACAATCACAGATTTGTGTATGTCCTGTTATCATTCTCAGCCTTCCTGTCTGGAATGCTGTGCAATGAGTGCCGCACTTCAGGATGGCTATACTGCACAGTGATGGGGGTTGAGTGCATTGGGTAAGGGTCGTAGTTTCCAGGGCTGGGTGGTAAAGCTACTGGTGTTGGAGGCAGCTGGTGGCGGTTAAGAACGCAGATGTTGGGGAAAGTGGGTTGGAGGTGATATGGGGGCACAAGGGAAAGAGTTTTTTGGGACAAGGGCCGCAGGGGAGGTTGGGCACGGTAGTGCTCCGCCTGCATGGCTACAAGCACCTGGATCGAGTCCACGTGGCACTCAATTATGCTTATCAGCCGATCCATGCTTTGCTGCCGGAGCACCACGCTTTTGTGCCGGCTCTCCTCATTCTGCTGGCGGATCCTCCTTTCACTGTCCCACCACTCCTGCACTTTTCAATTTTCATTACTTGAATGCTGCATTACTTCATGCAACATGTCTTTCTTGCTTCTACGTGGCCTCTTTCTGATTCTTTGGAGTCTTTCGGCCGGTGATAACATGGACAGCTGAGATCTCAAGGTTGCCTCTGTAAAGGCAAAATGCAACACTTAAGAGGCAGCATTGTTCAAACCAGAAAGAGCAATGATTCCCCCATACTTAAGGGCAAGCACAGTCTACACAATTGCATAATTTGCCCGTCCCAAAGCGAGCTCACATACTCATGGGAACCCCAAAATGGTGAGTAAGCACAGGGTCAAGCGTGACTGATTGTTTCACGGCTGTACTGTCCTCTGGGTTTCTGTGTTTTGGGGAGAGCCAACAGCGGCAGGGGGCCCCTATACTGAAAACTGTGCCTACATTTTCCACAGAAGTTCGTCCTGGAAGATATCTTGCTGCTGAGGGTGACCTGGGAAGCAAGGGAGGGTCTTCTCCCGCAATGCAGATTCCTCCCTGGCCCATATGCAGCTTGCTTGTGTGCAGCAATGGTCCCCCCTGCCCCTCTTGGCACAGTGGTGCGGACAAGTTAGCCTTACTGGGACAAGGACCCTAGTAGAACTCCCGAGAAACCTGCACAAGTGCATTGCCCAAGTTCTGGATGAGACCTTTGAAGAGATCACTGAGGCCGATTACCGCGATGTGAGAGAGCACATCAACGCCCTATTCCGCATCTAGCCATGCATGCAGCCCATATCCTCCTCACCCCAAGAGCCCGTACTGAATAACTTCTTTCCCAAAATAAAAGCCGCTTACCAGGAACCTCCTCTGGTGTTTGTCCTTCCCCAAGTGCTGGCTGCTGCAACTGGCTACCTTCCTCCTGGCTTGAGAGCAGCTCCTGGCTGCATGCACCTAGGGATTCCGGGGTGTCTTCCTCCACCTCAGCCCCCTCGCTCCCGCTTTGCTGCTGCTCCTCCTCCCGCCTTGTTGAACTGGGCTCTGAAGTGTCCATGGTGGTACTCAGAGTGGAGGTGGGATCCGCCCCAAGTATCGCGTCCAGCTCTTAGAAAGGCAGGTCACAGAGGCAGCACCGGAGCGGCTGTTTGCCTCGTGGACTTTGCGGTAGGCATTCCACAGCTCCTTCACTTTAACCCTGCACTGCCGTGCGTCCTGGTCCTGACCTCTTTCCATCATGTCCCTTGATATCTGCCCGAAGGTATCGTAATTCCTACGGCTGGAGCACAGCTGGGACTGGACAGCTTCCTCCCCCCAAACACTGATGAGGTCCAGCACCTCACCATTGCTCCATCCTGGGGATTGCCTGGCGCGTGGAGGCACGGTCACCTGGAAAGATTTGCTGAGAGCATTCCACGCCTGGCTGAGCAAACAGGAAGGGGATTTTCAAAATTCCCAGAGAATTTAAATGGCAGGTCTGATGGTTGGTCATCTGAGGGCATGGCAGTAGAGTTCAAAGTGATGACCAGAATGGCTAGACTAGGCATTGTGGGACACTTCTGGAGGCCAATCAGAGTGCGCTAACAGACCAGGGCGTCCACACTGGTGCCCCGGCGCTCCCGTGGGGGTGCACAAAACATTATTCCACTCGCCGAGGTGGAGTACCAGGAGCGGACCAGCCACAGAGTCAGAGCCCTCTACATGCCTTGCTAGTGTGGACCGGTACTGAACTAGTGCACCTGGGACTCCTTTAATGTGCTGTAACTCGCAAGTGTAGCCAAGCCCCCAGTGTCAGAGTATGGGATGAGAAGCGGGGGCTGGTAGTGAAGGGAGGAGGAGTTTAGTTTAAATATTAGGGGGAAATTGATTTGTCCCACTGCGAGCATGTGATACCCATGCTCTGCATTGGTGCAGAGTTCATGGGCCAGAGCCAATGTCTTGCAGCCTAAAGGGGTTTGGGACAAGAATGTGTGTGTTCCATCCTGCCATGGTGACTGGAGCTACCAGGATTTAAACAGGGCTTGGCTGGCTGGTTATCTTCCATGAAGAGATCAAGGCTTTGGTATGCATTCCCTCTCCCCTGTGGCTTGCAGACCTCCCAGGTGCTCAGCTTGGGCTGCAGAGCAGTTTGAGGGGATTAGAGCCTGATGCAGTGGGGATGTTTTGCTCTGGGTTTTGTTGACTGGCTGTTCATTGAACAGGGAAGAGATCGGAGGCTGATGTTTCCTGGCTTGTGGTTTAGTAATTGCTAGAGTGCTCGGAGCTGGAATGGATGCTTCCTTAACTAGAAATCAAAGGAGGCAAATGAGAAATAATGATGCGCTTGCAGCCCTGCTGAATTCTGAGGATCAGGCAAGAGATGCTCTGCCCCCTTTTATGGTCCTGCATTCCACAGGCCTATTCAGGAAGCAGAAGGTGAAGATTTTCACAGCTGGTGTGTACAGCTGTGGGAGCTGCAGCTATCAAAGCCCTCCAGGCACTGGGGGTGGGGGTGACTTAGTCAGTCAGTGAGTGGCTATAGAGATGCTTTTAAGCCACTTCGATTGCAGAAAAATACATGTTGCTTTTTCTGCACACAGGACACAAATCAGCTAAGCAATGGTAAGCAGGGGTTAACACCCTACACGTGCACACATGCAGCATATTGCACTAAACAAGCCCTAGACATTGGATTCTGTTGGAGATTCAAATAGACCACAGGCTCCTTGGCTCTTTCGGCATTGCCTGTGGGGGGAGGGTGCAAATTCTGTGGGGCCAGGGAAGCGTGTTATCCTTTATTTGTGTAGTGTGGAGTATTTATGGGTGCTACTAGAAACGGTAAAAGTGGCAATGAGTCCTATGGAACCTTATAGACTAACAGACAGAGTATTGGAGCATTAGCTTTCGTGGGTGAATACCACGATTCGTCGGATGCTTGTAATGGAAATTTCCAGAGGCAGGTATAAATATGCAAGCAAGAATCAAGCTAGGGATAACGAAATCAGGGAGGATGAGGCCCTCTTCTAGCAGTTGAGGTGTGAACACCAAGGGAGGAGAAACTGCTTTTGTAGCTGGCGAGCGAGTCACAGTCTTTGCTTAATCCTGAGTTTATGGTGACAAATTTGCAAATGAACTGAAGCTCAGCAGTTTCTCTTTGAAGTCTGGTCCTGAAGTTTTTTTTGCTGCAGGATGGCTACCTTTAAATCTGCTCTTATGTGTCCAGGGAGGTTGAAGTGTTCTCCTACAGGTTTTTGTATATTGCCATTCCTAATATCTGATTTGTGTCCATTAATCCTTTTATGTAGGGACTGTGCAGTTTGGCCGATGTACATAGCAGAGGGGCATTGCTGGCACATGATAGCGTATATTACATTGGTGGACTTGCAGGTGAATGAACCGATGATGGTGTGGCTGATCTGGTTAGGTCCTGTGATGGTGTCGCTGGTGTAGCTCTGTGGGCAGAGTTGGCATCAAGGTTTGTTGCATGGATTGGTTCCTGAGTTAGAGTTTCTATGGTGTGGTGTGTCGTTGCTGGTGAATAAATAAATGGACACAAATCAGATATTAGGAATGGCAATATACAAAAAACCTGAACACTTCAACCTCACTGGACCCATAAGAGCAGATTTAAAGGTAGCCATCCTGCAGCAAAAAAACTTCAGGACCAGACTTCAAAGAGAAACTGCTGAGCTTCAGTTCATTTGCAAATTTGACACCATCGGCTTAGGATTAAACAAAGACTGTGAAAAGCTTATGCTCCAATACGTCTGTTAGTCTATAAGGTGCCACAAGACACTCTGCTGCTTTTACAGATCCAGACTAACATGGCTACTCCTCTGATACTAGAAACTGTAGTGAGGGTCTCAATCCAGAGCCCCACTTTGGCCCCTTTAGTGCGGCTCCTGCAGTATCAAGGAGTTGGAAAGCCAGAATCTCCCCAGTGGGACAGCGTGGAGCAGCCATGCTTTCCTCTCCAGGTCCTGGCAAAAGGGTCATGCTTGGTCTATTCCAGGGTGAGGAGGCATGGTTGTAACGTCATGCAGCACCCTTGGGCTCCAAGGATGTGGACAAATTGGAGAATCCAGGGGAGGGCAATGAAAATGATTAGGGGACTGGGGCACATGACTTATGAAGAGAGGCTGAGGGAACTGTGCATACTTAGTCTGCAAAAGAGAAGAGTGAGGGGGGATTTGATAGCAGCCTTCAACTACCTGAAGCGGGATTCCAAAGAGGATGGAGCTCGGCTGTTCTCAGTGGTGGCAGATGACAGAACAAGGAGCAATGGTCTCAAGTTGTAGTGGAGGAGGTATAGGTTAGATATTAGGAAACACTATTTCACTAGGAGGGTGGTGAAGCACTGGAACGGGTTACCTAGGGAGGTGGTGGAATCTCCGTCTTTAGAGGTTTTTAAGGCCCGGGCTTGACAAAGCCCTGGCTGGGATGATTTAGATGGGGTTGGTCCTGCTTTGAGCAGGGATTGGACTAGATGACCTCCTGCGGTCTCTTCCAACCCTAATCTTCTATGATTCTAGAAATCCCTGGCTGACAGGTTGCTTTTGGGGGTCATTGCTGTTTGGGTGATTTTTTTTGGTTTTTTTTAGAGCAGCCCTGCACTGCTCAGATTGCCCCAGGATTGAGGTGCTGCAGATGGCTCCTCTGCGGCTTCCGCAGCTCGGCTGCATCCAGTGGATTGATCTGAAGGTTGAGCCCTTACCGTGCAGTCACCATCACCAAGAACCACAGGTACAGGTAACCTCTGTCACGTAGCATTCTGTTCTCTGTTTGCTAAGGGCTGCTGCTCATGGATGCTAGCGCCTTTGGACAGTTTACAGGTTTCTGTAAAATCCTAACAAGTGCACTGTAAACCTACCACTCACGGCCATCCCAAAGGGTGGCTTGGCTTCAGATTCTTGCAGAAAAGGGCTGGCTATATAGCTCACCAGTTTTCTAAGTGACATATCTGGTGTATGGTGCGTTAGGGAGCGGCTTAAAAAAAAAACCCATAGTTTTTGCTCCCAAGTACATCCTAATCCAATCAGACTAAGCAAATAGAATAATAGCAGCTGATGGTTAAACATTAGGCAACATCGGTTATTGACGTGATCCTTCCCCACTGCAAATTTTCCAACCCAGAGGACTATGACTCTTCATTTCACACTGGGTGAGTAGGAGATCACTGCAGAGGGAAAGGTTTCATTTCACTGTCAGAACAAATACCTTAATCAATTGATTAAATAGTATTAGCTGTTTAGACTGATAGGAAATGCTTAACTCCCTACGATGGAAGGAGAAAGGACTGCGGAACATTGTGGACTGAGAGAATTCTGGGTGAGACACAAATATAGAGAGTATAACTTCTAGGTCATGACCTTTGATGGGGTGACAGGTATTTTGCATATGGAGAAGCCTAAAAATGTTGCTGTGTTGCTAGACAGCAGGGATGCACACAGAACTGCTCAGTAAAGCAGAGATGTTATCTGGAAAGAACTAAACAAAACAAAACAAGCCACTTGTCCTGTTCTGTCAGAGACTTGTCCTTCTCTGTCAGTCATTCTGGGAAACTAAAGCACACATGGCTCTCTACTTGCAGTGGAAAAAATAAGAGCAACTGCTAGAGAGTGCAGGCTGCAAGGCAGCTTGCCTGGTGGCCCAGGGATGGATGTGTACACTGGGGCGAGTGGTCCTAGGCGCTCTGATTGTAGGGGCAGCACTGAGAAGCCAGAGCTGAAGAATCAAAGGAGCAGAGATGGGATTAATGGGACATGTGATATCAGAACGGCTTGGTCCCACCCTCCTGTTGAGGAAACTGGTGTTATGATCTCAGGGGACCAAGGTAATATGGAGGGAGGGACACCCCCCTCAGTTGGCACCTTGTTATGGAAGAGGTAGAGTCCGGTCTTTGATCATGCTTGGAGGGAATATCTCCAGTGCCTGGAGCCATGGTTGTGAGAGGTACACGCGCTGTGCCAATAGTGGGTTCTGTCATTCGGAACGTGGATGGTGGTTGCTCACCTATGGGCAGCACAGTGTCACATCTTGCAAGGCACCGAGACAGATTGTCAGACAGGCGTGGCAAGGGAGGAGCCCGGGTCTCCTCGCATGGATAGGGAGGTGTAAGAGACAGGTCCTGGAAGCTATATTTAGATTGCTAGGAAAGAGAAGGCTCTGTGGTAGCTTTCCCTGGAATGCCTCCAGTTCCACACACATGGCCAGCAAGACCAGAGGGCACCTCAGAGCCCAGGTGAGGGTGACTGAAAGGAGGGGTTTACGTCAGGCAGTGGGGAACTTTTGGGGGTGCGTAGAGTCTATTTGGAAGGGGAGCAGGGTTCCACACTTATCCAAAGGAGGGCCAGACAGCTGATGTGCCAAGCTAACATGGTTTTGGGGGGTTATTTATTCTAGTGGGAGGGGATAAGAAGCATTCATGTTGGAGAAAGATCTCTGCTAGGGATGTTTATAACACAAAGGTCTCTCTGTAGCTGGGAAAGGACAGGACAGAAATTATAGATAAAACTGGGGCAGGGACAGATTGAGATCAGAGGTAAATTCTGAATAGGATTAAGGTATTAGCTTAAGAAACTAAATGAAAAATACACATAGCCAAAAATATAACAGTAAAAGTCTATAAAGCAACACAAGAAGCTAATGTCTCAAAATGGGTGAACTCAAATGCCGGGCAATGGAAAAGGAACCTGAGATGATGGGGATCAATGAGGCCTGGTGGAATGACAAAGATCCATGGGATAGGTTTCATAGTAGCAGCCGTGTTAGTCTGTATTTGCAAAAAGAAAAGGAGTACTTGTGGCACCTTAGAGACTAACAAATTTATTAGAGCATAAGCTTTCGTGAGCTACAGCTCACTTCATCGGATGCATCCAATGAAGTGAGCTGTAGCTCACGAAAGCTTATGCTGTAATAAATTTGTTAGTCTCTAAGGTGCCACAAGTACTCCTTATCCATGGGATAGTGAGGACAGCAAGTCAGTGTGCTAAACCTGGCTCTGAATTACCCACCAAGGACAGCTGAGATCCTAGAGGTGGGAGGGCATCATTTACCTGGAAGCTTTCATAAACTCTAATGAACTAGAACTTCTAAGTGGAGAGAGCCATACTGAGAAATTGGTAACAGTTTGTATCCAGAGTCACCAGAATACAAAGATACTAACAGAGTTCTATTGCTGACCTCTTGATCATGGAAAGGATGCTGAGTACCTAGTGCTGAGGGAGTTTAAAGAGGCAACTAAGTCTAATAAAACAGCAATAATGGGTGGCAGCTCACATGTTAAGTCACAATCAGACATGATTTAGGCCTGGTCTACACTACGAGTTTATGTTGAATTTAGCAGCGTTAAATCAAATTAACCCTGCACCCGTCCACATAACAAAGCCATTTTTGTCGACATAAAGGGCTCTTAAAATTGATTTCTATACTGCTCCCTGACGAGGGGATTAGCACTGAAATCGGCATTGCCGTTTCGAATTAGGGTTAGTATGGACGCAATGCAATGGTATTGGCCTCCGGGAGCTATCCCACAGTGCACCATTGTGACTGCTCTGGACAGCACTCTGAACTTGGATGCACTGGCCAGGTGTAGAGGAAAAGCCTCGAGAACTTTTGAATCTCATTTCCTGTTTGGCTAGGTGAGCTCATCAGCACAGGTGACCATGCAGAGCTCATCAGCACAGGTAACCATGCAGTTCCAGAATCGAAAAAGAGCTCCAGCATGGACCGAACGGATCTGATCACTGGATCTGATCACTGTATGGGGAGACGAATCCGTACTATCAGAACTACGTTCCAAAAGACAAAATGCTAAAACATTTCAAAAAAATCTCCAAGGACATGATTGACAGAGGCTATAGCAGGGACAAAACACAGTGCTGTGTGAAACTTAAGGAGTTTAGACAAGTGAACCAGAAAACCGAAGAGTCAAATGGACACTCTGGGACAGAGCCCCAGACATGCCGCTTCTACGCTGAGCTGCATACAATTCTAGGGGGGGCCAACACCACTACTCCAGCACTGTCTGTGGACTCCGATGATGGGGTACTCTCTGCCATGCCCGAGGATTTTGCGGATGGGGAAGATGAGGAGGAGGATGAGCTTGAGGAGAGCACACAGCACACCGTTCTCCCCAACAGCCAGGATCTTTTTATCACCCTAACTGAAATACCCTCCCAACCCAAACATGCGGGAGAAGGGACCTATGGTGAGTGTACCTTTTTAAATATAATACATGGTTTAAAAGCAAGCGTGTTTAATGATTAATTTTTCCTGGCATTCACGGCCAAGTACAGCTACTGGAAAAGTCTATTAACTTGTCTGGGGATGGAGTGGAAATCCTGGAGGTACTTCCAAAGCCTTTGCAAAAGATTTCTGGGGAGAGCAGCCTTATTCCGTCCTCCATAGTAGGACACTTTACCACGCCATGCTAGTGTAACCCTTCTGCCTGTCAGAGTTGGCAGCAACAAGGGCCGGGTTCAGTATCTAGGGGTTCCATTCCAATAACACAATGCAAAACCGGTTCAAGCCCCCACACAGTGACCTGGGGACAAATATATATCACCCCCGCTGGGTGCCTCCAAGAGGCAATACTTCCCCTCTCGCAAGCACAGAGTCTGAGTATAGCAAAAAGCCTTTTAATAGCAAGGAGAAACAATGTGGCAATAAGTTGGGGAAATACCATCAACAGGATTCGTAACACAATCCATGAGCAAAAAAACCCACCCCAAGCAAATTGGGCCATGTCCTTTCCCTTTGGTTTTCGAGTCCAGCAACCCAAAATCACCCAAAGCCCCTGTCCCTGGTCAGGGCAGCCCCAGAGTTCAGAAGTTTATCTGCAGATAAACCTGGGTGGAGATGGGAGGTGGGTGATTAAGGGGCACCTTATGTGGTCCAAAGCGGATTGCCCCACCTCTCCATGGGCTCCGCTCTGTCAGCCGCCCCCATGAGCCACTCTGCTCTGCCAGCCATCCCACAAACTGCTCCGCAATGTATCTTCAGTTTCCCTCACTACTTAACACAACACTCAGTGATTTCCGCTCTTATTAATTTAACTCTTTTGTGATTTCAGCTTGTAGTAGGGGAACCTCAGTGCTGGTGCACCATTAGCCCAAAGTGAATTCAGCTCAGCAGCCTGTAACTAGACTTCTAATGGAATCAAAATTAGCTCTGATATTCCACAGTGGAGAGAGGAGGAAGTGTAATTAGCATGTAAGGCCCTCACCAGGGGGCCCATGCCACCAAGTGTTAATACCTATCCCCAGCCTCTCTCCCTTCACTGGGTTTTGGAACCCATGACCCTTGCCTAGCGAGTGCTGCTTAGTTGATGGTGAGTCCCTCCATCATAACAAAAGGTCAAGTACAGTTCTACTGTGCTTGATTCACATAATCAGGATAATAACAGTTTATTCCTGCCTCAATAACAGAGAAACTGGGGCTCCTACAGCAGCTAAAGTGACCATCTAGGCGTGGTGGGTGTGCCTATGCAAATGAGATCAGTCCCTGAAGTTATTTTCCACAACCCACCATGGCTCGCCACCAGATGTCAGGATAAAGCTCATCCTGACTCTGCTTACATCCTCCCCCCAGCCGAGAATTTGTCCGTCCCAACAAATCACACTCCCTATGAAGTGAGCTGTAGCTCACGAAAGCTTATGCTCAAATAAATTTGTTAGTCTCTAAGGTGCCACAAGTACTCCTTTTCTTTTTACTCCCTATTATACCATTCACTGGTTCCTTCCAAAGGGCATCAGAAAGCCCACTTCAGCTTTCACAAGCCTGTGTGCTAAGTGTATTGGCTCCTCACTAGTCACCCCAGGTGCCTCATAAGTTAACTGTTTTACTGGTCTTATTACCCTGTCTCGTCTATTGAGAATTTCTGTTGCAGGGGTAGGCAGGACATCTTCTTGGGCGATGGATGGAGAGGTTTCCTTTGAGGATCCCTCGGCTACTGGCATAGGCCCCTGCATCTCCAGTTCTGATCGTGGAAGGTCCAACGTGACTAGGGCCCCCTCCCCCTGGATATCTCCACTGTCCAATAACCTGTGGCACAGGGGTGCCAGTAACGGGCCTGAATACCTCAGCCATGGGGTTTAGGGCGGAGGAAGGGAAGCTCTCTCTTGGTTCAGCTGATCGAGACTGAAATCTTGTCTCCATTCCAGGATATACCATGGTTGTGTTTTCCTCCTCAGACTCACTCTCGGATGTGCTGAATAGGGGTAGGTTAGCTGCAGGGGGCCGCTGTCCGTGTTGGATGGCGGCTTTGGTCTAGCACTTCTGTTCTGCCCGGCTGCCCTGTCGTGGCTCATCTCATAAGGGGTGCTTACCAATTCCCCCACAGGGAGCAAAAGATTTCGATGCACCGTCTTTATTTGCCCTGGACCGTCTTCAGGTTTGATCTTGTAGACCAGCAGATCTCCCAGCTTTTCCATCACCAGGTAAGGTATTGCCTTCCATCTGTCAGCTATCTTGTGTTTGCCAGCAATACCCAAATTTCGCAGCAGGACTCTGTCCCCCGGCTGGAGCTCCTGCGAATGCATTCTAGCATCATATTGATGTTTGTTGTGGTCTGCATTCTTCCAAGCCGCAGAAGTAGCTAAGTGATAAGCATCCTGCAGCTTTTCTCTTAGTCGGGATACATATTGCTGATGAGTTTCATAGCTATCTCCATCCTCTGATACACCAAAGCACAAGTCTATGGGTAATCTTGGTTCTCGCCCAAACATCAAGAGATATGAGGTGACTTCTGTAGCATTGTAGGCATGCACCAGAAATGCGACATGCTGTCTCCAGGTTGCCTTCTTCTCTGGTCGCAAAGTTCCCAACATATCTAATAGGGTTTGGTTGAACCTCTCTGGCTGAGGATCACCTTGGGGGTGATAAGGTGTTGTCCTAGACTTTTTAATTCCTGCTATCTTCAGCATCTCCTTCAGAAGGTGACTCTCAAAATCCCGCCCCTGATCAAAGTGTATCCGAGCCAGGAATCCATGGACTGAGAAATATTTGTCCCACAATACTCGAGCGACAGTGGTGGCCCTCTGATCAAGTGTGGGATATGCCTGCGCATACCGTGTAAAATGGTCAGTCACTACTTGAATGTTCCCAACATTCCTCTTGTCTGCCTCTAAAGACAAGAAATCAATGCATACCAGTTCCAAAGGTTTGTTGCTGATGATGTTCTTGAGATATGCAACCCTCGTGGGCAGAGTTTTCTTTTGAACACATCGAGCGCAAGTCTCACATTTCCTGCAAACATCTTCAGCCATCCGGGGCCAGTAGAACCTACTATGAATAAGTTCCAGGGTCCTCTCCATCCCTAAATGTCAAAAATCATCATGCAGGGCCCTCATGGCCAGGGCTCTGTACTTTTTTGGCAGCACTAGTTGGGCTCGTTGCTTTTGTAAAGGGTCGGTGGTCATTCGGTGTAGCACTCCCTGAATCAGTTTTAGTTTGGTGCATTCTCTCAATAGTAGTTTACCCTCCAGGTTAGGTGGGACAACTGCAGCTGGGCTTTGCCCCTCCTGTTTGGCAAGTAGTGTATCACGAATGTCGGTATCTTGCAGCTGGGCTTCTTGCCAGTCAGCCGCATTGAGCATGGGCAAGGGAGATTGGTCCAATGCAATATAGTTCACTGAAGCAGAAGGCATGCATTCAGGGGGCTGGCCCAAAGCTTCTGCAGCACATCCCTGAAGGCTCTCACGGGCCTCTGGCTCTCAGCGACTCACACTGCAAATAGCTCTCACTCCATCCGTGGGTATCTCAGCAACTTCTGGTGCCTGCGGATGCCTGGACAATGCATCTGCATCTACATTGCTTCTCCCTGATCAATATTGAATGCTGAACTCATAGCTAGCCAAGGCGGCCACCCATCTCTGCCCTGTAGCATCCAGCTCAGCACTTGTTAACACATAAGTCAGTGGATTGTTGTCTGTCCACACCTGGAACTGAGCACCATACAAGTAGTCTCGAAATTTATCAGTGATGGCCCATTTCAAGGCCAAGAATTCCAGCTTGTGGGTGGGATAGCGAGTTTCACTATCAGACAATCCTTGGCTGGCAAAGGCTACAAGTTTACGTTTGCCTTCCACTTCCTGGTACAGGACGGCTCCCAGACTCTCCAAACTGGCATCAGTATGCAGGATAAATGGATTGTTTGGGTCAACAAAGACTAGGACTGGAGCATGAGTTAGGCAAGTAATGATTTCTCAAAAAGCCCTTTCACATCTCTCATCCCACCATGGCCCAAATGTTTCGAAGGGGCCACAGTGTCTCTGCACAGGAGGCTTTGGGGACCTCCCCTTATTCTTTGTCTTAGATTTGTTCTTGCTGGACTGGTGTCCCCTGGTAAGATCATTCAGAGGCTTTACAATCGTAGCATAGTTTTTTCACAAATCTGCGGTAGTAGCCACTAAATTCCAGAAAGGTCTTGAGTTCTCTGTAGTTACTTGGACATGGCCATGTAGTGAGTGCTTCTATTTTATCAGGATCAGTCCTCACACCCTCTAGGGACACAATGTGACCCACATACTTCACTGAGGTTCTGCAGAACTGGCATTTGTCAACTGAAAGCTTCAGACCATAATCCTTCAACCTATCAAGCACTTTAAGAAATCTTTCTTCATGCTCCTCTAAGGTTCTTCCAAACACAATCAGGTCATCCAAATAAACTAACACTTGCAGTAAATTCATGTCTCCCACAACTTTCTCCATGAGACGTTGAAAGGTGGCAGGTGCTCCAGAAATCCCTTGGGGCATGCGTTCAAACTAATAAAACCCTAATGGGCAGATGAAGGCTGTCTTCTCCTTACCTTCTTCTCCCAGAGGGATCTGGTAGTATCCACTTCGAAGATCCAACACAGAGAACCACTGGCTTTCCAGCAAACAGTCTAAGGCATCTTGGACTCAAGGCATAGTGTACTGGTCAACCACAGTATGGCTGAAACGTGCGGTAGTCAATACACATCCGGATTTTCCCATTCTTTTTATGGACCACCACAATGGGTAAGGCGTATGGGCTGCGGGACTCTGTAATGATGCCATTCGCAGCCAGCTCCTGAAGATGATGTCGCACATCTTCCATCTCAGAGAGAGCACTCTTCCTAGATCTCTCCCTGAAAGGTCGAGAGTCATGTAGTCTGATATTGAGCTCTACTCCTTTTGCACATACCACATCCCACTCATGCAGTGAGAACACCTTGGATCTTTCACAAAGTTTCTTCCTCAGGCGATCTTTTCACTCCTCAGACACTGATGAATCTCCAAAGTCAAACTTTGCTGGGACTATTGTCGGAACTTGAGTTTCACACTGTGGTTTTACAATCAACTCAGGCTCAAAGAGATCTGCTATCTTTTGTCCTTGCTTCACAACAACATCACAGCTTGTTTCATTAGCAATCAGTATAGTCACCCTTTCTTGTGCTTCAGCAGGTAGGGTTATGACTCCACTGGGGACCAGCACTCCTTCAGGGAGCTCTCCTCCCATTGGCTGCTCTATCATTGCTAACGTCCCTTTACTGCCTTTCAGCCAGGTACTCATGACAAGCACTTCTTGCTCCGTCCTTGCAGGCACTACTAAGGGGGGGTCGTGCCCGCATACTTCAGTCCCCCAGTCGATAGCTCAGATGTGTCCCTTTTAGCACTCTCAATTTTCCTATAGGCTTCAGCACAAAGCGTATGGATCATCAGGGTATTCAGGTACTGGTCCCCAGCCCGCCTTCTGCAGTAATCCGTGAGTACCTTGAAGAGACTGGAGTTGGTCCCTATCAGCACAGACACATCAGAGGTCCCTTTAGGGTCAGGGCATATTAAGGCAGCTGTGTCTACCTCTTCTCTTACCCCAGCCACCTCCTCTGGGAATTTCCGGTGCACTATGATGTACCCTTGGTAGGGGTATTCATCCATGCTGAGGCCACACAGACCAAGACCAGTCAGTGGCTGTATAGGCAGGTGCCTAAGCATCTGTTGGTAGAATGACTGAAATATAATAGTCACTTGAGATCCAGTGTCAAGCACTGCTTTACACTCCACCCCTTCAATCCTCACTGTGATCTCTGCTCGAGGTCCTATCAGTCCTGCGGGGATCCCAGCTGGACAGTCTTAGAGCCACCATCTCACCCAGGCGAAGGGGGAAAGGTCAATTCTTCTGCTACTGATGTGGTCAGGATGGACACAGTGCTGCCAAATGCCGTAATGAAGAAAACCCCTCCTTCGTGTATGGAAAGCTGAGGATCAGTTGGGAGAGATCCGTAGCTGCCAGAGGGTCTGGGGACGGGGATCCCCCAGGCCTGCAGGATTTGAAGATTCCCCTAGTCCCCGTCCCCTCTGGCAGCTACGGATCTCTCCCAACTGATCCTCAGCTTTCCATACATGAAGGAGGGGTTTTCTTCATTACGGTACTTGGCAGCACTGTGTCCATCCTGATCACATCGGTAGCAGAAAAATTGACCTTTCTCCCTTCACCTGGGTGGGATGGTGGCTCTAAGTGCGGGCTTCTCAATCGCCACAGTTTGAGGCTCCTTATTCCTGGAAGTCTTAACTCGGTCAACGGTGCTTTGCAGCTCAGCTATCCGTTCCATCAGGACCTGCATTTGTTGGGCAAGTTCCTCTCTGGTATTCACCATCAGTACGCTGGCCGTTTGCAGTTGTGTTGTGCTGGTTGGCTCTGATGTTTGGGTTTCCCAAAATTCACTGGCAGCCTGCCTGCCTTCCTCCTCTCTGACCTCTTTTATCAGCTGGGAGTAACTTGAGGGATGTTTCTGTTGTTGTCTTAGCTGGAGATGAAGTAGAATCGGGTTCTGATACTGAGTTCCTCTTAAAATTTGAGCCAGTCTGGTCTGATCCATCTGCTCAGCAGTCACTGCTCCCCTCATGACAGCTCTCTGAAGCAGTCTCTCCAGTCTCTGTATGTAGGCTGAAGCCTTCTAGCCCTTTTGCTGTCGGGAATTAAGGAACTTACAGTAGCTGTCTTCAGGTCCTCTACGCTCCCAAAGATGTGTTCAAGGCAGTCCTTCACACTGATCCCAGGGTCAATGAGCTTCAGGGTGCGAATCACATCTAATGCTGGGCTGCCAAGGCTCTCTATGAGGCATCTTCGCTTTTCTGCATCTGGTACGGCCGATTCTTGCAGCATTTCAGTGGTATGCTCCAACCAGGGCTCAAACTCCTCCCACCTCAGCAAATAACCTGAACTTATGACGAGTTGGACGCAGCAGGGGGCAGCACAGCCTTTTCCAGTGTTTGCCCCAGAGCTTTTGTCCAATCATCGTCCGAGGCTGCAGCCTCTGAGCTAGAAGCTGCTGAGCCTGGGGCCCAACAAACCTGACATACTAGCCATTATACAAACAGTGATTTCCTCAAAATATAAACACAAACAAAACAAAATATAAATTGTTTCCCAATGTAGTGGATCATTCAACAGGTGCTTGCGAGGGGTACTGACCCAGGGATCCCGGACGAGCCCCCAAAAATGTCAGGGTAGAGCTCATCCTGACTCTGCTTACACTAGTAGCAAGTAATCTGGTATCACTGCATGACAAAGCCTGGCAGCGTATGGTCCTGGTGTTTGCTGGCATTCAAGCAACATCCATTCTTTATCTCTCTGTGTTATCCTCAGGAGAGTGATATCGTTCATAGTCACCTGGTTGAAATATGGGAATTTAATTAAGGGGACATTCAGAGGTGGCCATTCCTGCTGGGCTGTTTGCCTGTGGCTGAAAAGAAATCCTACCCGCAGTTAGCCAAGCGGTGGGGGGAAGGGGGATTGGCACTGAGCTGTTTGTGTTTGGCTAGCAGTGATCTTCCCTGATACCAGCCATGCGGTGGGGGGAGGGGTAAAGCAATCATCGCAGAGAATTGGATGGTGGGGGGTTAGTTTGGTTTCTGCTGCTGCACGTTAACATGAAAACCACAGCACTAACTCAGCGGGCTTTGCTTGGTATGGGAAAGGAGGGCGCTGCTGTTATGAAGGTTGCAGAAGCCGAAAGACTATGGCTTACCATGGTCGCCTGCAAGCCGAATTCTGTTGCCCGGCACTGCATGTGTGATCTCTAACACCAGAGCCGTAGGCACTCAATATAAGATGCAAAATGCAACTGACAAAATCACATGTGCTATGTAATTTGAATAATGTTGTTCAGTATGAAAGAGTATAGCCATTGTTCTGTAAAATGTATCTTTTTAAATACTTCATTCGCTTTTTTTCCTCCCGCAGTATCTCAGATAAGGTGGCAAAAAAAACACACGTGCGATGAAATGTTCTCTGAGCTCATGCAGTCGTCCGGCACTGACAGAGCTCAGCAGAATGTGTGGGGACACAGGAGCACAGTATAGGAAAGCGGCCAATGAATGTGAGGACAGGAGGGATGATCGAGATGAGAGGTGGCAGCAGGAAGATCAGAGGAGGCAGGATGGAACACTGGGCTACTGCAGGATCAAAGGGACATGCTCCGGCGTCTGGTGGAGATTCAGAAACGGCAGCAGGATCACAGACCTCTGCTGCAGCCCCTGTTTAACTGCCCGCCCACCCTCCTCACCCAGACGCCCAAGAACGCGGGGGGGAGGTTCCGGGCACCCAACCACTCCACCCCAGTGGACAGCCCAAGCAACAGAAGGCTGGCATTCAACAAGTTTTGAAGTGGCCTTTTCCTTCCCTCCTACCCTCCTCCCCCACCCCACCCGGGCTACCTTATGAGTTATCTCCCTATTTTTATAATCAATTAATAAAGAATACATGTTTTTTAAATGATAGTGACTTTCCTTTGCAAGCAAGCTGTGATTGAAGGTGGGAGGACAGGTGGCTTACAGGGAATTAGAGTAAACCAAGGGGATGGGTTTTCATCAAGGAGAAACAAACAGAAGTGTCACACGGTACCCTGGGCAGTCATGAAACTGGTTTTCAAAGCTTCTCTGACGCGTAGCGCTTCCTGCTGTGCTCTTCTAATAGCCCTGGTGTCTGGCTGCGCGTATTCAGCGGCTAGACGATTTGCCGCAACCTCCCACCCCGCCATAAATGTCTCCCTTACTTTCACAGAGATTGTGGAGCACACAGAAGCTGCAATAACAATGGGAATATTGGTTTCGCTGAGGTCTGAGCGAGTCAGTAAACTGCACCAGCAATCCTTTACACATCCAAATGCACATTCTACCAGCATTCTGCACTTTCTCAGCCTATAGTTGAACAGCTCCTGACTACTGTCCAGGGTGCCTGTGTACGGCTTCATGAGCGAGGTCATTAAGGGGTAGGCTGGGTCCCCAAGGATAACTATAGGCATTTCAACATCCCCCAACAGTTATTTTCTGGTCTGGGAAGTGAATCCCTTCCTGCAGCAGTTTAAACAGACCAGAGTTCCTGAAGACGCGAGCGTCATGAACCTTTCCTGGCCATCCCACGTTGATGTTGGTGAAACGTCCTTTGTGATCCACCAGTGCTTGCAGCACCATTGAAAAGTACCCCTTGCGGTTTATGTACTGGCTGCCCTGATGGTCCGGTCCCAAGATAGGGATATGCGTTCAATCTATCGCCCCACCACAGTTAGGGAATCTCATTGCAGCAAAGCCATCCACTATGACCTGCACATTTCCCAGAGTCACTACCTTTGATAGCAGCAGCTCAATGATTGCATTGGCTACTTGCATCACAGCAACCCCCGCAGTACATTTGCTCACTCCAAATTGATTCCTGACTGACCGGTAGCTGTCTGGCATTGCAAGCTTCCACAGGGCTATTGCCACTCGCTTCTCAACTGTGATGGCTGCTCTCATCTTGGTATTCTTGCGCTTCAGGGCAGGGGAAAGCAAGTCCCAAAGTTCCATGAAAGTGCCCTTACGAATATGAAAGTTTCGGAGCCGTTGGGAATCATCCCAAACCTGTAATATTATGTGGTCCCACCAGTCTGTGCTTGTTTCCTGGGCCCAGAATCAGCGTTCCATGGCATGAGCCTGCCCCATTAACACCATGATCTCCAAATTGCAGGGGACCGCGGTTTTAGAGAAATCTGTGTCCATATCCTCATCACTCTCATCACTGTGCTGCCGTCGCCTCCTCACCTGGTTTTTTAGGTTCTGGTTCTGCATAAACTGCATGATGTGTGAGGTGTTTACAATGGTCATAACTGCTGTGGTGAGCTGAACAGGCTCCATGCTTGCCGTACTATGGCATCTGCTCGGGCAATCCAGGGAAAAGGGCGCGAAATGATTGTCTGCCATTGCTTTTACGGAGGGAAGGTTGACTGACGACATTTACCCATAACAACCCGCGACAAATTTTTGGCCCCATCAGGCATTGGGAGCTCAGCCCAGAATTCCAATGGGCAGCGGGGACTGCGGAACTGTGGGATAGCTACCCACAGTGCACCGCTCGGAATGTCGATGCTTGCCACGGAACTGTGGACGCACACCGCCGAATTAATGTGCTTAGTGTGGGCGCATGCACTCAACTTTACACAATCTGCTCCCAAAAATCGACTTCTGTAAAATCGGAGTAATTTCATAGTGTAGACAAGGTTAGAGAGAAGCAGTTTCTTGACACCTTGAGTGATTGTTTCTTGCAACAGCTAGTTTTACAGCACATAAGGAGAAAGCTATCTGAAGACAGCTAGCTAGAGACATAATTAAAACAACCCAAAATAACACCCAGCAGCAGCCAAGGACCAAGAGTTCCTTTCAGAGTCTTAGAAGAGGTAAGCCTCTGAGAGAGTGGGTGGGTCTGCTAGACAACCAGAGAGTAAAGGAAGAAATTAAGGAAGAAGGATGTTGCAGAGAAGCTAAATTTCTTTCCATCTATCAAGAGGATGTTGGGGAAGATAAAGATGATCTATGGCAGAAAGTGAGGTACTTTCTGGAACAAATGGCTAAATTAAACAGCAGCAGATCATCAGGTCCTGTGACTGCTGCCAACTGTTTTGGAGGAATTCAGAACTGAAGTGACTGAGCACTAAAAGATCATGTAATCTCTCATTAAAGTCAGCTGCTCCACGGGAGTAAAACCTTGTTGACTCTATCTTTAATTTTAAAAAAAGGTAGAAAGAGGGATTTTGAGAATTTACAGACCAGTAAGGGCTTTTTTTAGTGCCAAGAAAATTAGTTGAGAAAATAATTAAAAACTAGAGTTAGAAAATACTTAGCAGAATGTGGCAGATTAGGGACACCCAAACATAATTTCTGGATAGGAAAACTAGGCCTGTCTAGTCTACGAGGATTCTGTGAGCATTTCAACAAAATGACAGTGGAGAACTGGCTGAGATAATTTATTTGGACTTTTAAAATCCTTCGTCAAAGTCCACGAGTTCTTAAGGAAACTAGGCAGTCATGGGATTAAAGTTTTTTTTGTCATGAATTAGAAATTAATTTAGGGCTAATCTACATTACTGTACTACATCGGCACAGGTATGCTGACAGGAGAGCGCTCTCCCATAGGTGTAATGACTCCACCTTAACGAGAGGCAGAAGCTGCCGACATAGTGTGCTGTAGATACTGCTTTAAATCTATGTAATTAAGTCACTCAGGGGGGTGGCTTTTTCATACTCAGAGCGACACAACTTACATCAATTTAAGCAGTAGTTGTAGACAAGCCCTAAGAGTCAAAACAAGTGCAAGATTGCGTACACATGTATGCATGCACAAATACACATGCGCGCGCGTGCACACAAATTTCAACATTGCCAAAGGTTTTTCATGTTCCAGGTTTCCGTTCTGAGACTGGTGGATTTTGTTTATTTCACTCACTAACTCGCACGGTATGAAAAGAACATTACTAAGGTGCAAAGTCAAGCATGCCAAAGTTAGGAAATGCCAGAATTAAGGTTGCCTGTCCAAATTTAATTTGGCCTTCTTGTGTGTGTGCACTGTGACAGTCTTTAATTACATGTTTCAGAGTAGCAGCTGTGTTAGTCTGTATCCGCAAAAAGAAAAGGAGTTCTTGTGGCACCTCAGAGACTAACAAATTTATTTGAGCATAAGCTTTCGTGATCTATAGCTCACTTCATCGGATGCATTCTTTAATTACATGATCACATACTGTTTTTTCCACCTACCCCCTACCACATTCAGTGCACAGGATGGATCTACTCTGGGGATGCATCAGGGATGGGCAGTGAAGGGGACTGTTCTCTGTAGGATCTGCACTTCATTTGTTGCAGAAGCTGGAATGTGCTCAGAGCAAGGGACTACAGGAAGAGAAAGGACATTCTCATGGGTAGGGCAATTGAATGTTGCCCTGGAAAACTGATTGTATCCTGCCTGCTTCAGAGTATAGTGGTGTTTGAGCTTCTCAGAGAAAAGATCACCAATTTTTTTAACACAAGCAAAACATATTTTTTCTGAGACTTGTTCTTAGAAATAGCTGAACTGTTTTGGTTTAAATAAAAATAAAATCAGCTTGAGGCATGGAAAATTTGGCCCCAAATGGTAAAAGTTACAAGCAACTGAAAATGGTCTTAAATTTGGAAGTGTCAGGTAACCTTAACAGGTGATGCTACCAGCCCTGCCTTTAATTATCTGCAAAAAGAGTTGACTAGTGAGCTGCAAAACTTACAGAAAACATACGATTATTTTGACTAGTCAGTTCTAGAGAAGACTGGGGAATTGGAGAAGGAACTAATAGAGGTGAAATTCAGCGCTGGCAAATGCAAGACAATGTCTATTGAAAGGGAGAATATGATCTATTCATGCACTTTGGTGGTTTCTAAATTAACTGTAACCACTTACGCAAGAGACCTTGATGTCAATGTACACTGGTCAATAAAACTACTGCTCAATATGCAAAAGGCATAATTAACCTGTGGAACTCATTACCACAGGACAGCATTGAGGCCAAGTGCTTAGGAGGATTAGATTTTTATGGGGTAAAGAGATTATCCACAGCTATGTAGGTAGGGTTTTTTTTTTTTAAATGTGGAATACCTTCATGTTTCAGGGCATAAATTAAATTAAATTCCATGCCTAATCAAATGGAATTATGAAGAAATGTGTTTGTGGAGATTCTTCCAAAATCGGCTAATATGGGGTTTCTTGCACTTTCTTGTGAAGCATCTGTTTCTGAGTCACTGTGAGAGACAGGCTAGCGGACTGTAAGGATCACTGGTCCGATCTGGTGTGGCAAATTCCTAACAAACGCATAGGCAGCCATCAGTTTTGAGCATAAAGGTACCATGTTGAGCTGTAACTACATTTTGGGAGTTGCATGGATTAGATACATGAGTGGGCAGTTCACTCCTCGCTGGTCACTAGCTGCAACAGCTCAATGAGCTAAGCAGTGCTCACGGTAACCCCAAGGGATGCCATGTAGTAGCGGAGATAAATCCCGCAAGACTGAGATTGGTTTGGGGAGGATCAGAGCCAGAGTTTACAGCTTTAGTGTGGGCAAACCACCCTTAGGAGAAGAGGGAGCAGATTTTGCAAAATGATGTTTTTATGGTGGGTGTATCTTGGGAACTCCTTGCTCCAATGACTAGGGTTGCCAACTGTCTAATCACACAAAGCCAAACACCCTTGCCGTACCCCTCCTCTGAGGCCCTGCCCCCACTCACTCCATTCCCCCTCCCTCCGTCGCTCGCTCTCCCCCACCCTCACTCACTTTCATCCGTCTGGGGCAAGAGGTTGGGGTGCAGGAGGGGGGTGTGGGCTGGGGGATGGGGCCGAGGAGTTTGGAGTATGAGAGGGGGCTCCGGTCTGGGGCAGGAGGTTGGGATGCAGGAGCGGGTGCAGGCTCTGGGAGGGAGTTTGGGTGCAGGAGGGGGTTCTGAGTTGGGGCAAGGGGTTGGGGTGCAGGAGTTATGCAGAATGTGGGCTCTGGCCGGGCGGTGCTTACCTCGGGCACCTTCCAGAAGCAACCGGAATGTCTGGCTCCTAGGCTCAGGGGCACCCAGGTGGCTCTACATGCTGTCCCTGCCTGCAGGCACCGCCCCCGCAGTTCCCATAGGCCGTGGTTCCTGGCCAACAGGAGCTGTGGAGTCCTGCACACAGAGCGGGGACAGCATAGATTCATAGATATTAAGGTCAGAAGGGACCGTTATGATCATCTAGTCTGACCTCCTGCACAATGCAGGCCACAGAATCTCATCCACCCACTCCTGCAATAAACCTCTCACCTATGTCTGAGCTACTGAAGTCCTCAAATCACGGTTTAAAGACTTCAAGGTGCAGAGAATCCTACAGCAAGTGACCCGTACCTCATGTTACAGAGGAAGGCGAAAAACTCCCAGGGCCTCTTCCAATCTGCCCTGGGGGAAAATTTCTTTCCTACCCGAAATATGGCGATTAGCTGAACCCTGAGCATATGGGCAAGATTCACCAGCCAGATACCTATGAAAGAATTCTCTGTAGTAACTCAGATCCCACCCCATCTAACATCCCATCAGGCCTATTTACCATGAATATTTAATTGCCAAAATCATGTTATCCATCAGCACATAGAGAAGCCCTGGCCGCCCCTTTGCCTATGAGCCAGAGGGATGTGCCAGTCAGTTCTGGGAGCTGCATGGAGCCAGGGCAGGTCGGGAGCCTGCCTTAGCCCTGGGCCCTCGCTGCATCACTGACTGGACTTTTAGAGGCCTATTAAAATCTCCTAGATGGCTTTCAATAGCTGCTGGGAGATTGATGCTGATTCCAGGAGACTCCTGGCCAGTCTGGGAGGGTTGGCAACCCTACCAAAGACTGCAGATTTGGACTGCTCATGCTACACAATGAGGCATTACAAATTTCGAGATAATCCGAGTAAGCATGCAGATTTTAGAGCATGAAGAAGAGTCTCCCTTTAAACAGATAGCGATGCTTAATCTTACCTATAGTGGAGTTGGTGCTCCACTCTCATACCTGCTCTGCAATCTATATAGTGTCAATGTTGCATTCAATGACTCTTCTGCTGTCTTTGTCCTTCTTTTCTTTTGCATGCATCCGATGAAGTACACTGTAGCTCACGAAAGCTTATGCTCAAATAAATTTGTTAGTCTCTAAGGTGCCACAGGTATTCCTTTTCTTTTTACAGCTGCTTTTGTTTCTCAGCATCAACAACAACTTGCCATCAGTGTAGTTTTTATCCTGCCACAGCTTCTTTGTCCTGGCTCTAATAGGCCGGCACTCTGTTGAACAGGAAGTATCCATGTACTGATACGTATGATATGCTTGGCAGAGCAGAATCTGCCTATTCTATTAGGAGAAAAAGGATTACAAAAGGGTGGAAGCGACTAAGGAGAGAGCTTTGTTCATACCAACTTGCTGATAATGAGCTCCAGAGGAAGAGACTTGTTGCTTCAGAGGTGAAGGGTTCTGGCAAGCCACAGTGGATCCTTGCATCAGGGATTTAAGGTGGACCTATGAAGTCAGAACCAGAACATGTTTGTTGCAGTAAATGCAAATCTGATCAGTGACTGCCCTGGCAAGTGCTCTCTGGACTGCAATGGCACCTACCGATCCCAGGAGGAACCATTCGCTTCTCTTTGATTTTGCAAAGCCTCCAAGAGGAGTATTGAGGTTATCTTCCAGCACTGTCCTTGCCTGGGACTGCTCCTTAATTGGGATAAAATAGCCGCTGATTAACGACACCATCTCAGAAAATCTCTTTCCCATGTGGTCTCATGAAATCAATTGGCTTGACAGTGCAGGGCACAATCGGCAGGGGGCTGGGGCAGCAAAATAGGTAATGATGGTGTATTGTGGGAGTGGCTGCTAGGATGAAAACCATGGTTATTTTCCACCTTGCCCAGGCTGGTGAGAGCTCTGGGGCAGAGATGCTGAGGCTTTATTTATGGCCAGCACTGCTCCTAGGAGCCCCACCCTCAGTGGCCTGTGTTGGGTTATCTGTAAAAGGATCTCTAATCTGCTTCTGTGCACGGTGCTGCTCGTCTTCCTGTTGATCAAGTTCCTTTGACTCCCTCCCCTGCACTCTGCTCACTAACCCACCTCTGTGTTTAATGATGCAAAGTGTGGCTCATACACCAAGCGTGGAGTTCTGGATTGTGGTATGTGGCTGCTTTTGTCGTCAGCATAGAGTTGTAGCTCACAGGCTGCAGCTCCCAGCATGTAATGCTCCATCCTGACCAAAAGGGGCTCTGCAGGCCACGTCCTGATGTTAAAGATGGGTACTGGCCCCACTTCGCCCGCCCCTATGCTGAGAGTTAGAGGAACCCTCGCACCAGAATGAGGCTCGCAGAATTTGATCTACATTTAAAATTGCTCCTTTAGATGCTAAATGTTTACCAATTTCTTACTGAATTAGCACCTTAGATGAGATTTTGATGAAGCAGAAAGAATGCTGGCAATAGCTGATGTCTGATACCTTAACCCCTCTGCTGAGTGGGTGGGAGACTATCAGCTGCTGCATGGAATGACCTTTCAGCAGAATTGCTGCTTAAATATCAATGGAGACCAATGTGAAGCTGCTTGTAACACCAACATTTTGACAAACAGAGGCCCTGGGTAGATACGCTGGGAAGGCAACATCTGTACCAAAGGATTATATAACTACATGGAAAGTCATCCCACCCAAGTGTTTCCATGACAAAAATATTTGCTTTTATGTTGAACTTTATTGAAACACTGATTCTTGTAACCATAGCCCTGTCCAACAGCTGCTTTCCTGTAGTTTCCCCAGAGGGTGATTTGTGCTGTGGTTTGGAATAGCTGATCTCTCGGACCCTCATGCCGAGCCCGTGCATTATGACCCATGCTGCTACCTCATGCCTTGTTAATATTGTATAGGTGTTATATTTAGGGAGTTAATTACTGTAAACAAAGCAGATTTTAATCTAATCAGCTGTTCTATCTGCTGCATCAGTCACAGACATCAAAGTGAACATCAAAGAGAGAAGAATAAAAGCACTTTGAAAGCAGAGCCAACTGATTCACCCAGGTGCATCTGGACTAGCTTCCCTGTCCATGTTGTTTCTCTGTTTGCTTTAGACCCATTTCAATGGTTCTTTCAGTTATCCCAGATCTAATAGATATTGAAATGCTGGGCAAAGGAGATTACCATAAGAATGGCGGTATGAGAACAAAGCAATAGTTCATGTAGTCCAGTTTTTTGTCTCCCAGTGCTTGAAGGAAGATGTAAAATCTTTACAGTGCATCTACCTGTGCAATGCTGTTGTGGGGGACTAACTCAGATGGTGAGTAATTGTGACATAAAGCAGTGGTTCCCAAACTTTTCCCCTGCGTGACCTGATTCTCAGATGCATTGTTTCTCGTGACCTGGACAGAATGGCGTCCTTCATACCGCATGACCTCGCATGGACCCTATATGCAAGATCACACTAATTTTACAAAATGGTGTCCTCCACACACCTGGGATTGTCCCCACTTGGGATCGCAATCCGTAGTTTGGGAACTGATGCTGTAAAGCAGAAGGACGCAATTCTCTTGGGAATACCCTAGCCCTAGCCATTGTAGCTGCAGCAGGTGTTATTCTTACTAACCAGTTGCACAAGAGACTCCATAAAGAAAGTTGCAGTAACCTTTCCTTTTATAATCCTTGCTTGCATATTCTTTGCTAACGTTTTTAGAAAGGCAGACAAACCCATTTTGGCCTGCAATCCCTTTTCCTTTGCCCCAGGTCAGAGGAGAATGTACTTAGTTAGGGCTCATTTCTGTAACTCTTGTATTGCCACTGATCTGAATGAGATTACTCGTGATAGTAAACACTGCTTTCCGTATGGACTGTTGAATTCTATTTATAAGCACTGGCTTCTTAAAAATAAAGCAGGTGGGCCAACCTAATTGGAGCCTCCCGTCTCAGCAAGTGACACATGCTGAGTCAAGGGTGGTTTGTAATAAACTTCAGAAGGTCACAACACTCTGAACAAACAGAAGGAAATGCAGTGTAGTTGCTAGCAGCAGCAACAACAGTGAGGAATAGCCAGTATGGTGGTGAAACAGATATTTAACCCAATTCCTACTATCTGCACAGGCCTGGATGTCACAGAGTGGAGTCCGCTCAGGAGATGAAAGTATTGGGGCACGTGGCAAAGCTTTCTTGGCTGCTCCCCTCACTCTGCCATGCTCAGACAGGCGTTGTGGTTTGAGAACCGGCACTAGGGCAAAGGGAAAAGCTAGTGCTGGGAATGGTTTCCTTTCTCCAAATGTTTTTTGACACAACTGCTTTTCCACACTACGAGACTTGGGTACTTTTGGCAGGCCTCGGAAAGGTTACTGCAGCAGTAAGATACATTACATTTTCAATTACTTAATTTTATAAGCTCTGTGAGCTGGTGTGGGCAGAGATGAAAGTCTGCTCGAGGCACTTGCAAGTGTTATTCCAGGCAGTTCGGAATAGATCGTATGATACGTGGGGACTGGCTCAGGCAGGTTCTAACAAGCTGCCTGCATTATTTAATGTTTGAAGATGTCTGAAGCTGGGCTGGAAAGCTGGGTCCCCAAGCCATGCTGCTGTCAGTCCACTTATGGTCAGGGAGCGGGTGCTGGTGGTGCCCGCAGGTTGCGTAGGAGCCTATCATGTCCCTGTGATCTTAGCGATTGCTCTGGGCTTTGGAGCCGTTTCAGGGAATTGCTCTTGTAGGAGTTGGAAACAGAAACCCACGGTGGGACCCTGACGCAGCAGGAGGAGCAACTGGCCCGGTCAATGTGGTGTAAGAGTCTTAACTTGTGACATTCCCAAAGTGCCCCTGCTCCTTCTCCTGCCTGTCAAACCCTCTCTGCCCTGAGCACCACTGTGCTGAAGTCTCAAGCACCATCCCAGCTCTCAAACCTTGCTGACCACTCCCCCTCCAGTGAGACACCTCCAAAGCGCCTCCCAGCTACCAAACCCTCTTCTCCAGCTGCCAGAGCGCACTCTGCCCCATCTGTTTTCATGTCAATGTCTAGGTCTGGGGATGGTAATTAGAACAGACTCCTTTATCTCCAGAGTCCCCCCATTCCCTCCACCCCCTGCCAGGGTGACCAGACAGCAAGTGTGAAAAATATGGACAGGGGGTGGAGGGTAATAGGAGTCTATATACGAAAAAGACCCCAAAATCGGGACTGTCCCTATAAAATCAGGACATCTGGTCACCCCCCCTCCAAGCCCCCGTGACTGTGCCATCAGGGGAAGGCACTCTTCCCTTCCCAGATAACGTAGGGGAGTTAGTACTTTGAGAGTGCCTGACAATAGGGCGTGTAGACAACCGGCGCTGCACTCCCAGCATGCCCTCTCTGTTGCAGTCCCATGGATTTCATTAGAATTACTCCTGACTTACACCAGGGAGACATCAGCCTGGCCTCAGGCCTGCAGGAACTACAACAAAAGAAGTCTGGTGCAATGTTTTATTCCAAGGGTAGGTATCGTTTGGAGCATCTGCTCTGAAGGAATTCAGGCAGGTTGGTCTGCGCATGGTCGGCACATGCTAGTCAGTCCAACATGTGAAGGAACGACAAAGCTGCAAAGTGGATCTGCTGAGTCTGATTGTTTCCACCAATGTCTTTAGGGAGATGGCATCAGCTCACCCGGAGGCTAGTGCATGGCTGTGGCTGAGGGAGCTGTAGTGGGTGCAATGCTGGAGGAAGGGCAGGTCCTTTTAGCTGGATCCGAGGACCCTCAGTTGAGGGAAGTGCTGATGCTTTGGATTGGTGGGTGGGTTCTTTCCATCCGAGGCTGGTCATAAATGTTGAGAGCTTGCGCTCCTACCAAACAGTTGCTTCCTGGGGCAGGAGTAATTATTCAGATTGGGGACCTTTCTGGTACATAGGACTTTCCTCAGGAGCAGAACTGCTACTGAGAGAGAGAAGTATGTCGCTGCAGTGATGGATGCAATCATGTACATGGGATCACTGCCTCTGATGGCAAAGTGCCCCACTACTCACAATGTAATCTGAGGCTTTGCTACCAGGATCTTCCCATAGGAATGACTTAGTCAAGTGGTTTCAACCTGTGGTCCATGGACCCCTGCGGGTCCAAAGACTATGCTTAAGATTTCCAAAGGGATCTGCACCTTCATTTGAAAATTTTTAGGGGTCTGCAAATGAAAAAAGGTTGAAAACAACTGATTTAGTCTATTAATTCTTTCAGAGTCAGGGATGTTATATTGAGGAACAGATTTTACTTAGACCACATTGGGGGGTTTCGTGGGGGCAATGAAAAGTGCTGTGGTCTAGTGGATTGAGCATGGGGCTGGGATCCAGGAAGCTGAGTTCTAATTCCATTTGTCACCAATTTGCTGTTTGGACAAGTCTCTAATTCCTCTATGCCTCAGTTTCTCCATCTATGAAATAACTCCTCCTTACCTGCCTCCCAGGAACTTGTAAGGATGACCAAGTCATTGCCCGTCAAGCACTCTGCTATGTCAATACTAAGGACTGTGTTCTCTTGAGTCTAAATAGATTTTAAAGTTACTTTGTTGCTAAGATGTAATAAGAGTAATCGAATGTGATGATTTAGGTTTAATATTAAAAAGCTGTGTATGAAAGCCGCTGCCGCTCTCTAGCAGAAATTAATGAGCTTCCTCCATTCCGATGGCTGTGCATTTATCACTGACAGTGCTGCTGCTGGAGACGTAGGAGTAAACAAACAGCCTCCCGCCACTAGAAATGTGGCACCTCGAGTAGTGCGTGGGAGGCTGTTTGCAAGTGTCTCAGGGGTGTGATGGACCAAGGGAACAGCTGGTGCCAATCTGGAATCACTGGGGTTGGGTTGTTGACTGGTTTGCCCCTAATTTTGAAGTCAAAGGGCAGGCTGGATAACTGACCCCTCCTTTTACTGATGGAGTTTCTGCTGAGAACCCCCCTCTGAGTGGCTATCCGCAGGCATGCCCAGCCACCAAAACCCTGGTCAGAAGAGGCTGGGCCTGCCCATAGAACAGGGTTGGCTACTCTTTCAGAGTGGCCCAGACTTGGTGGGGGCTGGAGGAGCCGCCTTGTGGGAGGGTGGGAAACAGCTGCCCCATTCCTCAGTGGCGAGTCCCTCTGCTGGGCTGAGGGACAGGGTGAAGGCACAGGAAGGCAGGGGGAGGCCATGGGGCTAAGAAGGAGCCTCCTTAGCAAATGAATACTGCTCCCTCCCACAGGCTCGGCCAGCACTAAGTTACCCATAGGCAGTTTCCCTTTGCCCTCCTGGGAGAAGGGGAGGAACAGGAGTCTGTGTGTGCCATGCACACACCAGGAGTAAGAAACCCCCCAGGTCGGCCACATGCCCATCCTGCCTGTCCATTTGAGATATGGCCGTGCCACGAGTGCTTGGCATGTAACCAGCTCCTTCCAGTTATTCTCTTTGGTAGCCAGCTCCGAGCATTGTGCATTGCAGAGCCTGTACCAGCCCCACTGTTTCCCGGATCGGTAATTGCTCTGTCTCCCTTGTGTTAGGTGGTTCCCACCAGAGTCGACCTAGAAGAGTGGCATGTGAGTTTTTACCGAGACCATGCTCTGTGAATGTACCCTTCAAACAGTTTCAGCTCCCGGCTCCCGGCAGGGGAGCAGTGAAAATGACCAATTATTTATTGGTTTGCCAGCAGTACAGTGCGTTCCTCTTTAACACAGAACAGAACTAGTGGGAGCACGTGTCAGATATACACAGCCAGACTTTCCTGCAGCCTACTGCAGTGCCCCTGCTTGCTGATTAGCCTCTGCCACTCTGCATCATACCAAGTGACGGGAGCACTTGGGTGAACCTGTTTTTTCCTCTCCTTAGTGCCTGCAGTCCATTATTCTAGTGTGTTTCGGAAGTGAAAATTTCCACCTGGAAAAGAAGCTGGTGTGAGGTCTGGAAGTGGTTTTACCAGGCAACCTCCACCACAGATGGCCATTGCTCATCCAGTAGGTTTTTAATAATTACACTTGGAAGGATTAGATTTGTAATGGTGAATGTTGGTACACATCAGTTTCACGTTACTCACAGAAACCAAGGAAAAAGTATGTCCAGCAGTAATAATCAAAAAGTAAGAGAAACACCACTTGAGAACTTTTGAGCATTTAGGGATGTTTCAGTTGTATATTTTAACATGTGATCATGCTAATTTATGTTTTAATAGTTATAGAGCTTTAACTCTCTGACTTTCAGTGTCTGTTGCCATTGTATCATTATTGTCTTGCTCCCCTGGTGTGTTGGACCCCTTCCCATAATGTTAGACAACTGTGAAAAAACTTAAAAAATGGATTGAAAATAAACATCAATATTATCTGTCAAAATTTTCAAAGTCCACAAACTTCTGCCACGCCTGTTAATTACGTAGAGAGTGTTGGTCCGTGTCAGAGCATCACTTAAGCTTTTTTCAGCCATCTGAGGAGCAGCTGCCGTCTAAACTCCGCTAATTGCCTCTTTTTAAGCACTTTTGTTGAAGGCAGCTGACCTGGGCCAAGGGGCGGGAGAATGTTGGGGTTGGGACTGGGGGGATGGGTGAGCTGCTACTTGGTTTGCCAGGAATGAAATGGAGCAGCCAGTTTTACCCAAGGAAGCAGGGAGCAATTTGAGTTCATGCACTGTGAAATCAGAGCCATTTATTGTTCTGTGCTCAGAAATGCATTTTGTGATGCAGCTTAAAGCAGGGCATCTGAACAGAGCCCATTTCAACCCTTCCTCAGAGGAGGCTGTGTAAAAATATAGCCCTGTTTTCTTCCAGCTGGAGATGATTTAGGATCCCTTGCATTTTTCCTTGAAGTGCTTTGGTGAAAATAGAGCGATGGAAGTTTAGAGACTATTATCTCACTCTCCTCCCTTCCCCACCCCCACCCCAAAGACTGAGGAGCTGGTTCAAACACACAGCAAAAGAACAATACGTTGGAGTCCTTGACTGTTTTGCTTGGTCAGAGGTTCCAAGCCTCCAGTCTTTCCCTTCCCATGCTTTCCCTGGGATCCTTCACTGAAAAGAAGTAGGTGTTTTCTAATCAGTAGAGAAAATGTTTAGGGTTTTATCGTTGCTACTTGTTTTTCCTCCTTGATGTACGCCAGAATTCTCATGCACACAAGACAGGCACTTTCCCCCCCGTTTTTTGTCTTCTGCAGTGTGAAACTGCAGTTTTCCTTACCTTAGCTTTTTGCATTTATGTCCCATGCTTCCTTCCCAAGCGAGAGGGAAAGCCTTGTAGCAGAGTTGGCTCCCCCCTCTTCCCCCCCCCAAATTTCCTGTCTGGAAATATTTTTGAAAACTGTGAGTCAATGTCTCAGCTTTGTATGAATATGATCTTGAGGACGTGATGGAAGGTTTTGGACCATCCCCGGCCATGCTCATGTGAATGCAGTGCATTTAAGATCCACACTGGCTGCATGTCTGATTTTTCTCTGTCATCCCTCCCTCCTTCCCCCAAGAAGATGGCTGGTCTTAGTTTCTGGTACAAAGGAGTCACTGCTGATTTTTCCTTTTGGTGATGCTAATGTAGTTCCTGATGTCTCTTGCATTGAGTAGCTTGCTCTCACGCTGCCTCTTTCTCCTGTTCTCTCTTGTAGGTATCTGACCAGCTTCCTTGGTTTTTGATGCTGAAGCAGGATTGTTTTAACTAAAGATGGAAACACTGGAGTCGGAATTGACCTGCCCAATCTGCTTGGAGTTATTTGAAGACCCTCTGTTGCTGCCGTGTGCTCACAGCTTGTGCTTCAGTTGTGCCCATCGCATCCTGGTGTCCAGCTGCTCCTCCAGCGAGTCGATAGAGACCATCACAGCATTCCAGTGCCCCACCTGCAGGTATGTCATCTCCCTTAACCACCGCGGCCTAGAGGGCCTCAAGCGGAATGTGACCCTGCAGAACATTATAGATCGCTTCCAAAAAGCTTCTCTGAGTGGCCCCAACTCCCCTAGCGAGAGCCGCCGAGAGAGAACATACCGCAAGAGTCCTGCCATGTCCAGCGAAAGGATAGCGTGTCAGTTCTGTGAGCAGGACCCACCGAGGGATGCGGTGAAGACCTGCATAACCTGCGAGGTGTCCTACTGTGACCGCTGCCTCCGGGCCACACACCCCAACAAGAAGCCGTTCACCAGCCACCGCCTGGTGGAGCCTGTTCCAGACACACACTTCCGAGGACTCACTTGCTTGGAGCATGAGAATGAGAAAGTGAACATGTACTGTGTTGCGGACGACCAGCTGATCTGTGCCTTATGCAAACTGGTGGGACGTCACCGAGACCACCAGGTGGCGTCGCTGAGCGATCGATTTGAGAAGCTCAAGGTAAGAGTCACTGGCTTTCCCGAAACAAGAGGTGTGAGCTGGGGAGGGTCCTTCGTGGCTTGCTGCATTCGCCCAAAACCAGGGGTGGCCAAACTGTGCAGGAAATGGAGCAGGTGCCAGCTGGGAGCATGATGAAGTATTGCATGCTGGGAGCTGCATTTTAAGTGGGCCTCAGCTCCATGGTGAAGTGTCATGAGTCAAACAGTGGAACACCGTGAACTGCTGATCTTTGGCCACCTGGTTCAGTGGCAGAGCCCTAGTGCCACGAGGAAGGCTGCTGCTTGCTGGGAGGTGGATAGCTTTCCTTGTAGGGACCGTGGTTTTCTGGTGAAGTATTTGCAAAGCTAAATCTGTTCCAGATGTCCTAGTCAGTCTCTTATTTACACCTAATTAATCCTCCAGGCTCTAGAAGGTCCATAGGCTAATGAAAACTGAAAGATCCTTTAGCGGTGAGATCTCCAGACCATTGGCATCTAGAGGGTTAAGCGAACCACATGAGAGAGAGAGAGAGAGAGAGATCCTGCTTGTATGATTGCAGGAAAGTCGTTCATTTCCTGCTGATCTACATGTCACGAGTTCAGTCCTCAGGCATGCTAACAAAACCATAGAGCCCACAAAGTACAGAGCAAGCCTCCCTGTGCCCCAAATTAGAGGGAGTTTCTGTGTGTAGTAGA
This sequence comes from Dermochelys coriacea, assembly GCF_009764565.3. NCBI lineage: Eukaryota > Metazoa > Chordata > Testudines > Dermochelyidae > Dermochelys > Dermochelys coriacea. Next base: position 61,177,664 of record NC_050076.1, read on the forward strand.
GAATGCAGTAGTAGCAGCAGCACCAAGAACGTCAATATAAGAGAGGGTGCAGGGCTGGTTCGGAGTAATGGGCAGGGGTGGGGAGGGGGAGCTTCAGGGAATGGAGTAGCCAGTACTGGGGCTGGGCACTGCGTGCAGGGACTTATGAGATCTGGTGTTGGCTGTGGCTAGCGGACCCAGGAATCTCAGGGATTTGCTTAGTATTTACTATTCAGATTCTCCTACTGAAAAAAACTTCCGTGCACGTCCCTGCAGGTTTCCCAGGTTGTGGATCTTCCAAGCTGCTACTCTCCCTGCCCCAGCAATGGCTCCTGCATGCAGATCCTTGCTATGTCTATTGGCTGGGTGTAATTTCCACAATGAAGGATTACTGGAGGTGGGGTGTGTCTGACTCTGCACAGATCAATGATGAAGTGTCATTGAAATTAGAGGTGTACTCTCCCCCGGATTCACTCCCTGCAATGGAAGTGATTTGGGGGTTCATCTGTTCCCTCCCTGATGCAGGCATGCAGTGTAATCCACCGAATTGTGTCTGCACACATTACACATGAGAAAATGTCCTCCCATCCTTCCTGTTCTTCTGTATTTGAAGCTAGAATCCCAGCTTTGTTCCCAGGGCTAGATGGGACTGGTGCCTGTCATCTGGGACTGCAGGGTGAGCTGGACTAAGCAGATCATCTGGGGGCACTCTGCCACAAACAGCAGATCCTGGTCCAGGTGTGAATTGGCTGTGTGCATTTAATTGGGGTAATGACTATGCAAGTTAGATTTGGCCCTCAGGCCCCAGGCAGTTTGTCATTGGGCTCCATGGTTTCTCGCCACATTGGCCAGGCCCTGGATTAAAGCTGTTGGTTTATTAACCAATGGGAGCCTTGTCTCTCTGTTTTGCCTCGCCCCACTCTCCCATTCCCCCTCCATTTGTGCCCAGGCTCCTTAGTTTCTCTGCATGGGAGAAATTTAGCAGCCTGTATTTATCCCGTAAGGACAAAAGTCTTCTGTTTCCTTTCTTTGTCTCTGAGGATGGCTGGTCTGTCTAGCACCAGTGGGGGTACCACTGCCAGCCCTCCCCAGATTGGCTTGTCCAAAGCTTTGTTGGGGTGACTCCACGATTGGCTCTTGTTCCATAAGATAAGGTCCTGAAAATGAAGATTACTCAATAGCACTTGGTCAGAACACACACACTGCTTGGCGAATAGCTGCCTGAGTGCTGAGGGCAGTAACCTATCTGGCAGCATGGTTGCATCTCCCTGCTCGACAGCCTTCCTTTAGCCTCTCTCTCTGGCCAGCACTGGGCCCTTCCCTCCGCTCTGGGCCGGGATCAGTGCTGGGGTGGAGGGTGCTGCTGCAGGTGATTGGTGCCGCCTGTAGCTACAGTATAGTGAATCCATTGAATCTGGAGGCTCCGTCTGCCCCTGGGGAGCCCTACTCTGGTCTAGCCAGGCTTAATGGGAGGGGTAGACATCCTCACTGCAGAGATTGAAGCTGATGTCAGTGCGGCTGAGGAGTCCTGGTCAGACTGGCTGAGCTAACCAGCCTTGTACGGTGCAGTTCATATGGGTCCGTTTCTGTGGATAACTGTCCTGGGGCCTGATGCTCCCAGGCATGGCATGTTCTGTCATGCTAGCTGTGATGTGCCCTGGGAACTTCCCTTTCCCCAGCTCCTACTCTGACAGGTACCGACTGCACGCTGCTCATTGGCCACGTCAGCTCAATCCTGACAGCATCTGTCCCCGTTCCTCTGTCAGTCTCCTGCTAGCCAATGCCATTGCAGGATCTGCGCTGGGGACAGCCTCTTCCAGCAGCCTCCTCCATCAGCACCAGCAATCGGCACAGGGACAGCCTCCCCAGCACCACTGAAGCGCAACGGGCAGATGGCACCAGTCAGTCTCCCCTCTCCTGGCCCTGGTGGCCAAAGCTCTGTATCTAGCCATCCATCTTGGGCTAACTGGGCACCTCACAATCATTTGGGGCTTTCAGTGCCACAGCTCCCCTGAGGCATGAAGTGCTGTTACCCCATTGTATAAGTGCAGAACCAAGCAGCAGGGGAGATTAAGTGACTTGAAAAGGCTATGGTTGAGCTAGGAATTGCCTCACCTGTGATCTGTCCGCTGCACCATCCTTCCTACCCTCCCATCTCACCTGTCTCCACCATATAAGGACTATTTATCATTTTCATCTGCCTTCCTTTCCCTCCCTCCCCACCTCCTCCCAGTGCCTGCAGAGAGATGCCTGGAAGTAGCCTTAAATGTGTTGCCACCTTGTTCTCTGTGGCTAGGGAATCATCCCTTTGCAGTAGCCTGCGTTCTCAAGCTGGAATATCCCCCACAGTGAAGCAGCAGAAATGGGCGATCATCCCCCCAACACAAGTATATAGCACGTGTTTGATCTGAACTGAATTACTGTTCTGTGCTCTCCAAGTGGGAGAGATCAAACTTCCTGGAATACTTCCCACGGACCCTGAGGAGTACTGTGAAGCCTGACTTTTAAGCAGCACTAGTGGCTCCACTGAATCTGAAGTGAACCTGAATGGCTGATATTTGACCTACATACAAAATATAAAATTAGAAATCTCCCCCCCTCCCCTGATACATTCCATGTGAATCTGCAAAATAGTTTTAATTAATTTTCTTTTCAAATAAAATTAAAAATCTGTATAGCCGGTTCCATTACCGATTATGCTAGTAAGACTATAGCTAATCAGGTTTCCATTAGAACCCTTTTTCACGTGCTCATAACTTTTTTTCATCACTTCTCTTTCCAGTTGAAATTTTCCAGGCTTATTCTCAGCCTGAAGGTGATTTCTTTTTTTAAACATTTGAGCAAAATCAATTCACCTGCTTTTATTATGTGAGGGGGGGAAGAAATACTTTTCCCTCTCTAGCAAAACCGCCAGGCACCTTTTCATGCACAGGTTAGATTTCTAAATAAAAGGAATGATTATTGGACAATGAAACTTTCCAGAAGTCTTGTCCTAACTGAGGGCTATTCTCCAGACTAATTTGCATCCACAGAAACAAACACTAACCACAAATTGTTTAAATTGACTATTTTTTCACATTTATAGTACGAAAATACGATCTAAAGACTATCGGATAACATAAATAAATGGCATGGTAGCCATTGAAACAGTCAGCATTTGTCAATGGCTACCCCACATTGGTGATGCTGCCTAGGTTTCTTATTAAAGTGTCTCAGATACCACTATGATAAATAGTGATGTTTAGTGGTGACCTCTGCAACATAGGCACTGACTCTGTGGGTGCTCTAGGGCTCAAGCACCCACTGAAAAAAAATAAGGGATGCTCAGCACCCACCAGCCAGAGCTGTTCTGTGGGGCATCTGATCAGTGGCTTAGCGGCTGTCAGAAGGTGCTCAGTGGTGGGTGGAGAGCAGCGAGAGCAGAGCTGGGGCGGGAAAAGGCAGAACGAGGGTGGGGCCCCAGGGGAAGGGGCGGAGTGGGGGCAGGGCCTCAGGGTGGAGCAGGGGTGGAGCACCCACTGGGAAAAATAGAAGTCGATGCCTGTGCTCTCCAGTATTGTAGTTTCCTAGTTCTGTAGATGTTGTCTGTGTTGGTGTTTCAGTGCAGCGTTCTCTTTGGGTCACAGTCACTTTGGGGAAGAAAGGTAACAGAGGCTCCCCTGGAATAATACTTGGGGTCTGCTACTGACCCCCAGGATCAGTATATGGCTATGGATAGAGACCTTTTTAATATTTTTAATGAAGTAAATACTACTGGGAATTGTGTGATTATGGGAGACTTTAATTTTCCAAATATAGGTTGGAGGGCAAGTGCTACTAATAATGGTAGGGCCCAAACATTCCTGGATGTGATAGCCAATGTATTTATTTCTTCATCAAATAATCTCTAAATCAACAGAACGTGATGCCATTTTAGATTTAGCATTGGTGAGTAGTGAGAACCTCCTAGAAGAACAAGTTGTGAGGACAGCTTTGGTTTGAGTGATCATGAGCTAATTCAGTTTAAACTAAATGGAAGGATAAACAACAATAGATCTGCAACTAGTGTCCTTGATTTCAAAAAGGCAAACTTTAAAAAATGAAGGGAATTAGTTAGAGAAGTGAACTGCACTGAAGCACTCAAGGATCTGAATGTGAAGGAGGCCTGGAATTACTTTGTCAAAATTGCAGAAATTATCTGAAGCTTGCATCCCAGGCAAGGGGAAAAAATTCATAGGGAAGGATGGCAGACGAAACTGGTGAACAAGCACCTCAACAGGTGATTAAGAGAAAGCAAGAAATGGAAGTTGGGATGGATCAGCAAGGAAAGCTACCTCTTGGAGGTCAGAAAGTGTAGGGAAAAAGTGAGGACTGTCAAAACCAAAGCAGAGTTAGACTTTGCAAAGGAAATTAAAACCAATAGTAAAAGGTACTTTAGCCAGATAAAGAAAACAAAGAAAGAAGTGGGACTGCTAAACACTGAGGATGGAATGGAATGGAGATTAATCTAGGCATTGCCCAACATCTAAACAAATACTTTGCCTTGGTTTTTCATACGGGCAATGAGGAGCTGGGGTCAATGGCAGGATAGCTAATGAGAACAAGGATATGGAAGTAGAAACAACCACATCCAAAGTGGAAGCCAAACCCAAACAGTTTAATCAGGGATCCTGGATAATCTCCATCCAAGAATATTGAAGGAATTGGCATGTGAAATTGCAAGCCCAATAGCAAGGATTTTTAATGAATCCAAAAACTTGGGGGTCATATCCTATGACTGGAGAATTGCTAATATAGATCTATATTTAAGAAAGGGGGAAAAGCGATCTGGGAAACTGCAGGTCTGCTAGCTTGACCTCAATTCTGAGCAAGGTCTTAGAACAAATTTTGAAAGAGAGCGTGATTAAGGACATAGAGGTAAACAGTAATGGGGGGGGGGGGCGGACGGGGACATACACAACAACATGGTTTTACAAAAGGTAGATCGTGCCAGAAACCTGATCTTTTCCTCTGAGAAGATAACCTATTTTGTAGACAAAGGAAATGCAGTAGATCTAATCTACCTTGATCTCAGTAAAGCAATTGATACAATTTCATATGGGAAATTATTAGTTAAATGGGGATTAATATGAGACTGGAAAGGTGGGTAAGAACCTGTTTAAAGAGGCGACTACAACAGGTCATGCTGAAAGGTGAACTGTCAGGCTGTAGGGAGGTTACTTGTATAGATCCTCAAGGATCAGTCTCAGGTCTAATCTTATTTACCATTTTTATTAATGTTCTTGGCACAAAAAGTGGGAGTGTGCTAATAAAATTTGTGGATGACACAAAGTTGGGAGGTATTGCCAATATGGAGGAGGACCAGACTATCACACAAGAAGATATGGACGACCTTGAAAATGGGAGTAATAGAAATTGGATGAAATTTAATAGTGCGAAGTGCATGGGATTTAGGGACTAACAACAAGAATTTTTGCTATAAACTGGGGATGTATCAGTTGGAAGTGACAGAGGAGAAAGATCTGGGTGTATTGCTTGATCACAGGATCACTGAACTGCCAATGTGATGTGGCTGTGAAAAAGGCTAATCCAATCCTAGCATGTATCTGGCAAGGTATTTCCAGTAGAGACAGGGAAGTGTTAATACCATTATACAAGGCACTGGTGAAACCTCATCTGGAATACTGTGTGGAATGCTGGTCTGCCATGTTTAAGAAAGATGAATTCAAACTGGAACAGGTGCAGAGATGGGCTACTAGGATGATCAGAGAAATGGAGAACATACCTTACAAGAGGAGACTTAAGGAGCTTGACTTATTTAGCTGAACCAAACAAAAGCTAAGGGGAGATATGATTGCTCTGCATAAATACATCAGAGGGATAGGAGGGAGGGAGAGGAGTTATTTAATGCTCAACAGCACTAGAACAAATGGATATAAATTGGCCATCAGTAAGTTTAGGTTTAAAATTCGATGACGGTTTCTGACCATTAGAGGAGTGATGTTCTGGAGTAGCATCCCAAGGGAGCAATGGGGCAAAAAAACCCTAACTGGCTTCAAGATTGAGTTTGATAAGTTTTTATGGAGGGGATGGTATGATGAGATTGCCTACAATGGCACATGGCCCATATCTTCAATGGCTGAAGATGGGCCGTTAGAGGGAGGAAGGCTCTGAGCTACTACGGAGAATTTTTTCCCAGGTGTCTGGTTGGTAGGTCTTGTCCATATGCTCGGGGTCAAACTGATTGCCATATTTGGGGTCAGGAAGGAATTTTCCCCTGGGTCAGATTGGCAGAGCCCTGGGCGGTTTTTCACCTCCCTCTGTAGCATATGGCACAGGTCACTTGCTGGTTTGAACTAGAGTAAATGGTGGATTCTCTGTAATTTTGAGGTCTTTTTAAATCAAGATTTGAGGATGTTAGTAACTCAGCCAGAGGTTATGGGCCTATGACAGGAGTGGGAGGGTGAGGTTCTGAGGCCTGCAATCTGTAGGAGGTCAAACTAGAGGATCAGAATGGTCACTTCTGGCCTTTGAGTCTATGAGCGGCGCACATTGTGGCACTATAAAAATGTGGTGATGTCAGAAGAGAAGTCAATGTTTTCAATCCTCCCAGTTATTTTTCTATAACTTTCCATCGTCTGTTTTGTCTTCATGTAAACTGTCTGTTTAATTTAATTGTTACAAATTGACACATTCTGAAGTGTGGGAGAAAGAAGGGTCTGGTAGCAAGGGCGGTAACTCAGCCAATTGCACCTACATTATGGGGTTTTCCAGGAAATCTCTTGGATGTGCAGCATGACAGAGTCGGTGTTGCTATGGAAACCTTACTTTTGGCATTTTCTAGCTTTTGATTGTTTCATTTTCAAATAGTTAGAAACTCAGGTGAATGTGACACTTCCTTTAATATGGATTTAAACTGGAACTGTTTGAAATGTTTTGTTTGGAATTTGTTTTAACAAAAAAAAGCATATTAGTCAAACCTGAAATTTCAGCAGGAAAAGGCCATTTTTGATTAAATATTTCAATTTTTTTCACAGAAAATAACAAATTTTACTTTTTGGACAAACTTTCTTAGGCCAAAATTTTCAGTAAAACCAAAATGCTTGCCTGCCTAGCCAAAATGTTTTGGTTGCCAAAATACAAAAAAAAGTTTTGATTTTTAATTTTTTTGATGAAAAACCTGAAATATTTTGTAGAAAAAAATTCACAAAAAAGGAATCATTTCCTTTTTCCATCACATTTTTTTTGTGTGCAGAAAAATAATAACTAAAACAAAATCCTGACTGGCTCTACTTTATACACAAGGAGTATAACTTTGCAGGTGGGTTGTCTAGGTAGGAAGATAGATAGAAGGCTGGGGTCTCCTCTCCTCTGTCCATTCTGCTTGTACATGTGCAGCTACTGGTATTCTTGTGGGAAATGCTGCTTTCCGCTTCCTTGACTTAGGGTCCTTGATAAGATGCTTAGTTAGAGAGGGCATCCAAAGCAAAGTACAGAAGGATTTCTTTCCCGCTTGCTCTTCCTTCTATTCCAGGGGTGGCCAATATGTGGTTCCTTGTATAGACACCGACTCTAGGGCTGGAGCTACAGGCACCAACTTTCCAGTGTGCTGGGGGGTGCTCACTGCTCAACCCCTGGCTCTGCTGCAGGCCCTGCCCCCTCTCCACCCCTTCCCACCCCCTCCCCTGAGCCTGCTGTGCCCTCCCTCCTACTTGCCATGAAACAGCTGATCAGGAGGTGTGGGGAGGGAGGGGGAGGCACTGATCAGTAGTGGACGGGAGGTCCTGGGAGCAGGGTGGGGGGAGCTGATGGGGATCTGCTGATGAGTTACTGTGGCTCTTTGGCAATGTACATTGGTAAATTCTGGCTCCTTCTCAGGCTCAGGTTGGCCACCCCTGTTCTATTCCCTTTGATCAATAATCAATATACTTTTTTTCCTTCCTGCATCTTATGAGAAAGGTAGGAATTCCCACAACAGATCAAATCAGTGGCCCATATAACTCAGTATTCTGTCTCTGATGGGGACCAGTACCAGTCGCTTCAGAAAAGGTGCAAATGATGCTGTACTGGGCAATTCTGGGATGACCTGGGCTTGATAAAAATGTATTCCTAATCCCAGGCAGTTAGTGGTTGGCTTATTCTCTGAACCATGAGAGTTGACATCCATCTGAATGCCTAGCTGAGCTCATATAGCTGAATATTTTTACTATTCACAGGAATGCGTAGTCCTCTTCTGCATCACATTACATTTTTTGCCTTAGTAATATCTGGTGGCATTGAGTTCAGCAAATTAATTATGCATTGTGTGAAAATATCCCCCCCCCCCAGTTTTAAACGTGTTGTCTTTTAATTTCATTAGTATGTCCCCTTTGTCTTGTATTAATAGGCATGCCCTGTGCTTCGAATTGTTTTATGTGCCGCTGTCAAGGAACTTCTATTTAGTCTTCTACTGAAAAAAAGTCATCTTCTTAATCACTGCCCATATCAAGTCTTTTCATGCACCTAATAACTTTCTTTGCTTTTCTGTGGATCATTTCTATTTCTGTGTCATCCTTTCAACGATGGGGTGACTAGAACTGAACATAGTATTCATGGTGAAGTGGGTGGGGCCAGTGTTTTCATTGAGCTGTCCCCAATGATGCCCAGGTCTTTCTCTTGTGTGGTTGCAGTTCATTTAAAACGTATTGATGAATATGAGTATAGGAGCAGAGATTGTTCCTTCTGTTATGCATTGCCTTGCACTTGCCTTCTATTAACGTAAGCTGCTGCTGTATTTTCCAGTCATTTAGCTTCATTAGGCCTTTCTGAAGTTCCTCACAATCCTTTCTCTGATGACACAATTTTACATCACCTGGAAATTGTCACCTCCTTTCTCATCCCTTCTTCCAGATTACCAATAAATACCTTTTAAATTGAACCCATCTTAGCATCCGATGATGCATCCGATGAAGTGAGCTGTAGCTCACAAAAGCTTATGCTCAAATAAATTTGTTAGTCTTTAAGGTGCCACAAGTCCTCCTTTTCTTTTTGCAGATACAGACTAACACGGCTGTTAATCTGAAACCTGCCATCTTAACATGGATATCTTTAACACCCTTGCATACTAAACACTGACCCATTTCACTTAATATCTGTTTTCTCTCTCTTAACTAGGGCTGATCAAAAATTTCACATCAAACTGTTTTTGACAGACAACTGGGTTTGACAAAACTATTTTTTTTTTAGAAAAATGTCTGCTTTCCCTAGAAAACTTCAGTTATTTTGCTGAGAAATTGAATGCCTGAAACCAAAATCTCTCATTTTTTTTATGCAAAATATTTTGATTTCCAAATATTGCCCTGGTGCCTCATGGGAGTTGTAGTTTGGTGCCTCGAATCCCTATTCTCTTCTCCAGGTCAGGCTCACCAGCTGGATTACGACTCCAGTGATGCACCATGGCCAGGGACTCCCGTGATGCACCATTTCCTCTCTTCAGAAGGTGAGACTATAATCTTTCTTTATCTCTCATGATGTGCCAGAGAGTCAAGCCTATGGAAAAATGAAAGCATGAGGCACCATGGCAGCATTTCGAAATCAAAAGAGGTGACATTTTGGCCACATTTTTTGGCATTTGAATTTCAGCCAAAAATGCCAAAATTTCTGCAGAAAACCTCCCAATTTTTTGACCAGCTCTACTCTTAACCCATTTCCAGTCCATGGCAGCACATTGTTACTCTTGTCATGCCTACTTAGTTTCTTTAACAGTCTCTCACGGAGAACGTTATCAATGGCTTTTTGAACATTCAGTTACGTTCTGCTACCTGTTCTCCTTTATCCATTAGTTTGTTGACTCCCTCAGAATTCTGGTAGGTTGGAGAGGTAAGATTCTCCTTTGGAGAAGCTGTGCTGACCTTTCCCAACCAGATGCTGTTCAGCTAGGGTTTTTAGAACTGTCTTTGATCCTTTTGGAGATGTTGTGTCCCTTGTCAGGACATGCATCATTAGCTCCACTGGGTTATCTACGGCAGTGCTTCTCAAGCTATCTGATGTGGGGGACCGGCAATTTTTTTTTTCCAATGTGCGCGCAGACTGGCAGCTGATGGCTCGCGGCCCGGCACCGGTCCGGGGACCACCACTTTGAGTAGCACTGATCTACAGGGTGGGAGGAAGAAATCAGTAGCACTAAGTGTGAACACTTTTCCTGAACTTTTATAAACTTGCCTCAGGAACCTCCTCTGATTTTTCAGCAGAGACTGAAGAAGTTCAAACTTAAGCTGCTGTCCCAATAAGCAGCTGTGTGGCTGTTCTTTTTTTAGACCATATAAACAGCTGTGCTCCTGTTTCAGAGGCTTCCTTTTGAGGCTGAATAGTTCTTCCTTTGTTAAAATGGAAAAGTTTGTATCGTAGCCTGGAATTTCTGAACCTGCCACCTGGTATTTAATACAATACACAATGGAAGTGTTGCCTGTCTGACAGCTGTGCTGATTTGCTTGGTACAGAGGAGTTTTCACACTGCTCATGCATCTGCACCATCAGGAGATTGTCCTGTACCTGTTTTCTTTTTAATGCCATGGGCTGGCCCTTTTCGAAGGCAGCTCCATCTCTGTGCTGTCCAGGGCAGGAGGCATAATCTGCCACTGAAGCAGCAAGTAGCATCGATGATGTAAACACCGAGCATAATAAAACAATTGATTAGTCACTGTTATTCTTAGTTTAGCCTGCGGTGTGATGCCTAGGGATTTACATGTAATTCCGTGCATCGGTTTGAGAATAAATACATTTAAAACAAGCCATCTTTCCTACATTCTGTTTCAGATGCTTTGAAATATATCCATTTCCAACTTTACTATTTCATATTGATGCTTATGATTTAAACAACACTGTCAGTTCTCATTGGGCTAGAGGGAGGGACTTGGCCCCTTCAAGGCATCTGAGTTTGACCAAAGCTGCCCTCTTGTCTATGGCAGATGCATTTGCCCTCTCTTAGAAGGTGCAGAGACTTCCCTCTCCCTTCTCTGGCTTCAGAGTAGCAGCCGTGTTAGTCTGTATTCGCAAAAAGAAAAGGAGTACTTGTGGCACCTTAGAGACTAACAAATTTATTAGAGCATAAGCTTTCGTGAGCTACAGCTCACTTCATCGGATGCATTTACTTCTCTGGCTGTTAACCACAGTCCGTATTTACTCTGGGGGTGGATGATGTCACTTTCTAAATAAATAAACAGGCCATGAGCTGTGACAAGCAATGCTAAAAGTTTGGCAAGGTTTGTGGAGCTAATATTGTGAACAGCATGATGGTTAGCTTGGAGTTCTGCTGGAAGCTCTCGTCAAGGGAAATGCAATGGGGTCCCTACACTTCCAGTTTTTCAAGGACTTTGGAATAGATTCTACATCAAAGTCTATTGGCTGAAAGGCAGAGATGAGTAAATGAGGGTAAAATAGCTCCTTGGATAGAAAAGTGGCTCATGAGAGAGAGTGGCTGGTCACAGTAAGTGTACTGAGGCTGTCATAGAATTGTAACTATGAGAGATGGAAAGACGGTAGTGGTTTGCTGGGGTGGGTGAGAATAGGAAAGTGGATGATGCCAGAATTTGTTCCTTGCAGCAGAACTGGAGGGACAACAGATCGGGTCATTGCAACCAGATTGAGTGGTGAGTGAGTGTAAATGGAGAGCATGTGCTTAATGTGATAGGCATGCAGCATGCTGGCCTGGAAGGGGATGTGGCAGTTATACTGGGACTGACAAAATCCTTGCCTGTCAGTCTAGTATGATGCTGTGATTAAAGAAGGCAAACTGAAGAGTAGGCTATATTAACCAAGGGTGAGATAATGCATTACAAGAAGGGGAAGATATTGAGTACAATATATATGGCACTGGTTAGAATTTAGGGTTCAGTTGTGGCCTCCTTGGTATTACTGCCTGATTGAGTACCCTGCAGGACTTCCAGGGTGATTTTAGGTTTCAGAAGTATACTGCAGAAGGAGCTTAGCACACTTCTACTGGAGACAAGACGACTATGAAGTGGTCTAAGGGAAATGTTCTGAAACACGACAGGCTGGCGAAGTGCAACGACAAACTGTTCATGGATGAGAGACTCAGAAACCACTACTTGCGGGTAGAAGAACTATGTAATCAAGTGTGGGCAACTCAAGCATTATACTTATACATCTGCTCGTAGAGCTCCTGATATAGCTGAAAACAATGGACCTGTAACAACCACCAAATATGAAGAAGATACAATCCTAAAATCAGACTTGTATCACTCAGCTGTAAATATGGAATAAGTTGCAAAGTGGGGTTATTGAATCAAACTGTGTTAAAATACATTAAACATTGGGTACTCATGTAGAGAAGCTTAGTGACAAAGCAACAGCCAATAATGCCATTCCACATATGAAGTAGACCCTAGACCTGAAGAGGAGCTCTGTGTAGCTTGAAAGCTTGTCTCTGTCACTGACAGAAGTTAGTCCAATTAGAAAAAATTACCTCTCCCATCTTGTCATTCCACATACGAGTTACTCAGTTATTCCACATACGAGTTACTCAGGAGGTTCTTAAATGCCATCTCCTTCCAGGCAAGGAGACTGTGCAACTGCAACCACCCAGCAGAAGCATTTCTCTTTGTGAGCTCTACTGGTTGGAAAAGTGCAGCGGCTAGAGGTCACATGTAGTCCAGGCCACGCGCTCTGATGAGGCAGAGTAAATACCCTGCAGCTGCAAGCAGAAGAGTCTCTTTCTCTCTCACACATGCATGCACGTGCACACACGTCAAAAACCAACTGATTCCTTTTTCATAATGGAATCTTGCATTGCAGAATATGACTAGCTCTTCTTTATTAAGGCATCTCTCTGTAAATTGCTGTGAATGTGTTAGTCCCTTTCAGTGTTTCAGATCTTGTTTGTAAGAGGGAGAGGGTTTGGAAATCTGCCTGGAATTGAATAGTGAGAGAGGATATTTTCTTAGTCTGTTCTAATAATGAGGTTTAGAGTGCTGTGTATAACTAGAGCACTTTCAATAAAAAAAATGGGCTCAGCTGAGACTATCTCTGATCAGCTGTGTCTGATGACTAACAAGTTATGGCAAAATCCTTAGGATGCTGAATTTCAAAAGGGTTTGTGTTTAGTTTTGATGAGTTAGTCTTTGCCCATGTTAAATCTATGCTGTATCTTAATCACAACAGGAAAAACATAATTCTAAACTCCCTACATTTTTTGGTCACACCATTTGGGCCTCTGCTGTTTGGTTTGTTAAAGGTTTCTAAGAATGATCAATTTCAGAGAATTCTGTTGCAGTGTGACCTTAAATGGTGAGAGACCCACTGAAATATTCAGATCTGATTTTACAGTGACAAGGCACAGCACTTCAACCATGAAGAGTGCTTACCTTTGCCTTCTACATATTCATCTAATACAGCAATGGGTAGAGGGGAAACTGCTTTTCCTTTCTCCTTCTTTAGACAAAATGGAATTTGCGTCATATTTACTTTTTCTTGATTGAGTGTGTCTGTTCCAATATTGCCTGCTAACCTGGAGCTTTGAAAGATTGCACATGCATGGTCACATAAGCTTTTATGGCAGGGAACTGTAATGCTGCTGGTTTAGAATTCAATTGGCAAGCTGATTATGTTTGTCTGGAGCAGTCGCCCTCTGCGAATCCTTTGGCAACTGGACAGTGTGCATTTAGCCGAGAGAAATTTGTGTGGCGGTCTGAGAGGATGACTATGTAAAGCTGCGTCTTTGGATGAAAGCAGCAGTAGCGCTCCCATCGGAGGGCTTCCGCTGCTCAGTTCCCAGGCAGTTACCTCTCTGAGAGAGGTCCGGGGTTAGTAGTGTGAAACTACAGTCCACCCTGAGTTTGCCTCTGTGTTTTGTGCAATGCCTTGTAATGAATTCGGTGCTTGAAAGTGAGGCGTTGTTAATGTGAGGCAGGCACTGGACAGCCTCTTGGCAAGCTTCTCCCAAACACAGCTCTGCCAGCGTCTGTTGAGGCTGACCCACAATACTCTGTGCTGTTTCAATCTTGGTTTTATCTTGGCCTGAGGCTGCTAGTCATGGTGGTGCGCTTGGGTCTACTAGTTAGTAACATGAGACCAGCTAACTCATTTGTATTTGTTACCGGAGTTAGCCATCCTCTCCAGAGGCAAGAGGACGCTGATGCGTTTTTTCTGAAACCCTGGCTTCTATTGAAGGGAAAAAGGTAGTTTGACTTTATTGCTTATCTTGTCACTGTGTTCTTTGTGTTCAGAGATGAATGGAAAGTTGAATACAATCTGGTTTATGGTAGCAGTAATGCAAAAATTCCTGAGTTAGTCACTTACTAAAAATTAGCATTACAGATCAAATTAAAAATTAATGCAGTTTAAGAGTGAAAGTAATGGCTTGACCTAGATGAAACAAATGCCTGGGATAGCAGTGCACTATCAACGGAATGAAATCTCTGCCAATTAAAAAGTCAGATTACTTGAAACTCTCACGATTGATTCTTTCTGTGGAGCCTAATGTGCAGAATCCTGTTCTTTCATGCCACACACGTTACTGTACACTGTGGCTGTTTGGTGCTGATTGTTAGTTTGGTACCCCTAAACAGTGGTTTTCAACCTGTGGTCTGTGGACCCCATGGGGGTCCGCAGACTGTCTAAGGGGTCCGTGAAAGGTTGTCATTACCACAGAACAATGGTTTGCAACCTGTGATCCACAGACCACTGGGAATCCGCAGACTGTTCTAAGATTTCCAAGGCGTTTGCAACTTCATTTCAAAATTTTTAGGGGTCTGCAAATAAGGTTGCAAACCCTGCTCTGGAACTATAACTGCAGGAGGGGAGGAGCACCAAGGTTATTTTGCAAAGTGATTGTGTGAGAGCGATTTATATTGGGAAGGGTATTTGGTGCAGAGCTCTTTCAAAATGCTCCCATTCATGATTTGTGGCAGAGAAAATAGCTTTCCAAAAGGAGGTTTGTTGTCCCCCCCCCTGCTACATTAATCACTTCATACCAATCAGCACTCTTTCCATCTGTTCTGTGTCTCCTTTTGCAGAGATCAGACAGCGTACAGCTTAGCACAATATTTTCCTTTGTCAGTGCCTAGATGTTCTGGTGATTGGCATTCCCTAAATACCAGAGACGTGCATTTATTTTGTAACCTTTTATATTGGCGGTTCACTAAATACATACTATATAGGAGCCAAATTCCATGCTCAGTTACACTTGGATAGATCCAGACTTCAGTGTGCTCACACGATTGTGTGAATGAAGTTAGAACTGGGCCAGCATGGGTTTTTTCCTACACGGAGAAGCTGTTGCCCGTTCCAGTGTTCTTATGTGAATAGTGAAATGAATTACTAAGAACTTCCATGAAATATGGACTTTTTTGCCTATGGACTTTTGAAAATCTTTTCACTTCTACTGTGAGAGTTACCGGGAAGATCACTGCTTAATTGATAATTTACTGATTATGCTAGGAGGCTAAATTGAAATCTCTTTCCATGTCTCTCCCTCACAAAAAAAGAGTTGGCATATTGTTAAGTTTGCAGCTGTGGTTACAATGACCCTTATACTAAGTCTGTAACAAGTTTATTATCATTTAAAAAATCTCTCAGCCTGGACAGGAAGGAAATGAGAATAAGGGTAATTTTTATATGACTGTTCTGTGACACTAAGAGGTCAGACATTTGCTTAGTGACATTATTTGCTCTCAGAGTTCATCCTACCTCAGAGGTCTGCAAACTGTGGGGTGTATCCCCCTACGGAGGTATAGAGGAACATTTGAGGGGATCGTGGGGGGGGCAGGCCAGCCCCCACAGGGGGCAGGGAGGGAGCACCACCCAGCCCCACTCCGGCACAGCCCCCAGCTCCAGCTCTGCCCCCAGCCTTGGTCCTTGACTGCAGCCCAGCTGCGGCTCTGTTCCCTGCCCCAGACCATGGGTGCTGGAAGTAGGGGTGCTAGGGGTGCAGTAGCACCCCCTAGTTTGAAGTGGTTTCCATCATATACAGGCTTTACAGTTTTGTGCAATGGCACTCAGCACCCACACTATACAAATTGTTCCAGCACCTATGCCCCAGACCCGCCCCCGGCTTTGACACCCTTACATCTGTCCGCCCCCACGCCTCCCCCCCAGCCATGGTACTGACAGGGTAAGGGAGTGTGTGACCATGAAAAGTCTGGGGACCACTGTTTTATCTATTCCAAGACCAATCTTAATTCTGACCCAAAAAGAGGTCAAACTCTTTTAACATGTACATCACCAATGATCCAGTTTACATGGAGTAACATATGTTTTATGACAGGTTTCAGAGTAGCAGCCGTGTTAGTCTGTATTCGCAAAAAGAAAAGGAGTACTTGTGGCACCTTAGAGACTAACAAATTTATTAGAGCATAAGCTTTCGTGAGCTATAGCTCACTTCATCGGATGCATTTGGTGGAAAAAACAGAGGAGAGATTTCTCTCTCTGGCACCCTAGCTTACAGAGAGATGTCTAAACCCAACATTGACTCAGTCATGGCCAGATGCACACCTAACTTGATTTGACCAGATAGTGTGGATGAGACCACGGAGTATTCAAACAGGATTCAAAAACCATGCGCCAGCCTAAGTTTCCAGCCCAGCTAGAACATGGTTATTCTAAGATGGTACAGTCCCATCCACAAACTAGATTGGAACCCCATTGGCCCCAGTCAAGCTGAAACTTCTTAAATTCCTGTCAGGCTAGTGCAGACAGGTGCCTCTCTGTTTCTCTCCCTCAGGGAAAGAGGCTGCTTCCCCCGCCTCCCTCTCACACAGCTAACTGTTCCTGCTGGCTGCTGCAGCTTTGGAATTACAGGCTAATGTCATTTCCCTAATTTAAAGTCAAAGCCGCTGTGACTACTGACAGATGTTTCATTACAGGCAGAGCACATAACCCTCCGCCTTCCCTTCCAGCACCTGATCCTTAACATGATCTGGGATTTGTAATCTTTCTTTTTCTTCCTCTCCTGTGCAGATCACAATTCCCTGCTGAGCTCCTGCAGTGCACAGGTCTTTTTTAAATGCTTGAAGGTCGTGAAATGAACACAAGCCAACCGGCACAATTTCATCTATTTAGTTACCTCTGTGTTGAGCCTGTCAGCAGCAGACGTTGCTAGAAATCTCCCTGAGCTGGGGAGTGACTTAAAATAGGTCCTCAGCAGAGCATTACGCATTTCCCTCAGTTTGTTTCCAGCAAAGCCAAATGCCTTGTAAACCAGCAAGAACTTAATTGATGTTGCACGCACACAAAAGAGCAACTTGAGTTGTCCTTTGCGCAGATAAAGGCCTCTGGTCCCCTGCCAGATTCCCAGATCGAATGATTACCCAAGTCTCCATATAGCTGTATAGTGTGCTCATCACATCAAAAAGACTTTGATTTCGTACAGTGCAAGTCAAGATAGTGATTGTAATTTGATTTAAAGGCAAGGGTGCCAGAAATTTAGCCAGCTGAGGCCAATGCTGGTAACTTGCCAAACAGGACAAAAGTTGCAGCTAGTTTCTGCTTAGAGTTAATGAGGAGGAATGGCCCATGAAAGAATACCATGCTCCATGTCAATCCAAGCTGAGACTGCACAAGAGCCGGAACGAGCATTGCAGGCTGGGATTTGGAGTCTTTATGGGCCTCATTACCATATTAGGAACCAGGGTGACTTCTCTTTCTGGGTTAGTGTCTTGGACTCTGGCCCACATTTTAATCAGCTTGCCTAAAGAGGCTGGCCATAGCTTTAGATCTTCAGCATGTGATAGCTGTTCTACAGTGGGATATGTTTGCTTATTTGCATCATGGTTTGGTTCTCCATTCAGGGTAATCTGTTTGGGAAGTTATGGTGCTGACATCATCTGAGACGGAGAGAGCCCTGCAGACAGGACAAGGCTTGTGGGGAGATCTATCATAATTCCAAGTACTGGGATTTCGCTCTGTTCTCTGATCCTGTTCATGCTTGCTCACGCCTTTATCACATGCACAGAAATGACTGTAACTGAATAGGTTAATGTGGTGAAACACCAGGTATAATTAAGGCTACTTAGGCTTTGTTTTTAAATTCTGACATCAAGCAACAGAAACTAGGAATGTGTTGGTGAGGAACTGCATCAGCCTTAAGATTAATTTAAGCATCATGAGTCATACTCAAATTTGAATTTTCTTTCTCCCTGATCTAGAGAGGGGTCAGAATTTGCACTGGCCTCTGGTGCAGGATCTAATTGATTAAGTGCTGAACCAGTGCAAAAAAAATAAAAAAGCAGTGGTAGTCCTAAAGATCAGTGACAATTTTCAGTCCAATAACTTGTGGGCCAGCGGAACTGGAAATAAATACTATTTGCCATTAGGCTGCTGGGATACCTAGCTTTTGAGAAGCATACTGCCTTTTTTTTTTTTTTTTTTAAATCCATGGCAGGTTGTGAGATTTCAGACCTAAAATGCATAATTCTGAATGATCTTCTTACTTTTTTTTGCCCCACTTCATTTCCCACCTGACTTCAGTGTCACTATCTTAAGAGCTTTTAGGGCTAGGAACGGAAAGCATCACACTCTACAAAAACACCTGGGGATGCTTGTCTTTCAGACAGGATAAAGCATTAATCTCTAGCTTTTGTATTCTGAGAGAGAGCAGGCCAGAACTGAAGTGTGTGCACATGTTAGAGAAGCAAGGGTCCCAGAGCTGGAGCCTGAGTCCGAATGACTATACTGCAATTTTACAGCCCTGTAGCCTGAGCCCCATGAGCCCAAGTCAGCTGACATTTAACTGCAGTGTAGACGTACCCTTAGTCTCTCTGTGCCTCAGTTTCCCATTTATAAAGTGTGGATAATAGCACTGCCCTACCCCACAGGCCTGTGAAAAGATAAATATAGACTGTGAGGTGCTCAGATACTACACTCACCAGGGCTACAGAAGTGTCTAAGTAGGGTAGAAAGCTGAGAATTTAAATCTGCGTTGAGGGCCTTAGAGCAGTGGCCTGATTCCCAGAGTGCTGAGCACCCTCTGGTCCCAGTTAACACCAGTGGAATTATTAACGTCTGGCACTTTTGCATCTCCAAGCATTTATTTCGGTAATCTGGCCTGGCCAGCCAGTGCTGCCTAACGTTTCTTATTGAGGGAGTCTCGGGCACAGATGGCATCAAGCAGGCTGAAGCTCCATATGGATAAGACTGAAAAGTGGGCTGGGAGAAGTGCCCAGGAGAGACAGTGAGGGTGACTGAGTCGGGGGGGGGGCACCTGACGTTTGTGACTCGTGGTTGGTGCTCCCGAGATGCTGTTGGATCCCCAGCTGCTGTCATGCAGACAGATTGCAACAGTGTCCAAGGGTAGCTTTTCCCTATCTAGGCCTGGTGGAAGCGGTTGTGACAGTCTCTTTTCTTTAATTCTCTCATGCTGTTATCCACTCCAGCCAATATCACTGCAGTCTGCTCTACGTGGGGCTGCACCTGGAGTCAATCTGGACACCTATACTAGTGCATTCTGTAGGGCTGCGGGGTGCAGGGTGCCTGTCAGTGGGAGCATGTCACCAACGTGCTTGGCTGCACTCCCTGCCTTTCAGTGTGCAGGGAGAGTTTAAGGTGTCATTTTTCACTTTTAAATCCTTAGGACCTGCCTACCGGCTAGATACACATGTCACTTGGCCATAGAACAGCAACTTGGTCAGTGAGCTGTAGCTCACGAAAGCTTATGCTCTAATAAATTTGTTAGTCTCTAAGGTGCCACAAGTACTCCTTTTCTTTTTGGTCAGTAGAGTTGCCGAAGCTGGGTACCCTCCATTTCAAAGCAAAGCGTTGGCAGCAGAGTACTCCCTGTTAGGGTGTCCTCAGCTTTGTAACTAGTTCTCCCCCTTGGTCTAAAATAGCCTTTAGAACACTGCTGCAATGTGCATTGATTTACCGGAGCTGTGCGGAGGTGGGAAGGGTTGTAAGTACTTTGTGTCTGAGCACGTGCAGTAATCTGTGGCCTGATTTGTCAGACCATAGTACAAAACTGTTTTGGATCACATTCTACTGTTTCAGCTAATCAGAATTGAGGAGAAAATATCCTTTAAATTACTTGTAACATTTATTCAGCAGCTGTATCGGTATGGGCAGTGAATCACCCACTAATGCTGAACAAATGTTGCATGGGCTCAGGTGCGTCTGGCTTGTGTTTCCGTAAGCTCTCTGTGCCATGTAGAAAGTTGAAAAATGCCTTTTCTAGGAGCCAGTTCCTTACTCTTGTACAACCTGAGCCACCGGGCTTGGCACGGGTGCCCTCTGCGGGCTGGGGAGGGGGAATGGAATCCTTGATGCACGGGGCACAGAGCCATTTTCCAGTGACTGATGTGGTGGTGGCAGCTGTACTCCATCTTGGGTGTGAAGCTCTGGCCAGTGGGTGTGCGTAGCCCCTGGCCTTGCCCACCCCCAAACTCCCTCAGGGGTTTTGGGGAGAAGTCATTGCAGAAGCCATCATATGAGGGACACAGTGCCCATGGGCCATCTCTACCGTGGACGCTGTCTGTGCAGAAGAACTGCATCAAGTGTGAATCTGGGGCTTTCCATGGCCCCTCCGCAGAACACAGAGATTTTCCCTGTGGCAGGGTGTACAGGGAAATGTGGTAGCTTGGGAAATGGAAAGTTTGAATTTGCATTTGGAACAGCAAACCATGCCTGTGGGTGGAATGTGGAGGGGGAACTGTTTGGTATAAAGATGGGCAAACCCACATCAGTCAGGATATGGATTTGCCAAAGGCCAGGAATGGTTCGGTTCTGGGCCCCATGCGTGCACCTGCTCTCTGCCCAGATGCTTAGGGAGGAGTCATTCTCTGGGGAATGGTTCCATCTCCCCCCCTGCCCATTGTCTGTTTTGATGTGCTGGTGCTATTTCTCGTTTGTTCCTGCAACACTCTGAGACCCTCACAAAGACCATCACCATGGCCCCACATCCAGATTTTCCCAAGGGCAAAGGCCCTGTTCACCATGGCAGGTTACTATGATGATGATTGTTTTGTGGTAGTGCCCAGTCACAGACCAGAGCCCCATTGTGAAAGTCACTGTACAAATACAGAGTAACAAATGGTCCCCTCCCCAAAGAGCTTACAATCTCTAAGACAAGAGACAGTAGGTGAGGGGAGCACAAGGAAACGCATTCACAATAGAGGTCACAGCACATAGAGGTCTAGCCAGTGGAAAGGGGCCCTTACCTTTTACACACATGCCCTTGTGTGGTTTTGCAATTGCATGTGAACATTTCCGTTCATTGCATAGTTGGAACATGCAGCTTCTTCTGATCTCTACGGGCAACAGGCAAACAGCTCTCTGTTTTCTCCCCTCACTGGTCCTATTGGTGAAGAGAGGACAAGGGCATGGGCTGGACTTTATTCAGTCACAAGATCTATCAGAACACATCACAGTGCACCTACATTGGGTGGGGTCTTGCTAGCGGGAAGTTTGAGGTACGTGAGGCCACAGCTGCTAAAGGAAAGGAGCAAATTATGTTCTCAGTGTTTCATCTATCTTCCTGTAAGAGGGTGGCCTGCCCCAAAGTGGTGGAGGCCTGGGGCAATCAAACCTGATTACTGAAGAAACTGCTCTAGCCCACCTGTGCTGCATTAACAGCATGAATGGGGCCTGATGGAGAACAGCTGATTGCCCTAGGAAGGGGAGCAGGATGCTGCAGTGAAGGGGGGAAGCTCAAGAACCTGCAGAGAGTGAGGGAGGCTCTTGCAGGGAAGACGCCAGAGGAGTTGAGACATTAAAACAAAGAGGCTGAACTCCAGCATGATAAAGCCTGGGAGTGTCTGGGATGTGGATTCCCTACTGAAGGGAGGAGAGACACTGAAGTAGGGCAGGGGCCTGCCTGGATGGCCAGTTGGTACCCAGAAGACTGAATAAATGGGACCCGCAGGAGGAGAGTGTTTTAACTAACTTTGGGTTGTGGCTTAGAGTTTATTGAGGACTCAAGGGGAAACAGAGGCAGGGTTCCGCAGGGTGGCCTCTGGCTACAAGGGGGCACTGAGGAGACAGGATGAGTCAGGGACCTGGAAATGGGATCCAGAGCCTGGGTTCTTGGTTTGAATGTGTCTTGGGTCAGAGGCTGGGGGCTGGCAAGGGGACATAACCTTTCACCTCTAGGGCTCGGACTTCAGTTTGGGCTTGCTTCACGTTGACCAGAGTTCCCATCTGATGCCTGTGACGGGGGTACCTGGCCCACATGGCTCTCTACAGGGAGCCCTGCGGTCCTACCGCACACCACCCCAGGATGCAGCGAAAGGATCAGTGAAGCTGGATCCTCCAGGGGTGCCTAGAGAGGACTCTTTGCACAGTCACTTTGGAAACCGCAGAGACCTGGTCCTTCAAAGACTAGATGGGTTAGTGATAGCCAATCAGGACCCAGCAGGCTGAGATAAAAAGGAGTGGCAGGGCCCTAGCTGGGACCAGAGAGGTGAGGAGAGGAGCTGGAGGGGTTGACAGCCAACATCTGTTCTCCAGCCACATTTAGCACAGCTGAGTTTGCAGGGGGAGAGGACTGAAGAGCCTTAACTCTGAGCTGAGGGTGAAGCTGAAGGAGTCCAGGGGGAAGAGGCCTAGGGAGACGCCACCATGAATTGAGACAAGCCGTACATGGCTGTTGTGTCTAGGTGTCCCTGGACTGGTTCAGTGGAATAAACCCCCAGAAGGGGATGGAGCTTATCTGGGGCCTGAACAAAGAGTTGTATTTAAAGGGTCTAGAGTGGGGGCTGAAAACCCAAGCAAGGGTGGATAGACCATTTATTTATTGGATTCTGTGATACTCTGAACGGGGCTCATTGGGAGTTGGTGATTTGGCCAGAGTGCCAATCCACTGAAGACCCAGCAAGGTTGGCTGGCAGTCTGCAGGGGGCACCAGGGGTGTGAAAAGGACTGTGACACAGCACCCGCTTCTGGGTGGTTCTTCAGAGGTGAGTGCCCCATTACAATCCTGTGCAGTGATCTGTGTTTAATGAGGTGGCGCTCACAGCCCAGCTTCTAGAAGGGAGTCCCTTATGTCGCTGCTGACATTGTTAATTTGCATGGCTATTGCTGTTTTCATCAGAGATGTACCCAGGCTAATGACTGGTCCCCTCCAGGTCTGGATTGAGTTTCAGTGGTAGGGGGCAGTGAATGAGGTTGACAAACAGTTCTGTCCCTGCTTTGTGGTTAGGGGACCTCAGTTTCTGGAACGGTGAGTGTGGCACCTTTTCACCAGACTGAATTAGGTTCCTAAGCCCAGGTCGCAGTGCTTTTGGACAAGGGCAGCTTCCATGCGGGTGTGATGCACGAGACCTTTGCATAGGGAGAATTGTCTGAGCGATGGAGGCTCGTTCTGCTTATCCCAGAAACCCACTTCCCCTTCACTCTGCTCTCAGAGCCTCCTTGAGTGCTGGGCCCTCCAGCCAGATAAGGAAAATCAGTGTCAACTGCCCAAAAGAAAGGGGCCTTCTGATGCAGCCATGTCAGTCACCACTGCCGATTGCTTTGTGGGAACGGAGTCGGGAAGGAGGATCAGAAAACAGATGTGGTTTTTGGAGCAGTTCCTGCAGAGCTTTGCTGTCCTGTACAGGAGACACAGAGAATTAAATGCAGTCGGGGGGGAGAGATTTCTCCAGCTTTCTTCACCAGTGATGTGTGCATTTGAACAAAAGGAGGATGTAATAAAATGTGCGTGCGATTTGCCAGCTGGGAAAGAAAAGTCGTGTCTGTGTCCTGGAGACATTGTTTAGCAGGGATTGATTGTTTTGGAAGGATTAGCCCCATACAGTAGAGCCCATGGAATATTTGTATATCCTGAGCGGGTAGGACTCAGCTATGCTACTAGCCCAGCTTCCCCAAAAGTCTTCTAAGTCAAGTGAACCCAGGCAACACAAGCAGCTCCACCAAGCTGAAAAGTTAGCTCAGATGCTTCCAGGGAAAGGGTGTAAGCTGCAGGGGGATGGAAAGGAACTTTACAGCATGCACAAATGGCCAGGTGCCATGAGCATGGCGGTTTTTGTCTCTGTCTGGATGGCTGCTGCCAGATGTGAGATGCAAGGCCGGTGGGATCCAAATGTTTTCTCCAGTGTTGATCTCTCTTAGTTCCTCAGTTTGCTTTTGAGAGTTGGGAGAGTGGGGGCAGGAGAACCTTCCTGTTTGTGCCAGGCGCCTGCCGGGTTTGCATGTGTTAATATCTCTGGGGCAGCCAATGGGAGGCAGGTGGGCTGAGGATAAACCAGGGAGCTCTCCACTCCGGCTCGCAGCCACCCTTCTCTGTAAAGGGACACAGTCAACTCAGTTATCATAGCTCTGCCTTGCAGTGTTGTATCACACTCCTTACAAATGACCTCTGATTGTCAGCCCTTTCTCTCTGGCCTGGTCTACAGTTAAAACTTAAATCAACATAGGTACAGTGCTCAGGGGTGTGAAAAATCCACACCCCGAGCACAGCAGCGAGGCAAACCTAAACCCCTGGTGTAGACACAGCTAGATTGACTGAAGAATGCTGCTGTTGATTCGGCAACTGCTGCTTAGGGAGAGGGAGTTACAACAGTGACGGAAAAACCCCTTCCATTGCTGCCATGTGCATCTACACGCGCCGCCACCATGGCATAGCTATGGTGCGCTAGCTGTGTCGCTGTAGTGCCCGTAGTAGAGACGTGGCCTCTGTTTTATCCATTGCTTTACTCTGTGTATTCGACAGCACTTCGCTTAGCGTCAACATCACCGTTCCTTCCTACCTGAAAAGAACCTTAGAAACATTGGTGGGGGAAGGAAACATTTATATAGTGTTTAAAAAAACAAAACAAAACAAAACCAATAAAAACAGGCCTCACCGTGCTGCGAGTTGGCTGCTTGGATCAAGATGAATCCTTCATGCTGGGCCCAACTGCCTCTGTAGGCAGGTGGCGATAGCCCATTCTATCTAATGTAAATTAAATGCTGCCATCTGGTGTTCTGGCAGGTTGCCAGTGCCACCAGCAATTGGATACCCTTGTTCCTTACCACCAGAGTTCCTCTTCTGATCTAGGGCTACAACAGACATGCTCCATCCTTCCAGCATCCTGTTTTCAATATTTTCCTTATTTCCTATTTGTGTGCGTGTGTGTATGTATCAAACGCTCACAGCACCACATTTAATATCTCTCTGTTGAAGAACTTTTTTTTGTTACTTCATAAATAGGTTCCAAGGCCAGCAGTGCTAATATCTCAGATCTGCAGGGAGGGGATTATTCTACTTTGGAATTTAAGATTGCTGTTTCCAGGTCAAGGAGAGTATGAGTTTTCTACAAGGGATGGGGGCATAACTTGAAACAGAACTTTTTTTTTTTTTGAGCAGGGGATAAGAGCAGTCCCTGCAGGAATGCAGCTATTTCATTAGCGAACTAAGGAGAAACAAAAAACACATCCAAGTTACTGGAGGGGGAAGGAAAAGTTTTGGCAGAAGTTGCTGCACCGGTAAATTAGAAATGAAAAATTTATGAGCGTGTTAAATTGTACAACTTCAGCAGCTCCAGATCATTAGGTATTAAATTCCTGCTTAACTTTATATCTTATGATGATTGACTTTTATACAGTGATGAGTTGGGTGGGAATAACTTGTGCACAAATGTTCCTTGCACCTCCCTGAGCTTTAAACTCTTGGCACACTGGCTAAGGCAGGCAGCCCTCGTGATCCTTGGGAAGGAGAGAAGCATTAGATGCTGGAAGTAAATAATTTCCTGCTCCAAAGGGCTTGCAGAAGAAATGGGGTGTGTAACAAGGGAAGGAATTCGTTATCTCTGCAGCGCGGTTTGTGTCTCTGCCGGGGGATCAGGAAGCACATTTCACCTTCATTTAAACTATATTTTCAGTTGGCACAGCCTATTTGTTGTGTATCTTTGTGAACATTATCCCTCTTGCATTTCAGATGTGGTGGGCCAGCTGCCTCTGGTGAGTGCCAAGAAAATGATTTGCTGATTAAAACAGAAATCTCAAGATTCCATTGCTTCAGATGGGGTTTGTCCCCAAGCTCCCAAAGCAGAAAATGAACACGCAGCATAAAATGAGCATTGGCTGCAGATGTCTAATTACTATTCCCTTTTTCCTAATCACCCAAACCTGCCAAAACAAAATGCTACACACTGTAGATGGAACAGATCATTGTACCATGAGCGTCCCTCTTCTTTTATCCATGCAGTGACATCAGCTCATCAATACCTGTTTTGATGATTTTTTTTTTGTGATGTGCTCCTCTATGCTCTTCTTTCTTGCATGCATTAATCCGCAGGGAAATAGCTAACAGTGTTGTCACTTTAACATGTAATTGCTAGGCTTCAAAGTTAATGGCGTGTTGAGATGGGCAGGGTATTTAGCAGCTCCTTTTCTTAATGCTGGGAAAGTGCGCTGTCCTCATGGCCCTGGACACCGAAGAACTGCGTGTGTCTGTAGAGCAGGCACTGTAGGGGCAGCACAAACTTTTCCCACATGCTGCCCCCAGCAGGGACCACCTGTAAGGGGAGAAGGGAAGTTCAGTTTCTAGTAGCCCTTGGCTTGGCTGCTAGGATGCCAACATACATGCCTGTTCTGATGATGATTTTTTTTATGATGTGCTCCCCCCATGCAGTAGAATGGACCCAGCTTGTACCCACCGCTCATGTCATAGAGATCATTCAACATCCATTAGGTGGCAGATCAGTGGGCTAGATTCGAACCAGTGACCCAGGTAAAATGCTCTGCATTCCTGAGCCATCCAGGCCCCTTGGTTGCTCCACCATTTAAACAATTAGCAGCTATACCAAAAGACTGATATTCCAGCCGTAAGTAGATGTTGTTTAATATTCAGGCTATATTCCCTCACTTGAATATTCAGAGTGTGAATTAGCAAAGTTGATTCTGATCTGTGTGCAGTATGGAATATCCTGATTTTATTATGGTGGGGCTCAGTTATTCAGCAAGCATACTGTCGTTTGGAAAATGGATCTGAGAAATATTCAGTATCTTTAGGTAATTTGGAGAATCATCTGTGTAGTCTTTAGTGAGGGTAATGTGAATTTCTTACTAGGGGTAAGTCACGCTCTGAGATGCTGAATATTACTATTATTATCAAATTAGTCCCTTAAATAGGTTTACAAGTGTCATTAAATGATTTTACCATGACAGATGGCAGGCTTGTCTAAGTTTAATTTGAATATCATAGCAGTGCATAGTGGATGTAGAAGTTTTTTAGAAATTAATGTACAGGAGCAGTGCCGCTACCTATAGAAACCCTTTGCATTGGAAGTGGCAGTCGAGCTAGAGATAGAGACCACCGATGAGGTTACATGGTCCATCCGGTCTGAGCTAAGGCAGGAGCACTCCCTGTCATGCATTTGCTAGTGCTTTGTGCGGTCTAGTTTTATCACAAACCATTGGGCTTCCAGCACCTTCACTGGAGAGGACACCAAACCCCTCTTTCGCAGAAAGCCTCATCTTATATTAGGAATAATTTCCCCCCTTCTTATTTTTAGCCTGTCATTCTTGGTTATCCCCCTTGTAGCAGGAATTAGTGTTTATGTCCTTCAAATGTGAGCAAACTGATATGTCTCCCTCCCCTTCGCACCCCAGACACCTTTCGTCATTAGTTGGCCATGTCTACACTAACAATTATGCTGGAAACATTTCTGTTGTTCAGGGGAGTGAAAAATCACCCCCCCTGAATGACAGAAGCTTTGCCCCCATAAGTGGTAGTGTGCACAGCGCTATGTCAGTGGGAAAGCAGCTCCCTCAGCAGACACAGCTACCGCCGCTCATTGTGGGTGGTTTAATTATGTCAATAGGAGAGCTCTCTCCTATTGGCATAATGTGGCTACACAAGCACTCTTACAGTGGCACAGCTCTATCGGTACAGCTGTATCACTGTAAGTGTAGACCTAGATTCCTTCAATTGATGTAATTCCTCCTCCTCCATCAGCTCCTCCAACAGCTTGGTCATTTTTGTTGCTCTTCTCTGCACTTCTCTGCACTTGTTAGTGTTGTGGTAACAGGGTGCCCAGAACTCAGCTCTGTGACCCGGGTCTCTCTCAAGCTGTGTAGATTGTCTCCCTGGTCTTTGGAGTGGATCCACGTGGGAAAGCAAAGCACTTTTCCTGAAAAAGGTTGGAGTTCTCTCCGAGTGCTTGAACTCTCTTCAACGGCGTACAAAAGCTCTTTGCAGTCAGTAATGGATTTATCCTCGCTTGCCCCTGTGGAAGATTAGCTGACTCATCCAAGATCGCCAGGGAAATCTGTGTCAGAGCTGGGAATTGAATCTGGGTCTCCTGAGAAGTGCCACAATCCCCAGTCTGTCCAACCCCCCTAAGCTGCAGTTCAGGTCCTTACACTAACCTACACTAGAACTTCACATCTATTGCAAGTTTGCTGCATTTGGCACAGTCCAGAGTGAGTGAATGAATTAAAAACCAAAGAGTTGCAAACTGTCTCATCTGTCTATTGATACCTCATTAATCCCTTGCTGAATGGCTTGCAGTGTATTTTGTGTAGTACTGAAGTCTGGGGGCCTTGTCATAACCCACAGAAGTGGGGGAGATGGACATTTCTGTGTAGGAATTACGAGGTGTGCAGGTAAATGAATTTCCAGCAGATGAGGTTCTGTGAGGAATGGGCAGCCTGCACAGTGGGCATGTACTGAACTTTGGATGTTTAGTCTTTGGTAGTAACTGAATCCCAAACCTGAGTCCTGGGGCTGGCCACTGGGAGTCCCTTCAGGCTCAGGGCTGGAGAAGTTTCAGGGGGGAGTGGGAGGCTATTCTAGAAATAGGGGGCAGTGCTGGGAGGATGCAGGGATGGTTGGCAGGATTGGGCTCTGTGGCTCTATTCAAAATGCATTGGTATTTAGGCCCTGTAATACACTGTGCAGGCATAGAAGAAGCATGGTAAACTGGGGGCCTGAGGAGGGGGATATACCAGGCAAGCACCAGAACTCGGCAGAAGGGAGTCAAAGCGGACCTAAAATGGCTGATAGCTGCCACCACATGCTGACATCTCAGGTGTTTGCTGGGACTTTTCATTGGCTCTTGTAGAAATTGGCTGCAGGTGTCGGGGTGCGAAAAGAGCCTTCCTCATGCTCCTTGTGAAAAGCTGCAGCTAGGCGTGCTTCAGAGTGGGGGCGGGCTTGTTCCGTGTCATTGGTGTGCTGCATAGTTACGTGTGATAAAGCTGCTGCAAGGCCTAGCCATAGCAATCATATTTTTAAATTAAGACTGGATTTTTAAAAAAATCGGCATGAGCTGGTTCCCCCCAGAATTATTTTGGGTCAATGCTGTGGGCTGTGTTAAAAGAGGTCAGACTGGGTGATCACAGTGGTTCCTTCTGGTCTTGGGACCTGTGACTAGCCAGGACCAGGTGCTTCCAAGGAAGGCATACCTCCCATCCCCCACATCCCAATGAACAAGCGTTGAATAACCTGCCCACAAGAAAAACTTCTTCCTAACCCCCAGCCAGTCAGTCACTGGTATATGTCCCGAAGCACACCAGGTTTTCAACCCCATGTAAATTTCTACCCTTCCTGACTGTGGATGTTCACATTCATAGAATCATAGAATATCAGGGTTCTACAAGTTATACAGGTGTCTAATGCTTCTTAAAAAGAAAAGGAGTACTTGTGGCACCTTAGAGACTAACAAATTTATTTGAGCTTCATCTGATGAAGTGAGCTGTAGCTCACGAAAGCTTATGCTCAAATAAATTTGTTAGTCTCTAAGGTGCCACAAGTACTCCTTCTCTTTTTGCGAATACAGACTAACACGGCTGCTACTCTGAAACCTGTCATAATGCTTCTTAGTATTGCGAAGGCCTTAGCCTCAATAGTACCTTATGGCAGTGAGTTCTGCAGATTAACTCAACACTGGGTAAAACATTTATTTCATGGCCTTGTGACTGATGGGTAGGAAATCAACCTGGGTCATAGGCCTGTATTATACAGGATGATCTAATGCTCTTTTCTGGCCTTCAACTCTATGAATCATGGTGTTCACTTCCCAGGGGTAGCTATGGGAGTGAGAAAAAAGGAGACCTCTCCTGAAAACACTCGGAATTGTTTCACTAGACCAAAGGAACAAGCTGCTGGTTTAGGAAAGGGTTAACCCTTGGAATGTCTTGCCAGCTGTTCACTGAATAATACTTAGGGGCTGGGTCCATATATGTCTGCAGCATCCAGAGAGTTCAGGGGTTGGGATACATTGTAACAGTGTACAAAGTGTTAAGAAAACATCAGCTTGGTCTGTGTAATCAGCACAGGTGGCAGCACTGCCTTACTGCTGTGACTTAACTGTGATTTACTGATTGAACTAATTAGACAGCAGCCTCACCTATGCTTCCTTTAGAACTGGGTTCTAGCAATACCCCAGGGGATTTATATGGCCATCTTCCATTAATACTGATGGGAATTGCATGCATAAATCTGAGTGGTCCCTGTAATGTTGCTGCTTTTCAATATGAATGTGCTTATCACCACCTAATGTGTAGAGATTCACTCTGAATTTCCAAGGGTTTTGACCTCAGGGAATGGGCTGACAAGGCCTGACCTTTTGGGGAAATGTTTACCAGTTTACAGATACTGGGTAAAATTTTCAAAAGCACCCTAGTTCCATTTTCAAAAGTAATTTAAGCATATTGGAGACTAAGGGACAGATTACAAAGGTATTTGGGCATCTAAAGATGCAAATAAGTGCCTAGTGGGATTTACAGCAACATCTAAGTGAGTTAGGTTTCAGAGTAGCAGCCGTGTTAGTCTGTATTCGCAAAAAGAAAAGGAGTACTTGTGGCACCTTAGAGACTAACAAATTTGCTTGACTCCCATTAGCTTTCAGTGGGAGTTAGGCACCAAACCTGCTTAGGCACTTTTTAAATCCCATGAGGTGTCTGACTCCATCTTTCGGAGCCTTTGTGAGTCGGACCCCATGTCTTATTGAAAGCCAATGGAATTTAGGCTTTTGAAAATGAGACTTGGTTGCTTTTGAAAGTTGCACCATTATCAATACTAGCCTGTGCTTACCGCCTGCCGTTCTAGTCTGCAGTGAGTCCAGTCATAGGCTGTTTCTCCTGTTGGGAAGACTGGGGTTTGACACAGCAAAAGACCATTCTGATTAGGCTCATGCATAAGGGAAACAGACAGCAGGTGACAGAGTATTAGGGCTGGGGGAAGAATCCCCCTTGCAAGGGGAGCCGAGAACACTGATTACAAAATGCATCAGTACGAGTCATATGACCCATGGAACTGCGGATCGGTGGGCTAATGCAACTGTTTTTAGGACTAAACCTCTATGTTCCTAACTGTCTTTGCTGCTTTGAGCAAAGGGATCCTGTAAGGTGATAAATGGAAAAGATTCCGTTAAGAGGTGCTATCTTCCAGGAATGCGTTAGGTGTCTCGTTTCTGCTCCTGCCTATTGTGTTCCTTTTATCTGTCTGTCAGCCTTGCTTTTTCGGGCAATCACTCACTCTGCATGGGGTGCTGTGTGAAAAATGTTCTCTGGGAGACTGTTGTAGCAGTGTTAGTGTGTTGCTTGGGGCGAGGATATGATAAGGTCTGCCTGCCTGCCTGCCTATCTTGCTAGAATTGCCAAAGAAGCACTCTATTAATCATTCTCTGAAGATAGCCCACAAACTCCTGCAATGCAGATACACCTTGAGAACACAACACTAATAGTTTTTACAGATCACAGTCACAGATATTTTGGGCAAGTCTGTGTTGTTTTGACTTTCTTCCTCCTCTTCTTCCTCCTCCTCTCCTGGTAACAGGGCTGTAATTTACAACAGCTATGTACAGAGATCAAAAACACTCGATTTGAAAATCATGTCTTTCCAGTACAGTGGTTGAGCCAATGAAGTGCATCTCTGGTAAAGCTATATACGTTTTGACACATTGTGTTGTCTCCAGAATGTGGATGTGCCAAGTGTCATCCCTGTTCATTGAGCTCTGGCCCTTCCAAGCAATTGGGGATGGAGGCAGGTGTGGGCTGACTGAGGACAGCAGTGTTGGCCCAGATGGCAGACTTTTTTGCTTTTGCTTTCTGAAGGTTGCAGAGTCAAATATTACTTTTCGTCTGTGGAAAGTAATCAAATTAATCAGTTGCATCCATTTCAAGTAGAGCAATTAAAGAATCCCGTTTGAACCCATCTGTGTGTGCTGAATGTTTGGAAGGAAAGGTGCCCAGAGATCATTTGGCAGGTTATTTTTATTGGGCAAGGCTCAAAGGCCTCATTTGTGCTTGAATTTGGAAAAAGAAAAGGAGTACTTGTGGCACTTTAAAGACTAACCAATTTATTAGAGCATAAGCTTTCGTGAGCTACAGCTCACTTCATGCAATTTGGAAAACATATGATTGCAGAGAACTAGCATTTCAGGTGACTCTCCATGTGCCCTTTAAGTAAGTTTCTTCTAAGGACAAGTAAATGTACTTATGAAAGGAAATAGTTCTTCTGACACAACTCATTTGCACTGTGGGCCGACTGGCCGTAGTGTGAGGGGTGTGGTTTCAAGTCTGTCTCAACTGAACTTGAGACGGATCACAGTATTCATTTCCTGTTGCGTAGTTGTGTTCTTTGACCAGAGGAACAGCGTTTTTTGTCTGAATGCTGCTGTTGTAAAACTTTTTATTGTGCATGAACTCCCTCTGACTCTCAGAAGCATGAAGCTTGACTTTCAACCAGTTTGTGTTCACCACTGCGCACATTAATTGCATATCCATGGTACTGTATGAAAGGCTGGAAGTATTTCAAGTCTCAAATCTAGTTTCAAAAGGCTTTGATTTATCTGAAATTAATCTTACTGTAAAAGCCAGCCTTAGATTTTTGTAGGTATCCTGGTAAACCCAATCAATAGATCCCTTCCATCCCTCCTTGTGTCTGTATTGCCTACAGAATAATCCCAGAAAACAAGAGTGCAAAGAAAAGTCTTGTGGGATATTTCAAAGAGATAACGGGAGAATCTTCACTTGCTTCTACAGGTGGATTTTGAGAACCAGAGTTCTGGTGATTACTGATAGAAAATGTTTGGATAGTTTTAGACTGTGGTCTGAAAAATAAAGTTCATGATGGATGAGAGCTTCCTACAGTTATTAATGTTGCTGAGTGTAGAGTCCCAGTGATTACTTCACATTTAAAGTTGTTGGAAAGTATCCATACAAAGCCAGATGTTTTACCCCCCATCCTTAGACTCACTGGAAAAGAGCTTTTCTTTCTGAAGCTTTCATTTCTTTCTTCCAGGCAGGAAGAGATGGTTTTGATTGGAAAATTTGAGGGTAATTGGACTAACTTGAGTTATGGGACTTGGCACAGTTGAAGTCTTCTAAAGTGTTTGTAGAAGCTTGGCTCAGAAATAGGTTGGTCTAAAAACTTCACACTGTTTTTTAAATATTATTGCTCTGTGCCAGCTAGTGCATAGAACTATCCTTATTAAGATTGGGTGGAAAATCTTGGTGTTAGGTGCAAAAGTTTAAACTCTGGGAGCTCCATGAAGGTATCTGTGGACATAAAGCGGATAAGAGGTCTTGAGGAAGTTTTAAGCAATGTGAGAGTGCCTGGGGAGTTTTAAAATTTGGCGAGACTAATAGCTAGGGTAATACTGTGATAGTTTCCACTATAAGCCCAATTTTCTTCTAACCCAGGTCTAACTTCATGACAAAAGCTTCTTTTTGCCTGTGGTTTCTCATATTTGGTTTCCCACTGGAAGAGAACTATTCTGGGAAGTTTGAGAATAATTGAATGAGCCATTTTAGACAAATAAAAGTTTAGGGTGGGGAAATGGCGGGTTTTACACTCTAGGCAAAGAATTCTGTGTTTCAGTGACTTGTAACTCCAAGGTAGCTTAGCCTGAAGACTTCAAATTGTTTTCAATATGCGAATCTTCAGTGAGAAGACCAACTGCATAGGACTGTTCTGCTAAGGTGGTGTGGGAAATTTGTAAAAGAAAAGGAGTACTTGTGGCACCTTAGAGACTAACAAATTTATTTGAGCATAAGCTTTCGTGAGCTATGAAAGCTTACGCTCAAATAAATTTGTTAGTCTCTAAGGTGCCACAAGTACTCCTTTTCTTTTTGCGAATACAGACTAACACGGCTGCTACTCTGAAACCTGGGAAATTTATGAATTCTTAAAGATAAAACATGGCTGGGAGCCACGTGAAGGTCTACAGAT
This sequence comes from Dermochelys coriacea, assembly GCF_009764565.3. Classification (NCBI taxonomy): domain Eukaryota; kingdom Metazoa; phylum Chordata; order Testudines; family Dermochelyidae; genus Dermochelys; species Dermochelys coriacea. Next base: position 61,211,706 of record NC_050076.1, read on the forward strand.
GCTATAAATGCCATGAAGGGATTTCTGGGAGTCAGGAATAATTTGGAGAGCATCTGTATTGTTTGAATGTGCCTTGATGCCAACATGCACAGATGCTGCTAGCACAGCCCGCAGAGATTGTAATTTCTGTGAGAGAAATTACTGCAGATTACTAAAGGCTAAAAGGTCATTCTGATGTACGTCCTGTGAGAGAGATAGCTATATGGTTCATGGCACTTACTATATCTGAGAACACAGCCTATAATCCCCGTAGCAGAAATATCGACATCCTTGCAGGGAGATTAATATAAAACAAAAACCAAAAAACAATCCCACCATAGTAACATTCACTTTAAAAAGAGGAACTACACTAAATGAAGACACTTGTTAGATGGAAATTAAAAGGAGTTGTTGCAAGGGTTAAATGCCTGCAAGCAGTATGGGGACTACTTAAAAACGGCACAGTAGAGGCTCAGACTAAACGTATATCGCCAATTAGAAAAGACAATAAGAGGAGCAACAGAATGCCATCGTGGCTAAACAACAGAGTAAGGGAATCCGTTAATGGCAAAAAGGCATCCTTTAAAATTTGGAAATCAAAACCTAATGAGGATAATAGGAAGAAGCACAAACTCTGTCAGATTAAGTATAAAAATATTAGGCAGGCCAAGAAAGAATTTGAGAAGCACCTGGCTGAAGGCCATGGGCAGATCTACACTTAAAACACTGCATTGGTGCAGCTGCACCAGTATAGCACTTTAATGAAGATGCTCCTATGCTGACGGAAGAGTGCTTTCCCATCAGCATAGTTAATACATCCCCCTGAGAGGCAGTAGCTATGTCCACGGGAGAAGCTCTCTTTTCAGCATAGTGCTGTTATACGGGGATTTGGGTCAGTCTAACCACATCACTGAGGGGGTGTGGATTTTTCACACCCCTGAGCAATGTAGTTATACCAATATATATAGGTCTGTAGTGTAGACCAGACCCCAGAAACTAAGAGCAACTTTTTTTTAAGCACACCAGAAGCAGGAAGCCTGCCAAACAGTCTGTGCAGCCACTAGATGACAAAGATGCTAAATGAGCATTCAGGAAGACAAGGCCATTGCAGAAAAGCTAAATTAATTCTTGGCATCGGTCTTTGCTGCAGAGGAGGTAGGGGAGATACCTACGTTGGAGCTAATCTTTTTGGGTGACAAATCTGAAGTATTGTCCCACACTGATGTGTTAATAAAAGAGGTTGTAGAACAAATTTGATAAATTAAACAGTAATAGGTCAGCAGGACCAGATGGAATTCATCCAAGAGTTCTGAAGGATCTCAAATATGAGATTGCAGAATTATTAATTGTAGTATATAACCTATTGCTGAACCAAGCTTCTGTACCAGAAGTGATGCTTATTTTTAAAAAGGGCTCCAGAGGTGTTCTGACAATTACAGGCCAGTGAACTTAACTTCAGTACCAGGCAAATTGGTAGAAACTATAGTAAAGAACAGATTTATCAGACACATAGATAAACACGATTTGTTGGGGAAGAGTCCCACGCCAAAGGCTCTTAATGAAATTAAGTAATCATGGGATAAGAGGGAAGGTGTTCTCATGGACCAGTAACTGGTCAAAAAGGAAACAGAGAGTGGGAGTAAATGGTCAGTTTTCATAATGGAGAGAGGTAAATAGCGGAGTCCTCAAGGATCTTTATTGGGACTGGTGCTAGTCAATGTATTCCTTAATGATTTGGAAAGAGGAATGAACAATATGTGAAAGGTTACAGATGATACAAAATTATTCAAGATAGTTAAGTGCAAAGCTGACTGTAAAAATACAGGGGGATCTCAAAAACGGAGTGACTGGGCAACAAAATGGCAGATGAAATTCAATATTGATAAGTGTAATGTAAAGCACATTGGAAAACATAATCAAAACTGCACATATGGGTTCTAAATTAGCTGTTACCACTTAAGAAAGAGATCTTGAAGTCATCATGGATAATTCTCTGAAAACTTCAGCTCAGTGTTCAGCAGTGGTCAAAAGGCTAACCGAATGCTAGGAACTATTAGGAAAGGGAAAGAAAAGAAGACCGAAAAATATTATGTTACTGTATAAATCCATGGTTGCCCCATCTCAAAAAGGGTATAGTGGAAATGGAAAAGACTCAAGAGTAGGACAACAAAGATCATAGAAGATTAAGGTTGGAAGAGACCTCAGGAGGTCATCTAGTCCAACCCTCTGCTCAAAGCAGGACCAACTCCAACTAAATAATCCCAGCCAGGGCTTTGTCAAGCTGGGCCTTGAAAATCTCTAATGATGGAGATTCCACGACTTCCCTAGGTAACCCATTCCAGTGCTTCACCACCCTCCTAATGAAATAGTTTTCCCTAATATCCAACCTAGACCTCCCCCACTGCAACTTGAGACCATTGCTTCTTGTTCTGTCACCTGTCACCACTGAGAAAAGCCTAGCTCCATCCTCAGGGGTATGGAATGGCTTCCATAAGAAGAGAAACTAGAAAGATTAGGGCTTTTCAGCTAAGGCCTGGTCTACACTAGAAAATTAGGTCAGTTTAAATAGGTCTGTGGAGGGGGAGGGGGTGAAAAATCCATACCCCCTGATTTGCGTTGTTAAGCCAACTAAGTCCCTGTGTAGACAGCGCTAGGTTGATGGAAGAGTTCTTCCATTGACCGATTACCTACACCAATGGGAGACCCCCTCCTGTTGGCATAGGTGGTATCTACACTGAGTGCTGCAGCAGCACAGCTGTGCCTCTGTAGTATTTTAAGTGTGATAAGCCCATAGAAAAGAAACGATTAAGGGGAGATACGATAGAGATCTATAAGATCATGAATTGTATGGAAAAAAGTGAATACAGAAGTGTTATTTATCCTTTCTCAGAATACAAAAACCAGGGGTCACCCGATGCAATAATAGACAGAGGTTTAACACAAACGCAAGGACAATTTTTTTTCACACAACTCCCAATTAACCAGTGGAACTTATTGCAGTGGGACTTTGTGATGGCCAAAAGTATAACTGGGTTCAAAAAAGAACTAGAGAAGTTCATGGAGAATAGGTGCATAAATGGCTCTTAGTTCAGGGATGTAACTTTATTTTCAGGGTGACCCTAAACCTTTGATTGCCAGAAGTCAGGAGGGGAAAACAGGGATGGATCTTTCCAGAATTGTCCTAATCTGTGCATTACCCTTGAAGCTCGGGTACTGGTCTAGATGGACCATTGGGTCTAGCTCAGCTGTTGGAACTTGCTGGTACTAAAAGGGAAATGGATATTGTTCCTGGTGTTTATGAGCTCAGCTGGCAATCCACCAATGCAGTGGGAGCAATAGCTCAGGCCATGGTGCTTAGAAATTCTCTTGGCTCTGTCAGTGGAGAGCATACGTCTTGTTCAAATGCTGGTCCCTGTGTGTATTTGTGACATTTGTGGCATCGCAGAGCAATGAGGGGTTTTGTCATCGCTTTCCTTGTAACTTGGGCATCTTAATGCTATGGTGCTATGTTCAGTGCAGTGACACCAGTAGCCAGTCTACAAGCATATGGTCCCTCCCTTCTTTCTGGATGACCTCAACAATTCCTTCTGATCCAGAGTCCTCCCAAATCCATCTCCCTGAGTTCTTAACTACAAGGCACTTGAAATTTTCCCCTCTGGTTTGTCACCCTCAAAGAAGTGAAACCTGCCCCCAGTCATGAGTTCACTTTGCACAGATGCTTCACATGGTTTTCACAACAGACACCTGCTTGGGGTAAAAATAAACAAAGTTTACTTAATTGAAAAATTACAAATTCAGAGATGAAATAGTAAGGAAAAGCAAACACATTCAAGTTACACAGAAAATAAACCTGAAGACACAATGCGATTTCAGACTTTGCACTCCCTTTTCTAATACAAGTTATCTACTGCCTTAGCTCAGTTTCCTCTGTCCTAGAGGGGATCCAGTGTTTCACAGACAGCACCCTGCTTAGATGCTGGCCCTCAGTTTCAGGATGTTTTTTAAAGTTTTTTTTCTCTTTTCCCTAGAATGTTGACTCCTGGTTGTTCAGAATGGGGGGGAACTCCATCCTTTCCAGGACTGCGGTTTTCTTTTTCAGTTTCAATGTCTTTCCATTAACTTCAATGGTCCACCATTGTGTCCTTCTGGTTGCCGTGTTTTCCCCAGGAATTTAAATTAGGGGAGGGAGTCTTCAAAAATACAGGGGAGGGGGGTGAGGACCAATGAGAGGTGAGACTATTAGTCAGGATGGGCAGGGATGCACCACCATAGTCTGAGAGCCTCTGTTTGCCAAAAGCTAGGAGTCGATGACAGGGGATGGATCACTCAATAATTGCAGTGTTCTGTTAATTCCCTTTGAAGCACCTGGCATTGGCCACTGTCGGAAGACAGAGTACAGGGCTAGATGGACCATTGGTCTGACCCAATATACCCATTCTTATGTAAAAATTAATTATAACATAATAAAAATGTTTAGTACAGAAATTCCAGACACCAGCCAAAATTGATCACGTGGGCAACACAGCTCTTTCTGCTGGATACTTAGGCAGAGTAGGTGAGTTCATGTAAATACAGTCTGATCCTGAAGCCTTCTCCCCTCCCCAGGCTCATCACTAGCTGTCAGAGGAGAGCTCATTCAGACCTTGCTTAAAAATAATAATTTGAATTATAAGGTTGGCCAACATTGCCGAAATGAATGCGCCGACATTGTTAGAAAAAACAATAGCGGTGTGAGGAAGCTGGTCTTTGTTTGTATTTTTCACACTTATTATACTTTCTCAGGTACAAGTATTTTATCATACACTGTATATGCTTTTAAAGTGTGTATTAATGTTTAAGTTTCAATTTAAATTTCCAACCAATGACTAAATTGGCAACACTACATATAACTAGTTGATAGGGTGACCAGATGTCCTGATTTTATAGGGACAGTCCCGATTTTTGGGTCTTTTTCTTATATAGGCTCCTATTACTCCTCCCCCCCCACACACACACACCCTGTCCCAATTTTTCACATTTGCTGTCTGGTCACCCTACTAGTTGACCACTTGTGGGGTGGGGGTTGGGGAAATTCAGGGGCGGTGTAGGGAAATCCCTGCCTGGTTGGACAACGGATGGGTACTTAAAGTTGCTTTTCTGTTAACAACTAGCTTGGGAGGTGCCCCTCCCTGCCTCATTACTTCACCCCTGTGGTCAGATAATGTTGTAATTGCACCACAATTACAATATTGTACATGAATACATTCACAGCCGTAACCTGTAAACAGATCTCCTAATGACCATCAAGTTCAGAACATTACAAGCTTTCATAAAATCTGTACCTCGGAACTGACGGTATCCATGCCATGGGGATCTGCACAACCCCCTTAGACCCTTCTTATTGCCCATAGTGGGGACCATAGGACCCATACACCCTCTTTACAGGTTCAGAACAAATCTGTCCACCCTTCCCCTGCAGGAGGAGAACCAAAGCTTTCTACTGACCCTGTGGAAGAAGATTATCAGCAGCTGGATTTGGTGGTTCCACCGGTGGTAATAAGACTGTCCGTACCTCTGGATGACGCTATCACTCAGATATCCCTATCCCCCACCAGATGACCATATGCAGTTCCAGGAACTGTTGTTTAGGGTTGAAGCGGAGTTCTAGATCTCCCTAGAGGAAGTCCACGATCCACAGCATAACCTCTTGGATATCTTACAACTTTTGGGATTTGGGTGAATAGTGCTTTCTGTTAATGAAGCCATACTGGAGCCAGCTAGAGCAGTCTTCTGTCCCGACTGCTAAGTGGGCAGAGAAACGCTATTTTGTCCCAGCCAAGGCGTGGGATTTCTTTTTTTCTCATCCTGCACCTAATTCCTGAGTTGTCCAGGCTGCCATGAAGAGATCTAGATAGCAACATCCTAGAGCTACTCTGGTTGATAAGGAAGGTAAATGCCTAGATTTGTTTGGAAGGAAAGTCTTCATATCTATTAGCCTTCAGTTCAGAATAGCCAATTACCAAATGCTGTTTGCTAAATATTCCAACTTCACAGACTTCATTAACCAGCTTCCTCAATAAGATAGGTCTCAGTTCCATTGTCTCATTGAGGAAGAAAAGTTGGTTGCCAGAACTGTGCTTCAATCAGGAATAGATGAAGCAGATACATCAAGATCAATAGCAACAGCCATTGTGCTGCACCTTTGAATCATGGCTTCACACTTTCGGGTTTCCCAGGGAGGTCTAGAACACAGTGGAGGGACCTGCCCTTTGATGAAGCCCATATTTTTAACCAAAAGTTTTTATATAGTCCAAAATAAGGGTATTTTCTCTCTAAAAATGGCTAGTATCTCCATCAAATTTGTATGGGAACACCTGGCAGTGGTCAGTGTACATCACCCATCTTTACATGGATACTCAGTTTTTGCTCACACACTGACGAGCAGATTCTTGAAAGGACTAATCAGAACCTTTCTGCCAGTAAGGAAATGTACTCCTCGGTGGAACTTAAACCTTGTTCTTTTGATACTCACTAAACCTCCCTGCAAACCACTAACTATATTTTCCGTGTCTCTCCTATCTGTGAAAGTTGCATTCTTTGTGGCCATTACCTCAGCCAGAAGGGTAGGTAAGCTGGGAGCACTGATGGCAGGTCTGCCTTACACCGTGTTGCATAAAGACAAAGCCTCATTACATTTACATTCTAAGTTCCCTGCCAAAGACGTTTTGGAGTTTCACCTGAGCCAGTCAATCCACTTACCTGTGTTTGTTGGTTTTTTGTTTTGTTTTGTTTGTTTCTGGGTGTTTTTGGAAACCATATGCATCGGAAGAAGAAAGGAGACTTCATTCCCTTGATGAGCCTTACCCTTTTACCTGCAAGGAACAAAGCCAGTCAGAAAATAACCCAGACTGTTTTTCACTGTAGCAGAATGTGTCTGAGGTCAAGCTATATGCTCTCAGAGGATCTCTAAATGGATGTTCTGCTGTGTCTTACTCTATCATCTTCATCCCTCTCATGGTGTGAGGGCTTGTTCTACAAGAGCACAAGCGACCTCAATGGCGTCACTTCAAGAAGTACCTCTACTTGACATATGAAAAGCAGCTCCTCTGCTGATGCATCCTTTGGGACAGTGCTAGTCCAAACGGCTCTGCCACCTGCATCTTCACGCTGTCTTTCTACCTGAGTACCGCTAATCAGTCACCCACCGTGGAATACGCATAGGGACCAGCACTCAGAGAAGAAGTTACTTATCTTATAGTAAGTGTAGGTTGTTTTGAGATGTGTGGTCCCTGTCTGTATTCCACTGCCCATCCTCCTTTCTCATCTGCTTTGGATCATTCTTGGATTTGCTATAGAGAAGGAACCGAAGAGGTGATCGGTCTGCCCCATCCTTTATCTCCTCAATTGGAGGCACAAGGATAGTGAGGGCACAGGCATGGACCAACAGTCACTGCTTTCAAGAATTTTCTGACTCTGGGCACATAGAGTACCCACAATGGAATATAAATAGAGACTGCACATCTCAAAGAATGTCCAGTCACTGTAAGTCAAGTAACTTATTCATCCCAGCTCCCAACAGCACAGCCAGGACAGCATGTGCTTTTCCTGCTATGTGTTACTGTAAGGAAGGGGGTAAAGTTGGTCCCTTGGACAGGACTGTCATATCTAACAATTACATTACATCCTTCTCATGCCAGTGTTGGTGCACAGGGCAGAAACTAGATATTTCCATTTCTCTCTGTCATTTGCTGCTGCTTCTATCTTCTCTATGGTGTTGAGATCAACTGTTCTGCTCCCCCTGCTAAGAGTACTCATTAATGTTTCTCTTTGGCACCCTTGTTTCCTCACACCAGCTGGTTTCCACTTGATAGCTTCGTGTGGGAGTCTGTATGTTGGCATCTGAAGTACATACCCCAAATATGTCCAGTGCTTTCTTCTGATTCTGGTGGAAATGAGCTACTGGTTGGTGATTTCTCATCTATCTTCATTGATAATGAAGTCTTTCCGACCAGTGCCCAGAATCTTTTGTAGGCATTTACTTTCAAAGACATCTAGTTTTCTGTCTTAAACAATTTGATAGATCTCCAGCTCTTGCACCCATATGTTAGCACTGAGATTATGTCTGAAATGAAAATTCTTAGTTTTGTTCTGGTGCTATATATCTTTGATATCCATACATTATTAAGTTTACTAAATGCTGTGGATGTCTTTCCTATCCTTGATGTCACCTCCCTCTTGAGGTCTCTGTTGGCCGATACGATGCTGCCTAGCTAGGTGAACTAATCTACTTTCTTGGAGTTTTCTGATGTGATGTTACTGTTTGACATCTGGGTTTTCAAGGATGTCTGTTTAGCATAATTAACTATAATAATTAACTTTGAGTCCTGCTTGGTCTACTGTTTTTGCCAGGTTGTCTGTCTTTGTTTGTAACTGTTCATGGGCACTGCTCATAAGAAAGGCCATACTGGGTCAGAACAAAGGTCCATCTTGCCCAATATCCTGTCTTCCGACAGTGGCTAATGCCAGGTGCCCCAGAGGGAATGAACAGAACAGGTAATCATCAAGTGATCCATCCCCTGTTGCCCATTTCCAGCTTCTGGCAAACAGAGTCTAGGGACACCATTCTTACCCATCTTGGCTAATAGCCATTGATGGACCTATTCTCGATGAATTTATCTATTTTTTTTTAACCCTGTTATAGTCTTGGCCTTCACAACATCCTCTGGCAAGGAGTTCCACAGGTTGACTGTGTGTTGTGTGAAAAAATACTTCCTTTTGTTTGTTTTAAACCTGCTGCCTATAAATTTCATTTGGTTCTTGTGTTGTATTATGAGAAGGAGTAAATAACATTTCCTTATTTACTTTCTCCTCAACAATCATGATTTTATAGTCCTCCATCATATCCCCCCCTTAGTTGTCTCTTTTCCAAGCTGAATTCCAATTCTTATTAATCTCTCCTCATACAGCAGCTGTTTCATACCCTTAATCATTTTTGTTGTCAGCAAAGTCTAGGTCTTCTAGGCATTTGCCATCTACCATTTGCCATGCTATACCAGTCTCTCCTTCCTTTCTTTAGAATCATGAAATCTTTCATTTCATGATCACTTTCACTCAAATTACCCTCAGCCCTCAGATTTGCAACCCAAGTCTAAAATGGCTGTCTCCATGGTTACTTTCTCCACCTCCTGAAACAAGAAGTTGTCTCCAACACACTAAGAACTTATCAGGCATTTTGTGTTTTGCCATATTACTTTTCCAACAGATGTCTGGTTAGTTAAAGTCCCCCATTACTACCAGATCTTGTGTTTTGGCTATTTCTGTTTGTTCTAGAAATGCCTCGTATACCTCTTCCTCCTAGATTTGGTGGTTAATAATAGACTCCTACCATGATGTTGCCTTGGTTTTTCCCCTTTGTTACCCAGAGACTTTCAGCTGGTCTGCTTTCCACCTTCTTCTGGACCTCAGAACAAGTGTATATATTATTGATATATAATGCAACATCTTCCCTTTTTCCCTGTCCTTCCCTCTATACCAGTCCTTGGTAAGCCACTATTTGCTTAGCAGCAAGTTTGAAGTGCCTCCCTGACCATGCTGTGTTACCAGATGCCTGAAGAGGCATGTAGGATGCTGATTTTTTTTAAACTCCGCTCCCTGGTCTTCAGAGAAAGCACATTGCTTCCTTACAGGGAAAAAATGGCCTTGTTCTCTCCAATGGGGGTAAAGATTGTGCATTGCCTCCTTCCAGAGTCAACTTGAACTCTGCTCCTGCTGGGATTGAACCAGCACTTCTAAAAGCTCAGAGCCTCTGCCCTGCTGGCGTGCTTGTGTTTCAGCTGCAGCTCCTTGATTGCCAAGAAAACTTATGAAAGAGGGCAGCAGAGATGTAAATCAAGTCAGCCGGACCTTTGGGTTGTACAGACCATTGATCTGTCTGGAAAAACAAAGGGTCATGACATCTTCCTTCTATACAACCCTGCTTCAGATTTACAAACTCAGGAGTCTGTTTTATGCAGGCAACTTGGGAATATTTGAACTTGGCTGCCTCTCCAGGGGCCTTGGAGCAGGGAGCCCAAAATCTTCCATTTCCTCTGACCTTAAATCTGGAAGACGCACACATTTCTTCTTGATACAAACTTCTGATCTCTATGCTTCTGGTGCCAGAGCATGTGTTTATGCTCCATGGTTGCTCCTTTGTGCGCTCCCAGCTAGTGCATCACTCGACAAGTCACTCCTTTGATGCAGTTCCTATGACAAATTTACTCTTTGGATGCATGCAGGCTCCTAGTGTACTCTAAATGTCAGATGTTTCTAGTACATCAGAATAAAAGAATTCACATCCATTATAATTAATCTTTCAAATGCCACTAGGCTTGTGCTGCTGCTATTCCCTGATTGCTGGAGTTCTCAGAGTTCCTTTTCTTTTCCCTTTAAGATGAAGTCATAAGAACAAAAGATGGAGAAAATAGAATTTCGACAGTGCAATCTGGCAGTGTGTCCAGATGGCTGATCGGGAAGTGAAAATCCCATCTGCAGTCTGAAATGATTGAGGACAGAGAGCTGTCCTGGGGTAGAGACACCTTTTTTTTATCCTAGTCTGGGGACTGAGCAGAGCCAGCTATTATTTACAATGCACAAAAGAGAGCATTCTCCCCCATCCCCCCAGCTCTGTTAGTACACTTGAACCGTGACTTCACTGCTAGTCCACCACTTCCTGTGATCTTGTTAGGCCTTGCACGCTAAGGAGGTTTGGGCCTTTTCCCTACTTGGATGGCAGCCCTCATAGGAAATAGTTCACATGCCTCCTGTAACCGGACGCAGACTCACCGGTGGCACCTCCTGCTGGTCGTCTCAGGGAATTAGCGTCCAGCCTCCAGAGCGCCCTCTTCAGGCTGGTGTCTTGCCGCCCCTGGCCCCCGTGTTCCTCCCAGACCCCTGTGCCCTTGTCTTGGATGCTGCCCCCTGGCCATACCCTCACAGTTTGGGGTCCCCCCGTCCCAGGGGAACCCCCACCCACTATCCCCACCTCGCCTCAGTCTTAAGCTACTGCCAGTCACCAACTAGCCCCTGCTCCCTGGGGCAGACTGCAGTATAAGCCACTCATCACAGGCAAGAGGGTTTGGACCTGCTGCCTCTGCCTACCTGTGGCTGACCCTGCAACCCTCATACCTAATAGGCCTTCCCAGGCCTGCAGCCTGGGGCTTTCCTAGGCCCAAGCTCCCCGGCTCCCTTGGCCTTCCCCAGCCCTGCTCCCAATCTAGGTACTTTCTCAGCCCTTGCAGCCAGGTCCCTCTCTCTCCAAGCTAGAGAGAGAGTCTCTTTTGGAACTTCTGGCTCAAAGCCTTTATAGTGCTCACCCTGCTCCACCTCCTCATTTGATCACACGGATATCTCAACAGTGCGTGTGCACATTTGCATGCATAAGTATAATAATATGCACATGCACAAGCGCTGTCATATGCTTCTGGATGAAAGGCGTGATATTGGAGAGCAATGCAAATGTACATTTATAGGTGGTTCTAAACTCAGTGTCATATAGATGCTTGAAGAAAAATTAAATGTTGTATTCCGTTACCTCAGGTTGCAACCAGAATGGAATAGCTGCTTATTTCTTATTCAGACTGTGGTGGAAAAAGACCATTACACTAGAAGTGTTTGGCTTTTATATGCATTTCCTGTAGCGTGCGCTCACAATCACATGATGAAACAGTCTGCTGCGATCAGTGTAAAAGGAATCTGGAGCCTCTGCAGTGTGGTTGGTAAATCCCAGTGTTTGCCTGTGAGAGGACAGATCAGGATGGTATAGTTTAAATTAACATAAAAGCTTTCCTATTTTGCACAAGGCTCATTCCCTGGGGCTGACGGCTGTTTCTGTGTCTGACTTCTACTTTACCATTTCATTAATGATTCTCCAGGTGCCGAGACTGAGCTTCACAGTAATGTAGCTGTCACTTCCTAGGAGGAGGGGAAAAATGCACATTGTTTTCACTTGTTCCCCTCATTTGCATGCTTCCAGATGAAATGCGAGATGAGACAAATACCCCAGAGATTTGTCAACATGCATAAAACTTCCCCAATGCAGCTCTGTCATCCTGTTGTGTTTTCGCTCTCAATATGCTTGATGGGAAGTTAATCAAGTGTTCTGGCGCCGGCCATGCCACCCCTAGAAATGTGCCCCCGCCACCCCAGCTCGCTTCCGCTCCGCCTCCGCCCGCTCCCCTGGGCACGCCGCTGCCACTTTGCTTCTCCCCCCTCCCTCTTTTGCGCGGCAAGCCTGGGAGGGAGGGAGAGAGGAGAAGCCGGGCGGGGGCACACTCGGGGGAGGCGGTGGTGGTGGAGCAGAGGTGAGCTGGGGTGGGGAGCGGTTCCTCTACCCCCCAGTTACTTCCTGTGCTTTCCCCCCCACACCCTCGCTCACCTCCACTCCGCCTGCTCCCCTGAATGCGCTGCCTCTCCCTCGCCTGTGAGGGAGGAGGGAGAAGCAGAGCGGCAGCATGTTCAGGGGAGCAGGCGGTGCGGAGGTTAGCTAGGGTGGGGGGTTGTGGGGTGGGGGAGCTGCAGGAAGCAATGGGGGGGAATGCGGCACGCCTGGGGGAGGAGGCAGGGCCAGGGATTTGGGGAAGGGGTTGGGAAGGGGCAGAGTTGGGGCGGAGCTGGGGGCAAGGGGGCACGAAAAAAAGGCGGGGCAGCCAAAATTTTTTTTGCTTGGGGTGGCAAAAATCCTAGAGCCAGTCCTACATGTAAGGAAATGCATTTCCCGTCTGAGCTGTTCTTTTCTGGACGGCTGCATCCATATCATAGGATGCGGAACTGAAGGCAAACAGCTGTTCAACCCAGAGCCTCCTTGAAATATGCAAAACGGAGTGGCATCTGTCTCTAAGGTGCCACAAGTACTCCTGTTCTTTTTGTGGATACAGACTAACACGGCTGCTACTCTGAAACCTGTCTTTTCTGTTTCAACTCATTTACTTATCTTTTTATACTAGTGCTTCAGCCTCTTCTTGCTAGCAAGGTACTAACGAAGTGTACCCTGACCAGCATAGGCAGGGTATTCAGGCACAGAACGGTGCTCTAGCTCCCTAACATTTGGTCACCCGTGTCTGTGTAGTGGGGAAAGCTTGTGATAATGTTGTCTAAAGAGAGCTGGCCAAGGGCTGCTGTAATTCATGCCTGACTCTGGCTGCTTCCTTGAAGAACTAAACTTGTTTCTGTTAGCAGATAAATGCCAGCTTGATTGGCAGCATGGATGAGTGCTGATATTCCTTCAGCCAATTCAGTTTTAGATGCAGACAGTCCCTAGGGTAAATGCAGTGGAAAGTGCATATGCTCCATAGGTGTCCCTGCAATAAACAATGCAGAATAACAGGCAGTGCATTCTGGGGACTAGCACAAGGCATGGCAGGTGGTGCATTTCTAAAGGCTGAAAGCCCAACATCGGAGGGTGAGGGGGTACTCGAGAATGCTGCGTACTGCATTTCTATGGGAATAATTCCTGAATCAGTGACTGTATGGGGAAACTGCCACATCTAAGCACCTGGTGACGTGCCAATCTTGGGACACAAAGGGCACTAGAGCTTTCCTTTCTCTGAATCCAGGCATTTCCCCATCAAACCATGGGGTCTCCCAGAGAGGCCATTAGCACCCAAGCTGGGTGATCATGCTTTAGTTCTGACACTGTAAAGCTGATGAGAGAACCTTGGCATCATTGTGGAAAGGGATAGTATGTGTCAAATTCTCTTCCTTGTATCCTCATTGATAAACGGAGAGATGGGCCCTGCCAGGGCAAGGCAGCAAAGGATTGTAAAATGGCATTTTGGGGATGTGGGGGATTGGTAACTTGTGAGGGCTGATGACAGGTCAGGCTGTTAGCTAGCTTCCCGCAGCATGGTGCTGGCTGTGAGATAAGATGGTCACTTCATCTTGTGCAATGTAGGAATCTCCTCTCTGCACAGGGGGCCAACAGAAGAGGCGTAACTGTTGTAGCAGCCATGCTGGTAACAGTCCCGATGGTTAACGCTGCAAAGCACTCCACGCACTTGCTCTGGCTATTGGTTTTCTTGGCTACTGACATGGTAAAGCAAGTAGTTGGTACTTGCATGGTGTCCTGGGACCTTCCATTTCGATAGCTGACATTTGGATAGCATCAATGACAAGTTAGTGTGATACGACTACAGCAGTATCTATAGAAGAGGGTCTGCTTATTTTTGCCTTCTCCCACACAGCCCTGTGCAGCTGTTTGCCTGCCCATAGGCTTAGGTTATGGAGCAGGGAAGGGACAATGACAACAGCTAGGAATATGCAACCCCCATGATGCTGGTGCATCTGGACACAGATACTAGTTGTCTGCATGGATCTGGATAGTAATTTGCAGATTGGTTCTTCATAGACCAGGGCTGTAAACACAGGGTCCATGAGCAACCCTGACTGATTGATAGATGATATATGGACACACACGGAAGAAATAATATAAAACTTTGGGGCTTGGATGGACCTTCCGGAAATGGAATCATGAAATAATTCTGTTAGCATCATTATCCTACAGGGGCATGGGGATGGGTACTCAGACCAAGAGAGAGCACAAGAGAAGCAAGTGCCAGGAAATTCAGAGGGCTAGAGAGAGTGTTCCTGGGCAGGGGTGCCATGGAATAAGAGAGGGCTGGAGCGTCTAGAGAGATGTGATAAAAATGGTCCTTTCTACCTAGTTGCCTGCAGCTGCTGGTACCATTCCCCATCCAGTGTGAAGATTTGGGGAGACCTATATAATCCCCTCTGCCTCGCATGCTCTGCACCTAGGAGAGAAAGAATGTCCTCCTTGCCACGATGGTTTATGTGGGGAAATGTTTGGTATCTCCTTTGCGGGCAGGAATGGGACAGATATACCTTGAAGAGAATCTTCCTTGTACCCCAATTAATTCTTTTAGAGTTCATGGGCTCAGCCTGATGAATTTGGGGTGGCCTCCAGAGCAGGGCCTGTTCCTACCACTATCCCAAAATCAAATGCACTCCCCATGAGAGAATAGATGGGGAAAAAACCCAGCACCCGCTACCGAACATACTCCTCTCACATCTATTGACCCAAACACGCATAACCCATCCTGATAGGCAAACCTCTCCCATTCACCAACCCCTACTGTAGGCAAGCCCATCCTGGCTGCAAAGTGATTATTTGTGGAAGAGCATCTGAGAGAAGGCATTTGAGAATCAGCAGCAGTGTCCAAAGGGAAATGAGATAACAGTCTCAGGGGAACAGGATGCGAGACAGATAGATTTAGGCACAAGGGTCTGACTGGCTAAACTTTCCAGCACTAGTTGCTTTGATCCTGTCACTGTAATTTTTTTTAAATTTTTTTTTAAACAAAATCTCTTATGAATCGAAACATTTTAATGAAAATAGTTCAGATTTAAACATTCCCCGGTAGTTCTTTCAACACAAACATTGCAGCCTTTTGCAAATGTGGAAGAACCAAGAAGTTTAATTGACTAGAAACAGAATCATAATGTCGCGTCCTCTGTATATACACACACTACTCACATTCCCACACATTACAGTCTGGCATCCCAAGTGATCAAAAATCATGAGTCAGTTTCCATAAAAATCATATTGGTTTAAAAATCAAGGATTTTTTTTAAATGTTGGGTACTTTTCCTTGCCCTTTGGGTTTTTGAGCCTTTAGGTTGCAATCAGGCCACATTTTCATGTTTTTTGCCTGAAATCATGAGTGCTAGAAATTTACATTTTTAAAATGCAAGCTGACATCCTCCTCATGTCACATTACTCCCAGAGCTGGAGCTTTAAGTAAAACACCAAGTGTCGTGAGACTTGCAGTAAAATCATGAGAATTGGCAACACTGGAATTATGCCTTGCACCCCTCCTCTAAGGTAAGTACCATAATATTATAAGAACATAAGAATGGTCCTACTGGGTCAGACCAAAGGTCCATCTAGCCCAGTATCCTGTCTTCCGACAGTGGCCAGTGCCAGGTACCCCAGAGGGAATGAACAGAACAGGTAATCATCAAGTGATCCATCCCGTGTCGCTCATTCCCAGCTTCTGGCAAACAGAGGCTAGGGACACCATTCCTGCCCATCCTGGCTCATAGCCATTGATGGACCTGTCCTCCATGAATTTATCTAGTTAATGCATCTGATGAAGTGAGCTGTAGCTCACGAAAGCTTATGCTCAGATAAATTTGTTAGTCTCTAAGGTGCCACAAGTACTCCTTTTCTTTTTTGAACCCTGTTATGGTCTTGGCCTTCACAGCATCCTCTGACAAAGAGTTCCCACAGGTCGACTGTGTGTTGTGTGAAGAAATACTTCCTTTTATTTGTTTTAAACCTACTGCCTATTAATTTCATTTGATGACCCTTAGTTCTTGTGTTATGAGAAGTAGTAAACAACACTTTCTTATCTACTTTCTTTACACCAGTCATGATTTTATTGACCTCAATCATATCTTCCCTTAGCAGTCTCTTTTCCAAGCTGAAAAGTACCAGTCTTATTAATCTCTGCTCATACGGAAGCCATTCCATGTCCCTAATAATTTTTGTTGCCCTTTTCTGAACCTTTTCCAATTCCAATATCTTTTTTTGAGGTGGGGTGACCACATCTGCACTCAGTATTCAAGATGTGGGTGTACCATGGATTTATATAGAGGCAACCTGATATTTTCTTTCCCATTATTTATCCCTTTCTTAATTATTCCCAGCATTCTGTTCACTTTTTTGACTGCCGCTGCACATTGAGTGGATGTTTTCAGAGAACTATCCACAATGACTCCAAGATCTTTCTTGAGTGGTAACAGCTAATTTAGATCCCCAACATTTTATATGTGTAGTTGGGATTATGCTTTCCAATGTGCATTACTTTGCATTTATCAACATTAAATTGCATCTGCCATTTTGTTGTCCAGTCACCCAGTTTTGAGAGATCCTTTTTGTAGCTCTTTGCAGTCTGCCTGGGTCTTAACTATCTTGAGTAGTTTTATATCGTCTGCAAATTTTGCCACCTCACTGTTTACATCTGACAGGGAAAATGAGGCACAGAGCAGTGAAGTGACTTACCCAAGGTCAGTTGATGAGTCAGTGGCAGCATTGGGAACAGAGATCACATCTTTTTATGCTGTCATGCTCTAACCATTGGACCAGGCTTCCTTGACTAACAAATTCCAGACTGACTGAAATACAAAAAGGAAACAAGCAGCATATTAACAGTGAGAGCTCATACAAGGCCAATCCTTGCCAGGGCTAAGCATCACCAGTTCCCATGGGGTTTGAGAGTACTGAGCATCTGGGCAGGAGGTGCTCAGCACCTTGCAGCATCCAGTCATACATTTTAAACATTCTTTCCAGTTGAAACTGATGTGAAACCCTTTAATTCTTAAAACCATGATTTTTAATTTGACAGTGTCCCTTTAAATTCCATCAGGAGCTGCATTTGGGATCAGCTGAGAGAAACAGCCAAAAAAAAAAACAAAAAAACCCCCAAAAGGTTAGAAGTACTTTGATCTATTTTTCACACAGCTCAGTAAGAGAGAGTGATTAATCTCATGCAGTCTGTTTGCTGATCTCTTGGTACTAGAGGACGACACCGGCTATGCTGATCAAAATCTTAAAAAAGAATAATCCCAAACCCACACTTGCAATTAAATGTGTTGCTTACTGAACTCTGGAGTTTAATCAAATATACATCCATTATATTTTTCGTTCTGTTTTCTAAGTCCTCATCTGAAGGCAAGAAAGTTAGGTGAATTCCACATCAGTTAGATGCTGTGCTGTTTCATATTCTGGTCAGGCTTAATTAATGAAATACTTTAACATGTTATGGTATAGTCAAAGTACAAATATGCAGAGGGAGAATACATTATAACAGAGGGCACTTCTCTAAGAGGAGCTGGGAATGGACAAAGTAATGGGGTCAGAAATCCTCTTTGGAAAATAGATTTTTAGGTTCTGAGCGTTTGCTGCATTACTACTGAGACTGCCAGACCAGTGGACCTGCTCGATTGGCAAACTCCGTTATTATCTAGATTATAAAATTCATCTCCACAAAACGGTTGTAAAATTATGTGCTGTAAAATTGTCAATCGATGATAGCTTCATTGTGAGGGATGCGTGTCTGTGCTGATAAACCATGATGTTGTTATCTAAAATGGACTCTATTGTGCAGCGGGTCTCATCTCTTGAGGGCTGTTGGAGTCGTCTGACTTTTCTTCTTGTGCACAGATTCTATGATAACTTTTAAATATTACCTTTTGTAAGGTCTCCCTTTGATTTCAGAAACTAATTACCTTAAATGTATTACACAGACTTCCCCATGGATCTTTCCACAGCCTACGCCCTCCCCCCACTGATGCACATCTTACCCCTTGGTACAATATCATTCTTTACTGATCTGTATGTATTTTTAAGCTGTAGCTACCCTGACTTAAAAATATACCTATTGAATAACTTCCCTGTAAAGCTTTTGAACAGTCAAAAAATGAGTCTTAAAGCCTTTAGTCTGAGAATTATAGGGACAGCAAATTGATATATGCAACTCTGTGGTTTTGTAGGAGTATTTTAGTCAGATAAATAGAATGTATTGGTCCAAACTTCTTTCACTCCAAAGAAGCAGCACTGTAGAGGTGAGATGGGCAAAGGCTGTGAAATACTTTGTCAGTGCTGTTGGCTGCGCCCTGAGATTTCTGGTGCTTCTCTCTCTTGTCAATCGGATGCTTTCAGAACCTTCTTGTCTGCCTTTGTGTCAGTGAAGGACAGGAGAAGGGAAAGATGCAAATTCTCCTGCTGGCGCCTCCATTCAGAAGTCACTGCCTCTGTTGTATTTATCTTTTGCTACAGGGAAAGTGACTTGAACAAACACTCAGGTACAGAATAAACTTCTAGAGCAAATCTACTTGCTAACCCAGGTGCACTCTGCAGAACGAATCACTATGATGGGAATTGACAACCCAGGGTCAAGTGGTGCCCTCGGATATGTGTGCATCTCCCATGGCAGTCTGAGGGCAGAATCTGGCCTTGATGGCATATCGCTCCTTATCTGTTAAGCATGAAGAGAAATGGACTTGAACTTGGATTGAAAGTTGTTCATGAAAAAACCTCTTCAGTGTAGGAACCTAAAATATACAGACACCTGTTCCCCTTGGAGCATTGGGAGTGGGTAACAGCTTCCATCCATGATGATGATGATGTTGTGGTAGCACATAGGGGCCCGGATCAGGAACACATTGTACCAGGGCCTCTGACACGCACTAAAAGGATGAATGTGAAACCAAAGGTGATTAGCTGTGCAGTTACACTTTGTCTCCTCTTGACTGTGCTGGGAGTGGCCCTCACTCTCCAGTCTTTCTGCGTTCTTCCAAGAACATACAACTACCCTCTTTCATTTCCCTTTTTCTTCTCTCTAACAGTGCTGCTGTCTTTCCATCTTTCTCTCTGATCCTGGCTTCCCCAGAATACAGAGCGTAAGAAGTAGTTAATAGTAGGCTGCATTTTCAGTCTCTCTGTTCTGCTTCCATATCTCCCCCTTTTCCCAAGTCAGTCTGTCCACACTGGACTAAGCCTAAATTAAAACTTTCATGTCTGCTGCTGGGTGGGTATTGACTTTGAGCCCTGCTGGGCTAAGATGCAGTAACTCTTTTCAGTACACTGGAGAAAATGTCCATTTGCTAGATTGGCATTTGGTTCTGGTGTGTGGAGAAGATGAAGAAAAAGGATAAGGGTCTTTTAAAAAACAACCACCACCACTTAGCCCCTTTCTCGCTAGCCTCACCCCATCCCCAGAACTGCAACTGAAGGCCAGAACCTGCCACTCTTACTCCCCTCAGCAGTGCCATTGGTTTTACTTAGCTGAGAAGAGCTGCAGGCTTGGACTCTAATTCCCGCTGGATGTGGGGGGTGTCTCCTTGCAATGATCAGCTCTAGCTAAAAACTGAAGTAGTTGCTGGGCTTTACACATTTCTTGGACCTTGCCTATTGAGCATTGACTACATAAGTGTGAGCTAGATGGCTTCCTACCACCAAGCTGGAGGCAGCTAAAATAAGTAGTGTTACAATAGAGGGGGCTCGGATGGCAGAACAATAGGTTTGGCAAATCGGTGCATTTTTATATCTGCTTTTCCCCTCCATGCAGGAAACGAATGTGGAGTGAGGAGATGTTTGGCAGAACAGATTTCATTACTGCCCACGTGGTTTGTTATTTACAGCGACTGAAAGATGTTTTCAAATCTTCTTTTCATTCAGGTGATTGTCAGGCTCCAGGCTGTATATCTGCTCTATCGCTGCACATACAAGATTGCGGTCATGCCAGACTAAATATGTTTCTCAGCTTGAAGGATTGCAAACTGAATAATAGAGGACAAGTGTGCACACTTGAGGGGCATGTTTGGACATTAACTCTTCTAATCCTGTGCTCTGCTTGAGGTTGTGCTACATGTTCTGAACATGTAGTAGCCCTGAAGTGCTGTGTCCTTAGATTTATGTCTATATGCTGACAAACTGAAGGACCAGTGTTCATTTCTACTATCATCAAGGATCACTGGATGCATGAATAATACAAGACTGGAGCAGCCATCTTCTCTGGGGTGTCCATGCAGTAAGCATCAGAGAAGCACATATCCTCCAGCCTTATTCCTTTGAATCATTTTTGATGAGTTATGATTAAGTAGCTGCACAGCCTGTCTATTTCAGTTTTGCTTCTGTCCTCCCTTGGGCCAGCTCTGTTCCTGTGACAGCTAACCTTTACCTGGTGATGCTGTCCACTAGCCATTTCCCCAACAGTGTACTTCACAGGTGATCAGAGTGAGACACTTACTGGCTCCTTGCACAAGGAGTGTGAGCACAAGAATGTTTCCAGCTCAGAGTGGTGGGTTAATCTAGACCAGGGGTGGGCAAACTTTTTGGCACGAGGGCCACATCTGGGTATGGAAATTTTATGGTGGGCCATGAATGCTCATGAAATTGGGGGTTGGGTGAGGGAGAGGATGAGGGCTCCAGCTGGGGGTGTGGGCTCTGGGGTGGGGCCAGAAATGAGGAGTTCAGGGTGCAGGAGGGGGCTCCGGGCTGGGGCAGAGGGTTGGAGTGTGGGTGAGGGCTCTGGCGGGGGTTCCAGGCTTTGGGATGCAGGAGGATGGGACCGAGGGGTTTGGCAGGTGGGAGGGGGATCAGGGCTGGGGTGAGGGGTTGGGGTGCGGGAGGGAGTTGGGGTGCAGGCTCCGGGAGGCGCTTACCTCAAGCAGCTCCCGGAAGCAGCAGCATGTTCTCCCCCCGCCCCTGGCTCCTACGCAGATGCACAGCCAGGTGGCTCTGCGTGCTGCCCCATCCACAGGCACCACCCCTGCAGCTCTCATTGGCCCTATTTGCTGGCCAGTGGGTGCTGTGGGGGCAGTGTGCAGAGCCCCTTCGCTGCCCCTATACATAGGAGTTGGGGGTGGAACGTGCTGCTGCTTCTGGGTGCTGCGTGGAGCAAGCCCCTGACCCCACTCCCCAGCAGGAGCTCGAGGGCCAGATTAAAATATTGAAAGGGCCGGATGCGGCCCCTGGGCCATAGTTTGCCCACCCCTGATCTAGATGCAAGAGCCACTGGGACAGAAATGCTGATTAGAGACTCTAGCTGCTGCTGCCACTGCTACTGATGTGAACTTTAAAGAAATGGAAGCTGTGACAAAGTTCTTCCTCTACCTTGGTGGGTCTTGCGCTTATTGGCGGATTTGCTCGCCTCGGAGATTCACAGCAGCCCTCAGTTTGGCCGTTTTCGTGAACCCACAGTCCAGATCAACTCCTCCTGTGTCTGACCAGGAGTTGGGAGATTTGGGGGGAACCCGGGCCCTCCCTCTACTCCGGATTCCAGCCCAGAGCCCTGTGGAATGCAGCTGTCTAGAGTGCCTCCCGGAACAGCTGTGCGACAGCTACAACTCCCTGGGCTACTTCCCCATGGCCTCCTCCCAACACCTTCTTTATCCTCACCATAGGACCTTCCTCCTGGAGACTGATAATGCTTATACTCCTCAGTCCTCCAACAGTCCGCATTCTCACTCTCAGCTCCTCGCGCCTCTTGCTCCCAGCTCCTCACATGCACACCACAAAGTGAAGTGAGGTCCTTTTTAAACTCAGGTGCCCTGATTAGCCTGCCTTAATTGATTCTAGCAGTTTCTTGATTGCCTGCAGGTGTTCTAATCAGCCTGTCTGTCTTAATTGTTTTCAGAAAGTTCCTGATTGTTCTGGAACCTTCCCTGTTGCCTTACCCAGGGAAAAGGGACCTACTTAACCTGGGACTAATATATCTGCCTTCTATCACTCTCCTGTAGCCATCTGGCCTGACCCTGTCACAAAGTGTTAGTCTAGCCAGCACAAAGACTGTAACTGTGGTTGGTCTACCCTTTAAAATTTGAGTTTTGCCATTAATAATAGCCCCATACAAAGGACAGTAAAGGATGAATCTCATTGCAGAAATGGAAGCGGCTTTGCCCAGCCCATGGAGTCCTCCTGCTATGTTGGCAATTGGTCTGTGTCTATATTAAATTTGCTATTGAAAAGAAATTTTTGTTGAGAAATGGAATCAGGGAGTTCTGGTGGCTCAGTGTTAGGAAGAGTGCTTGGCTCTAGTGCAGTAGCTCAGTACATTGCATTCTTATAAGCTCAACAGGAGCCTTGAAATGGCGATGTGTGTGCTGAGGGATTCTTGTGGGACGAGTGGATCCTGCCCTGTGGAAAACTTGTTAAAGTCATGATATCATCTAGGGAGGAAGAGAACATGAGCACCACTAGGTGGGTTAGATAATCCAGCTGGCTCTCGCAACCAAAGTCCTCTGAAGACGAACATTCCCTCTCAAAATTAATGTGGGTCAATCTTTCCATTAAGCAGCTGGAATCTCCCGTTCCCATTGTAGTGCATGCTGACTTTGCCTTCTGTTTGCCTTCCTGGTATTTCTTTTCACATTGTGGCCTTTCTACATATTTTATCCTTTCGCTGTAGCTTCATCCAGGAGATGAGGCACTCTTTCAGTTTGCCGATAACAGAGAGCCCCCAGTGAGGTGTGGCGGTCAAGCACATCATTGGAATAAATTGTGTCATAAATTATCAATGAAACCAGCTCCTTTCTTCTAACAGAGCTCAGCGGTGTTCCAGGCATGACAACCAAATGTGCTTTAATAGAGCAGCTTCAAAGAGAGGCCTTTTTAATATCCCGCTTTATTTTCAGCTTGTGTCTGGGGAAAACGGGGTGTAAAACGCATAGTTTAGACCCCTCCAAACAAAACAATTGAAAATACAGAGTGATTTTGTCCTAATACTTTGCATTTTCCCTTCTCTGCTAGCTTGGGCTCCTGCACTGCCCTTCCACACCCCCAGAATGAATCAGATTTTAGCAAACCAAGAAAGTCCATCACTGCACTACAGAAGATTTGCAGAACACACAAGGGAACTAACTGGTTGGGTCAATTTCCAACTTCATATCCAAAGTGAGAGATGAAGAAAGTGGCAAAGGAAGAGTTGGCCGCACAGACAAGTGACTCATACTCTGTCCTGTCTCCTCTCTCGTTCTGGTACCTTGGAAAAATTGGTTTTGCAAATGACTATTTTTCCATGCTAGGCTCTTTGAGCAAGAGGCACCTGCACTGATATACTCCAGCTCCCGGAGAAGGGTGCCCGACCTTGGCAGTGTAACAGTTTGCATGCTTTTCACATGGATAAAGTGTTCTTTAAAATTTCTACAAAATATCCAGCCCAAACAGACTTCAGGCAAATGAGTTGTCTCTTGCTGCTCCTTGGGACTAGTTGTCTGCTGTGTCTAGATTCTGTATGTGTAAAAATAAAGGTTGAAGTCCTGGCCCCATCAAGTCCATCTCACAACTCCTGTTGACTTCAGTAAGGTCAGGATTTCACCCCAGTGTGTAATAATTTTGCAGATAGCTCTGTGTCTTTTTCTCTTTGTTTATATCTCTATACTGATAGAGGTCCAGGGTGGGAAAGCTTCGGTGCTAGCTTATCGACATGTTTAAAAGCCCTATATCTCATGTAGCGCTAGAAATTAGATCTTTTTTCCAACAGCCAGAGAATCTTCCTAGCTTCCCCAGGGGGGACACAGCACTAGTTTAGTCCTGGAAGTAAAGCCCCAGTACTGGGCTTTGAAGATCTTATTTTTAGTACAGAAAAGCTATATGATCTTATTCTTGGTCATTTGATCAGCTTTTCCGGCACCCTTTTAGTCTTGTACTGTTGGAACCCAGGACAAGTCAGGCACTTGGATTACAGATAGGATATGAGCAACTGTCCTAATAAAATGTTTGAAAAACTCTAAACCATTTTTGAAATATTTTATTTTCGTGTGACAGACAGGGCATATACTGAGTATGTGAATTATTTATCTCAATACGTATATAATGTACAGTAATATCTTAGCTATGTTCCTTACAGCTTGCAG
This sequence comes from Dermochelys coriacea, assembly GCF_009764565.3. Classification (NCBI taxonomy): domain Eukaryota; kingdom Metazoa; phylum Chordata; order Testudines; family Dermochelyidae; genus Dermochelys; species Dermochelys coriacea. The sequence goes on from NC_050076.1 coordinate 61,236,078, forward strand.
TTTAATGCTAGTCAATATTTCTGTGGTGCTCCTGGACCTTCTCACCTTTGGCTTTAAAGGGAAATGGCTAGGAAGCCTTGACTGGCTTGTGTTGAATTTTTTTTTTTTAAATAAAAGCGCCTTAGAGGTCGAGTAGCAATAAAAATGAACCGTGGTTGGTAGAACCACTCATATGGAGCCCACAGAGCCACAGCCAGGTTTGTACTCTGTCTAGGTATGTGTACAGCCCTGAATGCACACAATAGGATCATAGCAATGTAGGGCTGGAAGGGACCTCGAGAAGTCATGAAGTCCAGCCCCCAGCACTGAGGGTATCTTCCAACTTGTTCCCAAATACCTCCAGTGATGGGGATTCTGCAACCTCCCTTGGAAGCCTGTTCCAGAGCTTAACCATTGTTAGAAACTGTAAATGTTAGCAATATTTCCTAATATCTAACCTAAATCTCCCTTGCTGCAGTTTAAACCCATTGCTGCTTGTCCTACCTTCAGTGGACATGGAGAACAATTGAGGACAGACTTGTTTATAAGCGCTCTTAACAGATTTTAAGACTATTACAGTAGAACCTCAGAGTTATGAACACCTCAGGAATGGAGGTTGTTTATAACTCTGAACTGTTCATAACTCTGAACAAAACGTTATGGTTGTTCTTTCAAAAGTTTACAACTAAACATTGGCTTAATACAGCTTTGAAAATTTACTTTATAGAAGAAAAATGCTGCTTTCCCTTTATTCATTTATTTATTTATTTATTTATTTATTTATTTATTTTAGTAGTTCACATTTAACACAGTACTGTACGGTTTATTTTGGTTTATTTGTCTGTGCCACTGCCTGATTGCATATTTCCAGTTCCAAATGGGGTGTGTGGTTGACTGGTCCGTTTATAACTCTGGTATTTGCAATTCTGAGGTTCTACGGTATGAAGACACCCCTCCCCCCCTCCCCTTCGTGGTCTTCAAGACTAAACATACCCAGTTTTGTTTAACCTTGCCTCATAGGTCAGGTTTTCTTTTTTGTTGCTTTCCTCAGGACTCTTTCCAATTTATCCACATTAATTCCTAAAGGTGTCTAAAGTACTCTGGCTGAGAACTCAGCAGAGCCCAGCAGAGCAGAACAATTACTTCTTGTGTCTTATTTACAACACTCCTGTTAATACACCCCAGAAAATTAGCCTTTTTCACAACTGCCTCACATTGTTGACTCCTGTTCAGTTTGAGATCCACTATAACCCCCAGATCCTTTTCCGCAGTACTACCACTGAGCTAGTTACTCCCCATTTTGTAGCTGTGCATTTGATTTTTCCTTCCAAAGTCTAGTACTGTGAGTGCCTCTCATGCAGCAGTGAGCGAGGGTCACAAACAGTCCTATGACATAGGAAAGTGTCATTATGCCCATTGTACAGGTGACGAAGGTGGGGCCAAGAGAGAGGAAATGTCTTTTTCGGGGTCAAATGGGGTCTGTGGACCTGAACGTTAGATACCCTGAGTTATTTGTAACGATGCTCACATAGACTTCCCAAAATAAATGTACAGAACCTCGTAGTGGCTCTGCTGCCCTCTCATCCTGCAGACATTCACCCATGTGTGCTGTGAGTCTGACTTATGCCCTTCTCTCTCTGAGTGCAAAATGGATCCCAAATGTTATGAGTCTTTCCCTTTAAAGATAAAAATAGGGAATACCGTGACCACATGTGTACTCCCCAATTAAATACTCGTTAAGCCAAAACCTAACCCAGAAGCTGCTCTACTTTTGGAAATTCAGGGCGTTTTTGGTTTTTTTTTCTTCAGCATGATAGCTTTACACAGCAAAGGGGTGTAGATCTGTAGCGGGAGGAAAACATCTATGGTGTTTAGATGTTGCTTGTAATTATTAGAATTGGGAGCAATGGCTGTTGGGAGTCTGAAAGGACAGGAAGGAGGGGGGAGGAGTTGAAGAGGCTGAGGGAGAGCTACTGAGGGTGCAGCAGCAGCTTGGAAATAGGTTTCTACTTTAAAAAATAAAGTCCTGTTGAAGTTTGTTAGTACCTTGCCTGGCTACTACAACATTTTGGTGATGAGGATGGATCTTCTGCCAATTGAACCCACCTGCACCTTTTCTACAAAGCCCAGACGAGCCTCCAATTGCTTTTACTGCCTGGATCCATATGTTTGAGACTTATCTGCTTGCAATCAGTGCTACAGAGATTTCTGAAGTAAGAAAGCGTGCTCTGCTAATCCACTGCCTTGGAGCAGAAGGGCAGCGTATATTTTACACTTTTCCCCTTGCAGATGATAAATATGAGACTGCACTCACTGCATTAAATAACTTTTTTGTACCAAAAGTGAATGTAGTAGCTAATCACTACAGATTTCGCCAGCGTGAGCAGAAGCCAGGGGAGACTATAATGCAGTATATTTCTTCTCTGAGGAGTCTGATTGTAACTTGTGACTTTGGGAATATGGCAGATGAGATGATTAGACCAGCTCATTGAGAAAACAAACATGCTTCGTCTAAGAAAACATTTACTTCTAGAACCACAACTTACACTAGAAAAAGCAATAACCATTGCTACCCAGATTGAGTCAGCTACAGCTGAAGCCAAAATAAAGAGCATGGATACAGGAGGCACAGACCAGGCTGTGACTCCTTTGCAGAAAAGTTCGCTATCACTGCAGACAAACAATTACAAGAGGAAAACTAATGAAAAACCACCAAATCAGCAAATTCAAAATACAGTAAAAGCATGCTTTCACTGTGGATCCCCACAATACCTTACAAGCTACACAGGATGTCCGGCAAAAGTAGCTCAGTGCAATCATTGCAAAAAGATTGGGCGTTTTGCTAAAGTATGTCGCAGCAGCCAGTTCAATCAACAGGTGCATGCAGTTACAATACCAGATGTTACTGTGCTGAGTGTGGACAAAATCACACTGCACATATTCCAGAACAAATAAAGTGCACGGTAAACATTTCCTCAGGCAAATCACACTCTATTTAGCTAATGTTGGACACTGGCTCAGCAGTATCTATATACTACCTGATTCCATCTATTTGCATTACTTTAAAGATGTGCCTCTTAATGAACCCAAACTTCACATATTCCAGTACATGGCTGCCTGCCAGCAATAGTTACTTTTGGTGATTGCTGTGTAACTGCAGAGTTCTACATTGTCCACAAAGGCACTCCAATCCTTGGCAGAGATTTATTGGCTGCTTTAAATCTCAGGGTAGTAAATGGATGAATTGATCTTCCTCAGCAAAGCACTTTTACGGTAACACACCAGTTTCAGCTGGGACTCAACACCAGGTTGAGGAGAAACTCGGCTGTGTTTATGGGTTTCTGCATAAAGTCAAAATGCGGAATAATGTGGTGCTTGTATGACAGAAATTACGGTGCTTACCATTTTCAGTCAGGGAAGCTGTTTCAGAGGAACTTAAAAAACTTGTTCAAGAGATATTATTGAAGAGATTAACGCCTCGGAATGGGTTTCACCTATAGCAGTGACGCAGAAGAAGGGTGGAGCCATTTGCCTTTCTGTGGATTTAAGGGAGCCAAATAAAGCTATTGTGATTGACAGCCATCCTCTTCCTCACACAGAAGAAGTATTTGTAGAACTCCGTGGAGCAAAGATGTTTTTCTATTCTTGATTTGCCGAGCGCATACCACCAGGTTATGTTGCATGAAGATAGCAGAGACCTCACAGCATTTATTACACATAAGGGACTATTCCATTTTAAACGTGTTCCATATGGTCTCGCATCAGCCCCAAGTACCTTCCAAAAAATGATGTCATTGATTTTGAAGAATCAACATAGAGTTCAGTGCTATTTGGATGATATTATCTTGTTTGGAAATACTTTGGAGGAGCATGACAATAACCTGCAGTCTGTACTAAACTGCATCAGCAAAGCAGGCCTCAAGCTCAATAGATCCAAATGCAAATTTAGACAAACTGAACTCTCCTTTCTGGGCATACAATTTCACAGGCTGGACTAAAACCTGATCTGGCTCATATCCTGGCAATTTCAAATGCTCCTCCTCCATCAGATTTGCAAACCAAAACCTTGGGTCTTATCTCCTGGTATGCAAAATTCATTTCCAATTATGCTTCTGTCATTGAACCGTTACAAGAATTACTACGGGGAAGTTCAACCTTAGTGTGGACAATGGATGCACAAGCTAGTTTTGAAATGGTGGAAGACTTGATTGTACATATCCAGTACTTGCACTATTCAGTCCTGCATTGCCCACAATTGTAACTACTGATGCTTCTGATTATGGACTTGGGGCTGTCCTCACGCAACTTCATGAGGACAACACAGAGAGGACTGTTGCATTTGCTTCAAGGACACTAAGTAATGCTGAGAGAAAATATTCTACGGTCGAAAAAGAATCACTTGCTTGTGTCTGGGCTACTGAAGAATGGAGAACTTACCTGTGGGTTGCACGTTCAAGTTGCGCACAGACCACAGCCCTTTGACAACATTGATCTCCATGAAAGGACTGGGAAGAGCAGGATACCGTATTGCTCGATGGTCTGCAAGACTACTCTCTTTCAATTATGAATTGGAATATAAGCCTGGAAACCAAAATGTCGTTGCTGATTGCCTTTCTTGCCTGCTTTTGCCTTCACCAGATGGTCCACTGGAGGATGAGGATGTAGTAGTTGCTCTTATTACATGCACTCTTACTGCAGTTACAAGAGAACAATTTCAAGCTGCTTGTTCAGTGTGTCCAATTCAACAAAAACTACGGGAATTTCTGACAAAGGGAGGGCCCAGTAACCCTAAATACTTTGACCTAGTTTTGCTGCATTATTTTAGAGTTCGGGATGAACTTTCTTTGCTTGATGGCTGTGTGCTACGAGGTACACACCGGCTTCTTGTGCCAGAAGAATTACAGTCAAAACTCATACACCTTGCACATGATACTCATCAAGGAATTGTCAGAACCAAACAATGACTAAGGGATCTGTATTGGTGGCCAGGGATGGACTCTCAAACTGAAGCACTCATAAAATTCTGTGTCACTTGCCAAATGCATGATAAGACAGCAGTGACATGTATCCCTCCATTACAGCCTGTTCCTCTTCCTGAATCTGCATGGGAAAAAGTGGTGGTTGACATTGTAGGACCCTTTGATACTGCTCCAATTAACTGCTGTTATGCCATTATCTGAATAGACTATTTCAGTAAATGGCCTGAGGTAGCGTTTACATCACAAATCTTTTCTGCTACAGTAATTAAGTTCCTCTCTTCAGTTTTTAGCAGGAAAGGTAACCCCAAAGAACTGGTTTCAGATAATGGTAATCAATTTACTTCCCTGGAGTTTGAAACTTTTCTAGCACAGAGGAACATTTTACACAGAATGTCATCCCTATACTACCCTCAAACCAATGGGGAAATTGAATGGTTTAACAGAAGTTTGAAAGAGAGTTTGCAAACGACTAAACTGGAAGGGTGATTGTGGATAACCTTCACTGCTGATTTCTTGCAAGCATACCGGGCTACACGACATGCCACAACACAAAGATCACCCGCAGAGTTACTGCATGGGAAACAGATGAATACTAAACTGAACATTGCTGGATTATTAAAGGCACGACCTGAGACCCCAACCAAGGATGATGTGAGAAAAACAGTTGAACAGAACCAAGCAAAGTATAAGACTTTCACAGACAAGCAGCAGGGGCTAAGGAACCGAAGTTTGAGTGTGGTTCCTTCGTTAGAATACAAAAACCTGGAATTTTACCCAAAGGGGACCATAAATTCACAGCTCCTCTTAGAATCATAGAGAAGAAGGGACCTTACAGCTATCGACTTTCTGATGGGCGGGTATGGAATGCTTCTTATCTTGCACCTGCCTATGCACCAAGAGGAGATTATGCCAACGCCCAGTCTGCATTGGATGACTTCATTGTAGTATCAACACACCAAGACGTTGCACTGGCACTGGGGCTTGAGGGACAGCCTGTCAGACCGAGACGACCACCTGTCTGGACTAGAGACTATGTTATGTAGTATCTATAGTGTTTTTAGTGTAATAATTCCGTCAAGAGTATAGTGCCTTGTTTCCTATTTGTTCCTGCGGTTAGAACAACGTTTATTGTAATTGGGAGAGTTTCTTAAGAGAGGAGGGAACGTGGTGTTTAGATGTTGCTTATAATTATTAGAATTGGGAGCACTGGCTGTTGGGAGTCTGAAAGGACAGGAAATAGGAAGGAAGGGGGAGGAGTTGAAGAGGCTGAGGGAGAGCTACTGAGGGTAGCAGTGGCTTGAAAAGAGGTTTCCACTTTAAAAAATAAAGTCCTGTTGAAGTTTGTTAGTACCTTGCCTGGCTACTACAACAACATCCTGCTCCACCAAGACATAGTTGTGGGGCTGAGAACAGGGCAGGCTTCATTGTGTATGGGGGACCATTTCAGCACATACCCATGAGAGAGGGCCATTTCAGAGTGTGTAGCTCTCTGTGCCACAAGAGAATTCTGCCCTAGCATCACTTGTCTGCCTTCAAGTCATTAATTGAACATGTGAAATGGTGACCACACAGTGGTGCTGAAAAAGTTTGAGAAGTCACGGTATGTAACAGGGTGCGTCTGGGCAGTAGGCCTGAAATCTTCAGGGTGATAGAGGTTCTGATGTGGGTCTAAGCGGTGTCTGGATATCAGAATAACAGACAGTGTAGTGCTAGTTTTGGGCAACAGCTGCAAGGATTACAGAATTAACAAGGATGCAGCACAGGTCCTGGACTGCAGCTCCAGGCGCTCCTGGGTTTAATATGCATTGTGCATGTTGCCATTAATAATAATAATTAATAATTAATAGCACTTTACCCTTCTCAAAGTCTGGCACAAACCCTGCCTAGCTAGTCCTCACTGCACACGTGCTAGGTACCTGACGGTGAGTGGGATTCCTCTCCCACAGAGCAAGAAGTGAGGTGCTGGGAAGGGAAGTGGTTTGCTCCAGGTGACACTGAAGAGGCTGGGATTAAGTATGAGGAGTCCTTCGCTCTGTGGAGCATGCTTTTGCCTCAGGTTGGCACGTGTTTTAACTAGGTCAGGGTGTATTTCAGCCCTCTGTGCTGCGTTCATCCTGGAGGTTTGAGCAGCTTGTCTGTGGGTTTGCAGTGCTGGCAGCAAATGCAGTGAGGGAAGATACTGGCTGTTACGCCCAGCACATCATGATGCCTCATGTACCGCTGAATTCTGCCTGCAGGCATCCGTGCTGCTCTATGTGCAGGCGGCACGTAGTGACTGAAGCTGCTTCCGTTCTCACAGCCCTGTGAATCCCGGCACATGAGGGCAGGCCTTTCTGAAGTGTTTTACCCTCAGGAGTCAGTTGCCCTTTGGGGTTGCTACCTTAGGGTGGTGCAGAGTTTTTTCTCGCAACTGTGTTTTGATGGAAAATCAGGTTTTTGACTAAGCAAAATTTTTCACAAAAGGTGTTCGCTTTCCATAGAGAAATTCTTTTTATTTTTTGTCCAAAAGTGGAACACCCAACCCCAAAGTGAAATGCTGCTGCAGAGCCTTATGGGAGTTGTAGTTCAAATGCCTCGTGCTCTCGTTCTCCTCTACAGACCAACTTTCTAATAGCACAAAACCGAACACCCTTGCCTTATCCCACTCACTCCATCCCCCCTCCCTCCATTGCTTACTCTCCCTCACCCTCATTCGCTCATTTGCACCAGGCGGCGGGGGGAGGGGTTCCTTTTCGACTAGGTGTTCCGGTTGAAAACCGGATACCTGGTAACCCTATGTAACAGCCAGACTTCCATGATGTCATGTCACTTCCATGATGTCCCACCACCCCCTTCCAGCAAGAGGGAAGAGACCATGGTGCATCTTGGGAGATGTAATCTGGATAGCAAACCGAGCCTATGTGGGAGCATGAGGAACCTGTGGTACAACTCCCAGGAGCACCGCGGTGGCATTTCATAACCAAAATATTTTGGATTTTGATTTTTTTTGTAGGAAAACTGGAAATTTCCTGTGTGTGTGGGGAGAACCTGTTTTCTAGCCAGCTCTAGTAGGACACTACTAAGGCTAGCCTGTTTCTGAGGGGAACTTTGCCAAGTGAAGAGAATTTTTTGGCAGCTGGACAATAGGTCCCCCTCCTTTTCTGATTCTGCTCTGTCAGTTCTCTGTTCTCCTGGTTCCTGACGGCTCCCTCAGCCAGGGAGAGGCAGCAGGACTGCAGCGGAGGGGAATTGTTACAGGGCTGAAAGTGGCTCCATGCAGGCTGGTGGGTTTTGACATTGGCCTGTTAGGAAGGACTCGCTCTGGGGGGAGATCATTAGAGAGAGACTGGAGGAAGTGCAAGAAAGCCACAGGGACACAATCTGCATTTACTCCTCTGAGGGTTAACAGAGAACTGAGGAGATACCTGCTCAGGGTGTCCCCCCCATTTCCATGTGGTCCTGCCTGTGTCTGTCAGTCCCTGAGCAGCCTTGTGTCTGTCATTCTATCCAACGCACTTGCCTTTATCCCGTTGACATAGCATCTGAACATCCCACAGTGTGACATCTCTGTCCCCACAACGCTCCTGGAAGGAGAGAAGTGCTGTTACCCCCAGGTGACTGAGGCACAGGAAAACCAATGGCTGGGTTTGCAGAGGTGAACATGCCCAAGGTCACCTGCCCAAGGTCGCATTGTGGGGGTGTCGCTGGCAGAGCAGGAAATTATTCCCAGACTAGAGCCCTAATCATGGGGCCAGTCTTCTCACCTGCAGTTTGTGCCACCTTCCATGCTAATGATCAGCCACAGCCTGTCTTTGCAGAGCAGTAGAAACACCCTTGTATTCCCTCTGGATCACTGGATTGTAACTGTTCTTTACAGTCGCACAGTTATTTCCATATTCCCCTAACCGTGTCACAGAACAAGCCAATTACTGCCCAGAAACCTGAGCCTGGCACACAGGCAGCTCTCTACCCTAGCATTTCTGGGAAAATCCTTCTGCCCATGTATTTGCCAAAGAAAGTGTTTGTGTGTGTGGTCGGGGGCAGGGATTATTTTTGGCAAGCTCAAGTCCTGTTTCCCATCAGTTTTTAAAAGCCCTTTTTGCAGTTTTCTGTCTGTGTGCTTTCTTCTGAACTCGTCTCATGGCTTCAGGGAATGATGTGGGAGAAAGCCTGTTCTTCTGGCCCAAAGAATCTTTTTTTCAAATACATTCTGGTGGTTTACTTTTGCTGGGCAATGTTGTGGTTGACAGACCCATAGAACTTTTCAGTACACAGTGAGTATGTCTACGCTACCATAGAACACCCATGGCTGGCTATGTCAGCTTGCTCGGGCTCTCGAGGCTTGGGCTGCGGGGCTATGAAATTGTGATACAGACATCTGGGCTCTTGCTGGAGCCCAGACTAGAACTGCATGAAGGGGAAGGGTCCCGGAGCCTGGGCTCCAGCCTGAGTCCAAACATCTACACGGCAATTTTATAGCCCTGCAGCCTGAGTCAGCTGAGATAGGGCAGAGGCGGATGTTTTAGTGCACTGTAGAGATACCCTAGGAGTGTGCCCCAGATGTCAGGTATGTGCGTGCATGCCTCAGAAAGCAGAAGCATGTTTATATATCTAGGGCGTTCTCCTGTGCTATTGTAGAGCATCTTCTATCCCAAATCAAATTAGATTCAGGTGATCACATTATCCACTACTAAAATGCAGCCTCCTCTAGGGGGGAATGTAGCAGATATTGAACAGTGCACAGCATGACTATGCACCAGTTTGAGACAGGAAGTGAAGAGAAGAATCTCTCCGGGATTCCTGGCTTTTGAAGGACTTAATTGTTTTAAGCGTGATTCAGTGACAATTTATTCTAAATCTTGAGCAGTTTCTGCAATGGTGGCCTAATTTTTGGGCTTGGATTTCCAAGCTACAATACATTGGAAGTGTGTGTCTCTCTCTTTTTTTCTTTTAATTTTAAGTACAGATTTTAAAAAAATACATATTTTGAGAGTCTGTGAAACTGAAAATCACCACGGCCTCTCCCATTATATTTCCTTTCCTCGCCCTTTAAACCGACCTCTCTGTTCAGAAAACTAAGGTGCCAGTTATACCAAAGAAAAGCATGGGGAATGTGTGATGAGCATGCATAGTGAGCTTTGGTGCAGCTACTTGGGAGGAGAAAATCCTGTTTACCAGGGTGGTGGTGGTTGGGGTCTAGACAAAGGATGCAGTGGAGCAACTCTTTGAAGTGGTAAGAGAAGCTAAAGTGGAATTGGAAATAATGAAGAATTGTCCCCTGTTGGAATAATGACTGTCATTACAGAGAGGTCAGCACTGACTCAGAGGCTCATAGACTGACTGTGCTGGCATCAGACTGAGGCACAACGAAGATTAAAAAAGTGAGGAAAATACGGAGTAATAAAAGTGACAGCTTTTGAAATCATTTAAATCCCAGCCATGCAGAACCAAATGGTTTATCTCTCAAGTTGTCCGCAGCTGAATTTTGTTTAAACTTGGATAATTTTCTGGGTAATCTGAGGGCTTTCTTGATACATTTGATAGTATATGTGCCTGAGATATTTATTTAGTACTGCAATATCTGCTTTTAACATATTTTTAAACAGTTCATTTGGAAAAATAAAAATAAAATGCTAATTGGTCTGGTTCCAAAGCCTTTCACAATACCTTCTAGAGAAGATGTATATTGGCAAGCAGCGCTGCTTGCCAACACATAAATTAGTGGTGTCAAATGGAACAAAAAGTTGCCATTAGTGAAGATTACTTTTTAACAAAAAACGAGGTGAAAAAAATCCCCGATAAAGGTGGAGCTCTGTGTCAGGAAGATCAATGTCTTTTTTTTTTTCCTTTCCTATTATTGTGCTGAGACACTGCTAAATTATGAAAGAGTCTTCTGAACTATTTGATAATGTGCTAGAGAGAAGGCAGGCAGTTTAAATGGCTAAAGGAGGGACATTTGAAAATGGTGTGGCAGTAAGAGCAACATTTACTCTTGTAGCATTTTATTATAATAATGCACGGGCTTGTTTAAAAGCTTTTCAGGTGTTTTACCTAATGAATAGGGCTTAATAAAAAAATTAATTGCAATTAATCACACTGTTAATAATAGAATACCATTTATTTAAATATTTTTGAATGTTTTCTACATTTTCAAATATATTGATTTCAATTACAACACAATACAAAGCATACAGTGCTCAGTTTATATTTATTTTTATTACACATATTTGCACTGTAAAAAAAGTATTTTTCAGTTCTCCCATTGCAAGTACTGTAGTGCAATCTCTTTATCATGAAAGTTGAATTTACAAATGTAGAATCATGTAAAAAAATGCTGCATTCAAAAATAAAATAATGTAAAATTTTAGAGCGTGCAAGTCCACTCAGTCCTACTTCTTGTTCAGTCAATTGCTCAGACAAACAAGTTTGTTTACATTTGTAGGAGATAATGCTGCCCACCTCATGTTTACAATGTCACCTGAAAGTGAGAACTGGTGTTCTGATGGCACTGTTGCAGCCAGCATTGCAAGATATTTACGTGCCAGATGTGCTAAAGATTCATGTGTCCCTTCATGCTTCAACCACTATTCCAGTGGACATGCGTCCATGCTGATGACTGGTTCTGCTCGATAACCATCCAAAGCATTGCGGACTGATGCGTGCTCATTTTCATTATCCGAGTCAGATGCCACCAGCAGAAGGTTGAGTTTCTTTTTTGGTGGTTTGGGTTCTGTAGTTCCCGCATCAGTGTGTTGCTCTTTTAACACTTCTGAAAGTATGCTCCATATCTCGTCTCTCTCAGATTTTGGAAGGCACTTCAGATTCTTAAACCTTAGCTATAGCTCTCAACCCATCTTTAGAAATCTCATATTGGTACCTTCTTTGCATTTTGTGAAATGTGTCGTGAAAGTGTCCTTAAAATGAACATGTGCTGGGTCATCATCCGAGACTTCTATAACATGAAATATATGGCAGAATGCAGGTAAAACAGAACAGGGGACATACAATTCTCCCCCAAGTAGTTCAGTTACACATTTAATTAACACATGATTTTTTTTTATCGAGTGTCATCAGCATGGAAGCATGTCCTCTGCAATGGTGGCTGAAGCATGAAGGGGCATAAGAATGTTTAGCATATCTGGCAGGTAAATACTTTGCAATACCAGCTACAAAAGTGCCATGCAAATGCCTGTTCTCACTTTCTGGTGACATTGTAAATAAGAAGAGGGCAGGATTATCTCTGTAAATGCAAACAAACTTGTTTGTCTTAGCGATTGGCTGAACAAGAAGTAGGACTGAGTGGACTTATAGGTCTGAAGTTTTACATTGTTTTGTTTTTGAGTGCAGTTATGTAACACAAAAAAAATCTACATCTCTAAGTTGCACTTTCACAGCAAAGAGATTGCACTACAGTACTTGTATGAGGTGAATTGAAAAATACTATTTATTAGTTTATCATTTTTATAGTGCAAATATTAATAAAAATAATATAAAGTGAGCACTGTACACGTTGTATTCTGTGTTGTAATTGAAATCAATATATTTGAAAATGTAGAAAAACATCCAAAAATACTTAATAAATTTCACTTAGCATTCAATTGCTTACCAGCGCGATTAAAATTGCGATTAATCGCAATTAATTTTTTAACCACGATTATTATTTTTTTGAGTTAATCGCGTGAGTTAACTGCAATTAATGGACAGCCCTACTATTGAAATAAAGGGCCTCTGTGTTCCTGATACTCAGTATGGGGAGAACCGAAGGAGCGTTAGTGAAGGTATTTCCAAGGGTGAGCACGCCATGCCTTATTTCTTCAGCGTGCAAACTGCCCTGCCGAGGAAGGGATTCTTCCTGATTTTAGCATCATATTGATCATTTCCCCCATGTTGTCCCTCCAAAAAGGTCTCCTAGTCCAGTGTATTTCAGTGGAGTTAGAGGATTTTTATACTTACTCCTGTCCCCACCCCACAAGCACCAGTCCATAGAGAGGAAGAATGGCCCAGTGAGTATGCTGTTAGCTGGAGATCTGGGGGAAGCAGGTTCAAATCTTGCTGTGCCACAGAGTGCCTGTGTGACCCGGGGAAAGGCACTTCTCCTCTCCATGCCCCATCTGTAAAATGGGGACAGTGGCTCTGCTGTGAGGAGAGATCCAGGAAAAGACTGTGAGGCGCTCAGGTATTGTGGCACTGATGAGTGTGCGGTGAGAGTAGGGAAAGTGGCCAGTGCCAATGTAAAAGAAAAGGTAATCTTTGTTGTTGCTTTCTGCTCTGTGCTCTTTACACTGCATTAAACATAATCATTTGATTAAGATTCAGCTGCTCTTTTCCATTATCAAATGACCCACATGTGCTGCCGTTGCTTTCCCAGGTGGCCTATGCTTTTACTTGCATAGGTACTCTACGCTGAAGCCAAGAGAAGCTAAAACCTTTCTGATCTGTAGCTGTTCTGTCAGCCTTAGGTGACTGCATAATTCCTCTCTTCAGTCCTTTTGCTCTTGCTAAAATCTGGCCCTTGCCTTTTGAGTTCAGTGAGATCAGCCATAATACTAATGAGACGGAATCTCGACTGGAAGAAGTTTGCTACACAGTGCTCTTTGCTGTAACATTCACTAGGCAGTGCAACAGCTGTTAAGTAGCCTTTGCAGAACTCTGTCAAGTAAGTGAGTAAATACTGTTGTCCCCATTTTACAGGTGGGGAAACCGAGGCAGACATTTTCAAAAGTTTTGGGAGCCTCAGTGTACTGCCGTCCTAGTTTGCACAGGTGCTGAAACCACTGACGACTCCCACTGAGTCTAAATGTGCAGCACCTCTGAAAATCAGACTTGAGGCTTTGAAAGTTGAGCAACCCCTGATAGATTGGGTTTAGAATTGATGCCCAGTTCTGTGCCCATTCCGCCAGACAGTGTTGCCTCTTGTCAATGATGTGAATGAAGAATAGGTTCAGAACTCATTTCTGCTTGGGTAACAAAATACCAAATGTTCTGGAGGCATCTCTGCACATGCTAGCATTGTCTGGGGTCTGTGTGTGTGTGGTTTTATTGTTTTTGTTTTGTTTGTTTGTTTTAAAGTCCAATATATTCTGTGAGCTAAAGCCATTCTAATACCTCTCCATATTCAGACTGAAAACCAAAGTGCTGATGCCAATAATTTACACAGTGCTATGTACCTTTAAAAGATGAATGAGCTTGGAAGAATATGCTTAACATATAAAAATAAGTGGCTAGTAATTCCTTAGAACTTTTGGCCAAGTCCTTAAATATAAAAGGGTCAATTTAAAAGATACGCTTGAAGTGAGCTGTTTGCCAATCAATGCTCTGATGGGCTCCAGATGAATACAAAGTGCCATCTTAGTTTGGGTGAAGTATGAATACTGCCTTGTCCTGTGTGAGGTGCTGATCCTGCCAGGGGCCTTGTGCCAGTGTGGATCCCTTTGCTGGACTAGGATCTTGGTCGCTCTCTTTTGTTGTTCTTTGTTCAGAAATGGAAGCTGAGAACGCAGTAGCAGTGTTTGGTTTGTGCTTCCCAGACCCTACCTCTCTCCACATTTTTTTTTTCCTGGAGTCCCAGTAACTTTTATTCTTCATTTTTTAAGTAAAAAAAATTTAAATATAATGTCAGTGCCAGGTTTTGGACTTGGGAATGAAATACTCTTTTCATATCGTGAATGGATCATTTACATTCCTTGCACTAAAGACACCCTCCTCACCACTAACCCTTCTTTAACATTCTGTTTATCATAAGTGGGTCACATTCTCTATCTAGGCCACATCTGATCTACTTCTGAAATAATTGGCTGGTGGACAGCCTCAGTGCTGCATTTTTCTTTGGTGCCTCCACAAGGCGCTGAATTCATCACACGGTTCCAATCTGGTGAGAATGGATACCTCTGTTTACTGCAAATAATACCCACTGCAGAGGTTTATTTTTTCGGAGAAGAGAAGGGGGTTTTCCCTGCCAACATCCAAGCCAGGGTTCTGTGTTGCTGCTGCTGTACTTGATGGACAGGGAGCTCTGCTTTGGGTGTGGTGATGCCATCAAATGCCACGAGGGAAGGCACCAGTCGGTAGCAGAGGGGGTGATTCTCACTGCTGTTGTTTTAAAAGGTGTTTGTAATTTTTGCTTGTCCCCATTTACGCCCTTTGGGCTGTACTGTTGCAGGCCTGGCTCAGCCATGCAGGGAAGCTAGCTCCGCACTGCACCGGCTAGGCTTGTGACACTAGCCATGGGGAGGAGAGTACAGGTCACTCACTCACTACACCCTGTGAGCAAGGGAGGATGGAGGAAACCATGATGTGCATGAGAATTTCAGCTTTCATTAAAAAAAAAAGAAAAAAAAAAGTGAGTTTCTAAGCCTCATAATTGTGGAGAAACTTTGGAAAGAGTGAATCCTAATGGCCCCACAACCAGGAGGCTGATGACGAGAACCCAACATTGCTTAATTTTAGAAATCTTATAAGTTTTAAAGCAGTCTCTTTTTTTTTTGTGGGGGAGGGGGTCTGACTCATGATTTTTGAACACAGGAGGTTGGCTCGAATGTCCTTCCACTCTGGAACGTTGTGGGGACAGCTCCAGGGTGTAACCTGGGGCTTAGGAGGAGATGGACACAGAGCTGCTGTGTAATCATATGAATGCTGTATGTGAGCTGGACAGTGTGTTAGAGCTGCTATGCAGCTGTGTTGGGTTATTGGCCTGTCCTGGAGCAATGTGTTGGTCTAGCTCCAGGAGGGTGGGGGTAGGGTGGCTGCTGGAAGAACAAGCAGGAAGGCAACATGATGGCTGTAGAAGAGCAGCCTCCAGCAAACCCTTGGAGGCCATTATAAGCCAATGCCTGAGCTGTTAGCTGTGAAGATGCTGCTCCTGGGCCACAGCCCAAAGTTACTTGGCTGCTGCCAAGGCTAGCGATCACAGGTCACCAACGGGTGAAGAGACTCCCAGGGGAGAAGAGGAAGGCAGCTGGAAGAGAGCTGCTCATGGTGGAACAGGTGACAGGGACACAGAGGTATGTCTGCACAGCAATTAAACACCTGGGGCTGGCCCCTGGCAGCTGATTCAGCTCACGGGACTCAGGCAGCGGGGCTGTAAAACTGTGTTGTAGACATTCAGGCTTGGGCTGGAGCCTGGGCTCTGGGGCCCTCCCCCTGCAGACAGGTCCTCCAGGAGTGCCTGGAGCAGGTGGGGCTGCCCCAAGTGCCCCAGGGTGGGAGCCAGTGGGAGCACAGGCCTGTGTATTGGCTCTTTGTTAAGAGCTTTTCTCCTGAAATGCTTTGGTTCTGAACAAACACCGCTCTGCTGTACGAAGCCCATCTGGTCCCTGGGCAGCACGGCTTACAGCTCCCCAAGCAGGGCCTGTGGCGGTGATCACGATTAGTACTAGGGGACTATAGCCCATGGCCCAGTCTGAGAATCATGGGTTTCCCCACGAGAGTGGTGATACCTCCAGGCCTTCAAAGGGAGGTGCGCTCAGAGACCCAGAGGGTGACTGTGCCATGGGATGCAGAATATTGAGCATTAGTAGAAAGCAAAAAGTCCTGCCAGAATTCATTCAACTGGGGAAGAGAAAACAAATGTGAAAACAAACATACCTAATGGAGGAAGAAACATGTTGGTTACCAGGACCTGCCAGCCCCATCCACTGTAAGATCCTGGCAATACCTTTAAGTCAATCTAAAAGATATAAAATGGGCTAAATACTGGATTCCTAGAAATTAACACAAAGCTCTGTCTCTAAGGGTTCAGCCTGGAAGGAAATGGATGTTTCTGACTAGCAGCAGTGTTAAAAAACCCAGAGAGAGAGATGCTAGGGATTTGTTTCAAGGCTTGAACTGAGAAGGTGGAGAGGGAGAAAAATAACAGTGCAACACTGATATTCTTAAGAGTAGCCATTACAAAAGCAAAGATAAGACAGTCCCGAGGGAGGATGGAGTGAGAGTGCAGGAGAAGGGATGGTATCAGGAGACCAGAGTCATAGATTCTAAGGCCAGAAGGGACCATTGTGATCATCTAGTCTGATCTCCTATACAACAACAGGCTATTGGAACTCCCCCCACCCCGAATTAATTCCTGTTTCAACTAGAGCAGATATTTTAGAAAAATATTTTCTCTTGATTTAAATTTTTATGGTGATCGGGACTCTACCACAGCCCTGGGTAAGTGGTTCCTTTGGTTAATTGCTCTCACTGATAAAAACTTTGTGCCTTATTTCTAGTCTTACTATGCCAACTTCAACTTCCAACCACTGGATTTTTGTTAAATCTTTGTCTGCTAGGTAGAAGAGCCAATTATCAAATTTCTATTCTGCACATAGATACTTACAAATTTTAATCAAGTCACTCAGTGTTCTCTTTGTAAACTAAATAGATTGAGCTCCTTGAGTCTCTCACCATAAGCCATGTTTTTCAATCCTTCCATTATTCTCATGGCTCTTTTCTGAACCCCCTCCAATTTTTCAAACATCCTCCTTGAACTGGAGACCCTAGAAGTGGTTTTACCCATGCTAAATGCAGAGGTAACATAACTTTTACTCCTGCTCAAGATTCCCTTGTTTTGTACATTCAAGGATCACATTAAGCCTTTTGGCCACCGTGTTGCATTGGGAGCTCATGTTCAGTTGATTATCCACTTTAAGCCGCAAGTCCTAGATTCACTGCTTCCCAGGATAGTCTCCCCCATCCTGTAAGTATGGTCAGCATTCATTGTTGTTAGATGTACACATTTACATTTGACCATATTAAAACATGTATTGTTTGCTTGCACCCAACTCACCACATAGTCCAGATCACTCTGTTTCAGTGACCTGTCCTATTCACTATTTACCATGATCCCGATCTTTGTGTCACCAGCAAACTTCATCAGTGAGGATTTGATGTTTTCTTTTAGGTCACAGATAAAAACATTGAATAGTGCAGGGCAAAGAACTGACCCCCGCAAGACCCTACAAGAAACTCACCCACTCAGTGTTGATTCTGCATTTACAGTTACATTTGGAGACCTGTCCATCAGTTTTTAATACATTTAATGTGTTCCATGTTGATTGTGTATCATTCTAGTTTCTCAGCCAAAAGCCCTGTGGTACCAGTCAAATACCTGATGTAAGTCTTAGTATAGTACTCCAACACTGGAGTCTTTGGGCTGATACTCACTGCAAAGTTAGCTGGCGCTATAACTCAAGAGTTGCCTCTACCTCTAGTCCTCTCCACACACAAGAATGCTTCGCTTCAGTGTGGTGGGACTTTTAAATGGAGTTGGCTAGCCTGGCAGAAGTCTACTGCTCAAGTGAGCATAACCGGTCAGCTGCTCACATGACCAGTCTGCAGTGAGGATGCAGGCTAGTGCCACTCGAGCGGTGCTAGTCCTCCACTACCTTCCCACAGTTGCCCCTCCTGTGCCCAGAATGGAGAGACAAGATTTCCTGCAATTCCCTGGGAAAGAATTCGTGGAGCAGTGTTTCTTAAAGTGGGTCATGACCCCAAAAGAGGTCGCAAGACTATTGCAGGGGGGGTCATGAGAACAGCAGCTGCTGGCCAGGTGCCCAGTTCTGAAGGCAGCACTGCCACCAACAGCAGTGCAGAAGTGAGGATGGCATGGTATGGGGGAGGGTGTGTGTGTGTGGTCATCACAGTCTGAAATATTTTCAAAAAAGTTTGAGAACCCCTATCATAGAGCATCTCATCTTAATGCAGCACTAAAAACCATGGGATATGCTCTTAGAAGCCTTAGTGCCATACACGAGTGAGAGAGCACCAGTGTTATTTCACTGTAGCCCCTCTCTGTCAAGTGAGGCTAATTCCAGAGGAGAAACTCAGAGTGTATGTAGATGACTCAAGGTAACTTGGCAGTGAAGACATGCCCTCAGATGCACAGCTCTGCTTCATGAGCAGAGGAGGACTGCAGTGGCTTCGCAGGACAGAGATTCAGTGCAAGGAGGCAGAATTCTGGTTGGTGTGTAAAGACAGTGGGAAGGGGGCCATGCCTCTGTCATCTTCTTGCCTCCTTTGAGGTGTCTTAATTCTTGAAATTTTGGTATTTGTTTGGAGCCCTGCCTCTTGGAGGGAGATGATTATGTGGGAAGCTCGGCTATTCATAGATTCATAGATTCATAGATACTAAGGTCAGAAGGGACCACTCTGATCATCTAGTCCGACCTCCTGCACAGCGCAGGCCACAGAATGTCACCCACCACTCCTATGAAAAACCTCACCCATGTCTGAGCTATTGAAGTCCTCAAATCATGGTTCAAAACTTCAAGGAGCAGAGAAGCCTCCCTCCAGTCAACCATGCCCCATGCTACAGAGGAAGGCGAAAAACCTCCAGGGCCTCTCCAATCTGCCCTGGAGGAAAATTCCTTCCCGACCCCAAATATGGCAATCAGCTAAACCCTGAGCATATGGGCAAGATTCACCAGCCAGATACCCAGGAAAGAATTTTCTATAGTAACTCAGATCCCATCCATCTAATATCCCATCTCAGGGGATTTGGCCTATTTACCCTGAATATTTAAAGATCAGTTACTTACCAAAATCCCATTATCCCATCATACCATCTCCTCCATAAACTTATCGAGTAGAATCTTAAAACCAGATAGATCTTTTGCCCCCACTGCTTCCCTTGGAAGGTTATTCCAAAACTTCACTCCTCTGATGGTTAAAAACCTTCGTCTGATTTCAAGTCTAAACTTCCTGGTGGCCAGTTTATACCCATTTGTTCTTGTGTCCACATTGGTGCTGAGCTTAAATAATTCCTCTCCCTCTCCTATATTTATCCCTCTGATATATTTATAGAGAGCAATCATATCTCCCCTCAACCTTCTTTTAGTTAGGCTAAACATCCAAGCTCCTTAAGTCTCCTTTCATAAGACAAGTTTTCCATTCCTCGGATCATCCTAGTAGCCCTTCTCTGTACCTGCTCCAGTTTGAATTCATCCTTTTTAAACATGGGAGACCAGAACTGCACACAGTATTCTAGGTGAGGTCTCACCAGTGCCTTGTATAACGGTACTAAAACCTCCTTATCCCTACTGGAAATGCCTCTCCTGATGCATCCCAAAACTGCATTAGCTTTTTTCACAGCCATATCACATTGGTAGCTCATAGTCATCCTATGATCAACCAATACTCCAAGGTCCTTCTCCTCTTCCGTTACTTCTAATTGATGCGTCCCCAGCTTATAACTAAAATTCTTGTTATTAATCCCTAAATGCATAACCTTACACTTCTCACTATTAAATTTCATCCTATTACTATTACTCCAGTTTACAAGGTCATCCAGATCCTCCTGTATAATATCCCGATCCTTCTCCGAATTGGCAATACCTCCCAGCTTTGTATCATCTGCAAACTTTATTAGCACACTCCCACTTTTTGTGCCAAGGTCAGTAACAAAAAGATTAAATAAGATTGGTCCCAAAACCGATCCCTGAGGAACTCCACTGGTAACCTCCCTCCAACCTGACAGTTCGCCTTTCAGTAGGACCCGTTGCAGTCTCCCCTTTAACCAATTCCTTATCCACCTTCTGATGTTCATATTGATCCCCATCTTCTCCAATTTAACTAATAATTCCCCATGTGGCACGGTATCAAATGCCTTACTGAAATCTAGGTAAATTAGATCCACTGCATTTCCTTTATCTAAAAAATCTGTTACTTTTTCAAAAAAGGAGATTAGGTTGGTTTGGCACGATCTACCTTTTGTAAAACCATGTTGTATTTTGTCCCATTTACCATTGACTTCAATGTCCTTAACTAATTTCTCCTTCAAAATTTTTTCCAGGACCTTGCATACTACAGATGTCAAACTAACTGGCCTGTAGTTACCTGGATCACTTTTTTTTCCTTTCTTAAAAATAGGAACTATATTAGCAATTCTCCAATCATTCGGTACTATTCCTGAGTTTACAGATTCATTAAAAATTCTTGCTAATGGGCTTGCAATTTCAGGTGCCAATTCCTTTAATATTCTTGGATGAAGATTATCTGGGCCCCCCGATTTAGTCCCATTAAGCTGTTTCAGTTTCGTTATCTATCATTACAAATAAAAAAGTAAGTTTCTAGCCTTTATTGCTGCAGAGGAAAGCTTAAAAGCATGATTCAAGTGTGCTCTAAAGGCAAAAAAAAAAAACAAAAAAAACCCCAGAAGGCAAATACAAATTTATAATTTTTTAAAACAATCTTAAGATTATTAAACCAGTCTCATGACTTTTTGGGCCCTGATGCATGATTTTTGAATACTTTTGTGGTTGGCAGTATTGCATATCTGCAGATATAAGATATGAGTATACAAAATGGGAAGGGAATTCTCCTACGCAGTCCAAAATCTGATTGAAGCTAGAGTAGGGAGAATTGCATTGGGAGAATAGTGCACATTCATTTAAATGTTTGTTTGATCCTCTGTTTTTCTAGTTCTTTTTGCTTTACTTCAACATACTTTTATTTTGCATTCCTGAAGGCTGTGAGCAGTGAAGTAAACTGAAGTTAGTGTAGTGCTTACTGTGAAATAGGGCTTTCTTTGCTGCAGCTAGCTAGCCAAATCCTGCTGCTAAACAGCACTGAAGCTACATAGAGTGATTGGATTAGCAGTTGAAGTTGTGCTAACTCAGCTGTAGCCCATGGTGGCATTACCAGCTTGAGCATCAGCAGCACTCAAGCTTGAACCCACCCTCCCACCATCTCCCCTGCCAGCCCAGCTAGCTCCAGTTGCAAGCACCACTGAATGCACACTGGAGATTTTTGTATGTGGATGGGAGTCAGGTTAGGGGCAACACCCAGTTTATACCTTGAGTTAACACTGCAATAAAGACAAGCCCAAAGATGGGTAAAAGATACACTTTTAGCATGGGAATGTTTGTGCAATTGTGCTTAATATTAATGCCTTGTCTCATTACAGGAGCGGTTGAGAGATAAAGCCCAAAACTTGTTTCACTTTCAGGTCCAGAGTATCTTTCACCAAGGCCAGCTCTTACCTGAAATCTAAACATAGTATAAAAAGAAAAGGAGTACTTGTGGCACCTTAGAGACTAACAAATTTATTTGAGCATTAGTCGCTAAGGTGCCACAAGTACTCCTTTTCTTTTTGCAAATACAGACTAACACGGCTGCTAGTCTGAAACCTATAAAAAGAAAAACACTTATCAGAGCTTAATCAAATCCAGGAATTTCAGAGCTGTTACCTGACTTAGAGAAAGCAGTCTGTAAATAATGCCAAATGTAACAGTCTCTAAATAAATCTATTCTTGGCTGGATGTTTGAGGTGTAGTTAGATATTTATCTGACTAGCAGTTGCCTGCAATCTGCTGGAGCATCTTATGTCAGAGGTCTCATTTAAAAAAAATGTTGCTTTGGAGAGTTATATTTTCAATCTGAAGGAAAACTGGAACTTGGATCGAAAGCCTTGTACCAAGAGAGTGTGAACAGCTTGCTGTGTTACTAGACCAAGTTTCCTCATCATCCCAAGGAGGTAAGACACGCAGGCCACTCACTTTGTGTATCCAAATTGAGGCACCAGGCTCTGGTTGTCCGAGGTGCTGGGAGCCCACGGCTCCAACTGAAGTCAGCGACTTTGAAAACTAGGCTGAAGGACTCTCACATTGGGAGCCCAGAAATTACAGCACCAGAACCAGTGGGTGATTTTGAAAATGTTGCATTTGTTGTGGCAGAAAGTGGTTGATAGTGGCCCCAGCTGTATGGCATTTGAACCTAAAAGCAAAACAGTGAACATCAGTTTATCTGATCCCATTTGAGCCCCCCTGCCCTCAAGAAAAAATGTGTTGCCCACAATGCCCTGGATTCTCTGCATTCCTCATTAGGAATTAAAAGCACTTTGAATTTACTAGCTTTCATCAGGGTCTACTTACAGCAACTGCCAAACTTCAGATAAACATGTGAACATAAATATAGCAACAAGATAAGTAAGTGTTCTCTCCCCCATCCAACTAGCTGAGCTGCGATTTGAAAAACATGAAATGCCACTACGTGTCAGTTCAATAAAAACAATGCAAGGCACAATTGCCTCCTTTCCTTTTGTATTAATTTCCACCAAGGCCTGTTTTTCATTTAAATGATGGGAGTCCAACCAATGCTGAAAAAGGATTCCCCTAACAAGCCAGCGACTCACTAGGCAATAAAAATAGTGGATTGCATTGTTACTGTCTTCGGTGGGATGAGTGTGATTTACATTTTTTTTTTCTGGTAGCAAGGGAGACATGCAGTTTCCTCAGCAGCCTGAGCTTTCCATACAATTGGGTTGATTGCTCTTGGGTTTGCATTAGTTTATTTATATATATATATATATATATATATATATATATATATATATAGCCTCTGTAAACCAGTGACGTGAGATGCGTTTCAGTGTATGCCAAGTCGCTTTGTATTAGGTGGGCTCCCTGTTCTAGTGCATGACAAAGACTTTTACAGAACTCTCTCTGCCACGCAGAAGCACAGAGCCACTGGAGTGCCCATGCCTCTGTTGTCAACTAGGATGCACTCAGAGTGGGGATGAGTCGCAAAGCTCCTAGCATGAGAGTTTAATGGCCTAATCCTGCAAAGCACTGTTGAAGTCAATGGGAACTGAGAATACTCTGCTCCTTGCAGGAGCTGTGTTTGTGGTCAGTAGGTGTGACCCATGTCCTCCAAGATGTTTAAATACCTTTGAGGATTGGGTGAGGGTGGGGGAGAATTCTATCATTTTGTTGCCTTTGTGTCAGGCAGATCACCTTTCATTTAGGGCCTCATACCCATGGAAGAGGGTTGCAAAGGAGTCCAGAGAACTTCCCGCAGTCACGTGCCCAAGGTTCGTATCACAGTCTGCACTCGTAAACGCTGCTGTTAGCTGGTGTGATGATTTCCCACTGATATCAATGGGGAGTTCTGCATGTAGCTCAATGGACGATAAGACCTCGTAGCTGTTGTCCTACGCTGTGAGCTCAGTTGTGCTTCCTGTGACCTATATTAAGCATAGTGCCTAAAATGGTGTTGCAAGTGCTCTGCCATTACAGCTACTCTGGTGATGAAAGGCCACCTGCATTTGACCTGTCAGTGACCCGGACATGGGCAGTTGTGCCTAGTGGTTGAAGAAGGAGTTGGGAATTGGAGCCAGCAGATCAGAGTTGGAGTGAGGCATGACTGGGTCCAAGGTGGGAGCTATCACAGCCATGAGCAAATGCTTTGGAGCAGCCAAGGAACTGCTGCTGGGGTTAAGAGCCAGTCTGCTGACTCTTCCAACCAAACAGGTGGAATAGCCAATCAGGCAGGCTAGGACAGGCCACCTGCGCTTGTGATTCCCAACACTACTAACAAAGGCCCTCTGGGCTCCGCAGTGCTGTCCCAGCACTTCCTGACTGACTTAGCAGATGACAGAACGAGGAGTAATGGTCTCAAGTTGCAATGGGGGAGGTTTAGATTGGATATTAGGAAAAACTTTTTCACTAAGAGGGTGGTGAAACACTGGAATGCGTTACCTAGGGAGGTGGTAGAATCTCCTTCCTTAGAGGTTTTTAAGGTCAGGCTTGACAAAGCCCTGGCTGGGATGATTTAACTGGGACTTGGTCCTGCTTTGAGCAGGGGGTTGGACTAGATGACCTTCTGGGGTCCCTTCCAACCCTGATATTCTATGATTCTATTCTATGATTCTATGACTACCTGCACGCTGCTTCTTGTAGCTCATCCACATGGGGAGAGAGACTTTAGCCCAGTGACTGCAGCACAGTAGACCTTCTGCAGACGTGTATCTGATTGGTGCTCTCCTGTGATGATGTGGGATCCTGTGGGAACAGCTAGCTTTGACAAATGTTGATCTACTCATGGATGGAAAGGTAGGGTTGCCAGCTTTCACAATATCCAGTGTTGTTCTTAGAGTCCCAGCTCTTGGAAAAAGAAAAGGAGTACTTGTGGCACCTTAGAGACTAACAAATTTATTTGAGCATAAGCTTTCATGAGCTACAGCTCACTTCATCGGATGCTGTAGCTCACGAAAGCTTATGCTCAAATAAATTTGTTAGTCTCTAAGGTGCCACAAGTACTCCTTTTCTTTTTGCAAATACAGACTAACACGGCTGCTACTCTGAAACCAGCTCTTGGAGTCAGTGGTTACATGAGAATCTCAGCTTGCTTTTATTAATTCAAGTTTCTAGCCCTCATGATTCCAGAAAAAAAGCTTAAAAATTTGACTCCTAAAGACTCAGAAGGCAGAAAACAAATTAAAAAACCCCACCTGTATTATTTTAAAAAAATCTCATGACTTTGGAGGGATTTGATTGGTTTTTGAATGCTTGGAGTTGGCAATACTGTTAAGCAGTGAATTGCCAATGTGCAATTAGTAAAGAGAAGTAATGCTCCATAAAATGCAGTGGAAAGTAGTTTTGGTTAGTACAGCAGAATCTGTGAGGCTTTAGCTAAGACTAAAATGAAGGAGAGAATAGGGAGGTAGCTTCTGGATTGTGGAGGATGAATCCATTGGCACATATTTATTCTTTTAGAGTCTTCTTTCTGCAAATAAATTTCTGCTGGTTTTAATTCCAAAGTGGCAGAGGTTTTGTGGTTTTCAAAGTGGCGCCTGTATGTACAAAGTGCTTTTCATAATGCTTTTATCATGCACAGTTTAAAAACCTGTTCAGACGAGCTACAGCGAATGTATTATGTAACACTGGCTGCAGCACCAAAGCTGTGGATTCAGTTTGTATTTATTCTGGATTCCACCACTCTCGCTCTTCCACTTGCAACAAACACCCTGTCTCTGTTTCCTATTTATGCTCAACCATTCCACAATTAATGGATCTAAATAGAGATCAATCCGGGTATCACCCAATCTGCAAGGAGGTTACATCCCTTTAAAATCTGCCATGACGACGACGATGACTCCCCAATTAATACTCCACTAATCTGCACAACGTCAATGGCTTTCAGTGGCTTTGTACCACTGCACTGCAGCATTTAACCCTGTATTATACATACATCATTACATTTGATGTGATCTGTAATTTCAGGACAATAAACCTGCATGCCTTTTCTGTACATATCCGTCTGTGGCAGTGCGTGTTGTAGGCATGACTATTATTATTATTATTTATTATTAAAGTTGCCCAACACTTCCTATTATAAGATTCTGTTTTCTGTTTATAACTTTTGAAAAACTTAACTGTTCGGGCTGAAATTTTCTGCCTGGCTCAGGTTGTTTATTTTTAAATTTCGTACAGACAGGTTGGGCTGTTTCTGAAAGCGGGGGGAGGGGAGGTGGAATCCCATAGTTTTGCCAGTGTGCAGAAATTCTGGTGACCTTTTCCTTTCAGCAGTTCTAGTGCCTCCATGCTATGGAGCAGGCACTTGAAATTTAGCAGGGTGATGGCCTTTGTGTCAGTGATGTGCCTTTTTCTCTCCCCATGAATATTTGGCCAAGTTACAAGTTTTTGAATAATTGCAGTTTGCACATGCTCAATAGATACTTTGATTTTAGCTTCAAAAGTCTCTGAAGATTCTGACCTCATTGAGTGTGCTCCATCTTCTCATGGTTCCTACCTGAGGACCAGAATGTCCATGTGCCATCCCCAAAGAGCAATTCAGCATGCTTCAGCCCAGGGCTATAGAGGTGATGTTGGACATTCCCCTGTAATGGTTGTTCTAGCTGTTTTGGGGCTGGAGTGGGCCCAGGCACAGGAACTGAGACCAAACTAAATAAACATTGTAATGTGTTTTTGTGTGTAATCTTCTATACTTTTAAAGAAGCAAACGGTAAAAGCAGAAATTCCATCATGTGTCATCACACTGACACCCATATGGACTATCGGGAGGATTGGAACCTTTAGATCCACTGCCATTCCTAGTCTCCATCCCCCCATCCTCCACCCCGGCTCTGGGTTCCTTGTCCAACCTCAGTCCCAGTCTCCCCTCTCCACTACCCCAGCTCGTCTGGGTCTTCCCCCTCTGCACATGAGGCAGGCTGTTTCCTCCTCTTTTTTGCCTGGGGGCTATCGGAGGAGTGCTGAGAGCACAGGAGAGACAACCTCTTTGCCTTCAAGTCTTGTGGCTGGAGTCAGAGCAGTCCACAGCAGTTAGGAGGAGCAGCAGCTGCAAGACAATCCTGCTCAGCCCCTGCAGCCCCAGGATGGAACATGCTCAGTTGCTCTGGGCGGGATGGTGCACGCACAGTCCTGCCACATGGAGGAGCTCTGTGATGCCAGAGCACGCTCTGTGCAGATGGGATCATCGGAGAGTTTAGCAGCCAAAGTCTGTCAGGTCTCTATTGAGTATGACTCTACTGACAGAACAAGAAGCAATGGTCTCAAGTTGCAGTGGGGGAGGTCGAGGTTGGATATAAGGAAACACTATTTCACTAGGAGGGTGGTGAAATGCACTGAAATGGGTTATCTAGGGAGGTGGTAGAATCTCCATCCTTAGAGGTTTTTAAGGCACTGCTTGACAAAGCCCTGGCTGGGATGATTTAGTTGGTGTTGGTCCTGCTTTGAGCAGGGGGTTGGGCTAGATGACTTCCTGAGGTCTCTTTCAACCCTAATATTCTATGATTCTATGTGCAAACTAAGATTTTTCAAAGGCTCATAACTTGGCCAAGTTGGGGTGATTTTTCACAAGAACAGCAAAAGGCACATCCCTGACACTAGGGTGACCTCTCCTCTGCCAGATTTCAAGTCCTTGCTTCAAATTATAAGAGCACTAGAGCTTTTCAATGAAATGATTGTAAGACTATATTTTTAATGTGAGGAAACTAGTGATGTTTTCCCTAGTCTTGCTCTTGGAAATGGCTGAACCATTTTGCTGAAACTTCTCAAAAAGATTCAGCACGAAACAGATACTCCATATGGGGAATTTCAGCCCGGATGGTTCAGGTTTGGCAAAGTTGTTATCAACTGCAAACAGGATCTAGCAATCGGAAGTGTTAGCAGTGCTAGCTACTGGGGGCTCTGCTTGTTTGCAATACCCTTATCCTTAGAGTTGAAATTGCTTTAAGACTTGCACTAATGCCCACTCCATTCTGTTTTCAGAGAGCTATAACTCTCTGAAAAATCCTGCTTTCACGCTGAAATTTCCCAGGCTTGTTTTTAGCCCAAGGTTAAGATAAACAAAATCCTGCAGCTGGTTTGGAATATGGAAGAGTGTGTGGGGAAAACACATTTCTGTTTTTAAGTCAAGTTTTTCCAGCTTCCCCACAGATCTTTCTTTCTTCTGCGAGGGCCAGTGCTGCAGGCAAGCACCAGATTTTGTGCCTTTCAGATGACTTGTTGAGAGGTGTAATGTGGGGAGCAGCTGCCTTGAGGCATCGAGGAGAAATGCTGCTGATTTCAGTGCAATAGCACAGGGCAGCTGCCTGGCAGCACTGCAGTGTTTGGATGTGCCAACTGGGACACGGTCATGCTGCAAGTAAAATCAACGGGGACCTATTCAATAACTAAAGGCAATCCTGGTTTATTAGAACACCTGGTCACCCTCCTTAAACTATCCACATCCATTCACCTTCAGGCTGAAGCCAAGATTGGAAAACTTCAGGCCACAAGGAATTTCTGAGCCCCTAAGCTGGGCAGGTAGGAGGCAGGAACTGGCATTGTAACTGCTGCTGTCACGTAATGCAGGCATGCAACAGGAATATGTGAGAGTGGAGAGAGTGATGGGAGTTTTATTTCTACCAGTTAGAGATGACCTTTTGTAACTCACGAGTGGCAAAGCAAAACCACAAGTGAGTTATGAAAGGTTGTCCCTAACGAGTGGAAATTTCTCCTGTCATACCCTCCCTTCTCGTGTGTTAGGTTTGTGCTGCAGCCCTGATTATCTGAGGGCCAGGAAAAGTGCTGAATAAAGTTCAGGTGATCAAGGAACACTTTGGGGCAGTTACAGATACTGAGCAGCATCACCCTGCTTTGAGTATCATAGAATTATAGAATATCAGGGTTGGAAGGGACCTCAGGAGGTCATCTAGTCCAACCCCCTGCTCAAAGCAGGACCATTCCCCAACTAAATCATCACAGCCAGGGCTTTGTCAAGCTTGATCTTAAAAGCCTCTAAGGAAGGAGATTCCACCACCTCCCTAGGTAACCCATTCCAGTGCTTCACCACCCTCCTAGTGAAAAAGTTTTTCCTAATAGCCAACCTAAACCTCCCCCACTGCAACTTGAGACCATTACTCCTGTCATCTGGTACCACTGAGAACAGTCTAGCTCCATCCTCTTTGAAATCCCCTTTCAGGTAGTTGAAAGCAGCTTTCAAATCCCCCCTCATTCTTCTCTTCTGCAGACTAAATAGTGGGGGTGGGGTTCGAATGATGAGATTAGGGACAGCAGAGGCTGTGCTATATGCAGTTTGTACACTCAGAGAAAGCTGTCAAATTCTGTAGCGCTCATTGCTGTGTGAAATCAATGTGCTTATCTAATTCACCAGTTACCATGGCATCATATGTTTTCCCTTAAGTAGTTGGTAAAGCTGGTTGCAAAACATGCCCAATGTTATCTGAGCCCTGCTGTTTAATTGGCTAAAAGTTGCTCCGTGGTTCGGACTGCGTGAATGAGTGGAGCTAGTGTTTGGTGGTCACCATTTTAACTCCTAGAAGCGTGCCCTTAATGGCCAGATAGGATAGGATCCTGCCTTGAGGAGCTCACAGTCTTGATGGATTTGACAGATGGGTGACTATAACATACTCCAGGCCTGGTGGACTCTGACTACAGTTGCTCTGCCACATGATCACCTGGGTTAGGTGTACATTCGCTTTAGTGAATCAAATGTTGTTTGGGGTTTTTTAAAGAGTGAATGCACTAATTTTCATAGGCAATGCAGCAAAAATGGAGATGCAGCTTGGGGCAGAGGGAAGGACAGTTACAGTACAGGCCATGTCAGAGAGTGCTTGGGCACCATGCTGTGAGAAGCTCCCAATGGCAGAGGATTGGGTGTGCTTAGATTAAGAAAGGGCTGGTGGGTCATCATATGTGACAGTTGCAGTGGGGCTTTTCTGGGTGGAATTTTCTCTAGTTGCTGAGCCAAAGGAAATAAGCTAGCTTAGAGAGTGCTCTGTGTCCAGCAGATCTAATGCTTAGCAGTGATGTCTGGCATTTCTGATTATTTCTTCTGCTTAATTTCTAGGATTTTGTTTTGTTTGTTCATTTCTAGTGCAAAAATAATTACTGGGAGGGAAGAGAAAGGGGAAGGCGCTTCCTTTTTCATCAAATCTGCCCAATGGGCTAAATCTTTCCTTGGTGTAATCCACTGAAGTCAATGCAGTTACTGCAGGGCTGAGTTTATGTCTGTATATGTGTATCTCTAGATCTGTCTCTGTTTTTAAATATCTCATTGTGGCTCAACATAAGCAACATGGGCAGCCAAAATCAGCTGTGTCCTGGGCAGATGCTTGGTGTGTTTTATCTGCTTATGAGAGAAACTCAAGAGTTTGGTTTCCTTTGGCAAAACTTGCAAACTGTCTTTCCAGCAAAGCATTATTGAATGGAATGAACTGGGTGTGAGAGGGGAGGAAAAATGAAGCGGTTATTCAGGCTTTGTCTCTCTCCTCAATTTGCCTTGTTGTACCCAGGTGCTGTAGCTGCCTGATTAGTATGTAAATTCCTGCTATGCCCTCAAAGAGAGCATCATATGGTCAAAAATACCTGGGAGGCAGCACAAGAGAAGGACAGAAACTAAGCATCAAACCCCATGTGAAATGAGCTCTTGTGGAAATCATTTTTAGGTGGGCCAGTTGCCTGTTTGATTCTGCTTTTAAATATGTGGATATGTAAGTCGCTTCGAGGCAGTTTGCACACAAATGCCAAACAATAAATAAAAGTGTATCATCTTGCACCTCACCCTAGTTCAATCTGGGTGAGTCCAGATTAGCTCGCGCAGTAAACTTTACATGAAAGAGAACTGTGATTTTGACAGCAAGCCCCAGGACATGTGGCAGGTGCTTCTCAGGAACCCAGCCCCTGCTCTTCATGTGTCACCATCCAGCAAGGCCACAGCTTGCTCGAGTTTGGTCTCTTGCTTGTCTTTGTAAGTGCTACCCCTCTGATAAGGTTCATGTAATAATACAACACGGCCATTGCGTATTTGCTAAGCCTGCCATTTTAGGTGTGAGGCTCAGTTTTCCTCCTGAAAAAACAACGAGGAGTCTAGTGGCACCTTGAAGACTAACATTTATTTGGGCATAAGCTTTCATGGGTAAAAACCCCACTTCTTGCATCTGAAGAAGTGGGGGTTTAACCCACAAAAGCTTATGCCTAAATAAATGTTAGCCTTTAAGGTGCCACCGGACTCCTTGTTGTTTTTGTGGATACAGACTAACATGGCTACCCCCCTGCTAGTTTTCTTGCTGTGCGCTCCTGATGCCCGCCCTGTTCAGCACATCTGACAGGTAGGTGCATGTTACCTTCTGCGTTGTCTGTGTGTGACGCTGCACGATGTTGTGACCTTCTAGAATGATGTGTCCCCGTGCTGCTGTCTCCCCGTGTCCCAGGCAATGGGTATTGGTGCCAAAATGAGGTGTGACTAACTCAGCGTTGGCAAGAGTATTTCCAGTTCCAGCTCAGCCACTGGACAAGCCTGCTTAGAGACCGAGATAACCATTCTGGTCTGCAGTGGGAATGACACATCAGTCCTTTACTTTAACACAGCAGCCTCATTGTAAGAAAGACCTGCTGATGAGAGGTTGGCCTCCCAACGGGCAGGACTGTATTTTATGTTTAATCGTCCCCATTTGTCATAGTCTGTCTTTGCGCAGTGCTAACTAGAATCCAGATTTCGAAAGCACTCTCAGGGCCCCTTTCAGCTGCTGTGAACCGGGAGCCGCAAACTCCGCAGTTTGAATGTGGCTTTTCATTGGAGCGAGTGGGTTTTCTGGTCACTGGCTTTCTTCCCTTAGGTGCAGAGCAGAGGGGAGAGTTGATAAAGAGGCGCTTGCTGTTTTCAGATCAAAAACCAGGTGGCACTTAGAGAACTTAATAAGCAAAAGCGTTTTCTGGTAACCGCTCAAAACAAGTCTCTTTTCATGTCTTCAGGTTATCAAAAGGAAAAGCACTTGGCTTTATTTCCTTCAAATAAGCTACTCAATAGAGCAATTTAAATCTAAAGCAAACAAGACTGCAAGGGCCGAATACAGTCAGGGGATCCAAGAATATCCAAGCCATCTTCTGAGTGTTCAAGCATGTGCTTAGTCATTAGCTGTATTTGCAGCACTCCACTCTATTCCCTCTCAAGCCCCCTGCTGCAGTTGTTTTCTGCTTCGCTCAAGCTCTGTTCTCTCAGCCTTTTGTGATCAGATGGCCCATAAAGCAAGCCCTAGCCCAGCCTTCCTCATGGACCCTTAAGGCAGTCTGAATCCAGGGCCTGATTCTGCTCTCTGTCCTACTAGTGTAAATGGAGAGTAACTCAGTGATATCACACCAGCGTCAGACTGAGGCCAGTGAGGGGCAATTCAGGCCCCAAGGACCCAATCCTGGCTGTCGAATCTCCTGTTGGCGTCAGTGGAAGAGAAACTAGTGAGGACAGTGGGACTGGGCCTCAAGGGAGCATCATGCTGGCTAATGTATTGGAATGCGAATGCCCTTTCTCTCCTGAAAGGAAACCGCCCCAATCCTCCCCAGCCCCGCAGTGCAGAGCATCCCAGGGTGCAACATGCTCATCATTGCCTTGAGCACAGGGCGAAAACACATTCTCTTAAAAACCCTTTTGTTTCTAATTGGCATGTTGAGCTGCGGGCTGGAGGCTGCCATCTTGCAGAAGATGCATTCAGCTGTGGGCCAGGTCAGCTGCAGGTGCTGCCCTTTTGGTTCAGTACAGCGGAAGGAAATGGAAGGCAGGAATGGTCATGTTACCTGGCTGTCCTGCCCTCCTGTTGCTTTCAGAGTCAGCAGGGGATCCTTCATATTCTGACAGTGTTTTATGGCTAGCTGGCATCTAGGGCCAGTTACGACCTGGTGCCCTGAGTACATTGGCAGGGGAAACTGGGCAGAGGTGGCCTCAGAGACTGTGCCCTGCACAGCATGGCAACACACCGTCACCCAGGCTACTGCTTTGGAAGGGTGGGACAGATGCTCCTGCTAGAGACTTCTGCCAAACACACAAACAAGCTCACAGTGGAGGGGCAGCCTTGACTACAGCCTCGACTGCAGTAGCCATGGGGTATCTTGGGCACACAAGTGAGGCTCCAGTCTTAGTGCTTGGGAATGCTGGCTCTCTATTTTACTGGGCTTCTGTGGGCATGGGTTGGGAAAGAAATTCCCTCCCTCAACCCCACATCTGTTGCTCCTGCAGAGAGGCAGTCAAGATTGGGTCCAGCGCAGGCTGGAAACTGGCTGAGTGTGAGAGAGCCAAAGTGAATTACTAGCCCAAAACCTACTGAAAGCCATTGAACCCCCCCCCCCGCCTCTTTCAAGGTCTAGGCACAGATCTAGCACCATACACATGGCATAGCTCTTCAGCAAAATGGCAGCCCCCAGCATGAGGCTCCCACCAGCGGAGTGTTAAAAAGATACAGGTGTGTGTGTGTGTGTTGGGGGAACCCATTGCTTCTCATCTTGTGAACTTTCACAAGGTTGGACTAAGCAAAATGGCATCCATTTCCCCTTAATGCCCATCCCCCCCATACCTCAACGACGCTGCGGTGGATGGCATTCAGACTCTCAGCATTCGCCCTTATTCAGTGCCCTGGAGCCGTGGCTCAGCCAAGGCGGACTCCTGCCTGGAGAGGTGCCTCCTTGCTGTGAGACAATGAGAGGGGTGAATGCCCTCCATGGTTTTGCCTGGGCACTTGTTGAGCTGACATCACTATACAGCTCACTTTAAATGTGTCCACTTTTGGGTGACTGTGTCTGGGGGGGGGTGTCAGAGAGAGGCTGGCCCCACTGCAGCCCTGAAATGGGAACTGCAAAGTTCCTTGGCAATGAACAAATCAGTTCCTCTGACTCCTGTTACAAAGTGACCTCGCTGGCGTTGTATGCATGCTCCAGGCAGAGCGCTATTGTACATTAGTTTCACAACACATCATGTCATTATCTACTTCATTACAGCTTCCCATATTAACAGAGCGGCCGCACTGGAGTCTGGGGAGAGAAAGCCCAAATACAGCCAGGCCCCCAACTCCGGCTAGAGCTGCATGAATAAATCATTGAATGCAAAGCAGCAGCATCAGGGGCTGAGTTAGCTGGAGGGGGTTTTCTGGCTAAGAGCCCTCAGACAGTGCACCGCTGGCGATTCACCACCTGTTTACAGTCACTGCTAACAAGGCTAGCAGAGCAAGACAACAGCCTAAGCCAGGGCTGCATACTGGAGTATACTTTGCTATTTTCTCTCATCGACACCGATGCCAGCACCACCAACAAACAATGGCAGCGTTTATGGGATGGCTTTGAAAAGCTGATGCTGATGTTTTGTGACAATTAATGTCACTATTTATATCGGTACAATTAGCCACGTTATTAATATTATCAAGCTGCCACCGTGCTAATTATATGTCTGCTTAACACTGACTATCAGTGCTGTTTAAAATCCAGTGTAATTCTGCTTGACATTATCCCTACCATTAATGTTATTTGTTGTATGCTAGGGAAAATAATTTGATGCCTCTAATCACTGTGTTGCCAATTATGCAAACCATCCCCATTTGTGGAAGCTTTTGCGATTGATGCGACCAAGTGGCGTAACTTTTCTAGTGATGTTTCCCTGGGACATTGTGAGCTTCCTCTAAGCGCTTTGTCCATCTGACCCTTTTCAGAGAGATGCTGTTAGTAGAGTCTCGAAAACCCTGTCTTCCGGAGAAATCCTACAAATAATGAGAATTAAGCAAAGTTCCTTGACCAGCACGAAATATCTTTTTTCTTACTAGGTCTTGAGGAAGGCTACTCATTTTTGTAGAGGCACACAACTAAACCATGGAGGCCCTAAATTTGACCAACTGTCCCTTAACAAAATGTCCCTTTAGGTAGATAAAGTGTGCTGTATCTTATGACACTGACCTGCAGTGTTCAGAGATTGTCATCCGCTGTTAAAATGTAGCTAACTCTGGGATGGGAGGTGGCAACTGCATGTTGGGTTTGGGATCAGGAGGAGCTGTAGGAGCTGAACCGAGTAAATACCCTTGAAAAGTGAACTTACATCCTTAGTTGCATTTCAGGGTACATTCATGTTGCTTTATTAATAAACAACACTCATTTGTAAACAATACCATGCTAATCACTAAAGACCACATTTTCAAACCTGCGTGTTTAGAGTTTGGCTCATAAATCTGTGTTTCAGGACTTGGATCAGTGACTTGATTTTCAGAGTACCCTCAAATCCCATTGCAGTCAGTGGGAGCTACAGGAGCTCAGCACCTTTGAAAATTAGGCCTCTCTTGTTTTGGTGCCTCAATATGGATATAAGAGCCGAATTGTAGACCTTAAGCTTTAAAAGTGTTGACTAAGTGCCTAATTTTCAAAAGCACTGAGCATCCAAAGCTCCCATTGGCCCTAGCTAAAATTTTCAAAGGTGCATAAGTGACTTAGGAATCCAGGTCTCAACTTAGGTTCCTAAATCACGTAAAAAGAAAAGGAGTACTTGTGGCACCTTAGAGACTAACAAATTTATTTGAGCATAAGCTTTCGTGAGCTACAGCTCACTTCATCGGATGCTGTGCGCTGTAGCTTATGCTCAAATAAATTTGTTAGTCTCTAAGGTGCCACAAGTACTCCTCTTCTTTTTGCAAATATAGACTAACACGGCTGTTACTCTGAAATAAATCACATAAGCATGTTTTAAATGTTCCCACTTAACTTTTCTACATGTCGACTTTGCTGGCCGCTTTTGGAGCTCTGTGACTGGTGTATTCCTGCTGTAGCAGGCTACCCTGGCTGCTGACTGAAAGCCAATGTGCTCTGGGGCTCCACGCTGTGTTCACTTAGTGGTTCTTTGTCCACCCTGGTTTAAATGTACCCAGCGATGGAGCTTCCACCGCTTCTGTTAGGAAGCCATGCCCTGGTCCACCTCCCTGGCTAGAAGTGAGATCTTCAGCTGAACTTTTCTGTTTCTTCATGTCATCCTGTTACTCCGGTATTTAAAGTTTCTTACCCACATGCCTGAAGTGTGTGTGTATGATCAAAGAGCCTGCCAGGCAGTGGCATGAGAGAGGGGACCAGCC
Source organism: Dermochelys coriacea (assembly GCF_009764565.3). Classification (NCBI taxonomy): domain Eukaryota; kingdom Metazoa; phylum Chordata; order Testudines; family Dermochelyidae; genus Dermochelys; species Dermochelys coriacea. The sequence continues at coordinate 61,272,102 of NC_050076.1, forward strand.
AGCGTCGAGTATCAGAGTGTGATTGTCTGCAGAAAGAGGGCTTGAGATATGAAAAGCAATTTTGGCTATTGGTGCTCTAGATACTTTTGAGCCTTATGCACCATCCTCCCCTCCCCTCCATACTAGTGAATATCCTGGCTGTGCCATGGAGTACTGGCTGAGCCAGACCCTTTACACCAGTGTAAGAGAATCTCTGCGAATGGGTTTATTCTGTTGCCTGCACCGACAAGGTGAGGTGGTCAAAAATATTAAAAGGTGCCAATAGTCGTGGACAAAAGGCAGCAACTGAGCACTACAGTGTGGTTAGCTCCTCTTGCCCCCCCCCCCCCAAGACAATGGGTTTTAAACAGAGAGAGCCTCGGATACAGGGGGAAAGGGAGAGAAATGTTTGTTGGTACATTTTTACATCTCTCACAGTCCCTTCTGCTGACTTGGTGTTCTCCCTTCCTCTGGTGTTTGTGTGTGTGTGTGTGTGGGGAGTGGTGGTGTTGGGGGTGCTTTCCTGCTGCTGAGAAATCAGGACTCTCCAGTAAAGCCTGTTTGGGAGAGTGAGGAAATGCAAAAGGAGCTGTTTTTCCACTAAATATCTCAGAGAAAAACCTCTAGCTATGTGAGTTGCTGGAAACCTAGCTGGCATATTGTTTGATTGCCAGACCTCACTGCTGGGTTTAGGAGAGGTGCTCTGCCAGTCTGGCTAGTGCAGCACCCAGTGAGAGCAACGAAACTTCAAAGCAGGCAGCTCCAGCCTCAAAGCCATCCCTTAGTAAGAGATTCTAGCAGGGAGAAAGGAAACCTGTAGATAGCTGCATACTGGTGAAGTTCTGCTCGAGTGAGGGTCTGGGCCAGGAGCAGTCAGATCAGATTAGTAAATATTAGAGCAGCAAAGAGCTTTCCCTCCCCCCCCCCCCACTGTTTTAGATTTTATTTTTTTATGTACAGAAAAATCTAAGTTCAGTACTTTTAGCTCAGCTTGGTGGCTAGTTCTTTAGCCTTGGCTTTCTCGAGCTTGGCAATGTGAGCCACTGATTTTGGCCCCAAGACATTACCACCCCAGTGACGACGGATCTCATCATATCTGTCATTGTAGTTGGTCTTGACAGCCTCAACCAACTTGGCTAGGGCTCCTTTATCCTCAGCATTAACTTGTGTGAAGGCAACACTGGTGCAGGTCTTTCTGTGGACCAGCTGCCCCAGTCTGGCCTTGCCCTTGCTGATACAGTACGGAACTCCCAAGGAGCTTTGGCAAGGAGTTAAACCTTCCTGCTTCAGGGTGTGATCTACCCTGGAATGACTGGGGTCAGGAGGAAACTTCCCTGCAGCAGGTTATCTCGTCACTACTTGCTGCAGGGCTCCTTCCTCTGTGGTTGTGGCTGCTCTTGGGACAGCATGCTGGACGAGATGGGCCGCTGGTCCCATCCAGCCTGGCATCTCTTGCATACCAGAGAGAAGCCTTATGTTGTGCCTTTAAGGTTGCCAAACTCCGTGTCCTGGGGGTAGCAGTGTCCAAAGTTGAGAGCGCTCTGCCATTCATGTTGGGCATGGTGCGCATCCCAAAACCAACAGGCGAGGCAATCCAGCAGATCCCATCTGCCCCAGTGTAGAGGGCAGAGTTCTCATCTGGTAGTCTCTTAGGCGAGGCTTAGGGGGCTGTGACCAATGTGCTGCACCTGGAAACAAACCAGCAGTGGGCACAGAGCCCTGGTCTAATATGTGCATGGTGACACATCCCACTAGGGATATGAGCGGCTTGAGCAGGAGGAGATTGGTGTCTCCTCCCCATCACTACCTTCTTGTGAGCCTTCTGAAGTCTGCAGGAGGGGACAGACCCCCAGGCTTTTCTGCTGGAATGGGGAGGGCTAAGGCACAGGTCTGCATTGCGTGTAGTGTGGCTATTGTAGGGCTGAATGGCTTCCTCTTTTTGCATCCCAGAAGGCTAGTGGCGGATTAGCCACTAGGACAAAAGGGCCCATGCCCAGGGGCCCTGACCAATTGGGGGGCCCCGGAAAAATGGGCACCCGCGAGCCCCGACTGTGCTCCCCAGCAGGACGGCAGGCTGGGGAAGCCCCTGCAACCTGACTGCATTTCCCCGGCAGGCGTGCAGGAGTAGGGGAGGGGGGCCCACTGGCTCTGGGCCAGGGCTCCTAAAAAGTTTATTCTGCCTCTGCAGAGGAAGCGTTCAGCACGGTAACCTGGCGCATGCTGACAGAGGTGGTCACTTAGTGCAGCTCCAGCCGATTAGTGGGACAGGCCCAGCCTACTTGTGTTGGCGTCACCCTGGTTCCCTACAGCCCCACCCCTTTGGCTGAGTTGTATGTAACATAGGGCACAGTTACTAGATCAGGGTTTATCTCACCATCCTTGGAGCACGAGGTGCCTCGTCCAGCTGAAGGCGACTGAAGCGGGAGGCTGCTCCAAGCCTGGGGTGCAGTGGGGAAAAGATGAGGATTTTTTTTTAAAAAAGAAAAATTTGCATTTTTAAAATTGTAATTTAAAATACATTCTTTAGAAAATGTTCAAAAATCAAATGAGAAATTCTGACAACCTCCATCAAGGCCTAAACTAGCTATAGTCTATTAAAATCACTGAAATAAAACAATGCTGCATCTGTGAGCCTTCCTCCAATTTTAATGAGTTAGAGGGTGCTGTCTTTTTAATTACATAGAGAATCAGGGAGAAAACATCTTCCCTGGTTTGGGCAACTCGGGCTTTATAAATATGTCACAATGTCATGTGACTCATTATCTCTCTTATTGTCACTCATCACAGTGGAGTGAATTCTGGTATTTGAATTTTTCCAAATGTGTTTTCAGTTTCTGTGCTGCAGAAAAGCTGATGCAGAGCGAATATTTTCTTGTAAAGAGTTCAAGAAGCAGGAAAGCTTATTTTCCTCTCCTAGTCTATGAATAAAGAGCCAAGTGGGAGGAGATGAGATCTGCTAATTCAAAACACCTGAAGGACATGGGGCCAGACTGTCAAAGGCATTTAGTCACCTAAAGATGCAGATAGGTGCCCAGTGGGCTTTTCAAAAGCACCTAAAGAAGTTAGGCATGTAACTGTGACCCTAGGCTCCCCTGTATTCAGACCCCACACACTTCTGCAATGATAGTTGTATAAACTATGCCATGTGAGGTATCATCTGGAAACTAATAACACACTTGTCAATAATATTTTTGTGGAATATATGTCACACTGCTGCATGTGGAGTTATGCATGTAATCTGATATTATGTTTTAAAGTCTGTATTGAACAAAGTAGAAATTTACGTGTGCAGTAAACAGAACCATCAAAGATCACAAGGTGGTTGGGGTATTGACATGTCTGGATAATAAAGAATTGTGTATTTGCTTATGTAACCAGCACCGTTGTCAGGCAGAGACAATGAAGGTACATTTACATAAAAGGTTATGGATATTGTCTCTTTAAAGGAGCCACTGATCCTTATTATTTCTCTGACCTCTCTGCTGCTTTTCATATTGTGAATCTTCCTCTCTTTTGGATCATCATCTCTGTAGTGGGCTTTCTACTCTCTCCTGGCTGTCCCCCCACATCTTTGAAACTTCTCTTCATCATCTTTCACTGCTGCCGCCTCCTCTCCCTCCCTCCCTCTCTCTGGAGGGGGTCCTCTAGGGCTCTGTCCGTGGCCCTTTGCTCTTCTCCCATTACACCCTCTTTCTATGGGATCTGATTAGCCCACATGGCTTTCGCTGTCATCTCCTTGCTAATGGCTCACAGAACCACCTCTCCACCGCCAGCTTGTCTTGTTCTCTCCGACATCTTCCCTGGGTGTATCCTCACTAGCTTAAACTGAACACGGCCAAAGCTGGACTCCTAATCTCCCCTTCCCTACTTCCCCATCCCTCAGACCTTCCATTTTAGGGTTATTTTCCACTTCTTTTTCTTCCTTTCTTCATGCCTTTTCCAGATCCTACTGCTCCTTCAGTGTGTCCAAGAGCTGGCCTTTGAACTTTGGGGTACAGATGTGGGGATCCGCATGAAAGACCCCCTAAACTTATTTCTACCAGCTTAGATTAAAAACTTCCCCAAGGCACAATTTCTTTCTTGTCCTTGGACGGTATTGCTGCCACCACCAAGTGAGTTAGACAAAGATTTAGGAAAAGGACCACTTGGCGTTCCTGTTTTCCCAAAATATACCCCCAAGCCCCTTCTCCCCCTCTCCTGGGAGGCTTGAGAATCATATACCAACCAAATAGGTAAACAAGGTGAGCACAGACAGACCCTTGGGTTTTTAGGACACTAAAAACCCATCAGGTTCTTAAAAACAGAATTATAATAAAGAAAAAAGTAAAAGAAGCACCTCTGTAAAATCAGGATGGAAGGTAATTTTACAGGGTAATAAGATTTAAAAACACAGAGGATTCCCCTCTAAGCAAAACTTCAAAGTTACAAAAACAGGAATAAACCTCCCTCTTAGCATAGGGAAAATTCACAAGGTAAAGCAAAAGATAATCTACTGCATTTCCTTGCTTTACTTACAATTTTTGTAATCTAGATGCTTATTTCAGGTATGGTTTTGGGGGAAGGTTTTTTTTTTCTGCCCTGGTCTCTCTCTGTCCTGGAGAGAACAACAAAGAGAACACAAACAAAAAACCACCCCTCACAGATTTGAAAGGATCTTCTTCCCTTATTGGTCCTTTTGGTCAGGTGCCAACCAGGTTATTTGAGCTTCTTAACCCCTTAAAGGTAAAGGAGGGATTTTATGCTACCCTTAGCTGTATGTTTATGACAATGGTCAGCACCCACGTGGCCTGCTTCAGTCCCTGCAGAGCTCTGTGGCTAAACTCCTCTTCCTTGCCTGTCAGTCTGATCACATCACTCCCCTCATGGAGTCCCTCCTCTGGTCATAGTAAATTTAAACTCTTTGCCATCATCTTCAGAGCTCTACATCTCCCTGTCCCTCTCTACTGATCCTCCCTTGTCAGGTTTCATGTTGCCCCCATCCCCTCTGCTCTTCCAGTGCTCCCAGCCTAATCCACCCGCTTCTTAGTCTCACACAGTCACTTCCATACCCTTTCCCAGGCAGCCCTCTCTGCATCGTGCAGCTTCCCTAAACCCATCAGCATTGCTCCTACCCTGTCCACATGCCAGTCCCTGAGATTTGCCTCTGTCATGCTGCCTGCCGTGAATTGAGTAGACTTTGTGTATAACTGGCCTGTGGTTCCCATCCTCTGGCCTCTGTCTCCCTGTCTGTCCTTCAACTGTGAGCTCTGCAGAGCTGGGACTATCTCTGAGTGTTTGGAAAGTGCCTGGCACATAGTGGACGCTGCCGTTAATAGATAATAACGTCCACAAAAACAGGTAAAGTGTTAGTGTATGCCCCAGAAATAGTAACTCAGCATTTGATCAGAAATGACATAATGATGGAAGCAATAAAAACACCCACTTCAATAAAATAAAATCTGAGAGGCTGAGTCAATTAAAGTTGTCACGGAATAATATGGGATCCTTTCTCTTCTGCACTCTGAAACAAGTGGGGATGCTTGGAAGCAATCCATATTCTACATACTTTTAACATGGTCCAAGAAATTTCTATAGATTGCATTGCGTTCTGGTAGTTCAATTTATAAATTCATCTTCCAAACAATAGAGCTAAATTTTTGTGGTCGTCCTGAATTCTTGGGCTGTTGTCAGGGCTCTGATTGTGCAATAATAAACCTATCTGCACAGGGTCAGGCTGTGCACAGCCATCCTTTCAGTCTCCAAATAATGGGTGACTTTAAGGAAGAGTCATACAGGAAGATAAATTGTGTATTTTGTTGCAAATTAATTTGGATTAAATTTATGATCTGCAATATTTTTGCCCAGTAAACATAAACTCTGAGGCAAGTTCCCCGGGAACTTATCGCTCTCCCAGTATTGATCACCAAACTTCAAAGCCGCACCTTTCCAGCTTCTGCAGAGACCAGTGTATTCTGTGCAATAATTTAAAATGCCTGAGCTTTAACTTTACTCCCATGCTAATTGTATGCTTATAATTCAAAACACCTTCCCATTGTTTAGGAGTGGATTCTGCTTCTAATTAATTTTATTCATTTCGTTTTCAATTTTTCAAAAGCTCTGTCTGGATATTCCAAGCTGACCAGGGAGAGATGAGAAATGGATATTGCATGTACCCGTCTTGAAATATTTCATCACATTTTCATCTCTGAATTTTTCATCAGATAACCAAGTTTGGAGGTGCAACATTTAGAGACTGACTGAGGCAATTAAAAGTCCCTGGTAAAACCATTCTTGATCTGGTGATAATCTCGAAAGATCTTGTAATGGAGACCAGATGTTCATCCACAGCAGATACAAATCTCCAATGAATTAAACTCTAATACTTTTTCTGAATTTCCTGTGGCATGAATACCCATTGAATTTTAGCATTTCATTCCCCCAACCAGAAGGAAGATTCTTATTAAGGTCCAAGGTGATTTTACCTAAATTATCAGCCAAATTCCAAATTTCCTTCTTGTCTTTCAAAATTGGGTTTTTTGGATGGTATCTTTAGGCTGGAGAGCCTGTCAAATATTTCAGGTATATGCTGGGATTTCATATTGCGTAAGGTCCACTGAATGATTTCATACTTTCTTAGAATTCATGAAGCAGTCTCTTCAGCTGTCAAACTGTTTAAAATGTTGGCAAAAATCTATATAAGCCAGTGTGGATTTATATTCTTACACATTACAACTTTTACTGAAGGAGTCACAGGGCTAGGCGGTTAATTATGCAATCATGAAACCGAAATAAGTATACTAATATTCCTTTCCACTTCACTCTATTCTCCAGTTTCAAGAGAGTAAGACAAAAAAGCTTTTGACTAATGATGCTTTCTGGGTTATGAAATCACAGGCCGGCAGAAAGTTTCTAAGATAGTATTTAGGCATTTTAAAGACGCAGATAGGCATGTAATGGAATCTTATCTGTACCTTTAGGGCACCTAAGTATCTTTTAAAAATCTGGCTCTCAGTTCCTGATATTTTCAGGGAATGGTTCTTTGGGAGGAAGGAGCACTGATCAGATTTCTTTCATGTTGTTCATGTCGCTATTGAAAGTTGGGAGTCTGTACAGAAACTACTTGGCATCTTGGATGTCTTCGGAATGCACAGCAGTATCTTGGGAAGGAATCTGCATTGCAGATGGCATACAAAATCCTGTATCTCCAATCTGGGGATCTGCAGTGCTGTCTTTAGGGGTGACATTAATTTGTTCTCTTGCAACTTCCAGATAGATATCAGGGAAGATCATCAATTTGTTGTTTTTTCCAGTTCAATGAAGCTGCATTTCTAGCAAACTGACAGATTTTTCTCCTTGTCCCCGGATTGTGAAAACCTAAAGTGGGGGGACCCTCATAAATGGTTTGCTAGATTGCTATGGTTGCATGGTTAACCACTCAAAGGTCAGGGAGTTAGAATGTCATGTACAACCTTCCCACTGCTTCCTTGTGCATGTTCCTTAGGATATAGTCTTTCACTGAACACCTGCCATCAAATTGGAACAAATATATAATAGATCATGTTTGGGAAATAATAATTTATTTCCAGATACGGAGGAAGTTAAACATAGGAATGTAAGATATGCCAGACTGGATCAGACAAATGGCTCACTCAGCTCAGCATCCTGGCTTCATCAGCAGCCAATGCTAAATATTGGGTAAGAAATCTCAGTTATGGAATCACCTGCCCACTGGAGGGAATTCCTTCCTGACCTCAGGTAGTTAGCAGGTGGCCTGTGTCTTGAATCATGGAGGTTTATATGTCTCTTAAATATTTTAAAGCTATCAATGAACTTCTGTATGTAAATTAAAAACAGTTTATTATTTCCTCTTTATCAGCTTTATTTTGTTGCCTTTCAGTCTCACTGACTTTCCCCTGGGTTTCATATTATGAGGAGAGATAAATAGCTCATGATTTACCTGCCACAGACCAGATCCCTATGTCATGTTCCCATTTATTTATTTCTCCTCTTTAAACTAAGTGTGTCAGTCCTTTCAGTCCTGCCTCATAGTGAAGTCTCTCCTGACCCTTAAGGCCTTGTCTACATGGAATGTTTTTTTTCCATATAACTTAGTGTCGATTTAAATGGATACTTACCTTGGTATAATCCCCCAGGTACGCATTCTTATTCCAGTATCAGAATGGCCATTTTTCAGTTTAACTTATGTCACTTGGGAAGGGTTTTAAACTAAACAAAAAAAAGTCACTCTTGTATTGGAATAAGCATAGCTCCATGTGGGGCTGTGTCAGTATAATTATATCTGTACATCCGTATTTCTGTATCTGGTGAAACTTTCCTGTGTAGACAAAGTCTACCATTTTCAATGCCCCCTCTGAATTTTGTCTATTTCTGCTATTAGAGAGACAAAGGGGGGTGAGGTAATGTCTTTTATTGGACTGGCTTCTGTTGGTGAGAGAGACAACTTTCAAGCTTCCACAGAGTTGTTCTTCAGGACTGAGAAATGTACTCAGAGTATCACAGCTAAATACAAAGTGCAACAGATGTTGCTGCTATGTCACTTCTGAGATAGAGCGATCAGAATTTAGAAAAGCATTCAAGATTAGAATATCCCACTGACTCATTAATGGCACTATAATACTTTGTCATCGTTCAGTTTCATCAATGGGAGGAAAACTAGGAAATCATTCCCTGGAGAATATTTGCTTTCGAAAAATTCCTAGAAAAAGAGTGATTGTGATGGAGGGTGGGGGGGAATGATTTCTTTAAACAAACAAAGAAGGTAGGAGGCTAGGTCCATCAGTCACTATTAGCCAGGATGGGCAGGGATGGTGTCCCTAGCCTCTGTTTGCCAGAAGCTGGGAATGGGCAACGGGATGGATCACTTGATGATTACTTGTTCTGTTCATTCCCTCTTGGGCACCTGGCACTGGCCACTGTTGGAAGATAGGATACTGGGCAAGATGGACCTTTGGTCTGACCCAGTATGGCTGTTCTTGCATTCTTCAGGTAGAAGGGTGTTCAGAAGGCTCAGGAGACTCCAAAGCCAGGGAGTTTTGTAAACCAAAAAACATAAACTCAATAAGATGTATCAAAACCATGTTCTGTTAGATTAAAAAAAGTCTAAATTGGGGAGTAAAGCATCAAAGATGCAAGGCAACTCACACATCTCTATAATTATTCAATGGCTTTGGTAATAAAAGAAAAACCATCTTGTCACTGTCTGGGTGAAATTAATAAAATATTTAAACACTTTTCAGCAGCACTGCAGTGGCACAGGAAACTGTTATACTATCCAGAAATAGGAGTGCTATGGATAGGTCAAACCCACTGGCACCAGCCTACCTCAGTAATCCTTTTACACTTCAACAGCACTGTACAATGTCAGTTAGACAAATCACTCTTCCCATGTTATAGATGGACAAATTGAGGGACAGTGAGGTGAAGGGACTCACCCAAGGTAATTGGAACACAGGTTAGAACCAATGTCTCCTGACCCCTTATCTAATACTGAATCGACTAATATCACCCAAGCCAATCATGTCACCTCTCTAGGCTTCAGGGCAGGGCAGTGCGGTAATGGCACTTTAGTATGCATCTCAGAGGGATGCCCACTCTCTCAATGAACGTGAATCTGGCACTCAATATACTGGCCTCCTCAGTCACTGGCAGTTTCCTTCCCAACATACAGGTAGTAAGTATCACATGCACTGACTGGGTCAGCTTTGGGAAAGGTATCCTAGATCTGTCATTATGTGGATTGCCCCCAGAGTATTTTTAAAATATGGGTTCAATATTTGCTCCCTTCCAGTCCTCTGGGATAGTGGCTGTTTTTAATTATTGCAAATTTTGCTAACAGCCTAGCTATTGCATACATAAGCTCCTTCAGAACCCTTGAATGGACTGTCTGGGCCTGGTGACTTGGTGCATTTTAAATTATCAGGTTGCTCCAGCTTCTCTTCTTCTGTCATCTCATTCTTATTACTAGCAAAGACCAGGTCCAGGGTAGGCATCTCCACAACATCCTCAGTGGTGAAGACTGATACAAAGAAATCATTTATCTTCCCAGCAGTGTCATTACATTTCTTAGCTGTCGCTTTAGCCCCGGGTTATCCCACTAGAGCGATTTTTGTAGTTACATGAGACACTTGTAAAGCAAAAGATGCTATGGAATTTGATGGGGTAGGTCCAGTCCATTGTTTACTTACCAATATACCATGCAGTAACAGGAGAGGAAAAGAGAAGGTCTCCTAGAAGTGCAGCACACTCTTCCAGTGCAGGGGAGAATTCACATTTATTCTGACAGGTTTCAGAGTAGCAGCCGTGTTAGTCTGTATTCGCAAAAAGAAAAGGAGTACTTGTGGCACCTTAGAGACTGTAGCTCACGAAAGCTTATGCTCTAATAAATTTGTTAGTCTCTAAGGTGCCACAAGTACTCCTTTTCTTTTTACATTTATTCTGGGCTCTCTTCTTGCTATCAGGATGGAGTGCAAGAGATTAAACACAGTAGGCTGGCTCTTGTTTATCAGATTCTTTTGCAGGTTCCTACTTCTGATAGACTGAAGAATCTTTTGTTTGTTTTTGCTTTGGATTGCTTCCCCAGCTGCCCAAGTTGAATTTTCTGTAGGACTGGAGTGCCAGTGGAGGAGGCCGACCTCCTTAGTTTTGCTCTGTGGTGGAGGCCTGTCAAAGGCATGAACATTTCAGGGCCTCTACGTCACTTGCCAGTCTGCTGCCTTCACTTTTGCTTGCTCATAACCCTCCTTGGACCCAGTCTGACACATCCCCCCAAAGTCCTCAGTTCACGGGTCCCTGGGGAAGGACACAGTGGCAGCTCTGAGAAAAGAGACAACCCAAAAGGGAGATTTGCCACTTCCTTGGAGAGCTGTATGAACTGGCAACTTGTCACTGGCATGAAAGGAAAATGAACTTGTGTTCGAGGGCATGTTCAGCGGGGGCATGAGAAATGAACTCTCCCTCCTGCTGCAGATAAACAAGAGCCAGTCTGCTGTGTTTAATTTCTTGCACTCCATCCTGATAGCAAGAAGAGAGCCCAGAATAAAAGTGAATTCTCCCCTCCACTGGAGGAGTGTGCTGCACTTCTAGGAGACCTTCTCTTTTCCTCTCCTGTTACTGCATGGTATATTGGTAAGTAAACAATGGCCATAGCATCTTTTGCTCTACAGTGTCTCATGGTAACTATGAAAATTGTTCTAGTCTCCACAGTGCTGAGAACAGGTCCCAGCAGGTTTGCTTCTGCTTTGACCTTCGCTTCAGCCAGGAGAGAGGTGTAAAATTGCTGACATTCTTGAGATGTATTTTGTATGTTATGTTATGTATTTGTGCTGACGAGCACCAGCAGTGAGAGGCTATTCATCTCTGTTGCCTGGACAGAGCCATTCCTGCTTCTCACTGGGATAATGGAACAGGCTATGCCAAGGACTTGCAAGTGTTGGGACCATACAGGTCTAAAGAGAGATTTCAGAACAGAAATCTATGCCTCTCTCTGTATGTCAGGGACAGCGCAAAGCAAACCGGATGGAATTCAGCCCTGTGAACAGCCAGACAGTGAGACCTGCCAGAAAGATGCTCCAGACCAAGTCTGCAACTAATCAGTGGCTTCTGGAGAGATGACACCATTAAAAGATGTCATGTTTTTTTCCCCCTACAACTCTGATTTATAAAGGAATTAGCAACCCCACGCCCAGCCCCTGGCTGCCTTTGTGGACGAGTAGAACATTTCATGATGCTCTCAGGAACAGCAGGCAATTGCATGGCTTTCTGTTGGGGTGTGCATGCTGATGTCCTGGGAGCCATTCCAGTCCCTGCACATCCACAGGCTGTTAGCTTTATACCTGTCCTTTCTTGTCTTGTTTCTAAAGTTTTTTAAAAAAAGTGAATAATTAAACTGCAAAAATAGAGGGAAACCTGAGAGTGTGAGTACAGCTGAGGGGTGAATCTGCCCGGTAGGCGAGAGATCCCCTTTGCTCTTGGCTCTATCATTCTCCAGTGTGCCCTCTGTGGGCTTCCAGGTGCAATTTTGAAACTACAAATGTAATGAAGCAGGAGGCTAAACACAGACTGTTCAGAGGGGTATGTTAGAAGTGTAATCAGCCTCCCCATTAGCAGTACAGAGGTTCAGTTATGTGTCTGGGGCACTTTGGTAATTCTGGGGAGATGCTATGACCCCCGGCTTACTCCATTAAGATGGCTGAGAAGATGCAACATGCCTGGGTTACTCCGATAATATCGGGGTAGGGTGGGGTGACACTGACCAAGCTAGAGAGTGGGGCTTGGACAGTGATGTGTTGATGACCCTGTGGCCAACGGAGTTCTTGCTGATGGTTTGTGGAAAACTGTCTGTTCGCATGGGGCTGGCTCTCCTCTTGGTCCTCCGCTGCTAAGTTGCATTAATTGGAGTTATTAATGGAAGCTATTGAATACTTTCCAAGTGTGACTTTCCAGGGAAGGAATTGCTGTGACTGCCATGGGAATGTTATGTGGCTGCCAAAGGGAGGAAAGGTCTGGAAAGGGCAGCGTTGTGTGTGATTGGTGAATGGGGGTGAAGGAGGTGTCCCAGAGGCAGGTCTGAGTGCCCCTATGGAGAATAGTGTCATTCTGGGTTCATTCGCTAGAAGTGGACAGTGTGCTCAATATGGGGAGAGGCCTCTGGCTTGGTCCCAGGAGCTTGCAGTCTAAAGAGATGTGGCAAATGCTGATTGTCCCAGCAGAAGGATGCTCCTCGGTGTGCTGAGTTAGCCTTTCTGAGTGGTGGGTCAGGAGCTTAATGGTGGTGAGTTTCACAGGTGGAATTGGTTTTGAGGTGGGATGTGACTGATGTGAGGGGAGGCCCCTGGGATCCTGGGGAGGGGGGTCACCAGGCATGGGAGTAGGAATGCAGAAAGTTGTCTGAGGGGAGGAAATAAAGGCGTCGCACTAAGAGAAGTTCCCTGCCTGCTTTGCTCCAGTAACATGGGGCACTCTAGCTACTGGAACCTGTCTGCCCAAGTGTTCATACTCAGGGCCGGCTCCAGGCACCAGTAAACCAAGCAGGTGCCTGGGGCGGCAAATGTAAAGGGGCGGCAGGATGTCAGGCTCTGGGGTGGGAATTCGGCGGCCGCTCCATCAGAGCGCGTTTTGCGCTCGCCAGCAATTCAGCGGCGGGGACACGACTCTTCTTCGGTCACCGGTGGCAATTCGGCGGCCGCACCATCACTCCGCCTCCGTGTTCGGATGCAAAGTTTTTTGTTTCTTTTTTTTTGCCGCTTGGGGTAGCAAAAATGCTGGAGCCGGCCCTGTTCATACTGCACTCCTCACTGTGGTGTCTGAGGGTCACATCCTCCACAGGTGTAAATTAGGGTCAGTCCTTTGAAGCCAATGATGCTAGGACATCCTGCTATATCCATTGAGGAGCAGGCCCAGAGTGCCTGTATCCTCTGGGATTACTCCATTGCCCCAGAGAAGAAGAGTGATGGAACCCTTGCAAGTCCTGCCGATATAACAGAGCCTCTCTGGGGAGAGACCCTCCCCGGCCGTGCATGGTAACAGAAATGCTGCTATGATGCTGTTGAATTCTCAGAGACACCCTCTGATGGGAGAACATGGGGATTAGCTATATGGGTCTGGCAGTTTTAGCATAACATAGCCAGACTCGTGCATTAATGTTTGTCTGTTTCCCTTTGCAATCTAGACTGAGAGAACCCAGAGCAGCAACGCTTCTCTCAGCAGGTGAATAAAAATCTAGATACACAAAGTAACAGTCGCGTCTCCTCTCACCCCACCCAAAATCTCTTCACTTTGTGTATTTATCTCTCAGGCTTTGATGCATGTTGGCAGTGGGAATTAATGAAATGTCCAGGCTGTCTGTGTTCTGATCGCCTGGACAGAATTGGCTTTGTTGTGGGAAGTTCACCTTGACTGAAGTTTGCTCTCCTTCTGTCACTGAGTTTTAGAGGTTACCCAGACCTGACCTGTGTAATTAAAGACTCTACTTCCCTGCCTTCTACACTGAGGCCCCATGATCCGCTTCCAGCAGGGTTTATGCTAGTTAGCTGCAGGGCAATGCTTGGTACACAAACCTTAGGTTTTTTGTACGTCTGAGTGCATGCTGGTATCTGTTCTAACCCTGCAATTCCTGCTGTCTGAAGACAAGCTATTCTGCTACTGTGTGATCAGATCCCTGTAAAAACAGGTCATAGTATGATCTTGAGGATGGCGTGGATTGCACCCTCAGCAAGTTTGCAGATGACACTAAACTGGGAGGAGTGGTAGATAAGATGGAGGATAGGGATAGCATACAGACGGACCTAGACAAATTAGAGGATTGGACCAAAAGAAATCTCATGAGGTTCAACAAGGACAAGTGCAGAGTGAAGAATCCTATACACTGCTACAGACTAGGGACCAAGTGGCTAGACAGCAGTTCTGCAGAAAAGGACCTAGTGGTTACAGTGGACGAGAAGCTGGATATGAGTCAGCAGTGTGCCCTTGTTGCCAAGAAGGCTAACAGCGTTTTGGGCTGTATAAGTAGGGGCATTGCCAGCAGATCGAGGGACGTGATCATTCCCCTCTGTTTGACATTGGTGAGGCCTCATCTGGAGTACTGAGTCCAGTTTTGGGCCCCACACTATAAGAATTGGAAAGAGTCCAACAAACATGATCGGGGACTGGAGCACATGACTTATGAGGAGAGGCTGAGGGAACTGGGATTGTTTAGTTTGCAGAAGAGAAGAATGAGGGGGGATTTGATAGCTGCTTTCAACTACCTGAAAGGGGGTTCCAAAGAGGATGGATCTAGGCTGTTCTCAATGGTACCAGATGGCAGATCAAGGAGAAATGTAGTGGGGAGGTCTAGGTTGGCTATTAGGAAAAACTTTTTCACTAGGAGGGTAGTGAAGAACTGGACTGCGTTACCTAGGGAGGTGGTGGAATCTCTTTCCTTAGAGGTTTTTAAGGTCAGGCTTGACAAAGCCCTGGCTGGAATGATTTAGTTGGGTTTGGTCCTGTTTTGAGCAGGGGGTTGGATTAGATGACCTCCTGAGGTCCCTTCCAACCCTGATATTCTAGGGTTCTATGATAGTAGCTGCAAGAATGAAATGTGGGTTTTTTTTAAAGTATAATTTACATCCAGAAACCTTCAAGAAAAAAATGTTGAACATTCTTATACACCTTCAAAGAGACAAAGCTTCGTCCCAGGTTTGCGGGACACGGGCTGTGGTACATAGCTCGCGCCCTACGCAATGTAAACCTGCCTTGCCACCGTTAATACTTCAGAAGTGTGAATGAATCTCCCCAGGTGGAGCTGACAGTGCTGTGAACCTCGGAGAGCAAAATTATGACACATCCTTAATTTTAAGTGACAATTCGTTTTGATTGCAAGATTTTCCAGTGGCCTCAGTGGTCAGGAACCACAATTGTGTAAATTGTACATGATTACTTTAATTCTCTTTCAGAGCGATGCCTCTACAGTTTCCATCGCCCGAGGCCTGCCAGAAAACACAGCTCATGGGAAACCACAGGAATAATGGAATTTCCTGAAAAAGAGAAATGAGCACATTCTCATTACCACATTTTTGTCGCTCATTCGTTCATGTATTAAGGAGTTCTTGTTATTCATAAACAGTCCTGTGCAGTAAATGGTCTCCAGCTGATAATATAATACGGAGAGGCAGAAACAGAAATGCTTTGGCAAAGTGCAGGTGGCTGCTTGTCTAGGTTTTGCACAGTGAATCTCTGGCCCTTTCCATATTCAGGGGGAGGGGAGGCCGCTGGAATAGTCTCTTCATTATTAACTCATTTGCTCTTCAGCGCCAGATGACTCATCATAACAAACCAATCTGAGATGCGTGCTTCAGAGACTCCCTTTTATAATTCAGACAACTGTGGCTGACTTAATGGACCTATCGTTGAATGTGCGATCGATGGGCAATATCTGTGAAACGTCGGGCAGGGGGAATGCTGGCACTGTAAGAAAATAGTATGCCTTTAGGCTTCAGTGTATTGTGGGAACGGCAGGGTGAGGCTTGCTGGGTCAATGAAGAGGGAAAGGCGGTGCCGGTAGAGACCGAGATTGGTCCAAGCCTGGCCCGTGCAGCCACAATGCAAGCGTCCTTCTGTGCCCCATGGAGGTGCAGCCTGCACAGTGCCTAGGCCCCGAGACTAACGCAAAGCCTGGATCCCAGCATGCAGCACTTTCTCTGAATCCCACCAGTCTTCAGTAGCCTCCTTTTGGCTTGGTCGCAGTGGCAGAGATTGAGAATTCATCCACTCTCCCAAGTCATTCAGTGTTAAGTGTGGTGAGTGGTGAGCAGGGGTGTAGTTAGTGTGCATGGGGGGGGGGGGAGAATTAGATTTGGGGAGAATCAGGGAAGCTACATGGAGTGAAGGCTGGGCTCAGAAGAGTGCACAGAACTGGGCTGGGTTGCCAGAAGTCCCCTCCTCTGAGCGCCTATAAACCTTGTGGCAAAAGAAAATAGCAAGAAATGTGGCAGGTAGTCGGACGCCTGTGCTCTGTTCTTGACTCTGTCACCTTGGGCATGTCAGTGCCTTTCTCTGCACCTCAGCTTCCTGATCTGGAAGCTAGAGAGTGATATTGTAATGGGCTGTTGTGAGGCTCAGCTAATTAAGGTGGGCGAAGTGCTTTGAGATCATCAGATAAAGTGAGGTAAGATGTCAGCTCGGAGTCGCACACAGAGCGTGCTGTTCACATGCTGCTGCCTCTGCCTCCCCCTGTCTTTTCCCTTCAGCGGGATGGTTCTTACCTTGTACTTTTCAGCATGTACCCTTACCTAGCCCAATGCAATCATGCGTTCTTCCTGATGTCGCTTGTCGCACTGCCATCCTCTTCCCCCCAGTTTGTATTGGAAGTGAGATGTATCTTGAGGTCTGTTCAGTTGCTGTAAATGAATATTTACACACAATAGCTGTTTACATATTTCCACACATTTACTACACCTCTGACTTCTCTCTGTGGGGAGTGGGTTACCCTTATTTTTGCACACAGGGGTCGCAGTCAGGATCAGGGCCCTGCTGTGCTGGGCACTCCACAAATATAAAAAGGCTTCCTGCCCCAAAGAGCATATCTCAGTGGAGAATCCCATCCTTTTGCTAAGAGCTCAGTTTAGCAGCCCTCCTCCATATGCATTATAACGAAGCCGGGGATCTGTGGCTTATCAGTCATTGAATACCAGCTTTATACAGATTTATGCTATTAAATAAATTAGACCAGTGCTTTTCAACCTTTTTTCATTTGCAGACTCCTAAAAAATTTTGAATGGACATGCGGACCCCTTTGGAAATCTTAGACCTAGTCTGCAGACCCCCAAGGGTCCACAGAACACAGATTGAAAACCACTTCTCTATGGTAATGACAACCTTTGGCGGACCCCTTAGACATAGTCTGCGGACCCCAGATCTAAAACCGCTGAATTAGACAGTCACCCCTGACAATTCATTGATTAAATTGCTCTTTTTATGGTACATACTGCACTTCAAGCTACTCTAGATCCTATACTATGGTTAGGTTCAGGGCTGGTGTCCACCCACTCCATTTGTTAAACTTTTGAATACCTTTTTTTTAATTGCATTTATAACCCATTTCACGACTTTGATGCACAATCTGCATGCAAGATTTATCTCTGGCATATAAGATAATAAATTTTGCACACTAGGATCTATATATCTGTATTTATTCATGCCATATATAAGCAAATAAAAAAAGTTTCCTCTCAGCTCATAGAAACTTTTTAATTTTAAGAATAATTGAAATGTACTAACATCAAGAAATTGAACTGTGCACCAACATTGGGTGGACCAGTATTAAAAAGTGTTACAGTAGGTGACTGCTTTAGAGAAGGTTAGTGAAACATACAGAATACCTGAAACATTTTACTTCAAACATTCTATTTTTCCTTTTGTCACTAACAACAAAAACAGCATCCTGAATCTGGTGCTTCCCAAGCCCGGCACCCCAGGCACCTGCCTGGGTCACCTGTCCCTAAATCCATCCCTGGTTGGGTTCATATTTAGACTCGACTGTACGTCGATTGGATTAGTCATAAATCATGTCAGTTTCATTTTACTAACTTTTCCACCAGAGGTGAGGTAAGAAGCATCTTGCGGGTTATACTTGTTGGACAAGAATGTATGCGTGCAGGCAGTTCTTAGTCTGGAAGCAGCAACATCATTCCATTCCCTGGTTTTAGGTGGCAGGATAACATAACAATCCTCTTTGTACCTCTCTGTGAACCCACAGTTGCTTACTGTAAATTGGAAGGAGAGTTTCCAAAACCTCTGAATCCGGTAGGCCCCTACCCTTTGGTGGTTACGTTATTACGCTTTGTCAGGCATGCAGAATACCCTGTGTGTTCATGTGCGTGCACATGCATTCAGAAGCCGTGCAAGGTGCACTTCCTTTTCTACCATGACCGTAGCATCGGTTTGGCTTTAATGAAGAGTTCAGCTTTGATGTTGAGCCAAGGCCCTCAGGAATCACTGAGAAAATTACCTGAAGCAACCTGTGTCCAGAGCAATAAAAATGGCAGCAGGAGGATAAGAGCTGTTTCCTAAGAGGTCAGGAGAAGTTTCAGCTGCCTGGCTGTCTCCCCAAAGGTAGCGTGTCCTCCACATTGAGAAGAAGAACAGTATGCAAGAGGGCAGGCATCACACATCTGCCTAGAGAAAACCAGACCTTTAAATGCAAGGAATAAGCTTTTTGCAGAGCTCCCTGCAAATGCAGGCCCTCTGTAACGTGCACGTCATGGGTGTGGGATGTTGCTGTTGCACTTCTTCAGAAGGTGATATGCTGCTGACCTAAAGCAATACCTGGGCTGAGTGGGGAGAATTTGCCAATCTAGTAGGCTTTGTCAAATTTGTTTTATTTCATTGACAGACTAGGCTGTTCTGGAAACACCAGGACGCTTGCCTTCCACTTTCTTCTCAAGGGGAAACTTCTCTTTAAAACAAACTAGACAGCAGATCCCTGACCCCTTGTCAAGATCCGGACACGGACCCTTCATGGCAGTTGTGATTCTCTGCTCAGCCAGCAGCAGCAGGAGTTTGAGCTGGGCTTTGCCATTCATTTCCCCCCCTTATCACTGTCAGTAGCCAAAACAGCATAGTTGTTAATAAATCTTTGGATGCTACAGCTACTGGATTCCCACAGCCAAGTATTTTCTTTAACACCTACATGCTAATAGACACTGCAACAGCTGTCATAAAACAGTGCAACAAAATACTATTTAGAATTAGTTACAACTGGAAACACATTATTGAAGTTACAGTATATCAATTTGCCAAGATGCTGGAAATCTGACTAAGAAATGACCCCGGGTCTATGAAGCTCAGATTGGATCCAAGATCAATATGTCATTTTCTCCCCCTGCTAATTTGAAATGGTGAGGAGGAGTGGGGAGAAAAGAAGCATGAGAATTAATCAAGTATGAAATGGGAGAGAGTGAGGGGAAGCAGTGGTGGGTGACATTGGCAGTCTCACTGCACACCTACTGTGGAAGGAAGGAGTAAATAATGCATTATGGTTTTGGTGGTTAAGTAAACTTCCATGCAGATCCATCTGATCTCATCAGGCCACTGCTGGATTCTTTCAGTTAATTACACGATTGTTCTGGTGGTGAACCTGACACGTCTGTCACATGGGCAGTGTGGCTGATTTCATTTGCTTTTCACAAAGGAGGGGGTGTCTTGCAATGGGATGGTGGTGGGGGTAGAAATTGCATTACAGTGAGTGTTTTATTATTTTGTGTGCAACAAGATGTTTGTTCTCAATAATTGAGTGTAGCAAGGATGAGTTATGGAAAGGCTGATTAACTCCATCCAAGAGAAAATGCTTGAAAAGCACTAAGAAGACTGAAATACAATATGTACTAATTAGCCAGTGGCACAACAAACTCAGCTGCATTTTTTTGCATTAAATTAGCCCTGTTTGCTAGTTGGTGTTTTTATTATTGTTATTATTATTATTATTATTATTTACATTTCTAGGCAGGCATTAGCTACAGCATATGCTAATTCAGCCTGCTTTGAAATGATGAATCTAGAGGGGCTTGTTTCTGCTCTTATCTGCCTGTAGCAGCAGACCTGTCCTATGGCAATATTCTGGTTGGTGTCAGAAGAGTGGTGAATCTGGACTCCAGGAGTGTGATTTTCCTCTCACGTCAATGTAAATTGGGAATAAAGCTGTGGGGCTGGTGGACATGAGAGGGAAAGCAGGTCCAGGTGGGAATGGTGGAAGGTCCCTAAAAGAGGGAGGGGTCACTGGTGCCCAAACTGTGGCCCTGCCCCACTCCTTCCGCTCAAGGTTCTGCCCCCACGCTGTCCCTCCCCCCAAGACTCCACCCCCTCCTGCCCATCGCTCACCTTTATGGTCAGTAAAAAATGGGAGGGCCTTGGCCCCCCCTTATTTGACTCCCCGGGGTTCAGCTTTGCTGAGCTAATTGCCTTTGAGCTTAGGTGGGCCACGGAATTGCTTGTCTTCATCTCTGTGGGTGAAGCCGCTAGTGGGATGCAGACCAGGGGATGGGCCTACGGTTGCCAACTTTCTAATCGCACAAAACCGAACACCGCTGCCCTGCCCCGCCCCTTTTCTGAAGTTCCATCCCTCACTCCAACCCCCCCCCCCCCGTTGTTGCTCGCTTTCCCACACCCTCACTCACTTTCACCAGGCTGGGGCATGGGGTGCAGGAGGGGGTGAGGTCTCTGGCTGGGGGGTGTGGTCTCTGGGGTGGGACCAGGGATGAGGGGTTTGGGATGTAGCAGGGGCCTCGGGCAGGGGTTGGGGTACGGGAGGAAGTTAGGGTGCAGGAGGGAACTCAGGACTGGGGCACGGGGTTGGGGTGTGGGAGGGGTATGGGCTCCAGCCAGGCTTACCTCAGGCAGCTCTAGGAAGCGGCCAGTATGTCTGGTTCCTAGGCAGAGGGGCAGCCATGGGGTTTCTGCCCACTGCCCCCAGCCACAGCTGCCACCCTTGCCTCCAGGTGCTGCCCCTGCAGCACCAATTGATTGCGGTTCCCAGCCAATAGGAGTGGCAGAACTGGCACTCATGGCAGGAGCAGTGCACGGAGCCCCCTGGCTGCCCCTCCGCCTAGGAGCCAGACATTCTGGCCGCTTCCAGGAGCTGTGCAGAGCCGGGCAGGGAGCTTGCCTTAGTCTCGCTTTGCTGCCGACTGGACATTTAGCCGCCCAGTCAGCAGTGTTGATTGGAGCCACCAGGATCCCTTTTTGACTGGGCATTCCGGTCGAAAACCAGACACCTAGCAATCCTAAGGGGGCTCAGGGCTGGGGCATGGAGTTGGGGTGCGGGCTCCAGGCATCACTCATCTTAGGTAGCTCCCAGAAGCGGCAACGTGTCCCTCCAGCTCCTAGGCATGGGGGCGGCGAGGTGGTGCCACATGTTGCCCCTGGCTGCAGGTGCCGCCCCTGCAGCAACCATTGGCCGGGAATGCAGCTGTTGTTAGTGAGGACCTAGAGAGTGTATCGGCTCATGCCACCCATCCCCCACAGAGCTGACTCCTTCCTGTGAAGAATCATTACGTTTGAACCATTGGTGATCAGATTTTGTGGGAAGTGAGACATGGCGCAAACTTGCTGTGAAAAACCTGGCAGTGTGGTGCAATCTCTGGGGAGAAGCAGGAAGGCAAAATGATTATTCTGAATAGTGATATTGGTGATAGCCTGTGACCACTCTCACTGCAAAGGGTTTCACACATTGCTGTGCATACACACAGTGCTCCTGAAATGCAGCCGCCTCTGTGGATGAGGGCAGCAGCCATGATAGCAAGCGCAGCGTGACGGATGGGTAAGGGCTTCTTGGCCCAGGACATGAGGTAAGGCCATCTTTGTGGAAATGGTCACAGCGTCTGCCTCTTCCACACAGAATGGGTAGGACTTCGCTTTTCAAAGTGATGCCCATAGACCCCATGTAGCATAATGCCTAGAATGCAAACCCAATGTCTGGATTCAAAGACGCCCCCTATGGCAAAGAACTGCCACCAAAGCAGCTGTTAACTGCCTTGAACGGACGGACAGATGCATGCCAGGGTATCTGCGAGGAAAGGGATGGCAAGTGAGGGCTGGGATCTACCTGAGCTTTCAAGTGCTGGCAGGACAGCTGGAAAGCAGCTCACAGGCAGGCTCAAACTTGTTGGTTTTTAGCATAATATAAATCTCCCTGTGATCTTCACTGTGTTCAGTACTTAACTAGATGGCTAATTGTTTCTGGTCCAGGAGGAATGTGAACTATATGTGCCTCATGGTGATCAGCTGAAAGAGAAAGATCCATGTCAGGAATTTCTCCTCTTGAGCATGGAGGCTGGCACTGTACCATTGGGAATCCAAAGGGTTAATAGAGTCTGCTGCTCTAGAATCAGCTGTGTGCAGTTTCCCACTGTTTGAGGTGAAGAACAAAAATGGAACAATGCCGTCTTGTTGGGCTTTGAGGATCCTCTGCAATTTAGGACCGGAGGATCAGCACAGGGACAAAGACCCAGGGGGATCCAATGCTTTTCCTTCCGCATTGTGGAGGCACGGTCATCAATTTGGGATGCTCATGCATCAAAACAGTGCCCGGGACACAATGATTTCATTAATGTCAGTGACTGAGATGTGACCTGAGAGAAGAGTGGGTGTCTGAATGCTCTGCTCAGTGCTACAGTTTTGTGTGTGACCTCAGACTAACTAGGCAGAGCAATAAAAGATGGTATGATAAACATGCAACCTTGTCATTGCTGGGGCTTTCGTCTAACTGATGGGATAATTATCAGTCTCTCTTTTGGCTCAAAGCTTCTTTTCCAGACTATATTGAACACAATTATAAACACTGTCATAACTTCACCATAACAAATTGTTTGATTTTCTAGGTCAAATCTGCTACTTAGGGTGATATCACTCATGAAAACTGGTATTTTATTTCTGCTTTTACCAGCATTATTTTGCTTCAGAATGACTTAAAATGCATTAGTGTCATAGCCTGTGAGCTACTCGGAGATTTTTCGCAGACTAAATTGTACCTTTCCTTTCTTTGTTCTAGTAGCTACTGCAATTTTCCATCAAGATACAAAAACGGAATAAATTATGCTCATCTTAAATAGATTTTTTCCTAATTAATTTTGCTAAAACAGTCAGTGGGGACGAAGAGGAGGTTGATTTTAAACACTGCATCAGAGATGGATACAACTAGTGCAGCTAATGAGCATCTCCACCAATACTCCTGGGGCCTTTCTTCTGATGCGCTCCTGGATAGCTGAGGTCAGCCAAAGCACTTCTGTTAACAGCTCCAAGATTTTAAATTCTCTGGCTCTGGCATTTTCTGTGGAGGGAACTCCTCAATTCTAGCAGACTTGTCTTGTAGTGTGCCAGAGCCTGAGTACTCAGCTAGGCAGTGGGGAGTTGTGATCACTGCCCTGATTGGCTAAAAATTGTCCTATTATCACTACACTTTCTCCCCTCCACTCCAGCCCACGTGTTTGACTCATCCACCTCTTCCATCTTGTCTTTTAGACACTAAGCTCTCTGGGGCATGTTTGCACAGTGCCTGACACTGTGGGGCCCAGTCTGGTTAGGTTCTTGCTGCTACTGCAATAGTGTGTTAAAAAATAATAAAAGTTTGTTCACCTTCTATGGAGGGTGCAAGGCCCATGTGTTTATTTAGGCCTTTGCCTGCACTGGAGTTCCATTAAGTGATGGATGGGGTTTGGGTTTTATTCTCCTTACGGTCGTGTCTGGTAAGTGATTTGGGCGTTGCCTGTATCTGGCCAGTTGTTGGCTATTTGTAATGAAATTTTTAATAATTTTTTCCCAGTGCCTTGGGCAGCATGTGCCTATTTTGCTGATATGGCTTGCTTTACAGCTACTGCATGTGTATTGGCAATGCCTGGTGCATACAAGGCAGGTGCCATATTTCACTCATTCCTGTGATCCTTACTGGCCCAGGAAGAGGTGACCATAGTCTTCTGTGTGGGTCATCATCAGCGTAGAGCTGATGACCCTCAAGAAAGGGGGGTACTTGCAGGAATCAGGGTCAGGGATCCAGTTGCTTTGTCGTGGTCTGTGAAGAGAGTGAAAGCTATTGTTTCTTTGGTTAAAACTGAGTTACCACAATGAAATGAATGTTTGAGGCCTGCTCTGGAGATGCAGAGGGATGCTGCTCAGACCCAGGGGCATAGCCTCACCTTTAGAGACATGAGGTGTTCCAGTGACAGGAATGGCTGCTTTTCTGTGACACTGCATCTAGCCAGCAATTCCAACCTGGTGAATAGTGGTGTTACATCTTTGCCTGTAGAGTATCTCTTCATTGGTGACAGGGTGGTGAGACTTCTCAGTGCCATCAAGGCCTTCTCAGGACGCTATTGCTCCAATGTAGCACCTAAACCTGCCCAAGAAAAAATAAAATTCA
This sequence comes from Dermochelys coriacea, assembly GCF_009764565.3. Taxonomy (NCBI): domain Eukaryota; kingdom Metazoa; phylum Chordata; order Testudines; family Dermochelyidae; genus Dermochelys; species Dermochelys coriacea. The sequence continues at coordinate 61,296,463 of NC_050076.1, forward strand.
GAAACGTCATTCTGTGGGAGCAGGTAGAATTACTTTCAGGAAATAGCCCCGAGAAAAATGCCCCAGCTCTGGAGCCAGTGGGGAATGGCCATCCTGCCCCAAGAGAGCATTCTGAAATGTATTTGAACGGAATTTTTGGAAATAGAGAAGGCTTTGTTTCCACAAGAAAGCTGCACCAGTTTAACATCAATCTGTTTTTAAACCTATTTGGTAAAACTATTGCAAACCCCAGTGTGAATAATATGATTTGGTTTAAGGGTGGCTTATTTCAGTTCTGCTCATTAAATGCCTGCTTGACTTTGGCCGAACCAAAATGAGCCTGGTTCAAACCAAACTGAGTGTCCACGTGGCCTTTTGCACCAACTTAACAGATTTGGTTTAATATCACAATTAAAAAAAAATTAAACCAGTGCAGCATTCTCATGTAGACAGTCTCAGAGTAGCTCCACCAGTTTGCATCTCTGCCCTGTTGGACGTACAGGTTCAGGGCAAGAGGGATTCACTTGGTACTTAGCAGCTGCCAATGCAGTTTGATTTGCAGCTAAGGGATGTTTGATAACCCAGCTAGTAACTGAATTGATGTACATTCCTAAGGCAATAAGTGAATCTCACAGGCTTTGCAGCTCGCTGGGCTCCTTCACCTACATGGAGAAGGCAGTAGTGTGAAGCAGATGTTGGAATGTAAAACCATTTGGTTCAGAGCATCCATTTATTTGGATTTAGGAAGTAATCAGGATTATGGGATTTAGCTGGGAAAACATAACAATAGAACATAAAGTTGGACTGGGTGGCATGGTTGTATTGTATTTGGAGACCAGGAAGCTGTCTCATTGATGAAACCAGGCTTGCTTTGTTGACCTGGACAATGAGTAGAATTAACGCATTCCAAACCAATGGTAATAAAACCAGTAGGAATGGACAGTGGTATCAGCATACTGTGTAGCTGTGCAGTAGATCAGCACTCAGGAGCAGCATGGCTCACAAATATGTTCAAGGATACTGGGTGATGTGGAGTGGAGGTGGGAGGAAAAGCTGCATTGTTCATATACCGCCAGTTCTACTCCATGTTATTATTAGTCATAGTTATTGAATTATTATCAACAATGTGCTAAGTGCTGGACAAGACCCTAAGAGAAAGACGGTCTCTGCCCCAGAGAGTCTGAGATGCTGTGCACTGGGAAACCCAGACAGGCAGGGCTGGGATGCTCACCGCTTATACAAGCCATCTGCCCTCCATTCCAGGGAAAGTAAAACACCTTATAGAGAAGTCTTGTCTTTCCTCATCTCAGCGCTTTTCTCTTGTAGAGTTCTGTGATTTGTATATTGCAGTCCCTTGTTGCTTAAAGAAATTCTGCTTGAATTGTTTATTCATTAATCCCTTCAGACCCTTGCTCAACTTTAGCCCCGTGCGCCTCCTTTTAAACATAGTTTGTGTCTCCAACTGCTTATCTTCTCTGACAGTCTCCTGCTTAGAGTCAGTACGCACTGTGTGATGGTTACACTTACCTCCTACGAGAACCCACTGGAATGTGTTAAATATCTATGTAACACCCAGCAGGTGTCGCTCTCATTTCTGTGTGCCAGATCTCTCAGCCCACTCAGGTGATCTGAGAGCAGCTGTGGCTGTTGCTGTGTGCACCCTCAGACTGCCAAGAAACCTGTTTGCTGGAAGGCTGATGGCTTTGCCCTGTTTGTTTCAGTGGTGGTGATGCTTTTAAATACACCTTCCCCATCTCTCCTAGGCCAAAATAGCTTAAATCTGTGACCTCCTGAGCATGCTGCACAGCCGGTTTGTCGGGGCTATGTTTGGGGAGAGCCAAGATGGGTGGAGATGTGAAGTGGTGGGAGTTTTGTTCTGTGATGGCTGTGCCCACTGAGTGTGCTGTGTGAGTGGGGGGACCAGTGTGCTTCTGTTTCAGTTTGACATTTTGGGGTTGTTTGTAATTAATGGCTGGGGTGCCCTGGATCAGTGTCCTCTTTAAAAATCCAAATAAAACCACAAATTTAAACAGCCACCCAGCACTAGTAGCCTTTTGTGAGAGGAAATGCGGAGCCAGAGTCCTTTGAGAGCTCTTGCTTAGTTTGGTAATAAGCAAATCCAGATGTATTCATTTTGCATCCATTTGCTGCCTTTCTAATGAAACATTAGTAGTATCTGGTGGGATTGGTTTTAAAGTGAATTTAATGTGGGTGAAAGGCAGCACATGACAGCCCAGGACAGAGTCCCCTTTGTATATCCACTGGGGTGTGAGTCTCTGCGTGTCAAATGCTCCAGGCATTTCCACAACAGCAGGAAGGCTAGACACTGACCTTTCTGAAATGAAAGCTGAGATTCTCCTGACTCAAGGAGCTGTCTTGAAGTGAGGCTACTTTCCAGGGATTGTCAGTCATGGCAAGTGCCAAGCAGCAGTGGCAATGTTTGGGTTGGGGACACAGGCACCAGAGTGAAGAGTGCAGTATAAAAACCTAGAGAGTGATACTGTAAACTGATCTGGGACCTACAAACTCCTTCCGATAAGGCCATTCAACAGCCATCCCACGATACTGACTTGTGATCACCTCCATTAGGCTGGATTTGAAGCAGTGACTAGATGGAAAAAGGGTCTGCATCACATCTCCCAGGCAAGTTTTCTGGAGTAATTTTGGTGGTTAAACGCTCACATTTGAAGGCAACAGTAGACATTCTTGTGGAATATGTTAGTTAATCCAGTGACGAGGGTAAGGAACATTCAGGAAACTCCAATTATTAAGGTTACACTGGGAAGGCTAATTTGGCCACATTTCACACCAAAATTTATAGTTTATAGTGTACTCTAATAACATAAAGGATTATATTAAAGGTTACATTTAATAAGGGAGAAAGGAATAAAAAATATTGTGTATTTCCAGCATGGCTGAGCTAACATGGCTAGAGCAAATTCAAATGTGCAGTTTCTCAATTTGTCTTGGTCTCATGGCCTTGGTATTGCATTAACAATTGTTTCTTAAATTTTCTAATTTTGGATTTGTTTTATTTTTCTTGTCTTCTCTTTTCTCTTTATTATTTTTTCTTAAAAGAAAAAGAAAATAGAAAAATAAACTGGTGATAATTGGTTTTCATAGGTTACAGAGCTAGCAAAGCTTGTAAGCTATGAACCAGCAAAGCTGGCACCTAATTAACCACCTTTTATGTGGAGAATGCATCTATCTTTAAGTGCACTTAGACTCCAGGGAATACTGTACTGCTCATGCTTAGGAAGTGATTCTAAAATGGTCATATGTTTACATACAAAGCAAAAGCTGTTGCCTTCAGAGAGGACTGAGGTAAGTGGGGAAGTGGGATACTGGGAGGAAGCAAGAGCAGGAGAGCGCAAGAGGGGAGGGCTCCCACCTCATACTGAGAAAGCCGGACGATCAGCGAGTTATCTTAAGTGCCTATACACAAATACAAGAAGCCTGGGAAACAAGCAGGGAGAACTGGATGTCCTAGCACAGTCAAGAAATTATGATGTGATTAGAATAACAGAGACTTGGTGGGATAACTCACATGACTGAAGTACTGTCATGGATAGATATAAACTGTTCAGGAAGCACAGGCAGGGCAGAAAAGGTGGGGGAGTTGTATTGTGTGTAAGAGAGCAGTATGACTGCTCAGAGCTCCGGTATGAAACTGCAGAAAAACTTGAGAGTCTCTGGATTAAGTTTAGAAGTGTGAGCAACAAGGGTGATGTTGTGGTGAGAGTCTGCTATAGACCACCGGACCAGGGGGATGAGGTGGACAAGGCTTTCTTCCAGCAACTAACGAAAGTTGCTAGATCACAGGCCCTGGTTCTCATGGGAGTCTTCAATTACCCTGATATCTGTTGGGAGAGCAATACAGCGGTGCACAGACAATCCAAGAAAATGTAGGGGACAATTTCCTGATGCAAGTGCTGGAGGAACCAACTAGAGTCAGAGCTCTTCTTGACCTGCTGCTCACAACCCAGGAAGAATTAGTAGGGAAAGCAAAAGTGGATGGGAACCTGGGAGGCAGTGACCATGATCTGGTTGAGTTCAGGATCCTGACACAAGCAAGAAAGGAGAGCAGCAGAATACGGACCCTCGACTTCAGAAAAGCAGACTTTGACTCCCTCATGGGCAGGATCCCCTGGCAGAATAACATGAGGGGGAAAGGAGTCCAGGAGAGCTGGCTGTATTTTAAAGAATCCTTATTGAGGTTCCAGGAACAAACCATCCCGATGTGTAGAAAGAATTGTAAATATGGCAGGCAACCAGCTTGGCTTAGCAGTGAAATCTTTGCTGATCTTCAACACAAAAAAGAAGCTTACAAGAAGTGGAAGATTGGACAAATGACCAGGGAGGAGTATAAAGATATTGCTCAGGCATGCAGGAGTGAAATCAGGAAGGCCAAATCACACTTGGAGTTGCAGCTAGCAAGAAATGTTAAAGAGTAACAAGAAGGGTTTCTTCAGATATGTTAGCAACAAGAAGAAAGTCAAGGAAAGTATGGGCTCCTTACTGAATGAGGGAGGCAACCTAGTGACAGAGGATGTGGAAAAAGCTAATGTACTTTTTTTGCCTCTATCTTCACGAACAGGGTCAGCTCCCAGACTACTGCACTGGGCAGCACAGCAAGGGGAGGAGGTTACCAGCCTTCTGTGGAGGAAAATGTGGTTCAGGACTATTAAGAAAAGCTGGATGAGCACAAGTCCATGGGGCCGGATGCGCTGCATCTGAGAGTTCTAAAAGAGTTGGCGGATGTGATTGTAGAGCCATTGGCCATTATCTTTGAAAACCCATGGCTATCGGGGGAGGTCCCAGATAACTGGAAAAAGGCTAATGTAGTGCCCACCTTATAAAAACGGGAGGAGGATCCTGGGAACTACAGGCCAGTCAGCCTCACCTCAGTCCCTGGAAAAATCATGGAGCAGGTCCTCAAGGAATCAATTCTGAAGCACTTAGAGGAGAGGAAAGTGATCAGGAACAGTCAGCATGGATTCACCAAGGGCAAATCATGCCTGACTAATCTAATTGCCTTCTGTGACGAGATAACTGGCTCTGTGGATAAGGGGAAAGCAGTGGATGTGTTATTCCTTGACGTTAGCAAAGCTTTTGATATGGTCTCCCACAGTATTCTTGCCAGCAAGTTAAAGAAGTATGGGCTGGATGAATGGATTATACGGTGAATAGAAAGCTGGCTAGATCATTGGGCAAACCGGGTAGTGATCAATGGCTCATGTTTAGTTGGCAGTGGTATCAAGCGGAGTGCCCCAAGGGTCACTCCTGTGGCCGGTTTTGTTCAATATCTTCGTTAATAATCTGGAGGATAGTGTGGACTGCACCCTCAGAAAGTTTGCAGGTGACACTAAACTGGGAGGAGAGGTAGATACGCTGGAGGGTAGGGATAGGATACTGTCAGGGTTCCTTCCCCACTCTGAACTCTAGGGTACAGATGTGGGGACGTGCATGAAAGACCCCCTAAGCTTATTCTTACCAGCTTAGGTTAAAAACTTCCCCAAGGTACAAACTTTGCCTTGTCCTTGAACAGTATGCTGCCACCACCAAGCGTTTTAAGCAAATAACAGGGAAAGAGACCACTTAGAGATGTCTTTCCCCAAAATATCCCCCCAAGATCTACACCTTATCAGAAGGTTTGATAAGAATCCTCACCAATTTGTACAGGTGAACACAAACCCAAACTCTTGGATCTTAAGAACAATGAAAAATCAATCAGGTTCTTAAAAGAAAAGGTAAAAGAATCACCTCTGTAAAATCAGGATGGAAAATACTTTACAGGGTATTCAGATTCAAAACACAGAGGATCCCCCTCTAGGCAAAATCTTAAAGTAACAGAACACAAGAATAAACCTCCTTCTTAACACAGGGAAAATTCACATAAAACAAAAGATAAACTAATCCGCCTTGCCTGGCTTACCTATACTGGTTGCAGTATTGGAGACTTGGATTAGGATGGGTTAGAGAAGATGGTCAGTCCCAAGAGAGAACCACCACGTAAAACAAAGAGCACAAAACAAAAGCCTTTCCCCCCTGCCCCCCTCCCCAAGATTTGAAAGTATCTTGTTCCTTTATTGGTCCTTTGGGTCAGGTGCCAGCCAGGTTAGCTGAGCTTCTTAACCCTCTACAGGTAACAGGATGTTGCCTCTGGCCAGGAGGGATTTTATAGCACTGTATACAGAAAGGTGGTTACCCTACCCTTTATGTTTGACAGATACAGAGAGACCTAGACAAATTAGAGGACTGGGCCAAAAGAAATCTGATGAGGTTCAATAAGGACAAGTGCAGAGTCCTGCACTTAGGACGGAAGAATCCCATGCACCGCTACAGACTAGGGACCGAATGGCTAGGCAGCAGTTCTGCAGAAAAGGACCTAGGCATTACAGTGGACAAGAAGCTGGATATGAGTCAACAGTGTGCCCTTGTTGCCAAGAAGGCTAATGGCATTTTGGGCTATATAACTAGGGGCATTGCCACTAGATTGAGGGTTGTCATCGTTCCCCTCTTTTCGACATTGGTGAGGCCTCATCTGGAGTACTGTGTCCAGTTTTGGGCCCACACTACAAGAAGGATGTGGAAAAATTGGAAAGCGTCCAGCAGAGGGCAACAAAAATGATTAGGGGACTGGAACACATGACTTATGAGGAGAGGCTGAGGGAATTGGGATTGTTTAGTCTGCAGAAGAGAAGATTGAGGGGGAATTTGATAGCTGCTTTCAACTACCTGAAAGGGGGTGCCAAAGAGGATGGATCTAGGCTGTTCTCAGTGGTACCAGATGGCAGAACAAGGAGTAATGGTCTCAAGTTGCAGTAGGGGAGGTTTCAGTTGGATATGAGGAAACACTATTTCACTAGGAGCGTGGTGAAGCACTGGAATGGGTTACCTAGGGAGGTGGTAGAATCTCCTTCCTTAGAGGTTTTTAAGGTCAGGCTTGACAAAGTGCTGGCTGGGATGATTTAGTTGTGGATCGGTCCTGCTTTGAGCAGGGGGTTGGACTAGATGACCTCCTGAGGTCCCTTCCAACCCTGATATTCTATGGTTCTATTCTATGATTCTATGACTATGTCCAGGCCAAGGTCCAAGCTTCTGCTTTTTTTGTTCGGGATTGGATGCAGAGAGGAAGTATGGTTATCATTTTTAATTTAAATTAAATCTACGTATTTTGGGCCAAAGGAATTTTGCTCATACCCATGCTGCTGCTGCTCCGCCTTTCCACACTCCAAAAAATCACTGTTGTGCAGGGACCAAGACTGGAATATTTCGGGTCAGGAAGTAAATGCTTTGGAAAGTGAGAGAGACAAGGTGGGTGACTTAATATCTTTTATTGGACCAGCTTCTGTTGGTGAAAGAGACAAACTTTTGAGTTCTATAGGCACTCTTGTTCAGGAAAAATAGAGCACGGGAAAATAAGAGTTAAACAGAAATTATAATTTCTGTAATTATAGATATAATAACTACCTGGTATAATTAGGTCTTCAGGTATTAGGACTTCTTTTGTTTTTCAGCAAATTAAACAGAAGCAACCTATTTTTGCATTTTCATGTACTATCTTAGTCCCGGTACTAGCAACTATCAGCCCTGTCTTTCGGCAAAGATGCTTTGAAGAACAGGAATATCAAGAAGATCTTTTTATTTAATACATTCTTAGGGCCGGGAAAGTTATTTTGATATCAGAGAACACTTAATGCATTGATGCCTGCTCAATATAAAGTGTTATGAATGCTTTAGAGGACAACTACAATCTCTTAGGAAGAAAGACAACAGTTTCCAGAAGCTGACAATGGACGACAGGGGATGGATCACTTGGTGATTACTTGTTGTGTTCATTCCCTCTGGGGCATTGGCCACTGTTGGAACATGACTGGGCTAGATGGACCTTTGGTCTGACCCAGTATGGCCATTCTTATGTTCTTAGCTGTAGATCCTGGATTCCTGAACAGCTGTTTGAAGGATTTAATGTAATGAAGGATTTAACTGAAAACTCATTTCGCCTACCCTCATTGCTCTTCAACAGCATTAGACCATTAAAGAAGATCAACTCCCAATTCAGCACAGAAACTCCAGTGTAGCCAAGTCAATGATGAGAAAGATAATTAGCAAGTTAAATGCTCAGTTCTTTATTCAAATTATGTTTAATATTGAGCTATAAGAAAACAGTGGCAAAAACTGTTAACAGCTGGCTTTTTCATTATCAACGTAGGTTTGTTTTGCATAGCATTTTCAGCTTAATGAAAGCCGCCTGAGTTTCATGTCATTATTCAATCCTATTTCTATATTATGCTTTATCAGCCATTGGCTAGCAATTTGCAGGATTGCAAATGAGCTCTGAATATTTTAGGAGCCAGTGGGTTTCAGGAATTAATGATGTGCCTGTACTTTATGACTGTGATTCAAGTTCCATTGGCTAACCAGCCCCAGAATTATATGTGCATGCTGAGGGAATCCTTGTTTATGGGACTGTTAGAGTCTTGCTGGGAGCTATGGGCTGCAGTTCCAAGCGAAGTATGAATAAAACACCACAGGGATTCTTTTTGGGCTCAGAAGTTTCAAATATTAATAGGGTATCATTTTCATGACAAGTATTGCAATAGGTTGTGAGCACTTTGTTATAAAACATTTTCTCTTAGTGGAATCACATATTTTAATGGAAATGTGATGTCATTTAAATTATTGATATCCAAAAGCATAAGTCCACTGTGTGTCCACAGATATTGAAATAGTTTCAAATGGGCTCTTACTAGCTGCTATGTCTGTTAGATTGCATTCCTCTCCATAAATATTACATCAGCCAGCACACCAGGACTGATGTGGCAGCAAACCAGCATTTAGCATAATAGGCAGCAAGTGGAAGCATGATTGCAAACTGTCTCAGTTCATCTAAATGGCCCAGGCTTCCCACAAAACCTTCAAGTTGTGGTTAGCCACAAATGACTTTCTTTTCTTTCTCTAATATTAACAACCCTCCTTCAGAAATTGACAAAGAGTTCATCTAATGTAGGGGTTGGCATGTACCCTAGGGAGTCAGGAGGTCCCTGGGAGAGAATGTGGGCTGGCTTTGCTCTTGTGCTGAGGTAAATCTATAGCCAGTGGAGTTACTCTGGATTTACACCTCTGTCTTTTTGTTCTGTGTTTGTACAGTGCCTTGCACAATGGGCTCTTAGGTGCCACTGCAATACAAACCATAAATAATTATAGCTGAGAGTGCAGGTTTGTGGGGGTGGTGGTGCGAGGGTTGTATTTGTATTTCTGACATTTGACACTGTAGCTAGACAGATTGACCAAGGTGCACGCTCTGGCTAGGGGCTGTAAGTCTACAATGCTGCATCTCTGTTGGGTCGGGGAGCAGCGTAGCAACATAACACTTCAGAGTGTGTTAAGATCAAAGTTTGTTGTATTTACCCATCTGCCAACCCGAGTTTTTTCTGTCTAAGTTTTGAAGCGTCTTTCAGCACACTGAGTACGCGCTTGCTATGTACTTCCTCACGCTTACTTAGAAAATAAAAATCTCTCTCCACCTCCTATTCACTGGCCCCATTTTAGAAAGGATTTCCCTTGCTTTTGGGCCCACCCTTTCAGTTAGTCACAAGAAAAGCCAACATTTGGGTTTCCAGTGTCCCATCTCAATTCCATCCCTTGACACAGCAGCGTCAGTACAAGGCTGGCTAGGTGCTGGACAGGAATCAAACAGTCCCCTCGCTGTATATTGCACTTTGAAAATGTTAACCTCTAGCTCTTTATAACACAAGAGGATTAAAGGGTCTGAAGGGCTTATAACAGGATGTCCAGAGAATCCAAAGTGATCAGTCAAAATGTCGGCATAACCATCAAAATAAACAATCTCTCGGGAATCTCTATCTGCTTTAGTTGAAATCCTGCTTTCTGTTATTAAATTGTAATTTACCAAGAACAAAATGCTAGTTCAATTGGGGAATTGGGAACGGAAATGAAGACAGCTCGCAGTTATGTCGCTGAGACCACAACTTTTCTCCCAGGAGCCTTTTATCTCAATAACAGACACAGGATGAGGAGAGGAGAGATGGATGGAAAATAGAGTAGTTTATTCATATCAGACAGGTTTCCCAATTGAAAACTGGATGCAGAATAGCATCTGGTGCTGCTAAAAGAAGAGGTGTCTGAACAATGTCCAGCTAGGGACGCACTGGCAACTTGTCAGCAGCTTCAAGGGATGCACTGCACTTGTCTCAATCGGTGCAAATTGCAGTCTTCCTTATCTCCGAAAACTGCAAACCATGAAGACTACAAATCTGAGCATGCAGTACTCTGTCTTTACCTGAGTAGCCTAGAGGTAGGCTTGGAAGGATTAGATTTTTATCGGCAAATGTCAATAAATGTCAATACTATACACGCACAACTGACGAAAAATATTTTCATTAATAATAATAAAAATTTACAGATAGGCAAAGTAAGAAAAATGCTACTTGAGAACTTATTAGAGTTTGATTTAAGAGTATTTACTTTATGTAGACAATTTGTGTTTTAATGGTTGCAAACCTTTAACTTTTTGAATCTTGGCCGTCTAAAGTAATTAAATAATAATTGTCTCCCCTCCCCATTCTCTGATGTTGTTACAATTTTCCACAACTGTGAAAATTTAAATAAGCTTTTTTTTCATTTTTTATTTATTTAACAATACACATTGTGTCAAAATTATTAAAAAAAGGAAATTGAATTCTGCCAAGCCTACCTATCGGTATTGCTCTGTGAAAGGTGGGGAAAATAGGTGTGTGATTTTTATGGGTTTTATAATGTTCCAAGGAGCCTGAAGCTATTTAACAAAAAACTGTTTGCTTTTTACTTTAGAAATATGAGGAATATCAAGTCTGGTCTGTCCTATTTTTATTGAAGGGCTCTTTGGTAACAATGTGAGATTCCTCTGCCTGCAGTTGAAAGGGAGAAAGATGGGGAGATGTATCTTTAACGTTTTTCTTGCAGGTGTGAGTAGGACATTGGAGTTGTATGCTGTAGCTATTAACATAAGTGCAGTGTGTTTAGTGTCTTGACTCTCACTTCAGTTTCCCATGCTCAGCATCTTTTGATGTCATAACAGACCTGCCAACCCCAATTATTTTAAATCAGGTGCCAGCTCCCAAAAAATCACAACATTTTAAAAATATGGTGTTCTTTTATTTGCCTTCAGGTTTTTGAGCCTATAGGGGTCATGTTTTTCAGCTTTGCTCTGCAACCTCAATGATTAGAAATTTGTGTGTTTAAAAAAAACCCCTTATATAATCTCATGACTCCAGGAGCTGGGGCTTTAGAAATACCCCTAATATCATGGGGAAATTGCAAGAGTTGGAATAAGTTCTTCTGTTGTGCATAGAGTTTTCCAGGAAAGTCAGGGGAGTCAAACTCAGTTTTGTACATTAAAAGACAAAAAGAAAAAAAAAATCAAGGCAGGGTTAAGAACCCACCTCCCAGATTCCAGGAGGTGCCTCCAGAGAGGCACAAACACAATCCCTCCTCTGTGCTGATGACCTTTAAGGATACAGACTGCATTGCCAAGCCCTGTGGGCCACTTGCACTGTGCTGCCCTCTAGTCACCCATGAAAGTTACTGTAGTTGTCAACCTGGGATAATGAAATAACATTAGCTTTGGCTTAGAAGCAGATTATTGTGTCTCCCTCTTGTATACGAAGCAGCGTTCCAGCAATCTGTGGTAGCTGCAAATGGCCCGGGTGGAAGCTGCCAGTGCCCAAAGCCGTTAATGTGTGTGTGTTTGTCATCAATAATGTTCTGAGATATTCATAATCCGTGGAACCGGTTCTCCAGCTCTGCTGATGCTTACGGCTCTCTTTCTTTCTTTTTTCCTTCCTTCCTTCCTGTTTCTGTGCCGGCAGCAAACCCTGGAGACGAACCTCACCAACCTGGTTAAACGCAATAGTGAACTCGAAAACCAGATGGCCAAGCTGATACAGATCTGCCAGCAGGTGGAGGTACGTGGTGGCAATGCTTCATAGAGCAGGGGTCCGTGCTGGCTGAGGAGTGTGTGCACTGGGGGCGTGATACCTGCCTGCAGCATGGGAACCCTGAATAGGGGAGAGGGGTTATTTGGGGTGATGATTGGGGGGAAATCGGGTGAAATTTGGAAAGGGATAATGCAGGGGAAAGCCCTGGCATGAGATGAATGAGGCTGCAGAATGGTGTCCCAAGGGCAATGGCAGAAACCCCATACCTTGATTAATTTAAATCTAGACAGGACAGACTGCTGGTAAATACACTATATTACAATGAGCAAACTGCACTGGCCATGGGGGAGGTAGCCTAATAACATGTTCCGTCAAACTGAGATTGTTCTGTGCAATTCTCCCATGGCAGCTGGATGTTGGGAGATGGACGGTGTCAGTGATGAATGGGGGCATGCACTGCCTGACCACTGTGGGTGCGTCACCCTCTTGGGGTGTAGGGGGATTAGTTGACACAGGGAGGTGTAGTTTACATCTCCTTGCCCCAGCTTGGGCCAGTCTGGCCCAATATAGCTAGAGTAGTGAGCCAGTAAAGTGTCTGAGACAATTTCTCGGGAGAAGATAGTTTGTCTGGAGAGGGGCAAATGGAAGTGGCTGATGGACCATAAACAGAATAATTATAACTGTACTGTGGAGAGGAGTATGGAGTAAGCAGCATGGGGTCTATCCTGGAGTTTCTCCTCCTAACTGCCTTCGTAAGTGCTGTGGAGGAAGCAGAAACCCGTATGCAGTGAGAGCTGGAGAGACCGTATCATAAAACACCCGTTAGAGGACAAACAAGCAACAATCAATGAGATGAGAGGTAGTGTAGATAGTTGCAGAGGGAACACCTTCCAATTCCGATCCTACAAGGTGATGTGCAGATGTGAACACGCGCTATTGGAGTGGGGCACTGTGAGAGCACAGGGCCCGCATGTGGGCTCAGGGCTCAAGTGGGGAAGTATGAAAGAAGAAAGAATTCTGTGCTATTTGGAATTTGAGTGCTGCTGCATGGACACAAACTGGCCTATATTGCTTGTGGGTGGTTACAGTTGTGATGGGTTGGACCCCCCTTCCTGGGGAACCACCTGATGTGCTGGAGTCTCACTGAGCCCACCCTTTCCACCAGCCTGGGTTTCCTCACCCTGTTTTTGCTGTGTTAGGCTCTCAAGCCTTCTCCAGTGCGCGCGCGCGCACACACGCGCGCACACATCCAATTGCAGAGACCGACTGAAATCAGCTCCTCCTTTGGGGTATAAATCCAAAATAATATTGTCTCACACTGTGTAGAAATATCTGCACAGCACAATCTCATAAAAATTCACCCTCTCCCTCAATGTGGAGAGATATGCTCAGCTTTTTGCGCCCTCTCTCCCCCAAGATATGAATTCCACAAACTGGGTTTTGGAATAAACTAAAACAAGTTTATAAACTATAAAGGTATATTTAAGTGATTATAAGGGATAGCAAGCAGAACAAAGCAAATTATTGAGCAAATAAAAAAACACGCAAACTAAGCATAATACACTACAGAAACGGTTACACATAGTAATTTTGCACCCTAAATATTGTTTAGGCAGGTTGTAGAGTTTCTGTAGCTCAGAGTTCCAGTTATATCTCTTTACAGGCTAGACCCCTGTTCTCGGCCTGGACTCATCCCTTGCCTTCCCATAGCTTAGTTCCTTGGTTTCTTCAGCAGTCTTCCTTCTCGGGTCAGGAGGCAAATGGAGAGTGCCAATTGCCTTGCTTCCCAGCCTTAAATAGAATTTACATAAGGCGGGAAGCCTTTGTTTCCCAGTGGAAAAATACCAGCAATGACCCAGGTGGTATTTTGTACCAGGTGACCTTATCACCTGACCTTGCAGTGTCAAGCAACCATGAAACAAGGTTTATTTGCAATGTCCACAGGAAGGAACTTCAGGGAAGATGGGAGATCCACATCTTCAAAGGTTCATTGTTTTTTCCTAATGGCCCTTTAAGACTGATTGCTTTCCCAAGTACACACACAGTTGGAATTGTTAAATAGACAATATGCTAACTTCAGATACAGAAATAATACATGCATACAAATTGGATAAACACATTCAGTAATCATAACCTTTCCAATGATACCTCACATGACCTATCTTGCATAAAGCACGTCTTAGTTATGCCATATTCATATCATAACCATATTTCTATGAAGAATAGGGGTGTAACATCACAGTGGTGTCTATGCCGCTAACTGGTTATAGAATCTTGATAATCGTCATGGCCGGGCTGGGCCACTGTATAGGATTGCCAACTTGCTAAGTGCACAAAACCGAACACCCTTGCCCTGCCCCCTGCCCTTCCTCAAGGCCCTGTCCTGCCCCACCCCTTCTCTGAGGCCCCATCCCAATTTACTCCAGCCCTGCTCCCTCCATTGCTCACTCTCCCACACCCTCACTCACTTTCACTGGGCTGGGGAAGAGGGTTGTGGTGGGGTGGGGTGAGGGCTCTGGCTGCAGGTGTGAACTCTGGGGTGGAGCCAGGGATGAGGGGTTTGGGGTGCAGGAAGGATTCTGGGCAGCCGAGGGCTTTGGAATGCGGAGGGGGCTCAGAGCTGGGCACGTGTGTGGGGGGGGTGTAGGGTCTGGGAGGGGAGGTGGTGTTGTGGGCAGGAGGGAATTCCAACCTGGGGGGGTCAGGGTGCAGGGGGGCTCCAGCGCGGGTGGGCACTTACCTCAGGCAGCTCTCCTGGTCCTGGCTCAGAGGGGCTAAGGCAGACTTCCTGCCTGCCCTGGCTCCACATGGCTCCTGGAAGCAGCCGGCATGTCTGGCCCTTAGGTGGAGGCACGGCCAGGTGGCTCTGCACTGTGCATGCTGCCCCCTCCTGCAGGTGCTGCCCCTGCAGATCCCATTGGCCTGGCCAATGGGCTTCAGAGCCAGTGCGCAGGTCGGGGTCAGCACGTGGAGGTTCCTTGATTGCCCCTGTGCCTAGGGCCGCAGGGACATGCTGACTGCTTCTGGGAGCTGCATGGAGCCAGGGCAGGCCGGGAGACTGCCTTAGCCCTGCTGCACCACTGACTGGAATTTTAATGGACCAGTCAGCAGTGCTGACCGGGGCCGCCAGAGTCCCTTTTCATCCGAGCGTTCCGGTTGAAAACGGGATGCCTGGCAAATTTAGCACTGGAGGGGACTGATGCGGGCTGGGGGTAATGAATAGCACATGATCTCACAGTGTGAAGCTCTAGCAGTGTCAAGCCAGTGCTGTATTGAGATATACCACTCAGGTTTGGCCCGGTCAGCCCTCCGCACTATGCTGGGAGAAGTATTTGTTTGCCTAGGCCAGGGCTCAGGAATGGGTTTATTCAGCCCTGGATGTGACAGCTAATCTAGAAACTTCCGACAACCCACTGTTTGGAAAACACCAAATTAGGTCACTCAGCATCCTTTGTCTGATCCAAAACCTGTTCGTCAGCTTTTTTGTGGACACAAATTTCATACATGACTTCATAATATTGCAATGATTATGATCAGGATGACATAACCTTTTGTTAGCTATTTTACATTATATCTCTCTGGATAAATACTAGGAAAGCAGTGTGCTAGGTGTAGTGAGTTTGGCAGGGCTGTTAGGAGCCTTGACACAGAACAGTGACTCCTTTCCCAGCTGGTACCAATTGACCTCAGTGCCACTCAAAGGAGCTTGGGAGAGTGGGGGTGGAGGGGAAACAAGGAATTGCTGGGCAAGGTAGGGACTGGAAAGGAGGAAGGCTGGGACTAGTAATAGTTGGGGGAGATTGAGACTAGGAATGGCTGGGCAAAGAGACTGAGATGGGGATCAGAAGCCTGGGACTTGGTAGTCAAGGAGAATGATGGTGGCTGAGATGATGGCACAGGAGTGAGGAAGAGACAGGAGTGGTACAGGGACAGGCTGGGGCAGAAGGGGTCAAGTCTGAGGGAAAGAGGCAGAAGTCTGAGCCCATTAAAGCACACTTCCCTCTAGAATCTGGAATGGAACTCAAAATTCCTGAGTCTCACTATTTCTCTGCAGTCAGCAAATATCTGTGAAACCCACTGGCAAAGTTTATGGCCCACCCCTCTCTAGTGGCTGGTCCACACAGAGGATGACAACCTACTATTACTATCAGTTACTCTTCGTTCAAGTGGCAGAGGTCTGTGCAGTCGATCTAAAGGTTCCAGCCCTGCTGATGAGCCAGGTGGGTATACCTTTCAGTTTTCTGTTTTAAAAACCTAGGACATTTACACACAGATCATTATTGTGGTTGCAAAGTCAAGCACTCAAAAGTTAGGAAATGTCAGAATTAGGGCAACCTTAATTCTATCCCCTTGTGCACATGCATCATGACACCATCTTTAATTACATGATCACATACTAGTTTTTCCACAGGCCTCTGGCCTCATTCAGTGCACAGGATGGACCTGTTCTGGGGATGAATCAAGGATATATGGTGAAGGAGGCTGTTGTCGTTTGTTGCAGAAGTTGGATAACTTTTAGTGAATGAGGCAGGAGATTGCAGAAAGAGAAGGGATGGTTGGATG
Organism: Dermochelys coriacea; assembly: GCF_009764565.3. Classification (NCBI taxonomy): domain Eukaryota; kingdom Metazoa; phylum Chordata; order Testudines; family Dermochelyidae; genus Dermochelys; species Dermochelys coriacea. Next base: position 61,312,947 of record NC_050076.1, read on the forward strand.
ATGAAGGTAGTTGAATACTGCCCTGGAGAACTGGATTCTGTCCCTGTCTTTACCACAGAGCTCCTATGTGATTCTGGGCAAGTCACATAAACCAAACTTTTCACAGGTGGTCACTAACTGTGTGTTCTTCATTTTCTGGGTACCTGACTTGAGACCCTGGGGTCTGAAGTGCTGAGTGCTCACAACTATTACTGAAGTCAATAGGAGCTAGACTTTGAACATACAAAGTGCTGTTTAATGCTACGTGATCTCAAAAATCCAGTCCTAGATTTCTCATTTTGGGTCACCAATCTTTAATGGAGGCTTTTGATGTTAATCTGTGCTTCAGACCACCACCTGTAAGATATCACCACCACTCCTCTTACAGGAGCATTGGATACCGTAGTGATGAATGCCATGAAAAATTAATAATTCTGTCTCCAGAGAAGGGTTTGAACAGTGCACAAAAAGTAAGGCAGGGGCAACACCTTGAAGAATGTGGATAACGTGAGATATTGAAAAGCTGCTCATTGAGTGAGCACCATCTATTCTGTGCACTGAATGAGGCAGGAGTCTTATGGAAAAAATAACATGATAATGTAATCAAAGACTATATTATCGTGCATATGCACAAGGGAGCAGAATTAAAGTTGCACAGGGAACCTTAATTCTGGCATCTCTCCGCTGCTGAGTGCCTGACTTTGCAACCTTGATAATGTTCTCTTGATGTATTTTGAGTGTGTATAATTATACAACTACATTTGACAAACTAGAGAGAATGAGAAGCAGAGTGATAAAGATGGCGAGAGGATTGGCGCTCATGGCCTAACAAAAGAGAGATGAAGGCAAATGAATACGTGCAGCTTGGAGAAGCAGGGACAATGGGTGAGTGATAACTGGAAGTGCTTTAAAGGGAATGACATAAAAGGGGCAGAGGTTGAAGGTGGTGAAATGGGTGGGGAATGTAAGCTGGACCAGTGGCCTGGAATTAAAGCAGGATGGGTTTCAGTTGGAGTCGGTCCTATTCCAGGAGGGAGTTCGAACAGCATTTGCCAAGGGATGTAGATGCAATGGAGGCATCAACATGGGAGGTGACTGAAAGCAGAGTAGCAAGACTGTTTACAATAAGAGCAAATGAGAACATCCTTCCTTAGTGAAGGAGGAGATGCTACGTGACCCAGGAGAGCCTTTTCCAACAAGCCGTTTCCTCTGTAATTCTGCGACTGTTCTATATCAGCTGCTAACACTCGCCCATCAATAGGCAGGCATCTTGCCACAATTATGGGTAATATTTGACGTACCTGGCCCCTTTGCAAAACTATTGAAACTTTGTGGGAAACAAAAGAAACAGCGTCTGCTTAGGCTGAGCAGTCTCGTCGTTTTCCTCACAAAATGAAGGGGACTTTTTTGTTTGAAAACAATGAAAAGGCTGACTTAATGGGAGGTGACAATGTAAGTGAGAGCGTGTTTGGGAAACACACTGACAATGCAGGGATGAGCAAGTGTCATACTCCAGCCTGTCAATAAACCAGTACATTTTGTTCTCTACAAGAGTTTGTCTGTTCTTACTGCACCTCAAATCATTGGCCTGTCCTAATGCATCCCAGCAGAGTCTTCTGATGGTGGCATGAGCGTAAGCCCAGCTTCCCAGGCCTTTGGAGTGTGTGGGGGGGGCACCTAGCCATCCCTTTGCCCTGTGCACACGCCCATGGCACTGTTGTGTGGAAGTCACTGGCAGTCATGCTAAGGCAATCGACCCTGCTATATACACTGGGGCAAAACCCCTTTTGAACCCTGTCCGTGCTATGACTGTGCACCCTTCAAACTGAGCCTTTTAAAGAGTCATTTAAAAGAATGGTACAGCATAGCATATACAGCCAAAGAGCCATGGTATGAGGCCCTGTAGATGACTGAAGTGGGCTCTGCCAGCTCTGTGCCCTCTGATACCCATTCCCTCAGAATAGAAGTCATGTCGGGGACAAAGGGAAACCTGGAAGATGCTTTCAGAGTAGCAGCCGTGTTAGTCTGTATTCGCAAAAAAGAAAAGGAGTACTTGTGGCACCTTAAAGACTAACAAATTTATTTGAGCATAAGCTTTCGTGAGTGAGCTGTAGCTCACGAAAGCTTATGCTCAGATAAATTTGTTAGTCTCTAAGGTGCCACAAGTACTCCTTTTCTTTTCTGGAAGATGCTGTGGTCCACTGTGACACACCCCACTCCCCTCAGTACTTCAGCTAGCTCATTGCAGTTGTCAGGCACCAGAGTCCAGAGCCTAGACAGGGAGGGGTCAGGTTACTAACCTAGTTGGTTCATGACAAGCTTCCCTGTTCCCCTACATACCTCCTCTCCGGCTGAATCACATTGATGTCTGATAGAGTGCAGCACTGCCCCACCCCCACCCCCGATTGCCAAGGAGACACCCCCCCTCCCCTGCCCCCAGCATCTTTCCTAGCACGAGGGCAAGTGTCAGACCCACTCCAGAGAGGTCCCCTCTCCTTCTAGAGCTCTGCCCCATCCCAAGCTTGAGGAAAGGGACACAGTTCTGGACTCTCACCTTCTTACTCTGCTGGGTTATGCATGCCTAGGTGGGGTGGGAAAGATGGGCTGGTTGCACTGCGGGTTCTGAGGTACTGATGCCCATTTTGGAATTAGCAGTTTGTCCCTTTAAGGAATAATAGCAGAGCAATGAATGAGACCCAACTGAGCCACAGGGTCTGCGGCCCTAGGAGCATGCATGGCATAGCGTGGGGGAAATGTGCCCCACAGTCCATTTCAGATGGGGAATTCGCTATCACCATTGGTTGTCACCACGGAAGACCGCATGAGCTAGCAGCACACCTTCTGGGAGAGGACTTAGTGCTCCATGTGATCTGGAATCCCCAGCAGGGCAGGCTCCGGACACAAGGGCGGATTGGAATTTATTGGTCAAAACTGTGTTTTGATGGAAAATTGGGTTTTCAATTAAACAAAATTTATGCAAAAAAAGTTTTGCTTTCTGCTGAAAATTTCATTTTTTTCCATAGAAAGTTTCTTCTCTATGAGCCAGGATTCCTTGGCAGCTGGATTTCATCTCCTGTAATGCACCATAGCCAGAAATTGCATGATGCAAATCATTCCCTCACCTAAAGGGAAGACCAGGGTGCATTATCGGAGATGTAGTCAAGTGGGGACACAAGGAGCAAACTAAAACTCCCATGAAGCACTGCAACTCCAAGTTTTAGCCTAAAAGGTCTGGATTTTGTGGTTTTGGTGAAAATTCAGAATTTCCTGGGGGGTGGGGGAATTACCGAAAACAAAAGGTTTTTTTTCATTTCTGTCAAAAATTTGCCGCCTGTGGGAAAAAAAAAATGGCCCAGCTGTGCTGGATACATTTCCATCACTGTCTTGCCCCTGAGGCATTCAGTGTAGCCTTGCTGGAGAGTCTGAGGCTATTTCTACACTTAAAATGCTCCAGCGAGACCTCACAGCTGCGGCTGTGCCACTGTAGCGCTTCAGGGTAGACACTCGCTACAGTGATGGGATGTAATTAATCCACTACCCCAAGAGACGGTACCCAGGTCAATGGAAGAATTCTTCTGTCAACCCAGCACTGTTGGCACCGGGGGCTAGATTGGCATAGCTGCATCTCTCAGGGGGTGTCGATTTTTCATGTCCCTCAGAGAAGTAGCAATACCAAGGTAAATTTGCAGTGTAGACCAGCTCTGAGAATCTAATATCATTAAAATGAGATTTATTAGTCAGAGTCAGAGGTAGAGTTGCCGGGGTCTGTTTTTTTACCGGAAAGTCTGGTCGAAAAGGGGACCTGGCAGTGTCCAGTAAAAAAAAATCCAGTTACCGTGGGCAATGTGGGAGGCGCTGGGTCATCAACCTGTGCCAGCCCCTGCTCAGCCAGGGCTGCCTCCTACCTGCATCTCCCATCCCAGCCCTAGAGCAGAGGGAGCCAAGCTGGGAGTGGGTGCAGGGAGTGGGAGGATCAAGCACTGAGGGGGGGGAAGGGAGGAGCAAGCGCGGGGGGCTCAGGGGAAGAGGTGGGGCAGGAAGATCTGGTTTTCAGAAATTAGAAAGTTGGCAACTCCTAGTCAAAGGAGGTCTGGTCAAAACCAAAGAAACGGTCTGTGTAGGGGATCTATCCTGACCCTACAGAGCTCTGCCAGATGGGTCACCATTGTGGCATTACATGACAGTTTCATTTCTAACATGTCATCTCTCTTCTCTCTGACCCATCTGGCAGGCAGTCTGTCAGGGTATGTCGACAGTAGAGTGTTTTGGTAACTGATTGCCAATTTAACTGGCAGTGGTTTACTCCTCTGGCTACTCCGGATACTACCTAGATGTTTGTTCCAGGCTACAGTACTCGTCTACTTTCAATATGAATGACACCAGGTCAGACTGCTGATTGTCAAGGTCACAGAATACAGATGTTTCCAAGAAATAAGCAATAGGACAAGTTTCAGAGTAGCAGCCGTGTTAGTCTGTATTCGCAAAAAAGAAAAGGAGTACTTGTGGCACCTTAGAGACTAACAAATTTATTAGAGCATAAGCTTTCGTGAGCTACAGCTCACTTCATCGGATGCATTTGGTGGAAAAAACAGAGGAGAGATTTATACACACACACAGAGAACATGAAACAATGGGTTTTCATACACACTGTAAGGAGAGTGATCACTTAAGATAAGCCATCACCCACAGCAGGGGGGGGAAAGGAGGAAAACCTTCCATGGTGACAAGCAGGTAGGCTAATTCCAGCAGTTAACAAAATATCAGAGGAACAGTGGGGGGTGGGGTGGGGGGGAGAATACCATGGGGAAATAGTTTTTACTTTGTGTATGACTCATCCATTCCCAGTCTCTATTCAAGCCTAAGTTAATTGTATCCAGTTTGCAAATTAATTCCAATTCAGCAGTCTCTCGTTGGAGTCTGTTTTTGAAGCTTTTTTGTTGAAGTATAGCCACTCTTAGGTCTGTGATCGAGTGACCAGAGAGATTGAAGTGTTCTCCAACTGGTTTTTGAATGTTATAATTCTTGACGTCTGATTTGTGTCCATTCATTCTTTACGTAGAGACTGTCCAGTTTGGCCAATGTACATGGCAGAGGGGCATTGCTGGCACATGATGGCATATATCACATTGGTAGATGCGCAGGTGAACGAGCCTCTGATAGTGTGGCTGATGTGATTAGGCCCTATGATGGTATCCCCTAAATAGATATGTGGACAGAGTTGGCAACGGGCTTTGTTGCAAGGATAGGTTCCTGGGTTAGTGGTTCTGTTGTGTGGTGTGTGGTTGCTGGTGAGTATTTGCTTCAGATTGGGGGGCTGTCTGTAAGCAAGGACTGGTCTATCTCCCAATCTGAGAAGCGATGGCTCGTCCTTCAGGATAGGTTGTAGATCCTTGATGATGCATTGGAGAGGTTTTAGTTGGGGGCTGAAGGTGATGGCTAGTGGCGTTCTGTTGTTTTCTTTGTTGGGCCTGTCCTGTAGTAGGTGACTTCTGGGTACTCTTCTGGCTCTGTCAATCTGTTTCTTCACTTCAGCAGGTGGGTATTGTAGTTGTAGGAATGCATGATAGGATCTTGTAGGTGTTTGTCTCTGTCTGAGGGGTTGGAGCAAATGCGGTTATATCGTAGCGCTTGGCTGTAGACAATGGATCGAGTGGTATGATCTGGATGAAAGCTAGAGGCATGTAGGTAGGAATAGCGGTCAGTAGGTTTCCGATATAGGGTGGTGTTTATGTGACCATCGCTTATTAGCACCGTAGTGTCCAGGAAGTGGATCTCTTGTGTGGACTGGTCCAGGCTGAGGTTGATGGTGGGATGGAAATTGTTGAAATCATGGTGGAATTCCTCAAGAGCTTCTTTTCCATGGGTCCAGATGATGAAGATGTCATCAATGTAGCGCAAGTAGAGTAGGGGCATTAGGGGACGAGAGCTGAGGAAGCGTTGTTCTAAGTCAGCCATAAAAATGTTGGCATACTGTGGGGCCATGCGGGTACCCATCGCAGTGCCGCTGATTTGAAGGTATACATTGTCATGTCTATCATGCATTCCTACAACTACAATACCCACCTGCTGAAGTGAAGAAACAGATTGACAGAGCCAGAAGAGTACCCAGAAGTCACCTACTACAGGACGGCCCAACAAAGAAAACAACAGAACGCCACTAGCCATCACCTTCAGCCCCCAACTAAAACCTCTCCAACGCATCATCAAGGATCTACAACCTATCCTGAAGGACGAGCCATCGCTCTCTCAGATCTTGGGAGATAGACCAGTCCTTGCTTACAGACAGCCCCCCAATCTGAAGCAAATACTCACCAGCAACCACACCACCAACAGAACCACTAACCCAGGAACCTATCCTTGCAACAAAGCCCGTTGCCAACTCTGTCCACATATCTATTCAGGGATACCATCATAGGGCCTAATCACATCAGCCACACTATCAGAGGCTCGTTCACCTGCGCATCTACCAATGTGATATATGCCATCATGTGCCAGCAATGCCCCTCTGCCATGTACATTGGCCAAACTGGACAGTCTCTACGTAAAAGAATGAATGGACACAAATCAGACGTCAAGAATTATAACATTCAAAACCAGTTGGAGAACACTTCAATCTCTCTGGTCACTCGATCACACCTAAGAGTGGCTATACTTCAACAAAAAAGCTTCAAAAACAGACTCCAACGAGAGACTGCTGAATTGAATTAATTTGCAAACTGGATACAATTAACTTAGGCTTGAATAGAGACTGGGAATGGATGAGTCATTACACAAAGTAAAACTATTTCCCCATGGTATTTCTCCCCCCCCACCCCACCCCCCCCACTGTTCCTCTGATATTCTTGTTAACTGCTGGAATTAGCCTACCTGCTTGTCACCATGGAAGGTTTTCCTCCTTTCCCCCCCCTGCTGTGGGTGATGGCTTATCTTAAGTGATCACTCTCCTTACAGTGTGTATGATAACCCATTGTTTCATGTTCTCTGTGTGTGTATATAAATCTCTCCTCTGTTTTTTCCACCAAATGCATCCGATGAAGTGAGCTGTAGCTCACGAAGCTTATGCTCTAATAAATTTGTTAGTCTCTAAGGTGCCACAAGTACTCCTTTTCTTTTTGCAATAGGACAAGGTAGACTATCTTCTCCCACTCTGCATTCTCTAAACATACTGGTTTTTTTTCCCGTCGTGCCTAAATTGGTTCCTTCCTCTTTTCTCCCTCCCCTACAAAAACATGATTATGAAACTGCATCCTTCCTGCTATCAGAAACCAAGATTAGAATTTCCATTGGCTGAATTCTGTAGGCAGGCAGCAGCAGCAATTGGAAAATGTTTTGTATTGAGGATTACAGGAAAGAATCAGAGGAAAACAGATCACCTTTAATCCCATTCAAGAAAGGGACTGATCTGACCTTGCTCTCTGACCAGTTGATCTATAAAATTCTTTGTCTTGCTGATTAGCAATCAGGCCTCCTTGTTTGCATTTCCAGGGGAAACCTCTGTAGAATGCACACCCAATAGAAAGTGTATGCCAACTGAATAATGCTTATTCTTGGCTATTACTGCATGAACCAGGAGTTCATAAATAAGGAGCCCTTGCAAATAACAACTGAAGGGAAGAATGGTTATACCTTATTGTTCTTTCAAAGTGCATAACAATTAATAGTAAATTAGTTTGCTCTTTTGTTTGCTGAGGTGATGCATGGAGAGAGGCCATTGCAATTAGTTTCTTCCTAATGGGCTATTGATTTTCAGTTACTAAATTAAGCAGCAGTTCTTCAAACAACTTCCTTTAAAAGAATAAAGACACTGATCTACTACAGGGATCTCGGAAATGGATTTAGGTTATTTTTGTCGCTACTTCAGCAAATTTGTCGTGAAGGTTATTTATCTAGTTGAGTTACATTTCCACAGGCCGAGACACCTCACCTGCAGTAGATAGAATTCAGAGTAGCAGCCGTGTTAGTCTGTATTCGCAAAAAAAAAAGGGGTACTTGTGGCACCTTAGAGACTAACAAATTTATTTGAGCATAAGCTTTCGTGAGCTACAGCTCACTTCATCGGATGCATTTTCCCCAAATGCATCCGATGAAGTGAGCTGTAGCTCACGAAAGCTTATGCTCAAATAAATTTGTTAGTCTCTAAGGTGCCACAAGTACTCTTTTTCTTTTAGTAGATAGAATGCTCCTACTATTCAGCCTTGCTATAACTTTCAATGCAGCTGCTGACCACAAGCTGCTCAGGGACTAGCTGCAGCCGCGGATGACACAGAACTATAGTGGCTCCAATCATCCTTCTCCAATAGGACCCAGAGAGTGGTGATGGGTAACTGCTTTTCCTCTAGAGTCCCACAAGGACCCCCCTGCCCTCCCTCTGCCTGAGAGCACTGGGAAAGTGTTGAGGCTCCCCGACCAGCCAGCTGAAACTCTGCAGGTTTTGGCTAAATCATGTCCCTGTTCTTTGACCAGCTCCACTCTTAATCCAGGAAGGGGAGACAAGAAGCAAATCTAGTCAGGCCCTTCCCATGCAGAGGTAATTTACCTGTGACAACTGCAACAGACATTAGAGAAAGTCCTGAGTGAGAGAGTGAGCAATCTATGTGAACTTGCTTTTGAATGATGCTTTGAGCTTTGTTCTTGCTCCGGTTTTACAGAGATGCAATTCCAGTGGCTTTGTGCCTTGGCACCTGTATCTCAGAGAAATGACCTGGCAGTAATCCAAGACGTGCAGCTGTCCCTGTTGCATCCCTATGGCTGGCTGAGGATAGTCTCCACAAGGGAAGGATTTTCTTCTGATGAGCATCGTTCTAGCCATGTTCCCAGGCTCCTTCTCTCCCTCCTGCCTGTGCCCCTCACTGTGGATCATGACAGAGAGCATTAATAAGGGGGAATGAAGAGTGAATGGATTTTTGCAAGCAGAATATTCAGAGCAAGAGCTGTAACCTCACCAGGCAAAATGAAAGTGACTAACATTTTTATAGGTCAGGGTATGACTCAAAGGCCTTGCTGGAGATGGAAGATGGACACATCTGGATATGTCAGTATCTTCCATTTGTGAAAGGTGGTCATCTAGGGGACTTGTATAGAGAGCTGCTGGTAAACTCTGTATGTTCAGCTTTCTGAACTGTGCAATGAGTAAATGACGATTTTTTGACCTTATGTTATATCCCCAAGTAATTGGCTCCTGCATTAGCTATTGCTCACATTTATAGGTTGCCTGTAAGGTCATCTGCATCAGTCCCATCTGTGAAAGGCTGGCTTCCAATCCTAAAGCTGAGTGGACTATGTGGCCGATCCTGATCCAGTAGCAGGGAGTAGATATAGATTTAAATATTAGAGACGTTTTTAAACAAAAGACTATCCTGCAGGGAAATGAAGGTACCTAAATCCAGGTCTTGGCCAGTGCAGAGAGCAAAGGAGGGGGCTGTGTGTGATAGAGATTTGTTGGACAGGAGAATAGGGGAGTGAAAGTTCACTTCTAGTGAGGACTCTGACTTGTGTTTTTATTTTTATGTTGAGAAGAGGCGGTAGGTATTTCTCTGTCAAACAGGTCAGCAGTGTTCAATGCCTTTTCTCAGATGGACTACAGAGCCTAGATACACAACTCAAAAGAATCTTTGAATTCTTTGAAATATACACCATTGGATTCAAATTTACAACACATCCTGTCACTCCTACATAATCTGTTCCCAGGTTCCCGGTCTGTCTGAGAGCAGGATTCCCGCTCTAAAGCCCTTTTCAAGGAATCCACCATGCTCTTCTGAATGGGTGAGATACTTTGTCAACCCTGCCCATGGCTTTGAGTTCACCCCTGGGATCTATAACAAATTTATCTGTGATAAATTAAGAGGTTTGATATTTCTTTAGATCCTGGAAGTCTAGTCTGTAATTTTCTACTTCATTTGGAAGTTTTAAGCTTTGTCAATCATTCCTCATAAAATCACAGTTGAAATAAATTTCTCTGTCTTAACAAACTATGCCTCCCTAGCCACCAGAGGTAGCATTTGAGAAAGAACATTAAAACATGGAGCAGAAAACATCTTCGCTATTCTAGATTTACCCTTTGGGCTTGGGTTCAAGGGATTCTACCTTACAAAGTCTTCCTTGCCATTGTATAACTAGGCACCAGTGACCCCTAATTATATTATTCAGTCTCTTGTTCATCTTAATTCCTAAATCCTACCCAGAAAGCTGTGTTACTAGAGTGATAACATAGCCCAGTTAAGTATTAAAAAGTCAGGAAATAACATTAGTGCTGAACATGCAACCTTAATTCTGCCCCTGGTGTATATAATGACATGATCCCATATTATTTCTGTATACTCCAAGCAAACAGGATTAGTCTGAGTAATTTATCTGAAAAGTATACTGTAAACCAAATGTACTCCATGTGCCACAGGATGAGGATAACCATGCAGAATAGTGAAAATTGCTAGTTCACAGGTAGTTTTATAGTTAACGGCCTCAGCCTCTGGATTACACTGGAGAGATGTTGAGCTGCTGCTTAGGGCTTGTCTACACTTAAAAGCAACGGTGGCACAGCGCTGTCTACACTGGACTTAGGTCTCTTCCATTGACCTAGCACTGTCTACATGGGGATTTAGATCAGATTAAGTACGTTGCTCTGGGTGTGGATTTTTCACATTTTTCACATTTTTCACATGAGCGATACAGCTTGGTCGACCTAATTTTCTAGAGTAGACCAGCTCTTAGTAGGAGAATGTATAGTACACAGGTGTTGCCAAAATGATTAAAATACAGGTCTGAGGCCTGGTTTACACCTAAAACCTATGTCGACCTACCTATGTTACTCATGCGCCTGAGAAACGTAGTTAAGTCCCATGTACACTGGTAGGTCGATGGAAGATTCATCCTTCTACCTACCACTTCTCAAGGATGGATTCACTATACTGACAGAAAACCTTTTGCATTGCTGTAGCAAGTGTCTACACTACTGCAGCATAGCTTTGCTGCTGTCGCACTTATAGTGTAGACGTGCCCTCAGAGAGAAGAACGTTTCTCTGTAAAGCATCTGTCAATCAAAATACCTGACTCATTGTGGCCATGCAGTTGGTGCAGGAAGAAATATTCCAAAATGTGATACCTGTGCATGTAGAAAGACACACACCTGTTTTTAACGGGATATCGGGGAGCAACATGGCTGCTAACTCTGCCTGGCTCCCTTGTGCATAGCTTAGTCTTATGCTTGCTTGGCTGCTCTCCTGTAACTGGGTCACAACACTGTTTGCAGTATCTGGGACACTGGGGTGGCTAGTCGCCCCAACAATCTATTCAGTAGGAGATCCCAGAATAATTTGACCCAAGTGTTGCTGAGGCTGTGCTGTGTACATGTCCTCTGGGCGCATAGCCTCCTGAAGCATTCTAGGAGAGTTATTGAGATCTCCCAGAATGCACTGGTACAGGCAAGATTAGGTGCCATGGCAGTTGCAGATGTGCAAATGTGGCTGACGTGGCTGTGTAGTGCAAGAAGCCTCTTGTCTGAATACAGTTCAGTGAACCAATGTGTCTCGTAGCCAGGTAAAATGGGAGTGGCACAAAGCAATTGCAAAACATAGTATCACTTGTAGTGTGGACAGGCCTAATTACCTGTGTATGAATGACTGCATAGCAGATCCTTCCTTAAACTGCCTGTTACAAATACAACCCAAAAAACCCCCAAACAACAAAAACTACTCTCCATGCACAGAACACGATTTTCAAAGGCTTAGATCTGGAACTAATCCAAACCAGTTTACTCCCCAAGCCAAGCTGCTGCTCCTGAGTGAGAGCCAGTTCCAGACTAACAGTCAGCGATCATTCCCCAATTTTTTTAAGTGTTGCTGCTCCATGATATCACAGCTGCCCCCACTGCCATAACTGATATATTTGTGGTGTTGGTTTCTACTCACCTTATGCTCAAAAAAGGTTGAACTGTTTTTGCTCAAATAGAAGAAAGTATTCATTCTTGGCTTCTGGGCAGAGACCAAACCTGCAAAATTTCACCCAAAATGTGAAAGCTTCAGAAATTAGATTGGAACGGTTATGCAGCCTTGCTTGTAGGGGTGCTGGTGCCCATGCTCTAGTATAGTCAGATCTTTTTACTCATTTAATCTCCCAAAGCGTAAACATGGCAAACTGCAGATTTTTGCCAATGTTGAGATTTCTGATTTAGAATTGATTTAACTTGGAGTGCTGAATTTTCCATGATATTTAAGATTGCAGGGATAGTGTGATTTGAGTTGCTTGTTATGGATTGTCTCCATGTTCAGCAGTAATTTGCAGCCCTCACCTGATATGTCCTTTCTGCTTGTGACAGTGATCACTAAGGGTTCTAAAGCCAGTGCAATAGCAATGCTGATAAAGGGCATCCCAGTTTAGTGCTTCTGTGAAACAAGGAAGGTGCTCACAAACTATTCCTCCATACCATTGCCTCAAGAGGTGAATAAATCTCTGTAATCACAGGCTGTGTCAAAACTATTTAGGGTATGTTAAAGACTCCATTATTCACCCCTGTCAAAAACATGTGATGCCTGGAATGACATTGGGTCTAAATTGTCTTTAGATTCATCTCTAATGTCCAAAAGGTTACAGAGATTATCTGCTGTTTACCTCTTTGGAATTAAATCCACCAGATCTTCATTAATTGTTTCCCCTTTCGCTCTGTTTAATCTGCTGGTCAGGATTTTAGTAAACTGCTTGTAAGCTGTATTTAACAGAGGCTGGTCTATAACTGCTCTGCTGCTTCGATCTTTTTGCAGTTTCAAAAACAGTGGATCCATTTTATTCATGGCACTGGTAGAGTGTTTATTTTATTACAGAAGGAACCAGATTTCTCTCTATAATTTGTCTGACTCCCCTGGTATGTCACCCCTTCCTAGAGAGTGATACATTGTAACCCTTTTAGGCCTCTCACTTTCACTAGTGGGATATTTCTTCTTCCTGCTGCTTCTTTCCTAGTTCAGGTATTGCAGGTATTTGAAGCTTGGGGGAGAAAAGGTCCAGCAGGGATTAATTAGCTTAAGTTAAATGAAATGCATTATAGAGACTTCTCTCTCCTACATTCATTCCACTTCATCACAGGGTGCCGGAACGGGGGGGCAGGGGCTATGGGCCATGCCCCCCCGTTTTATTGGCTGTAAGGGTGAGCAACGGGGAAGGGGCGGAGATGATGGTGGGAGGGCGGTATAGGATGGAGTCTCAGCGGCAGTGCGGCGTGGGGAGTATAGGCAGGTTCAGTCACCTGTGGCCCCTCACTTTTAGGGCACTTACTCTGCTCCTGTTTCATCATGAATAGTAGGAAGAGCCCTAGAACTGGCTGGTTTCTCAAGCTCACACCAAAACCCTGTTACTAGATCCTGATTATTTAGTCTGTGTTTTAATGGCCCTAGTCACACATACCATACACAGTGTGTGTGCACTTCGTATTTTGCCTTGACTAGATTAGATTCTGCATGATCCACTTTAAGTGGCTCTGAACACCATTGTGATTCATAGATCCCAGGCCCAAGGGCCCACTGTGATCATCTAGTCTAACCCCCTGCATCCCACAGGCCAGAGACCTGCCCCACTATAATCCCAGACAGATCTTTTCGAAAACATCCACTCTTGCTTTTAAAATTGTCACTGATGGACTCCACCACAAGGTGGACCTTTCCATTAGCTTGTTTCTAGTCTGAAACTCTCCCTCCAGTGTGCCAACTGTCTCCAGTACGGCTCCACACAGTTTACCAACCCTTCCCATAACGTTCCTTTTTCTGTTCCCCTGGCAGAAGGCTGCTGTTGTAGCGCCATGGTGCAAACACGTCCTACTCAACGAAGGGTTTTTCTGTCGATGTAGGTAATCCACATCCCCGAGCAGCAGTAGTTTAGTCGATGAAAGAATTCTTCGCTCAACCTACACCAGGGTTAGTTGACTTAACTATGGCACCTGGAGCAATGATCTAAATTTTAAGTGTAGACCATGGCGTCGAGACTGAAGATGGGAACGTCAAAAGGCCCAGAAACTAAATGGATCTTGCTGTGAAACTGAAGCTTTTTGTTGGGTCTCCTCCCATAGCTTCATTCATTCTGGCACACTTGGGGCACAGGCTCTCCGCTACTGGGAAGTGTGGGTGTCCATTGTAATGCAGTGAGGAGGGGAGGCAGGAGAGACCAAGCATGTGCCTTTAAAATATGGCCATGCTTCCCCTAGCGTTAGGCCAAATCAAAGAGGCTTGTGGGCTAGTGCCCCACTTCTGAACTACACTGATTTCAGGGGACAGATGGCCATTTGCCTGTCTGGTGGAGAAATGTAAGGGCACAGAGACTTACGGTCAGGACACTTTCCAGATCTGGTTTGATATCCTAGCTAGAGCTGCAAAATTTTTGGGACAACCATTTTTTTTCCTGAAAAATGCAGATTCGGGTTGACAGAAACATTTTACAATTCAGCTCAAATTCACCAGATTGTTTTGGCCGGGGAAAAAAACAAACAATCTGAAGGGAAAAAAATGAAATGTTTCATTTTCATAGAATCATAGAACTGGAAGGGACCTCAAAATATCACCTATCCAGTCCCCCTACATTCAAGGCAGGACGAAATATATCTAGACCAGGGATCTCAAACTCAAATCACCACAAGGGCCACATGAGGACTATACTTGTGCAGGGCTGCATCACTGAAACCTTTTCATACACGATACAAATTAGTAGAAAATGAGGAGTATATAGTATGCTATTAAAAGTCAATGTTTAACTTTTTAAAAACCGTAATGCGAAGACATGTTTTGATAAATATAAACCTTTAATGCGCCTCACTCAAACAACAAAACACGCATTTACTTTTAGAATTACTTCAATTAATATTTTAGCTTGTGGTCCACTATGACCCCCAGATCCCTTTCCGCAGTACTCCTTCCTAGGCATCATTTCCCATTTTTATTGTGTACAACTGATTGTTTCCCTCTTAAGTGGAGTACTTTGCCTATGTGCTTATTGAATTTCATCCTATTTACTTCAGACCATTTCTCCAGTTTGTCCAGATCATTTTGAATTTTAATCCTATTCTCCAAACACTTGCAACCCCTCCTAGCTTGCTATCATCCACAAACTTTATAATGTACTGTTATGCCATTATCTAAATCACTGATGAAGATATTGAAACAGAACCACACCCAGAACCAATCCCTGTGGGACCCCACTCATTATTCCTTCCAGCATGACTGTGAACCACTGATAACTACTCTCTGGAATGATTTTCCAAACATTATGCACCCCCTTAGTACTCCATCTAGGTTGTATTTCCCTAGTTTGTTTATGAGATCATGCAAGACCGTATCAAAAGCCTTACTAAAGTCAAGATATATCACATCTACCACTTCCTTCCTATCCACAAGCTTGTTACCCTTGGTTGGTTTGACATGACTTATTCTTGACAAATCCATGCTGACTGTTATTTATCACCTTATTTTCTTCTAGGTGTTTGCAAATTTTGCTTAATCATTTGCTCCATGATCTTTTCGATACAAAAGTTAAGCTGACTGATCTGTAATTCCCCGTGTTGTCTTATTTCCCTTTTTATAGACGGCGCTAGATTTGCCCTTTTCCAGTCCTTCTGGAATGTCTTCCATCTTCCATGACTTTTCAAAGATAATTACTAATGGCTCCTTGAGTATTCTAGGATCAGTTCATCAGCCTAGTAATTTGAAGACATCTAACTTGTCTAAGTAATTTTTGACTTGTTCTTTCCTATTTTAGATTCTGATCCTACCTCATTTTCACTGGCATTCACTATGTTATGTCCAGTCATCACCAACCTTCTTGGTGAAAACCGAAACAAAGAAGTCATTAAGCACTTCTGCCATATCCACATTTTCTGTTATTGTCTTTCCCCCCTCACTGAGTAACAGGCCTACTCTGTCCTTGGTCTTCCTCTTGCTTCTAATGTATTTGAAATGTTTTTTTTACCTTTGTCTCCCTAGCTATTTGATCTCCTTTGTGTCTTGGCTTTTTCTAATTTTGTCCTACATACTTGTGTTATTTGTTATACTCATCCTTTGTAATTTGAACCGAGTCTTCTGCTTTTTGTAGGACTCTTTTTGAGTTTTAGATCATTGAAGATCTCCTGGTTAAGCAGGGTGGTCTCTTGCCATACTTCCTATCTTTCCTACGCAGAGGGATAGGTTGCTCTTGTGCCCTTAATAATGTCTCTTGAAAACTGCCACTGTTTTCAATTGTTTTTCCCCTTAGACTTGCTTCCATGGGATTTTACCCTACCAACTCCCTGAGTTTTGCTAAAGTCTGCCTCTTTAAATCGATTGTCTTTATTCTGCTGTCTCCCTCCTACCATTCCTTAGAATCATGAACACTACCATTTCATGATCACTTTCACCCAAGTTGCCTTCCACTTTCAAATTCTTAGCCAGTTCCTCCCTATTTGTCAAATCAAATCTAGAACAGCCTCCCGCGCTAGTAGCTTTTTTCCAACCTTCTGAAATAAACAAAATGTTTCCAATACATTCACAATACATTTCCATACTTGTTGGATAATCGTGCCCTGCTGTGTTATTTTCCCAACATCTGTCTGGGTAGTTGAAGTCACCCCATCACCACCAATCCTGTGCTTTGGATGATTTTGTTAGTTGTTTAAAAAAAAAGTCTCATCCACCTCTTCTTCCTGGTTAGGTGGTCTGTACTAGACCCCTACCATGACATCACCATTGTTTTTTAACCCCTTTTATCCTTACCCAGAGACTTTCAACAACTCGGTCTCTTATTTCTATCTCAACCTCAGTCCAAGTGTGCACATTTTTAATATATAAGGCAACACCTCCTCCCTTTTTTCCCTGCCTTTCTTCTTGAGCAAGCTGTATCCTTCTATACAGGAACTCCTCACTTAAAGTCGTCCCGGTTAACGTTGTTTCGTTGTTACATTGCTGATCAATTAGGGAACATGCTCGTTTAAAGTTGTGCAATGTTCCCTTATAACATGGTTTGGCAGCCGCCTGCTTTGTCCACTGCTTGCAGGAAGAGCAGCCTGTTGGAGGCGAGCTGGTGGGGGCTTGGAACCAAGGTCGACCGGCAGCCCCCCTATCAGCTCCCCATTTCCCTAAGTTCCCTGTGCGGCAGCTCCTGCAGTTCAATTGCCGGCAGTTCAGCTGTCCCTCCCCCCACTGCCATGTGCTGCTCCTGCCCTCTGCCTTGGAGCTGTTCCCCAGAGCCTCCTGCTGGCTCTGTGAGGGGGAGGGCTGAGGGGAGCTAATATCAAGATGTCCCCCTCCCCCCTGCTCCTGCCACCGGCTTACCCCTTCTCCATAGAGCAGTGCAGGGATAGACAGGGCTCAGGAGGAGCTTGCAGGCAGCAGCTGCTGTCTCAACTTCCTGATCTAAAAAGGAAGGGTCCTTAGAGTGGGGTCAGCATACTTAAAGGAGCAATGCGCATCTCTCTCTCTCCCACACACAGGGAGAGTGTGTCTCTCTCTCTGTCTGCCATGTTGTCTCCCCTCCCTCCATTCGTGCTGCCTTGTAGAGCGTAAGGCTACATTAACAATGTGTTGACCCTTGAGGGCTCAGCCAAGTGCTAGTTCATCATTTAGCAGTAAGGCATTCCCTAGGAAATATCCCACCCTCTTCCACCCTCTGACTCCACCACCTCAACCAAGCTTCACAATCATCATTGCTGTGTACAGTATTAAATTGTTTGTTTAAAACTTATACTGTATATACATATATATAGTCTTTTGTCTGGTGAAAATAATTGCCCTGGAACCTAACCCCTCCCATTTACATTCATTCTTATGAGGAAATTGGATTCACTTAACATTGTTTCGCTTAAAGTGCATTTTTCAGGACCATAACTACAATGTTAAACGAGGAGTTACTGTAACAATATTCCAGTCATGCATATTATCCCACCAAGTCTCCGTGATGCCAACTATATCATAGTTGTGTTTATGTACAAGCATTTAGAGTTCTTCCTGCTTATTTCCCATACTTCTTGCATTTAATATACAGACATCTAAGATACTGATTTGATTCCCTTCCCCACCCCAGTTCTGTCTTGTCTCTACCTTATTTCTGCTATAACAGCCCACGCTCCCCCTAAATTCCGATCCTTCTCCCAGGTCTCCATGCTTTTGACTTACCTGTGGCCTTTGGTCACCTGCCCCTGTCGAACCTAGTTTAAAGCCCTCCTCATTAGGTTAGCCAGTCTGTAGCCAAATATGCTCTTCCCCTTCCTTGATGGGTGGACCCCATCTCTGTTTAGCAGGCCTTCTTCCTGGAACAGAATCTCGTGGTCAAGGAAGCCGAAGGCCTCCTGGCAACACCATCTTCGCAGCCAGGCATTTACCTCCAGGATGTATCTGTCTCTGCCGAGGCACCTACCCTTGACTGGAAGGATCGAAGAGAACACCGCCTGCACTCCCAACTCCCTCCCCTTACTCCCAGATCCCTGTAGTCACTTCTGATCTGCTGAGGGTCATACTTCACAGTATCATTAGTGCCCACATAGATGAGTAGCATGGGGTAGTAGTCAGAGGGCTGGATGATCCTCAACAATCCCTCTGTAATATCTTGGATATGGGCCCCTGGCAGGCAGCATACCTCCCGGGATGCCATGTCAGGGCGACAGATGGGTGCCTCTGTCCCCCTCAAAAGAGAGTCTCCAACCACCACTACCCTATGTTTCCTCCTGGGAGTGGTGGCCTATGATCCTCCCAACCTTGGGAGTAGATGGCTTCTCATCTTCAATCTTTGGGCATGATTCTTCATCACTTGTTGCCAGGGCAGTATAACGGTTCTCCATCACCATGGTGGGTGGGTTGGGAGTAGGGGTGGAGCACTACCTGCTGCCAGAAGTAACCAGCAACCAGTGTCCTCCCTGTACCAGAGCCTTATCCTCCTCCACCGGTAGCATGACAGCAGTCCTCTCTAGCTGAATAGCATCCTCAGCCTTGGACGTCTCCATACAAATGTTCTCAAGGAATTCCTTATGGGCAAGGATGCTCCTCTGCCTGGCCACCTCTTCCTGTAGCTCTCCCAGCTGCTTCCTGAGAGATTCCACCAGCAGGTACCTCTCACACTGGATGGTCCCCCCAGCCTGGCTTTCTGTGTAAATGCAGGCCACAGTCTCTGCAAATCCACACCAGGATCTGGGTAGAGGTATTAACCATTTTGAAAGCAGAAGTTTTGATTTTTTCAATTCAAACTGAATTTTTTATTTGAAATATACTTAGATGTCGTTCCCAAAACATTTACAGGGTAAAAAAAATCAGATAATGTAATATTTAGTTTTTGATCTAACAAAATGTTGTTCATTTGACCCAGGGACCTGCTGGCTGCCCCACTGCAAGCTGCACGATTGACCTGGCGGGCTCTGCCCTGTGTCTAGTCAATGATTACCCACGTTAAAACAAACCCCGCCATTCCACTGGGCGTTGGTCCCTGTGTCAGCAGAGTCCATGGAGAGGGCAATGTGCCACTGAGACTGCCCTTGTCTCTCTCTCAGAGAGCAGGGCTGAGTCCCACTGGCTGCTTAGCGTGGGTGAAGCAGGCCTGCTGCTGCCCAGGCTGCACCTGTTTGGTGGCTTAGGGGCTTCCTGCTGAGCACCCTCCATCCAGCTGAAATCTGTCCTCAGCACCTTGTCGTGAATCCCAGAGGCTGTGGCTCTCCAGGGTCTTTTCATCAGCACTCAGGCAATTCAGTGCTTAGGACCAAATTTACAAATCACTGGAGAGAGAAAACAGTGGTAAAACAAGGGAAAATAAGGTGGCCTGTCCCCCAGGAAACAGCAGGCCAGCTTTCCTGTTATTCCTTCATTTAGCCATTTGCATGCAAATCTGCTGCACCTTTTTCTTTAATCCACTGCAATTCCCTTCCTGACTGATCTTAAAAAGGAGATCTGCTGTGTTCCTCATTGCCTGCCTCAGCCCCTCCTCCCTCTGGCCCCACTAGCAAGGCTGGCATCAGATCGCATCTGTACAGAAGTGTTTGATAATCCTCCAGCTGCTCCTCAGTGCTGAGGCCTGAGGTGAGCTAGAGCTATACCGCTGACCTTTCTGCACCAACTGGGGACTTTGGTACTTTGCATCTGGCCCTGCTGTATAAATGCGTACAAGAAAGCAATGGATTCTGTCTTGTAGTGTAATGTGGCAAAGCTCTATTCTAGCTGCTGCCTGCTATTCCATTAGAAGCCTAATTCACTCCTTGCATTTTATTCTTTCTCCATGCCCTCTGACGGTGACAGCTTAGTGACTGCTCTGTGATCTCACATTGCTTGATAAGGTCACAAACCCTTTTCTTTGTCACAATCGGTTGGAAGGACCCCTTTGGATACGTGCTCTGTACAGACAAGCTGGGACCCAGCATGCTGGGGCATTAAGGGAGGTTGTGGCATCCCCGTCACTGGAGGTTTTAAAGAACAGGTTGGACAAACACCTGTCAGGGATGATCTTGGTTTCCTTGTCCCTGCCTCAGCGCAAAAGGCTGCACTAGATAACCTCTCAAAGTCCCCTCTAGCCCTATATTTCTATGATTCTAACTATTAGGACCCTGCACCTCACTGGCACTAACAAGGTTCTAACGGTTGAGCTAACTGTGCTGGCCTGTGGCCATTGGTATCCAGAGGAGGGCTCAGATTGTGTCACATGAACTGATGAGGTTACATTTTTGTATTGAAGAACGTGGATCTTGCTCCCTTCTGGTCATGGCTGGACACCCCAGGGAATGGCTCTTTCCCGCATCATGAGGGGCCCTGTCATTTGACCTAAGGAGAGAAGCCCATGCCCCAGCTCTGAAGAGGTTAATATCTGGCCTTGCTTTGGTGCCTTCCTCCTGCCACTGAAATGGGAATGAATACAGGACATGGCAGCCTGCTTCTATTTTTGGTGCCTGCACAGCAGCAAATGTTAAACAGTATTATGTCCTCCCCACTTCAGTCCCTGACTCCCTGGCAGCTGGCACAGACCTTGGCTGACAGGAGGGGGCCTGTGGTGGGAAGCTGTTGCTTATTTCTCTGTCAGAGATGTCAGAGCGGCAGGGGTTGCCAAGCTCTGAGTCAGCATGTTGCATTCTAACAGCTTGGGGTTTCTGCTGTTTCTGCCTAGGTGAACACAGCCATGCATGAGGCCAAGCTGATGGAGGAGTGTGATGAGCTCATGGAGATCATCCGGCAGCGCAAGCAAGTGATCGCTGTCAAGATCAAGGAGACGAAGGTAAGTGTCACTCTGATGTGTGTGTTTCTTTGGGCGTACGTGCATGGCCAGTGCTGATGCCACAGTTACTTGGGGATGATGCTGCAGACACCAGTGCTGCTGCTCCTATGGCATTCCTGCCCCAGATTTTCAGCTCAGGTTTGCCCGCTTGACTAGTCCTCTTGGTTTCATGGTACAGCATCCTCTCCAGGACAGCATACTCCCATCAATGGGGCTGATGTGTCAGCAAACCAAAGCCACAGAGGAGGGAGATGTACCTTGAGTAAGTGGTGTAAGAGTCAGGGAGACCCACTGGAAAAGATTGGTGTGTCTGGAAATGAGCTTCAAGTCTCAGTATTTCAGAGGTTGTCAATGGAGTGGCCAAGAATTTGCCTACAGAAGGGACAGGATGTGCCAAGGCTGGGTCCTCTAATGCTTTTAAACATAGAGGGCAAGTCAGGGGCTGCTTTTCAGAGATGCTTTGTGTGATGCTGGCAGACCAGGTGCCAGCTCATGCCAGGGTCCCCAGGTCTCAACTGACCACTGACAAACACCTAGCTGGAACCAGTCTGACTCATCTTGGGGGGGAGGCATAGCTCAGTGGTTTGAGCATTGGCCTGCTAAACCCAGGGTTGTGAGTTCAATCCTTGAGGGGGCCATTTAGGGATCTGGGACAAAAATTGGTGATTGGTCATGCTTTGACCAGGGGGTTGGACTAGATGACCTCCTAAAGTCCCTTCCTACCCTGATACTCTATGATCTGTGGGTTAGTATAGTTGAAACATTAAAATTATAAGAATGTGTTTAGACTTTATGGAATGCCTGTGAGTTGCTGCCTGCACTAATCTCACTCACAGCATCGGTATCCCACAGTTGAGCATTGGTACTGTAAGCCTCTGTAACTATGTAAACCACTAGACAGGAAAGAGGCATTAAGTAATATGAAGTGCCATTCTGCAACCAGTGGTGTTATGTCCTGCCTGACAGGAAAGGCCCATGGACACCAGAAGGACTATTGTGGCATGTTAAAGAGGACAAAAGACTTTGTTTCTCTGCTCTTCCCCTCCCATGAAGATGAGTCTTGCAAGTGGTTTACTCCCGTTGGCTGAGTTTGCAGCTCAGAGCACATGGGAGGGGGGGAATAAAAGCCCATAACAAGATGGAACTGGATCTCTGTGCTGGTTGGATTCAGGGGGCAAAGTTTTCTAGGTGTAAGCAAGGGATCCCCAGCTGCTTAACCTGGGTTAGCCCTAAAAGACATACAGGGCTTGCTTATAAAAGCTTCTGTTACCTTCCAAAATTTAAGATTATAATTAATTTTTTTGTGTGTTGACCTGCTTTAACCTTGTAAATAACTCTTTCATTTTCTTTTCCTATTTAATAAATCTGTATGTAGTTTATTAGAGGATTGGTTGCAAGTGTTGTCTTTGGGGTGAGATCTAAGGTGCAATTGACCTGAAGTAAGTGACTGGTCCTTTGGGACTGGGAGTAACCTGAATATTGCTGTGATTTTTTGGTGTAAGGGACCATCTGTCACAAAGGCAGGGTGGCGAGATAGATCAGAGTACCCAGGAGGACTATCTGTGATGCCATGTTAAGGCTGTTCCAGTGCCTGAGTTTACATTTGAACTTGGTGGGTGAAATCTAAGTATAGAACTCACAACCCATTAGGGGTTGGTGCCCTGCTTCCTAACAGTCTGCACTGAGGTTGGTGCTTATGCTCTTAAGTCACTGGAGGCAGCTGGACATTGGCATAGTTGGCAGGATTCACATACCACAAGTGAATGAAGTTTATAGATCATAACCCCAGGGCTATTAAGGTTTAACCTCAATAGTGAGAGTTTTACAGGTTATAAAATAGACACAGTGAGTGACCACAGTTATGTGATGGTCTTGTAAGAAAAGAACTCCAACAGTTATGTTGGCAGCGGGGACTATAAAAAGAAAGCCCCAGTTCAGGAGCTCAGAGCTTTGGTCTTAAGTTCTTACCCCAGGTGCTAGGGGAAGGCAAGGACCCTCCAGCGCCAGACACAGAAGAGGAGATCACTGCATGGGAATGGGCCCAGTTGTAGCACCTAAGAGCCCCTGAAGAATGTGAGCATCAGAGACTGATGGCGGAATTATCAATCAGGGAAACCAAGGCAGCCGAGGCAGCTGAGGAGAGAGCCCACCAAAGACACAGGGAACCAGTAGCAGCAGTTAAAGCCAACTAAGAAACTGAGGAGCGGGCACACAGGAGTCTGATGGAAGCTCAAACATTTCAGCCCAAATTACTGGAGCAGCAAAAGGAGCCAGTGGGTACACCTGCCTCACCCCCCGCAACAAAAGGGAGTGGGAGAAATCTGCCTAATCTATAAAGAAACTGACTGTACAGAAGAGTTCCAGTCCACCTTGGAGACACTGTCTGGGCTACACAATATCCCAGAAGATAAACAGATGCCTGTTCTCTTAACTAGCTTAGCTGGGAAGCTAGACAAGTTTTGAATGATCTGGACGAGGGAAGTGTGAAGGTGAAGAAGAAATTTAAAGAAAATTTATTGGAAAGATTTAAGATTACCTCTGAGATCTATTGGTTGAAGGCTAGAAACATCAGCCTGTTGGACAATATCACTCATGTTGAACATGTGCATAAAATATGTCATTTTAGAAGAAAATGGATAATGGGGGTGGGGACTGAAGGTGAGGATGGAAAACTGTTTGAGCTGATGGCCCAGGAGCAGTTGCCCTGGGTGGTTACAGATGAGGTGAAGGCAGCCGTCTGTGACAAAAAGCCAGCCACAGTTTTAGAGGCTGCAGAAATTGCTTATGATGTTGAGTCAAGGGCCCATGGGGATGGGGGTGCAAATCCCAGGGGAAGGGAAATGCCCATGTCACCCAGGGTAAGAGGGAAGCAGTGATTGGAAAGAAACCTAACCCCCACTTAGATAACCTCTGAAGGGTACCCAAGTTTTAAAGCCACCTACCAAAAAGGAAGGCAGGTAGTCTGACCTCACTGTGGGGCTATAACTATGTAAATCACCAGAAGGGAGAGATGCATTAAGTAATGTGAAGGGCCGCTCTGCAACTGAAAGTGTGAAGTCCTGCTCAACAGGAAAACCCAGTTGATACCAGAAAGACTATTTTGGTACGTTAAAGAGGACAAAATACATTGTTGATCTGTTGCCCACTCCTTCCCCATGAAGGGAGGGTAGTCATGCATGTTATTGCTGATATAATGCCTGAGGATTTTACACTTGATAATTGGTTGGGGACATCTAAGTACAGAATTCACAGTCAATTTGGGGGATTTGCCCTGGGTCTTACCAGCCTGCCCTGAGGTTGGTGCTCATGCAGACAGCTTGACACTTGGTAAAATCCATTTTCCTCATTCAGCTCTGATGGCAATGAGACTAATAGCAAATGATGCTGTAGCTCAGTGCACAGTGCTCCCTGGAGCCGTAGCTTTGCAGAGCTCTTCTAGGGGGCCAGTACCTGCACTGTCCAGCCACTCTCGAGACTCGCATGCCTTACAACACACAGGGTGCCCAGGCTGTATCATTGGTATCATTGTGTTGTGCTTCACAAATTCATGAGATGCCGTTAATTTGTCCTACTCCGGCAGCGCTTTTTGGGATAGGCTTTGAATAGCAGCTGTAGCTCAGAGCTGTGAGTTAGATCCCCACAGTGCGGGGAAGTGCAGCAGCTATTCTGTATCAGCTCTTACACAGCCATGGGCCAGGATGCTCATTGCCACATGCACATGAATGTCTCTCTGCACTTCCTATCAGATAAACCAGAGCTCCGCCGGTGTCTACCATCTCTTCCACATGTGGTGACATTGCAGTGACACCCGGCAGCCTTTTCAAAACAGAGTAGGGATTATTAGTCAACTGGGATACCACATCGGGAAGTCCTTAGGGTAGTCAAAAGAAACAAAGGTGAAGATGGAGTTCAGACTGGCCAATATTAGGGTTCTACCCAGCCAAGCTGCTGTAGATTGGCTCTGTCAACCCTCTCTCTGTCTTTGTGTCTCAGTCCCAGTTGAGAGCTCCTGTGTCTCTCCAAGGGCTAGCTCCTAACACAGCCACTTTTGCTCCATTGTCCTCCTCCTGCCAGGACCTATGCTGAGTTCACATGTTCTGCCTGAGGGAGTTTCCCATTGTTAGGTGTCAGTTGTTCTGCACTTGGGGTCCTGTTGTCTTTCCAGATCCTCCATTGATATGGTCAGCTTCAGCCAGTCCTGAATGACCCACTCCTACCTCCTCAGACAATTGCATGATCCCAGCACCTCAAGTCTCCTGCTCTGCCCCAGGAGTATTGGTGCTTACTCCCTGGGTAGCAATCCCTAGTCAGGCAAGTCACTGCCATGCATACTATTCATACAAATATTACAGAAAATTCCTACTTTGGCTCAGTGATAACCTCCATTGTTTGGCACCAAATAGCATTCGGAATGTGGCCAGTGCTACACGTTATTTCTTGTTTGTGAGAATCTTCTCCAGTTTTGCTCTTTAGTGTAACATTGTAACATAATCACCAGAAGGAGCTGTTATAATCTGTGTAGTGTGTGAAACATCTACTCCAAAGGGACTCTCATGGCCTGTTCACTCCCCACCTGCTGAATGCACTTTTCACTCCCCACCTGCTGAAGTTATATGTGAATCTGGGTGGCTCCTCACTGCTCTGATCCCCAGGGTTCAGCTGTCTCAGACAAATTAATGTTTGAAAGGCCACAGATGGTATCTGGCTTGGGGAGGGGAATGGCACAGATTTGAATAATAGATTGCTGTAGTCAGATCCTCCCAGCTAATTTCCTAAGGGGGTTTATAACACTGCTATGTTAATATGATAATGATAATGTCGAATGGCCATCTTAAACCCACACAGCAGATCAGTTAAAAGCTGAAAACTGCAATACACTTAACCTTAAGTTTGCTGGGTATTCCAGTGGTTTCTGTATAATAGGGAGATATGTGGTGCTTGAATTAACTCTGACACTAAGACTAATATGGGTTCATTAATATAACTAGATCATATTATCAAATATGATAATGTTAAATGTTATGATATGTTAAATGTTGCTGCACCTCTGTGACAGTGGCCTCACGGAGTTCCATAGTCATTGTGTATGAACTGATTTCCTCTCTCATATTTGCTCTGGTTGTAAGTAGAAGGATGTTCTCCAACTGCCAGCCCTTCAAACTCACCCTAGCATTTGACAGTCAGCTTGAGTTCTTTCCATCTTGTGCATCATCCCAGAGAATAAAGGGGTCTGAAGACCCAATTCCAGCCCCAGTGATTGTACAGGTGTCACTGGCCTGCAGGTTATGCTGCTTGGGAGGATCTGTGTGACAGAGCCCAGCTTGACTTTCAGATCCCAGAGGGAGTTTGCAGGGATAGTACTTGTAAAAGGGGGGCGGGGTTTCTTTGCAATCTGAGCAAATGTGGAAAGGAAACAAGTGATACCCAGTGGACAGGGAACCTCACAATGCCATTTTAGAGTCACTTTTCAGGGGAGAACCACCGTTTCATGACAAGTCTCCAAGAGGATGCCTACAGAGGAGCTGGGGTGTAATTCCATTGCATGCATTAGCTGTGCTTGAGGTAGTGCCTAAAAAATAGCAGAGTGGCTGCAGCAGCTTAGGCTAGCCACCCAGACAATCCCTCCTGACCGCCCCTCCACACACACACACACTGCATACACACTCAGGTAGCCCATGCCACCACAGCCGCACTGTTATTTTTAGGTGTTAGCTCAAGCAGCACTAATCAGTGTATGCCTACACAAGCTGTGAACTACACCTCCCAGCTGCAGTGTAGACTCTCCCCTGTTTGTGCCTTTTGTCAGCTGCCAATGCCATGGACATTCTAACTCACTGTGGTGCAAGGATGGCAGTCACAAATAGCCTGAGCTCCATTGTAGGTTTGATTGTACACAGTTGAGTGGGAGTCTGGCTGCTGGAGTTAAGTCCTTAGTCTGGGAAAGTACGACAGAGGCCCCAAAAGGCTGGGGACTGTTCAAATCCCATTCTGCACCCAACGACAGTCAGATCACATGATGCAGGTTACAAATAATACTGGAAAAAGGACAATGTTTCCCTGTATGTTTAGAGGGGAAGCTGGGCTGATGATAAAAACGTTTCACTTCTGAACACTGTAATGACTACCACTAGTCATCCTAGCTACTCTCTAGGCTAATGAAATGTAAATAAATGCCAAGCTGTTTGTGGCTCCAGCAGTTTTCTCTTGGAATTCAGAAGCAATGTTGGGAACCAAGCAGCTGGAGCATTATAGAGACAACTGACAGTGCTACTCAATCAAAGGTAACCAAGTACCAATATGTAGTGCCTTTCTAAAAGCAAAATGAAAACCAATCTCTTTGATCAGCCCCCAACTGCAAATATGTGTAAAATCTGCAGGAAAAAAATCAAAAAGTGGGGGGAGGAGAGGAAAGGGGAGATGAGTAGCAAACTGCAGATAAATAAAACATTAAAAACTGACAATCAGGAAATAGTTTGACTGATAAATTTCCATTTCCTTTTCCATATGTTCTGGGGTGTTTGTTCTGACTCTGGTGAATGACCCTACTTAGATGGGATGGGCCACATCACCGCATCAGATGGCCTGATAGCAGCAGCATGCAGTATTCTAAAGAGCAGTTGCCCCATCTCTGAGCAGTGAAAGCCCAAAGAGATGGGGATATTAAGCAAGCAGCTCATGCTGCTCCTGAATCCAACTCCCCAAGGTCACAGTCTTGAGAGTTCAGTGCTGAAGTACCGTTAACCTTTCACAACAGCAGCTCGGGTGCCTGGGTTGGCTTGATATTTTATTCAGTTGGGTGTCAATGTGAATATTTTGAATAGGTTTAAATCAGAACCCAGTGGAACAAAACCAGAACTCTGGGCCTAGTTCTGATCTGGGGTGAGGGGAGGGGTTGTCCCTGCTGAAATTCCATGTGCTTTCCTGATCCTCACTGCCGTGTGTTCAGAAAACATCTTCCTGGCTCCTTGGCTCTCTGAAATTGCTTGTATTGCAGGTTTTGGTTATAGTGTTGGCTTTTGTTGACTGACCCTCCGAGCAGCCGTGTTTTATACAGGCAAAAAATATTGGAGGTCCAGAAGGAAATAACCTGTGCACTTGTCAGTGTCAGAGCAAGAAGAGGGAGTGTTGTGAGCAGGTTCTCCTGTACGATATAGCTTTTAGGTCAGATACTGGGGAAGACAGAGAACTGTAAAGTTCAACAGAATGTTGGAACATAGAGAAAGAAAGTAGCCCGTTCCCTACCTCACACCCCATCTCTGTTCAGTGCACTCTCAGCCCTCTGCCAGTGAAGGATCTTCACCAGTTGGAGAAATGGGCAAAGATTAGTAGAACGAGTTTAATTGGAATGAATGCCCAGGTAGGTCATATGGCAAGTGAGAATCTGGTGCACAGGGGAGATTAGGAAATATCTGCATAATACAGTATAGTAATGCACCAGCTGGCTACTTACTGGGCACTGTGTTATCAATTAAACAGCAAGGTGGAGGGCTCCATGACTTCCAAAGGCAAGTTCTACCTAGGTCAGAGAGGCACCAAGGTCAGAAGGGAGGAGGAGCAGCAGGCCAAAGCAGAGCAGAAGGCTTGACAGCAGGTAGCCTGGGAGCTGGGCCTGGAAGGCTTAAGAACAGAGCCGAGACATGAGCAGGAAGTCAGCGGTAGGACATAGGGCGAGACGACCGTACAGAAGGGTTACTTCTCGTATCTCTGGCGTGCACTTCCCCTAGGGTTGGGTGGGGAATTGTTGGGTTTTGTTACTGTTAAAGAAGTTGTCAAGGATATTTATATCTTGTATTTCTGGTAGAATCATAGAATCATAGAATCATAGAATATCAGGGTTGGAAGGGACCCCAGAAGGTCATCTAGTCCAACCCCCTGCTCAAAGCAGGACCAAGTCCCAGTTAAATCATCCCAGCTAGGGCTTTGTCAAGCCTGACCTTAAAAACCTCTAAGGAAGGAGATTCTACCACCTCCCTAGGTAACGCATTCCAGTGTTTCACCACCCTCTTAGTGAAAAAGTTTTTCCTAATATCCAATCTAAACCTCCCCCATTGCAACTTGAGACCATTACTCCTCGTTCTGTCATCTGCTACCATTGAGAACAGTCTAGAGCCATCCTCTTTGAAACCCCCTTTCAGGTAGTTGAAAGCAGCTATCAAATCCCCCCTCATTCTTCTCTTCTGCAGACTAAACAATCCCAGCTCCCTCAGCCTCTCCTCATAAGTCATGTGCTCTAGACCCCTAATCATTTTTGTTGCCCTTCGTTGTACTCTTTCCAATTTATCCACATCCTTCCTGTAGTGTGGGGCCCAAAACTGGACACAGTACTCCAGATGAGGCCTCACCAGTGTCGAATAGAGGGGAACGATCACGTCCCTCGATCTGCTCGCTATGCCCCTACTTATACAACCCAAAATGCCATTGGCCTTCTTGGCAACAAGGGCACACTGCTGACTCATATCCAGCTTCTCGTCCACTGTCACCCCTAGGTCCTTTTCCGCAGAACTGCTGCCGAGCCATTCGGTCCCTAGTCTGTAGCGGTGCATTGGATTCTTCCATCCTAAGTGCAGGACCCTGCATTTATCCTTATTGAACCTCATTAGATTTCTTTTGGCCCAATCCTCCAATTTGTCTAGGTCCTTCTGTATCCTATCCCTCCCCTCCAGCGTATCTACCACTCCTCCCAGTTTAGTATCATCCGCAAATTTGCTGAGAGTGCAATCCACACCATCCTCCAGATCATTTATGAAGATATTGAACAAAACGGGCCCCAGGACCGACCCCTGGGGCACTCCACTTGACACCGGCTGCCAACTAGACATGGAGCCATTGATCACTACCCGTTGAGCCCGACAATCTAGCCAGCTTTCTACCCACCTTATAGTGCATTCATCCAGCCCATACTTCCTTAACTTGCTGACAAGAATGCTGTGGGAGACCGTGTCAAAAGCTTTGCTAAAGTCAAGAAACAATACATCCACTGCTTTCCCTTCATCCACAGAACCAGTAATCTCATCATAAAAGGTGATTAGATTAGTCAGGCATGACCTTCCCTTGGTGAATCCATGCTGACTGTTCCTGATCACTTTCCTCTCCTCTAAGTGCTTCAGGATTGATTCTTTGAGGACCTGCTCCATGATTTTTCCAGGGACTGAGGTGAGGCTGACCGGCCTGTAGTTCCCAGGATCCTCCTTCTTCCCTTTTTTAAAGATGGGCACTACATTAGCCTTTTTCCAGTCATCCGGGACTTCCCCCGTTCGCCACGAGTTTTCAAAGATAATGGCCAAGGGCTCTGCAATCACAGCCGCCAATTCCTTCAGCACTCTCGGATGCAATTCGTCCGGCCCCATGGACTTGTGCACGTCCAGCTTTTCTAAATAGTCCCTAACCACCTCTATCTCTACAGAGGGCTGGCCATCTCTTCCCCATTTTGTGTTGCCCAGCACAGCAGTCTGGGAGCTGACCTTGTTAGTGAAAACAGAGGCAAAAAAAGCATTGAGTACATTAGCTTTTTCCACATCCTCTGTCACTAGCTTGCCTCCCTCATTCAGTAAGGGGCCCACTCTTTCCTTGGCTTTCTTCTTGTTGCCAACATACCTGAAGAAACCCTTCTTGTTACTCTTGACATCTCTTGCTAGCTGCAGCTCCAGGTGCGATTTGGCCCTCCTGATATCTTTCCTACATGCCCGAGCAATATTTTTATACTCTTCCCTGGTCATATGTCCAAGCTTCCACTTCTTGTAAGCTTCTTTTTTATGTTTAAGATCCGCTAGGATTTCACCATTAAGCCAAGCTGGTCGCCTGCCATATTTACTATTCTTTCGACTCATCGGGATGGTTTGTCCCTGTAACCTCAACAGGGATTCCTTGAAATACAGCCAGCTCTCCTGGACTCCCTTCCCTTTCATGTTAGTCCCCCAGGGGATCCTGGCCATCTGTTCCCTGAGGGAGTCAAAGTCTGCTTTCCTGAAGTCCAGGGTCCGTATCCTGCTGCTTACCTTTCTTCCCTGCGTCAGGATCCTGAACTCAACCAACTCATGGTCACTGCCTCCCAGATTCCCATCCACTTTTGCTTCCCCCACTAATTCTACCCGGTTTGTGAGCAGCAGGTCAAGAAAAGCGCTCCCCCTAGTTGGCTCCCCTAGCACTTGCACCAGGAAATTGTCCCCTACGCTTTCCAAAAACTTCCTGGATTGTCTATGCACCGCTGTATTGCTCTCCCAGCAGATATCAGGAAAATTAAAGTCACCCATGAGAATCAGGGCATGCGATCTAGTAGCTTCCGTGAGTTGCCGGAAGAAAGCCTCATCCACCTCATCCCCCTGGTCCGGTGGTCTATAGCAGACTCCCACCATGACATCACTCTTGTTGCACACACTTCTAAACTTAATCCAGAGACACTCAGGTTTTTCCACAGTTTCGTACCGGAGCTCTGAGCAGTCATACTGCTCCCTTACATACAGTGCTACTCCCCCACCTTTTCTGCCCTGCCTGTCCTTCCTGAACAGTTTATAACCATCCATGACTGTACTCCAGTCATGTGAGTTATCCCACCAAGTCTCTGTTATTCCAATCACGTCATAATTCCTTGACATCACCAGGACCTCCAGTTCTCCCTGCTTGTTTCCAAGGCTTTGTGCATTTGTATATAAGCACTTGAGATAACCTGTTGATCGCCCCTCATTCCCAGTATGAGGCAGGAGCCCTCCCCTCACAGACCTTCCTGCCTGTGCTTCCTCCCGGTATCCCGCTTTCCCACTTACCTCAGGGCTTTGGTCTCCTTCCCCCGGTGAACCTAGTTTAAAGCCCTCCTCACTAGGTTAGCCAGCCTGCTGGCAAAGATGTTCTTCCCTCTCTTCGTAAGATGGAGCCCGTCTCTGCCCAGCACTCCTCCTTCATGGAACACCATCCCATGGTCAAAGAATCCAAAGCCTTCTCTCCGACACCACCTGCGTAGCCATTCGTTGACCTCCACGATTCGACGGTCCCTACCCAGGCCTTTTCCTTCCACGGGG
The DNA here is from genome assembly GCF_009764565.3 of Dermochelys coriacea. NCBI lineage: Eukaryota > Metazoa > Chordata > Testudines > Dermochelyidae > Dermochelys > Dermochelys coriacea. The sequence continues at coordinate 61,345,124 of NC_050076.1, forward strand.
AGGATGGACGAGAACACCACTTGCGCCTCCAACTCCTTTATCCTTCTTCCCAGAGCCACATAGTCCGCAGTGATCCGCTCAAGGTCATTCTTGGCAGTATCATTGGTACCCACGTGGAGAAGCAGGAAGGGGTAGCGATCCGAGGGCTTGATGAGTCTCGGCAGTCTCTCCGTCACATCACGAATCTTAGCCCCTGGCAAGCAGCAGACTTCTCGGTTTTCCCGGTCAGGGCGGCAGATAGATGACTCAGTCCCCCGGAGGAGAGAGTCCCCGACCACCACCACCCGCCTTCTCCTCTTGGGAGTGGTGGTCGTGGAACCCCCAACCTCAGGACATCGCATCTCATGCCTCCCAACCAGCGGAGTCTCCTTCCGCTTTCTCCCCCCAGACATATCATCTGGTCCACTCTCCGCATTGGTACCTGTGGAGAGAACATGAAAGCGGTTAGTTACCTGTGTCTGTGTTACTGGAACCCGGACATTCCGCTTACCTCTTCTGGAGGTCACATGTTGCCAAGCTTCTTCACTGGCCTCTTGGCTCCTCTGTGCAACCTGCTCTATATCTTTAGAGCTTTGTGCCCCTAGAAGCCTATCCTGAGTTTGGTCCAGAAAATCCTCAGTCTCTCGTATACAACGCAGGGTCGTTACCTGTTGCTCCAGACCTTCAATCTTCTCTTCCAATATGGAGACCAGCTTGCACTTTGTACAGACAAAGTCGCTTCTGTCCTGTGGAAGAAAGACAAACATGGCACATCCAGTGCAGGTCACAACAGCTGAACCCCCCCCTTCCATATCACCTACCTACTATGAGCTTCCTCAGAGACGTTGGCAAGATGTAAGCCTCACTGGGCTCACTCCAGGCGAACTCCCAGGCAAACTCCTGCTGTGAGCTGCTCTGCTGTCCCCGCTGCTCAGCTGGTTCGCGAGGCTCTGGCTATTTTTAAACAGCCAGGCTTCCCTGACGCAAACACACAGACACCCTAATGCCCGCCCCCTGCAGGCTAGCAGCCAATCAGACACTCACTCAGGCTCCCTCCCAGCAAACACACGCCCTAGGAGAGGGCTCCTCTCAGTTATGTTGTGTGCAGGTGTCCGGCGAAGCCCCCCAAGGGCTAGAGCCTGGAAAGCCTAGTGCTGGCTGCACCTGGTTGCTGCTAGGCTGTGTCCTGGTGCCACCCCATTTGCTGTGGGACCTGGGTGCCACTAGGCTGTATTGCGGTGCCCCCCACTTGCTGCAATGCCTGGGTGCTGCTCTGTTGGCCAGGGTACTTGAACCGAGCTTTATTTGCAGGCTGGGTTTTGACTTGTTTTAATATATCATGGCTGCAGTCTTTGGTTGGTTGTGAAATGTGGTAGAGGGAACCACTGTCTACAAACGAGCACCATGCATCTCTCTGGAACTAATAATCCCAAAGGAGGCATCTCTCTAATGCACGGCGTAACCTGGGCTTTGCTCATCTAAGCTGTTTGCCACTCAGATGCTTGTCTGGTCTTTTTTTAATACAGCAAGTCCTTTCCTTTCTCATTCCTTTTCTCCTTTTGATAATTTTCCTGATGAGACTGGGCATAAAATGAACCATCCATCAGCCCATTAAGTCCCAGCAGGAGAGTCACTGCCTTGTGCAAATATCCATTTGAAGTTTTGTCCACCCTGCTGTTAGCCAGAATGATCCTGCATGTCTCACTCAGCACAGGCCTTGATGGTTTGGTTCCCGTAATGATGAATGAAGGTGTGCGTTACAGATTGGCAGGAGAGATGCATGGCCCGTCGGCGGAACAAATGGATTAATTAGCCCATGTGGCATTCATCACTCCTTCCCACAACCCCCAGTAACCAAGTGACACCCAAGCCCAGTGCAGTTGTGTTGGCATTGGGGTGTAGGGAGGAGAGAGACTCATAGTCAAAGTGCTCTGGGATGGGATAGCACAATGCACAGAGCAGGAAGAGATCAGCTGTGAGAGGAGGAGGGCAATGCAGGGCAGCAGGACATGTGGTTGCTGTGAAACTGAAATAGGCCATATCAGGGCTACTCTGTCTTAGGTACACAAAGGCAGAGTACCTGTCCAGGAGCCATTATTTTGGAAGGAGTGTTTGACTGTCTGGAGTTTCACTTTGTTTGTGTGGCAAAAAATGCAGATTCAGATCAATTGCAACATGTGAGACAGATGTACCTGGGTGCCAGCTGGCAAAGGGTTCACTCTCCTTTACAAGAAACTCCTGTCAGACCAGACCAACTCACTACACCTAAGACATTGCTTTCATATATTTATCCATAAAGGGTAGCACATGAGGTCTCTATTGAAAGCTTGTAACTTACTGTAGTGCCTCTTTCCACCTGGTTACCTCCTTTACTGCCGATTTCCTTACGGGTTTTGATGGACAGGCCTGGATTCTTCTGGATCCCGCCTTTAGCTCAGCAAGGAGTTATTTTCCTTATTATCCTTATTTTCTTCCCATATGAATTTATTTGGTGGTGCCTCCACCCTCCTCGTTCCTTCCTGGAAGGGTCACCAGGGCTGCTGGGGAGGAAAATTCTGACTACGGGATAACCCCCACTTACTTGCCAGAGAGTTGGAGACTCCCAAGTAATAAAACAAACACACACAATATATTCAACACAGTCATTATATTAAACAGGAAGTGAATATAACATAGCAGGGTAAAAACTACTCTCAGGGTCACCAGTGCCCATGCTGATAAAACCCATGAATTTCCCTGGTCACGTTACCTAATACAGCAAATGTAAAATTAGTGTCCCACTGGTACGTGCACTTTGAAGGGGCCCTTGATGGCCTATGACCACGATAACTTCTGTGCAGCAGTTAGTGATGTGGTCAGTTCCTCCACAGGTTTAATAGGCAGCGGGTAATAAAATCCCCAAACCCTCATCCCTGGCTTGAGGACACAGTTCAGGGATCCGGGGATCTCCCAGACAATCTCCCGGACTATCTAGCTGAAGGATGGTGACTCACAACTTGGCAAACGATCCTCAGGTTCAGAGGTGGCTCTGGGCTCCTCAGTCACTGCGGAGGGGCTGATCTCTGCTTGCAGGGGTCAGGCTGCTTCCAGTGCCAGGATTTCCCCTCCCCACAAAACGGTGCAAGGCTCAGGGTGCAGGTTACAAAACTCTACTAAAATCCTAGTGTTAGTCTCTCACCCCAGCGCTCAGACACACCCGCAGCCAGAGCAGAGCTGCAGGGCTGTTTCCCAAACAAAGCTTTACAAACTGGGAATTGCTTTGGAGAGGCCCAAGCTGAGGGATGTTGCTGCCAGGCCCCCAGAGGCCGGTTCTCAGGGGGACCCTGCAGGCAACCTGGGCCTTACCATCCCCCACAGCCAGCCTTGCCCTTTCCCTGGCTGGCTCCAGCTCCTCCAGACTGACTTCTCCCCTCTCCAGGACTCCTATTGGGCACTTGGGCAGGCTAATGCTTCTTCCCTGTCTTTCTGTTCTCAGTCATTTAACTCGGCCCCCGCCTTTCTCTCAGACACTGCGCCTCCCCAGAGCGGGCGCCTTGTTACTCTCCTCGTGCCAACAAGGCCCCTGTTCTAAACAGCATCTCTGCACTCCCCCTGGGTTGCCCAGCAGACTCTGAGTCTGCCCTTCGCCTCTTCCTCCCAGGGACAGTGCCCCTCCCTGAGCTACCAGCACACAGAGACCCATGAGCCCAGGTGAGCTCCTTGGGGGTTACACTCTCCCTGGGTGAAAGCTCTTGAGATCCTTGTCAAGACTCCTTTCTCCAACAACACAAATATGCAAGCTCCTTTTCCTCAGGTCATAGTAAATGTTGTAAAACTGACAATGTTATTGTCCAACAAGCAGATATGGGCATGTCAGAATACAACAATAATTTAAAAACAACCTTACATTGCTGTTCAATTTACATTAGTAACCCACTCTTACTATATTGAAATAAACAACTTCTTAATAAACTTGGAGTCTCCAGGGGGAACTATCAGGCAAAAACAATAATAGACCACCCACACCCATCTATGTACTAAGTGCAAAGGAACTGGAACATCATAAGTGAGCATCTGTAGAGTTTCTCACTCTCTTTCTGAATGTTGAAGTACAGAAGCTTCTTCGGTGTCAGGGTTTTCAACAGTAATGAGTGCAGAACAATCAATGATTTCCCCGTTCTGCATCCTCTGTAGGTGGAACTATACTAGCTTTGTGGACCACTTGCTCCTCGGGGCCAGCAAATGCTGCAAAAGAATGAACTTTGAGGTGAGAATCTGCTTGATTAGATAGGAGAGGTGACTATTAACAACAGCCTAGTTCACGTTTTATTATTTAGTTTTGTATTTTACCATTTGTTTCCATCACTGACACTTGTTTCTGTTTGAATCTCTGCTCTTTCTTAAATACATTTCCTTTTGTTTTACTATAACTGACCTCAAGTGCTATGAGAGACCCCTGTCCTGTATCTGAGGTAGAACTGGTAAACTGGGGTGCACTGTCCTTTGGGAACGGCGGATCTGGGTTTTCTTGAATACCCAGTGATCAGGAGCCGGACACCACAGGAGACTCAGGGTTGGGTGCATCTGTTGTCAACCTGGAGGGCAAATGCAGGGCTGGCATAGCTCAGAGGAGAGTGCTGGTGGCAGTCGGGCACTAACACCCAGCTGGCACAGGCCCCACTCCCTCGTGCTGGAGGCAGGTGGCAACAGGGTTACTCAGCCCTGAGAGAAGCACCACAGAACGCTTAGTGAAGTCATGTCAATTTGCCAAATTGTTTTGGTCAAAGAAAAATCTAAAAGAATCCAAACAGTTTGAAATGTGCTGGTTTGACATTGTCTGAACAAAATGTTTTGATTTTTCAATTCAAATGACTTTGTTTTAAAATGTCCTTCAATTTTATTTTCAAAAAACTAAAGAAGGTTTTTAAAAATGCTTGAAATCAAAACTAAACATTTCATTCCAAGCCAAAGGGTGCTTTTTAAAAAAAACCAAAAAACAACTTTTCAATTCCCCAAAAAAATTTGAAAAAGTGTGTGGAGTTTCTTGGGTCAACCCAAAACTAATTTTTAAAAAAATTCAAAAGAGTTGGCTCTACTGACCTGTACTACTCTGGACTGTCCCCATGCCCTGGCTTGCTGCTTTCTGCCCCCTCCTTATTCCACTCTACTTCACTCTTGCCCTAACTACATTGTTTTGAGTGTGTAATATCAGACAGTACATTGAGGTCAAAGGTTGCAGAGTTGGAACCGGGCTTAATTTGGGTGTGATCTGTACCTAAATGCATCATTTTAAACCTACGTATTACATTTCCTGTTCTTCCTCTGAGCTCCGTGTCCAAAGCAAATTGAGATGATCCCACAGAACAGCTTCATCCCCCTGAACTTACTCCCTCCTACTTCAATATATTCTGCCATGCTCTGCCCCCCCTTTCTCCTGGTAAATAGTACCTTACTCCGTGAATAGACCTTCCAAAATCAGTTGGACCCCCCTGAAATCACTGGGACTGTGCATGGAGGAAGTTGCAACTCTGCTTGAACCGGAGTGGAAGAATTTGGTCATTAAAAAACGATCTTCCTGCTGCCACAAGAATGACACCACTTTCACTGAAGCTGTATGCTTCCCAGCCATTAACCAATTCTTCCCCCCTTCATAACTTATTACCTCACTCCCAGTTAGAGACTTTATGCAATAATCCATCATGTGCAACTTGGGCAAAAGCTTTCTGAAAACATTAAGCATATTGCTTCCCCTCAGTCTACACCCAGAGCAATTTCACTGAAAACAAACAAGTGTCAGGGTTACTTGAAGTGATTTATCTTTCATGCGATTATGCTGACTTGTTACACCGTTAAATAACGCTCTTGCTCTTCCAAATGTTTCCTTATAATAGCAAATGCCCTTGCAGAGATGTTTCCTGCCCAGACACATGTTTCAGCCTTTCTTCTGGAGCCAGTGACCTCATTTCAGCTGTGCTGATTTACACCAGCTGGGCATCTGACCCTTTGACCTTAAAACACCTGTGACAATTTTAATCTGGCCCAATCTGAATACTAGAAAACAGCCTGTGTGGTTTCAAAAGTCAGCATTCTCCCCAAACTCAATATGAACTTCAGCTCTTTAATCCCCAGACTCATATCTCACCTGTAGCAGTAACCCATGGTCACAGGGTGCCCTGGCTATCTTTATCTGAGACACATTCTTGCTTATTGATGATTCCCTAGTTTCAGGTAAGGAAACCTTGTCCATCAGTAATAGTCAAACACCTATCACCTTGGGCATATTCTTAGCATCATTCTTATCAAATCTAGATGGGAATGAACATGTAGGGCTTGTCTACACTGGCACTTTACAGCACTGCAACTTTTCGCTCAGAGGTGTGAAAAAAAAACTCCCCGAGTGCAGCAAGTTTCTCTCCCAGTGCTCTGCCACAACTACACAAGCCATGTTAAAGCACTGCCATGGCAGCACTTAAACATTGCCAGTGTAGACTAGCCCTTAGTGCTACCAGTTCTCACTCAGTAAGTTTACATCATAAAAATAGTTATAACAATTATTATAAATATTACTGGGTTTGCCTCTCTTTTAAGCACTGACCCAGCAAAGCACTTCAGTGCATGCTTAGCTTTAAGGATCTGACTGGTCAATAGCATTGCTCACATGGGACTGACTTCAATGTCTCCATTGGTTCAGCTTTCAGCCCTTCAGTCTCATATTGTTTAGCATAACAACCTTAGCCTGGTTGAATAGTTAAGTGATGGGACATGATTATTTTAGTGGGACATCTTGGACTTGGGAAATGAGCAAGGCAGTGTCCCAGCACAGTGCAGCTACCTGCATTTTACTTATCAGCGAGGAGCAAATACGGAATCATCGGTTGTCCAAACCTTCTGCTGGGGAGGAGAGGGGAGGGGAGTTCTGAGTTGGGAACAGTCATGACTTTAGCTCTTGACACTGGTAATACAGAGGAGCACCATGCTGAACGCTGCTGGAATTCCAGCCCTGCTTCCCCATTGGGAAAGGGGTTGGAGCTACATGTTGATTATAGCTGTTAGGGGCTTTCTCCTGTTGGGGCCCCTCCCCTGGTTCTTGTCATGCAGACAGAAAGCAGAAGACCAGAAGTCCAAAGTGCAGGCAACGTGATGTTTTATTTGGATTAATCAAGCAAGCATATCCATAGCTCTGCATGCCAGTAGAGCTTTTTTCCCAGTGCCCCAGTTTCCCCTTCCTTAGCAGGTATAATTATACCTGTAGTGCACGCCTGTAGTCCACCCCATACAATTTATGGTCATGTTCTGTTTTGGAGGGTCTTGGGTCTCAGGGCTTCAGTACCACCTCTTTTGAATCCCATGGGAGGGTTAAAGAGTGAGATGGTGCTTCAGTCAGGGTCAGGCATTTCTTTGGCTTTTAGTGTTTCTTATACCTTCCCTCACACATCTCCTGGCCCCTCCTAACTGCTTGCTTGACCTTATCTCGGTCTTATGTCCTTCAAGTGTACACTCGTATATTACACTCCCACTCTACCTAGCAACTCTTTAGCTCTATCTCTTATCTCTTTTCTCCCCATCTGCTTGTGGGGAGATGTACCACACAGTATCTTTGTTCACACTTATTAATAAGAATATTAAAAATAGCAAAAGTCAAACAAGATTCAAAATTCTATCTCAGGAAAATATACAGGCCTGAATACTACAGCATCATCACTAACACTCCTAACAATAGCTCTTAAAGCTGTAGGCCTGGGTTTCCTTTTCAACTCTCCCCCCGCCCCCACCCCGCTCTCCTGTGATTTGATAAGTGGGTTTGTTGTCGTAATTATTTAAAAATCCAGCAGCTGCCATTGTAAATTCTCAGCAGGATCTGCCCAGCGCTGCTGCTGCTGCTGCTGTAGCCCTTGGCGTTGTCAGTGGAACTAACATTTGACTCCAGGGACACATCTCCTGCAGTCGCAGCACCAGTTGCATGGTACTAGTCAGGAGGGTAACACCTGCTGCCTACCCAACGTGTGTCCACCACAGGGGCTTTGCTAATGGCCTTGTCACCATTTGAGTTGATGGGTGGTCCAGTATCACAGCCTTGATTCCATGTTATTGTTTATTTCTCCTTTGTCCCATACATGGTACTTTCCCCGGTTTACTTCTCTCTGCTGAATGTGACCCATGCCTATTCACGTCTGGTCTGTTCGGCTTTCTTGAAGTTGCGCTAAGAATTTCAAGGCTTCATTTTAAAATAGGGATGTGGTCTGTGCAGAGAGACTGCTCAGACTTCCACCCAGCTCTCCCTGGGAACCCACACTGCGATAGCACACACCTCAGGACTAGAGATGGGCGTTGTTTTTCCAGTCAATAGTAAATTCACTGAAAAATGCATTTTTCATGGCACCAAAATTAACTGTGAATTCGGATTGATTTCGGCTGGGGAAAAATGGGGAAAAATAATTAGAAAAAATCAAAATGGTTCATTTTGAAACAAAACATTTCAACTTTAGTTTAAAAAATTAATTAATTGGGGGGGGAAATGGTGAAAACACCCCAGAATGGGTTGCAACCCAGGGGTGCATATGGGTGGGTGGCAGATGACATGATCAGTAGGGCAATATTCTCAAACATAGTCGTCAAAATTGCCCTCTCAAAATTTCATTTAGGCGGGGGAGGAGGGGGCGAGGTGAGAGATCTTGTGCATGTAAATATTACTTAAAAGCCAGAGCACAGGAGAGTCCTTCCTCCCCAAATCACCTCCTCCTATGCATTGTTTGCAGTGTCATCATAACTGAGTTGGTGTGAGGATTTTAGAGAGAGTGTCTAATTTCATGACATCAGAGTTACTGTTCTGGGTAATAGTGCATTGGAACTGTCCTGGGTGCTGTGTGGCTCAGAACATAAGTCTGCCTATGCTGGCTGTAGGCTTGTGTGTTGGAGTTGTATCTGGTGTATTTTCTCCTGTGGTTGAAGGTCAGGGTGCACCTTTCCCATTGGCACTGGGGCCTACTTGATTATTCACCCTGCATAGATCATTAGAACTGATGTGTTTCCAGAGGGTTCTGCAGGAGAATGCCATTCAGCCAACATATCACTCTGTTGATTCCCTGATGGGCCATAGTGATCTTCTGTCCCTTCCTACCAACACAGTGGCCTCTCTCCCACGTGCACTGGTTTATGGTCTAGGACAGAGGAAGTGAGATAGTATGTCAATGGCACAAGTAGGATGCCATGTTTGGGGGACTGTAGCATAGAGAATACTCAATGTCTTAGCCTCAGCTTTGCAAGCAGCCAAGACAGGTTCTTTCATATGTACCACAGGGCCGGCGAAGTCCTGAGCAGCAGGCACCTTCTGGGAGATGGATAATCAGCAGGCTTGGAAAGATTCAATTTCTGTTGTTAATCACTGGTAAACATTGATTTCAGCTCTCACACGGAAATTGATAAAAAATGTTCATTGATGATAATGGAATGGGGAAATACCAGGGTGAGGACAATGCCAGGGCAGAATGGAATGGGGTGGGGTGGAATCTCTGCTCTGCCCAGCAAGTGCAGCCTCCCCCGCACCTAGTGCCCACAAGGATCTGGTACCTGGGCTCCTTAGCCACACAGGGAGTGTCTTGTAGCCCCACTGTGATTGGCACCTTGGCTACGCAGGGAGCCTCCTGCAGCTCTGCTGTCACCAGACCCTGGTTCCTCATTCACCTGTCAGGAGTGCAAGGGGCACCCTGCCACCCCTTAACCACTCAGCAACAGAGTAGCCTCCCATGCAGCGAGGTGCTCATCCGCCACATTGCAGTCCTGCAGGAACCAGACACTTCCTTGGTGAAGTTGGCTATGCAGCCAGACCATGGCACTCAGCAGGAGCAGCGGTGATCATGTGACAAAGGGCTACAGAGGACACCAAGCAGTGCTGTAGCTGAAGATTAACCGTGCAGGCAAATCATAGTGCTGAGCCTTTGAACAGTGTCATTTGAAATTAAAAAAAAGTCAAGCAAAGAGAACCCAACTTTTGATAGAAGCTGGGTGGGAAGAATGGGAAAAACAAAATAAGAAGCTGCAGATTTCCACGTCGTCTGGTACATGCGACCACTTTAAGGTGATTCCAGTCAATGCTGGCTGTGCTTCGAGCTTTTCATTTGCTCTGCTTCACAAACATGCACCAGCAGCATACACTTTGCCATTGTGTCAGCATGGAAAACAAATATCTGCCTGAAGCTTTTGCTCACCACTAAGCTGCAATTAAGGATCTTTTGGGTGATGAGAAATTATCTTTAGTACTTGATGAAACCCCAGAATTTGCTGGACAGCCAGCAGTTAACGTGCTTGCGGCATTCTGCAGTGACAAAAATAAATCAATAAATACTGTTCTAGTAAAATTGTCTGTTCTTCAGTGCAGCATGAGAGTCATTTCAATTTGGATTCAAGATGTGCTGTGAGAGTACAGCTAAACGTGGGAAAACTGTGTCCATCAACAGTGACTCTGTGAAGCACATGCGATGGTTAGTAAAGGACTTGAAAGATCTGCATCCACATTCTGTATTTACATTGCTGCACATTCCATGTGTTCCTCATCTTTTGTATGTAGCCATTGATCGTGCAATCAAAACAATGAGTTCCATTGTAGCAACAAATGTGTGGTACATTTTCCAATGATATTTAAACATGCCAACAGGCAAATGTGAGCACTTTTTAAAGTCTGTGCAAGCAGCAACATGACCCCATTGGGGTGCATGTGTCCCCTTGTGTCGTGCCATTGTGCTGGATTTCCTGGCTCAAGGCAGCAAAATTCTTTCATGCACATTGGGACAGTGTGACAGACTTTTTCATTAAAGAAGTGGATGCAGTCACTTCAAAGAAGACAATGCCAGATGGAGACCAATGAGAATGTATTACAAGTTATCTTTTTTGTATGTGTGTATTTTGGGGGAAAATCCACGGGGTTCATTTCCACATGGAAATAAATGCATCCTGATACATCACATTGATACATTGCTTAACTGCAATTTACAAGTTACCACTGATGTAGACAATGCCTTAAAAGAAAAGGAACTCAAGTTAATGGGCTCCAAAAGGCCATTCTTTTAACCTGCATGTATGCTTTCACATCAGAATTTCAAAGCAAACTGAAGGCAACCATATCCCACAATGTCCCCAATGTCATATTGGATCCTGTGGAATGAGATCTCTTTTGCTAACGCTAAAGTATTTGATACATTTGTCAAGGCTAAGATGTCACGCAGTGTTAGCAGCCATGGAAATATTCTGCATGTTTTTCCTTAAAAGGCAGAAAAGTAGAGGCATGATTTTGACTTGTACATGGACTGTGAAGCGTCCTGTGATGACAGCATAATGGCACTTGAATACTGGAAAAGTGATACCCAGTCATTGTCTGTCATGTCTAGTGTGGCATTATGTGTACTTGCAGTGCCACTAACTTTGGTGTCTGTGGAAAGATCATTTTCCTTTCAGAAAAGTTCAAGACAAATGATGCATGCGCCTCTACGAAGACCAACTTGGGCCACTCAACATTTTGTTCTACAATAAAGACATATGCTCAAATTCTGCGGGCTTTCAAAATCTTATCGGCTGGTTCTAACAAATAATTATGCATTCCAGTAACAAAAATCCTGAGCTTTCTTAATTTTTATTTATTTATTTTTGCTTGAACCTTGTTGCTGTTGGAACTGAAGACCTTAATAGGCAAAATCCAGTGTTTTAGTCTTTTGAATTAGGCTTGTAATTTGGTTCTTACAAATGAATAGTAAAAACAGGTCTGATTTGTTGATTTAAGGATGTTTACTTTGTATATTTTGTCCTGAAATGTTGACGACATTTTTTTAACAGTTTATAAAGTTTTAACTTTTTAAATCTTAACATTCTCATTCAGTTATTGTCGCACCCACCCTTATATCTGGCAATTGTGAAAATTAAAATGGATAAAATTAAAAAGATTCTTAAAACCCATAATTTCACACAGATGAGAAAATTTAAATTGATAAAAATCTTAAAAATCAATATCGATATTATTTGTCAATATTATAGATATATATAAAAAATTGACTCCTGCCTGTCCTAATAATCAGTTAATGGGGAATGTCTCCGCTCAGGTACCAAGCTGAATTTTCTCATAGTGAGTCTTTGTGGATGCTTTTGACAGGTTGCAGAGTAGCAGCCATGTTAGTCTGTATCCGCAAAAAGAAAAGGAGGACTTGTGGCACCTTAGAGACTAACAAATTTATTTGAGCATAAGCTTTCGTGAGTTACAGCTCACTTCATCGGATGCATCTGTAGCTCACGAAAGCTTATGCTCAAATAAATTTGTTAGTCTCTAAGGTACCACAAGTCCTCCTTTTCTTTTTGTGGATGATGTCACTCAGCTCTGGACTGTCCTGTCAGCCTCTGGGCTGGCCGGGCAACATCTGAAGGGGACCAGAACTGAGTCTTGTCTGCTTGCGTTCCATTGGGGTTACACACTGTGGTTGTGGAGTGCTGTGGGGGTTTCAGGTGACAGTGCCTCAGCTGGGCCCTTACTCCTCCTGGCAAGTGAAGACCTGCGGAGAAGTGCTGGCCCCCTCCTGGTGAGGATTGCTGAGGCCACTCTTCAACTAGGTAGGGCCAGCTATCCTGAAGGAGGCTATAGTACAGCGCTGCTGGAGAAGCTATTGTTTGGCATTGACAGTAAGGCTTGGTGAAAATATTCTTTGTAAACTGTTTTTTAAGGAAACATTGAGTTTTGGATTAAATGAAAATTTTCAGAAAAAGAGTCTGCTGTCCATGTAAACCGTTGATGTTTTAATGAAAAAATGAAATATTTTGGCCAAAATCAGAAAGAGTTTGGCTTTTTAATTTTTGGCCAAAAATTTGAAAATATATATGAATATGAGACAATTTCATTGACATTTTTTGCCGAAGGTGCAGCAAGCCGTTCTCCAGCCAGGTCTAGTTGAGGAGGCTGCCACACCTTAGTCCGCCTTCCCCCTTGTTAGTACAGGGAGCTGAGAGGGTTGTGCCAGGACATTTCTAGCTAATATTTCCCTCATCCAACTCAGTCTAGCCTCAGGCCTAGGTGTGGCAGGGGTACTGTGGAGTGGCCCCGTTCCTGTCTCTTTGATAGGTCCCTGAAGGTTGTTTCGAGTGACGGCTTGTTTAACCCGTGGGCTCTCTCAGACGGGATGTCCATGAGTCCATCCTATCACCCCGTCTGGTCAGTGTGCATATGAGGCCCTCTGGCCACCTGGGGGAGTTTACAGTGCTTCCATTATGCTGATGGCACTCAGCTCAGAGACTCCATTTCATCTGCTGTGGTTGGTGCAAGGAGATGACTTGTTCGTTATCTGAATGAGGTCAGTGCTGGGATGAAGGCCAGTGGGCAGGGTGAAATGAGATTGAGGGGGCTGTTGGTAGGTTGGGGGAAACAACTGGAAGATATGGCAAGATGATATCTGCACCTGCCACTTGTCCCACAGGTTCACAGTTTGGGTGTTGGGTTAGAACTTCAGGTGCAGGTAGATGCACAGGTGACATCTGCACTCGTCCTGCTGTTTTTATCTGAGCTTGGAAAGGGCGACCTTTTCTTCAGCTGCAAGGACCTTGCTAGCTTGATTCAGGTCTATAGATTCAGTAGTGTTCTCTGTTTGCCAGAAGCTGGGAGTGGATGACAGTGGATGGATCACCCAATAATTGCCCTATTCTGTTCATTCCCTCTGAAGCACCTGGCATTGCCACTGTCAGAAGACAGGACACTTGGCTAGATGGACCATTGGTCTGACCCAGTATGGCCGTTCTTATGCTCTTAAGTGAGGTAACATCTTGGGACCATTCAGAACTTTAAACTATGGCTGTCAAGTGATTACAAAAATTAACCGCAATTAATCGCACTGATAAACAATAATAGAATACCATTTATTTAAATATCTTTGGATGTTTTCTACATTTTCAAATATTTTGATTTCAATTACAACACAGAATACAAAGTGTACAGTGCTCACTTTATATTTATTTTTATGACAAATATTTACATTGTAAAAAACAAAAGAAATAGCATTTTTAGTTCACCTAATACAAGAACTATAGTGCAATCTCTTTACCATGAAAGTTGACCGTACAAATGTAGACTTGTATACAAAAAATAACTGCATTCAAAAATAAAACAATGTAAAACTTTAAAGCCTACAAGCCCACTCAGTCCTACTTCTTGTTCAGCCAATCGCTCAGACAAACAAGTTTGCTTACATTACAGGAGACAATGCTGCCCGTTTCTTGTTTATAGTGTCACTGGAAAGTGAGAACAGGTGTTCGCATGGCACTGTTGTAGCTGGCGTTGCAAAATATTTACATGCCATACACGCTAAAGATTCATATGTCCCTTCATGCCTCAACCACCATTCCAGAGGACATGCGTCCATGCTGCTGACTAGTTCTGCTCGATAACAATCTAAAGCAGTGTGGACTGACCATGTTCATTTTCTTCATCTGAGTCAGATGCCACCAGCAGAAGGTCGATTTTCTTTTTTGGTACTTTGGGTTCTGTAGTTTCTGTGTCAGAGTGTTGCTCTTGTAAGACTTCTGAAAGCATGCTCCATACCTCTTCCCTCCCAGATTTTGGAAGGCACTTCAGATTCTTAAACCTTAGGTTGAGTACTGTAGCTATCTTTAGAAATCTCACATTGGTACCTTTTTTGCATTTTGTCAAATCTGCAGTGAAAGTGTTCTTAAAACGAACAACATCCTGGGTATTCATCTGAGACTGCTATAACATGAAATATATGGCAGAATGCGGGTAAAACAGACCAGGAGAGATGCAATTATCCCCCAAGGAGTTGAATTAAAAATTTCATTAACGTGTTATTTTTTTAATGAGCGTCATCAGCCCAGAAGCATGTCCTCTGGAATGGTGGCCGAAGCACTAAGGGGCATACGAATGTTTAGCATGTCTGGCACGTAAATACCTTGCAATGCCTGCTACAACAGTGCCATGTGAATGCCTATTCTCTCTTTCTGGTGAGCAGCATTATCTCCTGTAAATGTAAACAAACTTGTTTCTCTGATAAATTGGCTGAACAAGCACTAGGACTGAGTGGACTTTAGGCTCTAAAGTTTTACATTGTTTTGTTTTTGAGTGCAGTTATGTAACAAAAAAAATCTACATTTGTAAGTTACACTTTCACAATAAAGATATTGTACTACAGCACTTGTATGAGATGAAACACGGCTGCTATTCTGAAACCTGAAAAATACTGTTTCTTTTGTTTATCATTTTTACAGTGCATATATTTGTAATCAAAAATAATATAAAGTGAGCACTGTACACTTTGTATTCTGTGTTGTAATTGAAATCAATATATTTGAAAATGTAGAAAAACATCCACAAATATTTAATAAATTTCAATTGGTATTCTATTGTTTAACAGTGCAATTAAAACTGTGATTAATCACGATTAATTTTTGTACTCATGATTAATTTTTTTAAGTTAATCAGGTGAGTTAACTGCAATTAATAGACAGCCCTAGTTTAAACTAGTGTCAACTCTCTCCACCCTTCTATTCAGCAGCAAGCGCTTGCACTTCCAGCTAAGTCAGTGTGCGATGGAGTTCACAATGTACCTTTTCACCTGTATGAAGCTGGTTGTCTGGTTATCCAAGAGCCCCAGCTCTCACCCGGTGGAAATGGGTGGCAGTTGGGGTTGGTAGAGATGCTCAAAGCAAGAGTCCCCTCACTTTAAAACAGAGCGTGCTGGCAGCAGGAGCCTTGATGCAGGAATTCACTTCTGCCTTGATCCAACACTGCTAGGGTCAGTTGGCCTTTTGGGTACATCTCAGAGTGCATCTGTTTTCTGGGGCATGTGTTGAGGGATGCAGTGTGCCATGTATGAGGGTTTTGTTGCTATTTGGTTTGGGGGGTTGCTGTTCTCAGAGCTGGTTGGTTATATTGTTGGACTATTTGTTTGTCATAAATACCTGTGAAAGTGCAAGGGTTACTTGGGGTAGGAGCTGTGAAGTGATCCAAAGTGTCGAGGTGAAGTGAAGTGCAGTTTCCGTCAGTCGCCTGTCGACGTTGCCATGTGAGCATGGCAGTGGTGTCAGGAAGGGCATTAGTGTGCTGTTTAATTGTAAAGCGCTGACAATGTTGACAGTTTGAGAGAGTGACTCAAGTATTCTCCCTATCAGCTCCAAAGGCTCTGGCTCTTGCTTCTTGTCAGATTTCCAAAGCATGGACAAGGGTTTCAAACTGACAGGATGCTCCGGGGCGGTGGCTCTAACTAAGGAACTGACAAGTGAAAAGCTCTGGGAGCTGCTGTCATGTGGGCTTTGGGGAGTTCTGCAAAATACACGTCTCTCTAGTTAAAACAGAAAAATATAACAAAATAATAGTAGGGCAAGAAAACTCACCTGGGAGGGGGACTAATGCTGCACAGGAATGGGCATGTGCTGAGCAAAGTCTCGGTATATTTGCTGTGTACCAGTATGCATGCAGATCTGTGTGTGCGTGTACCTGTGTATGGTTAGACATATGCTGGTGTGGAAGGGAAATAAGGGGGACTTTGAGAATAGGAGTGTGCGAGTCCACATGCATTGGGTGTATTGGTAGGTGTGTGCACACATGCCTGTGTTTGATGAGGACTGTGGGTGTGCATAAGGGGGCGTGTGCATGTGTGCGTGCACACTTGAGCATGTGTAATACATAGAAGTGAGAGAAAATATCAACCTCCTTGGTCTTATTGTCACAAGCTGAAGTGCAGCCAGAGAGATGCATTGATGAGATCACTGTAGGGCTAAAGGAGAAGCTGTCTCTCCTATCCCTGCCCTGACACAGAGTTGATTACCTGTTTTATTGAAAATGCATTGATGTGACGCCTTTCCGCTGAGCAGTGCTGCGCAGGAAGCGGATGGGGCATGTCAGCGTGGAGCTGAGCTCTGAGAGATGGGGTTAATTACTGTAGGAGGCCTGTTTTAAACACACATACTACCATTGACAATACCTTCGGAAATATACTTCCCATCGTGTGGGTGTGTGTGTGCAGGTGTGCATGCTCAGGATCTGCTGTGCTCGGGAACATGACAGGGGTTTTGTCCTGCAGAGTGGTGTAACTCTGTCCCATCAGCAGGATGCAGTGTTGTTGTAGCTGTGTTGGTCCCAGGATATTAGAGAGACAAGCCTGGTCAGAGGTGAGGGAAGGCGGGGGCATTGCCCTCCCCCCCAAAAAACTGCAAGCCTCTGGCAGGTGCGGAATTTGGCCCCCTCCCCACACACACACACATGCGGCCCCATTGGCCTGACTGGAGTTGCTCCCCCCTTTCCCCCAATATAGAAGTCAAACTACGGCTCTGGGTTAACTAGTGATGCTAAACAATCTGTTCCACTTTGTATTTAGGCATGACATTTTCCAGACCTGAAGAAGAGCTCTGTGTAAGCTCAAAAGCTTATCTCTCGCTCCAACAGAAGCTGATCCAATAAAATATGTTACCTCACCCACCTTGTGTCTTCCATTACCAGTGTCCGCTAACTTCCTCTGAAGATGGGCTGGATTTTTCAGGTGTAGAACTATTTTCATTGTGGTTATCAACACAGTTCCCATTGTATTGTCTCTATGCACTTTCACATCACTTCTTCAGCCTCTGACATAAGACCCAGGAGTGCCCAGTCAAATCCAAACATATTCTCTGACTCCAGCAAAGCATCCGGGGAGCAGAGTGATAACAGAGAGAGTTTTAAAAACATCTTATTTCTCTCAAATACATTTTATTCAAGGGTTTCCTGGATGCCCAAGTGGGAGTGCCATAGGGAGGCAGGCTGGCATGGCTGCAGAATGTGGGATAGAGTGCAGATAGGAAGGTGACAGGAGCCCACCTGAGAGAGCACCCTGGCATGGAGCTTAGTGTATTTCTTACACCTGACATTAGCTGGTAGCTATTGGAGGATAAGTCTCTGTCTCTGGGCTTGTACCCTTCCATAGGCCAGGGCAGCCGCAGTAGAGTGCCCACAGGCTTGTTCCCAGACTACTGGACATTCCAGTACTTCTGTGAATAGTGTGACCCCACCCCTGCTGGTGTGACCTCACATGGTGCATATGAGGTCATGCCTCAAGGGGTGCCATTCTGAAGAGCACGCCACCTTGCCCCCACTGCCGTGACTTTGCATGCATCATGCCTCTGGGGGTGGAGCAGCACATTCATCAGTGGTGTCCCCATCTGATACCAGTCAAAATCACATTTGTTTTTGTCTCAGTACTGGGTGGGGGCAGACATTACTAAAGCAGGACAGGCCTGCCTCAGCTGTGGGTTCAAAGAGAAAGTTGTGCCCAAAATGTTTTCTCTAATGAGGAGAAAAATGAAAGCAGCCAAGCACTCGTCCTTGGTTGCTCTGGTGATTTCCAGGTGGTCCCTCTCCTTGACCACTTCTGCTAAGTAAGGCACTGCCATGGGGGCACTTTACCAAAGCAGGATGGCTTGGCAGCAGGGATGGGATGGGGAGCTTTTCCCACCTAAGTCAGTGGTTCCCATGCAGCTGTGGTTAGCAGTGACTGAAAGTTCTTGCTCCCTGATGGCTGCTTCGCCTATGGCAGCACGTTGCACTCAAGCGTTTGATGTTACAATGCCTACACGTGACAAACTGGGGCACTGAGCAGCAGCCTTGTGAGCAGCCTTGTCAGAGACCACGTGTAAGCTAATGCCTTCTCATGCTTACATAAATATAGGGGGAGGGTAGAAACATTTATGTATGCAGTAGCATAAAATCCCAGCTTAGCTTCTCCCTCAGTCCAGAGAGGCAACAACAGAAGAGAGCAACAACAAATCATTCCTGCTCCTAGATTTGAAAGTATCTTCTTTCCTCATTGGTCCTTCTTGTCAGGTGCCAACTATGTTATTTGAACTGCTTAACCCCTTACAGGTAAAGCAATCCAGTACAGCTGCCAAGGAGGGATTTTATGCTACTGCATACATAAAGGTTTCTACCCTTCTCCTATATTTATGACACATGCTTAGACAGGTCTCTGAGGTCATGGGAGGGGGCACATGGGCTAGGGCAGGTTGAGGAAGGCTGGAGGCATTTCTGACCATGCTGCACCCATACTGTGGATAGTGGACTTCAGTCTGTAGGCTTGTTAGTTCCCCAGAATCAAATGCACCATAGCTGCAGCCATCTCAGTGTGCTGAGACATACACATGCTCTTCAAAGGTGGCCTTGAAAAAGTTAGGGACTGGCACACTTTCCTGGCTAGCTGGGCAGAAAAGGGCAAGAGAAGGTTTTCATCAGGAGACAGTTTGAGCTGTTTTCGTGGAGATTTACCATTCTGGGCACCACGTAGGTGGCTGGTTCCTTGGGTGAGTGCACTTATCACAGCTAGAATTTCTCCACTAAAGGAATGTGTGTGTCAACCTGGGGCACTGGAGTAGGTAGAAGAACCATTGCCTCACCCAACACATTGCAGCTCTCAACATCATTCCCTAGGAGGCCCCACCTGAGCACAGTTCTGAGGTGTTGCTGAGAACTTCAACATGACTTTTCCCTAAGTATGGACTCCGGGATTTGATCCCATAAGAAACACTGTTCATTCTGGTTTCATTGCGAACCCCACTGCCACGAGGTGCCCTCGTTTTTGTCACTATGCTTTGCTGAAGAAAGATCAGAGAGATGATACCAAAGAACCTCTAACATCAGTGCTGTGAATTTTTGGTTTATCATGTAAAAAGAATGAGGAGTACTTGTGGCACCTTAGAGACTAACAAATTTATTTGGGCATAAGCTTTCGTGGGCTAAAACCCACTTCATCAGATGCATGCAGTGGAAAATACAATAGGAAGATGTATATACACAGAAAACATGAAAAAATGGGTGTTGCCATACCACCTCTAACAAGACTAATCAATTAAGGTAGGCTATTATCAGCAGGAAAAAAAAAACTTTTGTAGTGATAATCAGGATGGCCCATTTCAAAGAGCTGACAAGATTTGAGTAACAGTAGGGGAAAAATTAGCATGGGGAAATAGTTTTTACTTTGTGTAATGACCCATCCACTCCCAGTCTTTATTCAAGCCTAATTTAATGGTGTCCAGTTTGCAAATTAATTCCAGTTCTGCAGTTTCTCGTTGGAGTCTGTTTCTGAAATTTTTTTGTTGAAGAATTGCGACTTTTAGGTCTGTAATTGAGTGACCAGGGTTAAACAGCCAATAAATACACTTAAGGAATTCCATGCCGAAAAAGCTGAATTGTTGGAAATTGTTTTCCCTGACAGGACTGGATTTCCTCTTATTTGAACTTTGGCTAGGGAACAATATGACTTCCAAAATGTAGCAAAGACTTTGAAGCAGGGAATGGTGACAAGTGAATTGTTATCTTGCCACTTAGAAATGGGCTTCCTGATATCTGAATGGAGCTTGGTGCAGAGTGGGATTGATTGCTTTTGAGATGTCTGTCATTCTTTGTGCATGCTCTTGTCTGATCATGTTTACAGCTTGTTGAGTTTGCATCTGATTCCAGGTGTCACAGCTTACTTCCCCTTCCCATGTTATTGCCACATCTCACCCCCTGGTTGCAGTTACAAAACTATTTGTGACTGAAACTGTAATGCTTTCCGAGTGCAAGTCTGAGACGCGCACTGACCGAGCCGCTCTAGAGAAGCGTGAGGTTTCCTTGTACTGTGCTGACCTGCTTTCAAAGAGGAGATTTGTTCCTAAATTAGGGCCAACTCGAAAAGGGGTGACATGAATGTCTTTTTTTTTTTTTGCTTAAGTAAAGGGAATGAGGTGAGATTTAAGCCCTCAGAGTCTGAAAATGTGAAAAGTGAAGAGCAGCTGCATCACTTTTGATCACACAAGCCTTTAGAGCAACCAAGAACCTTTTTCCCAGGGCTTCAGTCTCTCTGTTCTGTAATCTAAATGAACACGGAGAGTGCACATTTAAATTCTTTTTAACTGTCTTCCACAACAAGCTGTTTGGCTGGGAGGGACCGGAGCACAAGAGTTTTACTCCTGCTGACTTTCATTGAGAAGCCTCCTCTGCTAAGACCAGTGCTTTCTTCTTTGGTTTTATAGCAATGTCTTTGATGTGCTCACGGGGCACTGCAGAGAGTAAGCCATTGGGGCAGCTTCTCCGTCAGCCTTGTCCTGAACAAGGCAGCTTTAGCCAGTTGATTAATATGTCCAATTCCCAGGGCTCCTTGCTGATCTCCTTCAAGTGCTGTTTTCTGACTGTTTTTTGTTTCCCCTATGCTCCTCTCTCCAAGGTTATGAAGCTGAGGAAGCTGGCCCAGCAGGTAGCTAACTGTCGGCAGTGCCTGGAGCGCTCCACGGTCCTCATCAATCAAGCGGAACATATCCTGAAAGAGAACGACCATGCACGGTTCCTGCAGACTGCCAGGAATGTGGCCGAGAGGTGGGCTTGCTAGGTGTTACACCAGGAATTGCACTGAGGACCTCCAGAGCTAAAAGCACAAGCTGCTACTGTATGAATTAGAGTCAGGTTCTTTAACTGGGGCTGTAACTGGCTCTCATCCTCTGTGGACTGGCCATAGAGGGGAATCTGTAACATACACTCTCTAGTGGGTGTAGACAGGGCCCCAGGAGATTACTGGATAGTCCAGTCCAACCCTGTTTAGAGCTGACCAGCACAACTCAGTGCTGAAAACACTGGTGGGTGCTGGTGCTCTAAGTCACACCATTGCAGCCACCAGTGGAGAGGTAGCAGTGGCAGGACCGGCTCTAGGCACCAGCAAAGCAAGCACATGCTTGGGGTGGCACATTTCCAGGGGCGGCATTCAGGCAATCCTTTTTTTTTCTCCTGGCCCCGCTCAGTCAACCAATGAGCCCCTGCATGGGGCAGGGCAGTGGGGTCAGCACTGGGGTCATGGCCCAGGGGCAGTCCCTGTCCTGGCCCCCCGCTGCCGGGGAAGTGAGCGATGCGGCTCCCCCCCCCCCCCCGACACATGTGTCACAAGCGGCGGAGGAGCCAGAGCCGAGCTGAGCGGAGCCCAGGATTGGGGCAGGACCCGCGGTCAGTAAGGGACCCACTGCCCAGGGCAGCTCGGTGCTGGGCGGGCGCCCCTGGTCTGCCCCCCTCCACAAAGCTTTCCTGCCCCCCCAGCCACTCTGTCGATTACTGTCCCCTCTGCAGGGGTGGGGCCGGGCCTGAGATCGGGCTGGGGCCCACAGGCGGGATGTACAGCCCCGAGCACCTCCTCAAAACACTGCTATAGTGTTACGCATTCTTTTAACATTACCAGTATCAGTGGCTTCTGGTGAGTGCAGTTTCTCAAAACTGAAATTACTAAAAAATTATTTGAGGTCCACCATGTCTCAAAATTGTTTGTCAGGACTCGCATTACTTTCAATTGAAAGTACCATTGAAAAAAATATAGATTTCACTGAATGATTAAAAGACTACGCAAATATAAAAACCAGAAAACACTAACGTTTTTCATTACAGTGTATAGTTGAATCCAAATTGTTTGTAATTGTGATTTTGTTAAAATTAAATGAGTACACTAGTAGGAAATTGTTTTATTTCACTAACTACAAATTCTCTGTGTTCATTTTTTTTAAATTTTAAACAGTCAAAAAAACCCAAAACAAACAAACAAACCATTGTAAAGTGAAAACGTGTAAAAGCCAAAAAAAAAGGGTGGGGTGGGGGTGCAGCAACATTTTTTTTTGCTTGGGGCGGCAAAAACCGAGAGCCGGCCCTGAGCAGTGGGAAATATTAGCAGAAATGTCCTAGTGCAGACAAGGCCTGTGAGAATCCTCACTAGGGATCTTATCAGGTATGGGGTGCCACTCACTCTGGAATCGCGAATGTCCAGCTGGGACAATGGGAGGCAAGTTGTTCAGAAGGTGAACATGAAGCGTGAATGGGAGCATGTCCTTCCTTGGAAGAACAGGCAGCGCTGTCACTTAGGTAGCCCCGTCCAGCCCAGCATAATGTTTGTGATTGTTTCAAAGAGCAAAAGGAGGATGCTTCTGTCACTAACAACAACAACAAAAGCAAGCAAAGCCACCTGGCCCTTCCCCAGGGGATTGCTGCTTTGCTTCCCCAGAGAAGCTGCTTTCAGTGGTGGTTTTCCTCCTGGCATGTTACAATGCTGCAAGGCTGTTTGCACCTTTTTAATCAGCAATCTAACTGCCGGCTGGGTTGTCCAAACACACCCTAATGTATATTGATGCTCTTTTCTTTCTTTCAGGGTCGCCATGGCAACTGCATCCTCTCAAGTGCTGATACCAGATATCAATTTTAACGATGCCTTTGAAAACTTTGCTTTAGATTTTTCCAGAGAAAAGAAACTGCTGGAGGGGCTGGATTATCTAACAGGTATGTGCTGATCCTGCTTTCCTAACACATGCTGTAACCTTCTTTCTCCTCTCACATGAGGTGGAAAGTATTTTAATATAAATTACATTGTAAGTTGTTCTCGTCTTTTAAACTACTTGTTGATGCTGTAACTGGGCATGGTAATGGAGCGGCCAGTCATCAGTCCTTGGGCTTTTGGTGTTCAGGCATGTTCTTAGGTGTCTGTTTCTGAAATCTGTTACAATTCTCTGCCCTTTCTGCAGAACCTCTGAGTCACACTCTCATCCCCTGGCTTGATGCAGCATCCTCCTTCTCGGACCCTTCCCATCACTTCTATCCAGTCAGCTGCTATGGCCATCTTCCGTCTGACCATGTGACCACCCCACGTCACTTTAAATGCTTCCCATGGTTCCCCTATTTCCACCCCATCCAGTTGAAGTGTCTCACTTCCAAGGACCTTCACAGCTCTGCCCCTTCATATCTGCTCTCATCTCTCATCACATTGGCTGCTATCTCCTACTTCCCCTTTCCCATCTCCTCTGCTCCACCAGTGGTGCTGATGTCCGCTGCTTTGCTGTATGCTGGGAATGACCTCCCTGAAAAAAATCCCTGGAATCTCCTTCAAATCCCACTTCCTGCCATACTGCCCACAGGAAACGAGCAGCCCATAGTACATTTGAAAAAAACCTCATTTAACGTGTAATATATTTTAGTGTTTCCTCTTTGCTGCCCTTTTTATGTGTCTTGAGACCTTAAATTGCAAGCTCCTTTGGATGGGGATCATGTCTACCTTTGAGTTCAGACAGCACCTAGCACATCTGGTCTCTGATCCAGATTTGGGTCTCTGGGTGTGACAGTAATACACATAAGAATAAAAGGTATACCATAATGCAAGTAATAGCAATGTAGGGCTACTCCCATCCCGACGTGCTGCAGTCCTTTTTGACGGGTTTTCTTCTACATTTGAAGAAAGTGGGGAAAAAGCTGCCGATGTAGTGTATAGTATCTGCAGAGGGCATAGCCTCAAAGTAGCACACAGAAAATAGCCATACTGCCGTGGCCACACTGCTATGTTGAGCATGCTAGCTCTGCTCAAGCTATAATGAGCATGTCTACTTGGGCTGGGAATTACCTCACCCAGCTGCAGTAGAGACATACCTGTGTTTCTTTACAAGGCTACTTAAAGCTGCTGAGGAGACAAACGCACCAGAGAAGCTAGCTGATCTTTGGGTCCATCTATCACATTTCCAAGAAGATAATATAAGAGGAGAAATATCGTCTGTGTCCAGAACATTTATCAGATGAAAAGGTTGTTAAAAAATCAGCGCCAACCAGACGCAGGGCTTCAATTTGCGGCCTAAGCCTTCAATGTGACCACATTAATAATAGATCTCCTAGCTTTGTCCCTCTTGCTTGATGCCCCAGCCCTCCCAGGAGCCTCCGTTTTGCACCATGGAGCCTCCATTTTACTCTAGCAGTCACTCAACAACACATAGAATTGGTTTTTCTGTGCAGTGTCTGTGCTCCCTCCATATAGAGACTGTCTCCATTATGAGGTGTCACTCAAGTGGATGTGAATACTCCTTACTATCTCTACATTGTCATCTGTCGCCCATGCAGCACCCAATCCACCATCTGTCCGAGAGGAGCTTTGTACGGCTTCCCATGACACCATTACAGTCCACTGGATCTCGGAGGATGAGTTCAGTGTCAGCTCCTATGAGCTCCAATACACCATCTTCACCGGCCAGGCCAACTTCATCAGTAAGTAGCCATTTGCTTGCAGTGAATGCAGTGTTGCCGAGAAGAAAGTAAAGAGAGTATCACCAGGGATCATAGTCCAGTCTGGCAGGAAAGATGCCATTGGTCAATATAAGAAAGGGTTCAAGGGCTACAGTAGCATTGCAGCTCCCATATCAACTTGCCAGAAACCTTCAGAGCTGTTTAACCCCCAAAATTAGTTTTGGTTAGAAACAAAATTTTGCTCTGTTTTTGGGTTTTTGGGATATTTTTGGAAGTCCAGTGAAAACGGCATGTGGTTGTGATTTCTCCCTTCCCCCACAGCATTTGCAACCCAGCCTTGCTGCAAAGGGTTCATGCACAAGCACCAACAAGGGAAACTGGCCAATCAATTTTCATTCTCCAAGTTCAGCAAAATGGCAGAAGTAAACAATCAGTGTTAACAAGACAAAAGTAAATGAGGTTTCCCCTAAGGATTGCCATCTGAGAATGAAGATGGGGTTAACAATCCAGACAAGCATGTTCGTCTTTTTTTCTTAATGGGAATTTTAGCTTGACTGTCTTTTTAAAGTGTTCTCTGCATCCCGTTTGTAAATGGGTTCTATTTGGGTATCCAGTGTCTGGGGAGGGATGGGGTGGAGAGCACTTTAGAGAGGATTCCCTGCAATTTTCACCTTCCTCCCTCCAGGCTCTGCACCTGGGCCACTGGTCTTTAGCGGAGGAGTGTTGCATGGGCACTTTCCATGAGGGCAAGCTCCAGATTGACACAGTGTGTTCTGCCCACTCCCTGGGGACTGAATGTTTTGCCACCTCCCCAGCACCCCACTTACTGTCAGACTGGGGTCCAAACTTGGGACCCAAACCTGAGCCTCTCACAGCTTGGTGCAGGGCACTGGAGTTGCTAACCCACAGCAGTCTCTGCTTATTTACCATTAATACTGCTAACACTTTGCACTCATACACCTATCAGTGAGGAATGGTTTACCTGCCCCACTGAGGAAGGCAAGTATCAGCCTCCTGTTATGCATGGGGAAGCTGGCATTGAGGGGAAGTCGATTGCCCAAGGCCATGTAAGTAAACAATGGAAGAGCTGGTGTTGGAGTCTGAGTTGCTGTCTACCATGCTCAGTCCTTTAGACACCAGCACCCTTGGACAGTCTGTAACAAAGAACTTGCCATGCTGTTGGCTACTGATTTAATCAAAGTGCAGCGAGAGACCAGAAGTTCCTTTTCCCTCATTACTTTTTTAAGGTCCCAGGACATGTATATTCCATTGCACTAGAGCTTGGTCACTCCCCATTCTCCCCCAGGCCCTGTCCTTATTATATAAATAAACCACAGAAGCTTTGGGGTCTGGCAGTTAGCAAGCTGGCTTGCCCAGGAGAAGTGGGAGTTTGGAGGAAGCTGTGAGAAGAGGTTAGCTGAGGACATGCCTCAGGGCAGTAATCGAAATTATTAAGGAGCAGAGAGGAACTTTGAAGTGCAGTTTGTCTTTGAAGTGAACTTTGAAGTGCAGTTTTGGGGGTCCAGAACTGAATGGTTTTGTGCTGCATTGAGTGTCCAACATCCTTCAGTTCACTGAAGCATCCTCAGCATTAGCAAATCTAATCTCTCTGGTGGCTGGTCATTCGGGGAGCTACCAAGAGACATGTGCATAGCAACACGCTCACATAATACCCTAGGATTATACAAATAGGACAAAGCTGGTGCTCAGTGAGCTGCAGGCTAAAAATGAAATTTGTTTTATATACCCCACACAACAATACCAAGAGAAGTCTATAAGTAATTCTTTCAGAAGATGCCTGTCTTATCTAATTACTTGTCAACCCCACTACACATTTGCTTGGCCAGGAATAAGATTAAAGGAACATGGGGGGCTCTTAGTGATTGAAGCCTTTTGGCACATAATCTCTTAGTAAATGGGCTGTGGTCAAATGGTGAGGAATCATCAGTGCACACTTCAGTTCCCACCCCATCAGCAAGGACTTGGACAGTAAGCAGTGAGTGCTGGCTCTCACATGGCAGTAGGCTGAATGCTGCAGTAGCCATGCTGTGTTAAGGGCTGTCTTTACAAGGATTCCACAGGATTGTAGCCACCCCCAACCTTGCTGCTAGAGCAAACAGGGTGACAACTATTTTCATTTGTAACTCAGCCCTAACCATCTGTTCTGGGGTGAAAAATTTGGAAAGCAGCACCACAGCCAGGCTGGGATCTCCTTGAACATGAACTCCTGGTTGTGTCCTAACCAAATATTTTGTGCTCTTGGGTTTGTTGACATATTTCATGCAATTCACCCAAACTTGTCATATTTATCCCTCCCCTGTTTTATACCCAGTAGTAAAAAAGAGAAGGCTTGTCCCCTCTACACATGCTAGACACATGCTGTGCCTAGAAAATAATTAAATGGGAGGGTTTTTGGTTTTTTAATCTGAAAAATATTTTCATAGTGTATTTAACAAATGGCTCCCAGAACGCAGGAAGTTCATAAAGGGATACAAAGTCTTCCACGGGATTTATTGTTAAGTAGTTGCATGGCACAATAGGTAGGCGTGGAGCTATTCAAACCTAGAACATGAGAGAAGGCAGGCTTGTGAATAGAAGTATTTTAAAAAGACATTTTGTCCCCCAGGACGCTCACTGTTTGCAATGAATAAGGACCAAGAACAGGGACACAGCAGCAGAAAAGGGAAGAAGAGAACCCCACCATAAATTCTGGGAAGGGGATGCTGCTCTTTGACACCATTGTTTTGTTGAAACAATAGATTGTTTCTGCTGATTTGTTCTGAATATTTCATCTGGTTATTGCTGTCAAGAGCTAGATATTCTGTAATTATATTAGCACTGGAACAGAGGTTAATGGTGGGGAGATCAAGTCCTGCCCAAAAAGCTAGTAACCCAGGGCTTGTCTGCATGGGACATTAGTGCACAGCAAGCCGGGGTGTGAATCTGGAGCACCCTAGCTTTCCGTGCAGTAACGTCCCTTGTGGACACTGCTACAGTGCACTAACATGTGTGCAGTGTGCTGTGACAGACTGCTGCGTGAAGCGGGAGCATGCAATCCATGTTGTCATCATCTGATGGCTGTCCAGTGGCTTGTGTAAAATAATTTTCGGGCTCACGGTCCCACTTCATACAGCCCAGTTGTGCTGCAGTTGGAGTTTGGGAGCAGGATGAAGCCCCTAGTGGACACTACACACGTCACAAAACCAGTCATTGCAAATGGCACCGAGTCTCCTTGTTGGCAGCCTCAACAGAGAAACCAAGGACTGAAGAAGCCATTGAAAGATAGCCCCGGAGGTGGGTGCTGCATGCCGGGGAAGTGTCAACAGACTTTCCCAGCCACTGCCGCTGCAGGACCTGCTCTGAGGTTGACACAAAATAGACTGTCCTGTAGAGCTATCAGTCCAGCACCTTTCCCCAGCATTGCAATCACATAATTTAGTTTTTTTCTCTGACCTCGCTGATTTTACCCTCTAGTGTCGGATGCCTGCCTCTGATTTTGGAGTACCTCACTCACCTGCATGGTGGAGTGTACCCTAGGGTTGGTCTATTACTGTTCACCGTTGTCTCTTGTGTAACAATCTCTGCCTAGCAGCAAAGCAGTGGTTGTAGTTTTTTTTCCTAGTATCTCACAGCACCATGCTAGCCTGGGTCAAACAAAATCAGACAGCACAAAGGAACATCAGAAAAGGCAAATCTGGGCTGGTTCCAGATACCGCAAGTCTGCCGTTTAAAATAATTGTATTTAACATTTCAAAGTTTGCATCTGACATTAGCTAATATTAGAACAAAAATCCAGTCACTAGTCAGAATTTCTTCAGACATCAGAAATCAGCTGAAGTCTTGGCAATAAAGCAATATGTAAATTGCCTTGGGGTTAAAATTTAACAAACATGCTAAACATCTACTTGATTCCCCTGCCCCAAATTAAGAATACCAAACAAGGTTATTGCCTGCTCTTTGCTAGCACCATTGATTAGCATTAAGACTCAGTAAATTACAGACTGATGAGACCAGAGATTCAAAACGGTGGTTGAGATGACTTGTATCTATTTACTCTTGGTCATTATTCATCATCAGTGCTGATAAAAAACTGGATTGTAAACAAAGAAAATGTCATTCTTTTGATTTTTACAGATGTGTAGGTGGCAAAAGTACAGAGCCTTTAAAGCCAAGAGCTATTGATTCTGCCTTCCGACACAGTGATTTATTTCTCCAGTAGCCGGACTTGTGCTCATGGCATGAGGGAATATGTGAATTTTCTCATTTTAGAACATTGCCTCCCTCCCCTTTCAAATATGATGTCAAAAATTAGTACAATCTGAGGAAGCAGATACAAAATTCCCATGAAAGTTTGTGGAGTTGGTTTTGAGAGGGCTCTGGTGAATGTCCCTCTCTTGATAGCAGAAGTATTATGCATGTTCAAATGGGAAATTAAGCAATAACCACTTAGCTACATGATCCCTTTCCTCCTTCAGGAAGGTATAATGCTTGGGCAGTACGAGCCATTCCATACATTACCAGAATGTCCACATTTCTATGTAACAGAAACACTGACCAGTGGTTTAGCACTTGCTTCTTTAGTCTCTTGAACATCTATCTAAGGCTCTCAGTGCACCTCAAAATTGTTAATGTCTTTACTCAGACCTGCCTTTCTGAGGCAGGGCAGTGCTATTATGCCCATTTTACAGATGGGGAACTGAGGCACAGAAAGTGACTTGTCCAGGGTCATGCAGGGAGTCTGTGGTGGAGTTGGGAATTGAACTTGGCTGCCACTGGGCAAGCCTTCCTCTCAATAACTTGTTTTCCAGCGGATATTATTTCCTCTTCCAAGTCAGGTCATTTTAAAGCTACCATATATTCACATATGTTCAGGGCTGTTCTAAAGAGGATGATGGACAATTGGTTTCCATGTTCACTGAGGGTGGGACAAGAAGGACTCAACTTAGTTTGCAGCAAGGGAGATTTAGGTTAGACATTAGGAAAATCTTGGAATCCCAATCACTGGAGGTTTTCAAGAACAGTACTTCCAGCACTACATGTTTATGATTCTGTACTGAATTTGTTCTCCAAAGAATCAGAATGGGTTTCTGACTTGACTGTTACAGAGAAGGTATTTTTCTTCACTGCAGCTTGGACACTGAGGTTGGTGCCAAAGGCCTAGAATCTGGTCTTTTCTCCTGGTAACTGCGCTGTGTGGAGGGGGGAGGATGTGACAGGGACTGCGAGATGGAAGGTATAGACACACAGGAGTCTGGTATGGGAAGTCCTAGAGGACTACTATTCTCATCACAATGTTCAGGGGAAAAGATGTGAAGTCTTGTTAATATCAGAGAGCTTTGAGTTGAAAATCCCATGGCTGACACTGAAAATGTGTTGCTGGATTAGTTACTATTTGCAGCCTCTTGCTTTATGGGAGGCGAGATGGTGCCACAAACAAAGGAACATGGCTATAAAACATCTCTACTGCAGCTCCCCGCTCCGTATGAGGGAAGAATGCAAGGAGGTAAGAGTATAATGCCAAATACCACATGTGACTGTACAAACGGTTTGCCCTGTGGACCAGAATATCAGAGCGCTGAGATTCTTGGCTGGTTACTGCCTAACAGCTGGAACACAGTGGGAGGAACAGGTAAAGTTTGCTAATTGTCAGCTGATGTCTGACTACAAAAAGGAAAGCTTAATGGGATTTTTCCTTTTAATGAAAGCACAAAGGATGCCAGAGATGGCTGGATAGGCAGGTTATATCAGCTTTGAAAGATTTCATTCTGCCATTCTCATTGGAAGCCTTCTGCATATTTAAGGTACACTTAATAAGCTCCTTTAGAAATCTCCCTCTGTTGTGACACTCTGCATTTTCCCTTTTTGCACCAACTAGCACTCCTTTATCTGCAGCCAGAGTTCGACTCCTAACAGCACATAGGCTGTGATGGTGCTTGGGTCAGTAACAGAGACACAGGATTCAAGGCCACAGATGTTCCATGTAATAAACTAATCCAAAAGGAGTGAGTTGCTAGGAAATGAACATCACTGTAAAAGCAATGAAATGAGAGCGCAGTCGGAGTTAAATTTATCACCTCTTCTCTGAGAGTGTTACGCTTCTGTGGGAAGCACACACTAATTCAGGAAAAAGTCTAGAAACCCCACATGCCAGCTAGACCACTTGAATTCCAATTTCACCATGTAGCCTGACATTCATTTTCTTCCTCCTGTGTGGTGCAGACAGGACGGCCCTTCTACTCTGAGCCACTTCACAAATTAAAGCCAGCCTTGGCTCTCGGATCCCCACCTGCATGAGGCTAAGGGTGGGGATATGAAAGCCCATAGGTAGGACTTCCCACATATCCCGATGCCCTGGAAATCACCAACTGGCCAATGAAGTGAATTTGGTGCTTTTGTCCCAGAAATAAGAACAAGCCAGTTGATTTCCTTGGCTCTAAACTGAACGACAGTTTGCGAGGACCAGAAAGGGACCTCTACTAGAATCAGGGCAGGTGGGGGCTAGTCTGCCTCTCCCCTGATGGGAGCACAATTTTGGACAGAGCCCAGTGATGTATAGAAGGGTGCAGTCAGACCAGAGGAAGTATGTGCAAAAGCAGCAAAAGTTCCTGGGTGGTTGGAGGGCTTATGAAGAGACATTATGAGAGTGTAGTTGTGCAACAATATAAGTACATATGATAAATCTATGAGTGTTTGAAGGCTGCAGAGCCTGAGGAAGGAGATTGGTCAGTTATCTGGGGGACAGTCTATTCTGTATCTCTTTATTGTAGCTATTTCACCTTGTGCTTAAAATAATGATGCCCTGATCCTCTAGGTGCTTTAAACAAACATTTCAAACAAAAGGCACATGGACAGTGCAGCCTGTCCTCCCCTTCTTGTGATCTGAGCTAACCAGCCAGGAGCTAAAAAACAGAGCAATGACTCATACCAGGCATTGCCCTAGTTACACCCAGGGACAGAACTGAGAGTGATGGAGCTACAGTGAGGAAGAGGAACAATAAGGTGAATCCCAGGAAAGGCTTCCTGAATATGAGATATATTGGGTGGAGGGATGGGAGCAGTGTGAGTCCCCTGCTTGGGCCATTTAAAATTGGCCAGCAGGAGATACTAGAAAGTGAATTATGGGGCTCAGTCTGATGCTGGTCCCAAGAGATGGGCTGGATGGAACCTAAGAGTCCTCTCCTATCCCTAATGCTTCTGACATGATTACAGTGTTTGCTCATTGGGGAGGGAGAGCACAGTTAGTCAACCCAGCCTTCCAAACTCCAGCTCACCCCGTTGCATGACCCATGGGTCTCAAATCTGGGTCTGCAGGAGCAGCCATGCTCCAACCCTCCACCAGATAGCCAGCTAATGCTTGCATACCGGGGACCCATGAAGCCCAGCCCCAGTTTGAGGCTCTGCCCCTGCAGTCCTATTGGTGGAATCCCGAAGCAGCTGATTGGCCTATTGTCCCTATTTAAGACAGCAGCAGGACCAAGAAACTGTCTGAATAACTGGGCTCCATCCTGTTCTGGACTGTGTGCCCCCTGTCTCCTGGCTTGATTTCCTGGCATCCTGACCCAGTGTGACTCCTGGCATCTGATTCATGGTTCTAACTTGCTGGTGTCCTGACCCAGCTGACTCCTACCTTGTGACTGCAGACTCTGGCTCTGACTACTAGGTCTGGCCACCCACAACCTGTCAGTGATACGCTGTTCGGACCACATTTACCTGGGGTGGGGGCAGAGCTTGGTGCAAGAAGGATGCACCCAGCAGCACCACTGCAGCCACTAGAAGCATCAGACTCTCCCAAATGGGCCCCCCACCTCCATAATCAAGCACTGCAGGCGCAAATTGTGCATATGACCTCAGACAACTAGCAGCTGCAGGAGCAAGTGAGGCAGCTGAGTGGAGAATAGTGCGCTGCCAAAGCAGTGTGCAGAGCCTGGCCCTGAACAGGGGCCTGCAATACCATTGCCACAGTGTCTTGACAGGAACCGCTGACAGTTCCAGGGCTTCATAAACCAATGACACCTTCTGTTCCTGGTGCATTCCCAAATCCTTGCCTCTGAGCAGGCCAAGGCAGCCCTGGTAATCAGCCTGCTGACAGGAGATGTGTTAGACTGGGTCTTCCCCTTGCTGGAAGGCCATAGCCCGCTGCTCTTGGAATGGGATGTTTTTCTCCAGTTGATGTTGACCATCTTCAATGACCTGCAATGAGCGCAAGCAGTCAAGGTGGCCCTGAGGGTGCTCCGGCAGGGGCCAGGCACGGTGGCCTCCTACGCAGCGCTCTTCCACCACCTACAGCACATACAGAGTGGAACAGAGCCGTGCAGCCATACCAGTTCTGATGGAGCTTGCGGGAAGAAATGAAAGATGAACTGGCCCATGTAGAGATGCCAGCAGGCCTAGATGCCTTTGTTGACCTTACCATACACATGGATACTCAACTGTGAGAATGAAGGGAGAAGGAAGTGATTGCCTGCAACCTCCCTTACCGTGTATCATGACCCCAGCTTCTGTATCACCCGCCGAACCCATGCAAGCCAATCTGGCTGACCAGCAACTCACACCTGAAGAAAAGGAATGACACCGTCAACACCACTTGTGCTTCTACTGTAGTGAAACTGGCCATGCCATCTCAGCCTGCCCAGGACGAACGCCAAAGAGCCTGGGGATACAAGCCGACCCAGGCCCGGTGTGGGGAGCTGGCCTGGACCTTGAAAGAAGAGAACTTCCCCATACTCTAGTCCTCACTGTGCTGCGCCCTGAGCCCCATCCACAGGTTTCCCCTTTGCAGGTGCCTATCAAGCTGTACATACCAGGGAACCCTAACAGATTCCCCTCCAACAGGCCCTCATCAGTTCGGGAGCAGCAGACAATTTTATGGATGCAGCTACAGCTCAGACCCTAAAGCTCCTCCTGCTACCCAAGGCCATACCCTTGATCCAGTTGAGGAGGAGACTGTCCTCCTGGAGGCTTATTCAGGAACACAGAGAAATGATACAATTCGGTTTGATCCTGTCCCACATTTTCCCTTGACCTTTGGCATCTGCTGACTGACCCTTCATGACGCCCTCGTTCACTCGCAAGAACAGAAAGTTACCTTCCCTTCAGCACTCTGCTGACTGCAGGGCAGGGGCCAGCAAATGCTGCACCCAGACACAAGACGGCTCAAGTAGCGGTACTTGGCTGCACTGAAACACCTACTGGGGGAGCTATGGAACTTCCCTCCCCAACCAAGGTTGTGACCATGGGCTCTGGCTCCAGCTACTAGGTCTAGTCCCCCATGACCCAGCCATGATCCAGCCATCCAGCACAAGTGAAATGTTGGGGCTAGGGAGGGAATTTAACCAGCAAACTAGTGGCTGCTAGCAACCACCTTCTCCATGTGTTTCTGCTACAGCCCAGCATGCATAACACACTTGAGTGGCAGTGCACAGCTGCTAGAGGACGGAAGCCACCTGCACTTTCCTCCAGCCATGTTCCCATTGTCATCAGAAGGCCATTGGACCTCCTTCCAGTAATCCAACACGCCCTTCCCCACAACTCATTATTACCTTTTCATTCCTTACTTCCGCCTCCAGGAGCCAGCACCATCCCTCTACCTCCCACCCAGCCAGCACCTGCGCCCCCTCACGTCCTCAGCCAGCACCATCCCTTCAACTACCATCTAGCCAGCACCCCCTCACGTCCTCA
The DNA here is from genome assembly GCF_009764565.3 of Dermochelys coriacea. Lineage (NCBI taxonomy): Eukaryota > Metazoa > Chordata > Testudines > Dermochelyidae > Dermochelys > Dermochelys coriacea. The sequence goes on from NC_050076.1 coordinate 61,379,763, forward strand.
TTCAGCACCAGCCCTCCACCTCCCAACCAGCCAGCGCCCCCTCATATCCTCAGCCAGTGCCATCCGTCCACCTCCCACTCAGCCAACACTTGCACCCCCTCACCTCCTTAGCTAGTGCCATCCCTCCACCTCCCAACACCAGTGCCCCCTCACGTCCTCAGCCACCACCAGCACCAGATCATGTCCTCAGCCATCCCTCCACCTCCCACCCAGCCAGCACCCCCTCATACCCTGAGCCAGCGCCATCCCTCCACCTCCCACACAGTCAGTGCCGGTACCCCCTCACATACTTAGCCATTACTATTGCCCCCGTTGTCCTCAGGCAGCGCCATTCCTCCACTTCCCACCCAGCCAGCGTCCCCTCACGTCCTCAGCCAGTGCCATCCCTCCACCTCCCACACAGCCAGCACCAGTGCCCCCTCACTTCGAGAGCCAGCAATAGCAGTGAAAGTCACAGTCATTTAACACAGCCATGCAGAGTCGTCACACAGATCTACCAGTGTAGCCAAGGTGGGCTAGTGGATTGTTTCCTGGGATTTTGCAGTTTTGTGACCCTTTTGTGAATCTTTTTTAGTTTGTGTTGAAATCTGTTCCATAATCCCCATCTCACAGACAAATTACTTGTGTTCCTTTATGAAAATCTGTTTTCTAATCTATGTGATAATATTGTTTTTTAACTCCCAACCGTTCCTTTCACATTGAGTTTGTTCTAGTGTGGTGATACTCATGTTTATGATAGAAATCAATACATCATTTGAAAACATATTGGTAACAGCCCAATTTCCATTTCCTGCTTCCATTTTGTTACCCCTCCAATCTGTCCCACAATCCCAAGTGGAGCCTCTTTGGCTGTTTTTCTTGTTTTTTGTTTCTCAGAGGAACTGTACTCTGCTCTACATGAAGTGTGAGGTATGGAGCAGTTACCTGTCTTCTTCCACATAAGCATACACATATGGATTTTTTTTAAATACTTCCTCCTGTTGCACCCTATTTAGTAGGTTCCTTCATTCCCTAAATTTCCTTCCCTGAAATCTAACAGTAATGTACGGCTGTATTCTGTGCTCCATCCTTTACCAAGCTGAATCCAAGTAACCTGTAATCATGGTTCAAATTTCCTTCTTATCCTCATATTCCCAGCTGATTCCTCTCTGTTGATAAGAAGTAGAGCTATGTTGGATTCTCTGTCATAAAGCTGCTTTCTGATTTACCTGGGCACATCTTTGGTACCCATGCCTGGGTGTCTGTCATGCAACAGATGACCATCCACCTAGACCATGGGTCTGAGTACTTCAAATTGGTCCAGGAATGTTTCATTGTCTGTTTCCTCCACTTCTGGTGGTCTATAGCACCTGTTCACTGCAGTTTCTTCTCTAACTGACATTAGCACTTGCTTATGGCACAGATATCTATAATAAGAATGTCCCCCATAGATGCAATGTTGCTGTTTTCCTTTCCCTTGCTACTCTGTAATCCTGTATTAGCACAGGATATCACGTAATGTGCCTGTATAATAACCACCTATTTGGGGACCCTCCATGCTAAAAGAATAATCCTCCACTGCTTCTGAGCTACTTGAGTAACTCCCTTAGTTGATAGCTTTAGTAGACTTTTAATCTCTTATATGAATCAGCCACCAGAGGGAGACAAGTGACATATTGCTAGTATGAGTTACACTAGCCTGTAGTGTCACTCGTGGATTAATATTAATTATATCTGTAACTTCCTTTTCCCTTTTAATCCGTGAGCACTAAACCCCATGTGGTATGTATGTGACATGACTACCAGTGGGAAGGTATTAGAACCATAAAGCAGCACAAATGGCATATTTCCTTTTATTTTTAATAGGCTGTGTCACAGGGGCTGTAGTGTCACCCATTACAACTTGCTGAATGACACAGCAAGATTTTCCTGGAGGAAAGAGAAATTGTGAGAGGTGAACAAGTCCATGTTTCATTCAAGAGAGGCCATTAGGCAATGGCACATAGACCTTGTGCTGGCTTGCTGTATGGAGGTGAATGCACCCTCAGAACCAGGTGCCCTTTATTCTCACGGCCTGTAATGGTAGCAGCAATGGCTAATGAAAAGGAATATTGACCACAGCCATAACTGCTGTTTAGTGAATTTGTGTATGGTTGTAGGAAATTCACCCTTGCAGCCAGGACAGCAGTGTAGGAGAGAAGTGGACATCGCCAGGAAACATTTGGGGAGGAAAATAATTTTGTTCTACAGGAGAGTGGAAGCAGCTGCAGGCTTCCAGCACCATCCTATATGGCTGTACTGACAATGCTTCTTAGCTCCATCCTGGTGGGTTCTCCTTGCACGCTGAGCATGTGTGCGAGGCACGTGTGGGGTCATCACATCAATGTTCTTAACACTACAACTCACTGAGCAGTGAAAAGAACACGCCATGGCAGGATTACGTTGGCTGGTGAAAGCAGTACTGTATATGAGGTGGCCTCCAGCTAATGAAATTCCACTGGCAGGGAGCATGTTCCACAGGGCGTCGCTGCCAGTCCATTCCCCTTACTGCCTTCATTTATTACAACCAAGTAAACGCCATCAAGAGCTCCCAGCCTTTCCAAAGTGCACTTCCTGAATCATTTGTTTCTCATTTTGCTCATGTAAGTCCCCAAGCACATCAGTATTTTATCTGCATTTTACATGGCAACTTGAAAAAGAGACTCAGTGAGGCCGCAGCCTATTAGCAGCATTGCTTGGACCCTGTTGCAGTGGTAATCCCCGTAGACAGGGAAAGCTAATTGGAGTGGCTGCAGTGCAGGTGGATTAAGTTTACAGGCACTGATTCATAGAAACCAGCTCAGGCAAAGACCTTTTGTCTGATAAACAAATCGTTCTGCATTAAATTACAAAGAGAGAGCTCTCCGGTCACCCGGCACATTTGGCAAGGCCAGGGGTGCAGCTGCATGCTCCTCCCGGCGTGACCACTGGTGCTGCTCTTCCACAATTAATGAGAGAGCTTACACCTGGAGTTCATTAGCAGCCCTTTTAAGCAGCTCTAATGAATGTGATTGCTAAGCCAGAGACAGCCCAACAATCAAGTCTGCCCACTCAGTGAGATCTCATCAGCAGCTCGTTGTATTTGGCTTATCTTGTCTTCTCTCAGGTGTCCTCTGCTGGATGTTTCATCTTCCAGATGGCCTGGACCTGGAAGAATCTTTATGTTTTAATTTCTGTTCAAAGCTTTCTCTGGCCTTTGCCTCCATCCCTTCCCCAGATAACAACATGACAGGCTGACTACAATGCCTGCATCCCCTTTCTCACTACTCCCTGGCTGTGCCAGCTTTGACTTATCAAGCTTCGCTTTCATGTGATGATAAAAAAAAAATTCCCCCAGCAGCCGTTTTCTATCATTTATGTAAATTTTCCTTCAGCCTCTTCAGCAAGTTTCTGTTGTTAACTCCTGAGCAGACAGTAAATCAGTCTGAAGGATGTGTGGTCCATGAACTCCCCTTTACCAGCTTGTGTTGCCTTTGCATTATATCTTCTCCTCTGACTCCATTACCTGGTAATAAATCTCCTCTCCACGCCTTACCCTGTACTGCAGGTCTGTACAACTCCATGGATAGCTGGATGATTGTCCCCAACATCAAACAGAACCACTACACCGTGCACGGGCTCCAGAGTGGCACCAGATACATCTTCCTTGTCAAGGCCATAAACCAAGCTGGGAGCCGGAACAGCGAACCTGCCAGGCTCAAGACAAACAGTATGTGCCAGGGCTTTTTTTCAGGTTGGGTGGGAAGTAGAAAAGCAGCTTTATCAATCCTGGAGTTTAAAAGGATATTGCTGAGATTTTCCTTAACTCTTTAATTGCTGTGGCTTATAACCACCCTTTGGAAACTTGAAATCTTTGTTTGTTGTTTCCTTGCTTGACTTGTTTTTTCTTCCCATCATGCGCACAAAACACAAAGGCCAGATTGCATGTGACCCCTGGGCACTGCATGCTAGCTGGTGTCTCTAGGGTTTCCCCAGAATGCTAAGCTGCGCCCATGTTGCTAGTTGGGTAGGGTTTGTTATTGTAGGGTTATTCATGAGCTCCTTTATGCAAACACATCTGTCTCTACTGTTCCGTCGTCCCCAGTCCCTTCCCCTCCATTCAGCTGTTGCATACTGTCTAAATCCTAGGCGTTGAGGCAGGGACTGTTTGGGCAGACGTTCATATCCACTCTGAACCCACTTCTCCAAACCATATCTAGAATTCTGGCTTGGTCAACAAGTGAAAGTTGCAGAAATCTGGTTGCACAACCTGTTCTTAATGAGCATATGAGCATCCCACATTTTTGGTGCTTAATAAAGTCAAACCTCTTGAAATTGACTTCTCACTTACTTCTGAGCACTCAGCTTGGTGTCTACTGGTTTGTTAAGAGAGGGTCGCTCATGTGGATTAGACTGCTTGCTGGCTTATTATTGTGGGGTTATTTGGGAGGACTGTGAGGCATGTGTTGGTTTGTTATCATAGAGATATTAGGAAAAGAAACCTGAAAAGCATCTATATGGAAAATGTCATGGGCTTTGCCAACAAACATGAGAAAAAAGTTAGTTCAGACTTTGGTTCTCCCAACCTGAATTCCTTCAGAGGGGAGGGAGAGAGTTAAAGATATTCTAAAAATGGAAGCGGGATCAGACCATAGGCCCATTGACTTCAAAGGGAACAGGATTGGATCCACTCTGGCCATGGAGAAGAACATGATATGGGGAGGATTTAAACCTCATTGCCCATTAGCTCAGTAACACATCTAGGATGATTATTTCCCGCTTAGTGATGATTTGTAATACAAAAAAAAAAGGTCAAAATATCGGAATAGGCAGTCGGTCTCCAAAGTAGTTGCAAGTGACTCATCTCTTGGCTTTTGTCCAGCGCTGCCTGATCTGTGGCCATGTCTTCTTGATGATTATAAAATTCCTCCGTCTGGTCCCAACGTGCCCAGAGTTCTTTTTTGTTCTCTTTTCTTGGTGTTTCAATCATGTCTGAGTTCTGCACTTGACTAGGCTTTTGAAATGATTTATTGCTTCTACCTCCTCAATCTTTTCATGGAACCGTGACAACTTTAAATACAATGAAATTAAATAAAGTCCATACATTGTAGAGAATGGACAGAAGCTGATGAAAAACAAACTCCAATCTAATTCTCTTTTGTTTATTAAAAATGTATCCCTCCCTCCAAAGCTGTTTAAAAGCACCCTCTCTGCTTTGAAATACACTCAAGATGGAAATAAGAAATTGGTGACGTGACAGGCCAAGAGCTTATATGACAAACCTACTCAGAAGAAAGGAAAATAGGTTAGTTTCAGTAGCTCCCTGGGGAGGCTGAAACTTGTTATTTTATTCAGTGTCAGTCATCAGAGATATTAGCGCGTTGCTAAGTGCAGTGCTTTATAGACAAACCTGATTTACTGAACTATATACGGGATCAAATTTTTAATTCTGATTATTCACTCTCTGTAGCAGCTTCCTACATTTGTCAGACTGTAAAGCAGGAATTGCATAAAGTGCTATAAGAAGTGCTCAGCATTACTGTTATGCATATTACAAAATGAATCTCTAACATTGGGATTGTATGATCATTTAAATGATCATTGCATCCCCAACCCAGCAGAAGGATAAGAGAACAGCTAAATTAACATTAAAACATTATTTGCATATGTTGCTACAATATCTCTCTGGAGGCAACCTTATCATCGGTGTCACCTTGAGATTTTTACTGTAACTACCTGTTTCCACATGTTCAGAACGTGAACATCTCTCTTTTGGTTAATGTGCTCTGTGCTTGATGTCTGTCAGTCCCAGTTTTTGGAAAGTTTGAGCAAACTGTGTCTACCTCACTTTGTGTAAGTTCAGGATGATGATGTTAATGAAAGCGCTGCCGCTTGAGAGCCAGGTTACTTCTGCTGAGAGGCAGGAGAGCCTAAGCACCTCATTAGCATGATGAGGACTGCACGTCTCTTCAGACAGTCTGTGCTCCTCTCTACCCGTCATTTACTCTGCACCCTTGAGAGCAAGGCAACAGGCATTCGGGGGACTTTGAACTTCCCAGTGCGAGTGCCAGACTGCCCCTAGCATGGAGCTTGATTTGCAGCCATATGCGGTCTCCCCTGGAATTCAGCAGTCATGTGCACCACACAAGGATTTGCAGGCTCACCTGTGTGATACCACTGCTCTTCTCAAGGCTTAGAATGGGAAACAACTACAGGGAGTCTGTTGGCTAATATTAACTTTGTAATAGTGGCCACAGTCACTCACTCTGCAAGCCCTTGAGTAAACAGGGGAGCTGAGAGGGTAAAGCCTAGAAATTGTCCAGAGGAAGCTAGAACACTATTGCACAATGCAGGCAGTGTCCTCTTACAGCACCTGTGAATGGCCACAATACCATACTGAGAGAGCCTTTGAGAAGAAGCATATTTCAGGCATGTGTATAATGGGGACTTGGCTTGCTAAAGAAGAGGAGGAAAGCCAGGTGACAGCCAAAGCAGGAGGAGAGCATGCAGGACATGAGGAGGAGGGGAGACTTTACTCTTCAGTCTCCGTCTAATTCCCTCTTCTTCTATGTTAATCTCTGCTCCGGTCCTTCTCATGTGCTTGGGGCTGTACAATATATCAGCGGACACATAGGGAAAAGAGTGGATTGAGTTCTCTTCTAGGGGCTGCTAGCTGAGTACTGAGAGGTGAGGATCCCACCAGCCTGGTGTACAGATCTAGAGAAGAAAGAGCAACATATTAACCATGGGAAAGGTATTCTGATAGGCAGGGCTGGGAGCGTTGCTCAACACTTCTCGTTATAAGACCCTCTTTTCAGCTGCTTTTAACTTTGCCAAGCTTTGACCATTTGGGCTGAAATTTCTCATGTCGTGTGTGACTCAGGCTGAATTTTTTTTCTTCCTTTTATGAAATATTTCACCAAAAAAATCCAGCATTTTCGAGAAGAAGGCTGGGGGGGAAATAAGTTGTTTTGCCCATGTGAAAACATTCTGGCAGCCTTTCCCTGAGATGTCTATGCTTTGGAGCAGGGACTTACCATTTTGACAGGAGTAGCCTTTGTGTCAGGGCTGTGCTTTTTGATGTTCCCTGTGAAAAACGTGTCCATTTGAAAAATCTCAGGTCATACCTGCTCTGTAGAGACTTCTTCAGTTCTAGCAGATAAAATCTCCAAAGATTGCGTCCACACTGGGCATGCTTGGGCCTCTCACAGCTCCCAGTGCTGACCAGACTGCATGTATGCCATGCCCATGGAGCCAATGAGCATATTCCAGCCCTGGGCTACAGGAGCAATGCTGGACTTTCTCTGAGATGGCCGCTCCCAGCTGCCTTGGGTTGGGGTGGATCTGTGCTGGAACTGAAGAGCTGGAAGCCTGTCTTTCCTGTGTTCTCAGTGACCCTCCTATTGGAGTCCAGGCAGGAAACAATCTGATTTGAGTGCCCAGACGACAGGGCAAAAGCTGGACTGGGGCAGGGAAAGGAGTAGTTTGGGACAAGCAATCTAATGGGATTGGAACTGGAGGCAGGGGGAGGAGAGACACTGTGACTGGGAGTTGGCGGCAGAGAGATTGAACCTGAATGCAGGGAGGGGGCAGGTTGGGACTGGTCTCATGGTTAAAGCAGTTGAATGCAGCCCTAGAGAATTGGATTTTATCCCTGTCTGTGCCACAGAGCTCCTGTGTGATGCTGAGTGAGTAACTTAAACTGGTCACTGTCTGTTCTTAATTTGCTGGGTGCCCAACTTGAGACCCTGGTGTCTGATTGCATTAGCGCTGAGCGCTCACAGCTGCAACTGAAGTCAATGGTAGCTGTGCTTTGAACATAAAGTTTTACATGTGCTATGAACAATCAGGTCCAGAGTGTCTCGGATTGGGTACCCAAAATGGGTACTTTAATCTTTCTGCCTCAGTACCTCGTCTGTAAAATGGGGATCTTACGGGAGTGTTGTGAAAATAAATTAATGTTGATGAAGCATTCAGAGAGTATCGCGATGAGCGCCTCAGAAAAGCCCCGGAGGAAATTAATGATTCTGCCCTCACAGCAGGGTTTGAATAGTATGCAGTAAATAAGGCAGGAGGCACACACTGAACAATGGGAAGGAAAAAAAAATATTGAATAACTGCTAATTAAGTGAAGGAAGCAAGGGTCCTGTGGGGAAAAAAATAGTATGTGACCATGTAAGACTGCGTTATAAAGCATAAGCACAAAGGGGCTGAATTAAGGTTGCACAGGTGACCTTAACTGTGTCATTTCCCCACTTCTCAGTGATTGATTTTGAAATCTTAGTAATGTCCTTTTAACATAGTTTTTCTGTGTTTTTATTTTTTTTTATATAACAATATATAGTTACAGATAAATAAACTGCACTATGTTGCAGCATGGCTGCCATTTCCTGAGCATGCAGAGAATGAATAATGCCCTGCGAAGTAACCTGTCTCTTTAAGATTCTCCTGTGGGTCTTAATAGGCCTATTTGCTGCACACTACAAACAAATGTATTGTTCTTTGTGTATGAAGAGCCTACCACTTTGTATTGGGTTTGTAGTAGCTCGCTCTTGGTTATTTCTCCTTCCTGTATTTGTCAGTGTAGGACCCCGTGTGCAGCAATTTTTATAGTCCTTCAAAACAGCCAATTATAACAGAGCACACACTTCACAAATGATGTCACTTCAGAAAAATGTCAACAGTCGTACAAGAAAAGAATGACCAGTTAACCTATTTTGGATTCTACTCTCTGCTTCTGAAGTGGTGTTTTCAGAGATTCCACCATAGACTTAAGGCCTGTGAAGACAGATATTAACTCCCAGAATGCAACAGCATCAGTGCTCCCACTGAATCCTCATTCCTTAACTGGTCGGAATGTAAAACCAATTAGTGTGGAGGGTCTATTTTGGTTTTAAGACGGGGTGAAAAGCTGATGTTTCCATAGTAAGCACATGCCCTGGGCCTCATTAAGTGTCCCAAAGTGCACTGGGTTCCTCACAGAATACAAAGAAAGCCACGGCTCCTGTACTGAAGGGAATAGAGGGGAGATGGCTTTTATTGGTGGAGCTTTGTCCAATGCTTTAAATGCTCAGCCCTCTACTGATTCATGCTGATGATATGTTTCCACCTGTTGATATTTATGCATCACTTTGTAATGTCTGATGAGCTCCAGGCTATGATAATGTGTATCCCATGGGCTGGTTTTCTGGAAGTCACAAGAAGTGGAAATTATCATAACATTATTTGGAAAATGGAAATGAATAGTACAGCTAGAAGGGCCCCAGGTTCTGCTCTTAGTCCAGATTAAGAGTTTGTCTTGCTGCGGAGGTGATTCCTGAATAAGGAAGAGTGTGAATATTAAGTACTATAGCTTTTGCAGAATATGAGTATCCACACAAGGAGTAGTCCCAGAATAGCTATTCCAGTCACCTTCCCTGTGTAGACAAGCCCTAACCTCTTTCTGGACTTACACTGCTGCAACTGAGACAGAAGTTGACATCTGGTTCGGAGCTGAAGGAATCAGACCCACTTTCCATTGTTTGCCTAACAGTGCATTATGATGATGGAGTACACAGAGAAATGCCTTCACTTCAGCAAAGAAATGTGTCAGGTGATTCTAAGGCCATTGCCCCATTTGGCAGGTGTGCCCTTCTGGGCTATCTGTTGATTTTAGGAACAGTTGGAAGTGTGTATTCTGCACACCCTCATAGGCTGGGTCTATGGCAGTGGTTCCAGTTTGAATTTACAATAGTGGCACTTCACGCAGGGACTAGTCTGAGTATCGGGCCAGGGTGGGTCTTTGTTTGGTGTGGGTTCACATTAAGGGCTGAGATTTATCTGCATTTGGGATGAGGGCATTGGCTGGTCCAGTTTTCAGACTACAAGAAATTATCCTAACTTAACAATAAAGCACCAGCCAAATGCTAAGGAATGGCTCCCGTCTCTTCTGTGAGGATCCCAATAGCTCCACACACAGGATGTACCTTTTCACACTTGCCTGCCACACACGTGACATAAACCACCATTATCACCATCCTTCTCCAGCTATTATACTCTGAGCAAACCAGTTGATCATCTACTGTAATAGCAATTCAGCTGCTGTCATGTATTATTCAATAATTTTTAAACCTGTTTGAAATTCAAGTTGGGAACATCTGAAAGTTTGATCTCATCCTCGTGGGAGTTGATTCACTGTGGGGTCTGCAGCTCTGCTGGGTGAGCACCAGTTCTCTAAGATCTTTCTGTTAACACACATATGTTCAGAGGAGCTGGATGCTATGTAGCAAGTAATCCCTAAACAAGCAAATCCACAGGGAGTCTGTTTGGAGATTTGTATGTTTTGATAGTTTTATTGTGTTTCTGTTATTCAGCGGCTCCATTGCAATCTAGCTGTTTTTCCTCTTCCAAGACAGTATCAGAGAAGAGAAAGATAATCACCAGTTTTCATGCCCATTCTCAATCCTGTTCTCTGCTTTGCAGCCTTCATTCACTGGTTAGTTTTCTGACTGCAATAGCAGACAGTTGTGGGCTTGCATACCATGCTGAGGGGCCTGGTCTTGCTTGCTTTTTTCTCATGCACCCTCAGAGGCATAGGGCACCCAAGTGTTTTCACCTTATTTTGGTCTTATGCCTGTCTGTTCAGGCTTCTGAGTGTCATGCTAAGGGATTTAGCGTCTTTCTCTGGTCCAGGTATAAGGGTGTAAATTGACAGAGAGAAGCCTCATTAACCAGGCTTTGCATCCTGATTACTTCTGCATAATTAGAATCATTGACTTCTTAGCTGACTGACCAGGACTGGAATATTGTTGGTTCTGCTCTCCAGCTAAAGTAGGCAAGAAAAAGCACTGAAAAGAAAGGCCTCAGGTGTGTGCTGCTTGTGGTACTTTACCCTGCGATTATTTGCTTGGTTTGTGCTTCAGCCGTGCAGACCACAATGGGTATCTGCTCGAGCCCCAGAGATTGCGTCCCTCCTAGATGCAGGAGTCCCAGATCCTCCCTGGGCAATGTTGTATTGAAAGCCAGGCCCAGATCAGGGTTTCAGTTTTTCACCGTCCCTTCTCTCTAGGACATAAATCCAGGGGACCTCAGGAGGGTTTCTGTTCCAATTCCAAATGATCCCAGGGGGTCTGTGTTCCCCTCCTGAAGAAGTGCCATGGGATCAAGACTCCTGGAGGCGTTAGTCTTGCCTCCTTTGCTGTTCCCCAAGATGTAGAGGGAAGGGCCATCTAAAGAGCCACCTGAAGGTGGGTGGAGGATATGCCGCACCCCCCAGGGGAGGTAGGCTCCCATGGTGCTGTGCCCAATGCCTCTTCCCAGCAAAATGGCAGAGGCTTAATGAAGAGAGTCGCCGTTTACACATTCTCCGTTGGAATCAATAGAGCTAGAACAATTGAGGGAATGAGTGCTCTTTCAGTGCTGGTTCTGCAGGCGGAACAGAAGGAGCCAAATGAAGATACAGTCTGAGAGCTTTGTAAAGTGCAGAGCCTTGGCATGTTTGCATAATAGGGTGCTTTACAAATGAGGCCACACTGCCACGCATCTCCAAAAGTCTTGGGCTAGCATGTACCAGTAGAGCTGGAACCTGTGGCAATTGCTCAGCATACCCCAAGGTTTGGTTCCCAGACCTAAAATCTACAGAAGAGGCATAAATAGGAGAGGGAGATTGGGGCTCCCAGTCCACCTCCATAGCTTCTACCAAGCTCACCAGCCTAGCTGGGCCAACCGGAAGCCTGTTGTTAACACTTCCTACTTCATGGGTTTTCAGAAATAGATGCTTCTTCATCTCTAGCATAAATATCTCTTCAGCTTCAGTTCCTTGTAAAGAGACAGCATGCAGTTCCTATTGACGGGGGGATTTGCTAGACATCTCTGGCAATCTTATCTCCAACGCCCTAAGGAGTGTGTGGCTGTGGCATGTTGGCATTGCCCAGTGTTGGTTGTACAGACCAGGAGGCAGGTACCGTTTGGACTTACCTCTGCTGGCATGACTAGTGGGATAGCAGATCCTGCTGAACATAATTGTAAATTATTCCCCTGCCAGAGTGCTGAGAACGAAAGGACAGCTTGGTACACTGACTGGCCCATTAACTATCTTTGTCTCACAGACAAAGTACTGCTTAGGTAAATGGAAAAACACATCTCCTGGTCTAAATATTAATGCCCAGCCACAATGGAACTGAAATACATGCAATTAAACTGCAGGGAGGTGAAGCAGAGTAAGAAAGTATCAGTAGAGAATGACAAAGAAATATTTCTTTAAAAGACAAAAGCAGTTTCAAAGTGTCATATTTTCAAGGAGCTTTGATTTAGGTGGAGACATGGAATGCGTTGGGGCCAGTGAGTGGAAATGGCAGAGACCTGAGTATCTTGGGCTTTCAAAACAAGAGGACATCTCAGAGCAGTTACCTTGGAAATTAATTAGCGAGAAATCCCAAAGCTTTACAAATGAGATGTACGTTGAAAGAGACAGGTTAGAAATAGACTCGAAAGGGAAGAAAAACCATCCAAGCTGCAGACAAGCTGAGCAGGGAAATATTTCCAGTTGTGGTTGAGAGAACAAATGAAAAACCAGGCTGGTTTTTGAAGTACAATCCCAAGGGAAATGAGCAGGGGATTTGAAGAGAATTTTCTCTAGCTCTTCTGTGCAGCCAGCAGGAGGGCACCGCGCTCAATACCCAGTGAAGTGCTGTCCATTCAGTGATCCCGGCACAACAGGAGCCTTTGTGCTCTCCGAGACACCAAGTTAATTTGACAAGCGATGTCCATGTGCCCACATGAAAGGAGAGACAGGGAAGGGACAGAGCAGCCTGCAGTAGCCCGACATACGCTGAAACAAAGACCCTTTTAGGTGCTGAAAAAGGTCTTAAAATGATCCTGCCATGAGGGTTTTACCCTGACGGTGCCCAGGGGCTTCCATCCAGCTATTTCTGCACCCAGCATCTCTGCAGCATTACAGGTGTGGATGAAGTGTGCCCCGGCGATAGCATGACAGATTCATGGCCCACACATAAGGACATTGGGCTATTCTATTGAGGTCTCAGGTGCTCAAGCTCAGTGTTGGGATGCAGAGGGTATTTCTAATGTCACACTAAGGTTAAGTCAGGGGTGTCTAGTCAGTGCCAATCTAGAAGTACAAGAGGGGTTGGAGTAGCTCTCTGAGGCTGAGGGAAGTAGGGGCAGAGACCGAGAGATCCTGTAGGGACAGCCCAGGCAGCTAGAGAAAGCTTTGGTTGATGCTTTTGTTTTGCTGGGTATAGCTGAGAGTCAGAGCCCATGGATGAGTTGGGAGTATCTCTGGTGTTCTCAGGAAGAGAGGTGCAGTCTCAGAGTGGGGGAGAAGTCAGCCCCAGAAGGAATACAACAGATTTTCCAGCTCCTGTGCTGAAATATTTGTAAAATGTCTCTCTCGTTCACAGGGATCAGTGCTCCCTGCCATACCACATACCTAATGAGAAACCTGAGGTTTGCCATAGAGGATTAGCTTCATCGGTTCTGTGGCTAGAAGGGACCATTGTGATCATCTAGTCTGACTCCCTGTATAATGCAGACCGGAGAACTGCCCCATAATGATTCCTGGAGCAGAGCTTTTACAAAAACATCCCATCTTGATTTAAAAATTGTCAGTGATGGAAAATCCACCACAACCCTTGGTGAATTGTTCCAGTGGTTAATTGCTCTCAAAATTATAAATTTATGCCTTATTGTGAGTCAGAATTTGTCTAGCTTCAACTCCCAGCCATTGGATCATGTTAGATCTTTGCTAGACTGTAGAGCCCATTATTCGCTCCCCACATAGATACTTATAGACAAAATCAAGTTACCCCTTAACCTTCTCTTTGTTAAGCTAAATAGATTGACCTCTGAGTCTGTCACTATAAGGCAGGTTTTCTAATCTTTTAATCATTCTTGTGGCTCTTCTCTGAATCCTCTCCCATTTATCAACATCCTTCTTGAATTGTGGGCACCAGAACTGAACACAGTATTCCAGCAGCAGTTGCATGAGTGCCATATATCCAAGGTTCCTCTGTTTATACATCCCAGGATTGCAGTACAGTAGAATCTCAGTTACGAACACCAGAGTTACAAACTGACCAGTTAACCACAGTCCTCATTTGGAATCAGAAGTACGCAATCAGGCAACACCAGAGAGAAAAAAAAAAAAGCAAATACAGTACAGTACTGTGTTAAACGTAAACTACTAAAAATAAAGAGAAAACAGCATTTTTCTTCTGCATAGTAAAGTTTCAAAGCTGTGTTAAGTCAGTGTTCAGTTGTAAACTTTTGAAAGTTATGATATGTTCACATAATGATTTGTTCAGAGTTACAAATAGCCTCTATTCCTGAGGTGTTCATAACTCTGAGGTTTACTGTAGCTCTTTTGGCCATTGGAGTTCATGTTCAGCTGATAATCTCCTCCTTCCCCTCCCCACTACCCCCTGCGCAAGTAAAGGTCCAGCTATCCTATGTGCTAGCAGATGGCAATACCTGAAGTTTCAGAGGAAGGAGAATCCCTCCCCACACTGCATCTTAACCAATTATATAATATTGTTGATTGTACAAGGAATTATCCTCTCTTGACCTCAGCAGGCAATCAGCTTGTCTTTGACTCAAGCTGGCAATCAGTTTGCTATCCCTATCATTGTCTTAGCTTGCATAGCTACCATTGCTATTAATGGTCATGAAGCTACCCATGGTGATGCGCAAAAATTCTACGTCTGCCCTGGCATGGAATCCAAACTCTCCTCTGTCCTTGCATTTCCATCAGTGTTTCTGTGTCATTGACCCTCCTAATTAACTTTCAAAGTTTTCCTTGAGGCATCAGCAACTCTTTAGGAAAAAACAAACTCCCTCTTTCCTCTGTAACCCAGCACACCCATAAACCCAGCCAGGATTTCCTCCTCTGAGTTCAGTACATTTCTGCAATTCCTGAAACACTCAAGGGAAGGAAAGTAAAATTCAAATAATAAACAGTCCAGAGGTTGCATCCTTGTAGTATCTGGCCTTGGAGTTGGTTGGCTTCCTGCATAGGGGCCGCATATGAACGAAGAACTTAAGCACTAAAGGGAATAGTCCAACCAGCTGAATTTGTGAGATCAAAGCTACCTGACTGACAGGACTGGAATAGATGTTAATCAAATCTGACAGCAACGGCTGTCATAACTCCTAGCTTCCTGGCAGGCAGCACTGTACTGAAGATGTGTCATCAAGAATGAGGAGGTGTCTGCTAACTTGAGAGCAGGGGTATGAGCAGCAGTGTGTGGGGGGGAAAGGGGGGCTTTGGGACAGTGAGCAGGGAGCAGAGATGCTGCTCGGCCTACATTCTCCCTTGTGGAGTGAAAAGGCTATGCTAGAATATACTGCAGGAAATAGTTTTACCCTGTGCCCCTGGGGGCAAGACAAGTGACTGGATGGCATCTAACGGTTCCTCTCCAGCTCTCAGTAATCTCATTCTATTACCTTTTTTTGCAGCCCTTTGGCACTGAAGGTTTTATTCTCTTGCTTTGTAGCAGCAGCTTTGAAGTGGCTTATATCTCCTCTTTTCTTTCTTTGCTGACTTCTCTGTGTCCCTTAGGAGATAGGGATAATGCTGTTTCAGATACATGTAAAAATCAAATATCTCTTGGTATTTACTTCCTTGTTTGTATGAGATCTTCAGTGGTATCTGAGCACAGCCTATGGAGAGGTGTAGGACAGACACCATTATCCAAACCTCCATTAGCTGAACCTTTGTTTTCCTAAACCGGGTGAAATCCCTGGATGTTCACATGCTTTTTAATTCTCTAAAGCCTTGGTTGTCATTAGCGATGGCTCATTGTCCCTCTGCTAATGGAGAGTGTAATGTGCCGCAGGTGCCACTGTAAGTTCGGTGAATGCTGGGAGAGGTCACAGGATAGTGGATGTGAGGTGGAAGGTGACTGAGAGCCTGTTCATTTGTTTAACTTTCTAGCCCAGGGAGGTATTCTTTTAAGGCAGGTCAGATTTTGGAGCTAAGCTGCAAGAAAGCATCCCTTTGAAATGCCCTTGCACCAACAACAGGGCTTGCGATACTAGCCGCTCTGCTCAGTAACTGTGATATTCAGTGTCAATCCTTGTTTTGTGGATGGTACTTGGAGCCCGAAGCCTAGGAATCACACTCATAAATCTGAGGCCAAGGTTTGGCACCATTTGTTTATATTCACCTCCCAATCAGGTCATCTTTACAACAACAAAAGTGACTGTCTCTTTCCTGACAGAGTGAAGAATTTCAGCTCTAACTTGTGAAGAGCTTGTCTCTTTCCATTACTGCAGGAAAAAGATACAGAAATATTAAAATAACTGGGGGGTTGAGGATAGGCCTTTTCCAACTGGCAGCATTATTTTTAGCCCTCTCACCTCAGTTATCTTGCAAATTGGACACTGTGAAACATAAACACTCACTGGCACCAAATTTCACAGGCTATAACAGATGACCTACATTACCGAGGTCACGCTCAGCTTTCCAGACTGGCTGATGTTAGCCCAGTATCTCCAGTGTTCCCTATTCCTGGCTCAGCAACTGACTTGAGTGACCTTGGCCAGGTCACGTCACCTTCCTGAGCCTCAGTTTCCTCAGCTGAAAATGGAGATAGCAACACCAGCCTTTGCAAAGTGCTTTGAAATCTAGGGGTGCAAAGTGAAACACGGAGTGAAGATGCTGAGAATTACACCATTATTATTAACTTCCCTATGGTTAGTACAGGGAACACTCCAAAAACCGAGGTAATTTTATTTAGTTAGCTAAGGCTACATCTACACGACATACCCTACATGCCGCTGCCAGTAGTATGTGTAGCTATATACTGCAGTGAAAAGCAAGCTGCATCCACACTGTGGTGTGTAGCTACACCTGTCGGTAACAGGCTCTGGCAGAGGGGAGGCAGTGGGGAAAGCCTCCGCTTCAGGAGTCTTTCCATGCTGCAGTGGAAGGCTCCAACAATGGGGAGCTGGCAGAGTCTTTCTTCACAGTCAGAGTCATTCCCTGCAGCAGGGAAAGGCTCTGGCAGCAGTGAGACACCACACTGCTATTTTTAGCAGTGTAGATGGGAAGGCACAGCTTGGGTAAGTAGAGAGCCATAAAGCGTGTGTCTGTAACCCACATACCTCTTGGGTATGGTGTTCTGTCCCATCTAGTGGCACCGAGACCACTTAGGAGAGAGCAATTAATGAGTCTGCTTTACAGCCTTAGCTAACAGCCAGTTGGCTTTTAGCTCATGTGGTAGAGGCACCTAGCACAATAAGACCCCAGTCCTACTGGGGCCTCTGGGCACTCCAGCAATGCAAATTATTAATATTAATAATTGGACCCACTTGAGGGAAAACAATTGCCCATGAGAAACTTTTCAGGTTTTCTTTGAAAAAAATCAGATTTTTTGGCAACTGAAAACTGAAAATTTTTAACAGGTTGGCAAAGATTTTTTATATTCCAACAGCAGAAAATGTTTTGGTCTTTGGCTTTTCAATTAAAAAACTTAAATTTTGTCAGGGGAAGAATGTGCAACCTTTTCCAGAGAAGCTAGAAATGGTTACCAGCTAATAAAAGTGAAAACACACATCTAAAAGTCTAAAACTTCAGCTAGCAAGTTTTGGTTCAAGGCTTTGTTTAAGATTGCCTTTCTCATCCATAGTTTGCCAGCAAGATGGTGGCTTTACCCTCTCTTCGGTCAGGATGTCTCTCAAAGGTCCAAAGGTACTGGTGCCTTTGTCTTCTTAGGTGAAAGAGATAACTTTGGGTTCTTCTTCAAGGTCCGGTCCTGATCTGTATTCTACATGTGGGGTACAGATGCGCACCATACACCCCAGTCCAGAAATTTTAACAAGCAGTGCCCATTGGCCGTCACATGCATGGTAGGTATCGTTGTGCTCCTACCGAGGGCATAGGCGGCCATGCGGGCTGACACCTTTCCAGTTCCTTCTCACCAGCGCATGGCCTGAGTCAAAATCCTGTGTCTACAGATTTCTCCAGCTTTTGATAGACCCTGTAAATAGATTTGTAAATAGTTTGTTATGCTTCTTGGCCTATTACTATAATTAGAGTTTTATCGTATAGTTAGTGTATCTTGTTTTTCCTCGGTTGGGGACTCCCTCCCAGTGGTCTGGGACTATGCCCAGAATCCCAGGATTCAAGAACTGCATCTCTTGCCCTCTCACTCTTTCTATGTCAGTGATGACCACCAACGCAGCTTCTACTACTTGGGTGAGATGTATATCTCAGTGAAGTGCAATATATGTTGCTTGTTTCCACAAGAACTCATGAAGCTCATGAGCTTTGCCTAAGGAAACCCCTGATGGAGAAGGCTATGAGGCCCCTCACTGATTTAGGCCAAGGGGATCCCCCCCATATATCAACTCTAAGTGACGAGCAGCACTCCTCCAAGCATGTCCTTAGAAGTGGTGTCTGCATTTCCTAAGCCTAAGGAATTTTTGTTCTGCCATCCCACCCCCAACTTTCTAGAGGTAGAGGCAGAGAGGACTAGGTCACACCATCAAAGGCCACCCTGACAGACAAGGGCTCAAAGAGGCTGGGCCTTTCTTGGGAGAAAGGTCTTTTCCTCTGTGGACCTGCAATTTCATGTCGCTAACTATCAGGCTCTGTTAGTGAAATACAATCTGAACAACTATTCCAGGCTGGTGGGCTTTAAGGACAAGCTCTGCGCAGAAGACATAGCCCAGTTCCAGTCCTTCATAGAGGAGGGCAAGTTAGTGCAGTAGAGGCAGCAGATAAGGCATCCAGAGGGCTGGCCACTGGTATATTCATGAGGAGGGATTCTAGGTTACAATTGTCAAGTTTCCCTAGAGAGGTCCAGAACTCCACTCAGGGCCTTCCCTTGATGAGTCAAATCTCTTAAACAAGAAAACAGACGAGTCCCTACACTTGTTACAGAACTTGAGATCGACCTTATGCTCCCTGGGGTTCTACATTCCAGCCCCACAGAGGAAACACCAGAGACAAACCTGTAAACCTCTTCCTCACGCGTTCTACTGCCAGCATCCGCCGAGCCTCTGCGGAGACCGCAGAGGGTTCAGAGGCCTTGGCCCCCTCTATCACCATGCCCAGTCACCTGCAAAGGGCTACTTTTGATGTCTCAGTCAAGACCCTCCTTGCACCATTGATGCCACCCATTTCTTCCCCCATTATTTTCAGGGCCATCTTATGCTGTTCACCGCAATTGAGAATTGATCACGACAGACAACTGGATCTCAGAAATTATCCATCAAGGATACTCCATGGAGTTCCTCTCCCTCCATCCCTCACAAGTCCCCTTCAGGAACCACTCTCGTGAAGTGATTCTTCAACAAGAGGCAAACCCTCCAGCAACAAGGGTCAATAGAGCACTGTCTCATCTCAGTATAAAGGGAGAGGGTTCTATCCCCCTATTTCCTAGTCCCCAAAAGGGAGGAGAGTGGAGACCCGTTCTAGACCTTCAGCAACTCAACATCTTCATTCAAAAATTGGAATTCCGGATGGTTATATTAGCAGAGGGGATGTGGTTTGCGGCTCTCAACATGAAGGATGCATATTTTCATATAGACATTACTCCCGCCCCCAGGAGGTTTCTGTGGTTTATGCTGGGCCAAAAATATTTCCAGTTTAGCGTCTTCCCCTTTGGGTTGGCGACAGCACCCATAGCGTTCACTCCCATGACTGCAGTGCATCCTGGGAGATGTAGTTCAGCCAGAGATCATGACCCATAGGGGAGAATGGGGGCACATGGGATGTGGAACTACACCTGCCAGCAGTCACCATGGCTGCTCAGGTCGACAGAGATATTAATGTCAAACTCCTCTGAAACATTTTGACATTTCTGATTCAAACATTTTCAAAACTTGGTGCTACACACAATGTTTCAGTATTTCAGCTTTCATCCCCATTCAGGATGCAAACACATGTTAAAATATTGGAACTTGCCATGGGACGGAATATTCGGTCAGCTCTAGAACTGACAGTTGTCAGGAGTTGGGATGCAGAGGAGAGCTTTTGGGTGTGTCTGCAGTGCAGCTGGGAGTGTGCTTCCCAGCACGGGCAGACAGACGCACGCTAGCTCTGTTTGAGCAAGCAGGCTAAAATAGCAGTGTAGCAGCTCAGGGCAGCACACACCCTACTGCAGGGTAGACACACCTTTTGCGGATGTCTATACTGCAGTTAGATACCTTCAGCTGGCCCATACCTGCTGACTTGGGCTCACACAGCTCAGGCTAAGGGGCTGTTTCACTGCAGTAGAGATATTCACGATCCTGCTGCAGCCCAAGCTCTGGAACCCTCCCACCTCACAGGGTCCTAGAGCCCAGGATCCAGCCTGAGCTGGAACATCTACACCACAAAGAAACAACCCCTTAGTTCGAGCTCTACAAGCCCAAGACCTGATGTCTAATTGCAGTCTAGACATACACTTAGGGATTCTGCTTCTGCTGGGTCTCAACAGGTGCTGGGAACACCACTTGCCTCTCCCAGACAGCCTGGTGAGTGCAGCTCAATGGAGATCCAAAGGGAGGCCATCCCTTTGGTGTATGCAGCCGACCTTCTGCGTGAGCCAATCCAGATTCGCTAGCCCGGCTGCAGCGCCTCCTCACCACTGCTGTTTGTGCAGAGAAGATTTATGGCACCGCGTTATGTTCTGGGAAAGGATGGCTCATTATAGGCTGCTCATATTTCTCCCCGTACAGTTCATTGCTAGCACAATAACCATCTCTCTCCTGCTGTCTGGCTGCTGTTGAAGCCCTACACTGCTATCAGTAGTGCCTATCTCCAGCTGCCATCCTTCCTTGTCATCTGTGCTTAAGTTTGAAGCAAAAGAAAATGGCCTGCTTTCTAAACAGCGAAGAGACTCGTTAGCGAGCCTGTGTTTCAGTCTCCGGCTCCTCTGCCTCTTTCAGCCCATTAGAGAGTATCACTAAAACTCGTCAGTCTCCCTTGCAGTGCAGCCTCCCATTGGTCCCTCATTTCAGTCCTTCTGTGACTACAAAAGCCACTCTTGTTTTAACAACCCTGGCATTTTTACAGCAGCACCCAGCCAGCACCTGAGCACCCTGCAGAAGATGGATTTGCCCTTTCAGCACCCCTCTGAGCTAGATAAATGTTACTACCCATTCTACGGATGGGGACACTGTGGCACGGAGAGGGAATTGAGTAACCCAGGCTCACTCCACACGTCCATGGTAGAGCTGAGAACAGGGTCCAGGTCTCCTGAATGCCAGTCCCATGCTGTAATCACACGCCCTGTCTAGTGCCAATCACTGTCCAGATGCTATTGCTACAATATCCTCAGGCTGGGCCAAGCTGTTAGAATCTCAGTTTAACTCTCAGGATGCATTCTGCCCCCTCCGGTGTTTCTCCCGAGCTAGCTCTGGTTTTGTTGTGCGTTTTCCCTTTAATCTAAATGCCTAATGATCCACTGATCTGTTAATTCTGAGTCCTGCAGCTCTGTGAAAGACCGGGGGCCCTCTGCTCTGGAGGGCCTCAGGACTTAACTGGCAGGGCTGAGGTGCCCTGGAAATGCTGTATGTAAATCCAGGACTGGAGTATCAGGGGGTTGGAGCACTGTGACAGAGCTGCATTTGTGAGGCCCATTGGGCTGGAACAGCAGGGGGGCTGCAGGTCAGGATTGAGGCGCATCAGCCAGCTGTGTGCGTGAGGCCCTCTGGGTTGAAATAAAGTGGGGGACTGAGGGTCAGGCCTGGGATTCTTTGGCCGAGCTGCCTGTGTGCTGAGGTGGGGAGCTGGACTAGAACAGCAGGGGGTGCTTACGCTGCATTGGCAGAGCTGGTTGCACAGAGCCTATGCAAGCTGCGCTTGGCCTCCTGCTGGGGAAATGAGCAGTGTCTGCCCACACGATACCTGACTCAAGGTGATGCTCCAGGGGCTTGCTTTTCTGGGCAGTAAATTCACGCTGTTTTTTTCTGAGGTGAATCTGGGTGATTGGTGCAAGCTGTTGTGGCTCAGGATGCTGCTGCATAGGTTGATAATACAGAATTCTTCAGCCCTCCAGATTCAAGGGCACTCGCTTTGCAAGAAACCTGTCTCCTGTGCAAATGAAAGCCAGGCTCAAGAGCTGTCAGCATGTGAGTTTGCCCTGCCATGAGGCTGTGCAGAATCAGATAAGTCATTCCTTTTTTCCTGGTGCAGAATCTGATCCCATTCATTTATAGCCAGGGCACCGCATAGCAAAGAACAGAGGCTTTCAGAAAATCATTAGCACTTATTGTTGAATCGGTTGTGGAGCTGGTTCCCAGAAGAGGCAATTGTGGATTGCTCCATGTTTATCAGCGTGAGCAAGGCCAAATGTTCCCTGACTGTAATGAATCTTTAGAAGGGTTTTATCAAAGCGAGCAGGAGAGTGAGTGCTGTGTCAATTAGGAAATAGTTTGGCATTCTGACGGCTGATAGCATGACAAAGGAATTTCAGTTGTGTTTCAAGCCAGCATTAAAAGATCTACAGAGAACCCCTCAAAATCTGTACCGTTAATTGAGAATGAAGTACTCTCTCTGTAAGTGGATGTGCCACCGCGCCTGCTCTTTGATGCCACCCGGATTGGGGAAGTATCAATGCTTATGACCACAGCCTGTGCAAACCCAGATTTCATTGTATGCCTTTGATTTGTTTCTGTAACTAGAGTGGTGTGTAAGGCACAGCCTGCGAGCAGAAGACACTGAGCTGAGACTTTCAGCTGGCAATAGAAAAAGTACTGAGAAACTAAGGGCATGTTTCCTGCAATGTGTGATAACTGAACGTATACTGCAGGGAGTAAACAGCACCGGCTGGAGGTGGGTGTGTGGAGATTGGCTAGATAGTTCTGTATTTCAGTGACATTATTGTACCAGTACTCAAAGTCTATTTGCCTTTCAGTATGTTTGTATAACTTTCATTAATGCTAATAGAGCAGTGGTTTTCAGTCGGTGGTCCGTAGGCCCCTAGGGATCTGCAGACTATGTCTAAGATTTCCAAAGAGGCCCACACCTGCATTCAAAAAAATGTTGGGGCTCCACAAATGAAAAAAGGTCGAAAACCCTCTGTAATAGAGAATAAACCCTTTAACGAATTCAAACTGCTTACCATGCTTAGATTTGGTTTCCACTGCTTTAGGGCATCCTAGGCTCCACTTCCATTATCTGGAACCAGCTCCCCATTTCTGTTAAAGGGAGCATGTTTACTGCAGTAAGTCTGAACACTGTAACACATTTGGGGGGGGGCGTGCCCCAGGATTGAGAGTTCCCCACCCAAACATCCCAGCTGGGATGATTACACAATACCATAGCACTCATCAGCTACCCAGAACCCTTCTTGGATACATCTTGAAGCACTTTACATAGGGAGGGGCAGCCTCCTTATCTGCCTTTTACAGATGGGGAAACTGAGGCATGGAGACTTAAGTGACTGCCCAAGGTCACACAGCGAGTCTGAAGCAGAGCTGTGACCTAGCTCTCTTCAGTCCCAGTCCCGTACCCTGTCCACACCAAGAAGAAACCATTTACAGGCTTCAAGAAAAATGTAAAAACAGCCCTTATGCTATAGACCAGCAGTTTGGAGCAATGCTTGACTCCATTCTTAAGTGGCCACGCTTTCGCTCTCTTTTTAATTATTGCATTTGTTCCAACTATAATTAGACTTATTTCTCTCTAGCACAACTTCATAAATCTCTTCTGATTTCACCTCCAAGCTATTCCTCCCTTCTCTGCATTAGGTCAATGAAGATGAAATAAATTCACGATGCCAGCACACCACCTAGCTCCTGCCTGTGTCCCGTTATGATGACTTACATGGGACTCAAATGATGCGTGGACTGTTATTAGTATTAGAGGGACCTTTTGCTCTGGAATCAGCTCTTGGCAGTAGATTAGTGAGGCATGTGGTTGACCCTTGTCCTGCCAGTGGGCGCAGCCTGGAGGGTGCCAAGAATATATGGTACTTTTTATGAATGCTCTGGTATGTGGTTGGAAGGGCCAGATACCCGGGCTGATGCCTTTCTCACATCCCATGGCTTGGTGTAACAGGCAGAAGAGAGGCAATTCAGGTTCAGCCTGTATAACAGGGAAGGAGACACACTAACTATCGATATTTCTGTCCTCCTTTCAGGTCAGCCCTTTAAGTTGGATCCCAAGATGGCTCACAAGAAGCTGAAGCTCTCCAATGATGGGCTGCAGATGGAAAAGGACGAGAGCTCCTTGAAAAAGAGCCACACACCCGAAAGGTTCAGCGGCACTGGGTGCTACGGAGCAGCAGGCAACATATTCATCGACAGCGGGTGCCATTACTGGGAAGTGATGGTGGGATCCTCAACCTGGTAAGGAGATCTGTCAGGAAGTGCTCCATTCTCTTCCCCCTTTGTCCCTGCCCTGAAACTGACTGTGAGACAGTGTAATGAAAGGACAGTCCCTTTATAGGGCTGTGTCACGGACAGAGGAGTGGCTGGTGCTTTCCCTACCATCTTTCTCACTGATCAGGGAGTTGTAGCTGCCGACTAATGCCAACTGCGAAATGACTCTCTGCAGTAACCCTGTACAGATGATCGGTCACAGCCCCTCCTAAAGGCTCTCAGGTCAAATCTGCTCAGGTGCCATAGTGCAGTGTAGAAACGGCTGGTGCTGCGAAGTCCCGTCGGAACATAAACCCACGCTCGGTGTGTTCTGCCGGACATCAGCCCTAGTCACAGAGGTCCTCCCATAAGATCTCCGCTGGCCATTTCACAGAAGATGCACAAGGCTGGACTCCAGCTTGCTGGTCCATAGCCCTGCAGGCTCCTCAGGGCTCATGGGCTAAGGCTCATGTGTCTTAATGGAGTCTTTGGCTCTGCCTCAGCTCTGAAGGGTAAGAAGTTGCTGCTGGGTCAGCCCTAGACACACGACCACAGCAGGAGTGTTACCTGAGGCCGGAGTGTTTACTCAGGGCGACAGGGACCTGCTGCTGCTTGCATGGCTGGCAGGTTCCCCTTTCATGAGTT
The DNA here is from genome assembly GCF_009764565.3 of Dermochelys coriacea. Classification (NCBI taxonomy): domain Eukaryota; kingdom Metazoa; phylum Chordata; order Testudines; family Dermochelyidae; genus Dermochelys; species Dermochelys coriacea. The sequence continues at coordinate 61,404,693 of NC_050076.1, forward strand.
CCATAACAAGACCTGCGTTTTCCTTAATTTGGCCCCTGGAGGATTAATGTCTCATTCCTCTCATCTTGGCAGCCCCGTGTAATGGCAGGCCGAGCCCTGCCATCTGTAAAGCTTGTCTCTGTTTCAAGGGGCCCTCAGAAAGTTTTGCTGGCTCCAGCATGTGTGTCATTTCCTCGCATGCTGTGTAAATTCACAGATTTGTACCCCAGCCTGGACCCTCCCTGGCACTCCATCATGGAAACGTTCTGCTAGTGCATAAACGATAGGGCCCTGTTCAAGGGACCTCGGGACACTCCGCAGCAATAGATCACGTTCCCCATGTCTAGTGCCCCAGCCTCTCCTTCTGAACAAGTCTCAGGAGTGCCACAGCTTAACGTCACAGGTGCTGCATGTAACAGACAATGCAGCACTGGGAATTTCAGGCCAGGAGAGAAAAGTTTCGTTACTAGGTGGCAGCAATGGTGAAATTCAGGGTAATAACATCCCTGGGGACGTTAGAATAACATAGACTGGAGTGCCTACCCTGGACAGCAGCAGCCTGGACAGCAGAGGTTGGTTTGCTATTCCGCAGGCTGTTTCTGTCTCCACAGTCTCCTCTGGGGCCTTTCATTTCTGTAACAGACACTGTTACAAAATTAAAATCTGGAAGGTCAGCGGGGAGTGGAGGGGGAGAAATGAACGTGTGGTGCCCGCAAGACCAGAGCTGTTTCCCAGGGAGATCTGAGAAGAGCTCGGGAGTCAGTTACAATCAGTTACAGTTGCATGTCTGGGGTAGCTCAGAGGAGCTCCTCCTGTGGCCCATGCTGGAGAGACACACAGTGGTCCCAGCACAAGGGGGTTATGAGCAATGGGGTGCAAGCATGATAGCCACCCACTTGGCTGGTGCCCCAGGGATCGAACCAGGGACCTACAGAGCTAACAGCCTGAGCTAGAGAGCCCAGGCTCCCGAGGAGGGGGATTGGAACAATTCATCTCCTCTGCAGATAGGCCGTGGGGGGACCTGTCACACACACTCACTAGCAGGCTACATAAGTGGCAAGTGCGATGCCACAGCTAATGTACTCTGGAATAGCACAATCCAGCGGGGGAAATGTGTAATCAGAACAAAGTCTCCTGGCACCGTCCATCACAGAACTCCGAACACTTCCCTATGGTGGCTGGGTATCATTAATCCCCATTGCAGGGCCGGGGCTCAGAGAGGGGAAGTGGCTTGCCGGCGGTCACCGTGCTGAATTGGGAGGACACCCCAGGAGTTCTCAATCCTAGTGCTCTTCTGGCTTGGTGGAAGCCACCGTGCCCCTGCCTGGGATCTCTGGGTCCAGGAGGGCAGCCAGACTGAGGAACCGCCAGTAGAGAAGTGTGGCAGAGGGCAGCAACATCACTGATGGGGAAGCACCATCAGAAGGGGCAGGTGCCGGATGATGCTGCCAGCGAAGAGGAAATAAGAAGTGAGGGGAGTAGGTAGCGCAGGAGGGGAGTCTAATGCTGCTGAAGGGGGTCAGGGAGCCAAAGGCGCAGGAAGGAGGGCTGGAGGAAATCAATGTGATGGGAAGTGTAGGGCTGACCAGGATACTTGGCAGAAGGGCACCAAGGTCTGTGGTAGGGACTGGACTGACTAGGGGAGCAAAGATGGAAGGCGTGGGCAGGAATCTGTCTCTGCTGCTGCCCTATGTAGGATGGACAGAGTGACATGTGCTGTGCCATGCTGCAGGCAGAGGGTTAGTAAGGAGTCATGCACACCTTGACTTTAGCCCTTCAGGATCCCCTTCCCCCAAAGGTGCTGCCAGTGCTGGCAAGCCAGTACTGAAGGGGTTAACAATTGGAGAGCACTCCCAGGCACGGGTTATCTTTATGGCTACCAGATATGGTAGCCATAAAGATATGGTTGCCCAGGAGAACATGCAGCTGTCTGTATCACTGCCCCTGGGCGGGCAAAGGGGGCTGACACTGTTCTCTAGGCCAGTGAATCTGGGCAGGACTCAGTGGCGCAGGCAGTGAAGAACTAGTTGTCGTTCACTCTCCATCAATGTGCTACAGGGATGCTTCTGCATTGCATTGTTTTGGGACAAGCCTCATTCATTGTGACTAGCTTCAAGCCTCAGGGAGCAGGATAAAACATCTTCATTGTGTCAGTGAAAATGCAAAGGTCCATGTGTTTCCTATCGGTCTGCCCTGGGACAGGCTGAAGGCGCCATGCAGTTGTTGGAACAGTTGGAGTAATGGCAGATAGGGAGCTTCAATACATCAGTTCCAAATGTGATCTCTGCTGCATGCCTTTACTGAAATAGCTTAGGGGGAGAGGGGAGGTTGGCTTTCCCCAGAGAGTGTCTGACAAAATGCTGTAACCCCAAGCCGGGCTCCCCTGCAGAGTCCCACTGGCTGCAGGAGAGTCCAGGCTGGGTTGACACGGGAGAGGGTGACTTTAGTTAGCTGCCCTGGTGGAACTGCAGAAGCCTGGGAACTGGGTTCAATGCAGGAATCCGTGAGCACCCTCTTGTGCGAAATCAGCAGCTGCTCTGCCGAGTCACAGTGGCTGCAGCAGGATGAGTGAGATCAGGATCCAGCTTTCCGTCTGCTCCCTGGTTCAAGGTTGGATGGTCGGCCTCAAGGCCAAGCTCGGAAAGTGGAATTCACTGTGGAAGGCTGTAATTGCCTGCGATGATTATTTTATGTGATGCTTAAATGTATGCACCCCAGTAAAAGGGTGTTTGCTTTTCTTGGTTCCCTGGGATCTGCAGCTGGTGAGCTGGTGCTGAGAGCAGGAAGATGTTTGCTGCTCTGAGTGTGCAGTGAGCTGTCATCCCAGCATTCAGAAGCACGGCTTGGTTTATTGTGGGATTGGAGTGAATATCCCCTCAACCCTGGGCTGAGGTGGCCAGCTGCACCGAGGCGCTGGTCCTGCTCCCCGTGAAGTCAGTAGCAACTCTCACTGAGTTGTGCAGGGCCAGGAGCAGGCTGGAGGGAGCTGGAGGCTGAGTGGGAGTGTGGTGTGTTCATGCCTGGGTTGGCACTTGAACAGATTATCCGTTGCCCTGCAGCCTGTGGAGTCATTTATGTCTGTGCATGGTGAGTTTAAAACGCTGCTATTATGATGAAGTGGTGTCTCACACTCACTGGCCCTGGCCAGAAATGGCTGCAGGGTCAGGGACAATTGGCGCATGGGCTTGGAGTTGAAGCGAGGGGAGTTTGTCTCCGAGGACCTTTCAAATGCAGTCCATGAGAATGAGACCATGTCAAGAAATATCAAACAGACTCAGCAGATTCTTCATTCCCCCTTGCCAGCTGCTCTGAGCTCATTGCAGAGCAATGGCTCCTTCCGGGCAGCTTCTCCCCGCTGCGCTGAAGCATTGGGTGTGCAGGGACAGAGACTGCTGCTGCTCCTCACCTCCCAGCGACATGCTTCGCCTTGTCTCCTTTCCTGGGGTGCCTTCACACCCAAAGACAACTTGTACTCAGCCTTTGAGACACTCCCTTTCTGAGCACAGTCTGTGTGACCGAGCTGTGCCTTGGCCAGAGCCACGAGGGAATTGACACAGCGTCCCTGGGGTGGCCAAGCTACTGCCACTGGGGTGGCCCTAGCTCACCCGTTGCTACTTAGCAGCTGCTGTGAATGGTAGCATGTCTGCTGGCTGGGGAGCTGAACATGGAGTCGCAGCCCTGTCCATCCAGCTGGGTGGCATGTGGAGATATCCTGCCTAACCCTAGCAGTGTTGAGGGAAGACCTCTGCCTCGCTCACCTGTCACCCAGTAGACAGGATTCAGCCTCAATTAACATCCACCTACAAAAGGATCACTCAGCCCCTGTGATCATAGAGACAGGATGGGAAGGAACTTCCTTGGGTCAACGAGTCCAGTCCCCTGCTGTCACAGAGTTAGTTAAGGATAGTAAACCCTTCCTAATCAATAGCTTCACCATTGACCTGATTCTTCCCATGGCACCAACAGTCTAACCTACCCAGTGAGTTCAGCATCTGATCAGAAGAAGCCATCTGACCAGCATCAGAACGAACTTGGAAAATATGCAAGGCAGCATTGCCCCATTCTCCCAGCTCTTTCCAGTCTCCGTTGGGAGAAGCAGAGCCTGTCATGGCCCTAGCACAGTGTAGGAGGGGGAGACGCAGAGCAGTATAGAGGGGGGCTTGGCAATTTGATTTGTAAGTTGTTTCCAGGAAACTGAATTTTATTAGGGGCTGTGCCTTAGAAATGAATCAGTTCCAAGAGTTGGTTTGTCGATGACTGAGTCATTCAGTCCCTGTAGCTGAAGAAGTTAATTTAAAATATACAGCAGTACCACAAGCTCTGAACAGAGGTGCACATAGGTGTACACAAGAGACAGACACGTGCTGAAAGAAGGCAAAAGTATAATTGGGTTGGCTACAATCATAACTCAAAGTGAGCCTGGAGCCTTGTGTCTCATAGGCCTTGTCTACACTGCCACTTGACAGTGCTGCAGCTTTCTCGCTCAAGGGTATGAAAAACCCTCCCGAACCCTCTGAATTTCAGCGCTGTAAAGTGGCAGTATAGACAGTGCTCCAGTGCTGGGAGCCAGACTCCCCTCATGGGGGTGGGTTTTTTACAGCACTGGGAGAGCTCTCTCCCAGCGCTGGTGCCATGACTACACAGCCACGTTAAAGCGGTGCCATGGCAGCTCTTTAACGTTGCTAGTGAAGACATACCCATAGAAACTTACAGAAAAGGTGCACTGATCAAAGGCACAGCAGGGCCTGCAGCTTTCTGCAGCCTTCAATAAATACTCCATTTCTCCTCTGCTCAGCCCCTGCCCAAATACCCACTCAAACTCCATCCCCCAAGCAAACTTGTCTCTTTGTCCCATCACTTCATTGTCACAAAGGACAGGATTAGATTTGGTGCAAATGAACATTGCTGATGTGCAGGGCTTCTCAGTGTGAAGACAGCTGTGTCGAACTCCCTTCCTCCCCCCCGTCCCCCACACGCCTGAACACAGACAGCATTCCTCACCTCCATCAAGGACCTAGAGGTGCCAGCTTATGCTGGCAGAAGCAAATCAAAAAGTAATAGAAGGAAATGAAATGGCTCTTTGGTGGCCAAAACTTCAAATGGCAGGTTTGTTAATGACTGCCTGAGGGAAATGCCCGCAGTCCATGACATTCCTGCTTCAGTGCTTTCTCCGGCTGCTATTTCTTGGACAAAACTCCTAGCCTGTACAGTTCACCTGCTAGCTCCCTGGCTGGAATATAATGAGGAACCCAACAGCTCTTTGAATGCTTCAGGGTCAAGACTCTCCTGATGGGGCAAAAATAATCAGATGCTTCTCCTTTCTCTGCCCTTAGAAGATAGAGAGTTGTTGAGACAAAAGTGCCCTTTCAGGAAGGATAATACAGCCCAGCTACAAGTGTGTGCCCTGCTTTTTGGGTACTTTAACTTTTTGATTTGTGCATGAATAGCCAAGCAAGGTTCAGATCTTCCAGACATTGCTGGGACCCACCATCACATCTCTCACTAATTCCTACTCAAGCCTTTTTGAGAAATACAACTGCTCTTTCATGAATAGGCTGCCAGCTGACCTACCCTCAGAAATGAGTGTTTGGCTATTCGTGCATTCCTTCCATTCTATTCCTGTTTTTCCCCTGTCCTCCTTCCCACATTGTAGAGTAGTCCATGTAAAGGGATCAGTGTTGGGTTATATTGGAGAAAACCTAATAGTGATGTATTTAAGGCTTCAATAGTGGCAAAACCCTTAAAACCTCAAAGGACTCCCCCTTGAGGGTACTTATCTGGCCCCCATTACCACAGTAGGCAGGCACCTGACACTCCTGTAAGGTATTGCCCCTCACCGCACTCCAGTGCCAAGGGACAGTGCTGGCTGTATTACAGTCAGAGAACTGAGGTGCAGAGACCTAAGGTTTTGCCCAGGATCACACAGAGAATCTGGGGCTGAATAGGGTATTGAACCTGAGTTTTCCAAATCTTAGGCTAATGCCCTGACCACTAAACCATCTTTCCTCTGTCTTCAGAAGTCATTTTTGAAACAGATCTCAAACACAGGTGCAGTCTTACAGGGCTGTGCTAGTGCAGAGAGAAACTAGCCAGCTGTTCTGCACAAAAATGTTTCTCTTTCCAGTTTAACAACAAAAAGCAAGAACTGCATATTAGTTACATCAGGTTTATCTTTGTATGTAAAATGTATGGCTAGGAATATGAGTCATATACCTGCAGTGTGTTACAGCTGTTTGAAATAACATGGCAGGGGGTCAGCCTTTTAACATGTCACATGTATTCTAATTTAAAGGATCCAAATATACTGTCCCCATAATGCAGAGAGTTATACAAGAAGCCGTTCTAGTTGGGGACAGATCATTCTCTCTGCCTGATGAGCAGAAACAGCCCTGAGATTATTCTCCCTTTAAGAGAACAAGTGCATTTTTCTGGCACAGCTGAATGCTGCAGGCCATGTGAGGCACAGCAGGGCTGGCAAGTGAAAGGACAGGGGGTGGGGTACATAGATGTGTGGCCTTCTGTGCCATGGCTTGGCAACCACTTTTCAATCAGCAGCATTCCAGACTGTGTCAGGCTATAAGAGTGCTGCAGAATCAGATTCATTTATACCTGCTTCTTCTGCAGAGGTGTACACAGAGCATGCACTTTGGCCTCATTACCCACAATCTGAGCCATTGGCTTCATACCTGGTGGAGACACATGCACTTCTGACTCCAGGATATGCACAGGTTTCAGTGAGGCAGAACTAGATCCAGCATGCTTGGGTTTCATTGCCTTTGAATGTGTGTGTTGGGGAGCTGGCAGGGTCAAGTTGCCTGGATGACAATTCAAATATGGCCACAGCAAGGTTAATGAAATTTGAACAAAAGAGAAAAATCCATCACAGAACAACATCTTGTCAGGATGCATCCTCCCTCCTGCTCTAAGACAGTGGTTTTCAAACTTTTTTTCTGGGGACCAAGCTGAAGAAAATAGTTGATGCCTGCGACATAATGGAGCTGGGGATGAGGGGTTTGGGGTGTGGGAGGGGCTCAGGGCTGGGACAGAGGGTTGAGTGCAGGGGTGGGGCTGGGAATGAGGGATTCAGGGTGTGGGAGGGAACCCTGGGCTGGGGCAGGGGTTTGGGGTGCGGGAGGGGGTCTGGGCTCTGGGGATGAGGGGTTTCAGATGCAGGAAAGGGTTCCAGGTTTGCAGGGGGGCTCAGGGCTGAGGCAGTGGATTGGGGCACAGGGTTGCAACATGGACTTACCTCTGGCAGCTCCCAGTCAGCAGCGCAGCGGGGGTGCTAAGGCAGGCTTCCCACCTGTCCTGGCACTATGGACCATGCTGCGCCCCAGAAGTGGCCAGCAGCTGGTCCGGCTCCTAGACGGAGGTGCGCAAGCGGCTTCGCACAACTCTTGCCCACAGGCACCGCCCCCAGTTCCTATTGGCTGGTTCCCTGCCTAGAAGCCGGACCCACTGCTGGCCACTTCCGGAGCGCAGCACGGTGTCGAAACAGGTAGGAACTAGCCTGCCTTAGCTGGGCAGCGCCACCGACGGGACTTTTAACGCCCCGGTCTGCGGTGCTGACCAGAGTGACCCAGTACTGTGTCACCACCCCAACTTTGATAAATGCTGTTCTAGGACATTAAAAGGCCAAGAAAATGTCATTAAAAGGGTTCTGGTGTCAGGGTTACACTAATAAAAATCCAGGTAAAGCAGAAACAGAATCGTAGAAAAATAGGACTGAGGGACCTCAAGAGGTCATCTCGTCCCAGCCTTCTGCCCTGAGGCAGGACCCAGTCAATCCAGACCATCCTTTGCAGGTGTTTGTCTGTCCTGCCCTTAAAAACCTCCAGTGAGGGGGATTCCAGAGTCTCCCTTGGAAGCCTGTTCCAGAGCTTAATGGCCCCTCTAGTTAGAAAGTTTTTCTTTTCTTAAGACTAAACATGCCCAGTTTTTTTTTAATCTTTCCTCCCAGGTCAGGTTTTCCAAACCTTTCATTTTTGTTGCTCTCCTCTTGACTCTCTCCAGTTTGTCCCCATCTTTCCTGAAATGGGGTGCTCAGAACTGGACACAGTACTCCAGCTGAGGCCACAGCAGTGCCAAGCAGGACAAATACCTCCTGTTTCTTACATATGACACTCCTGTTAATACCCCATAGAATAATATTGGCCTTTTTTCACAACTTCATCTCACTGTTGACTCAGATTCATATTTGTGATCCACTATAACCCCCTGATCCTTTTCAGCAGTACTGCCACCTAGCCAGTGTTCCCTGTTTAATAGTTGTGCATTTGATTTTCCTTCCTGAGTGTAGTACTTTTCATTATTGAATTTCATCTTGTTGATTTCAGAGCAATTGTCCAATTTGTCGAGGTTCTTTTGAATTCTAATCCTGTCTTTCAAAGTGCTTGCTGCCCCTCACAGCTTGGTGTCATCTGCAATTTGTATAAGCATACTCTCCACTAAATTGTGCTCCAACTTCATAGTAATTTTATCTAGACAACATTTCCCTAGTTTATGAGTGTGCCATGTGGGACTGTATCCAAAGCATTAGTAAAATCAAGATGTATCACATCTACTGGTTCCCCCCATCCACTAGGTCAGTAACCCTGTCAAAGAAGGAAATTAGGTTGGTTTGGTAGGATTTGTTTTTGACAAATCCATGCTGGCTGTTCCTTATAACCCAGCTATTCTGCAGGTGCTCACAAACTGAGTGTTTAATCAATGGAGGTGCTTACAAAAAAGACCCACCAAATGGACCTTGGACCATGGCCTGTTTTCAGAAGGGACCTGTGAGCCCAAAGATCCCTTGATGCCCACTCACACTCAGCACCAGGCCCACACAGATTCAGAAGGCTGGCAACATACATATCAGTGAAGGGGGGCCTATGGTTAAACATTGATAAACACCCATTTTGATTCCTAAAATGAGCTGTAATTTTGCCCAAAAAGAAACCCGCTTACATCAGAAAGCTCCCAAGCTAAGGTACTGTGAGTGCCTGTATAGGGCATGTGCCATGAGCTGGGAAAGCCTGCCAGTGTGTGTTGGAGTGTTAAAGCATTCGATAGTGCTTTCCCCATGTATCAGTGTGTGTCAGGCATCACACAAGCAGTGCTAATGCAAGTGTCAGGGGTTTTGGCTGCAAGCCAAACTTGTGTTTCACATAAAGTCCAATCATGGCCTAGCTTGGGGGGGTTTGTATAACTTTCCTAGAATCCAGCATTTCCTCTCTAATGGCTGGAAACCTGGGAAAAGATATTAACCCCAGTGATAGCTAGAGATTTCCTGGGAGAGTAAGCAGGCTAGCCTGTGCCTTTGGGATAGAATGTTGTAAGTTTTAGCCCCCAGGATGCTTAGAGTTCTACAATCTGCTACTGCATGTGTGTGCTGGCAGATGGTAAAGGGCTCAGACAGCAAGACAGAGCCCCCAGACTTGAGAATATCAGTCAGTTGAACCAGAACAGTAATGCTGCATATTGTATAAGATCATTGCCACTGTGAAAAGGCATATGCCCCAAATATTGTGCATCCCAGTTTCTGCAACATTAAAAGCAAGGTAACACTTTACTTCTGGAGTATTCATTTCTTTCTGTTGCTGTCATTACTACATGATTAGCAGAAGCTGTTTTTTAGAAATTAATTATCACAAGCTAGAGATGTGTACATATGATTTAAAAATATGTAACAGACCTTCTGCACACCTCAGAGGTGGGTGCCTGTGTGTTCATCATATTAGAGCTGTGAGCTCTATTCCCAGCTAGTGTCACTTCTCAGGTAGGTAGGAGGCCTTGCTCAGAAATAAGGACTGTGATTGGCACAGAATTTTTAACACCAATCAATAGAAGATGTGAGACTTAATTGACAATCACCTGGTTCCCCACACAGTGCACCTTTCCTTAGGTGGTGTGGGGGGTACCTTGATGTGGGAAAAGCAGCAGATGCAGGAGGAGGAGCCAGACCCATTGTCGTCCATCTTATTCAGAGCAGTTCTGTTTAACTAACATGCTGAAGTGAGGTTCTGGGCTGGTGGCTGTGAATTGCTAATGGAATGTTCAGGGTTTGGCAGCAAATCAAGAATAAGCTGTACTGTGCAAAACCACCCAAGACAGAGGTGGGCAAACTACGGCGCGCAGTCCGGATCCAGCCCACGAGCCACACCATACAGCTCGGCCCCGCTCCAGCGCTACAGCTGGGGCGCTGGGTGGGAGACAGGACCATGCGGCTCAGCCCCACTCCAGAACTCAAGCCAGGGGGCTGGGTCGGGGGCACCACCAGCGGCTTGGCCCCACTCCGGCCAGGGCACAGGATCAGGGGCCACTCCACGCAGCTCGGCACTACTCCGGCGCTCCAGCCATGGGCACAGGGGCGGGGGCTGCACCACACGGCTCCTGGAAACCACGGCATGGCCACGCTCTGGCTCCAAGGCACTCCAATGGGAGATGCAGGGGCGGTGCCTGCGGATGGGGCAGCGTACAGAGCCACCTGGCCCCACCTCCACGTAGGAGCCGGAGAAGGGACATGCCACTGCTTCCAGGAACTGCTTGAGGTAAGCGCTGCTCGGAGCCTGCACCCCCTGAGCCTCTCACCGTGCCCCAACCCCCTGCCCCAGCCCTGATCCCCCTCCTGCCCTCTAAACCCCTCAGTCCCAGCCCAGAGCACCCTCCTACACCCCAAACTCCTCATTCTCAGCCCCATCCCAGAGCCTGCCCCCCCCCCCACACACACACACACACCAATTTTGTGAGCGTTCATGACCTGCCATACAATTTCTATTCCCCGAGGTGGCCCTTGGTCCGAAAAGTTTGCCCACCCCAACTCAGGAAATGGCAAAAGCTCATAACTTGTGAAAATTTGAATAAGCAGTTGTGAAACCAGCAAAAGACTCCTCCTCCTTCACCCCAGGACTAACCCCCTGCCTCCAGCAAACCCCAAGGGCCACAGATCTCTTCATATCAATGAGAAGAACTTTTATGATGGAAAGTGTTAGGCATCCTCAGTATAGGGCCTGCTGCTGCTCCCCTGTAATGTCCCCATCAGTCACGTTGCTATTGAGTGGGGTTTAGAGGAAATACTCACACTTTCCCACAGACTTCCTAAAACCAGTGAAGCAATAAAACACTCTGTCAGAGGCTGGGTACTTGTGTGGCCAATAGTATTTATGCTCAGTAGGCCAGTCCATCAGTTCTCACATCGGCTGGTCACCACAGGGCCCCGAAGGCAGTTTACTCATACACAGGACTGCACTGAGGGGCAGATGCTCTAGGGTTTGGGGCTGGTTTATTTTTGCTTGTTTTGTGTCCCTGAAGCACCCAAGATTGGCCACTGCCTGAGGCAGGACACCATGTTTGATACACCAGTGGTCTCTAAACTGGTACAAACCCCCCATGTTCCTGTCACTGGGAGCCGGCATGTTCCCTTCTGCCTTGGCTGATTCCTAATGCATCCATATGCTCTTCTGGAGGCTCTCAGGCCCCCCCACAAGCCGAAAAACCTTCCAAGAGCCCTGATGCCCTCAAATGCCTTTCTCAGCCCTCTCGTGAACCCCAGTATGTCCCTCCCACTGCCAAGGCCTCCTTTCAAGTCCCTTCGACTGCCCCCCGAACACCCGTTTCATCAGGGAGCCCCTGCTGTGCTCAGATTTGGCTATGAAGAATTGTGGTTTGCTAAACTCTAAGAAAGCCCGGGCAGCCAGACTGCTGGGAAGGCTCTGCTTCGGATTGTCACCAGGCATGGTGCAAGTTAGCTGCGAGCCATCACAGAACCATTGTCAAGCTGATCCCATTTTTAAAGCTGTTTTGCCTTGGCTGTCACAATGGGCCTAAAATGGAAGGCTCTTGCTGAAAGAGCCTGGCTGTATCACTTCTAGCCCTCTTCCTTCCTGGCAGGGGGAGATTGCGCTGGGGAGGAATAATGCTTTTCTTAGAAGCACTTTGGCAGGTTCATTTTCTATGGAGTAAAGCTGTTTTTATGCCACTTTTACACTGTCACATGTAAGGCTGCAGCATTCTACATGTCATGAGGATCCGTGTAGGAGGAAACAGATGGCATGTCATGAAGCAGCGGGATAGCTGCACACTGAAAACGTAACAGTTTCTTTGCTGAAACCACTGTGAAATCTCCAGAGGATAAGAGGGAAGGTCCTCTCATGGATCTGTAACTGGTTAAAGATAGGAAACAAAGGGTAGGAAAAACCAGTCAGTTTTCATAATAGAGAAATGTAACTAGTGGGGTCCCCCAAGGATCTGTACTGGGACCTTTGCTGTTCAACTTATTTATAAATGCTCTGGAAAATCGGATGAACAGAGGGGCAAAATTTGTAGATGAAACAAAATTAGTCAAGATAGTTAGGTCCAAAGCAGACTGAGAAGAGCTACAAAGGGATCTCAGAAAACTGGGTGACTGAGCAACGAAATGGCTGCTGAAATTCAGTGTTGGGAAATGCAAAGTAATGCACATTGGAAAACATAATCCCAACTATACATATAAAATGATGGGGTCTAAATTAGCTGTTACCACTCAAGAAAGACCTCAGAGTCCTTGTGGATAGTTCTCTGAAAACGTCCACTCAAGTGCAGCAGCAGTCAAAAAAGCGAACAGACTGTTAGGAACCACTAGGAAAGGGATAGGTGAGAAGACAGAAAATATCAAAATTCTTCTATATAAATCCATGCTATGCCCAGACCTTGAATACTGTGTGCAGTTCTGGTCACCCCATCTCAAAAAAGATATATTGGAATTGGAAAAGACAGATGGAAAGGCAACAAAAATGATTAGCATCATCCATATGAGGAGATGATAAAGAGATTGGAACTGTTCAGTTTGGAAAAGAGGCAACTAAGAGTGAATATGATCAAGGGCTATAAAATCGTAACTGGTGTGGAGAAAGTGAAGAAGGCAGTGTTATTTACTCCTTCATCTAACACAAGAACCAGGCATCACCCAATGAAATTAATAGGCAGCAGGTTTAAAACAAACAAAAGGAAGTATTTCTTCACACAATACATAGTCAATTTGTGGAACTCCTTGCAAGGGGATGGTTCAAAAGGTTCAAAAAAGAACTAGATAAGTTCACAGAGGTTAGCCGAGCTATTAGCCGAGATGGTAAGGGATGCAACCCCATGCTCTGGGTGTCCCTAAACTCTGATTGCCAGAAGCTCGAAGTGGATGACAGGGGATGGATCACTTAATGATTGCCCTGTTCTGTTCAGTCTCTCTGAAGCACTTGGCATTAGCCACTATTGGAATTCCATCTATTGAGCTAGATGGCCCATTGATCTGACCTGCTATGGCCATTCTTATGTTTATTCTGAAGAGTGTTGTGATCATGCCCAGAGGTCACCAATCTAAGACACAAAGAGGACTCTCACTGTTAAAAATTTGCACCTTATTTCTAGTCTGAATTTGTCTAACTTCAACTTCCAGCCACTGGATTGTGTTAGACCTTCCTCCGCTGAATTGAAGAGCCCATTATTAAATATTTGTTCCCCAAGTAGATACTTAGAACTTTATCAAGTCACCCCTTAACCTTCTCTTTGTTAAGCTAAATAGATTGAGCTCCTTAAGTCTATCACTACAATGCAGGTTTTCTAATCTTTTACTCATTCTCATGACTCTTCTCCAAACACTCTCCAATTTTTCAATCTGCATCTGAAATTGTGGGGCCCAGAACTGGATACAGGATTCCAGCAGCGGTCACACCGGTGCCAAATCCAGAGGTAAAATAACCCCTCTGTTCCTACTCAAGATTCCCCTGTTTATGCATCCCAGAATCTCATTCGCTCTTTTGGCTACAGCATCACACTGAGCACTCATGTTCAGCTGATTATCCAACACCTCCTCCCCTCCCACACCAAAAAATCTTTTTCAGAGTCCCTGCTTCCCAGGATAGCACTTCCCCATCCTGTAGGTATGGCCAACATTCTTTGTTCCTAGACAATACATTTACATTTATCCATATTACAACACGCTGTTTCCTTTCACCCAGTTTACCAAGCGATCCAGATCGCTCTGTATCTCCCCTCCCCCGCAAAATTGTGTGTCATCTGCAAATTTTATTAGTGAGGATTTTATGTTTTCTTCCAGTTCATTGATAAAAATGTTAAATAGCGTAAGGCCAAGACCCGAGCCCCCCCACTGGAAACAAACCCACTCAATGATGATTCCTCCGTTACAATTACATTTTGAGACCTGTCTTATGTGTAGCTGCAGTGAATGGCGAAGGAGTACATTGGAGCTGCTTGGGAGAGTTGTGATTGTGATGTGAGGAGAGTGTCTCCTAACCCCCCCCCCTCCCCCCGCCATGTGTGTGATAAAAGGAAAGGGGCCCATGGACTGCGAGGGACCAGTCTGCAGCATGTCTGTACAGGACTGTGCAGGTTGTGTCAGGAGCAGGCTACAGGGGTGGGATACAAGAGCAGGCTGCACTGAATGATGGGATGGGGAAAGTCCAGGTTTAGGGGTAGCCTGTGTGCAGGCATGAAGGGCTGTAGAAGGGTACAAAGTGGTTGTTACATTTGACAGATGTGGTGGCCTGTGTGGGGAGCAGTGTTTGAGCACAGAGAAGGTACAGGTAGTGCCTGGCCATTTCTGTGACAAGGCAGAGTGGGAGTGAGTGTGTCATGGTCGTGTTGGGGCACCGCTCAAAGAGGGAAGAGTTAAGGCTGTGTGGGCGTGTACCTTATCTCTGTATTTCTTGGTTTTCAGAGGTTTGAGTTTTGCTGAGCCCAGCACAAGGTATCACCCGGCAGCCTGAACTCTGCGTTAGTGAAGGGTTTTTGCCATTTAGTTTCCTAGTTGTTTAAACAGAGACATGTTTGTTGATAGGAGCTACTGGTCATTTAGGCCAATTCTCACCTCGTTTTGCAGTTGATATGCTACTGTGCCAAGGAAATAATCAAAAGTCCTAGCTCTGATATAGTGCTTGTCATCAGTAGATCTCAGAGAACTTTACAGCATTATCCCCATTTTACAGAAGGGAAACTGAGGCACGGAGTGGCAACTTGCCCAAGGTCACCCAGCCAGTGGCAGAGCTAGCAATAGTTCCAGTCCAGTGGTCCCTCTACATGGATACACGGTTGCCCTGTTATTTTTCAGTGCTCCCTCCCCTCCTGTATGGTTTGTTATACTGGAATGGTCTGGCTTTGAAAGGTTTGCAGTTTGTAGCTGCTAACAGGGCCCTAGAGAAATCCCATCTACGCTCTATGTCCCAAATCTTGACAGCTTTATGGTAGGCTTGTTACAGTGACTGAGCAGTCAACAGGTGAGAGCAGGCTGGTGTGTCCCCTTCTCCACCCACCCTTCTCCTCCTCCTCCCCTTCCCCTCCCTGTCCCACTAAGCCATGAGCTGGTCCTGCAGAAACCAGTGACATGTCTAAAGTTGCTCCTTGCTGTCTCCTCTTCTGTGCTGCTGTGCACACATGTCTGTCACAGACTATTACTGGAGGGCCTCACACTACCTGGTTATGTAGCCTAAGCTGCCCCCGCCCACACACACACACACAGAGCTGGGACTCCTGCCCCTGCTTCAGCCAGGCTTCCCCAACCATGCCCCAAACCCCCCCATCCCCTTCACCCCACACAGGGGGATGTGTATCTTAACCATTCATGCAGAGGGGTAGGGCTCCCTCACTCCCATCACACACAGCCTCTCTCTCTGCGTGTGCTCAGTGTAATCCAAAGTAGGAGCTAGAATGGGCATTTAAGGCTTGTGAAAATTTTAAGTAGAGAAGCAAAATCTTTTTGAAATGACACTGTACTTTGATTTCTCCCAAAGGACCGTCGGGTGCCAGGCACTCTGTCTTTGAACATTGCAGATTCTGGTGCAATGAGCTGAGCCTTGGTTTGATCTCTGTCTGTGAGCAAAAAATTGCCTGAATCTCTCAACTTTAAGAAAAGCTGGGAGTTTTTTCAGAGGCTGCTTCTTGAGAACCCCTTGGTCAACTGAACCCAAATTTGCATCACTGACCAAACCCCATGTGCCCACGAGGTGCACCAAACGTCAAGGGAATTGGAGTAACTATGTACATTTTAGGGCAAATTTTAAATTGACGGCTGGATGAGCCCTCGGGGATATGGTTTGTGCATTCTGGAAGGTCTAGGTCAGTAAAATCTGTCTCTCTCCTAGGTACGCCATCGGCATCGCCTATAAATCAGCCCCAAAGAATGAGTGGATTGGCAAGAACTCCTCATCCTGGGTCTTCTCCCGCTGTAACAGCAACTTTGTGGTGAGACACAACAACAAGGAGATGCTGGTGGACGTTCACCCACAGATGAAGCGCCTGGGCATCCTTCTGGATTATGACAACAACGCCCTGTCCTTCTATGACCCGGCCAGTTCTCTCCATCTCCATACGTTCAACGTTGCCTTCATCCTGCCGGTGTGTCCAACCTTTACCATCTGGAACAAATCTTTGATGATCCTGTCGGGCCTGCCTGCTCCAGACTTCATCGAGTACCCAGAGCAGCAGGAGTGTAACTGCCGACCGCAGGAGTCCCCGTACGTATCAGGGATGAAAGCCTGCCACTAAGCAGCAGCCAGCCCCTGTCGTGCTCCACAGTGGATCACGGGGAATGTTCGTGGGGGCTTCTGAAGAGCTGGATTGGAAAGCAGGCCCTGTCGCCAGAGAAATAATGCTCGGCGAGTGAGCCTCTCCCACAGGAAGCTCATTTTTAAGGGAAAAACAAAACTTTAAAAGCGATTGAAATAAACTCTGTGGCCAAGCTCCGTGTGTATGGCAATGCAGCTTGTGAAACTCCTTTGTAGCAGGATGGCGTTCCTCCAGCTGGACTGTCACACGGCTTGTTTGAAGGCGAGCGGAGCGGGGGTGGGCAGTGCTTGTTTCAGGGCCCCCTAGGAGTGTGGGCGAGGGAGGGGATCCTGGGCGAAACAGGGTGTAGCCTGGTAGGGGAGCAGAGCCTCCTGGCCAGCTCAAGCACCAGCCGGCTCCATTGACCATCTCCGTTCAGACAGGGGGCTGCAATCGGCCGCATCTCAGGAAGGATCCGTCACATAAGGAACACGGTTTTCAATGTCACCCAGAGAGGTGGCCACAGCCAACCATCCAAAGCCATTCAGACTGTAGGCAGGTTGTGAAAGCAGAACCCGCTCTGAGAGGAGCCGTCCAGCTGCTTCACCTGCTGGGTGTGGCTGGTGTGTTGAGCTGACAGGCACACGTACTTCCGCCCGCTCGGGGGATGCTCAGACCTGAAATCCGGCTTCCCCCCAGTGCTCCCTTTTCTTCCATTAAAACTGCCTCCTTTGGGAGGCCCTTTGTCATTATACGTCAGGGAGGCCCCAGCCAAGCTCAGCTCAGGCTGATACCTGATCTGTGTGAAATGGAGCAAGCTGAGGTATTTGTCCCCTCCAGTGCCCACCTGGGGCCTGTGGAGAGCACAGGCCCCACCACGCAATGCTGCTTCTTGATGCTGAGCTAGGTCAAGCTTCACAGTAGAGATGTGGCTGGCCAAGAGCTGCACAGGTTTAATGTAGGCCATCCTCCTGGAAGGAGTGTGTGTTGAGAGTGGGGAAAGAGCCCAGCGTCACCTGGTGCTGCTGGTGCTACTGCTGGGCAGGGGGAGCGGAAGCTGGCCAGACAGCAGTATCTCCAGAGAAGCAGGAGAGAGCCAATGGGCCGTGAGGTCTATGACTACTGTACTGTACAAGGACTGTATTCATTATTTATGCCTCTGCACACAGCCCTGCTCAGAATGCACTTTCTCCTCTGTATGTTGTATTGGTGTGAGGGTTGACTGGGGGCTACAAGTGAGTAAATCCGGAAGACCAAATATGAGCACTGATAGCAAGCGCGGTAGCCTGGCCTGGCAAGGTCCACCTGGCTCGTTCTCTGTCCCGTGCTGGCTGGTTCTTGGGGTCGCCTCTGGAGTCAAAGCAGAGCCATTCCTTTCACTCTGAAGTTAACCCATGGGAAGGAGATCAGAATCCAGCCCCCAGGCCTTTGTGTTTGGGTAACTCTGCCCCCTCTCATGCAGAGACTTGCCCAAGGTTTTTGTTCCCCATGAATCCCAGCTGGTCTGACCCTTCCTGGCAGGCACCTTGCATCATCACTTACGCCGGGACCGAGCAAGGGCAAGTTCTGCCAAACTTCAGTTCTTTGCTTCCTGATGCTGGGGAAGCATGTTGCTTAGATAGGTGTGAAAGCGAGCACAGGAGCTAGGTAGGGGAGGACAGGCCTGCATGTGTCAGAGGAACTGCAGGTCATGGGGAAACAGTGTCCAAAGCACACTGAGAGCTGCCTCGTGGTGCCTTTGATCTGATTTAGGAGAGGAATAGTATAAAGGTTCGGACTCACCCCTGTAGTGTCTCCTGCTGGTCACTGGGGAATTAGCTCTTTCCCCCACTCAGCCTGTTCCTTTCCCAGCACTGCACCGCCCTCAGTACCCTATCTATCAGGCAGGCAGCCAGGCCCTGTTCTCTCCCAGCCTGGAGAGAGACTCCTTGGGCCTCTGGCTCACAGACTTTTTATACAGGCCAGCTGGGGCCTGATGGGGTGTGGCCCAGCTGCAGCTGCTTCCCCAATCAGCCATCCTCAGCCACAGCCCTCTCCAGGGCTGCTTTTAACCCCTTCTATTTTAGGATCAGGGTAGCCATCCCGCTACAGATAGGCAGAGTCTTGACTTCCATAGGTGCAAAGGGAATGCTGTCACCAGCACTAACAAAACCTCCGAACCCTGGGAAGTCTCTCCTTTGGAACAAGGTTTGGCTCTTTTGCCCAGCCAAGCACCAGGCTGGCAATATTGGATAGTGCCTGTCCAGGGGCCAGGTTCGGTGTGTTCTTTGGAATGTCCCTTCTGTTAGTCTCTCCTTGGTTTTGTTGCACAGGGCCATGTGATCCAGGACAGGAGAAGTTGCCCCACAGCCCTTGTGTGGCTTAAAACTCTGCTTAACTTTTCCTTGTTTCAAACAGGAAGAGATCTCTGGACCTTGCTGATCAGAAATCTACCTCATAGCCCAGCCTCCGGGGAGCAGGTAGATTGACTGATCTGGGGGTAGTCTTAGTGCATGGGCTACTTAGCGTTAGGATGGAGTGGGCTGAGCATGCTCACCTGGCTGGAGGGAGGTTCCTGCCTAGTTTCAGGGGTGGAGGGCAGAGAGAGGCTGGTTTGGCTGAGATGGAGTGAAGTGTGACGTATGCACCGAACCGTTGGCTGCTGTAGAGTCCTGCTGCTAGGCTTTGAGGATGCTGGTTTGGAGCCAGGCAGCCTGTGGACCAAACCCAGCCCCTCTGCAAATCTCCAGTATTGTCCCTTGTGACTCAACTGGGTTCACTTAATGCCTCCTTCCCTCCTGCCGGCCCTCAGCTATCCGAGGTGCCCTGACTCAAACTGATGTGCTTCTATCCTTCGGTTCTCTCTGGCAGCTTTCTTGCCTGATATAGGCCCCTCTGAAGCTCATTAAGCAGCCTCCCCAGCTCATGGACAGTCTGCCGAATGCCATTGTTCTTTGGGGTGAGTCAGAGCATGGTGTGCATGTTGCCCCTGAAGCTATGTCAGATAAGATCTGTGGCTGGCCGATCATAAAAAGTTCCATGCCAGCTGATGTGCTGCAGAGCCTTGAATGAGCTGTGCTGAGGGATACTTTTCATTGACACTGAATTGCCATCAGGATCAGCAGAAGATTGATACCTTCTTGCAGGTACAGGGTGTATAAAAGTGAACCTGACTTTTCTCCCCTTTCAGTATTCAACATTTATGGTGACTGGCTGCCTAATGAAAGGGTGTCTGGGGTGGGGGGTAATAAGAAAAAATTATATGCCACCTTGAGCTAGGTTGGGAATCACAAAGGTGTTTTCGTTCCCTGTCTCTGGTCTAGGCAGCTTTCCCTGCCATAGAAGGCCCAGTGCTGTTTGCCCATAAATTGCAGTGTGTGATGCACCAGTTCAGAGCCAAGGGAAGGTTTCTATTTGCTCCTGCTGGCCCAAGCTGCCGATGGCAGTGTGTGGGGATTCACATCTCCATTCCTGCCTTGCTCTGCAGCTAAGCCCGGAATCATTTTAAGCAGATAAATTGCCATTTTCAGATTGATGTTTTTCAAAGGCACGTAATGCTGCCCCCTGTGTGCTGACCCAGAGTGTTCCCAACAGGGGTGGGGGGGCTGCTTGTGATGGAAGCTGCCTCAAACAGATGCCTGCACACTGTAGGATTTTAACATTTGCAAAACAGGGGCCAAGCTTTTCAGATGGCCCTATCGCTGTTTAGCTGGGATCGTTGTTGGAGACTGTGCCGCATCCTTTAACTTGGAGCACACGAGCCATTCATGTGACGTTGCACCTGATGAAATTGCACTAATTACATTGGGGTTCCGAAGAACTGTACCAGTGATGGGCAGGAGGGCACTGCAGAGAGCTTGTCTGAGCAAGTGGAAAAGGGGAGGCCAGCACAATTAGCTGACAGGCCTGGGGTTTGTCGCCTGCGTTCCTCTCTGCTGGTTGTTAAAAGGAAAACCCAACCATGTCTATCAGTGTGGGCAGTCGCTGTCCTGCACTAAGTCCAGGAGCAAAGCCTGGCTCCTGCACTGCGGAACTCAGGCAAGTCAGGCTCCTGCACTAGAGAGCTGTCCCCTGCAGATGGAAATGGATCCTCAAAGCTCCCTTGTTGCATCATAGCCTTTGCCTCCCACCCATTAGCAAGCAATCCCATTGGTGAAAATGCCTGGTGTCATATGACGCTGCGACAGCTCCAGTCAATCCAAGCTCATCCAGCCTCTGCTGTCCATGGTTGGAATTAACATAGAAATGCTTTCTGCCTGTCGGAAGCAGGTGGCAGGATCGGAGGATGCCGGTTCAAGTCATCGTGGGAAGATCATTTGTCATCTGTATTTCTGCCTCTTGCAGAGCTCTGCGGCTGCTGGATGTTTTTATCATAGTAAATCCATTGTATCTGACTTGGGATGTGGTGAAAATCTGGTTACAGTGAAACCTGTCATACTTTCTCTTCATATGTAACATAACTGGGGTTTGGGGTGGTTTTTTTTTTGGGGGGGGCAATTTCTTTGTTAATGTGTATATATATAAATATAATATAATATATATATATACTACTGGCCGCGTCTCTGTATGGAGGAACTGCTACACATCTGACATAGCACTCATTCTGATAATCTCATCTTTGAACATTATATCAACCTTAGAGGAACCCCTCACTTGAGCTGAAGACATAGAAGTCAGTTATGTTAAAACCAAAGGCGACAGCTCCCGGAGCAGGACTCCACTGCTCATCAGTTTCACGTGCAATCTTTTCAAATCACCTTTGTTCTGTCAACTGGGCCCTCTTTTCTCGACTCAAAATCAGCTGGAACTTCAGAGCCACATCGCCAGCTGTTTCATGTCGGAGGAAGGGGGGAGAATGCTGTTATGCGATCACGATGCCTTAACGAATCCAAAGCCCCAGTAGCCACATTGCAAAGTGAGGTGGCCCTGTTTAAACACTTCAATGAGTGAGATGAAATCACAGCAGTAAATTAGATAATCATAGCGGAGACAGTCACAAGAGTTTTTTGTGGGGCAAACATAAAGCTGAGACTCCAGGGCAGGACACAGATATTGTATAACCAGGGGAGACGAGGGTCTCCTGTTATAATCCTTCACAACAGGTGCCTTTCCCAGGATCCCTTCCTAGGGTCAAGAGAGACCTCAACTGAGCTGCCCTTTTAGAAAACCCCCACAGCCTGGCCATGTAGGGCTGACTGGGCAGGATGGGAGTGGGGGGAGCTGCTCTTGCAGGAGAGCTCCATACTGTTTGTTAGACCTACCCAAGCACCTGCTCTTATGGGCGAATCAAACTGTGGCAAGCTGCTGGAGTTTCTAGAACTGAGATCCACTGAGTTTCCCCTCTCAGCCTCAGCAAGTGAGACCATTGCTGCTGCTAAGCTACTTGTCAGCTCCCTGGCATGCCAGTTTGTCTGCCATGGCAGCAAACTCTTCAGGACTCTGCCCAGCCAAACCTGGCCTAGCCAGTAACAATCGGTGAACCCGAGTTCCTCAGAGACGTCTATGTGCAGTGCTCAGCCTCTCTGTCTGTAGCGCTCACCAAATCTTATAAGATTTGCTGCTCCTTTAAAGAGACCGTACATAGCCACTTATTAACTTAACAGGAGCTGACAAACCCTCCACTTCAAACAGAACACTGAGTGGGTTTATGGTAAAAGGAAAACAAGTTTGTTAACAAAAGGATGGAGGGTTAAGTGATACCAAGTTGAAAGACTAAAGATAAAAATGGTTACAAACAAACAAAAGTAAAACACACTTCTGTGACTAACACTCACCTCTAGTTCTCATTCAAGATGGGTTCCCTACTTACAGCAACTTCTCCAGCAAGACTGGCTGGGATACACCCTGACACAATCATAGAATCATAGAATCATAGAATATCAGGGTTGGAAGGGACCCCAGAAGGTCATCTAGTCCAACCCCCTGCTCAAAGCAGGACCAAGTCCCAGTTAAATCATCCCAGCCAGGGCTTTGTCAAGCCTGACCTTAAAAACCTCTAAGGAAGGAGATTCTACCACCTCCCTAGGTAACGCATTCCAGTGTTTCACCACCCTCTTAGTGAAAAAGTTTTTCCTAATATCCAATCTAAACCTCCCCCATTGCAACTTGAGACCATTACTCCTCGTTCTGTCATCTGCTACCATTGAGAACAGTCTAGAGCCATCCTCTTTGAAACCCCCTTTCAGGTAGTTGAAAGCAGCTATCAAATCCCCCCTCATTCTTCTCTTCTGCAGACTAAACAATCCCAGCTCCCTCAGCCTCTCCTCATAAGTCATGTGCTCTAGACCCCTAATCATTTTTGTTGCCCTTCGCTGTACTCTTTCCAATTTATCCACATCCTTCCTGTAGTGTGGGGCCCAAAACTGGACACAGTACTCCAGATGAGGCCTCACCAGTGCCGAATAGAGGGGAACGATCACGTCCCTCGATCTGCTCGCTATGCCCCTACTTATACATCCCAAAATGCCATTGGCCTTCTTGGCAACAAGGGCACACTGCTGACTCATATCCAGCTTCTCGTCCACTGTCACCCCTAGGTCCTTTTCCGCAGAACTGCTGCCGAGCCATTCGGTCCCTAGTCTGTAGCGGTGCAATCAAAGTTCTGGTTACTTTGGTCCTTCAGGAGACAGATAACCGAGGAGTTTGCTTCCCCTCTCTGTATAGCCCAGTAACCCTTGGACATGGGTAAAGTGTCTTTCTCTTGCTGCGTATGGATGCCATTCTGTCTGGTGTAGACTCCAGGCTGGTTCCTCCCTCGCTGGTGATTTTTAAAGTGTAAATGTTCTCTTCCTGCAACCCAACACAAATGGCTAGTGCACTGAACTTGGGTTGGCCTTTTTTCTTGCCTAAAGAAAACCTGTTTCTCAAAGCCCCCTGATATTTTAGTCACATATTTCCAGCACATCTGTGAAGTTCCATGTGGGTTAACCATACTTGCATCACAGTGAGTTAGTAGTTTTCCAGTGGTATATTACATGCCACCTTTTGGGTAAGTCTGTATCATCTGGCATTGGTCTGTGCGCAGGGACACAAACACCTAGCTACCCATATATAGTGGTAGGGAACAAACACTTCCATCCTAAAGCAGAGGGTCTCATGCTGTGGCAGGTGCCTTGCTGGGGCGACTGTAGGAAGATACTGGTCATACGGGGCTGGCTCTTTCTCCCAGTTGCTCAGTCACATTCAAAGAAGGTTCAATATGTTCAATATAAAATATCCCCATGTGCCTTGTCCCTGCCAGTGATCACTGCCATGGGGCTGGTGTAGGCTTGTGAAAGTGAAGGGCGGCTCTAGGAAACAACCTCGCCATGAGCTGTTTCATGAAAAGGGCTGAGAAAGGCTACCAATGAGCTGTGCAGAGAGCCCAAATTATGGCTCTGTGCCTCTGCTGTGGCCAAGGGGCTTGCATGGGTGGAACAGAACAGAATGGGGCCACTGAGTGCACAAACAGCATGCACTGTTTCATAAGCAGGTCTAAACAGCTGGGCAGCACAGGGGTGTTCTGCACCCACTGTGTGGCACCAAAGGAGTGGCAGATAGGCAGAGTTTTAGTTATCCAAATTGGAGCACAGTCAGGTAACAAGGGTCTGCAGCCCCCTCCTCTCATGGTAAGTGCCAGGGATTCAGACTTTCCATTGTACATGCCCTCTGACAAAATGGTGCCCATAATGCCCATGCTTGGGCCCTAGCTCAGTACTGACCCTGCTCCCTGCAGCCCACCATGCTTAGCCCGTGTGCTGAGAGCTCCCTGCCCCAAGTGGCATGGTCCCTGAGCTCAGCAAGCAGATCAGGGCAATGCATCCAAATGGCCCAGAAATGGAGGACTCAGAGGGTGTCACGCTCCCTGGGGTACTCTGTCCCCATTTGAGAGGGGGCAGTATTTGGTCTGCCTGTGCCCAGCTGCTGCTGATCAGTGTGGAGAAGAGGCAGAGCTGTGGACTCATCCCCACGCCTCTTCTCGGGGGGGGGGGGGGAAGGGAGTGGCCTAAACTCATAGAGTGCCTGCATTCCCCAGCCATGCCGGCACTACTGCAGGACAGGGTCCTAGACCTCTCCTTTGGTCACATTCCAGGCCTTGCACAAGCTGTCGTGCAAAGGCTTAGCTTTGCACTCTGAGCTGGGGACAGCTTTCCTTGGAAACTTGCCAAGGCATATGGCATTTAAGGTGCCATGAGAAGCAAGTGAAGGAGCCTGCGTGAGCCTTCAGTGTCCGGGGCTGGATTTCAGGTGTGGCACTTGAGCCCTCAGCCACCGGGCTGGTGCTGTGGAAGGTCAGAGGACAGGGGCAATCTAGGACATCATGCCCCATGGGACCAGGCTGGCCACTGAAGCCCAGCTTCATCCCTTGAGCATGAAGAACCGAGGGCTTGGCAGCACAGGGTTGGCACAGAGTTGTGTTCAGCCTTTACAAAGTAAATGCCCCAAATGGTCAGGCCTGGCTCTAGGGGGGAGAGAGAGGTGTCCTGGCAATTTGTGGTTGTGAATTGCCTGACAAAATCTAAAGCCCTCGGATTTCAGCCCCGAGCACTGGTCTGGCAGCGAGCAGCTGCTGGCCCATGCAATGGTGACAATATGTTATGGCACCTCCTCCGCATGCCGATCTCGCCCAGCTTCCTCATCAGCCCTCTGCTCTCACCATGCACGTGAATTGCTCTGCAGACTTGGCACCTAAGAGGCTTCCAGCCACACCACAGCCCCAGGCTGCAGGGCTCGGAGCAAGGCAGGAGTACAGGACGTCGGTTCCAACAGGCATTGCCAGCACCCAACCCCATGATATGGTGGACGTGTTCATGTGCCAGGTGTCAGCTTCCCCAGACTGACAGTCAGTGTTTGGGGGATCGGAACCATGTGGGGACTGTTTGAGCATGTGCATCACAGTCCCCCAGTCAGATCCTGCTTGTGTGGGGCCCCTGCTGTCACCGCAAGGTGCACTGCACAGGGCTTGTTCTGTGCTAGGGTGTGCCTTTCCTTGTTGCATAGGGGATGTGAAAACCCCAAGCAGTTGTTCTCAGTGTAACTATGGCTAAACTGCAAAAAGAACCCAAAACCTGCAGCAGCACATCCCAGCACCCGACTCCTCTGACTTGGGCACTTTAGCAGCTGCAGATGAGATGCAGGGCATGGCTTATACAAACATGCAGTCCAGAGAGACTTAACTGCACGTGCAAACGTAGGTTGCCAGGCACATCCATTTCACCCTTCTCCTTTGAGACCCTGGCCCACTGCATGGATAAGCCCAGCCCTGCTGACTGCTTAGGGTTTCCTTTCTATATAAGAACCATCTGGGGCCCAACCCCATTCCCATGACTGAGATCAAGAAAAAAGGGCCCAGTGACTTCAGTAGGAGCCAGAGCAGTTGGAATTTTTTGTTGAATCGAGTGAGGCCCAGAGCAGACACTTCACCAGGGGTCCTATACATCCCAGCTGAGAGCCCTGACCACAGAGCTGTTCTGGGGAGGGTCTCATATGCTCTCTTCTTTGTCATTAAAACTGCCCAAAGGCTCGGTTTTGTCCCACTGGAGACTGGGAAAATGTTTGAAATCTCCAAGATTTTCATAGGATGGAAAAGCAGCTCTGGCCGAGCTCTCTCATCAAACCAGGCCACCTGCAGGAGAGAAAAACGTGGCCCCAGCTGCTGCTCAGTGAAATTATAGCTGCAGAGGCACTAATCCCATCCCTGAGTCAGAGAACTCCTAAAGAGGAGTTGAGCATATGTCAGTAAATGGCAGTGTTTAAAACACATGACACTCCTGTCCTGGGCTGTTGTTACCATGGTTGCTCTGTGTGTGTGGGGGTGAGGGGAAGTGTAATTAAACGGGAGACATGGCTAAAACTGAAATACTAAAGCAATATACAAAACAATCTGGGAGTGCAGAATCCATCTGCCTGCCTTTAATGAGTTCGATCACTGCAGCCGTCACGCAAGGAGAACATAAGACAGGGCCGGGAGTTTAGCGACAGAAGAGATGCGACAGTTCCCTATCCCCCAGGGGACAATACAAGATGGCTGCATTTACTAGCATTTAATCGAGCCCTGTTTTACATGTGCCAAACATGGTGACTTCTGGCACCTCCCTTAGGACCGAGTGTGCCAGCTAGTCCATCTCGCCACCTGCAAGTCTGGCCTGATTACACTTTAAACGTGCCACTTTCCCTTTGTAAACGTCACCCCAGCTTTCCTAGTTATGCCCCTTTGTACTGCCTGAGCTAATTCCTCTCCTTCCCCTGGGGTTTGCACGACTCAAATAGCTGGGGCAGCTCATCACGTCAGGTCAGTCCGCCTAAGTTATTGCATGACCAAGCAATATACAGTCAGTTCTTTAAACCTCTCCTTGTAAAGCAAGTCCGCCAGGTCCCGGGCACGGCTGCTTCTCTTCCCCGAACCTCAGACCACGTTTTGTTGACAGTGGTGTTCAGAGCCCAGTGCAGTGGCCCAGGTGCAGCTTTACAGACCTAACTGGCGAGGGCTGACTACCTCCTTGCTCCACGATGGGAAGGTACCTTTGTATCGGCTATGCAACATTCCAGGGGCTGTTTGTGCTGCCATATGGTATTATAAACAGCTGCCTACTTTACTCTCCTTTGGCATCTCTGCTTTTGCAAGTTCTCCCTGCCATGGAGTCTCTTTTAGAGTCTTAGACCCAGCTGCATTTTTCTAAATTGATGCTAATGTTCTGCTCCCGTAGCTAATCTCTCAGAGCTCTTTGGCTGTGTTTCTAAATCTAGATTTAAAATTTGCCCATGTTGGAGAGTCCACCACGACACTTGGTAAGTTGTCCAGTGGTTAATTACCTTCAGTGTTAAAAATGTACACCTCATTTCCCATCTGAATTTGTCTAGCTTCAACTTCCAGCCATTGGATCATGTTAGACCTTCCTCTGCTGGACTGAAGGGCCCATTATTAAATATTTGTTCCCCATGTAGGTACTTATAGCCTGGCATCAAATCACCCCTTACACCCTCGGTTTGGAGCATGAGGAGAGCAACTGTGCAGCTGTAGCCCACCAGACACCATTTGCTGGAAAGCTCTGAGCTCAGGTGGATGGTGCGCATGCATGCCCCTGTGTGGAATACAGCTAGTGCCCCCATAGCTCAAAGAACTTCCACTTACAGGAGAGTAACCTCCATATATTGAACCCGGCCCATGTTGCTGCTGACACCACCTGGCAAAATGGTTACAAAAGCAAAGAAACATTGGGGGCTAGCTGGGGGCAATGCTACTTCCTACACCACCAGCTGAATTGCAGGTGTACTTAGCCATCTAATTGCACAGCACAGACAATGTATTACACCTTCAATATGTGATTTCTTGAAAGCCACTCTGTCCAGCTGTAAGGCTTCCTGCTGCATTACCCACAGAGCAGCAGAATAAAGCCTAAATGATGGTGTGCTTGGAACTACGGCTCTTGTGTGATGGAGGATTGAGCAGCAGGAAGAATCGCGGGGAGGGGGGAAGGGTCCTTGCCCCAGCTTTGCATTGCTGAGGCTTAATGCACCACTGGGAGGCGCTCAGGTACAGGGTGATGAGTGCGGTGTAAAAGCCTGCCTAGAATCGACCAGACCGAGGCACTGGCATTTGGGAGGGCAGCCGTGTGTGTTTATTCAGAGGGGGGATTTCTCTCAGGACCAGAACAACGGGGACAAAGCTAATGTTGCTGACTTTTCACTTGTAACAATTAAGCCATTTGGGGTGAAGTGAGACACTCCCTGCTCCCCGCCCCACAGTGCTGCTGATCCCAGAACAGAGCTGGGGGAGGTGCACTTTTGCACCTTACTGGCCAGGGACGCTTTGCTGTCCCTGTTTCTCAGGCTGAGGGAGGCCCAGAAGGGCTGAAATGCTGCCCCAGTGGCTCATCTTAGTGCCATTGCCAGCGTGACTGGAAAAGAAGAGCTGCCATTGAGAGCTCCAGCCCTTGTCCTGCAGGCCCCCGGGGCTCAGAGGGCTGGAACAGGGGCCGAACTTAGCAAGGGTTTGGGGCTTTCCAGCTGGTGAGCTTGGAGCCTGCCCACCTCGGTAGTGGCTGCCCAGGGATGGTTATAGGAGCATGGTGAAAATGCTGCTGGCAGAGGCTGCCTGCGGGCATCCGCTGCAGTGACAGGCCCAGCCAATGGTGTACAGCATGCATTGCCTTCTCGCCCGGCCAATCAGTTCACTGGGATGGTGGGGGTGGGTCTATGGCCTTCCCCTCCCCTGCCCCTCTCAGCTAGCCAGTGGTGGGTGTACAGCAACGATGGGAAGCTCCTTGTTTCCTCTCCCCGCCCCCTCCCCCAAGGCTCACTCAAATCCAGGGTGGGCAGTTGATCCCTGAATCGCTTTCTGAGTGCCACCCTTCGATTCCAGCTAGATCCAGATCCCCCAGGGGCACGCACACAGTGGCGCAGCAAGTGGTCAGCACTTGGAGTGGCAGCTACAGCACAACAGGTTTGCCTCGGGCGTGGGGAAGGGGGTGTCACCAAGGCTTCGAGATCCATGACTGCTGCAGGAGCAGCTGCTGCCCAAGCCTTGCCATGGGCACCAGCTAGAGTTGCCATCTTGGAGTTACACAAAATGGGGGTGCCTAGGATGTGCCTGAGCCCATAAAACTGGATACCTGGCACAGGAACAGCAGACTCCCCCTAAAAATGGGGGGGGCTATCAGCACCTGAACAGACACCACCCACGCCACCCCTTCCCCCAAGGCCCCACCTCCCACTCGCTCCTCTCCACCCCCTTCTCCCCCGTCACTCACCCTTATGGCCAAGGCCCCTAATCCCTCCTGTTCTGGCACCCCTGACGTAGCATTGCGTCCTGAGCTCCTTAGTGGCTTTCCCACATCAGCTGCCTCTACAAAGGGATGATCCTGGAAAAGCCTTGGCAAGTGCCAACCCTTACTCCAGCAGCCTGTGTTGTGTATCTATAAATGGTAGGTGTGACCCAGGGTGCCGGGGGGCAGCCCTCACTAAAAATGCCAAGGTCAGAGCAGGCTACAAAAGGAGAGCAGAGTAACACTGTAGTTAGGCTCACCAACCAGTCACAAACTCTGCTCCTGATCCCCCCAACACTGATTATCAAGAAGCTTTAAAAAAAAAAAAAAAAAAAATCACACAGCCCCCTTTATTGCATTCCAGGCTCTGTCTCCCAATTAGCACATAGGTCCAGTAAAGTGAGAAGTTACTTAAAAACTCTGCTTACTTATACCAAATGTTCTTCTGATCCCAAAGGACCAACCACATTGCCAGGTCAATATTATGTGGCAAGGCTCCTTCTCAGTCTCACCAACCTCAGCTGTTTTTAGCCTCAGTCAGACAAGCTTGGGGTAAAACAGTCCCTCGTGGTTGCACAGGGGCAGTCCATCCTTCTCTCAGCCCGTGTTTTGTGCTTGTTTTTCTCCTTTATGGGAGGAAATGCAGCCTCCCCTCCTGGAGTGGCTTGCTGTTGCTACTCACCTACTGGTAGCTTAACTCCTTCTCTCTTCCCACAGGGGAGGGGTTTAAAAGGTCTCAGGCAGCCCTTAGTTGGAATCAGCTGATCCTAACTGACCTCAGGTAACTCCCTCTCAGCTGATCCTAACTGACCTCTTTTCAGAGTAGCAGCCATGTTAGTCTGTATTCGCAAAAAGAAAAGGAGTACTTGTGGCACCTTAGAGACTAACAAATATATTTGATCATAAGCTTTCGTGAGCTACAGCTCACTTCATCAGATGCATTCAGTGAAAAATACAGTGGGGAGATTTATATACACAGAGAACATGAAACAATGGGTGTTACCATACACACTGTAACCAGAGTGATCACTTAAGATGAGCTATTACCAGCAGGAGAGCGGGGGGGGGGGGGGACCTTTTGTAGTGATAATTAAGGTGGGCCATTTCGAGCAGTTGACAAGAACGTCTGAGGAACGGGGTGGGGGAGGATAAACATGGGGAAATAGTTTTACTTTGTGTAATGACCCATCCACTCCCAGTCTCTATTCAAGCCTAAGTTAATTGTATCCAGTTTGCAAATTAATTTCAGTTCAGTAGTCTCTCATTGGAGTCTGTTTTTGAAGTTTTTTGTTGAAGTATTGCCACTTTTAGGTCTGTAATCGAGTGACCAGAGAGATCGAAGTGTTCTCCAACTAGTTTTTGAATGTTATAATTCTTGACATCTGATTTGTGTCCATTTATTCTTTTACATAGAGACTCTCCAGTTTGACCAATGTACCTATAACTCACAATAACAAGAGTGATACAAACATATAAACAAGATCATCATACTTGGCAAATCATAACATTTTCACAGCTACCATACACGGCACATCTGGTCAGATTCCTTGCAATTTCACAAAGTGTTCCACATATTCCATACACCATCACAGTAGGGAACAGGCCAATAATCGCTAAAAGTTTCCCTGGGAGGAGATGCCAGCTGGTAGAGGGAGGGAATAAATGCCAAGTTCTCCAGGGAGGAAGCCACAGAAGATTCAGCTTGGGCTTGTTGAGCAAAGTACATTGAGAAATATTTATAAAGTGGACAACATATGGTGGAAACCAACACTGTAAAATTAAATATTTCTTACCTTATTCCTTTGCTCGGGGCTTTTTCCCATTAAACATTAAAAGCCAGCACTCTGAGACAGGCATTGAGATTGTACAGCTGCCTTTGTTATTGGGAACAAATCTACACCGTGTGCAATATATCAAACCGCGACTGTCAGTACAAGATTGAGTTGATACAACTGAAAAGGTCTTTTGCTGGGGCGCTAATGACACTTCAGTGTTTCTATGCGCTAGCACGCCTCAGTCACCTATTTGGCAGCATCTTACTAAACTGGGTTAGCATCATTAACTGCAGCCAAAGCACAGAGAGAGTCAGGGCCCTCTTTTCCAAAGGCAGCCTGTGACTTCAAGGCGGTGGTGGTTTGAGGTTCCCTGCTTTACACACCTAAGGCCTCATTTTCAGAAGTGCTGAGATGCCACAAAACCGCTGTGATCATTGTGTTGCTATTTACTGGGGGTGGGGGTGGAGGAGTTTTTTAGCCTGTATTGCAGTCAGACTAGATGATCACAGTGGGCCCTTCTGGTCTTTGAATCGAGGCATCTATGAGCCGTCCTCCCACCTA
Source organism: Dermochelys coriacea (assembly GCF_009764565.3). Lineage (NCBI taxonomy): Eukaryota > Metazoa > Chordata > Testudines > Dermochelyidae > Dermochelys > Dermochelys coriacea. The sequence goes on from NC_050076.1 coordinate 61,436,242, forward strand.
TTGCCTGCAGTCCATCACATACATGGGGAGCTCTCTGGGGCAGAAACTGTCTTTATGCAAGGCTCTACATGGACCTGTTATAATGTCAGGGTGCCTAGACAAATGAAGCCAATGGCACCTCTAAACCAGGTCCAGCAGGTTCTCTGCTAAGTACCTAGAGCATCAAGCACCCTGAGTTAGAGGACAGTTGAGAATTTGGTCCGGGGTATATGACTCAAGATCATGGACAAGTGACCAGAAAAGCTGGGAACAGAACCCCACTACCTGACTTTGCCCTTGGTTCCCAGTTCTATCCGGAGAGTGAGTATGCCTGACACCTGGGTTCAAGGCCCGATGTAAGGTCTGTGTGAGACAGCAGTGTGGTGCAGTCACACACCTCCCTTTGTGAAGATCATAACGTCTCTGTGCTCAGATTGTGACTGACAGTCCTGAGAAGAGACTGCTCTTTATGTCCTGGTGCCATGGGTCAGAGTTATAGATAGTTGACACCCAGGTCCCATGGCAGGGACTCCATAGTGCTGTGTTAGAATCACCCCCGCACAGTGGGACATGAGATGCATGTTTGGGATGGCCAGTGAGTCTGTGGAAGGATTATGACCAGAATGTAGGGCCCCAACTCCCAGCCCCCTGTTTGATCATCATGTACGCTACCATCCGAGCTCTCATCTGACAGATCCCAGCTATGTTGGACACTGTGCAGCCCTGAGTGTGTTTGTGAGAGAGAGAGAGAGAGAGGGCTGCTATGTCTAAATAGAAATGTGCAGATCACCGAGCATCACTGTCTACTTCTGCCCCCAAGTCCTGTGTTAGGGGCTAGCAGGCAGCAACAGCAGCCAGGCTGTTGGCTCTAGAGAAAGCCCCCTTGCAGTGCAGAATATGCTAACATGACATCTGATTGCTTAGTATAGCCCTTCCTATAAGGAGAGCTTGCGAACAGAGAAGATGAAAGGCTGCATGTGTTTGGAACAAAAGAGAGATGGGCCAATTCATTGAAATGAAGTGCAGGTAGCAAGGGGGGGGAGCGACTTGGCATTCATAGCACCTAGGGATAGACCCACACTTCTCTCCCTGCTCTGGTACCGGACTGGAGAACCTGCTCTCCAGACAATAACATTTAAGTGCTATCTCTGCTCAGACTCTAGTCAGCGGAGCTGCTTTCTGCTACTTTGTAGGTAGTTTTCAGAGTAGCAGCCGTGTTAGTCTGTATTCGCAAAAAGAAAAGGAGTACTTGTGGCACCTTAGAGACTAACAAATTTATTTGAGCATAAGCTTTCGTGAGCTACAGCTCACTTCATCGGATGCATTTGGTGGAAAATACAGAGGGGAGATTTATATACACACACAGAGAACATGAAACAATGGGTTTATCATACACACTGTAAGGAGAGTGATCACTTAAGATAAGCCATCACCAGCAGCGGGGCGGGGGGGAAAGGAGGAAAACCTTTCATGGTGACAAGCAAGGTAGGCTATTTCCAGCAGTTAACAAGAATATCTGAGGAACAGTGGGGGGTGGGGTGGGGTGGGGGGGAGAAATAACATGGGGAAATAGTTTTACTTTGTGTAATGACTCATCCATTCCCAGTCTCTATTCAAGCCTAAGTTAATTATATCCAGTTTGCAAATTAATTCCAATTCAGCAGTCTCTCGATGGAGTCTGTTTTTGAAGCTTTTTTGTTGAAGGATAGCCACTCTTAGGTCTGTAATCGAGTGACCATAGAGATTGAAGTGTTCTCCGACTGGTTTTTGAATGTTATAATTCTTGACGTCTGATTTGTGTCCATTTATTCTTTTACGTAGAGACTGTCCAGTTTGGCCAATGTACACAGCAGTGGGGCATTGCTGGCATATGATGACATATATCACATTGGTAGATGCACAGGTGAACGAGCCTCTGATAGTGTGGCTGATGTGATTAGTCCCTATGATGGTATCCCCTGAATAGATATGTGGACAGAGTTGGCAACGGGCTTTCTTGCAAGGATAGGTTCCTGGGTTAGTGGTTCTGTTGTGTGGTGTGTGGTTGCTGGTGCTCCTCAGGCCCTACGTTACCAGCACTCCCAGCTATCTTCGAGACACCACTGACTTCCTGAGGAAACTACAGTCCATTGGTGATCTTCCTAAAAACACCATCCTAGCCACTATGGATGTAGAAGCCCTCTACACCAACATTCCACACAAAGATGGACTACAAGCCGTCAGGAACAGTATCCCCGATAATGTCACGGCTAACGTGGTGGCTGAACTTTGTGACTTTGTCCTCACCCATAACTATTTCACATTTGGTGACAATGTATACCTTCAAATCAGCGGCACTGCCATGGGTACCCGCATGGCCCCACAGTATGCCAACAGTTTTATGCCTGACTTAGAACAACGCTTCCTCAGCTCTCGTCCCCTAATGCCCCTACTCTACTTGCACTACATTGATGACATCTTCATCATCTGGACCCATGGAAAAGAAGCCCTTGAGGAATTCCACCATGATTTCAACAATTTCCATCCCACCATCAACCTCAGCCTGGATCAGTCCACACAAGAGATCCACTTCCTGGACACTACGGTGCTAATAAGCGATGGTCACATAAACACCACCCTATATCGGAAACCTACTGACCGCTATTCCTACCTACATGCCTCTAGCTTTCATCCAGATCATACCACATGATCCATTGTCTACAGCCAAGCTCTACGATATAGCCGCATTTGCTCCAACCCTTCAGACAGAGACACCTACAAGATCTCTATCATGCATTCCTACAACTACAATACCCACCTGCTGAAGTGAAGAAACAGATTGACAGAGCCAGAAAAGTACCCAGAAGTCACCTACTACAGGACAGGCCCAACAAAGAAAATAACAGAACGCCACTAGCCATCACCTTCAGCCCCCAACTAAAACCTCTCCAACGCATCATCAAGGATCTACAACCTATCCTGAAGGACGACCCATCACTCTCACAGATCTTGGGAGACAGGCCAGTCCTTGCTTACAGACAGCCCCCCAATCTGAAGCAAATACTCACCAGCAACCACACACCACACAACAGAACCACTAACCCAGGAACCTATCCTTGCAACAAAGCCCGTTGCCAACTGTGTCCACATATCTATTTAGGGGATACCATCATAGGGCCTAATCACATCAGCCACACTATCACAGGCTCGTTCACCTGCGCATCTACCAATGTGATATATGCCATCATGTGCCAGCAATGCCTCTCTGCCATGTACATTGGCCAAACTGGACAGTCTCTACGTAAAAGAATGAATGGACACAAATCAGACGTCAAGAATTATAACATTCAAAAACCAGTCGGAGAACACTTCAATCTCTCTGGTCATTCGATTACAGACCTAAGAGTGGCTATCCTTCAACAAAAAGGCTTCAAAAACAGACTCCAACGAGAGACTGCTGAATTGGAATTAATTTGCAAACTGGATACAATTAACTTAGGCTTGAATAGAGACTGGGAATGGTGAGTCATTACACAAAGTAAAACTATTTCCCCATGTTATTTCTCCCCCCCACCCCACCCCACCCCCCACTGTTCCTCAGATATTCTTGTTAACTGCTGGAACTAACCTACCTTGCTTGTCACCATGAAAGGTTTTCTTCCTTTCCCCCCCCTGCTGCTGGTGATGGCTTATCTTAAGTGATCACTCTCCTTACAGTGTGTATGATAAACCCATTGTTTCATGTTCTCTGTGTGTGTATATAAATCTCCCCTCTGTTTTTTCCACCAAATGCATCCGATGAAGTGAGCTGTAGCTCATGAAAGCTTATGCTCTAATAAATTTGTTAGTCTCTAAGGTGCCACAAGTACTCCTTTTCTTTTTGTAGGTAGTGAGACTCAAACTGCTCAGATCCAGTGGGTTTTTTCCTTGCTTATGCACTACAGCAAAACATTTCTGCATTAATGATTCAGGCCATACAATCTGTTTAGGTTATGCTCTGGGACATGAGCACTTTCATTCACTGTCTCCCTGCCAGTTTGGAAAGCTCAATATAGTAAGCAGCCAGCTGTTGTGATTCAGACAGGACCAGCCGGCCTATGGTCCTGATGGGGGCCTCTCCCACGGAGTCAAACCAAAATAAAGTTGGCTTGTGTCTTACATCCAGAGAAGAACTTTAGAATTCTGTCTGAGCTATTTCTACTTCAGACTCAAACAATTCAACAAGCCACCTACAACAAAGTACCATTATGGGGCAGACAAACCGATGGGAGCTAGAAGAAAGGGAGGGAAAAGAGAGGTTACTTACCTTCTGCAGTAACTGGAGTTCTTTTAGGAGTATGTCTGCAGAACTGGCTTTTATCAATTGAAAGTTTCAGTCTATAGGCCTCCAGCCTGTCAAGCACTTTAAGAAATCTTTCTTCATGCTCCTTCAAGGTTCTTCCAAATATAATCAGGTCATGCAAATAAACTAAGACTTGCAGTAAGTTCATGTATCCTAGAACTTTCTCCATAAGACATTGAGATGTGCAGGTGCTCCAGAAATCCCTTGAGGCATGCATTCAAACTGATAAAACCCTAATGGGCAGATGAAGGCTGTCTTCTCCTTGTCTTCTGCTCCCAGAAGGATCTTTTAGTATCCACTTTGAAGATCCAATACTGAGAACCACTGGCTTTCCAGTAAACAGTCTAAGGCATCTTGGACTCAAGGCATGGTGTACTGGTCAACTACAGTACGGCTGTTCAGGGTGCGGTAGTTGATACACATTCGGATTTTCCCATTCTTTTTTCAGACCTCCACAATGGTGAGGCGTATGGGCTGTAGGACTCAGTAATTATGCCATTTGCAATCAGCTCCTGAAGATGATGTTGCATGTCTTCCATCTCTGAGAAAGCAATCCTCCTAGATCGCTCTCTGAAAGGTCAGGATTCATGTAGTCTGATGTGCTCTACCCCTTTTGCACATCCCACGTCCCACTCATGCAGTGAGAATACCTGGGCTCTTTCACAAAGTTTCTTCCTCAGGCGATCCTTCCACTCCTCAATCAATGGCGAATCTCCAAAGTCAAACCTTGCAGGGATCTATTGCCAGAACTTGAGTTTCATTCTGGGGTCTGACAATGGTTTCAGGATCAACAACATGGATTGTTTAATTAGCAATCAGTATAATCACCTTTTCCTGAGCTCCAGCAGATAGGGTTATGACTCCACTGGGGAGCTGCACTCCTTCAGGGAGCTCTCCTTCAGTCGGCTGCTCTACCATTGCCAATGCCCCTCTACTGCCTTGCAGCCAGGTACTCATGACAAGCACTTCTTGCACCACCCTTGCAGGTGCTACAAAGGGAGTCCTGACCACGTACCTCAATGCTCCCATTGGTAGCTCAGACATCTCCTTTTTAGTGCCCTCAATTTTTCTATAGGCTTCATCACAAAGCGTATGGATCATCAGGGTGTTTAGGTACTGGTCCCCAGCTCATTGTCTGCAGTAATCCATGAGCACCTTGAAGACACTGGAGTTGGTCCCTATCAGCACAGACACATCGGAGATTCCTTTAGGGTCAGGGCATATTAAGGCAGCTGTGTCTACCTCTTCTCTTACCCCAGCCACCTCCTCTGGGAATTTCCAGTGCACTATGACGTACCCTTGGCAGGGGTGTCCATCCATGCTGAGGCCACATAGACCAAGGCCTGTCAAGACCAAGGCTGTAAAGGCAGGTGCCTAAGCATACACTGGTAGAATGATTGAAATATAATCATCACTTGAGATCCAGTGTCATGCTCTGCTTTACACTCCACCCCTTCAATCCTCACCGTGACCTCTGCTCGAGGCCCTATCATCACAGCTGGACAGTCTTTTCCAGGGGAGCCTTCAAGTCCTGTGAGCCTGGGTGGACTCTTCGGCAGTTCCTTGACCCCTCCCAACTGGTCCTCAGCTTTCCATACACTAAGGAGGGATTTTCTTCATTACAACACTTGGCAGCACTGTGTCCATCCTGACCACACCGGTAGCAGAAGAATTGTCCTTTCCCCCTTCACCTGTGTGGGATGGTGGCACTAAATGCTGACTTCTCCATCGCCACAGCCTGAGGCTCCTTATGCCTGGAAGTCGTAGTTTGTTCAGTGGTGCTATGCACCTCAGCTATCTGTTCTGTTAGGACCTGCACTTATTGGGCAAGTTCCTCTCTGGTGCTCACCATCAGTACACTGGCCGTCCACAGGGGTGCTGTGCTGGCTGGCTCAGATGGTTGGGCTTTCCAAAACTGACTGGCAGCCTGCCTTTCTTCCTCCTCTCTGACCTCTTTTATCAGCTGGGAGTAACACAGGGGATGTTCCTGTCATTTTCTTAACTGAAGATGAAGTAGAATCGGGTTCTGATACTGAGTTCCTCGTACAATTTGAGCTGGTCTGGTCCATCTGCTCAGCAGTCACTGCTCTTTTTTTTGACAGGTTTCAGAGTAGCAGCTGTGTTAGTCTGTATTCACAAAAAGAAAAGGAGTACTTGTTGCACCTTAGAGACTAACAAATTTATTAGAGCATAAGCTTTCGTGAGCTACAGCTCACTTCATCGGATGCATTTGGTGGAAAATACAGAGGGGAGATTGATATACACACACAGAGAACATGAAACAATGGGTTTATCATACACACTGTAAGGAGAGTGATCACTTAAGATAAGCCATCACCAGCAGCGGGTGGGGGGGAAGGAAGAAAACCTTTCATGGTGACAAGCAAGGTAGGCTAGTTCCAGCAGTTAACAAGAATATCTGAGGAACAGTGGGGGGTGAGGGGGAGAAATAACATGGGGAAATAGTTTTACTTTGTGTAATGACTCATCCATTCCCAGTCTCTATTCAAGCCTAAGTTAATTGTATCCAGTTTGCAAATTAATTCCAATTCAGCAATCTCTCGATGGAGTCTGTTTTTGAAGCTTTTTTGTTGAAGGATAGCCACTCTTAGGTCTGTAATCGAGTGACCAGAGAGACTGAAGTGTTCTCCAACTGGTTTTTGAATGTTATAATTCTTGACATCTGATTTGTGTCCATTCATTCTTTTACGTAGAGACTGTCCAGTTTGACCAATGTACATGGCAGAGGGGCATTGCTGGCACATTATGGCATATATCACATTGGTAGATGCGCAGGTGAACGAGCTTCTGATAGTGTGGCTGATGTGATTAGGCCCTATGATGGTGTCCCCTGAATAGATATGTGGACAGAGTTGGCAACGGGCTTTGTTGCAAGGATAGGTTCCTGGGTTAGTGGTTCTGTTGTGTGGTGTGTGGTTGCTGGTGAGTATTTGCTTCAGATTGGGGGGCTGTCTGTAAGCAAGGACTGGCCTGTCTCCCAAGATCTGTGAGAGTGATGGGTCGTCCTTCAGGATAGGTTGTAGATCCTTGATGATGCGTTGGAGGTGCTCTAATAAATTTGTTAGTCTCTAAGGTGCCACAAGTACTCCTTTCCTTTTCTTTTTGCTCTTTTTTTGACAGCTCCCTGAAGCAATCTCTCCAGCCTCTGTATATAGGCTGAAACCTTCTTGCCCCTTTGCTATTGGGAATTAAGGAACTTACAATAAGTATCCTCAGAGCCCTCTACGCTCCCAAAAGTGTGCTCGAGGGCCTCTATGCAGTCCTTCACACTCACCCCAGGGCTAGTAAACAAAATTCAGGGTGCAAATCACGTCTAATGCTGGGCCCCTCAGGCTCTCTACTAGACATCTTCGCTTTTCTGCATCTTGTACGGCCCACTTCTGCAGCATTTCAGTGGTATGTTCCAACCAGGGTTCAAACTTCTCTTCCCCAGGTATTGGGATGGGACCCCCCAGCAAATAACTTTAATTTATGATTGGTGCTTGATGTAGCATGGGACAACACAACCTTTTCCAATGTTTGCCCCAGTGCTTTTGCCCAATCATTGCCGAGGCTGCAGCTCCCGCGCTAGGGGCTGCTGAGTCAGGGCCCAACAAACCTGACATATTAGCCATTATACTAACAGTGATTTCCTCAACATATAAACAGAATTGTTTTCCCAACTTAGTGAATCACTCAAGATATGCTTTGCAAGGGGTACTTACCCAGCATCCTGGACAAGCCCCACAAAATGTAACCCTTCTGCCAGGCAGAACCAGCAGCAACCAGGGCTGGGTTCAATATTTAGGGATTTCTTTCCCTAGATACAACACAGAACCGGCTAGAGCCTCCACCCAGTAACCTGGGAAATTTACACAGCGCCCCTTGGCCCCTCTGAGTGGCAATACCTCCACTCACAAGCACTGAGTGTAGAAAAGAAACTTTTCATAAAAGGAGGGAAGTAACTCAGCATTAATTTGGGAAAACACCACAAACAGGGTTCATAAACTTAAACCATGAGCAAAAGACTCACCCCCTCCAAGTAAGCTGGGCAGTGTCTTTTTCCCCTCAGGTTCTTAAGTCCAGCAACCCAAAAGGCCCTTTAACATGCCTGTCCCTTCTCTGTATCCCACTCACAGTTGCTGTCCTTAGTCAGTGCAGACTCAGAGTTCAGATGTGCATCTGCAGAGTTTGTTTCCCATCCTGGGTGGAGGTAAGAAGGCACCTTACTCACTCTGCTGCTAGGGCACTTGCCCGCCATCCCTCTCTGCCAGCTGCCCTCTTGCTCTGCTCACTGCCTCACCAGCCACTTATTTGCCATCTAACTGTCAGTCACCTTCTGCTGCCGCTCTACTGTGACCTCTGCACATCAGTCTCTTAGTAATTTTCAGCTCTTTATAGGCTGGGTAGAGATTTAAAAAAATTATTAAAGTTAATGTTTAAAATCAAATTTACACAAGTTAAGAGGGAAGGTACTGTACATCTGGGGTCGGGCTTGGGTTATGGGGGATTGCAAGTATCGGTTACAAGGTTCGCGATGTACATACATATCACATAACCAGCATAGATCCAGATTGAGATGTGGGAGTTTTTAAAGTGTCAATGGATAAATGGGCTTGGGTACGCCACCCATGGAATGTATGAAGCGTCCAAGTCAGTACTGGTGTAGAGAATAAGTACATGGGTGTGGTGCATCCCTCGGTTCATCAGGGAAGTGAGTAAGTGGGTTATTTCCCTAGTCAGCGGTCTCGGTTACTTGACCTGGTACTGGCAGTGTCCGGTGATGTGTTCCATGTAGATGTCTCTGGACCACCTGATGATGTCGGACACCATGAGCTGTTTCATGAGCCAGGCATAGCGTCGATCGACTCAGCACACTCTCAGTACTGGCTCGTTGTGGGGGTCCCACGATCAGGGTGTGTATGTGGACCTTGTAGCCCTGGCCTCTCTGGGTGTTGGCCAGCGGGGTGTACTTCAACACCTTCCGTGCTCGGACCTCGTGGAAGGCCGGTGACCTGTTTTCAAATGGCACTGTGATGTCTACCATGAGGACCTTCTTCTTTTCTGCGTTGGTCACGACAATGTCGGGTCACAGTTGGCTGTCTGTCCCGGGGATGGCGGTGTTGACGGTGATCTTCCAGCTGGTTTTCACCAGCTGGTTCTGGACGGCGTTGTGGCGGGCCTGGTGGATGAACCGCCAGTAGGCGAACCTGGTGAAGCTGCCCCCAGGGAGGAAATGGTTGCTGGTGTCCCACTTGCTGGACACCTCAAACACCTTGCCCTGGTCTGGCTTCTGCTTGAGGTTCTTAGCATAGTGGTAGCGGATTCAGTCTCTTAGTAATTTTCAGCTCTTTATAGGCTGGGTAGAGATTTAAAAAAATTATTAAAGTTAATGTTTAAAATCAAATTTACACAAGTTAAGAGGGAAGGTACTGTACATCTGGGGTCGGGCTTCCTCTTAACTTGTGTAAATTTGATTTTAAACATTAACTTTAATAATTTTTTTAAATCTCTACCCAGCCTATAAAGAGCTGAAAATTACTAAGAGACTGAATCCGCTACCACTATGCTAAGAACCTCTGGGGAAGGTAGAACCATTTCCTCACCAGCTGCCTGATGGTGCTGTCAGCCTTGCAATGTCGTGCTCGGAGGGGACCCTGGCGATGTGTTTCCTGACCACTTCCCACATGGCTTTATCCTGTGGTCTGGGGTCTTTATGCATGGTACCAGTATTCCCAGCTCCCGGCACTCCTCACACCACTTCTAGCAGCAGCCAATCCTCTTTTCTAGGCATCTCGAGGCATTGCAGGCGTGGGACCAGAGAGAGGACAGGTCTCGGCTCTCTCTCCCGAACTCAGCCTCCAGGGAGCCACTGAGGTAAGTGGCAATGTCGTGCTCGGAGGGGACCCTGGCGATGTGTTTCCTGACCACTTCCCACATGGCTTTATCCACGATGCTCCTCACCGTCGGTTCCAAGCAAGTTAGGAGGTGGAAGTGATCACCACCACATTGCACAGGTTGCCCATCTGAGGAACATTAGCTCTGCCCTGACTGGGGGAAATATAGATGATGTCAATGCTGGCCCTCTGGGGAAGGTAGAACCATTTCCTCACCAGCTGCCTGATGGTGCTGTCAGCCTTGTATGATTTCAGCTCTTAGTAATTGAGCATTTAAAATAACAAAAGAGGCTCCCACTGAAACCTATTTAGCTCTTTCTTTGAACAAGAAGAATCCTTGGGGAGCATTTACAACCTTCTGGATAAAATACCTATCCCCGCTCCTCTTACTCTTCATAGGGCTCTGGCATTCAAGCCCCTGGCTTAATGAGGTCCTTTCAGCTGAGGGCAACCCCCTCATTTTGGACAGGTTAAGCACAGTTCTGCTCCTCTTTATTCACAATAATGCCAACATTGGTAACAGCATTTCACTATCCCTGCATTCATTAATAAGATGATTTGTTACCCACCACCAGCCAAAGTTGATCACTTTGAGCAGCACACAGCTTTATCTGCTGAATATCTAAGCAGAATAGGTGTGTTCATGTAAATACAGATTACTCTTGAAGTCTCTCCCCATCCCAGCTAGCTGTCAGAGAAGAATTCAGGAGACTCTGCTTACATGTGCCTTTTTTCCTAAGCCTGGGTTACTCGCACAGACGCCATAGCACAGCAAGCATGGAGCCTGCTCAGCTGTACACTGTTGTTGTGAGCATTACAAACACCTTGCACCTTATCTTGTAGTGATTGCTCAGCCAAAGCAGGAGCTGCCACGTGGAACAGTGTGATGCCATGCAAGTAGCCCTGCTGGAAGCCATGGAGCAGAGCAATTTGTAGATGCTGATGATAGTTGTGTATCATCTGGATATAGCGGTGTGCTGTTTTTAGGCCTGGGAAGCAAGCACTAACTGGTGGGACTGCATCGTTATGCAGCTATGGGATGATGAGTAGTAACTATACAACTTTCAAATGTGCAAGACTGCTTTCTAGGAACTCTGTGGTGGGCTTTCCCCAGCCCTGAAGCACACCAATACTAAAATGAGAGCTCCTCTTATAGTTGAGAAGTGTGTGGCAATAGCTCTGTGGAAGCTTGCAATGCCAAACTGCTCCTAGTCAATAGGGAATCAATTCAGAGTGGGTAAATCCATCATGGGGTCTGTTGTGATCCAAGTTGCTAGAGCAATCAATAGACTTCTGCTAAGAAGGGTAATGACTCTGTGAAACACACAGGACATAATGGATGGTTTTGCTGTGATAGGGTTCCCTAACTGTGGTGGGGCTATAGACAGAATGCATATCCCTATCTTGGCACCAGATCACCTTAGATTCATAGATTCATAGATACTAAGGTCAGAAGAGACCATTCTGATCATCTAGTCCGACCTCATGCACAACCCAGGCCACAATCTCACCCACCCACTCCTACAAAAAACCTCACCTATGTCTGAGCTATTGAAGTCCTCAAATTGTGGTTTAAAGACTTCAAGGGGCAGAGAATCCTCCCTCAGGTGACCCGTGCCCCATGCTACAGAGGAAGGCAAAAAAACCTCCAGGGCCTCTTCCAATCTGCCCTGGAGGAAAATTCCTTCCCGACCCCAAATATGGCAATCAGCTAAACCCTGAGCATATGGGCAAGATTCACCAACCAGATACTACAGAAACTTCTTTCCTGGGTAACTCAGATCCCATCCATCTAATATCCCATCTCAGGGGATTAGGCCTATTTACCCATAATATTTAAAGATCAATTACTTACCAAAATCCCATTATCCCATCATACCATCTCCTCCATAAACTTATCGAGTAGAATCTTAAAGCCAGATAGATCTTTTGCCCCCACTGCTTCCCTTGGAAGGCTATTCCAAAACTTCACTCCTCTGATGGTTAGAAACCTTCATCTAATTTCAAGTCTAAACTTCCTGGTGGCCAGTTTATACCCATTTGTTCTTGTGTCCACATTGGTGCTGAGCTTAAATAATTCCTCTCCCTCTCCTGTATTTATCCCTCTGATATATTTATAGAGAGCAATCATATCTCCCCACAACCTTCTTTTAGTTAGGCTAAACAAGCCAAGCTCCTTAAGTCTCCTTTCATAAGGCAAGTTTTCCATTCCTCGGATCATCCTAGTAGCCCTTCTCTGTACCTGCTCCAGTTTGAATTCATCCTTTTTAAACATGGGAGACCAGAACTGCACACAATATTCCAGGTGAGGTCTCACCAGTGCCTTGTATAATGGTACTAAAACCTCCTTATCCCTACTGGAAATACCTCTCCTGATGCATCCCAAAACTGCATTAGCTTTTTTCCCAGCCATATCACATTGGCAGCTCATAGTCATCCTATGATCAACCAATACTCCAAGGTCCTTCTCCTCTTCCATTACTTCTAACTGATGCATCCCCAGCTTATAACTAAAATTCTTGTTATTAATCCCTAAATGCATAACCTTACACTTCTCACTATTAAATCTCATCCTATTACTATTACTCCAGTTTACAAGATCATCCAGATCCTCCTGTATAATATCCCGATCCTTCTCTGAATTGGCAATGCCTCCCAATTTGTATCATCTGCAAACTTTATTAGCACACTCCCACTTTTTGTGCCGAGGTCAGTAATAAAAAGATTAAATAAGATTGGTCCCAAAACTGATCCCTGAGGAACTCCACTGGTAACCTCCCTCCAGCCCGACAGTTCGCCTTTCAGTAGGACCCGTTGTAGACTCCTCTTTAACCAATTCCTTATCCACCTTTTGATGTTCATATTGATCCCCATCTTTTCCAATTTAACTAATAATTCCCCATGTGGCATGGTATCAAACGCCTTACTGAAGTCTAGGTAAACTAGATCCACTGCATTTCCTTTATCTAAAAAATCTGTTACTTTCTCAAAGAAGGAGATCAGGTTGGTTTGGCACGATCTACCTTTTGTAAAACCATGTTGTATTTTGTCCCAGTTACCATTGACCTCAATGTCCTTAACTAATTTCTCCTTTAACATTTTTTCCAGGGCTTTGCGTACTACAGATGTCAAACTAACTGGCCTGTAGTTACCCGGATCACTTTTTTTTCCTTTCTTAAAAATAGGAACTATATTAGCAATTCTCCAATCATTCGGTACAACTCCTGAGTTTACAGATTCATTAAAAATTCTTGCTAATGGGCTTGCAATTTCAGGTGCCAATTCCTTTAATATTCTTGGATGAAGATTATCTGGGCCCCCCGATTTAGTCCCATTAAGCTGTTTCAGTTTCGCTTCTACCTCTGATATGGTAATATCTACCTCCATATCCTCATTCCCATTTGTCATGCTACCATTATCCCTAAAATCCTCTTTAACCTTATTAAAGACTGAGGCAAAGTATTTGTTTAGATATTGGGCCATGCCTAGATTATCTTTAACCTCCACTCCAACCTCAGTGTTTAGCGGCCCCACTTCTTCTCTCTTAGTTTTCTTCTTATTTATATGGCTATAGAACCTTTTACTATTGGTTTTAATTCCCTTTGCAAGGTCCAACTCTACTCGACTTTTAGCCTGTCTCACTTTATCCCTACATGTTCTGACCTCAATTAGGTAGCTTTCCTTGCTGATCCCTCCCATCTTCCACTCCCTGTATGCTTTCTGCTTCTTCTTAATCACCTCTCTAAGATGCTTGCTCATCCAGCTTGGTCTACAACTCCTGCCTATGAATTTTTTCCCCTTTCTTGGGATGCAGGCTTTCGATAGCTTCTGCAGCTTTGATTTAAAGTAATCCCAGGCCTCCTCTACCTTTAGATCCATAAATTCTTCAGTCCAATCCACTTCCCTAACTAATTTCCTTAATTTTTGAAAGTCAGCCCTTTTGAAATCAAAAACCCTAGTTGCAGATTTATTTTTGTTAATCCTTTCATTCAGTTTGAACTGAATTAGCTCATGATCACTTAAACCAAGATTATCCCCTACCACCATTTCTTCTATGAGGTCCTCACTACTCACCAAAACCAAATCTAAAATGGCATCCCCTCTAGTCGGTTCAGCAACTACTTGATGAAGGAATCCATCAGCTATCGCATCTAGGAAAATCTGAGCCCTATTATTATTACTAGCCCTGGTCCTCCAGTCTATACCTGGGAAGTTAAAATCTCCCATGATCACGCAGTTTCCGTTAGTATTTACTTTATTAAAAACATTAAAAAGGGCTCTATCCATATCCAGATTAGATCCCGGTGGTCTATAGCACACCTCAAACACTATTGTAGGAGAGGGTCTATTAGTTATCTTCCCCAATATAATTTTTGCCCAGACGGACTCTGTCTTATCCATTGCACCGCTTCTTATTTCTTTACAGTCTACCTGATCATTGATATACAATGCTACTCCACCACCTTTACCTTTATTTCTGTCTTTCTTAAACAGCACATACCCTTCAATACCTGTAGTCCAGTCATGACTACTATTCCACCATGTTTCTGTTATCCCTATAATATCTGGTTTCACTTCCTGCACCAGTAGCTCTAGTTCCTGCATTTTGTTACTTAGGCTCCTCGCATTGGTGTACAAACATCTTAATTTTGCTGTTTGGCCTCGCTCACATTTTGTACCCTATTAGGCACAGTCATTCTACAGCCAGTATAACCAATTAGACTAGTATCCACACTGCCCTCGTTCCTTATATACATTCTCCTACCCACGGCTGTATCCTTTCTTACTTCATCTTCTTCCCTCTCAACCAAAGGGTACATAAACTGAAAGGGGTATTTCTCAATGGTGTTGCAAGCACTGGTGGATCACAGGGGCTGTTTCACTGACATCAGCATGGGATGGTTGGGAAAGGTACATGACACATGCATCTTTAGGAACACAGGTCTGTTCAGAAAGCTGCAAGCAGGAACTTTCTTTCCAGACTGCAAAATAACCATTGGTGATGTTGAAATGCTAATCATGATCCTGGGAGACCCAGCCTACCCTTTGCTCCCATGGCTCATGAAGCCACACACAGGCAGCCTAGACAGCAGTAAGGACTGGTTCAGCCATAGGCTGAGCAAGTGCAGAATGGTGGTGGAATGTGCCTTTGGACACATTAAAAGGTCGCTAGCATTGTTTGCTTACTAGGTTAGACCTCAGTGAAAGCAATATCCCCATTGTTGTTGCTGCCTGCTGTGTGCTCCATAATATCTGTGAAACAAGGGGAGAAAAGTTTCCACCAGGGTGGGGGATTGAGGCAGATCGTCCGGCAGCCAATTTTGAGCAGCCAGACACCAGGGCAATAAGAAGAGCACATCGAGGGGCTCTGCATCTCTGTGAGGCGTTGAAAACTAGTTTCATCAATGACCCACAGTAAAGAAGGATCTGGGTGGACTCCTCCTGAAGGTCAAAACAACAGACTGGACTTCTACATAGAGTGCTTCCGCCGACGTGCAGGGGCTGAAATTGTGGAAAAACAGCATCACTTGCCCCATAACCTCAGCCGTGCAGAACACAATGCCATCCACAGCCTCAGAAACAACTCTGACATCATAACCAAAAGGCTGACAAAGGAGGTGCTGTCGTCATCATGAATAGGTCGGAATATGAACAGCTCTCCAACACCACTTTCTACAAGTCATTACCCTCTGATCCCACATATCTATTCAGCGGACACCATCATAGGGCCTAATCACATCAGTCACAATATCAGAGGCTCATTCACCTGCACATCTACCAGTGTGATATATGCCATCATGTGCCAGCATGGATGGAGTACAGAAGTCGACTTTATAAGCCCTTTAGGTCAGTAGAAGGGATTCAGTAGTGTAGACACATACATTATTAACTTGACCTAATGTGGCATATGTCGACCTAACTTTATAGTGTAAATCAAGCTTAGATGTGTGTCCCTGTGGGTGCTCCATTTCAGGTGGGTGCACATGGGCCCCTGTGCCTTTGATGGGAGCTTTTTTGGTAGAAATGCCTGTTCAGCCCGTGCATGCTTGCACTCTATACATCCTTGTACCCCATACCATGAATGTATAGGGCTGCATGGGTGAACCACCCGCGGGCTGGATCCAGCCTGCCAGCCATTTTAAGGCAGTCCTCAAGCTCCCACTGGAAAGTGGGGTCTAGGGCTTGTCCCGCTCTGGTCTCCAGCTGAGTAACGGGGTTGGGGGCCGCTGCACGTGGCTCCCAGAAGCAGAGGCATGGCCCTGCTCCAGCTCCAAGGAGCAGGGTTGGGGGCCGCTCCACGCTGTTTCTGGAAGCAGCAGCATGGCCCCGCTCCAGCTCCTACGAGCCAAGGGGCTCCACTCTGCATACTGCCCCCGCCCCAGGAACTGCGGCCAATGGAAGCTGATGGGGCAGTGCCTGTGGATGGGGCAGCACGCAGAGCCATCTGGCCGCAGCTTCGCATAGGAGCTGGAGTCGGGACCGCTGCTTCTGGGAGCCACTTGAG
Organism: Dermochelys coriacea; assembly: GCF_009764565.3. Lineage (NCBI taxonomy): Eukaryota > Metazoa > Chordata > Testudines > Dermochelyidae > Dermochelys > Dermochelys coriacea. Next base: position 61,452,944 of record NC_050076.1, read on the forward strand.
GTAAGCACTACCTGGAGCCTGCACTCCTGAGCCCCTCCTGGTCCCCAACCCCCTGCCCCAGCCATGATCCCCCTCCCACCCTCCAAACTGCTCAATCACAATCCGGCGCACCCTCCTGAATCCCAAACCCCTCATCCCCAGCCCCACCCCAGGGCCTGCACCCCCAGCCAGAGCCTGCACCCCTTCCCACACCCTACCCCCCTTGCCCCAACCATGATCCCCCTCCCACCCTCCGAACCCCTTGGTCCCAGCACCCTCCTACACTGCAAATGCTTCATCTCCAGTCCCACCCTAGAGCCTGCACCCCCAGCTGGAGCCCTCACCCCCTCCCCGCACCCTACTCCACCACCCCAGCCTGCACCCCCCTCCCACACCCTGAACTCCTCATTTCTCATCCCACCCTGGAGCCCGCACCCACAACCAGAGCCCTCACTCCCTCCTGAACCCCAACCTTGAACATTCATGGCTCACCATACAATTTCTATACCCAGATGTGGCCCTTGGCCCAAAAAGTTTGCTCACTCCTGTTCTAGAAGAAGGTTGAATGTTGGTGGAGACATAACATGAAATGATACACCCAGAGAGCCCTCTTGAAAGCCTGTGGGTAGAGATTGTAGATCCTTTGGGTATGTTTGCAATTGAAACAAAGTCTGCAAGAGTTTCTGAATGGTTTGATTCTGTCCAAATAGAAGGCTAATGACCTTTGCACATCCAGGGTTTGAAAGGCAGCTTCCTGCCTAGTCTGATGTGGTTTAGGGGAAAAAGTCTGCAGATTCCTGCCTGGAGATTCCTAGGATTTCCTGTGCAGGAAGTGCAAGTTGGTGGCTGTGCTGGAGAAAAAGATTCTTGGACTGAAGGGGCAAGTTGAGATGCTACTAAGAATGAGAGAAGCTGAGAAATTCCTTGACAACCATGTTCAGGAAACAGCAGTACTCCAGGTTCAAGGACTAAAGGAGCTGGCCACACAAGAATAGGTGTGAGAGGAAGTCAACAAGGAAGTCTGGCAGTTTGTAACCACCAGAGGCAAGAGCAGTGGTGAGCTGGAACCGGTTGTTAAATTTTGAACCGGTTGTTAACCCGCTTCCCTGCAGGGGGCGCTGAGGCTTTGATGGGCTCCAGCCAGGAAGTGATGTAATTCCTCCTCCGGCCGCCGGGGGCGCTCCGCTGCGGGAGCCATGTGGGCTGCTGCCTGGCCCTGGGCTGTTGCTGCTCCCCTGGCCTTGGGGCTCCCGATGCTGCCTGGTGGGTCCCCTGCTGCTCTGCTGGGCCTGGGCTGCGTCCTGCTGCTCTCCCCATGAGTACCCACCACCCTGCCCGCAGCCAGCCCCTGTCTCCAGCCCCCCCTGCAGCCAGCCCCTGCCTCACCTCCGGCTCCCGTTGCCCGCACCAGCCCCGTCTCCAGCCCCCCCTGCAGCCAGGCCCTGCCTCACCTCCAGCTCCCGCTGCCCGCACCAGCCCCTGTCTCCAGCCCCCCCTGCAGCCAGCCCCTGCCTCACCTCCGGCTCCCGCTGCCCGCACCAGCCCCTGTCTTCAGCCCCCCCCTGCAGCCAGCCCCTGCCTCACCTCCGACTCCCGCTGCCCCACCCCCTGCCCTGCCTGCAGCCAGCCCCTACCTCCGGCTCCCCCTGCCCACACCAGCCCCTGTCTCCAGCCACCCACGCACCCCCTGCCCGCAGCAGCCCCTGCCGCACCCCCTGCCTGCAGCCAGCTCCTGTCTCCAGCCACCCCCGCACTCCCTGCCCTGCCCGCACCAGCCCCTTCTGTACCCCCTGCCGTGCCTGCAGCCAGCCCCTGCCACACCCCCTGCCCACAGCCAGCCCCTTTCTCCAGCCCGCCCTGCACCCCCCTGCCCTGCCTGCAGCCAGCCCCTACCTGCAGTCAGCCCCTGCCCTGTCTCCAGCCAGCCCCACACCCCCTTGCCTCCAGCCAACCCCACACCCTCCTGTCTCCAGCCAGCTCCACAGCCAGCCCTCCACCCCCTGCCTCCAGCTAGCCCTGCCCCACGCCCCTGTCTGCAGCTGGCCCCACATCCACCGGTGCCCTACAGTTCCAAGGGCAGTAACCCTGCACACCTGCTTCAATGAGGGCAGCAGGGAGCAGCTGGGACCCACACATGTGCACATCCTAGGGTGATCAGACAGCAAGTGTGAAAAATCAGGACAGGGGGTGGGGGTAATAGGAGCCTATATAAGAAAAAGACCCCAAAATCGGGACTGTCCCTATAAAATCGGGACATCTGGTCACCCTAGCACACCCCCAGAGAGTGCCGGGGACCCACACATGTGAAACAGAGCTCATTTCTAGTTCAGGCCCATCTTTTTAAAAAAGAACTTTAGGCAGGGTTAACATACATCCGTATTTTCCCCGACAGGTAAGGCTTTTTGGTTCTTAAATCACCATCCGGGAAGATACCTCCTGGGAAAATACAGATGTATGGTAACCCTATTGGTATAAAAAATACATAATGGGGCACATCCCTTAAATAAGAACTTTTTATAAGGAGCTGGTTGTTAAGATTTTGGTAGCTCATCACTGGGCAAGAGGTCATGGCAACATTCTATGCAGCTGGAGATAGATGAGGATGGGCAAGCTGTGACCACCAGAAAGAAGAGGACTGGGATGAATTTCACACAACTAGAAGTTTCAAATTGATACCAGGTCCTCAGTGTGGAAACTGTAGAAGGTACCTGTCAAGATCGAACAGGTCCAAGGGAATGGAGAGATGTACGGGACACATGGGTGGATGGCAGATCAGCCCAACCTGTAAGAAAATCAAGCTTACCCACAAAGAGTTTTCCAACCAGCCAACAAAGACAGACAATCCTTGTTGCAGATCCAATACTCAGAAGAACTGAAAGAACATCCTGCAAGGGACAGGTTGACAATATGACAGTGTGCTGCCTTTCCAGAGCCAAGACATGAGATGTCACTTTGAGACTTGACTGGCTTCTGAAGTCGATGGGCAAGGATCCCTTGATCATGGTTCATAATGGCAATAATGACCCTGCGCCCCAGGATACCTCATAGATAGCAGATGGCTTCAGGGAACTCTGAAGAGATCTTCTCTGAGACCTTCCTGTCCCACGAGCAAAGGAAAACAGAAGGCAGAAGACTCTGGAAGTGAATCACTAGCTTGGAAAGTGGCACAGGATGCAGGGCTTTGCTTTTGCGGGACATTGGTCCACCTTCTACAGAGAAAGGGGGCTGTATAGTTTGGATGGTCTCCACCTCAGCAGAAGCAGGACCAATCTCCTTGGGGACCAGCTAACAAGAATAGACAGGAGGGAGTTACACTAATAGCAAAAGGGGAAGGTAAAAAGAGGGAAGATATGAACCCTCAGCACAAAATCAAGAGGTTGAGAACAAAATTAGTCAAGAAACCAAAAGGCCATGAAGAGCAGAAATCCTTGAATTGCCTATACATTGATGCTAAGACCCTGCTGCAACAAACAAGAGGAATTGAAATTGCTCATTTATGAGCATAAATTTGATCTAGTTGGTATTCTGAAACCTAGTGGGAAGATTGCACAACTGGAATGTTAAAATCAAAGATTACAACCTATTTAGGAAGGACTGAGTTGGCAAAAGGGGAGGGGGAGGGGCACTCTGTCAAAAATGTGTCAAAAACCTATTTCTGAGTCACTGATAACTCGAAACAAAATGGTCTTGAATGCTTATAGATCAATGTTCTAAGAGATAAAGCACAAGATGGGGTAATAGTTTGTGTCTCCTTCAGACCTCCAAACCACACTAGGGAACAGGATGACTGCCTCCTTATGACTTATCTAAAAAAACTGTGTTCATGGGGACTTCAATTTGAATGACAGGGGCTGGAGGTCTCACGCTGCCAGTGCTAAAACATCCTTGAGATTTCTAAACACAATAGATGACAATTGCTTAACTCAAAAAGTGTTGCAGCCAACAACGGCGAATTCTGTATTAGACCTTGTCCTAACAGATACAGAGGAACTGATCACAGAACTAAAAGTTAATTGTGGCATAGGTATTGGTGGTCATGATTTGATCACATTTATAATGTGCAAGCAGAATAAAGTCCAGACTAGTAATATCTATACTTGCTCTAATAGGGCCAATTTCACAGAGCTGAAAACAATTATGAGTCAAATCAGCTGGGGGGAAGAACTCAATCAGAAACGTGAATGATCATAGTGATAAGAACACCTTATTAGACCCCAAAAACCACAATCCCACAATGGAGGAAGAAGGTTGTGCTGGTTAAAAAAAAACAACCTGTTTTAGAGGAGGAGTGAAGGTATCTGTAAAAAATAAATAATATTTAACATAGATTCATAGATACTAAGGTCAGAAGGGACCATTCTGATCATCTAGTCCGACCTCCTGCACAGCGCAGGCCACAGAATCTCACCCACCCACTCCTATGAAAAACCTCACCCATGTCTGAGCTATTGAAGTCCTTAAATCATGGTTCAAAGACTTCAAGGAGCAGAGAAGCCTCCCTCAAGTCAACCATGCCCCATGCTACAGAGGAAGGCAAAAAACCTCCAGGGCTTCTCCAATCTGCCCTGGAGGAAAATTCCTTCCCGACCCCAAATATGGCAATCAGCTAAACCCTGAGCATATGGGCAAGATTCACCAGCCAGATACCCAGGAAAGAATTTTCTATAGTAACTTAGATCCCATCCATCTAATATCCCATCTCAGGGGATTTGGCCTATTTACCCATAATATTTAAAGATCAATTACTTACCAAAATCCCATTATCCCATCATACCATCTCCTCCATAAACTTATCGAGTAGAATCTTAAAGCCAGATAGATCTTTTGCCCCCACTGCTTCCCTTGGAAGGTTATTCCAAAACTTCACTCCTCTGATGGTTAAAAACCTTCGTCTGATTTCAGGTCTAAACTTCCTGGTGGCCAGTTTATACCCATTTGTTCTTGTGTCCACATTGGTGCTGAGCTGAAATAATTCCTCTCCCTCTCCTATATTTATCCCTCTGATATATTTATAGAGAGCAATCATATCTCCCCTCAACCTTCTTTTAGTTAGGCTAAACAAGCCAAACTCCTTAAGTCTCCTTTCATAAGACAAGTTTTCCATTCCTCGGATCATCCTAGTAGCCCTTCTCTGTACCTGCTCCAGTTTGAATTCATCCTTTTTAAACATGGGAGACCAGAACTGCACACAGTATTCTAGGTGAGGTCTCACCAGTGCCTTGTATAATGGTACTAAAACCTCCTTATCCCTACTGGAAATGCCTCTCCTGATGCATCCCAAAACCGCATTAGCTTTTTTCACAGCCATATCACATTGGCAGCTCATAGTCATCCTATGATCAACCAATACTCCAAGGTCCTTCTCCTCTTCCGTTACTTCTAATTGATGCGTCCCCAACTTATAACTAAAATTCTTGTTATTAATCCCTAAATGCACAACCTTACACTTCTCACTATTAAATTTCATCCTATTACTATTACTCCAGTTTACAAGGTCATCCAGATCCTCCTGTATAATATCCCGATCCTTCTCCGAATTGGCAATACCTCCCAACTTTGTATCATCTGCAAACTTTATTAGCACACTCCCACTTTTTGTGCCAAGGTCAGTAATAAAAAGATTAAATAAGATTGGTCCCAAAACCGATCCCTGAGGAACTCCACTGGTAACCTCCCTCCAACCTGACAGTTCTCCTTTCATTAGGACCCGTTGAAGTCTCCCCTTTAACCAATTCCTTATCCACCTTTTGATGTTCATATTGATCCCCATCTTCTCCAATTTAACTAATAATTCCCCATGTGGCACGGTATCAAATGCCTTACTGAAATCTAGGTAAATTAGATCCACTGCATTTCCTTTATCTAAAAAATCTGTTACTTTTTCAAAAAAGGAGATTAGGTTGGTTTGGCACGATCTACCTTTTGTAAAACCATGTTGTATTTTGTCCCATTTACGATTGACTTCAATGTCCTTAACTAATTTCTCCTTCAAAATTTTTTCTAGGACCTTGCATGCTACAGATGTCAAACTCACTGGCCTGTAGTTACCCGGATCACTTTTTTTTCCTTTCTTAAAAATAGGAACTATATTAGCAATTCTCCAATCATTCGGTACTATTCCTGAGTTTACAGATTCATTAAAAATTCTTGCTAATGGGCTTGCAATTTCAGGTGCCAATTCCTTTAATATTCTTGGATGAAGATTATCTGGGCCCCCCGATTTAGTCCCATTAAGCTGTTTCAGTTTCGCTTCTACCTCTGATATGGTAATATCTACCTCTATATCCTCCTTCCCATTTGTCATGCTACCATTATCCCCAAGATCCTCTTTAGCCTTATTAAAGACTGAGGCAAAGTATTTGTTTAGATATTGAGCCATGCCTAGCTTATCTTTAACCTCCACTCCATCCTCAGTGTTAGGCGGCCCCACTTCTTCCTTCTTAGTTTTCTTCTTATTTATATGGCTATAGAACCTTTTACTATTGGTTTTAATTCCCTTTGCAAGGTCCAACTCTACTCGACTTTTAGCCTGTCTCACTTTATCCCTACATGTTCTGACCTCAATTAGGTAGCGTTCCTTGCTGATCCCTCCCATCTTCCACTCCCTGTATATATAACAAATGGAAGAAAGGGAAGTTGACAGTAATGAATATAAATCAGAAGTTAAAAACTGTAGGAAATTAATAAGAGAAGCCAAGGGACACAAGGAAAACATAGGGTCATAAGTGCTCCAGAAGTGGAGCACCTACAGGGACTCTACTCAAAGAAAAAAGAACAGATATAAATCTTTATAACTCTGCACAAGGCTGGTATTGAAGGTTTGAGCAAGTGCAAGAGGAAAGACTATTGTGTACTTAATTCTAAACAACATCCAGGAGTTGGTTCATGAAGTAACGACAGCTGAGCCACTAAGTTATAGTTATCACTCTAGAATTCTGTGCCGCATCCTTCGGGGTGGGGGGAGCAAAAGTAACACCATGACACTAGGCTTTGCAAAGGGGGATTTAAAAATATAAGCTAATCAAAGAGGTTCTATAGTTAGAAGTGAGGGAAATAAACTCCTTAAACTCAGTGTGGAGACTACAATAAGCATTCATAGCAGAATCCCAGATTATCCCATTTATGCTTCCTGCAGGGTTCTTGTACTTTTCTCTGAAGCACGTGATGCTGTCTACTGTGTGGTCCCAAGCCTGAATGTCTACACCACAATTAAACAGCCCCTTAGCCAGAGCCCCATGAGCCTGGGCCAGACATGGGTGTCTAATTGCAGTGTAGACATACCCTAAGTGGCATTTTCAAGCTAGGCGGGGGAATGCCTAGCTCACTATTGGTACCAGTCATGTAAGTGTGCTGAAAGCATGCCTGACACTGGTTACCAGCCAGGCCCTGCAACAGGAGGGTCATACACAGCCTGCTGATAGTTGGCAAGGCAGCACATCACCCGCTCAAAAGAGACAAGGGCACAGGGAAACCCAGGATGAGTGCGAAAGAGCCACTGAATATCAGCAAGACTCGAGAGACACTGACAGACTGGGGGGCATCTGGGGTAGCCAGATAGGGTAGGGAAGGGGACCCGAGGGTAGTCAGGGCTGGGAAGCTCTCCTTGGGGAGGGAGAGAGAGGGCTGGCTCAGGGCTAGAGAGAAGGGATGCTCATGAGAGGGTGGAAGCAGGAAGGGAGAGGACTCGGCTGCAGGGGAGGGAGGGAAGAGGTTGGAGAGGAGAAACAATGTTTGGCATCTATGGCTGCCGTGCAGCAGCCCATGCAGGAGACAGACCAAGGGTTGGGGAGTGCCTCAGCCAGAGAGGCTGTGGCCTCGCCCGTACCCCTCCTGCCCTGCACCCTGAATATATCAATGATTCCTATCTACAAAATACATAGTTCAGATGAGGAGCTGGAATGGGGCAGGTTTTCCCAGATAGGGCTGCAGGAGGGGAGCCCAGATATTCCCTGCTGCTAGACTATTTGCTTCTATTGCACCCTCCATCTTCTGGAAGCATTTGTGTAGCTACAAACTGTGATCATCTCAGGCAGCAGCTCTGTCAGGCGAATGCAAGGGAGGAGTCTGCCTGCTCCGTGACTGGCCACAGTGAAGCCAGGAGAAAGCTGGGTAACTTCAGCAGAACCATTTAGCAGCAGGGATTTCAAAGCAGGAGGTCTCCCCTTTAGCTAAGAGGAATGGCAGGGCACAGAAGGTGGCAGACTCTCAGACTGGAAAAGGAGGGTAAGTCTAGTACAGTGATTCTCAAACTTTTGTACTGGTGATGGCTTTCGCACAGCAAGCCTCTGAGTGCGGACCCCCTTATGAATTAAAAACACTTTTTTATATATTTAACACCATTATAAATGCTGGAAGCAAAGCGGGATTTGAGGTGGAGGCTGACAGCTCGTGACCCCCCATGTAATTACCTCACGACCCCCTCGAGGGGTCGCGACCCCCAGTTTGAGAACCCCTGGGCTAGTGGTAACCCATGGAGACCCCGGCAAGCTGGACTTCTGTGTTCTGACCCTGGTTCTGACGCCAGTTTAGTGAGTAACCCAGGGCCAATCACTTCCCTCAGTGTATACCAATCACCCCCTCCCCTAACACACACATATCTTCAAACCTGGGGGTGCCAACACTTCCCTACCTTCTAGTGACTGCTACAACCAAGGCTGCAAAATCCTCCCCATTTTAGTCCCGTTTTCACATGCACAGAGCTTTCTGCAGCATTCACCTTAGGAAGTTTTACAGGTGGGGTTTTCAGAAGTCGGTCTAATTCTTTGCCCATCAATGTCATCAGGAGCTATGCTACTGATTCTAATGAGCACACAGGCTCTCAGAGACACTAGCCAGGAACAAAGTTGGGCTGGCAATTAAAAGAAGGTCTGTAGCCATCAGAGGGGTGAGGTTCTGGAACAGCCTCCCAAGAGGGGGCAAACAACTTAATTCAATCTGAGAGCGAGCTGATGACATTTCTGAGTGTTGTTGTGTGACGAGGGGGCTTTTGACGGCAGGGGTAAAGTTCAGCAGACAGGGGCTCACGGCCACTTTATGGTTTATGTTCCTAAAGGCCCTTGTTTCAATGCTTCTGCTGGCCACCTGTGGGGGTCAGGAAGGGTTCCCCTTCCCCAGAATATTCTGGGAGGACAGGGTTTGTTCTCCTTCCTCTGAAGCATCAGAGATGGCCACAGCTGGAGATGGGACATTGGGCAAAGTGGGCCAGGGCTCTGAGGAGGCACCAAGCATTCTCTGTGTCGCTGTGTGGGTGGGGCTTAGCTGGCTGGTTCTTGCTCACATGCTCAGGGTCTAAGTGATCACCATATGTGGGGTTGGGAAAGAATTTCCCCCCAGGGCAGATTGGCAATGACCTTGGGGGTGTTTTGCCTTCCTCTCAGCATGTGAGCATTGGTCTTTTGCCGGGATTATCTGGGTCTATCTCACAATCAGTTCCCTGCCACTGCAAGGGCCTGGGGCACCAGTGCACCTCAGTCCCTCCTATTCCCTGTCTGCAGTTCATAACAGTCTAGGTTCCCCTGGACAGTAATACCCTGGTCTAATTTTGGTGGTTGGGTTCAGAGTGTGGGTGCTGGGGGCCTGTAATGTCCAGAAGGTCAGACTAGACGATCCAGTGGTCCATGCTGGCTAGAGATGACCAGTACTGGAGCGGGGGCAGTGAGGGCAGCCACCTTCAACATTGTTGGTTAGAATCCACATGAGCATGCTCAGTACAAGCCAAGAAGCAAATCGGGGGGAGGGGGAAGGTCATGTGACCCTGCATTCCCTCCCCACGCATCGCCACTGCTCCTGGTCTTAAACTCTATCACTCTAAAGCTGTTCCCGAGATACAGCCTCCAGGAAAAAACAGCCTCTCTTAACATTCACGCATTTAGGCAACTCATTTCTGTGCACAGAACCCAAAGCAGGGCTGAGCTCATGGCACCAGGGTCTCAAACACCCCACCGGATGTATGCTGCCCCTCGGCCTTTGGGGGAAAGCAAATTACAACGTTCTTAGTCAAGGAATTTGGTTCGTCAGGTCAGCGTGTCAGCCTTGGAGGTGCTTGGCAGCTTGCCAAAGGGCTCACTGCACAGGTGCAGAGAGACAGACTAAATGGCTTGAAACCGACTTCTGCATCCCAGGCCCTGGCTGGCTCAAGGGGGAACATTCCAGTCATCAAGCAGCAGCCAGGCACTGAGCATCCCGAGAGAGCCCTCGGCAGAAATCTGAAATAAAGTGGGGCAGCTTGCTCCAATCTGCCGCTGTCAAAGGAGGTTTCTTTATGTGGGGAAATGGAATCTGAGACCTGCAGAATATTCCAAAGGCCCTGAAACTATTATGGAAATGAAAAAATAAACTATTACACATGCATGGTTTGCTGGGCAGGAAGGTGATTGGGGCTGGAAGAGCTGGTGAGAATGAGGGGGATGGGGCGAGGTGCAGCAAGGGATTATGGGGAGGGTGAATAAATGGGGATGGGTGGGTAGGAGAAAGGTAGTTGGGGTCAGTTGATGGAGCGGGGACTAGGTGGAATGAGAAGGGGGGAAGAAACACTGGGAAGGGGGATATGGGGGTGAGTGACAGGGAGCTATGGGAGACAGGATCTGTGGGGTGCTGCCTCTCTTGTGGGGTCTGTGCCTCTCTCCTTACCTTCATGAATGTGCCAAGAGTTGGGGAGTGCCAGCCCCTGTTGAGGGCTCTGCCCCCCTTGTGTCCACCTCATTTTAGTCCAGATATAGGAGATTTGCGCTTCTAGCGGGTGTCTGAACCCCTCTCCCTGTTCTCCCATGTGTGTCAGAATCTGGGGGTGCCCTGCCCATTTAACCTCCCTACCCCTATGCGAGTTGAGTGCTGGGAGGTTGGCCCGTCTGAGGCAGGAACTCTGACCCCTTCTCTCCTCGCCCCCCACCATGTGAGCTGGGAATCTGGGGTGCCATGCTCCTCCAAGAGGTTCTGAACCCATCTCCCTACCCCTCACCCCACATACGAGACAGGATTTGGGGAAGCCCAGCCCTTCTGGGGGAGGAGCTGAGAAAAGGTATGCTTGACACATATCAAAAACTCTCCAGCACAGGTGGAGGAGGGAAGGGACCACCCACTGCCATGGATGGAGCAATGCACAGTCTCAAAGCCATTGTCTCAGGCTGTATTCATCTCCACTGGGTGCTAGCTTTCAGCTGAGAACATCTCATTGAGATGAATATGCCACTTAAACCTCTCTGAGCCTGTTGCTGTGCTGCTGACGGATGTGTCAATCCCTTCTCCTCCATGCTTCCTCTAATTTCATACAATATTATCGTGGCATGCCAGTTGCCAGCTCTGCTCTAGCTGAGGTTGGGGAACCTTCCTGTTTAAAGGACAACTCTCCTAAGTGCTCTGAAGCCTGTGTGCTTACACAGATTGCCTTGAAATTTGCTATGCCTCATGGGAGTGTGGTTAGTGATGCAAACGTGGTTGAGCAAGGGGTTCCCGAGACACAGCCCCCAGAAACCCTAAAACAGCATTGAGAAACTTCCCAGATTTTAGCACCTTTGAAATGTGAAACCCAGACTGGGTAGAAATCTGGGAAGGAACTGTCCACATCTGGGAAAAATCCACCTCTGGCAAGATTTTTTTTTTTAAAGAAATGGAGTCTGAGCACAGCAGAATTTTCAGAAGGTGCTGAAACTATTTTTGGATGCAAATAAATTACACCTGTGAATGCTCATTGGGAGGGGAGGGGTGATTAGGGGTAAAAATGTAGGTGGTAATAGGGGGGTTGGGTCAGCAGCGAGAGATGGGGTTATTATGGGGGATAAATGGGAATGGGTGCTAGGGAATGGAAGAGGAGCTGGGTGGGTCAGGTGAGGAGGAGGGAGAGGGTTTGAAGAATGCAAGGGGGAGCAGAGGAAGTTGGGGGTTTAGGGGTGAGGCTGACAGCCCTGAATTCTCCCCTTCTATATGTGTACTGGGATTGGGAGAGCCCTACCCCGCTGCTGGGGTCTGAGCCTCTCTCCCTGAGCATGCAACCATAACTCTGGCCTTTTTGAGAGATGCTCTGTTACACCCATTACACCCCCTTCCACTCTGCCTTCTCATGGTAATGGTCAGGCGCTAGCTGCACCTACCCTATGTTCAAACACTGAGCCTGCTCCCCCAGCAGAATACCACACTTGAAAAATTTAACAATTACTTCACACCCTTCTACAGCCCCTTCACACAGGATACCACCTAACCCTGCACTTTCCTCATTCCATCATTCAATCCATAGCCTGTTCTCATATCCCACCTCGCTGCCGACAATCCTGATGGCAAGACCACCCCAGTGCCCTGCCCCTGACACAACCTACACAGTCCTATATTGAAATAGTGCTGACTGGCACCTCAAGGTCCACACGCACCTCTTTCCTTTCATCACGCACATGGCAGATCTCAGAGCCAGACCTCTTCATACCACAGTAATAGCCCCGTGATGCTCCTCAAACTAGTCCCCAGATCTCCTCAGCTCACAGACACATCTCTACCAACCTTCCCCACCTACTGCCTCCACTGGTCAGTACAACTACACCTAAAACACTGAAAGCAACAGGAGAGCCTGCAGATAATGTCCAGTAACTCTTGCTAGCTCCAGGAGCAGGGTGGAGGGAGGGGGAAGCATTAAGGTTGCACAGGCATTTACCTAAACTTTGTATTTCCTGGGTTTCAAACTTTGAGTTTTGCTGAACTGTACATTGTGGAAGAGCGTTTAATGAAAAAGCGGCAAAGAGTCCTGTGGCACCTTGTAGATTAACAGACGTATTGGAGTATTAGCTTTTGTGGGTGAATACCCACTTCGTCAGATGCATGTAGTGGAAATTTCCAGAGGCAGGTATAAATATGCAAGCAAGAATCAGGCTAGGGATAACAAAGTTAGTTCAATCAGGGAGGAAGAGTCCCTCTTCTAGCAGTTGGGGTTTGAACACCAAGGAAGGAGAAACTGCTTTGGTAGTTGGCTAGCCATTCACAGTCTTTGTTTAATCCTGAGCTGATGGTGTCAAACTTGAAAATGAACTGAAGCTCAGCAGTTTCTCTTTGAAGTCTGGTCCTGAAGTTTTTTTGCTGCAGGATGGCTATCTTTAAATCTGCTCTTGTGTATCCAGGGAGGTTGAAGTGTTCTCCTACAGGTTTTTGTATATTGCCATTCCTAATATCTGATTTGTGTCCATTTATCCTTTTATTTAGGGACTGTGCAGTTTGGCCGATGTACATAGCAGAGGGGCATTGCTGGCACATGATGGCATATATTACATTGGTGGATGTGCAGGTGAATGAACCGGTGATGGTGTGGCTGATCTGGTTAGGTCCTGTGATGGTGTCGCTGGTGTAGCTATGTGGGCAGAGTTGGCATCAAGGTTTGTTGCATGGATTGGTTCCTGAGTTAGAGTTACTATGTTGTGGTGTGTAGTTGCTGGTGAGAATATGCTTCAGGTTGGTAGGTTGTCTGTGGGCAAGGACTGGCCTGCCTCCAAAGGCCTGTGAAAGTAAGGGATCGTTGTCCAGGATGGGTTGTAGATCACTGATGATGCATTGGAGAGGTTTTAGCGGAGGACTGTATTTGATGGCCAGTAGAGTTCTGTCGGTTTCTTTCTTGGGCTTGTCTTGCAGCAGGAGGAGGCTTCTGGGTACACAACTGGCTCTGTTGATCTGTTTCCTTATTTCCTCGTGCACGTATTGTAGTTTTGCGAATGCTTGGTGATGATCTTGTAGGTGTTGGTCTCTGTCTGAGGGGTTGGAGAAAATGCAGTTGTACCTCAGTACTTGGCTGTAGACAATGGATCATGTGGTATGTCCGGGATGGAAGCTGAAGGCATGAAGGTAGGCATAGCTATCGGTGGGTTTTCGGTATATGGTGGTGTTAATGTGACCATCACTTATTTGCACCGTGGTGTCTAGGAAATGGACCTCCCGTGGTCCAGGCTGAGGTTCATGGTGGGGTGGAAGTTGTTGAAATCGTGGTGGAATTCTTCCAGGGTTTCCTTCCCATGGGTCCAGATGATGAAGATGTCATCAGTGTAGCATAGGTAGAGAAGGGGCGTGAGTGGATGAGAGCTCAGGAAGCGTTGTTCCAGGTCAGCCATAAAAATGCATTAATGAAGGGTTTTTTGCCATTTCATTAATGGTAACTTACCCACGTTGTAGCTAGGTACACGTTCGTTGGGCTACCACTGGGCAGATAGTTCCAATGTCAGGATGTGGAGCCATGTACAGATTCCATTTTGAACTCAGAGTCAGGTTTGTGAATGTGTGTTGTACAAGAGTTGCACTCATCCAATAAGCCACATAAACATACCACGTGACTTGTATGTCCAATCAAAACTAGTCAACATAACTTAAGTGTCAGACACTTCCAGTTTTTAACAGCCAGTAAACAATCTCCAGAGCAGGCGTTATTCACAGGAATCATTTGGCAAAGTATTAAGTTCCAGAAATTGTGATCTGCTCAGTTTACAAATGGTTAGGCACAGGTAATTCACCTGGCCCTAGTTGTGGCATCGTGAGACAGCATTTGTACCGTGTCACTGTAATGTCACAAAAAGAAAAGGAGTGTTTGTGGCACCTTAGAGACTAACAAATTTATTAGAGCATAAGCTTTCGTGAGCTACAGCTCACTTCATCCGATGAAGTGAGCTGTAGCTCACGAAAGCTTATGCTCTAATAAATTTGTTAGTCTCTAAGGTGCCACAAGTACTCCTTTTCTTTTTGCTAATACAGACTAACACGGCTGCTACTCTGAAACCTGTAATGTCACAGAAACAGCTTAATCCTGGCAGATGGTTCTAAAAGTGATTCTAGCATAGGGTTGCCAACCCTTCAGGATTGTCCTGGAATCTCCAGAAATTAAAGATGAATCTTTAATTAAAGATTATGTCATGTGATGAAACCTCCAGGAATATGTTCAACCAAAATTGGCACCTCTATGCTAGCAGAAAAACTCCAGCCAGTAGGGAACAAACTAATCATAAATCCATGAGCAGGTCTGAGTCCAGTCAACAGCTAGCAGCATTCAACAAACACACAAGAAGACGTCTATTCTCCATAGCTGCATATTGCAGAGAAACAAAGTGAGTGAGGTAATATCTTTTATTGGTCTGATTTTGCCCGGCAAAGGGAAGTGCTAATGTGGATGCAAATCAGCATTTAGCCAGTAGAGGCTAGGAATTATGGAGATATGTCCATACTCCAAACCAGGCACCAAGCTATGGGGCACTATATAAGCATCTTTGAATCCCTGAGGAGCAGCAAGGTCCTCATCTGTAGGACAAAAATCAAGGTAAGAAACAACATACACTAGTTTTAATTGCTCCAAAAGTCTGCACAAGGAGACCTCTCTCTCTTTTACTCATATCCCCTCTCCACCCCCCTCCCACCAACTGTGCCAGAAGTACTGGGTAGTGTAATATCAATTGTCAGGCAATAATTACATTATTCTGAAGCCAGTATCAACAGATCTGCTTGCCATCTTCCTTCTAAAAGAGCAGACTATCCACTGCAGTCTATGCCATTAGTAGTAGTGGTCTGGATTCAATCCCTCCCCCTCACTTCTGCCCCTACTGTCAAGTACAGAGAAGAAAGTTCTACAACATAAAGACTATATTACATACAAAAAATCCTATGTTAAAAGAACATTATTAAGGTTGCAAAGTTAGGCACTGCCAGCATTAAAATTGCCCGTTAAACTCTAAATCAACATTATGCTACAGTCTTTAATTATATGCTCACGTGCTATTTTTTCCTATAGGATGCCTGCCTTATTCAGTACATAGCATAGATGCCACTCATTGAATGAAAACCGCTGTTCAATGTTTCATTCCGTCTATTTCATTCAGTGTGCATTTACTGCCTTATTTAACCACACAGCGGCCAAATCCTTTGCTGTATGTGAACTTCTTAGTTTCCTCCTGAGCTTTTCTGTAGCATTCAGTGATGTAATAGCTGAGTGCTTCACAACTAGTAATGAATTTCAAGAGTGGATTTAAAAAAAAAGACATGATCTAGTTCACAGGAATTATTTTGGGGCAGTTTGCTGGCTTATGTTGTACAGGAAGTCAGACCAGATGATCACAATGGTCCCTTCTGACCTTAGAATCTATGAATTTATATTCACAGCAACCCTGTGAGGTGATATTATTACCTCCATTTTATATATGGGACACTGAGGCACAGAGCCATTAAGGACATTATTGTCAAAGGTGTCCAGTAATTTGCAGTTGGGAGGTGCAATGGCAATGCATGAAGCAAACCTGAGCTCACTGGGATCCAGCTAGCTCGCTAAAAATAACAATATAATCATGGCAGTTCAGGCAGCAGGATGGGCTTGAACACGCAGTTAGAGTCCTGGGCAGGACTGTACTTGGGTGACTAGCCCAGCCTGCTTCCCATGCCGCTGCGGCTAAGCTGCTATTTTGAGCAGACTAGCTCAGGGATGCCCACACATGCCATTGCAGGGCAGACAAACCCTAGAGCCAAAGCCAGGAAGGAGCCAGTTTGTCCCTGTCCAAGCTGCATGGGCAGTTTTGAAGCCGGCTGCAAAAGCCACCTTATGGTCCACATTTGGTTTCTGTCCCAAATCCCAGCGTTTGTGAGCAATGGATGTTTCTTCTACTCTTCCCACTACCCGGATCCTGCCCAATCCTGAGAAGGAGATTGACAAGTGCCCTCTGCAGAGAGGGTCTCCGAGGTGCTATGGGTCCAGCCATGTGGTCCAAGGACACTGGCTCCCATTCCATCCTTTGCCAGCAGGAGGGGGGAGCAGGACAGTAAAGCGCACCATGTGTCCAGCAAATGGGCAGTAAAGTCATACACGGGGTGGGCGGGGGGGCGGGTCTTGATTTTACCTTCCTTCCCTAGGACAGTTTGTGAGGAGCTGCAAGCAGACATCTCCAGACTGGGCGATTGGTGACAGCTGGTGGGCTGTCCCAGTCCAGGACAGGGACCCTGTAGAGGCTGGCCAGGCCAAGGACCTATTGGGGTGTATGTCGGGGGGAATCAGGGATACTGACACTGCTTCTGCAGCTAGTGGGTCCCTGTCATTGTACAGGGAGAGGAACAGGACTGGAAGCAGGAGTACTGCCAGGAGGGGAAATTGCTGAGCAGGAGCAGAAGCTGTGGGAGGCAGGAGCATAGGAAGGGAATGGAGTCCTGGGCTGCTGGGATCCTAGGCCAGATCCTCAATGGGAGTTAGGTGCCTACAAACCTCTGAGGATCTGGGCCCTTGTGCTTTCAAGATTAGGGGCTTAACTTGGTGGGTTAAGGTTTCCCTGATCCCAATCCCTGTGTCTGTCAGGGCCTATGGGGATTCTCTTCATGACCAGAGAGAGCTATGGAGATGGCAGAGCTGACTGTCACAGTTCCTGAGGTAACTGTGTCTCAGACCCCTTCATGGCCTCTGTGAGGGTACCCCACTTCAGTCTGAGACCTCCAGCTGCCACCTTCTTCAGAGCAGATCCTGCGATCCGCTCCCAACAGTTCAGGTATTTAGGCTGCAGACTCCTGCAGTTCACTATGAGGATCTCAGCACGTCTGACTTTTGTTCAGCAGCTGCTGTCCTGTTCTCTCAGGTGACAGGGTTACCCAGTGACCAACCAGCTTCATACAGCAAAGAACTATTTATTCAGAACCAAAGCATTACACATGTGACGCCCCTCCTGAGGTGTGGCTACAGCCCTCTCTCTTTTCTCCTGGGTCCTGGTGCCTGGTGCCTCCATCCAAGGAAACCCCTCCTCGTGCGGAGAGCACAAAGGATCTGACCCCTGGGAAAACATTCAACCCCAGTCTCCTAGAGTGGAGTGTCAGTCAGAACACACACAAATAAAACAGCTATCACAACTCCCAGAGTGATAAAACAGTAACAGGGTATGCTAGGTATGGGGAACTCAGGATGGGTACATTGGAGAAAAGGATCAGGATAATGAGAGATAGAACAATATATAAATGCTACCACCCCCCCCCCCAACATTTACAGCCAGTACAACCCCATGGCACCCCTTCCCAGCACCTGCCTAGGCAAACAGTGAGTTTAGGCTCAGTCTCTGATGGTGATGCCGCAGAGGAATCAGTGGCCATCTTAGAGCACAATAGGAAAATAAACAAACAGGGGTGTTCTTATAAAGTACCCATGCCAAGGATAGTCAGCTCTCTGGCCTAGATTCTATGTTAGGCTGGCTCTCGGAAGCCTGACTGTGACGCTCCTCAGCCTCCTGGGTGTCTGGGCTGGGCTGAGATGACACTGTTCAGTGTCCCAGAAATCCCAAAGGGACTGAAAATCCTCCATAGGGTTGGAATGTGGAGGGTGGAAGGGTCCTCCCTGGCTGTGATGCTTCTCTCCCAGCTCCACTCCAAACTCAGCCAAACCCTTTGTCTCTGGGTTCTGGCTAGTGACTAGTTCTGGTGGTGTTGCTAGCCAGTTCTAACTCTACCCTGGACCCTAGACAAGCTGGGAAATGGATTCCTGAGCCTCTGTAGCCATTGCTGCTGTTGTCCAGTGGTGAGTCTCCTAGATGTGCCATGTCATATTTCAGAAGCACCCCCTCTAACGGGGTGACACT
Organism: Dermochelys coriacea; assembly: GCF_009764565.3. NCBI lineage: Eukaryota > Metazoa > Chordata > Testudines > Dermochelyidae > Dermochelys > Dermochelys coriacea. The sequence goes on from NC_050076.1 coordinate 61,471,465, forward strand.
GGGAAAATACATCAATAAAACAAGGAACAGGTTACATACGGGTCTAACTTACCGGCAGTCACTCATCTTCCACATGGAGGCCCTGGCAGGTTTCAGCATGGTCCACCCCTTCAGTCAGTCTGCTGGCAATCTGTTCTTGGAAAGAGTGCATGTACCCTGTCTGCCCCATGTCAGGGTGGCCACTTTATAGAGTTCTCAGTTCTTTGTCTGCCAGGCCTCTGAAATGAGGCCAAACCAGTCTACACCATTGCACCCGAGTAGGTTGACTGTTCCCCATGCTTGTTACCTGCCTAGGGACTGGCAATAGTTACCCCCCTGCTCCTGCAGAAAGCCTGTAACTCCCCCACTGAGACATGAACCCAGTCCCTTGCCATAGGGATGCATAGTATGGTTATGAAGTTGATACAATAGTCTTTGACTATTCCATGTGTCCATAATATGTCACTTTAAACTCCTCAAGCCCTGAGGGAGCTCTTCTGTTTGTGTGAACCCTAGGGAAAAGTCATGGATTCAGGCTCTCATTTCCTTTGCGTCCAACACATGAATCCTGAAACTCTGGCAATCTACATTTGGTCGGCCACACTTAAAGGCACAACAGCACTGCACTTATGTAACATGCACCATCACACGGCATTATGCGCTGTGGACTTTACACTGGAGACCTCAATAGGTGGCCATGTGGAGGTGCACAGGCACAATGCTACCCCCTGGCTGGCGAGGAGGGAGCGAAGCCGTAGCCCCACCTTCATCTGTCCCTTCCTTACTGCTTTGGGGAGCTAGTAACTCTGTAGGTGGAAGGGGTTGTCCCCTTACTAACATTCAGTGGGAGTGTTTTGGTTGGCTATCTCCCAGTACCAAAAGGGGAGAGGCCAATGCTCCAGGTCAGCCTGATTGACAGGGCAGGCAGGCTAATAAGGGAGTCAGGAGGCCAGGGAGGTCCCATCCCCTGTGTGAGCTGGAATTGCCTGGGTCAGACAGGGTGGGGCCAAGCTAAGGAGAAAGCAGGGGCCCAAGCTGAGCTGGGGAGCAGAGCCAGGCAGATTCAGAGGGGCCAGAAAAGCAGCCAGGAAGCTGGTCAGAATTGGGAGCAGAGTCACAGAAGCAGCCCAGAGAGAGCAGATCCTGTGCTGGGAGCAGAGCTGCAGCCACACAGGCAGGGGTGGTGAGCAACGGGGCCAGCCAATGGGGGATCCTGGGCAAAGGGCCCAGCACAGAGAGACACCCCCAGCCAGGGCCGGTGTAACCACTAGGTGAACTAGGTGGCTGCCAAAAAGCGGTGCCCCCCAATTTTTTTTATACTATTGCTTCCGGCGAGGGGACGCTGTGGCTGGCAGCAGCAGGGGAACAGTGCAGCCGGCAGTGCCTCTCCCTGCTCCCGGGGGGCTGCCAGCCAGGGTGACACAGCCAGGTACACACCAACACCTTCCTGCCTCCCGGAGAGCCTAACACCATCTGGCGCTGCAGCTCCTGCTTTGAGCCAGCTTCTCCCTCCCCGCTCCCCAGCCCTCTCCACCCCTGGTATCTCCTCCTCCCCTGGCCCGCGCAGCGCCCAGCTCAGGACTTGCCGCTCTCTGTCTCCGCCCAGGCTTGGAGCAGCCCCCACTCCAGCCATGTCCCGCGCAGGGAAAGCAGCCTGCTGGTAGTGCTCCCCCCACCACAGGGGTGCCAGCCCCTCTGCTCCACTCCTTGCCACCAGGCGGGACTTTTGAGCAATGAGACGGTAGAGTTGCCGGCTGGCTTTGTCTCTCTTGGGGATCCTGTGGATCGCTGCTCTCCTCTTCTTCTTGGGGGTGAGAAGGAGACTGGAAGTGGCAGGACCCGAAGGGCAGACGCCAAGGGTAACAAGCACCCGCTTCTCTTCTGGGACTGGTGACTAGGGTCCAGCCTGGATCAGCGCGAGGGAGCTTTGCAAGAGCAGTGTGGTATGCCCAGATGTCCCGCAGGCTAGAGCCCCTGCAAGTGGCTGCGGGGAAATGCCCCAAGCACATGTGCAGCTTTGAGAACTGCCACATGTGGGAGAACTGCTTGGTTCAGTGCCCTCCCTCCCCCTGTGCTCATGCTGTACGCCAGGCTTGGGGAAATGGGTGCCAACTTCTTTGCAACAGTTTCCCAGTGAAGTCCTTTAGCCTCTTACTTCCCTTAGAGAAGGCAACCAAACCAGGGCATGATGCACTGAGAGCATCATCACCAGTGGCTTACATTTGCCCATTAAACCCTTGCCAGCACCTCTTCCTGCCCCCCCACCCCCAAGGGTTTTTAATGTAGGGCTGGAGGAGTGAACAGGATTGCACGGCAGCCTAACGATAGCCCAAAGGCAAGCAGCCTTTGCTGTGATGGGGCTGGAGATTAGCTCGCTGGTTTCCTTGAGTTTTGTCTGAGTAAGACCTGAAGTGCTCAGCATCTCTGAAAATCAGGCCCAGAATGACACTGATGCCTCTGCCCTGTGCCAGAGCTCTCTGAGTAAGGGGCTTCAGCAGCAATTGGCGTGGGGCAGAGTAAACCATCCAAGATGGTCATGATGGAGGCTGGAACTCTGTCCTTGCCTTACACCTGTGGGGAAGACAGGCCTTCAGGCACCCCCTCCTGCCTGCATTGCACTTTCCAGCCCAGGAGCAAGGAACCATTTCACACCTTAGTGCTAGGAGGAGCTGATATCCTTGCACTGGCCCTGCCCCCAGCCAAGGGTCCTTGCAGGCCAGACTGGGAGGGGGTACTTAACACAACAGGGTGTGACACTGGGAAGAAGGGTCCCACCATCCAAAGCCCGGAAGTGTGTGGCCACCACTATTGCAAGTGTCCAACTCGTAGCATCCCTGCAGCATGGCCAGGGCCTGAGAAGAAGGCCTGGAACTTACAAGGAACAGACTGTGAACTGCCCTGACGTTCCAGAGACACTGTTTGTGATGTTCCCTGCCACGGAGCAGGGTGATGTGTTTTCCTTTAACCTTTCCCATTTTTCCTTGTTCTTTTTTTAAATTAATTGTTAATTAAACAACTTGTATTTGCTTTAAATTTTATGAAATGATCAGTTGGTCAGGGAAGTACCCAGTGTAGAGAGAGTAGCCTGGAGTGGGGACACCCTAGCCCCTGTCCTAGGTGACTACAGCAGGGTTGGGAGTTGAGCCCCCCAGGAATCCTGGACCCAGCCTTTTCAGGGTTATGAGGACTCTTCCAGGTAGGAGAGTGGAAGGAGAGTCCTCAAGGGCAGGGAGGCCTCTGGGTAAAGGAAGTGGGAGCGAGGACTCAGATCCTTTTGCTAGCTCACATCACTGGGTTAGTGCAGAAGCCAGGAAAGTTCCCCACAATAGCGGGAGCATTCCCCCGCTTACATAGGCAATTGCAGACTGTTACCCAGTCACAACATGAGAATTCTCCTTGCCGCTCCCTGCCCTTCTCACACACCCACACCAAACTCAGCACAGACTAGTCCTACATTTCTCAGTGCCTTCCATTGTACAGGAACCGTTCCCACATGCTGGAGCATTTCTATAATGTAATTTCTGATCATCGTCTTTGTACAGTTTCTATCAAGTTCCCAAATCTACCCAGAGAGGAGAGCAGCGTTTCTTGCCTCTTTCTTCTCTTATTTGGTGCCTTTCTGTAATAACTTCCAGCTCTGTTTTCCAGTGAACATAGGCCATTGTTTGATGGTCAGATGTGAAAGTCAATCACTGAACGATACAATGTGTACATGCATCACAGGTTGCTGTAGGAAAGTGAAAGCACTTTACAGAGCAAAGGTGAAAACTGAACTTTGATTCTGGAAAAGCAGCAGCTCAGCAAACACCCCGGGCTGAATGTCACAGGGGCACCAAATCAACCGGAAATTGCTACTCGAGTCAGCCAGGAGGGATAGATCAGCCCGGGAACCATTAGCTTCAAACAATGCTAGCTAACAGAGATATATTAGCCCAGAACCGCCTGGCCCTGGCCCAAGAACAGAGGAGCCTGCTGCTGGGACTAGCTCAGAAGAACACCCACCATTACCGATGAACCCCATGTAAGGCTGAAACCCCTTTCAAATAGCACGAGAGCTAGTAATATACCCCTCTCCTGCCAGTGATGCAAGTGCCCGTGATTTAAGGCCTTGCATGTGGCAGAGAGGGCAAGCAGGCAACGGAATGAGTGTCTCATCACAAAGTATCTAGACACCACACACAGCTCAGAAGGGCTGTTCCTGGGAATTGGCTTAATATTACTCGTCTGGAAGAGAGACTGAACACTGGCTGAAACCAGCCTAGGGGCCGAACTGGGCCAGGAGCCCTGCACACACATACACGTGCAAATGCCAACATCGGTCTGTGAGCCATCACTGAATTGCTACATGTTGGCTCCTCTAGCAGCTTTCTCAGGAAGGTCTGAAAGCACTTTGCTCAATGCAGGGCCCCATCCTGCATTCCATGAGCCCCCCCAACGCTCCAATGACAGCAATTATCCAGCATGTTAGGAACAACACTGAATTAAAAAGCAGCTTGTCCCCAGCCAGCAGACCTGAGCCCCCTCCAAGACACCATCCAGAACTTCTCTCCTGCTACAGCTCCTGCCCCATCACACCCTGGCCTCTGCAGCAGACTTCAAAAATAGTCCCCGAGGAGCGAAGCCAGTAAAATCCATTATCCCCATTTTAGTACAGAGGGGCCTTGCCCAAGGGCATGTGGCCAGCCATTGTCAGAGCCCAGAAGAGAAGGTTTTGTCTGAAGCATTGGCCTCTTATGGGATTGGGGGCAGGCACAAGTGGTGAGTGCAGGAAGCTGAAAGTCCAAACACTGGGTTCCATTCCCAGAACACCACAGCTCTGGTCTTGGGTCAGTCGGTTCCCCTCTCTCTGCCTTAGTTTCTTAACCTGTGAAATGGGGACAGTGTTTCCACACTCTGAGGGGAGTTGTGAGGGATAATTAATTTACATGATTTGTGGTGCTCGGAGGAGTAGTGCTATATAAAGATAGGCTGAGTCCTCCCCTGCACCCCTCTGCCCCGAGAGCAAGGACTGCAGGATTAGGTGCATGTTGGGTAGGGTGACCACCTTTTCAAAATGCAAAAACAGGACACATGCAGGAGCCCTGCCCCCCTCCTTGGCCCCGCCTCTTTCTTCTCCTCTCCCCTGAAGCCCTGGCCCCTGACCAGGCCAAAAGACAGAGTTGGGCATTGGTAAGAGCCACCCAGGGAGCCTGGGCTACTGTGTGAGGAGTCCTGCCCCTCCACCTGCCCTGGGTGAGGGTGCTGGGGTGCCCAAGAGCAGCCCCTGGTCTGTGTCCCCACCTTCCAGGGTGCGCTGCCCAGGGGAAGTGGAAGGTCTGGGACTCCAAGACTCCCCACAGCAGCCTAGGCTCCCTGGACGGCTCTGACTACTGCCCGGCTCCAGCTTCTGTCCTGGCCAGGGGCAGGGCCTCAGGGGAAGAGGAGGAGCAAGGGGAAGGGCCTTGTGGTGAGGGTGGGCTAAGGCCCACCTCAGACCTCCTCTCCCACGTGGAAAGACACTGGTGCCTCTCCTGAGCCTTGGGCAGGTGTGGAGTGGCATTGCAGGAAATACAGGACAAATGCTGTCCCAGAGTCATTTAGCCCGGGACCGGGACTTGAAATGTACATTTCAGGTCTATCCTGCCCAATTAAGGATGTGTGATCACCCTAATGTCGGGCCATTGTAGGTCTGGTGTACTGATGGCTTGTTGTAACTGCATGGTGATTACCTGAGTGGCATCCTGCATTTCAACGTATTCATAAAATCCCACTCCAGTCTTGTGGCAGCAGCTAACGAATGTAGGGGATTAAACACAAAAGCAGCTGAATCCATGAAGCAGAGCAGATTAGAGCGTCCGGTTTATGAACACGTGTCCAGGCTAAATTGTACAGAATCGGCTGTTTAAACGTAGCAAAGAAAGTCAATTTTAAATTCCCTGAAAGGTGAATATAAAATGATTGTCAGAGCTGCCCAAGATTCCATTGCATCCCACTGCCTGTACAGGGCAGACCTACACCAGACCTACAGTGCCTGCCTAGGGCCCAGAACTAGAACTGGGCAAATAACTGATTTGTTGGTTTGTTGGCAGTTCACCCCTCTCTCCCCAATCAATTGGAGCTGAACCAAAACTGAATTTTTGGTGAATCAGACGAAGGCGACAAAAATTTAATTTGGGGACAAACAAAATGTTTCACTTCTGGTCATTTTAAACCTTATTTTAAATCACAGCAAAGGAAATGAAGGGCAAGAATCACCAAACGGGGGGGGCGAGCGGGAGGTTGTTATGGCTCTGAGCCCAGTGGTTGACACTCACCTGGGAGGGAGGCAACCTAAGGGCATGTCTACACTGCAGTGGGACAGCTCCAGTGCTGCAGCTGTACCGCTGTAGAGCCGTAGTGTAGATATTTCCTACATCGACAGGTAGGGGTTTTTAGTTAGTCTACCATTCCGAGTGGTGGCTGCTAGGCCGATGGAAGAATTCTCTCATTGACCTCGTTGTGTCTACACAACTGTGTAAGTAAGGGGTAAGTCGGACTCACCAAGGATTCAGGGCATGTTATCTTTCACAGTCCTGACAGACGTAGCTAGGTCAGTCTAATTTGTAAGTGTAGACCAGGCCTAAATTCAAGTCCATGCCCCAGCATGCCCTAACCACCAGGCAATTGACTAGTCTGGTGTAGGGCTCACTCAATCTCTCCTGCTGAAGCTGTGTCACTGCGTATAAATCGCCTGTGAGAGAGAGTGTGCGCAAGCATGAGTGAATGATGCCAAAGCCCAGTGGTTTAGACACCCACCTGATATGTAGAACTCATGTTCCTGCTCCGATGGCTATCTCATTACTTATCTCATGTGGAACAGGTTCAGCAGGAGAGATTGAGAGAGCCCCAGCCCAGAATAGACAAGAGCCAGCTGTTTAGGAAAGTCACTTGGGAGGGGGAGATCTGTATTCAAGTCCCTGCTCCAAATCTGGGGTTCAAATCTGGGGGTCCCACAGCCCAGGTCAGCATGCTAATCACTGGGTTATTGGGTATAAGGGGGTCCCTGGCATTTGCACCTTTTTTTGTGACTAGAGCTTGTGTCCCCTTGTGACTCAAGCCTGACTTTTTTTTTGTCCAAAGCTATACTGCACATTCATATCAAATTCACAAATCGCTTCAGTTGATCCAAAACTGCATTTTTGGGGGGCAAATCAACCATTCGTCCAAATAATTTCACCCAGTTCTACTCCGCACCCCTCAGAGTCAGTGTACAGAACAAGTAACAAAGCCAGAATTTAAGTGAAGCTGAGCTAATGACAGTGAAAAGCTATCTAAAAATAATCCATTTGTAGCCATCCATTGACAACAAGGCTAGAAGACAAGTTATGGGATAATCTCACACAGCAATACAATGTGACATAATTCCCCTGTCCATTAATGAACAGTATTTTAACTAGTGAATTTGCTCCAGGTCAAACACAACATTTTATAAATGGACAGAGCAGAAAATTACAACCTGGAGCCTGTGATAGATGGCATCTGTTATGTGATTTACATTCTTGGTATTATGCTCTCTGAGCCAGTCCATATTAATCCTCCCTAGAACTATAATTGGGATTTTTAATTCTCTAGTGGAATAGAGACCCTAAAACTGGTAGGTCTTGATTGTTAGACATGTCAAAGAATTGTGCAAGATGTCGTTTTAGAATCACTGGTTTGGTTCAGGCATTGGGGGAGGGCTAGCTCACTGGTTTGAGCATTGGCCTGCTAAACCCAGGGTTGTGAGTTCAATCCTTGAGGGGGCCATTTAGGAATCTGGGGCAAAAATTGTGGATTGGTCCTGCTTTGAGCAGGGGGTTGGACTAAATGACCTCCTAAGGGCCCTTCCAACCCTGATATCCTATGATTGATTGGCAAATATGCAGTACATGAAATGAGACCAGCTATCCTTTCGTAGGGGTCAGTAGTAACTATTTAAAATGTAAGTGGGGGAATGGTCCCACTCTTGTATGGAACTTTTCTGGCTTATACGATACCCTGGTGAAATGGGCTAGCGAAAAGATCTGAGTCCTCGTTTCCACTTCCTTTACCCAGAAGCCTGCCTGACCTCCAGGCAGGGCTGGGCAAACTTTTTGGCCCAAGGGCCACATCTGAGTATGGAAATTGTATGGTGGGCCATGAATGCTCACAAAATTGGGGGTTGGGGTGTGGGAAGGGGTGAGGGCTCTGGGGTGGGGCCAGAAATGAGGAGTTCAGGATGTGGGAGGGGACTCCGGACTGGGGCAGGCGGTTGGGGTGTGGGGAGGGTGACTGCTCCAGCTGTGGGTGCAGGCTCCGGGGTAGGGTTTGGGATGAAGGGTTGGGGGTGCAGGAGGATGCTCTGGGCTGGGACCGAGGGGCTCAGAGGGCAGGAGAGGGATCAGGACTAGGGCAGAGGGTTGGGGCTCAGGAGGGGGTCAGGAGTGCAGGCTCCAGGTGGCGCTTACCTCAAGCAGCTCCCAGAAGCAGCGGCATGTCCCCTCTCCGGCTCCTATGTGGAGGGGCGGCCAGGCGACTCTGCACACCATATGCAGGTGCTGCCCCTGCAGCTCCCATTGGCTGCAGTTCCTGGCCAATGGGAGCTGCAGAGGCGGTGCTTGGGGCAGGGGCAGCATACGGAGCCCCCTGGCTGCCCCTACACATAGGAGCTGGAAGGGGGGGAGACATGTTGCTGCTTCTGGGAGCCGCGCGGAGCGGGGCAAGCCCCGGATCCCGCTCCCCGACAGATGCTTGAGAGCTGGATTGAAATGTCTGAAGGGCTGGATGTGGCCCCTGGGCCATAGTTTACCAATCCCTACCTCAAGGACTCCCCTTCCACTCTCCTGTGTGGCAAGTCCTTGTAACCCCAACAAGGCTGGGCCCAGGATTCCTGGGGCCTCGACCCCCAGCCTTGTCATGGTCACTTAGGGCAGGGGCTAGGGTGTCCCCACTCCGGGGTGCTCTCTCTGCACTGGATGTTTCCCTGACCCACTGATCATTACATACAGTTCAAAGCAAATACAATTTATTAAACAGCAATCAATTAAACAAATAGGGAAAATGGGAAAGGTTAAAGGAAAACACGTCACCCTGCTCTGTGGCATGGGGACATCACAACCAGCATCTCTGGAATGTCAGGGAAGTTCAGTCTGTTCTCTGGCCCCTCTGGCTCTGGTTGCTGCAGCTCTGCTCCCAGCACAGGTCTGCTCTGTGGGCTGCTTCTGTGACCTAGCTCCTAGCACTGTCCTGCGTTCTGGGCTGCTTTTCTGGACCCTCTGGCTGGCACGGCTTTGCTCCCGAACTGAGCTTGGGCCCCTGCTTTCTCCTTAGCTCAGCCCCACTCTGTCTGATCCAGGCAATTCCAGCTCACATGGAGGATGGGAGCCTCCCGGTCTCCTGACTCCTGGATTAGCCTGCCCACCCTGTCAATCAGGCTGACTTGGAGCATTGGTCTCCCCATTGTTCCTGGGGACTGTCAGTCTCAGGACCCTCATTTCCCATCAACCCTTCCCCTTTTTGAGTTTTAGTAAGGGGACAACAGCCCCCTTACAAAAAGGACCCAGTGGGAATGGGCACCTGCAGATTGTTATCTGACGGCTCCTGGCATTTGGATTTGGAAGTAACAAACACTCAAAATGGATTGTTTTGTTTTAGTGGAAGTAGTGAACTTCATAACCAGAAATAATTGATCAGCTGCTATCAGGAGCTGGGTACAGACAGGCACATGAAAGGGGAGTGTCCCCGATTCTCAAAGGCATTTAGGTACCAGTGATTCAATGGGACTTAGGAACGTAAATACCTTTGAAGTTCTGGGACAGTGTCTTTTCACTTGAAAGTGAGGGCATGCCTACCAGAAACTACAGATAGGAGACAGCATTCAGGGGCTGGCAATCTGCATCGCAGAGCAGCCAGCTGGAATGAAATCCAGGCAGGTCCATAACTTCTGGATTTTGGACTGTTTAAAGCCAGTCTAGGGATGTCGTTCACCCTCTCTCTTTAAACTTATTTGCATTTATCTGTTATTACACAGCTTTCTTCCTTTTTGTAAAGCTGCCAAGGAAAGCTCCTTTAGTTTAAGCCCATCTGCACTGGCATGCTCTGGGGAAAGCTGAACTCTGGTTTCGGGGGAGGCAGGGCACGGGGTAGAGAAATGCCCCCATATCTGGGTCAAGGGCACAAAGAAAAAGAGGGTCTTCTTTCTAAGCTGGGTCAGAAAAGAACTGGTGAGGCCCATTATGGGAAGCAAGGGCTCCAGTTAGCCTCCAGACAAGGAGGGGACAATAGTAGGAATAATGCCCTGGGAGGACGTTTAAAGGTCTCAGTGTGGAAGGTTCCAGGATCAGGCTACTCATCGTTGTTTGCAATAGCTCCATTTTATACAAGATAAAGAGGTTAATGGAAAAGCACTGCGAGGTACATGTACCCCGAGCCAGGAGGGTAGCACCGCAATATGCCAGGGAGATTCAGGGGGCCAGATACATTCTAGTGCATTCAGCTGGGGACCAGGCCTAGCTGTTTCAGGAAGCACACTGCAGTTTGGGGCCTTTGGGGGTGGGTAGCATAGCAAGGAAATACTTTCTCTCTTTTGCATGTTGTGGGATGCCCAGCCCTTGCCTTCCTCTTCTGGGTAGGAGGGATGGGGGTGCTGTGATGGGGAAATGGCTCTTCGCCCCCCCCCACCCCCATGGCCAGTGGGAGAGGAGCATGAGGGCAGCTTCATTGTAACTGGAAGTTGGGCAAGCAGGGGGCACACTGTGTTGCCCTCTGCTAGGCCTCTGGGCTTCAGGCTGCTGCTGTGCTCCCCAGGCAGAGCTCTGACCCCTGCTACCAGCAACATTAGATGTGTGAACCCACGTGCCACTGCTAACAGAGGCAGTCAGACCAAGACAGCCAGACCCCACTCATCCCTCTTGCTACTGCAGAGCCAGAGAGGGCTCACTCCAGGTGAAATTGCTCAGCTGCTTGCTAACAGTCTTGGCCCCAGGAAGAAGTTCATTATAAAGGCAAGTTCCTAGCCCTGGTTTCTCCTTGTGAAGAGCCTTGGAGATGTAACTGATATAAACAGAGAGCTAGGGCTGAAAGAAACAGACAGGTGGCTGCACCTCTACAGAGCCTGGCGGGAACCTAGACAAGGATACAATGTTTGTGGAAGGGGCATGGCAGATGCACAATCAAACTGCCCTGTGCTCAGACCAGCCCTGTGCACAGAGGCTTGTGGAGAGGGAGAGCAGGAGCCGCTGGCACAGGAGTAAGGTTGGCAAGAGAGGCCAAGGAGAGCTGTGCTTGTGAGCCATCCCGCCTGGTCTGAGACTGCACCAGCCGTGGCTGAAGGAGCTGCTGAAAGAGTTCCCTTCTCGGTGCTGGGAGCCTCTGTCTATAAACTCCCCAGGGCAAGGAGTTTGTCTTACTCTGTGCAGTGCCCAGAACAATGGGCCCCCACTGGGCACTGCAATAACAAACAACTGCAGCCTTTGTCCCTACATCCTGGCTGCCCAGTCCCAGTCTGGAGCTTGAGAAGCTGGTATGGGGAGGGAGCCTAGAGCCCTACTCCTCCCAGCTCAACCCCAACCCCAATCAGCCACCAGGCAACCCACTCCCCATCCCGCAATACACTAGCTAAGGACTGCTCCCCTACCCACCCAGCCACAAGCCACCCCAGAGCTAGGGAGTGGCCACCACTGATAGGGCAGGCAGCGAGGGGAGACTCTAGGAAATGCTGGGGAAGGGAAAGCATGGGGAGTTTAGAGCAGCAGTTCTCAAGCACTGGCTGTGTTGGTCGCAGATCACTGCCTAGCACCCAGCTCTATTGCCTTGTCTGGCAACCACCAAACCCAGCAACCATTTCCATTGGCACTGGTTCAGCTTCAGTGGCTTTCTTGATATGGGTATATTATACGAATGGAAGACCAATGATGTTATCACTGGTCAGTACCAGCAATTCCTTGGTACACGTGCTTCAGAACTCAAAGTCAAAAGGTTTTGCTGACACGACAAGACTGCCAGTGGTGAACAAAAACTGAATCCACAATCAGATCACCTTGTGCACCCTACCAGAGGTCCATCCAGGTGCACTCAATCTACAAGGAGGCCACATCACTTTGGAATTTTGCCAATGATTTGCCTTGTCAAGAGAAGCCCCTCATTATTGTCTCACATTAATTTATAATGCTATAGATGTGCATGGTGCACGCAGGGTATAGCATCAGCCATACGAGTCCAGTGGATGTGTGGCTGCAGGTTAAGACGCAGAGGGCTGGGGAAGAACAGGTCCTGGATAGCTCAGAGCCGGGAATATTAGGGGACACGCCTTGATACTGGGCAAGATCACATGGAGTGGCAGAACCTTTAATCAGCATGGCGACTGTGCTGAATAACATTGAGACTTCCAGACATTTATTTTCATGTCAGGATCCCAGGGGATATGAAAGTAAATGTTAATTTCACCCAGGAGCACTAACTTGGAAGACCGCATATCAGCTGTGACAGATCAATGATAATTATATAATGAGCTGTACCGTTGGTGGAAGTTTTTATGACTGAGGTGAACACTGCCAGAACCAATTACATGCAAGTCAGCGGTTTGCAGAAACATGCCAAAACACCTGGATAAAGGGCAGCTGGGAACTTCCTACCAGCTGCTCAGTGTTAAATAAATCTTTATTTAACAAAGATAACCTGCCAGGCTTAGCGATGGCCTGTTGTCCGGGACAGGGGAGGGAAATCCTGCTTCGAGTCCCTCTTGCCAACACCCACGGAACCGGCGATGGAACGTGTGATGTTGCTCTTGGTCAAGGCAGGAGCAGCCCAGCCTGCAGAGCGATGGCATGGCAAGATGCCAGATTGGAGGGGGCAGGAATACAGGGAGGATCCAGCAGGGCCCCAGTGCCATGTAAAAAGCAAGTGAAGAGGACATGCATCCACCAGACTCTTGAACCACTCATGGTTCCTACAATAGGAATAACGCTTCCCCAAGCATCCCCTAGACCCAGCACTGTGCAGAGGAGACCACCCCCCTGGGGCATGAGGCCCCATGTAGCCCCTCACTTCCTGCCAGCTGTGTGGCCTCCACAACAGAACCAACTGGAGGGCAGAGTCAGCTGGTGGGAACCAATTCAGAAGCAGGTACAGCAGGGACAGCTTCACCAGAGGCAAGGTGGGAGTTGAGACCCAGCTTCTGCTATACCTTCCTATGCCCCCAAACCCAGAATCCTGTGAGAAATCCCGACCAGGGGCACTAGGCCCAAGCCACATGGGCTTGGGAAGGAGAAGCACCAGGGCAGAGCCAGATGGGGCAGAGACCCAACCACCAGGAGGCAGCACAGCAACCCTCAGAGGCTGATGTCCCCACTCTGACTCTAGCCATTGGTTCCAACGCCCTCCCTAACATAAACCTCACTGCCCCTGCCCTCCATGTCCCCTCCCAGACGTGCCATGGTGCATGCTCGGTAATGTCCCCCTTATAAGAAATTCCTTATGGTGACAGCTGCCCGCAGCTCCCGTCTCTCCTGCACCCTGTCTGCTTCCACATACCTCCCAACATTTCCAGTTGGTAAAGCAGGAAGGGTCCTGTCTTTGGGGGAGGGAGGCTGGCGATGGGGAGGGAGCTGAAGAGCGAGCCTGCCCGCAGTCACCCCCCAGCGGTCATCCCTGCTGCTCCTGTCCTGCAGGGCTGGCTGGAATCAGCACCCAACTCTGGGTGATGCAACCTGGCCTGTCTGCACGGGGTCGCAGCGCTGCTCAGGTTTGGCCAGGGCCCTTGCTGGGAGGGTGACAGCAGGCCAAATTGGAGCACTCAGCATTGTGACCTCATGTGCCAGGGGGCAGGAGCAGGGAGCCACACCCAGCCAGGCATGTTTTGTGGGTCAAAGCAGAACAGTCCTGCAACACCTGAGAGTGTCCAGCTTGCACATCTCCCTCCACAGTCTGACTGGCTCTCCTCAGCCACCCACCCCATGTAGGGTCGCCACCAGTGATGAGCTGCCAAAATCTTAACAACAGGTTCCCTCCTCACCCCACGAGGGGGTCATTATCCACCCCTGCCCCCCGGGACTTCTGCCCCATCCAACCCCCCCGTGTTCCTTGACCCCCCCCAGGACTCCTGCCCCATCCACCCCCCACCCCTGTCCCCTGACTGCCCCCAGAACCGGGCAGGAGGGTCTCGTGGGCCACCGTAGTGGGTACCCACCCCACCCATAAGAGCCAGAGGCACCTGCCCGGGGGCGAGGTGGGGAGTCCCGGCGGTGCTTACCTAGGGCAGCTCCCAGGAAGCATCCGGCAGGTCCCTCTGGCTCTTAGGGGCGGGGGAGCGTGGGAGGGGAGGGGAGAGGAGGGGCGGGGGTAGCGGGGGGAGTGTCCGCTCCCCCCCACTGATCACATCAAAAGTGGCACCTTAGGTGCCGACCCCCTGGGTGCTCCGGGGCTGGAGCACCCATGGGGAAAATTGGTGGGTGCAGAGCATCCACCGGCAGCTCCCCACACCACGCCCGGCCTCAGCTCACCTCAGCTCCGCCTCCACCTCCTCCCCTGAACCCACCACCCCGCTCTGCTTCTCTTGCCCACCCCCCACCCCCACCGGCTTCCCACGAATCAGCTGTTCGGCGGGAAGCAGCGGAGGGCAGAGAAGCGGGCCACAGCTTCCCGCTCAGGCCGAGGGTGGCGGAGGTGAGCTGGGGCGGGGAGCGGTTCCCCTGTCCCCCCCCAGGTTACCTGCTGCAGCGTGGGCAGCCCTCCTCGCGTCCCCCCCAGCCCGAGCTCACCTCTGCTCTGCCTTCTTCGGCCTGAGCGGGAAGCCGCGACTTGCTTCTGAGCCCCCCCCAGCTTCCCGCGCAAACAGCTGATTTGCGAGAAGCCTGGGGGGGCGGAGAAGCGGAGCAGAGGAGCGGAGCGGGGCTGCGCATTCAGGGGAGGAGGCGGAGGCGGAGTGGAGGTGAGCTGGGGCCGGGGATGGGGTGGGGAGCTACTGGTGAGTGCTCTGGACCCACCAAATTTTCCCCTTGGGTGCTCCAGGGCTGGAGCACCCGTGGCGTTGGCGCCTAAGGCCTCGCGGAACAACCAGTTCTAAAAGGGCTTCTAAATTTAACAACCGGTTCTAGCAAACCGGCTCCAGCTCACCACTGGACTCGCCACCTCCGAGATGCAGCAAACCTGTCCACAGCCCCCCACCATAGCCTGACCTTTCCCTTCCCCACCACCAGCCTGACCGTCCTCTTCCCCTTTCACCCTACTCTGGGCTTTCACATTTGCAAATGTGGGACGTGATCATTCATAAACCAAGTATGGGACCCTTTTGTCCCTTGCTTGCCTGTGGAACATGACACAGAATGGATGCCACTGCTGCACCAGCTTGCTTAGCCAGAGACACATTCAGTTAAAATAGGGTCCCCAAACTGGGGGGCGTGCCCCCCTAGGAGGGTGTGGAGGAACGTTTGGGCAAGCATGGTAGGGACAGGGCCAGACCCCACCGAGGCTGAGGAGGGAGTGCCACCCAGTCACAGCCCCACCCCACCCCCAGCTCTGCTCCTGCCCTGCCCCCAGCCATGACCCCAGGTCCAGCCCTGAGCCTGGCCCTACTCCCAGCTGCAACTGTGCCCCCAGCCCTGGTCCTGCCCCCAGCCTCAGCCCCTGGCTGCAGCTCCATTTGCGGCCCTACTCCTGGCTCCAAATTCACCCCCCAGCTGCAGACTCAGCCTCGGACCCCTTACCTATCTGGCTCGAGGGGGTAGGGGATAAGGATAGGGATAAGGGGACACTTGATGCTGAAAAGTGTGGGGAACACTGAGCTAAAGCACTGTGCTTAGCAGGATCGAACTGGCCCCAGGCACTCTGTCTCTTACATGGGGACATGGGCCATCCCTATTTGTAAACTGGGCAGGGGGGGTCTTAACAGTCTTTTCATCCTTCAGCCTTTATGAAAGTACAGCCTCACAACACCACATCCCATAGCAGGGATACTGCAGTGCACCACATTACAGGGTGATTTAATTTTTTCAGGGGATTTAAGTGAGGACAGTGTAAAGTGCACGTCCCACTAACAGGGGCACAATGAAAGCAAACTAATGCATGGGAAAACTGTGTATGATGGTTGTTTTTGAAGCATTCGTGTGCCCGACCCTGCGCAAACTGTAGGCAACACCAGCGTCTGAGTGGCAATCGCTGACAGCACATAGATACTACAATGATGGACACTAGACAAGACACTAAGATGGAGATGAACATTCTGCTCATCTATGGTCCCCTGCCTTCCATAATTACTCCTCTCCTTAATGTGCCTTTCCCTTCTGGTTTTTAATCTTCTCAGTGACTTCCCTTGTCATCACTACTGTCTTCCATTCTGGCGGGTGCCCCCGCTCTCCATACTGGGCTCCTTCCTGCTGAGCTCAGCTGTTTCTAATTTAACAGGGTTATTAGACTGAAATGTGTTTCTGGTGCTTCTTTCTGCAGAAGTCACCCTCCTGAAAACCCTCATTACCGTCTGCTCTTTGACAGGAAACACTCTGTCAAAACATAACCCACATTATCCATCTTTGATCACTTGAACACAGCAGCGTTGAATTCAGATGACACATCTGTGGTCAGATGTTTGGCTGTATGTGTGTGTTCTTTCTGCGTGCTGTACTGACTCTGGCCAGATAGCCCAATCGAACTGCCTAGTAAATCTAGAGACTCAGTTTTCAGTGAAGGAACTTGGTCAGGTTTATTGCTGACAAAGCATGGTGCTAATGCCCTGGCACAATGGTTACAGGTACACTTACATATGTATGCCCGTGACAATGGACTGGTTCAGTGAATGGCGGGACTTTCCATTCTCCCCTCGGCCAGACAAAGGCACTCCTTCTAAGATACTGCTTTATACACTGATACAAACAAATTACATATTGCCCTCTGATGTATTTGGGTGCCACCCTCTGATGTATTTGGGTTCCACCCATTGCCTTGTTCCTGTTGATTCGATCAAAACATCTCTATCCATCATGCTGTCATCCCGACCTTATCTCTAAGATAGGTCAGCATGTTCCTGTTATCTTTGGGGAATGTGCTGGTATCAGGGTATTCTGGTACCACCCTCTGGAATGTGTCTGCTTGTGTGTTCTTGTGTCTAGCACTCCTTAGGAATATGTGTTTCTGCAACATTAGCCCTGTTCTTGCCAGATTCTGTGAGCAGGCCCTGCCTTTTGCTTACAACTTAACTTTGCTTTATAACAGCAAAGTTTTGACCGCTACTTTACTTTAGGCCTCATACCAGATCTCTGATACAAGAGCTTATGTTTCAGGCCCTCTTCCTACTACAGCACTGAGTCCCTTTGTGCACTTGTAGGGTCACTCCTGAGGGCTAGTTCATTTTCTAGCTTTCCACGCAAGATTGCCAAACACCAACAATCCCAGAATCCTCAGGGCTATCTGCCATCACAGCTGCCAGTCCCAGACTACTAGAGAGGCCTGGGATGAGCTGGGAAAGCTCAGGGATAGAATTTGTAAGGCCTATGAGTTTCTTTCATGGTTTTGAAGCAGGGGAGCTGGAACATGGGGGACCAGGGGGTCTTGGCTCCCCAACTTTTAAAAAGGGGAAGAGGCAGTGTGGGGGTAGGGTCTTGGAAGAAGGGGCGGTAGGAGGGTGAGGCCTCGGGGAGAAAGGGTGAGGGCTTGGGGAGACAGAGTGGGGCAGGCCTTCAGGGGCAGAGGTGGTACAGGGGCAAGGTCTTAGGGGCAGGGTGGTGTGAGGGTGGGGACTTGGGGAAGAGACAGCGCACGGGCAGGATCTCAGGGAGAAGGGTTGGTGCAGGGGCAGGGCTCGTGCAAGTGACGCAGCAGGCACAGCCATGGTTCAGGCGCTTGTAACACTCCCCCCCCCCAATTTTATGGCACTTCTGCTGCACCCGCTGTAACTACCAATTTCTGGGTTTATTTCAATCTGAGAGACACCCGGGGCATCTGTCCCCAGCTCTCAGCAGCTCTGACACATTTTAAAAAGATACACAATAACCACCAAATAACATGTTAGCAGCATAATTTTAACCCAACAGCAAAAAGTCTACATGTATATTTTTGAACCCAGTGCTGTAATTCTGCGTTCCTCCATTGCAGTCTCTGGGTTACTGTGAGTCATCACAGGTGTCTCCTGATAACTTGCATTTCATAGCTAAGTTTCTATTCAGGAGGCTCTGTTCCCTAGTGACTAGTCTCTGGGCAGAGGACTGGGAGTCAGGACTCCTAGGCTGTGTTCTTGACTGTCTTGCTGTGTGACCATGAGAATAAACTAATTTCGCTATTCGTCAGTTTCCCCAGCTGTAAAATGGTTTTATTAGCACATCCCTACCTAACAAAAGTATTGAAGTTTAGTTTCTTAACTTTACAAAGTACCTTAAGATCAAACGGAAACTGCTATAGACAAGTTTCAGAGTAGCAGCCGTGTTAGTCTGTATTCGCAAAAAGAAAAGGAGTACTTGTGGCACCTTAGAGACTAACAAATTTATTAGAGCATAAGCTTTTGTGAGCTAAGTGAGCTGTAGCCCACGAAAGCTTATGCTCTAATAAATTTGTTAGTCTCTAAGGTGCCACAAGTACTCCTTTTCTTTTTGCTATAGACAAGCAAATTATTATATTATTTCTGCTTGACAACATGCTATAACTGCACAAATGTATGCCTGTATCTCCTGTGACAAACTTCCTCCTCTGCCTTGGTGGGTCTTGCGCTTTTTGGCGGATTTGCTCACCTCAGAGGTTCAGGGCAGCCCTCAGTTTGGCCTCTTCTGCTAGAGGCTCAAGCCTGCTGTTCACTCAGTTAACCGCATCACTGGCCAGCATGGGGGAAATGGCTCCACCTAGTGGGTTGGGGACAGGCCAGATCCCTTTCCAAATTAGACCTTCCCTTCTGGTGTTGCTCACAGACCAGATCAACTCCTCCTGTGTCCAATCAGGAGTTGGGAGGATGGGGGGGAACCTGGGCCCTCCCTCTACACCGGGTTACAGCCCAGGGTCCTGTGGACAGCAGCTGTCTATGTCTTCTGTATCAACTGCGTGACAGCTACAGCTACAACTCCCTGGGCTACTTCCCCATGGCCTACCCCCCAGCACCTTCTTTATCCTCACTGTAGGATCTTCCTCCTGAAGCCTGATCACGTTTGTACTCCTCAGTCCTCCAGCAGCACGCCTTCTCACTCTCTGCTCCTTGCACACCCTCCACTAACTGATGGGAGATCCTTTTTTAAACCAGGTGTCCTGATTAGTCTGCCTGCCATAATTGATTCTAGTATGTTCTTAATTGGCTTCAGGTGTCTTAATTAGCTTGCCTGTCTTAATTGGTTCTAGCAGGTTCCTGATTGGTCTAGTGCAGCCACTGCTCTGGCCACTCAGGGAACAGAAACCTGTTCATCCAGTGGCCAGTATATTTGCCTTCTACCAGACTCCTGTAACCCACTAGTCTAGGTCTGTCACGCTCCCCTAATAACACACTCCTCACACGCGCACACACAAATCCTCACACTAGCCCCCTACACATGTCACAATTCAGAGCAACTGCACCAGTATTTTCCCTCCGTGGTCTACCAAAGGCACCCACTCTAGGCTCCTGGTTCCTCAGCCATCACCTCTCTTGGGTGGAGACCCATGTCTCTCACCCTCTGGACCTGACTTTTTTCCAGGCTGCACAGTTCCCTGCCTAGATGGCATTATTCCCAGCAAGCTCAACTGCGTAGACAGGCCAGTGTCTGCACTTTGCTTTCTCCATAGAGGCTACAAGCAGTGTAATTGCCCACAGTTATGTTACCATACATAAGCAAGCACATTAATTCTTAAGGTGAAAGCATTACAGAGAAGTTAACCCATTAGTCTTATGGGACCTCTGTAAGCCAAAGTTCTTCCAACTCCTTCCAGGAAGGACTCCCCCCGGCACCTCCCACCCCCTCCCCCCAGACAGAAGGTCCTGTCTGTTTGCAATGAGGAAGAAGTCCCCAAATCAGTTTAAATTCAGGCTATTTATCCAGAAGTCTTTCCCATGTCTGTTGGTCTTGGGAGAATCCCATCTAAACCAGTATATATGAGCCTCTCCAGGGGATAGTTCCTCTCTACCAACATTATACTCTGAGTGAACTTGTCCTAATCACTCCCCACTGTTCTTAGTTTCTGGAGGCTGCGGTCTCCCTCCCCCATGGAATTCCAGAGAATCTCTGGCCCACAATGATACATAAACTTAATTCAGAATTATCTCCCAAAGCTATTGCTGGGAATTGTCATCTCTCTCTCTCTCTCTCTCTCTCTCTCTCCCCCCCCCATCACACACACACCCATGCTCAGATACACACAAACCCCACTGCACTCACACACACAGAGTTTAATCTATTTGTGCAGCAACAAATCCCTCAAGGAAAGTCCCGGTTTTCATAAAAGGCTCAGATCTTTCCTTGCCCTCTCCCCTCCAAACATTACTATATTTTATACCTCTGCTCATAAGCCTACGTATTCACTTTTCTTAGGTTAATCTCAGTACATTTCTCCCAGACCTATGGCAGAATTCCATCTAAGACAAATACATAAAGCTCAGGAAATAGTTGAGTCCTCCTTGCTCCTCTCATTGATTTTCTGCATTTGCTTGCTCATTGATTCAGTCTCTTTAATTAGATCTTCCCCAGAGCCAACCTCTCTGAAATGGGTTGCTGAGATTTCATCACGCTTGCTGTATTGCCCAACCTGTTCCAAACCACCTCTGCTAGTGGCGGCACATGTGAGTCACTGGGACCAGGAAGTTATGTCCTTTATTTCATGGAGGATAGGTCCATCAATGGCTATTAGCCAGGATGGGCAGGGATGGTGTCCTTAGCCTCTGTTTGCCAGAAGCTGGGAATGGGTGACAGGGGATAGATCACTGGATGATTACCTGTTCTGTTCATTCCCTCTAGGGCACCTGGCACTGGCCACTTTCAAAAGAAAGGACACTGGACTAGATCAATCTTTGGTCTGACCCAGTATGGCCATTGTTATGTTCTTATTGCTAGGGGAGCTGAAGTCTAGCCTATGGACGAAATGCTGCCCATTATTTTACAGCATAGCAAGAAGCAGCTCTCATCACTGCTATGAGGATCCCACTTTGAAGTGCACAGAACGCTTCTGAGGGCAACCAAAGGGACTGGTAATGGGATGTGGAGCCTCTAGCTGTTAAGGATCAGCTTACACCCAACTCTGGTCACTACTGACCCTGTCGCCAGCTGGTAGCTGTTCACTGGGTTTGAGAGGGATAAGTTGATGGTAACTGGCTGGGCAGTGTGGTGGAGCTGGCACTGTTACTGCCCCTGCAGTGTTTGTCAGGTGGGCAAAGAAACTTAGAAACATTTCAATATTTTCAATCAAAACCAAACATTTTGACATTCCCTAAGAGAGATGCTTCTATTTGTCAATCAAAATTAAAACATTGTGTGCCAGGTCAACTTTAGTCTCTGCATTTGGCTGAGCCACTGCAGTGCCTCATGGGAGTGCAGTTCTGCATCCCTCATACCCCTATTCTCGCCTGTGGATTCTGCTCCCCAGCTGGACTCCATTTCCCATGATGTATCACATGGAGCACTACCATGGGGCATGGAGCAGCGTTAGCGTTAAGACTGTGGGTTTTGTTAAACTTTTTGTCTAAAAATCCTGTCTGCTCACACTTGCTCAGCTTCCCACTTTCTTGATCTATCTGATGTCAGTTTCACCTGGAACTATAGAGGCTTCCATGTACACAAAACCCACATTTCTAATGGAAAACAGGAAGGAAAAACCCCACCCTTTGACAAAATCCAATCAGGCCATTCTTATCCATTGTCAGGAAGCAAAGAAGGGCACAAACCATATGCTCTAATTTTTTCTCCACCTGTGAGAAAAGCATTCCAGAGATCACATGGTGCATTGTGTTATGAAGGCACCTTAACAGCGCTGTAATTATAACAGAGTTTCCGTTTACACTTAGGGTATGTCTACACTGGCAGAGTTACATCACTGGTAGTTACATCACCACTCAGAGTGCGCTGAAGGGAAACCGCAGTTGTGTGTTCTCACTGTCAGCTGCCTGCGCAACTTGCAGCACTTGCGGCACTTAAATCAGTATTTGGAGCAGTGCACTCTGGGCAGCTATTCCACAGAGCATCTCTTCCTCTTCTCCTGCTAACAGTTGTGGGAAGGCAGAGAGGGTCGCAGGGCATCCTGGGTCCTGTCCCAATGCCCCGTGATGCATTGCTTCGCATCCCAGCAATCCCTGTGCTTCCACCCACATTTGGCACCATCTTTCAATGGTTTGTGTACTGCACGCTCTGCCTCTTTAGTCTGCAGGAATGGATCCCACACTGTTGACCAATATGCTGCTCACTCTCACTAACATGTCATGAGTGGCAGTGGAGTTATTCCTTAAACTACAAAGGCAAGAGGAGTTTGACATTGATCTCACCACGCATAGTAGCTATGACATGAGATTGCTTGTGCCATTCATGGAGGTGCTGACCACAGTGGAATGCCACTTTTGGGCTCAGGAAACAAACACTGAGTGGGGGGATCACATCATCATGCATGTCTGGGCTGACGAGCAGTGGCTGCAGAACTTTTGGATGAGGAAAGCCACATTCATGGAACTGTGTGATGAGCTCGCCCCAGCCCTGCGGTGCAAGGACACAAGAATGAGAGCTGCCCTGCTGTTGGAGAAGCGCGTGGCGGTTGCACTGTGGAAGCTGGCTACTCCAGACTGCTACCAAACGGTTGCTAACCAGTTCGGAATAGGAAAGTCGATTGTTGGACTCATGTTGATGGAAGTGTACAAGGCCATTAACCACATCCTGCTCCGAAAGACCGTGACTCTGGGCAATGTGCGTGACATTGTGGATGACTTTGCACAAATGGGTTTCCCTAACTGCAGAGGGGCGATAGATGGCACTCCAATTCTGCCACCAGACCACCTAGCCATCGAGTACATTAATCGCAAGGGGTATTTCTCTACGGTTCTCCAGGCGCTTGTGGATCGCCGTGGGCTTTTCACAGACATTAACATAAGCTGAGCCGGAAAGGTGCATGTTCAGGAAACTGCAAGCAGGGACTTTCTTCCTGGACCAGAAGGTCACCGTGGGGGAAATTGAAATGCCCATTGTGATCCTGGGAGACCCTGCCTATCCCTTAATGATGTGGTTTATGCAGCCATACACGGGGAACCTTGACAGCAGCAAGAAGCAGTTCAACAACAGGCTAAGCAAGTACAGAATGACTGTTGAGTGTGCTTTTGGCCTTTTAAAGGCCCGCTGGTGATGCCTGTATGGGAAGCTGGACCTGGCCGATGACAATATTCCTATGCTTATAGCCGCGTGCTGTACACTCCATAATATTTTTGAAAGGAAGGGTGAAAGTTTCACTCAGGGCTGGACTGCTAAGGCTTAGCACCTGGAGGCTGAATTTGAACAGCCAGAGACCAGGGTTAGTAGAGGGGCACAGCCAGAGGCCATAAGAATCAGGGATGCCTTGAGGCAGCAATTTGAAGCTGAAAGCCACTAATATTTGTTGCTATGCTCGGGAGTGCAGTACTTGTAATTCTAGGAGGTGATTGTGATTGGTGCAGACGATGCACTATGAAGGTTTTAGAAAATTGCCTGTTGCTTTGCAGGGCTCTGTTTGCTTTCAATTAATGGAATAAAGATTGCTTTCAACCAAAACAATTCTTTAATTAAAAAACAACAGTCAGAGGAGAGAGTCAAACAAAAAAACACATCAGCACTGTGGGGGATGGGGGAAAGGAGGGTCCCAGGAGGTAGGGTCCTGGGATGGTTAAGAATTTGTGTATGTCCAGGTATCATGTGCAACCTTGTCCTCTGGAGTACAGTGCAGTGGGTACTGTACTTCAGCAGGGCTAAACTGCAGAGGGTACTGAGAGTCCACAGGGCTGGACTATGACAGGGCAGGAGTAGAATGCAACGGGTACAGACTGGAGCCAGGAGGTTGATAAGAGTGTGTTGGCGGTGTCTGGGGGGCCCACGGAAAGAGTTTTGTGACAACGGCTGCAGGGGAGGGCAGGCGCAGAGCTGCTCAGTTTGCAGTGCTAGTAGCGCCTGGAGTGTCTCCGCTTGGCACTCCATAACATTTAAGAGCCATTCCATGGCTTTGTTCTGGAGTGCTGCATTCTTTCAGTCCTTCTTCTTGCTGTCCCGCCACTCCTTCAATTCCTGTTTCTCGGCAGTGGAGTGCATCATGACATCATGCAGAAAGTTCTCTTTACTTCTTCATGGCCACTTTCTAATTCTGCTCAACGTTTCAGCCAGCAATAACAAAGAGGGAGGCTGGGCTCCCAAGGTCATATCTGTGAAGCCAAAACGCAACATTTTACAGAAGCAGTATTGTTTGCAACACACAGACCACTGATTCAGTGATGTAAAACACAGCCAGTATTCACATACCTGTCACTAACTGGCTGACCCCAGTCAAGCACACATGAGCCACAAGACCCCCAGAAGAGTGAGTAACCACAGGGACAGGGGAAATCAGTGTTCCAGGACTGGACTGTACACTGTACATGTGGCTTTTGGGGAGAGCCAACACTGTAGGCCTTATAATCATTACTGTCCGCACATTTTTCACATACTGTGTTCATTATGGAA
This sequence comes from Dermochelys coriacea, assembly GCF_009764565.3. NCBI lineage: Eukaryota > Metazoa > Chordata > Testudines > Dermochelyidae > Dermochelys > Dermochelys coriacea. The sequence goes on from NC_050076.1 coordinate 61,496,013, forward strand.
GATACCTCACTGCTGAGGGTTAGCAGAGAATTAAGGGAGGGTCTTCTCCAGGACTGCAGTTTCTGTCCTGGCCCTTATGCAGTTCGCCTGTGTGCAGCAATGTTCCTCCTGGCCCCCCACCAGTGACCGCACAGTGGCGCAGGAAAGTTACCTTTCATGGGGCAAGAAACAAAGCAGCTCTGCCAAAGAACCTGCAGCAGTGGATTGCCCAGTATCTCCATGAGAGTTTCGTGGAGATCTCTGAGGCAGATTCCCGGGAAGTGAGGGAGTCAATCAACACCCTGTTCTGCTGCTCAGACTAGGCGTGTGGTGGTACGCAGATCATACAGACACAAGCTTGCTTTCTGAAACCCTCCTGCCCCAAACAACTCGCTTCTGCGAGTCCCAAAATCAAAGCCACTTATCAGGGGTCTCCTCTCCTGGTTGCGCTTCACCAGCATCTGACAGCTGTGACTGGCTAGCCTCCTCCAGGGTAGAAAAGAGCTCCTGGCTGCATGCATCTCTGACCTCTGAGTTGTCCTCTGCCTCTGGGTGCCCCTCCACATCCTCATCCAAGTTTTCCTCCTCCTGGCTCAGTCCACTCTCGACTGGCTCGTGAGTCACCAAAGTATCCACAGTAGTCTTTGCAGTGGGGTTGCCTCCGAGTATTGTGTCCAGTTCTTTGTAGAACCGGCAGCTCATGGGCGCAGCACTGGAGTGGCGGTTTGCCTTCTGCGGCTTGTGGTAGGCGTTCCACAGCTCCTTCACTTTGACCCTGCACTGCAATATGTCCTGGTCATGGCCTTTCTGTCATGCATCATAAAATATGTCCATAAGTAGCATAATTCCTATGGCTGGAGCGCAGCTGGGACTAGACACTTGCCATGACAGCCATTGCTCTGGCTGCCCACAAGGATGTAAGATGAGCCTGCAAGGCTTGTGGAAGGGAGAGGAGGTGTTCACGAGGCAGTCTGTGGTCAGAGGGGTCTGCACTGTTAAGAAGTTTGGAACCCCTGCAGGAATCTCATCACAAGGTGACAAAGGCCTGAATCTCAGGGACAAAACCCCATCCAACAGCAAAGAGCAAAGCCTACTGGCCAATGCAAGTGTAACAGTGTTACCGTGGCCGCCACTGCCAAAACCTGCTTGCTTGCCTGCAGTCAGGAACCTAAGCAGCCTGCCGTAGTACAAACACCAGCAACAATGCACACTCTCTGTAACACCCTGCTGGTCCAGAACCCAGGGCTGTAAAGCCACCAGTCAGTTAACAGCTTCAAGCTGCCACCCAGCAGCAGCTGTAACCAACCTGAACTCCACTTCCCATGATCCACTGTCGACACACCTCAAGGTGTTTGACAGGCAGCAGCCCCATGTCTCCTGATTGGCTCCTTGCCCAATATAAACCCAAGGGGCTTTCCAGAAAGTGTCCCAGGTGATTATGTGGGTCTTCTGTAGTTGTCATGACTGTTCCTGTTCTGTGCTTGGCCTTGGCTTGTTTGGGACTTTGCCTTCTGACTCGGATCCTCAGTATTAACCCTGGCCTGGGACTGACTACAAACTCCATGGCTACTCCTGGCCCCAGGTTTCCCCCTGCTTTGACCCTTGGCCCTGACTGCCCCTGTTGGGATATTGACACCTCTCAGCCAGAGGGTCAGATCTCATCTGCACCCATCCAGCTTACCAGCATCCTCTCTGCTTGGTCTGCACTGGTCTCAGCCATGCCCCCACCTCTGCCAAAACCTGTCATGGGAAGTCAGAAGGTGCCATGATAGTCAGAAACACACAGCTGGGTGGTGTCAGCATCCTGAAGAAACCACAATATGTGCTTCCACCTTAACCCTCATTAGGTCTGTCATGCTGTTTGGCTGTGGCTCACGAGCATGAGTGCCTACCTCAGGGCAGACTGTCAGAAATTGGGCAGATGCCCCCAGCTGGTGGTGTGGTCTATCATTAGTCTTCATCAAGCCAGTAACAAGTGAACTCCTGGATCACTATACCAGTCACAGACAGTCCCCTAGACTCTGCAGTCTATCCTGCTACCCAGACAAACTGGACTTAGTGATAAATGATCACTGATACCAAAAATCACACCACATTCACATTGCTTCCAGTCCCAAGAGACCAGTCACTTCCCCAGATCAATTGGTACCTGAGATCTTATTCCAAAGACAACACCTGTAGCCAATCCTGTAATAAACTATCTAAAGGTTTATTAACTAGGAAAGATATTTACAGGTTAAAGCCTGCAAACATGTATACACAAAGGAGTTATCTAACTCCTGAAAGTGACAGAGTTGTAGTGATCTGTCAGTTCAAAGTGTCTTTTGGGGCAGCCCCAGGAGACAGCCCCCTGGGGATCTTTGGCTTCAATTTGGCCTCTCTGGCCCTCTGAGAACTCAAACAGCAAAGAGATGAAAAATCTTCACCTCAGCTATTTGTACTTCCTTTTTGCAGCATTCAGAGCAATGGAACAAGGCCTTCTGCCCATACATGTCCATAGGTGGATGGAGCAATTAACAAAGCTTTTGTCTAATAATGGCCCACTTACATTTTGACAATCCGCCAGGATGGGCGAGGGAGAGGATTCCCATAGCTGGGTTCACAAGTTCAAAGCAAACATTGTCGAAGTTATAAAACAAAATTTATGTATTTTCTTCTAGCCTGGAATACTGACATTACAAGTGAGATTAATGCATGCAGCAACTTGCAAGCATCTCCTAGAGTCTAAACACTAAATACATTCTTATAAGAGGTTTCAGAGCAGCAGCCGTGTTAGTCTGTATTTGCAAAAAGAAAAGGATTACTTGTGGCACCTTAGAGACTAACAAATTTATTTGAGCATAAGCTTTTGTGAGCTACATGAAAGCTTATGCTCAAATAAATTTGTTAGTCTCTAAGGTGCCACAAGTACTCCTTTTCTTTATTCTTATAAGAATAATACCTATTTTGAGCAAAACTAACATACAGGTGACCTGGGCTGGTCTCCAGCTGTGAGTTTGTCAGGTCTTTGCTAGCCTCTGATGATTTGCCATCATGACTCCAGGCCTTTTCCATCATCCTGTCTGCTCCTTCAGTTCTCTAGCTGCCCCACGTGTGCCCTCAGCTCTCCAGATCCCTGAAATTGTCCCTATCCATCTCCCCTTCAGACGGTGACTGGTCTCGCAGTACACATCAGCCTCACAGCAAGAGACCAGGACAAGGCAGCGCTGTTTCTCCCATCTCTCTGTTCCACTGCAAGCCAGCATGGGAGGTGGGTGCCTGTCCCATCTTGTCAGAGTTAATCACAGACCAGGTGCATAAACTAACTAGTATCTTTATTTGCAGGTATTCTGTTCTAGGAAGAAAAAGCGTGAAACCTTGGAGCTCCAGGGCTCATGTTAGGGCTCCTCACAAAGGTATGGTAGCTCTGCCAGCCCCCCGCAGCAGCCAGCCCCTCCAACATAGGTTTGCTTCCTCTCTGCTTCAGTTCTGCTTGTGCTGCCATTGGTGACAGAGACATGAAGACATAAACCCAAGAGGAGAATGGAGGTGATTTCCTTCTAGTCAAGTATCTGTTGTTTTTTAAGGTAAAAAATTAAAATATCCTAAATTATTAGTGATTATACATACAGACTGAATTACAGATAAATGGCAGACAGCGTAATGGACCGGTCAGGTGACCTGGGGTTTTTATTTCAACTCTCCTACTGCCTCACTGTGTGACCTAGTGCAAATCCTGTGCCTTAGTTTCTCTCTGTGTGATACCCATACAGATCTTCTTTTGAATTCTATGCATGAAAAGTAGATGCCCTAAATATTCGTATTACTACCCTACTGTGACTGAACTCAATGGCAAAGGTCCCATTGGGAGCAGGATCAGAGTCAAATATATATATCAGAACAAAATAGGGTGCTGCCAAGTTCCTTCTTTGCTCACTTGTCAGTATCTGAATTCCAGGACATCACAGACTCCTTGGGTAGTGTGAGGAGATCTAGGAATGCAGCCACTGGTTTTTAGCATAGGCTTCTTATGCCATCAGCTTAGAACCACAGGAATTGCTCTATCCAATGAGATCAATGGTCCATCCAGTGCAGTGTGGTGTCTGTCTGGGACCAGTGCCAGATGCTTCAAAGGAAGTTTTTTCCTAAACCCAGTCAGCTGGTGATTGGCTTATGTCTTGAAGCATGAGGATTTCTATCTTTTAGACATGTTTATCCTGTCTAATGTAACCACCCATATCCCTCTTGCCACTCTCACTGTCCTGGCTATGCTGCTCTAGTTTTATCATGCTAGTGCAATCAGAACTAGTGCCGGCACATCTGCTTGAGCTGGAAATTACAGTCTAGCTCAAAGCATAGATGTATCCCAAGAAGATGAGCAACATATACAGAGCTGGGGAGAGGTAAATAACTAATAGATGCAATGATGTGACTTCCCCCATTGCCTCTCAGCCTGGCTATCAGACCATGCCTGTTTTTTTTAGGAATTTCAGAGGAAGTGGGTCTGGAGAAAAATGTAAAGGAGAAGATTTGCCTTGCAGTTCAGGGAAGGCATTCCCTGCATCTGGGGTGTCATGAAAGATACCATGAGAGATAGTGTGGTTTGGTGGACAGGGAACCATGCTGAGAGCCAGGAGAACTGAGACCTATTCCTGGTTCTTTGTGACCACAGGCAAGTGTTTTGCCTCTTTCTCTGTTTAAACTGCAAGGTCTTTGTGGCAGAGACTGTCTCTTGCCATGAGTCTGCAGAGTTCCCCGCACAAGGGGTCCTTGATCTCAGCTGAAGTCTCTAGGCGTGACTGCAATACCACAGTAATTTTTATGACGGTTATCGATAACCATACTAAATAGCGATTTTGGATGGAGCAAAGCTGACACCATTGGTGGAGCAGAGGCGAGGGCAGTCTTGCCAGCTTCAAACATTCAAAAATCATTAATTAGGCCCCCAGCATCATGTGGCTGGATTAACCATCCTGAGATCTTTTTCTTTGCCTTCTGATTTCCGAGCCTTCAGGGCTGCACTTGGGTCACATTTTCCAGCTTTTCTCTGCAACCATGAGGCTTAGAAATGTCCTTTCTTGTTCAGTGCAAGCTGAGCGTCTTACCTAATTACAGGACTCCAGGAGCTGGGGCTTTATGAAAAATACTAGATAGTGGGAGACTTGTGATCAAATCATGAGTTGGCAGCAATGGGCGGGAAATTGTGAAGACCCTTGAAGGGTCAAAAAAGGAACCCGAGTTCTACATGAAAAAAGAGAGGAAGGCAAAAGAGGGATATAAAGGTGGGATTGGAAGGAGGGGTGAATTGGCCAGAGCAACAAGCAAGGAAGCTGATTTTAGCAGCTGTGTTTTGTATGGAGGAGAGGGGACAGTGTGGGGCCCTGTGGGAAGGAGGAACATACAGTAATCAAGGTGGGATCCTGGGCAGGAAGCCCTAGAAATGCTAGAGGAAGAAATGGCAGGTTTGGGCACAGCCTGGATTTGCAGGCCAGGCAGGTGGGAGATGGTTCCTCGGAGACAGGCCTCTCAGCATTGGTATTTCCTGTGGTAGGGTGACCATGCCCCATGCTGGAATAGGCAGGGAAGAGGTTAATCTCCTGGGAGGAGAGCCAGGCGGGCAGCCAGCTCCACCCCATACAACCTGCTCTGTTGGCCAACCAAGGCAGGCATTTCCACCTGGGCTCAGGAAGGCAGGTACTTAAGTCTGGAGAGGGATCAGTGGAAGCTGGAAGAGTCCTGTGCCTGGGGATAATCCAGCCAGGAGGGCATAGTGCTGATTGGAGACTCGCAGCTGGGTGTGAGGAAGTCCAAAAGGCCGGCAAGCCAAGCTGCGTAGGAAGTAGCCTTAGGGGACAATGAGGTGGGTGTTTGAGGCTGTTTCATTAGTTGGAGCCTGGAGGGGTTGAGGCTGTAATGGGGCCAATGCATGGACTCAACAGCCCCTCCTTTGCGGGGGGGCACTCTGTGTGGCCAGAGGTGGCCTATATCCAGAGTCCTGGGGCTGAGGAGAGAAGGTCTGGCTGGTGTTTTCTGTTTGGGTTTCCCTGTGCTCTGAATGGCCTAGCGACCCTATCAGCCAAGGGAGAATGCAGAACTGTGAGGAGAAAATGAGGCACAGGTGCACCTGCTGATGGAGAGATCAGATGCCTTTATATAGTACCCTTCTCTGGCAATGTTCCAGTTCTGTAATAGGAGGAACACAGCCTGAAAACTGGTGGGTCTTGGGAGGGAAGTGACTCAGTCTCCCTGTAGAATGGATTGTGTTTTCATCTAAAGGCCCTATTTTTTGTTGCACTCTAGCCCTATGTGCCACTCCACCAATGCAAAAGGGCCAGAAACCCAACTGATCTGGCCAGCTGGGAATCCCTCCTGCACTGGGAGAATGCCAACATGGCAAAGTTGGTCTATGACTCTGTTCCTAATTTAGACGGTGTGGCTGGGAGAGACGGGGAATGGCTGAAACGTGTGTGTGCTCCCTTGGAGTCATAGGCAGCTGGGGTACAAGAGGCTGCTCTGACTTATCCCAGGAGTTCAACTAGGCTCCAGACAACCTCAGTCTGGAGCTGCACAGGTTGTGTAATGCTACCTTTGTCTCCGTGGTGCTGTGCCTGGCACAGCTGGTCCAAAACACCAGAATCTGGCCCAAAATGTTGACTCCTGTAAGTTACTTGGGGATCTCCAGAAAAATTATCCTCTTTTGAATGCATCAGGCAAACTCCGTTCTTCTCTGCACCTCGACACTTGCTTATGTTGTTGAGACTGACTCACCTGAGCTTGACGTCATCTTAAAAAGCCCTCTCCCCAAAAGGAAAAGAACGTTTCTAGCAACTATGTATAGTGACCCAAACAAACAGGACCCCCCGTCATCCAGCTCCAGGGCCACGGTAAAGAAAAAAAGTGAGGATTTCAAAAGGATTTCTTGAAACTTCAATTTTTCAACTCTTTGGCGGTGCCTGAAATAGATCTGTTAAAGTTTTTTGAATTACATCTTTGAGTTTTTGGTACACAACCCACTTCTGTAAGATCACTCTTTATACAATGCACTGGATTTTCCAAAATTTGTAAAGGCGACTTTTTCAGTGAAAACTTCTTGGAAAAATTTCTGCTCCCTCCAGCAAACACTGCGAGACAAATTAATTCCTGGGGCAGCTCCACAGACCTCAGTGCAGTCACACCAGTGGAACCTCTTGTGCTCTGCCTGGCGACATGAGGGCAGCACTCTGAAAGCGAATGTGGAGCATGGAATACTTACAAGAACCCAAGGTAAAATGTGCGTAACCTTTCTGCAACAGACATGGAAAGCCCTGAATTCAGGTAATGGTGGATAAAACACTCTTCAGCTCTCTGAGAACAAAACTACCCAGAGATGGGCCAGAACCATGCATCTAAGCATCCCACAGTCTGGCAGATTTCAGCTCTGGTTCTGCTCATTGTGGCTCTGGTCCCACCTTTCAGGAGGAGACACCCACATCAGTTGCACCAGCTTTAATCAGCCAGGCTATCTCCCATGATAGACTATGGCCAACACTTTAAAAACTGGGTGCCTAAAATTGGGAACCTAAATCGGTGACTGGATTTTCCCAAAGCGGTGTTTGCGCAGAAGCTCCCATTGAAGTCAGTACAATCCAAGGCTGAAATCCTGACTCTCAAACAATTTAACTCCTTGTTTTGGCCATTTCTTCCCCTCCCCCCATGCATGAGTCAATTAGTTAAATATTCTCCCCTACAGATTGCTGGCTGAGGGTGTCACCCGTTTAATCAACAGCTGTAGGCCCCTAATCACGTTGACAATTAAGAATGTAATTATAGCACTTGCAAATGGTTTTCATGCTGATAAAACATGACAGAATGGAGCATTTTCACTCATTGTCAGCTGCCAAACAATCTGTTACCCATCTAATGGCAATTTAATTACAAATTCCTTCACTGTCTTTGTTTCCGGATTGCCCTGGTCCCTGGCTTGGGCAGGCAGCCTTCTGGATTTGAATGTAATGCTCCTTGACATGGATCTAGAGGTGTGAGTGACGCAGCCCAACCCAAGAGCAAGGATTTTGGAGCAATGGCTCCAGGGCTGGATTTACCATGAGGTGAACTGAGGCGGCCATCTCAGATGCCAGACTGTGGGGGGAGGGTGGGGGCGCTACTAGGACCCAGAGTGTAGAAAATTGTGTCTGCTGCTGCTGCATATGTATTCTCTCTGCTCTAGATGCACAGAGATGGTGGAGTGCTGTGCTGGCGGAAGGAGGGCACAAGAGACATAACAGGCAGACAGGAAAAAAGGTTTCAGAGTAGCAACCGTGTTAGTCTGTATTCGCAAAAAGAAAAGGAGTACTTGTGGTACCTTAGAGACTAACAAAAAGGTGACAGGGAATAACAGAAAGCAGCAGGAGCTGCAGGGAGAGAGAGGAGGAGGAGCCTCTTATGTACATCTCTAGCACCCCTAAGAGCCTGGACTGATTAACACCAGCTTCTCAGGGAGCTTCCTCTTTCCTGCTGCTTCCCTGAACCCACTTGAGGAGAACGGGCAGTCAACTGAAGTAGTAGGAGCCAGTTAGGCCCTTAAGACGCTGATATCTTCCCTCACTCAGGCCCTGCTATCAGCCTGCTTATTTGTCCCCTTCAACTGAGTGTTGAGAGCCACTATAGCTGGCACAGAACAGCAGTCATGAGTAAAAAAAGAACACACCCTTCTGGGGCAGCATTCAGAAAAAGAAAGAAAGCAAAGGAAGCTTTTCTATCTAAGTAGGAAGGAGCTCTCCTGAGACACATAGACACAAATGTTAACTATGAGCCTTCTGGCCCCAGGGAGGATGTGAATGGTGAGGAGATGCCTGATCTTCCAGTTAGTCAGAGTGTAGGTGACCTGGCAGCTATTGCAGCATCCATATCTCCATCTCAAATGGATGGAACCATGCACATTCCTGAAGAAAAGTGTAGATCAGAGAAGAGTGTGGTGGAGGCGCAAGAAACAGCTGCTGCTGAGTTTAGTTCCTAAAGTCTAGATGATCCAGCTAGTGGACCCACTTGAGCAGTAGCCTGAGGGACTTCCTTGTACTGCATGGGCCACAGCAAGTGAAAAACTTCATGTTCCCCAAAAACAATGAAAATAGAAGTTTCCGTCCAAAACGTTACTGGTGTGAAATCCCCAATGTTGACAAAGAGGAGAGGCCATGGCTTAGGTACTCAAAAACCCAGAATGCTGCATACTGTTTTTGTTGCAAACTCTTCCAGTCTAATGTTCCAGCCACATTGGGTTCTACAGGAACAAAGGACTGGGAAAATCTGGCTAGGAATCTGGCATGCCATGAGAAGGCAGCAAATCATCAGAGAGTATTCCATAGGTGGAAAGAGCCTGAGATGAGACTAAAGTTAAAGGCCACTATAGATGATCACCATCAAGAGAAGATTGCATCAGAGTCTCTTTACTGGCAAAATGTTCTGAAAAGGCTCATTGCCATTGTGAGAATGCTTGCTACCCAAAACCTAGCACTGTGTGGCACTTCAGATCATCTGTATGTGCCAAATAATGGAAACTTCCTTAAAATTGTGGAGCTGATGGCTGAGTTTGATGCTATACTCCAAGAGCATCTAAGAAGAGTCACCACCCAAGAAATGTTCACACACCACTACCTTGGAAAAACAATTCAAAATGAGATCATACAGTTACTGGCAACAAAAGTCAAACAAAAGATTTTGGCAGATCTGAAGTCAGCAACATATTATTCTGTGGTTCTGGACTGCACACCTGACATCAGCCATACGGAACAAATGACTTTAATGGTGCGTGTTAGGATATAGATATTCAGGCCTGCCTGTAAAGGCCTATACTTTAAGAATGTAGGTATATGTTTATCATTTAGCTAGTAATAGAGGTATACAAGAAAGAATCTGTGTAAGGGTCTTCTCTCACTGTGACAGTCTGAGGCCCTGTTCTTAAGCCAATGCCTTTGGCTAAGCAGCAGAGGCAGCCATAAGCTGGGAAGCGACCGGTCACACCCTCACATTCCAAACTAGTCAATATGGGGCTGTTAGGAAAATGATCCAATCTATCACCTCCAGAGAAAGGGAAGAGCCTAGAAGATGTAAAAGGAAATTTAGGTTGACAGTTTTCTGTCTGGTAAGAACTCACTTATCAATAGACACAGCTGGGAAACCCGTATGTCTTTATAGATGTAGTTGTGAAATCCTCACTTCTGTATTGTTTTGTCACTATAGTTCCCACTTTGCTATTGTTTGTTTACATGGTCTCTGTCTGGTTCTGTGATTGTTTCTGTCTGCTGTATAATTAATTTTGCTGGGTGTAAACTAATTAAGGTGGTGGGATATAATTGATTAGCTAATCATGTTACAATATGCTAGGATTGGTTAGGTAAATTTTAGTAGAATGATTGGTTAAGGTATAGCTAAGAATATTCTTATATAAATTAGGGGCAAACAGGAAGTAAGTTTCAGAGTAGCAGCCATGTTAGTCTGTATTCGCAAAAAAAAAAGGAGTACTTGTGGCACCTTAGAGACTAACAAATTTATTAGAGCATAAGCTTTAGTGAGCTACAGCTCATGGGATTCAAAAATAAGGAAAAAGGAACTTGGATTTAAGCTTGCTGGAAGTTCACCCCAATAAACATCGAATTTATGCACCTTCGGACTTCGGGTATTGTTGCTCTCGTTGCTCTCTGTTAATGCGAGAAGGACCAGGGAAGTGGGAGAGTGAAGGATTAAGCTCTCTAACAGTGCGTTTTGTAACAACAACAGAACCTAGTGAAAATGTCCCTGCAATGGTGACTGTCAGAAACCATTTTCTAGAATTTATTGACGTTGATGATACTACAGGAGCTGGTATGACAAATGTGTTTCTTAAAAACCAGGAAGATACTGGAATTGCGATAGCTGACATGAGAGGTCAGGGCTATGACAATGGTGCCAACATGAGAGGAAAGAACAGAGGAGTGCAGACATGGATCCGAGAGTTAAATGATAACATATACCTACCTTTAACCTTAGTCACATCTCAAGCTCTTTCCACCTAAGATTAAAGGCCACCATAGAAGATCAGCATCAAGAGAAGATTGCATCAGAGTCTCTTTACTGGCAAAATGTTCTGAAAAGGCTCATTGCCATTGTAAGAATGCTTGCTACCCAAAACCTAGCATTGCGTGGCACTTCAGATCAGCTGTATGTGCCAAATAATGGAAACTTTCTTAAAATTGATGTTTGATGCTGTACTCCAGGAGCATCTAAGAAGAGTCACCACCCAAGAAATGTACACACACCACTACCTTGGAAAAACAATTCAAAATGAGATCATACAGTTACTGGCAACATTAGTCTTTTTTCATGGCCGCATCACATTGGTGACTCATAGTCATTGTGTGATCAACCAATACACCATGTCTTTCTCCTCCTCTGTCATTTCCAACTGATATGACCCCAGTTTATAGCAAACTTTGTTGTTGTTAGTCCCTAAGTGCATGACCTTGCACTTTGCACTATTAAATTCCATCCCATTTCTATTTTTACAGTTTTCAAGATCCTCCAGATCTTCTTGCATGATATTCTGGTCCTCCTCCATATTGACAATACCTCCCAACTTTGTGTCATCCGCAAATTTTATTACCGTACTCGTCTTTGTGTGCCAAGGTCACTAGTAAAAATGTTAAACAAGATAGGTCCCAAGACCAATCCTAAGGTAACTCCATTAGAAACTGCCCTCCAGCCTGACAGTTCACCTTTTAGTATGACCTGTTATAGTTTCAGAACTGCTGGAGTTCCAGTTCCTTCTCCACCTTTCAGTTCTCATATTAATCCCCATCTTCTCCAATTTACTGAATAATTTCTCATGTGGAACTGTATCAAATGCCTTACTGAAAGCCAGGTAGATTAGATCTGCTGTATTTCCTTTGTCTAAAAAAATCAATTAGCTTCTCAAAGATGGAGATCAGGTGGGTCTGGCATGATCTACCTTTTGTAAAATAAAGTTGTATTTTATCCCAATTACCATTCACCTCTATGTCTTAACTACTTTCTCTTTCAAAATTTGTTCCAAGACCTGGCATATATGTGAGGTCAAATTAACAGGCCTGTAGTTTCCTGGATCACTTTTCCCTCCTTTCTTAAAAATAGGAACTATATTAGCAATTCTCCAGTCAAAGTTTACAGATTCATCTGCACAGATAAACTGTCTGGCACTGGTGTTGTACACAGGTTGAAAAGTGTCAGTGCTAGAACGGGAGCCCTCAGGTAGACTACTGTGTTGGGGCCCCCCAGAGCTGGGGGTTTGTTTTTGCCTGAGTGAAACTTGGAACCAGCTGCAGTTCCACAGCCATGACAACCCACGTTGGTAAAGCCAATGACAGTTTGTACAGGAGGTGTATTGCCTGATCGTGTCATATGCAGCAGTAAGATATAGGAAATCTGCACCTGTCTTCTGCCTGACCTGGAAGCCATCCTCGATGTAGGTGGTGAGCACCAGCATTTTGTCAGGTACTGCTTCTTGGTCTGAAACCTGCCTGATCCACACTCAGGATATCACCAACAGTGAGAGTAATTCTCTGAAGAATAAGTTTTTCAAATAGTTTGTACACACAGCTTAGCAAAGAGATGGGGCAGAAACTTGTCGCATATCGGTGGTCTCTCTCAAGTTTTGGCAAAGCTATTTTGCTTTGCACTAGATCTTAGGTATTTTATTCTAGAGACTCTAAATAGAAACATGACTAACCATTGTATGCTAGTTTTTCCCAGATTCTTCAGGAATTCAGGAAGATTTTATCAAGCCCACAGGCTTTACCTGTTTTCAAGGTTTTGATCACAGTGGTGAAAGTCTTCTTTGGTTTCAGGTATGCACTGTTTATATTGCTGCCATCTATTCTTCAGACTTTTTGTCCTTATCCGCCTTCGTGGCATTTTTCAGGTGGGTAGCTGCGCTGTTTGCAGAGACTAGGTAATGGAGGCTTCTGAGGAGCACCTAGTTTTCTGACTGGATTAGGCATGTTTAGTTCGGTAGTAGCTTGCTCTCGTCTTGCTCTTCTAGAAGCTGCTCTAGATCACCACTCTTCATAGTGCTCAAGGAGTTTAGTACACTCCACATCTAGGTTGGAAATTGAGATCTTGGAAAAACCTGTTGTGGTTGACTTGGTGGCAACTTTGTAAATGGCTCTTGTGAGATGCATGTAAACTTCTTCAATAGAGATGTTGTTTGGGATAAAAGTGATGAAGAGGTCGGTGAATTATGTAAAGCTAGGCCAGTTTGCTTTCCGCGTGTTCCAGTGAGGGTTTTTATTGGTGCTCACAATAGGTACAGCCACTCCAACTTTGGTAAGGATTGGGCAATGTTGACTACATGCAAAGTTTTTCAATACACTGCTTATAGTTTGTAATGGATGATTGTCTGTGCTGGTGGCCCAGGTGAGGTTAGCGGAGTAGTGGTGTTTCTGTCTAGTAGAATGAAAAGTAACCTGTTGTTTTGGGTCATGGAGCAAGACCAAGTCCAAAAGATTAATCTCACTTTGAATCCTCAGGTGATGTAAGAACTATTAAAATCTCCAATATTGATGGCAGGATATTGGCACTTAAGAAGAATATTTGGAGTAGGCCGGGGTTGGTTTGGGGGCTTGTACACAGTCACTGCTCTGAAATGATTGACTCTCACAATATCACAAAGGTCTGAGTTAGATGGGAGTGGTTCTGGGTTACAAGATCTGCTCTAACATAGGTCACAGGGCCATACTTGTCCTACTGAGAGTAACTCATAAGGTCATAACCTTTGAAGTTGAGGCAGCTGGCAGAAAGGGACTCGACATGTGTCTCCAGAAGGTAGATTACATCCGTGTTCTATTTAGAGGTTAAAATCAGGAGAATAAAGTGTCTAGCAGCTCACACACCTTCAATGTTTAGCTGAAGGATTTTCAAGGATGGACCAGTGACCAAAGTTCTTTGATCATGGAAAGTCCATGCTGACTAATGTTCCCTCTAATTTTTTCCATACATTTGCAGAATAAATTTTGTTATGTGCACTGAGGTATGTGGGGATATGCGCCACCAGTAGAAACAAAAAAATCTATATAATATATATTTTTTAAAAGTTACCAAAGGGATAATTACTCTAACCGGGACAGGTTAGGCATTTTAGAACTCACTACTCAAAGAATTAAATTTAAGTGTAAGAGAAATAAAAATTATGAAATGCATAGACCATCAAAACACTAAAACAACACACTTTGAAAGAATAAAATTACAGAGAATATATGTGCATTATAGGAAGTACCAAGAAGTAACAACAATAATAATACAAGTATGTATTGGGAGGTGAGAGATGGGGTACATGGGCAGGAGAGGGAGGGAGTGTGTGTGTGTGTGTGTGTGTGTGTGTGTGTGTGTGTGTGTGTGTGTGTGTGTGTGAGAGAGAGAGAAACACAGTGTGCACTGGATGCTGGGGAAGTCTCAGACAGTGCACTGTCTGTTTAAAAAAGGCACTCACTCACCTCCCAGAAGTTGGAGTCTTCAGACCTCAGAAGCTCTGAGTCCTAAGCCAGGCTATCCCCTCTGCTCTGCGGAGATGGGGTACAGGGGCAGGGGGAGGAGGACACCCTGACATCATCACACACACACACTCTGCACAGCCAGCAGGAGGGTCCCGGAAGCAGCTGCAGAAGGAACATGTCTGCAAAGCAGCGGGAGGTGGGGCACCTGAACACACACTGCTGGAGGTGCGTGGCTCTGCTAATCAGCTGCGCAGCACTTGAATCTCTCCTGGGTGGCTGCCCAACCATGTAGCTTACAGGGTCACAGATGCTGACCTGATCTGAAAGATTTGGCCTGCTAGTTGCAGCTTTGTATTTCCCTGGTGAAACAGATTACTTACGGGGTACATGACTGGAACATAGCTACATAATAGCCCACATACTCCATAGCCTCTCCCCACTCCATGACATCCAGAGGTGGTGGTGGTGTTTGTGCAGAATGCATCTGAGGACTCAAGGAAGGAGGCCTGGCAATATTGATGAATGTGAGCAGCTGTTGGATTTAGACTTTGGAGAACTCTGTAGATCATAATGACAAAGGGTCTATGTGGTTAAGTGTACCTGCGCTGAGGTTGAGCTGCCACAAGGCCTGATTCATAGATTCATAGATTCCAAGGCCAGAAGGGACCATTATGATCATCTAGTCTGACGTTCTTTATAACACAGGCCAAATAACTGCCCCAAAAGAATTCCTAGAGCAGATCTTTTAGAAAAACATCCAATCTGGATTTAACAATTCTCAGTGATGGAGAATCCACTATGATCCTTGGTCAGTTGTTCCAATGGTTAATTACTCTCACTGTTAAAAAATGTATGCCTTATTTCCAGTCTGAATTTGTCTAGCTTCAACTTCCAGCCATTGGATCATGTTAATCCTTTCTCTGTTAGACTGAAGAGCCCATTATTAAATATTTGTTCCCCACGTAGGTACTTATAAACTGTAATCAAGTCACCCCTTAAACTTCTCCTTGTTAATCTCCATTAAGCCCTTACATAAGGCTTAAGTGGAGCATAGACTTTATTATGATACTGTCCCTCTGCACAGGGGAGGATTTCACCCACTGTGATTCTCTACTTAGAGGGGATTGAGAAAACATGAGATTCAGAGGAGGCATTTTAAACATTCCCTCTAGCAATGGGAGTAAATTGTTGAGCAAAAAAATATGGAAATGTGATTGTCCCCTGAAGAGCAACTTGGTTAAACTTGGAGACTAAATTCAATCATTCCGTCACTGACAATTTGTAAAGGAAGTTTTCATGAAAAGCTCTGCTCTAGGAATTAGTGTGGGGCAGTTCTCTGGCCTGTGTTACACAGGGGGTCAGACTAGAGGATCACAAAGGTCCTTTCTGGCCTTGGAATGTATGAAGGGAAATGTGAAATAGAGGGATTTTAGCCCTGTTTTAACTGAAAATCTTGATGCAGCCTTAACTATGAAGCAGCTAGAGCATCTCCATAATTAGTTACAGGAGGTGAAGGCTTACTGTGAATGGTGGATGGGTGGGTGAAGGGATAGAAGGGAAGGAAAATAGCCAGAGCCTCGCGAACCAGCTGAGCGGCAGCGAACCAGCTGAGCAGCGGGGACAGCAGAGCAGCTCACAGCAGGAGTTTGCCTGGGAGTTCGCCTGGAGTGAGCCCAGTGAGGCTTACATCTTGCCAACGTCTCTGAGGAAGCTCATAGTAGGTAGGTGATATGGAAGGGGGGGGTTCAGCTGTTGTGACCTGCACTGGATGTGCCATGTTTGTCTTTCTTCCACAGGACAGAAGCGACTTTGTCTGTACAAAGTGCAAGCTGGTCTCCATATTGGAAGAGAAGATTGAAGGTCTGGAGCAACAGGTAACGACCCTGCGTTGTATACGAGAGACTGAGGATTTTCTGGACCAAACTCAGGATAGGCTTCTAGGGGCACAAAGCTCTAAAGATATAGAGCAGGTTGCACAGAGGAGCCAAGAGGCCAGTGAAGAAGCTTGGCAACATGTGACCTCCAGAAGAGGTAAGCGGAATGTCCGGGTTCCAGTAACACAGACACAGGTAACTAACCGCTTTCATGTTCTCTCCACAGGTACCATTGCGGAGAGTGGACCAGATGATATGTCTGGGGGGAGAAAGCAGAAGGAGACTCCGCTGGTTGGGAGGCATGAGATGCGATGTCCTGAGGTTGGGGGTTCCACGACCACCACTCCCAAGAGGAGAAGGCGGGTGGTGGTGGTCGGGGACTCTCTCCTCCGGGGGACTGAGTCATCTATCTGCCGCCCTGACCGGGAAAACCGAGAAGTCTGCTGCTTGCCAGGGGCTAAGATTCGTGATGTGACGGAGAGACTGCCAAGACTCATCAAGCCCTCGGATCGCTACCCCTTCCTGCTTCTCCACGTGGGCACCAATGATACTGCCAAGAATGACCTTGAGCGGATCACTGCGGACTACGTGGCTCTGGGAAGAAGGATAAAGGAGTTGGAGGCGCAAGTGGTGTTCTCGTCCATCCTCCCCGTGGAAGGAAAAGGCCTGGGTAGGGACCGTCGAATCGTGGAGGTCAACGAATGGCTACGCAGGTGGTGTCGGAGAGAAGGCTTTGGATTCTTTGACCATGGGATGGTGTTCCATGAAGGAGGAGTGCTGGGCAGAGACGGGCTCCATCTTACGAAGAGAGGGAAGAACATCTTTGCCAGCAGGCTGGCTAACCTAGTGAGGAGGGCTTTAAACTAGGTTCACCGGGGGAAGGAGACCAAAGCCCTGAGGTAAGTGGGAAAGCGGGATACCGGGAGGAAGCACAGGCAGGAATGTCTGTGAGGGGAGGGCTCCTGCCTCATACTGGGAATGAGGGGCGATCAACAGGTTATCTCAAGTGCTTATATACAAATGCACAAAGCCTTGGAAACAAGCAGGGAGAACTGGAGGTCCTGGTGATGTCAAGGAATTATGACGTGATTGGAATAACAGAGACTTGGTGGGATAACTCACATGACTGGAGTACAGTCATGGATGGTTATAAACTGTTCAGGAAGGACAGGCAGGGCAGAAAAGGTGGGGGAGTAGCACTGTATGTAAGGGAGCAGTATGACTGCTCAGAGCTCCGGTACGAAACTGTGGAAAAACCTGAGTGTCTCTGGATTAAGTTTAGAAGTGTGTGCAACAAGAGTGATGTCATGGTGGGAGTCTGCTATAGACCACCGGACCAGGGGGATGAGGTGGATGAGGCTTTCTTCCGGCAACTCACGGAAGCTACTAGATCGCATGCCCTGATTCTCATGGGTGACTTTAATTTTCCTGATATCTGCTGGGAGAGCAATACAGCGGTGCATAGACAATCCAGGAAGTTTTTGGAAAGCGTAGGGGACAATTTCCTGGTGCAAGTGCTAGGGGAGCCAACTAGGGGGAGCGCTTTTCTTGACCTGCTGCTCACAAACCGGGTAGAATTAGTGGGGGAAGCAAAAGTGGATGGGAATCTGGGAGGCAGTGACCATGAGTTGGTTGAGTTCAGGATCCTGACGCAGGGAAGAAAGGTAAGCAGCAGGATACGGACCCTGGACTTCAGGAAAGCAGACTTTGACTCCCTCAGGGAACAGATGGCCAGGATCCCCTGGGGGACTAACATGAAAGGGAAGGGAGTCCAGGAGAGCTGGCTGTATTTCAAGGAATCCCTGTTGAGGTTACAGGGACAAACCATCCCGATGAGTCGAAAGAATAGTAAATATGGCAGGCGACCAGCTTGGCTTAATGGTGAAATCCTAGCGGATCTTAAACATAAAAAAGAAGCTTACAAGAAGTGGAAGGTTGGACATATGACCAGGGAAGAGTATAAAAATATTGCTCGGGCATGTAGGAAAGATATCAGGAGGGCCAAATCGCACCTGGAGCTGCAGCTAGCAAGAGATGTCAAGAGTAACAAGAAGGGTTTCTTCAGGTATGTTGGCAACAAGAAGAAAGCCAAGGAAAGTGTGGGCCCCTTACTGAATGAGGGAGGCAAGCTAGTGACAGAGGATGTGGAAAAAGCTAATGTACTCAATGCTTTTTTTGCCTCTGTTTTCACTAACAAGGTCAGCTCCCAGACTGCTGTGCTGGGCATCACAAAATGGGGAAGAGATGGCCAGCCCTCTGTAGAGATAGAGGTGGTTAGGGACTATTTAGAAAAGCTGGACGTGCACAAGTCCATGGGGCCGGACGAATTGCATCCGAGAGTGCTGAAGGAATTGGCGGCTGTGATTGCAGAGCCCTTGGCCATTATCTTTGAAAACTCATGGCGAACGGGGGAAGTCCCGGATGACTGGAAAAAGGCTAATGTAGTGCCCATCTTTAAAAAAGGGAAGAAGGAGGATCCTGGGAACTACAGGCCAGTCAGCCTCACCTCAGTCCCTGGAAAAATCATGGAGCAGGTCCTCAAAGAATCAATCCTGAAGCACTTAGAGGAGAGGAAAGTGATCAGGAACAGTCAGCATGGATTCACCAAGGGAAGGTCATGCCTGACTAATCTAATCGCCTTTTATGATGAGATTACTGGTTCTGTGGATGAAGGGAAAGCAGTGGATGTATTGTTTCTTGACTTTAGCAAAGCTTTTGACACGGTCTCCCACAGCATTCTTGTCAGCAAGTTAAGGAAGTATGGGCCGGATGAATGCACTATAAGGTGGGTAGAAAGCTGGCTAGATTGTCGGGCTCAACGGGTAGTGATCAATGGCTCCATGTCTAGTTGGCAGCCGGTGTCAAGTGGAGTGCCCCAGGGGTCGGTCCTGGGGCCCGTTTTGTTCAATATCTTCATAAATGATCTGGAGGATGGTGTGGATTGCACTCTCAGCAAATTTGCGGATGATACTAAACTGGGAGGAGTGGTAGATACGCTGGAGGGGAGGGATAGGATACAGAAGGACCTAGACAAATTGGAGGATTGGGCCAAAAGAAATCTAATGAGGTTCAATAAGGATAAGTGCAGGGTCCTGCACTTAGGATGGAAGAATCCAATGCACCGCTACAGACTAGGGACCGAATGGCTCGGCAGCAGTTCTGCGGAAAAGGACCTAGGGGTGACAGTGGACGAGAAGCTGGATATGAGTCAGCAGTGTGCCCTTGTTGCCAAGAAGGCCAATGGCATTTTGGGATGTATAAGTAGGGGCATAGCGAGCAGATCGAGGGACGTGATCGTTCCCCTCTATTCGACACTGGTGAGGCCTCATCTGGAGTACTGTGTCCAGTTTTGGGCCCCACACTACAAGAAGGATGTGGATAAATTGGAAAGAGTACAGCGAAGGGCAACAAAAATGATTAGGGGTCTAGAGCACATGACTTATGAGGAGAGGCTGAGGGAGCTGGGATTGTTTAGTCTGCAGAAGAGAAGAATGAGGGGGGATTTGATAGCTGCTTTCAACTACCTGAAAGGGGGTTTCAAAGAGGATGGCTCTAGACTGTTCTCAATGGTAGCAGATGACAGAACGAGGAGTAATGGTCTCAAGTTGCAATGGGGGAGGTTTAGATTGGATATTAGGAAAAACTTTTTCACTAAGAGGGTGGTGAAACACTGGAATGCGTTACCTAGGGAGGTGGTAGAATCTCCTTCCTTAGAGGTTTTTAAGGTCAGGCTTGACAAAGCCCTGGCTAGGATGATTTAACTGGGACTTGGTCCTGCTTTGAGCAGGGGGTTGGACTAGATGACCTTCTGGGGTCCCTTCCAACCCTGATATTCTATGATTCTATGAAGTGAGGGGAGGTGGGGGGGGGAAGGGGGAAGATAGCTCCAGGTTAGGAAGGAGGGTCTCAGGGATTCCTACCTGCTCCCGGGGTTGCTTCAGCTCCCATTTACTGCTTCCCAACCTGCTCCCAGGCTCTGTGGCAGTGCTCCAGCCCCTTTGCATCTCATTTCTTGCCTGGCATGCATGAATTTACATGGCAGAGCTCCCACCGTATTTCCATTGCAGGGGCACTAACACTGTCCCTCGGTTCCACTGCCTCTGGTTAGTCAGCATGTCTGCTTCTGGCGTAGATGCAGTGTATCTGTGTTTGCCTTTCCCTCTCCTTGATTGTTGCTGAAACCATAGAAATGTAGGGCTGGAAGGAATCTTGAGAGGTCATCTTATCCAGCCCCCTGCACTGAGGCAGGCCAAGTAAACCTAGACCATCCTGACAGGGGTTTGTCCAACCTGCTCTTAAAAACTCCAGTGATGAGCATTTTAACAGCCTTTGGAAGCCTGTTTCATGGCTTAACTGCCCTTTATAGTTAGAAAGACTTTTCTTAATATCTAACGTAAATCTCCCTTGCTGCAGACTAAGCCCATTGCTTTTTGTCCTGCATTCAGTGGACATGGAGAAAAATTGGTCCCCATCCTCTTAATAACAGTGTTGAATAATATTTGAAGACTGTTATGTCCCCCCTCAGTCTGCTTTTTTCCCAGACTAAACATGCCCAGGTTTTTCAACCTTTCCGCCTAGGTCAGGTTTTCTAAACCTCTGATCATTTTTGTTGCTCTCTTCCAGACTCTTTCCAATTTGTTCACAACTTAAAGTGTGGTGCCCAATACTGGACACCAACTGAGGCCTCACCAGTGCCAAAAAGAGTGGGACCCTTACCTCCCCTTTCTTATCTATGACACTCCTCTTAAATTCACCCCAGAGTGACATTTGCCTTTTTCAAAACAGCATGTTGCTGCTGACACCCATTCAATTTGTGATCTGCTATAACCCCCAGCTCCTCGTCTGTAGCATTGCTGCCTAGCCAGTTATTTCCCAGTTTGTATTTATGCATTTGGATTTCATTGCTGCTTTGCACTCATCTTTTGAATTTTATCCTATGTAGACTTTGAAAACAGTTGTCCAAGAAGAATCTGTTCAACAGGCTTCTAGTAGTGAAAGACGTGTGAACAAGCATTTAGATCTTCTTGTATACTTAATTAAACGTATTCAAAGTGTTCATGCTTTGCAGTGTCACAGCTACAGGTGTGGCTGTACCTGTGTCCCCTTTCTGGCCTCTGAGTGCACTCCCTTGGGTGTCAGGCCTCGTGCCTTTACCTCTCCTAGGGTAGAATTCTGCAGTTCTCCCAGTCTTAGACCAGGTCCTGGGCTACAGCACCCTGTATATTGCTTGTACTTGGCTAGCACGTCTGAGTGGGTCCAGGCACCTGCAGTTCTTCCCTTTGAGAGTTTCTGACCAGTGGTGAATAGTGACAAAACAGCCACTTTAAAACCAAAGTATTTTGTTTAGATGTAAACTCAAAGCATTAGACACAATGATATTGAAACAGCCTAGCATAACAGGGCCCCTGCTCCATGACTGATGCTTCTGGGTACTACAGTAATAAATAACAGATATGCATATATTATGATTATTTATCTCATCTATAGCCTACAATCTCCTGATGGTAACCTAGGCATGTCTAACTACTTCTGATTCCCATAGCAGGGTTCTGGGACTTAGTCTGGTTTCCTCAAACAATGGTTGCCTCTGGAGGGAGAGGGTCCTTTTTAATTTTCCCAGAGTTCTTTTGTTCATCTGTTCCTGGGCTCTCACCTTTCTGGTCAAAACCACTTTTGTAGGCTGGCTGGTAAAGGAGATAAGATCAAGTAGTTCTGGCATTGTCCCTTAACAACTCAAATATTTGCTGAGAGGTGTCTACCTTGAGCCATTCTCTTCTTTCCTGCCTATGATTCTATGGAGCTAAATCAGTATAGTCAACACAGCCAACATACAATATCCATGATGTATTACAGAACAACTCCAAAAGCCACCACAGGCAGCATTAAGCTCTATGTGAAATTTAGATTCCAGGGATTCTAAATGCACATGAGACTGTCATGAAAACTGTCCAAAGGAGTGATTTTCATTATCTTGGGCCTTGGTCTCATAACCAGATCTGCTATGACAGATCCAGGCTGTGTAAAATCACAGGACTCCGTTGCAAGTGGGTCCAGTTTAGCACCCCCTTATTCATTTCTCTCCTTTTGGAATGCTGACTGGTAGTGTTCCTTTCTTATAAAGGAATTTACTCAGATTCATGGCTGTTAAGCCCAGAAGGGACTGTTATAATCATCTAGTCTCACCTCCTGTGTAACACAGACTAGAGAACTGCCACGAAAGAATTCATAGAGCAGATTTTTAGAAAAACATCCAGTCTTGATTTAAAAATGGTCAGTGATGGAGAATCTATCACAACCTTTGCTACATTGTTCCAATGATTAATTACTTTCACTGTCAAAAATTTGCACTTTATTTCCTGTCTGAATTGGACAACTTCCAGCCATTGGATCGTGCTAGACTTTTCTCCGCTGGATTGAAGAGCTTGGTATTAAAGATTTGTTCTCCATGTAGGTATTTATAGACTGTGACCCAGTCACCCCTTAACCTTCTCCTTGTTAAGCTAAATAGATTGAGCTCCTTGAGTCTATCACTGTAAGGCAGATTTTCTAATCCTTTTATCATTTTTGTGGCTCTTCTCTGAACCATCTCCAATTTATCAACATCATTCTTGAGTTGTGGACACCAGAACTGGACACATGATTCCAGCAGCAGTTGCACCAGTGCCAAATCCAAAGGTAAAATAACCTCTCTGCTCTGACTCGAGATTCTCCTCTTTATGCATCCCAGGATCACATTAGCTTTTTTGGCCACAACGTTATTCTGGGAGCTCATGCTCACCTGATTATCCACCATGATACCCAAATCATTTTTGGAGTCACTGCTTCCCAGGATAGAGTTTCCCATCCTGTACATCTGGCCTACATTCTTTGTTCCCAGATGTATACATTTAGCCATATTAAAACACATATTGTTGCTTGTGCCCAGTTTACCAAGTGATTTTTATCACTCTGTTTCAGTGGCCGGTCCTCTTCAGTATTTACCATTTCCCCAGTTTTGTGTGTCATCTACAAACTTTATCAGTGATTATTTCATATTTTCTTCCAGGTCATTGATAAAAATGTTTTAAAAGCATAGGGCCAAGAACCAATCACCACGGGACACCACTGGAAACAGACCCACCCAGTGACCATTCCCCATTTACACTTACATTTTGAGACCTATCAGTAAGCCAGTTTTTCAGCTATTTAATGTGCACCATGTTAATTTTATAATATGTATTTTTTTTAATCAAAATGTCATGGAGTGCAAGTCTAATGCCTTATAGAAGTCTAGGTATATTGCATCAACACTATTACCTTTATCAAATTTGTAATCTTATTAAAAAAAAGCTGTTATTAGTTTGACAGGATCTATTTTCCATAAACCTATGTTGATTTGCATTAATTACATTACTTTTAGTTTTTTGTTAATCAAGTCCCATATCAGCCACTCCATTATCTTGCCCATGATTGATGTCAGGTTTGACAGGATTATAATTTTAGGGTCATCCTGTTTACAATTTTAAATATTGGCACAACATTAGCTTTCTTCCAGACTTCTGGAACTTAACTAGTTTGACATTTGAAAATCAACATTAATGGTCCAGTGAGCTCCTTAGCGAGCTTTTTTAAAACCCTTTGATGCAAGTTATCTGGACTTGCTGTTTTAAAATGTCTGACTTTAGTAGCTTCTGTTTAACATTTTCCAGAGATACTAGTGGAATGGAAAGAGTGCTATCATCCTCATCTGTCTTTTCTCCAAATACAGAACAGAAATATTTATTAAACACTTCTGCCTTTTCTGCATTATTATTGATAATTCTACCATTTCCACCTAGTAACAGTCCGACATACATTGTCAGGATTTTTTTGTTCCTAATATATTTTAAAAACTCCTCCTTATTGTCCCTATTTCTGCAGGCCATAGAGTTCTCCTTGTGTCCCATGGCTTCCCTTACCAATTTTCTACAATTTCTAACTTCTGATTTATATTTATTACTATCAACTTCCCCGTTCTTGCATTTGTTGTATATACTTTTTTTACAGCTGCCTTCATTTCCCCACTAAAGCTGTTCTTTTAACCAGCACAGCCTTCTTCCTCCATTATGGGACTGTGGTTTTTTGGGCATTTAGTAAGGTGTTCTTAAAATGATTCCCAACTATCATTCACATGTTTCTGATTGAATTCTGGTTTGGCTCATAATTGTTTTCATCTTTGTGAAATTGGCCCTATTAAAGCACCAGGCATAGATATTACAGGTCTGGACTTTATTCTGCTTGCACATTATAAATGTGATCAAATCATGATCACCTGTACCTAAGGTACCATTAACTTTTAGTTCTGTGATCAGTTCCTCTATATCTGTTAGGACAAGGTCTAATACAGAATTCCCCCGTGTTGGCTGCAACACTTTTTGAGTTAGAAAATGGTCAGCTATACTGTTTAGAAATCCCAAGGTTATTTAGAACAGGCAGCATGGCACCTCCAGCATATGTCACTCAAAGTGAGGGTCCCCCATAATCACACATTTTTTTTCCTACACATTATAGATAGGTGTGTAAGG
Source organism: Dermochelys coriacea (assembly GCF_009764565.3). Taxonomy (NCBI): domain Eukaryota; kingdom Metazoa; phylum Chordata; order Testudines; family Dermochelyidae; genus Dermochelys; species Dermochelys coriacea. The sequence continues at coordinate 61,520,865 of NC_050076.1, forward strand.
AGTCTGCTGTCGCTGTTCCCAAGTGTGATTTGGAGGTCTGTAGCAGACACCAACTTACACCCTACCTGGTGCTTAATCTGTTAGAACATTGAGCCATAAGCATTCAAGATCATTTTCTTCTGAGTTATCAGAGACTTTAAAACAGGTAATGCCATGTTTGATTGAGTGCCCCTCTCCCTCATCCTCCCTCTCTCCCTCCTGTTTTGCCCACTTGATCCTTCCTAAATAGGTTGTAACCACTGACCTTAACATTCCAATTGTGTGAAACATCCCGAGGTTTCAGTAACACCAACTAGATCAAATTGATGCTTATAAATGAGCAATTCCAATGCCTCTTGTTTGTTACCCCGGCATCTATCATCAGTGTATAGACAATTCAAGAATCTCTTCTTTTCACGGCCTTTTTGTTTCTTGACTAATCTTGTTCTCAACCTCCCAATTTTGTGCTGAGTGCTCCTATCTTCCCTCTTTTTACTCTCCTCCCCTTTTGCTATTAGTTTAACCCCCCTCCTGACTATTCTCATCAGCCTGTCCCCAAGGAGATTGGTCCCACTTCTACTGAGGTGGAGACCATCCAAACTATACAGCCCGCTTTCCCTGTAGAAGGTGGACCAATGTTTCATAAAACCAGGGCCTTGCACATAACATCCCTTACACCTAGCCAGCAATTGACTTCCAGAATCTTCTGCCTTCTCTCTTCCTTTGCTTGTGGGACAGAAAAGATCTCAGAGAAGATTGCTTGGACATTTTTCTTCTTTAGCACGTTTCCACATTCCCTGAAGCCATCCACTATCTGTGAGGTATTCCAGACACAGTGTCATTAGTGCCAATATGAAACATTGCCAAGGGATCCTTGACTATTGACTTCAGAAGCCTGTCCAGTCTTAGAGTGACATCTCATGTCATGGCCCCAGGAAGGCAGCACACTGTCCTGCTGGCCACCTGTCTCTTGCAAAATGTTCTTTTGATTTTTCTGAGTATTGAATCTCCAACAAGGATCATCTGTCTTCCTGGGATGGATGGAGAACACTTCGTGGACAAGCTTGATTTCCTTACTGGTTGAGCTGAGCTGCCATCCACCCATGTTCCTGTCTCTCTCTCCATTCCTTAGATGTGCTGGATCTTGAGAGGCATCTTCCCTAGTTCCCACACTGTGGACCTGGTATCAGTTTGAAACTTGAACCTGCCCTGGAAATTCTGCTTTCCCCTCTGTCTTGTAGGGGTGTTTCAGGCTGGGCCAGATATGGTTGGGCCCCTTTGCTCTGCTACTACACAGAGATATGGAGCACAGCAAGAGAGGAGAAAAGACAGAGAGGCCTGAATCAGCAGAAGGGAGGCAGAGCCTATGCATTATGTTCCTCCCCATTCCTGGGAGCCTGACAAGGGACTCTTGTGGTTGTGGCTCCCGAGGTCTGGTTGTGGGGAGGCAGTAGCCCTCTGTGTGGATCACTGCTGATCTGACACTTTCCTATTGATTGCCAGGTGGGCAGGCTGAGGTGAATGCGAGGGATGGTGCAGGGCGTGTGAGGAGAAGCGGGCACGGGGAGAAATGGCAGGGAAAGGTGTATGCTATCCCTTTGTCTTTCTCCAGCATATCCCCACTCTAGCAGCTGCAGAAACAGCCACGCTTCTCTCCCCATTGCAGTAGGAGCACATGAACACAGGCATCAGCCTGGGTTTGGGCAGGTTCACCATGGGCAGCAGCACAGGAGCCTGGAGAAACAACCAGCACTTTGAAAACCATTTTAGCACCTATCTTTTATGCTAAAAACCCCAACTGCCTCTGCTGCCTCAGGAGGGAAAAAATATTGGGGGTGGGGGGACAGTGGAAGAATTCACATTTCATGCAGCCAGACCTGCTCCTTTCTTTGGATTAAAGAGAGGCCAGAGCACCATCCATAATATATCCTTGCTCATAATGGATGGCCCCCAAAGCCATTTCACCCTAATCCCTGTTTAATTCCCATGTAAGAACACATCACTGCAGACGTTTAATAAGAATTCATTCTGTTTTTCCTACCATTGTTTTTAATTCGCCACAGTGTTTACTGATTCTTCAGTCATTAAACAGATTGTGTGGATCTGTCTTGTACTCATTAACTCCGGCCTCAGCTTAGTGTTAGCATTTGCATTGGAGCCACAAAGATGCTGTATGTATTGTGCAGCCTTGTAGTCATACTAGCAAGTGCCAGTCGTGGCTGAGTCCCAGCTCCCATTCTAGTCCCCGCTGTTTTGGACTGATGTTTTTCCCTGCTCAGTCTCAGCCCAGAGACCATACAGCTGAGCGTGAAGGACATGCGGTTGCCTGAAATCATTAATGTTCTTTGTTCTCTGCTTGTTGTTGTGTTGTCTGTTATATCACTCAAGCAGGGGTTAGTTGCACCTATGCAGGAAAGAGCACAATAGCGTCCTCCTCACCTCCTGGCATTTACTGATACGTAAATGCAGAAGTAATTTGTTTTGCTGTTTTCCCTCTAATCATACAGAGCTCAACAGTCTGGCTTGGCTATAAAAAGATGGACCCTGAAAGACTAGGGAGGAACTGTTAGGAATCATTAAAAAAGGGATAGAGAATAAGATGGAGAATATCTTATTGCCCTTATATAAATCCATGGTACGCCCACATCTTGAATACTGCGTACAGATTTAGTCTCCTCATCTCAAAAAAGATATACTGGCATTAGGAAAGGTTCAGAGAAGGGCAACTAAAATGATTAGGGGTTTGGAACGGGTCCCATATGAGGAGAGATTAAAGATGCTAGGACTTTTCAGCTTGCAAAAGAGGAGACTAGGGGGGATATGATAGAGGTATATAAAATCATGAGTGGTGTGGAGAAAGTGAATAAGGAAAAGTTATTTACTTGTTCCCATAATATAAGAACTAGGGGCCACCAAATGAAATTAATGGGCAACCGGTTTAAAACAAATAAAAGGAAGTTCTTCTTCACACAGCGCACAGTCAACCTGTGGAACTCCTTGGCTGAGGAGGTTGTGAAGGCTAGGACTAACAGGGTTTAAAAGAGAACTGGATAAATTCATGGAGGTTAAGTCCATTAATGGCTATTAGCCAGGATGGGTAAGGAACAGTGTCCCTAGCCTCTGTTTGTCAGAGGATGGAGATGGATGGCAGGAGAGAGATCACTAGATCATTACCTGTTAGGTTCACTCCCTCTGGGGCACCTGGCATTGGCCACGATTGGTAGACAGGATACTGGGCTGGATGGACCTTTGCTCTCATCCAGTATGGCTATTCTTATGTTCTTAAGGAGAGGGCGGGGAAACTGCTGGGGAGCAGATTGAACCCTCTCCCTGGAGGTGGGGGTGTCTGGGATAAGCTAGGCTCTAGGGAGGACAGCTATTGGTATAGACCTTTCATTGTGTTAAAAACACTTTCCTCAGGTTATGCTTTGTTCCTACTGTGAAGCTAAAACAATCCTTTGGTTTTGGAGGGCTGGTTTGGTCACTGCATTCACCACTGGTCAAAGCTCCCAAAGGGAATATTTGCAAGTGCTGAGCCCAGCTGGGCTTTGAGGAATCACAGCTGGCACACCGAGGGCTGTAGCCTGGGGACCTGGGCTGAGGGTGAATTGCAGGATTCCCCCGAGACAGGCGAAGGCACAGCCTGTCACTGGAGGGCTACTCTCGGACAGACAAGAAATGGGTCCAGGGTGCAGCTAACTTTGGGACCATAACACTGAGTTCTGCACTTCCTCCTCCCCATGCTGAAGCTACAGCTGCCAAATGTGGCTCTGTCTGTGCTCCTCACTGAGGCCCTGATCCTGCAAAATCTCACCCATGTATTCAACTGCATGGAAGCCAATGAAACTAGTCCTGTAAGGAAAATTAAGCACATTCATAAGTTTTGCATGATAGGGCTGGGACTGGGAAGGCAGGGCTCTGCCAGTTCTGCGCATGCTGGTGGAGCATTTCCATTCCTTGTGTAAACCCATTACAAACACAGATTTTAAACTCCATAATTGGCCTAGAAGGCTAGAATGCCGCATGTTGGAGAGACCAAACTGCCCTGGGTCTGAGCTGATCTGAGGTTGCGGGCACCACCATTGAGGCCCTCGTAAGTGTTGTGGCCAGTTAACTTTTGAGTTCACAGGGAGCTTGAGGAGCTCCAGTGTCTGGCCAAAACTTTTGAGACATCCAAGTTGAAAAATTTTCATTGGAATGATTTTCCGATGGGCAAAAAAAAACCTTTTCACAAAACTGAATTTTTCTATGATAAAATGTTGTGTTGCAAAAAAAAAAAAAAAAACAAAAAACAAAACAAAACTATTTTCACTCAGCCAAGTCTCTGGCAAAAAGTGCAGTTGACAAGAGCTTTCCCAGAGGATTATCAGGCTGAGAGCCCCAGGGTGTTCAGCCCTTCTCTCTCCCACTACAGAAGCCAGAGAAGCAGGATGTTTATTGACAAGAGCCTTCCAGGCAGACACCTGGAAAGCTGAAAACCCCATTTTGGTTCCCCTGAAACAGACGTGTTCCTGGAATCTCTTCCCTTGAACAATGTTGCATTTTTGCTCTTCTGTCCTGGCTCCGGGCAACATTGTTTTTCAACCCCCTGAAATTTTTCCCAGGAAAGGATTCCCAGTTTTCCATCTGCTCCACAAAAGAGTTGATTAAGAATGGCTGAATGGAGGGAGAAGGTGGGAGGCTCAGATTAAAGACATCCATCCTCAGGAGTCAGACAGCCCTGTTAAACTCTGGGCCAAGGCGATTAATTGGCTGGGATACAATTTCCCAAAGCTAAATTTTCCTGTGGAGTCTTCCTTAAGGCTCACCTCCTACTGACCCCCAGCCCAGCATTCACCCTTGCCAGGATCCACATATGCATATGTAGTAAATTAGCTTAATCACATCATTTAAAAAATCCCCTGCCAACACATACTGCTTCAGGCCCAGTTTCTCTGCCACTGCTGCCCTACCCTGTTGACATTGCCATTGCTTGCCAAGCCCCTGCAATGAGCTCCATGCCCACCAAAGCTAGTGGCACGCCATGTGGCTGCAAGGCTCTGCCCACATAGGGTACATCTACACCGCAATAAAACCTGCAGAACCAAATCTCAGAGCCAGGTCAATTGAGTCGGGCTTGTGGGACTAAAGATTGCAGTGTAGATGTTTATGATCAGGCTGGAGCCTGGGCTCTGAGACCCACCCCCTCACTAGGTTTCAGAGCTGGGGCTCCAGTCCAAGACCGAAAGTCTATACTGCAATTTTTAGCCCTGCAGCCCAAACCCGAGTCAGCTGACCTGGGCCATGGTGCGGGTCTTTTCTTGCAGTGTAGACATACTCATTGAGCTCATTGTAGGTTTGGGATCTTCCATTGTTAGCTCCTGGGGACAGAGAATGTTATTTTAGTTGTGTGAAACCTCCGTGCACATTTGCAGAACCATAAACATAGCTGTGACAGATTGGACCCCCCATCCGGGATGCCACCTGAAGTACTGGTGTTTCAAAGAGCCAGACTGCTCCATCAGCCTGGTCCCCCTTTCTCTCTGTCTTGCTGAATCAGGCTCACCAGCCTCTTGCAGCACACACACAGGTAGGGAGCACCAGCTATAGAATCACACAGTCTGCAAATAGCTCTCTATGGGAAGACTCAGCTAGGAAATTGCCCAGCACTCAAGTGCACCTCCTCTCTGGAGAGTACACCCAAGATAATATTGTCCTGCACTGTATAGAGAAATCTGTACAGCATAAACTCCTAAAAATCACCCTTCCCCTCAATGTGGAGAGAGATATGCACAGCATTTCCCCCCCTCCTCCCCCATATGAATTGGCACAAACTGGGTTATATTATAAACAAGAAATAAGTTTATTAACTACAAAAGGTAAATTTTAAGTGATTATAAGGGATAGCAAACAGAACAAAGCAGATTACTGAGCAAATAAAAACACACAAACTAAGCTTCATACACTCGAGACACAGGTTACAAAGTGTAATTTCTCACTCTAAATGTTGTTTTAGGCAAGTTGCAGAGTTTCTGTAACTTAGCGTTCCAGTTATTTCTCTTTACAGACTAGACTCCTGTCTCAGCCTGGCCTCAGCCCTTGCCTTTCCCTCATCTTAGTTCCTTTGTCTCTTCAGGTACTTTCAGCAGTCTTTCTTCTTGGCTGGGAAGGCAGGGGAGAAGAGTCCTCATTGCCTTGCTTCCCATTCTTAAATAGAATTTACATAAGGCGGGAAGCCTTTGTTTCCAGTGGAAATATACCAGCAGCGTCCCAGGTTGTATTTTGTATCAGGAGCAATTATCACCTGGCCTTGAAGCGTCAAAGCAACCATGAAACCAGGTTTACTTGCAACGTCCACAGGAAGGAACCCCCAGGAAGATGGGGGATCCACATCTTCAAAGACTCATTGTCTTTTCCTGATGGTCCATTAAGGCTGATTGCTTACTGTCTGGTGGGCGTTTCCCCAGCACATACCCACACAGCTGTTGTTACATAGACAATATTCCTAACTTTAGATACAGAAATGATACATGCATACAAATTGGATAAACACATTCAGTAAATCGTAACCTTTCCAATGATATCTTACAATGCCTATCTTGCATAAAATATCTTAGTTATGCCATATTCATATCACAAGCATAATTCTATAAAGAATATGGAGTATAACAATAGCAGGTAATTCCTTTTCTTTCCATGCACAAATACTAATGTTAATGAAACATTCAGAGATTCCAAGTTAAGAAGGGACCCTTATGATCATCCAGTCTGAACCCCTGGATAACACAAGCCAGAAAATAGCCCCAAAAGAATTCCTAGAGCAGATAGTTTAGAAAAACATCCCATCTTGAATTAACAATTGTCAGTGATGGAGAATCCACCACAGCCTGTGGTAAATTGTCCCAGTGGTTAATTACTCACAATTTAAAATGTATACCTTATTTCCCATCTGAATTTGTCTAGCTTCAACTTGCAGCTGTTGAATTATATTAGACCTTCCTCTAGTAGATTGAAGAGCCCGCTATGAAATATTTATTTTGTCACCCCTAACATTAGTCATCCCTCAACATCGTGTTGAGAAACGAAGCCCACAAGAATTGGGATTGCAGAACTAAGGATGAATAGTCAATAATATACTACTGCTTTGGGTTCTGCACTGGAGTGAGAAGTGGGATTTTGTTGCTACCCTAGGGGTGAGAAGAATACTGCAGTGTAGTGGGCCAATGCAGTGGAAAGCACTGCAGTGCAGTGGGGCTGAAGCACTTGGGGAAGTGGCAGACATCCTGAAGTGAGCAAGAGGGTATAGAACAGGGCAGTGCTCCTTCTTCTCTCCTAACCAGAGAGGCTAATGCAGCTGAATGAAGAGCCCTGATTAGAGAGCTCACCCACAGCCATTATCATGCAGCCTGTAGGGCTGAATAGATGAACCAGGGAAGAGTGAGCAAATGGAGGCCAAGTCTGGAAACCTGGATCTGGTCTTATTGGGATCCGGGAAGTGGGCGGGCGAAGCCCGTCCACTGCTAAAGGATCCCCCCCAACCTAAAAGGGGGATCCACAGGACCTAGATGCCCAAAAAATTCCGGGGGACAACTAATAAAATAACAGGGATAGGAGTGCGGTCAAAGGGTCAAACGAAGGGAACCGGACGGGGACACTGAGCAGAGAACCCCGGACAGCGCCCACTGCTCCTCAAAGGCGTCAAGGGAGTCAGAGGACGCCGCCCAGAGGAACTCTGCCCGGATACGTGAACGGACCGAGGATCGGAAATAGGCCCCACAGTCACTGGAGACTCCATCGGCCAACCTCCTCACTCTGGTTTTGTAGATGGCCATTTTAGCTAGGGCCAGGAGGAGGTTGACCAGGAGATCCCATGACTTTGTGGGGCCACGGATAGGGAGTGCATAAATGAGAAGGTGAGGAGAGAAGTGCAACCAAAAAAATTATAAAATATTGGTGAGGAGCCGGAATAGAGGCTGCAGCCTGGCACACTCCAGGTATACATGTGCCAGGGTATCCCTCATGCCGCAAAAGGGGCAGGTGTCTGGGATTGAAGCGAACCGCGCCAAGTACACGCCCGTGCTCACGGCTCCGTGAAGGAGCCGCCAACTGACATCCCCAGCGGGCCTTGAGACTAAGGTGGAATATAGGCTGGCCCACCGGGGCTCCTCACCCTCCAAAGGTGGCAGGAGGTCCCGCCATTTTGTATCAGGGCGGGACACGAGGGTGCGGGCGTGAAGGGTGTGGAGCACGAGCGTGTAGAGATGTTTTCTTGGCGCGGTTTGAAAGCAGACCGGCTGCATCTCGTGCAGCTGGCTTCTAGTGAAGGGGTCGATTGGGTCCACGGGGCAGGGGTCCAATTAAAAGGTCCGGTGGGCTTGGGGTAGTGGGTGGGCGGGGCGTGCCCTCGTGCAGGACCCGGTCGAGATAAACCCAAGCAGCGGGCGGCAAAGCGGCCTTCACCTCCTGAAATATGCGCCGGGGAGTACAAGGTCTGGAAAGCCCCATGCGCTGAGCGAAGGTTAGGGGATCCAGCCAGTCTCCCCAGTCATAGTTCAGGAGGTCTCCGACTCTTGTGACCTCTGCCAGGACCAAACTCTGGCACACCGAGCGGGACTCCGCCACTTGCAGACGGAGCTGGGGGTTGTGTAGCAGGGGCTCCGCGAGGAGATCTACCCCCTCGGTGGCCGCCATGGACCTGGTCGTTGTAAAGAGTTTCCAGGTCCGGAGGAGGTCCTGGTAGAAGACCGGCAGCCCGGAGAGGTCTCGCGGAAGACCTCTCGGATGGAGATAAAGGAGCTGCCGGTCATATCGGAGCCCTCGGAAGTGGCGCAGGAAGGCGTGCGCCAGTATGCTCCACGCCGGACTACCTGCACCATAAAGGAGCCTCTGGAGGTGGAAGACATGAACCTGAGTAAGCAGACATTTTAGGCCCTGCCCTCCCTCCTCCAGAGGTAGATGGAGAACCCCTGCAGGGACCCAGTGCAATCCTGACCAAAAGAACTCCAGAATCGATGTCCGGAGGTTGGTCAGGAAAGCCGGGGCCGGGACCAGGGTGTTGAGCCGGTACCAGAGCATGGACAGGACTAGCTGATTAAGCACTAGCGCTCTCCCTCGAAGGGAGAGGCACCGGAGTAGTCCTGTCCATTTCCGGAGCCGCTCTATCACCCCGTTCTCTAAATTCTGCCAGTTCTCCGGCGGAGAGGGATGCGTGGCAGAAAGGTAAACGCCCAGATAGAGCAGCAGACCCGTGCTCCACCGGATGGCCTGAAGCGCGGGTGGGAGGGAGCTCGCCTGCCGCCAGTCCCCTACCACCAAGCCAGAGCTCTTGACCCAGTTGACCCGCGCAGAGGAGGCTGCCGAATAGATGGCCTGGCAAGCCTCCACCCGCACCAAGTCACCCGGGTCCTGGACCACGAGGAGCACGTCATCAGCGTACGCCAACAGAACCAGCCGCAGCTCCGGCTCCCGCAGCACCAATCCTGTCAACCTCCTTCGGAGGAGACAGAGGAAGGGCTCGATCGCCAGAGCGTACAGCTGGCCTGAGAGGGGGCATCCCTGCCGTACTCCTCGCCCGAAGCTGACCGGTTCAGTCAGGGTCCAGTTGAGCCTGACCAGACACTCTGCGGAAGCATACTGGATCTGGTAGCAGAAAGACCAAATCTACAGTTTAAGAATGAGAAGGCTCTGAGTGATTCTGCCACAGGCTAGGTGAGCCGCAGCAGACAGCTTGCCCAGGGCTCCTAGCCCAGCACAGTCATTGCTGTCTAGCAGTCAGACACCTGGGAGGCCCAGGTCTGAGCTTAATCCATGGGCTGAAGTAGATATGGCCTTCCAGGTAGCTGGGTTCAGTGAACCAGCAGACACAGCTCCTGTACAGAAACACTGTTTGGCTCAGTCCTTCACTGCCTCTCAGCTTAGGACCTAAATCCTTTATGGCAGTGGATGCTGCTGAGATTCTGCTGCCAGAGGCTGCCAGTCTAGTCCCTGTCACCTGAGAGACTCCCTTGCTGACAAAGGGGAGGCCATATTTGAAGAATCTGTGTGGCTCTGGGCACTTGCTGCCTTTCAAGTGCTTGGTTCCTCACATTAATGCAACTGCTTTCCATGGAAGGTGTCATAGGATGGCCGCACGTCCTAATTAATTGCAATGGGCCTGGTTGGTAGGATAGTCTTTGAGTCAAAGCTGGATCACCCTAGGCTTTGCCTGGCTATCACTACAATGAGACCAGCATCCATTCTGCCCCAGCCCCCTGGTCTTATTTCCCTGTCCACCCTGTGCAGGGCTGCATCTCAAGGCACTAACCACCAGGATATGGCTCATAGGAGCATTCTGGGAGGCGGTATAGCCTGTAATCCGTTACACAGTAAACTCAGGGAGAGAGCAGTGGTGCATTGAAACCAAAAAAAGCAACAAGAGCTAGGTAGGATGTCATTGCAGCCCCAGGAGAACATCACCACTGGGGCTCAGCTGCAGTCACTGGGCTCCAAGGTGCCCTCTAGTAGAGAGTGAGAAACAGATGTGGTGTGAAGGAATGGGAAGGGTGGACAGGCTGGGGTGCAGCTGCATGCCTGGGGGAGTTAGAATGAACGGAGCTGCCTATGGAAAGGGGTAAGAGCTGGAAGAAAGAAGTAGACATTCCCACTCTGCCTGACCCCAGCCAAAGCCTGCCCCCCCCCATGTTCCCCCTTCCCCTGGGGACAGGTGTCCTGGCTTTGCTTTTCAGAGATCACCCCAGACTCCAGTCCATTTGGCCAGTGACAGTTGCAACTATTGCAAAGCTGTTATGATGCAGGCAAAACTGTCCCTCTGTAGAGAAGCAGCCCATCGGCACCAGTGCATACAATTTGCATCTCATTATGGGGGCACCCCACCCAAGGAGATGAAAGCACAGAAAGAACCTTCCCTGGCTAATAAACAAGCAAGTGATTAGCAGGCTGAGTGGCAGCAGCCTGTGAGAGAGGCAGGTGAGGGAGACAAAGGCAGCAGCCTGATCAAGATGAAATACATTTTTATAACCACTTGTGAAAATTGATTCCACAAGCATCTCCCCCACCTCCACTGACGGAGTCATTTCCCAGAACAAAGAGCTCCTTTATCTCCCTGCTGCCTGAGCCTGAGCCTCCATTAATGAATCATCAGGAGCCAGATAAGTGTGACTGCTCTGATTTCCAAAAGTGATGGATGTGGCTGTGTTTTAAACACGCAGTGCCGAGTTACTGTCCATCTTCCTCTCCCTGGGCAGGCTGGGTGCCGCTGGCATAGAGCTCTGCTAATGGGGAGATTTGTTTATTATCTTTGGCAGCAGGGGTTTCAAAGTTGCTTCTTCTCGTTGCCTTTTAAATCTCCCGAGAGTGAATGAAGATACTGACAGGTAGATCTATGGAACTCTAAGCATTTTACTGGTGCCTAAAATACATCAATCAATTTAATTCTTGGTGTGAGCTCTCAAGGCCCTGCATATACACAACAGCAGTAGTGCATCTTTCAAGTAGGAGAGCAGGCACCCCACAGCAATATTTGGGGATGCACAGAGAATGCAATAAGCAGTGAGTGATAAGGAACGTCTCTGCAGGTTCAGCTTTCTTTTCATTGCTGGCAAGCAGTTCTGCTGTTCTTTGGAAGGATTTTTGTCCAAGGATCCAGCTATGCTTGCCAGGCAAATGGTGTTAGAGCTTCTCTAAGGATCTGCAGCAAAGAAAGGTGCTTCACACAGTTCAAGCATGAACCCTGACTGTGCAGAAGTGTTAGGTCCCCTGACTAGCCAGATTACAGGAGGAATTAGAGAGTCTGCTAGATGGAGCCCTTTGTTAGCCCTGGATTCCTTCCCATCTCAAATGCTGCCATTCCCTCTGCAGATCTTCCCCAATCGCCATGTTCTTGTGTTTAAAGAACATAGTAGTAGATTTCAGAGCCCGAGCTCCAGCCCAAGCCTACATATAATACCAACAATCCCAGTTGTCAGCAGGCGGGATTGAACCTGGTAACTCTGAAGCTTAGTGCATCAGCCTTTACCACATGAGCTAAAACCAACTGATTCTTAGCTAAAGCTGTAGAGTAGATTCATTTTACCTCTCTCTCGGGTCTCAGTGTTACCAGATGGGACAGAACACCACACCCAGAAGATGTGTGGGTTACATATATAGCTGTTTTTAGTGCTGTAGAGGGAGTCCAGTGAGCCCAAGTGCATAGACCAAGGCTCTGAGACTCACTGCTGTGGATTTTAAACTGCAGCGTAGACATACCCTGAGAGGGTATGGTCCCTGAGGCAGGAGCTTTAGGCTCTGTATTTAGACAGTAGAGCCCTGTGATTGGGCTTTGTGCTAGGGTGCACCACTCACCAGGCACCTCCTCCTGGTCACTCTGGGGATTAGCTCTTGAGGTCAATGCCCCTGTCCACCATCACACTCTCTCTCTCTGGTGTGCAACCCCTCTCTCAGCCCTAGGAACAGCAGCATCCTCTTCATGACTCAGCCCTCCAGCTAGGTCACTCAGTGTCCCCACTTCCAGAGTAGCAAAGTCCCTTCTCCCTAGCAATTCTAGGCATCTTCCCTTCTTTTGCTGCCCCAGTGCCATTCTCTCAATGGCTAGCAGGAGAACCTAGGCCCACCCACAACTCCAGCTCAGCAGTCCTGGGCTTTCCTCTCTCTCAGCCCTCACTGCTCCCTACCACTCCTGGTTTCCCTCTTTGTCCTGGGCATAGCAGCAACAAATCCCCCTCCCTTTTCCCCAGGAAGTGAAAGCTTCCTGCAAGCTTTCCCTACAGCCCCCAGTTTTATAGCAGCTCCTGTCTGTAACCATCTTCCTGGCTTTATAGGCCTTGCCTGTTCTTGCACAGATGAGCCTCTTCCTAATTAGCTGCCTCCAGCTTCCAGCCCCCCTAGTTACAGCCTAATTAGCTAATTGGGCTCACCTGGCCCAATTCAGCTCTTGCAGGGCCAGTGTGGGAAGCACACCCCATCACAGGCTCACAATACAAATAATAAAATAATTCTAATGAGTATCTATTTACTATCCGGCTGCAAGATCATATCCCCACCTGGCCCTAGCCATTACATTCTCTCTAACTCAACCTATTGCCCATTGCAGTCAATGGCAGTCCATCAATAGGTATTCAGGCCCTTAGTATCTTTCATTGGCAGTCTCCCCAGTCCTCATCCTTCATAGATTTGCTATGTCCTCACCTCCCTAAGCAGCTCTGTAGCAGGGTGGACCCCTGCTCTGGCCCAGAGGAGTTTAAAACAGCCCTGAGAGAGGGATGTTGCAGAAAGGCAGCGGAGCTGATTGGGGAAGCAGCCTCAGCTGGGGGCTGTGCCCCAATCAGGGCCCAGCTGGCTCTATAAAGGCTGTGAGCCAAACACCTAGAGAGAGATGGGTTAGACTGCAGGAGCTTAACCAAGTATTTGGAGGGGAGCAGGGCTAGGGATAGGCCAGGGGAGTTCTGGCCTAGGAAAGTACCAGGCTGCAGGCCTGGTAAGGCCTAATAGGTATGGGGGTTGTAGGGGCAGCCTTATTAGGATACAGGAAGTGGGTAGGTGAAGCCAACCTTGCCTGTGATGAGTGGCTCATACTGAAGTCTGCCCCAGGGTGTGGGGACTAGCTGGTGACTGGCAGGAGCCTATGACTGAGGTGAGGCAGGGATAGTGGGTGAAGGGTTCCCCTGGGAGGTAGAGACCCAGAACTGTGGGGTACTGCTAGGGAAGGTAGAGACCCAGTGAAAGGGATACCAGGTTCCTGGGAGGAACACAGGAGCCAGCAGCAAGGCAAGACCCTGGCCTGAAGAGAGCATTCCAGCCTCTGGAGTGCCAATTCCCTGAGCTGACCAGCAGGAGGTGCTGCTGGTGAGTCTGTGTCTGGTTACAAGCTCATCTCTGCCACTACTGCACATATGTACTCTGCTCCCTAGTCCTGGCATTCTCTCCCTCCCCTCCTCTATGGTGGAGGGTAACTTTATCTCCTCTACCCCTTCTATCTGAGCTAGCATGTCCATCCTATCTTTGCACCCCCCCCTTAAACCTCCCTCTTCTCTTTCTCCCCAGACTCTGCTCTTAGCCCCACAGCCCTTATTATGCACTGAGTCAAGGATGCTACATAAAAATAAATGGTGTGGTATTTATGCTCCTCTGGATTGTGTGTGCATGGGACCAATGTAATTTTAAAAGCTTTTATAAGCAGTTTACGGGCATAGATTTCATTGCTGGTGACATCTGCAACTTGATGTTGCTTAAACACTTGAGTATAGCTCATTTGCAGCCATTAACAAACACAGAGGCGTGAGAGGCATTAACAAAGTGTTGCTAATACCTTATTTATAATACTTTGTCTCCTGATATTACAAAGCTGAGAGCTGTTGGTCTGCAACTGGAGTATACATCTTTCTTAAATGCAGCATTAGACTCTCACCCAGCATCACTCCCTTTGCTGGGTCTCTCTATGCTGCACTAGTTAGGGGTGTAAATCCTGCTGGTGGTCTTTTTTTCTTCTCTCGTATGCTTAAAAAGAGCAACATTAGATGTCCATATCTAGGTTGGCAATCTAGGTCCTAGATTCCAAGGCCAGAAGTGCCCATTGTGATCACCTAGTATGACTTGTATGACACAGACTAGAGAAGATCTTGTAGAAATTATTTTTGGGGAAACTGTCTGGCCTATGCCAGAGGTCAGACTAGATGATCATAATGGTCCCTTTTGGCCTTGGGCATCTATGAATCTACAACCTGGATTGCTAGCCTAGACTTGGACATCCAACATAACTGGTTTTTAAGCTATAGGAGAGAAGAAGAATTGATTGCTTCCTGCGGCATGGATTGGAGGGCAGAGATACCACCAGGATTTGATCATTTGCAACATAGATTGAGGAGGTGTTCCATAGTTGGAAGTCAATTTCCACAGTCACAAATAGGATTGTGTCTCAGTCCCCGTTTATGGAGAAAGTAGGTGTATCTGACATGTGGTCTGTAGATGCAATTAAACTGGACAATATTTTCTGTGGGAGTGAAAAGCCACTGAGTTCTTCAGTTGGGCTCTTGATGAGGGGTTTATTTGGGAAGTTGGTGTTCTCCCATCTTGCTTACCATTGATCTTTGGGTTGGGACCTGGAGTAGTGGGTGGGCCCAGGTCCCCCCACCAGAAAAGTAGCCTAAGCCCCAAGAAGGGGATAAGAGTAAGACTCTGTATTAAAGTCCAAGAAAGGAGCTGGGACTTTAAGCAGGTCCAGGTAGGGGCTGAAGACTATGGAGAGGGCCCACCCTTTGAATTTTGTTCTCCCCTCCCCCCCAAAAGGGGACTGAAGTTAAAAAGTGACCTGGCTGGAGAGCTGGGACACCACAGAACCACTGAAGGCAAAGAATCTCCAGGGAGAAAGCCCTGGGGGCACTGCTCTATAACAGCACAAGGACGGATTTAAAACTAGCCTAGAAGAGGCTGAGAACTGAGCCCAGGGGCAGGGCCACAGATACCAACAAGGACACAGTTATAATTGTTGTACCTTTGT
The DNA here is from genome assembly GCF_009764565.3 of Dermochelys coriacea. Lineage (NCBI taxonomy): Eukaryota > Metazoa > Chordata > Testudines > Dermochelyidae > Dermochelys > Dermochelys coriacea. The sequence goes on from NC_050076.1 coordinate 61,536,313, forward strand.
TGCCCCGGAAGGGGTTCATCCATTTTAGACTGTGTGACTTAGCCAAAGAGCTGAGCCACCGATGGCCTGATGAGAAACAGTCAACAGGGGGCACTGTGCACATGAGTGCAGGTTCACACCCAGCCAGCACGAGGCATTCACAAGAGGAGTGTGCCCCATCACACTCACATTTCCTTCTTCCTCAAAATATAGTGTCACTTTTGCCATCTAGAAAATTTTGCTTTACAGTACGTTTGTGTTCTTCATGGCAGGACTCATCAATATCACTGCCCTATATTTTGCTTGCTCTTCACAGTAAGCCTGTGACAAACTCCTTGCAAGGAAGTCAGCAAATTAACAGCAACAACAAGATCCAGACCTGGCTTTTGAAGCTTTACACTAGTGGTGCAGCCAGAGTCAAAACCAGGAATCAAAGCTGAGGGTCAGAGACCAAAGGCCAGAGCCAAGTTTCAAGCCAGAGTCAGGCTCGGAAGTCAGATAGTCTGAGCCAGGACTGGTAACTGATTGGAGATGGGGTGTAAGTGCAGGAACTGGAGGAGAGGCAAGGTCAGCCTGACTTCAATACCTAGGAAGCTACTAGAGCCATGTATAAAACATTCAATTTGCTAATACCTGAAGGGTGATCACTAGCAGCCAGCATGGCTTTACCAAGAACAAATCCTGCCAAACCAACTTGATTTCCTTCTTTGAAAAGGGAACTGGTTTGGTGGATGGGGGGAACACAGTGGACATAATATACCTGGATTTCAGCCAGGCTTTTGACTAAGTCCCACGTGACATTCTGATAAGTCAGCTGGAGAAACACGGGCTTGGTGGAACTACCATTAAGTGGATACATAATTGGTTAAACAACCACAAAGAATCACTAATAATGGAATGATGTTGGATTGGAATGCGGTCTCAAGTGGGGTTCCACAGGGATCAGTTCTGTGTCCGGTGGTGTTTAACATCTTTATTAATGACTTGGATGTAGGAGTAGAGCAGACTCATCAACTTTGCAGATGACACAAAGGTAGGAGGCTGCAAACACTTCGGAGGATAGAGCTAAAATTCAAAGGGATCTTGATAAACTGGAGAACTGCACTATAGACAACAAAATGAAATTCAACAAAGACAAATGTAAGGTGCTCCATGAGTCAACAATGTGACTCCACTGCCCAAAAACAAAAAAAAAAATGCAATTTTGGTTTGCATTAAGAGAGGCCTGGCATGCAAGTCATGGGAGGTATTACCGGCCTACTCGACACTGGTTAGGCCTCAGCTGGAAGACTGTCCAGTTTTGGTCACCTCTGTATAAAAGGATGTGAAGAAACTGGAAAGGATCCAGAGGTGAGACAAAGATGATCAAAGGAATGGAATGCAAGCCATATGAGCAAAGGCTGAAGGAACTGGGTATGTTTGGAAAAGAGGAGATTGAAAACTGCTGTCATGTCCCCCTGCAGATATTTGAAAGGCTACCATAAAAAAGTTGGAGAAAAGTTGTTCTCTCCTGCCACAGAGGTCAGGACAAGAGGCGATGGGTTCAAACTACAGCACAGCAAATTTTAGATTAAATCTCAGGGGATAACTTCCTAACTGTAAGAGCAGTAGGACAATGGAACAAAATGCTTGAGGAGTTGTGGAAGCTCCTTCGTTGCTGATTTTCAAAGGGGCTGGATACCCATCTCTCTTGGATGGTCTAGACACAAATCCTGTATCTTGGCAGGGTGTCAGACTAGATGACGCTTGCGGTCCCCTTCTAACTCTAGGATTCTTAAACAGGAATCCCCAGGTGTCCCTTTCAGGCCACTTTCTAGCTGCTTGGCACTGCCTGATCAGCACCAAGTAGCCAGTCGGGACTATGGATCTGATCTGACTTTCACTGATTTTTCCCCAGGTATTTTAAAGGAAAAAGCAGGGTGAAATGCCTTGCTTCAATAAGCAAGTTTAATTAGCATTAAAATAGTCTTAATTAGGCCACAAAGTTCACCTTGCTGATGTGAATGGGATGATGGAGAAACACTTGCTCCCCTTTGCTGCTGCTGTGTTGGGGCTGGGTTTAGAGAAGAGCAGCACCTCAGTTTCCCTTGTGATGGGTGCATCCTCCTAGCAGAGAAGGACTGAAGGGTTAAGGGCAGGTCTACACTACCACTTAAGTTTATGTAAATTACAACACTCAGGGGTGCAAAACAGACACAAGTTACAGCAACCTAAGCACTGTCCATACTAATATTTGTTAGGATATAGATATTCAGGCCTGTCTGCAAAGGCCTATACTTTAAGAATTTAGGTATATGCTTATCACTTGGCTAGATATGAAGGTATAAGACTCAAAATTAGTCTGCCTGTTTACGGGTCTTCTCTTACAGTGACAGTCTTAGCCTAAGAACAGGGCCTCAGATCTTTAGCTAAACAGCAGAGGCAGCCATAAGCTAGGAATTGTATGGTCACATCCTTGCATTCCAGACTGCCTTATTTCAATGCGACTAATGTGAGGCTGTTAAAAAGCTGATCTGATCTGTCTCCTCCAGAGACAAGGAAGAGCCTAGAGAACATAAAAGGAAGTTTAGTTTGATAGTTTTCTCTATGGTAAGAACTCACTATCAATAGACACAGCTGGGAAACCCTTATCTTTATAGATGTAGTTGTGAAATCCTCACTTCTGTATTTTGCCCACGTTGCTATTTATTTGCATGGTCTCTGTCTGGTTCTGATTGTTTGTCTGTTGTATAACTTAATTTTGCTGGGTGTAAACTAATTGAGGTTGTGGGATATAATTGGTTAAATCGTGTTACAATATGTTAGGATTGGTTAGTTAAATTTCAGTAAAATGATTGACTGCAGACTCTATAGTAAAATGTAACCAATCAGGAAGTAAGGGGGGGAATGGGAACAGGGAATGGGGGTGGGGAAATTGGAATCATCTTTTGCTAAGAGGGAGAATGGGAACAAGGACACAGGTAAGGCTCTGTGGTGTCGAAGCTGGGAAGGGGGATACTAAGGAAGGGAATTGGAATCATTGCTTGCTGGAAGTTCACCCCAATAAACATCAAATTGTTTGCCCCTTTGAACTTCGGGTATTGTTGCTCTCTCTTCATGCAAGAAGGACCAGGGAAGTGAGCAGGTAAAGGACTAAGCCCTCTAACATCTTGGTGCCATGACTCGGATGCATCGCACTGGATAGGTGAGTGGCGGCCTGTAAGTCCCCCTCCCCAACAGTCCACGCAGCTGCTTGGAGGAGGTATAGCGAACTCTCGTGATGGTGGTTGCGGGTTCTGGCAAGCCAGGGTAAAGGATTTTTTTTGGATAAATGGATAAGGAAGAACCAGGGCGCATACCAGGTGCAGGGGTCAACCTGGGATGAGATTAAAAAGGAAATGGAGGGAGTGTTAGGGGACCCAGAGGGATGGGGGGGCAGCTGAGGAGCCCACCCTCCTTTGGTATAGGGGTAGTTGGAAAAAGGTCCCTGCCCATTGTCAATGGGAGACATAGATTCCGCCTCTCATGGAGGTGGAGTAATTATGCTAACTGGAGAGCGCCCTACCATTGGCATAGTCTTCACCAGACACGCTACAGTGTCGTAGCTGCATCAGTGCAGCTGTGTCAATGTAGTGCTTCTAGTATATACCTGCTCTTAGAATTTGCAGAAGGCCTGCCACATTTTTGGCTGCATCTGGATTGACCGGGTCTGATCTTGGTCTTGCACTCGGTTTTCTTTTCGTCCTGATGTTGATGCCCTTTACTGGAAGGGTTTTGCTGTGGGTGTTACTCTCCTTCATGCAAATGCCCCAAGCAGCAACAGCTCCATTCCCTGTTGAGCTGGCCCAGGAAAATGTGTAATCTACCTTAGTGTGAGGTGACAGAAGATATCAGGGCTTCATTAGACTGCTACAGATCTTAGCAGATGCACACTGCCCAGGTTCAGCAGTGATACTTCACTGCTATAGGGAAGTTAATGAGGAGGAAAGTTTCAAGGTTCAGAATGCAACCCACTGTGAGGAATTGATGAAGCCCCTGCTCCCAGTTTCTTTGCAAGAGGAGGAAATTATTCCTTTTCTTATCAAAACCAGGCTTCTTATCTTGATGCCGCCTGCCCCTTAACACTCTGCATTTCCTTTACCCTTATACTGAGTCATGCCATGGGGATGCTCCTGATTAAATACTGGTGGTGGTTCATGCAGTTCAGTGGAGGGACAGAGAAATCTGGAGGGCCAGATCTGCAGCTGGTATAGATCCATGTTCCATTTTAGTCAGTCCTGCTGCCCCTCCCACTGAAGTCAATGGAGCTCTGCCAAGCTACACCAGCAGGGGACCTGGCCGTGATTTTGGGGAATCTGCCATGCCCAACTCTGGCCAGGGGGCACCTGCAGTGCTGTTTCTTCAGATGAGAGGCTGTTTCCAATGTAGCTAAACAGACATAAGCATCCACAGTCTGTGGTCCATTCAGACCTTGGTTTCTCTGTTGCAGGGCCAGTCAGTGCCAGCAGCTATAGAAGTTGTCCACTAGGAACTAGATTGAAATGAACCATTTGTTTCACATAGGAGCCACTGAAGAGACATCAGAAGATAATTAATCCTCTCATTACTGGCCAGATTTTGACCTGGGTTAGATTTCCTTCAATAATTAAGGAGGTGAAAGACTCCATAACCCATCTCTAACTCCCAGAGCCAAACAATACCCCATAAAGAACTATAAATGAAGAACCTTTAGCCAATAGATACCCTGGAGGTAATGAATTACTTTTGTTTATTTACTGAACTCAGAATAGTCTGGTCTGCTCAAGAAGAGCCCAAGCAGAGAAGATTTAGAAGCCATGAGCTATTGGCGGTTCCTAGCACAGCTCACAGCAAGCTGGCTAGTGCTCAGGAGTCGGTATAATTTATTAACTCTCTGTTGCTGGAGTGTCATAGATTATTAATCAGTCATCTTCTAAGAGAGCCAAATTTATGTTGGCTTTAATTAGACTGGCCTCTTTAAAATCTCCTAGCAGGACATAATACTGACTGAGAATGGTAATCTAATGAAGAAGGGTATATTCTGGGAGCCAACCGTGTTTTTTGTTCCTTGATGTAACATTATAATGTTTGCAGGTTGCCATTAACATTCAGACCCATGATGACACAGCCATGCATCACCCCATCCTACCCCCAGATTCATCAGCAAGATCTCTTTGGAGTTATTTTGAAAGGGTAAAACCAAGGCTATTAAAGAATGAAAGCAGAAACAGTGTGTTTGGTATGTTTCATAGCTGCAGAACAGTGAACTTTCCTGCACTAGAAAAGGAATGCTAAAAGTTAAGCATTTTGAATGTGATCAGCTGGCATTTCCATTCCACTGGGGAAGAAGAGGGGTCAGGTCTAGGGATCCTCTTCCTATGGAATTAGCTGGGATTTAAGTTAGGATTGCCACTGTCCAGGTTTTTCCTGAATAGTCCAGGTCTTGGCTTCTGTGTCTGGGTACCATAAGGTTGCTAGGTGCCTGGTTTTCAACTGGAAAGTCCAGTCAAAGGGAACCTGGCAGTGTCTGGTCAGATGTATTGACCAGACACCAAAAGCCCAGTTACCACAGGGTGGGGGGGAGATGCCAGGTTAACCAGTGTCAGTCCCTGCTCGGCCACGGCCATCTCCTACCTGCAGGCAGACTCCGTGTCAGGCTGCAGCAGCTCCTGTTCCAGTCCCAGAGTAGAGGGAGTCCTGCTGAGGGGGAAGAAAGGTGGAGATGATCCAGTGAGGAACAGGGGAAGGGAGGAAAAGAGGAACAACTGATGGGGGTGTAGCCTTGGGGGGGGGAGAAGGGGGCAAGGCATCGAGGGAAGAGGTGGAGCAGGGAGGAGTCTGGGGGAAGAGGTAGGGCAGGGCCTCAGGAATCCAGTTCTGAGCAATTAGAAAGCAACTACACCTAATTTGAGTGTACAGGTCCAGCCGAGAGAGAGAGAGCGCTGTCCTCTGTCTGAAAACAACACACCAGCACATTGGCATGTAACCAAAACAATCATCCAATGAAACATCACTTTGGCACTATTGCATCTGATCAGTTCTCATTGGCTGATGTCTAATGCATCATGCCTAGCTTCTGCATCTTTTTTCTTGTATTAACCCTTTCATGGGTGTCATACCTATTCATATAGTTAAATGTAACTTAGGATATGTCTACACTATGAAATTAGGTCAGTTTTATAGAAGTTGATTTTTAGAAATCAGTTTTATGCAGTCAATTGTGCATGTCCCTACTAAGCACATTAAATCGGCAGAGTGCATCCTCACTACTGTAGCTAGCATCGACTCACAAAGGGGTGCACTGTGGGAAGCTATCCCAGTCTCCACTGCCCATTGGAATTCTGGGTTAAGCTCCCAATGCCTGATGGGGCAAAAACATTCACAGGTGTTTTGGGGTACATGTCAGTCTCCCCTCCCTCCCCCTGTGAAAGCAACTGCAGACCATCATTTCACGCCTCTTTTCCTGTTTCCTATGCAGATGCCATAGCACAGCAAGCATGGAGCCTGCTTAGCTCACTGCTGCTGTTGCAAGCATTGTAAACACTTCACGCATTATACTGCAGTACATGTAGAACCTGGCTAAGAGATGGCAGCATGAGGACAATTGTGAGGAGGACATGAAAACAAACATTCCTGAACGCATGGGATGTGGCAATTGGGACATCATGGTGGCAGTGGGGCTGGTTGATACAGTGGAATGCTGATTCTGGGCCTGGCAAACAAGCACAGACTGGTGGGACCACATAGTCTTGCAGGTATGGGATGATTCCCAGTGGCTGTGAAACTTTCACATGCATAAGGTCACTTTCCTGGAACTCTGTTGCTTTTTCTTCCCCCCCCCCCCCCCCACCCTGAAGCACAGGAATACCAAGATGAGAGCTGTCCTGACAGTTGAGAAGCAAGTGGTGATAGCCCTGTGGAAGCTTGCAATGCCTGACAGCTACAGGTCAGTCAGGAATCAATTTGTAGTAGGCAAATCTACTGTGATTCAAGTAGCCAAGGCAACCACTAACCTTCTGCTATCAAGGGTTGTGACTCTGGGAAATGTGCAGGTCATAGGTGATGGCTTTGCTGCAGTGGGTTTCCCTAACTGTGGTGCAGCAATAGATGGAATGGATATCCCTATCTTGGACCGGACCACTTAGCCAACCAGTACATAAACTTCAAGGGGTACTTCTCAATGGTGCTGCAAGCACTGGTGGATCACAAGGGATGTTTCACCAACATCATAGAATCATAGAATATCAGGGTTGGAAGGGACCCCAGAAGGTCATCTAGTCCAACCCCCTGCTCAAAGCAGGACCAAGTCCCAGTTAAATCATCCTAGCCAGGGCTTTGTCAAGCCTGACCTTAAAAACCTCTAAGGAAGGAGATTCTACCACCTCCCTAGGTAACGCATTCCAGTGTTTCACCACCCTCTTAGTGAAAAAGTTTTTCCTAATATCCAATCTAAACCTCCCCATCAACGTGGGATGTCCAGGAAAGGTGCATGAAGGGACTTGCATCTTTAGGAACTCTGGACTGTTCGAGCAGTTGCAAGAAGGGACTTGCTTCCCAGAACAGAAAATTACTGTTGGGGATGTTGAAATGCCAATACTTATCCTTGGAGACCCAGCCTACCTCTTGCTCCCATGGCTCATGAAGCCACACACAGGCAGCCTGGACAGCAGTAAGGAGCAGCTCAACAAAAGGCTGAGCAAGTGCAGAATGGTGGTAGAATGTGCACTTGGACATTTTAAAAGCTCGCTGGTGCTGTTTGCTGACTAGGTTAGACCTTAATATTCCCATTGTTATTACTGCTAGCTGTGTGCGCCATAATATCTGTGAGAGTAAGGGGGAAGACATTTATGGCAGTGGAAGGTTGAAGCAAATAGCCTTGCTACCAGTTTTGAACAGCCGGACACTAGGGCGATTAGAAGAGCACAGGTAGGTGGGCTATGCATCAGAGAGGCTTTGAAAACCAGTTTCATGACTGGACAGGCTATGGTGTGACAGTTGTGTGTGTTTCTCCTTGATGCAAACCCACCCCCTTTTTGATTTTAATTCCCTGTAAGCCAACCACCCTCCCCAGTTCGATCACAGCTGGCAAAGGAACTAAAGTCCCTATTGTTTTGAAACCATGTATTCTTTTATTCTTTAAAAAAAAGATGACTGATAAGGAAGCCCTGGGGAGGTGATGGGGGAGGAGGGAAGGACAAGGGCACATTGCTGCTTGTAGCCACACTACAAATCAAAACTATTTGACAGCCTTCTGGTGCCTGGAGCCTCCCCTCCTCTCTCTGCATTCTTGGGCATCTGGGTGAGGAGGATATGGAACTTGGGGAGGAGGGCAGGGGGTTGTACAGTGGATGCAGCAGCAATCTGTACTCTTGTTGGCTTTCCTGCACCTCCACCAGACACCTGAGCATGTCTGTTTGCTCCCACATTAGCCTCAGCATCACTTCCTGCTTGTGCTCTTCATGCTCACTTAATGCTTTCCTGGCCTCTGCCACTGAATGCCTCCATGCATTCAGCTGTGCCCTATCAGCGCAGGAGGACTGCAAGAGCTTGGAAAACATATCATGAGTCCATATTTGAATTTTTTCCTTCTAATCTGCACTAACCTCAGGGATGGAGATGATAGGGGGAGCACAAACATTTTCACCTGCAGGGGGATAAAAAGGGAGAGTAAAATTTAAAGATACATTTCTGAGAACAAAAGGGAGACACTTTCACAGTGAATCAAGCAAGTCACAGCAGACAGCACATGTGCTTTAGGTACAAGGTTGTATTTTGCCTTTTCTCAAGCACCTGCCAGTATGATGATGCATCAGACACAGCTGGGCCACAGAATTTGGTTTCCAGGCAGCTATGGTAAGCCAAAGGCTATGTGTGTTTGGCTTCTAACGCCTTCAGAACATGTGGGAATGTTTTCAAATTGCAGCGCCCTCCTTTCCCCTACCAAGCAATGCAGGTTGGGTTTGCCATTTAAAAGGAGGGGCTGCAGTTTTCAGGTGGATGTGCAGCACACACCTCCCTTCACTCTTCCACATGGCTATTTGGGATGATCCCTTCACCCTCCTCCTACCCTGTGGCTATTCTCGGGGATGATCCCTTTTAGCCAAGCACAAACAGCCCACCATGAATGGGGTCCTTTTACTGTTCCCTTACAAAAATTCCCCCATTTCAACCAGGTGACCATGAATGATATCACTCTCCTGAGGTTAACACAGAAAGATATAGACCGAATGTGACCAAAACCCAGGACCATTCGCTGCCATGAAATGATTCCAGACTACTTGCTACTGGCTTGGTGTGGTAAAGTGTCCTACTGTGGAGAATGAAATAAGGCAGCCCTCCCCAGAAACCTTCTGCAAAGGCTTTCAGAGTACCTCCATGAGAGCTTCATGGAGATGTCCCTTGAGGATTCCCGCTCCATCCCCAGACACATTAACAGACTTTTCTGTAGCTCTACTGGCCACAAATGCATCCCAAGTCTTCAGGGCAAATTAAACACTATTGCTTTTAAATTACAAATGTGAACACAGCAGAGATGCCTTCTCCACCTTCAGGGTCAAGGATCCCGCCTTGGGAAGGTATTGGCTCCAAGGTGATGAAAAGGTCCTGGCTTCTAGGAAGAATGGATTTAGTGCTTGCCTGCTGCACATTCTTCTCCTCATCCACAAAATCCTCCTCCGTCTTGCATGAGACTTCCCCCCCCCCCTTGCAGGTGTCCACAGACAGTGGTGGGGTAGTGGTAGGGTCCCCTCCTAGAATGCCATGCAGCTGATCATAGAAGCAGAATGTATGGGGCTCTGACCCAGAGCGACCATTTGCCTCCTTTGTCTTTTAGTAGGCTTTCCTGAGCTCCTTGACTTTCACACGGCACTGCTGTGTGTCCGCGTTGTAGCCTCTGTCTACCATGCTCTGTGCAATTTTGGCATATATATTAGCATTTCTTCTTTTTGATCAGAGTTCTGCCTGTACAGATTCTCCCCATACAGCAATCGGATCCAGTGTCCATGCTGGAGCTAGTTTGTGATTCTGGGGGGACTGCATGGTCACCTGTGCTGCTGAGCTCACCACGCTGACCAAACAGAAAATGAAATTCAAAAGTTCCCAGGGCTTTTCCTGTGTACTTGGCTAGTGCATCAGCATTGAAAGTGCTGTCCATAGCGGTCATATTAGAGCACTCTAGTATAGCTCCCGGAGGCCAATAACATCAATTTGCATCCGCACTACCACAAATTTGGCCCAGCAAGGTCAATTTTAGCGCTACTCCCCTCACCGGGGAAGAGTTACAGAAATCAATTTTAAGAACCCTTTAGGTCGATGCATTCATTATAAAATCAACCTAACGTGGCTAAATTTGACCTAACCCTGTAGTGCAGGCCAGGGCTTAGGCATTTCTAAAGGACAATGCTACTGCACTATCTTTGTGTCAGCTATGGAGCAGGGTAATCGCTAAACCCACGTACCATAATGCAGGTCTGGTCTACACTACAACATATTACCATTAAATTTTGCCTTATATCAGCACGCTCAATCTAGAGTCTTGTCAGTCATGTTATACCACTTCCCCCACTGACTCAAGCTCTGTAGTGACACATCTGTGTGAACACTGCAGTACCAGTAGCGGACAAAAGAGTCCTCCAGCAACAGTCCCATAGGCATGTGACTGCCCAAATCAGCACCCGTCCCACCAGATTCAGAACAGGTGTTTACAGTCAATAAACTTCATAGACACAGAGCAGCACAATGCAGTATTATGGCACACTGTTAAAGTGGTCTTTTAAGGTCTCCCTCAGCTGTACAGCACCACGATGTGCTCTTATAATTGTCCCTGTGTCTGGCTGTTCAAAATCACCAGACAGTCTTTCCAGCTCATCCCTCCATCCTGCCAGTCATGTTCCCCCCACCCTTGCTTCGTAAATATTATGTAAGAGACAATATGCAGAGATAATTGGGAAGATTTGGCTCACTGATGTCCTGGCTAATGATGAGACATCTGCAGTGTCTTTTTAATTACCAAATACACATTCAACAGTTGTCCTGAAATTGCTCGGTCAATAGTGAAATATCTCCTGGCTGCTGTCTAGATCTCTGGCATATGGCTTCAAGAGCTAAGAAAGCAAAGGGCAGGCCAGGTTCCTGAGAATCATAATTGGCACTGGCATTTGCACCAGTGCAAATGTGCCAATCTGGTGAAAATGGCCCTGCTTGTGGCTTTTCAAAAAGACCAGCATTTGTAAAGATGCAAGCGTCATCCATCTTCCCAGACCAGCCAATGATAACCTCAATGAAACATTTCTAGGGATACGCTAGTGCTTGCATAACCATGGAGAAGTAACACACCAAAATGCCCTGTCAGCTGTGGGTGAACACTTTTCTCAAAATGATGACTCCGTATCTGACCTCTCAGTCCTCATCCTCAAAGGAAACTTGCACAACACTTTCAAAAGGGAAGGTGGATTTAAATCCATAGCTGTGCTAGACACTAAAAATCCAGGACTTCATAAAGACACTGGATTTATGGCTCATTGCAACAATCTGTAACCCACTAACCCTGTTTTGTCGTGTGACTACAGAGGTGTTAACTGCCCATTTCACCTTGAATGGTCTCTTGCAACACGTGTTAACTCCTTATGCTTACCAATTGGTTCCATCTTGTGTTTAGCTGTGACACGCTGGATATGTCCACATGGGGATAAAAAACATGTGCATCAGCAAGCGTAAGCACCCAGCCCCGCTCACTCAGGCTTGCAGGGCTCAGGCAGCAGGGCTGTAAAATTGCAGTCTAGATGTTTGGTCTCAGGTTGGAGCCCAGGCATCTGGGACCATTCCTCCTAGTGGGGTCTCAGAGCCTAAGCTCCAGGCTGAGCCCAAATGTCTCCACTGCAATTTTATAGCTCCTCATCCAGGCCAGACACAGCCATTCCACGTGTCTTTTATCACAGTGTAAATCTACCCTCTGGGTCCCTTTCCCAGAAATGAAGAAGAGCTGTGTGTAGCTTGAAAGCTTGTCTATTCCACCAACAGAAGTCGGTCAAATAATAGATGGCAGCCAGCTTTGTCTCTCATGGAGAAGTAACCCTTTCAGTGCATGTACTCAGAAACCAGGTGTGAATTAGAATCAGGATATGCATCCCATCTATCATTCCCCCCCCCCCACACACACACACACTATTATTTCCTGAACATTGACCAGAGTCACAATCCTCTGCAGCAGTCCACTCTTATCAGCCTTGCACACCTGGATGACAACTGCCCCGACCATAGATTTTCCAACTCCCACCGATCAATAGCAGTGCAAGGTTGCAGGCTTCCTGAACAAAATTGCCATTCATTTCTCTGTTGTCAAAGCATCTCTAATTTTAGTGAGTCTGCCCTGCAGGGCTTGAGTGAGCTTGTCACACCAGTCCACAAATTCTGGATTCAAAGCTCTGCAATCACTGCTGATTGTCCCAGATTTACATCATGAACCAATTCCACCACTCGATGCTTTTTTCATGGGCCCAGAAGTGCCTTTCCACCATATGTAGCTGGTGAGCGAATGCCTGCACATCTGGGGACTGTCATTCACTGTTACATCATCCACTCCCCCTTGGTTTTCTATTTTTGCTGCTGCAGGACCTGTAGTAATAGTTACCAAAGTTCCACAAACACAGAAGTATCAGACACTCTGTCTCTAAAACAGATGTGAAAACTCTGCTGATCGCTTCACCATCCATGTTTCTGCCAGTGAGATGCCAGAGAAATTGAAAAGCTGCATGAGGAACTGTGGAAAAAGAAAATATAGGATGAAACAAAAGGAATTGTTGGAACTTGATCCCAAGCTTCCATAATTCCGAGAGGAGTGCTGGTATCCCACAATGCACTGCAATGTCGTCCCACACTGGCATGGGGGTCACTGGGATGCCTACCTACTGTGCACCATGTCTTTTGCCAACACAACCAATGACAGCACTGGCAAAGACAGCCAACGGGGCATGCGCTCTAGTGACATTGCAGTGTTGGCAGCTGTATGCCAGCAAAAATGCTGCTGGTGACATTTTCCAGTGTAGACCTGGCCTCAGACTAGAACCAATGAGAAGAGAATCCTGCCCATGTCCCTCAATCCACACTTGAGGTATCTCTGCCAACCAAGGGGGGGAGTTCACTCTCCATGGCAGACATCATTCTTTGTTTCTTTACAGGGGCTGCCAACAGAGGGGTCTGATTTGGTGCCTGATGCGACAGTGCTATGAACTGGGCAGAGATCCATTCAGTCATTTTCCACAGGCCAACGAGCAGGCATCTGACAGGGCCCTGTTCTTCCATTCTCCCTCATGCTGAGGAGGTTTTATTGGTGCAAGCAGCCCCGTTGAGAAGACACATGAGCACACCATTGTGTTTGGGGGCATTCTAACACACAGCTGACTCAGATGGATATCAGGCTTTTGTAAAAGACAAATGGTCCATTGTACACCCCCTAGCTCTGCTGTATGACTCACAGCCGAGAGGACAAAAGCTATTGTTCCAAGGCTCCATGGGAAACTCCTTTGCATACATATTTTCTAAACAGAAACCACAGTTTACTGCCACTGCTTGTATGACACACACCTGTGCATCAAGGCAGGATTTTCTAAGGGCAATAAGAGAGCTGAATTTCAGTGAGGTCTGGGTGCCTAGTTTGCTTTGATTCCTTTGAAATGCGCAGCCTAACTCTGCTGACCAGTGAATGCTTTGCCTCAGCCAGGGTGCAGTCATCTTGCTCAGCAAGCAGAAATCTCAGCAAAAGCAAGAGTAGATGCCAGATGAAGAGGGAGAGAGAGACTGACTGACTGACTTCAAAGCGTGGAGTCTTCCTAGCACTACAAAGAATGGGCAGTAACGTTCAGTACCTGGCAGAGGAGAATTTAAATGAAGTTATGTGGAAGAGGGAGGATAATAGGCTACTTTAATGCAGTGTTAGGATGGTACCTGGAGCAGGACTATGCAAACAGGGGCAGTCAGAAAAGGTTCCATGTTACATTATGATCTCTTGCCCCGTGCAGCACTGGGACTCAAAAGCAGTTCCCTGATCTGTCAACACTTTGACTGGGTATCCATAAGGCCTTACAAAATACATCCAGAAGGCCTGGGCTATAGTCTGCGCAGACAAATCCTTCACAGGAACCACCACCACAAATGTGTAATCATCAGTCATGATGAGCACACGGTGCTGTCAGAGGTTGTTTAGGCAAAAGACATGGTGCACAGTATGTACGCATCTCAGTGACCCCCATGCCAGTGTGGGACATTTTTGAAGTGCTCTGTGGGATACCAGCCTCTGTTGGTGAGAGAGAGAAACTTTCAAGCTACACAGAGCTCTTCTTCAGGTCAGCTGAAGAAGAGCTTTGTGTATCTCCAAAGCTTGTCTCTTTCACCAGCAAAAATTGGTCCAATAAAAGATGCTACCTCACCCACCTAGTCTCTCTAATATCCCGGAGTTGACACAGCTACAACAACACTACATACAGACCAGTGCTAGGAATTCCAATCTGAATGAACTGTATCTCTCATCATTTCTTTCAGATCCTTTTAAGTCCCAACTTGCACAAGCAATCACTTGCTCCCTATCATCTTGGTCCTGAGCAAGGATGGCTCCCAATCCTTTGTTGCTGGCATCAGTAGACACTCTAAATCGGGGGCAGACAAACTTTTTGGCCCAAGGGCCGCATCGGGTTTTTGAAATTGTATTGAGGGCTGGTTAGGGGAGGCTGTGCCTCCCCAAACAGCCAGGCATGGCCCGGCCCCTGCCCCATCCAACCCCCCCTGCTTTTCACCCCCTGATAACTCCCCCGGGACTCCTGCCCCATCCAACCCCCCCGTTCCCTGATGGTCCCCCGGGGACCCCTACCCCATTCAGCCCCCGCTCTGTCCCCTGACCACCCCTGGACCCCCTGCCACCCCATCCAACTCCCCCCTCTCCTTCCTGATGGCCCCCCTGGGACCCCTGCCCTATCCAACCACCCCTTCTCCCTGTCCCCTGACTGCCCCCGGAACCCCTGCCCCTGACTGCCCCCCACCACCCCATCCAACCCCTGCTTTCCTTCCAGACTGCCCCCCAGGACCCCGCTCCCATTCAACCACCCTGTTCCCTGCCCTCTGACTTCCAAGCCCTATCCACACCCCCGCCCCCTGACCACCCTCCAAACTCCCCTACCGTCTATCCCCCACTCCCTGCCTCCTTACAGCGCTGCCTGAAGCACTGGTAGCTGGTGGCGCGGCTGCACCAGGACAGGCAGCCGCGCCGCACAGCACAGAGCACCGGGTAAGGCTGGGCTCTTCAGCTGCACTGCCCCAGGCTCTCGCTGCTCCGCCACCCAGAGCACTGTGCCAGCAGAGCAGTGAGCTGAGGCTGTGGGGGAGGGGCTGGGGGCAAGCCTCCCGGGCCAGGAGCTCAGAGGCCGGGCAGGACAGTCCTGCGGGCCACGTAGTTTGCCCACCTCTGCTCTAAATGGTAGTTCATAATCTGGATATGCCAGGCTAGGCAATTGCACAAGTAGAGATTTCAGTTCTTCAACTATTGCTTGGCACTCTACACTCCATTTTACCTGGGCAGCTTTGGTAATTTTCTTATCCCCTGTGTTTCTTAGCAATTCATGTGATGGCAGAATAACACTAGCAAAGTCATTTATAAATCAGCAATAATAACCAACGGATCCCAAGAACTTCTATATGTCTCATACCATAGCAGGTACTGGCCATTCCTCTACTACTCTCTGCATCAGGAGGAGGGTCCCAGAGCTCAGGCTCCATACTGAGCCTGAACGTCTACACCACAACTTTACAACCCACAGCCTGAGCCCCCACAAGCCCAAGTTAGCTGACATGGGCCAGCCATGGGTATTTAATTGCAGTGTAGACACACCCTATCTGTCCCAAAGAATTCACCTTTTCTTTTAGAAAATGACACTTTGAAGGTTTTATTTTTAATCCATACTGCGTGAGTCTTTCAAATACCATACACAAGTGTTGTAACTGTTCCTCAAAGGATTTGGAATACACTTTGATGTCTCCTCAATGCAATAAAAGGGTATCAAACTTTTCAGAGCCTCGATAATGCTCTAGTTTTCAGAGTATTACATAACCCTAATGGCATTCTTGTCAACTCAAAGTCCCACAGGTGTCACCACAGCATTTTTTTCCTTAATGTTCTGGTGCCACTTCCAATTTGCCAATACCCACTTGCTAAATGGACAGTAGAGTAGAAAATTGCTGACTTAAATGCCATTAATGAATCTTCAGTTCTCGATAAGGTAAAGGCATCTTTATCTGTGACCTGGTTCAGTTTTTGGTAATCTACACAAAAGCCCAGTTTCCCATCTTTTTTCCTCAACAAGCCCAATGAGCACTGCCCCTGCACTATCACTCTCTTTTATTACATTAGCTTCCAACATCTCTTATCATTTCCTTCACTGGTTGTACAAAGCTGGATCAATTGGTCAAACTGGTTCCCTAATTAGAGGCTGTACCCCAGTGGGTATGGTGTGCTGTGTCTGGCGGCATACCCACAATCCAAAGGAGGTTGTGAGAAAGCTTTTTCATCTTTCTCAATCAATTGTACTAACCTGTCAACATGCTCTGTGGGTGCGGAAGGCATTCACAAATCTATTTTCTTCATCCTTGTGTATGGCTCTGTCCCCGCTATCCAGAATTATTATCTGCATGTGTCCTGCTTCCACAACCTATTCCTTGAGCACCAAGATGTCCTCCCAACCTATGCACATCTGACGCCAACCACCTGATTTCTATTTAGTGTCACAGTCTGGCCCCATAATTTAGCATCCAGACTAGTACTAATCCTTTTTCCACAACAATACTTTTTGTCACTATTGTGGGATCTCCTCCTTTTATGCCAACAAGGTTCCAGTAAAACAACCTAATCCTGACTATGCAGACCAGCTTTTGTTTTACAAATAACAATGGTTTCTCTATTTGGGTGCATCATGAGGGGATGCAAATCTTTTGTTATCACTTTCCCAGTCACCCTGTACTGACTGACAACAATCTGATAACTTCCGATATGTCTGGTATAATGGTATTCTGCCAGACTTTCATGTTTTGACTGGGGAGCTGCTGCCCCTGAGCCTTTCCTACCTGCAACAACTCCTCGTAACAATGTTGCAGTAGGTTCATACATATGATTACTGAAGGCAAACAATCACTGTTGACATTGCTAACAAAATTACCCTGTGCTGGATATTTAATTGTTCCCATTTGAATTTCAGCTTCCATATAGCCAGCACAAGGAATAGCCAAACCGTTTCCTGCTACCAATTTCATCCTGTTCTCGGTAGGCAACAATCAATCTGGAGTCCAATGTTTCCTAAAATGTTGGCTCTGTAAGGTAGTGACTCAAGACCTGGTATCTAGCAAGGCCCACGTTTCTAGCCCATTAATCTTATCCAACACAGTCGGACATCTTCCTACAGCAGTAGCCTGCCCTTTAATGTCATTCAGGTCTATTCTCCATCTCCCTGTGGTCTGCCCCCCGATCCAGGAGACTGTTTAAAGCCATGGCATTAATATTCCCCTTTCTATACATTCCACTTCACTATATCTTCTGCAAATAGAGTTGCCATCAAGATCAAACTTATCAGTTGTCCCTTTTGCCCTGTTCTGACTCCCTGTAGCCTGTGCTTGAATTCTCTAGGTGCCAGGACCTCCTGTTTCAAAGCCAGTCTCATACATTGAATTTCTCTCCTTATGTCATCAAGGAGTGTTTTTTCAATTCCTCTATCTCCCTTTTAAATTTTCTTTGAAAAGTATCTCCATTCCAGAAATACCATCCTCTGACTTCTGGCTAGTCTGCCCTACACAGTGCCCACCATCTACAGGCTGCATGTCAACAACAGATTTGCAACCATGCCGTGGACACACGGTAACTACCCTGTCTGGTCCTTTACTACCCAGAAGTTTAACATACTCCTTAAAGCCTAGAAAGGAAATTTCTGGATTCTATCATAGTAACAGTCTTAGTTTCCTTTGTAAAATATCATCACCCCTCAATAAATTTGTCCTTCAGCCTTTTATCAGTATCTAGGGCTTCATGAAATTCTAACTTTTCTATTGCTTTCAAAGCTGCTGGGCATACCAATGCATATTCCCCTAGACTCTCTACTGGACTCTGGAGAAGAACCTCTGCTTCACTTCTGACCAGATGCGAGTGTCAGATACAGCCTAGCCTTCTAATTATCTGTTCTACAGCCCCTTTTTCATTTTCTGGCTGTGTCTGCACTTCCTGTCTAGCTGCACCTGTCTTTCTGGCAGCGCATGAAATCTAAACACTGACTGAAGCATTATCTTAAATTCCCCAAATGACAGAGTTACTTTCACAGTTTTCTCCAGAAAATTCAGGGAATCTGGGTGTGAAGGTGTCGACTCACTGCTCGTGCCTCCTTGTGTCTAGGAGTGGTGCAGGAGCGATCTCTCTGCCGGGAGTCTCCCAAAGGTGTATGCTTCACTTCAGGCCAGGTCACTTCAAAGTCTCTCCCCTTTTGGGGCAGTTCATGAACAAAAAGCAAGGAGAATTAATGCAAATAAACTGAGTTAGTAAGAGAGAGGAAGGAATGACTCCCTCTCAGGGTGCATCAGGATCAGGCCCTCCCTTTGCTCAGGGATGGCCCATCAGGCAGTGGTTGTCTGAGAAACTCCTGCCTCCCATCAGCCCTTTCCTCAAGAGCTGAGCATCTGTTCTCTTCCCTGGTCTGCCCATCAGTGAGCAGCTGTGCTCCCTTTTAACTCCTCCTCCAGCCTGTATGAGTGGCACAGGTATGGTGGGGCAGGGATGGCTGAGCCTAGAGCAGCTCCTGAACTCCTTGGTGTCCAGTGTGACATTTGTACACCCCATCACATGTGGTAGGAGTGTCTGTACAAGTGGCAGTTGGGCCCCAACCGTTGACCTTTCCCTTGTGCTGTCCCCTGACTGACTCATGTTGTTCTAAGATGGTTACCTCTGCTTTGGGCTCCTCCTATCCGGATCCTGATGCCAGTTGCAGGGAGCCAGTCCGCAGCTAGGCTGTGCCTACTGGGAGAAGAGGCAGGGGCAAATCGACACAATGGAGATCACCTTCCATTTTAAATTTTATAAAGGAAAAAAAAACAAAAAAATTGGCCAAAATAACAACATAACAGGAATAACAAAATATAAATAAGATGAAGTAACATCAGATACTTGCTGAGGAAAATGATAACCTGAATGTTACCATTACCATAAGAGCTTTTCACCACCATGCTGTGTCGCCCTAAGGGTAGTCAGCTCCTCCCATCCCTGACGCCAAAGTCCCGCTTCCCCCCAGCTGTCCTTCCTTTGTCTCTCTCTGGCTGACAATGCTCCTTGCTTTGATGCTGAGGTGCTGCACCTCTTTCCAGCAGGCCCACCCGCAAACAGCTCTTCACCCAGAGGGCCACACCTGTTTCCTAGGTGCCCAAATTGTCTCCCTCTGTCAGTGTCCCAATGGTCAACTTCACCAGTCAGACGTTTTCTGCCCCTTGTAACTGGGCTCCTTGTACACAGCCCTTCAAAGTCCAATTTCCTCAGCAAATCCCTATTTTTCATCTCCTTCTTTAACTGCCTTCCCACTGCTTCCTTTGAGAGGATCCAGAGACCCCCTCCCCAGCTTGGTCTGCCTCTCATGGCCTCTCTAACCCCCATCCTCACCCATGGACAGCATTCAGTGCTGCTATAGCACAGCTGCAGGACCTATCATCACCCCCTTGGTCGAGATTGCAGCAAGTGCTAGTCTCAGGGCCAGGGATACTACACATCCTGCTAGGCTAAGGGTCATCCAGCCTCATGTTCCAGGTTAGAAATGGATCAGGAAGATATTCCCTTATGCCTCATGTACAGCAGTGCACATCTGGTCAGGTACATTATGGTAAAGGTCTTGGCCTTTCTCTGAAGTATCAGGCACTGTCACGGGTAGGATACTCGACTCAACAGACAATTAGTCTGCCCCAGTGTGGCAAATCCTGTGTGCCAGTGTCTCTTCTCCTAAATCACTGTGCTGTTCCAAAATGGTGTGTCTAATTTGGAATAGATTTTATCAGACACACACATCTGGGCTTGTGCATGTCGCTTGTGGCTCTGAGAAATCTGTCTTATCAGTATGATTTAATCCATCCTGATAAATGTGTCTGGTCTGGAAATGACATGAAACGATTTTATCACTGCCTGTAGGCACAGGATGAGAAATTCAGCCAGAGAGAGATTATGACAGGGGGCCAATGCTTGCCCCCTCCAGGACTTGAACATTTTAAGACCAGGAGACACCATTACATCACCTAGTCCACCGCAGGCCAGAGAACTCCCTTTGCTTCCCCCTGCCCTTAGTCAAATAGCTTCGCTTTGGCTAAAGCCTCTCCCAGAAGAGCAGCAGGCTGGATGCAAAGACATCACAAGATGGGGAATCCATCACTTCCTTGGGGAGTTTGTCCCAATAGTTAATCACCCTCACTGTTAAAAATGAGTAGAATCATAGACTCATAGAATATCAGGGTTGGAAGGGACCTCAGGAGGTCATCTAGTCCAACCCTCTGCTCAAAGCAGGACCAATCCCCAACTAAATCATCCCAACCAGGGCTTTGTCAAGCCTGACCTTAAAAACCTCAAAGGAAGGAGATTCCACCACCTCCCTAGGTAACACATTCCAGTGCTTCACCACCCTCCTAGTGAAAGTTTTTCCTAATATCCAACCTAAACCTCCCCCACTGCAACTTGAGACCATTACTCCTCATTCTGTCATCTGCTACCACTGAGAACAGTCTAGATCCATCCTCTTTGGAACCCCCTTTCAGGTAGTTGAAAACAGCTATCAAATCCCTCCTCATTCTTCTCTTCTGCAGACTAAACAATCCCAGTTCCCTCAACTCCCTCATAAGTCATGTGTTCCAGTCCCCTAATCATTTTTGTTGCCCTCCGCTGGACGCTTTCCAATTCTTTCACATCCTTCTTGTAGTGTGGGGCCCAAAACTGGACACAGTACTCCAGATGAGGCCTCACCAATGTTGAATAGAGGGGAACAATCACGTCCCTCTATCTGCTGACAATGCCCCTACTTATACAGCCCAAAATGCTGTTCGCCTTCTTGGCAACAAGGACACACTGTTGACTCATATCCAGCTTCTTGTCCACTGTAACCTCTAGGTCCTTTTCTGCAGAACTGCTGCCTAGCCATTCAGTCCCTAGTCTGTAGCAGTGCCTTCATTCTGACTTGAATGTGTCTGGTTTTAACTTCCAGCCATT
Organism: Dermochelys coriacea; assembly: GCF_009764565.3. Classification (NCBI taxonomy): domain Eukaryota; kingdom Metazoa; phylum Chordata; order Testudines; family Dermochelyidae; genus Dermochelys; species Dermochelys coriacea. Next base: position 61,557,539 of record NC_050076.1, read on the forward strand.
GGCTCTCAGTCTGACCTTCTCTGCTAGATTAAAGAGCCCTTTATTACCTGGTATTTTCTCCTCTTGTAGGTACTTATATACTGTACTCAGATTACCTTTCAATCTTCTTTCTGATAAGCTAAACAGACTGAGATCCTTTAAATCTCTCCCAGTAACACATTTTGGCACAGAGTCATAGATTCTAAGGCCAGAAGAGACTATTGTGGTCCTCTACTCTGACATCCTCTTTAACACAGGCCAAGAACTTCCTCCAAAAAATTCCTAAACAAATCTTTTAGAAAAACATCCAATCTTGATTTAAAAATTGTTAGTGATAGAGAATCTACCATGACGCTTGGTAAATTGTTCCACTGGCTAATTACCCTTCTTGCTAAAAATTTACACCTTATTTCCCATCTGAATTTGACTAGTTTCAACTTCTAGACTTTGGATCATGTTGTTCCATTTTCTGCTAGACTGAAGAGCCCATTATCAAATGTTTGCTACCCATGTAGGTACTTGTAGGACTGTAATCAAATCACCCCTTCACCTTGTTAAGCTAACTAGACTGACAAAGCTGAATCTATCACCATACGGCATGTTTGCCAATCTTCTAATCATACTTCCGGCTTTCCTCTGAACCTTCTTCAATTGATCAACATCCTCCTTGAATTGCGGGAATCCTGGACACAGGATTCCGGCAGCAGTTGCACCAGTGCCAAATACAGGGGTAAAATAACCTCCCTGCTCCTACTGGAGATTCCCGTGTCCAGAGATCACATAACCCCTTTTGGCTACAGCATTGCACTGGAAGCTCATGTTCAGCTGATTATCCCCCATGACACCCATATTGTTTTCAGACTCACTGTATCCCAGGATGGAATCTGCCATTGTGTAAGTGTTGCCTACATTTACATGTAGCAGCATTAAAATGCATGTTGTTTTCTTGTGCCAGCTTTTCCAGCCCTCAAGTAGTTTTTGTACCTATTTCTGGCACTGTCTTCTCTTTAAAATGTGGACACCTGAACCGGACATACTATTCTACTACGGTCTCCTCAGTGCTAGGTACGGAGGTAAAATCATTTCCCTAATCCTCACCACTTCCCTGTTTATACATCCAAGGATAGCATTAGCCCTGGTTGGCCACAACATCACACTGGGAACTCATATTGAGTTGTCTCTTCACTCTGACTTCAGAGTCGCTGCTTTCCAGGCTACAGTCCCCCATTCTGTAGGGGCTGTCTGCATTCCTTGTTCCTATATGTATGCATTTGGCTTTATTCAAATTCATTTTGTTGGAATGGGTCCAGTTTAATAAATTCTCCAGATTTCTTTGTACGACTGGCCTGTCCTTGGTATTAGTTACCACTCTGCCAGTCTTTGTGTCATCTGCAAATGTTATCAGCAGTGATTTTATATCAACTTCCTGCTCATTGATGAAACTGTTAAATAGCATCAGGTCTACTATGGATCCCTGCAGAACTCCCCCAATCTATGATGAGGCCCCATTGACAATCTCATCGACTTGGTCTTTCATCAAGGGACACTTTTTGTCCAGTTGAGACAAACCAGTTGTCAAGGGGGGAAGCTGGGATTTCTGGCACATGGGCTGGTGGTTTGGGATTCTGTGACAAACAGGTTAGATGAAAGTTTCTGCTAAAATGGTCAGTAGTTAAGTGATCAGCATTTAAACACTCTTGATTGACAGAGCCAGAAGAGTACCCAGAAGTCACCTACTACAGGACAGGCCCAACAAAGAAAATAACAGAACGCCACTAGCCATCACCTTCAGCCCCCAACTAAAACCTCTCCAACGCATCATCAAGGATCTACAACCTATCCTGTAGGACGACCCATCACTCTCACAGATCTTGGGAGACAGGCCAGTCCTTGCTTACAGACAGCCCCCCAATCTGAAGCAAATACTCACCAGCAACCACACACCACACAACAGAACCACTAACCCAGGAACCTATCCTTGCAACAAAGCCCGTTGCCAACTCTGTTCACATATCTATTCAGGGGATACCATTATAGGGCCTAATCAGATCAGCCACACTATCAGAGGCTCGTTCACCTGCGCATCTACCAATGTGATATATGCCATCATGTGCCAGCAATGCCCCTCTGCCATGTACATTGGCCAAACTGGACAGTCTCTATGTAAAAGAATGAATGGACACAAATCAGACGTCAAGAATTATAACATTCAAAAACCAGTTGGAGAACACTTCAATCTTTCTGGTCACTCAATTACAGACCTAAGAGTGGCTATCCTTCAACAAAAAAGCTTCAAAAACAGACTCCAACGAGAGACTGCTGAATTGGAATTAATTTGCAAACTGGATACAAATAATTTAGGCTTGAATAGAGACTGGGAATGGATGAGTCATTACACAAAGTAAAACTATTTCCCCATGTTATTTCTCCCCCCCACCCCACCCCCCACTGTTCTCAGATATTCTTGTTAACTGCTGGAATTAGCCTACCTTGCTTGTCACCATGAAAGGTTTTCCTCCTTCCCCCCCCCCCCCCGCTGCTGGTGATGGCTTATCTTAAGTGATCACTCTCCTTACAGTGTGTATGATAAACCCATTGTTTCATGTTCTCTGTGTCTGTATATAAATCTCCCCTCTGTTTTTTCCACCAAATGCATCCGATGAAGTGAGCTGTAGTTCACGAAAGCTTATGCTCTAATAAATTTGTTAGTCTCTAAGGTGCCACAAGTACTCCTTTTCTTTTTGCGAATACCGACTAACATGGCTGCTACTCTGAACTCTTGATTGGGTTTCAGAGCTAACACCCCATACAGATGAATGAGAGCATTTCACACCTTTCTGTGCTATTGTTTCAGGCTGGCTGAACATTCAGGCAGATGCCACCACATTGGTTTCAACTTGTTTCACTTTTCAAAGGGTTATTTTGCAATTATAAAGACCAGAAATTTAAAAAATGAAATTTCAAATTTGGATCCAACGTAGCAAAGTACACAGCTGTGGAATCGTGGAGTACATGGTGCCGTGGTTATAAAAATTTAAAACAACAACAAATACTTGGCACTCTTCATCTGGGTGATCTCAAAGCAGTTTACAAAGATGAATAAGTACTATTATTCCCCCCCTTTTCAGATGGGGAGGCTGTGGCACAAGGGGATTAAATGACTGGCCCAAGGTCAGACAGTGAAACAGTGGCAGAGCTGGGGCAGGAAGCCAGGTCTTCTGAGTCCTAGTCTGATGCCCCAGCCAATGTGCCAATAACCTCTTCTCCCCATAAAAGCCCTGCTGGTTTTGACCTCAGCTTATGTAGAAATATCACATGCTAACAGATGCATCTTCCCAAAGAAGGCTCCAATGCTCTGTGAATCCAAAGCCCTTCTCTCTGCACCATCAACGTGAGCTCTGGTTGGTCTTGATGAGACTCTTCCCTTTTCTTCATTAGCACTTGGCACCGGAAGGATCTTGGAGGAGGTTTCATGGGTCGTTCCCTGAGGTTATCCTTCTTTTTAATGAACTTATGGAAGCTCAGCAGGAGCAGAGGCAGGAAGACCTTGCAAGAATAGGGCTAAGGCTACATCTGGATGCTTAAAGCAACTCTGGAAGCTGCTCAGGTATCCCAGTGATGAGGGTGGGATATGAACCTGCATAGAACTGCATAGATTAGAATCCAGAACCACACACATCCAATTCTGGTGTGAAATTCAGCGCTGGAGTCGTATTCTGGGTTCTAACAGCTGAAGGAGCAGGCCCTGTCTTAGGAGCTGGAATGAGTCATTATCTCCTGCAGCCTCAGACTGGAGAAATTTATATCATGTATTTAAACAACACCATCCTGAGGGTACCACCACGCCAAGCTTTTCAGCTAAACAAACATTTCTTTTAATAGAGGGTTATTACTGGGCTGTTTATTTCATCCCTAAAAAAAAAAAAAGGAATAAAAGTGAAAAATGGTGTTTTTTATTTACTTGTAGCAGAGGCAGCACAGGAGCTAATGTTCTGTGCAAGTCTTGTCTCAGGAACATCTGTCCCCAATGCTGTAAACGCCTCATCAACACAATGAATAAAAATGACAGAGATTCAGGAAGGAAATCGGGGCCATTACTAGGCAATTGCACTGCACTGGCAAGCATCACTTGGATGTGTTTTAACCATTGTGGCTTCCCAAGATGCCATTGCACCAGGGTATTGCTAGTTAAATGTGAAGAAGCACAGGCCAAGAAGAACTGTTTCTGCTTAGATAGAATTAGGAGCAGTTTGATCTAGACTCTGGATTGCTGTAAATTTCCTCATTAAGATTATACAAATATCCTAGGCAATCCCTTAGCACCAGGGCAATATTTGCATCTTTATGGTAAGGGGGTTTTATGCCTAATTTTCTCTCTCATTTGCCTGAATCTATTACACCCTCAATTGCCTCGCAGAGCTGAAGGCAGCTGTAGCAATGTATCCAGTCAATTCTGCAGGGCTTCTGTGCAGCACCTAACCCTCCATTTTTCCTTCCCTGGGCCTGATCTCACCACAAGTGGCTTGAGCTCTAGCTGCAATGTAGAAATTCCTCCTTGCTGGCAACACCCTGGCCTAGCGAGAGGGCAGCCAGTGAATCACATGCTGGGGTAATCTGCTGAGCCCAAGACTACAGAGCAGTGAAGGTTTCTCAGAACAGAATGGAATCCGGGACAAGATGGAATTGAACTGCCCAAGCTCAGTTGCTCCGCCAGTGCTGCTCTAGGGCTTATTGCTATTTACTATTCTATGGCAAGCCCCCTATTGGGGCAGTTATTCAGGAGGTCAGTTGAAACCCTGTTGAAACTGGCGGGCTTGCCCTATAGTCAGGCTAAATGTGAAAAGCAGTTAAACGGGAGTAAGACTAGCTGAAACACTAGGAACCACCAACCAAAACACAGGCTCCATACAAGGCCAGTCAGGAACTAAGCTATGTGAGTGAGCAGGTTTTGCTGAGTATTGTTTTGATGGAGCTGGGGTGAGGAGGGAAGATGCAGCCAGAAACACCGCAGAAGTAGACAGAGGAAGCAGCAGAAAGCCAAGGACAGCCAGAGAAGCACACATAGTGTGACCCTGAGAGAAAGTTAAGAGAGAGAGAGAGAGCGTGCGAGCGAGCGTGCTTTTGGGCAGAGCGCTGGCTGAGAAAAAAAGGCTTGGAATGTTGGGCAAGGAAACTATCTGCTGTTGTTTGATTCCTACTGTGCTCAGGAAGACCAGACTTCATGTGTGTTCTGTGTAAACAAAGGATTGCACCAAAGAAATGGACTGTATCATCAATTTCTCCTCCTCATGGAAGCGGCTTGCAAGACCCAAATATTGGCTAACTGCATGTGTCAAAAGAGGTAATGAGGGGATCAGGGCCTCACTGTGGTAGGGGCTTTGAAATCCCATAGTAAGGCACCATCCCCACTCTGAAGAACCTACTGTCTAAAATGGCCCCAAACAGACTATGGGTGGGACCTAGGCTACAGGCTTTGTTTGTTGGGGAACAACTAGGAGCAAAGGAGTGGGCAAGAGGAAAGAGGGGGAGATGGGGAGGAGAAGGGAGGGCAGGCTGGAAGGGTTTTGGGGGGCACAGGGAGTAGGGCAGGAAGAAAAGTTGCAGGTGTTGGGGCAAACAACCAAACAGCAGGCATAGGATAATGTGCAGAGTCCAAACAGCAAGCTACTGACTTCACAGAGACTTGGGGAAACAAGGGGCTCTGACTGGACCTCTCCTACCACCCCATTACTGGCTCACGTCCTGTCAGCATGGAGTGGATGCTTCACTCCCAGGCTGGCTGGCTCTGCAGCTCCTGTGGGCTTTTAGCAGCAGAGTCCTTGTCCTTGCAATGTTTCAGAGTAGCAGCCGTGTTTCAATCAGCCACGTTTAGGTGAACTCCTGCATCACAAAGTGTCTGCATCAGTGAAATCAAACAAGCCGCTGAATACAACCTCATCTCAGGGACCATCAGGACTGGAATGAGGGCAGTCAGATCTAACGATCAGCACAGGAGTCAGGCCAAGTCAGGTGCCCATAAATCTGAGATAGGCCAGAGGGCAAACCTAGAGTCAGGCAGGGTCAGGGTACCAGGAGATCAGGGTTGAGCACCAGGTTACAGAAAGCAATGGACTCGCGAAGTCGAGGACAAACCAGGGTCAGAAGCCAGAGCCTAGGGTCTATTGCAAGCAGGATGTGGCACAGATAGTGTTGCTACTCAGTCAGCTTCCCTTAATGGCTTCCTGCTTTAAGTACTGGTATCGGTCAATCAGGGGGCTGTGAGGGGCCACCACTCAGGTTCTACTGAGTGGTACTTCCTGCTGGACCCAGCCTCACAGGGTCCTTCTCTAGGTCCCTAACCTAAACCTCCTGTGGTGATGCAGAGGTGTTAGTGGCTCACAACCCCTGTGCAGGCTCTAACAGGTAGCATATCAGCACCAGATAGGACCTCTGCTGGGGCTTTTAGACTGCAGCATCCCCAGCCCCAAAGGTTCAAAAATCACAGTCAGGCCCTCCCGCCCCCCGCAAAAAATCACAAGATTGGCCCAAAAATCATGAGATATTCAAAACAAGGTTACATGGTGCTTTTTTCACTTCCACTACCCTCCCGCTGTGTGCGTACGTGACATTTCATCCTAATGGCTCACAGCAGGGGAGAGGGCAGAGCCACCCTGAGCTGCTGGGCTTTTTCTGCTCCCCGTTCCCTCTCCCCTTCTAAGAAAATGGCTTCCCATTGCTGAAGGGGGGAGGGGGGAGAAGAGCTCTACCTGCCTCCTGCAGCAGCTCTGACTAGCTGCTCTTTGGCAGGACCTGGAGCACTGTGGAAAGCAACCAATCACAAGGAGTCTGCTTCCCTCCTGCAGCAAGGCTGAAATTCACTAGAGGGCTGGTGCTTCTGGGTCATGGCCAGTCTGGCTTCGGCCCCCCCTGAAAACTCATTGCTTGTGAGGAAATCAAAAGAACTGGTGGCACTGGTGCAACCTCTGCCCATAAAACCTGTCTGTCTCTCTCTATGGTGGCAGTGGTGGGATCTATGACAATGTGGAATTGGCAGTAAAGTGTCAACAGGAGTGAAAGCAGGTACTGTAGAAAGAAAAGCACAGAAAAAGTGTCTCAGACTTTTCAGGAAATGAATAGTAAAAGGAAACAGGAACATGAATTAGGAACTGCTGAAGAAACAGAACCTGTTGAACTTTTAAGAGCAACAAGACTTGTCTGCCGCTGAGCTGAAGAAATCAGAGATGAGCCATGGTGCGCTCAATGTCAGGGAGGTGACTGTGTCTGTCTGCCTGTGTTGTTTGTGTGCTATGCAGTCACTTGCTATTTTCTTACAAGTGACACCATGACAGGATTGCGGAGGGTTCAGGAGCCCAACTAACAATTACATGAGATGAGCCAGCCCCCTCAAGTTCAGCCCTGTTAACAGCCTGCAGGCCCTCTCCCCTTTGCTCATGGCTTTCATGGCAGGGAAAGGAGAAGGAAGCAAATAGCTCAGGGATCCTCTGCTCTCTCCTCCCCCTCCCATTTTGTAAGCATCAGGGACAGGACATGCCTCTGCTCTTACACGCACACCCCATCTGCCCGGGCAGGGGAAGAAGGGGTGAAGAACTCCGGGAGCTTCCTCCAGACTGGGAAAGGGGAGACAAGAGGAGAACCCATGGCAGTTTCCCCACCTCAGCCTGGGAGACAGGTGAAACACCCCAGGAGGAGTAGAGGTGAGGCTGCGGGGTGAGGGGACTGAACTGGTGGAAGCTGGGGGTATTGCTGGGAGGGAGAAGGAGAGAAGCCCTAAGGCTGCAGGAGGGAAGAAGAATTAAAATAAAAATAATTACTTTCAGCTATTTGGAGAATTAATTTGAGCTCTTTTTAAAAAAATAATAATGCATTGTAATTACTGGATAATGTACATATATATAGTTATCAAATTTATACAGAGAAAGAGGAATGATTTAAAATTATTTTGAAATACTTTGAATGTGATTTAACTGATTATTTTAATAAACAATATTTAGGGATTATATAATATAATTAGCACACTGACATATGGAAAGTTTTAAAAGTGGCTGATGTTATAACGATATTCTTGCATGTAAAGATCTTTGCAGCTCACATAAATCTTTATTGAAAAATAACTGGCAAACTTGATACATAGAGAGTGCTTTCTGTTTCTTGGATGGTCATTGTTCATTTTCCAGCTCCATTTTATAGGTCTTGTACAGTAGATTTCTAAATACATGTGAAATAGATTTTTACATCATATTTTAAACTTTGTCACACTATAGAGCCGTTCACTGAATATTTGTGTTAGACCTGTGCACAAGAATTTAACATAAGAACTCCCCCTTTCTCCTACTAGCATGGATGCCTTCCCTCCATCCCATCGCTACATTTTTGACGCGATAATTTTGAGGGGACTTCCATCCTAATATCGCAATACATTAACAGAAGCAATAACTATATTGAAACGAGCCTCTTGCTGCTTAGGACTAGCCTAAATAAACCAAAGAATTAATCATTTTGTATTGTCTCCATTCCAATTCTCCTCATATGTGTTTATGTACCTCCAGCATACGCTGAGTCTCCAGCTGAGCAGCCAGGGAGAGGCATATGTGCACTAACTGTTGACTTTTAACTTGAAATTATAATACACACATTTCCAGAAGAGTAGAGAGGAGTTTAAAAAGTCAAAAGACTGACTGAAAAAAAAATGGTCTGACAAAGTTTTTTTTAAGGATCTGACTCATGATTCTTCATCTCAAGGCTGGCAATAGTGGCTGGGTATGTGTGTTGTGTGTGCCCCCAGCTACTCTGGGTGTGTGCTGCACATGCATTCTGTGTACTGTGTGTGTGCACCGCTGAGCAGGCTCTGGCAGAACATGGAAGTAGCTGCCCTCTCTGATATAACTAAATCCCCTACCACAAGGTCACTGGATGTTCTCCATTTCTGCAGGCACTCCTGGGGCAGGCTGTGAGGCAGGCTGAGAAGGTGCTGATGTCTTCCTTGATGTTGGTCATGGTCCTGGTGGATGAGATCGGCCTGTTGTGTGTATGGTGCTAATGATCTGGCCTATCTTCATGGGTAGAGCGCACCACAGTACTCTGGTGGTCCTCGCAATGGCTGCACTTATCCCTGTTCGATACCGTACCTAGCAGAGAGCACAGCACCATCCAGCCAATAGTTCTTGTTTTCCACCAATGTTCAACCAACAACAAGGACTGTCCCAAACAACCGCATCAGTGTGGCAGCAAGCTAAGCTACTATACTCTAGCATCATCTAGTGTGTTCCCAAGCTCACCATGGCCAGCTCTTTTTTGGGAGAATGTTCGCCCTTGGGAAGAGGCCCAGCACAAAGTCTAGCACTACCTCATCCCCACTGAAGCCCAAAAGACTGGCCCCTTAGCCAGACTGATCTGAACTACTGTGAAGTTTCAGGTACTCATTGGTATGGAAACATGGTCAGGTTCAGCTGGAGTTTTGAGCACTGGTGCAAGTTGGCTCTTGTTTTAATCCAAGCTGGTGGCTTGCTGAGACAGAATATGATACTGAAAGGAGATGTCAGGAAAGTGGCAGGTAGGGAAGGAAGGAGGACATGAGCATGGAGTGGTTATGGGAGAGGTGGTTCATGTTATGTGTGACAGTGAGAATCACCATGGGGTTTGCTCCATTTCAATAAACTGTAGATAATAAGCACAATGGCTAAGATGTTCCAGACTGGGGACTAAATCCATATTTAGACACCTGAATAAGTGCCTTGATTTTCCAAAGTTCTGAGGTCCTGTTGCTCCCACTGCCGTCAGGGGGAGTTCTGGGTTTTCAGCACCTTCAAATTACAGGCCATATTTTGAGGTATGCAAATGTGGATTTTAGGTGCCTAACTTTAGGCAGCAATATTTGGACATTTAGCTGTAATCTTTCTGTTTCATCGTTCCCCATTGACCTCACAGGGGTGAGGCAAAGCAGAATTCATTCCCACCCGGGAACCACTTTGCTGCCCTCAAACAGAAGGTTATGCAGGGAAGCAGAATGTGACCATTGTAATAATGGGGAGGTGTGTCAGAGTAAGAACAACCTAGCAGCACAGTAATTAGACAGTGGCTGCTGCTGAGTAATGGCTCCATTACTGATAATAATGGAATAATAATACACTGAGGGGAAACCAGTTACTGTCACATCAAAAGATGCAAAGTAACTTATCTGATGCACAGGCTCCAACAGTCCTTACTGATAAAGTCTGATAGAATGTAATAGAAAAGCTTTCATCCCCCAGAGTATTTTAAAACAGTCTTGTAGCAATGCAAGGACTCACCGGTGTGGCACCTCCTGCGGGTCATCTGAGAATTAGCTCTTTTCCAGCTTACAGAGTGTCCTCTGCAGGCCAGTGTCTCACCTGCCACTGGCCCTGTGTCCCTCCAGGACCCCAGTGCCCTTTACCCTGGGGTTCTGCCCCAGCAGTACCCCCCTTACTCTGGGTTTCCCCTCCCAGGGAACCCCCAACCCTCTAAACCCAGCTTCCCTCAGTTGCTACTGCCAGTCATCATCTAGCCCCTGCTCACTGGGGCAAACTGCAGTCTGTAATGGCCACTCATCATTGGCAAGGGGTTAGGACCTGCTGCCTTTGCCTATCCCCAGGCTACCCCTCAGCAGCCCCAGTACCTTTCAGCCTTCAACAAGGCCTGCAACCTGGGGGTTTACCGGGCTAGAGCTCCCCAGCTCCCTTTACCCTTCCCCAGCACTGCTTCACCTCAGGTACCTTGCTCCCAGACAGCTGCCCTTCCCACTCCAGGTCTAGAGTGAGGCTCCTCCAGCTTCTGGCCCCCAGCCCTTTTATAAGGGCCAGCTGGGCCCTAATTGAGCTGGCCACAGCTGTGGCTGTTTCCCCAATCAGCCTAGGTTTGCTGCTTTCACTCCTTTTCCCTAGCTGCAGCCCTCTCCAGAGTTGCTTTTATCCCCTGTTCTGCGGGAATGCGGCAGCCGCCCCACTACAAGCCTACAAAATTCTGTATAAGGAATATGGCATTGTATAAATCAATTATCCATCCTCATCTAAAGTACTGTGTGCAGTGCTGGTCATCCCATCTCAAAATGGGCATTTCAGAACTGAAGGAGGTTTAAAGAGCGGCAACAACAATGATTAAGGGTGTGGAAAAACTCTCAAATGAAGAGAGATGGAAAAATTGGGGTAGTTTCCTATAGAAAGGAGATGAATAAGAGGGGCCATGATAAACATATATATACAATCATGCAAGGTCTAGAGAAGGGGGATCGGGAGCTTCTGCTCTCCCTGCCTCATAATACAAGAGCAAGGGAACAGTCTGCAATGAAACTGAAAGGTCGGACATTCAAAACTGACAGAAGCAAACATTTTTTCACACAACTCGGAATTAAACTGTGGAACTCACGGCCACAGGAAACCAGGAATTTAGCAACACTGATATCCAGAGTTATAATAGTTAATAACAACGTGATTTTTAGAAGAGATATGAAACCTCTCATTTCAGTGTTTCTGCCAATCTCTAACTATTAGACATCAGGATGACAGATTACCTGACATCTGCTACTGCAGGGTTCTTGGACCTTCTTCGGAAGCATCTGATACTGACTACTGTGGAATACAGGATAATGGACTAGGATGGCCAGTGTATCCAGGACCAAGGGGAATTCTCCAGAGACACAGATGTGCTGTCAATATTAGGGTGTGGCAAGAGAAAAAGGGCATGGCCAAAGGTAGCCATGTTTATCCTCAGTTTCAGCCTCTTGGGATCATTAATAGAGGGTGGAAGTTAGAGCTGCTCTCAGGTGGGGATTCCTTTCCTTACCCCCGCCTCAGGGCTGAGGAGCAGTGAATATTCACATCCTTTCACCAACCGAGGGCATAGCTGTGAAATTGTGTCTTGTGCCCTGGCTACAGAAAATTCTGCTAACCCGAAGCATTCAGCCTCCACCTGTCTGAGCAGGAGAAACAGATTGTCTTTATCTCCTGGAACATCAAGAGAGCACTTACAAAGATTGAAGAGCTTAATTAAAGGGAGGTTTAACAAAATTAAAGTTCTTTGGCATGCTCCCAAGGCACAAGATCCTCCCTTGTCTCTCTCACTCTGACACGCCTTCTCTGCATCTCTTGTGTGCCACTGAAGCACATAACCTTTGGAGCCCTGTCAGATCCCAGGGATTCGCTGTCTGGGGGTTTCTCATAGGGAGCCCTGTGCTCTGGCCGTGCTCTGAGGGAGATGTGCCCTTCCAGCTGCAGCTGTCTCTCCTTGCCCAGGAACAGGGAACGTCTCAAGATGCTGAGCAGTTGAGGTAGTTGATGCAGTGCTGACCACAATGTAGTAATCAGCACAGATCACATTCATCATCATGGCAGCTCACCCAGATTACACCCTGCCAAGTCCAGTGTTTAATCATGGCCAAATGACATGATTTCTCCTGGTCCACACTGTTGGCTCTGTCTCATATTGTGCTAAGGTTATGTGCAGCCACCCATCACCATCGTATCTGAGCTCTGTGCATGTAAAAATTGATAGCAATAGTGAAGTCCCTAGTTGGCTCTATGGAGTTTCCAGCTGGCTTTTCTCACTTTCAGGGATATAGAACTTCTGCTGGAGGGTGGGGGGATATTCTGCTTTTATTTGTATGTTTATTTGTTTTGTTTTATTGGGGGGGGCAGGTAGAAGGAGGTGTCAGTGTCGTATGTGTCACTCTTACTATGAGGCTTTTACGAAAAGGGAGATTTTGCAGTATTTTCTAAATGTGGTCAGGCTAAAGGTTTGCCTGACCTCCTCTGGAAGGCTGTTCCATAGTCAGACCCCCTGGGTAGAGAATGCTTTGTTCCCAGCTCTCACAGGCTTTGTTTGGGCTTTGGAGATCTGCATTATCCCAGAAGAGCATCTCTGTTGGTGTGGTTGAAAGATCAAAATTGGGTCTTTAGTGCAACTGGGCGTGATCCATTAATTGCTTTGGGACATAAGGACCAAGACCCTAAGTTGGCATTGGAAGCTGATTGGGAGCCAGCCAAAGGACTTGAGCACAGATGCTGATGGCAGCCTGAGCCCTGGAGGAGGCGGTCAGACTCGCTCGGCACCAGCTGAAACTTCTGCATCATCCTGCCGTTCAGCCTCAGATTAGGGAGTTACAGTAGATCAGCCCAGAGGTGACACATGCATAGATTGGCCCAAATGCACAATCCTGACATTTCAAAATGGCTTTTCTTTCCAAATCAGAACAAAAACAATTATTTTTGAAATTTCCTGTGAAATGGAAATTCCATAAAAAATTGTTTTGGAAAAATGTCAAAAGTTCATTTCAACATGAACTTTTTGTCTGGAAATATATTTTATTATATGTTTCTTTGTCATTTTTATATTATTTTTACAATGGCATGACAGGTCAGTCGTAGTAGCGATATGTCATATGGTGTCATGTCAGAATGAAAGGGAATCAAAAGGTGCACCTGCCGTATAGCTGTTCCATAGATGCACAGCATTCCATTCCTCCCACTTGATGGCTTCAATTGCCTTTGCAAACAAATCCAGATTTACAACCTCTCATGTGAGTTCCATTGTGCTGTATCTCTTTATGAGATTCAGGCTTTTAGAGAGTGCTGTCATTTCATTGAGCCTGCCTACTCCTTCCATGTAATAATTCTGTGAGAGACATCTTGTTTGCTAGATGTATGAGTAATGGCTGTCATTTCAGTCATGACCATGGACTTTCAGAGCTAAAAGCGTAAGCCCCAATAGCATAAGTTAAAGGACTAACTCTGGCACCATAGCAGACACAAATCCTCTGCTGGTCGGGAACACCTAACATGCACTGAGTTAACTGTTCCGTAAGATTGCTCAGTTGTGGCCCATTTTGCATAATGGAAAAACTCCATTGACTTCAGTGGCAGCAAGCTCATAAATCAGGTCTGGAGACATTTATGACAAAGAGCTTTCCTTAAACGTTAGCTGTTCTCTCCAGACTTCATCAGGGCCTTCTCTTTTCCTGTCAGCCTAAGGGTAACAAATGGCAGAGTGTCTGTACTTGATATCTCTCTACTTCAGAAAGCCCTCGAATCCACAGGTGAGGGGGGAGTCCGCTGTTGTTTGTGGTGCATTAAAGTACTCATTGCTGTGTGTGCAAAGGGCCCTGAGGTAGTCTAGATTGGTGTAACTTACATGCCAAGGGGCTGTAAGAGAGTGGGGCAGCAAGAAAAGAAGCTAACAGGAGGGTATAAGGCAGCCTAGGTTTACACAGTCTCCCTTACCTCCACCCTTCAATTCACACCTCCCCCTGGAAACCTGCCATTACAGTTATCCATACCCAAGCTCACGCTACCACAAACATCACCTCAGAATTTGTCCCTGGTTCAGTGCCACCTTGCTAAAGATGGAGATAACTTGCATCACCCCAGCTGGCACTCACTGGCCTCTGTAGAACCAGCTTCTGCAAAAGGGCCAAGCTTGTGGGCTAATGAGAGTGAACATGCTCTGCCTCCACTCCAAGACATGATTTTTTTAGGGCAGGCTGGAGCTGCAATGGCAGGGCAGTGCCTGTGGGAAGTCACTGCCCCTGCTGTGTGCTCTGAGATTCCCCCAGTGCTGTCAATCTGGCACCTGCACCAAATTCCCTCTGCTTAGGGTGAAAAGCAGCGAATTGCACCTCGGCTGCACTGTGCGTGGTGCTCAGCATTGAGTCATTGCATGCACCTTCTGGGATGGGAAAGGTGAAGAATGGCCATGCCCAGAACCCCCAGACAATGGGCCTGTTCTGCACTAACCCAGTGCAATTCACAGCCCCTTCTGGAGCGAACTCTGGCCCTCTCTGTGGCTCACCCCTCACACCATCTCAAATTCCTAATGTGCTCATTAATCCTTGCAGACCCTTTCTGCTTAGATTATTCTCGTGGTGTCCTATTCTGCCCCCTGGAAGCCTTTCGGTTCTGCATGCACACTGGATTTTTCTCCCTTGTTCTGGCTTCCCTGTGAAATAGCAAAGCACACATGCTATGCTCTCAGCAATGCTGTTTATGGGCTACAGGAGGCTCTCGCACAGGGGTTCTCAAACTGGGGGTCGGGACCCCTCAGGAAGTCACAAGGTTATTATGTGGGGGATCACAAGCTGTCAGCCTCTGCCCCAAACCCTGCTTTGCCTCCAGCATTTATAATGGTATTAAATATATTAAAAAGTGTTTTTAATTTATAAGGGGGGGTCGCACTCAGAGGCTTGCTGTGTGAAAGGGGTCATCAGTACAAAAGTTTGAGAATCACTGCTATAGCAATTGTCGTCCCTCTGCCTTCTCCAAAGATCTAAGCTGCACAGACTAGCCATGAGGGTGGATTCTCTGTGGTGCCTGCAGTCATTGTGCTTAGGAGTCTGGGCACCGCTACCTTGCCTCCCTTCTCACCTCCAGGAAGGAGGACTCCCTCCAAGAGGGAAGCCCATGCTGTGGCTAGGCCTGGGGGCACTTGTATCTCTCTCCGATAGGCAGAGATGGCAACAAAGCGTCAGGTGCACCCAGCAGACACTTGGTGCAGTACAGATCCCCCCATGGCATACAGCTTGAGCACAAGGAATGCTGCAGCAAAGCAACCTCCATGGCAAGGGACAGGTGTCCTTTGGGAGGGCTCGGCAGCCTTTTTATACTGCTCCGTGCTGATCACTGGGGCACAATCCCCAGCACTCCCACTCCAAAGCCTTCCCTTCCCACTGTCCTCCCAAGTCTTTCTGTTCATCTCCCGCCAGACCTCCCCTCATTCTTTTATCCCTCTGTCTCAGATTTGCCCGTTATTCCCCAACCTTCCCACTATCACTGTTGGAGCTTTACAACTAGATAAGGATTAATAGAGCTGGGCAGGAAATGGATTTGTCATTTCACAGGACAATGTTTCCGTCTTATTGATGTGCTTGTTTCAGTTTTTCTTTCTAAACAAACTTTCATCTAAATCATTTTTCCACAAAATATTTTGTTTTCCATGAATCAGCATTTTCAGACCAAAAAAAATGTTCCATAGGAAAAATAAGAACATAAGAACGTTAGGGTCAGACCAAAGGTCCATCCAGCCCAGTATCCTATTTTCCAACAGTGGCCAATGCCCGGTGCCCCAGAGGGAATGAACAGAACAGAAAATCATCAAGTGATCCATCCCCTGTCACCCATTCCCAGCTTCTGACAAATAGAGGCTAGGGACACCATCCCTGCCCATCCTGGCTAATAGCTATTGATGGACCTCTCCTCCATGAATTTATCTAGCTCTTTTTTTAACCCTGTTATTGTCTTGGCCTTCACTCTCTGGTAAGGAGTTCCACAGACTGACTGTGCTTTTTGTGAAAAAATACTTCCTTTTGTTTGTTTTAAATCTGCTTCCTATTAATTTAATTTGGTGACCCCTAGTTCTTGCATTATGAAGAGTAAATAACACTTCCTTATTTACTTTCTCCACACCAGTCATGATTTTATAGACCTCTATCATATCCCCCATTAGTCATCTCTTTTCCAAGCTGAAATGTCCCTGTCTTATTAATCTCTCTTCATATGAAAGCTGCTCCATACCCCAAATTCTGATTAGCTGTAAAGATTCTCTCCAAACCCTTCAATCTGTATCCCTCCCTCCCCCGACATAATCTTCTCACCTCTACCACTGGGTGCATTAATAGCTTTGAGAATGTACGCTGTCTAAGGCAATAGGTGCTAGAGCCAGCAGACTGCCTACCCATCTGATATACGTAGGTGGTAGGTGTAATAGGCCAGGGGAAGCTAAGCTTCTGCCGGTGCAGACACCTGCCGCCGGACGCCTGGGCCATGGTGGCCCTGCCAGCGCTCCACCTCCCCCCCGCCAAGCCCCCACCGCCTGCCTCTGCATGGTGAGTCCCTCCTCTCCTGCACTCCACCTCCCTTCTCTGGGGGTCTCCGCTGCTCCCTGCGTCCCTCCTCTCTTCCACTCTCCTCCCCTTTGCTCTTGTATTATGAGGCAGGGAGAGAGGAGAGAAGGAATGCAGCAAGCAGTGGCGGGGGGGGTGTGAGTGGGCAGAGCAGGGGCAGGTCCTGGGGCGGGGTTGCAGGGAGAACAGGACTACCCTTCCCCATGGGAAGCTTCACCCGCTGTCCATGATGATGTGGGAGATGAATTCATACCCAGTAACTCTCTGCACTGACATGCATCTTGCAATATATCACTTCTCTGTACTGTTTATTCACCCTCAATTGTATTTCTTAAATGCATTTTTTTAAATAGCAGTGCAGCAATATTACTCCTTAATGAAACAAGTACAGTGTGCACTTGGCTCCCCATGTTATATGAATCACATTTGGTTCTATTAAGTTTTTATTTCTTTTGTTCAATGCCAACTTGTAATTAACGTAATTAGGAGCCTATGAGATGGGAATTGTGATCAGTGGAAAAAATCAGTTGACAAGGATGGGAAAGAATGCCTTTTTCCCCAGATAGCCACTCAGCCAAATTGCACTCTGTGTAATTAATGAAATCTCCCGCCACAAGCACCAACCGAGTATCAATGGCTGTTGTTCCTTCAGAATTGAACCACTGCTGCAGCAAAGAACATTTTATTTAAAGGGTAGCAATTACACTTGCTGTTTGACTGAAATGCATTTGTCTCTATTCCTGGCCTCACAGTTTGGAGCCAGTCATTACACACATTAGTGAATCTTTGTTAGCACCCTAAGGGACTTCTTATGGTATAGAAGGATCAGTCACTCTAGACAGCCTCATCATGACAGCGGGGGCTTTAAATCTGCAATGTGTTCATGACCTGGGATAATTCAGTATAGATTTTTCTTATGCTATTACTGTTATTTATTATTTATTGTATTAAAGGGATCAAGTTCCCATCTGTCGAAGTTGTGGTGAATAAAAACACATTCAGCCATTTTATCACCATTGAGAGCTGGTGGCTCCATCTCAGAACCTCATCACTGAGCAGCATTATGCTCTCCCTGCCTCCCCCACACCGTGTGGACAGAGGGACAGGCTGGAAAGCGAGGACATTAAATATTCATAAATGAACAGACCCAGCTCGTACATCTGATCCAAAGCATTCCAGGAACAAAAGCCAAGTCATACAAGAAAGAAATCAGGAAGTCTGAGCCAATTTGTCTGACTGTGGCTCATCACTGGCACCTAATAGCCTGTACACACTTGCCAAAACTGGAACTGCCCACACGTGAGCAAAGCCGAGCAACTGGGTTGAACTGGGTAAAAAATTGGCCAAAGATGAGATACCTCTGAAAACAGCATTTAAGTGGTCAGGTCAAATAGAAAGCTAACTTGGCCTCGTCCATAGGTTCAGAAACCCCTTTATTCAGGGCCTAGATCAAAGTCCATTAAAGTCAAGGGGAAAACTGCCATTGAAATCAATGGGCTTTAGGTCATGCCTTAGCCGGTTACTACCATATCATGTAAGTTAATGAAGATTTTAACACGCAGTCAGGAAATGTTCAAGTTCTCTGATGGCCTGCATTTACAACAGTCTGTGTTGTTTAGTTCCTCTCAAATATATCATATAATATCATAGGTGCCGACCACTTCCCCTCTGGTCCGGTGGGTGCTCGACCCCTTCCCTGGCCCAGCCCCTGCACCGCCCTTGCCCCACCCCATTCCACTCTTTCCCCAAAGTCCCCTCTCCACCCCGCCTTTTCTCACCCCAGTCCCTCCCCCTTCTTGCCCTCTTCCCCCAAGTTCCCACCCAGCTTCTTCTCCACTTCCTCCCCTGAGCACGCCACATCCCCGCTTCTCCCTCACAGAAAGTCCTAAGCACTGCCAAACAGCTGTTAGGTGGCGGATGGGAAACGCTGGGATGGAGGGGGAGGAGTGGAGATGCAGCGCGCTGGAGAGGGAAGAAGGAGGTGAGGAGGGGGGAACTTGGCTGCCAGTGGGTGCAGAGCACCCACTAATTTTTCCCCATGGGTGCTCCAGCCCTGGAGTACCCATGGAGTCAGTGCCTGTGTATAATATCACACTTTATTTTCCTAGTCTTAAAAACACCCATGAATTCTTCCACCACTAGGCAGGTGGGAGATAGTGACTGGGAACCAGCTCATTAAATAAAAGGCTGGAGTCTCTACACTGCAGCTGCCTTCCAGGACAGTAGAGAAGCAGAAAAATGGGCTTGTGATTAAAGCAAAGAACTGGAAACTAGGTAACGTGATTTCTGTTTCCCCATTCTGCCCAGACTTGAAGTCTGGCCTTGTGCAGGTCATTTCATCTCTGAAACGCAGCTAATAACACGAACCCTCTCAGAGTGTGTCTTTGTGATGTTAATAGATTAATGTTAATGCTTTAAAATCTTTGGAAGGAAGGGGCTACCCAATGGGCACCATTAAAAACTAAACATTCACCACCCCATGTACCTGCATCAACCCCATTCACTAACAAATCTTAAGGATAATATTGTTAAGACAATTTGGTAATGGAATTTAGCTCTTGCTCTATCTATTTTAGGTACTTCTAGGGCCTGTGACAATGTTCATTCTCCATGGCAGCGCCTCCTGCTGGCCTTCCTGGGGATTAGCTCTGCCAGTGGGTGTGCCCTCCTCCAGTAGTGCCTCTCCTGTCATCACCTCTGCTGCCTTCCCACGTCAATCCAGGAACTGCAGAGTCCTCTTCATGACTCGGCCCCCTGGCCGTGCCACTATCCATGTTTCCTCCTTCTGGGGGTGGGTACAATTCTTCAGTAATCAGGCCACAATCATGGCAAGTGGAGGGGATGTGGGCCCACCCACGACTCTGGATCCCTGTGACGTTGCACTCCATATATTTTATGGAAATATGCTTAGGAGTGTAAATATGATGTAACTGGAATATGCTTTATGCAAAAGATCTCTTGTAAAGTATCATTACAAAGCTTATAATCTACCGAGTGTGTTCCTCCTATTTGTATGTATGTATCATTCTTGTATCTGAAGCTAGAAATATGAAGTATAACTCTGAAGTCCTACTGTAATTATGCAATATGTGGGCCATTAATGGTGGTTTGGAAGCTTGATGGCTCCCACTGACTAGGACAATTGCTTGTAAATGGCTCTGTTTACTTGCAAACCTCCTGGGTATGTGCGGGTCAGCCCTGGAAGAATGAAGAATGAGGTCTCACAGGACATGTGACCATGTCAGAGGATACTGGAATCCATCTTAAACCTGGTACTTTTCTATTTAGAAGAAGGGGTGGGGATCCAGAGACCTAGGGCCCAAGCTATAAAAGGGGGTGAAGCAGAACAAGGGGTGGGGGCTGCCAGTCATGAGAAATCCCTTATTTACCACCTGAGCTGGAACTAACAGGACTGAACCAGGGGAAAGGATTGGGCCCAGACTAGGAAGGAGTCTAGTCTGTGAAAGAAGCTTATTGGAACATCTCTGAGGGTGAGATTTTACCTGTAAACAGATTCTTAATGTATTAGCCTTAGACTTGCATGTTTTTGCTTTATTTTGCTTTGCAATGTACTTTGTTCTGTCTGTTATTACTTGAAACCACTTAAATCCTACTTTTTATACTTAATAAAATCACTTTTTTTATTAATTAACCCAGAGGAAGTGATTAATACCTGGGGGAGCAAACAGCTGTGCATGTCTCTCTATTGGTGATATAGAGGGTGGACAATTTATGAGTTTACCTGTATAAGCTTTATACAAAGTAAAATGGATTTATTTGGGGTTTGGATCCCATTGGGTGTCTGGATTCTGGAGATAGGAAACCTGCTGAGCAGTTTTTCATTAGAGTCTGCAGCTTTGGGGGTGTGGACCAGACCTGGGTCTGTGTTGTAGCAGACTAGCGTGTCTGGCTCAACAAAGCAGCATTCTGGAGTCCCAGGCTGGCAGGGAAAATGGGTTCAGAGGTAATCTCAGCACATCGGGTGACGGTCCCAAGAAGGTGACGGTCTATCCTATAGATAGCAGCCTCCTGCTGTGTCTCCTTAACTTCCTTTAATGCTGCTTCACTTCCCAGGGCCATTTCCTCATGGCCCCAGCACCTTCTTCACCATTATCTCAGGGCTTTCAGCCAGCAAATCCCAGCAACTAGCCAGGAGCTCCCTCTTGCTCTCCTGGTCCCAGCCAGCAACTGCTCTGTCCAAGATGCTAACCTTACTGCAGCCTGCTAAGAACAATCCTCACTCCTTGGGCTCCCCACAGCAACTTCCCCTGCTCTGCCCTGCAGCTCCTTTTATATTAGCCCATTGGGCCCTGACTGGCTGCTTCATACAGCCTCTCCCCAATTGGCTGCTTCCTATGAAGCCTCCCTAGGCTGCTAGGAGGACTCACCTCCACTGCTCTTTCCAGGGTGGATTGTGATATGCCTACAAGGCCTGCATTAACCCCTTCCGCTCCTGTGTGGGGTGAACATCCTATCACAGGCCACTGAACACCTCACAATCTCTAATGGATTCATCCTCCCATCACTGATGTGTGTGTGTCAGGGCAGTGCTATTATCCCCATTGTACAGAAAGGCACAGAAAAATTAAGGCCCACACATTCAAAGGGACTGAGATTCCTAACTCCCATTGAAATCCATTTTAATGGGAGTTAGAAGCCTAAGTGACTTGCCCTGTGGTGAAGCAGGGAATTGAACAAAGGTCTCCTTCCCCAGTTTCCTTGCTGACACAGGGCTAAGGGTGCTAGTGCAACATTGAATATGGTGCATAATACATAATAAAGAAGGAGGAATGGTTGCTTGTTTTCAGCTGTGTGGGTTTGGACAGCACTGGCTTTAGGTTTTGGGGACAATTACTGACTATTGTTCTGACCATTCATTCTGTGGAAAGCACACAGACAGGGAATTCCCTGGCACCTGAGGCCACTTGTGTGAGTCAAGTGTATTCCAAGGAGGATTTTCCAATCATAAGAACAGCAGCTGGAAGCTTTTTTTTTTGGACTGTTAGGCTATTTTATTTTATACACAAAATAGCGTGGCAAAGACTTGGTAAATTTAGCGCGCCCAGTTATCCAAATTAGGCAGAGAATTATGTCTAGTAGTCTCCTTGTGACATCTCATCTTCTTGAGAAGTGTTTAGTCCCACTTGACAAAGCCGATGTCCTTGGTGTACTGGTGGAAGCACTGCCGGCACGTGTTCAGCGCGTACTTGCAGATCGGGCCATGGTGGTTCGAGCACACGCGGCACGAGCAGGAGCCCTTTCCAAACTTCCTGGGGTGGCTCCAGTAGAGCTGCTGGTGACCCATCCTCCCCACTGCTCACACCGCGCCCAAGGAATCTGGAGACCCAGCAGGAAGCCTGGAACAGGAGACAACTATGATCGAGCTTAGCAAAGTGTCAGCCTGTTTAAATGCATCCGATGAAGTGAGCTGTAGCTCACGAAAGCTTATGCTCAAATAAATTTGTTAGTCTCTAAGGTGCCACAAGTACTCCTTTTCTTTTTGCGAATACAGACTAACACGGCTGCTACTCTGAAACCTTTAAATTAAATGTTACACTATGCATTGTTACTGAGTCCATGACTAAGCATTAGCCCTGGACTGGTTTGCTTTATTCCACACACAGCAAGAAGTCTGTCAAGGAGCAGAATTAATCACGGAGTCCAATTTTGTAATTGTGAATGGGAAAGTGTTCTGATGCCATTTAGAAGTTCTGCATGTGCGGCTAACACACAGATTGTTAGTTAATGGGAAAGGAACTAAATGTTCAGCTGTGATTGACAGGAAATGGGCCTTTCCTCCAGACAAATGCCAATGTCACTTTTCCCTTCAGCTGTTTGAGCAATTCAGACAAGTTTGGGGAAACCAAAGAGACCCTTCAGCAAAGGGGGAACAGATACTGAACTCTGGATTTTTTAAAAGTGCCCACCCACTTTGGAGCACCCCTGTGCTGGGAGCCCAGTGTGAAGCTCTAAGACAGCCATTCCCAACCTGTCCAGCCCGAAGGCCAAGCATGTTATTCCAGAAAGAGCATGGGACATGAACAATATTTAGGGGCAGATTCTCTATCCTGTCCCAGCTGGTGCACAGGAAGCCCTGCAGGACAGAGAGGGAGGGGAAGATTTCTAAAGGAGAGGAGGCAGGAAATGAAAGACTGAGGGATGAGGGAAGAAGAGAGAATTAAATGCTCAGGTTGGTTGTCTGGGGACTTGAGAAGGAAATGCTGGATGTGTGAGGGCAGGACTGGTAATTAAATGAACTCACAGCAAGCTCCAGATTTACTTGAACTAGTACTGGGCTGGAAGGTTCAGGATGGCTCTTATTTTGTCCATACCAGTTTGCCCATTACTAAACTCCAGCAACAGACCATTCAGCTGATGAGGAACGAAGGAAATCAGCTGCAGTGCATTTTTGGACAGAACTGGGTTTTCCAAAAGCCACCGAACCTGCCAGGACCCCTTGAGGAAGTTACATCTAGTTCATGTGAGAGTAGGAACACTATGTATCATGTTTCATCTCCACTGAAACAAGGGTGTAACACAGATGCAAACAAGATTAATTAAATAAACAAAGTCAGGGAAAGTTGCTAATTATCCATGAATAACAAACTGCAAACACATTTAATTAGAAATTAACCACACAGTTAATTAGAGAATAAATTAATCATCACATGGAAGAAACACATTTAATTATCACAAAACATTGCACCATGCAGTAATTATGTGTTTACCAGTGCTGGTAAGTGATGGCTGTGTTTGCACTCTCATTACAAACAAGTTCTCTTGCTTAATTCTGATTAACGCATCCATATTGACTCAACACACTGCTATGTCTGCTTAAAATGGTTGCCTCTTTATGTGGATTTTGTTGGCTGGTAAAAAGTCAGACTCCCATCGCTCCTAATAAACTGTGCTTTACTTAAAAGAAAGGAGTACTTGTGGCACCTTAGAGACTAACAAATTTATTTGAGCATAAGCTTTTGTGAGCTACAGCTCACTTCATCGGATGCATTCAGTGGAAAATACAGCGGGGCATCTGATGAAGTGAGCTGTAGCTCACAAAAGCTTATGCTCAAATAAATTTGTTAGTCTCTAAGGTGCCACAAGCCCTCCTTTTCTTTTGTTCAATATCTAGAGGTTCCTTTTATTAATACAACACAGAAACAGCTCAGGCCCCCGCCCAGTAATCTGGGAAAATTACACACCACCCTTGGGCTAAGAGGCAATATTTCCTCTCCCGCAAGCACAAAGTCTGTATAGAAAAGAAAACTTTTAATAAAATAGGGGGAAAGGAACCCGGCATTAATTTGATAAAAGACCAAGCATGATTCAAAAACATATGATGATGAACAAAACACCCACTCCAGAATACATTAGGCAGTGTCCTTTGCCTGTTTCTCACCTTGTGCTGTGAAAGTCCAAACAAACGTTCCTTTAACACGCCACTCCCCTCTCCCTCCACCACACCCCATTCATAGTTGTCCTTGATCAGTGAAGATCCAGAGTTCAGAATTCACCTCCCACCCCCACCCCCAGTGAGGGGAGGCATCGACCAATACCTCAGCTGCTGCCACCACACCATTCATTCTGCATCGCTGCCTGCCACTGCTGTGCCCTGCATTTTTGTCTACTCTGCCGCTGCGTTGTCATTGTTCACTCCACCACTGGCCTCTCTACTGCAACTTCTGCGATGCCTTGAGGTCCCAGCAACTTAACACAGGCAGCTCTCAGCAATTTCAGCACTTAGGGAGGGAGCCTCACTGCTAGTACAAACTGGTCAGTCTCTTTCACTGAAGACACTACCCCTCCGCAGGTCTAAGGAGTGCCACCTAGACCTAATTATCAGTGATTTCATCTCCAGGGAACTGTAACAAAAGAAAAGACTCTCAATTGAGTCTAACCAGCTCTGTCACTAAACAGTGGAGAGGAGGAATGTCAAATGGTGTCCAGAACTCTTAGGCAGAGCCCACACCACCCAGTTGAAACACCTGACCCCACCCGCTCTCTCCTTCATTGGGATTTGGCATCCCTACCCTCCCCTTAGTGACTGAAGTTTAGTTGAGGGTGACCCCTCCTCAACCAGGGCAGGTCAAGCCCTCACTCACACAACAAAGGCAACAACCTTTCATCACCCCTACACTCAACACCAAAGTGACTTGCAAACCAACAAAACTTGCAAACAGCCAAAAATTATCATTTGCGCAAAGCAGCTCCATCATGCCATACATCGAGGCAGAGTACACATATCTATGTAAACAAAGTTGGTTCCTGAAGTCTTTCCCCCCAGCTCATCACTAGATGTTAGGGAAGAGCTCATTCAGACCCTGCTTACACTACCATCTGCGCTAATGAAGAGTCTGCTCTCACTAATCCTTCTCCCACCTTTCCAGAGGTGAGACCATTGTCTGCCTTCTTCACTTAGTTCTTTATAAGGCACCTGTCAGAATGATATCCAAGAGCTGCTGTGCATGCAGGTTTTGCACAGCTATCACTACGTCAGTCAGAGGTGTGATTTTTTTTACCAATAGGGTAATATTGGTTCAAGCTCCAGTGTGGATGCAGATACACTGTTATAAAGGTGTCTTACAGTGGTATAGTTTATTCCCTTTCTCTATAGAAATGGCTATACAGGCACAAAGCCTCTTTATATGGGTACCGTATAACTGTGTTATCCCTCTTTAACTACACCAGTACAGTAGAAGAATAGGAACTCTTGTGTTTAGACAAGCCCTGAGATAGTGACTAGATTTTCAGGGCTTGGCACATGAGGGTCCTGAGGACTTTTGAAAATCTGTCCTCCTGCATCTGATTCTCTGACAGGCACCTTGTGTTGTCATTTACACCTGTGCACAATGTCTGTGTGAATTCTCCTCTCAATGTAGGAGCTTTTCACACCCACTTTGCGGAAGTGTAAATGATGAGACAAAATGCCAGGCAGGAAGAATTAGGCCAAATACCTCAGAACAGCTGAGCCCTGCCATACTACGAGCTCTTCCAGCACCATGCCTGCTTTGCATACAGACTGCTTCAGCACATGCTACCCTGCACAACACTTGCCACAGACTGTGCATGATTGTGTTATCTTTTCTGGGCCTTCTAAAGATCCTGAAGCTACAGCTAAAGGAGAACTGCTGGGATTGGGAGGAGGTATCTGAAGCCACTAGACACCAAGGGCTAAATTAAGCTTAGGGAATGAGCTAAGAGGAGGGATGTGAGCTCCCATTGGCTTGTAAACTCCATTGACTTTGTAAGTCCTGGTCTACACTAGGAGTTGAGGTCGAATTTAGCAGAGTTAAATCGATGTAACTCTGCACCCGTCCCCATGACGAAGCCCTTTTTTTCAACTTAAAGGGCTCTTAAAATCGATTTCCTTACTCCACCCCCGACAAGGGCATTAGCGCTGAAATCGGTTTTGCTAGGTCGAATTTGGGGTACTGTGGATGCAATTAGACGGTATTGGCCTCCGGGAGCTATCTCAGAGTGCTCCATTGTGACCGCTCTGGACAGCACTCTCAACTCAGATGCACTGACCAGGTAGACAGGAAAAGGCCCGCGAACTTTTGAATTTCAATTTCCTGTTTGGCCAGTGTGGCAAGCTGCAGGTGACCATGCAGAGCTCATCAGCAGAGGTGACCATGATAGAGTCCCAGAATCGCAAAAGAGCTCCAGCATGGACCGAACAGGAGGTACAGGATCTGATCGTTGTATGGGGAGAAGAATCCGTGCTATCAGAACTACATTCCAGTTTTCAAAATACCAAAACATTTGTGAAAATCTCCCAGGACATGAAGGACAGAGGCCATAATAGGGACCTGAAGCAGTGCCACGTGAAACTTAAGGAGCTGAGGCAAGCCTACCAGAAAACCAGAGAGGCGAACGGCCGCTCCAGGTCAGAGCCCCAAACATGTCACTTCTATGATGAGCTGCATGCCATTTTAGGGGGTTCAGCCACCACTACCCCAGCTGTGTTGTTTGACTCCTTCAATGGAGATGGAGGCAACACGGAAGCAGGTTATGGGGACGAGGAAGATGATGATGATGAGGTTGTAGATAGCTCACAGCAAACAAGCGGAGAAACCGGTTTTCCCGACAGCCAGGAACTGTTTCTCACCCTGGACCTGGAGCCAGTACTCCCCGAACACACCCAAGACTGTCTCCTGGACCCGCCAGGCAGAGAAGAGACCTCTGGTGAGTGTACCTTTTAAAATACTATACAAGGTTTAAAAGCCAGCATGTTTAATGATTAATTTGCCCTGGCATTCGTGGCTCTCCTGGATATACTCCCAAAGCCTTTGCAAAAGGTTTCTGGGGAGGGCAGCCTTATTCCATCCACCATGGTAGGACACTTTACCACTCCAGGCCAGTAGCACATACTCGGGAATCATTGTAGAACAAAGCACTGCAGTGTATGTTTGCTGGCGTTCAAAAAACATCCGTTCTTTATCTCTCTGTGTTATCCTCAGGAGAGTGATATCATTCATGGTCACCTGGTTGAAATAGGGTGCTTTTCTTAAGGGGACATTCAGAGGTGCCCTTTCCTGCTGGGCTGTTTATCTATGGCTGAACAGAAATATTCCCCGCTGTTAGCCAAGCAGTGGGGGGAGGCAAAATGCGACCTTGTAACGAAACCACATGTGCTATGTGTGTAATGTTAACAGCAAGGTTTACCGTGAAAGAGTGTACCCATTGTTCTATAAAATGTGTCTTTTTAAATACCACTGTCCCTTTTTTTTCCTCCACCAGCTGAATGTGTTTCAAGGATCACAGGATCTTCTCCTTCCCAGAGGCTAGCGAAGATTAGAAGGCGAAAAAAATGAACTCGAGATGAAATGTTCTCTGAGCACATGCTGTCCTCCCACACTGACAAAGCACAGACGAATGTGTGGAGGCAGACAATGTCAGAGTGCTGGAAAGCACAAAATGACTGGGAGGAGAGGTGGCGGGCTGAAGAGAGGGCTGAAGCTGAAAGGTGGTGGCAGCATGATGAGAGGAGGCAGGATTCAATGCTGAGGCTGCTGGAGGATCAAACTAATATGCTCCAGCGTATGGCTGAGCTGCAGGAAAGGCAGCAGGAGCACAGACCGCCGCTACAGCCCCTGTGTAACCAACCACCCTCCTCCCCAAGTTCCATAGCCTCCTCACCCAGATGCCCAAGAACGCGGTGGGGGGGGCCTCCAGCCACCCAGCCACTCCACCCCAGAGGATTGCCCAAGTAACATAAGGCTGACATTCAATAAGTTTTAAACTTTTAAACTTTTAAAGTGCTGTGTGGCCTTGTCCTTCCCTCCTCCACCACCCCTCCTGGGCTACCTTGGTAATTATCCCCCTATTTGTGTGATGAATTAATAAAGAATGCATTAATGTGAAGCAACAATGATTTTATTGCCTCTGCAAGCGGTGATCGAAGGGAGGTGGGGAGGGTGGTTAGCTTACAGGGAAGTAGAGTGAACCGAGGGGCGGGGGGTTTCATCAGGAGAAACAAACAGAACTTTCATACTGTAGCCTGGCCAGTCATGAAACTGGTTTTCAAAGCTTCTCTGATGCGCACCGCACCCTCCTGTGCTCTTCTAACCGCCCTGGTGTCTGGCTGTGCGTAACCAGAAGCCATGTGATTTGCCTCAACCTCCCACCCCGCCATAAACGTCTCCCCCTTACTCTCACAGATATTGTAGAGTGCACAGCAAGCAGTAATAACAGTGGGAATATTGGTTTCGCTGAGGTCTAACCAAGTCAATAAACTGCTCCAGCGCGCTTTTAAATGTCCAAATGCACATTCTACCACAATTCTGGACTTGCTCAGCCTGTAGTTAAACAGCTCCTGACTACTCTCCAGGCTGCCTATGTATGGCTTCATGAACCATGGCATTAAGAGGTAGGGGTCCCCAAGGATAACTATAGGCATTTCAACATCCCCAACAGTTATTTTCTGGTCTGGGAAGAAAGTCCCTTCCTGCAGTTTTTGAAACAGACCAGAGTTCCTGAAGATGCGAGCGTCATGTACCTTTCCCAGCCATTCCATGTTGATGTTGGTGAAATGTCCCTTGTGATCCACCGGTGCTTGCAGCACTATTGAAAAGTACCCCTTGTGATTTATGTACTTGCTGGCTTGGTGCTCCGATGCCAAGATAGGGATATGGGTTCCGTCTATGGCCCACCACAGTTAGGGAATCCCATTGCAGCAAAGCCATCCACTATGACCTGCACATTTCCCAGCATCACTACCCTTGATATCAGCAGATCTTTGATTGCGTTGGCTACTTGCATCACAGCAGCCCCCACAATAGATTTGCCCACTCCAAATTGATTCCTGAGTGACCAGTAGCTGTCTGGCGTTGCAAGCTTCCACAGGGCTATTGCCACTCAGTTCTTAACTGTGAGGGCTGCTCTCATCTTGGTATTCTTGCGCCTCAGGGCAGGGGAAAGCAAGCCACAAAGTTCCATGAAAGTGCCCTTACGCATGCGAAAGTTTTGCTGCCACTGGGAATCGTCCCAGATCTGCAATACTATGCGGTCTCACCAGTCTGTGCTTGTTTCCCGGGCCCAGAATCGGCGTTCCACCGCATGAGCCTGCCCCATTAGCACCTTGATGCCCACATTGCCAGGGCCCGTGCTTTGAGAGAAGTCTGTGTCCATGTCCTCATCACTCTCATCACCGCGCTGACATCACCTACTTGCACGGTTTTGCTTTGCCAGGTTCTGGTGCTGCATATTCTGCTGGATAATGCGTGTGGTGTTTAATGTGCTCCTAATTGCCAAAGTGATCTGAGCTGGCTCTATGCTTGCCATGGTATAGCGTCTGCACAGAAAAAAGGCGCAGAACAATTGTCTGCTGTTGCCTGACGGAGGGAGGGGCGACTGACGACATGGCTTACAGGGTTGGCTTACAGGGAAATAAAATCAACAAAGGGGGTGGCTTTGTGAGAAACTGAATGGCCGCCCCAAGGATAGAACTCCAAACCTCAAGGATAGAACTCAAAACTGGGTTTAGCAGGCTGTTGATTTCACAGAGGGAGGGAGGAAAAAATGAATACAAAACAAATCTGGTCTATTTCTTGTTTTGAGCCACTTCATCTATCTTTATACATCTTGCTGGCGGCAGACTGTGCAGTACGACCGCTAGCCATTGTCACCTCCTGGGTGCTCAGCAGAAGATGGTGCAGTATGACTGCTGGCCATCATCTTCTGCTGGCTGCAGATTAAAAGAAAGTGCACTGCCAGTAGGACTCAATCGCCATGAGACAAAACAAGGGAAATGACCTGGCTGTGTCACTCCCCTGTTTGCCCAGGCGCCCGGCTAAAAGAGCACCCAGGACTACATCAATGACGGCTACCAATCATACTACGCAGTCTGCTGCCAAAAGGCAATAAACTGTGGCTGTGTAGCAATGCAGTATCATGTCTGCCAACACCCAGGAGACATATGGTGACGGTTAGCTGAGCGGGCTCCATGCTTGCCGTGGTATGGCGTCTGCACAGGTAACTCAAGAAAAAAGGCGCAAAATGATTGTCTGCCCTTGTTTTTATGGAGGGAGGGAGGGAACAGGGGCCTGATGATATGTACCCAGAACCACTCGCGACAATGTTTTAGCCCCATCAGGCACTGGGATTTCTACCCAGAATTCAAATGGGTGGTGTAGACTGCGGAAACTGTGGGATAGCTACCCACAGTGCAAAGCTCCAGAAGTTGACGGTTGCCTCGGTACTGTGGACACACTCCGACGACTACATGGACTTAGAGCATTTGTGTGGGGACACACACACTCGACTGTATAAAAATGCTCTCTACAAAACCGACTTCTATAAATTCGACCTAATTTCATAGTATAGACATACCCTAAGAGCTGTACCCAAGAAGATTAGAACTTCATTTGGTGCAATGCATTTAAAGTCTAACTCAGTACGGTGCCTGTCACACTCAGCTCCAACGGGAGCATCTTGCAGCAGGTGTTCAGCACTATATATGGGGGAGGAACATTTGTTGGCATATATTTCGTGAGGGAAAATGGCTTTTGACAAAAAATAAAAATTTTTTCAAAAAAATTATTTTCAGTCAAAATTTTGCTTGATGAAAATTTTCAGTAGAAAATGTTTGGTTTGGTCTCTCTGAGTTTTTTCCCCTCACTTTCTATTTTTTACTTTTTCCTCCATTGGAAAAGAGAGGGGAAATTTTTTCCTCTAAGGGGAAAAAAGTAAAAGAGGGAAAGTTGCAGGAAAAAAACCCCCAAACCTTTATAATTTTTTTCATTTTGTTTCATTTCAATTTTTTTCCTTGAAAAACCCTTGTGAAACATTTTTACAGAAATGAAAATTGTTTTCTTCAACGTTTTTTGCAAAAAAAATAGGAGTGTTTTTTAAAAACAAGCCCTGCTCAGCACCTCACAGGATTGGGACCTCAGTGTTCTTCTATACCACAAAACCAAGGCTAATGTCCCCCTCCTTTGTGAATAGGCTCAGTATTGCTATGACGAGAGAGCCTTGGTCATGTGGGGTATATCCAGTCTGATCTTCCTGAGGCGACTTGATGCCATGTCTCTGAGCAGTCACTCAAATCTGACACTAGGCAACAGTGCTTGAATATGTCTCCTCATCTTGTTCTGCAAAAGTCCACTGGGAAATGGACAGAATCTTAATAAAGCAGGAGGAATGTGTCAATTCCCCTTCATCATTTCTGCTGGGTTGAGGTTAATTGGTTAATTAGATAATTACTCACATATTGCCAGCTTGTCAGGCACTAACAACACAGTTATTATCAATTATGAAAGCTTTAGTTCCCTGATAATTGTATTTCAAATGTGGTGCTTAGGACATTGCACTTACACAGGCAGACAGCATTGTTATGGAAATGAACTCATGATCTTCTGTAGCCCAGAGAAAGGAGATAGAATTATCTCCATTTTGCTTTCGCTAGTTAATTAATTGCTTAGGACTTCTTTTTTTTCCTTTTTCACAACACATTATCCAGTTAATTCAGTTATGATCCTATCCAGTGGCCTTCCAATGCCATTTGATGGGCCTGCTTATTACAGTATGTCAACATGAACATCATGTCATTGAAGATTTCCGTGCAACCTAAGCACTCTTCCTGTGAGTGTATAAATAGGCCTCTTGCTCATACAGTGAACCCAAGTTCACGAAAAAACATTCGTTTTTTTCCACCGAATGCATCCGATGAAGTGAGCTGTAGCTCACGAAAGCTTATGCTCAAATAAATTTGTTAGTCTCTAAGGTGCCACAAGTACTCCTTTTCTTTTTGCGAATACAGACTAACATGGCTGCTACTCTGAAACCTGTAATATGTCAACAGCCATCCCACCCCACCCATCAGCTCCATCCCTCCTGCTCCCAGCGCCTCCTGATCAGCTGTTTCGTGGCATGCAGGAGGCTCTGGGGAGGAGGGGGAGGAGTGAGGGCACGGCAGGCTCAGGGGAGGGGGCGGGAAGGGGTGGAGTGGGGGCTGGGCCTGTGGCAGAGTCAGGGATTGAGTAGCGAGCACCCCTCAGCACATTGGAAAGTTGGCACCTGTGGCTCCAGCCCCGCGGTCGGTGCCGATACAAGGAGCCGCATATTAACTTCTGAAGAGCCACATGTGGCTCCGGAGCCACGGTTTGGCCACCCCTGAGCTAAGCGCTGCAACCGATGTTTGTTAAGTTTAGGAGTTTACTTCTGGGATCACACGGATATCCTTTGTTAATGGAAGCCAGTGCTCAGACCAGGACTGCAGCCCCTTACAGTGCAGTTCTGCACCAAATAATGTGTGTGTAAAAATGGCCCCTGCTTACATAGAGAAAGCAAGTCAAATTATACTCCTTTTTACCGCTGTCAGCCCTGCAGACCCAACCCCACTCTGGGAGAGGGAACTGAAGTCTTTTCTTGCTTACAAACTATCAAGAGAATTGCTACCACAGTTCAGATTGCAGAATCTTTATTGTTGGTAACTCCAGGGCCCATACAACCCCACTGGAATCAATTGGATTGGGCCCTATAATCCATTGACAAAGTCACCTGTGTAACTAAATTCTATCCCCCAGTTGCACACATACCATCTCTCTGGGGACAAGAGTGTCACAAGTAGTTGCCACTAAAGACAAGAGGTTTGCACAGGTGTCACCGAGGCAGCATTAGGCATTATTCCCAGTGATGATGCACAAGTCAGAAAGAATGCAAATTGATCCTCAGAACCCAGGGGGAATCTGTGGTCCTGGCAGGTACAGAAACCATCTTTTTATTTGTAAACTGAGCAAATTTGATATCAAAATCACCGAGAACTAATAAATGGAGAATGTTACACTATGAAAGGAAAGTCTTGAAATGAAACCAAATGGCTAAAACTCTTTTAATCAAGAGTGTCTCTCTTAGGATCTCTGCTTGGTACTGAGCACTGGTAGAATATTTCTTTGCTCTAAGTTGGCTGCCATTTATTACTATTATTTACAGAAAGAAAAGGAGTACTAGTGGCACCTTAGAGACTAACAAATTTATTAGAGCATAAGCTTTCGTGAGCTACAGCTCACTTCATCGGATGCATTTGGTGGAAAAAACAGAGGAGAGATTTATATACACACACACAGAGAACATGAAACAATGGGTTTATCATACACACCAAGGAGAGTGATCACTTAAGATAAGCCATCACCAACAGCAGGGGGGGGAAAGGAGGAAAACCTTTCATGGTGACAAGCAGGTAGGCTAATTCCAGCAGTTAACAAGAATATCAGAGGAACAGTGGGGGGTGGGGTGGGAGGGAGAAATACCATGGGGAAATAGTTTTACTTTGTGTAATGACTCATCCATTCCCAGTCTCTATTCAAGCCTAAGTTAATTGTATCCAGTTTGCAAATTAATTCCAATTCAGCAGTCTCTCGTTGGAGTCTGTTTTTGAAGCTTTTTTGTTGAAGTATAGCCACTCTTAGGTCTGTGATCGAGTGACCAGAGAGATTGAAGTGTTCTCCAACTGGTTTTTGAATGTTATAATTCTTGACGTCTGATTTGTGTCCATTCATTCTTTTACGTAGAGACTGTCCAGTTTGGCCAATGTACATGGCAGAGGGGCATTGCTGGCACATGATGGCATATATCACATTGGTAGATGCGCAGATGAACGAGCCTCTGATAGTGTGGCTGATGTGATTAGGCCCTATGATGGTATCCCCTGAATAGATATGTGGACAGAGTTGGCAACGGGCTTTGTTGCAAGGATAGGTTCCTGGGTTAGTGGTTCTGTTGTGTGGTGTGTGGTTGCTGGTGAGTATTTGCTTCAGATTGGGGGGCTGTCTGTAAGCAAGGACTGGTCTGTCTCCCAAGATCTGAGAGAGCGATGGCTCGTCCTTCAGGATAGGTTGTAGATCCTTGATGATGGGTTGGAGAGGTTTTAGTTGGGGGCTGAAGGTGATGGCTAGTGGCGTTCTGTTGTTTTCTTTGTTGGGCCTGTCCTGTAGTAGGTGACTTCTGGGTACTCTTTTGGCTCTGTCAATCTGTTTCTTCACTTCAGCAGGTGGGTATTGTAGTTGTAGGAATGCATGATAGAGATCTTGTAGGTGTTCCTTGCTTACAGACAGCCCCCCAATCTGAAGCAAATACTCACCAGCAACCACACACCACACAACAGAACCACTAACCCAGGAACCTATCCTTGCAACAAAGCCCGTTGCCAACTCTGTCCACATATCTATTCAGGGGATACCATCATAGGGCCTAATCACATCAGCCACACTATCAGAGGCTCGTTCACCTGCGCATCTACCAATGTGATATATGCCATCATGTGCCAGCAATGCCCCTCTGCCATGTACATTGGCCAAACTGGACAGTCTCTACGTAAAAGAATGAATGGACACAAATCAGACGTCAAGAATTATAACATTCAAAAACCAGTTGGAGAACACTTCAATCTCTCTGGTCACTCGATCACAGACCTAAGAGTGGCTATACTTCAACAAAAAAGCTTCAAAAACAGACTCCAACGAGAGACTGCTGAATTGGAATTAATTTGCAAACTGGATACAATTAACTTAGGCTTGAATAGAGACTGGGAATGGATGAGTCATTACACAAAGTAAAACTATTTCCCCATGGTATTTCTCCCTCCCACCCCACCCCCCACTGTTCCTCTGATATTCTTGTTAACTGCTGGAATTAGCCTACCTGCTTGTCACCATGAAAGGTTTTCCTCCTTTCCCCCCCCTGCTGTTGGTGATGGCTTATCTTAAGTGATCACTCTCCTTACAGTGTGTATGATAAACCCATTGTTTCATGTTCTCTGTGTGTGTGTATATAAATCTCTCCTCTGTTTTTTCCACCAAATGCATCCGATGAAGTGAGCTGTAGCTCACGAAAGCTTATGCTCTAATAAATTTGTTAGTCTCTAAGGTGCCACAAGTACTCCTTTTCTTTTTGCGAATACAGACTAACACGGCTGCTACTCTGAAACCTATTATTTACAGAGCATGTGTAGGTCCCGTACAGAAAGGGACAAACACAGGGTTTGACTGCGCTAGGGAAATTGGTTGAGATTGGGTTGGAATTAGCTAACACATGCTAGCCAACCCTCACCTAAACTCAGAGGTGCTGGAGCTAAGGGTGCTGGGGGGTGCTGCCGCATCCCCGGCTTGAAGTGGTTTCCCTTATATACAGGGTTTACAGCTTGGTTCAATGGCTCTCAGTACCCCTGCCTAAACTCTGCCTTTTTTCTTAGGATAGATACAGGCTAACACATTTTACTTCAATTGAGCTTGTCAGGTCAGAGAGCTGTGTTAGCGAACTCAGACTCAATCTCATCCACTTTTCCTAAGCTAGATAAAGCAACAGGATGGCCAGCCACAGATACAACAGGCATAGGCACTGACTCTGTGGATGTAGGGTGACCAGATGTCCCAATTTTATAGGGACAGTCCCGATATTTGGGGCTTTTTCTTATATAGGCTCCTATTACCCCCCACCTACTGTCTCAATTTCTCACACTTGCTATCTGGTCAGCCTGTTGGGTGCTCTGGGGCTGGAGCACTGACAGAAAAAAAATGGTGGTTGCTGAGCACCCACTGGCAGCCCCCCGTTCATCTCCTCCCCCTCCCCCCAAGTGCCTCCCACCCTGCCAGCAGCCCCACCGATCATCTTCTCCCCCTCTCTCCCAGCACCTCCTGCCCACTGCAGATCAGCTATTCTGTGGCATATGGGGGGTGCTGGTGGAGAGAGGGAGGAGCGGGGGCAGGGCATGCTCAGGGGAGGTGGGTTTTGAGGGAAGGGGAGGTGTGGGGGCGGGACCTGGGGCACAGTGAAGGTCAAGCACCCCCCAGCACATTTGAAAGTCAGTGCCTCTGACAACAAAAGTGCTTTAAAGAATGTATGGGTCTTCCAGAGCTTTTTGAAGGAAGGAAAGACTGCAGAATAGAGAAGACCAGAACCAAACACCCCAAACTTTGGGAAGATCCAGGTTTAGCTTAGACCAGGGGTCGGCAACCTTTGAAGAGTGACATGCCAAGTCTTCATTAATTTAAGGTTTGGTGTGCCAATTATACATTTTACATTTACAGGAGCCAGCGGACAGAACCCCAGACTGGCAGCGGGCTGAGCAGGGCTGGCGGCCGGGACCCCAGGCCAGCAGCGGGCTGAGCTGCTCAGCCTGCTGCCAGTCTGGGGTTCCATCCACCAGCCCCTGCCAGGCGGGGTCCCATTTGCCAACCCCGCTCAGCCTGCTGCCAGTCTGTGGTTCCGTCCGCCAGCTCCTGCCAGCTGGGGTCCTGGCTGACAGCCCCACTCAGGCCACTGCCTGCCTGAGGTTCCAATCATCCAGGCAGGCAGCAGGCTGAGCGGGGCCGGTGGCCGGGACCCTGGCAGGCAGCAGAGTGCCACCAAAAATCAGATCATGTACGGCCTTTGGCACACGTGCCACAGGTTGCTGACTCCTGGCTTAGACCAAACCCTACTAACGAAAGCTCAATAGATTCACATCTGTTCCAGATGATCATGTGACAGAAGTTGCTCTAACGGGAGCCAGTCCACAAGGGGTCCCTTGATTAGTCCCATCTATTTGTTTTGGAAGTCGATCCAGTAGTCTCACATTCATCCAAACTGCTCAGAACATTAGAATCTTTTAAACCATTTTACTGCTCTGTATGCACTCTTTCTAGCTCACTTCCCAGATGAACACCACAGAGACAAAGCAGTAAAGCTCATGAACAAAGTTAACAGCTGCTGAACTTGGCGCAGAAACTTCCTGGACATTTTCAGACTGGCTGGGGAGGCAAAAGCAGGAATAATGAGGCTTAATGACATAGTTGGCCCTGGGGAATGACAATGGCTAATTTAATTCACATTATTGTGGAAAGTCCTCTTGTGCATAAGGTTTGGGAAAGGGGCCATGCATGATCAGCACTCCACAGAGTTGTCCATTCTTGACTTATGTGCCTCTTACTAGAGGTCTTTGCCAAAGCATTGAATGCAAGGAACATTTATGCCAAGAGTTTCTTTAAGAATCAAAATGCTGATGCTTGAAAGATGGAAATTATCTGAATATTGTACAGGCTCTGTTAGTATCCTCAGCCCTTTACCACTCATTCTGTGATCTTCTTATAAAGGAATGCAGCTTCAAGTGAGGGAAGTAGCTGGATGGGAGACCTTCAAGGAAAAGTCAGATGTTGTAGGGAATAGTGGTTCTGCAGAGGATCCTCTTCCCTCAGTCCTGAACCAGTGTGCTAGGGGTCTCATGGACTTTAAGGCCAAAGGGATCCCTTGTGATAATTGAGTCTGATCACCTACACATCACAGGCCACAGAACCTCACCCATCCACTCCAGTAATAGACCCCTAGTCTCTGCCAGAGTTAATGAAGTCTTCACATCATGATTTAAAGACTTCAAATTACAGAGAATCCACCATTTACTCTTGTTTGAACCAGCAAGTGACACATGCCCCATGCTGCAGAGGAAGACAGAAACCCCAGGGTCTCTGCCAATCTGATCCAGGTGAAAATTCCTTCCCAACCCCAAATATGGCGATCAATTAAACCCTGAGTTTGTGGCAAGATGCCCAACCCATCCACCCACCCACCTGGAAAGAATTCTTTGTAGTACCTCAGAGCCCTTCCCCTCTAACATCCCATCTCCAGCTCCTGGGGATTTTTGCTACTCTTAGCCCTGGTCTACACTAGGCGTTGAGGTCAAATTTAGCAGCATTAAATTGATTTAACCCTGCACCCGTCCACACGATGAAGCCCTTTTTTTTGACTTAAAGGACTCTTAAAATCTATTTCCTTACTCCACCCCCGACAAGGGGATTAGCGCTGAAATCAGCCTTGCCGGATCGAATTTGGGGTACTGTGGATGCAATTACATGGTATTGGCCTCCAGGAGCTATCCCAGAGTGCTCCATTGTGACTGCTCTGGACAGCACTCTCAACTCATATGCATTGGTCAGGTAGACAGGAAAAGGTCTGCAAACTTTTGAATCTCATTTCCTGTTTGGCCAGCGTGGCAAGCTGCAGGTGAGTGCAGAGCTCATCAGCAGAGGTGACTATGCAGAGCTCATCAGCAAAGGTGACCATGATGGAGTCCCAGAATCGCAAAAGAGCTCCAGCATGGACCGAATGGGAGGTACGGGATCACTGTATGGGGAGAGGAATCTGTGCTATCAGAACTACATTCCAGTTTTTGAAATGCCAAAACATTTGTGAAAATCTCCCAGGGCATGAAGGACAGAGGCCATAACAAAAAGAAAAAGAGTACTTGTGGCACCTTAGAGACTAACAAATTTATTTGAGCACAAGCTTTCGTGAGCTACGGCTCAGTTCATTGGATGCATCAGATGAAGTGAGCTGTAGCTCATGAAAGCTTGTGCTCAAATAAATTTGTTAGTCTCTAAGGTGCCACAAGTACTCCTTTTCTTTTTGTGAATACAGACTAACATGGCTGCTATTCTGAAAAGAGGCCATAACAGGGACATGAAGCAGTGCCGCATGAAACTTAAGGAGCTGAGGCAAGCCTACCAGAAAACCAGAGAGGCGAACGGCTGCTCCAGGTCAGAGCCCCAAACATGTTGCTTCTATGATGAGCTGCATGCCATTTTAGAGGGTTCAGCCACCACTACCCCAGCTGTGTTGTTTGACTCCTTCAATGGAGATGGAGGCAACACGGAAGCAGGTTATGGGGACGAGGAAGATGATGATGATGAGGTTGTAGATAGCTCACAGCAAACAAGCGGAGAAACCGGTTTTCCCGACAGCCAGGAACCAGAAGCCATGTGATTTGCCTTAACCTCCCACCCCACCATAAACGTCTCCCCCTTACTATCACAGATATTGTGGAGCACACAGTAAGCAGTAATAACAGTGGGAATATTGGTTTTGCTGAGGTCTAACCGAGTCAGTAAACTGCGCCAGCGCGCTTTTAAACGTCCAAATGCACATTCTACCACCATTCTGCACTTGCTCAGCCCGTAGTTGAACAGTTCCTGACTACTGTCCAGGCTGCCTGTGTATGGCTTCATGAGCCATGGCATTAAGGGGTAGGCTGGGGCCCCAAGGATAACTATAGGCATTTCAACATCCCCAACAGTTATTTTCTGGTCTGGGAAGAAAGTCCCTTCCTGCAGCTTTTGAAACAGACCAGAGTTCCTGACGATGCGAGCATCATGTACCTTTCCCGTCCATCCCACGTTGATGTTGGTGAAACGTCCCTTGTGATCCACCAGTGCTTGCAGCACTACTGAAAAGTACACCTTGCGGTTTGTGTACTTGCTGGCTTGGTGCTCCGATGCCAAGATAGGGATACGGGTTCTGTCTATGGCCCACCACAATTAGGGAATCCCATTGTAGCAAAGCCATCCACTATGACCTGCACATTTCCCAGGGTCACTACCCTTGATATCAGCAGATCTTTGATTGCATTGGCTACTTGCATCACAGCAGCCCCCACAATAGATTTGCCCACTCCAAATTGATTCCTGAGTGACCAGTAGCTGTCTGGCATCGCAAGCTTCCACAGGGCTCTCGCCACTTGCTTCTCTACTGTGAGGGCTGCTCTCATCTTGGTATTGATGTGCTTCAGGGCAGGAGAAAGCAAGTCACAAAGTTCCATGAAAGTGCCCTTACACATGCGAAAGTTCCGCAGCCACTCAGAATTGTCCCAGACCTGCAACACTATGCGGTCCCACCAGTCTGTACTTGTTTCCCGGGACCAGATTCAGCGTTCCACTGCATGAACCTACCCCATTAGCACCATGATGCCTGCATTGCCAGGGCCCATGCTTTGAGAGAAGTCTGTGTCCATGTCCTCATCACTCTCGTCACCACGCTGACATTGCCTACTCGCCTGGTTTTGCTTTGCCAGGTTCTGGTGCTGCATATACTGCTGGATAACGCGCGTGGTGTTTAATGTGCTCCTAATTGCCAAAGTGCTTTGAGTGGGCTCCATGCTTGCCGTAGTATGGCGTCCTCACAGAAAAAAGGCACGGAACGATTGTCTGTTGTTGCTCTGACGGAGGTAGGGGCGACTGATGACATGGCTTACAGAATTGGCTTACAGGGAATTAAAATCAACGAAGGGAGTGGCTTTACATCAAGGAGAAACAAAAACAACTGTCACACAGAATGGCCCCCTCAAGGATTTAACTCAAATCCCTGGGTTTAGCAGGCCAATGCTCAACCCACTAAGCTATCCCTCCCTCTGGTATTTCAGGCAGGACTGAATCTCCATTAAAGTTTTCAAGGTGCCCCTGACAGACCTCACCAAAACGATTGTTGGCCATTGATTTCATGGAGGGGGGGAGCAAATGAATACAAAACAAATCTGGTCTATTTCTTGTTTTGATCCACTCCATCTATCTTTTACATCTTTGGCTGGCAGCAGACAGTGCAGTAGGACTGCAAGCCATCCACATCTCCTGGCTGCTCACCATACGATGGTACAATAGGACTGCCTGCAGGACTAAAGAGAATGATGTGTTCGAGTCACTCCTAATTTAGTCCCTGCGCCCATGTCTGCCCAGGCGCTCCTGACCGACCTTACCGAGGCGGCCAGGAGCACTTCGGACACCATGACATTGGTTTTCAGGCCTATTGCACTTTCTGCTGCCACAAGGCAATGGGTTGCTGCTGCTGTACTGTACCACGTCTGCCAGCACCCAGGAGACATACGGTGACAGTGAGCTGAGCGGGCTCCATGGTATGGCGTCTGCACAGGTAATTCAAGAAAAAAGGCGCAAAACGATTGTCTGCCCTTGCTTTCACGGAGGGAGGGAGGGAGGGCCTGACGATATGTACCCAGAACCACACGTGACAATGTGTTTTGCCCCATCAGGCATTGGAATCTCAACCCAGAATTCCAATGGGTGCCGGAGACTGCGGGAACTGTGGAATAGCTACCCACAGTGCAACACTCCGGAAGTCGAAGCAAGCGTTGGTACTGTGGAAGCATTCCGCTGAGTTAATGCACTTAATGCACTTAGAGCATTTTGTGTGGGGACACACACAATTGACTACATAAAAATGATTTCTAAAAAACCAACTTCTATAAATTTGACTTAATTTCATAGTGTAGACATACCCTTAGTCACAGATAGGCCACATGCCATTGTAAGGCAGTGTCATTATCCCATCCCCTCCATAAATTTATCAAGCTCAGTCTTGAAGCCAGTTAGGATTTTTACACCCCACTGCTTCCCTTGAAAGGCTGTTCCAGAACTTCACTCTTCTGGTGATTAGAATCCTTTGTCTAATTTCAAGCCTAAACTTGTTGATGGCCAGTTTATATCTATTTGTTCTTATATCGGCATTGGCACTTAAAAAACTCCTCTCCCTCCTAGTATTTATCACTCTGATGTATTTATAGAAAGCAATCATATCTCCCCTCAGCCTTTGTTTGGTTAGGCTAAACAAGCCAGGCTATTTGAGTTTTCTCTCATAAGGTAGCTTTTGCATTCCTTGGATCATCCTAGCAGCCCTTCTCTGCACCTGTTCCAGTTTGAATTCATCTTTCTTCAACATGGGAAACCAGAATTGCACATACTATTCCAAACGAAGTCTCACCAGTGCATTGTATAATGGCAATAACACTTCCCTATCTCTACCAGAAATACCTCGCCTGATGCATCCTAGGACTGCATTAGCCTTTTTCAAGGCTGCATCACATTGGCACCTTGTAGTCAACCAGTATACCCAGGTCTTTCTCCTCCTCTCTCCCTTCCAACTGATACGTCCCAAGTTTCTAGCAAAAATTCTTGTGGTTAGTTCTTAAGTGTATGACCTTGCACTATTACATTTCATCCCATTTCTATTATTCCAGTTTTCAAGGTCATCCAAATCTTCTTGTTTGATATTCCAGTCCTCCTCCTTATTGGCAATACCTCCCAATTTGTGTCATCCTCAATTTTTATTAGCATGCTCCCAATTTTTGTGTCAAGGTCATGAATTAAAATGTTAAGTTTGGTCCCAAGACCAATCTCTAAGGAACTCCATTAGCAACCTCCCTCAGGCCTTACAGTTCACCTTTTGGTATGACCTGTTGTAGTCTCCCCTTTATCCAGTTCCTTATCTACCTTTCAATTCTCATATTAATCCCCATCTTCTTCAGTTTAACTAGTAATGTCTAATGTGGAACAGTATGATTGGTTCTTGTAATCCCTGTGCAGTGGGAGGTTCTTAAAGGGCATATCTATCTTGGGTAATTTTAGCCCCAATAATTACTCTCTGCCTTCCTAAACAAGGAGGTGCAGGAGTGGATTCTGACCTGGGGGGCAGGGAGTTAGGGTGCAGGAGGGGGTGCGGGATTTGGGAAGGAGTTTGGGTGCAGGAGGGGATTCTGACCTGGGGCAGGGGGTTGGGGTGCAAGAGGGGGTGTGGGGTCTGGGAAGGAGTTTGGGAGCAGGAGGGGATTCTGACCTGAGGCAGGGGGTTAGGGTGCAGGAGGGGGTGTGGGGTCTGGGAAGGAGCTTGGGAGCAGGAGGGGATTCTGACCTGAGGCAGGGGGTTAGGGTGCAGGAGGGGGGTGTGGGGTCTGGGAAGGAGCTTGGGAGCAGGAGGGGATTCTGACCTGAGGCAGGGGGTTAGGGTGCAGGAGGGGGTGCGGGGTCTGGAAAGGAGCTTGGGAGCAGGAGGGGATTCTGACCTGAGGCAGGGGGTTAGGGTGCAGGAGGGGGGTGTGGGGTCTGGGAAGGAGCTTGGGAGCAGGAGGGGATTCTGACCTGAGGCAGGGGGTTAGGGTGCAGGAGGGGGTGCGGGGTCTGGAAAGGAGTTTGGGTGCAGGAAGGGATTCTGACCTGGGGGGCAGGGGGTTAGGGTACAGGAGGGAGTGCGGGGTCTGGGAAGGAGTTTAGGTGCAGGAGGGGATTCTGACCTGAGGGAGAGGGTTAGGGTGCAGGAGGAGGGCAGGGTCTGGGAAGGAGTTTGGGTGCAGGAGGGTATTCTGACCTGAGGGGCAGGGGGTTAGGGTAACGGAGGGGGTGCAGGGTCTGGGAAGGAGTTTGGGTGCAGGAGGGGACTCTGACCTGGGGGGCAGGGGGTTAGGGTACAGGAGGGGGTCAAGGTGCAGGCTCCAGCCAGGAGCACTTACCACAGGTGGCTCCAAGCTGGCAGTGTAGCAGGGCTCAGGTAGGCTGCCTGCCTACCATAGCCCCACACCACTCCCAGAAGCGGCCGATGACTGGCACGTCTCTGTACATCCCTGGGGAGGCAGACAGCGTGTCTCCATACACTGCCCGCCCCCGCAAGCGCCGCCCCCACAGCTCCCATTGGCTGGTTCCTGGCCAACGGAAGCCTTGGGGATGCTGCAGGGAGCATCATGTGGAGCTGCGTCCCCCTCCCCCATCAGAGGCTATAGAGATGTGTCAGGTGCTGTCTGCTTCCAGGAGCAGGGTGGAGCTATGGCAGGTGGGCAGCCTACCTGAGCCCTGCTGCTCTGCTGGACTTTTAGCAGCCCGGAGATCGCAATCGACTAGCAGAGGCCCCACGCTTAACCAGTTAATCACAATCACAGGTTGGTGACCACTGAATTGTATATAATTATGGATTTATTTTTGCAGGGCCCCCCCTTAGCCTGAGGCCCAGGGCTGCAGCCCCTAAAGCCCCTGCGTTAATCCGGTGCTGTGTATTACTGGATCTATGATTATATGCTTTGTACGCCATTCCCTTGTATGCAGTCATGTATTTTGGGACTTCTGGGAAAAGACTATTACAAAACAGAAAAATAAAAGAAGGGCAGTGCACGCACTGCTCTGAAAGTTAACAAGGCTGATTGCAGGTCTTTTAAATTCCTCTTTTAATATAAAGACTCACAGGCTTTCTTTATTAACTAGATACCCAAGTTGTACTGCTCATCAAGAAAGCCTTGTCCTTGAGGCATTCAGGCAGTTGGGCCTAAATGATCTCACTGAATAGCAGTGCTGAATTCCATGACCCATTTTACAAGTGATATTTATCCTGTAATCAAGCTGCCAGAGTCACTTTGCTCTGGAGTTACTGATCTATTTTAAGGAACTATATTTCCCTTGTTATGGTATTTAATTCTATCCCAGTGCCTTCCTCATGTCACCTCAGGGTTCATATGCAGTAAGGGTCTTGTCAGTGTTGCTGATCTCTTTGGATCATGGTGCATGCTGAGAATGTGCTGTTCTGACGAGATTGTAAGTGCAGCACCATACATGTATATGGAATAGA
Organism: Dermochelys coriacea; assembly: GCF_009764565.3. NCBI lineage: Eukaryota > Metazoa > Chordata > Testudines > Dermochelyidae > Dermochelys > Dermochelys coriacea. Next base: position 61,601,997 of record NC_050076.1, read on the forward strand.
CAAACAATACAGCAGTCACTGGGAGCATCACGCAGTGTCCTGGAGATGGAATTTAATCACAAGCCACCAAAGTTTGATATTGATTTCCTGGGCATCCCCCAGCATGAGTTAGGAGAGTTTACATTTTTCAGGGCTGATTACCATGTTGTCAAAGCCAGTTGGCTAATGGGAAAGCAGCAAGTGCCAAGTGACTTCCCAGCAGCAGGACAAATATTACTGCTGATGACAGGGAGACTGAAGAGGGACTCTTCTGTGGGGCTCAGACAGCCTGGAATGGTGTTTGTTCTCTATCCACAACAGGTTTGTGAAGCTCTCTAGTGGATGAGACAAATGAAATGGAACCAGCTTCCTTGGGTACCACTAACCACAACTCTCTGCTGCTCCAGGAGTCCCTGCTGGCAGCTTCCAGGAAGCTAGAGACAAGCATGAGGTGAGTCCATTCTCCAAATGTCTATAGACCAGACCAGCTGTCCCAAGTTCTTTCTGAAGCAGAAACTATTCCCTTGCATTTTCTCAACATAAAAACTGAGACGTACTTAAGATCTGAGTGTGAAAGAGGAATCAGCTTATCTCTGACACCATGGAGGTGAATTATAGGTGTAGTTAAGGGGTGTTCTGGAGCTGCAAAGTCTGCCTGTGAAATACAGGTGACAGCTCCAGAACATCACAACTAACTTGTTCTCTCTCTCCCTGTAGAGAAGAGGCATGGCCACCCTTGGAGATTGACAGTGAGGAGTGGCCAGACACTCCCTGGTGGGCAGAATCTGGAAGGCCACACTCTCCATGCTGGAAGCAGAGGGGCGGGACAGAAACAGGAAGTATAAAAGGTGGGCCCTGTAGCTTAGTTGGGGAGCAGCTGTCAAGGGAGGCAGATGCATTCTCCCTGCTGCGGACGCAGGAGCCCACAGAAGACTTCTGCTGTCCCAAGGATGGCCCCAAGTTACCCGTATGGCCAGACACACTGGATGCTGAAGAGTTGCTTGGACTGCTGCTCACAGTGTATCCTGGGGAGATGGAGGATGACCCTTGGAAAATACACCCGAGGGGGAGTATAGGAAGCAGCCAAGGGGAACCAGACTATCGTCTGGCTGTGGTGCCACCAGAGACATGGTCAACATATTGCAGGTGGATTCCCCTCTGGCCCAGTGGTGGGCCCCTCTGCCACTGTTAGGGCCCTGGGCTGGGATGCAGTGGAGTTGGGTGGGCCTGTGTCTCCCCTACCACTCCTCCCCTGTGGTGGCAGTACTCCCCCACTCCTTAGGTTAGGAGACTACACTTGTTGGGCACATCCTTTGCCGGAGCCCCCTAGATTGTGTTGGGGTGCTCCCCCTTTGCCAGAGCCCCATAGACTTTGTTGTGGCACTCAGCCCTGCCTGAAGGCCAGGCTCCTAGACCCTTACCTGTTCTACCCAGCTTGAGGGTTGGAGTTCTAGACCGCTTGGTGCTCTGCCCTGCCTAAGGGCCTGGGCCCCTGAACTGTTCACTGCTCTACCCTGCTTGAGGGTTTAAGCCCTAGAGATAGCTAATTTACCCCTGTACACATGGTCATTGCAGGTGCGTGATAGTGAAGAGGCATAGCCACCCTTGGAGATTGGCAGTGAGGGACGGCCACGCAAGCCTACACCCTCCTCCCCCCAGTAGGACAGTCATTACCATCTTTAAAACCATCTAATGGTCTGTCAAATGGGGGGAGACCCTATAAAAACTCTAGAGCAAAAGGGAACGTGGATTTTGTTAAAATGGAAGCGTTAATACTTTACATTACTAATGCTTTAACTATTTCTCCTTCTTTCTGTATCTTTAATAAAAGCTGATAGTTGTAATGGTGGCTGTTGCTATATACTAAGCTGGCTGAGGTCTCTGTACTCAATGGCCCAAACCATGTTCATCTGTTTAGTGTTGCATGATGCCAGGGTCATGACTTGCTGGGCATAATTATGATGCATCTCATACAAAGTATGTCATGTCAGGTATCAATGGAAAAGTTATGGTTTGCTGAATACAATTATCCTATTTGTATAAAAGTATCATTTTTATGTCTGGAGTTATGAATATTGACTATATCTATATTTCAAATGTGCTTGCACTTGAGTAACTCCCACAAAGTTTTGCATACAGTTTAGCCAGCACATTATGAATGGCCTGTTCAAGTTGAATATCCCATCAACAAGACAATGGGCCATGGAAGAGTTATCCTCACCTGTGAACATTTCAGTCAGCCTATGGATAATGGCTGCCATGACTCAGAGCATACAAGGGCTTGAGACTAGATCACATGATACTGAACTCCATTTTGGTACCTATATTTTTCCACAAACTGGGCTGGGAACTTGCCTTGGTACAAAGGAATTCCCACCATATGGAATAAGCTATAAAAAGGGGAAGTGACATCGCCAAGAGACCTCACTCTCCACACAACATAATACTCGGAACAAAGACTAAACTGGGAAAGCGGGGTCCCAGGCAGGAAAGAAGGAAGTCTGCCTGTGTATGGAAGCTTGGGGGACTGTTTGTACTATCTAATAGGGTGAGACACTGCTTAATTCAAAATCCTATCTACTGCATATGTCTTAGATTGCAATTTTGTTTATTTCTTAGGTAACCATCTGTAGTGGGGCAGTAACCCTGCTCTGGTGTGGAAGGGGTTAAAAACAGCCCTGGGAAAGGGCTTCCCCCAGAAGCCAATCAGGAGCAGGCTTGAGGCAGCCAATCAGGGCAAGGCTGGGAGTATAAGAAGGCCTAAGGAAGGTACTGGGTCATAGTCTCTTGCTAGCCTTGGAGGGAGAAGGACTTAGCTGCCTGGGAATAGGATACTTGAAGCAGAATAATGCTGGGGAAGGGTAAGAGGAGCTGGGGAGCTCCAGACTGGCAACTCCCCAGGCTGAGGCCTTAATAGAGGCCTATGCAGGTACTGGGGCTGGGAGGAGCAGCCTGGGAATAGACAGAGGCAGCTGGTCCAATCCCCTTGCCAATGATGAGTAGCGTTTACAGACTGTAGTTTGCCCCAGTGAGAGGGGGCTAGATGATGACTGGCAGTAGCCCCTGAGGCAAAGTGGGTGTAAAGAATTGGGGATTCCCTTGGAAGGGGAGATGCAGTGTGTGTATGTGGGGGGAGTACTTCAGTGGGCAGAACCCCAGGGTAAGGGGCACTGGGGTCCAGGAGGGCCACAGACCTTAGGCAGGTGAGACACCAGCCACCAGGAGGTGCTCCAAGTACTGGACAAACTAATTCCATGTAGGGAAAAAGTGAGACAGGCTAAAAGTCGAGTAGAGTTGGACCTTGCAAAGGGAATTAAAACAAATAGTAAAAGGTTCTATAGCCATATAAATAAGAAGAAAACTAAGAAAGAAGAAGTGGGGCTGCTAAACACTGAGGATGGAGTGGAGGTTAAAGATAATCTAGGCATGGCCCAATATCTAAACAAATACTTTGCCTCAGTCTTTAATAAGGCTAAAGAGGATCTTGGGGATAATGGTAGCATGACAAATGGGAATGAGGATATGGAGGTAGAGATTACCGTATCTGAGGTAGAAGCGAAACTGAAACAGCTTAATGGGACTAAATCGGGGGGCCCAGATAATCTTCATCCAAGAATATTAAAGGAATTGGCACCTGAAATTGCAAGCCCATTAGCAAGGATTTTTAATGAATCTGTAAACTCAGGAGTAGTACCGAATGATTGGAGAATTGCTAATATAGTTCCTATTTTTAAGAAAGGGGAAAAAAAAGTGATCCGGGTAACTACAGACCAGTTAGTTTGATATCTGTAGTATGCAAGGTCCTGGAAAAAATTTTGAAGGAGAAATTAGTTAAGGACACTGAAGTCAATGGTAAATGGGACAAATACAACATGGTTTTACAAAAGGTAGATCGTGCCAAATCAACCTAATCTCCTTTTTTGAAAAAGTAATAGATTTTTTAGATAAAGGAAATGCAGTGGATCTAATCTACCTAGATTTCAATAAGGCATTTGGTACCGTGCCACATGGGGAATTATTAGTTAAATTGGAGAAGATGAGGATCAATATGAACATCAAAAGGTGGATAAGGAATTGGTTAAAGGGGAGACTGCAACGGGTCCTACTGAAAGGCAAACTGTCAGGCTGGAGGGAGGTTACCAGTGGAGTTCCTTAGGGATCGGTTTTGGGACCAATCTTATTTAATCTTTTTATTACTGACCTCTGCACAAAAAGTGGGAGTGTTAATAAACTTAATAACTTAATAAAGTTTGCAGATGATACAAAGCTGGGAGGTATTGCCAATTCAGAGAAGGATCAGGATATTATACAGGAGGATCTGGATGACCTTGTAAACTGGAGTAATAGTAATAGGATGAGATTTAATAGTGAGAAGTGTAAGGTTATGCATTTAGGGGTTAATAACAAGAATTTTAGTTATAAGTTGGGGACACATCAATTAGAAGTAACGGAAGAGGAGAAGGACCTTGGAGTATTGGTTGATCATAGGATGACTATGAGCTGCCAATGTGATATGGCTGTGAAAAAAGCTAATGCGGTTTTGGGATGCATCAGGAGAGGCATTTCCAGTAGGGATAAGGAGGTTTTAGTACCATTATACAAGGCACTGGTGAGACCTCACCTAGAATACTGTGTGCAGTTCTGGTCTCCCATGTTTAAAAAGGATGAATTCAAACTGGAGCAGGTACAGAGAAGGGCTACTAGGATGATCCGAGGAATGGAAAACTTGTCTTATGAAAGGAGACTTAAGGAGCTTGGCTTGTTTAGCCTAACTAAAAGAAGGTTGAGGGGAGGTATGATTGCTCTCTATAAATATATCAGAAGGATAAATACAGGAGAGGGAGAGGAATTATTTCAGCTCAGCACCAATGTGGACACAAGAACAAATGGGTATAAACTGGCCACCAGGAAGTTTAGACTTGAAATCAGACGAAGGCTTTTAACCATCAGAGGAGTGAAGTTTTGGAATAGCCTTCCAAGGGAAGCAGTGGGGGCAAAAGATCTATCTGGTTTTAAGATTCTACTTGATAAGTTTATGGAGGAGATGGTATGATGGGATAATGGGATTCTGGTAAGTAATTGATCTTTAAATATTCAGGGTAAATAGGGCTAATCCCCTGAGATGGGATATTAGATGGATGGGATCTGAGTTACCCAGGAAAGAATTTTCTGTAGTTTCTGGCTGGTGAATCTTGCCCATATGCTCAGGGTTTAGCTGATTGCCATATTTGGGGTTGGGAAGGAACTTTCCTCCAGGGCAGATTGGAGAGGCCCTGGAGGTTTTTCGCCTTCCTCTGTAGCATGGGGCATGGTTGACTTGAGGGAGGCTTCTCTGCTCCTTGAAGTCTTTAAACCATGATTTAAGGACTTCAATAGCTCAGACATAGGTGAGGTTTTTTGTAGGAGTGGGTGGGTGAGATTCTGTGTCCTGCGCTGTGCAGGAGGTCGGACTAGATGATCAGAATGGTCCCTTCTGATCTTAGTATCTATGAATTCCCAAATGACCAGCAGGAGGGGCTGTGCTGGTGATTCTTTGCTCTGCTACACCATCTTAGATTTTTAAGTGATTATAAGTAATAGCAAACAGATCATTCTGTAGTTAATAAATCTCTTATATTTTTATATATTTTTATATTATATATATATATTTAAATTTTATATTTTTACCTAAAACAGTGTGGTGTATGAAGTGCAAAAGGAAATCTGGTCAGGAAAGGGGGCTGGTGCATTGTCCTCTCCACATCAAGGGAGGGGCAGACTGGGAAATAAATGTATATTTATCAGGCTTTTAACCAGGCAGGACAGTACAGCACTGGGGTCCTAGGGTGTGGGCGAAGCTGGAGCCTCTATTGTTAGTTCATGAGTGGCTGAGGAGAAGTATTCATGTAACTGCAACTGGGTGTATCCTTGCTTATGTGAATACTGGTGGAAGTGCAGAAGCTTTCTGCAGCTTGTCACAGCAGCACAGTGTGAAAGGGAGCCCAGGCTGGTGAGTCAGAGGACTCAGCGTTACCCCAGTTTGGGGTTGGTACACTGGATCACTTGCTCCACTGTGCTAGGCATTGTACAAACACAGAGAAGTAGACAGTCACTGTCTGAAAAAGCTTACATCAAAATCAGTCCCCATTTCAATCACTCTTCTCTCTTTTTCAATCTGATGGAGGTAAGACCCCACTGATGCAGTATTTTGTAATAATTTTCCTGTTAAAACAGCACACATTGAGACTAAGATGTGACATTATCTGATCTAAAATATGACCATATACATCACTGTTGCAACCACTGTTATATATTTGTAGCAAATATTGTACAAAGGTTGTTGAGTGAGCTATCTATGAAAAGGTTGATTTGCTGGTTATGATTATGCTATCCATATGCATGTCTCATTTTTGTATTTGAAGTTATAAGTATTGGCTCTATACTTGGATTTCAGATGTTTGCTCCTGGGGTAATGCCCACAAAGTGCTAGCCAGCACTTCTTGGAGGGACTGTTCAAATTAAGTGGTTCATCAAGATACACTTGGTTGACAATGGACCATGGGAGATGTCCATCTACAATGAGTGGACTGTCATGTAAACGTGCTGTCTGGAGCATAGGTAATGGCTTCCTGCAATGACTGAGGGAAATTGGGCATAAACATCTGACTTGCCAATGTGACTCCAGATTTCATCTTGCTGTTGTAATTTTCCACAGTAAGAACAATGGGATGCCCTCCACATGACAAAAGCTATAAAAGGCCCTGGGAACACCTCCATTTTGACTTCAATCCTGCTTCTTACCTCTGGAAAAACTTTGCTACAATCTGAAGCTCTGAACAATGGACTGAATGACCCATCCAAGCTGTGGATGTACTCCAGAGACTTGACTTAAGCCAGCAGTTTATTCCATTGCTGCTACAAGCCTGAACCAAGAACTTTGCTATTACTGAATGTAATTGATTCCTTTAATCAATTTTAACTCTCACCTTTCTTTCTTTTTATAAATATACCTTTAGATTTTAGATACTAAGGGATTGGCATTAGTGTGATTTTTGGGGTAAGATCTAAGTTATATATTGACCTGGGAGTGTGGCTGGTCCTTTAGGATCAGAAGAACCTATTATTTGATGAGACAGGTTGTAAAGAACCTCTCATCTCTGAATCCAGTGTTTTTGGTGGTGATATAAGAACTGGAATGCCTGAGGAAACTGCCCTTATAGTTTCTTGTTAGCCAGTGTGATGAAATAGGAGTCTACTTTTGTGGCTGGTTTGATATCTTATAAAAGAATAACTACCAGTTTTGGGTTGTTTGCCCTATTTCTCAGCAGTTCATCCTGAATTTGGCATCCTCAGTTGTGATCCACTAAGGCACGGTTACACAAGATAACTTCTTTCCACTCCTCTCCAGCAGTTTTTCTCCCTATATCTTGCAGCCAGGTAGCTTCCATTGCTGAAAGATCTCTCTAAAGCCTTTGATTTGACATGCTCGACTTGTAAAAATTTGGAATATGGGAACTTCCATTTTTTCTTAATCTGTTCAAAATCTAATAATGGTTTCGGTTTGGAATATGGCCTTGGATGCAGAAATTTCTGCCTTTCCTCGCCTTTGAAGTTCTGGTGCCTAAATACCGTTGAGGATCAGGGCCTAAAATCCTTATTTTTCACGTACTGATGGGAGTGGATATATGTTCAATGATCTGCCCCATGACTCAAAAAGATTAAAGTCAGATTTATGACACCAGCAGAGGATCTATCCCAGAATGCATTATTGTATGGTAACCTTAGTAGTAAGGTGATGGTATAAGGAACTGGCCTATATTTCTCTATCCCTTTCTCCAGATTTACACCTAGAGAATCAAACTGCATCATGGTCATACAGTTCTCCTTTTTATGCTGTTCATACAGCAACTACTTGGCAATATTTACACAAACAAGTAAGAATAAGTCTGGCCATTTTATTTGGTCTATAAAGCGTTCCTGTTCCGACTCTAGGCTTTTACCTGTCCCATAAAATATAAGTATTTTATTTATAGTCCTTTCAAAAATGTACTTTGGCCTTTATCAGAAGGACCTGCAAACAGATTCTGCAGTTCTAGGAAGCAAGGTTATTTTGATCCTAGTCAACCTTAGCTGAAACGTTTGCTCATAAATTTCATACAAAAACCACCCAGTGAAATTGGTAAAGACGATGGATATAATTTTGCTCTTCCTGTTAAACATTAAAGGCCAACATTTCTGATTTTTGTTTTAAAATAAATTACCATATATAATGTGCTTTTCAAAATTCTTTTTTTAGTTTTTCTCTAACAGACTATTGTGAGTTAGCAGCGTCTGCATATGCTAAAGTGAGGTACCACCTAGGAGTGCTGACCCTAAGAGGGAATGAACTCAATATTTTGGTGCCCATCACCTGATGTAGAAAAGGTCAGAGGTCAATATTGCTGTCACATGACTGCTCATAGCCATTCAGAACGCTGCTGCACAGATAATTTTCCTAGCCCATTACTTGGACCATGTCACCCCACTCTTTGAGTTCCTTTCACTGGCTACCCCCTTCTCCACTGCATCAAACATGAGCTGCTTGTTGTCATTTCCAAGGCCCTTCATGGTCTATCCCCACCTGACCTCTCATTCACTATTGAGATGTCAAATCCTTTCTCCGATGGGCCAATCATGCCAGCCTCCATCGCCCACTTGTTAAATTTTCAAACAAGCACCTTAGTGCTTTCACCCCTACTGCCCCTCATGCTTGGGAGAAGTTCCCATAAACTTACACAAAACTAACGCATTGCCCTCCTTCAAATCCCTTGCTCAAAACCCTCCTTTGTTGTGATGCTGGAGAAGAGTGCCAAACCGCAGGGACATACCCATATGGCTGGGTGAGGCATAGCGCCCCCTACTGACAGCTGCTCTAGTCCTGTGGTGTCCGTCTTCTCTCAAATGTCACTCTTCAGCCAGGTCACATTTAAGTGCATCCCTTCTAGGGTAACAAAGTCCAGCAAAACAAAAGTCCAACAGATAATTCCAAGAGCTTGAGGAAGGTATCCAGCCCCTGACTTGCGTCCCAGTGGTCCTACGCTCCTCTCCCCAGGCTCTGAATTGTTGTCCTCCCCCTGTGGTTAGATGTTGATAGATGTTTGGTGGATGTGTGTGTTCCCTCTGTGTGCTGCCCCAGCCCTGTGCAGACAGCTGGCATAGCAGACCTCAAGCGAACTGCCCAATGACCACAAGATCAGTTAAGGGATAAAGGCACCCAGCCAAGTTTATTGTCAATGAAACACAGTACTAATATCCCACAGACTCTACTGGACCACTAATATATGTATGCCCATAATAACAGATGCAGCTCAGTAAAAGGCTGGCCAAAGATACTCCCTCTGAGATACATCTTTATACCCCGATACAAACAAGTTAGTATTGCCCCTTTGACATAGTTAATTACTGACCCTTGACGTCACTAGTTATCACCCACCATCTTGTATATGTTGGTTCATTCAGAACATCTTTATTATGTACCGTCAACCTGATCTTATCTTTTAGGAGGGGTCAGTGTGTTCCTGTTATCCTGGGGGAATGTTTTTGTAACATTCTTGTTATGAGGATATCAGGTACAAGATGTCTCTGCTCCTCTGTCCCTCTCTTGGGGGGCAAACAAAGTCTTTGTTCCTGGTACCACTTGATATTGGGATGTGTTTGCCTGAGCACTCTGACTAGCACTTCGTAGGAATGTGTATTTCTGCAATATCAGCCCTGTTCTTGCCAAATTCTGTGAACTGGTCCTGCCTCAAACCAGGCCTCTGAGCCTTATGTCTCAGGCTCTCTTGTTACTATACCCCCTTATGTTGGGGGCTTCATGACACCTTCCCAGTAACTGGTAGGGGAACCCAGGCCCACCCTCTACACTGGGTTCCAGTCTTCGAATCATAGAAGATTAGGGTTGGAAGAGACCTCAGGAGGTCATCTAGTCCAACCCCCTGCTCAAAGCAGGACCAACACCAAATAAATTATCCCAGTCAGGACGTGTCAAGCTGGGCCTTAAAAACCTCTAAGGAAGGAGATTGCACCACCTCCCTAAGTGACCCATTCCAGTTCCTCTCCACCCTCCTAGTGAAATAGTTTGTGTTTTTTTGTTTTTTTCTAATATCCGATCTAGACTTTCCCCACTGCAACTTGAGACCATTGTTCCTTGTTCTGTCATCAGCCACCACTGAACAGCCTAGATCCACCCTCTTTGGAACCCCCCTTCAGGTAGTTGAAGGCTGCTATCAAATCCCCCCTCACTTTTCTCTTTTCAGACTAAAAAAGCCCAGTTCCCTCAGCCTCTCCTGGGATCCTAGGATGAGCAGCAAGGTCTGCTCTGTCAAACCCCTTACTGCTGCCTTCTTGGATTCCTTTCTACCATTAGCCTTTCTTCAGGCTTTTCCCCCAGCCCTTCCTGGGCTGTTTGTAATGATGACATCTCCCAGGGCTTCTACCCCCAGGACTGATTCCTGCCCTTGTGCCAGGTTCAGCCACAGGAGCTTGCTCCAATCCTGTGTCTTCCAGGTGTCTTCTTCCAGGTCTCAAACTCCAGTCCAAATGCCCCTTAGACTTTACCAGCACTATCTTTCTGTGCATCTTTCTGTGCGTCACTGAGGGACCCTCCACTTCTGGCTCCAGATCTCCTCAGCTGCTCTCAAAAACTCCCAAATACCTTTTCACCTTATTCTCTTCCCTGGCCTTCCTCCCATCACCCTGTGCTCTTTCCTTTATGAACACCCATCTACCACCACTGAGAATAGCCTAGCCCCATCCTCTTTGGAACCTTCGCCCCGCCTCACCTCTTCAGGTAGTTGAAGGCTGCTATCAAATCCCCCAAAGGTATCTAACCTACCATTAATTTTTAGTTCTGTGATCAGTTTCTCTTTATCTGTTAGGGCAAGAGTTAATACAGATTTCCCCTGTGTCAAACCTGTCATTCAAACCTAATTCCCCTGGGATCACACAGCTTTCTTTTCTACACATTATAGATAGGTGCGTAAGGAGCCTGCCATCCTGTTCCCTAATGTGATTTGGGGGTCTGGAGCAGACATCAGTTAGTACCCCATCTTGTGCTTTCTGTGTTAGGACATTGATCCATAAGCATACAAGATTATTTTCTTTTGCGTTATTAGAAATTTAGAAACCGGTAATGTCACTTTGGACATAGAATCTCCCTCCCACTCCTCCTTTGCCCACTCAGTCCTTCCTAAATAGGTTGTAGCCACTGATTTTAACATTCCAGTTGTGCAAATCTTCCCACTAGGTTTCAGTGATCCCAAGTAGCTCAAATTTATGCTTGCGAATGAGCAATTCCAATTTCTTTTGTTTGTTATCAGGCTCCTAGCATAACTGCATGGTAATTCTCTTCATGGACTTTGGTTCCTTGATTAATTTTGTTCTCAACATCTCCATTTCGTGCAAATGGAATTTCATCGTACACAAAACTTGTCTTGGACAGCTGGAGGCCCCCCAGAGGAGCTGGTTGTGTCCCATGTGCATAGAGATTAGCACTGTAGGTGCTTCAAACCCTTAGGCCCCCTAAGCTCCAGGTCTTGCTGGGATCTCCATTAACCCACACATATGCAGTAGTGAAGCAGCCTGCAGTAGGGCTGGGTAGTGGGAAAGGTGCCATGCAGGCACACGAGATCACAGATACTTAAAGAAGGATGAATAGACAGTCCTTGAATACAGCCCAACAGGTCAGTACCAGGGTGCAGTCAGCTTTGACCCTGGTGTCTCCATGAGTCCCTTAACAGAGATGTCTCTGCTCCTCTGTCCCTCTCTTGGGGGCAAACAAAGTCTTTGTTCCTTGGTCTCCCCAATGATCATTGTCTCCATGTTGAAAAGGAGTACTTGTGGCACCTTAGAGACTAACAAATTTATTAGAGCATAAGCTTTCGTGAGCTACAGCTCACTTCATCGGTAGCTCACGAAAGCTTATGCTCTAATAAATTTGTTAGTCTCTAAGGTGCCACAAGTACTCCTTTTCTTTTTGCGAATACAGACTAACACGGCTGCTACTCTGAAACCTGTCTCCATGTTGTTCTCCTGTCAGCTAATCACATCAAATGCCTCAGGTGTCCTTTTCCCAGGCTGCGCCCCTATGGGCGACAGTTAAATTACAAGCCCCCCAACCCCATGGTGGCTTGGTTGAGAATTGCCTGCCCCATGAAAATCCCCAAAGCCAAATAACCATGACCCAATTCTGGGGCCCCATGAATCATTATCCCCTTAGCATTCTGTGGCAGTTCTCAGAGTAGCAGCCGTGTTAGTCTGTATTCGCAAAAAGAAAAGGAGTACTTGTGGCACCTTAGAGACTAACAAATTTATTAGAGCATAAATGCAAATGCATCCGATGAAGTGAGCTGTAGCTCACGAAAGCTTATGCTCTAATAAATTTGTTAGTCTCTAAGGTGCCACAAGTACTCCTTTTCTTTTTGTGGCAGTACTGTATCCCCATTGAAGTGATCTCCAAACAGAGACCCTGGCTCTTTCAGGGCCTATTGGGCTCTTAAGCTGTTCCCTCTGTGATCAAGGACTGCTTTTGCTGGCCCTGCTCCCACTCCTGCATTCTGGAGCCAGACTGGTCTCTGCCCATCCCCCAAGAACCCCTGCTGTGAACTCAGATCTTGGCCAGAGCTGTAACTCTGTCAGCCTGCTCCTCCTGGAGCTGATGAACTGTTCCCTCCGGAGTGCGGGCGAGTGCTGCAATGTACCATGCTCCCCTGACTGCAGATGCTGGTGTGCTCCACTGGTGAGGCAAGCCATTAGCCCATCAGAATGGAGCTAAACGCCTGCTCGATCACTGGTTCACAAAGGCAAAGTGACATTTTACAGACTAATTCTGCTTCTTTTACACAAACGACATGGCTTTTTGTAGTGGGTGAAATCAATTTACTAAGCTGTTGGTGCATCCCAGCAAGGCAGTGTATTGCACTGCTGCTCTCAGGGGACGGGACTCCAGCCTCAGTTCATTTGTGAAGAGCTTTCAAACGGTTATTTCTCTTTGTCATCGAACGAAACAGCAATACAGAGGCAAAAATCGCACCACTGCCCCAGTACTCCCTGCACAAGCAAACCACAGGTCGAACATGGGCTAGGCTGGCTCAGGACCCCTGGCAGTTCTCATCAGTTCACTCACTCAGGATGATTTTGAAGCATTAGCTCCTCCATCGCCCAGTATCTTGGTGACCACTTGGTGCTGTTTGGGGCCAGCTGTGTGTATTGGCAAGCACAGGTTGGAAGAAGCCTCTTGCTCTGGATTACAGTGACCCAAGGGGTTTTCCACCTGCAAGACTCAGGGAGTGTCCTTTAGGACCTCAGTTCCATGATTTAACATCCCCAATTGCAGAATTATAGGGATTGCACACACATCTGGGTTTGGATACACCAGACTGGTGATATTTAACTCACTCTCATCACTGCGTTCCTCGGGTTTTGTTAGAGGTCAGCCACGATGCTGGGCTCAAAATACAGCAGCAAGGGTCCAGCAAATTATTATGAGTAACAATATTTATCCTGCTATGTGAACGTACAAGAGTTTCCAAAGCAAGGGCAAATTCCTGCTCTGACTTGCCACTGGGCAAGCAAAGCAGTAGTGCAAGCATATGGTCTGGGAGTCAGGCTATCCTTACAGAAAGGCCCAGGGACAGTAAACACCGCAGCACTCTTCACTTCCTATAAAAGCATCAGTGTGCAATATCCTCCAACCAATTACAGCATGTCAACTGGACTCTGTCTCCTGGTGCTCAAGAGAGCACGAGAGGCCAAATTTTTAAAAGAGCTCAGCATCCAATGTGCTGGGCTCTTGTGAATATCTGGCCCCAGGTTTGGGTGCTGAGCCCTGCTGAAAATTGCATGCTCAGAGTGCACCCTGTCTGCTGCTGAATGAGTGTATACACAGTGAGGAAGATGCAGCCTGTACCTCCTCCCTTCTTCAGCCTCTCTCAAAGGCACCCACAAACCACTGGGCAGGATTTTTCCCCTAAGTAACAAAATAAAATCTCTGGCTCAGGTTATAATCTGGAAATTGCAGGAATTGGTATGGCCTTGTTGTATCCATACAGCTTTTATATTGATAGAGACAGTGTGACCTAGGGAATAGCACACTGGATTGTGACTGAAGAGACCTGGCTTCTATTCCTGGGCGATCTCAGGCAAACCTTTTCCCCTTCTCCATGCCTCAGTTTCCCCATATTTAATGTAAGCAGAGTCAGGCTGAGCTCTACCCTGACATCACAAGAACAAATGGGTATAAACTGGCCACCAGGAAGTTTAGACTTGAAATCAGACGAAGGTTTTTAACCATCAGAGGAGTGAAGTTTTGGAATAACCTTCCAAGGGAAGCAGTGGGGGCAAAAGATCTATCTGGTTTTAAGATTCTACTCGATAAGTTTATGGAGGAGATGGTATGATGGGATAATGGGATTTTGGTAAGTAATTGATCTTTAAATATTCAGGGTAAATAGGCCAAATCCCCTGAGATGGGATATTAGATGGATGGGATCTGATTTACTATAGAAAACTCTTTCCTGAGTATCTGGCTGGTGAATCTTGCCCATGTGCTCAGGGTTTGGCTGATTGCCATGTTTGGGGTCGGGAGGGAGTTTTCCTCCAGGGCAGATTGGAGAGGCCCTGGAGGGTTTTTTTTGCCTTCCTCTGTAGCATGGGGCATGGTTGACTGGAGGGAGGCTTCTCTGCTCCTTGAAGTTTTGAACCATGATTTGAGGACTTCAATAGCTCAGACATGGGTGAGGTTTTTCATAGGAGTGGTGGGTGACATTCTGTGGCCTGCGCTGTGCAGGAGGTCGGACTAGATGATCAGAGTGGTCCCTTCTGACCTTAGTATCTATGAATCTGTGAATCTATCTGGTGGCAAGTCATAGTGGGTTGTGGAAAAGAACTTCAGGGGCTGATCTCATTTGCATAGGAAGATCCACCCTGCCTAGCTGGTCACTTTGGCTGCTGTAGGAGCCCAGTTTCTCTGTTATTGGGGCAGGAATAAACTGTTATTGTCCTGATTATGTGAATCAAGGACAGTGGAACTGTACTTGGCCTTTTGTTATGATGGAGGGACTCACCATCAACTAAGCAGCACTCACTAGGCAAGGGTCATGGGTTCCAACCCCCCACTGAATGGAGAAAGATTGGGGGATAGGTGTTAATATTTGGTGGTATGGGCTGCCTGGGAGGGCCTTACATGCTAATTGTACTGCCTGCTCTCTCCACTGTGAAATATCAGAGCTAATTTTGATTCTATTAGGAGTCTAGTTACAGGCTGCTGAGCTGAATTCAGTTTGGGCTAATGGTGCACTAGCACTGAGGCTCCCATATTATAAACTGAAATCACAAAAGAGCTAAACTTACTAAGAGCTGAAATCACTGAGTGTTGTGTTAAGTAGTGGGGGAGCCTGAAGATATATTGCAGAGCAGTTTGTGGAGTGGCTGGTGGAGCACAGCAGTTTGTTGGATGCCTGGAGCAGCTCATGGGGGCAGCTGGCAGAGTGGAGCCCCATGGAGAGGTGGGGCAATCAGCTTTGGACCATGTAAGGTGCCCCTTAACACCCCCCCCCCCAATCTCCACCCAGGTTGGGAGGTAAAACTCTGTAGATAAACTTTCGAACTCTGGGGCTGTCCTGACCAGGGACAGAGACTTTTGGGTTGCTGGACTCAAGAACCAAAGGGAAAGGACACACCCCAATTTGCTTGGGGTAGGTTTTTTGCTCATGGGTTGTGTTATGAATCCTGTTGGTGGTGTTTGCCCAACATAATGCCACATTGTTTCTCTCTGTTCTTAAAAGGATTTTTGCTACACAGACTCTGTGCTTGTGAGAGGGGAAGTATTGCCTCTTGGAGGCGCCCAGTGGGGGTATTATATATTTGTCCCAGGTCACTGGGTGGGGGCTCGAGCCGGTTTTGCATTGTGTTATTGGAATGGAACCCCTAGATACTGAACTCAGCCCTTGTTGCTGCCAACTCGGATGGGTAGAAGGGTTACATTAAAATTGGGGCAGTGATATTGCCATCCTTTGTAACATACTCTGAGATCTACCAATGACAATTGTGTATAAGAGGTAGGTTGTATTATTATAACAGCTAGGGGCTTCTCTACACAGGGATGTTATCCCAGAATAAGGTAGGGTGTGAGTTTAAAGCACTGTAGCTATTTTGGAATAACTCCCCTGTGGACACTCTGACTGGCAGAGCTATTCCAGAATCAATCACTCCATGTAGACAAGCCTGTCTCAGGGTGTGGTGTTTTTTTAACCAGAATAGCTAGGACAAACTCCCCTCATGTGGAAGTAGTTCTACCTTTATAATGGTGCTTATGCTGGTATAGCACATCCTCCTTCCCTACAACTATCTCCACTTAGGGGAAGGGGGTTGTGCCGCTTTCAATACCCTGCGGTACAACTTGTGTGTCGACTAGGCCTCAGAAAGGTCAGTCATTCCTATGGCAGTGGACTGACACTATGTCCACCTTTGGGAGCCAACTGCTATAACAGGTTACATGTGTGTCGAGCAGAACCATATGTTACGTTGTCTCCTGGTCCCAGAACTTGCCAAACTGCCCATATGGTTTCTCCAGGACAGGCTGGGATTTCAGCAGAGTTTTCCGGTCTCACTGCTCATCTGAAGGCCAAGTGAGTCTGAGGAACTTCTGAACATCTTTACAGATGTTTAGGCCAAAGGGTAAGTCCTACTTACAATACAGGAGATGTATATGTTCTCCATTGCCCAGCTGCTGGAATATTACAACACTAGTCAAGCAGGATTTTTCCTTGGAGTTCTTTCTATCACTCGCTAAGGCTGTTCTTTCTGCTGGTTCAAGTTAAAGACAAGCTAAATGGCAGATGTTTGTATTTATTCCTTAAACTACCCTTTGCACTGGATTTTTAAATAACAGTAGTGATTTGGGATTTTGTTCCCCTCCGTCTTCCTAATTTAAGAGACCCATTAGGTGATCTTAGTGTAAGGTTTATGTTGAACATACAATAATAAGAATAAATCACACCCAGTGAAGTCAAGTGCTGTGCAAGATTTTCCCAACAGCTATGCTAATACACCTCTGTCTTGCTGCCTCTTCCAATCCTAGGGTCTCAAATAGCTCAACAATTCAATTCAGTCCTCAATTGCAGCTCCTCTTGCTGTTCTAGCTTGAGGTCCCCAGTGGCCTGGCAAACAACAGCTATCCTGAACAGAAACATTTCCCTCCTTCCCTTTGCTATTCTAGCCTTGGACTCCTCCACAGCTCTGCCGTGCACTTTGCTCCTAACTTGCAGCATCCCCTGCTGCTCCAGCGCAGGCCCCACACATGTACCATGTTCCTCAGTGCTGACCTGCAGCCCCCTGCTATTCTAGCCTGGGGTCTTCCTCGGAGGGAGATTGCCAGTCATGCAAGATTCTAAATTTTGGAACAAAACCATTGTCAACTAATATGACATGTGAAGAACATTGACTAGAATCCAGATGTAAGGAGATATTCAGCTTCAGATGGGGAACTGATGGTCTTCCAGAAGTTCAGCTAACACTTACTCTTAGTGGTGGCTTAACTCCAGAACCCCACTATGTCTTGGTTTAATTTACTGCTTCATCTCTTAACTTGGGTCTTTCTGGGCCCATGCTTCATTCCACTTTGTTGCCTTCCTGTTCCTATTAAGTACTGGATCCTCTTTGTTTTTCCTTCCACTGAAGAGGGATATTGTCAAATCTTCAACCAACTCTAATCTATTATTTAGCTGACTGGAAATGAATGATCATTCTGGTCATTGTCAGAACAGAGACCAGTGACCACAAAGCACCATATTGGATATTTCAGACTGCTGTAAGAACAAGTGAGAAAAATGCCCCTACTACAAACCAGACCCTGCTTCCTCAAGACTGGTATTATCCTGGAAATGTCACCTAGAGGCTCCCAAATAGTAGGATTTGTCCTGCAAGATGGATTAAGATTCCTCTAACTGGGATTGGTGACTTGCATCTTCATACTGTGATGTACTGTCACAAAGCCCCAATACTTGACATATTTGTGACACTTTGCTGGGGACTAAAAGATTCTGACAAGAGAATCCTTTAACGCCATCAGAGACCAAATTTGTAGGGTTATAATAAGTACTCTCCCACTTTTAAATTTGATATCACAGTCTGCCACAGGGAGTTGCAAACCTGTGTATAAGACCAGGTTGAAGCGACTAGCAGAGCACAACCCTGGACCCAGCAATTCCGCTAAGATGAGATGCGGAGAATAACGATGGGCAGCTTCTCCTCATGCCCACCAACCTCAGATGGAAAGTACCACAGGGCTCAGTGCAGTCCTTAGTATTGACATGAGACCCTGTGGCATTCTTCTGAGATAGTTGTCAGCAAAACATCGATGACACATGGCTTTACAGTGTGATCAACACTTTCTCAATGGTACCAGAGCAGATTCCTCCTAAAGAGCCTGGGTAAAAGCAGAGTGCTGCTGATGGAAGGGAAAACTTCATGAGGAGCTAAACAAGACACTGATCTTCATACCCTTCAGCAAAGTAGTACAAACCCTTAGAGTCCTATTGGACCAATCACTAACCCTAGTACCCAGGCAACAGAAATGAGAGCCACCTGCTTCCACTGTGGCTTGATAAGAAGTGGTTCTCTTCTTGGATGAGTATCTAGCCACAGTGGTGCATGCATTTGCCACCTCTTGACTGGATTATCACAATTCCCTGCACCTGGAGCTAGAAGAGGAGGGAACACAGCAATTCCAGCTGGTGCAGCCCACACCCTGAGCAGAATAAGCCAGCAAGTGTACACCATACACTAGTGCTCCTTAGGATCTTGCTTCCAGGGCCAGTCCAAGGCCCTAGTATTGATCTTGAAGGACCTACATGGATTAGAATTCATACACATCAGAGAGCACTTGACTACACTGTCACAGTGCCTCAGTGGGTCACACTGAGAATACCAGATTCAGGACAAACTGCTAAGAAATAGGGCCGACACACCCCAAAACTGGGTGGTTCTCCCATAAGATATATCAAACCAGCAACTAAAAATGTGTTTGAATGACATATTTTAAATGGTGAAGTAAAGCCACGGCAATATCTTGTATATTCGGAGAGCAAAGGAGCCATGTTTTGTGCCCCATGTCAATTATTCAGAGGGATCTCTAGTCTAGCAACGAGTGGATACCATGACTGGAAAAAACATATCAGCTCGACTACGTGAACATGAAAATTCGACTGAACATAAAACGTGTGTACTGACAATGGTGAAGAGAGGCAAGATATCTGGAACAATTTATATGAATTTAAAATTTCAAATGGAAGAAAACATTATTTATTGGAGAAGTGTGTTGAAGAGGATTGTAGCAGTGGTAAAGAAACTTTCAAGCAGAGGACTTGCATTTAGAGGTAAAGTGGAAAAATTTGGATCACCTTATAACGGCAATTACATGATGGCCCTTGAGCTTGTTGCAGAATTCAATCCATTTTTAGCAAATCACCTTGCACATTATGGAAATGAAGGTCGAGGTAACATATCTTATCTTTCATCCAGTGATGAGCTGCCAAAATCTTAACAAGTTTCCTCCTCACCCCACGAGGGGGTCATTGCTTGCCCCCCGGGACTCCTGCCCCATCCAATCCCCCCGCATTCCTTGACGCCCCCCCCAGGATCCCTGCCCAATTCACCCCCCTCCCCTGACTGCCCCTAGAACCGAGCAGGAGGGTGTCGTGGGCCACCGTAGTGGGTGCCCACCCCACCCCTAAGAGCCAGAGGCACCTGCCGGGGGGCAAGGTGGGGAGACCCGGAGGTGCTTACCTAAGGCAGCTCCCAGGAAGCATCAGCAGGTCCCTCTGGCTCCTAGGGGTGGGGGAGTGTAGCTGGAGGGGGGAGTGGCCGCTCCCCCACTGATCACATCAAAAGTGGCACCTTAGGCGCCGACTCCCTGGGTGCTGCGGGGCTGGACCCTCCACGGGGAAAATTTGGTGGGTGCAGGGACCCCACCCAGCAGCTCCCCGCCCCACGCCCAGCCCCAGCTCCTCAGCTCCACCTCTGCCCCTGAATGCGCCACCCCGCTCTGCTTCTCCACGCTCCTCCCCCCTTCCCCAGCTTCCTGTGAATCAGCTGTTTGGCGGGAAGGTGGGGAGGGCTGAGAAGCAGGCAGCAGCTTCCCGCTCAGGCCGAGGGTGGCGGAGGTGAGCTGGGACAGGGAGCGGTTCCCCTGCGCGCCCCGGGTTACCTGCTGCAACGCGGGCTGCCCTCCTCGCGCCCCCCTGCCCCAGCTCACCTCCATCTCCCTGGGCCTGAGCGGGAAGCCGTGGCCTGCTTCTCAGCCCCCCCGGCTTTCTGCGCGAACAGCTGATTCGCAGGAAGCCAGGGACGGAGAAGCAGAGCAGGGCGGCGCATTCAGGGGAGGGGGAGGAGGCGGAGGCAAAGCGGAGGTGAGCTGGGGCTGGGCGGGGAGCTGCCGGTGGGTGCTCTGCACTCAGCAAATTTTCCCCATGGGTGCTCCAGCCCCGGAGCACCCAGGGAGTCGGTGCCTAAGGCACCACTTTTGGCCAGTTAAATTTAGAAGTCCTTTCAGAACCGGTTGTCCCTCACAGAACAACCGGTTCTAAAAGGGCTTCTAAATTTAACAACTGGTTCTAGTGAACCGGTGCAAACTGGCTCCAGCTCACCACTACTTTCATCCTATATATGTAATGAATTTATAAAATTGATGGTTTCAAATGTGACCTCAAATATTATTAAAGAAGTAAAAGAAGCCAAATATTTCTTGATAAGTGTTGACTCAACTCCCAACATATCTCATGTTGATCAATTGTTTTTTATACTGAGATATATAAATGATGATAGCATACCAGTAGAGAGGTTTCTTTGTTTTTAACCAAATATTGGCCACAAATCAGAACAGTTAGCTGATGCTGTACTTTCAACTTTGAATTGTTATGGATTAGAATCGCAAACTGCTGGGGTCAGTCATACGACAATGCCAACACGGCTGGTGTATATAGTGGGTTGCAAGCAAGAATAAAGAATATAAATCCTTATGCTGTGTATGTGCCTTGCTCTGTGCATTCTTTAAATCTGGTTGGAGTATGTGCTGCAGAAAGTTGTCAAGAAGCATGTTCATTTTTCTCAACTGTCCAACATCTTTATTCATTTTTTCTGCCTCTACTCACTGGTGGGAGATGTTACTATCTAATTTGAAGCCAGGCAGTAAAATAATAAAAAGGCTTTGTGAGACTCGATGCTCATCTCAAGTGGAGGCCTGTCATAATTTGAGTGAAAACTGGAATGCTATAATTAAAGCCTTAAATACAAAAAAGGAAGATGCTACTGAGAAACCTGTTACATGTAATGAAGCTGCAGGCCTGCACCGAAAACTCCATCAACTTGAGGCAGCTTTTATGGCTGTATTTTGGAGCTCACTCTTGGAAAGATTTCATATAACTAACCAAAAACTGCAAAATGTTTATACTGATATACAGACAGTTGTAGAACTCTACAACTCACTAATAGGATACATTAACTCTATAGGGGACTTGCCTGATATGTACAGAAGAGACAGCCAAAGAAAAATCTGAAATTGAAAACTACGAATTAGACACAAGGCAAAAACGAAAGCGTAAACTTCAATCTGATGAGATGCAAAGTTGAAGTGGAAAATGTGTGGTAGAGATAAATTTAAAGTATATACCTTTTTAACAATACTAGACCTTGTGTGCTCCAAATTAAAACGCAGAAGTAACATGTATCAAGAAATTTATGGCAGATTTCAGTTTCTCTCTAACATTACCAATACTTCAACAACAGATATAACAGTTCACGCTAAATTACGGCTATGCTACCAAGGAGATTTAGAAGAATCATTCGTGAATGAGTGTCTACATTTTCAATTGTATTTGGAAGGTGTCAAAATTCCTGAAAATGAAAAGAAGTTAATTTTAAGATATTGTAGCCTTCTTTGAAATTGAAACATTAATTCAGTATATCCAAATATTGATACTGCCTTCCAAATGTTCGTTTGCACACCTGCTACAAACTGTTCAGTGGAACGATCATTTTCGGCATTAAAAAGGATGAAAAACTATTTGAGGGTAATCTCAGTGAAGAAAAAGTAAACTCCCTTTCTCTCCTGACAATTGAAAAGGATCTAACAATTTCTCTGGATTATACAGAATTAATTAATAAGTTTGCTGCTCAAAGGTGTAGGCGTAAACAAATGTAATTACTTACTAGTCACATACAATAAAAGTATCTACATAAAATAAAAAAATAAATTTGATATACACCAGACCCCCGCTTGAACGCAGGGTTTTGGATCCATGCGCGGTCCTGCGCTATAAGCGAAATCATGCTATACAGATGTGCGTTCAAGCAAGGGTCCACTGTACTTGTAATTTTATTTATAATAAAACTTGTAAATGTTCAATTATTTTAATGATATTTGGATTCATTTTAGTTCAAATGAATTTGTAAAACAACTAAAACAAGTTCATATGGGGGAGGGGAGCGGCAAAAATCATTAATTCGCCACTGTCTGTAATGTTAGCAACAATGGCATCTACTACATAGATTTCTTGTTAACCACTATAATCTGCTTAAATAGACACTTTTCATGTTTCTAGACCAATTTTTATGGATTAATAACTAACAGAAGTAGTATGTTTATCTGGTTTTCATTACCATGTATAACAAATATTGTGCTGATGGAATTTTTACATCTCCTTCAATGGAGCCAGAAGATACCAATGGATTAAACAGGAATAATAATTTTATTAAGATGATGTTGAAGTAAAAAGAAGACAGTACAGAGT
This sequence comes from Dermochelys coriacea, assembly GCF_009764565.3. NCBI lineage: Eukaryota > Metazoa > Chordata > Testudines > Dermochelyidae > Dermochelys > Dermochelys coriacea. The sequence continues at coordinate 61,624,778 of NC_050076.1, forward strand.
TTAAGCATAGAAGTTTCTGGTTATCAGGGAATAAGCTACAGATTATCAAGGGGTGCGAAATTTGGTTTAGGTATGGGTGGCATAAGGAATACATAATCTGCAATCTCCCCGATTGGGGGTAAAAGTTTAATGGGTCAAAGTACAGACATTGAGATATGGGGGTATGTTGTTTGTATAATGGCTATCTTCAGGTGTGGAGTATAATGAGTGGATACGATGATGAGGATGGATTTACCCTCATTTGGTGGGATTTAATGTTCAGTGAGTTTATGGTTCCAGTTCATATGGTCCAATGAAAAAAGTCTCTCAGTCCCATTCCCATAGTTGATGCACGATGTTGTACTGGCTCACACCTCCTGGTACTGTCGGTGGCCGGTCATGTGTTCGATGTAGATGTCTCTGGACCATCGGATCGTGTCCGAGACCATGAGGCACCGCATGAGCTGTGCGTAGCATCGACGGATCCCACAGGTCCACAGTACACGCTCGTTGCGGGAGTCTCAAGCACCCAGGGCCCCGATGATCCATCCATCTGCACCTCGTAGCCCTTAGCTCTCAGGGTGTCAGCCAGGGGGGCATATTTTTTCAGCTTACAAGCTCGGGCTTCACGGAAGGCCGGGGTCCTGTTCTCAAAGGAGACCATGATGTTGATGAGGATGATATTATATATATACATATTGTGATGGAGCAAGGCCAGATGGCTATAGAAAAGTAGTGGGAGATAGATATATTAGCTCCAGGCTAAACAAATCCCTGGTACCAGGATAAGTGAAATGGCAGCTGCTCCAGGTCAATTAAGACACCTGGGGCCAATTAAGAACTTTCCAGAAGGCAGGGAGAAGGCTAGGTTGATTGGGACACCTGAAGTCAATCAGGGGCTGGCTGAAACTAGTTAAAAGCCTCCCAGTTAGTCAGGTGGGTGTGCATGTCAAGAGCTGTGGGAGGAAGTTGTGCTGTTGGAGAGGCTGAGTAGTACACACCATATCAGGCACAAGGAAGGAGGCCCTGAGGTAAGGGTGAAGTGGAGCTTGAGGAAGTAGCTCAGGGAATTGTACATGTCATGTTTCTAAAAGGTCAGCTACCATAGCTGATACTATTAGGGTCCCTGGGCCGGAGCCCAGAGTAGAGGGTGGGCCCGGGCTCCCCCACCCGCCACCTTTACCCCCTGATTAATCACTGAGACTGGAAGACAACAGAGACTGAGCAAGGAAGGATAACTTCTCCTCACCTCCCTCACTGGCTTATGATGAAAATGGCTCAGTAGACTGTGACCCTTGTCTCTAGAGAGAGAAAGGTTACGTGCAGGGTCACAGTGAACCTCTGAGGCTAGCGAAATCTGCCAGAAAACGTGGGACCCACAGAGCTAAGGACAGAACTTTGTCACAACTGGTGTTAGAAGTGGGATTTCATTCACAGCATGGCGGAAGAAAGAGATTTTAAAAAAAAAGTGCACTGGGGGTTTGGTTTTTTTTTTGTTTTGGTTTGTTTGTTTGCGTTGTACCACAATGGAGGAGGTGGTAAGAGCTCTGGTACAAGCCACAGCAGCCCAGCAGGAGGCCACCTGGCTTCAGGCAATGGCACAACAGGAGTCTATGCGGCTACAGCAGGAAACCAATCAATTATTGATGAGCCAGGCGACCCAAGATCATGCCCTCTTGAGAGAGGTGGTGGACCAGCTGAAGATCCTCACCACCCAGGCCCGGGGGTCCGATGGGACGCGAACCCTGAGGGCCACTGGTTGTCTGCCAAAGATGACGTCAGGAGATGACATAGAGGCACATCTCCTCTCATTTGAAAGGACTGCTCAGCGTGAGGCGTGGCACCAGGAGCAGTGGGCCAACATTTTTGCCCCTTTTTTGTGTGGAGAGGCCCAGAAGGCCTACTTTGATTTGCCTGCCACGGATGCTACTGACTATACCCGTCTGAAGGCAGAGATCCTAGCACAAATCAGGGGTAATGGCAGCAGTAAGGGCCCAGAGGTTCTATGAGTGGAAATACCAGGAGAACAAACCCCCGAGGTCCCAGCTATTCGACCTCATACACCTTGCAGGGAAGTGGTTAAAGCCCGAGGCGTGCAGGCCAGAGGAGATTTTGGAGACCCTGGTCATAGACCATTACATGCGGGGACTGCCACCAGATCTCCGCAAATGGGTAGGCCAGAACGATCTGTCCACGTACGACGAGATGATTACACTGGTAGAAAGACGGATGACAGCCAGGGAGCTGACCCGACTACCCAAGGAAGGCCCCTTTCGAAGCAAGCACCCGACTCCAACCCTGGAAGGTTGGGCAGCCAAACCCCTGGGAAGTCCTAGGTGGAAGAAGGGGGGGCTGAAAACCAGTGGGGACCCCAGAAGGGAGGGACTGGCCTGAGTGGGGGGAACCCCGGGACTAAACCCCCTAACCCCTGGGATGGGGGGGTGATTAAAAGCAACTATAGATGTTATGCATGTGGGGAGTGGGGACACATAGCGGCACAGTGTCCCAGCACCGAGGAGCCTATGCAATGTAACTTGGGGGATTGGGAGGTCCCATGCTCCCTTATCCACCTTCTGGGGGGTCGCATTAGCCAGCATAATTAGACTAGGCCAATGAGGATAAATGGAGCAGAGACTGCAGCACTTGTGGACTCTGGGAGTGCTATCACCCTCATATCGGGTAAACTGGTAAAAAGTAGTCAGCTGCTACAAGCCAAATGCGTAGCAGTGATGTGCGTGCATGGGGCCATGAGCCATTACCCCACCATCCCAGTGGAGATAAAGGTTCAGGGAAACCCCACTGAGGTGACCATGGGCGTAGTTCCTAAACTCCCATATCCTGTAGTCATTGGGAGGGACTATCCAGGGTTTGATAATTTACTCCCCCTGGAGAGGCTAGAGGGAGGTGGGGACCCTGAGGACAGTGACTCGTCACCGGGGGAACGTCAATCCCTGATGTTCGCTGAGATTTCTCAGGATCTGTTCTCAGCCCCCCGAAAGACCCAGAAGACAAAAAAAGAGAGGAAGGCCACGAAGGCCTTGGGAACCCGGATCCTGACCCAGGGGCAGAAGACCTCCCAAGTAGGCAGATGGACGCGAGCAGCCAACAGAGAAACTTCCACCACAGAAGGTGAACCAGAAGCTGCCCCCAGCCATGATGGCGGCAAGCCGTTGGAAGAAGCAGAAGCTGGCCCCTGGGAGTTTGGGCAGGTTAGTCCCGGGAGAGAGACTTTTGGGCGGGACCAGGCAGAAGACCCCAGATATGATAACGTCAGGAAAGAGGTGGCCAAGATCGATGGGATACCCGTGAATGGGAAGGTCCGGGGCCCCAGACCTTACTTTATAGTGAAGAAAGATCTCCTGTACCACATGGTGCAAATGCAGGAGCAAGAGATACAACAACTTCTGGTGCCACGAAAACATCTAAAAAGCCATATTGAGTCTCGCCCACAGTCATCTGATTGGAGGACACCTGGGGGTAGAGAAAACCCAGGCATGGATCCTGCGGAGGTTCTTCTGGCCAGGAGTACATGAAGATGTCCAGTGATACTGCACCTCTTGTCTGAAGTGTCAGTTACATAGCCCTTGCCCACACTTGCGGGCTCCTTTGATACCTCTTCCAATAATAGAGGTTCCTTTCGAACGGATAGCCATGGATCTGGTAGGGCCCCTAGAGAAGACAGCTCGGGGCCACCAACATGTGCTTGTTGTTCTGGACTATGCAACCCGGTACCTGGAAGTTGTTCCCCTACGCAACACAGCTTCCAAGACAATAGCTAAGGAGCTAGTACAGATCTTTGCCTGGGTTGGGCTACCCAAGGAGATATTGACTGATCAAGGGACACCTTTCATGTCCAAGTTGATGAAAGATGTCTGTTCGTTGCTCCATGTACAAGCCCTACAGACCTCTGTATACCACCCGCAAACAGATGGCCTTGTGGAAAGGTTCAATAGGACCCTCAAGGCCATGATCAGGAAAGTGGTGAGCCGGGATGAGAAAGATTGGGATACCCTATTGCCTTACCTCATGTTCACCATCCGGGAGGTTCCACAAGCCTCCACGGGTTTCTCTCCATTTGAGCTACTATATGGTCGCCACCCTTGGGGCATATTGGATATAGCCAGAGAAGCCTAAGAAGAGGAGCCAAATCCTGGAAGGAACATAGTTGAGCATGTACTACAGATGAGAGATCGGATAGCCCGAGTTACACCCATTGTACGGGAACACTTGGAGAGAGCACAGGAGACCCAACGAACCCATTATAACCACCAAGCAAAGCTTCAATGGTTCCAACCAGGGGATCGGGTGATGGTACTGGTGCCCACAGCAGAAAGTAAACTGTTGGTCCAGTGGCAGGGACCCTACGAAATAATCGAAGCCGTGGGAGAGGTGAACTATAAGGTGCGGCAGCCAGGCCACCGGAAATCGGAGCAAATTTACCACATCAATCTTCTAAAACCTTGGCACGATTGAGAGGCATGCTTAGTCATGCAGGAGACCCTTCCCCAGGAGGATAACTTACACAAGCAAGTGAGGATATCATCCAACTTGATGCCGATCCAAAAGATTGAGGCAGCCGACATGATTAATCGCAACCGAGATGTGTTCTCTACAAAACCAGGGCGGACGATTGAGACCTATCACCATAGCCGCATGATCCCCGGAGCCAAGGTAACACTGAGACCCTACCAAATCCCAGCAGCCAAAAGAGAAGAAATCAAGGCCGAAGTAAAGAAAATGTTAGAATTAGGGGTTATTGAAGAATCTTACAGTCAGTGGTCCAGTCCAATTGTTCTAGTGCCTAAACCTGATGGTACCATGAGATTCTGTAATGACTTTCGCTGACTGAACGAAATATCCCAGTTTGATGCATACCCCATACCATGCATCAACGAACTGGTTGACTGACTGGGTAGTGCCCAATTCTTGACTACCCTGGATCTGACAAAAGGGTACTGGCAGATTCCTCTAACCGAAGAAGCTAAAGAAAAGATAGCATTCTCCACCCCGGATGGGCTATTGCAGTACACCGTCCTCCCTTTTGGGCTACATGGGGCCCCAGCCACATTCCAGCACCTCATGGATAAGCTGCTTCGCCCCCATACTAGTTATGCAGCTGCATACCTAGATGATGTCATCATTCATACGCCAGACTGGGAAACCCACTTGGAGAAAGTTGAGGCTGGCCTCACTGCTAATCCCGCTAAATGTGCCATAGGGCTAGCAGAGGCTAGGTACCTGGGATATATTGTGGGAAGGGGCATAGTGAAGCCCCAAACGAATAAGCTAGAGGCAATTCAAAACTGGCCCGGGCCAACCCGAAAGAAGCAGGTCCGTGCATTCCTAGGCGTGGTAGGCTACTACCGACATTTTATTCCCCACTTCGCCACTAGGGCAAGTCCCCTAACAGACCTGGTGAAGGTCCGAGGTCCAGACATGGTAAAGTGGACTGACGCAGCAGAGGGGGCATTTACAGACCTTCAGACAGCCCTCTGTAATGACCCCGTACTCATAGCCCCGGACTTTAACAGGGAATTTATTTTACAAACAGATGCTTCCAAGGTGGGGTTGGGGGCAGTTCTGTTGCAAATGGTGGGAGAAGAGGAACACCCGATCCTCTACCTAAGCGGAAAGCTTCTCCCAAGAGAACAGAAATATGCAGTAGTCGAGAGAGAATGCCTTGCTGTCAAATGGGCTATGGAGACACTGTGTTACTACCTCTTAGGCCGGCGATTTACTCTTGTGTCGGACCATGCACCCCTCCAGTGGATGCAGCGGAATAAAGAAAAGAATGCAAGTGTCACCAGGTGGTTCTTATCCCTCCAACCATTTCAGTTCCGCATATGGCACCGGGCTGGATGCCACCATGGCGGTCTGTCATGAGCATACTGCCTGGCATCCCAAGTTGCCCAACTCTATGGTGTTGAGCGGGGCCGGGCGGGGGTGAGGATATGTAATGGGGCAAGGCCAGATGGCTATAGAAAAGTAGTGGGAGATAGATATATTAGCTCCAGGCTGAGCAGAACCCTGGTACCAGGATAAGTGAAACAGCAGCTGCTCCAGGTCAATTAAGACACCTGGGGCCAATTAAGAACTTTCCAGAAGGCAGGGAGAAGACTAGGTTGATTGGGACACCTGAAGTCAATCAGGGGCTGGCTGATACTAGTTAAAAGCCTCCCAGTTAGTCAGGTGGGTGTGCATGTCAAGAGCTGTGGGAGGAAGTTGTGCTGTTGGAGAGGCTGAGTAGTACACACCATATCAGGCACAAGGAAGGAGGCCCTGAGGTAAGGGTGAAGTGGAGCTTGAGGAAGAGAGAGCTGCTGTGGGGGAAGTAGCCAGGGAATTGTACATGTAATGCTTCTAAAAGGTCAGCTACCATAGCTGATACTATTAGGGTCCCTGGGCTGGAGCCTGGAGTAGAGGGTGGGCCCAGGCTCCCCCCCCCCAACTCCCACCTTTGCCCCCTGATTAATCACTGAGACTGGAAGACAACAGAGACTGAGCAAGGAAGGATAACTACTCCTCACCTCCCTTGCTGGCTTATGATGAAAATGGCTCAGTAGACTGTGACCCTTGTCTCTAGAGAGAGAAGGGTTACGTGCTGGTTCACAGTGAGCCTCTGAGGCTAGCGAAATCTGCCAGGAAACATGGGACCCACGGAGTCAAGGACAGAGCTTTGTCACAGTATATATTTCATTCCATTGATAATACAATGCAAGTTAGCCAGGCTCAATGAGCCTGACATTTCCAAGACACTTTCAGATGTGTTATTTAAACATTGCTAAATGCCCTTCATAACTGTTTGCTGGGGGATGTTAAGGTAGCATATGGTGTAAGTTATTCATTTCATTTACCTTAATTTCCACAACTAGGTGTGCAAGCTTTGAGGGTGTCAACAAACATATGAACTAGGGTGATACAGTGTACCTGGACTTTCAAAAAGTCTTTGACAAGATCCCTTACCAAAGGCTCTTAAACAAACAAAGTAGGCAGTCATGAGATAAGAGGTTTCAGAGTAGCAGCCGTGTTAGTCTGTATTCGCAAAAAGAAAAGGAGTACTTGTGGCACCTTAGAGACTAAGAAATTTATTTGAGCATAAGCTTTTGTGAGCTACAGCTCACTTCATCGGATGCAGTGAGCTGTAGCTCACGAAAGCTTATGCTCTAATAAATTTGTTAGTCTCTAAGGTGCCACAAGTACTCCTTTTCTTTTTATGAGATAAGAGGGAAGGTCCCCTCATGGATCAGTAACTGGTTAAAAGACAGGAAACAAAGGGTAGGAATAAATGGTCAGTTTTCAGAATGAAAAGAGGTAAATAGCAGGTTCACCCAGGGATCTGTAATGGGACCAGTGCTTCTCAAAATATTCAGAAATGATCTAGAAAAAGAGTAAACCATGGGGCAGCAATGTTTGCAGAGGATACAAAATTACTTAAGATAGTTGAGTCCAAAGCTGACTGTGAAGAGTTACAAAGGGAATTCACAAAACTGGGATGTGACACTGGCAAACTAGGTGCCAGCTTATGCCAAGGGCTTCATGCCTCACTTGTATACTGACTAATACATGGCTGGAATTAGTCTGGGTCACCTGTGTGTTAGTGTTGTGAAAACAGGTATTAGAAATATAAAAATGTGCTCGGTGTTTAGACTTTATGAAATGTTTGAAAATTGCTACGTGCGTTAAGCTCACTTAAAATACCAGTGTCCCATGTGATGAGATGATATTTATGTGCTTGCTCTGTAACTGTAAGTCACCAGACAGGAGAGAAGCATTAACAAGTGTGAAATACTCCAGCAGGAGGTGTTATGTCCTGCTCAACAAAGAAAGCCCATCAACATTGGATGAACTATTGTGGAACCATCAGAAGACAAGAGATTTTGTTGATTTCTCCCTTCCACCACCACCCCCTGCCTGCCACGAAGAGGAAACGTGCAAGTGAATTCCTCTCATTAGCTGAACTGGCAGCTCAGAGAATGGGGAAAGGGAATAAAAGTCCCTGACAAGGAGAAACTCTCTGTGCTGCATGGACTCTCAGGGGCAAGGTTTTCTAGGCATAAGCAAGAGATCCCTGGTGTTTAGCCTGGGTTAGCCCTAAGGAATATATAAAGCTCTCTTATTTTAGAAGTTTCTATTACCTTTTGAAACTTAAGACTAATACACAGAAATGAATGTTTACCTGCTTTTACCTTGTAAATAATCCTCTTATTTCCTTTTCCTAGTTAATAAATATTTAGATAGGCTACAGGCATGGTCTTTGGTGTGAGAACTAAGGTGCAACTGGCCTGGGATAAGTGACTGGTCATTTGGGTCTGGGAGTTATCTGAATATTGTTGTGATTTTTGGTGTTAAGGACTATCTGTCCCAAAGGCAAACTTAGCTGGATGGCAAGACAGATCAGAGTACGCAAAGGAGTTGTCTGTGACTCCATGTTAAGGCCGATATAGTGCTTGAGGAGTTTACATCGGATAACTGGTTAGTGAAGTCTAAGTATAGAATTAACAGACAATTTGGGGTTTGTGTCCTGCTCTTTAGCAGTCTGCCCTGAGCTTGGCACCAATACTCTCAAGACACTGCAAGACAGCTTGACATGGCTGTCTAGGCAACAAAATGGCAGATGAAATTCAACCTTGATAAGTGCAAAGTGATGCACATTGGAAAACACAATCCCAATTATATATACAAAATGATGGGGTCTAAATTAGCCATTACCACTCAAGAAAGATCTTGGAGTCATGGATAGTTCTCTGAAAAAATCTGCTCAATGTGCGGTGGCAGTCGAAAAAGCAAACAGAATGTTGGGAATCATTAAGAAAGGGATAGATAATAAAACAAAAAATATCATAATGCCACTATATAAATCCATGGTATGCCCATCCCTTGAATACTACATGGTCGCCACATCTCAAAAATATATATATCAGAGTTGAAAAAAGTACAGAGAAGGGCAACAAAAATTATTAGGGGTATGGAACAGCTTCCGGGAGAGAAGAGATTTTAAAAAAAGGACTGTTCAGCTTAGAAAAGAAAGGAGTAAGGGGGAATTGACCAAGATCTATAAAATTATGACAGGGTGGAGAAAATGAATAAGGAACCATTTTTTTTTCTGGTTTACATAATACTAGAACAAGGGGCCACCCAAGGAAATTAACAGGCAGTAGGTTTAAAACAAAAAAAGAATTACTTCTTCACACAATGCACAGTTAAAGTGTGGAACTCATTGCCATGGGCTGTTGTGAAGGCCAAAAGTATAGCTGGATTTAAAAAAGAATTAATTAGTTCCTGGAGGATAGATCCATCAATGGCGATTAGCCAAGATGGTCAGGGATGCAAACCTATGCTCTGGGTGTCACTAAACCTCTAACTGCCAGGGACTGGATTCCAGGGGGTGGATGACTTGATAAATTGTGTTATTCTGTTCATTCCCTCTGAAACACCTGGCACCAGTCACTATCAGACAGGGTACTGGGCTAGATGGACCATTGGTTTGACCCAGTATGTTTGAATGTAAGGAGGTTTTATGGTTGGTTGTTCCCCTAAAGGCAGCTAATCATCATAGAATATAAGGGTTGGAAGGGACCTCAGGAGGTCATCTAGTCCAACCCCCTGCTCAAAGCAGGACCAATCCCCAACTAAATTATCCCAGCCAGGGCTTTGTCAAACCTGACCTTAAAAACCTCAAAGGAAGGAGATTCCACCACCTCCCTAGGTAACGCATTCCAGTGGTTCACCACCCTCCTAGTGAAAAAGTTTTTCCTAATATCCAACCTAAACCTCCCCCACTGCAACTTAAGACCATTACTCCTTGTTCTGTCATCTGCTACCACTGATCAACAGGGGCCATTACCCGGAGTCCCTCTGTTTTAGTTGCAGTGGGTTTCAACAGCCTGGATTCTTAGCTACTAACTGGCAGTGCCTCCACCTGACTGTTTAATTAAGTCAGGAACCCACCTTACCTTCCTATGTAGTTTGAACTATCCCCAACCTGGTACTTACCCCTATGACTAGCCTGATACTTTGTATGTGTACTCTTCCGACACCTTTGTAATGGATGAACCAACAATCCATGTGCACTTTACTTATTAGGGGAAATATAGAGGAAGCAGATAAAGGGAATAGGAAGATGGATTTGGAGTGGGTATATCAGTAACACATGCCGAAAGCATAGGTACTGACTTCTTCTGGCACCGGTGGGTGCTCAATCCCCTTCTGCCCCCGGCCCTGACTCCACCTCTGACCTGCTCCTTTCCACCCCCATTCCAACTCCTTCCCCAAAGTCCCTGCCCCAACTCCACCCCCTCCCTGCTGCTATTCAACTCCTTCCCCAAATCCCTGCCCCGACCCCACCCTTTCCCTGCCTCCTCCCCTGAGCATGCCACGTTCCCGCTTCTCCCCCGCCCCCCCGGAGCTTGCTACAGCTGTTTGGCAGCAGCAAGCGCTGGGAGGGAGGAAGGAGCGGAGACATGGTATGCTGGGAGGAGGCGGAGGAGGACAAGGGGGAGAGGAGCTTGGCTGCTGGTGGGTGCAGAGCACCCACTAATTTTTCCCCATCGATGCTCCAGAGCACCCACAGAGTCGGCGCCTATGGCCGAAAGGTGCATTTCCCTAGATGCACAAGTTCAGTTTATTCCACACTATTGGGCCCTGTAATGTGGAGGAACCCACATACCTTGATGAATTGTTGCAGGCCTGGAGCTGACTGAGTGTGGTGAGGTGATGATGGCACCGAATTGCCCAGGGGACCAACATCTCTGAGGCAGCAATAGGCGTTACTCACAATGGAAAAGTCCCCATGGCATAGGGGGGCCTCCTTGGTGTTTCCAAGAGCAGTTGCTCTCTTCCAGAATAGTTCAGCAAACCCCCTTCAGGGCAAAATAGGCAACACTTCAGGCACAGGAAACAGTCAGGGGCCACCCACGCTCCCCTCAGGCAGGTGGGGAGTGTGATGGGAGTATACTGCTGCAAATGGGAAATTTAGGATGTGTAGAGGGTTCCAATTAGAAGGAAACTCACTCTGTGAGGGAACAGGCAGGACTTCTGTAAAATCAGGGGGCTGGCAATAGTGTAGGGAGGCAGGCAGGCACTCTCTCTGAGGCAAGGGAGAAGGAAGTGTTTACCTAGTAAACCTAAGAGAGAGGGTCTGACTAGGATGGCTGGTGAAGAAGAAGCTTAAATAAGCATGGTTGGAAGTAGTCCAGGGAAGATAGTAGTAGGGTTGGCGAAGACCCAGATCTTAACTGCACACTATAGAGTCTTGGACTGGAACCCAGAATAGAGGGTGGGCCTGGATTCCCCTACCATCCTCAGCAAATTGGTATTGCTTGGGGCAGTGAATGGGAAGACTGCCTGAGTCATTGCGGGAGTGACATAGTCAGGGCAGCAGGTGTGAGGACTGCCTGATGCTGCTTTGAAAGAAGACTTGGAAAGACTCCCCCAGAAGGGGAGTCACAGTGTGACCTGGCCAGAGGGCCAAGTCACAAAGCAGCCGTACTTAGACTCTGTGAGCAGGAGAACTACTGCAGTGGTGGAAGAGAAGAAAGGGGGAGCTGAACCAGGCAGTGCAAATTGCCAGAAGGGGGTGCCACTCAGCAGTGAGCAGAGCAACCAATGGCACTGAGGCAGTCAGAAGGATGCCCACGCTCCCCTCAGGCAGGGGGACCCCTCATCCCCTCTCCGAATGGTTTAGTCAGCCTTCAAGAGTTTGCCCAATCACAAGGCTCAGCATCCGTGGCAAGGTGGGCACACTGCAATTTTACCTGTCTCTCATCTACTGCCCAACAAGATGGGCTCCCTTTTTCATCAGGCCCATGAACCCAGATTATGTCCATGTACTGTTGTACTGGGATGCCAAGAATGTGAGTGATCCATTTCTTTGACAGGTTTCAGAGTAGCAGCCGTGTTAGTCTGTATTCGCAAAAAGAAAAGGAGTACTTGTGGCACCTTAGAGACTAAGGAATTTATTTGAGCATAAGCTTTCGTGAGCTACGGCTCACTTCATCGGATGCATTTGGTGGAAAATGTGTGATTGTTGCTGAGGCCCTCAGGGCAGGTGAGGCTGCCCAGCTGTTTGCACCTATGTAACATGAGACCCAGGAGGGGGAATGCGACCAGGTGACACCTTTTGTCCCAGGAAGCGAAACAAAGAGATGGAGGAGGAGTGACAGGGAGGTGTCAGAGGTCCGGTGGCTGGAAGCTGGCAGTCTGCATGCGGGGACTGGAAGAGGGGGAGTCCAGGGTGTCTGGCCCAGGACTCCCAAGATGGACTTGTAATAGCAAGTTCTGTCCTACGCTGTGTTCCTGTCGACTAATAAACCCGTGTTACTGGCTGGCTGAGAGTTACTGCTGGCTGCGGAGTTGGGATGCAGCGCCCTCTGGCTTCCCCAGGAGCCCTGCCCAGGCAGGCTTGCCCCAGGAAGTGCACGGTATGGAAGGTCAGACCCAGGAAGGTAGAAGCCATGTAAGCTTTTTGCCCTGGAAACAGTATGCTCAGAGAGAGGAGGCTCCCCCAGAGTCCTGACTGGCTTCATACGGAGTAGTTCCAGAACACTGACCCAGTGACTCCGTGACAACGGCCATTAGCACAGGAACTTCTTGCACTGAATAGAAGCCCAGTGACCCTTGCTACCTATCAAATAAGACGCTTTTTTTTAGCTGAAAGGAAATCCATTTACTCTTAACATTGTATGAAACAGCAAGAAAAAAAAAAAGCATTAGGAAAATCTTTCCAAAAAAGATTCATTATTAGCTAGCTTTATCTCGGTACGCTTTTGCTCAGACCTTCCATAAAAAACTTACCTTAGCCTAAGACAAGACACTTTGACTTTCAAAGCATTTGGGTATTTTTTCCAAGAGGATGGGAACACTATTATCTGTGAACATTGGAGTTATAATGCCAAGCCAGCTTCAACATTAATGTAACAGGGACTTGCCCAGTCTCACTTCAAGCTCATCTACTGCCTCAGTTTCTTTGCATATGGTCAACCACCTACTTCCACTGTCACTGTGAGGTTGTTGAGTTGTTGCAGACCTCTGACTATGTCACAGGAGTCCAGCACTTCTGGAGTTAAATCAAAGTGCAAAAGGAAACACAAACCCGCTCTTCCATCCCAAACTATTGCTGAGCAAAGCCCAGCCTCTCTGGGTTGGTCTGATTCCTCAACAGTCTACAGTTTCTTGTGCTCAGCTTCCAGCCCTCCTGGACTCCAGTCAATCCCTTCTTCTCTTTGTTAACAGGGTGGATGCATCCCCTCCCATAATAGCACCTGCTCCCACCCTGTACTGGGTACCAGCCCTGGAACCCTAAACAATTGGATTGTCTGCACCATAACTCAGCTACCCTGTCTTTCCTTCCAGGGCCTCTTCCTTTGCACCCAGCCTTGAGCTCCTCACTGGCCCCTTTCCTGGCTGGTCTTCCACTACTGACCAGAGTATTCCCTCACAAGGTGGTTCTCCCCTGAAGTTTCCCCTGACCAGCCACAGGCTGCCCTTATGTCTCCCAGCAGGCCTGGTTCTTAGTCACATGCTCCTGCTGTCACATGACCCTTGTACCCCTCCTTCTCTCCACCTGGGGAGGCAGACTAAACTTGGCACAGGTGAGGCAGAGCCCCAGCCTGCCCTTAAAGGACCAGCTCACCCTGTGATACTCAACTATAGCGTGATGATGTGGAAGTGTGATAAAAGAAAGGGTTGGTGCGTAACAAATGCTATTCCTTTTTGCGATGGCTTTTATACAAATATAGGGCGAGGCAGGGAAGGAGTAAAATGAACCAAAAGGGATTTAATATTTTTTCTAAGTATTTCCCTTTTAGTAGTGTCCCAGCCCCTTTTTCTTTGGGTTTTGGTATTTTTTTTCCCTTCACCTGAGTGTAACTGTGCATTTCCTATATTCAGAGTGAGAGAAGCTAAGGTGCCATGTTTGTTGCTGGCAAACAGTTTGTGAATCCAGGAATCAAATTAGAGAAGAGTTCTTCTAGCAGTCAATCAGGAGAGAGATTTCAATGGGCTGGAATAGCTGGGCCAGTACTCCAATGGTTCTGTCCCACCCCCCCTCAGAATCTACTGAGTGCATGGAATAGCTTAAAGGCACCAGCGTTTGTTTTTGTTCCTAAACTCTGGCAAAGATTAAAAAAAGAATCAGCAGGAGCTTTCTGCCTGCTCAGGCTATAGCTCATATGGGTCTAATTTTCTGTTCCACCAAATCGTTCACTGAAAGCCCTAATGGGAACATGAAAACGCACACCCAGCACCTAGCATGTGCCAGGACTGACAGGAAAAGAGAGCTGTTAAAGTGGTCCTGACACTCACAGATGAGGAATATTAATAGGGATACAGGCAAATAGTGGGTGTGATAAATCAAAGATGCCAGATGTTTTTCAGCACCCCACAAGAAGGATTAACACACGTTAAATGGCTATGTAATCATTATCTGCTGAAGGAGAGCCCCCCCCAAAGCTCTGCCTTCCCCCCTCTCAACCCAGAATCTGCCGAGTGCCACGAGCTGGTCTGGCCCTGCAGAGAGGCCTCTCTGAGGTGACAATGTGGGGGACAGGACTGCTGGCCTCAGCGTTAATCACCACCTTAATACCAAACAGAGGAATTTGTGAGAAAGAAGGAGAGGAATGGGGACAAGAGGTGGTAGGGGTGCAACTCACACATTCCAGAGAATGCAAACAGTCTCTAGATGCAATATTGTTAATCTATCCAACTATACTCTTAGCCCAGCGGAAGAATCTGTCCTATCTCGGGGCCTCTCCTTTTGCCCCTCCACCCCCACGAACATGATACAGTTCTGTGGTGACCTAGAATCCTATTTTCGACGTCTCAGACTCAAGGAATATTTCCAACACACCTCTGACCAACATATTAACCCACAGAGACCTTCCTGCCAACACTACAAAAAGAAGGATTCTAGGTGGACTCCTCCTGAAGGTCGAAACAGCAGCCTGGATTTCTACATAGACTGCTTCCGCCGACGTGCACGAGCTGAAATTGTGGAAAAGCAGCATCGCTTACCCCATAACCTCAGCCATGCAGAACACAGTGCCATCCACAGCCTCAGAAACAACTCTGACATCATAATCAAAAAGGCTGACAAAGGAGGTGCTGTCGTCATCATGAATAGGTCAGAGTATGAACAAGAGGCTACTAGGCAGCTCTCCAACACCACTTTCTACAAGCCATTACCCTCTGATCCCACTGAGAGTTACCAAAAGAAACTACAGCATTTGCTCAAGAAACTCCCTGAAAAAGCACAAGAACAAATCCGCACAGACACACCCCTGGAGCCAGGACCTGGGGTATTCTATCTGCTACCCAAGATCCATAAACCTGGAAATCCTGGACGCCCCATCATCTCAGGCATTGGCACCCTGACAGCAGGATTGTCTGGCTATGTAGACTCCCTCCTCAGGCCCTTCGTTACCAGCACTCCCAGCTATCTTCGAGACACCACCGATTTCCTGAGGAAACTACAGTCCATTGGTGATCTTCCTAAAAACACCATCCTAGCCACTATGGATGTAGAAGCCCTCTACACCAACATTGCACACAAAGATGGACTACAAGCCGTCAGGAACAGTATCCCCGATACTGTCACGGCTAACCTGGTGGCAGAACTTTGTGACTTTGTCCTGACCCATAACTATTTCACATTTGGTGACAATGTATACCTTCAAATCAGCGGCACTGCGATGGGTACCCGCATGGCCCCACAGTATGCCAACATTTTTATGGCTGACTTAGAACAACGCTTCCTCAGCTCTCGTTCCCTAATGCCCCTACTCTACTTGCGCTACATTGATGACATCTTCATCATCTGGACCCATGGAAAAGAAGCTCTTGAGGAATTCCACCATGATTTCAACAATTTCCATCCCACCATCAACCTCAGCCTGGACCAGTCCACACAAGAGATCCACTTCCTGGACACTACGGTGCTAATAAGCGATGGTCACATAAACACCACCCTATATCGGAAACCTACTGACCGCTATTCCTACCTACATGCCTCTAGCTTTCATCCAGATCATACCACTCGATCCATTGTCTACAGCCAAGCGCTACGATATAACCGCATTTGCTCCAACCCCTCAGACAGAGACAAACACCTACAAGATCTCTATCATGCATTCCTACAACTACAGTACCCACCTGCTGAAGTGAAGAAACAGATTGACAGAGCCAGAAGAGTACCCAGAAGTCACCTACTACAGGACAGGCCCAACAAAGAAAACAACAGAACGCCACTAGCCATCACCTTCAGCCCCCAACTAAAACCCCTCCAACGCATCATCAAGGATCTACAACCTATCCTGAAGGACGAGCCATCGCTCTCTCAGATCTTGGGAGACAGACTAGTCCTTGCTTACAGACAGCCCCCCAATCTGAAGCAAATACTCACCAGCAACCACACACCACACAACAGAACCACTAACCCAGGAACCTATCCTTGCAACAAAGCCCGTTGCCAACTCTGTCCACATATCTATTCAGGGGATACCATCATAGGGCCTAATCACATCAGCCACACTATCAGAGGCTCGTTCACCTGCGCATCTACCAATGTGATATATGCCATCATGTGCCAGCAATGCCCCTCTGCCATGTACATTGGCCAAACTGGACAGTCTCTACGTAAAAGAATGAATGGACACAAATCAGACGTCAAGAATTATAACATTCAAAAACCAGTTGGAGAACACTTCAATCTCTCTGGTCACTCGATCACAGACCTAAGAGTGGCTATACTTCAACAAAAAAGCTTCAAAAACAGACTCCAACGAGAGACTGCTGAATTGGAATTAATTTGCAAACTGGATACAATTAACTTAGGCTTGAATAGAGACTGGGAATGGATGAGTCATTACACAAAGTAAAACTATTTCCCCATGGTATTTCTCCCTCCCACCCCACCCCCCACTGTTCCTCTGATATTCTTGTTAACTGCTGGAATTAGCCTACCTGCTTGTCACCATGAAAGGTTTTCCTCCTTCCCCCCCCTGCTGTTGGTGATGGCTTATCTTAAGTGATCACTCTCCTTACAGTGTGTATGATAAACCCATTGTTTCATGTTCTCTGTGTGTGTGTATATAAATCTCTACTCTGTTTTTTCCACCAAATGCATCCGATGAAGTGAGCTGTAGCTCACGAAAGCTTATGCTCTAATAAATTTGTTAGTCTCTAAGGTGCCACAAGTACTCCTTTTCTTTTTGCGAATACAGACTAACACGGCTGCTACTCTGAAGTCTCTAGATGCTTTTCCAAGTCTTAGCCAAACTCCCAGGACAGCAAATCCAGGCTGGAAATCTGCTGGGCAGCTGTGAAGCATTCATTCTGGCAACTCCAGTGGCTAGCCAAGACAGAACCAGGAAATCCCTGCTGAAAATCTATCAGATTCCTCATGTTCTACGAGATTGTGCAGCTGCATACAAGGAGAGCAGCAAAATGAAATGCCTGGCCAGGGGACTGGTGGAGAGGGGACCAGGCAGCTCCTCGGTGCCTGAAGAAAACATCGGTGGTAGCGGGAACAGAATTCTGTAGTAGGACAGTCACAGTGGGGCTTTGCCCTATTCACTCCTCTTTAATAGCCAAGACTACCTCAGTCTCAGGCAGTACAGTAATGCCTGCTCAGTGAAGATTGAAGAAGTCTTATTTTCCCCAGTGTGATTGACTTGTCCCATGTTAATAATCTCCTTTCCCATCATAGCTGAGGCACAGTGAAGTGCACAGTGTAAATACCAACACAAGTGGATTCGGTGGAGTTGTCTCATCGAGCTGGGTCTGGGGCGAACAGAGAGATGAGCCTGAAAATAATGCTCAAATCCCAAACACCAAAAAAAAGTGAGGCTGTTTTCAACCTAATTCCCTGATCTGGGTCTGAATTTCCCAAATTGCCCCCCCCCGCCCAAAAATGGGTTGAACCAAGCTGCTTCCCTAAACATCCTGAACACGGACAGAGGGGGAACCAGAAATCCAGGTTTACATTTTGGCTCTTCCTGAGCCATGAGGAAAATCTTCTTCTCACCTTTAATCTATGTAGGCCAAGAACATGGGCCATTCTCCAGTGGCCCTTTACCTATTGGACTTGTCTCCTTGAGAGGCTCCTGACTAGGGGTGCTGGATCAATGTGTATAGTGGGGGTGTTGAGCCGTTGAACCAAACTGTAAACCCTGTATGTGATGGAAACCACTTCAAGCCAGGGGGTTCAATCCAGCACCCCTAGTTCCACCACCTATGCTCATGACTGTCCTCTCCTCCATATATTCACCACATGAGTTGCAGCTGTTATGAATAAGGTGGAAATTTCAACTTTTTCCATTGTTCCACTGAGTAACGAAACAACTTCTGTGACTCTTGGTACCTCATGCAAGCAGCTTTCGTAAACTCTGCCAGAGCTCTGGAGAGTTCACTGGCTTTAATAAGACCACCAATTTTCCCTTTCACAGGCCCTCCCGCCCCTGAAAGCCACAAGACATCCCTGAGCAATGAAAGTTTTACACACTAAACTCCAAGTGCCAAAAGGAAACAATGCCATCAGGATAACAGAAAGATCTTTCATTGGGAAAAGGAAGTAATTCACTGTCAATGAATCCCTTCTGGAGTCTTTATTTCATTTATGGGTTTGGTTTTTTTTATTACACAAGATGGTAGGAGCAGTTATGATTAGTCTGGGTAATTCCCTAGGGCGATAAACACTAGGATAGTAAATTATTTGCCTCTAGACATTACAAATCACTGTATTGCAGGGAGATTATAGTTAAACTCAGGGGAGATATGTAGCCTGAGAGACAGCACGTTACTAGGGGCTTATTGCTGGGCAAAATCTTTTCAGCAAATAGTAAACGGGGTGGTTAGAGCACTTTTCTGGAGCATAACATGGCATGACAACCATGATCAGATTTCTGAGTATTGGTGCAGTAAGCTGCCTCGGTGGAGAGCTACTATATACAATGGCTGGCTGTGTATTTCTTGAGGATCAGAGCTAGCCTCAGCATTGTGAGGTATACCTGTGATACTGTTGGTCATCTGAACCACCCCTGCCTTCATGTCCATATGCACAGGTCCAAACTTAGAATTTAGGAACAGATCGGCGGTATGATGGTTTATGAACTTGGCATTGCCACCTATCACCTCTGCTGCAGGAGCAACTGGGCCCAGCTCCTTATGCCTGGTTGTCAAGAGTCCATTTCCTATGCAAGATGGGTGTCACAGAGCTTCTAGACCTCTGGCCACCCCCGTGAACAACCGAGCTTTTAGGTTCTTTCTGCCAGTTATCTGTGGAAAGCCACATTGCTGTAAAATTAATGCAAGGTATGTGCTCAACACCACATCCCTTTGCCCCAAAATCTGGCCTGATATATGCATGAAGTTAGAGTGGGTTAGCTAAAGGTGTGATTTTATACTGAGTTAGTTAAACCAAGGCAGCTTTGTGGGGGGGATCACTTATATCAGGGCTAGTCTACACTGGCAATGCTAAAGCATGGCTATGGGAGTGCTTTAACGTGCCTTGTGTGGTCGCAGCACTTTAAAAAACCATCTCAATGAGGGGCGTAGCTCCCAGCACTGTCTACACTGGCACATTACAGCACTGCAACTTACTGCTCTCAGGGGGGTGTTTTTTCACCCCCCTGAGCGAGAAAGTTGCAGCGCTATTAATTACCAGTGTAGACAAGCCCTAAACTGGTTTCAAGTTAAATCGGTGCAGTTTCTGAGTGCAGACAAGCTTGTACAGAGATGGAGTGCTTTGACAGAGGTGCAATACAATGGAGGAACAGAAATAAACAGAATGCAAGTCACTAATCTAACTGAAAAAAAGAACAGGAGTACTTGTGGCACCTTAGAGACTAACAAATTTATTAGAGCATAAGCTTTCGTGAGCTACAGCCCACTTCATCGGATGCATAGAATGGATCATATAATAAAAGATATATACACATACAGAGAAGGTGGAAGTTGCCATACAAATTGTATGAGCTATTATCAGCACAAGAAAAAAAAAAAAACTTTTGTAGTGATAATCAAGATGGCCCATTTAGACAGTTGACAAGAAGGTATGAGGATACTTAACATGGGGAACTAGATTCAATATGTGTGATGACCCAGCCACTCCCAGTCTCTATTCAAACCCAAATTAATGGTATCTAGTTTGCTCTAATAAATTTGTTAATCTCTAAGGTACCACAAGTACTCCTGGTTTTTTTGAGGATACAGACTAACATGGCTGCTACTCTGCAACTAATCTAACTGAGCTGAGGGGGTCTCTTCCTGCATAATCCATGCCCTATTTTAAACCGTTTCTCTCCATCCGTCCTCCAGCTTTTTCTAGGACAAGTGTTATCACAGGAGCCTCAGGATTGCTCTCTACAGTGTATTGTCCAGACTTTGTCTAATCCAGTTCTAAGGTCTCAGGGCTTCTCCCACATTTTGTAGGAGTTGATTCCATAGTCAGACCTTGTTCTCTGGAAATGTTCCCTGGTGTTCAGCCTAATTTAACTTGGTATTGGGAACTGTGCCTTTAAGGGCTGAGCTTCCCAGACAAAGTCAGACAGAGAATGTTTGGGAAGGGCACAGTGAAGCTCTTTTGTTATGCACAGCCACTTGGAACTGGACAGTGAATAAATCAGCTCTCTTGCAAGATCCTTAAGCACTGAACTCCATGTTAGCCTTTGTTTTACCCACTTGGACCCACTAGGCAGCTCCCCTACCTTCTTCTGACAGGAATCCCTACAACATGTGGGAACCCTGGAAAGACCCTTCCTAGCACCCCAACTTAAAATAAACCGCAGCAATGACAACAGCTGAATTTTCCAGAGTCCTGTCTCAAATCCCAGATGCCAGCTGGGACATACTAAAAGTCCATCCTACTTGTCTCTGTTTTCTGACTCCAAATAGTTTTTGCCACATAATGACTTTACCTGTAACACTGAGCAGGCTCGGGTTTCTCCAGGAGAAGGCTTTGCCAGAAACAAGCTAGGTGGCTGGGGGGGCATAGGAGGGAAAGAATTCCTTTCCCCACACCACCAGACATAACTGCTGTCATTAGTGAGGTGCTTAGTCCACACAATGAAGAGGAATTGCATTTGCACATATGCTATCTAAATATGCTCAAATGCATATGTTTGTGTTAAATTTTGAATCAAATAGCTAACACATGGAAGGTTTTGCATGTTTCTCATTTAGCAGATGCTTCTCCCACTCAGAGTTGGTGGAAATTTGCTGCCAAAATACTTACTCTACTGAATCTGGAAGAAATAACCCATTTGAAGCCAACACAGCATGGAAATCCTCTTGCTTGTGATTATCTCAGAGACCCTTGGAGACCTATCCTCTTTTGTTCTGATGGAGCTTTCACTGCTAAAACTGCTTGCCCTCCTTAATCTGATTTCACTGATCATACTGAGCCAATTAGGCTGCTTGGAAGAAACCAAATGACATAACTAATTGCTCCACCTGCAACTCATTTCCAGGTCTGCAGGAGCACTTGGTACTGTTTCACGTGGCACTTGCAGCCCAGCCAATGCGGGCTGAGCTAAATGCTCTTTCTGCCTAAGAAGTGCTTCCAAATCTGTTCCACTAGAAGGACATTGAGCAAGGCCAAGGTATAGGCCCTTTACAAGAACTCCTGGGGCCCACTGCTGCTCCTGCATGCTGCCAGAATCCCACCTGAGCACCTATCCGGGGATTGGTGTGACACTGCAGGTTTTAGAGTAGCAGCTGTGTCAGTCTGTATTCACAAAAAGAAAAGGAGTACTTGTGGCACCTTAGAGACTAACAAATTTATTTGAGCATAAGCTTCCGATGAAGTGAGCTGTAGCTCATGAAAGCTTATGCTCAAATAAATTTGTTAGTCTCTAAGATGCCACAAGTACTACTTTTCTTACTGCAGGTTTTAGTGCTAGTCTTTAAGTCTGGAAAACTGAGTTCAGCCATGTCACTAGTGAAACGGGTTCTTGTGGGTTGGGGACAAGGTGCTTCAGCCTACTCCCAGGTGGACTCAACTAGCTACCTCACAAACATTACCTTATAAAATGATTGGCCCAGATTCTGGAGAGGCTGTTAGGTTATATCATCCTGAGCCCTGGCATAGGTTAGAGCAGCCTGGGAGCTGCTCTAATTATTACCAGCTGACTTTGGTTCCTAAGAGTTCATATGTCAGCTGAGTACAGCACACTTCAGCCACACCTATGGCTCACCCCACCGAGTCCCCAACATATTCTCTGCATGGGGAATCGAGAGGGACAGTGGCACAGATAAAATGAGGGAATTCTCAGGTGGCCAGATCCAGCAGTTTTCTGGCCTCTTTGTTCCACCTCAGTTGCAGGGGGTTGCAGATCAATATTGAGGGATGTGAGCAGAGCTGCGGGAGGGGGAAGCCCGGGGCTGGAAGAGCAGGAGGACTGTGGGATCAAGTGGCACCCGAAGAACTTTGTGTGGATGTGGGGAGCCCAGGCCAGGAATAGCAGGGGGTGCTGTGGCTAAAAATTGAGGTGCGATGTGGTAGGTGGGACTGAAATAGCAGGGAGTTTGCAGATCAGAATGAAGGTACATGATGTTACTACTTGCGCAACTTTTTTCTCTCTATCTCCTAGAAGCATCCCCTCTTGTAAAGCAACTTTCTCCCAATAATAGTTGGCTCAAGAGACAGCAATTTGATTTCAATCACATTTGTAAAACAATTTCTATCTCACCCAGTGAGGCCACACCTGTGGTTTTTATAGGGTGAACCCTTAACGTTCAGTTTAGCTCCATGTGACTCGATTGGTCAGCATTTACACAGCAAGAGAGAAGCGTACAAAGAGAAATGCCTGCACCCAGGGACGTGCTAGATTCATGGGGAGTTTGAGGAGATGGTAGAGTGAGAAGAGAGCTGCACAAAGGGGAATCTCAGCAATGGGATTGTGCAGTAAACTGTAAAAGGATGGATAGATCTGTGCTGATGGAATGGAGTGGCATATTTATAAGCATACAGGCTGCTGAAGAGAATTTAAATTCAAGCCTTTTTGAAGCTCAGCTCGGGACTACCTCCCTTTGCACAGAGGGCTTGAGGAACAAGCATCCCATTTTGGATCCTCTTACTTTATGGGACTTTCTTTGTGTGGAGAGTCCCAACAATCGCCAGATGGTTGCCATTCATGTGACATGAGTCCCGTGACTGCCATTGTATTTACGGGTTTGATTAGTGGAGCCAATCAGGAATTTTCTATTAAAATGTGTTTTGACAGAAAATGCAGCTTCCACAAAAATCACACTATTCTGCAGAAAAATGTCAATTTTACCAAATTTACCAAAAAATCCAGTTGATTTTCTATTGGAAGAATTGAAACAAAATATTTAGTTTTGGATCAGAATATCCCAAATCAAAACATTTTGGTTTGTCTGTATCTGCGTGAACTACCACAGTGCCTCAAAGCAGTTGTAGTCTGCTCTGTGGGATGGGCTCCCTGGCCAAACTACGTTTCCCATGATGTGACCCTCTGGTTGAATCACCATGGTGCTTCATGGGAGATGTAGTCTAGCTGAGGAGCCCGGCCCACAGGGGAGAATAGGGGCACAAAGCACCGAGTTACAACTCCCATGAGTCACTACAGTAGTTCAGGCAGACACAGTTTAGTGTCAAACTGACCAGAAACAAAACATTCCAACATTTCCAAATCCAAACTTCTGGAACTTTTCCTTCTGTGAAAAAATCCAGTATTTTGACTTTTGGTCTGATTTGGGATGCAGACAAATGCTGAAAAACTGAAATTCTGCTGCACAGAAATTCCAGTTTCCAGTTGGCTCTATTCTTTGTATTTTCATCTCTGTTATTGCTAGATTCTGGTGAGCCAGTTCTGAGAAAATCTGACCCAGCCTGAAACTTCTTCCACAACTCAGTGGTGAACCATTGGCCTTTAGCTAGAGAGATCTGGCCTGATCAAATCCAGGCTAGATAGGAAATCTGAGGACACAGGTGTTTTGGGCTACTTATCCAAAGTGAACTCCTTATGTGTTTCAGAGTAGCAGCCATGTTAGTCTGTATTCGCAAAAAGAAAAGGAGTACTTGTGGCACCCTAGAGACTAACAAATTTATTAGAGCATAAGCTTTCGAATGCATCCGATGAAGTGAGCTGTAGCTCACAAAAGCTTATGCTCTAATAAATTTGTTAGTCTCTAAGGTGCCACAAGTACTCCTTTCCTTATGTGTGTAACTTTTCTGCCAGGTGGAGCCAGCAGCAGCAAGGGGTTCCTTTTTACCAATACAACACAAAACCGGCTTGTGCCCCCACCCAGTGACCTGGGACAATTACACATTGCCCCTGGGTGCCTCTAAGAGGCAATACTTCCCCTCTCGCAAGCACAGAATCTGAGTGTAGCAAAAACTTTTAATAGAAGTCAGCATTAATTTGGGAAAACACCACAAACAGGGTTCATAAACATAAACCATGAGCAAAAGACCCAAGTTGGGCAGTGTCCTTTTCCCCTCACGTTCTTAAGCCCAGGAACCCCAAACTCCCTTTAACGTGCCCATCCCCTCTCTGCACCCCACTCACAGTTTCTGTCCTTGGCTAGTGCAGCCCCAGAGTTCAGAGATTCATCCACAGAGTTCACCTCCCACCCTGGGCCGGGGGAAGGAGGCACCTTACATGCTCCACTGCTCGGGCACTTCCTCGTCACCCCAACAGCCAGTTGCTGCACCTCTCTGTGGGGCTTTGCTCTGGCCCTCCCCACCAACCTCTCTGCTGGCCACCCGCCGCACCTCTCCGCCAGCCGCCCTGCTGGCCATGTGCCACAGCTCTCCACCAGTCAACCAAGATATCTTCAGGGCTCACCACTTAACACAGCTCTCAGTGATTTCAGCTGTTAGCTGGAGCACGCTGGGCAGACTCTTGTAATAAAGATACCAAAGTAGGTCTAAAATTTAGACCTAGGTATCACTAGAAGTCAGGGGAGAGCTTGTTCAGAGTCTGCTTACATGTGTTTAACATGAGGGTCTGACAGCCAGGAGCACTGGGAAAAGATGAATTTTATGCCATGCCTGGCCCAGTCACATGACATAAGTCAGAGTTACTAAAGGTTAATACCCCTTGTTGCATGGTGGGCTCAGTGTCCAGGGTCTTCAGTGGCTGCTGCTACACACCATCTTTCCCCTGGACACTCCCACCTACATGCCCCCCTCCCACATCTCTGCCCTTCCCAACACACCTCTCCTTCTGCACTTCCTATCCCTGCTTTCACCTCCCCACACTTCCTCTAACCCACAGCTCTACTCTATACTTCCTCACTGTCCTGCCTCCCTTCCCACACATCCCTCTCCTCTCCCTCTCCTCCATCTCCTCCACCAACCCCTCTCCCCACTTCTTCCACACCTCCTCTCCCCAACACACACAGCCTCTCTCACACTCCTCCAACACACACACAACTTTCCCCTCTCCCCACACCCACACACCTGCTCCTCCTGTCCCCCATTAACTTTGTCTCCCCTTCCCCACAAAACCCACCAGCAGCTCTCCCTTTCCCGCAGCCCACTGCCTTCCCCATCTACATATAGCTTAACTCTTCCCAGTTCTTCCCTTAGCCTCCCCCCACCTCAGCTTCCCCCCCCCCACACACACACACACACAGACTCTGGTCAGCCCACACTGGCAGCTGTGTCAGACCACTCTGCACACTCCCCTAACAGCCAGACCCATAAAGCTCCATTGGAAAACCACAGATTTCCCAGGACCTCTGCCTCTGCATGGGGGGAAGCCAAGGGCAGACCCAGCTTCTATGCTGGTGTTGGTGAGCAAGCCGGTGCCTGTGGGCTCTGATCAGAGCATTGCTCACATGGAAACCACTCCAGGGAGGAATGAAGCCTGTGTTAGGAGGCCTGGCACTCTGCAGGAAAGCCTGGCATCTGCCTCCTCGCGCAGCTCTCAAGTTCATACTGATGCTGCTTTGGACAAGGCAAGAAGGAGACTGAGTGGATTTTTCAGATTTAATGGGATTTCCCCAAGGCTGCCAGTCTCCTGGTGAGAAGAGCAAAGAGAGAGGGGCAAATTGCTCACTTGCTTAGGTCAGGGTTCTCTCCGTTCTCCCCACATTACACGGGGTGCTCTCCCATCCTAACACCCCTTCTCCCTCCTAGACCAGTTGCATCCTGGCACTGGGGCACAGGCTTGGCTAGTTTGTTGATCACTAGACTGTGTTAGGCATTGCTATTAAGCAATCAGTGGTCAATGTGGCATATATGACAATGAAAGTTTAATGGTGCCTTTCATCTGCTGTGCACTGCACCTTTAAATTGCAAAGAACTCACAGACTCATGGACCTTAAGGTAAGAAGGGACCATTGTGATCATCTAGTCTGACCTCCTGCACATTGCATACCACAGAACCTCACCCATCCACTCCTGAAATAGACCCAGAACCTCTGGCTCAGTTACTGATGTCCTCAACTCATGGTTTAAAAACTTCAAGTTACAGAGACTCCACCACTGACACTAATTTAAACCTGCAAGTGACCCATACCCCAGGCTGCAGACGAAGGTGAAAACCCCCTACTGTGTGCAGATTTCAGCAGCCATGCTGCTCTCAGAGTTGCCATCGCATGTTGTTGAGACCCACACAGCACTCTCTCTCATGGAGACTTTACTTTGGTTCTTTCTTACTGTCATTTCCTTTAGTCTGAAATAAAAGGCATTGTAGACTGCAAGTGTGTGCTTTGGTGTACTCTGTATGGAAACAGGCAGTCAGTATGGATCCTAAATTACACCACAGAGTTCTGTCCAAATTCCAGCATCAGTAATTCCATTCTACTCCCTTAAATTCTCCCAGTTGGGCACTGTATTCTCCTTTGCTTCTCTCTGGGAGAGTGGCATGCTGTTGCTGTGCAGATTTTCACCCATAAGGTGAGTGAGGATACTGGGGGCAGGTTCTGATACCCTCCTTCTGGTTTAGTAGTGTTACCCGAAATTGGGCCAGCTAGTAAGCTTAGGGAAGACTAATGACCCACCAGAGTTTGGCAGAAAGCAGCACATTTATTATACTGATAACTAAGCTCAAAAGAAGGTGAGGGGGAGTCACATTCACGCTCACATACTCACGCTCCCAGGACAGGCACGGCACTGGAGATGTCAGGATCCTTCAAGGTAAGTGTCTCACCGCGCAGCGGTGGATGGTGCGATCAAGGTAAGTCTGCCCGAGGCATGATGGAATGCAATGCAGCGGACCACTGGCCAGGCGGTCCGGGCGAAGGGCTTTCACAGGCGGTACAAGTTTGTGAGTGCACTCCTGAGCACATGGCCCCTTCCCCTTTTAAGGCCCTGCTCCTCATGGCCTGTGACTAGAGATGACTTGGCTGTGATGGTTGGTCACACTCCACCTCAGCCAGTGTCCATGCAGTGTCCATGCGTTGGGTGTGTGAGTGCAGCCTTAATTAGAGTCCCAGACACCTTGTCTGTCTGGGAGCTCTTCTGATCTTCCAGCTGCTCAAGCAGCCCATTCATCCCACAAGCATTCCAGGAGGGAGTGGGAGGGGGAAAGCCGCTTCACCAGTATTCAAAGAGGGAGAGGAGACAAAAGGGGGGGAAAGCGTAACAGACCTTTTGAATGTACAGGTTATACAGAGCATACAGATCACTGCTGCTCCTACAACACTCCCCGCCTTGATCTATGATCATTACAGTAGTTGTTGTCGTTGTAGGGCACAGGTGATCTGTTGCAAACAAACCAAACAATCATAACCAGGTGAATATAACTAAAACCATTACAATTACAATAATTGCGTACATCGAGAAACAAAATGAGGCCAAAGTTTGATGCTGCAATAGCCATCAAACAATAAAAGGCAACTCTAACCCTTAAGTACACACAACAAATAAGATTTGTAGGAGTACCATAGTTGTCATGCAAGGTTAAACTGATTTGGAAGATACGTAGTAACAGAGAACTTGGTGAAATTGCTGATACTTAAAGTAACATTTAGTTGCTAAAAAGTTGCAGAATCCCCTATTACTAACAGTTGTTCTCAAGAGGTCTTGGGGGGAGGAGAGGGAAACAAATCCAAGACCTGAAAGATGGGGCCCTACAATCACAGGCCAAGGTCAAAAATCCCATTAGGGGGTGATAATGCATGTTACAGGTTATGGGGGCCCATGAACTACCCTTCAGGACTTGGGGAAGTAGAACCAGGATGCACAGAGGAAAGTGTGGAATTAACAATACAAGAAAATGCAACTAACAATGCAAATGTATCAATAACAAAACTCAACAACAAAATGATTAGTAGAGAACCTAACAAAAAATAAACCTGATGCATTGGGGACCAAAGTCTTTTGGACAGAGGTGGATGTGCTTGATAATTTGGTTGGAGATGGGGGAAGTAAAGAGAGGAAAAGGCATTTACCCTGTCTAGTGTAGTATCCCCTCTCTCTCTGAACCCAATGCTAGCACAGGACACCCACCAGAGACAGTCACAGAACATTCAACACAGAACACTGAACACAGTATAACCATGGTATTTTTATAACTCTTCAGCTGGTACCAGCTCTTCTGATGTTCCAGTTCGGAGGTTGAAAGATAGAAGCTTAGAAACAAATTAGCACAGTGCTCCCACCGCGGCAGACCCTGTTCATTTGAGATGTTTGCGGTGTGCCCATTTTCCCTCCGGAGTTTTATCTATGCCACCCAGGGTTTTTGCTAACTTTATTGCTTGCGCGGGAGTCAACTTGGTCTCTGCCACAGTGTGTCCGATACTTGGGGCTGCCCCTCCCCCACGGGGTGTGTTAGGATATAGATATTCAGGCCTGTCTGTAAAGGCCTATACTCTAATTTACGTGTATTCTTATCACTTAGCTAGTTATAGAGGTATAAAAGAGAGAATCAAAATCACTGTCTGCCTGTATAAGGCCTTTTTTCACTGTGAGAGTCTGAGGCCATGTTCTTATGCTAAGGCCTTTGGCTAAGCAGCAGGGGCAGCCATAAGCTGGGAAGCGACTGGTCACATCCTCACATTCCAAACTAGTCACATTGAAATAAGGTGCTATTGGGCTGTTAGGAATATAATCCTGTCCTGATAATGCCTGTCGCCTCCAGAGAAAGGGAAGTGCCTAGAAGATGTAAAAGGAAACTTAGTTTGATAGCATCCTGTCTGGCAAGAACTCACTTATCAATAGCTGGGATGTGAAATCCTCATTTCTGTATTGTTTTGTCATTATAGTTCCCACTTTGCTACAGTTTATTTGCATGGTCTCTGTCTGGTTCTGTGATTGTTTCTGTCTGCCGTATAATTAATTTTGCTGGGTGTAAACTAATTAAGGTGGTGGGATATAATTGGTTCAATAATCATGTTACAATATCTTAGGATTGGTTAGTTAAATTTCAGTAAAATGATTGGTTAAGGTATAGCTAAGCCGAACTCAAGTTTTACTATATAGTCTGTAGTCAATCAGGAAGTAAGGGGGGTGGGAAATGGGAACAGGGAATGGGGGTGGGGAATTGGAATCATGTTTTGCTAAGGGGAGGAAATGGGAACAGGGACACAGGTGTAAGGCTCTGTAGTGTCAGAGTTGGGAAGGGGGACACTAGGGAAGGAAACTGGAATCATGCTTGCTGGAAGTTCACCCCAATAAACATTGAATTGTTTGCACCTTTGGACTTTGGGTATTGTTGCTCTCTGTTCATGCGAGAAGGACCAGGGAAGTAAGCAGGTGAAGGAATAAGCCTCCTAACAGGGCGCAGGCCCATAGTTTTGGACCACTCTCCGGACTACCGCAACACAATGTCTGGGGTCCAGCCATCCAGGGTCTGGATCCAGGGGATCCGGATCAAAGCAGATATCCCAGTCCCAATCATCATAAGGTCCCAGGTGGAACCGCCCCTGGCATCCAGGGGTCTGCCCCTTTCTTTGGGAGCCCTTCTAACAACATGCCAAGCGGCAGCAACGCTCCCCAAGGGGGGTGTCTTCTCACTCGGGCCGCTTCGTCTTTTCCTTCCCCTTGCCCCACAGTGGCATACTTAGCAGTGGCGCCCTTTTCTCCCTGCAGTGGGTTGCTAGCCTACCACTTTTTCATGCAGGCTCGAGCCGGACCCACTCAAGAAGCTATTGGGGGCACCAGGGGATTTACACCTAATTCTCTCCATTGCCCTAGACCGACACTCAACAGTGGCGTCCTTTTCTCCCTGCAGTGGGTTGCTAGCCTACCATGTTTTCACTCAGGCTCGAGCTGGACCCGCTCAAGAGAGCACCGGGTGACACCAGGGGACCCCTTCTCTTGGGTCAAATCCTCCACTAAGCTGCCCACATTCTCCACCATTAATGTTACCCGAAATTGGGCCAGCTAGTAAGCTTAGAGAGGACTAATGACCCACCAGAGTTTGGCAGAAAGCAGCACATTTATTATACTGATAGCTAAGCTCAAAAGAAGTGGGGGGCATCACACTCACACTCATATACTCGCACTCCCAGGACAGGCACAGCACTGGAGATGTCAGGATCCTTCAAGTGCAGCGCAGCGATGGATGGTGTGATGAAGGTAAGTCTTCCCAAGTAACGATGGAATGCAATGTGGTGAACCACTGGCCAGGCGGTCCAGGCGAAGGGCCTTCACGGGAGGTACAAGCTTGTAAGTACACTCCTGAACACATGGTCCCTTCCCCTTTTGAGGACCTGCTCCTCCTGGCCTGTGACTAGAGATGACTTGGACACAACTGGTTGGTCACACTCCACGTTGGGCAGTGTGCATGCAGTGTCCATGCATTCGGTGTGTGATCGCTCCCTAATTAGAGTGCCAGACACCTTGTCTACCTGGGAGCTTTTCTGATCTTCCAGCTGTTCAAGCAGCCCATTCATCCCACAAGCATTCCATGAGGGAGTGGGAGGGGGAAAGCTACTTCACAGGTATTCAAAGAGGGAGAGGAGACAAAAATGGGGGGAAAGTGTAACAGACCTTTTGAGCATACAGGTTATACATAGCATACAGATCACTGCTGCTCCTACAACAAATAGCACCTAGACCCAATGAACCAGATTCCACCCCAGCCCTCTCCCCCCACCACCACCTATTCACTTTGAGTAGTGCCTGACTCTACTACTCTCATCAATTGCAACAGGACTCTCTGCAGAGTAAGGTACTACTCAGCATGAGGAAGGGTGGCAGAATCTCTCTTTGTTAGGAAGTAGTTATAGTTGAATGTATGTATCAATGGAATCTCCCTAATACCCAGTAGGTGTTGTCTACAACACCCATCAGCCCTCTCCCCACTGCACATCCCCTTCCTCCTGGCTGGGTATGGAGAAAGGACTGGGCACTTTTGGGAAGCAACAGCCACATGGTGAGCCAGGAGCTGCAGAGAAGCTGAATGCAGAGAGAAATCCCCAGGAACTGTACGCAGAGCCACATGTGAAACAGGCTGTGTGTATCAGACTTTATCACTGGGTCCAGGTCTGCGTGGGGCTTCTGGGGGAGCATCATCATCTGGGGAGGGAGTCAGTGCTGAGGGGCCCCAGTGAAAGACACTAACTGAGCCTGGCCTGGAAACCTGCAAGTGCCTGTTTGCTGGAACAGAGAGTGGCCTGAGGAACCCTGACTCTCGATTGGACGGTCCCAGGGACCCAAACATTTACCGCTATTACTCACTTTGCATATTATCGAGGATATCTACAGCCTTCCCCTTTCCTGACAGCCCTAATAAAACACCCTTTCCCTTTGCCATGTGTCTGAGTGGTTATTAGGATCATAGTGCACCTGGTATGCGGCTGGCACCCTCGGGATTTGCTGTATTCCAACACTGAGCGGCTATAATAATTACAGTGTATGATAACTTCCTTAAAATACTTCTTCTACCTCCAAAAACCTATACATGTATGAAAGGCTGGAAATAAGCAGTTAATGGTCTCAGCCACAGCCATGACACAGATTCCTTTTTCACTTATCATCCCACCTGTGTTATTAATTAGTATTATTATTGTTGTTGTCATTGTTATTAATTTGTGTAGCACCTAGAAGCCTCAACCAAGATCAGGTCCCCACTATGCTGCGTGCTGCACTCATTCATAGTGAGACAGCCCCTGCCCCAAAGAGTTTACAGTTTCAAGAAACAGACAGACCAAAGAGTGGGTGGGGAGAGAATGCCTCTCACCCCCTCACCCTCACCCTTAAATTCTGAAATAATCATATATTGCTGGATAGCTACAGACAAACCATATGCTCTGTGTTTAATTAGAATTAAAGATTTCACAGCTAGTATAATCCCAGGGTGCATTAACATATGCCAGAGCTGCATAATTTTTGGCTACTGTGACATGGTGATTAATTAGTAAAATGTTTTTTATGTATAAAAGGAAAAACATTATAATCTTAGCCATGTGGGAGTGCTGAATATAGGATGTTTTACTTTTCTGTAAGGATATGTGGATATGCTAATAGGCACACTTCCCTGTAATGTTTACCAGCAAACATTTATACTAGTTTTTTTTAAATAATAACATAGAATATGCTGAAGTTATAACAGATTGGGAATAGGCCCTCTAATAAGGAAATGGGATTTTACAATCTCCCAGTGCAGTAATCACATTCTTCCTAACTTTCCATGTATATATGTAAATTATAAGAAGGAGAGTTAAGGTTGGGTGGGGAATGGAATTTGCAAGGAGTGACAGCTAGTGAAGAATAAATATATGGCAGGAGTGAAGTGGGTAGGAATTATTCTGTGGCAATTATAAAACAACGTCCGGGAGTTAGAGAGAACTTGTTGATACAGCAGGCAACTGTTCCAGGCAGGAGGGACTTTTCTCTGCTGCGGGGTGGATGTGCAAGAAACTGACATTAACACTGAAAAGCTGGGGCTCCATGTAAATACAAGGCAAGAGAAGGACCAAATTCTGTTCTTGAAATTCCAGGTTTTGCTGTGGTTCGTAGTTTCTCTACTACTATGTTTATTTTTATTGCAAAGGCATGATGGGGAAGACAAATACATTAGCCATGAGTCTGAACCAGACTCCAAGAACCAGCACCCCAATTCTTTAGGGTTTTGAGTGAACACAAGTCTTGTCACTTCTAAGACCTTGGCCCTGCCTATGTGGGAAAGTTGTACCAGTGTAAGTTAAATCATTTTTTAAACCAATTTAGTTAAACCAGGGCAAACCTCCATGGACACACCGATTTGGAATTAAGGTGGCTTCTTTCAGTTTAGATTAATCCTGTTTCCAGTTGATTTAAACTCACCCAAAATAAGCCTCTCTTAAGCAGCAGTAAATGGTCACGCACAAACCTGTGCCAATTTAACCGTATTGGTTTAAAAACAAGCCTGTGCAAGACTGTGTTTAGACAAGACCAAGGGCTCAATGACAGAGCCTTCACTCTGCACAGGTCACCCTGCAATAGAGATGCGAATGGCCTGACAATGTTTATTTGGGAGACAACAATCAACGTTGTAACCCACTTGGGTCACAATTCAACAGCTAAACCCAGGCCGGGGAGAGGTGGTTAAGCCCTATATGTCAGGTAGGAGTCAATTGGTATGATTTTCATTTACACTTCAGGCTTATTAACAGGGGAGATTTTTCCATTTACACAACTATAGTTATGCTGTCTAACTCCCCCTGCCAACGCCCTGATACTGGAATACACCAATCTAGCTTTAGTGCCTTAACTTCCCACCCTCCCTTACCCACAGTATTACAAACCTCAAGGGATCAAAACTCCTGAGGCAGGCCCCCAAAATCATGAGATTTTTTTAAAGTCGATAGTGCATTTTTTCACTCTGTTATTTGATTGTTAAATTCCCTCTGCTTCTCCTCTCCAAAAACCACAGCGTCTGGGTGCCAGTCAGTGCTGCGCACTCTCCAACACAGAATGGGTAAGGGGATTCTAGCCCTGCTGCAGGAGCTCTCACCCCACATCTGCCCATCCTCTGTCAGCAATTCATTCTGCCCCCCCACACTTCCAAATCAATCCTGTCCCCCCAGATCCTGATCTGCCTTACCCCCCAATCCCCCATTGGGTCAGCGACCCCCACCACCCCTCCCCCAGCCTTACCTCTGCTCCTCCTGAGACCTGAGGATGGGGCACTGCAGTAGGCCTCCTCTCCCCCTTCCAGGTTGGGTGGTGGGGATCCCAGACAGTTGCTGCAGGGAGGGAGGGTGGGGGAGCAGATGAGCCCTCTCATCCCCATTGCTCACGGAGAGGAAGAGGGGAGAGGGGAGGAGGGGGCAGAGCTGCCCTGAGCTCTGTATTGTCTAAGACCTCTTTGCTCTCTCCCCTACTGATCCTGTGAGAATGGTTTTGGGTTGCTATGGTGAGGGGCAGGAGCAGCTTTAAGGGTCAGAGCATGGTCAGGACACATGCAGCATGGGTCCCAATGGTCACATTACCTTCGGCTTTTTTAAACATAAAAAGTTAAAAAAAAATTTTAAAAAATCCCAGGCCTAAACAAAAGTGGAATCTCACCCAAATTGTGTTGGCTTGTGTATTTCCAATTATTGGAATCTTGCCCTGCAACAACATGTTTCCTTGGCAAATTGTTCTGTGATGCTGTCCAGTTCCAACCTTTCTGTCTTGTCTTTCTCAACTGCAAAGAGAGCAAGGTCATTCAGACGTGTCTGTGACAGGGTTGAACACATGTAGTTTTTGACACATCTTAATGTGCTCATTGCGCGTTCAGCACTAACCACTTCAGTTGGTGAGAAAGAGTCAACACAACATTTCTGACAGGTTTCAGAGTAGCAGCCGTGTTAGTCTGTATTTGCAAAAAGAAAAGGAGTACTTGTGGCACCTTAGAGACTAACAAATTTATTAGAGCATAAGCTTGATGAAGTGAGCTGTAGCTCACGAAAGCTTATGCTCTAATAAATTTGTTAGTCTCTAAGGTGCCACAAGTACTCCTTTTCTTTTCACAACATTTCTATTTTGGTAATACATCAAGAGAACTTGACACTATAAAATTCAAGTAACTCCAGACTCCAAGTGACAAAATGAATACCTCTCTATCCTTTATAAAATAATACATCTTGAAAGCTTGTGAACCAAATCTAAAGAAAATATGAGTATACATCTCATGAGTTTAAGAACTTCCTCTTTTGACTCTTCTAAAATTATATTTTGAAGTTGGCTGGGATGGAGGAAACCAAATAGAGTAGCTACCTCTTGAAATCTCTCACATGGAGATTTTAGTTCCCCAGTCGTATTGTCTAAGACCTCAAAATATTTCCTTTGATGGTTATTCTTTCTTTATAACACAGAACCATGTGCAAATTCATCATCCTTGTGGCATGTACATCTCTTCCTGTGGCTTGGATAGTTTGTATTTTCAAAACCCATTTCTAAATGACTTTGCTGAGCTCATTCACAGTGCTCTCAAATTTCTGGAGAATTTGGAACAGGTCAATTTTCTTTGACTGAAGGATTCCAGAGGCTTCAGCCAAGATCTCTATACCATAACAAATTGGGGCAGAACATCCAAGCCATCAAAGACAGGTTGTTTTTTGTCCAATGTATGTCTGCACTACTCCTACATTCCACAACAGTTTCATTTTCTAGGCATTCAATTATACTCTGAAAATTTACTATCATTGCCTCAGTGGCATTCATTTGAGCTGCCCATCTAGTCGTGCAGAGTGCCTTCAGAATAATGTATAGGTCTCCTTCCTTCTTCAGAAGCCTATTCAATTTCATCTGCTGCATCAATCCTGTCAGCTTCTTCAGGGGTCTGAAGTGCATTATCAAGTTCCTCTTCCCCTTGCAAAACAGTACTCTCTCGAGCAAGAATTTGAACATAAGGATTATTTAGATTTGATCATTAGTTTTTCCTATCAATTGTTACAATCTGAAAAGTATTTATACGTTTCCTGCAAAGCTGCAGGTCTTAACTGGCCTTATCTTATCTTAAGCAGCATGCACTAAAACTAGATTATTTTGATGTGCTGGGCAATGGACGTATGGTACATACATTTTGTCTCCCATGCCTGAGATATTCTCTCATTTTTGCTTGCAAACCTTTACAAGCTCTAGCCATAACACTGGTCTTTCATATCCCTGTCCAGACATGTATTTGAGTCTAATATATACTTGCAGAATAAAACATGAGTTAACTGGTCACACAAGGATGCAGCCTCTGCCTCACTTACTGCCACAAAGCTTACAAAATGCTCTTATATCTACTTTTCCTTAGATATGACCAATATTAAAGCAAAGCAAAATGGCCATTTTATCAACATGGCTAATATCTGTGGTTGCATCTGCAAAGACAATAAAAAACTCATCTTCTTTGCAGCTAAAAGGTTTATAAGTTCATCAGTAAATGTCTTGCTAAAGTATTTGATTCTCTTGGTGTCACTGATATGTTTGGCAAAAGTTGTATTATGTCTGGCAAGTAGCTTAATGATGCTAAATTAAATACCACAATGGTTGCTCTCCAGCACTTCATGGTGGCCATGGACAGGGAAACCTAAACTAGATAAAGTTTTAAGTGTGTCAAGTAATATTTATAACCAATATTTATAACACTTCTTGCCACTACCTAATATTTTGAGATGCTTGGTGATCAAAAATGCATTGATACTATGACCCATTGTGAACAACAGAGCTTCCATATGTGACTGCACATATTATTCCAATCACTGTGAACCATGTTGATTTTTGAGTTTTGTAGGCCCGAACAACCTACAAATGAGCCAGTAGGCAAAATCTGAAAGATAGGATTATTCTAGGAACTTGACTTGCAAATCTTCATGTGGTACATTTTTCACTCTGTAAAATGAAGATGAAAAACGGTGATATGTAGGAAGACAAGGAAATTGTCCATTTGGCATATCACTTTCAGTGGGCTGACAAGGACCAATCTGTGCAAACATAGAATCATGGAAATGTAAGACTGGAAGGACCCTCGATAGGTCATCGAGTCCAGTCTTCTGCACTGAGAGAGGACCAAGAACTAGCTAGAGCATCCCTGACAGGTGTTTGTTTAACCTGTTCTTAAAAATCTCCAATAATGGAGATTTCACAACCTCCCTAGGCAATTTGTCGAAGCACTTAACTATTCTTACAGTTAAGAAGATTTTCCCAATATCTACCTAAATCTCCCTTGCTGCAATTTAATCCCGTTACTTCCTGTTCTATTCTCAGTGGTTAAGTACAGCAATTTATCATCCTCCTCTTTATAATCACCTTTTATGCACTAGAAGACTGTTATCATATCTCCCCATCAGGCTTCTCTTCTCCAGACTAAACAAACCCAGTTTTTTCAATCTGTCTTCATAGGTCATGTTTTCTAGACCTTTCATCATTTTTGTTCCTCTTCTCTGAACTTTCTCCAATTTGTCCATGTCCTTCCCAAAGTGTGGTGCCCAGAACTACACACAATACTGCAGCTGAGGTCTTAGCAGCACAGACTAGAGCGGAAGAAGAAAAGGAGTACTTGTGGCACCTGTAGCTCACGAAAGCTTATGCTCAAATAAATTTGTTAGTCTCTAAGGTGCCACAAGTACTCCTTTTCTTTTTGCGAATACAGACTAACACGTCTACTACTCTAGAGCAGAAGAATTACTTCTTGTGTCTTGCTTACAACACTCATCCCAGAAGCATAACCAATTGTTCAAGTGATAAAAGTTTTTTTCAAGATTCAGGTTTATCAAATGGAAACATTAAACCCATTTCATAAGGAACACTGCTTTGACCTGCTTCATTGTTGACCTCCTCATCTACAGCATCTTTGGGATTTTTGGTTTTAATTTCATCTATGGATCTTTGCCTTTGTTGGTTTGTAGCTTGTAATAGGGTCTTCAGTTGTGCTGGTTTCAAGCAAAGTTTTTCTGTAAATATCATCAGTTACTACTACAAGTGCAACTTCCATGGTACTGCACAAATCATTTTTCTGACATGACACAATGACAGCGTCAAATAAATCCCTGTTCTTAATAAAAGAGAAAAAATGTAATCACTTATGTTAAAATTAAGTAAATACATTTTTAGTGGAGTGAAAAACAATTGACTAAAAGAGAGTAGATAATGGCAGTAATACAGAGTGTGTCAGAGAAAGTACGCAGGTTTTAAGCAGATTTTATTTCTCTCTACTAAAGATAACGTACAAAGTATCAAACTTGTGTTTCTGATATCTGTGTTAAGGCTCCAAAACTGATACCTCAAGGCTTGGGATTGAGAATATCTTGCTGTATTATCTCCTTATTGCTTTAAATTTACATATAAACTTAAAATATGGCTTTAATTGGTGTTTGTATATATTTTTCTTTCTTTATATAGGAATTAGACACAGTGCTCCTCTCAGCTAATTTCTAAGTTATTATCTTTAAAAAAACCTAGAGTTTTCAGGTGCCTACATGGCTCCTGGAATCACAGTTAAAGTTGCCTTTCCCAGTGGGGTGCTGGTGGAGCAGTATACCACCTGCCAGCAGTCAGAGGGGGCACTTATGGTTGCAGTGCGACCATGCAGCAGGGGGAGGGAGCAGCGCTGGCCTTAGGGGTGGGTGACTGCTCAGGATGCCACAGTCAGGGGGGTGCTGTGATCAAGAGGCAGCGACGGGGGCGGGCATGGTGTGCAAGGCTGCAGAAGAGAGCTCAGGCTAATGGGAGAGAAGAGGGGGAGGCAGTGCTTAATTTGTGCCAAGGTTTGGCAGTTCATAATCCCAGCACCTCTGGGCTCCCGGCCAGCAGCTGTCACTCTCTGGCCACCCAGCTCTGAAAGCAGCGTCGCCGCCAGCAGCAGTGCAGAAGTAAAGGTGTCAATATTATACTAAGCCACGCTTTGAAGGCAGCGCAGACTTCAGAGCAGGCACCTGGCCAGCAGCCACCACTCTCCGGCCTCCCAGACAGTGCTTAATTTGTCCTGGAGCAGGGGCACCAAAATATGTGTTTGCCCACAGTGCCATTTTCCCTAAGGCCAGCCCTGGGGAAAGGAACCTGTCCTCCCCCTTCTCACAATGGCTGCCAGAATTGCTATATGACCTATGTGCAACCCCAAGGTAACTAAAGAAAGCATCACACTCCTGATTTTTAAATTAATGACTGGGGGGAGCTGACTCTTGATTTTTGAGCATTTAGGATTGGTGACAGTGTACACAGTACACAACAATACACACAATGGCAACCAACGGATGTGGAGTTCTCTGCAAAAGCCAGCGCCATCACCCTCCAGCTTGCACACACAGACACACCCCTCCCTGCTCCTGCTGAGACACATGCACACACACACACACACACATCCCTCCCAGCTCCTGCTAAGACACACACATACACACATCCCTCCCTGCTCCTGCTGATCTCTCTCACAAACACAGACATTTCCCACCGCAGAGATGCCATCACCTGCCCTTAGAATCACACAAAGCAGACTGTTGTGTTGCTGGGTGGTGTCCAGTACAGAGGTGTCCAGGGCTTCATTAAAGGCAGTTCACAGGTAAAGTCTTTTTGTGCCTTTCGGGTTTGGAGTGGACAGGAGGAAGCAGGGGAAAAGCCTCTAACACAAATGGTTGCTATCTGGCACCCTATTTGTGCTACACAGTCTGCCAAGCTGTGGCAAACTGTAACTGCAACAAGCACTTGTTGCTAGATCACAACACATTCTTGTGGCCTGATTTACTTCAGGCACGAGACCATAATTTCAAATACGAGGCTTGCTAAAGAGTATAGATTGTGCACAGCAGAGGTGGATTGGATTTTGGTGTGTATTATTTGTGAACAAATACCTGAAAATGCCTTCTTTTTAATTACATTCATAAAGAATGGGAATATATCAGTCACTGGCCTTCCGTTACGGTTATAAAGAGTAATATAATCAAATCACTAACAAACATAAAAAGGACGGGTAATTAATTTTAGTATTAACATTAATATCATCATGTGACTTTATTCCCGGCCCAACCTTCAGGAGGGGACATCAATATTATTAATTCAATAACATCTTCCAAATTAGTTATAACCAGTAGGCAGGAGCAGATTTTTAAGAGCCCAAGGCTAAACTGAAAGCCCATTAATTCTGCCAAGCTGGCTTTTAGGCAGAGCTTCAGGATATTGAGCTGGGTTGATTTGTGCAGTCATTACCACATGCTACACATGAACAGGCTGTGCTTAGCCGAGGCTGGTGGGCGTGTGGGTGGGCAGGACTATTGTTTTCTGCACTGTCTGAGCAGTCAGTGTCCCCCTCCAAACTCCTTAACAAAGGCAGCTGGAGCAGTTAAGGGATCAGCTGATATTCCTCATCTCCCACGGCAGGGTGAACTTAGCAAGCATCATTTCTGGCTCCAGCAGGTGCGTCTGAGTTTCATATGTACAGACACTCTCAGGGCTAGCAGAGCCATTAGGCTCAGCTCAGAGTCAGAGGTGCTGTGGAAGGTATGATGCCCCACCCTACTCCCTCTTGCTCCAAGGGGGGTACTTGGCCACATCCCTTTTCAGGGTGCAGCATACTGGGCTGCTTGCAGCCAGCAAGCATCACTCAGAGAGGGGCAGGGGCAGAGCCATGGCTCCACCACTCCCTAACCCTCCCCACTCCTGCCCTGCCCACTGGCTCCACTGCTTTGCCTCCCCCGTCCTAGTGCCTGGAGCCACAATCTGGGCAAGGCTGTCATGGCCGTGCAGGGTCATAACAAGGGCCTTTAGTCCTCTGCATGGCAGCCTGGCCCAAGGCACACTCTCACTCATGGTGAACCAGGACCTAGTCCTGCCCCGATTGAACTCCCATTGGCTTCAGTGATGCAGGGCCGGACTCCTCCTGACCAGAGTTCTCCCACTGTCCTGCCATGGAGACATGCCCTGTTCACAGATGGAGGCACCACAAGCTGGAGCAGAGCCTACCCCACTCCCTGGGCTTCCTCCTGTGCCATAGTTACCTGGGTGAGTCACTGCGCGAGGAAAGGGTGGTGCCCAAGGTGACAAGGGGCTGGATAAGCAGATCATGCTTTTGTACCTTTCGTTGAATCATTGTCCTGAGAAAGAGCATCTCAGGGAGGGAACAGCATGGCCAGGGACTCTTTTCCGTATTTAACACATGTGGTATGTTCTCCTGACACTGTCATGATCTTTCTCGGGGGAAAGATGCCGTAGAAGGTTCAATCTACTCCAGCACTGCCGGGTGCTGCCCTTTCCCAAGGTCTGCAGTGTGCAAAGCTGGGCTTTGGGGTGGGAGGACGAAGGAATGCAGGATTTGCATGCTCAGTAAAACTTCTGCCTGATTTTGGCAAGCAGGGGATTTTGCCGGTTGGCTAGGGGCTGCTGTGACACTGAGTGTCGTGGACAGGCTGAAAAAGAACCTGGATCCAGACCCCAAAACCAGGGCCACGTCTCAATCTGGGTCCACAAACCTATCTTCATTGTGGGTTGAATTCATACACCCCAGCCTATTCGCAAATCCCATTCCCCTTTGGAGCTGCAAGTGGGAACTGCCAGCTGGTGTCGCTATAAGCCAGTCTTAATATTCCCTATCCCAGTTTGCTGTGCGTCATAACTGCAGCCATAACTAATTCATGTGCTACCAGATGAGGTGAAAGGAAGCTTCCTTTCACATTCTGGGCAGGGCATCCTTTCGGAGCATGGGTAAGCATTGCTTTTATCGGATGTTGCTCTGATAGACAAGTTAGGTTAATAGTCTGAGTCAAATTGACCACTCGTATGAGACAGGACAATTCAACTGACTCCAAGGGAATCAAACCAAATCATGCCAGTAGTGACTGGGGCCTATTTCCTTCTGACAAGTTCTGGTCTGAACACATCTATGTTGGTACAATGGATTTAGGAGCCACCCTCTAGGAGAGAGGAGCTTGAGAAAAGTCCAGGTTTAAAATATATCAATACAGACTAATAGGGAAATTCCTCGCTCTCTTGTCATCTCAGCCTTATGTCTGTGACCTATCGAAGCACAGTACAGATCCAGTAGTCAGACAACTCTACAGGCTTATTGACATCTGCACTACCCTACCTAATTTGTATATTAGCCAGAAGCATTTCAGAATACACAGGGGTAAGTGGGTTGCAACAAGTAACACTGACAAGCCCAAAGTTCCTACTCAGGAACCTTTACAGTTGAGTTTTTGCTGGTTGTTATCTCTCATGGACTGAGTAAGTGCAACATGACTTGAAAGCATTTCTAACTTTGTGGATAAGAGCCTTGTTTCTCTAAAGCCTCAAAGATGATGAGTGTATGGAAGGTCTGCAATCTAGTGTGTGGACTCTGCTCTGATTAGTGCTAGGTCAAAAAATTCCTTATCCGTTACCATATTACAGACTCCTCTGAGCTGGTACAATCCTGCTGAGGACTGTTAAACTCAGGAAATCATGTGCCTCCTTCATTGTCCTCCTCTAAGGCAATGGTTCTCAACCAGGGATACATGTACCCCTGGGGTATGCAGAGGTCTTCCATGGGATACATCAGCTCTTCTAGATATTTTCCTAGTTTTACAACAGGCTACATAAAAAGCACTAGCGAAGTAAGTACAATCTAAAATTTCGTACAGACAATGATTTTTTTATACTGCTCTGAATACTGTGCACTGAAATGTAAGTACAAAATTTATATTCCAACTGATTCATTTTATAATTACATGGTAAAAATGAGAAAGTCAGCAATTTTTCAGTAGCACCATGCTGTGACACTTTTGTATTTTTATATCTGATTTTGTAAGCAAGTAGTTTTTAAGTGAGGTAAAACTTGGGGGTACACAAGACAAATCAGACTCTTGAAAGGGGTACAGTAGTCTGAAAGGCTGAGACCCACTACTCTAGTGCCAAACTGTGGGGCATGCCGCCATAGGGGGAATTGGAGGAATGATCAGGGGATGCATGGCAGGAACAAGGCCAGACCCGTGGGGGACAGGGAGGGAGCGCCACCCAGCCCTGCTGTGCCCCCAGCCCAGCTCCGGTCCCAGCTACAGCTCTACTCTGCCCCCATCACCTCTCTACCCCCAGGCCAGCTCTGCCTCTAGCTCCAGCTCCTCTCCCATCCCCAGTTCTACTTTCAGCCCAAGCTCCCCTGCTGAGCCAACTGTGTAGTAGCGGAAAGAGTGCAAACAGATTCTATAAGTACTAAGGTTGGGGTATGACAGAAAAAGTTTGGGCACCAGTGCTCTAGTGGTATACCTACACTTCAACATTCAGACCTAGATCTGAAAAACTTGAGTCTGAGACTTGGGGTTTCTAAGCTTAGCATTGAGCAGCCATACTGATTAGTGACCCTGGGTTTACAATTTCTGGACTTATATCTCTTACCTATGCTTAGAGATCCTTACTGCACTACCCAGTCCAGAATCAAATCAGCCTAGCCTAGGCCTTCCTAGTGCCCTCTCCAGATGTAGTTGCTCTAGCTCTTGGATCATGGTGCACTGTGAGAAAATGTGACTCTCAAGTCCA
This sequence comes from Dermochelys coriacea, assembly GCF_009764565.3. NCBI lineage: Eukaryota > Metazoa > Chordata > Testudines > Dermochelyidae > Dermochelys > Dermochelys coriacea. Next base: position 61,668,063 of record NC_050076.1, read on the forward strand.
TGGCACTTTACCAGAAGTTCTCATCCCATCAACACATCCAGCCAAGTGTCTTTGAGTCTGCACAGTCCCAGCAACATAGATGAGGCACCATTTGCAGAACTTCTCCCGTTTGCATCTTCCCTCCTATTTCAGTAAGTGTGAGAAGAGTTTGAATGAGCTCTCCCCTGACAGCTAGTGATGAGCTGTGGAAGAGGACTTCAGGAGCTGATCTTATTTGCATGGGCTCACTGACCCTGCCTAGGTGCTCAGCATGATGGGATTGCTTGCCTAAATGATCACTTGTGGCTTGTGTTGGATCTCCAATCTCCTTGTTATTGGGGCAGGAGTAATAAAGTGTTGTTATCCTTGTAGTGTTAATCGAGGGCAGCAGAACTGTACTTGGTATACCCCGATGGAGGGACTCACTCTCAACTAAACAGCACTCGCTAGGCAGGGGATATGGGTTCCAAAGTCCAGTGACTTGACAGAGCATGGGGACAGATATTTGTACCTGGTAGTATGGGCACTGCTTAAGGGTTGTAGATACTATTTTAACCTGTTCCTTTCTACTGCATTATAAAAGAGCTTATTTAGTCTTAGCTAAGAGTCTTGTTACATGCTGTAGAGCTGATATCAGTGATGCCTAGGTCTAAGTGTTAGATCTGTTTTAGGATAACGTTTCTGATGTAAGAGACTGCTTAGTGTGTGCTAACAGTGAGGTTTTTCTAGTACCTGCTGAAATCACTGAGATGTGTGTTAAGCGGTGAGCCCTGAAGATATCTCAATAAGCAGCTTCCAGGGTATCTGGTAGAGAGGCATAGCAATTAGCTGTCAGGGCAACTGGAAAAAAAGGGTGGTATGCAAGTGCCTGAGCAGTGGAGCGAGTAAGGTGCCTCCTTACCACCACCCCCTTCCATCCACGGTGGGAGGTGAACTCTGAAGATTCACCTCTGAACTCTGGGGTCTGCACTGACCAAGGACAGCAGCTGTGAGTGGGATGCAGAGAAGGGATGGGCATGTTAAAGGGACTTTTGGGTTGCTGGAAGTAAGAACCTAAGGGGAAAAAGACACTACCCAACTTACTTGGGGATGGGTCTTTTGCTCATGGTTTATGTTTATAAACCCTGTTTGCTGTGTTTTTGTGAATTAACGCCGAGTTATTTCCCTTTTTTTCTTTTCTTTTTTTCTACATTCAGACTCTGTGATTGCGAGAGGGGAAGTATTGCCTCTCAGAGGTGCACAGGGGGTGGTGTGTAATTGTCCCAGATCACTGGGTGGGGGCTTGATTCGATTTTGTATGGTATTGTTGAAAAGGAACCCCTAGATATTAAAACCCAGCCCTTGTTGCTGCCAACTCTGACTAGCAGAAGAGTTACATAAGCAAGGCAGAGCATCCATGAGATGCTGGTGGACATTTTGGTGGTGTTTTCTATGCTACCCGAGGCACATCACAGAGGAGGAAGAGGATGGTACAGACATGACAGACTCCAACCGGCTGATGTGGCTCCAACTGACTCAGGATACTGCTGATGCCCCGTATGTAGACAGGCGTTTCTGGAGCAGGGCCACATGCAGAGTCATGGGATCACATTGTCATGCTGACCTGGGATGACCAGCAGTGATTCCCAAGCTTCCACTTGAAGAAAGCAATGTTTCTGGAGATTTGTGAGCAGCTTGCTTGACCCTTCAGTGTCAGGACACACTCACAAAGAGGTGGGGCAGACTCGCAGGACACAAGTCTGGGGACCCAGGCTTGAGCTGCACCCACACTGCAAAATGATAACATTTGGCCCAAATCCCAGTGTGACTTGGGCTCAGACCTACACCCTTGGTGGGTCCTAAGGGCGTACTGATCCGAGTCGGACAGTTTTGTATATGGACAGAAGGGGGGGTTGAGCTCAACTTGAGTCTGAGCCCAGGCTTACCTTGCAGTGTAGACTTACTCTGGATGGCCCCAGCTCTAAGGCTCATAATTCACAGATTGGAGCTTCTGGTCAGGGCAGGGGGATGGCTGTCTTGAGCTCTCTCTCTCTCTCTCTCTCTCTGTGATACACTATGTGTAGATAATGTAGATGCACACACAAACACATGTACACACATTGACTGTTAAGAGAGCCTGTGTGGACCAGTTGTGCACACTAAGGCCCATCTAAAAAGAATGCATAGAATGACAAGCTTCCCTCTTCATCAGTTTAATTGATTTCAAAAAGGCATTTGACAGCCTGTACAGACATACATTGTGGAATATTCTCCAGTCCTACAGAATCCCAGCTAAAGCTGTCAACAGAATCAAAGCTATGTACAGGGATGCAAAGTGTTCTGTAAGAGTGAACAACCAGACAGCAGAATGGTTCAGTGGGAACAAATGGCATGACACAGCACTTCCTTTTATCTCCTCTGTTTGGCATTATCCTAGATTGGATATGAGCAACACAAACACTGGTATAGCATGGATAGGTGGCAAATGCCAAGAAAACCAAGACTTTGCTGATGATATTGCTCTACTGAGCAACTCCCCTGAAAAGTTACAAAGATAGACAGACAGTCTGGCAAAAACAACAGGCCAAACAGGGCTCAAAATTAGTTATGCTTAGGGTGACCAGATGTCCCATTTTTAAAGGGACAGTCCCGTTTTTGGGGGACTTTTTCTTATATAGGCACCTATTACCCTCCACCCCCTCTCCCATTTTTTCACAGTTGCTATCTAGTCACCCTAGTTATGCTGAAACAAGATCCTTGAATCCTAGGAGTCAAGCAGTAACATCATATTAGAAGGCAAAAATATTAAGTCAGTAGAACAGTTCATCTGCCTAGGCACCACCATACTGCCCAATAGAGACCTCAAGAAAGAAGTGGCATCAAAGATAGGAAAGCTATCCATAGCATTTACTAAATTTAATAGAAATAGAAGATACACAGCATCAGCACAACTGAGAATTTTCAGATCAAATGTAATCTCAGTGCTAACATAAAGTTGCAAGAACCAGAGATCTACCAAAACATTGGACAGAAGACTAGACGCCTTTGAAAATAAGTGACTATGGCAGATTCTGGACATAGGTTGGAAAGATTTCATTGCTAACAAAGAGATCCATGAAATCATCAACCAGCAGCTTGTTTCCACGAGAATCAGAAGGAAGTAGTATGGCCAAAACCAAATGTAAAAATCATGAGTCAGGGTCATCAAAAATCATGAGATTGGCTTTAAAAATCATAAGATTAGGTAAAAAAAATAGATGGGGGATTCTTTTCATTTGCCTTCTGATTTTTGAGCCCTAGGGTTCACTGGGGTCACATTTGGAAACTTTCTCCACAGCCACAAGGGCTAGAGACTTACTTTTTCTTTGAGAATAAAAGCTGAATTCATCACATCATTACCATCCACTTGGCTCCAGGAGCTGGGGCTTTAAGGAAAACAATAATTATCATAAAGAAAAGGAGTACATGTGGCACTTTAGAGACTAACAAATTTATTTCAGCATAAGCTTTCGTGAGCTCACGAAAGCTTATGCTCAAATAAATTTGTTAGTCTCTAAGGTGCCACAAGTACTCCTTTTCTTTTTCCGAACACAGACTAACACGGCTGCTACTCTGAAACCAATAATTATCATGAGACATGGCAAAATCATGAGGGTTGGCTCTAAGAAGTGCTGGACGTATCTGGGGCATGTCCTGAGGATGCCAACACAGACTCCCATATGAAGCTGTCAGGTGAAAACAAACTGGTGGGAGGCAACAAGGGCACCCAGGAGAAAGCCGAAGAAGAACTCTTCGCATGACAGGCCAGACAGCTGATCTGAACACCACTGAGAAGATGGAAGTGGCTTGTTTCCACCCTGTGCACTACACTGGCACAAGGAGGGGAAATAATTTACTGATGTCCAGCATGAATCTAGCTGCTGCCGTAACAGTATGTCCATCACTTCGCCTGTGGTCCAGGAAATTAACTCTTATCTTGTGGCCATTTAGAAGCATCCGATGAAGTGAGCTGTAGCTCACGAAAGCTTATACTCAAATAAATTTGTTAGTCTCTAAGGTGCCACAAGTACTCCTTTTATTTTTGTGAATACAGACTAACACGGCTGCTACTCTGAAACCTTTAGAAGCATGGGTGTGTGATCCCCAGGGTGATCTATTTAAAACTGGGGGTGGGAGGGGTGGAAGGGGGATGAACTGATTTCAGTCTCTTGACCTTGACTGCCCTTTTGCTGAAATGCAGTGTTGCTGCCACCGAATTACTGCCACCACAAAGACTGGAGTTTGCTTCCAAAGCGGAACCTGCAAACAGGAATCAGCTTACTCTGCTCCTGAAGTGCTGGGGACAGATAGCGGGAGGCAGCATGGATAACCACCACCCCAACAGCTTCTCCACCCTGGCCTCACTTTCTAACCCTGCTGTCTCCCCTTCCCAAGACTAACATGGACAGTCTGTTCTCTGCCCTGAAGCAGAGAGGCTGCTTTTGTGTCTATATCCTGGAACTGCACAAAGGATAGAATGAAGGCCACCTCTGATGGGCTAATTTCCCTTCAATAAGGGAGAAATTGCCTGTATTCAAACCACTGGAAAAATAAATCAAAAGGCATTTTTTAAAAGGAACTGAATAGCAAGAAGAAAGCCATTCTGCACCTCAATTAATTCCACAGCCAAGGTGTTGAGTTAGATGGGGAGAGGAAAGGAGATACCTGAGGGGATTGGTAATTACTTATTCCGCACTTGCAAAGACCCAGAAAACAACAAAGGGCCTGTTCTTTGTTCTTATGCTAATGCTGATGGAGGTTTAGGTGGGAGGGGTGCTTGGGGGTGGTTGCTGTTCACTAAGTTAAACTGGGCTCTGTGTGCACGCGCGTGTGTGTGTTTGTGTGAGAGAGAGAGAAACAGGAAAAAATTTAGGGGGTGCTTAGCACCCACCAGCAGCCAAGCTGCTCCCCCACTCACCACAGCGCCTCCTGCCTGCTGCAGATCAGCTGTTCTGCGGCTTGCAGGAGGCACTGGGAAGGAGGAGGAGGCGTTGGGGATGGGGCATGCTTGGGGATGGGGGCAGAACTGGGCAGGAAGAGGTGAGGCAATGCGGGGCGGAGGTGGGAAGTTGGGGAAGGGATGGAGTGAGGACAGGGCCTGGGGCAGAGCAGGGGTGGGAAGAGACAGGGCAGAGGTGGGGTCCTGGGGGAAGGGGTGGAGTGGGAGCGGGGTCTGGGGCTGAGCAGAGGTTGAGCACACCCTGGGAAACTTGAAAGCCAGAGCCTGTGGATTGTAGGCAGTGTGTATGCATGTGCATGAATTCATGCTGTGGAAGGAAGTGGAAGAGAGTGTATGAGATCTACTCTGGATGTGGCTCTGGTTGTGGTGTGTAGAGAACTCTGTGTGTCTGACCTATGTTCAGGGTCAATCGGAGTGGGGTCCAGGAGGGCCATTTGGCCTGGGCCTCAAGCTCAAAGGGGGCCTCACATTTAGACACTTGTTAACTTTTTGGCATTTGATAAGTTTTCAATTTGTTTTTATGCTCATCCCTATCGTAACAAAATGTGACACATTCTGTCAGCTTAGAGCTGCAAATTTAAGCAAATAAGAGAGATGATTTGGTAAAATACATGATTTTTTAATTAACTGATTTAGCTTTTGTCATATTAAAGAGTTAAAAATGTTCATAAATATTGATAAAAATATATCAGTTCTGATGGCACAAGATTAGACCATGTGTCATAATTTTTTATTTTTTTCTATGGCTAGGGGCCTGAAAAGCTGGAAGTGGGCCAGGCCTTTCTGGACCTCTGAGAGGGCTTGCCTGTGTTAGCAGTGCGTGTGCGCTCAGGTTGGTGTGGGTGTGCTCGCATGCACTCGATTGTGAGAGGGCTGTGTGTGGCTGAGCTGGTGTGTGTTCATGTGATACATACTGCGTGTCTGAGTTCTGAGGGGGTAGTGTGTGCCAGGCTCAGGCGTGAGCGTGCACTCATCAACTTTATATTCCGTTAGACAAAAGTGTGAGTGAAAGGGAAGAGGGTTCGCAGCCATCCGAGTGAAGGGGAAGGACTGCCAGCCCATGCTGACGCTTTTGTTTATTTTAAACCTGCTGCCTATTAATGTCATTGGGTGACCCCTCGTTCTTGTGTTATGTGAAGGAATAAATAACACTTCCTTATGCACTTTCTCCACACCAGTCAAGATTTTATAGACCTCTCTCATATCCCCCCTTAGTCGTCTCTTTTCCAAGCTGAAAAGTCCCGTATGAAGAGGGACTAATCATTTTTGCTGCCCTTCTCTGTACCTTCTCCAATTCTAATATACCTGTTTTTGAGATGGGGTGACCAGATCTGCATGCAGTATTCATGGTGTGGGCGTACCATGGATTTATATAGAGGCTTTATGATATTTGCTGTCTTATCTATCCCTTTCCTAACGATTCCCAACATTCTGTTCGCTTTTTTGACTGCCGCTGCACATTGAGCGGATGTTTTCAGAGAACGATCTGCAATGACTCCAAGATCTCTTTCTTGACTGGTAACAGCTAATTTAGACCCCACCATTTTGTATGTGTAGTTGGGATTGTGTTTTCCAATGCGCTTTACTTTGCATTTATCAACACTGAATTTCATCTGCCATTTTGTTGCCTAGTCACCCAGTTTTGTGAGATCCCTTTGTAACTCTTTGCAGTCTGCATTAGACATAACTATCTTGAGCAATTTTCTATCATCTACAGATTTTATCACCTCACTGTTGAGCCCTTTTCCAGATCATTTCTGAATATGTTGAAAAGCACTGGTCCCACTACAGATCCCTGCGGGACACCCCTATTTACCTCTCTCATTGTGAAAAATAACCATTGTGATGCGGCAAGGCCAGATGGCTATGGAAGAGTAGTCCTTTTGGGATCCAGGAAGGGGGCGGGCGAAGCCGGTCCACTGCTAAAGGATCCCCCTCAGCCTAGAAGGGGGATCCACAGGACCTAGATTCCAAATAATTCCAGGGGACAACTAATGAAATAACAGGGACAGGAATGTGGTCAAAGGGTCAAACGAAGGGAACCGAATGGGGACACCGAGCAGAGAACCCCGGACGGCACCCACTGCTCCTCAAAGGCATCAAGAGAGTCAGAGGATACCACCCAGAGGAACTCTGCCCGGATACATGAACGGACCAAGGATTGGAAATAGGGTCCACAGTCACAGGAGGCTCCATCGGCCAACCTCCTCACTCTGGTTTTATAGATGACCATTTTAGCTAGGGCCAGGAGGAGGCTAACCAGGAGATCCCGTGACTTTGTGGGGCCACGGATAGGGAGTGCATAAATGAGAAGGTGAGGGGAGAAGTGCAACCAAAAACGTAATAAAATATTGGTGAGGAGCCAGAATAGGAGCTGCAGCCTCGCACACTCCAGGTATACGTGTGCCAGGGTATCCCTCACGACGCAAAAGGGGCAGGTGTCTGGGATTGAAGTGAACCGAGTCAAGTACACGCCCGTGCTCACGGCTCCGTGAAGGAGCCGCCAACTGACATCCCCGGCGGGCCTTGGGACTAAGGTGGAATATAGGCTGGCCCACTGGGGTTCCTCACCCTCCAAAGGTGGCAGGAGGTCCCGCCATTTTGTATCAGGGCGGGACACGAGGGTGCAGGCGTGAAGGGTGTGGAGCATGAGCGTGTAGAGATGTTTTCTTGGCTCGGTTTGAAAGCAGACCGGCTGCATCTCGTGCAGCCGGCTTCTAGTGAAGGGGTCGGTTGGGTCCATGGGGCAGGGGTCCAATTAAAAGGTCCGGCGGGCCTGGGGTAATGGGTGGGCGGATCGTGCCCTCGTGCAGGATCCGGTCGAGATGAACCCGAGCAGCGGGCGGCAAAGCGGCCTTCACCTCCTGAAGTATGCGCCGGGGAGTACAAGGTCTGGAAAGCCCCATGCGCTGAGCGAGCGTCAGGGGATCCAGCCAGTCTCCCCGGTCATAGTCCAGGAGGTCTCCGACTCTTGTGACCTCTGCCAGGACCAAACTCTGGCGCACCGAGCGGGACTCCGCCACCTGCAGACGGAGCTGGGGGTTGTGTAGCAGGGGCTCCACGAGGAGATCTGCCCCTTCGGTGGCCGCCACGGACCTGGTCATTGTAAAGAGTTTCCAGGTCCGGAGGAGGTCCTGGTAGAAGACCGGCAGCCCGGAGAGGTCTTGCGGAAGACCTCTCGGATGGAGATAAAGGAGCTGCCGGTCATATCGGAGCCCTCGGAAGCGGCGCAGGAAGGCGTGCGCCAGTATGCTCCACGCCGGACTACCTGCACCATAAAGGAGCCTCTGCAGGGTCTGGAGGCGGAAGACATGGACCTGAGTAAGCAGACATTTTAGGCCCTGCCCTCCCTCCTCCACAGGTAGATGGAGAACCCCTGCAGGGACCCAGTGCAGTCCTGACCAAAAGAACTCCAGAATCGATGTCCGGAAGTTGGTCAGGAAAGCCGGGGCCGGGACCAGGGTGTTGAGCCGGTACCAGAGCATGGACAGGACTAGTTGATTAAGCACTAGCGCTCTCCCTCGAAGGGAGAGGCACCGGAGTAGTCCTGTCCATTTCCGGAGCCACTCTATCACCCCGCCCTCTAAATTGTGCCAGTTCTCCGGCGGAGAGGGATGCGTGGCAGAAAGGTAAACGCCCAGATAGAGCAGCGGACCCGTGCTCCACCGGATGGCCTGAAGCGCGTGTGGGAGGGAGCTCGCCTGCCGCCAGTCCCCTACCACCAAGCCAGAGCTCTTGACCCAGTTGACCCGCGCAGAGGAGGCTGCCGAATACATGGCCTGGCAAGCCTCCACCCGCACCAAGTCGCCCGGGTCCTGGACTACGAGGAGCACGTCATCAGCGTACGCCGACAGGACCAGCCGCAGCTCCGGCTCCCGCAGCACCAACCCTGTCAACCTCCTTCGGAGGAGACAGAGGAAGGGCTCGATCGCTAGAGCGAACAGCTGGCCTGAGAGGGGGCACCCCTGCCGTACTCCTCGCCCGAAGCTGACCGGTTCGGTCAGGGTCCAGTTGAGCCTTACCAGACACGCTGCGGAAGCGTACAGCACCCGGAGAAAATTCACAAACCTGGGTCCGAATCCAAACGCCTGCAGAGTGCTCAGGAGATACCCGTGATCTACCCTGTCGAACGCCTTCTCCTGATCTAAGGACAGGAGGGCAAAAGACAGACCATCCCTACACTCAAGTTCCAATATGTCCCGGACCAGATATAGGTTGTCGAAGATGCTGCGGCCCGGGACGGAGTAGGTCTGGTCAGGGTGGACCACGTCCGCCAGCACGGACCCTAGCCGCAGGGAGATGGCTTTTGCCATGATTTTGTAGTCCGTGCTGAGGAGCGAGACGGGACGCCAATTTCGTAAATCGCGGAGGTCCCCCTTCTTCGGCAATAAGGCGAGCACGGCTCGCCTGCACGAAAGAGGGAGGACCCCGCTCTGCAAAGACTCGGGCCAGACGGTGACTAGGTCTGGGCCCAGGACGTCCCAGAACACGCGGTAGAACTCCACGGTCAGCCCATCCATGCCCGGAGATTTATTGGTGGGCATGTGATGGAGGGCTTCCGAGAACTCGGCCAGAGTGAGGGGCAGCTCTAGCCGGACTCGGTCGCCCACGCTGACCGTCGGGAGCTCCTCCCAAAGCACTCTGCAAGCATTAGGATCGGTCGGCTCCGGGGAGAATAGGCTTGCGTAGAAGGCTCTCGCCCTCTCGCACATCTCCACCGGATCCGTGAGGGGGGTGCCATCTTCTGCCAGTAGGCAGATGATATGTTTCTTAGCCCCCCTCTTTTTTTCCAGGGCGTAGAAGAAGCGGGAGCCGCAATCCATCTCCCGAAGGAGACGGATGCGGGATCGAACAAAGGCACCCCGGGCCCGATGGTCCTCGAGGCTCCGGAGCTCCTCCCGCTTCTCCCGGCACGCTCCGCAGAGGGGTGGATCCTCGGGGCTGGCGGCCAGGCGCCTCTCCAGCTCTAAGACCTCCCGTTCCAACTGCTCTATCGCTGCATCCCTCCGTCGGCTGGTGCCCCGGGTGTAGTCACGGCAGAAGAGCCGGGCGCGCACCTTCCCTACGTCCCACCACCGCCATGCCGAGGGAAAGGCACGCCGCTGCCCTCGCCAGGCCAGCCAGAACTCCCGGAAGGATGCCACGAAGCCCGCATCCTCCAGCAACCTGTTGTTAAAATGCCAATAGGCCGGCCCCGGCCTCTCCGCGCAGAGGGAGGCTGTCACGGTGGCTATGTGATGGTCACAAAATGGGGCCGGCCGGATGCTGGAGGAGTGGGCTCGTGAAAGATGAAAGCGTGATAAATAAATGCGGTCCAACCGGGAGTGGCGCGACCAATGGGCCTCCACCCGGACAAAGGTGAACATGGAAGTGTCATCCGGGTGGTGGTCGCGCCAGACGTCCACCAGGGAGTGGTGTTCGACTATCTCCTGGAGGACGGCGACGGCGGCCGGGCTCTGCTCGGTCCCCGAGCGGTCCCGTTCCTCAAGGGTGATGTTAAAGTCCCCTCCCAGGACCAGGCACTCCTGAGGATCCAAGGTGCCGAGGAAGGCGGACGCCTGCTGATAGAATTGCAGCCGCTCTGGACTCGCTGCTGGGGCATAGATGTTGACGAGGTTGACTACGAGCCCCTCCATGCGGACCCGGAGGTGCAGCAGGCGACCCGGCACAGCCTCGGCGACCCCCAGCACCTCGGGCCGTAGGTCGGGGGAGAACAGGGTCGCCACTCCACCCGTATGAACTGTGAGGTGGCTAAAGTAGACCCTGTCCCCCCAATCCAGCCGCCAGCTATCTTCGGCGGTCGGATCCGTATGGGTCTCCTGCAGGAAAACCACAGAGTACCTCCCCTCTCGAAGGAAGGAGAGCACCTGGGACCTGCGGAGACCCATCCTACAGCCACGGGTGTTCAATGTTGCGATGGTAAAGGGTGCCATGAGGAGGGCTGGGGGGGATCCTCGCCAGCAGGGATGCTCGTGGCTCCCGGCGGGCCGCGCAGCAGTCCGTGACCCACCCCGTAGGTGAGTAAGAAGTCACGGAAGTGGCGGACCCGCTGGTAGGCCGCGGCGCCCTGTCTCCCAGTCCTTTTCCCCTCCCCCATGAGGGCCCTTGCGGCCCGGAGGATTTGATTAAAGTCACCCCATCGCTGGAGGGCAAGCTGGACTTTGTTGCGGGAGCCACGGACGTCTTCTAGGAACTCCCGCAACTCCTCTCGCAGCGCATGGGGGGCTGGGGTTATGGTCTGGTTGCTCCCCGATGGGGCCCTTGGTACAGCCCCCTGGCCCAGCGAGACGGGCAGACAGGGTGTGGACCCCCGACGGGGCTCTTGATGGGTTGACCTGAATGCTGTGGCGATAGGGGGCGGCGGAGGGAGGATAGCAGCCCCTGGTGGGTCGGGACGGGCAAACACAAATGCCATTCCCTGGGAGTCATCTGTTGGAAAGGGGAAGGAGACTGTCCCAGGGGTGGCAATAATATCTCGGGAGGTGGGCGGGATAAGGGCAGGGGCAGGGGTAGAGGTGAGAGTCTGGGTCGGGAGAGGGCTCTCACTGATGCCGGGCGCAAGCTCTCTGGTGGATTTGGCAGCCACGGCATCAGGAGGTGGACTTTCTTCTGTAGGGTCCTCTCCCGGAAAGGAGGTTGAATGCTCCTCACCAGCGAGGGATGCCCCTGGTGGCTCAGGTTCCAGCCGCATGGCACTGGCCGTCGCCTCAACTGGCTCGGCGGCTCTCAGCGGGGTGCCCTCTGCAGCCGGGTTGATGGAGGAGTCCAGGGGCTCCTCAGAGGTGGGAGCAGAAGCAACGGTTACGGGGAGGGAGTATGGGGAAAGGGGGGCTGGAATGAAGTCGTCCAGATCCTCCTCTCTGGGGAGTGGGCTAGCAGCCCCCCCCCCCAGGGCTGCAGTTGGAGCAGTAGCAGCACCCAAGAGTGGGGGGTCCAGCAACCAGGTAGCAGAGAACGGGTGTCTGTCCCAGCCAGGGGAGCAGCTGGAGCCTCAAGGAGAGCTTAGGGCCTAGTAGCAGCAGGAGTAGCAGCTTCCCACCTCCCTCCAAGCTAGAAGGCTATGGGAGAGCAGTCTTATTGGGATCCGGGAAGTGGGCGGGCGAGGCCCGTCCACAGCTAAAGGATCCCCCCCAGCCTAAAAGGGGGATCCACAGGACCTAGATGCCCAAAAAATTCCGGGGGACAACTAATAAAATAACAGGGACAGGTGTGCGGTCAAAGGGGCAAGAGAAGGGAACCGGACGGGGACACCGAGCAGAGAACCCCGAACAGCGCCCACTGCTCCTCAAAGGCGTCAAGGGAGTCAGAGGATGCCGCCCAGAGGAACTCTGCCCGGATACGTGAACGGACCGAGGATCGGAAATAGGCCCTACAGTCACAGGAGACTCCATCGGCCAACCTCCTCACTCTGGTTTTATAGATGACCATTTTAGCTAGGGCCAGGAGGAGGTTGACCAGGAGATCCCGTGACTTTGTGGGGCCACGGATAGGGAGTGCATAAATGAGAAGGTGAGGGGAGAAGTGCAACCAAAAACGTAATAAGATATTGGTGAGGAGCCGGAATAGGGGCTGCAGCCTGGCACACTCCAGGTAGACATGTGCCAGGGTATCCCTCACGCCGCAAAAGGGGCAGGTGTCTGGGATTGTGGTGAACCGCGCCAAGTACACGCCCGTGCTCACGGCTCCGTGAAGGAGCCGCCAACTGACATCCCCGGCGGGCCTTGGGACTAAGGTGGAATATAGGCTGGCCCACCGGGGCTCCTCACCCTCCAAAGGTGGCAGGAGGTCCCGCCATTTTGTATCGGGGCGGGACACGAGGGTACGGGCGTGAAGGGTGTGGAGCACGAGCGTGTAGAGATGTTTTCTTGGCGCGGTTTGAAAACAGACCGGCTGCATCTCGTGCAGCCGGCTTCTAGTGAAGGGGTGAAGGGATCGGTTGAGTCCACGGGGCAGGGGTCCAATTAAAAGGTCCGGCAGGCCTGGGGTAGTGGGTGGGCGGGGCGTGCCCTCGTGCAGGACCCGGTCGAGATAAACCCGAGCAGCGGGCGGCAAAGCGGCCTTCACCTCCTGAAGTATGCCTCGGGGTGTACAAGGTCTGGAAAGCCCCATGCGCTGAGCGAAGGTTAGGGGATCCAGCCAATCTCCCCGGTCATAGTCCAGGAGGTCTCCGACTCTTGTGACCTCTGCCAGGACCAAACTCTGGCGCACCGAGCGGGACTCCGCCACCTGCAAACGGAGCTGGGGGTTGTGTAGCAGGGGCTCCGCGAGGAGATCTGCCCCCTCGGTGGCCGCCACGGACCTGCTCGTTGTAAAGAGTTTCCAGGTCCGGAGGAGGTCCTGGTAGAAGACCGGCAGCCCGGAGAGGTCTCGCGGAAGACCTCTCGGATGGAGATAAAGGAGCTGCCGGTCATATCGGAGCCCTCGGAAGCGGCGCAGGAAGGCGTGCGCCAGTATGCTCCACGCCGGACTACCTGCACCATAAAGGAGCCTCTGCAGGGTCTGGAGGCGGAAGACATGGACCTGAGTAAGCAGACATTTGAGGCCCTGCCCTCCCTCCTCCACAGGTAGATGGAGAACCCCTGCAGGGACCCAGTGCAGTCCTGACCAAAAGAACTCCAGAATCGATGTCCGCAGGTTGGTCAGGAAAGCCGGGGCCGGGACCAGGGTGTTGAGCCGGTACCAAAGCATGGACAGGACTAGTTGATTAAGCACTAACGCTCTCCCTCGAAGGGAGAGGCACCGGAGTAGTCCTGTCCATTTCCGGAGCCGCTCTATCACCCCGCCCTCTAAATTGTGCCAGTTATCCGGCGGAGAGGGATGCGTGGCAGAAAGGTAAACGCCCAGATAGAGCAGTGGACCCGTGCTCCACCGGATGGCTTGAAGCGCGGGTGGGCGGGGGCTCGCCTGCCGCCAGTCCCCTACCACCAAGCCAGAGCTCTTGACCCAGTTGACCCGCGCAGAGGAGGCTGCTGAATAGATGGCCTGGCAAGCCTCCACTCGCACCAAGTCGCCCGGGTCCTGGACCATGAGGAGCACGTCATCAGCGTACGCCGACAGGACCAGCCGCAGCTCCGGCTCCCTCAGCACCAACCCTGTCAACCTCCTTCGGAGGAGACAGAGGAAGGGCTCGATCGCCAGAGCGTACAGCTGGCCTGAGAGGGGGCACCCCTGCCGTACTCCTCGCCCGAAGTTGACCGGTTCGGTCCAGTTGAGCCTTACCAGACACTCTGCGGAAGCGTACAGCACCCGGAGAAAGTTCACAAACCTGGGTCCTAAGCCAAATGCCTGCAGAGTGCTCAGGAGATACCCGTGATCCATCCTGTCGAACGCCTTCTCCTGATCTAAAGACAGGAGGGCGAACGACAGACCATCCCTACACCCAAGTTCCAATAGGTCCCGGACCAGATATAGGTTGTCGAAGATACTGCGGCTCGGGACGGTGTAGGTCTGGTCTGGGTGGACCACGTCCGCCAGCACGGACCCTAGCCTCAGGGAGATGGCTTTTGCCACTATTTTGTAGTCCGTGCTGAGGAGCGAGACGGGACGCCAATTTCGTAAATCGCGGAGGTCCCCCTTCTTCGGCAATAAGGCGAGCACGGCTCGCCTGCACGAAAGAGGGAGGACCCCGCTCTGCAAAGACTCGGGCCAGACGGTGACTAGGTCTGGGCCCAGGACGTCCCAGAACACGCGGTAGAACTCCACGGTCAGCCCGTCCATGCCCGGAGATTTATTGGTGGGCATGCGACGGAGGGCTTCCGAGAACTCGGCCAGAGTGAGAGGCAGCTCTAGCCGGTCTCGGTCGCCCATGCTGACCGTCGGGAGCTCCTCCCACAGCACTCTGCAAGCGTTAGGATCGGTCGGCTCCGGGGAGAAAAGGCTTGCATAGAAGGCTCTCGCCCTCTCGCACATCTCCACCGGATCCGTGAGGGGGGTGCCATCTTCTGCCAGTAGGCAGATGATATGTTTCTTAGCCCCCCTCTTTTTTTCCAGGGCGTAGAAGAAGCGGGAGCCGCAATCCATCTCCCGAAGGAGACGGATGCGGGATCGAACAAAGGCACCCCGGGCCCGATGGTTCTCGAGGCTCCGGAGCTCCTCCCGCTTCTCCCGGCACGCTCCGCAGAGGGGTGGATCCTCGGGGCTGGCGGCCAGGCGCCTCTCCAGCTCTAAGACCTCCCGTTCCAACTGCTCTATCGCTGCATCCCTCCGTCGGCTGGTGCCCCGGGTGTAGTCACGGCAGAAGAGCCGGGCGCGCACCTTCCCTACGTCCCACCACCGCCGTGCCGAGGGAAAGGCACGCCGCTGCCCTCGCCAGGCCAGCCAGAACTCCCGGAAGGATGCCACGAAGCCCGCATCCTCCAGCAACCTGTTGTTAAAATGCCAATAGGCCGGCCCCGGCCTCTCCGCGCAGAGGGAGGCTGTCACGGTGGCTATGTGATGGTCAGAAAATGGGGCCGGCCGAATGCTGGAGGAGTGGGCTCGTGTAAGATGAAAGCGTGATAAATAAATGCGGTCCAACCGGGAGTGGCGCGACCGATGGGCCTCCACCCGGACAAAGGTGAACGTGGAAGTGTCATCCGGGTGGTGGTCGCGCCAGACGTCCACCAGGGAGTGGTGTTCGACTATCTCCTGGAGGACGGCCACGGCGGCCGGGCTCTGCTCGGTTCCCGAGCGGTCCCCTTCCTCAAGGGTGATGTTAAAGTCCCCTCCCAGGACCAGGCACTCCTGAGGATCCAAGGTGCCGAGGAAGGCGGATGCCTGCTGATAGAATTGCAGCCGCTCCGGGCTCGCTGCTGGGGCATAGATGTTGACGAGGTTGACTACGAGCCCCTCCATGCGGACCCGGAGGTGCAGCAGGCGACCCGGCACAGCCTCGGCGACCCCCAGCACCTCGGGCCGTAGGTCGGGGGAGAACAGGGTCGCCACTCCACCCGTATGAACTGTGAGGTGGCTAAAGTAGACCCTGTCCCCCCAATCCAGCCGCCAGCTGTCTTCGGCGGTCGGATCCGTATGGGTCTCCTGCAGCAAAACCTCAGAGTACCTCCCCTCTCGAAGGAAGGAGAGCACCTGGGACCTGCGGAGACCCATCTTACAGCCACGGGTGTTCAATGTTGCGATGGTAAAGGGTGTCATGAGGAGGGCTGGGGGGGATCCTCGCCGGCAGGGATGCTCGTGACTCCCAGCGGGCCGCGCAGCAGTCCGTGACCCACCCCGTAGGTGAGTAAGGAGTCACGGAAGTGGCGGACCCGCTGGTAGGCCGCGGCGCCCTGTCTCCCGGTCCTTTTCCCCTCCCCCATGAGGGCCCTTGCGGCCCGGAGGATTTGAATAAAGTCCCCCCATCGCTGGAGGGCAAGCTGGACTTTGTTGCGGGAGCCACGGACGTCTTCTAGGAACTCCCGCAACTCCTCTCGCAGCACATGGGGGGCTGGGGTTATGGTCTGGTTGCTTCCCGATGGGGCCCTTGGTACAGCCCCCTGGCCCAGCGAGACGGGCAGACAGGGTGCGGACCCCCGACGGGGCTCTTGATGGGTTGACCTGAATGCTGGGGCGATAGGGGGCGGCGGAGGGAGGATAGCAGCCCCTGGTGGGTCGGGACAGGCAAACACAAAGGCCATTCCCTGGGAGTCATCTGTTGGAAAGGGGAAGGAGACTGTCCCAGGGGTGGCAATAATATCTCGGGAGGTGGGCGGGATAAGGGCAGGGGCAGAAGTGAGAGTCTGGGTCGGGAGAGGGCTCTCACTGATGCCGGGCGCAAGCTCTCTGGTGGATTTGGCAGCCACGGCATCAGGCGGTGGACTTTCTTCTGTAGGGTCCTCTCCCGGAAAGGAGGTTGAATGCTCCTCACCAGCGAGGGATGCCCCTGGTGGCTCAGGTTCCAGCCGCATGGCACTGGCCGTCGCCTCAACTGGCTCGGCGGCTCTCAGCGGGGTGCCCTCTGCAGCCGGGTTGATGGAGGAGTCCAGGGGCTCCTCGGAGGTGGGAGCAGAAGCAACGGTTACGGGGAGGGAGTATGGGGAAAGGGGGGCTGGAATGAAGTCGTCCAGATCCTCCTCTCTGGGGAGTGGGCTAGCAGCCCCCCCCCAGGGCTGCAGTTGGAGCAGTAGCAGCACCCAAGAGTGGGGGGTCCAGCAACCAGGTAGCAGAGAACGGGGGGGTGGGTGTCTGTCCCAGCCAGGGGAGCAGCTGGAGCAGCAAGGAGAGCTTAGGGCCTAGTAGCAGCAGGAGTAGCAGCTTCCCACCTCCCTCCAAGCTAGAAGGCTATGGGAGAGCAGTGGGAGAGAGAGAGAGAGAGAGAGAGATTCACTCCAGGCTACACCAATCCCTAGTACCAGGATCAGTGAAATGGAAGCTGCTCCAGGTCAATTAAGATACCTGGGGCCAATTAAGAACTTTCCAGAAGGCAGGGAGAAGGCTAGGTTGATTGGGACACCTGAAGCCAATCAGGGGCTGGCTGAAACTAGTTAAAAGCCTCCCAGTTAGTCAGGTGGGGGTGCATGTCAGGAGCTGTGGGAGGAAGTTGCGCTGTTAGAGAGCCTGAGTAGTACACACCATATCAGACACAAGGAAGGAGGCCCTGACATAAGGGTGAAGTGGAGCTTGAGGAAGTGAGGGCTGCTGTGGGGGAAGTAGCCCAGGGAATTGTAGATGTCATGTTTCTAAAAGGTCAGCTACCATAGCTGATACTATTAGGGTCCCTGGGCTGGAGCCTGGAGTAGAGGGTGGGCCTGGGCTCTCCCCCCCGACCTTTGCCCCCTGATTAATCACTGAGACTGGGAGACAACAGAGACTGTGCAAGGAAGGATAACTTCTCACCTCCCTCGCTGGCTTATGATGAAAATGGCTCAGTAGACTGTGACCCTTGTCTCTAGAGAAAGAAGGGTTACATGGAGGGTCACAGTGAGCCCCTGAGGCTAGTGAAATCTGCCAGGGAATGTGGGGCCCACAGAGGCAAGGACAGAGCTTTGTCACACCATGTATTCCTACCCTTTCCCCCCCCATCTTTTAATTAGTTACTGATCCAGGAGAGGACCTTCCCTCTTATCCCATGACTGCTTACTTCGCTTAAGAGCCTTTGGTAAGGGACCATGTCAAAGGCTTGCTGAAAGTCTAAGTATGCTATATTCACTGGATCATGTTTGTCCACATGTTTGTTGACACCCTCAAATAATTCTAATAGATTTGTAAAGGGAAATGATGCGTCACCAAACCCATGTGGACTCTTCCCCAACAAATCGTGTTCATCTGCGTGTGTGAGAATTCTGTCCTTTACTATAGTTTCAACCAATTTGCCTGGTACTGAAATTAGTTTTACTGACCTGTAATTGCCAGGATCACTTCTGAAGCCATTTTTAAAAATTGGCATCATATTAGCTATTGTCCAGTCATCTGGTACAGAAGCGGATTTAAATGATAGGTTACATACCACAGTCAGTAGTTCTGCAATTTCACATTTGAGTTCCTTCAGAACTCTTGGGTGAATCCCATCTTATCCTGGAGAATTATTACTGTTTAATTTATCAATTTGTTCCAAAACCACCTCTACAGACACCTCAGTTTGGGACTGTTCCTCAGATTTGTCACCTAAAAAGAATGGCTCAGGTGTGGGAATCTCTCTCACATCCTCTGCAGTGAAGACTGATGCAAAGAATTCATTCAGTTTCTCTGCAATGGCCTTGTCTTCTTTGAGTGCTCCTTTAGCACCTCTATCATCCAGTGGCCCCACTGGCTGTTTAGGCTTCCTGCTTCTGATGTACTTACAAAAAAAATTGGCTGTTAATTTTTGAGTCTTTGACTAGTTGCTCTTCAAATAGTTTTTTGGCTGACTAATTATACTTTACACGTGACTAGCCAGAGTTCATGCTCCTTTCTATTTTCTGCTGTAGGATTTAACTTCCAATTTTTAAAGGATGCCTTTTTGCCTCTCACTGCTTGTTTTACTATGTTGTTTAGCCATCGTGACACTTTTTTGGTCCTCTTACTATGTTTTTTTTTTAAATTTGTGGGAATGCTTTTAATTTGAGCCTCTATTATGGTGTTTTTTAAAAGTTTCCTTGCAGTTTGTGGGCATTTCACTTTTGGGACTGTACCTTTTAATTGCCATTTAACTAGCTTCCTTATTTTTGTGTAATTCACTTTTCTCAAGTTAAATAATATTGAGGTGGGCTTCTTTGGTGTCCCCCCCCCCACTCCCCCTACCCTCAGAGGGATGTTAAATTTAATTATATTATGGTCGCTATTACCAAGTGATTCAGCTAAATCACCTGTTGGACCAGATCCTGTGCTCCACTTAGGACTAAAATCAAGAACTTCCTCTCCTCTTGTAGGTTCCAGGATTAGATGTTCCAAAAAGCAGTCATTTATGATATCCAAGAAACTTTCTCTCTGCATCCTGTCCTGAGGTGACATGTACCCAGTCAATATAGAGATAGTTGAATTCCCCCATTATTATTGAGTTTTCTATTTGTGTAGTCTCTCTAATCTCCCTGAGCGTTTCACAGTCACCATGACCATCCTGGTCAGGTGATGGGTAGTATATCCCTACTGCTATTTTCTTATTACTCAACCATGTAATTTTCTAGCTTTTGAGATTCTATGGTATGGTCTGGTTCATTTAAGATTTGTACTATATTTGACTCTATGCTTTCTTTCACATATAGCGCCACTTCCCCCTCTAGCGTGACCTACTCTGTCATCCCTATATATTTTGTACCCTGGTATTACAGTGTGCCATTGATTATCATCATTTCATGAAGTTTCTGGAATGCCTATTATTTCAATATCCTCATTTAATACCAGACACTAAAGTTCACCCATCTTATTATTTAGACTTCTAGCATTTGTATATAAGCACTTATAAAATTTGCCACTTTTTAGCTATCTGCCATTATGTGATATAATTGATTAGGACTCTCTTTCATTTGACTGTTTCTCCTCAGACACTATCTGTACTTTATCATCTTCCATCCTCTCTTCCTTAATAGGAAATAGAGAATCCCCATTAACAGATTTTCCCTTGAGGGATGTCTCTGTCCAAACCATGTGCTCCTTTGCCCCTGTTGGCTCTCCTAACCCTTAGTTTAAAAACTCCTCTACAACCTTTTTAATTTTATATGCCAGCAATCAGGTTCTGTTCTGGGTTAGGTGGAGCCCATCCTTCCTGAATAGGCTCCTCCTTTCCCAAAAGGTTCCCCAGTTCCCAATAAACCTAAACCCCCTCCCTACACCATTGTCTCATCCATGCATTGACACACTGCAGTTCTGCCTTTCTAACTGGCCCCGAGTATGGACTAGAAGCTTTTCAGAGAATGCTACCATGGAGGTCCTGGACTTCCATCTCTTACTTAGCAGCCTAAATTTGGCCTACAGGATCTTTCTCCCACTTTTCCCTATGTCACTGGTACCTACATGTATCACAACCACTGACTCCTCCTTCATACTATACATAAGCCTGTCTAGATGTCTTCAGAGATCTGAAACCTTCACACCCAGTAGGGACCAGTCTTTCCAGCAGGGGCTGAGTATTTGGGGAAATCATCAGTTCTTCTATGTTTGGTGTGATTTGTTCGGGTCAAGTGTTTGCAGTCGGTTAATTAGGAGACAATGCAGAGTGGGAATCAATTAAAGAGACATCATTATACTCATACACTACATGAGCTGAAGGGATATGGAATATAGCTGGTATTTGTCTACACACTACATACACATTTTGTGCTCTTGCTTTGTACTGGTATTTAGGTTTATATTCTTAATTAATGTTGTGTTCATTCAATCAAACACTAATAAAGAGAAATGGGAAAAGATAAGCACCAATCAGTAAGTCCAAATAAGGAAGGGAATACTATAACATGATAGCAATTCATAGCCAGGAAAAGAAAAAAATAGCGATATCTCTATTTGGTAAGCATGGTGCTTCCATAATAAGTCATCTTGTCAGTAACAAGCCTTAATGAAGGCTGACAGATGCTCGTTCTAGAAATAACCATCAAACACTCTTCTGTCAGTAAGAAGGCCTGATCCAGAAATCAAAACGCAGACTATAGTAATGTTGGCTGGGAAAAAGAGAAGAATTCCGAGTTAAATCATCACTGGAGTCAACTGCATTTCCTAAGTTGTCTTCACCGCTTGAGATAGAGACAACAAAAAACACCTAGCCTCACTGAAGTCATAAAAGATACATTTCTACTGAGAGCTTAGTAGGAAATCATACAGAACTATCGGCTTTCATCTTAGAAAAATCTGCCCATAAAAAGATAAGAACACTTTATACAACAAAAAATGGGGAGTGAAAAGAGACTCCTTATTAGTGTTACCAATAACCAGGGCCGGGTGACTGAATATTACATTGGCAGACCAGCATAAATATTGGCAATCATGAAATCATGGATGAAAAGCATCTGGCTAAAACTTACCCCAGGCAACACTGAGGTGACGTTGGTAGGAAGAGGAAAACACTCTGATGATCTTGCCAAGACCTTAATGTCTCCAGCTGTTGTGGGTATCTGCCCTATAGTGATTAAGGGCTGGTCTACACTGAAAACTTACATCAGCATAGCTATGTCTCTCGGGGGGGGGGGGGTTGAAATCCACACTCCTGAGAGACGTAGCATGCTGACCTAACCTCCAGCTGAATTTAAGCCCTGCATCGAAGGCAATATTTAGGTGTCTACGTGGCCTGATTTCCAATAATGCTGAGCACCCAGAGCTCTCATTGACTTTTCTTGGTTCTGTGCACATATGGTCCTTGTACACACACGAGTATTAGCAGCTCCTACTTGCTCAATGCAGTTAGACTCACAGTGCTAGACTGATCTCTTCTTTACTCTTAAGGAGAAAGATGACCACCAGGTCAGGAGGTGTTATCAAACTCGTATTTTAATTGCTCTCTGTATTTTGATGTTTACATAGTCTAGCAGCATTTGTATCTCTCTGAAGCATCACCCACTCCATTAGCTGCCTGGCTTCCACTTGAATTTATAAGTAGAATAAGAATGTTGAATGGAGTGCAAAACCCACTGACTTATTGATTTTCTGACACAAAGAATCACGGCTCCATCCATTTCCTGCAGTTGTTCTTCTTTCCTCAGTTTGCCTGAGCTGCTGTGTTTTCCTCGATCCCTGTTGCTGAATGGCTCAGACATAGCCCGTTATCACACTGGAGCAGGACTGTATTTAACTAAACATACATCTAGATTACACCACAGAGAGTGACTGAGCAGGGCTGCTTTCTCTTTAAATTGCAGGTTACATCACTGGAAGAAACAAGGTCTAATATTGGTAATGCACAATCCCTACAAAGCATGACTTTCCAAGACTGAGAATCATATGGCAATCACCAGCTTAGTGAACAGGCAAAGTCTGCACACGTGGGAATCATTAGGAACAGAGGTGTTGTTACATGGATCAGATCATTGGTTCGTAGTGTCTCAAATGTATCCCTCCTCCTGCCATATGAGATCAAAGAGTTGATCCCTGTAGGCTAGCAGTAATCTAACACACCTCTGTCAGTGACTGGTTTCTGTAATCATGGAATGATGGCCGTAACACAGTACTATGCACACAATGGGTATAAAATGCCCCCTAGTGGTCATTCTGATTATAGATCTTAGTGACAGGTTTCAGAGTAGCAGCCGTGTTAGTCTGTATTCACAAAAAGAAAAGGAGTACTTGTGGCACCTTAGAGACTAACAAATTTATTTGAGCATAAGCTTTTGTGAGCTACAGCTCACTTCATCGGATGCATCTGGTGGAAAATACAGTGGGGAGATTTATATACACACACAGAGAACATGAAACAATGGGTTTTATCATACACTGTAAGGAGAGTGATCACTTAAGATGAGCCATCACCAGCAGCGGGGGCGAGAAAGGAGGAAAACCTAGTTCTTAGTACAGAACATTACCAGTTAACCCATAGTACCCCCAAATCATGGCCTAATGAAGAACATGAACGTAGCCTAATATCTGTTGTGGACTGTCAGAGGCTGGCTTGCCTTTTAAGGCACACCAGGCTCAGCCTTGCCTGTGACCAAACAGCTACCCCCAAGACGATTACCACCGAGACTTAATTATAATGTCTGGCTCCCGCTGCAGTGGATCAGAAAAAGGTCAAATTGAGCTAATGTGCTAAAATAGCAGTGTAGCCATGGTGGCTTGACTGGTGGGATAGGCTACTCACCATGCGTACAATCCTGCGCAAGACCTTAGATATGCACTCAGCATCACTTGCCTCTCCCATTGCCCTCACAGCTGTGGCTACACCGCTACTTAGTGCACTAGGTCAATCAGAGTTCTTGTGGGTAAATCTGCCTGAGCTGGGGACTCCACCTTTAGGTCCAGCACAGCCACACCCTTAGGGGCCAGGGGCAGGGTAGCATAGGGAGAGAGTATGTTTATATGTTAGAGAATAAATTCATTTTTCACATGGAAACAAGCGACCATTAAACACCCGGAGTACATCTTCCAAGAGGGAAGGGTCTCAGGAGGGCCAGCCAAGAGTCTGGCAGCTGAGGACAAGGAATGGGGCATCTGCCCCACTAATCAGACTGCTGTTTGTCTACAGAATATTTTATAAGCCATGTCAGGCTGAGCACATTCTTTTCAGATAATGGAGTCTCTCACTAAGTGGTCAATCATAATAAATCCTCCAGGTATTTAGTGTGAGAACATTAACCTGGAGAACTCATCTGATTACATTGTGCCTGTACAATAATGTCAAACTGCCTTGTAAACCCATAAATTAGTGTCTGCTCTTGTTGTGAAATATTACCGCCTGTCTGGAGACTCAGCTATTTAAACATGGTTATGGGGCTTTATTTTCCACTGGTGAAAGGCACTGTCACCCCTTCCCTCCTATCGTGGGGTGCTCTACTCACTACTAGGGGCACCTCCTTGTAGCCGCATCTGATGATTAGGTCCACTCAGGTCTGATGCCCCATTCTGCTGCTCACTGCATGCCCTGCCATCCCTCTCTCTCACTCCCTGCAATTCAGGGTACTCTATTTTTGTGGCTTGCTCCTCCAGCCAGGTCACTATAATCTTCCCCTTCCAAGGTATCAAAGCCTTTCTATGCCAATGGTCTCAGGCAATCTTCTCATTCACCATCCAGATGATGCCCCTTCCCCAGTGGTGGGTAGGGGAACCCAGGCCTGCTCACTCCTCCGGGTTCCAGTCCAGGGACCCTGTACCTGTGTCAATTCTGCTTTCCCTCAGACCCTGCTGCTCCTTCCCTGGTGACCTTCCTACAGCTTCTGATTCACCCCTTCACTGCGCATACCAGCTGAAGCTCCCTCCTCCCAGGGAGTCATTGCAGAATACTGAACCCTGTAGCCTAAAACACACCTCTCTACTCCCAGGGAGTGACTGC
Source organism: Dermochelys coriacea (assembly GCF_009764565.3). Taxonomy (NCBI): domain Eukaryota; kingdom Metazoa; phylum Chordata; order Testudines; family Dermochelyidae; genus Dermochelys; species Dermochelys coriacea. The sequence continues at coordinate 61,692,380 of NC_050076.1, forward strand.
AGCGTACTCCCCTACAGCCCCTTTCTGCTGTCAACTTCCTGGCTTTATAGACTCAGCCCAGTGCCTCCCCCAGCTGGACATCATCAGCAAATTAGGCTTTAGCATTCCCTGGCTTTCTACCAGGTGCAGCCTTTAGGCTACTTGGCCTAATTTACCCCTTCAGGCCTTGTGACAGGTGAACACCCCATGACACCTCCTTAAAGCATTTAATACATCATGGCAATCACTTGGGATTGAGCAGTGTCAAGTGGTACTATCTCCATGGAAGTGGGGGGGGGGGGTCCTCTTCAGAGCAGCTCTCAGGTAGCGGACCCCAGGTCCTGGAAGCAAGAAGAAGGAAAGAATGCTGGAAGCTGTCTGTATCTCTTCCTAAATCTCCCCATTGCCAGCTCCAGCAGGGCCCAGAGAAGAGCAGTGGAGTAGGAAAGTACTGTGGGGTAGGGAGAACTGGGCAGCCCAATGGACAGATTCCTCACCCCCAGAACACACATGGGGTTCTCTGACCTGTCCTCTGTATGTGTGCTGGGGGTGGGAGGGCTAGCTGAACAGGTTTCTGTAAGCCCCAGGGACTAGCATCCTCCAGCCAGGTACAATAAGGGCAGCAGAAGCTGTAGTTTTCCCTTCTGGTCCCTGCTTAGTGTGCCTCACCTCATGGTGTATCCACAGGTGAGAGGGGAGCTTGGCCTCCTGGTTCCTCAATCCTCGACATCTTTCCAAAGGCTGCTAATTTCTTCTAACTGTGATGTGGTCACCTCCCTATCAGGCAGAGCTGGATAAAGGCAACTGGGGCCCTCGGCACACCCCATATGGGCTCCTTTTGACCCTGACCTCATGCTATAGCCCAGCCCCTCCTTGGGGTGTGTGATAAATATAAAGGGAAGGGTAACCACCTTTCTGTATACAGTGCTATAAAATCCCTCCTGGCCAGAGGCAACATCCTGTTACCTGTAAAGGGTTAAGCAGCTCAGCTAACCTGGCTGGCACCTGACCCAAAGGACCAATAAGGGAACGAGATACTTTCAAATCTTGCGGGGAAGGCTTTTATTTGGGCTCTTTGTTTATGTTTTTGTTCTCTCTTGGGACTGAGAGAGGCCAGACAGAAATCCATCTTCTCCAACCCATCCCAGTCCAAGTCTCCAATCTTGCAACCAGTATAGGTAAGCCAGGCAAGGTGGATTAGTTTATCTTTTGTTTTATGTGAATTTTCCCTGTATTAATAAGGTGGTTTATTCCTGTTTTCTGTAACTTTAAGGTTTTGCCCAGAGGGGGATCCTCTGTGTTTTGAATCTGATTACCCTGTAAAGTATTCTCCCTCCTGATTTTACAGAGGTGATTCTTTCTTTTACCTTTTTTCTTTAATTAAAATTCTTCTTTTAAGAACCTGATTGATTTTTCATTGTTAAGATCCAAGGGTTTGGGTCTGTGTTCACCTGTACAAATTGGTGAGGATTCTTATCAAGCCTTCCCCAGGAAAGGGGGTATAGGGCTTGGGGGGATATTTTGGGGAAAGACATCTCCAAGTGGGCTCTTTCCCTGTTCTTTGTTTAAAATGCTTGGTGGTGGCAGCATACTGTTCAAGGACAAGGCAAAGTTTGTACCTTGGGGAAGTTTTTAACCTAAGCTGGTAAGAATAAGCTTAGGGGGTCTTTCATGCAGGTCCCCACATCTGTGCCCTAGAGTTCAGAGTGGGGAAGGAACACTGAGAGGGTGGCAGTAGCAGGGGCCATTCACACAAGCGCTATTTCCCTTGTCTTCAGTGGGACATGGCACCTAACTGCCCTTTGTGCCTTTGAGACTCCTCCCGCCTCCTCAGAGCTAACAGCTCCATGTAGCCCATCACTAGCCTTTCCTATCTGCTGCTCTGTACTTCAGACCCCAGCAGCATACGGGGCCTGGTGCCCAGCACATGGTACTACCAGACTAGTGCTGCCAGCTGTGGGGCTTCATGCCTAGCAATGCTCTTCTGTCCTGCACAGCACCCTTGAGGGGACATTACAAACCAATCACAGCAGGAGTCAAGAGTCCTATTCCTGGCTCTGCCACGTTCTTGCTGTGTGATTTTGGGCCAGTCATTCCACCGCTCTGTGCTCCAGTGCCCCTTCCAGTAGCTTGGAGATAATGGGGCCTCCCACACAAAGGAAAAAATGTGTGGGGATGCTCAGAAGAGGCCCACTCTGGAGATATAGCCAGTGCTAATAATAATGACTGATCCCAGGCCTGAGGTTAAGGGCTCTGTAGAGGTGCAAAGCAGTATTGTGCACCATAATATCTGGAAGCCTTTCATACGCTTCCTATAGTGTACTCTCATGCGTGATCTGGTGGAGATTTCAGAATCTCACACATATAAGGGACATGCTTTGCCAAAGCAGCTGCATTATTAGATGCCATCCCAAAGAATTGATTACTCTTAATGACACAGAGAGGCAAAGGAACACGTATTCTCCCCTGATCATGGATGGTTCACAGAGGGGCAGACCTGTCAATCATCCTTAAAATACAGTGTCTCACCTGGGATGTTTCTCTCACAAGCTGACCATTAATGCCTCCCTGGAGCATCTCTCTCATTGGTGTGCCCCATGAAGACTTGACCAGTTTAATTGCTCCACATGATAGTCAAACTTCTGTGTCCAGGCTGCCCCAGCTTAGCAAGAGAGCTGGTAAGTTTTCATGGGGAGAAATGCTTCATCTGTCCTTTCGGACGAGAGCATTTGGATTCAGACTGGATTGACCAATAGCAAGGTACCAGTAGAGGCACAGAAAAGAGAAGCAACGTGCCCATCATCATACAGATGACCCAAGGCAGAGAACCCAGCTCTCCTGAGTCCCAACCCAGTGTTATATCCACTGGACCATGCTGCTTCTTGTCTTGTATCCCGGGTTGCTTGACTTTCTTAATGCCTGACCAGTACTGGTGCATGAACGAAAGCAAGTTGGCAGAGGCTCAGTCTGGACAAGCTACCACTGATGCTGGCTGGCAGAGATAAGCATCTAGAGCAGGGATCCTTGAATGCTTTCATCATGTGGACCACATTTTAATGCAGAAACTATGCCGTGAAAACTTCTCTCATTCACAGTCATGTGCATTCCCTACCATTCACAGTTGTATAACAACCCTGTGGCAGCTGCAGCCATTGCTGACATGGAAAGGAAAGTTAGGAAAGTATTGAATGTATTTTTAGATTCTTTAAATATCATTTGGCAAGTGGAATTGCAGATGGTTGCTGTAGCCAGGAGAGTCTTTCTCATCGCTGGTTGGCAAGTAGATGCAAGGAACTTGCCAATTACCTTTATGACTTCCAGCCTGCATTGCTGGACTATGTTCCACTTGGACTACACACAAAGACCATCCTGAAGCTCCAGGCAATGCAGAAGGTGGCTGTTTGCCTACTGGGTGGTGCAAGCCACTCAGTGATAAAGTTTGCAGATGGCACAAATATTGGGGGAGTAGTAAATAATGAAGAGGACAGGTCACTGATACAGAGTGATCTGAATGACTTGGTAAACAGGGTGCAGCCAAACAATGTGGCTCAATGTAAATTTATACATCAAGGAACAAAGTGTTGGCCATACTTACGGGGTGAGGGACTCTGTCCTGGAATGCAGGGACTCTGTAAAAAGTTGGGGGTCGTGTCAGATAATTAGCTGAAAAATGAGCTTCCAGTTTGACACTATGGCCAAAAGAGTTAATGCCAGCCTGGGATACGTGAACAGGGAATCTCAAGTAGGAGTACAAAAGATTACTTTATTTCTGTATTTGGCACTGGTGCAATCACTGCTGAAATACTGTGTCCAGTTTTAGGGCCCACAACTCAGAAAGAATGTTGATAAATTGGAGAGGGGTCAGAAAGGAGCCACAGGAATAATTAAAGGATTAGAAAACCTGCCTAATAGTCATAGACTCAGAGCTCAATCCACAATGGGGGCCATGAGGGCAGATGACTATGTGATGGATTAAACAAGTCTTTAATTAACGGTAGATGTAGCATATCACAGTTTCATCATGAGCTTTGCTACGCTCCTGAACCGGTTTTGTACTAGACATGGAATTTGTGCTGCAGCAGAATTTCAGTGGTGTTTTAGAGACAGTGCACTATGTCAATGTTATACAGCCACAAACCATTACACATATTCTTGAGGACTGCAAAATGACTCAACTTCCTGGAGGTCTTTGTACCTTCAACATTGTTGATAAGAATGTTGTGGTTTGGCTTGACCAGCTTGCACACAACAAATAAATAATAATAAACGAACAAAGAGCTCAATCTATTTAGCCTAATAAGGAGAAGGTAAAGGGATGATCTGATTACATGTATCCACCTGGGGAACAAATATTTCATAATGGGCTCTACAATCTAGCAAAGAAAGATATATGCATGATCCAAAGGGTAGAAAGTGAAGCTAGACAAATTCAGACTGTTAAAAATGTATGCTTTATTGCCTATGAGGGTAATTGACCATTGGAACAACTTACCAAGAATCGTGGTGGATTCCCCCTCATGAACAATTTTTAAATCAAGACTGCATGTTTTTCTAAAAGATCTGCCCTAGGAATTATTTGGGAGAAGTTTATCCTGGTGGTCCTTTCCCATCTTGGAATCTATGCGTATACAACTGCAGGCTACTTGGCATTTGGATCCATGTTTTCACTTTCATCTCTGAAGCCCCACTTGGCCTTGGAGTGGCTGCTTTTCTATGAACGTTCCCATCGGTGAAATCAACTGGGGTTCTGCTGCCTGTGCCCAGAGGAGTTGGGGACTGTGGCCTGGGTACTCTCAGCAGAGAGCCCTTGTTGCTGGAATTCACTTCCCTGCTGCTCTGCCAAACCTCGGTTTGTTGGCCTTCCAAGGGCAGTGCAAGATGCTGCAGGTGAGGAGCTGTGTTTGTTCTTGAAGGAGGCTTATTCTGGACACTGGCGCTGTGCTGGTTTGCAGTTCATATGTGTGTTACAGTGGCTTGTGTGTGCAGAGGCCTTTGATGAACTCCTTTTTTAAATCCGAAGAGTGAATAAATCAGTGTAGTGGAGGTAGCTGCAGGTCACTGATAACACCCCCTTCCTGGTCTGCCCTCCTGATTAATCCATTTCAGATGAAGCAGCAAACCTTGTGACAATGCAGCTACTTCCAGAAAACTGCCAACAAATGTGCTGTTTGTCAGACAAGGTGTCTGGGAAGCCTCCTGGGGAAGCTGTAAAAATACTGATGTAGGAGCAATCCCCCTGCTTCCATTTGTTCTGAAAATATCCCCCTGTGGCTTTTACAAAGCAGGGGTGTGGATGAACTGGGAGACTGGGCAGATGAGCAGCCAGGAGCTCCGACAGTCAGCTGCTGTCTCCAAATCTGTTTCCCCAATCCCAGAAAGAGGAGAAAAAGCAGCTTATGCTGTGGAGCAGACTTTGCTTCCCGCTGCTGCTTTGGAGTGCCTCAGTAAGCCTTCAGACAGCTCTGCCTTGGGTTGAGAGTCCTCCCATCTGCTCCTTTGCATGGAAGAAAATCTGTTTGCAGAGGAAACATGCATAAAATAGAGGAAAGCAAACTCTATTCTTTTCCCCGCATCCTTTCAAGCTCCATTGCACCCTTCATTCCAGGATTTGCTGAAGGCCATTCTCTCTCCACGCATCAGCTCTATAAAATTGAAAAAAAAAAATGGATGTTACTCCCCATGCCAATGAATCATAGAATCATAGAATATCAGGGTTGGAAGGGACCTCAGGAGGTCATCTAGTCCAACCCCCTGCTCAAAGCAGGACCAATCCCTGGAATCCCAAGGAAGATAGCAGAAATGGAAAGCTATGCACTCGTTAGGCCAGGGGGACCGGGGTGGAGAATCATTTGCTGGAGAAGTTCAAGTAGTGGGAAGGACCTCATGCCTTTCTGTTTGTTTCCTCTGTCTCCCTCACTCCCCTCGGCCCATTCTCTCTCTCTCTCGCAGGTGAATAACACGAACCTGCAGGACGTGCGGCACGAGGAGGCGGTGGCCTCTCTGAAGAACACCTCTGACATGGTGTACCTGAAAGTGGCCAAGCCTGGCAATGTCCACCTCAACGACATGTACGCGCCCCCCGACTATGCCAGCAGTACGTACGCCAGCCTCAGCCCGGCTCCCAGGAGAGCACAGCTGTGCCACAGCGCCACAAGAACCCTTGGGGAAGGATGTGGGGGGTGAACAGCAGGGCCGAAGGGAGGGGGCATGTGAGAGTGTGAAAGGGGTGTGAAGGTCTTGGGGGGTGGGGTGCCCCACAGGGTGCGGGGCACTGGAGGGAAATGTGTGCTAGCAATGGGAACACAGGGCTCGTGCTCCCCAGTTGTAGTCCAGAGCAGCCGGGCCCAGGACTTCTGCTCCTGATTTTTTCTTTTCCTTCTCTGCAGCCTTCTCAGCCTTGGCCGATAACCACATAAGCCATAACACCAGTCTGGGTTACCTCAGCAGTGTTGAGAACAAACCCACCTACCCAGCCCCGCCACAGGCGACCCCATCTAGGTACTCGCCCATCCCTCGACATATGATTGGGGAGGAGGACTTCACCAGGTGAGCGAGGGCCTGAGGGCAGAGACAGCTCAGAGAAAAAACTCTGGGAGAGCCCCCTCCCTCTCGAATCCCTTCTCTCTCTCTCCCTCCCTTCCTCCCTCTCTTCTTTTCCAAGGGATCTGTGGGTTGAGTGGCAATATTTATTGACCTAGTGAATCCGTCCCCATCCCCCAGGCCTAGGGCCACAGGTGCTGAGCTTCCTTGCAGCTGGTGCCAGCATAAAACCCCTATTTGTTAGGGGGTTTAGCGTTCTTTAAAAGTCCCTGGGACAGATTCTGCTTCCTCAGGCCTGTGGAAATCCTGAGTCTCCCTCTTGATTTTGATGCGTAGATTCCATGGGGATAAGCACTAAGCTAGAGAGATCGTTTCAGTGGCTCTGACCCCATTCCCCATGTCCCTCCTATTCCCCTTTGCCCCCTCTGGTCTTCTTTGAACTCTTTTGAGACTTAAGTGCGCCTACATTTATTATTCTTTTGGTTTTCATTTCCTTTGCTCATTAAAAATCCTGTAAAGGCAAATCACATTTATGGTGGAATCCCACACAGGCAATTCAGGCCTTCCCCCTGCTCAGAGCCCAGGGATGCTCCCCACCAATGCACCAAAACCTCTGGAGATGATACAGAGATCCTTTGGGATGATAGTAGTGGAAAAATGTTGGCAGCCCAAGTACATCTCTTCATCCTGGGCCATGCATGCGTTTCTGCTAATGCATCCGATGAAGTGAGCTGTAGCTCACGAAAGCTTATGCTCAAATAAATTTGTTAGTCTCTAAGGTGCCACAAGTCCTCCTTTTCTTTTTGCAAATACAGACTAACACGGCTGCTACTCTGAAACCTATCATATACAGAGCAATTCATTTTGGTTCCTAAGTGGTGCCAGCTCTTGCCTCTCTCTCGGTGGAGCAAGGAGCAGAAATAGGTCTTGGGTGAGTGTGAAGTAGGACACAAAGCTCTTTGAGGCAGAGAAAGACAAAGGGCTTTAGTCACCGTTACTGTGATTTGCTACTTTCTGTCTTCAGCATATAGCTGGGGTTGGTTCACAGTTAGAACTGACTTTAGCGTTTGAAAGGGATGTAGCAATGATAGATAAATTCTGGGGACTCCAAATAATTGTGAGGTGCCAACTTCATCTTGGAGCTGAAGGCTGTGACATATTATGGGAATGGAAATTCACCTTGAGAGTGCAATAAGGAATTGACTTAGGACCTTAATACCATGAAAGGCATTCATGTTATACTTGTTCTTCAGGGAGATAGTCATAAGAGACAGATTGTCCGTCCTGATCATCCTTCTTTGTGCATTCTTATAACTGCATGAAAAGAATGAGAGGAGAGGAGAGGAGAGGAGTGCGTGTTGGTCAGTCAAGATGGACTGAAAACTCAGCCCATGGCTAAAACCTTGCAGAAGGTTTGGGGACCAAATCTCCCTGTCACCAATAACTTCCCATACTCAGCTCAGTGGCTTCTGTCTCAAAGTCTCACTGTGCAGTGTGTGAGAGGAGATCCCCTGCACTAGCCACTAGGTTTCACTGGACTGTATCAACAGTAGGAACTTTGCAGTAGGAACCAAAGTTACCCACAGTGTTGAATGGAGGGGAATCACGGGCAGTGGGTATAAGAGGCCCGGGGAGGCTAAGCCTTCCCAAACAACAGGCCCACTGCCTTTGGAGTCCTCCACTAAGCCTCTTCCCCCTGAGGCTTCACCCTCCCTCCGTCTCTTCACATCCTTGCTCCAATTTATCCGGTTTAAAAGAGAACTGGTTAAATTCATGAAGGTTAAGTCTATTAATGGCTATTAGCCAGAATGGGTAAGGAACGGTGTCCCTAGCCTCTGTTTGTCAGAGGGTGGAGATGGATGGCAGGAGAGAGATCACTAGATCATTACCTGTTAGGTTCACTCTCTCTGGGGCACCTGGCATTAGCCACTGTCGGTAGACGGGATACTGGGCTGGATGGACCTTTGGTCTGACATGGTATGGCCTTTCTTATGTGCATGGGGGCCTCGGGGGAGGCTGTGAAGAAACGTGCACAAGCAGTGAGCGGGCAAGCAGGCAGGTAGCCGGGGGGGTGAGGGTTAGGGGAAGGGCAAAGAGGCACAAGTGGTTAGTGGGCAGGGTGGGGGAGGGGGTGAAGAGGCATGCACACAACTGTTGAGGAGCCCTCGGGGGAAGAGGTGCGAGCAGCAGGTGGGGGAGGCCTCATGGGGGGGGAAGCGGCATGAGAGGCAGGTGGGAGGATCTGACCGGGGCTGGAGTGGAGTGTGGGCAGGGCTTTGGTAGGAGGAGGCCAAGCAGTGGCGGGGCCACAATCTAGGTGTGCCAACCCTCCCCAAATGGAGGCATCACGTGCCACCCATGAGGGGAATTATTATGTAGTGAACCTTATCAGAAGAAGGATTGCTATGGGCTCATGGAGCCAGCCAGTCAAGCCAGGAATGTCAAGTTCTCAGGACCAATTTAAATAAAGTGTTCACTGTTATTTAAAACATCTCCAATATCTTTTCTTATATGATAGCAAGTTGGAACAGCTATTACTTGGTGTCAGAATAAAACTAAAAGTAAGATAATAGTAAAATCAACCTTATTTGACACCAAAAAATACAAAACTTGCCACCAAACAAAAAACAGACCCACTAAAGTCTCCAGGAAAGTTAATGTTTGAAGGATCCAGAGCAGAAAACAAGAGAAAGTGAAAGCAAGGCTTTGAGCTATACAGCGTTGCAAGTGGGTCAGACAGAAAGGTGAGCTGCCACAAACAGCATTATTTCTTCATGTAGTAGGTAAGGAAACAAGTGAGGTATTTAATACTTTTCAGTCTGATACTGCAGCAGATAAAGAAAAAATACAGATCTTGAAGAATAATTTTGAAGCATATTGAACACCACAAGGAAATGTCACGTATGAAAGGCACAAACTTTTCACTAGAAGTCAAACACATGGGGAATATATAGACCAATGTGATTGATTTAAAAGGGGCAGTATAATCTTGCAAATTTGAAGAACTTGTGTGCCTCACTCATTAAAGACAGCATTGTGTGTGATATTGTGTCAGACTCAGGGCAAACTAAGTTGTTGAGGGAGACTAATTTAAGGTTTGCGTGTGCTGTGGACATATGCCATGCAGATGAACTGACTGCAAACCAGTGAAAGAGTTGGGTGAAATGGAAAAACACATGCATGCATTGCAGCATAAGCACACCTTTAGTACCCACCCAGACATGCAGTCATGGATGGGAGGGTGTCCTGCTGCTAATAAAAGCCTGACATCAACAGTTGTTCTGAATGAAGCTGTAGTCATACTGTCCGGAACTGTCCTGCATATGGGCTAGAATGCCGGCAATGTGGCAACACAATGACATTTTGCCAAAATGTGCAACTCTGGAAAGAAAAAGACCCCAGGGAAAACAGATTTTACCCTCACAGAAACAGATGAGCATTCACAAGATCTGTACCTTCATATGCTGAGTACTAAGCCTCCCAAGCATGAGAGAAATGTGGATTTGTTCATTAATGATCACAAAAAAGGTGAGTTTTAAAATTGATAGTGGGGCACAGACCAATGTGATGTCTGTAAAATCATGGAATCATACAACTGTAAGGCTGGAAGGACCCTCAAAAGGTCATCAAATCCAGCCCCTTGCGCTGAGGTAGGACCAAGTAAACCTAGACCATCTCTGACAGTTTTTTTTGTCCAAAAAAACTCCCGTGATGGAGATTCCACAACCTGCTTTGGAAGCCTATTCCAGAGCTTGAGTATCCTGACAGTTGGAAAGCTTTTCCCAATATTTAACCTAAATCTCCCTTACTGCAGATTAAGCCCATTACTTCTTGTCCTTTCATGGACAGGGAGAACATAAGAACAGCCATACGGGGTCAGACCAAAGGTCCATTTAGCCTAGTATCATGTCTTCTGACCGTGGCCAATGCCAGGTGCTCCAGAGGGAATGAACAGAACAGGTAATCATCATATGATCCATCCCCTGTCACCCATTCCCAGCTTCTGGCAAACAGAGGCTAGGGACACCATCCCTGCCCATCCTGGCTAACAGCCATTGATGGATCTGTGCTCAATGAATTTATCAAATTCTTTTTTGAACTCTGTTATAGTCTTGGCCTTCACAACATCCTCTGGCAAAGTGTTCCACAGGTTGACTGTGTGTTGTGTGAAGAAATACTTCCTTTTGTTTGTTTTAAACCTGCTGCCTATTAATTTTATTTAGTGACCCCTAGTTCTTGTTTTCGGAGAAGGAGTAAATAACACTTCCTTATTTACAATGGATCACCATCCTCTTAACAGATTTGAAGATTGTGATCAGGTCCCCTTCAGTCCTCTTTTCTCAAGACTAAATTTGCCCTTTTTTAAAACTTTTCCTTATAGGTCAGGTTTTCTTAAGCTTTTATTATTTTGTTGCTCTCCTCTGGATTCTCTCCAATTTGTCCACAACTTCCATAAAGTGCGGCACCTACCATTGGACACAGTACTCCAGTTGAGGACTCATCAGTGTTGAGTAGAGCAGGACAATTACCTCCCATGCCTTACATACGACACTCCTGTTAAGACAAACCAGAACAATATTAGCCTTTCTCACAACTTCATCTCATTATTGACTCATATTCAGTTTATGATCCACTATAATTCTCTGGGTCCTTTGTTTCTCCTTTTAAAGATAGGAATTACGTTTGCCCTTCTGCTGTCTTTTGGGTCCTCAGCAACTCTCTTTGAGAACTCATGGAGGATGGATAATGGTTCTGAGGTTGCTTCAGCTAATTCCGTAAGTACAATAGGGTGAATTTCATCTGGCCCTGCTGGCTTAAATATATCTAATGTACCTAAATATTTTAACCTGTTTTTCCCCTTTTTTTGGCTTGCCTTCCTTCCTCTTTGTTGTTTATATTAATTGTATTGAGTATCTGGTCACCATTATCCTGTTTAGTGAAGACTGAAGCAAAATGGGCACAAAACACCTCAGCTTTCTTGATGTACTCTGTTATTAGCTCTCCTTCCCTGCTGGACCGACACATTCTTTTCTCTGATTCCTAATATTTTTGAAGAACCTCTTGCCATTTATGTCTCTTGCTAGGTGTAACTCATTTTGTGCCTTAGCCTTTCTGATTTTGTTCCTACTTACCTGTGATATTCTTTTGTATCCTCCTTAGCAACTTGTCCATGTTTCCACTTTTTGTAGGATTCCTTTTTGATTTGCAGGATATTAAAAAGCTCTTGATGGAGCCATATTGGCCTCTTGCTATTCTTTCGATCTTTCCTTCAAATCAGGATAATTTTCAGTTAGGCCTTTAATATTGTTTCCTTGAGAAACTGCCAGCAGTGCTGAACTTCTTTTTCCCTTCGATTTTCTTCCCATGGAACCTTACCTACCAGATCTCTGAGTTTCTTCTGTATGTTTGTACAGCACCCAGCACAGTGGGGCCCTTTTCCTATGGGAGCCTCCGGGCACTACCGTAATATACATAATACATGGCAATAATAATCACATGCAACAAGGACTTGTAAAGAGAAAATCCTCAGCAAAGATCAATATATGATGTTATATACTGAACCGTACAGGCCCTTGCACGCTGCTCACTGCCGGCAGCCACAGGTGTGCCCCAAAGAACAGGGAGAAATGTGACTGTGACAGCTCTGCACCAAACCTGCTGGCGTTTATTCAATGGGAAAGGAGGTTTTGTTTTTTTCACTATGGCTACAAATGCATACAAGCCTCTTTCCTGCACAATTGGAGATGCTGATGAGGCCCAGATGGCATTTGTGGAAAAGGTGAGACTTGTAAAGAAGCTCAGAAATAGATGAGGAGTTATTTTAAATCTCCTTTTGAATGGTAGGGGGCTTGAGGGGATGGGGTGAATGAGATCCCAGGACCCAGTCCTTTACCTGCTCTACCTATTCACAGTATGGGTCTGTGTTTATCCTCAAGAACAGCCTGCCTGAGTTATAAGAATCACAGACCATCTCTGTCAATAAAAGGGGCTTCTTCATGTGCATGTGGCTGTTGTTTACCTTTTCCTTGTATCTAGCGGGGATGGGGAACTGGGACAGAAGAAATAAAAACCAGGCTGAATCTGCACCAAGGACATGGGCCCCAACCACCTGTGCTAGTCTCAGAAAGGGTTCTGAACTGCTGTCTTCCATCCCTGACCCCACCTCCTTCCCTTGCCCAGCCTCCTCTTCCTTGATTCTGACCCCTTTTGTCCCCAACCCCTGCCTCCTACCCAGACCACATCGCCTCTCCCCTGACCCTTGCTACAAACAGAAGTGAACTCAAGGCCTCAGACCTAGACTGACATAAGGGAGTGAGAAGAGCAGCAGGGCTGCTGTCAGCCGGGACCAGGGTGTGTCACAGGGCTGCCGTCTTTGCTTTCTAATAGAATGTGAGTTGGGCCAGTTCTGTTCCTTTCGCTGGAGAAGAAGCTCATTTCCCTTAGCTTGGAGTACGACTGATCAACCTAGCGTGCTAAAAATAGAAGTGTAGTTGCGCAGGTGGCGGGAAGGGCTAGTGGCCTGAGTACAAACCTAGGTTCCTGAGCAGGACTGCATGCGGGTGGCTAGTTGCTGCAGCTACTCTGCTATTGTTAGTGTGCTAGCTCCATCAAAGCTAGTACATGTACATCTACCCAAGCTGGAAATCACACTTCCAGTGTTATCTGAAGAATCACCTTGATCCAATCGGGGAACAGCAACAGTTGATGTGACCTTCAGGTGCAATCAAATAGCTCCCATTTTGAATACCACGTCACAAACGTGCCACAGACCAAGAAGTCTTCAAAGAAATTATGGAGTCAGTTTAGAACAAATGCTTTCTCACTCTGCTCACGGACAGGTGGTGTACAGGACAAGAGGTGATATGCAGCAAATAAATTCTTGGTTACAAATTATTCCATCCACTCAAACCTTTCGCAGAAAAAGGGTGGGAGCTGTTGAGTGTCAAAGAAGTTTCAGGACCTGTTGAGGGAGGGGGACCAGGAAGCCCAGATTCTGTTGGGAAGATGGTGCTAGCACTGGTAGAAAGGCGAAGGAGTCGTGTCATTTGGGAGGAACTATGCAGAAGGCACAGGTGGATAGAAGACCTGTGAAACGTTTGACCTAATTTCACTGCTCCTCTCTCCCAAACACACACACTTTCCTTACTTGCAGTAAAACATTTTGCTAACATATTGCATCATGAATTCTTGCATGGGTTAATTATATTTGTTCTTTGAATGGGATAAACTTGGCAGAGATCTGCTTAGGACTGAAATATCCAGTGCCTGCAGGGACTTCTGGGTTCTTGCAATTACATTTTTTTTCCACCACAAGTATATGGCAATATTTGTGTGTCTCACATGGCACTTCATAACAACACAATCAAAGAGAGAGATCAAATTAGACAAAGCAAAATCAAGTATAAATCAACTCCAAGATACTCCTAACTCACCTCTTACCCTTCTAACCTGTGAGCCCTGCAATTCCCTTAAACATACACTGTTTCTTTGTGTGTTACAGAACCCTTCACAGGATCAGCATGGGGAGGAAACAACCAGGGTATGGTTCAGTGCAGCAGTCTCTAAAGTGAAATAAACTTTAGACTTACAACACATTTACAAGTCCAGTGTCTTCTTCCTGGACAAGCTGCTGTGATGCTGCACAGGATGGGTTTGGGGTCTTGTGACAGAACCCGTTCGCCACCTTTGGTTCTGGCCTCCTGTCAGGCCACATCCCCCTCAAGGGCATCACGTGCCAGCTCCAGACTGGCTACCTCCCTCTCTGGGCCTGGCACATGATGCCCTCGACTGGCCACGTCCCCCTCTGGGGCCGGCACGTGATGCCCTCCTGACGGATGCTGGGAAAGGCCCCATCTTGCCCCTGCCCCCTAGACTGATGCACACAACTCTGCTGCGTCAGTGGGAGTCACCCCGCTGCAATGCGCCACCGGTTCCGGCTGCACCTCAGGCTGCTGCACGCCCCTCCCCCCGCCTCTGCCTTACCCTGCCCTGGCAGCCCCAACTCATATGGAGGACAAGACCTCAACTCTCGACTCCCTCATTGGCCTGCCTGCCCAGTCAATCCAGCTGAATTGGAGTGCTGGCCTCTCCCCATTGGCCCTGGGACCTGACAGTCAAGGGTTCTGGCTCGTCTTCGGCCCTTCCCCTTTCTGACGGCATTGGGAGAGGACAACCAAAACCCCACCAAGTTCCAGTGAAGGGCCAACAGCCCCGTACACTATTCTGAGCACGCAACATATACAAATGGCACCTTCTCACCCAGCATCTCTGCCCCTTGTGTCTGAGCCGCCCTCGTTCCAGCACACCCAGGGGTGCGTGGTGCTTCCTGGGCAGTTCTGGTGACAAGCCCCATCCCTGAGGAGCTCCCAGCCCAGTCCCCACACAGCAATCTTCCACCTGTAGAAGCTGTTGTGGGACAAACCTGATGAGGTTCAACAAGGACAAGTGCAGAGTCCTACACTTAGGACAAAAGAATCCCATGCACCACTACAGACCAGGGCCCGAATGGCTAGGCAGCAGTTCTGCAGAAAAGGAGCTAGGGATTACAGTGGACAAGAAGCTGCATGAGTCAGTGTGTCCTTGTTGCCAAGAAGGCTAATGGCATTTTGGGCTGTATAAGTAGGGGCATTGCCAGCAGATTGAGGGACGTGATCGTTCCCCTCTATTCGACATTGGGTAGGCCTCATCTGGAGTACTGTGTCCAGTTTTGGACCCCACACTACAAGAAGGATGTGGAAAAATTGGAAAGAGTCCAGTGGAGGGCAACAAAAATTATTAGGGGGCTGGAGCACATTTTTTATGAGGAGAGGCTGAGAGAACTGGGATTATTTAGTCTGCAGAAGAGAAGAATGAGGGGGGATTTGATAGCTGCTTTCAACTACCTGAAAAGGTGTTCCAAAGAGGATGGATCTAGACTGTTCTCAGTGGTACCAGATGACAGAACAAGGAGCAATGGTCTCAAGTTGCAATGGGGGAGGTTTAGGTTGGATATTAGGAAAAACTTTTCACTAGGAGGGTGGTGAAGGGGGGAGGGATAGCTCAGTGGTTTGAGCATTGGCCTGCTAAACTAAGGGTTGTGAGTTCAATCCTTGAGGGGGCCATTTGGGGGATTGGTCCTGTTTTGAGCACGGGGTTGGACTAGATGACCTCCTGAGGTCCCTTCCAACCCTGATATTCTATGATTCTATTGTTCTAAACCAATCCCCAGCAGACTGGTGTGTGCAATTCATGAGCCCCAATGCTCCAGTCCTGTTCCTAGCTCTGCTCCAGCCCTGCTGTTGCTCCAGCTTTGTTCCCAGACCTACTCTTGCCTTGTCCCAGCCCCACTCTGGACTCCCGATTCCAGCTCTGACCCCTGGCTCTGGTTCCTGACGCACCTGATGTTGCTCTGACCACTAGGCCTAACCACCCCCCATTATGGGTTCTGACACTCTGACCATGTGCGGTCACTATGCCTCTTCCTCTCACTCCCCCGTCATGCAGCTCCCAGGGATGCAGTAGGCATCATGCACTGCTGCCAGCTCATAGTGCAACATTCAAACTTTATTCCCTTGCTCCACTGTGTCGCTTGTACTTTGTTCTCCTTCTCTTTTCCTTTCCTGTTCCTTCATTACAATGTTTCTTCCTCTCCCTCCTTCCCCTATATTCCTTCCTTCTCTTTCATCTGCCCCTCTTCCTTTTTCTCTATCTCAGTTTCTCACTCCTTCATTTTTCCCCATCTTCACCCCCACTCTTTCCCTGCATTCTGGGAGCAGCCTCTTTGTTTGGCATTGGTGGGACTGCTGCTGGAATCCTGTATCCAGTTCTGGTGCCCACAATTCAAGAAGAATTAATACATTGCAGAGGGTTCACAGAAAAGCCACAAGACTGATTAAAGGATTAGAAAACCTGCCTTATAGTGATAGACTATAGATAGATAGGAGTTTGAGGCGCAAGTGGTGTTCTCGTCCATCCTCCCCGTAGAAGAAAAAGGCCTGGGTAGAGACTGTCGAATTGTGGAAGTCGACAAATGGCTACACAGGTGGTGTCGGAGAGAAGTCTTTGGATTCTTTGACCATGCGATGGTGTTCCAAGGAGGAGGAATGCTAGGCAGAGATGGGCTCCACCTAACGAAGAGAGGGAAGAGCATCTTCACAAACAAGCTGGCTAACCTAGTGAGGAGGGCTTTAAACTAGGTTCACCAGGGGAAGGAGACCAAAGCCCTGAGGTAAGTGGGGACGTGGGATACCGGGAGGAAGCACGAGCAGGAGAGCACGAGAAGGGAGGCTCCTGCCTCATACTGAGAAAGAGGGACGATCAGCAAGTTCTCAAGTGCCTATACACAAATGCAAGAAGCCTGGGAAACAAGCAGGGAGAACTGGAAGTCCTGGCACTGTCAAGGAATTATGATGTGATTGGAATAACAGAGACTTGGTGGGATAACTCACATAACTGGAGTACTGTCATGGATGGATATAAACTGTTCAGAAAGGACAGGCAGGGCAGAAAAGGTAGGGGAGTTGCATTCTATATAAGAGAGCAGTATGACCACTCAGAGCTCCGGTATGAAACTGCAGAAAAACCTGAGAGTCTCTGGATTAAGTTTAGAAGTGTGAGCAACAAGGCTGTTGTTGTGGTGGAGTCTGCTATAGACCACCAGACCAGGGGGATGAGGTGGATGAGGCTTTCTTCGGCAACTAAAGGAATTTACTAGATTGCAGGCCCTGGTTCTCATGGGAGACTTCAATCAGCCTGATATCTACTGGGAGAGCAAAACAGCAGTGCACAGACAATCCAGGAAGTTTTTGGAAAGTGTAGGGGACAATTTCCTGGTGCAAGTGCTGGAGGAACCAACTTGGGGCAGAGCTCTTCTTGACCTGCTGTTCACAACCCGGGAAGAATTAGTAGGGGAAGCAAAAGTGGATGGGAACCTGGGAGGCAGTGACCATGAGATGGTCGAGTTCAGGATCCTGACACAAGGAAGAAAGGAGAGCAGCAGAATACGGACCCTGGACTTCAGAAAATCAGGCTTTGACTCCCTCAGGGAACTGATGGGCAGGATCCCCTGGGAGAACAACATGAAGGGGAAAGGAGTCCAGGAGAGCTGGCTGTATTTTAAAGAATCCTTATTGGGGTTACAGGGACAAACCATCCCAATGTGTAGAAAGAATAGTAAATATGGCAGGTAAATATAGCTTAACACTGAAATCCTTGCTGATCTTCAACACAAAAAAGAAGCTTACAAGAAGTGGAAGATTGGACAAATGACCAGGGAAGAGTATAAAAATATTGCTAAGGCATGCAGGAGTGAAATCAGGAAGGCCAAATCACACTTGGAGTTGCAGCTAGCAAGAGATGTTAAGAGTAACAAGAAGGGTTTCTTCAGGTATGTTAGCAACAAGAAAAAAGTCAAGGAAAGTGTGGGCCCCTTACTGAATGAGGGAGGCAACCTAGTGACAAAGGATGTGGATAAAGCTAATGTACTCAATGCTTTTTTTGCCTCTGTCTTCACAAAGAAGGTCAGCTCCCAGATTACTGCAGTGGGCAGCACAGCATGGGGAGGAGGTGACCAGCCCTCTGTGGAGAAAGAAGTGGTTCGGGACTATTTAGAAAAGCTGGACGAGCACAAGTCCATGGGGCCAGATGCACTGCATCCGAGAGTGCTAAAGGAGTTGGTGGATGTGATTGCAAAGCTATTGGCCATTATCTTTGAAAACTCATGAAGATCGGGGGAGGTTCCAGACGACTGGAAAAAGGCTAATATAGTGCCCATCTTTAAAAAAGGGAGGAAGGAGGATCTGGAGAACTATAGGCCAGTCAGCCTCACCTCAGTCCCTGGAAAAATCATGAAGCAGGTCCTCAAAGAATCAATTCTGAAGCACTTAGAGGAGAGGAAAGTGATCAGGAACAATCAGCATGGATTCACCAAGGGCAAGTCATGCCTGACCAATCTAATTGCCTTCTATGATGAGATAACTGGCTCTGTGGATGAGGGGAAAGCAGTGGACGTGTTATTCCTTGACTTTAGCAAAGCTTTTGACACAGTCTCCCACAGTATTCTTGCCAGCAAGTTAAAGAAGTATGGGCTGGATGAATGGACTATAAGGTAGATAGAAAGCTGGCTAGATTGTCAGGCTCAATGGGTAGTGATTAATGGCTCCATGTCTAGTTGGCAGCCGGTATCAAGTGGAGTGCCCCAAGGGTCGGTCGTGGGGCCGGTTTTATTCAATATCTTCATTAATGATCTGGAGGATGGCGTGGATGGCACCCTCAGCAAGTTTGCCGATCACACTAAACTGGGAGGAGAGGTAGATACGCTGGAGGGTAGGGATAGGATACAGAGGGACCTAGACAAATTAGAGGATTGGACCAAAAGAAATCTGATGAGGTTCAACAAGGACAAGTGCAGAGTCCTGCACTTAGGACGAAAGAATCCCATGCACCGCTACAAACTAGGGACCGAATGGCTAGGCAGCAGTTCTGCAGAAAAGGAGCTAGGGGTTACAGTGGACGAGAAGCTGGATATGAATGAACAGTTGTGCAGTTGTTGCCAAGAAGGCCAATGGCATTTTGGGCTGTATAGGTAGGGGCATTGCCAGCTGATCGAGGGATGTAATCATTCCCCTCTATTCGACATTGGGTAGGCCTCATCTGGAGTACTGTGTCCAGTTTTGGGCCCCACACTACAAGAAGGATGTGAAAAAATTGGAAAACATCCAGCGGAGGGCAACAAAAATGTTTATGGGACTGGAACACATGACTTATGAGGAGAAGCTGAGGGAACTGGGATTGTTTAGTCTGCGGAAGAGAAGAATGAGGGGGGATTTGATAGCTGCTTTCAGTTACCTGAAAGGGGGTTCCAAAGAGGATGGATCTAGACTCTTCTCAGTAGTAGCAGATGACAGATCGAGGAGTAATGGTCTCAAGTTGCAGTGAGGGAAAGTTAGGTTGGATATTAGGAAAAACTTTCACTAGGAGTGTAGTGAAGCACTGGAATGTGTTACTTAGGGAGGTGGTGGAATCTCCTTCCTTTGAAGGTTTTAAGGTCAGGCTTGACAAAGCCCTGGCTGGGATGATTTAGTTTGGGATTGGTCCTGCTTTGAGTAGGGGGTTGGACTAGATGACCTCCTGAGGTCCCTTCCAACCCTGATATTCTATGATTCTATGACTCAAAGAGCTCAATCTATTTATCTTAACAAAAAGAAGGTGAACGGGTGACTTGATCACCATCTATAAGTATCTACATGGGGAACAAATATTTAATAAGGGGCTCTTCAGTCTAGCAGAGGAAGGTCTAACATGATCCAATGGCTTGAAGTTGAAGCTAGACAAATTCAGACAGGAAATAAAGTGTAAATTTTTAATGATGAGGGTAATTAACCATTGGAACAACTTACCAAAGGAAATGGGGATTCTCCGTACCAGAAATTTTTAAATCAAGACTGGATGTGTTTGTATAAGCTCTGCTCTAGTGGTTCTTTTAGGGCAGTTCTCTGGCCTGTGTTATACAGGAAGTCAGACTAGATGATCACATTGATCCCTTTTGTCCTTGGAATCTATGAATACAGACGGGATTCTCTGTCCATTTTAAAGCATCACTTTCAACTGCATTTTATTTTTACAGTGGAAAATAAGTCTTTTCAAAGTCCACCATTGGGGGCTGATCCAACATGGTAAGCAGGGTCTGGAGATTCTCAGTATCTCTCTGTAAAAGAATTTCAGTCTAGTTAGGCTAAGAAAAGTGGCAACACTCGGTTAAAATGGAATATTACTTACTTCTGTGTTCAAGACTTCTGTTTTATTTGTAATATTTAATAGTATCTATTGCTTAGATACAATGGCGATAGATGGTACTTGAACTTGTAGAAAGAGCTTGAAATTGAGAGGAGGAAGTATCCCATGCAGTCAGTGTTATGACTATCCACTGGAAAAATAAAACAGGGATGGGCCCAAAGAGAAGGATTTGTTTTTAATTAAAAGTGATCTTTCTGGCTTTTTTGGCTGCAAAATCAATAATAATGTCATTGAATGACAAAGACAAAGTGATGTCTTGTTCGATTGCAAGAATAGCAAGACTAGTCAATCATTCCTGACTCATTGTAGAATGGAGATAGTTTTTAATGAGCTTTAATTTTGAGAAACTCTGTTCTTCGGATGCTACTGTTACAGGAATTGTCAGTAGAATACAAATGGCAATGTACACATTAGGATATATGTCAATAAGTTTGCTGGTATGAATAAACTGTACAATGTCCATCACTGATTTTGCATGTGACAACATTGATGACAATATACTCAATTCTTTTACAATTCAAGTCCATTTAAAACAAAAACTATCACCATGCTTCAGGAAGCTCTCTAGTTTCTAGTTACTTAGGAAAACAAGAGGAGCAAATGACTATTTCATTGAATTTAGTTACGTCCTACAAAAATACAAACTGTTCATGGTGTGCTCATAAGGTATTAAACCTTCCATCAACGGCAGATAGTGCTTTATCCATCACAACATTAAAAAACCTCAACCTCAAATTTCTTCTCTGGATCATCTATGGGCTCATCTGCACCTTCATATTCCGCTTGCTTTTTTTTCCTTGAAACTCATGTTACGTTCGGACATAGAAATATTGGTTCTACATCGAGTGCCTGTGCAGGCTCCTTTGCTGTGGGAGCTGTGCTTCTTTGAATCCATTTTCTCTGTATTTCACTAAAAAGGCTCGTGTGTTGTTTAGTATGGTAAGTGTTGAATCAAGTTGCATCACTGGACTCTGCATTGTTTTGCTTACCCTTGAGATTTTAACAAGAAAGTCAAACCAGATTACGATAGACGTTAGAAACTTGAATGTGAATATTTCAGAGGCCAATGACTGTGCTTCTCTTTTAGCTTTTGGATCTCTGGCTTCTTCCGAAATAGCAACCAGTGCTTCGTACACTTCCTCAGATTGATAGCTCAACAGCGTTAATAAACATTACACAAAAACAGCTCATGAATATAAAATTAGGTGTTCTTAAAGGGGGGCTTTCTACTACCTGGCAAAGGGCCATGCAAAGCAGCTATGTCCTTCAAGAACTATCCATATCCTGCAATAACACAGTAGCTGTGTCCTTCAAGAACTATCTCCTACAATAACAAAGCAGCTATCTATGTCCCACATTAGCCTCTCGGCTTGAGAAAGCGAAAGTTCCCTAGCTAGGCCGTAACAAAGTCTTCCACAGACCCTTACATTCGCCTTCTTCTGCAGCATGGGGCATGGGTCACTGGCTGGAGGATTCTTTGCACCTTGAAGTCTTTAAACCATGATTTGAGGACTTCAATAGTTCAGACATAGGTGAGAGGTTTATTGCAGGAGTGGGTGGGTGAGATTCGGTGGCCTGCATTTTGCAGGAGGTCAGACTAGATGATCATAATGGTCCCTTCTGACCTTAATATCTGTGAGTCTATGAGTCTATGAGAAGCACTCATTTGGTTCCAAGCTGATAGGCCTGGCATTGCGAATTTCTCCCAGAGTCATGTACTCACCCTTGATCTACCATGTAAAAGATCCTCACTCCGTCAACTTTACAGGACTCCATCATTGCCCTTTTTTACCTCAGCCTGGCTGAGATTTGAACCTGTGGCCCCAGAGAGTCTTCCACACTTGGAGATGTAGGTGGAAGTGACACAGCCTGTTGTGGCACCATACATCAGGGGACAGCATAACAGTCTTTCATAACAGAAAAGATTGCTAATGTTTGTGTGAATGGGAGGGTGCAGAACACATCAGGCCCCTGTACTGTCTGGGCATGCAGTGTACAGCTCAGCTGTGCCAGCTGCGCTAGTCTGCAGGGTACAAGGGGAGGGACTATGGACTGAGCAAACAGCAGGCCAGACAGGGGAGAATAAGGCTTAGGACTGGCCATCTGATGGTGTGTTTTTACTGTGGATCTGATTGTGATCAATCATTCTATCTACCTGTGGGACAAGACATCCTTTATATGGTGCTCCTGTTATGTGTTCTTGATTAGCACAAGTGTCATATAAAGGCTACCTCCAGACATCAGTCTGTTGATCTCCCAATATGATCAGCCACATGAAATGTGTTGAGAGTCCTTGTCAGGAGACTCAGGGCAGCATCAAAGAGCCATAGGACCAGCTCTAGGTGTTTACTAACTTAAAGTGGAAGGTGTGTCACATGCTAAGTGTGACTATCACTGAAGAGCTCTCAAGGGGAAGAACATAGATGGCATTGCTCTACAATAAACTCATGCTGCAGACTAGGAATCAAACACCAAAATCACACTGGAATTTCCGCAAAGTGAACTGGATTGCATATACTGCAAGAAGTTGAAGACTGGATACACTGTATCCAGTCAATCCCTAAAAACTATGACCTCTTTGTTCATTTTCTTATCAAAGCTGCCACAAAACACATTCCCCACAGCTATCACAAGGTCTAGCCACATATAGAAGCACTCTTCAAAGAGTATGAGAAGAGCAGTGATCTGGACACAACAAAAGCACTAATAGTTATTGAATTCTGCCCACCTGAAGAAATGAAACAAGACAGTGGAAGATCTTGACTTCACTAATTCCAGTCGTAAAACCTGGGCACTCGTCCGTAAGCTTGGCGTAGCTGACCCATTAAAATACCATCAACCAAAAAGGTTGGTTAGTGCTGTTGCCTCACACCATCTATGTAATTCGAAGACCAAAACTGACAAGCTGACTAGACAGTAGGTTGCTGTCATCCCCACTTACTAGAGAAGAAATAATCTAGGCCTTCATGGCCAGGAAAAGTGGAGAAGTTTCTGGCAAGCATGGCATTTATCCCAAACTCCTTAAGAATTTGGAGCCAAGGGGACAAGCATGGTTGGCAAACCTACTCACTGCTGTACAGTCAATAGCGAAGACATCTTCTATAAGGTGCTAGTCATTGCCCTTCTCAAACATGGGAAACCCTCAAATACTGCTGCTAGCTATTGTCCAGTATCACTCCTGTCCACAATTTGCAAATTAACAGGGGTTCTTATTGGCCTTTCTCACACCTATCTTTGAGGCCATCCTGCCAAAGGATCAGGCTGGTTTTAGACCAGGATGAAGGTGCTGTACGCAGTTTCTCACCATTACTGTTCACACTGAGGCTGGCGTCCAGTGAAATCTAAAAACTAGAACTGTGCTGATAGATTTACCTGCCGCCTCTGTTATGGAGATATGGTTATTGCTCAAGGCATTAAGGGTTATCAAATGCTGTAGCACTATGCAACTCCTGATCCTAATGTTGAGCAACTGTAGAAGCCGCATCCTTTTCCAATGGGGAGATCAGTAAAGCACACACCTATGCTGGCTCCTTCACTGTTCAACATCTACACTAGTGACTTACCGGGCACAATTTTGTATAACTTAATGTATACTGATGACATCGCTCTTGCTGTACAAGGCAAAGATCTTACCAACACGATACCCTTTCCACCAACCTCAAGTACTGGAAGCACCACTCTAATGCCTCCAATACCTTGGTAACAGCCCTTCATCTAAACAAAGCCACCGAGGAACTTTGTGGTCAATGGGTCCACAGTGAGCCTTATCTGATGTAGCTGGGTGTGACCTTAGCTAGAAGCTTGACTTTTAAAGCTAATCTGGAAAAGACGTGAAAAAGTAAAAGCAAGATTAGTCTTGTCTGAAGACTTGTGGGCATAACATGGGGTGCCAGTGCACACACACTTCAGACAAAAAGAAAAGGAGTACTTGTGGCACCTTAGAGACTAACAAATTTATTAGAGCATAAGCTTTCGTGAGCTACAGCTCACTTCATCGGATGCATTACACGAAAGCTTATGCTCTAATAAATTTGTTAGTCTCTAAGGTGCCACAAGTACTCCTTTTCTTTTTGCAAATACAGACTAACATGGCTGCTACTCTGAAACACTTCAGACAGTGAATCTACCACTGATATATTTGACGGCTGAATATTGCGCACCAGTCTGGGCGAGAACCTCACATATAAAATCTCTTGACGCACAGTTTAATGCTGCAATTAGGGCAGCCAAACAATTAAAAAAATTAACTGAGATTAATCACAGTTTTAATCATACTGTTAAATAATAGAATATAAATTTTAATTTATTATAAATATTTGTGGAAGTTTTTCTACATCACTTTATATTACTATTTTATTACAAATATTTGCACTGTAAAAAAGATAAACAAAAAATAGTGCAATCTACAAGTTGAAGCATGAAGGGGGATATGAATATTTAACATATCTGGCATGTAAACACCTTGCAATGCCAGCTACAACAGTGCCATGCGAATGCCTGTTCTCACTTTCAGGGACATCGTAAATAAGAGACGGGCAGCATTATCTCTCATAAATGTCAACAAACTTGTTTGTCTTAGCAATTGGCCTAACAGGAAGCAGGACTGACTGGACTTGTAGGCTCTAAAATTTTACATTGCACGCAAAAACAAAACAGTTATGTAAAAAAAATATTCTACATTTATAAATGGCACTTTCACAATAAAGAGATTGCACTATGAGGTGAATTGAAAAATACTATTTCTTTTGTTTATCCTCTTTTACAATGCAAATATTTGTAATAAAAAGTAGTAATATAAAGTGAGCACTGTACACTTTGTATTGTGTGGTAATTGATATCAATATTTGAAAATGCAGAACATCCAAAATATTTATAATACATTTAAATTGGTATTCTATTATTGTTTAACAATGCGATTAAAATTGCAATTAATTTTTTTAATTGAGTTAAATTTTTCTGAGTTAATCATTTGAGTTAACTGGGATTAATTGACAGCCCAAGCCACAATTAGAATCAGAACTTGAATATTTAAATCAACACCTGTTCAATGGTTGACCACTAGCACATATACCCCAACCAAAGATCCAGACATATACACAGCTCATGAGTACAATCTAGCCATGGCCAATTTGAGCTTACCAATTCATGAGGACTTCCAGAATCTTCCGAAGACATCCCTGAAATCTCACACAAGGTTTCTGGGATTGGGCTAAAGCTCTGAAAGTGCCCTCATCCAATCCTGTGGCCCACTGGAAAGAATTCTGGGACAATGCTTGTGCCCCAGACAAGCACCTGGTTGCCAACCCCACAAAAGAACTTCCAGGCTTTATCCTACCCCGGAAACAATGGTCCTCACTGAACTGCTTCAGAGCATTACATAGCAGGTTCTGTCATCTCTTACATCTCTGGAAGGTGACAAAGGACGCAGCATGTGACTGTAGACACCAGATGCAATCTATAGACCACATCATAAAACATACTTTTCTGTAATAGTTTAGGAATCACCATCCTGATCCTTTAACAAAACCCCATGTAGTACTGAGACCTCCCCTTTAAACTGGTATTAGGAGCTGGGAAAATGTCCTGGCCACCCAGCTTTAATTATTTTCTTCAGGGTCTCTGGCAGAGTTGCAGCTCAGGATATCACAGTCCACCTTTCATCTGAGACCAGACAGGTTTTTTTTAATCAGATTGCAATGTACAAAATCTAGCTCTGGCCTTTGCTCCACTGCAATTTGTTAAATGCTCTCAAGACTGTGTCTGCACCACCAAATCGCTCCCAGGTTTGTATTCAATTGGTCAATCATGTATTTGCAGCTGAAAAAATAATAAATAAAAAATGGGGGTGCAGAAGCAGTGGGGGATTGCTAGACCCCTTTGGCGATTGCAACAAGTGGTTTATGTTCAGTTTCAGCTCAGACTATCATTTCAAAGCAATAAGCCCATCCACCTCATCTGCTAGCCTCAGAGGAAGGGGAACTTTCCTAGGGATGTGAGTTCTGGGTTCTGTGCTCTGTTGACAGCTTCCCTATCCCCTAGAAGATGTCCTCAAACTCCTCAATAGTTTCGGTCCCCTGTCCCTCCAAAAAGTGCACATTCTTGATGAAACCAAGATTTGATCTGCTTTTAACTAATAATGGGTAGTTCTATTACAAATTGTACCTTTTCCAATGTGTTACTTACCCATACATCTAGCTCAGGTATTTCCTCAGTGAGGATAAGCTCATTACTGTAAACCTTGACTTTTACCTGTTTGTTCTCCTGTATCTGTGGCTTTTCTTTTAGTGTAAATAATGCTATTTCTGGCAATGCAACGGTTTGAATACCAGCATCCAACTTACAAATAATAATTACCCCATTAGCTTTCAGGTTGACAGTCCAATCAGCTTCTGCTGAAACATTGTTCATTGCACCAAGAATTCCTCTGAGCTAGTGATGCTGTCATCACCCTCTTTGTCCATGCTGTGCATGCTCTGCTGGTACTTGCAAACTTTAACAAAGTGATGAAATCCATTGCAGTACTTGCATCTTTTCTCATATGCTCGGCATTGTTTTGGTTTGTTCTGGTTCCCACAGCATTTGCATACTCCAGCTTTGAGCATCAGATGCCTTTCTGCTTCAGGTCTCTCTTCTCATGGTATTTTGGCCACAGTGTCAGAGCACTGAGCACCATCCATGATTTCTTTCTCAAAGGTTAATTCTGAGTCTTCCAGCAGTTGTTTTCTCAGTTGTTTGTCCAAATTCCCAACCACAATCTGGTCTCTTATCAGGTACTCAAGCCCCCCAATTTGCAAGACTGGCTCTTCAGCTTTCAATCAGGCACAAACTCTTGCATGATTTCACCTTCTTTTTCCACTTGCCATTTAAAAGCATATCGCTCGTGATTTGTTTTTACGCACAGTGCTGAACTCCTGACATTTCTGTAATACATAGTTTCACAGTCAGCCTCCTCTGCCCGAGGTAAATGAAAACTGTTGAACACATCAAGTGCTTCAGAAACAAGGCAACCCTCTGACTGGCTGCCGTTCGATGGCATCCATTGCTTGCAGATACAGAATGAGATTGTTGAAACCTTCTCCAGTTGTGAGCCACATTTCCAGCAAGTTTCAGCTCTGCGGCGACTTTTAGCGGCCCCATTCTTCCACTCGGGTTTTTTCTTAGTTTGTTTTACTCCTGGTACCATGTGGTGTGGTGTGATCACTCACACCCAGTGGCAGAGAGCTGCTTCATTCAGTGTCTGAGCTCCAGGTGAGCAGCATTGTGCCTCTGCACAACACAACCACCAGTCCCAGCTAGCTCTTGCCAGAGCCTCTTTTGATATGTCTACATAGCAATTAAACACCCATGGCTGGTCTGGGTCAGCTGACACCTGTGCAAAGTGGGTGAAAAATGCTAGTGTGACAGGGTCCTACTCACCAGAGTTGCACCTCCTGATGGCCATCACAGGGATTAGCTGTGCTAGCTAATGCACCCTTTCCTGGTGATGTATCTGCCGTCCCTTCTCCACCTGCAGACCTGCCTCAGTCCAGGAACCACAGTGTCCTTTTCATGACTCATCCCCCAAGCCATGCCACCATTCATGTTTCCCTCTTTCACAGGACAGGATTCTATGTCCTAATCCTACCACTTCTCCAGTGATGTGTGTGGGGGTGGGGGCAGAATCCAGGCTCACCCACTACTCCAGGTCCCAGCCCAGGACCCTGTGGCCTCTTGTTGCAACTCTCAACTACCTTCATTGCTGCTTAAACTCCATGGGCCATTTCTCCATGGCCCCAGCACCTTCTTTACCCTTTCCTCAGAGTCTGAGCCAGCCAGTCCCTCTTGCTCCCCGCAGTTACGTTAGCAGCTGCTCTGTCCAAGGCACGCCTATTCTCTCAACCTCTCAGGGACTCAGTCCTCTCTCCCTGAGTGCCCAGCAGCCACTGACCCTGCTCTGCCTTGTAGCTCCCTTTTATGTGAGCCCATAGGGCCTTGATTGGCAGCTTTGTGCTGCCTCCCTCTGATTGGCTGCTTCCTGTGAAGCCTCCCTGGGCTGCTTGGAGGACTCACCTACACTGCTTCTCTCAGGGCCAGCATGTAGCAGGCCCATGAGGCCTCCATCAACCCCTTCCTCTCCAGCGTGGGGTGAACAGCCCATCACAGCCAGCAAATCAGACATCTCCCCTCACTAGCAGCGCAGCAGTATTTTACATGCATTGTGGCTGGGTGTAGCTGGTGACACAAGGCTCTGGGCTGGGCAGGATCAGGTGCTGAATGGGTGCACTGGAAGGGTGGACAGGCACACAGGATTTGTCACATTTTCTGCCATTTCATTTTTGCCCATTTTTTAAAATATCACCAGTGACGAGAATTCCACAGCCTCACTCGGAAACCTGTGCCAGAGCCTAACTAGGCTTAGAATTAGAAAGTTTTTCCTAATATTTAACCTAAATGCCCCTTGCTGCAAAGTAAGCTATTACTTCTTGTCCTACCCTTAGTGGTCATGGAGAACAACTGATCCTCATCCTCTTTATAACAGCACTTAATATACCTGAAGACTGACCAGGAGCCAGGTTTGGAAGCTCAGGACTCCAGGGAGGTGCTCAGAAGTTGTGTCCATTCCTTCTGGTGTAGGAGCTCCCCCCAGGGCCCAGGCACCCATAACTCCAGTGTTGCTGGAATGACTATTTAGGTTTCCTTTGACATCACTCATCACCTGCAACTATCATTCTGGGGCCGGTGCTCTGTAACTTGCAAGGGTGGAATTCAACTCCATGCAGGAGTTAGCACAAGGCCAAGGCACCAGTTAAGTCCCATTTCAGTCTTCAAACCAGGGATTCAGTGGGCGGTGCATGATGCATTGTCTTTGTATCAGCCTTAGGCGGGGTAGATTGTAGCCTAAATGCAGTACAGTTAATACTGATGGGTAAATGGGTGGGTCCCACAGTGCTGCTTTAGGGGATGTGGATGCCCAGTTCCCACTGATTCATTTCTAACGAGAATTGGGATCCAAATTCCTCAGGGCTTTGCAAATCCTACCTAAAAGCTTTCAGTTATAAAGGACCAGTGCATAGGCCTGATCCATCCACCAGTGGAGCCAGTCTTGTCCATTTTCCAGTGAAATGTGGTCTAGATTAAATTACTATAAAGCGGGTGCACACATGGTTGAAAAACCATACTCAGAGAGTAATTCACTGACAAACTGGGAGGATATATCTAGCAGGGTCAGTCCTGGGTCCGGTACTTTGCAATATTTTCATTAATGACTTGGATAATGGAGGGGAGAGCATGTTTACAAAATCGGCAGATGACACCAAGCTGCTAGGGTTGCAAGCACATGATGGAGGACAGCATTAAAATTTAAAACAAACTTGACAAATGGGACAATTGGTCTGAAATCAACAAGATGAAATTCAGTAAAGAGCAAAATACTACGTTTAGGAAGGAAAAAATCAAATGCACAGCTACAAAATGGGAAATAACTGGGTAGGTGGTAGCTCTGCTGAAGGGGATCTGGGGTTTATAGTGGATCACAAATTAAATATGAGTCAACAATGTGATGCAGCTGCAAAAAGGTCAATATCATTCTGGGGTATATTAACAGGTGTGTTGTATTTAAAACTTGGCAGATAACTGTCCTGCTTGACTCGGGACTGATGAAACCTCAGCTGGCGTACTGTGTCCTGTTCTGGGTGCCATACTTTAAACAAGATATGGACAAATTGGAGAGAGTCCAGAGGAGAGCAACAGAAATGATCTAAGGTTTAGAAAACCTGATCTATGAGGAAAGGTTAAAAAAACTGGGCAGGTTTAGTCTTGAGAAAGGAAGACGGGGCGGGGGTGGGGGGCTGATAATCTTCAAATCTGTTAAAGGCTGTTATAAAGAGGGTTGTGATCAGTTGTTTTCCACGTACACCATGGATAGGACAAGAAGTAGTGGGCTTAATCTGCAGCAAGGGAGAACAGGTTATACAAACTCGTCAGGGATGGTCTAGGTTTACTTGGTCCTGCCTCGGTGCAGGGGGATGGACATCACCAGATGACCTCTCAAGGTCCCTTCTAGCCTGACAGTTCTCTGAGTCTATGAAAAATGACCCTCAGGCTGGGACTTCTCCATTCTCCTTGGGAGAGACTGACTGGCTAACGGGAACAGATACAGAGCTGCCCCTTCAGACAGACCTGACTCTCCTGGAGTCCAGTGGAGTTTCCATTAGAATCATTTGTGGGTCTCTAAGGTGGAGACACAGGGAGATAGGGGTAGAACAAAACTCTCAGGGCCAGATTGTCTAATGTGCTTGGCGTGTTGAGTTCACATTGTGTGCTGAGCTCCTTTGGACACCTGGGAGTCAGCCTGTGTGGGAAGAGGAGAGGAGGAGAGAGAACTAAGCAGTGGGGCAGAGGGAGCCAAGCTGAGGGAGCAAAAAACGAGGCAAGGGATAAAGCTGAGAGGGAAACAAACAGGAAGAGCTAGGTAAAAGGGGCACAAAAAGCAAACCAGATGAAAGGCCTTGGTCAGGTAATGGTGCAATAGTTCACATGCAGATGATGAGAAATATTTTTCCTGTTCTCTTTATACCAAATGCATTCAAAACATTCCTGGTCTTCACCAGCTGATACTCAAATTTGTCATTTCTTCAACGATGGAACAATGACACCTACAGGCCAGCTGGAGGAGGAATTCACCTGAGGCAGCATCCAGCCAAGAGCAGCCCTGCAACAATTTCAGCCCTGAGCCACAGCATCAGTGTTATAGAACGGCTGTCCTGCTTTGGGGGGAAGCGCTGAGGAAGAAACGCTCATTGTTCAGCCCATGTGATGGGAGAGATCTGAGGCAGATGCAGCGGGGGTCAAGCCCATCACTCTGAAAACTGCTTTGATGTTGACACATTTGGTATTCAACGGATATAAATAATTCATTTCTGCTCTAGAAAATATGTATCTCCATATCGAAAAGGAACGATATTTATTTCCACCGCAAGAAGTCATGCCCTGGGTGCTATAAATATTTAAACAAAATCATGCAAAAAATATGCTGGTAATTTGGTATGTCTTTAAAATATATGTTGCACATAAAGTAGCAAATATTTAATTAAGTATATTGCTGCATTGTATGCGACTCCTGCTCAGCCATTTATGGTCCCCTCCATATAGTAAAAGCTTAAATTAGAAATGGACTTGTGCTAGCAAGTCCAGCTCCAGATTTATATGGCTGCTTCTCAGAGTACAGGCCACCCACAGACCCAGAATGATCACTAAAGTTCAGGTCAGCCCTTGCCCTGAAATGATACCTCATTGCTTACATCCCAGGGGCAGGTCACCCCTGTGTTGAGGGCCAGCACGTGGCCTATGCCCCCCTTACGCCCTGTTTCACCCATCATGCACCAGGATTCCCTGAGGTCGCTTCCACACAGCCTGGCCCACTACAGGAGCTGCACATGAGCATGGGGGACGAAAGGAGGCACTTGTCTCAATCATAAACTTGTGTCAGGAAAGCAAGAATTTCAGAGGCCTTGGTGTAGTTAGGAGCTGTAGCCACTAAATAGGATGTGAACAGTGCTGGAGCCATTCTGCAGGCCAGTGGGGACTGTCTATCAGACGTTCCTTGGTTGGAGTATCATTTGACAATGTCTTTTTAATAAACAGGGCTTATTTTGAGGCAAATCAACACAGATGTTCCAGAAAAGCTGCACTCCAGCCCCACCCTTACTGATTCCCAGCATCATCTGATGCCTATTGCCTGTTTCTCACAAATGATGTTAGATTAGAACATTCCTCTTGGATTTGTTGCAGCTGGAGCTTTGGGGCCATTTCCGGAGGAGGGGATACTGGCAGATCCACCTTTGCATCAGATGTGAGGCATGTCTTTGGAAGTGTTAAGTACAGTGAGAATTAAATCAGAGAGCTCAAACAGCCCTGTGCTTGTCACAAGACTGGGATTCATTTTTGTGCATGTTTCTCTCCTTGTTCTAGTTTTTATCACAAGCATGCAGAGGACACTTTATTAACATTGGGAGATAATTCTTCCCTGTTACAAAGATTGCAATGGGGCAGAAAATGCCAGAATAGCACAACGTTTAAAGTCTGACAAAAGACTGCTGGGCAATGGCATCTGAGAAAAGGCAATGATATGTTAATTGCTTTGCATTATCATGTGATAATCACCCACTTAACTTGACTCAACTCTATTAAAATAGGTTTCAGAGTAGCAGCTGTGTTAGTCTGTATCCACAAAAAGAAAAGGAGGACTTGTGGCACCTTAGAGACTAACAAATTTATTTGAGCATAAGCTTTCGTGAGCTACAGCTCACTTCATCGGATGCATACTATTCAAATACTTAGGGCTGGCAGATCCCACTGTCCAAAGCACAGGTGAGCAGCACAGGCTAGGAAATCTTTGAAATCTCTGCACATGTGCAGGGGATGTTAAAGGACTGAAAGTAATGCTGTCTCCTAGGGAGACTTTAGTGAATGTGCTAAGGGACAGCACTGCACTCAGAGAAACAGTCCTGGAAAGCAATCATGCTGTTAGGAGCAGCAGCCTGTGAGCCAGCACTCCAAATTTCTGTTCAAATTTCTGCCATGACTCCCTGTGGGACCTTGGCAAGTCACTTCACCTTCCTGCCTCCAGCTGGTGATCAGCTTTAACCCTGAAGCATGAGGACTGATGGGCTTTCTGTGGAGTAGGCTGGTGCAGCTCAGCAGCCTGGTCTTGCAGCTGGGAAGCAGCCTCATTCTCTAGTGGGAACACGTGTAAAAAGCATAGCAATTGTAAATCTGATTGTAAGGTGGCCTGGCTCACTGTTCAGTATCTCTGAGGCCTCTTGGTTTATTTGAGCTGCCTTTAGTTAGTCCAAGTCTGTTAGTCACTGTGTGTAGTTCAGTGGCAGACAAACCCTAGACAAGGGTACAGACCATAGTACATCAGAAGATTACACCTAATAGGGATAAAATTGGGCTGACTGCAGCTGCTCTGAATGCTCCAGAGAGAGATACAGTGTGTGGAGACTGCCAGTGAGGCTCGATCTTCATGGCTGTTTGGCATAAGATATAGCAGTGCATGCTGGGACCTGTAGTCTCCACAAGCCACACCTCTATACTACAACTAAAGAGCTGCCATAGGCAGCACATTTAAAACAAACCAAAGGAAGTATTTCTTCACACAACGCACAGTCAACCTGTGGAACTCCTTGCCAGAGGATGTTGTGAAGGCCAAAACTATAACTGGGTTCAAAAAAGGACTAGATAAATTCATGCAGGATAGGTCCACAATAGCTACTGGCCAGGATGGGCATGGATAGTGTCCCTAGCCATCACTTGATGATTATCTGTTCTGTTAATTCCCTGAGGAGCACCTAGCATTGGCCACTGTCGGAAGACAGGACTCTGGGCTAGATGGACCATTATGGCTGTTCTTATGCCTTGTGGAGATCTGTGGGCTACATCTGCCCCTTGGTCGTGTTTTGACATCCCTGGTCTAGATGAGTAATAGAGCTGCCATGGGTGAAGAGCCTGTTGACCCCATGCAGAGCAGCTAGAGAACATTGCTCTTCTTGGGCTTCAGTTTTTTGCTTTTCTAGCTAATACCTGTGAAAATGACTTTTTTGTAACCAATTCCCCTCAGACTTCCTGCTTGACAGATTTATAATCACAGCTCTGCTCAGGCATATTTCAACCTGATACTGCTTCAAATGTCTCTAGATTATTCTCCAGCTTTGGATTAGCTAGGTCTTTCCTCATAAAAATGGCCACAAACCACCTGCTGTCACCTTGAGCTCCAGAGGGAATTATTCCCAAAGGTCCTATTTAACTACAGATCTATCTCTAGCCCCTCCCTTGAGGTGTGGCTTAAGCCTCCTCCCTTTTCTCTCCCTGGAGCTTACTATCAGCAATATTAGGAGCAGCTTCTCCCTTTTCCTCGTGAGAGTTAGCTCCTGGGTTCTTTTCTGGTACCTGGTGCCTCCACCCAAAGCGACTCCTCACTGTGCCATATACACAAGGGTGCTGTCCCTTGAGAAAATTAATACTGCTACTAGGTGGCAAGGAGTGTGAAGGTCAGCACACAGGGGAACAATAAGATAATAAACACCAGTAAGGGAATAACACACCAGTAACAATAGCATAATGAATGGGGAACTTCATTAGGAACAGGAAAATAGGAGCTGGGGAAGGAAAGGGTTAAGGTTAACTAATCTATATAATAAGGTTCCAGGATTGTCACTCTATGCCAAAACCCAGCCGTGCCAGTGTCCTCCCCATAGCTGCTGTCCCCCACCCAGAGGCTTACCTAGCTGCTGCACAGGGGGATGTGTATGGCACGTTCTAGGCATGGACTTTTCTGCCCCATGGCTGCAGGACATAGGGAGGGGCAGACTTCCAGCCTACAGGCAATTGGGCACCTCATCGGCCTCTAACCAAAGATGAGCCTGATGACCAAACACTGCCTGCCCATTCTGTGAGTGGGCTCAGGCAAACCAGCTAGCCCCCCAGAAGGCAGTGTGTTACCCAGACAATTTTTGGGCTCCCACCCCCTTTCCAGGGTCCAGTGGCCCTGTATGGGTTAACAGGACTGTGTCCCAGTAAAGGAGCCTTTATCACACAGTAAACATTCTTAAATATGTACATATATTTGTTAGCAATTAACAGTCAATCAACAGAATACACATGCCAAGCATCTAACGCTCACCACTCCCAGTAAAGCAGACGGACGTCTCCCAATGGCCAGTCAGGATCCAATCTCATCTGGGTTTCCACGCTGTCTAGTTGTGCAGGGGTTAAAAATCCTAGCAGCTTTGGTCTTGAGCTGTATCCTGGAATTATCCAACGAGCCTGTTGTCTGACCCACATTATATCGTTAAAATGAGAGTTCTTCCTATCAATACCTTAACCAATTATTTTACTCAAAGCATAGCTATGCAAAAACACTAATCAATCATTTTCACTATACAAAGATTCACATGCCTAAGATCACCTAGCTTTTGTATTTTTCAAAGTTAGTAAAAACTTCTCAAGGTCACTTATCTTTATGCTTCATTAGTGGAATACATTTGCAATAGCAAAACCTCATTCTTTTTTATTACCGGGAAGAAGCTGCAGGAACTCAAGGCTAGCTGGTCCATTCTCTCCCCATTCTCATGACTTTGTGAATATCTATCTCTCTGTGTTAGTAATGCTGCAGCTGCAGCTGCAGCTGCTACTTTTCTATCTGTCTGTCTGCCTACAGAGTCAAGGCCGAATGCTTCTGACTCTATAGTTTTTGTTTCCAACTTATGGTGGCTGAACATATAAGATGGCTGTGAGTTATGCTAAGTCCATACACAAGAAGGCTGTGGGTCATGTCAAGTCCAGGCCCCTCATTACAAGTGGAGCTTGTTTTAGGCTACAGATCCCTGAGCTGTCACCTTCACCTCTCAGAGTCTTGGTGGGAATGAGGGGAGACTCTGTAGGATACAGAGGCTGTAACTGCGGGACAACCAAACCATGGCCAAGCTGTAGGGTTACAATGAAACCCAAACCCAGGGGCTTCCTCTTGGATGTCCCCTCACCCTCACCAGAGTCCCCACCTCTCTCTTCCCAAGGATGCACATGGCTACTCCAATGGTTTACTGAATACCCCACATAAGCTAAAGAATAGTGACAAGCAGCGAAGGAGAGCAGGTGACGAATAAACAGGTGACGTGGGGCATGTGTTAAAGTGAGATTATATCAGAAAAGTAACTAGTGATGGCCCATTGGCGGCAGGTATCATAGGCTGGGAAAGGCTCTGCCTTCCCAAACAGCCAGACGTGGCTCTGCCCAAGCACCGTCCCCAGGCCCCTTCCTGCTTCCTGCTCTGGCCCACTCTTCCCAGTTCCCCTGTGCAGTGGCCCTAGCTCGGGCCGGTGTGGGTGCTGAAGAGCGCGTACCACCGGCCTAGCACTACAGGGCTGCAGGGGCTCGGGCTGCACCACCCACCCTCCTGGTGCTCCAGGGCTGGGACCATGCCACCTGCCCACCTGGCACTCCGGGGCTGGGAAGACTGGGGCCATGCCACCTGCCCTCCGGGGTTGGGGGGCTGGGGCTGCTCTGGAGCTGGGGGTGCTAGCCTGGGGTGAGGGGCTGGGGCCAGTGGCTGCGGTAGGGGGCTCTGGGCTGCAGATGGGGCAGGGCCTAAGCTGGAAGGGGCAGGGCTGGAGCTAGCCTCCCCCAGCCAGTGGTCCATGTGCCATGCAATGGGCTCTTCTTCTCAGGACTCAGCCTGCTAAGGAGCTACTAGGTGGTGTTTCAATTCCAAACACCACCCTTCAACTTGTGAAGTGAACACAGGTGAACTGGGAGCCGCAGATGGAGAATAACTAGGGAACGACGTCCAGGGCCAGATTAACTGTTCGGCTAATAAGACTATAGCCGTAGGCCCTCCTATTTTTTAGGCCCTACCTGTCAGGCAGGGGGCATGGCTGGGGCCGGGTGAAGCGGGGGAATGAGCTTGCTCATGTAGCCCTGCTGGAGCACTCCCCTGCCAGAAGAAAAGGCAAAGCAGCCCCTTGTGACTTGGAAGGAGCTCAGCCAGCAGCCAGCAGCCAGCTGCATCTCCCCGCACTGCAGGAACACACTGCCAGGTATCCAGTTAACACAAGTGACCGGACACGAAAAATCCGGTTACCACGGGAACCCATGCCAGCTGTGGGTGTAGTTTGAGCAGCCATTGCTCCTGCACACTTCCCCCACCCCCGATTTCTCAGGAGCTCTGCTTAACTGTCGTGCAGGGAAGAGGCTCCCTCTGTCCCTCTCCTCCACTGAGGCTGGCAGGCAGCTTCAGGACACTGTCTCCTGGGTCCTAGTGCTGTCACCGTCATCTTCTATGTATGCTGGGTCCCGTTTCTGGACAACTGGTGAGTGCCTATGCGGGGGGGAGCAGGGAAAGGGGATGTGGGGGGAAGGGGCAATACCAGAGCAGTAGGGTGGGAAGTTTGCACAGAACCTGCACACATTCTATCCAGTCCAGCCAAAACTATTGCCCCTCCCATGTATAAGGAATGACACATTTGTAGGAAAAACAAAACAAAACATCCCATTCTGGATACCAGTACTTTAACTTTTACAGTCCTTCCATCGAAGGGCTTCAGAGTTATGATGCACTGTGTACAATACTGTATTGAACTGTACTAAAAATCAAAGGAAT
Source organism: Dermochelys coriacea (assembly GCF_009764565.3). NCBI lineage: Eukaryota > Metazoa > Chordata > Testudines > Dermochelyidae > Dermochelys > Dermochelys coriacea. Next base: position 61,729,809 of record NC_050076.1, read on the forward strand.
CCAGTTTTTCTCTTTGATGTATTTTTCTGTACTGGGATGCACAGGCAACCAAGTTCTTTCCTTATGCTCAGCCTAGTTCCACAGGCCAACACATCTTTCTACTTTTAAGGGGTTGCAAAAGCACTGGAGGAAGCTCAACACAGTGTTGTAGGTTTCTCTTTCCCCTCACCCTCAAGGATTTTAAATCCTCTTCTTAGCAGGCTATGATAGAAAGACTGGCTGAATAGGCTAAAGGCAGGTTCTGTCCAGTTGCTGGTTCTCTTGCAGTTCAATCCATCATAAAAGTACCTCACATTTGATTTCTGTTGAATTTCATTCCAAAAACTTAAAGCTAAATAAACCTGAAATTAGTCCTCATTTTTCTGCCCCAACTCAAACTAACTTATTTCCCGAATGGAAAATGTTGAATCAGCATGGAATGTGTGTGATTCGAGAAGGGAATGAGAACACAGGCCAATTCCTGCTGACAGTGACACCTGTGTAGCCAGTGTAGAACAGATTTTTGCACAAGAATAGATTTTGGTCCCTTCTGCTTTTCACACCTGGTATAAGCAGAATCTCATTCACTTTCCTCCCCTAAACTCTGAGTACTTTAAGGGGAAAAAATAAGCAAGGTCTGCTTGATTTACACATGCAAATGAAACAGGAAGCTCTCCTTTCATTCTACACCAGCCTTAAACAAACATCAGATCTCATGTAACAAGGGCGTCACTACAGCAGCCTTGGTTGGACTGTTCTTTTGAAAGATCCTTAATGGTTCTTTTAAGATGCTGATTTTCAGTGAAGTCTTTTTGTTCAGTGGGGTAGCGAGCACAACAGGGAATAGCTCTGTTTTGTCAAGTCCTAGTCATTCAAAAGCTGAAAGGCTTTAGATTAAGTTTGTTTAATGTTTGTACAGTTATTTTGAAGAGCTAACATAGTACAGAAGTGCTAAATATTATGACTGGACAACCATCTAAACATCTGTGTCCCTTCTAGCTGTTACCTTTTTCTTACAGAAAGCTTAAAAACAGACAAATGCAAACCGTAGGGGGCTGGTGCAAACAGAACTTATGCTTAAAAAACCCCATGTCAGAGCTGCTGCTCACACATTCTAGAATAGATAATACTTAGTCATGCCATGAGCACAGGGGACCGGACTAGATGACCTCTTGAGGTCCCTTCCAGTCCTATGATTCTATTCTATGCTTCTAATTGTGGAAAAGCTTGGTGACAGAATGGCCTGATGTGGTGAATCACTGGAGATTAATTACACAAACTGGGTATCATATCACAAATAATATTTGGGTTCAATGTGAAAACTGTAATTCATTATCCTCAGCCAGTGCAACACTGGGAGGAAGCTTTCAGAGCAAGACAGCCTAAAATACAGTGAACCCAATGTAATTTTCGCACTATTACTTCCTCTACTTCAGTGGATTTTACACCTGAGTGGTTTTCTTTTACATAATAAAAGCTGGCTGCCTCTTAGACCGTAGTCAGAGTGAGATATGGGTATATGGAGTAGAGTCCATAGCTTGGGGAAAACACTTGTAGGGCTTGGCTTTCCACTGTGCCATGAGGAGAACTGAGGGTAGAAGCACCACGTTGAAAGAGGTGAGCAGGATGGGGAATGTTGCAGAGTTCACCCTCATGAAGATGAGCCCCCCACTACCTCGGAGAAAGGAGGCCTAAGAGAAGGACAGCATAGCATCCCTCGTTCTACCTCTTACTCAGAACTATCTGTTTGAAGGATTGAGTGTCATGAGAGTAGAATAAACTAGTTAATTTTACATAAATAAATAATATGTAACTACGTATGTAGAGAAATGTTTGATGACTCATCATTTTTTTTGCAATATGTAATTCATACTTAGGCCCTTCCCTCCAATTAGCCTTAGGCCCCTCATAACCTTAATCTGGCCTTGATAATGTCACTTTGCTGACTGTACCTTCCCTTTAAATGATCAGTGTCTTTAGCCACCAGGCAACACCAGAGGTTTGCAGAAATCATTAAAAGTTCAGGACTGGCAGATCAAGGACCATGTGGGTGAAACAGGGAAAATTAATCAAATGCTTAATGAGAGAGGACATGACTAATGCCCCACAATAACAAAGAGAGCCGAGAGCTGGGAGGAGGGAGAGCTAAAGATACTGGGTTTCTAATAATAATCAGACCCTCCTCAGACATGGACCTAGATATTGACTTGGGCCCTTGTGAAAGGGATGCTGAAGACTTGTGGGAAGCGTTGAGAAATGATACGGAGGAACAATCCAGCATGTTCCTTGTGGAGTCTCTGTATTGCTGTCACTCAGACTTTGACACTCAGAAGTGTGTTTGCATCCCAGAAGCTAGAGGTCACTCAGTCCAGTTCCTGGCCACTGCAGGATTGCTCCCTGTGGTATGTTGCCTTGTGTCTTGTCCATTCTAGTTTCAACAGACCAAAGCAACTGGGCTTTTGCAACTTCCCTTGGGAGATAATTCCACGGTCTGATGGGTGTCCCTCTCAGGATATTCCTCCTGCTGCTCCATGTCACCAGCCCCCTGTCTGTCACATCTCCTCTTTGGTCATTAGACTTTCCCCCTGTTTCAATGGCCACAGCCCTTTGCAAGACACCTTAATACAGTGGTCCCCAAACTGTGGGGCATACCACAACCATGGCCCCAGCTCCCGATTGTGGATCTCAGGGGGGTACAAACAGGGTAAGAGGGGAAGGAGCATGACCGAAAAAGTTTGGGGACTACTGCCTTAATTGGAGACACCTCTGTCTGACTGAGACCATGCCTGGGGGTTAACTTAGGCTCCAGAAAGTCCTTGCCCTTCAGCTCTGCTCCAATGATGCTGAGGGATTCTCACCTCTTTGGGACCGATTGTGTGAAGCTACCCAGACAACAGTAACCTTCTTAAACACAGGAGATATTTAAACATAGAGAGCGAATGGCAATAAAACCAAAGAAACGGTCCACAAAACATATCTCATCTGAACACTCTGAAAAGCCCACTGAGGTAACTCAGCTTCTCTTGGCTTGCTGCAAAGAAAAGAAGACCTTACGTCACTAGAAATAAGTTCCCTCTGATCAGCTTCTGACACAGCGTTCCCCATAGCTCACATAGCTGCTTACCAAGGCCCAAGTGCTTGAGTTCACCCAGAGTTAAGGGTGCCCAGTGACAGCTTATGCTCTTCCAGAACGTGGAGTCCAGCCAATCTCAAAGCTCTGAAAACCAAGACATATGGATAAAGGCAAAGAGCCACGCAGCCATCACTCTGCCCCCCCTGGAGATGGCAATAGCCGCTGGGAGTTACTTGCCTGCACTCCAGCTGCATTCACTATGTTAGGGGTAGGTGTAATGACTGGGACAGGGGCTAGTTGGAGCAGCATAGGAGAGCTGGGATTGTGACCTGAGAGGCCCTGTCCCTCTGGGGGAAGAGGCTGACGACCCTCTTCCTGACACACACATGCCCGTGATGCAGTTAAAGGGGACAGATGCATGTGTACAGTGAGAGATCTCAGGTGGTACTGAGTTCTGTAGGTTGTGTCAGTAGCAGGACATAGGGATTGCCAGCAGAGAGGTGACCCCTGACTGGGCTCCGTAGATTTAGTGATGGCTAAGTGAAAGCAGATGGCAGCCTGTGCACAAGAATGATGGGGTTACAGTAAGTTTAAATGCATGAGATAAGATTGATGTGTCTCTCTCCTCTGTCCCATCAGCCTCCAAACATACAGACCCCCACCAATATTTCCAGCTCACCCTCCCCTTGTTCCTCCTGTCACGTTCTGGCGTGAGGGTTGTGTCACCCCATGCCCAGTAACCCCGAGTGCTTCAAAGTCTCTGCTAATGCAGCCGTCTGTCTGGGTTGCTCACAGTCCACAACAAGCATGTGCTCTGCCTGTCCGCGGTGCAGCCCTGATCCAGTACTCTGATGTCAGCAGCTTGCCTCCTGCAGCAATACCATCAATTCCTGGTTTCCACCAGCTTTGGTGACATGTGGCCCAGTGACCCCAACACCGCCCAGTCCTGAATTTTCCACAAAGCATGTGCTCTGCAATGTCCAGCCCTTTCCTGGACCAGTCAGAGGAATTATAAAGTCTATTTGCTCCTCTAAAGAGAAAAAACGCACCACATATTAGTTTAATCTGTGTTAACATTCACCTCCTTCCAAACACAGCACTGGGCTGGTTTAGATTAAAAGTAAAAGAAGTCCATTACCAAAAGGAGAGAGGCTTTTAAGTGATACTCAGTAGAAGGAATACAGTTAGAAAGGGTTACACATGAACAAAAGCAAAACCATGCTTTCTAGTGACTAACACTTACCAAAACCACGGACTTGCTTCCAGGTAAGATTCTCACCACACCTCCTTCCAGCAAGATGGCTGCCCACCACCTCTGTCAGGAACTCCCACAAAGTCCAAAGTGCTCAGTTCCTTTGTCTTCTTATGTGAACGATCCCTTGGGGTTCTTTGCATCCTGTATTATGGCCCAGGGAGCCTTTGAAATGGAATCTTCTGAAGGTTTCCCCCAAAGTAACATTCATTCAAGCTATGAGGAAGGCAACATGGAGTCTGGTGATGAAGGAAGGTCTGTTCTGACTTCTTCCCCTGCTATAATGCACACTGATCTGTTCCTGCCCCCTCTCTGCAAATAAAAGGCCACTTGCCATGTGATTGCCATGTGGCTGGAGGACATGTGGCTGGAGGCTTGTTCTCTGTCTGGGAAAATCTGTTTACCACTCCCCAGATTTGTATGGCAAACACATTTTTTTAGTCTCATGTTGCCCTCTGGCACTGGGATACTCTTAGTTTACACATCTCATTAGGCCATTAGCACTTTTGGAAGCTATTAGCAGGTAAAATGTGTCTCCTTGCTGTCTGGCGCCCTCTGCTGCTGTATACACGCATCACAGGCACCAGCTTACTACAGGGTCACACACTTCCTTGGTTACGTGGGCCAAACTGACACCCCGCTAGGTCCCCTTCTCTCTCCGTAGCCAGGCCCCCCAATCCCCACTCCAGCCAGCCTCCGCAGACATGGCCCTGTCCCCAGCCAGCCCATGCCTACATAGGGCTGGAGTGCACCTTAACTGTTGTTCTCTCTGGGCTGAAGAGACGGGGGGCAGCTGGAATGCTGTGTAAAGTTTGAACCAGGAATGAAAAATCATTGTCCATACCTAGAAGGATTCACTGGGACAGGGAATGTTTAGATAGACGCGAGTAGGTTTATTTCTTTTATTTTCTGTAAGGCTTGTGGACTCCTCTGTGCTAACCCCAGATGCTTTTGTTTGCTTGTAACCTTTAAACTGAACCCCCAAGAAAGTTATTTTGGGTGCTTAATTTTTGGAATTGCTCTTTTAAAATCTAGCAAAAGCCTAAATTCCAGATATATTTTCTTCCTTTTTGTTTTTTATAAAATTTACCTTTTTTAAGAACCTGATTGATTTTGTGTCCTAAAAGGTCTGTACATATGTTTTTCAATTAGCTGGTGGCAGCAGCTGGGTTTCCCTTTTGTTTGTTTTATAGATTCATAGATTCATAGATACGAAGGTCAGAAGGGACCATTATGATCACCTAGTCTGACCTCCTGCACAATGCAGGCCACAGAATTTCACCCACCCACTCCTGCAAAAAACCTCTCACTTATGTCTGAGCTATTGAAGTCCTCAAATTGTGGTTTAAAGAATTCAAGGAGCAGAGAATCCTCCAGCAAGTGACCCGTGCCCCATACTACAGAGGAAGTCGAAAAAACTCAAGAGCCTCTTCCAATCTGCCCTGGAGGAAAATTCCTTCCCGACCCCAAATATGGTGATCAGCTAAACCCTGAGCATATGGGCAAGATTCACCAGCCAGATACTACAGAAAATTCTCTCCTAGGTAATTCGGATCCCACCCCATCTAACATCCCATCACAGGCCATTAGGCCTATTCATGGTAAATATTCATGGTAAATATTTAATTACCAAAATCATGTTATCCCATCATACCATCTCCTCCATAAACTTATCGAGTTTAATCTTAAAGCCAGATAGATCTTTTGCCCCCATTGCTTCCCTTGGAAGGCTATTCCAAAACTTCACTCCTCTGATGGTTAGAAACCTCTAATTTCAAGTCTAAACTTCCTGGTGGCCAGTTTATATCCATTTGTTCTTGTGTTCACATTGGTACCGAGCTTAAATAATTCCTCTCCCTCTCTAGTATTTATCCCTTATTTATAGAGAGTAATCATATCTCCCCTCAACCTTCTTTTAGTTAGGCTAAACAAGCCAAGCTCCTTGAGTTTCCTTTCATAAGACAAGTTTTCCATTCCTTGGATCATCCTAGTAGCCCTTCTCTGTACCTGTTCCAGTTTGAATTCATCCTTTTTAAACATGGGAGACCAGAACTGCACACAGTATTCCAGGTGAGGTCTCACCAGTGCCTTGTATAACGGTACTAAAACCTCCTTATCCCTACTGGAAATACCTCGCCTGATGCATCCCAAGACCGCATTAGCTTTTTTCACAGCCATATCACATTGGCAGCTCATAGTCATCCTATGATCAACCAATACTCCAAGGTCCTTCTCCTCCTCCGTTACTTCTAATTGATACATCCCCAGCTTAGAACTAAAATTCTTGTTATTAATCCCTAAATGCATGACCTTCCACTTCTCACTATTAAATTTCATCCTATTACTATTACTCCAGTTTACAGGGTCATCCAGATCCTCCTATATGACATCCTGGTCCTTCTCTAAATTGGCAATACCTCCCAGCTTTGCATCATCCGCAAACTTTATTAGCACACTCCCACTTTTTGTGCCGAGGTCAGTAATAAAAAGATTAAATAAGATGGGTCCCAAAACTGATTCTTGAGGAACTCCACTGGTAACCTCCTTCCTGCCTGACACCTTTCAGTAGGACCCATTGTAGTCTCCCCTTTAACCAATTCCTTATCCACCTTTCAATTTTCATCTTGATTCCCATCTTTTCCAATTTAATTAATAATTCCCCATGTGGCATGGTATCAAACATCTTACTGAAATCTAGATTAGATCCACTGCATTTCCTTTGTCTAAAAAATCTGTTACTTTCTAAAAGAAGGAGATCAGGTTGGTTTGGCACGATCTATCTTTTGTAAAACCATGTTGTATTTTGTTCCCTTTACCATTGACCTCAATGTCCTTAACTACTTTCTCCTTCAAATTTTTTTCCAAGACCTTGCATACTACAGATGTCAAACTAACAGGCCTATAGTTACCTGGATCACTTTTTTTCCTCTTTCTTAAAAATAGGAACTATGTTAGCAATTCTCCAATCATACGGCACAGCCCCTGAGTTTACAGATTCATTAAAAATTCTTGCTAATGGGCTTGCAATATCATGTGCCAATTCCTTTAATATTCTTGGATGAAGATTATCTGGGCCCCCTGATTTAGTCCCATTAAGCTGTTTGAGTTTCGCTTCTACCTCAGATATGGTAATATCTACCTCCATATCCTCATTCCTATTTATCATGCTACCATTATCCCTAAGATCCTTATTAAAGACTGAGGCCAAGTATTTGTTTAGATATTGGGCCATGCCTAGATTATACTTAACCTCCACTCCAGCCTCAGGGTTTAGCGGTCCCACTTCTTTTTTCTTTGTTTTCTTCTTATTTATATGGCTATAGAACCTTTTACTATTGGTTTTAATTCCCTTTGCAAGGTCCAACTCTACTTGACTTTTAGCCTGTCTCACTTTATCCCTACATGTTCTGACCTCAATAAGGTAGCTTTCCTTGCTGATCCCTCCCATCTTCCACTCCCTGTAGGCTTTCTGCTTTTTCTTAATCACCTCTCTGAGATGCTTACTCATCCAGCTTGGTCTACAACTCCTGCCTATGAATTTTTTCCCCTTTCTTGGGATGCAGGCTTCTGATAGCTTCTGCAGCTTTGATTTAAAGTAATCCCTGAGGGAGTGGTGGAAAAGCTGAGGGGCCTCAGGGAGAACTTCCCAAGTGAGTTTTTGCAGGATGTGCATGAGGCAGTTTTTCACTTGGGTGGTGGCAGCGTTTACCAAGCCAAGGTCAGAGAAAAGCTGTAACCTTGGGGGTTTAATACAAGCCTGAAGTGGCAACTATTAATTTTTAAAATCCTTGCAGGCCTCCACCTTCTGCACTCAAAGTGCTAGAGTGGGGAATCAGCCTTGACTCTGCCCCTGGAACATCTGTTTGTCTCCTGTCTCTCTGCCTGGTTCTCCCTTCTCAGCCCTCATCCCCAGGATAGGCAGGCACCAGCATGGGACACATAGGCTGGGAGAGGAAGCAGGAACATTGCAGGGACTGCCATGGGGTCAGTGGGGAGATCTATTGAAGGGGAAACACACCAGGGGCATGAGAGGAAGGATGGCCCAGGGGTGAGGACCTAGGTCTTGGGAGACCTGGGTTCAATCCCCTGCTCTGTGGCTCCCTGTGTGACCTTGGGCAAGTCCCTTAGTCTCTCCTTTCCCCAGTGAGATAATAGCACGGCCCTGCCTGACGGCGGGGGGGGGGGGTAATTAACCCATTACAGACCATGCAGTGCTCAAATACTATGGTGAAAGGGACCAGATAAGTACCCACCCTTCAATGATTGATGGGCAGCTCAGAAGAGAGAGCTGTAGCTCCCCAATCTCTCTCATTGCACAGTTCTGAATGTATCCATTTTAGTTGATCAGAGAGTGAACATGGATTTGCCTCTTTGAAAATCCCTCATCAATTTTCCCTTGCCATGAAATTACTGACAGACTCCAGGTCTCTGTCAAACATGTTCCCTGGATAAATTTCATCCCATCACTGCTAGTTACGAAGCAGCTCCTTGTTTCCTTAGGGTTCTACAGCTGCTGTTCTTCCTCATCTGAAATAATTATTCTCTCTTTGTGACAGGCTAACATAGGGTATGGCTGCACTACAATGAAACACTCATGGCTGGCTCATGTCAGCTGCCTTGGGCTTGCAAGGCTCATGATGTGGGGCTGTAAAATTCCAGTGTAAAACCTTCAGGCACAGGTGGGAGCCCTCCCCCTTGTGGGCTTGGGGCTTAGGTTCCAGCCCAAGCCCAAACTTCTGAACCACAATTTTACTGTAAGCAGAGTCAGGATGAGCTCTACCCTGACACCTGGTGGCGAGTCATGGTGGGTTGTGGAAAAGAACTTCAGGGGCTGATCTCATTTGCATAGTCACACCCACCCCACCTAGATGGTCACTTTGGCTGCTGTAGGAGCCCCAGTTTCTCTGTTATTGGGGAAGGAATAAACTGTTATTATCCTGATTATGTGAATCAAGGACAGTGGAACTGTACTTGGCCTTTTGTTATGATGGAGGGACTCACCATCACCTAAGCAGCACTCGCTAGGCAAGGGTCATGGGTTCCAATCCCCAGTGAATGGAGAGAAGTTGGGGGGTAGGTGTTAATCTTTGGTGGTAGCCTACTGTTAGGGCTTTACATGCTAATTACATTTTCTTCTCTCTGCTGTAGACTATCAGAGCTAATTTTGATTCCGTTAGGAGTGTGGCTACAGGCTGCTGAGCTGAATTCACTTTGGGCTCATAGTGTACTGGTACTGAGGCTCCTCTATTACAAGCTGAAATCACTGAGTGTTGTGTTAAGTAGTGGGGGAGTCTAAGGGTCTATTATGGAGCAGTTTGTTGGATGCCTGGAGCAGCTCATGGGGGAAGCTGGCAGAGCAGAGCCTCATGGAGAGGTAGGGCAATCAGCTTTGGACCAAGTAAGGTGCCCCTTAACCCCCACCCCTGCCCCATCTCCACCCAGGTTGGGAGGTAAAACTCTGCAGATAAACTTGAGACTTTTGGGTTGTTGGACTTTTGGGACTTTAGGTGATTTTGGATTGCTGGACTCAAGAACCAAAGGGAAAGGACATGCCCCAATTTGCTTGGGGTGGGTTTTTTGCTCATGGGTTGTGTTATGAATTCTGTTGGTTGTGTTTCCCCAACATAATGCCACATTGGTTCTCTCTGTTATTAGAAGGCTTTTTGCTATACTCAGACTCTGTGCTTGTGAGAGGGGTAGTATTGTCTCTTGGAGGTTCCCAGAGGGGATGATATATGTTTGTCCCAGGTCACTGGATGGGGGCTCAAGCCAGTTTTGCATTGTGTTATTGGAATAAGAAAAGGAGTACTTGTGGCACCATAGAGAGACTAACAAATTTATCTGAGCATAAGCTTTTGTGAGCTACAGCTCACTTCATCAGATGGAATAGAATCCCTAGATACTGAACCTGGCCCTTGTTGCTGTCAACTCTGATGGGCAGAAGTGTTACATTACAGCCCGATATTGGCTTTTATATGGAGAGCACAAGTTTTCAGAAAGGTGCCATGTTTGTATTAAGATCAGATGCTGAATGTCTCTCTACCCAGAACCCCTCAGGCTGTGTGTTTGCTGTAAGTTTCTGCTTCTTAGAGAAATACATAAAACCAGGAGAAAAACAGCATCAATCTTTTCGTGACAGTTTAATGCCAATTGCCAGCCCTGGGGACAGAAGCCCATGTAAAACACTGGTGGCAGCAGACCATGTCCATATTCTCACCGTGTCAGTGACAGCAGGGCTGGTCTGTTATTTGTTTCAGGGTTCTGCAGTTGAAGCTAGCTATTAAGTCAGGCTTTAGAGCTGGGTTTATAATTGGCTGGCCTGGGTCAGATGCATTGGGTTCAATTCCCACCTGTGCCGTGGGCCATGCAGAAACTCAGCTCATCATCTGTAGAAGGGGGACAATAATCCTTCTGTTGGTCTGCACTTCAAACAGATACCACTGTAGCTGTGTCAGTTGGGGGGAGGTTTTACCAACAGAGCTATGCCAGTGTAAGCCCTGCTGAAGACACACTTATACCAGCATAAAAGTGCATTTGTTTATGCTTGTCTCTTGGTGAACTGTTGTAAACTATACCTGTCAAAGCACTTTTATGCCAGTATCAGCTGTAGATACACTAGATGGTTTTACACTTAGTGTCAAGGATATTTGACCTTTTAAATGAACTAGGTCCAGCTCCCCTGGGCCAGAGCATGTGCTGCCAGTTAAGCAAGTGGGGCAGCCCCTGTGGATATAAAGGATCAAGGAGAAGCAGAGGGGCAGGGGAAGTCTCTAAAAGCAGCTGATTTGCCAAGTTGGTAGGCCAGGACTGGAGGGAACAGTGTGAGTTGCCCATGAACTTCCAAGCCAGGGATGAGGGCTGGAGAAGATTGAATGCCAGGGAACAGCAGAGGGGCTTACCCACCGATGTCTCCATGCTGGAGAGGTGAAGCCATAGGGCCAGAGAGGGCTGAGGGCCAGGGGAACGGAGGCAGGGCCCACCTGCTGGTCTGTCTGAAGTGAGCAGTTAACCGAGAGTCAGGGCAGTCGTTTCACCCATAACTATACTGGTTGACCTGGCCTTTGTCTGTTTAGACTGTCCGTACTTCAGGGCAGGGACTGTGTCTTTGTATGTCTGCGTGGCGCCCAGCAGAAGGGGGCCTGATCCTGCTGAGATCTCTAGAGGCTACTGTCATACAAATGACAGCAATAAGCAGCTGTCTCTTGGGAAGCCCAGTGGTGGCCTGTCCACTTGGTGGGTCGCACTCTGTCCGCATTTCATAACACAACATAGCAATGCAAAGTCACCACACTGTGTTCTCTGAGGGGGCAGGCCAACAGATGCTTCAGGCTGCTGCAGGGAACCTGGGAGTCCATCAGCCAGAGCACAAGGCTGGCCTGCTCCCAGCAGGTGGCTTGGCAGTCTCTTTGCAGGGTGCTGCACGGAATTAATCACAGCAGCCGCAGGTGTATTTCAGACAGGAGAAGTGTGCATTTTCCACCCATTAAGCCATGCATTGTTCTGAGTGTAGGTCCTAACCAACATTTACTTAATTTGCTGAGAGTCATTTAACCAGTGACATGTATAGTAATGACATTGTTCCTGATGCATTTAATATGTATGGGGAATCAGGCACCAACTAGCAGAACTTGTCCAATTAGGGAATAGGAGACGTGTCTTCTTGTAACCCAGAACTGACACTGATTGATCACTGAGAGTGACATTCATCTCCCTCCTGGCATGCTAATGAGCTGAAATGAGCTCTTCAGACAGGCTGTGCACTAATGAGCCATACCAGACCCTGGATGTGAAGCTTGGCTGGAACATTAGGGGACTGAATCTCTGTGATGAGGAAGATTTTTAATCACCACGTCTGTGCTTTTTCTGCATTGAGATGCTTACAGGGCAAATCCATTTGGTTCCTAGTGACTGAGGGGTTTTGAAGGCATCCTGGGTCACTGATGGAGCTGTGGAGGCCTCAGCCCAGAGGCTTTATGTCGTGGCTGCTTGCTTGGATGAAGAGGGCTACATCATATGGTCTCAATTGTGAGCTGGTCACTGAGCAACCTGAGGTGCTCTGAGGAGTGTCACACAGTTTAAAGCCAGAAGGGGCCACCAGGTCCTCTAGTCAGACCTCCTGCATGTCACAGGCCATGGAGCAGCTGGCATGCAGCCTCTATGCCTCGCATTCTGTTACACCTGACAGCACCCGTTCCCAGCTGCTTTTCAGTTCACATCTAACAGCTGCATGGTGAAGTCCCAGGGTATCTGGTATTCCATCCAAACTGTCCCCAACCATGTGCTGCAGACAAGCGGCAAAGGTACAGATACATAATACCAAGGGAAGAGAGAGAGAAGAGATTCAAAATGCCACAGAGAAGTGAGGAGGAGAGATCCAGAGGGACTAGACCAGACAAGGGGATTGCTGAGAAGGAGGCTGCTGCACTGACAATATCACGTTGTGGGGTGGGCATAGAAGACTGGTGCACAACTACAGGAGATGCCCAATGGCAGGACTTTCTCATTGCCATGCCCAGAGGCAGGTGATGCTCCGGGGCAGTATGTCTGTGCCATGGCTAGAGGAATCTGCACAGCAGGGACTGCACTCTGACATCTGCAATGATACAAGGTGCTCTCTCACCATCCCATGAGGAGACGTGCACAGAGCCACCGTGACTGGCATCAGGACAACAGCTTCCAAGGTTTCAGAATAGCAGCCGTGTTAGTCTGTATTTGCAAAAAGAAAAGGAGTACTTGTGGCACCTTAGAGACTAACAAATTTATTAGAGCATAAGCTTTCGTGAGCTACAGCTCACTTATGCTTCCAAGGGCTTCACAGCACACCATACTGCATGAAAGGAGACAGAGCCAACCGTGCTGTTCCTAACAGGAATGATGGACGCACGGCTGCTCCTGGTCAGCTGCAACAAGCCAAGTTCCACCACAGTGCAACGGAGGAAGTTGCAGTGGGGCTGAGATATGCCTTTGAAATCAAGCTTTGAATGAGCTTAGCCCAGGTACTGCAGGCAAATCCCCACAGTTCAGCCACTGCATACTGAGCAGCTGGCAGATGGTGAAATGATGAATGCTCTGGGCGCATGGTCTGCCTCCTGCCCTCTTGCAATTAGGCAGCATGAATGCCAGACTGGTTGCTGAAACAGAATGGGAGGACCCACATCCCTCTGCCCTGCTCAGCCTGGGCTTGGAGGCTCCAGGAGAGGCCAGCTTGCTGGCAGTCTCAATATCTCACTATCAAAGGCTTCCCTAGGAGCAGTAAAAGTTTCTAAGCGGCTGGGCAGGAAGTCAGTGGGGCTGAAATGCTGAATCATCCAGGCTGTTTAATATGGTCTCCCTCGCTCCTCCATCCCTCTGCAGCCAGGGCCAAACGGTTCTTAAACACAGACCATTTGCATAGCAGCTGAATGACAAGTGGCACCTCTGCCTTATGGTGCAGACACTTGCAGGCCCAGGGGGATGGGCTGAGAGGGTGTGACAAAGCAGGGGGTATTCTTATTGTTTTCAATGGTTTGCATGCCAGGGTGTGGGACTCACTTTCCCTGTGTGTTACTGGTTTAACGGGGTGGTGAAGGGAGTTAATTGTTACAGAGGGCCAGCAAACAGCCTGGAGAATGGACACTCCAGCGACTGGTGACCTGGTGACCAGGCAGCCCAGCTCGGAAGTCACAGCCAGTTCTGGCCAGTGGGAGGACAATGGGCTGCGGAGAGAGGACCCCGGGGACCTGACCAGCCAGTTCTAGCCCCAGGGAAAACAAAGGACTGATGAGAGGAGAGGAGACCCAGGTGACCTGTTTATTTGGGACAGAAGACAAAGGACGGAGCCTGGACGGAGGTTACTGGTCGAGCTCCTCAAGGATCCCGGCCAATGGGAGCTGGAGGGCGCGGTGCCAGCGGGCGAGAGTCGTGCGAAGCTGCTTGCGCGCCTCCACCTAGGCGCCAGACCTGCTGCTGGCCGCTTCCGGGGCGCAGCGTAGTCTGCAGTGCCAGGACAGGCAGGAACCCTGCTTCTGCACCCCTGCTGCGCGGCTGAACAGGAGCCGCCACAGGTAAGCCCACGCCCCAATCCCCTACCCCAGCCCTGAGCTCCCCCAAACCTGAAGCCCCCTCCTGCACCCCAACCCCTTCTCCCTGACCCCCTCCCACACCCAACCCCCTGCCCCAGCCCAGAGCCCCCCACACCTTGAACCCCTCATTCCTGGCCGCAGCCCTCACCCCCACACCCCAACCCTCTGCCCAAGCCCCTCCTACATCCCAAACCCCTCATCCCCAGCTCCATTGAGTCACAGCCATCAACAATTTCCTTCAACTGGTCACCAGAAAAAAAGTTTGAAAACCACTGGTATAGTCTAGCAGTAAGAAGGCTGAGGGAGGATCTAATTGCTCTCTACAAACACACCAGGGAGGGAGAAGAGCTATTTAAGCTAAAGGATGATGTTGGCATAAGAACAAATGGAAATAAACTGTCCATGAACAAATTCAGCCTGGAAATTGGAAGAACGTTTCTAACCATCAGAAGAGTGAATTTCTGAAACAGCCTCCCAATAGAAAGGGGGCGACAAACAACTTAATTAGTTTTAATAATAATGGAGGATTTCAACTACCCCCATACTGACTCGGTATATGTCATCTCAGGACGGGATGCAGAAATAAAATTCCTAGACACCAGAAATAACTGCTTTTTGGAGCAGCTAGTCCTGGAGCCCACCAGGGGAGAGGCAATTCTTGATTTAGTCCTAAGTGGAGCACAGGATATGGTCCAAGAGGTGAATATAGCTGACACGCTTGGTAATAGCAACCATGATGTAATTATATTTAACAGCCTTGTAGTGGGAGAAATAAAGAAACCCATCACAGTAGCTTTTAACTTCAAAAAGGGAAACTACACAAAAATAAGGAAACTAATTAAACTTTAATTAAAAGGAACAGTCACAACAGCTGCATGGAAACTTTTAAAAAACACCATAATAGAGGCTCAAATTAAATGTATAACCCAAATTTAAAAAAAAACAGTAACAGAACAAAAAAAAACTGTCACCATGGCTAAACAACAAAATATTTTTACATACATCGGTAGCAGGAAGCCTGCCAAACAATCAGTGAGGCCATGAGACGCTCAAGGTGCTAAAGGAGCACTCACGGAAGAAAAGGCTCTTGCAGAGAAGCTAAATAAATTCTTTACCTTGATCTTCACTGCAGACAAGAGGAGGGAAACTCCCACACCTGAACCATTCTTTTTAGGTGGCAAATCTGAGGAACTGTCCCAAATTGAGGTGTCAATAGAGGAGGTTTTGGAACTAACTGATAAATTTAACAGTAATAACTCTCCAGAACCAGATGGTATTCACCCAAGAGTTCTGAAGGAACTCAAATACGAAATTGCAGAGCTACTAACTGTGGTATGCAACCTAGCACTTAAATCAGCCTCTCTTCAGGATGACTGGAGGATAGCTAATGTCACGCCCATTTTTTAAAAGACGCTAACGGTGATCCTGGCAATTACAGATTAGTAAACCTAACTTCAGTACCTGGCAAATTGGTTGAAACTATAGTAAAGAACAGAATTATCAGACGCGTAGATGAACATGATGTGTTGGGTAAGAGTCAACAGAGCTTTTGTAAAGGGAAATCATGCCTCACCAATCTATTAGAATTCTTTGAGGGTGTCATCAAGCATTTGGACAACGGTAATCCAGTGGACATTGTGTACTTGGACTTTCAAAGGCTCTTAAGCGAAGTAAGCAGTCAGGAGATAAGAGGGAAGGTCCTCTCATGGATCAGTAACTGGTTAAAAGATAGGAACAAAGGATAGAAATAAATTGTCAGTTTTCACAATGGAGAGGTGTAAATAGCAGGGTCCCCCAAGGATCTGTGCTGTTCAACATATTAACAAATGATCTGGAAAAGGGGGAGAACAGTTGGGTGGCAAAATTTGCAGATGGTACAAAATTACTCAAAATAGCTAAGTCAATGAGTCATCTTTGGAGATGTATAATTGTAGCCATGTCAGTCCCAGGACATTAGAGAGAGAATTTCTGATGTTGGTCCAATAAAAGTTATTACCTCCCTCATATCTCTAATCTTTGGAGACTCCTTTTCCTTAGGAGGTGCTGCTTTACTCTCTGACCCCCTGTGCTCTGTATAGAGCAACTGCAAAGAATTACGAGCTACTGCCTGAGCATGTTCTCCATTCCCTAACTCCTACCTCCTCACTTATGCAGTGTCTCCAACAAGGTCTCCCCTGCAACCTGATTATCTTGTCAATAAAATTGCATCACTCTCCATATATTGTCATTCTGCAATCCCACCAGAACTGAATGGAGGAACATGCTTTGTACAAAGGCTGGGTCATATCTTAGGTCAGAGTCAGTTTCTTGTGAGGCAAACAATGCTTTCTATCTCAAATCAAGCGCTCGGACTAGGAAATCCTGAGGTATCTTTTCTGGCTCTTGTGTTGCTCTTAAGGTGTCAGGTAAAATTCAGTGGCATCTTTTTCCTAGTATCAGGGGGTAGTTGTGTTAGTCTGTATCCACAAAAACAACAAGGAGACTGGTGGCAGCTTAAAGACTAACAGATTTATTTGGGCATAAGCTTTCGTGGGTAAAAAAAACACTTCTTCAGACACTTGAACATATGCATCTGAAGAAGTGGTTTTTTATCCACGAAAGCTTATGCCCAAATAAATCTGTTAGTCTTTAAGGTGTCACCGGACTCTTTGTTATCTTTTTCCTAGTAATAGGACCTTAAAACGCTTCTTAGTTTTGGCAGGCTCAGATTAGCTTTTCCCTCCAAGTAGTCACTGAGGCTTAGTCCTGAGCAGACTCCCCCAATTACAGTTTCCAGGATCTCTGTCTCAGTGTACCTATTCAGTGTGCTCACTGCACAGAAGAAGGCAAGCACATGTGGTATGGGTTTCAACTAGGCCACAACATTATTAGTCAAATTAGATCCAAAGTTCCCGTTGGGTGTCAGTGACTGTACTGGGCTGTCCCACCATTGATCCTTTGCCAATTCTTGGAGCTCCCACCACAGGGGGAGCCAATCATTACCCTAGGAGGGTCTCTGGGTACCTCCACTCACCCACTAGCAGCCCTCCCCCTTTCAGGGGTTGACGTAAGAGATTACCTCACCCCCTTAGACAACATTACTATCCAGCACATTGGCGGGGCGAACTCCCCTGGGTAATGCCTCAACCCCTGGTTCACATTTGCCCCCAAGGGGTTAGACACAATGCCCCCATCTCATTAGGAGATCCCCTCAGAATGCCCACTATGTTACCTTTTGGATCTGGAGCCTAAATCAGCGAGTTCCTGCACTGGGCGCCTGACAAAATATGCAATGACTAAACGACTCTCACTTAAGTCTAAACTGTGACCCAGCCCTCCACTTACCCAAAACGCAACCCCTTGGGTTTCACTGCAAGGAAGGTGGAAAAACCCAACCAGCCTTGGCCGATACTCCCAGCCCCCAAGTGGCAACTAACACAGCCCACAGCAACCTAGGTCAGGGAGAGAGGGTGGCTGACTGCTGGACACCAGCAAACAGGAAGTGGCTCTGACCATATGGCTCTTATCTTGGCTCCAGATCTCAAGCCAAATCCTGCAAGATCTTATGGCTCAAATCATGTGCCAAATCCCACAAGACCTCAAGCCTACCCCAAAAGTCCTGTGGGGGCTGGAAATCTCACTGGCCCCAGTCCGTCCTGTCCTTTTTGCTTTCTCTCATAATGATACACCAAAATGCAGCCCTCTGCTCAGTGTAATCTAGTTGGTCGTTGAGCCTTAGGTGCAAGCCTAACTGGAGAAGCAAATTCTTTTGCTAATTACATTCTGAATTTTGTTCCCCCAAAGGGCTGGTGCATACCATACACACTCTGGGGATAACCCTCATGTCAGGATAAAAGCCATGGTTTGATCCCCAGGCCCGGGCAAAAAATGATGCCACAATACATCAACTTTAAGAAAAGCTGGGATTTGGGGGGACCTGAATCTCAGGAACCCTTTGATCAAGTGGCCCCAAATTTGGCTTATTGACTAAATTCCTCTGCCCCCAGGAGGCACACCAAATTTCAAGGCAATCGAAGTAACTGTGCAGATTTTAGAGCACTTAGAGGTATAAGCTTTAAACAGAGAGCTGGTCCTGCACTATACTAAGGAAGAAATCTAAAAAGATCCTTCTCTCTAATGGCTAGGTATGGGATGAAGGTGAACGGACCAGTACTGTTCAGAGTATGAATGGTAGGAAGGGCTGAACCAATCCCTTAAAGAGTGCAGTATATGAGTGGACTTGGGGCTGTCTGAACTGGCCCCTCTGCCCCTTCCAAGCCACATGACTGGAGCAGCTGAGAAGGCAGAACTGCTTTAGCAGGTGAATTTGATTTTATTTCTTCATTTAAATTCTTTAAAGTGCAATGACTTACCAACTGGGTCATCAGCAGAGTTTGAACCCAGAACCTTCACTTACAAAGTGCTGGCCCTAAAGCAGTAAGCCTGGTAGCTGGCAGCACATGTAAGCTGTTATCCTCCAGTAGAGCCGTCTCTGGAGCGGATAATGGCAAACCCTACCAACATAGGTTACAAAACTCTTCCTAGCTTCAGGTGTTTTACAGTAAGTAAAGTATGCACTGGAAATAGATTCCATACGAGGCACCCTCATTGAGAGACATAGCAGGGTGAGGAGCAGGGGGGCAGAGAGGGCACTGCAAAACAGGCAGCTCCCTGAGTGCCTGGACTTCTCCTTGGCTTCCAAGACTAACTGGGGCTCAGCCGGTGTATGCAGGAAGATTCAGCACCTTCCTGTAGGCCCTAAAGCTCCCCTCAGTAACCTAATTATGAACCAGTCCCAGACCAACAAAGGAACTGAACTAAGTGCAGGCCCTACCAGGACCTGGTTTGGGGAGGTATCTGAATCCAGCCCAGTGTTCCACAGTCAGACTACACATCATGGCGTTTGTTCCAGCAGCACATGTCCCCAGCACTCCAGCCTCCCCACTGCTAAGGCCCCAGTACATGATGGGTGGGTTTCCCTGAACAGCTGCTGGAAAAGCACTCCGAACAGGTGCACCAGCTGTTCCACTACCCGCATATGTGCTTTCTAGAACCAGCCGCGCTTTGGAGCAATGCTCTTTTAGCTGGTGTGGGCACACCCTGCTCACCCCGCAGCGTAAGTTAGAAGAGACTCAGGGCTGCCAAGTCTGGACACTTTCTTCTGCTTTTCATTCATTGGCTGTGATATGTTCACATTTTCTCCTGCTACAAACTGTGCAAATTCCCAACAGGCAAACTGAGGTCCAGGATCTATAAGAAAAATCTCGAGAATCCTTTGCTAGGCACACTAGGCTTTGCTGCATTCAGTGATGGAGGCTGCTGTTGTGTATAAGGAATCTATTTGCCAATAATCAGAATAGACTCAACAGTCATAGGGTGTGTTTGATCTCCCATTCTACATAAAGCCATGCCCATCATGCTCCATGATTGGTTAGGTATCTTGTGCATCTCTCTGTTGAGATACTGCACGGATGTATATTTGGTCACTACAGGACATCTTGGGCCTTGCATAGACAAGCTTCAGCACCAGCCTGGCTCAAGTGTACAGGGGTTCTACCATTTCAGCATGCATATCTCTAACTGTCATACATAGACAACTGGTGCCTGCTGACGGGGGGACACAACCCCAGAACAACTCAAGTCACCCCCCCTCCCCTCTCAGTCCTCCTCTCCTGGAAAGCAGCAGCCCTTCTGTGCAGCTCCCAGCTGTTCCTCTGCTCCTGCCTCTCACTGTCTGGTGCAACTCCCTGGCTCAGCTGCCCCACAGGGAGTGGGCCTGGCCACACCATGTGACTCAGCAATCAGGGGGGCATGTGACCCCTGCCTGCCCCCACCCATGCATCACCTCTGCTGTCATGCAAAGTTTTCTGGACCGTGAATCATTTTTGTAGCCACTTTTCTGAACCTTCTCCAACTTTTCAGCATCTTTTTTAGTGTGGACACCAGAACGGGGCACAGCATTCCAGGCACAGTCTCATCCATGCTGTATACAGAGGTAAGTATTACCTCTCTACCCCTCCCTACCTCTGCTCATATTCCTCTGCTCATACTGTTGCCCCTTGGCCTGAGCAGTTAGCCAGTATCTGAGGTCTTTACTGGGGCTTGCTTCCAGGAGGAGGAGAAATTCAGGTATGTTCTCTGGAGCAATTCTGATTATTTTCAAAGAATTCCTATATAGTCCTGTTCCCCTGAACACAGCAGGAACAAAACGCAGCAGGCTTCTTGCTCACAATTCCCAAGCCTGCCTTTCCAGCCAGTCCTGTCCCATAAGATCTCAGCACCTGCTCCGTCTTGGGGCTATGCTACTGACTGCTTCTCTGGCTCTTTCTCCTCTCTTTCTGGTTGTTTTCTGCCTCTGACACATACAACTCCAACCATTCACTGCCTCAGCCTGCGCATTTGCAGTCCCAAGGAGACCCCTGTTCTTCCTGAGTTAGTTCTTGCCCAGGCCTTCCCATGAGGTCTATGCCTTATGCAGTGACTTCTATTGTTTCAGCTATTTCACACCATAGAAGAGCTTAATTCAGTGGCTCTCCATCTTTTGTATTGGTGACCCCTTTCACACAGCAAGACTCTGAATGTGACCCTCCCACTTATAAATTAAAAACACATTTTTTTATATTTAACACTATTACACATGCTGGAGGTGAAGCAGGGTTTGGGGGTGGAGGATGACAGCTCGCAACCCCCCACGTAATAACCTCCCGATCCCTGGGGGGTCACGACCACCAGTTTGAGATGCTCTGGCTTAATTGCGTCTTCCATTCAGTCTGACTGAAAGGTGGCTAGCACACTCATCAGCTTCAATGAGGCCTGGGATCACCCACAGTTCGAAGACACAGTGGTTGGCAGCCACCAACACCTTCCACCACAACAACACATACCTGGGAACATAGGAATTGCCAGAGCGGATCAGACACAGGGTCTCTGGCGCTGGCCAGCACCAGCTGCTTTAGAGAAAGATACAAGAAAGTCCACACTAGCAGTTTTGGGATAATCTGCCCCCCACATATGTCTCATCCTGATCTCTTTTACATTAAGACCAGGTTAAGCCCGGAAGCATGAGGTTCAATATCTTTTCCAAAGTGTTTGGCATTGTGTGGATATCGTTGTTATCCATATAAATATCTAATCCTTTTTTGACTCGTGTTAAAATCTTGGCCTCAACAAAGTCCTGTGGCTGAATTCACAATATGTGTGTGTGTGGGGGGGGGGGGATTTCCTTTTATTAGATTTGAATTTGGCACCTTTTAAGAAGGAAATTCTTGTACAAACACCTACTGTACATCTATAGAAGAAGCTTGTTCTTTCTCTTTGTAGATTAAGTTTTGCCTGTGAGTTTTGACATGAAATGATTATTTTGTCCTTGTTTGTTTAGATATTTTCATATAATTGCTAGTACACCAAATAATGACTTGAATCTCCCTGAAGATTAAACAGCTGCATTCTGCAAAATACAGGCTCAGAAATTCAGCAGAGATTTGCAATGTTTTTAATTAACGTTTTATATTGCAAGGAGATGTTTGAGAAATAGATTATGTCTGGAAGCATATCAGTGCTGTGTGAGATGGCAGCATCTCTCCTCCATTAAGGCAGCTGAGGGAACATTCCTCACACCCTAGGTGAAGCCCTAATGATCTCCCTGCCTGTCCATTCTCTGCTGGGAATTAGACAACAGGACGGGGTGTAAAACCTGAGTCTGATCCATTCTTGAGTACTAGTGCAAAACCTGCAACTCTCTATTCTTTTCTTTGTCCCCAGCCCGAACCCCAAGGTTATGTCCTGGGACCAGTGTTGTGTAATATATTTATTAAGGTTTCAGAGTAGCAGCCGTGTTAGTCTGTATTCGCAAAAAGAAAAGGAGTACTTGTGGCACCTTAGAGACTAACAAATTTATTAGAGCATAAGCTTTCATGAGCTACAGCTCATTATTAAGGATGTCGAAAAGGGTGAACAGAGAAGTGGCAATGTTTGCAGATGACCCAAAATTGTTTAGGTTAATCCCAACTTGAAAAGACTGTGAGGACAGACAGACAAGCATAGACAGCAAGGCTATTGTGCAATACAATGGCAGGTGGAATCTAGTACTGACAAATGCAAATGTGACCCCCCAAAGAGCTCACCTAGGTCCCTGGGTCTCTGTGTGCTGGTAGCTTAGCGTGAGGCACTGCCCCTGGGAGGAAGGGGGCCAAGGGCAGATTCAAAGTCTGCTGGGGAGCCCAGATGGAGAAAGGAGAGACACTGTTCAGAGTGACAGGGTCCCCTTAACGTGGGGAGAATCGCAGGGAGGAGCAATGCCTGAGAGAAAGGAGGGAGCAGAGTCTAATGACTGACAAGAGAAAGTCTGAGAAGAAGAGCTAGTCTGACCAATAGGGAGTGAGATGCCTTCCCTGGGAGCTCTGGAGAGGGGAGAAGTCAGTCTGGAGGAGCTGGAGCCAGCCCCAGAATGGGCACAGGCAGGGCTGGCTGTGGGGGCTGGTGAGGCCCAGGCTTGCCTGCAGGGTCCCCCTGGGAACCGGCCTCTGGGGCCCAGCAGCAACATCCCTCAGCTTGGACGCTTCCCTCTCCAAGGCGACTCCCAGTTTGTAAAGCTTTGTTGGGAAAACTTCCCCTGCCCAGCCTGGCTGGGTTAGTCCTGCAACTCCCTAGGCAAGATCAGTCACCATATGGTGAGCTCTGCTCTGGCTGCAAGTGTGTCTGAGCGCTGGGGTGGGAGACTAATGCTAGGATTTTAGTAGCCTTTTGTAACCTTCACCCTGAGCCCTGCACCGCTTTGTGGGGAGGGGAAATTCTGGCACCAGAAGCAGCCTGACTCCTGCCAGCAGAGATCAGCTCCTCTGCAGTGACTGAGGAGCCATCTCTGAACCTGAGGATCGTTCACTGAGTTGTGAGTCACCATTCTTCAGTTAGATAATCCAGGAGATTGTTCAGGAGACCCCCACACCTCGAACTTTGTCCTCAAGCCAGGGGTGAGGGTTTGGGGATTTTTTACCTGCTGCCTATTAAACCTGACCACCTTATCCCACGTGTGAGTCTCTTGTGCTTACTGAACCCAGTCAGCCACATCGCTAACTGCTTCACAGAAGATTCATGGTTACAAGCCATCAAGGGCCCCTACAAAGTGCACATACCAGCAGGACACTAATTTTACATTTGCTATATCAGGTAATGTGACTTGAGAACTTCACAGGTATTATGAGCATGGGCACCGGTGCCCCTTAGAGCAGTGTTTTAATTGGTTATAGAGTAGCAGCCGTGTTAGTCTGTATTCGCAAAAAAGAAAAGGAATACTTGTGGCACCTTAGAGACTAACAAATTTATTTGAGCATAAGCTTTCGTGAGCTACAGCTCACTTCATCCGGTGAGCTGTAGCTCACGAAAGCTTATGCTCAAATAAATTTGTTAGTCGCTAAGATGCCACAAGGACTCCTTTTCTTTTTTACCCGGTTATATTTATCTCCTGTTTAATATAATGACTGTGTTGAATATATTGTGTCTCCAACTATCTGGCAAGTAAGTGGGGTTACCCTATGGTCAGAATTTTCCTCCCAAGCTGCCCTGGCGACCCATCCAGGAAGGAGCGAGGAGGGTGGAGGTACTGCCTAATAAATTCATATGGGAAGAAAATAAGGAAGTTGCACCCTGATGAGCTGGAGGCAGGATCCAGAAGAACCTAGCCCTGTCAATCAAAACCCATACGGAGAATGGCGCTAAAAGAGGTAACCGGGTGAATACGGACGCTAAAAAGGTAATTGGAAAGAATGAACTATGCATACACATTGCTAGGATATAAATTAACTGTAACCTCTCATGAAAGAAACTAGGGATAACGGTGTACAGTTCAATGAAAACCTCTGCTCAATGCAAAGTTATTGCTGTTATTTTCTCCAGTGCCTTAAAATCACACTTGAGCCTGTAGCTTTCCCTACTGTTAGCAACCGTGGGACTGTCCTATCAGCCCAAAACAGTGAGTAGGGGGAAGTGGCTGCAGTGCTTGTGAAAGCTGTCAAATTGGCAGACTTGGAAAATGAGGCTTTTCTCCGACGTATCCAAACAACAGGCACAGCCAGGGGCCTGAACTGACCTGGAAACGATGGGTCCTGTTTATCTTCAGAGCAGGTGTAACCTAGCCCAGGGTGGCTCTTTGGGCCCAATTTTCAAAGGTATTTAGATCAGTAAAGATGCAAACACATACATAGGGGGACTTTCAAAAGTACCTAAGCAGTCCCCCTATGGACTCCAAAGGGAACTGAGCACCTAACCTGCTTTTGGCACTTTTGAAAATCCCATTCAGCACCTGTGTGAATGTTTTCGGTGCCACAATCTGTTTGAGAATTGGGTCCCTTATCCTCAGTGGCTGTTTCACATAAGAGTAGAGCTGGACAAATCATGGATTTTTGGTTCGCTGTCAATTTTAAAAAATTGATAGAAAAACTTGTTTCTGGTCAAACTGAAAATGACATTTTTAAAAATTTTCTGTGAATTGAAAATCTGAAAAAAATTGAGTCAATGTTTTGGTAACATTGAAATGAAACGTTTTGGCTTTCAGGCAATTTTATTCACAAATGGTCAGAGAAGGAGCCCCCCCCATTTGCATTAGCCCCATAATTAGGGCAGTCACTTGGGCTAGGGGAGATCCAGGTTCAGTTACCCCCTCTGCTTGATGTAGAGCAGGGATCTGAAATTGCATCTCCCCCCTTACAAGAGAGTGCCTTAGCCATTGGGCTGTGCAATAGTCTGGGCTGATGGTTTCTCAATCTCCTCTTTTAGCTTTTCCAGTCTTGCTCTTGTTCCATTGTCATTCCTAATGGCAATTCTGAGTTATTCATTATGACAATGAATAATTAGTGGGCCATACATTTTATATTAAGATTTTCCATGAACTATTATATAATATAAATGCACATTAAAAAACAAAGTACAGCATGTCCAAACAGAACAAATACCAAAAACATTGGCTTAAGAGACAAGATGCCCATTTTCATCCAATCTTCCAGCATCAACAAGTCAGCATTCAGTCTCCATTCAGCTCTAAGAAAGGAAAAAGTAAAGTAATGTTGCTCTTGTTTACTATCACAGTGTCTAGCAGAGGCCCTCTCTATATAGAGCAAGGTTATTGTCATTGTCTGAAATCTTCACAATCTGGGTGACAGGCAGACTGGGTTTAGCCTTGTTTTTCTCTTTTTAATTCTTTTTATTGTTTTAATATTTCAATACAGCTGACACTAAGCACTGAGATACATAGACAGAACTGGGGATTGAATTGTCCCTGAAGGATCTGAGGATATTGGACCACTTTTATATTCATAGCATATTTCACAGATGCCAATAAGTCTAGCTTCATTGTCTATAGCTTCACATCGGGAAAACACCCAGATATCTGAAATTGCCATCCACAATGTTTTGGGGAGAGAAGCAAAGAAGCAACCACTAGCCAAGCACATCACAAAAAATACTGAACAGACTCAGCAAAGATTTATTGCTGAGAGGCTCTTAATTCCGAACTCGATAAGATTTTACAAGCAGGACTTCTCATCAAACTGTAAGTATTTACTCCCGCAATTTCCTTCCTCACCAGATTCATCTTCCTCCTTAAATTCAGCTAGCACACAATTAACTAGTTCTGAGTTCCAAACATTGTAAGCTTTCATCATATACCCTGGACTAAGTCAGGAATTTGAAAAGGAATTTTGTTAATGGTAATTCTCATATTTTATTTCACATTTATGTCTTTTGAGGATTTCATTTTCACATTTTATCTTTCAGCACTGATCACCCAGGAAGCCAGGAAGGTTAAAGACATCCTTGCCTCTCACATAAAACACAAGTGTATTATTTTGAAAATTCCAAAATACCTTTTAAATTCATAATATTTGCCAAGAGGGTTTTAATGATTTGTCTTTATAGAATTTCCCATCTTCCCATGCACTAGCTCCCCAGAGTGTAGCTAGGACTCACCAGGGTGGGAGCTGTAGATTGCAGGAGCTTGCCTTTGTCTTTCCCCAATAGTTCGGAAGTATCTCCAGGGGTGGGTATTTAAAGAGCAGTGTGCTGAAGGGGACTTCTTCAATCTTTCATCTCCTTCAGCAGCCGCCCACCATCATAAATGCATCCAATGTGGGCTGTGAGGACCTTCCTGAGAACTAACCGTTCATGATCATTGGCACAAGCCAAATTGTACCCAAATGCCTAGGGCTGCATGCCATCAGACAGGATCCAACGTCCTTTGTGTTTCCCCTCAAGGACCAGATCTCACAGCGTGAAAGTAATATTATCTGCGGCTCAGGGGGATGAGTTGCCACCTCTGGCTGGAACTTTCCAACCCTCGTTGAAAAGTGCCTGGAAGCCCAATATTGTGCAGCAATCCCATGACCAAAATATTAGCATATGCTGATTGCTAATTAACATATGCTAACATGTACAGAGGAATGCCAGAGATTTAACAAAGGCTAAGAGTGAGCAGAAGCAGCAGAATGGTGTCCCTAGCAGTCCCTGGGTCGGAGCAGATGCAGCATGGCAGTGAAGACAGGGGATTGAATGAGAGGGAAACCATCATCTGTGAATTTACTCTGCTCTTCGATGATGTGGAACGTTACCCGCCCTGGTGAGGCAGAGATTATGGAAATAGAAGATGTCATGGGTAAATGCTATGGATGGCCATGGAAAGAGGATGGAGAATTTTAAGAATATTGTTATTATTTATTATTTGATTATAATGAAAGCTCTCATCATGGACCAGGATCCTGTTGTGCTAGGCACCGTACACAGACCAAAAATAGCGTGACCTCCCCAACCAATCCTGCTGAACATATTGCCTCCTGCTAAGACGAGTCAGCCATTGATGGGTCCTCCAGACAGGGGACACCTGAGATTAGAGGTCAGTAGATGCCTGACTTGCAGGCACTCCCTTACTAGGTTTGGGGTTGGCCTGGATGAGGAGAGTTGGGGAATTTAAGACACCTTTGCACTTCCTGTATGCAGGTCCCAGGCATGGGCCTGCTCAGGGCCCATGTAAATTAGAGTCCATCCTGTCCCAGCTAACACTCTGCTTCCTATGTCCCTGGGAAGCAGAGAACAGCCACAGTGCAGTGCATTCCAGCTTCACCCCGCAGTCCATTCTCTACTCTGGGGACTGGCAGCAGGGCTGAACTGAGCTAGTATTTCCAGAAGCAATTTCATATGGGGCATTGAGTATCCCCCAGGAGATAATGCAGCCCTCACATCCATGGTATCTGCACAGAGCAGCAGGCAGAGACTAATCCATGGCAGCCTTTGAGGAGCACTCATTGTCAGTTGCTGTTCATGTACCTACAATGCATCCATGGCACCCTACTCCCAGCTCCTCAGTTTGTGCGGTATGATGCAGCCAGATGCATTAACTGCTCTGATGGGGAGGGCAGGCAGGCACAGTCCATGCAAACATCTCTTACCCATCCTATTGGAAGCTTCAGATATACTTCAGAGTAGCAGCCGTGTTAGTCTGTATTCGCAAAAAGAAAAGGAGTACTTGTGGCACCTTAGAGACATCCGATGAAGTGAGCTGTAGCTCACGAAAGCTTATGCTCTAATAAATTTGTTAGTCTCTAAGGTGCCACAAGTACTCCTTTTCTTTTTTCAGATATACTTAGTTCCCAGCCGGAGTTGGAGCCAGACAATGCATCTGCAGGGGATCTTCAATAATTGAGCCTCCTATTCTCCCCAAAAATTCCTAGTGAAATCCTACTGTCCCAGAAAGACCTGATCTGCTTCTCTTCAATTCATATGATGCATTTGAGGCTATTATAACCACTATATCTGAAATGGGACCCTAGCTCACAATATGGGATAATGCGCACCAGTCTGTGAAAAGGATTTACTCCATTTGTAAAAGCACTTAACACAACTAGTTAATGTGCAATGAAAAATACCAGAAACCTGGGAAGAGGTAATCACAACTGAAATGCTGGGATGGAGTCTGGACATGATGTGTGAACGCTCTGAGGCCTTAGAGAGAGGAGCCAATAACTGTTGGAGATGCTGCAGGGAGAAGATGCCAAAGTGTACCTCATTAGGAAGTGTCTGTATATCCTGTCTCTCTGTGGATAACCACTGCATTTCTGAGTGACCTCTTGGCCTTTACCCACTTCTGCGTGTGAGGCTATGGACTCCCTGAAGTGATCTCTTTCCTGAGAAAGGGAAAGAGAAGGAACACAGATTGAAGACTACAGTAAAATCCATCAGAACAATTTCACTGAAGTGGCCTGAGCTATCTAGTAAAGTTGAATGGTCATGCATAGTAGTGAATGGGCTGCATATGGAGAAATTAATGAACTCTTCAGGCTGGGAACCAATAACAATGTAACTAGCTCAGTATGGGTCACTTTGTCTCCCAGCTTAAGAGCAAAGGAAATTTCCAAGACTCTGGCTACGATGGGTTATATATTGCTGATTCCACAGTCACAGAGACAAACAGGGACTTGCCATTTCTGCTCTCTCTCTCTAAAGATAAGAATGAATATATTTTGAAAAAAGTACATCTACCCTGTTATCTTGTCCCAAGCTGATTCCTTCATCCCTAAATGGTTCCATGCCCCCAGTACCCATCCCCTACCCAATTCCCAAATCACCGATTCCAATGACCCCTTCTCAGCCTCCTCTTGCCATTCCCCTCTATGGTCCACAACAATCAGTTCCCCCAGCACCCACACTATGGATAGCTCTAGGAATGGGATCCAGACCCCATCATGCCCCAATCCTCACATAAACAGGGTAGAGACCCACCTGCCTAGTGGAAGAGTCCTCCATGGTTTCTATCCCACATGGAGCCACTGATTTCTCCAAGAGATGAGCTCTGAGTGAAGCTTTCCCCACACTCAGCACAGTGACGGGGTTCACTCCAGAGTGGATTCGCTGGTGTGTAATGAAGTTTGAGCTTGTTACATGTTCAGTGCAGAGATGGAGTTTCTCCCTCATGTAAGGTATTGGATGATGGTCCCCCTGCAATCCCTGGGTCTTCTTTCCCTGGGAGTTGATTTATGATTCTTCTTCTATGCAGTGTGTCTTTGCTGCCTACCTGACCTGCACTGAATCTCACTGGAATTTTCCCAGTCAAAACCTAAGGAAATCTGTCTTTTGGACCTTGCTACTATCACTCACTGTTATTCCACTTCCTGCTGAGTATTCTCCTCCTCCAGCGTCTTGTGATCCCAGCACCTGCTCTAATAAAAAGAGAAACAAGACAAGATTCTTTCCCTGAGCTTCAGAGAAAAGAATCTGACTATGGAAAAGCCACAAAGGATGTAGGCATCCCTACTGCGTGCTGTAGCCCATCACTCATTCCTGCCCCTCCCCAATACACATTCCCTCCATGAGTCACAGGTCCCTTCTGAACGCCTTCTGGGTAAGGCCCTCCTATGCATGCTCCCCAATGAATCCTGCACTGGAGAGAGACCCCAGGGCTGAACTCTTTGAGAGAGTCTCTGGCTAGCAGCTAATCTGGAAGTCAGTTAAAGCTGCTGAAGACCTACCGTTACTCAGCAGAGCTAATGAGATGTGAACTCACACAGTTCTGTGTCATCCTAACAGCTTCATTCGAACTCAAGCTTTTCCTCTTAACTTAGACAGTTTGGGTGTTCAAGTAAGTTATTCCTCAACAGTGTGGGCATTTCCCAGGTTCCTCTCCTTGAATTTTTGGGGAGCAAAGATACAAGTCTCATCCTCTCATTCTATCTGAGCAAGCATGTTGCATTTGGGAACTGGAAATTCTGCCCACAGCACAGAACACGGAGCAACGAAGAGTCCCTTGAATATTAGCTGAGACATTATTACACAGAACATCCCACAACTGTAAATCCATCTCTCCCTGGTGTGGGTGGGAGTAGGGGTAAAGGGCTATGTACTCTGGACAGATGGCAAATGTTCATGAAGACCCTTTGGGAGCATAATAGCCCTGATGGGGGATCAGTCCCTGGTACAGAGAGGCATTTGCTTTCTGTTAAGCACTGATGGACTCTTGTTCTCTACAACAGACATATGTTCTAATCTCATTATTGTGCTGCCAGCAGGCACTGTAAAATATCACCTGTTGTCCAGGAGAGCACCAATGTTGAGGTTCTACAGGTTTCCATACCGAGTACTTCTAGTGAGAGATTCTGTATTGACCCTGGTTGTACACTGATCCACTCCCCCACCCTCTACAGGTTTAACAAATAAAAATCCCCTTTATTACAGCTATAGTTTACAGTCTTTACAGAAAGATGTGTAAGAGGGACACTCCCTAACAATAAAGAGACACACATCGAGTCCAGAGGGATTTGCAAAGCTAAAGACTATGTGTACACTACACTAAGTGGTAGTGTAGGCTATGTCTACACTACCATTTACATTGGTATAACTTATGTCACTCAAGGGTTTGAATAAAACACCCCCCTGAGTGACATCAATTATACCAACAAAAATGCTGGTGTGGACTCTCTCAGCAGGAGAGCTTCTCCCGCCAACATAGCTACCGTCGCTCATTGGGGGTGGATTAGGTATGTCAACGGGAGAGCTCCCTCCCATTGGCATAGAGCAGCTACACTGGAGATCTTACAGCTGTGCTGTTGTAAACTCACTAGTGTAGACATAAGGCTAGGTCTACACTACAGATCTCATAGTGGCACAGCTGTACTGCTACAACTGAGCCACTGTAAGGTCTCCCATAAACCACCCCCAATAAGCAGCAGTAGTAATGTTGGCAGGAGAGTGTCTCTTGCCGACAAAGCGCTGTGCACACTGGGACTTTTGTCGGTGAAATTTACATCACTTAAGGGGGTGTTTTTTCACACCCCTGACCAACAAAAGTACTAGTATAACTCTTCTGCCCATCAGAGTTGGCAGCAACAAGGGCCAGGTTCAGTATCTAGGGGTTTCATTCCAATAACAGAATGCAAAACCGGCTTGAGCCCCCACCCGGTGACCTGGGACAAATAGATTCATAGATACTAAGGTCAGAAAGGACCATTCTGATCATCTAGTCTGACCTCCTGCACAGCGCAGGCCACAGAATGTCACCCACCCACTCCTATGAAAAACCTCACCCATGTCTGAGCTATTGAAGTCCTTAAATCATGGTTCAAAACTTCAAGGAGCAGAGAAGCCTCCCTCCAGTCAACCATGCCACATGCTACAGAGGAAGGCAAAAAAACCTCCAGGGCCTCTCCAATCTGCCCTGGAGGAAAATTCCTTCCCGACCCCAAATATGGCAATCAGCTAAACCCTGAGCACATGGGCAAGATTCACCAGCCAGATACCCAGGAAAGAATTTTCTATAGTAAATCAGATCCCATCCATCTAATATCCCATCTCAGGGGATTTGGCCTATTTACCCTGAATATTTAAAGATCAATTACTTACCAAAATCCCATTATCCCATCATACCATCTCCTCCATAAACTTATCGAATAGAATCTTAAAACCAGATAGATCTTTTGCCCCCACTGCTTCCCTTGGAAGGTTATTCCAAAACTTCACTCCTCTGATGGTTAAAAACCTTCGTCTGATTTCAAGTCTAAACTTCCTGGTGGCCAGTTTATACCCATTTGTTCTTGTGTCCACATTGGTGCTGAGCTTAAATAATTCCTCTCCCTCTCCTATATTTATCCCTCTGATATATTTATAGAGAGCAATCATATCTCCCCTCAACCTTCTTTTAGTTAGGCTAAACAAGCCCAGCTCCTTAAGTCTCCTTTCATAAGACAAGTTTTCCATTCCTCGGATCATCCTAGTAGCCCTTCTCTGTACCTGCTCCAGTTTGAATTCATCCTTTTTAAACATGGGAGACCAGAACTGCACACAGTATTCTAGGTGAGGTCTCACCAGTGCCTTGTATAACGGTACTAAAACCTCCTTATCCCTACTGGAAATGCCTCTCCTGATGCATCCCAAAACCGCATTAGCTTTTTTCACAGCCATATCACATTGGCAGCTCATAGTCATCCTATGATCAACCAATACTCCAAGGTCCTTCTCCTCTTCCGTTACTTCTAATTGATGCATCCCCAACTTATAACTAAAATTCTTGTTATTAATCCCTAAATGCATAACCTTACACTTCTCACTATTAAATTTCATCCTATTACTATTACTCCAGTTTACAAGGTCATCCAGATCCTCCTGTATAATATCCCGATCCTTCTCCGAATTGGCAATACCTCCCAGCTTTGTATCATCTGCAAACTTTATTAGCACACTCCCACTTTTTGTGCCAAGGTCAGTAATAAAAAGATTAAATAAGATTGGTCCCAAAACCGATCCCTGAGGAACTCCACTGGTAACCTCCCTCCAACCTGACAGTTCGCCTTTCAGTAGGACCCGTTGCAGTCTCCCCTTTAACCAATTCCTTATCCACCTTTTGATGTTCATATTGATCCCCATCTTCTCCAATTTAACTAATAATTCCCCATGTGGTACGGTATCAAATGTCTTACTGAAATCTAGGTAAATTAGATCCACTGCATTTCCTTTATCTAAAAAATCTGTTACTTTTTCAAATATATACCACCCCCGCTGCGCGCCTTCAAGAGGCAATACTTCCCCTCTCGCAAGCACAGAGTCTGAGTGTAGCAAAAGTCTTTTAATAACAGAGAGAAACAATGTGGCATTATGTTAGGGAAACACCACCAACAGGATTCATAACACAACCCAGGAGCAAAAAACCCACCCCAAGCAAATTGGGGCATGTCTTTCCCTTTGGTTCTTGAGTCCAGCAACCCAAAGTCCAACAACCCAAAAGTCTCTGTCCCTGGTCAGTGCAGCACCAGAGTTCAAAAGTTTATCTGCAGCATTTTACCTCCCAACCTGGTTGGAGATGGGGGCGGGGAGATTAAGAGTCACCTTACATGGTCAAAGCCAAGTGCCCCAACCTCTCCACTCCACTCCACCAGCCATCCCACAAATTGCTCTGCCAGCCAGCCCATGAGCCACTCCAGCCATTCCACAAACTGCTCTGCAATATATCTTCAGGCTCCCCTGCTATTTAACACAACACTCAGTGATTTTAGCTTGTAGTAGGGGAGCCTCAGTGCTGGTGCGCTATTAGCCCAAAGCGAATCCAGCTCAGGAGCCTATAACTAGATTCCTAAGGGAATCAAAATTAGCTCTGATATTCCAGAAGGGGAAAGGATGAAATACAACTAGCATGTGAGAGCTTCACCATAGACACCCCCCCATACCACCAAACATCAACAACTAACCTCAACCTTTCTCAATTCACTGAGTTTTGGAACTCATGTCCCTTGCTTAGCGAGTGTTACTTAGTTGATGGCGAGTCCCTCCATCATAACAAAAGGCCAAGTACAGTTCCACTGTCCTTGATTCACATAATCAGGATAATAACAATTTATTCTTCCTGCCCCAGTAACAGAGAAACTGGGGATCCCACAGCAGCCAAAATGACCATTTGGGCAGCTATGGGCTCATGCTAGGCGGAGTGGATGTGCCTATGCAAATGAGATCAGCCCCTGAAGTTCTTTTCCACAACTTGCCACAACTCACCACCAGATGTCAGGGTGGAGCTCATCCTGACTCTGCTTACACTAGTGTAGACATAGCCATAGCCCTGGTCTATACTAGGAGTTGAGGTCAAATTTAGTACTGTTAAATCTATTTAACCCTGCACCTGTCCACACGACGAAGCCCTTTTTTTCGACTTAAAGGGCTCTTAAAATCGATTTCCTTACTCCACCCCCGACAAGGGGTTTAGCACTGAAATCGGCCTTGCTGGGTTGAATTAGGGGTACTGTGGACACAATTAGATGGTATTGGCCTCCGGGAGCTATCCCAGAGTGCTCCATTGTGACCGCTCTGGACAGCACTCTCAACTCAGATGCACTGGCCAGGTAGACAGGAAAAGGCCCGCAAACTTTTGAATTTCAATTTCCTATTTGGCCAGCATGGCAAGCTGCAGGTGACCATGGAGAGCTCATCAGCAGAGGTGACCATGATGGAGTCCCAGAATCGCAAAAGAGCTCCAGCATGGACCGAACGGGAGGTATGGGATCTGTTTGCTGTATGGGGAGAGGAATCCGTGCTATCAGAACTACGTTCCAGTTTTTGAAATGCCAAAACATTTGTGAAAATCTCCCAGGGCATGAAGGACAGAGGCCAAACAGGGACCCGAAGCAGTGCCGCCTGAAACTTAAGGAACTGAGGCAAGCCTACCAGAAAACCAGAGAGGCGAACGGCCACTCTGGGTCAGAGCCCAAAACATGCTGCTTCTATAATGAGCTGCATGTACCCCAGCTGTGTTGTTTGACTCCTTCAATGGAGATGGAAGCAGGTTTTGGGGATGAGGAAGATGATGATGAGGTTGTAGATAGCTCACAGCAAGCAACGGAGAAACTGGTTTTCCTGACAGCCAGGAACTGTTTCTCACCCTGGACCTGGAGCCAGTACCCCCCGAACCCACCCAAGGCTGCCTCTCGGACCCGCCAGGCAGAGAAGAGATCTCTGGTGAATGTACCTTTTAAAATACTATACATGGTTTAAAAGCAAGCATGTTTAATGATTAATTTGCCCTGGCATTCGTGGCTCTCCTGGATATACTCCCAA
This sequence comes from Dermochelys coriacea, assembly GCF_009764565.3. Classification (NCBI taxonomy): domain Eukaryota; kingdom Metazoa; phylum Chordata; order Testudines; family Dermochelyidae; genus Dermochelys; species Dermochelys coriacea. The sequence continues at coordinate 61,764,721 of NC_050076.1, forward strand.
AGCCTTTGCAAAAGGTTTCTGGGGAGGGCAGCCTTATTCCATCCATCACTTTACCACTCCAGGCCAGTAGGACACTTTACCACTCCAGGCCAGTAGCACGTACTCGGGAATCATTGTAGAACAAAGCATTGCAGTGTATGTTTGCTGGCGTTCAAACAACATCCGTTCTTTATCTCTCTGTGTTATCCTCAGGAGAGTGATATCATTCATGGTTGAATGAATGGTTGAAATAGGGTGCTTTTCTTAAGGGGACATTCAGAGGTGCCCATTCCTGCTGGGCTGTTTGCCTGTGGCTGAACAGAAGTGTTCCCTACTGTTAGGCATGGGGAGGGGGAGGGTTGAGGGGCTAGCCACGCACTGGGGGGAGGCAAAATGTGACCTTGGAATGAAAGCACGTGCTATGTATGTAATGTTAACAGCAAGGTTTACCGTGAAAGAGTGTACCCATTGTTCTATAAAATGTGTCTTTTTAAATACCACTGTCCCTTTTTTTTTTCTCCACCAGCTGCATGTGTTTCAAGGATCACAGGATCTTCTCCTTCCCAGAGGCTAGCAAAGATTAGAAGGCAAAAAAAACGCACTCGTGATGAAATGTTCTCTGAGCTCATGCTGTCCTCCCACACTGACAGAGCACAGACGAATGCACATCGCTAACTGCTTCACAGAAGATTCATGGTCACAAGCGATCAAGACGAATGCATGGAGGCAGACAATGTCAGAGTGCAGGAAATCACAAAATGACCGGGAGGAGAGGTGGCGGGCTGAAGAGAGTAAGTGGCGGGCTGAAGAGAGGGCTGAAGCTGAAAGGTGGCGGCAGCGTGATGAGAGGAGGCAGGATTCAATGCTGAGGCTGCTGGAGGATCAAACTAATATACTCCAGCGTATGGTTGAGCTGCAGTAAAGGCAGCAGGAGCACAGACCGCCGCTAATGCCCCTGTGTAACCAACCACCCAAGTCCCATAGCCTCCTCACCCAGACGCCCAAGAATGCGGTGGGGGGGCTTCCAGCCACCCAGCCACTCCACCCCAGAGGATTGCCCAAGCAACAGAAGGCTGGCATTCAATAAGTTTTAAACTTTTAAAGTGCTGTGTGGCCTTGTCCTTCCCTCCTCCACCACCCCTCCTGGTGCTTCTCTCCTCCACCACCCCTCCTGGGCTACCTTGGTAGTTATCCCCCTATTTGTGTGATGAATTAATAAAGAATGCATGAATGTGAAGCAACAATGACTTTATTGCCTCTGCAAGTGGTGATCGAAGGAAGGTGGGGAGGGTGGTTAGGGAAGTAGAGTGAACCAAGGGGCGGGGGGTTTCATCAAGGAGAAACAAACAGAACTTTCACACCGTAGCCTGGCCAGTCATGAAACTGGTTTTCAAAGCTTCTCTGATGCTCACCGCACCCTCCTGTGCTCTTCTAACCGCCCTGGTGTCTGGCTGTGCATAACCAGCAGCCAGGCGATTTGTCTCAACCTCCCACCCCGCCATAAACGTCTCCCCCTTACTCTCACAGATATTGTGGAGCGCACAGCAAGCAGTAACAACAGTGGGAATATTGGTTTCGCTGAGGTCTAACCGAGTCAGTAAATTGCGCCAGCACGCTTTTAAACATCCAAATGCACATTCTACCACCATTCTGCACTTGCTCAGCCTGTAGTTGAACAGCTCCTGACTTCTGTCCAGGGTGCCTGTGTATGGCTTCATGAACCATGGCATTAAGGGGTAGGCTGGGTCCCCAAGGATAACTATAGGCATTTCAACATCCCCAACAGTTATTTTCTGCTCTGGAAATAAAGTCCCTTCATGCAGCTTTTGAAACAGACCAGAGTTCCTGAAGATGCGAGTGTCATGTACGTTTCCCGGCCATCCCACGTTGATGTTGGTGAAACATCCCTTGTGATCCACCAATGCTTGCAGCACTATTGAAAAATACTCCTTGCGGTTTATGTACTCGCCAACTTGGTGCTCCAGTGCCAAGATAGGGATATGCATTCCATCTATCGCCCCACCACAGTTAGGGAATCCCATTGCAGCAAAGCCATCCACTATGACCTGCACATTTCCCAGGGTCACTACCCTTGATATCAGCAGATCTTTGATTGCGTTGGCTACTTGCATCACAGCAGCTTTGCGCACTCCAAATTGATTCCCGACTGACTGGTAGCTGTCTGGTGTTGCAAGCTTCCATAGGGCTCTTGCCACTCGCTTCTCAACTGTGAGGACTGCTCTCATCTTGGTATTCTTGCGCCTCAGGGCAGGGGAAAGCAAGTCACAAAGTTCCATGAAAGTGCCCTTATGGATGCGAAAGTTTCGCAGCCACTGGGAATTGTCCCAGACCTGCAACACTATGCGGTCCCACCAGTCTGTGCTTGTTTCCCGGGCCCAGAATCGGCATTCCACCGCATGAGCCTGCCCCATTAGTACCATGATGCCCACATTGCCAGGGCCCGTGCTTTGAGAGAAGTCTGTGTCCATGTCCTCATCACTCTCGTCACCGCGCTGATGTCGCCTACTCGCCCGATTTCGCTTTGGCAGGTTCTGGTGCTGCATATACTGCTGGATAATGCGTGTGGTGTTTAATGTGCTCCTAATTGCCAAAGTGATCTGAGCGGGATCCATGCTTGCCATGGTATGGCGTCTGCACAGAAAAAAGGCGCGGAACGATTGTCTGCCATTGCCCTGATGGAGGGAGGGGCGACTGACGACATGGCTTACAGGGTTGGCTTACAGGGAATTAGAATCAACAAAGGGGGTGGCTTTGCGAGAAATTGAATGGCCCCCTCAAGGATAGAACTCAAAACCTGGTTTAGCAGGCCATTGATTTCATAGAGGGAGGAAAAAATGAATACAAAACAAATCTGGTCTATTTCTTGTTTTGAGCCACTTCATCTATCTTTATACATCTTGCTGGCAGCAGACTGTGCAGTACGACTGCTAGCCATCATCATCATCTCCTGGGTGCTCGGCAGAAGACGGAGCAGTATGACTACTGGCCATCGTCTTCTGCTAGCTGCAGATTAAGGAAATGACCTGGCTGAGTCACTCCCATGTTTGCCCAGGTGCCTGGTTAAAAGAGCACCCAGGAATACATCAACAATGGCTACCAGTCATACTGCACTGTCTGCTGCCAAAAGGCAATAAACTGCTGCTGTGTAGCAATGCAGTACCACGTCTGCCAGCACCCAGGAGACATACGGTAACGGTGAACTGTGCGGGCTCCATGCTTGCCATGGTATGGCATCTGCACAGGTAACTCAAGAAAAAAGGAGCAAAATGATTGTCTGCCCTTGCTTTCACGGAGGGAGGGAATGGGGGCCTGACGATATGTACCCAGAACCACCTGCAACAATGTTTTAGCCCCATCAGTACTGGGATTTCTACCCAGAATTCAAATGGGCAGTGGAGACTGCGGGAACTGTGGGATAGCTACCCACAGTGCAACGCTCCGGAAGTCAACAGTTGCCTCGGTACTGTGGACTCACTCCGCCGACTACATGCACTTAGAGCATTTGTGTGGGGACACACACAATCAACTGTATAAAAACTTTCTACAAAACCGACTTCTATAAATTCAACCTAATTTTGTAGTGTAGACATACCCATAAACTAAAACAGCCGAAACCAGACACAGCTAATGGCACTAACTCCAGCTGCCAACTCACACTTCTGAGAGTTGGAGGAGAGGGATGGAGAACAATGGAGCCTGACTGACACTCAGATCCAGGGCTCACCCCAACATTGCTGATTTGTTTCTTTGTTTTTGTATTAACTGAGGCAAATGGTGTGACTAACAGAGGATTTACTGTAACTAAACTGAGAAGTGAGCACACATCAGAGTTTCAATACCAAAGGAAACAAGGGCTTAACAGTCAAATAAGCTGTACTCAGAGTGCCTTAGAAGCTGTTATAGGATCCACATTTCTTATTCACTTTAATGAAGCTTATTATCCCAACTCCACCCAGCGCGGCCAGGGGATCATGAAGCCCCTTCCAAGGGGCCAAACTCTGAACTCTCCACTCTTCCCTCACTCAAGCAATGCTCTAATTGAAATCTATGGGAGTTTGGAATGATTAGGGACTTAAGGATTTGACCAAAGGAGAGAAGCACTGACTCTGCCAGTGCGGCCTGTCTGGGATAGGGCATTACAATGATACATAGCAGTCAGTACAGCCACTCTGTTCCTGCCTTCATCCCTGGGACTTCTAGGGACACCTGCTCCCAACTAACCTCACCATTATGTTTCTGAAGCAACTTGTAAATGTAAAAAAGTTGGGGGAGGATGAAACATGAGCTAAAAGCAAAGGTGCGTGTTGATAAAGTATAAATTGTGACACAGAAGAAAGAAAGAAGTAGATATGTTACACAAATGAAAGACGTGTAAAAGAAAACGTAGGTGAACTAGAATGCTTTGCAATAGACGAGGACCTCAATATAATACGCACTACAGAAATATGGTGGATGACCAAAAAAAATAAAAGCAATGGAATACTGTAATACCTGATCGCAAACTATACAGGAAAGACAAACTAGGCTGAAGAAATCTGGGAGTAATAGTCTAGCTAAAGGATTCCATTGAATCTAGCAAGAATAAAAATTCTGAGTGGAGAGGACCACACAGTTGAATCTCTAAGGTACTAATCCTAACCAGTCAAAATGTAAATATATTTTATTTTGCATTTTATATTTTCAGGAGGGCTGTACTACCAGCCTGCAGATCAAGAAAAGCCAAATGAGTGCACAATGCTGAGAGAGCTCAAAGAATCACCAAAATCTAACAAAATGTTAATAATGGGGGGACATCAATTACCTACCTATAACCTGGTCCAACAGGACAAAGTTTAGAGAAAAAAAATCTTGACATTTTAGGTGATCACTTCATGGCACACCTAGTTCTAGAGCACGGAAGAGGACAGACTATTCTTGACTTAGTGATAAGTACCACACAGGAGCCAACTCAAAAAGTGACAATACCTGAGATGCTAAGTAATGGTGACCCGCAATATAATTAGGTTCAAGATCTAGGGGGACGTAAGGTACCAAAAAGTGACCAATTCATAAAGGGACTTGTAGGCATCTAAATCCCAGATTTCGGCACCACTGCAATCTAAAGCACCCCCACTTGGCTAACCCTGTAGGTGCCTAAACTCACTCGGTGCCTATACTTTTTGAAGATCAAGGTCCCTAGGCACCTATGTTTCCACCTCTGGGCATGTGCACTGCTGCCTCCTTCTAGGCATCCAGCCACGTAAGCCCCAGTATGATCCACAAAGCAGGGGAAAAGAGGCGCTCCCCTGCCTATATGGCCCAATCCAGTAGGCGTGCTCAGAGGCTGCATATCCCTACACAGAACAGCTGGAAGAGACAAGCCTCCCACATAACTTTTAGCCACATGGTTAGGGTGCTTACCTGGGACGTGGAAGATGTCCAGGCCAATTCTCCGCTCTGCCTGCTGAAGAAAAGGAATTTGAACAGGTATCTGCCCACAGCCAGGTGAGTGCCCCAGCCACTGGACTATGCGACAATCGGACATGACTGTTCCCCAGTCACTCCTGTTGACATTATTCCACTGTGTATAAATACTTAAATAGTCACAGAGGAGCAGACTCTGGGTCTCCCCCTGGAGTGCTCTACCCAGCCATCTATAGAGTCAGGGCATGTCTACACTACAAAATTAGGTCAATTTTATAGAAGTCGATCTTTAGTAAATGATTTCGTACAGTCGATCATGCATGTCCCCACTAAGCCCATTCAGTCGGTGGAGTGCGTCCTCAATACTGTGGCTAGCATCGACTCACGGAGTGGTGCACTGTGGGTAGCTATCCCACAGTCTCCGCTGCCCATTGGAATTCTGGTTTAAGTTCCCAATGCCTGATGGGGCAAAAACATTGTCGCGGGTGGTTTTGGGTACATGTCATCAGTCTCCCCTCCCTCCCTCCCTCCCTCGCTCCCTGAAAGCAACAGCAAACAATCATTTCACGCCTTTTTTCCTGGGTTATCCATACAGACGCCATATCATGGCAAGCATGGAGCCCGCTCAGCTGCGCACTGCTTTTGTGAGCATTGTAAACACCTCGTGCATTATCCTGCAATATGCGCAGAGCCTGGCTAGGAGCCGCCAATACGAGGACGATTGTGAGGAGGACACGGACACAGACATTTCTGAAAGCACAGGATGTGGCAACTGGGATATCATGGAGGCATTGGGGCATGTTGATACAGTGGAATGCTAATTCTGGGCCTGGCAAACAAGCCCAGACTGGTGGGACCACATAGTGTTGCAGTTATGGGATGATACCCAGTGGCTATGAAATTTTTGCATGTCTCAGGCCACTTTCATAAAACTTTGTGAGTTGCTTTCCCCTGCCCTGAAGCACAGGAATACCAAGATAAGACCTGCCCTGATAGTTGAGAAGCGAGTTGCAATAGCCCTGTGGAAGCTTGCAATGCCTGACTGCTACCGGTCAGTCAGGAATCAATTCGTAGTGGGCAAATCTAAAGTGGGGGCTGCTGTGATCCAAGTAGCCAAGGCAATCAATCACCTTCTGCTAACAAGGGTAGTGACTCTGGGAAATGTGCAGGTCATAGTGGATGGCTTTGCTGCAATGGGGTTCCCTAACTGTGGTGAGGCGATAGATGGAATGCAAATCCCTATCTTGGCCCCGGACCACCTTGCCAAACAGTACATAAACTGCAAGGGGTACTTCTCAATGGTGTTGCAAGCACTGGTGAATCACAAGGGCCGTTTCACCGATATCAGCATGGGATGGTCGGGAAAGGTGCATGATGCTCGCATCTTTCAGAACTCCAGGCTGTTCGAAAAGCTGAAAGAAGGGACTTTCTTCCCAGACCAGAAAATTATCGGTGGGGATGTTGAAATGGCAATAGTTATCCTTGGGGACCCAACATACCCTTTGCTCCCATGACTCATGAAGCCGTATACAGGCAGCCTGGACAGCAGTAAGGAGCAGTTCAACTATAGGCTGAGCAAGTGCAGAATGGTGGTAGAATGTGCATTTGGACGTTTAAAAGGGTGCTGGCACTGTTTGCTGAGTAGGTTAGACCTCAGCACAACCAATATTCCCATTGTTATTGCTGCTTGCTGTGTGCTCCATAATATCTGTGACAGTAAGGGGAAGACGTTTATGGCGGGGTGGGAGGTTGAGGCAAATCGTCTGGCAGCCGGTTTTGAACAGCCAGACACCAAGGCAATTAGATGAGCACAGCTAGGCACGCTGCATATCAGAGAGGCTTTGAAACTCGGTTTCATGACTGACTAGGCTACGGTGTGACAGTTGTAGGTGTTTGTCCTTGATGTAAAGCCACCCCCTTTGATGAATGTACTTCCCTATAAGCCAATCCCTTTCCCCCCTTCTCCCACAGCTGGTAAAGGAAATAAAGTCCCTATTGTTTTGAATTCATTCATTCATTATTTATGTATTAAAAAAAAATTGAGATCACTGACAACGTTGACTAGTAAAAGGTAGCCCGGGTTTGGTGGGGGAGGAGGGAAGGACAAGGCCACATTGTTTATTGTAGCCACACTACAAATCAAAACTGTTTGAATGACAGCCTTCTGTTGCTTGGGTCATCTTCTGGAGTTGAGTGGCTGGGTGCTCAGAGGGCCGCCTCCAGCCCCCCACCCCCCACTCCCCACCGCGTTCTTGGGCGTCTGGGTGAGGAGGATATGGAACTTGGCAAGGAGGGCAGGCAGTTACACAATGGATGCAGCAGGGGTCTGTACGCTAGTTGCCTTTCCTGCAGCTCCACTAGACGTTTCATTATGTCTGTTTGCTCCCCCACATGTCTGTTGCTCCCCCATTAGCCTCACCATCTCCTCCCGCACGTTCCAGTCATGCTCATTGTATGCTTTCCTGACCTCTGCCACCAAATGCCTCTATGCATTCAGATGTGCCCTATCAGTGAGGGAGGACTGCATGAGCTCTGAAAACATGTCATCGTGAGTACGGTTTTCCACCTTCTAACCTCAGGGACAGAGATGATATGGGGAGCATAGAAACATTTGCAGGTGCAGAGGGGGGGAAAGGGAGAGTTCACTTTACAGAAGATACATTTCTGAGAACAAAAGGGAGACTCTTTCACAGTGAATCGAGCAATTCACAGCAGACAGCACATGTGTTTTAGGTACAAGGTCGCATTTTGCCTTTTATATTGCGGACCTGCCAGTATGGTGACACATCACACATGGCTGGGCAACAGAATTCGGTTTCCAGGCAGCCATGGTAAGCCAAAGGGTACACAGGGTTGATTTCTTACACGTTCATAACATGTGGGAATGGTTTCAAACTGCAGCGCCCCCCTTTCCCTTAGCAACCAATGCCGGTTGGTTTTGCTGTTTAAAATGAGGGCCTGAGGTTGCCATTTAAAAGGAGGGGCTGTGTGTTTCAGGGTGGATGTGCAGCACACTCCTTCCCCCCACCATGTGGCTATTCTCTGGGATGATCCTTTTTGGCCAAGCGCAAACAGCCCAGCATGAACGTGGTCTAATGTGCTGGGGATCACCAAACAGAGGGGTTTCAGAGTAGCAGCCGTGTTAGTCTGTATTCGCAAAAAGAAAAGGAGTACTTGTGGCACCTTAGAGACTAACAAATTTATTAGAGCATAAGCTTTCGTGAGCTACAGCTCACTTCATCGGATGCAAACAGAGGGGATTACTCTTCCTTACAAAAATTCCACTGTTTCAACAAGGTGACCATGAATGATATCATAGAATCATAGAATATCAGGGTTGGAAGGGACCTAATGAAAAAGTTTTTCCTAATATCCAACCTAAACCTCCCCCACTGCAACTTGAGACCATTACTCCTTGTTCTGCCAGAACAGTCTAGATCCATCCTCTTTGGAACCCCCTTTCAGGTAATTGAAAGCAGCTATCAAATCCCCCCTCAATCTTGGTTGGGAGGCATGAGATGCGATGTCCTGAGGTTGGGGGTTCCACGACCACCACTCCCAAGAGGAGAAGGCGGGTGGTGGTGGTCGGGGACTCTCTCCTCCGGGGGACTGAGTCATCTATCTGCCGCCCTGACCGGGAAAACCGAGAAGTCTGCTGCTTGCCAGGGGCTAAGATTCGTGACGTGACGGAGAGACTGCCGAGACTCATCAAGCCCTCGGATCGCTACCCCTTCCTGCTTCTCCACGTGGGCACCAATGATACTGCCAAGAATGACCTTGAGCGGATCACTGCGGACTACGTGGCTCTGGGAAGAAGGATAAAGGAGTTGGAGGCGCAAGTGGTGTTCTCGTCCATCCTCCCCGTGGAAGGAAAAGGCCTGGGTAGGGACCGTCGAATCGTGGAGGTCAACGAATGGCTACGCAGGTGGTGTCGGAGAGAAGGCTTTGGATTCTTTGACCATGGGATGGTGTTCCATGAAGGAGGAGTGCTGGGCAGAGACGGGCTCCATCTTACGAAGAGAGGGAAGAACATCTTTGCCAGCAGGCTGGCTAACCTAGTGAGGAGGGCTTTAAACTAGGTTCACCGGGGGAAGGAGACCAAAGCCCTGAGGTAAGTGGGAAAGCGGGATACCGGGAGGAAGCACAGGCAGGAATGTCTGTGAGGGGAGGGCTCCTGCCTCATACTGGGAATGAGGGGCGATCAACAGGTTATCTCAAGTGCTTATATACAAATGCACAAAGCCTTGGAAACAAGCAGGGAGAACTGGAGGTCCTGGTGATGTCAAGGAATTATGACGTGATTGGAATAACAGAGACTTGGTGGGATAACTCACATGACTGGAGTACAGTCATGGATGGTTATAAACTGTTCAGGAAGGACAGGCAGGGCAGAAAAGGTGGGGGAGTAGCACTGTATGTAAGGGAGCAGTATGACTGCTCAGAGCTCCGGCACGAAACTGTGGAAAAACCTGAGTGTCTCTGGATTAAGTTTAGAAGTGTGTGCAACAAGAGTGATGTCATGGTGGGAGTCTGCTATAGACCACCGGACCAGGGGGATGAGGTGGATGAGGCTTTCTTCCGGCAACTCACGGAAGCTACTAGATCACATGCCCTGATTCTCATGGGTGACTTTAATTTTCCTGATATCTGCTGGGAGAGCAATACAGCGGTGCATAGACAATCCAGGAAGTTTTTGGAAAGCGTAGGGGACAATTTCCTGGTGCAAGTGCTAGGGGAGCCAACTAGGGGGAGCGCTTTTCTTGACCTGCTGCTCACAAACCGGGTAGAATTAGTGGGGGAAGCAAAGTGGATGGGAATCTGGGAGGCAGTGACCATGAGTTGGTTGAGTTCAGGATCCTGACGCAGGGAAGAAAGGTAAGCAGCAGGATACGGACCCTGGACTTCAGGAAAGCAGACTTTGACTCCCTCAGGGAACAGATGGCCAGGATCCCCTGGGGGACTAACATGAAAGGGAAGGGAGTCCAGGAGAGCTGGCTGGATTTCAAGGAATCCCTGTTGAGGTTACAGGGACAAACCATCCCGATGAGTCGAAAGAATAGTAAATATGGCAGGCGACCAGCTTGGCTTAATGGTGAAATCCTAGCGGATCTTAAACATAAAAAAGAAGCTTACAAGAAGTGGAAGGTTGGACATATGACCAGGGAAGAGTATAAAAATATTGCTCGGGCATGTAGGAAAGATATCAGGAGGGCCAAATCGCACCTGGAGCTGCAGCTAGCAAGAGATGTCAAGAGTAACAAGAAGGGTTTCTTCAGGTATGTTGGCAACAAGAAGAAAGCCAAGGAAAGTGTGGGCCCCTTACTGAATGAGGGAGGCAAGCTAGTGACAGAGGATGTGGAAAAAGCTAATGTACTCAATGCTTTTTTTGCCTCTGTTTTCACTAACAAGGTCAGCTCCCAGACTGCTGTGCTGGGCATCACAAAATGGGGAAGAGATGGCCAGCCCTCTGTAGAGATAGAGGTGGTTAGGGACTATTTAGAAAAGCTGGACGTGCACAAGTCCATGGGGCCGGACGAATTGCATCCGAGAGTGCTGAGGGAATTGGCGGCTGTGATTGCAGAGCCCTTGGCCATTATCTTTGAAAACTCGTGGCGAACGGGGGAAGTCCCGGATGACTGGAAAAAGGCTAATGTAGTGCCCATCTTTAAAAAAGGGAAGAAGGAGGATCCTGGGAACTACAGGCCGGTCAGCCTCACCTCAGTCCCTGGAAAAATCATGGAGCAGGTCCTCAAAGAATCAATCCTGAAGCACTTAGAGGAGAGGAAAGTGATCAGGAACAGTCAGCATGGATTCACCAAGGGAAGGTCATGCCTGACTAATCTAATCGCCTTTTATGATGAGATTACTGGTTCTGTGGATGAAGGGAAAGCAGTGGATGTATTGTTTCTTGACTTTAGCAAAGCTTTTGACACGGTCTCCCACAGCATTCTTGTCAGCAAGTTAAGGAAGTATGGGCTGGATGAATGCACTATAAGGTGGGTAGAAAGCTGGCTAGATTGTCGGGCTCAACGGGTAGTGATCAATGGCTCCATGTCTAGTTGGCAGCCGGTGTCAAGTGGAGTGCCCCAGGGGTCGGTCCTGGGGCCCGTTTTGTTCAATATCTTCATAAATGATCTGGAGGATGGTGTGGATTGCACTCTCAGCAAATTTGCGGATGATACTAAACTGGGAGGAGTGGTAGATACGCTGGAGGGGAGGGATAGGATACAGAAGGACCTAGACAAATTGGAAGATTGGGCCAAAAGAAATCTAATGAGGTTCAATAAGGATAAGTGCAGGGTCCTGCACTTAGGATGGAAGAATCCAATGCACCGCTACAGACTAGGGACCGAATGGCTCGGCAGCAGTTCTGCGGAAAAGGACCTAGGGGTGACAGTGGACGAGAAGCTGGATATGAGTCAGCAGTGTGCCCTTGTTGCCAAGAAGGCCAATGGCATTTTGGGATGTATAAGTAGGGGCATAGCGAGCAGATCGAGGGACGTGATCGTTCCCCTCTATTCGACACTGGTGAGGCCTCATCTGGAGTACTGTGTCCAGTTTTGGGCCCCACACTACAAGAAGGATGTGGATAAATTGGAAAGAGTACAGCGAAGGGCAACAAAAATGATTAGGGGTCTAGAGCACATGACTTATGAGGAGAGGCTGAGGGAGCTGGGATTGTTTAGTCTGCAGAAGAGAAGAATGAGGGGGGATTTGATAGCTGCTTTCAACTACCTGAAAGGGGGTTTCAAAGAGGATGGCTCTAGACTGTTCTCAATGGTAGCAGATGACAGAACGAGGAGTAATGGTCTCAAGTTGCAATGGGGGAGGTTTAGATTGGATATTAGGAAAAACTTTTTCACTAAGAGGGTGGTGAAACACTGGAATGCGTTACCTAGGGAGGTGGTAGAATCTCCTTCCTTAGAGGTTTTTAAGGTCAGGCTTGACAAAGCCCTGGCTAGGATGATTTAACTGGGACTTGGTCCTGCTTTGAGCAGGGGGTTGGACTAGATGACCTTCTGGGGTCCCTTCCAACCCTGATATTCTATGATTCTATGATTCTATGATTCTTCTCTTCTGCAGACTAAACAATCCCAGTTCCCTCAGCCTCTCCTCATAAATCATGTGTTCCAGTCCCCTAATCATTTTTGTTGCCCTCTGCTGGATGTTTTCCAATTTTTCAACATCCTTCTTGTAGTGTGGGGCCCAAAACTGGACACAGTACTCCAGATGAGGCCTCACCTATGTCAAATAGAGAGGAATGATCACGTCCCTCGATCTGCTGGCAATGCCCCTACTTATACAGCCCAAAATGCCGTTAGCCTTCTTGGCAACAAGGGCACACTGTTGACTCATATCCAGCTTCTCGTCCACTGTAACCCCTAGCTCCTTTTCTGCAGAACTGCTGCCTAGCCATTCAGTCCCTAGTCTCTTGCGGTGCATGGCATTCTTCCATCCTAAGTGCAGGACTCTGCACTTGTCCTTGTTGAACCTCATCAGATTTCTTTTGGCCCAATCCTCTAATTTGTCTAGGGCCCCTCTGTATCCTATCCCTACCCTCCAGAGTATCTACCTCTCCTCCCAGTTTAGTGTCATCTGCAAACTTGCTAAGGGTGGAGTTCACGCCATCCTCCAGATCATTAATGAAGATATTCAACAAAACCGGCCCCAAGACCAACCTGTGGGGCACTCCTCTTGATACCAGCTGCCAAGTAGACATCGAGCCATTGATCACTACCCGTTGAGCCTGACAATCTAGCCAGCTTTGTATCCACCTTATAGTCCATTCATCCATCCCATACTTCTTTAACTTACTGGCAAGAATACTGTGGGAGACTGTGTCAAAAGCTTTGCTAAAGTCAAGGAATAACACATCCACTGTTTTCCCCTCATCCACAGAGCCAGTTATCACATCATAGAAGGCAATTAGATTAGTCAGACATGACTTGCCCTTGGTGAATCCATGCTGACTGTTCCTGATCACTTTCCTCTCCTCTAAGTGCTTCAGAATTGATTCCTTGAGGACCTGCTCCATGATTTTTCCAGGGACTGAGGTGCGGCTGACTGGCCTGTAATTCCCCGGATCCTCCTTCTTCCCTTTTTTAGTGATGGGTACTACATTAGCCTTTTTCCAGTCGTCTGGAACCTCCCCCAATCACCATGAGTTTTCAAAGATAACGGCCAATGGCTCTGCAATCACATCTGCCAACTTCTTTAGCACTCTCGGATGCAGCGCATCCGGCCCCATGGACTTGTGCTCGTCCAGCTTTTCTAAATAGTCCCATACCACTTCTTTCTACACAGAGGGCTGGTCACCTTCTCCCCATACTGTGCTGCCCAGTGCAGTAGTCTGGGACCTGACCTTGTTCGTGAAGACGGAGGCAAAAAAAGCATTGAGTACATTAGCTTTTTCCACATCCTCTGTCACTAGGTTGCCTCCCTCATTCAGTAAGGGGCCCACACTTTACGTGACTTTCTTCTTGTTGCTAACATACCTGAAGAAACCCTTCTTGTTACTCTTAACATCTCTTGCTAGCTGCAACTCCAAGTGTGATTTGGCCTTCCTGATTTCACTCTTGCATGCCTGAGCAATATTTTTATACTCCTCCCTGGTCATTTGTCCAATCTTCCACTTCTTGTAAGCTTCTTTTTTGTGTTGAAGATCAGCAAGGATTTCACTGTTAAGCCAAGCTGGTCGCCTGCCATATTTACTATTCTTTCTACACATTGGGATGATTTGTTCCTGCAACCTCAGTAAGGATTCTTTAAAATACAGCCAGCTCTCCTGGACTCCTTTCCCCCTCATGTTATTCTCCCAGGGGATCCTGCCCATCAGTTCCCTGAGGGAGTCAAAGTCTGCTTTTCTGAAGTCCAGGATCCATTTTCTGCTGCTCTCCTTTCTTCCTTGTGTCAGGATCCTGAACTCGACCACCTCATAGTCACTGCCTCCCAGGTTCCCATCCACTTTTGTTTCCCCTACTAATTCTTCCCGGGTTGTGAACAGCAGGTCAAGTAAAGCTCTGCCCCAGTTGGTTCCTCCTGCACTTGCACCAGGAAATTGTCTCCTACACTTTTCAAAAAGTTATTGGATTGTCTGTGCACTGCTGTATTGCTCTCCCAGCAGATATCAGGGTGATTGAATCATAGAATATCAGGGTTGGAAGGGACCTCAGGAGGTCATCTAGTCCAACCCCCTGTTCAAAGCAGGACCAATCCCCAATTTTTGCACCAGATCCCTAAATGGCCCCCTCTAGGATTGAACTCACAATCTTGGGTTTAGCAGGCCAATGCTCAAACCACTGAGCTATCCTTCCCCTTATGAAGTGTCCCATAAGAACCAGGGTCTGTGATGTAGTAACTTCTGTTAGTTGCATGAAGAAAGCCTTTTCCACCTCATCCCCCTGGTCTGGTGGTCTATAGCAGACTCCCACCACGACATCACCCTTGTTGCTCATACTTCTAAACTTAATCCAGAGACTCAGGTTTTTCTGCAATTTCATAACAGATCTCTGAGCAGTCAAACTTCTCTCTTACATACAATGCAACTCCCCCACCTTTTCTGCCCTGCCTGTCCTTCCTGAACAGTTTATATCCATCCATGACAGTACTCCAGTCATGTGAGTTATCCCACCAAGTCTCTGTTATTCCAATCACATCATAATTCGTTGACTGTGCCAGGACTTCCAGTTCTCCCTGCTTGTTTCCCAGGCTTCTTGCATTTGTGTATAGGCACTTGAGATAACTTGCTGATCCTCCTGCTTTCTCAATATGAGGCAGGAGCCCTTCCCTCTCACACTCTCCTGCTCATGCTTCCTCCCGGTTGTTGGATCATATTAAAGAAGTTCTGTATTAAAATCACAAATGAGTTTGATTCCCCATAGTTTAAATTCCAGGGTATTACTAATTAAGAGGTCTCTTGGTTTTTGGTACTGTTTCTCTCCCTCTCTGTATGAAACTTGCAAGCTGCTAATTGTGTTAGTACATTCTAAGACAGAGTCTGTTCTCAAAGCAATTCTTTGTAACAACTACTCACACAGAGAGAGACTCAAAGCAATACTCTGTAACAACAGAAACAGCACCCAGAGACTCCCCACCCTTTTGTTGTATTCATCTCGCTTTGTTAACAATTGTGATTAAAATAGAGATAAAGGATGTATGTGGATTGATGCTTGGTGTGGATAATAACTGAATGATCAGGGAGGTGCCAGCCTGGAGGTGCCAGCTAAGAATCCAGTGTCCATTGGCTGAAGAAGGCATCAAGTGGAAATAACCAGAGGACCCCTGGAGGGCAGACTGGAATTCACCCAACAGCCTCAAGAATGGGAGAACCAAAGAACAAGATAACATCTGGCAGCACGGAGCCGTCAGGAATGTGCCATCTACTGATTGATTCAGCAACAGCATGATGAAGCAATTCCCATAGACTGGCTATTATCCTAAAAAAATGGACTCTAGAAAGTGAGAACTTTGGGATCTGATTCTACAAACCAACTTCCAGGAGCATCAGATGTGCATCTGACAAGGCCCTGCTCCCTCTTCATGTCCAGGCCACCTGGCCAGTGGCTTGACATGAGCAACTCTAAGGCTGGTAACTATGATAACAACCTTGCAGAACCTGTGTGTGTATGAATCAATGTGTGAATAAATATAAGATTGAATGGAATGTTATAACTAACTGCTTACTATGATTCTTTCTGTATTCACAATAAATGTGGTATTTTGCCTTTTCCCCTTTAATAAGATCCTGCTGGTTTTTATTTTATTGGGATAACACGGTATCCCATGTCCCCACTTACCTCAGGGCTTTGGTCTCCTTCCCCCTGTGAACCTAGTTTAAAGTCCCCCTAACCAAGTTAGCCAGCCTGCTTGCGAAGATGCTCTTCCCTCTCTTCGTTAGGTGGAGCCTGTCTCTGCCTAGCACTCCTCCTTGGAACACCATTCAATGGTCAAAGAACCCAAAGCCTTCTCTCTGACACCACCTGTGTAGCCATTCGTTGACCTCCACGATTTGACGGTCTCTACCCAGGACTTTTCCTTCCACAGGAGGATGGACAAGAACACCACTTGCACCTCAAACTCCTTTATCCTTCTTCCCAGAGCCACGTAGTCTGCAGTGATCCGCTCAAGGTCATTCTTGGCAGTATCACTGGTGCCCACATGGAGAAGTAGGAAGGGATAGCGATCCAAGGGCTTGATGAGTCTCCGCAGTCTCTCCATCACATCTTTAATCCTAGCTCCTGGCAAGCAGCAGACTTCTCAGTTTTCCTGGTCGGGGCGACAGATAGATGACTCAGTCCCCCTGAGGAGGGAGTCCCCAACCACCACCACCCGCCTCCTTCTCTTGGGAGCTGTGGTTGTGGAACCCCCTTCCCTAGGACAGTGCATCTCATGCCTTCCAATTGGCGGAGTCTCCTTCTGCTCCCTTCCCTCAGATGTATCATCTAGTCCACTCGCCGCATTAGTACCTGTGAAGAGAACATGAAAATGGTTGCTTACCTGTATCTGCATTGCTGGCACATGGACGCTCCCCTTTCTTCTTCTGGACGTCACATGCTGCCAGATTTCTTCACTGTCCTTCTGTCCCTGCTGCGCAGCCTGCTCTGAGTCTTCAGAATGTTGTGTCTGTAGAAGCATATCCTGACATCTGTCCAGGAAATCTTCAGTTTCTCTTATGCAACTCAGGGTCGATACTTGTTTCTCCAGACCTTGAACCTTCTCTTCCAATATGGAGAACAGTTTGCTCTTTGTACAGACAAAGTCGCTTCTGTCCTGTGGAAGAAAGACAAACATAGCACATCTTGTGCAGGTAACAACAGCTGAAAGCTCACCATCCATATTACGTTCCTTCTACAAGCTTCCTCAGGTGCTGTAGAAACTTCTCAGAGAAGCCTGCAAGATGAAAGCCTCAGTGGGCTCTCCCCAGGCAAACTCCCTCTGTTAGCCTCTCCGGTGTTCGCCGCTCCGCTGGTTCGCAGCTGACTGGCTTTTTATAAGTCAGTCCCACTCAAGGCTCACCTGGAACAAAGCACTCCCAATTCACACTTTTCAAACAATCAAGCACACGGTCAAACTGACAAACTGTCCCCACAACAGACACTCAGATACTCACCCACACAGCCCCCCTAATGCAGCACTTAGCGTACCTCCTCTTGGATAGATCCCAGGCAAACTCCCTCTGTTAGCTGCTCCGCTGTTCGCCGTTCGCCTCACTCTCCTGAGGCTGTCGCAGAAAGATAAAGACCGAATGTTGCATGAATGTGACCAAAACCCAGGACCATTCACTACCATGCTTTGTGCTGCAATGATTCCAGACTACTTGCTACAGGCTTGGCATGGTAAAGTGTCCTCTCATGGAGGACGAAATAAGGCAGCCATCCCCAGAAACTTCTGCAAAGGCTTTCAGAGTACCTCCAGGAGAGCTTCATGGAGATGTCCCTGGAGGATTCCCGCTCCATCCCCAGACACGTTAACAGACTTTTCCAGTAGCTGTACTGGCCACGAATGCATCCCAATTGTTCAGGGCAAATCAAACGTTAAACATAATTGCTTTTAACCCCTGTAGTGTAGTTACAAATGTGCACTCACCAGAGATGCTTCAGGGTCTGGGAACAATACTCCTTGGGAGGGTATTGGCTCCAGGATGACGAAAAGGTCCTGGCTGCTGGGGAGAATGGATTCTCTGCTTGCCTGCTGCGCATTCTCCTTCTCCTCCTCCTCCTCTTTCTCATCCACAAAATCCTCCTCCGTGTTGTGTGAGGTCCCCCCTTGCAGGTGTCCACGGACAATGGTGGGGTAGTGGTAGGGTCCCCCACTAGAATGCCAGGCAGCTGGTCATAGAAGCGGCATGTATGGGGCTTTGACCCAGAGCGACCGTTTGCCTCCTTTGTCTTTTGGTAGGCTTGCCTGAGCTCCTTAATTTTCATGTGGCATTGCTGTGTGTCCCTGGTGTAGCCTCTGTCCACCATGCCCTGTGCGATTTTGGCATATATATCAGCATTTCTTCTGCTGGATCGGAGTTCTGCCTGCCCTGCTGTATGGGGATTCTTCTCCCTATACAGCAATCAAATCCAGTGTTTCCTGTTCGCTCCATGGTGGAGCTTGCTTGCGATTCTGGGACTGTATGGTCACCTGTTCTGCTGAGTTCGCCACACTGACCAAGCAGGAAATGAAATTCAAAAGTTCCTGGGGCTTTTCCTGTGTACCTGGCTAGTTTATTGGAGTTGAAAGTGCTGTCCAGATTGGTCACATTGGAGCACTCTGGGATAGCTCCCGGAGCCCACTACCATCAATTTGCACAGCGCTGCGTCTGCACTACTTCAAATTCGACCCAGGAAGGTTGATTTTAGCGCTGCTCCCCCTGTCGGGGAGGAGTACAGAGATCGATTTTAAGAGCCCTTTAGGTCCACGGAACAGGGTTGGTTGGGTAGCCACATTGCTTATAAAATCGACCTAACGTGGCTAAATTCGACCTAACCTCATAGTGTAGACCAGGCCTTAGTCTCACTTTCCTTCTGGCCCAGGCAATAATTAATTACCTAACCACAGCGGAACAGCTGCAACAGGAGAGGCTGAAGGAGCCTCACATCAGAATATCTCCTACCTCAGTGGCTGGGGTGCTCCACTGAGCAGTGTCAGATCCTGTCAAGTCTCTGTCCATCAGGAAGAGTGGGGAATTTAAATAGGGGATCTCCCACACCCCTGCTACTTCCAGAGCCCTCACTTGCCCCAATGGGGGCAGCACCAGTGGTGAGCTGGAGCCGGTTTGCACCGGTTTGCGCAAACTAGTTGTTAAATTTTGAAGCCGGTTTAGAACCGGTTGTTAAAGGGGTGGGCAAACTCCGGTCCACGGGCCACATGCGGCCTGCGGGACTGTCCTGTCCATCCCGCCTGAGCTCTTAGCTAGGGAAGCTCCCCTGAGAATTTTTACTTACCTGGTGGCACTCCGGGGCTTCGGCGGTACTTCGGTGGTGGGTCCATCACTTGCTCCGGGCCTTTGGCAGCACTTCGGTGGCAGATCCATCACTTGCTCTGGGCCTTCAGCGGCACTTCAGCGGCAGGTCCTTCACTGCTGCCAAAGACCCAGAGCGACTGAAGGAACCGGTTTTTCAGATTCTGGCAGCTCATCACTGGGCAGCACTATCAGGCCAATGCCCCCCTGAGCAGCCAGAGTGAGCTCCCTGCCAGGGCTGTGGCATGGGCCTAAATCCCCCCCAAGGTAGTCAGGCCCTGTCTTCACTGGCAAGTTTCTGCACAGTAAAGCAGCTGTCTGCACTGTAATCCCCAAGGTGCACACACTGCCAAGCCACTTAGAGTGCAGAAACGGCGCAGTTGCAGCGCTGTAAAGAAACCACCCCAACGAGAGGTGTGCAGCTTTCTGCACCAGGGCTACAGTGCTGTGGTGCCAGTGTAGACACCCTGGTTGATTACAGCGCTGCAACTGGCCTCCGGGAGGTGTCCCACAATGCCTGTTCTCGCCTCTCTGGTCATCGGTTTGAACTCTACTGCCCTGCCCTCAGGTGACCAACCGTCATCCCCACCCTGTACATTCCTTGGGAATTTTGAAAGTCCCCTTCCTGTTTGCTCGGTGATACGTGCAGTGGTCTCAGCGCATCTTTCCAGGTGGCCATGCCTGCTCCGTGCACCAGGCGATCCCCCTCTTGGAGCAATGCCGAGCTGCTGGACCTCATCTGCATTTGGGGAGAGGAGGCTGTGCAGTCCCAGCTGCACTTCAGCCATAGGAATTATGATACTTACAGACAGATTTCACGATGCATGACAGAAAGGGGCCATGACTGGGACACATTGCAGTGCAGGGTCAAAGTGAGGAGCTGCGGAACGCCTACCACAAGGCGCGGGAGGCAAACCGCCACTCCAGTGCTGCGCCCATGAGCTGCCGGTTCTACAAAGAGCTGGATGCGATACTTGGTGGGGACCCCACCTCCACTGCAAAGTCCCTTGTGGATACTTCAGCGGTCAAGAGTAGACCGAGCCTGGAGGAGGACATTTTGGATGAAGATGTGGAGGGGGAGGGGGACCCAGAGGCAGAGGACAACTCGGTGGTCAGAGATGCATGCAACCAGGAGCTCTTTTCTACCCTGGAGGAGGCTAGCCAATCACAGCTGTCGGATGTTGGCGAAGTGCAAACATGAGAGGAGGGCCCTGGTATGTGCATTTGATTTTGGGAATCGCTGAAGCGAGTTGTTGGGGGCAGGAAGGTTGCAGAAAGCAGGCTTGTCTCCCACCGAATGCCTAGTCTGAGTGGCAGAACAGGCTGTTGATTGACTCCCTCACTCCATAGGTCTCCAGGAAACTCATGGAGATACTGGGCAATCCACTGCCGCAGGTTCTTGGCAGAGCTCCTTTGTTTCTTCCCCCATGAAGGGTAACTTTACCGCGCCACTGTGCCGTCACGGCAAGCGGGGGAAGGACGACCATTGCTGCTCACAGGCGAGCTGCATGGGGCCAGGGCAGAAGCCACAGTCTTGGAGAAGACCGTCCCTTGATTTCCTGCTCACCCTCAGCAGCAAGATATCTTCCATAATGATCACATCCTGTGGAAAGTGCGGGGACAGAAATGATTATTCAGTGCTGGTTCTCCCCAAGAGCCACATGCCCAGTGTATAGCAGGGTCCAGGAAGAATGATTTACCCTGCTGTGATGTTATTGACTTGAACTGGGATCATATAGAACATTGTTGCAACCAAGGTCCTATAGTGGCACTAAATCTTATATAAAGGGGGTCAAATAAAGTGTCTAAGAAAAGGTTATGGTTTGCTGGTTATGATTATGCTGTCTATAGGTGTGTATCATTTTTGTAATTGAAGTTATGAACATTGGCTCTGTACTGTCTGTAGTTCAAACTTGTGCTATGCTTCTGGGTTACACCCCAGATAAGTTGGTGTCAGCTCTGCCTAGCCTGCTTGGTGGCCCATTAAGGACCATCAGCTATACAACTGACCCACTGAGAGAAGGCAGACACGCCTTGTGACTCAGCAAGGTATGAAGGGACATGCCTATGGACAGAACTCTGAGGTTTCCAGGCCATATGATGGACGGATTGTCTTTGGGACAAAGAAAGAAAGACCACATGCAAGAGACTATAAAAAGCTGCTGCAGCTCCTCCATCTGCTCTTCGATCCTGCTTCTTACCTCTGGAGGAACTTTGCTACACTAAAGCTTTGAACCAAGGACTGAAAGACCCATCCCAGCTATGGATGTACTCCAGAGACTTGATTTGAACCTGCAGTTTATTCCATCACTGCTGCAAGCCTGAACCAAGAACTTTGCCATTACTGTATGTCTATATCTCTCATCTATATCTTTTTCCTTTTATGAATAACCCTTTAGATTTTAGATTCTAAAGGATTGGCAACCGCATGATTTGTGGGTAAATCTGATCTGTATATTGACCTGGGTCTGGGGCTTGATCCTTTGGGATTGAGAGAACCTTTTTTCTTTTATTGGGGTATTGGTTTTCATAACCATTTATCCCCATAACAAGTGGCACTGGTAGTGAGTGATACTGGGAAACTAGGTTGTCTAAGGGACTTGCTTGTGTGACTTGTGGTTAGCCAGTGGGGTGAGACCAAAGTCTGCTCTGTTTGGCTGGTTTGGTTTGCCTTAGAGGTGGAAAGACCCCAGCCTTGGGCTGTAACTGCCCTGCTTTAAGCAATTTGTCCTGAATTGGCACTCTCAGTTGGGTCCCGCCAGAACCAGCATTGTTACACCTTCCCCCTGCAGCTACTCACCATTTTGGGGGTCTTATGGCTCATGTGTGCTTGCCTGGGGTCAGCCAGTTAATGACAGGTGTGTGAGTACTAGCTGTGTTTTAAATTACTGAATCAGTGTTCTCTGTGTTGCAAACAATACTGCTTCTGTAAAATGTTGCGTTTAAACTTGAGAGAGATGATGTTGGGAGCCCAGCCTCCCTCTTTGTTATGGGCAGCAGAAGAGCAGCGCAGAATTAGAAAGCAGCCAAGAAGAACTAAGGACTTTCTGCATGATGTTATGATGCACTCCGCCACCGAGAAACAGGAATCGAAGGAGTGGTGGGACAGCGAGAAGAGGGACTGAAAGGAGAATGCGGCATGCCAGAATGAAGCTATGGAGCAGCTCTTAAAGGTTATGGAGCGCCAAGCAGATACGCTCCAGGTGATACTATCTCTGCAAACCTAGCAGCTCCACGCCCGCCCTCCCCTGCAGCCGCTGTCACAAAACTCTTTCCCATGCTTCCCCCCAGACACTGCCAACACACTCTTATCAACCTCCTGGTTCCAGTCTATACCTGCAGTATTCCACTCCTCCCCCTCACAGTCCAGCACTGGGAACTCCCTCTATCCATTGCACTCAACATGCATCCCTCTGCAGTTTAGCCCTGCTGAATTGTACTCCAAAGAAGAAGGTTGGATATGATACCTGGACATACACAAATCTTTAGCCATCCCGGGACCACACCTCCTCCTGGGACCTTCCCTTCCCCCATCTCCCTCACTGCTGATGGGTTTTTTTGTTTGCCTCTCTCCTCTGGTTGTTGTTTTTTAATAAAAGAATTGTGTTGGTTTCAAAGCAATCTTTATTCTATTAACTGAAAGCAAACAGAGCCCTGCAAAGCAACAGACAGTTGTTAAGCCTTCATACTGTATCATCTGCACCAGTTACCTCCTAGCATTACAATCACTGCACTCCCGAGCATAGCAACAAATATTAGTGGCTTTCAGTTTCAAATTGCTGCCTCAAGGCATCCCTGATCCTTATGGTCTCTAATAGTCCTGGTCTCTGGTTGTTCAAACTCAGCCTCCAGGAGCTGAGCCTCTGCGGTCCAGCCCTGAGTGAAGCTTTCACCCTTCCCTTCACAAATATTATGGAGCATACAGCACACAGCTATAAGCATAGGAATATTGTCATCAGCCAGGTCCAGCTTCCCATTGAGGCAATGCCAGCAGGCCTTTAAATGGCCAAAAGCACACTGAGCAGTCATTCTGCATTTGTTCAGCCTGTTGTTGAACAGCTCCTTACTGTTGTCAAGTTGCCCCGTGTATGGCTTCATAAGCCATGGCATTAAGGGGTAGGCGGGGTCTCCCAGGATCACAATGGGCATTTCTACTTCTCCTATAGTGATCTTCTATTCTGGAAAGAAAGTCCCTGCTTGCAGCTTCCTGAACAGGCCGCTGTTCCAAAAGATGTATGCTTCATGCACCTTTCCAGACCAGCCTGCGTTAATGTCTGTGAAACACCCACAGTGATCCACAAGCACCTGGAAAACCATTGAGAAATACTCCTTGTCATTAATGTACTCGGTGGCTAAGTGGTCTGATGCCAGAATTGGACTATGCGTGCCATCTATCTCCACTCCACAGTTAGGGAAGCCCATTTATGCAAAGCCATCCACAATGTCACTCATGTTGCCCAGAGTCACGGTCTTTTGGAGCAGGATGTGATTAATGGCCCTGCAAGACTTCCGTCAACACGAGTCCAACAGTAGACCTTCCAACTTGTAACTGGTTAGCGACCATTTGGTAGCAGTCTGGAATAGCCAGCTTCCACAGTGCAATTGCCACACACTTCTCCAACGGCAGGGCAGCTCTCATTCTCGTGCCCTTGTGTCACAGGGCTGGTGCAAGCTCATCATATAGTCCCATGAATGTGGCTTTCCTCACTTGAAAGTTCTGCAGCCACTGCCCATCATTCCAGATGTGCATGACAATGTGATCCCACCACTCAGTGCTTGTTTCACGAGCACAAAAGCAGCGTTCCACTGCGGTCAGCACCTCTGTGAATGCCACAAACAATCTTGCGTCGTAGCTACTACTCGTGGCAAGATCAATGTTACACTCCACTTGCCTTTGTAGTTTAAGGAATAACTCCACTGCCACTTGTGATGTGTAGGTCAGAGCAAGCAGCATACTGGTCAGCAGTTCGGGATCCATTCCTGCAGCCTGAAAGAGGCAGGGCGCGCAGTTCACAAACCATTGAAAGATGGCACCAAATGCAGACAGAAGCACAGGGGTTGCTGGGATGCGAAGCAATGCATCACGGGGCATTGGGACAGGACCCAGGATGCCCCGCGACTCTGTCTGCCTTCCCTCAACTCTTAGCAGCAGAAGAGAAAGAGGTGCTCTGTGGGATAGCTGCCCAGAGTGCACCGCTCTGAATACTGATGCAAGTGCCACAAGTGTGAACACACTATTGCACAGGCAGCTGACAGTGTGAACACACAACTGCGGTTTCCTTTCAACGCTCTCTAGGCGGTGCTGTAACTCCCGATGCTGTAACTCTGCCAGTGTAGACATGCTCTAAGCAAACCTTAGTCCTCTATGCAGTTAGGTACATCAATTCACACTTCAATTATGTCCTCATATGAGCCCATACTGTGATTCACACACACCCCAAATTCATTATTTACCATGTCATTCATAAGTTAATTCCATGGTAATCAAGCCCACATCCTTCCCAAGCACTGCACTCCTTCACCTCCAATCAATTTGCCCTTTCCCCACCACAAGCACATTCTTACAGGTACTATTCTCCCTCTTCCATTGGGCCATGCAAACCCATAAGGTGAGAACCCAGAGCATTCCTGACTTCTGTTGCCCAGGTGCAGACAGCTCCAGCTGTGGCAGGTGCACTTTCTGACTGAGCGTACTGATTCAACGGCCCCTCGCTGTCATAGGTCCCTTAAGGGGGGAATGGCTCATCTCTGGCTTCACAAAGGTTGGGAAGAGCACAGTGAGCCACAGTAATGCAGACAGCATTGATGACAGTGTAATACAAACAGGTCTGTAGACATCTCCAGTGGGATTTTAATCTGTCAAAAGCACATTCAACAACCATTCTACACCTACTGAGAATGTAATTAAACCTTCTTTTGTGAGGGCCTCTGAAATCAGGGTGTGGTTTCATAAGCCAAGGCAAAGGGGGGGTACGTGAAGTCCCCCAGAATAACAGTAGGGACAGTCAGAGCCGTCCCTTGAGTATGGCCAGTTGGGGTGACCGCTCTGGGCCCCATGTTTTGGGGGGCCCGCGCTTCAGTGGGCATGTATTGTGCAGGGGGCTGTAGGCTGGCCCAGAGGGGGTGTGCTTACGGGTGCCTGGAGGGCCAGGCCAGCCCAGGGGGTGGGGTTAGGAGTTTGGGGGGCCAGGCCAGCCCGGAAGGTTAGCAGGGGGCCTGGCGCTGGCAGTGGGAGTCAGGCCCTCACTCACCGGCGGGAAGCGCGCATTGTACTTCTTTTTCTTGCCCACCTGCCGCCGCACCAGCCGCCAGCATTCTAGCACCGCTGGAACACACCAGCACCAGGCTGACCCCATCCATTGCCTTTCCGCCCTGGACCCCTCACTTTTCCAGGATGCCCCAGCACAGGGGACCCCCTAGTACAGGTGCCACCCTGTGACTCTCCATTGTCCCTCACCCTCCAGCACTGGTGTCCCCACCCCACATTAGATTTCAACTGTATAAAAGATGTTAAGGGAGGCCCCTACAGGCTGATTTGTCCTGGGCCCCACACCCCCATAGGGACAGCCCTGGGGACAGTAATTCCATTTATGACAATGTCATGTGGTGGGAATAGTGCCCTAGCCTGTCCATGAATGTAGATTCCTGATTGGTGAAAAACTCTGGCATTGTGAACTTTTCCAATGCAACCCATGGTGATGTTCATAGTTGGCCTCTGTGGGCCATAAAGGCCTGCATAACAGGGGAGTAGTACCCTTTGCAGTTTATGTACTCGTGCACTCCTTGAGGAGGGCAAACTATGGGCACAGGAGTCCCATCAATGGCCTGGCATGGATAGAATCATAGAAGATTGGGTATGGAAGAGACCTCAGGAGGTCATCTAGTCCAACCCCCTGCTCAAACAGGACCAACCCCAACTAAATCATCCCAGCCAGAGCTTTGTCAAGCTGGGCCTTAAAAACCTCTAAGGATGGAGATTCCACTGCCTCCCGAGGTAACCCATTCCAGTGCTTCACCACCCTCCTAATGAAGTAAAAGAATGAATGGACACAAATCAGACGTCAAGAATTATAACATTCAAAAACCAGTTGGAGAACACTTCAATCTCTCTGGTCACTCGATTACAGACCTAAGAGTAGCTATCCTTCAACAAAAAAGCTTCAAAAACAGACTCCAACGAGAGACTGCTGAATTGGAATTAATTTGCAAACTGGATACAATTAACTTAGGCTTGAATAGAGACTGGGAATGGATGAGTCATTACACAAATTAAAACTATTTCCCCATGTTATTTCTCCCCCCACCCCACCCCACCCCACCCCCCACTGTTCCTCTGATATTCTTGTTAACTGCTAGAATTCGCCTACCTTGCTTGTCACCATGAAAGGTTTTCCTCCCCCCCCCCCCCCCCCCCCGCTGCTGCTGGTGATGGCTTATCTTAAGTGATCACTCTCATAGAATCATAGAATCATAGAATATCAGGGTTGGAAGGGACCCCAGAAGGTCATCTAGTCCAACCCCCTGCTCAAAGCAGGACCAAGTCCCAGTTAAATCATCCTAGCCAGGGCTTTGTCAAGCCTGACCTTAAAAACCTCTAAGGAAGGAGATTCTACCACCTCCCTAGGTAACGCATTCCAGTGTTTCACCACCCTCTTAGTGAAAAAGTTTTTCCTAATATCCAATCTAAACCTCCCCCATTGCAACTTGAGACCATTACTCCTCGTTCTGTCATCTGCTACCATTGAGAACAGTCTAGAGCCATCCTCTTTGAAACCCCCTTTCAGGTAGTTGAAAGCAGCTATCAAATCCCCCCTCATTCTTCTCTTCTGCAGACTAAACAATCCCAGCTCCCTCAGCCTCTCCTCATAAGTCATGTGCTCTAGACCCCTAATCATTTTTGTTGCCCTTCGCTGTACTCTTTCCAATTTATCCACATCCTTCCTGTAGTGTGGGGCCCAAAACTGGACACAGTACTCCAGATGAGGCCTCACCAGTGTCGAATAGAGGGGAACGATCACGTCCCTCGATCTGCTCGCTATGCCCCTACTTATACATCCCAAAATGCCATTGGCCTTCTTGGCAACAAGGGCACACTGCTGACTCATATCCAGCTTCTCGTCCACTGTCACCCCTAGGTCCTTTTCCGCAGAACTGCTGCCGAGCCATTCGGTCCCTAGTCTGTAGCGGTGCATTGGATTCTTCCATCCTAAGTGCAGGACCCTGCACTTATCCTTATTGAACCTCATTAGATTTCTTTTGGCCCAATCCTCCAATTTGTCTAGGTCCTTCTGTATCCTATCCCTCCCCTCCAGCGTATCTACCACTCCTCCCAGTTTAGTATCATCCGCAAATTTGCTGAGAGTGCAATCCACACCATCCTCCAGATCATTTATGAAGATATTGAACAAAACGGGCCCCAGGACCGACCCCTGGGGCACTCCACTTGACACCGGCTGCCAACTAGACATGGAGCCATTGATCACTACCCGTTGAGCCCGACAATCTAGCCAGCTTTCTACCCACCTTATAGTGCATTCATCCGGCCCATACTTCCTTAACTTGCTGACAAGAATGCTGTGGGAGACCGTGTCAAAAGCTTTGCTAAAGTCAAGAAACAATACATCCACTGCTTTCCCTTCATCCACAGAACCAGTAATCTCATCATAAAAGGCGATTAGATTAGTCAGGCATGACCTTCCCTTGGTGAATCCATGCTGACTGTTCCTGATCACTTTCCTCTCCTCTAAGTGCTTCAGGATTGATTCTTTGAGGACCTGCTCCATGATTTTTCCAGGGACTGAGGTGAGGCTGACTGGCCTGTAGTTCCCAGGATCCTCCTTCTTCCCTTTTTTAAAGATGGGCACTACATTAGCCTTTTTCCAGTCATCCGGGACTTCCCCCGTTCGCCACGAGTTTTCAAAGATAATGGCCAAGGGCTCTGCAATCACAGCCGCCAATTCCTTCAGCACTCTCGGATGCAATTCGTCCGGCCCCATGGACTTGTGCACGTCCAGCTTTTCTAAATAGTCCCTAACCACCTCTATCTCTACAGAGGGCTGGCCATCTCTTCCCCATTTTGTGATGCCCAGCACAGCAGTCTGGGAGCTGACCTTGTTAGTGAAAACAGAGGCAAAAAAAGCACATTAGCTTTTTCCACATCCTCTGTCACTAGCTTGCCTCCCTCATTCAGTAAGGGGCCCACACTTTCCTTGGCTTTCTTCTTGTTGCCAACATACCTGAAGAAACCCTTCTTGTTACTCTTGACATCTCTTGCTAGCTGCAGCTCCAGGTGCGATTTGGCCCTCCTGATATCTTTCCTACATGCCCGAGCAATATTTTTATACTCTTCCCTGGTCATATGTTCAAACCTTCCACTTCTTGTAAGCTTCTTTTTTATGTTTAAGATCCGCTAGGATTTCACCATTAAGCCAAGCTGGTCGCCTGCCATATTTACTATTCTTTCGACTCATCGGGATGGTTTGTCCCTGTAACCTCAACAGGGATTCCTTGAAATACAGCCAGCTCTCCTGGACTCCCTTCCCTTTCATGTTAGTCCCCCAGGGGATCCTGGCCATCTGTTCCCTGAGGGAGTCAAAGTCTGCTTTCCTGAAGTCCAGGGTCCGTATCCTGCTGCTTACCTTTCTTCCCTGCGTCAGGATCCTGAACTCAACCAACTCATGGTCACTGCCTCCCAGATTCCCATCCACTTTTGCTTCCCCCACTAATTCTACCCGGTTTGTGAGCAGCAGGTCAAGAAAAGCGCTCCCCCTAGTTGGCTCCCCTAGCACTTGCACCAGGAAATTGTCCCCTACGCTTTCCAAAAACTTCCTGGATTGTCTATGCACCGCTGTATTGCTCTCCCAGCAGATATCAGGAAAATTAAAGTCACCCATGAGAATCAGGGCATGCGATCTAGTAGCTTCCGTGAGTTGCCGGAAGAAAGCCTCATCCACCTCATCCCCCTGGTCCGGTGGTCTATAGCAGACTCCCACCATGACATCACTCTTGTTGCACACACTTCTAAACTTAATCCAGAGACACTCAGGTTTTTCCACAGTTTCGTACCGGAGCTCTGAGCAGTCATACTGCTCCCTTACATACAGTGCTACTCCCCCACCTTTTCTGCCCTGCCTGTCCTTCCTGAACAGTTTATAACCATCCATGACTGTACTCCAGTCATGTGAGTTATCCCACCAAGTCTCTGTTATTCCAATCACGTCATAATTCCTTGACATCACCAGGACCTCCAGTTCTCCTTGCTTTTTTCCAAGGCTTTGTGCATTTGTATATAAGCACTTGAGATAACCTGTTGATCGCCCCTCATTCCCAGTATGAGGCAGGAGCCCTCCCCTCACAGACATTCCTGCCTGTGCTTCCTCCCGGTATCCCGCTTTCCCACTTACCTCAGGGCTTTGGTCTCCTTCCCCCGGTGAACCTAGTTTAAAGCCCTCCTCACTAGGTTAGCCAGCCTGCTGGCAAAGATGTTCTTCCCTCTCTTCGTAAGATGGAGCCCGTCTCTGCCCAGCACTCCTCCTTCATGGAACACCATCCCATGGTCAAAGAATCCAAAGCCTTCTCTCCGACACCACCTGCGTAGCCATTCGTTGACCTCCACGATTCGACGGTCCCTACCCAGGCCTTTTCCTTCCACGGGGAGGATGGACGAGAACACCACTTGCGCCTCCAACTCCTTTATCCTTCTTCCCAGAGCCACGTAGTCCGCAGTGATCCGCTCAAGGTCATTCTTGGCAGTATCATTGGTGCCCACGTGGAGAAGCAGGAAGGGGTAGCGATCCGAGGGCTTGATGAGTCTCGGCAGTCTCTCCGTCACATCACGAATCTTAGCCCCTGGCAAGCAGCAGACTTCTCGGTTTTCCCGGTCAGGGCGGCAGATAGATGACTCAGTCCTCCGGAGGAGAGAGTCCCCGACCACCACCACCCGCCTTCTCCTCTTGGGAGTGGTGGTCGTGGAACCCCCAACCTCAGGACATCGCATCTCATGCCTCCCAACCAGCGGAGTCTCCTTCTGCTTTCTCCCCCCAGACATATCATCTGGTCCACTCTCCGCAATGGTACTTGTGGAGAGAACATGAAAGCGGTTAGTTACCTGTGTCTGTGTTACTGGAACCCGGACATTCCGCTTACCTCTTCTGGAGGTCACATGTTGCCAAGCTTCTTCACTGGCCTCTTGGCTCCTCTGTGCAACCTGCTCTATATCTTTAGAGCTTTGTGCCCCTAGAAGCCTATCCTGAGTTTGGTCCAGAAAATCCTCAGTCTCTCGTATACAACGCAGGGTCGTTACCTGTTGCTCCAGACCTTCAATCTTCTCTTCCAATATGGAGACCAGCTTGCACTTTGTACAGACAAAGTCGCTTCTGTCCTGTGGAAGAAAGACAAACATGGCACATCCAGTGCAGGTCACAACAGCTGAACCCCCCCCTTCCATATCACCTACCTACTATGAGCTTCCTCAGAGACGTTGGCAAGATGTAAGCCTCACTGGGCTCACTCCAGGCGAACTCCCAGGCAAACTCCTGCTGTGAGCTGCTCTGCTGTCCCCGCTGCTCAGCTGGTTCGCGAGGCTCTGGCTATTTTTAAACAGCCAGGCTTCCCTGACGCAAACACACAGACACCCTAATGCCCGCCCCCTGCAGGCTAGCAGCCAATCAGACACTCACTCAGGCTCTCTCCCTGCCCTCCCAGCAAACACACGCTCGGATACTTCCTCAGCAAGCAAACACACACACTCGGATACTTACCAGTCCCAGGCAAACTCCTGCTGTGAGCTGCTCTGCTGTCCCCGCTGCTCAGCTGGTTCGCTGCCGCTCTCCTTACAGTGTGTATGATAAACCCATTGTTTCATGTTCTCTGTGTGTGTATATAAATCTCCCCTCTGTTTTTTCCACCAAATGCATCCGATGAAGTGAGCTGTAGCTCACGAAAGCTTATGCTCTAATAAATTTGTTAGTCTCTAAGGTGCCACAAGTACTTCTTTTCTTTTTGCGAATACAAACTAACACGGCTGCTACTCTGAAACTAGTGAAATAGTGTTTCTGAGTATCCAACCTAGACCTCCCCCACTGCAACTTGAGACCATTACTCCTTGTTCTGTCATCTGCCACCACTGAGAACAGCCTAGCTCCATCCCCCTTTCAGGTAGTTGATGCCTGGCATCTTGGTGTAATCCACATGTCTGACTGCCTCAGAAACCTCTGCCACCGCTTTACCCACAGTTGACCTTCCAACACCAAACTAGTTGGCAACAGATCTGTAGCAGTCTAGTGTAGGCAGCTTCCAGATGCTTATAGCAACCTGCTTCTCGACCAGCCAGGGTAACCACATGCATGTCTCTTTACATTGAAGGGTTGGGGCAAGCTGCTCTCAAAGCTTCATACAAAAGTTCTGGACCACTGCTGGTCACCCCAGGTCCACATATGCTTATATGCTTGTGCTCACATACTGAGTCCTGGAATACGATTTGGGTGGGAGAAAGTGAGAGAAACTCATAGATTTTGGGTACGGGGGATACAGTAGGAAGGAGTTGGTTGGGTCCAGAAAAGATGCATTTAGGAACTATTGCCACATCCGCAGTTTTCACACATCATTTCAACATATGCAAGACCATCTCTCAAAGTAGCTACTAGCTAAATGAGTGTGGAAAAAGAAAAGGAGGACTTGTGGCACCTTACAGACTAACAAATGTATTTGAGCATAAGCTTTCGTGAACTACAGCTCACTTCATCGGATGCATTCAGTGGAAAATACAGTGGGGAGATTTATATACACAGAGAACATGAAACAATGGGTGTTACCATACACACTGTAAGGAGAGTGATCAGGTAAGGTGAGCTATTACCAGCAGGAGAGTGTGGGGGGGGGAACCTTTTGTAGTGATAAGAATGTCTGAGAAACAGTGCGGGGGAGGGGGGAAGAGTGAGACCTCCAGAGAGGGGGTGAGACCCAGGGCAATGGGTATGTGTAGGGGGTCAGCTTCTAAGGGCAGGGTGCAGAAGTGGGTCAGTCACCCATGGGCTGCGTAACTGGGGGTGATGGAGCCCCTGGAAGCATGAGCATGGTTCTAGGGGTATTTACATACAGTGGCTGATGTGTGTCTGTCAGTCAGCAGGGTTACTTCCCACTCTCAGTGGCTTTAACAAAGAAAAGGAAACATTTCCCTGCTTTTCAGATTCACAAATGCTACTCGCTCCGGCCTGTATTTGGTTTCTTTAAATGCTAAATGTCTCTAGCCCGTGCTTAACACCTGCTGCAAATCTGAGAGATCAGGAGACATCTCTGATACAAAGCCTGGCAAAGAGCATCCCCAAGTGGACACAAAGGATACCACTCAGTCCTGCAGTCAGGCTGTTCTCCACATCACTGCATTTGGTACTGGGGGGATTTATTCCCTCTGTGGCTCACACGCACAACTCCTTAGCATTGATGTGTTTCACGGGTGTGTACTGCACAGGGGAGATTAGACGTTCACAAATTCTTCTCTCTAGACTGGTCATTTCCCCCTGTTAGCGATTGTGCTAACAGGACATGAAAAGACTTAAAAATACAGGCTGGAGAGAGTGTGCAAAGCATCTCCCCCTTCTTGCACCATCTACCTGAAAGCCGGTCACAGTTGTTGTCTCTGGATTCAGGAGAGCACAGGGGCTGCATCCTCATGACCCCTCAGGGACTCACATTGTCCCAAATGGGATGGAATTCTTAATCTACTTCTTGCACTGATACAAGAATGTTTGTAGGAACAAGCCCTGATGCAAGGGGAATTAGGAGGCCCTGCGGAAGGGTATGTCCACACGGAAGCAGCCTGGAGAGGATACTGTGGATGGATAGTGAAGGAAGTCGACACCTGCTCTTTTTTAGGGGTCCAGGCTGGGACTTCCAGAAAAGGTGGGAGGATGTCCTCCACATTTTACCCTCTGCCAACAGGGTAAATGGATGCTGAGCCCAGGCAGGAGGGGTAGAAGAAGAACACTAGCCCAGTGAAGGTGAGAGGATGGTGTGGCCCTGGGAGGGTCCACTCAGTCAGTGGACGAAGACAGTCTTGGACTCTCTTTTTACTGCCCTGAATGTGAATGGGGACTGTATTCAGTCTGAAAGAAAGACTCTGTCAGACTGTCACAATAATAGGGCCAACCACATCTCTGCCTCCTTTCTGATCTCTCTGAATGCATCCCTCTCAGAGGTTCAGTCTTGTCCTTACCTGTCTCATGCAGGATCTCGTGATTCCCCCACTCTCAGTGCAGGACCCGGGTACACTGCCCTGTGCATACTCACTGCTTATCACCCTGCAGGCCTGTCTTGGCTGGGACCCTGCTTGACCCTCCCTTCAAGGAACTGTGACCGTGATCATGACCAACTGCCTTTGTGAAAGTCTGTTTACTTACCAGGTCAAACAAAGCATTATAGAACAAGAATTTTAAAACAGCAAATAGCCATCATGCAAACTTAGCCTCATCCAGTCTCATGCTTCCCTCTGAGCTAAGGAAGACAGGCTTCTTCTCCAGCGACAGGAACAGACCCAACTCGCATTCTCTTAGAAAGTGAAGATGGCAGGCCTGTGACGCATGCTGGTCCCGGCTGACAGCAGCCCTGCTGCTCTTTGTCTGCGGCCTTGTCTTCACTGCTAAAAGTAGTTGTACCTCAGGGTAACCAGCACCTGGGAGCTACACTGCGGTGTGAAGGCAAGGCACTTTGAGTTTGCTGCCAGGCAAAGGTAGCTGAGCTCTCCACCCCTGCCTGGGGTTCAGTGCGCCTTGTTTACCACTAAAGTGCCCTGACGTCACATAGTGTTTTACGTCCATGCAGTTTACTCACGTTAGTTACCCTGAGGTAAAAACCACACTATTTTAGCAGCAAAGACAAGACTTTAGTCTCTCTGAAGTAGAAGACAGGTTTCAGAGTAGCAGCCGTGTTAGTCTGTATTCACAAAAAGAAAAGAAGTACTTGTGGCACCTTAGAGACTAACAAATTTATTTGAGCATAAGCTTTCGTGAGCTACAAAATGCATCCGATGAAGTGAGCTGTAGCTCGCGAAAGCTTATGCTCAAATAAATTCGTTAGTCTCTAAGGTGCCACAAGTACTCCTTTTCTTTTTGTGAAGAAGAGAGGCCCTGCTGCCCCCAAGTGAATCCATTACCCTAGGGCAGGGGTAGTCAATAGGCAGACTGTGGGCCAAATCCAGACTGCCAGACACTTTTGAATGGACCGCAATATCTTTTTATTTACTTATTATCATTAGTATTGTTTTTGTATTATTTTCTCTGGAGTCTGGACCTTGACAATACCTTGACCAAGAAATCTGGATCTTGACAAAAAATAATTGATTACCACCGCCCTAGGGCTCCATCTGGTTTTGGTATGTTTGGTGTTTTTGTTTACGGGACCAGGTGTGAAGTCTCCTGGTGATTTTCCCCCTGAGCCAGCGCATCCACAGGGCCTGTCCAAAAGGATGTCTCCATAAGAGCTGCTCCGTTGTTTGGGTGGTTGGACCAGCTTGACCTTACTGAGCTGCCGTCATTGGCCTGACGCCTGGGTTTCGCTGGTGGGGAGCTGTTGGAATTATCTGAGCAGGCACTCCACACCCACACTCCCCTTTGCAAGTCTAACACCCATACACCTCATTTTGGATACTGATCAAAATATGCCATTAATACTGAGATACACATTGTCTCCTATTGTCAGACGCTCTAGGCTATTTCCATGGGCCACTCGTTCCTCCTGAGCAGTCGCTTTTGACTACAGCTCCATCGTGGCACTACCGCTAACCCTCTAGAGCCTTTCATTTTTCATATCAGCAACTTTAAAGTAAAATCACCTGATTCCTACATGACGAGAAACCCACCTCCCACGTGTGTCGGGTGAGCACCCCCTTGTTAGACTGTGAGCACCCCTAGGATGCTAGTGAGCATGCTCGCTACCGCTAAGCTCCCCTTCTCTGCACACGTGACCCCACACTTTAATCCAGCCCTTCAACTTTATTGTAACACTTTGTCCTCTTCACACAATGTAGGGGTATTGCCAGAGCTGCAATTTCAGGTGGTACCCAGCAGATGGCTGTCGAAGTCCATCCTGTTAAATAGCCATCTTGCCAGCTCACACTGTCATGGGGATACTTGCTCTGAAGGGACAGAAGCAGGAGGAGTTATTAAAGTGTGGCTGAAATGGGAACCATCAGTCGCCAGGCGATAACTGTCAGTGTTTGATGAGGCCAGGCAGAGGCAACCAGTTCCCGGGGGGTGCTCGACCCCCACTCCGCTCCAGATCCCGCCCCCACTCCATCCCTTCCCCCAAATCCTCACCACCCACCTCGCCTATTCCCATCCCACCCCTTCCTACTCTGTTCCACCGCCTCCCCCCGTCTCTTCCTGTCCCTGCTCCTCCCACTCCCGCCCAACGCCTCCTGCACCCTGCTGAACAACTGGTCGTGGTGGGTGGGAGGGCTGGAGTGGGATGGGGAAGGAGCTGATCTGCGGGGCTGCCCGTGGGTGCTGAGCTCCAGCCTCAGAGCACCCATGGAGTTGGTGCCTATGGGGCTTGGACCTTGGGGTAGGAATCAGGGAGCACAGGACATTCCCCTCTGTGGTATTAATGTAGCTGGAATAAAGTGTCCAAAGACTCAGAGGTGTTAACAAGCCCCTGTGACTGTCCAACATTAAACAGTGTTAAACCAGGTTTGGGGTTTAGCATACAGAGATCTCAGCCTGCCCCACACTTTGCCCATAGCAAATACTCCATTTAACAGCTTTTCAATCTTTTATTGAAGATACAGACAGGCCGGGCAACAGAAATTCCGGGCCCCTGGGGGGATGGGGTCCGGGGTGGAAGTGTGAATCCGTCACTTCCAGGACTGCCCATGCTGGCCAATTGTGCCAGCCCATGGGGCCCCCCAAAGCACTGGACCCGGTCCTGGAGCGGTCTCACAAGCTTAGGAGCCCTGCAGCCCGCCCGGACAATTTAAACAGGGTTCAAAAAAGAATTAGATAAATTCATGGAGGACAGGTCCATCAATGGCTATTATCCAGGATAGGCAGGGATGGTGTCCCTAGCCTCTGTTTGCCAGAATCTATGAATGGGCGACAGAGGATGGATCACTTGATGATTACCTGTTCTGTTCATTCCCTCTGAAGCACTTGGCACTGGCCACTGTTAGAACTTAGGATACTGGGCTACATGGATCTTTGGTCTGACCCAGCATGGCCGTTCTGATGACAATCTCTTAGTTAAGTACCAAAGATGGTAATAACTGTGCTCTTGGGGAAAAGAGAAGCTAGTTGAAATGGGTTGGAGCTGTTGTCAAAATCCAATCCTGCTGCCTTTAAGATAAAACACGATGAAAATGAGGATAGAAAAGAACATCAATGATAGAAAATGCATCTTCTGTCTCTGATGTTGACTCTCATTTGCACCCTCACTGCTGAAGAAACTGAGGACCAGCCCACAGTCTAATCAGCTGCTCTGAGGCCTGGCAAACATGTACCAGCATGAGGCAGTTCAGGGACTTGCTTTTCACTACCTCACTGGTCACAAGCTTGCAGCAGTGTGATGGAATATGCAGTCTTGGACAGCTAAGCCAGACTCTCCTTAGACAGCAGGGGAATGGAGAGAGAGAGAGAGGAAAGAGAAGAAATAAGGTAGAGCAGGAAAAGGACACAGCAGGGTGTGGGGGAGACACAGGCTCACATCCCAGGTGGTATTTGGGATTTAGCCAATGAAGATGGTGATGCCATCGGGGTCCCTCTCCCTGGCCTAGTCTGATCAGGACATCTCTCAGGGTCACGATGACAGAGGCACAATATTGTCACTCTGGATCCCATGGGCCCAAGAGACGGTGGGGGTGGCAGCCGTGATGGTGAGCTCGCGCCTCCCTTTCTTTCAGTCAGCCAGCATCATGGCAGCCAAAGTCATGGCAGCCAGCTGTTTCCCTCAGTCTTTATTTGCGGACCCAAAAAAGGTGTGATGGGCGGAATAATCCATCCTCTTGTTATTTTATTTACTAATTGCCAACCCAGCAATTTTGGTCCATTAATTTCCAGTCCCACACTTCTCTTGTTTAACAGGCATGATCTTAACACAGTCCTTGAATATCTCAATAGCCTTTTTGTGTTGGCTAATTCAGTCATATTGTCTTTCTTTTGCACCATTTCCCACCACCATTTATCGTTAGTGGTTACTGGGGGGGACACTGTATGAACAGTCCAAGCTCATAATTAGGGTACATTGTAGGCCCAGTTATTACATCACCTCCCCATGTCAGGAAGGGGATGATGATGGACAAGTTGGCGCTCTGCATGTGACAGACAGTCATGCCACCGGCCTTCTCCCATGGACCAGTGGGCATGACTGCCTGACTTCAGACAGCAGCGAGAGCAGGAATGAGTTGAGTGGCCTTGCCTCTCCAGATGGGTTGAATGGTGCAGCCCTATACAGTCTCTGCACACACTGGAGAGGAGGAATCAGTATGATCACCACCAGGGCACCACTAAATACACCTGTTCCATGGAACTTTTACCTCTCTCGTGAACGCACAACCAGCACCAATGGGAGGGTAAGCTCCACTACTAAAAGTGCAGGGGGCATGGAACATGCTGGGTGTGTCCATTGGAGTAGGAGCCAGCCCAGCCAAAGGCTGTTTGAGGGGACACAAATGTGCATGGTCACTAAAGGGCCTGCTTCCCCATGGTGCTGGGTCCCTGCTGGAAGGTGCTGGAGACCCACACTTTCTGGGGGCATTGAGGGGAATGGAGGGGGGTACCGCACAGTGTCAAGCCTTCCATGTGTCGGGTGTAGGTATAGATGTACACAACAATCTGCATCAAGTAGGGTGGGGCCTGGGTTTATCTGAACATTTTTGTGTCACCAGCATGGGGTGCTGGACATACAAAACTCACTCTTGTCCTCACCACCCAGCATATCTTACTGGCAAGGGGAATGATCCTGTAAATACTGAGTACTGAACATAGTGCTGGCTCCTGTGAGGCTCCCATTGGCCTTGTCTGCACCAGCTTATTTCTCCAAAAATTACCCGTTGCTACCACTAAATCAGCTGCCACTGTGGTAGCTACAGTGGCAGGCATGTCACATAGACTTGCTCTGAGCAGAGTTAGACTACATGGAGCTTAAAACCTGCAGCTGCATGGAACCCTGTCAACCCCAGTTCCTCTCATCATTGCTATCACGAGGGGACCTGAGCTGGTGGACACAGCTATGGGAAATTGTAGGGAAAAACAAACCCAGTGGGCACTAAGGCAATGGGGATCTTTGCTGTTCCGGGCACTAAGTCACCAAGAAGCAGTGTAGGACCAATGGGAAGTATAATGACACTGATAGTGTATTTTAAACCATTGGAGCTAGCCAAGGATTCCGTATTTGTTGTTGTTTCTCATAGACCATAACCCAGCTCTTCATTGTTGGCTGACATGTGACTTCTATAGATGCATTCATCTGCCAATAGGACCTTTGCAGATTCCCAGTGCCATGTGATGCAGACAACTACACAAGAAAAGGGAATATGCAGAGACGTCTGTGAGAAGGGATGGAGACATCTTCAGAAGGGATCCCCCAAGGACCTGTCTCTAGAGGCGGGGGAGAAGAGTCAGCCTGTTCCAATAATCCAGTCACTGTGTGGCTTTAGAATTTCCCAGAGTTTTTGCACTTTTGCACATTTCCAGGCTCAGTGTTTGATGAATCATCTCTCTGGCATTGGCTTATCTCCGATATACTTCTGTTTCTACCCAGAGAGGCCATGAATAAACATGACCTGAAAAAAGAAAGACACTGGGTTTGTCCCTTCTTTGCTTGTTTTTTAGGGATAAAGCGAGCCTAAGAAGCTTTGTTTTGATCTTATTTAAAGGATTTTTCTGTTTTGTTTTGTTTTGTTTTTTACAAAAATTCAGGCCATATTAATCCTTTTTATTCTGGAGGACTCTATGGAGGCCTAGAGAACTGTAGGATTAGACCATCAAAGGTATCATGCAAGTGAAAGCTGAAGTGAGAGGCAAAGTGGCTTTTAGTCACACTTTTTAAAACTCTGGGTTTTGTTTGCTTTTGTTAACACCTATTCAACTGAGATTACTGGGAGAAAAACTCTCCATTAACGATTCAGCACCATGGAAAATACCAAACAATTGGAGAGCTGCCAGCGTAGTAGTTCCAATATTTCTAAAAGGTAAACGGGATGAACCAGGCAACTACAGGCTGGTTAAGACAACATTGATCCCAAGTAAAATAATGGAACAGTTACTCTGGCTAAAATCAGAGGCTAAAAATATAATGAATGCCAGTCCACATGGCTTTGTGGAAAGTAGGTCTTGTCAAACAAACCTGTTGTCTTTTTTAAAAAAAGATTATGGGTCTAGCTGGTAAAGGCAATTATGTTGATATACAATATTTGGATTTCTCCAAGACATTTGACCAAGTACCATATTACTTTTTGATTAAAAACTTGTATTACGTGTAACTAACAGGGCACATATTAGATAGTATAAAAACTGAAATGACAGCCGGGTCTCAAAATGTAGTTGTTAATGGGGATAAATCAATGAGTCGGGCTGTTTCTAACAAGGCACAGTTCTAATTAGAGCAGCTCCCCTGGGAAGGTGCCCTCCCCCATCACCATCACTTGGCGTCTTTAAGAGAACGTTAGATGCCTTTCTAAAAGGTATGCTTTAATCCAGCTTCTGGGGCGTTTGTGCACAGGGGTCAGCCTGAATGGTCATGATGGTGCCTTCTATCTTTGGAATCTGTGAATCTCCCTGCTCATTCCCTTCCTTCATGGGCCATGGGGATGCCAGGATAGCCTGCACTGCCCTCAGCATGCTCTTATGCGAGCAGCTCCGCATTAAGATAATGGCTATAATGAAGTCTCATGCTTCGGGGCTCCAGCCAGTCACCTGCAGGTGCCAGGAAGGATTTGTTTCCCCTGATATAATGCACATTTGGCCAGATGTATTCTGGATTTTTTTTTCCAGACAAGATGACTTAATGGTCCCATCTGACCTTAAACTCAACTAAATGCTCTGAAATCCTATCCCAGTATAGTGCAGGAAATAGAACCCCCATAATGCCATGTTTCTAGGAACTGGTAAAACACCAATGTGGGACCCCACTAGATACGCCCTCCCAGTTTGACAGCGAACCATTGATAACTACTGTATTCTTTAAATACGGTCTTTCAAGCCATTGTGTATGCAACTTATAGTAATTTCATCTAGACCACATTTACCTAGTTTGCTTATGAGAATGCCATGTGGGACTGTGTCAAAAGCCTTATTAAAAATCAGGATATATCATGTCTACTGGTTCTACTCATCTACTAGGCCAGTAATCCTGTCAAGGAAAGAAATTGGGTTGGTTTGGCATGATTTCTGATGGACAAATCCATACTGCCTATTCCTTAGTAATCCTTTATCTTCTAGGTGCTCACAAATTGATTATTTAATAATTTGTTCCAGCATTTTTGCAGGTATTGATGTTACACTGGCTCGTCTATAATTCCCCGAGTCCTCTTTGTTTTCTGTTTTAAAGATAGGTATATTTTGACCTTCTTTAGTCCTCTGGGATCTCATCCACCCTCCATGAGTTCTCAGCGATAACTAACTCAATCCTTCCAGAGCTTCTAGCTAGCCGGATGGATTTTACAGGATCTGAATTGGCTGAGCTGCTGTGCAATGCTTTTTCTGTATCATGAAACATTTCAAGATTTTGAAAATGTTCCCATTCAGCATTGGGGTGAAACTGGGGTCTTTTGAAGATTTTTGAAAAAAATCTGGGAGAGACCCCTCTTCTGCACTCCTGAATAGCTATAGGTTGGTGTTTTGGGCACATATCTAGGATGTGGCAGACCCAGGTTCAAGTCCCTAATCTGCTTGATTCAGATCAGGGACTGTAACCTATCTCTCTTACACCACAAATGAATGCCCTACCCCTTCCCCCCAAAAAAAATTTCTGTCCAGGACTTGAGAAACCTTTCCTGGAAAGAGTTGAGCCCAAACTAATACATTCCCATGAAAAGCTTTTGTTTTTTCCAAGGACAACCTGTTTTGTTAAAAATTTCCTGACCTGCTCTAGTTCTGAGCTAGGCCAAGGGGACAAGGCACCTGCTGGCCCAACAGCAGGTAGTAAAGTCTGATGGCCCCACCCTGCTGCTTCCTATGAAGAGCAATCTGCTCAATGCTTGTTGTCCTCAGTGGTTTATAATGTCAGAGCCAATGGATACATCCTGCCTTCCTACACCCGTTACCCTCTCCTCCTTAGTCCCACCTCCCACTTTTCTGCAGTGCCTTTCCACCCTGGGGACAAGTGTAAGCGGGGGAATAGTCCCGCTGTTGTGGGGAACTTTCCTGGCTTCTGCACTACCCCAGTGAAGTGGGCTAGCGAAAGGATCTGAGTCCTCGCTCCCACTTCCTATACCCAGTGGCCTCCCTGCCCTTGAGGACTCCCCTTCCACTCTCCTGTCTGGCAGAGTCCTCGTAACCCCAACAAGGCTGGGCCCAGGATTCCTGGGGGGCTCGACCCCCAACCCTGCTGTGGTCACCTAGGACAGGGGCTAGGGTGTCCCCACTCTGGGGTACTCTCTCTGCACTGGGCACTTCTCTGACCCACCGACCATTACATACAAGTTAAAGCAAATGCAAGTTATTTAATCAACAGTTAATTTTAAAAAGAATAAGGAAAAATGGGAAAGGTTAAAGGAAACACATCAACCCGCTCTGTGGCAGGGAACATCACAAACAGTGTCTCTGCAATGTCAGGGGAGTTCACAATCTGTTCCTTGTAAGTCCCAGGCCTTCTTCTCAGGCCCTGGCTGTGCTGCAGGGATGCTGTGGGTTGGACACTCGCTCTGGTGGTGGCGACACGCTCTCAGACTCTAAGTGGTAGGACCCTTCTTCCCAGTGTCGCTCCCGCCCAGTCGGGGTTACGATCCAAGCCTGGCCTGCAGAGCCTCTTGGCTGAGGCGTCTCCCTGTGCTGGGCCCACTGCCCAGGGTCCCCCTCGCTCTTCCCAGCTGCTCACCGCACCCAGCTCCAGACTGCTCCAGCCCCAGCTGCACCACTCTGTCTCAGC
This sequence comes from Dermochelys coriacea, assembly GCF_009764565.3. Lineage (NCBI taxonomy): Eukaryota > Metazoa > Chordata > Testudines > Dermochelyidae > Dermochelys > Dermochelys coriacea. The sequence goes on from NC_050076.1 coordinate 61,807,145, forward strand.
ACTGCTGCTGCTCCTCTGCCTCCAGCTCCCTGGGCTGCTTTTCTGGCCCCTCTGGCTCTGGTTGCTGCAGCTCTGCTCCCAGGGCAAGTCTGCTCTCTCTGGATCTGGCACAGCTCTGCTCCCCAGCTCAGCTTGGGCCCCTGCTTCCTCCTTAGCTCAGCCCCACTCTGTCTGACCCAGGCAAATCCAGCTCACACAGAGGACAGGACCTCCCTGGTCTCTTAACTCCCTAATTAGCCTGCCACCCTGTCAATCAGGCTGACCTGAAGCATTGGCCTCTCCCCATTGTTCCTGGGGGCTGTCAGTCTCAGGGTCCTGATTCCCCATTGACCCTTCCCCTTTTTAGTACTGGGAGCTAGCAACTAAAACACCCCCACTTAATGTTAGTAGGGGGGCACCAGTCACCTTACACAAGCACACACTCTCACCTGTGGCCTGTGAAGGGTGCCAGTGCAACCTGCCGGTGAGTGTGACGTCCTCTCTGAATCCTCCCGAGGCCAGCACTGTTCCTTCCAGTGCAGGTTTCTCCTACCCTATCCAGTGCAGACTACATCTGAGCAAAGAGATTGTCACATGGCGATCCTGAACCATCCCCCCCGAACTACAGCAGGCACAGATGTGGCACAGGGTGGGGTGTGGGTCGCCATCTCTAGTACATTGAGTGTGGTGTCCTTCGTGAATTGAGCTCTGCTCACTATCTCCTTTTGCTCTTCAGCCCTTCCCCCATCCCATCTGTCCTGCTCCCTCAACTGGAAACGAAGAAGAGCCAGAACCGTGTGACCAGTCAACTGCGCGCAAAGACCCCAGCTAGTGCTTCCTAGAGCACCATGTGGCAGCCACGAGGGGGAGCTGATGCTGCAGGGGTCATGCTGCGGGTCTAGCATCCAGCATCAAGAGCTTGCAGATTGGATGCAGATGGGGCAGTCAGGAAAGAGAGGGAAAGGCAGTGCCCTGAATGCCCCCTACTGACCACCCCTCTTGGAATCCTGACCATCCCTCCCATCACAACTCCTCCAAGCCCTAGCACCCTCCTCCCTGCCAGACTCCTGCAGAACCCTGTCATCCCCTTATCCAGAGGGGTCACTGCTGCCCTTGAGAGCTCATCACACCTCCTCCTACGCCTCCTGGGCTCTGCTCCCCAGAGGCAGGCCCTGGGGAGGGACAGAGCAGCAAAACCCCCACGGCACCATCTGGTTGCAATCAGTGTTTATAGCTCTCGCTAAGCTCCTTTCCGGCCAGGAGCCAAGTGAGATGTCTCCCAAAACATGGCTCCTTGTGCTGGGCTTTTGCGACCAGCTGCATCCAGTGAACGGGCCTAAGCCCTGGCCGCCTCCCGTTCATCCAGGTCTGGGCCAGGGTCTCCTCCTGCAGAGACCCCAGTGCCAGGAGCATGATGGGGAGTTCCCCTTATCCATATGGGGGGAGGTTCACTCCCTACTGTTGTGAAGCCATGCAATCTGCGATGCAGTCAGCACTGCTGGATGATGACTGAAGGGAGCCGGCTGCTGGCAGGACTGCGTGGGTTCTGTGTTCAGATCACTCACAAAGGATAACCACCCTCACCAGGTTGGCTTTGCCATGAGCCAGGCCTGACTTCCACACACGGGCCCCCTAGTGCCCTCAGGTGTGTACTGCACTTCCATTGTCATGCCAGGGGTGTCATGCTGTGGGGCCGTCCCAGGCCTGCAAAGATGATGAACAGAGCCATCCGAACTGGGATGGCTCTCATAGGCCCCATTACAATTGTGCCCCATTGTGCTGGGTGCTGTATGGGACACCCATTCCTGGCTGGGGTGTCGTGTGCACAGTACTCTTTCATGCATTGCTTGTACACAAAGCATTTTCCCTGGCAGGTCCTTTTCAAACCTACTTAGGGAATGTGAATGTTGGTTTCCACCATTATGAGCCTGAATGGCTCTACTGACACTTTTAATGTAATAATCTGGTGATAATCCTGCCTTGCTAGTTATCTAACATTTTACAAATGGAACCATCATTTACCTGCACTAAGCAGAAAACGCAAGATGATGCGTTTGGATGGGGGGGCTCCAAAAACTTCATTTTGAAAGCAATTAAGTTGCTAGGCAACAAAAACAGGGTAACCAATCCTCCCAATTTTATCAAGAGACTTGTGATATTTGATGTTTTTATGAACACTCCAACTCCTGGAGTCAGGTAATTACTTGAGAATTTCAGCTTGCATTGCAAAAAATATGTTCCTACCCCTCCTAGTTGCAGAGAAAAGCTTGAAAACATGACCTGTGTGTAACCTAAAGTCTCAGAAACCAGAAGACAAAGAACCTTAAATGTATTATTTTTTAAAATCTCATGATTTTTAAACCAGTCTCAGGATTTTTGGGAGTCCGATTCATGATCTTTGAATGCTTGGGTTGGTCAGACTGCAAAATGTGGCTACCTATGAATTCATTTACCAGCCCAGCCACTTAAAAGCAAGGAAATAAGTAGTTAAGAGCACCATAAATCTCACATTGCCAGCATAATAAACATAAGTGCATCCTTCCCTAGAACAAAGAAATACACATTTCACTAGAATGTAGCCTTAACTCTGACCCAGACTCTTATGCACAGAGGCCTTGGTGTTTTGGGTTGGGCATGCTGAACAATTCCCTGCGCGCACAGCCCTTACACACCAGCATCACCCTCCCATGAACAAGGCTGACCTGAGAAGTCTGAAGGGAAATGAGATGGCTCAGAGGGACACACTCACACCTAACTGACTCATTTTACACAGTGTGTGTGTGGGTGTGTGCACGCATGCGCACACATAGTTGTGCGTGGGTGTTCATGTATGTGTGAATGTGCATGCATGTGTGCATCTGTGAGTGTGTGAATGGGTGTGTACATATGTGTATGAATATAATTAGGTTTCTCCCACCAGCCAGGTTCTGCTGCTTCTTCCATTCAGCCTAGTAATCAGTTCTCACTGGCTTCTATTTGTTACATTTTCAATGTTTTCTTTATTTCTCTATTTTCACCATCCAAAGTGTGCCAGGGGGTGGATTTTTAAAACTGATGATCATTTAAAACAGCCTAGGTATTAGTCCAAATTTCACAAATGCTGTGCACCCTTCAAGTCACTGGGAGACACAGGTGTAAGTGGGAGCAGAATCTGGTTTGCCTTAAAGTGGGAGAACAATCTGTCAACTGGCTGCAAGAAATATATAAGTTTGACAGCCAGAACTTACCTGCCTTCTTCCAGCTTGGATCCCAGAAAACAACTGAAAGAACTGAAGAAAATTTAAACCAGATCCTTTTGCAATAGAGGCGTTCTGGTCTACCAGGAAATCACAAGATAATGAGATCTCTGGTTTTGAAAAGCACAAACAGGCCTATTGTATGTGCATATTTTGGTTCTTTGGCAGGAATTTGAGGGTAATGTTGAGGTCGGTTGGGGAAAGGAACAGAGCTCTCTCCAGGGACAAGTACAGTTAGTTCCCCCTAGCAAAAGCTATTAGACTAATTCTGATCACGTCCTGATGGTCACTACGGGAAATGCCAGCTGCAATCACAGGATTCAATATGGGTGGCAAATTGTGCTCTGGCATCATCCAAGTATTTGGTTTACATCGCAGTACAGTGTAGCGTGAGCCCAGGAGTGAGGACTCCTGGGTTCTATTCTTGGCTCTACCACTGACTCCTCTGTGACTTTGGGCATGTCACTTTATCTCTCTGGAGCTCAGTTTCCCCATCTGCAAAATGGAAGCAATGCTAGCTACCTCTCCAGAGAGTTGTCCATTCATTAACACTTTCAAAGAACTGGGAGATGCTTGTATGGACAGTGTTAGACAAGTGCCCAGTGTTGTTGCAGCCATTGTGTCTGAAGGGTTATCTCACTTTTGTGAATGGGGATGTGACAAAACGTGCTATTGCCATGTGTCTCAGTTTTATTACTGCACTGACATATTAACTTTGCTCTCTCCTGCTTACAGAAGCTTACTACTGACAGTTGCAGTATAATGACCCAGACAACTGGAAAACCATAGCAATCAGAGTAACTGGCAACAAATAGTAAATGATGGTAAATAGTAAAGCAGCATGAAAACAACCACTGGTGTAACTGAGATCAGCAATCGCACCGTGTGTCTCGGCCTCAGCTGTGCACAAACACCTCTTTCTGATCCGCAGCAGGGTGTGTGAGACACAAATCAAACCCTGATCCGAGAACAGACTCTCGGATGATGAAGCTGTGATGCCTTTTCTGTGTGCCCATGGAACCTCCCCATTCCTGAGCACTCGCCCCAGGTTTCTCAGCTCATTACAGAAAAAGTTCACATGCTGATCTTTCTCAAGGGGATTTTACTGTTGGTCTTTCTTCTTGGAGTTTTCCTTCATCTAAAGCCAAAGTCATGTTAGGCCGAGAGCAGGTGGTCCCCTCTGGACAGCACACTGAATGGCTAACCCCCTCTTAGGGGAAGAGGGGGCTGGTGAGACTTGTTCTCTAACAATGACTGAGGCCGGGCGATGGTGCCACAATGCACGCGTGGGGGGTGCATGTGTTCACTGTATGTCCCACAGCTTCACTAAGGGAAGGGAGGGAGGCCAGGCCTAAGGGGAAAGGAGTAAGAGACAGGCAGTCTGAAGCTAGGTCAAAACTTCCCCTTTTGCCTGCTAGAGAGGGAGAAAAAAGGACTGACTAGAACAAATACAAGTGGTAACACTGACTGTCCAGGCCATGAGTAATAGTAACCACTGCAGCCGTTAAGCGCTGTCACTTGCTCAGGGGACCATCCTTTGGTGCAATGGAAGGAGGAAAGAACATCTCTGCAGGTCAGTGCCCCATGCAGCAGGGACACCAGGCATGACCCTTGTGTCTCCACCCCTTTGACCTGATTTCAAAGTCTGCTGTTCTTATCCCATCGCACCTGGGAGAGACTCAGATCCCGGCTCTGTTCCTCAAAGCAGAGAATGAGGGGTGGGAATGAACCAGAAATGCCCATTGCTGCCCTGAATGGCATGTCCCAGAGAGCCCCACAGGGCAAACCTCCTCTTCCCTGGTGAGGGATCTGAGCCGGGCCAGCCAGTCACCATGGCCCCATGTGGAACCTAGTGGCACTTCTGGGATCCAGAGAACACCTGACATGCCCAGAGCAGAGCAGCAGGAAATGTGGTCTCAATGACACCCTGGCCATGCAGACCTGTCCCTCTGGACAGCCCCCCTTCCCCTAACTTGATGTGGGTCACATCCCCCGTTACCAGGCCCCGTTCCTCTGGCCCTGCCTGACATCTCACTTCTGCACAGCCAAGCCCACGCTGCTGATGTCGCTGCTGCATAGGGGGCTGTTGGCTGGGACAGGGCCCTTTGGATGCCTCTCCATTTAACAGTCCAGAGGAGGATCATCTCCTGACCACTTTGCTGTCAGGGCTTTCTAGTTGTTTATTTTTGCACGGCAGTTCTAAAGCCCTCACCTTGTGCTTAGGAATTTGATTCAGGGGGAACCCAGAAAGCGAAATCCCAGCATGCAGCTACACTACACATTCTTGTTGAACGTATTCACTAAATGGTGTTGCAAAGTTTGCTGCAACTCCTCCATCCTGATCTGCAGCCTCTGCTATTTCAGCCCTAGGCCTCTCCTGAGACAACACTGGCTGTCCTGCCAACCTGAACCTTGCTGTGTGTTGGAAAAGCATCTACTGGAAATTGCAGTGAGATGGCAAACTCCATTTAAAAGCCCATTTGAACAAGACCTGCCATGAACATCCCTACCATTGGCTACAGATTGCCTTTCACAGCCATACCTTCTGCTTCAGTGCAACTGCTTAACCCTTTGACTCCTCTAGGGTGTACAACATATGTCCTCCAATGCAGTGCATGCTGGGAGAAATTCTCCCTTTGGATCCATGCATGTGACTCACTGACTTCAAGGTAGGTGCAGGTATTTATTTAAGAGCAGCATCTAGCCCACTGTGTATGGCACAGGGTGGCATCACGGCTCTTGCAATGCAGGGGGCTCTCATGTGAGAATAGCTTCCACTGGATTTAGAGCTGGGAGCCTAGGGGTTGCTGTCAGCAATGTCTGTTCATTCTGGACAACATAGTGCAGAATATCATGGCCCTGCCAGCCCAAAGCAGAAGGCAAGGTGTGAACCCACATGCCCTCGAAGCACTGCTACAGATGGGCGAGACTGGTGAATGGCACAAGAGATATCAGAGTGGAACACTCCAGCAACATGGGTCTGACACATAGGCAGAGAGGCTAGCAAGTAATCAGTGAAAAGCTGGAGGAAGCAGCACGCCGCAGAGTGTAGCTGGAGAAGTGCAGATGCAGGATTGACATGAGATCCATCATCAGCCTGAGGCAGGTATTTACAGCACATTTATCACTAGCTCTAATGCCAGTAAATAGCTGATTTTTCAATTTGGTGGCCAAGCCAAAAAATTGTTAAAAAAATGTTTCAGATCAACTTGAAATTTTCTGCAAACTGAAAAAGTAAAAACAAAAATTAGGGGCATACGAAATGTTTTGTTTTCAGGGGGTTAATAAAATTGCAGGAACATTTGAAAAGGCATTTCAAATTGAAATGTTTCATTTTGAAAATGTCATAAATAAACTGTGTAGGCTAAAAAAAAAGTCTGTTTTTTTTAAACAATTTGGCAAATTCAGCCTAAATTCAAGCATTGTTTTGGTTGACCTGAATCTGCATTTTTGGGGGAAAAAAGGTTTTACCCAAAAAATCTCATCCAGCTGTACTGAGAGCAAAGGGCTCAGACTCACACTAGATGGATAGCTAGACTCAGGATGGCTGGACACAGGATTGCTCTGTCACCAACCTGCTGCATCAACTTAGGCAAGTCACGTCACTGCTCTTTGCCTCAGTTTCCCCATTGATGCAGTGGAGTGGAAAGAACTTTGTGAAGCACCTTGAGATTGACAGCAGAGCAGCCCTTTTTAAGTGCAAAGTACGGTTACTTCTGGGGTTTAGGACACTGCAGTTGCAGGGGGTGGGCACAGGGGCTCCACACCTCTCTGCTCCCATGTGCGTGCATGAGGCGGTGGCTGTGCCACCCAGGATGTGCTAAAGCTGCCTCATTCCTGCTCATTTTGTAGCCTGACCCACATGAGTGCTGATGTAGGAGTTCTGGCCAGACTTCCCTTTTTACCACACCCCGTTTGCAGGCTGGACGCGTGGTACAGAACTCTGCTATACACCTTTGCCTGCACCACTTAACCTGGGGTTTGTTAATGGGGCAAATCCCATTCACTGCCCTTCTCCAGAGTTCCGTAAGCACAATGGGCCGTTGAACTCCAGGAGCTTCCTATGTCTATACACCCTCAGTTCTGCGTGCTGCTTTTGGCAGAACAGGCACGTGGCTCGCTCTTTCTTTTTCCTCCCCCTGTTCTTCCCTACCAGTGGGGCTACTGACCGCTGCATATGAGGGGAAAAATCAGGAGAGCGGTAGCCTGTCTGCCTCAGACCCTGGGCCTGGAACTTGATTTTCTCCACTAGCTACAGCAGAGGATCTCAGGGTTTCACGAACGCAGGAGGTTGCTCAAACTTCTTGGACAGTAAATGTTCCTCTGTAGCTTCCTGTGGGAACCCCAGCACAGCTTGCAGAGCACTGGGAGTGGGCGGGGGGAAGGCCAAGCGGACATAAGAATTTGCTGCCAAAGGGCTTTTATTTAAATCTTGGCAAGAAGAAAAGATCAAATAAAAACATGTTAAAATTAGCCTGTGTCAGTCAGGGGATAAAGTTTCCCAAAGCCCTGTAGGGAGAGCATTGCAAACTTCGAATCTGAACCATCGGCTCCCAGGCAGGGCCTCACTGCAAGCTCCCTGCTACAGGGACAGCAAGGCTGCAAGGCGACCAAGGTCCTCCACCACTGCCCTGGCCACTGCATGCTGAACAGAGCCCACATCAGAGAAGCCTGCTGGTCCGTGGCCAAACCCTGCAGGAACTGTGATTATGCATCCCAGCCTCATGATTGCATTCATTTATTTTCCTTTGAGATGCCATGTGCTGTGAGCCTTTCAGCCTCCTGAAGCTAAGCAGGGGGGCTGCTCAGCCAGTACTTGGATGGGACACTTCCAAAGAACATCTAGGTCTGTTACTGATTGGGGGAGCTGAGTCTTCCCCCATCCAGTGCTGCTCGAGGGAGCATCGTTGGGAGGAGATATAAAGCCCAGGTCTTGACCTCATGTTGCTATTAAAGCGCCTAAGGCCTATATTGGAGAAACAGGAGTTTGAACTCCTGTGTCTTTGCTAGTTTCCAACTCTTTTAATTCTAGTCTGCCTCACCAAATTCCCACTGTAGTGTCTGCTGGACACAGGACTCCTTCTTCACTTCCTGTGTTGCTCAATGCCATCAAAACATCGCCATACTCCACCCCAGAGGTGGCTGCACTTCAGTGGTGGCTTAAGTGATCTTTCTTTATCGCTTGCAAAATGCTGGGGGATCCGTCTCTAGAAATGAAAGAGATTAGTCACTAACTGGGATGATGTCCTAAATTTGACTCAGCCAGTCAGTCCCCTCAATGAGCGATACATTGGGAGGTTTTGGAAAGGGAGGAAGCTGAAAGGCCCATGGAAGTTCCAGAGTCTCTAGTGATGTCTGTGAATCCCATCATCTAACAACATCTCTCTTCTTAGTCTCAGTTTGGGAAGGAGTCCTGGCTCAGGCCAGCCCAAACTGGCACCTCCGTCCTCCTCACCGCAGGTGTGTGATGCCCCACCAGGACCTACCCTCATGCAGAAGCAGATGCTCATGGTGCATGTTAAGGCTTAGGATTTTATGTCTCTGTTCCACCATCTTCTTATGCCAGCGGGATCACCGGGCAGGGGGAGGCTTCCAAAGAGGAGAATGTTTGCGGCAGGTCCAGCATAAACATTTACTTTAGCGTACACTGAGCGGAGGGGGGAGGGCAGAGGCACGCAGCTGCTGGGGGGGCCAGGAACACTCACAGGAGAGGAATGCCAAAAGAATGCAAGCAGAACAGCTAACCATGTTTTCCCTGTTGCAGGCTTCGGGCCCCATGTTCCCGTCTTGGGTCAGAGTGAGCAACGAACCCCCGTCAGACCTCCCTTGCTCTCCCACCCTGATTCCAGGGGGAACAGGGACATGAGAAAGCCAGGTCTCAGTGCCCCAGCACCCTGCTAGCCAGGGTTCCCACACAGCCCTGGCAGCACAAGGTGTGCAGCTGCCATGGGGTGCTGCTGCTCAGGCCTAGGCCTGCTATTCACAGCACACACACCAGCTGGTCAGTGCAGGGGCAGGAAAAGGACTAAAGAGCCGCAGCGATAGCTGAGAATAAATAGACACTGAGCCAGGCTGTGGGGCCTGGCCTGCCCAGCCATATAGTCTCGTCATTCCACACACCTGGTCACATCTCTGCGCGTCCCTGCCAGGCTGCAGCAGCGGGGTCAGCATGTGACCCTCCTGTGCATTTCCAGGGGTGCTGGAACAATGTGTACAGTGGGGGTGCTGAGAACCATTGAACCAAACTGCAAACCCTGCATATGATGGAAACCCCTTCAAGCCAGGGAGTGCGGCAGCTCTCCTCCAGCATCCCTAGTTACAGCACCTATGGCCTTTCCTCCCCTTTGGCCTGCTTTCAAAGCCTGCTGTTCTTATCCCATTGCACTGGTTCAAGACTGGTCTTGGCTCTGTCCCTCTGAAGCAGAAAACGGGTGGTGGGAAAGAACCAGAAATGCCCCTCGCTGCCCCTGGGCTTGGCCACACCCAGAGAAGAGCCTGTTCAGTGGGGGCCAGACCCTCCCAGGCCAGTGCAGCAGAAAATGTGTTTTCCCATGGCTCCTGGCAGCCCGTGCTGTGACTTGGCTAGTAGGTCACACCACGGTGGTCAGCAGGAGCAAACCTGAGGCCTTCAGCATTAAAAGCCCTGCACCGCCAGAGCTCTCTCCTTCCCATGTTAGACATGAGCTGCAGAGTCACCGCAGCGGCCACTAGAGGAAGACATGATTGCAGGCACCTAGCTAGTGAAGGCAGCTGAGCCCAAGTTCCCACTAGTGTGGATGGGAACTAGGGGTGCTGGAAGGTGCCTGACAGGTTTCATCGGTCCTGAGTTTGCTCGCACACCATGTAATGGGGTAGCTCGTTCCTCAGCAAGCCAAACAGCCACATCTTCAGCATAGTCCCTTCCTCAGAGTGGACAAGGCCCCTGACTTCTCCCTCTTCAGTGGCTCCCTTTAGGACAAGTGAGACCTGGGTTCTCTGCCTGCCCTCTCCCCATCCCCTCCACAGCCCCAGGGGAGGTGCATCTGCAGGGAGCAGGGTGAGCCCTACAGAAAGGGAGGATAGCGACAGAGAACTTGAGATGGACAGAAAGAAGGAAAAAGAGCTGTTCAGGAAAGGGAGCCAGGTGGGTTCAGCTTAGCACTGGCTACCTGAGCAGGGCTGCCCAGAGATTCAGGAGCATGCTTAGCACATGCCTTCCAGAGTGGAGGGAGGGGAAAGAATTTAGAACACGTGAGGGAGGCTAAAGGCGAAGGCCAGGCGTGTCTGCAGGATCAGGCTGTCCTGACAGGATGTGCACTAAGGAGTCCAGGAGGACTGTGGGATCTGGAAGGGAGGGGGGTGTTGCTGTGGGGGGTTTTAAAGTTATTTGTATTGTTTCAGATTCCTTGGTATCATCGCAGAACACAGCCATGCTTGGAAAGGAAACAGCCCTAGGAAGGCGGAAATCACTTACTGCCGAGGGAATCACATGGATACCATGACAGGAGTGCTCTGATTCTGCACTAATCCCGCTTCCTTATGGCACTGGGCCTAACCCTGCTCTGCTGGATCCCTACTCCCCCAGGGTCTGTCCCCAGAGCGAGCTCTGGGCAGTTTTAGGAAGGATGGCAGCACGTGGCCCTGTACACAGCACTCCAAGACAGTCAGGGTTACAGAAATCTGATCCCCCTCCCTTCCGGCACCTGGTCCAGTTACCCCCGTGGCAAGTGTCCGGCTACTCTTCACTGAGTCCCTCAAGGCCATAAATGTGTCACCCTCCTGTGTGGTCTTCTAGTAGGGCCCAATCCTGCAGTCACCACCAGGCAAAATCAATGGGACTCAACACAACAATAAGCACTATGGCCGGATGTATCACAGGATCGGGCCCCTGTAATTTCACGGTGGGGCTGGCTGCATGTAGCATCTGGCACAGCACCAAAGCAATGTTAGAACCAGGGTATGGGGCTCTGGAGAGAGAGCAGGCTGGAGGAGGCGACAGAGACAGCCATCTGGGGCAAGCCCTGGCAACGCAAACCTCCCCTGCAAGCTGGGCCACTGCCCGCTGCGTCCCTGGGCAGGGTAGTTGCTTATTGAGGACCCGATCCTGAAAGCCCTTGCACAGCCGGGGAGCCTCGCTGGCTTGAGCTCACTGGGAGGGAGTGCTGCTGGGCAGCGGCTTGCAGGATCCGACATTTGCCTCAGTCCCAGGCTGGGAAGCACCTCACGCACCCCCGGGCTCGGCCGGGGCGCAGGGGGCGCAGCACTCATGTCTCCGCGGACCTCAAAAGGCGGCACAAACACCCCCCGCCCGACCGGGCAGAGGGGCTCCCTGGCGCCGCGCCCCCCAGTGTCCCCGGCGCCGGGGGAGGGAGCGGCCCGGCAGGCCCGGCGCTACAGCCAGCCCACACCCCTCCCTCGCCGCGGGGTTGGCTCGGGGAAGTCCCGCCGGCCGGAGCAGCCCGGACTCCGCGCAGCGCGCACCGAGGCTGGGCCAGGCAGGGCGCTGCGCTGCGCTGCGCTGCCCTGCGCTGGGCACCGGCGCCCCGGCCATGCCGTTCTACCGGCGCGCGGTGCTGCCCCGCAGTCTCTGCCCCAGCCGCGCCGCGCTGCAGCTGGTCGAGTTGCGGGACGTCTGCAGCCTGGCCTCGCTCACCCTGCTCCGCCAGCTCGCCGACCTGTGCGGCCACTCGCTGGCGCTGCTCGGCGAGATCGAGGGGCACCTGCTGGCGCTGGGGCGCCGGGCCGGCCGGCTGCGCCACCGCATGAGCCGCCTGCAGGGGCTGCTGCACGGGCGCCCTCACCCCCCAGCGCCAGGTAAGAGGCGGGGAGGCTCCTGCGTCCCCAACCCTCCGACAGCCCCTCCCCGGCCCCCGCGCTCCTGGGGAGCCCCGGACCCGAGCCCCCCTCGCCATTCCTCCTCTCTCTCGGGAGCTGTTTTCCTTTCAAAGCAACTTCCTCTCTCCTCTCCCCATCCCCCGCGTCCGCCGCCCCGCGGTTCTCCTTCGGCCGGGGAATGAATCTCTTCTTCCAGCTTGGCCGGGCAGAGCTGCCGCCAGCTCTGTTCCTCTCTGCCCCTTGGACGGCGGGACCCTGCTGGGTCCACACGTCCCCTGCCGAGGGGCTATTCCCCGAAGGTTCCCCGGGCTGACGTGGGGCTGCCCTGAACGCTGGACTCGTGGGCATGGCTGAGCCCTGGTGGTGCTGGGCACGGGGTAGGAAGTGCACAGGGCTGCGCCTGGGTCCGAAGGGGTACGGCTGCATGCAGCATGGTGGGGGCACCCGTGGCCTCCTGGGGAGGGCTAGTTGTCATTCCTCCCCTAGACCTAGCACTCAGGGCCTTGGCACCTAACCCTTTGTGAGGCTTCCTGGGCTGGTCCTGGCTTCACCCATAGTCTCTGTTGGAGCAAAGCTGCTACGTTCTGGTGGTTAGCCTTGGAGATTTGTTAACCTGCTTTAATTTGTAAAGGGATTAATGTAAAAACTGGAACTGTCTCTGGTGTGGCTAAAAGCAACTGCACAATCCAGTTACTGATCTCCAGGAAGGTGCTGCTCCCGATGTCACCTCCACCCGGTACTGGCTTTATGATTATTTCTGTATAGTAACCAGATCCCCACAGAGCTGCCATGGGCAGCTATCCTGTGGGAACTGGGCTCCTTGAAATCTCTGTCTGATTGTCCTAAGAATTTATCCTGTCACCTGTTGTAGTACGGGGGGGGCAAACTTTTTGGCCCCAGGGGCCACATCTGGGTATGGAAATTGTATGGCAGGCCATGAATGCTCATAAAATCAGGGATTGGGATGCAGGGGGGCATGAGGGCTCCGGCTGGAGTTGCAGGCTCTGGGGTGGGGCTGGGTGTGAGGGTTGGGGGTGCAGGAGGTTGCTCCGGGCTGGGACCAAGGGGTTCAGAGGGGGATCAGGATGGGAAAGGGGGCTCATGCACAGGAGGGGGTCGGGGTGCAGGCTCTGGGCAGTGTTTACCTCAAGCAGCTTCTGGAAGCATCAACATGTCCCTCCTTCGGCTCCTACGCGGAGGTATGGCCAGGCAGCTCTGCGGGCTGCCCCATCCACAGGCGCTGCCCCCACAGCTCCCATTGGCCTCAGTTCCCAGCCAATGGGAGCTGTGGGGGTGGGGGTGGTGCTTGGGGCAGGGGCAGCATGCGTAGCTCCCTGGCTGCCCCTACGTGTAGGAGCAAGAGGGGGGACATGCTGCTACTTCCAGGAGCTGTGCGGAGCCATGGCACTTGCTGAGTGGGCAATGCCCACTGCTGCTCCCTGGCTGGAATGCCGGAGCAGGGCTAGCTCTGGACCCCACTTCCTGGCAGGCACTTGAGGGCTGAATTAAAATGTTTGAAGGGCCGGATGCGGCCCCTGGGCCGTAGTTTGCCCACCCTTGCTGTAGTACATGACTGCCTTCTGTGTTGTCAGTAGCAATAGTAAAGTCTCTAATGGGTTTAGTTGTGTCTCTCACCCTTCCCCTTTTTTCAGTGAAAGCTCTTCTTCGGTCGGGGTCGGGGGCTTGTTTACAAGGGGTGTTGATGGGTGTTTTTTGAGCAGAGGACGTGGCAGTGCTGGAGGTGGCAAAACTCCCCATGATTTATGTGGGGGCAGGACTGGACCCTTAGCCCGGGCTCAGCCCTGCCAGGAAGGAAATCGCCTGAGAACTCAAGCTTTGCCCTAGTAAAATCCAAGTACAGTGACAAGGCATTGCCCAGGGCAGCTCTGGGGCATCCTAGCCCCTGCAATCAGGCAAAGCTGGTGGTGCTGGGAGCAGGGCGAGCAGTGTGAACAGCCCAATGTTTGTTAGTGTGTTGGTGGCCATGTAGATCCGCTGTGTGCTCTGTCATGCTGGCACATGCCCAGAACACCCACGCACCCTGTTCTGGGAGATTGGCAGGACACCCGCCGCTCATCTCCAGGAAGGGCAGGGCCTGCAAAGCCCCATCTGCTCTTTCCCCACCGGCAGTGGAGCTGCGTTGGGCCTTGCACAGGTACACACTATGCTCAGACTTTGCGTCTGCCTCTCACACTAGCACTTGACACCTATCTCAATGAGCGACTGATACACTTACCCTGACTATTCCGATTTGCAGCTTGGCTTTTGCCAGCCAATTCCAGTCCCCCACCTGCCTTTACGTGATGTCAAGTGTCTCACTACATGGAAGAGGGAGACGTACAGGCATTCCAACACTATCCGGCGCCTGTCCTGCCCCATAACATACCCAGGACCCCAGGCACCTCTCGCCCGGTGCAGTAGCAAGGCCTAGTGCAGGTGGGCTGAGGACAGAGCAACAGCAGCAGCCTGAATCCTGCCTTTCCTTGACCGTTGTCCAAACACTGGGCATTTTCCAGGCTGCTGGCCAAATGAACGCAGTACAGGGAGCTCCTTAGATCAAAGCACTGCTAGTGACTCCGCAGCAAGGTGTGTACTGTAGCTCTGAGTGTTAATGGTCTGTCTGCACTGCTGGGCATCCATGGAGCCCTGTCCTGCCATGCCCTGGGAGCAGTGTAAGGCCTGGGCTGGATTTTATGGGGCTGGTTACTTCCCGGGTTGTCCCAAAGCCCTGGTGTGGGACATGGAGGTAAACTTCTCCCATAGACAAAGCCCAATCTAAATCACTCCCTAAGGTGTGTCCATCTTTAGGTATTCAACCTTTAGCTAAGGGCTCTCTTCTACTAAGAAGGACAGATTTTTGCTGGAGTCTTGTGCTGCTGTTTAAAATGACAAGTTGTACCCTATTTGTCCTGTGTGCCCCATCTGTTCTCTTCTGCACTGGAGCTCTATCAGTGGGTTTGTTTTTATAGTGCTTCTATTTTCACTTTCAAATGCTAAGTTTTGGCACAAATGTCTGCGTTGGGGCAGAAATGGGTAGTGTGTTTTGGAGGAGTTTAAACACACTCATTTAAGATTTGCTGGTAAAGGTTTCTTTGAAAATACTTAAAATTGTGTCAAGCGCATTCCCTCTGCAGACTCTGCACTTCATCAGGTCCTTTGGCAAAGGTGGTGCATCTTGTGTTTTCCGCATTCTCTTGCATGTGCTGTTTGTTGCTCGGTGGGAGCGCTCTGCATGGAGCCAGGGGAAGTAGCTGCCAGGATCCTGCAACTTGTTTCCTGTATGCAGAAAGCAAACCAAAGTTTTCAGAGTTGGCCTTTGAGACACGTTTGTGTTGCAGACACTAGTGTGATAATTAAAACAGCTACCAGGGCAAGCAGAGACAGAGGCCAAAAATCCTGCATCTCGGGTACAAGCTCTGAGGCAAAGGGTTGATAGATTAATAGATTTTTAAGGCTAAGGGCCATTATGGTCATCTAGTCTGATGTCCTGCATAGCACAGGTCAAAGAATTTCACTGAGTATTTCTTGCATCAGAACTGTGATATGCTGCATTTAATTCCAGCCAACCAGGTGCGATTGACCCCAGCCAGTGAGGGTGAGCAGAGGATGCCCTGTGGGCTTAGCAGTCTAACCTATCTTGGACCAGAGGAGATTCAGACTGTGGTATTGGAGCCTGTCAGCATTGACATGAGACAGCCACGTCCAGCCCAAAAGATTCTTTTTTTAAACTTCTTCCTATAAAGGCAGGTGAGCGGCTTGAAGCAGCCTCAGCTGCTGGGGGCGGGGATGCTGGGTGTGGAGATTGCCACTGCCGCACTGGAGAGCTGCCTGGTGAGGGAGGGAAGGCACCTGGGGAGCATGCGCCTGCTGCTGTGTCCCTGCCTTCAAGAAGACCGGGGAGCTAGGAGAGCTGGTCTCTTATTCACTGGGGGAGGAGCAGGGAAGCAGGCAGGGCTGTGGGAAACTGGAGAGAGAGGAGGAGGGCTGGCAGCTGCACGTGTGTGGCCCTGTCCCTCATTAGTTCGAGGGGTGAATATTCGGACAATGGTGGAGTCATGACCGGGCTGTCTCTGGATTGCCTCTGATCACCGCACTTGGCTTTGCAGTCAGAATCGAGTCACCGCCGCTCCATGTCAGAATTGCACAGCGTGTCAATCATGAGGCCAAGCCACTTGCAAGCACAGGCGTGATGTCACTTTCTGCATACATGTGTGCATGGTGGTGGATCCTCTCCCACTGGTGGATGACCACGTTGTAGCCATGACCAGTTCAGCTTATACCACCTGTGTCCCGCCAGGAGGTTGCGACCATTTCTCGTGGATGGGGCTTGCTCCCATGACCCAGGCCTTTATCACCTGAGACGGATCAATGCAATGCTTAAGAACATAAGAACGGCCATACTGGGTCAGACCAAAGGTCCATCTAGCCCAGTATCCTGTCTTCCAGACAGTGGCCAATGCCAGGTGCCCCAGAGGGAATGAACAGAACAGGTAATCATCCAGTGATCCATCCCCTGTCTCCCATTCATGGATTCTGGCAAACAGATAATAGCCATTGATGGACCTATCCTCTATGGATGTAACTAGTTCTTTTTTGAACCATGTTATAGTCTTGGCCTTCACAACATCCTCTGGCAAGGAGTTCCACAGGTTGACTGTGCATTGTGTGAAAAAAATACTTCCTTTTGTTTGTTTTAAACCTGCTGCCTATTAATTTCATTTGGTGGCCCCTAGTTCTTGTGTTATGAGAAGGAATAAATAACACTTTCTTATTTACTTTTTCCACACCATGATTTTATAGACCTCAATCATATCCACCCTTAGTCGTCTCTTTTCCAAGCTGAAAAGTCCCAGTCTTATTAATCTCTCCTCATGCTTCTGGGTGATGCTGCGTTTGGGGTCAATCCAGCAACCTTGAACTGGTGCAGAATGCAGCATCTTCATGCTATGCGGCACCTCTCAGGGCTGCATGTGTTACCAATGCTCCATGATCCTCACTGGGCTGGCTCCCGGCTTCTGGCTGGAGATTAAGTTGCTGGGTTTGATCCCTGAAACCCTAGGTGGCCTGGGACGTGCCTAGTGGAGCTGCCTCCCTGCCCGAGCCGTGCTGTCAGCAGCAGAGGTCATTGAACTTGATCCCCTTGTTGTAACAGGCAGGGTCTGCAGGCAGAGTGCTCTCTGCCAGGGTCCCATCCTTTGGAGTTCTCCGGCTCCCAGAGTCTGAAATAGCCTCAGTCTATAGGTCTGGCAGGCTCACTGCCAAGCCCATCTGTTTGAGCAGGTGTTGGGGCAGGAGGGGGCAGGAAAGGTGGGTTTTGGGGGTAAGGCGGAGTGTGCTGGGGGTATGAGTCACATAGCTGGGGAGGAGTGGGGCGAGGGGGCAGGGAGGAGAATGCTGCTGCTTTACAGGGTTTATGCTCTAACTCCTGCCGTGCTGTAGTTTTAGATGTGGTGTCGCAGCGCCCAGGGCGTCAGACGGGGTCCTCGGAACGGAGTTTCTTTTGGAACAAACTTGTAATATAAAAGCCCTGTGTACATCGTGTGTGTGTGTGTGTGTGTGTGTGTGTGTGAGAGAGAGAGAGAGATGTAATCACGCAGCTGCTGTTCTTTAGGGTGGGGTTAATATCCCTTGTCTGCAGATGTGAAGTGATTGCTTTCTTAAGGCTGACAATCAAGATAAAGAATATAGATCTGAACTAATCCAATCTCCTTGCCGTTGTTACTAACTCAGACTGTTCAAACGGAAGGGGTCCAAGTCACTGTGCACATTCCCTGATCTCCATTCACGATTTCTAAACCTTCTGTCAGTTTCACCACTGAGGCTGTTTGCTTGGTTTTTGTACTTCACTCAGCCCTGAGAGAGAATCTGATTGGTGAGTTTCTCTGGCTGTTCCTAGTCAATCTTGTGTAACTCTTTCCTACTCTCTGGAAGGATGCTGAGGTATCTGGGAATTTATGTCACCCGAAGGGAGCACTGAAATCCCAGCCTCTCTCCCACTACCTTTATTTCAGTAAAAACCCTAAAACGTGAAATCATTTCTATTGATGTTGGTTTGGGCAGTTTTGTTTTTCTAAAGCTCAAGCGTTTGGTATCTAGCTGCTGGATACTTTTCAGAGAGCAGGAAGGCCGCCTGTAACTCTGCTAGCATCCCAGCAGTGCAGTAGGAACAGGCGAGAGCTCCAGCATGTCCAGAAATGCCGTACACAAGATGGTGTTGCTGTCTGTATGTTGCCTGAATTAGTAATGAGCCCAGGGGGCCAAGGTGTTTGATTGCAATGCAAAACCTTCCATCTTCAAAGCGTGCCTTTTGATTTTATACCCCAGTGTCCCATCTTGAGGAGGAAGCACTGGGTGGGAAGTGCAGGGTTCTCTTTTCAAAACAGAGTAAAAAGAACATGTGTTGCTTCCAAAAAACACAGGAAACAATCTCCCTAGGCCACGTTCTGATACACTTGAATAGCACCAGGGATTTCAACAGGACTACGCCAAGGCATGTACTGTGGACACTTAATCTATTTGATAAGTCATTTTCCTGGAATTCTCTTAGGAAGCAGGAGCCTTGCAGCTAAGGAACATGCCCTTCGGCTTTTGCTCCACTGTGCTAAAGAGCAGATTCTGCGCCCCATTGCATCATCAGTGACTCCGCCCTACAGCCCCAACAGACGGGATTTTGAGGAAAGCTTTGTTCTCTGCACCCTAACCCACCGAGGGCTTTATGCACTGGAGACCGAAACAGCTAGCTTTTTATCTTCCATATGATGCACCAATGTGCACCTCTGCCCTGCCTGTGCACTATTCCCAAAAGGCGGAACATTTGATAAATGAGTTTAGAAGCTCATTGTATGTGCCTTGTCCTGCATGGACTGGGGGCATGAGGGGGGCGCTGGTGTGAGCTGCTGATTGACAGCTATGGTGAATGAAGTCCTCCATGCACAGTGTAGATAGAATAAGGCAGGCAGGCAGGCAGCCCACTAAGCTTCTTGGCCACACTCCCAGCATGTGTACACCTCAGTTCCATGCTCAGTCAGGCATTTGCTCCACTTCTAGTTTCTGGGAGACTCTCCAGAGATCTCTAGTGGTCAGTTTTTGTCAGATCCTCTGGTTCTTAGCTGATCCCGTATGGGAATAGTCAAATATTTCTGTGGTGTTATACTGTGTGTGTTTCTATCCAGATGCTGCAGAACTCTAACCGTAAAACAACAATCACCAAGTACTTGTGAAAAAGCAGGTGGTTTATCAGCCATGCAGAGATTTAACAATGGGGCTCCCTCTCTTTTCCACTTGATCAGTTTCATACTAAACTTTATCTTCTTCACTTCCCCTAAAGATACGTCCATCCCTTTGCTGTGTGGCCGCTTGGCTCTCTGGGTCCTTTTCATAATTCGGATTCCCCATTGGTAGATATATATGGCAGATCAGAGAGATTCCAGAGGTCGTTTCCAGCAATTTGGATAATTTCATGTTCTTAGCCATGGGATCCGGTCCTCTTGTTACCCTGGTCCAGAATGGAAGTGCATGTGTGTGTTTTTGAAACTGCACTTAAGATTTCATTTGTGTGCCTCAATTGTCACTCCATCATGACTGTTCAACACACAACGGGAGAGCAAGGATCTGCTGCAGAGCTTGAATTCAGCCCACTAGTTAAGAGACCGAAATGACAGAATAGATGCATGGGTGCAGGAGGAAAGAATTGTGCTGCTGAAGGCCAAACATTTAATCAGAACCAAAGACTGAGAAAAGGCAGGTGGCTGGTTCCACTACAGGGCTGAAGATACTGACTTTGTTTTTACTGTCACTGTTGCTTAGTAATGAGGCTTTGCACTGCTTACCCAATGATCTCAAAGCACTTTACAGACATTTGTTATCTCAGCAGTCCTGTCAATCTACCTACTTTACAGGCAGGGAAGTGAAGGCTCGGATAAGCTAACAGGCTTGCCCAGGGTCATGCTAGTTGGTAGCAGAGCTGGGAACAGAACCCAGGAATCCTGGCTCCCAGTGCTATGCTCTTTAGCCCTAGACAAAGCCTGCTAGATATGGGAATAGAACTCAGGACTTCTGACTCCACCTCCAACCAGTAGCTTGCAGAGCATAGTTTGTGAGATGGAGGCTGTTGTAACGTAATGAGTGGCTGAGTTGAAAAGCTGCAATCTGATTGACAGCCCTTCAGCCTGAACTCACCCTTTCAGAAAAGCATGGTGCCTTTAAGCCTCATGCTTTTATTGCAGGTTTCTGCTTGGCAGAGGTTCTGGTCTGCAGGCGGAGACGCAGGTCCCTTGGCATCGGCTGTGTAACATGAATCCCAGCAGCAGAGCAAGCCAGCCATTTGTCCCTCTCTCCCCACTGGAGTGACTGGGCACACAGATTGTCACAGACAAGCGCTTTAAACCCAAAGGCAGCCAGCCGCTAGGAACCGTGGGGGAGCAGACCCCCAGTCTGTGCTCGCAGAGATGAGCTGTTTACTGGTTTTGTAGAAAATATGTGATGTTTTGGCTGCCGTCTGACCTCCCAGCCTGGGCCTCGAAGCAAACATTTAAACAAGCAGAGCAAGAACGAGGGGTCAGCTCCAATGCCCAAAAATGGCTGGAATATCCTCCAGCAGCCGTTCAAGACAGCCTCCCCCAGCCCTGCAGGGTGTGCGCCCCAAGGCTAGGGATAGTCAGGATGGGTTACCATTGGCACCCCTGGCTGGAACCCAGGTGACTGGTAAATGAGTGACCGTGGAGGTTCTTCCCCAAAAACGCTCTAATTGAATTTTCTTTAAAAAAAGAAATGGGGTGAGTGTAGTGAATGAATGACATGGAATAACTAATAGAGCCAAATACACCTCAAGCAAACACCGTGCCGACTTCCCCATACACTATCATCTCACCGCATGGCTCCCCTGCTGGTTTACTCCTGCCCAACCAAGCTCTGCCGATGTCCCTCAGTCCTGGCCTGGTGCGTCCTTGCGATTCCAGATCTGCGCCTCCCTCCCCCCGCCCCTGCCTGTGCTCCTCACTTCCCCCTGCTATTCCAGTCCTGTTCCTCAGCTCTGCCTGTGCTCTTCACTTCCACCTTCTACTCCAGTCCTGCCCCCCATCTCCACCTGTGCTCCTCACTTTCCCCTACTACACCAGTCCTGCCCCCAGCTCCTCCTGTACTCCTCACTTCTCCTGTTGCTGCTGCCTATTAATTTCATTTGGTGACCCTTAGTTCTTGTGTTATGAGGAGTAAATACCACTTCCTTTTTTACTGTCTCCACACCAGTCATGATTTTATAGAATTCTATCATAGTCCCCCTTAGTTGTCTCTTTTTCAACCTGAAAAGTCCCAGTCTTATTAATCTCTCCTCATACGGAAGCTGTTCCATACCCCTAATAATTTTTGTTGCCCTTTTCTGAAGCTTTTCCAATTCCAATATATCTTTTTTGAGATGGGAAGACCACATCTGCACGCAGTATTCAAGGTGTGGGTGTACCATGGATTTATATAGAGACAATATGATATTTTCTGTCTTATTATCTATCCCTGTCTTAATGATTCCCAACATTCTGTTCGCTTTTTTCACTGCTGCTGTATATTGAGGGGATGTTTTCAGAGAGCTACTCACAATGACTCCGAGATCTATTTCTTGAGTGGCAACAACTAATTTAGACCCCACCATTTTATATGTATAGTTGGGATTATGTTTTCCAATGTGCATTACTTTGCATTTATCAACATTGAATTTCATGTGCCATTTTGTTTCCCAGTCACCCAGTTTTGTGAGAAACTATTTTGATGATGAAGGTGAACAGGCTGAGCTGGGATGAGCACTACAAGTGTAAGGGCATGTAAAAAATGCTTTCATAAGATTGGGCAGTGGTTTTGGTGATACCTCCATGAACACGCAGTCCACTAATGCATATGAGCAGGACTGTAACTCTTCTCCAACTTTAAGGTTCCTGCTTCTGTCTGTGACAAAAAAACTCTCAGAACATCTTTGAAGATGGAGTTTTAACTCTTTGTTGTATTCTGTTCATTTTCTGAGCTACCCCTTTGTCATAATATAAAGGGAAGGGTTAACACCTTTAAAATCCCTCCTGGCCAGAGGAAAAACCCTTTCACCTGTAAAGGGTTAAGAAGCTAGGATAACCTCGCTGGCACCTGACCAAAATGACCAATGAGGAGACCAGATACTTTCAAAGCTGGAGAGGGGGAGAAACAAAGGGTCTGGATCTGTCTGTGTGATGCTTTTGCCGGGGACAGAACAGGAATGGAGTCTTAGAACTTATAGAAGTAATCTAGTTAGATATGCGTTGGATTATGATTTCTTTAAATGGCTGAGAAAATAAGCTGTGCTGAATGGAATGGATATTCCTGTCTTTCTGTCTTTTTGTAACTTAAAGTTTTGCCTAGAGGGATTCTCTATGTTTTGAATCTAATTACCCTGTAAGGTATTTACCATCCTGATTTTACAGAGGTGATTCTTTTTACTTTTTCTTCTATTAAAATTCTTCTTGTAAGAAACTGAATGTTTTTTTCATTGTTCTTAAGATCCAAGGGTTTGGGTCAGTGGTCACCTATGCAAATTGGTGAGGATTTTTATCAAATCTTCCACAGGAAGGGGGGTGCAAGGTTTTGGTGAGGATTTTGGGGGGAAAGACGTTTCCAAACAACTCTTTCCCAGTAATAAACCCGGTTAGACGTTTGGTGGTGGCAGCGAAAGTCCAAGGGCAAAAGGTAAAATAGTTTGTACCTTGGGGAAGTTTTAACCTACGCTGATAAAAGTAAGCTTAGGAGGTTTTCATGCAGGTCCCCACATCTGTACCCTAGAGTTCAGAGTGGGGAAGGAACCTTGACACCCTTCACTTCCATCAGGGTTTCAGAGGATTGAAAATGTGTTTCAAATGTCATATAGAAAGGTGCTCTTCAAATGTGTCTAGGCCACACTCAGCACAGATGGGGCCCTTATCTATTTTTAAGACTTAAATTATTCTTAAAGGTTTTTTTAAATTTAAATAGGGCTGTCAATTAATCGCAGTTAACGCACACGATTAACTCAAAAAAATTAATTGCAATTTAAAAAATTAATCGCAATTAATTGCATTGTTAAACAATAGAATACCAATTGAAATTTATTAAATATTTTTGGATGTTCTTCTACATTTTCAAACATATTGATTTGAATTGCAACACAGAATACTAAGTGTACAGTGCTCTCTTTAGATTATTTTTTATTACAAATATTTGCACTGTAAAAATGATAAATAAAAGAAATAGTATTTTTCAATTCACCTCATACAAGTACTGTAGTGCAATCTCTTTATTGTGAAAGTGTAACTTACAAATGTAGATTTTTTTTTACATAACTGCACTCAAACAAAACAATGCAAAACTTTAGAGCCTACAAGTCCACTCAGTCCTACTTCTTGTTCAGCCAATCGCTCAGAAAAACCAGTTTGTTTACATTTACGGGAGATAATGCTCCCTGCTTATTATTTACAATATCACCAGAAAGTGAGAACAGGAGTTCACATGGGACTTTTGTAGCTGGCATTGCAAGGTATTTATGTGCCAGACATGCTAAACATTCGTTTCCCCTTCATGCTTCGGCCACCATTCCAGAGGACATGTTTCCATGCTGATGACGCTCGTTAAAAAATAATGTATTAATTACATTTGTGACTGAACTCCTTGGGGGAGAATTGTATGTCTCCATCTCTATTTTACCCACATTTTGCCATATATTTCATGTTATAGCAGTCTCGGATGATGACTCAGCACGTTAATTTTAAGAAAACTTTCACTGCAGATTTAACAAAATGCAAAGAAGGTACCAATGTGGGATTTCTAAAAATAGCTACAGCACTCAACCCAAGGTTTAAGAATCTAAAGTGCCTTCCAAAATATGAGAGGGACGAGGTATGGAGCATGCTTTCAGAAGTCTTAAAAGCGCAACACTCCAATGTGGAAAATACAGAACCCGAACCACCAAAAAAGAAACTCAACCTTCTACCAGTGGCAACTGACTCATATGATGAAAATGAACATGCGATGGTCCATTCTGCTTTGGATCATTATCGAGCAGAACCCGTCATCAGCATGGACGCATGTCCTCTGGAATGGTGATTGAAGCATGAAGGGACATATGAATCTTTAGTGCATCTGGCATGTAAATATCTTGCAACGCTGGCTACAATAATGCCAGGAGAATGCCTGTTCTCACTTTCAGGTGACATTGTGAACAAGAAGTGGGCAGCGTTATCTCCTGCAAATGTAAATAAACTTGTTTGTCTGAGCGATTGGCTGAACGAGAAATAGGACTGAGTGGACTTGTAGGCGCTAAAGTTTTACATTGTTTTATTTTTGAATGCAGTTATTTTTTGTACATAATTCTACATTTGTGAGTTCAACTCTTGATGAAGAGATTGCACTACAGTACCTGTATTAGGTGAATTGAAAAATACTATTTTTTTGTTTTTTACAATGCAAATATTTGTAATAAAAATAAATATAAAGTGAACACTGCATGCTTTGTATTCTGTGTTATAATTAAAATTGGTATATTTTAAAATGTAGAAAACATCAACAATATTTAAATAAATGGTATTCTATTATTGTTTAACAGTGCGATTAATCACACGATTAATCATGATAAATTTTTTTAATTGAGCAATTAATAGCGATTAATTTTTTTAATCGCTTAACAGCCCTAAAGTTAAATGGTCATCAAAGAAGGTGTTATAATTTCTTCTTAACTGTCTTTGTATAGGTGGGTCTTGGCTTTCCGAGTCTGGTAAGGAGTTGGTAATACTCCAATGGCTTTTTCCATTAGTAACCAGTTATAGCGTCAAATGACTTTGCTATATTTGTACATAGAACATCTTACTACTCACATACCAATGGTATCAGGCAGTTGTTATATATAGGCTTGCATTTAGATACAAAATATTTGCAAATATACAACTCAGAAGATGCTTTTCTCACCTCTTAAGCATTTGAGGGATGATCATGGGGTTTGCCTTAAGTGAAGGCGGGAGTTAGAAGTAACCAACATCTTCCGTGTAGCATTTCCCAGTCCTAAATGTTCTTCCTGACAGTTCAAGAATGCACGTAACCGCGTGCATACATATGCATGCATACACACGCACCCATAGACATGCACACATACACACGCATGCGTGGACACACACATGCACGCGCGCACATGCGCACACACACACGCACATGCATACACATAATCCACCCATTTGTGACCCCAGTGGCATTGCAGCATATCCTAAGAGTCAGGGATAGGAGATGTCCACTGCATCCTGCTTGGGTTCCCTCCCTGCAGTGCAAGCTCTTGGCTGGGTCACAAACAGTGCTGTAGTCCAAAAGCTGTAAGGTAACTGCAGTGCCAGAGATCCCTGCTGGGCTGGCTTTCTAACACCTCGTCCCCCACCTGACCCCCCCACTGCTCTCTAGCCTGCCTCCCACATACCCCTCTGCTCTCTAGCCCTGCCCCCCACTGCTCTCTAGCCCTGCCCCCACTCCCTTGCTGCTCTCTAGTTCTGCCCTGTGCTCCCTGCTGCTCTTTAACCTTACCCCCATGCGCATGGGGCTGGATGCGGCCTTAACCCAGGGCTGTGGGGTGAGGAGGGTCAGGTCGGGGGAGGGCACAGTATGGCGGGCGAGGGTTGTGGGGAGGGCAAGTCCGGATTAACTTTTTGTGGGCCCCCATGGGGCAAGGTGCAGGGGAGTGTGATGGTCAGTCTGCAGAGAGAAGGGCTGGCTGGGGGCAATGAGGCACAGTGCGGCGGGAGCAGCTCCACTCTGCGCAGCCCAGCAGGAGGGCACTGTTTATGAACCTGCAGCTGCCAGACGCACACTTACCATCCCAGCCCTGTGCTGCCAGCATGCCCCTTCCTCTTGAGGGCAGGCCCGCACCACACCACACTGTCCCCCTGCCCAGTGCCCCCAACCTTATGCCCAGTGCCCCTTCGCCCAGAGGCCTCCACCACAGATCTCTATGCCCAGACCCCACCCCTCACAGAGACCTCCCCCGCTGGCCTCTAACCACAACTGCACAGCACAGCACACCACACCGCTCGCCCAGTTTCCCCTGTCCATAGACCTCCCCCCTTCTCACCACCTTCCTCACAGTCCCACCATCACAGCTGCACAGCACCCCATATTCCTCAGGGGATTCTGCACCAAAAAAAAAAAAATTCTGTGCCCAATATTTTAAAATTCTACAAATTTTGTCAATAAATAAATGTGGAGGCTCCAACATGGCAGTGGGGAGCACAGGCCACTAGTTGCATGTAGGTGGGAGATTATCCTGCAGCCTCCCCGGCCCCCATCCCGGGACAGAGACTCGGCAGTGAGGCTGCACTCGACCCTGACACAGTGCAAGGGCCAGGCCTGCCCCAGAAACACCCTGGGGCCCTGCCCCTGTGCCAGGCTCACCAGGTGAGGGTGAGCAGGCTCAGCCCAGCAGCAGGATCCAAGTGCAGAGAAACTTAGGGGGGAGGAGGGGATCCAGCTGTGGATAAGAGAGTTCTCTGTGGGGCAGTCTGGGTGTGGATGGCTCAGTGGGAGATCTGGATGCACAGAAACTCATTGGGGGAGTTCCAGGTGCAGGGGCAATGGGATTTTGCAGGGGTTCCAGGTGAAGAAGTTTGGGGCTCAGCAGGGGGAGGTCTAGCTGCAGGGGGGGTTCATTTGGGTGGGGGTCCAGGTGCAGGTGGTTGGGGCTCAGTGGGGAGGGTGTCTGGGGAGGCTCATCAGGGTGATACAGATGCAGAGGAGGTGGGGCTTGTCAGGATGAGGGTTTGATGGGCCTGCTTAACAGGGGAGCCCCAGCTTCTGTCAAGGGGATGCTGGGCTCCAGCTTCCCCCCTACCCCCACTTCCCCCATCCCCTTCTCTTCCCCATCCCATGCCCCTTCCCCACTGCCCCATCTCCTCCCCACCCCCATCCTTCCCCCTGCCTCCTCCTCCCTGCCCCCACTTCCCGATCCTCTTCTCTTCCCCATCCCATGCCCCTTCCCCACTGCCCCATCTCCTGCCCACCCCACCCCCTTCCTTCCCCCGGCCTCTTCCCCCCGTCCCCACTTCCCCATCCCCTTCTCTTCCCCATCCCATGCCCCTTCCCCACCGCTCCATCTCCTCCCCAGGCTTGGGGGGCAGGGGGAAAGCGCTCCCCATCCTGAGCTGACAGAGCCGAGAGGGTTGGGGCCAGGTCACTCCACTTCCCGCCGCCCGGTGATTGCAGGGCAGGCCTGACCCCATACTCATGGGGCGGCGGGAAGTGGGGTGACCCGGCCCCAGCCTGCTCCACTCTACTCCCCAGGCTCCCAGCCTTGGGACTGCTGCAGTCCCCCAGGACGCCTAGCTCAAGGGAAGGGGTGGAGTGGGGGCGGGGCTGAGGCGGAGCAGGGGTGGGAAGAGGTGGGGCGGGGGGGCAGCTTTCCTGGCCTGCTCAGCCGGCTGGGGGATCAGGCTGGCTGGGGCTCCTTCTGACTCTAGGCCCGGCGTCATGGTAAACCCGGTACTGGGGGAGGGTGCCCTGGAGAGGGTGATGGAGAGCATTGTGGATAGTACTGAAATGGTGTTCCAGTTCTTCTACCCCACGGGAAACTCCATGTAAACAGGGCATACTGGGTACAGGAGAGATGTGGTAAATGTTCTTGGTAAAAACAGCAGGAGAAGCTCTGCAAACACCCGAGGCCTTTGGAAGAAGTGGCCACTTTTATGTGAACCCAGTTATTTTGACAAAAAAACAATTCCTTGATAGAAAGTGCTTCCCACCCTTTTTGCGGGAGCAATGTTCCCAGGCCCTGGCCTCGCAAAGTTAATTTTCCCTGCCTTTCCATTATGGGAAGGGCAAAGCCAGTCCTCTGGTGCTGTGAGGGAGGGGGCCCGGAAAGCAGCTGTCCAGCCCAGTCCCATGTGCAGATGAGTCAGTGCAATGCAAGCTCAGCATGCTCAGAGAAGAGCAAAGGAACCGTGTGCGGAGCCCTGGCTGCTCCAGCTGCTTGGCTGAGCTGGCCCCAGCCAAGTCTGCCCTGTTGCTGCTATCACTGGTTGTCCCTGGGCCAGGACCCTGCCTGCTTTCGGGTGGCCCTCCCTTCCTGTCCTCTCGCAGTGGGCAGTGAAGAGCACTCTCGGTTGCCCTTCTGCGCACACAAGTTCAAGGAAGCCCACTCCCAGCTGCAGTGTAGACATACCTTAGAGACATGCAGTCAGGGTAAAGATCAGATGATGATATCAAACAAGTTCCTACATAAAGTGTTGCAGATAACGCCTCCTAGAGAATTATCCCTGATAGGCAGTTAAACAGCTACTCTACTTGTATTGAACTCTATTTATTCTGTTTTTTAAATGATTCAAACTTGTAATCCCAGCAAGCATACAAAGCAGGGAAATTGAAAAAAGAGCAGATGTGAGATATGGCAAGTGTTAGCTGTTCAAACTACTAGACTGAAACGTGCCGGACATGCCTGCACTTTGAGGAAGATCCGTGTTAAGTGGGTTTCCTGGGGAATCCCTGGGGAGTGGTTAATGCAAATTACACAATCCCAATTGTGCAAAACCCTAGCCTTTTGAAGCTATGCCCTGAAGAGAGGGCCACTGACTGGTGATTACCTGGGGATAACAGAAACATGGTGGAATAGTAGTCATGACTGGAGTTCAGGTATGGAAGGGTATGTGCTGTTTAGGAAAGACAGAAATAAAGGCAAAGGTGGTGGAGTAGCATTGTATATCAATGATGAGGTAGACTGTAAAGAAATAAAAAGTGATGGAATGGATAGTCTGTCTGGGCAAAAATCACACTGGGGAAGAAAGCTACTAGAGCCTCCCCTGGAATAGTGCTTGGGGTGTGCTATAGACCGCTGGGATTCTATTTGGATATGGATAGAGACCTCTTTAATGTTTTTAATTAAGTAAATACTAATGGGAATTGTGTGATCATGGGAGACTTTAACTTTCCAGATATAGACTGGAGGACAAGTGCTAGTAATAATAATAGGGCTCAGATTTTCCTGGATGCGATAGCTGATGGATTCCTTCACCAAGTAATTGCTGAACCAACAAGAGGGGATGCCATTTTAGATTTGGTTTTGATGAGTAGTGAGGACCTCATAGAAGAAATGGTTGTAGGAGACAACCTTAGTTCGAGCGATCATGAGCTAAATTCAATTAAAACTAAATGGAAGGATAAACAAAAACAGATCTGTGACTAGGGTTTTTTATTTCAAAAGGGATAACTTTAAAAAATTAAGGAAATTAGTTAGGGAAGTGGATTGGACTGAAAAACTTGTGGCTGTAAAGGTGGAGGACGCCGGGAATTACTTCAAGTCAAGGTTGCAGAAACTATCAGAAGCCTGCATCCCAAGAAAGGGGAAAAAACTCATAGGCAGGAGTAGTAGACCAAGCTGGATGAGCAAGCATTTCAGAGAGGTGATTAAGAAAAAAGCAGAAAGCCTACAAGGAGTGGAAGATGGGAGGGATCAGCAAGGAAAGCTACCTTATTGAGGTCAGAACATGTAGGGATCAAGTGAGACAGGCTAAAAGTCGAGTAGAGTTGGACCTTGCAAGGGAATTAAAACCAATAGTAAAAGGTTCTATAGCCATATAAATAAGAAGAAAACAAAGAAAGAAGAAGTGGGACCACTAAACACTGAGGATGGAGTAGAGGTTAAGGATAATTTAGGCATGGCCCAATATCTAAACAAATACTTTGCTTCAGTCTTTAATGAAGCTAATGAGGATCTCAGGGATAATGGTAGGATGACAAATGGGAATGAGGATACCATATCCGAGGTAGAAGCCAAACTCGAACAGCTTAATGGGACTAAATCAAGAGGCCCAGATAATCTTCACCCAAGAATATTAAAGGAACTGGCACATGAAATTGCAAGCCTATTAACAAGAATTTTTAATGAATATGTAAACTCAGGGGTTGTACCGTATGACTGGAGAATTGCTAACATCATTCCTATTTTTAAGAAAGGAAAAAAAAAGTGATCCGGGTAACTACAGGCCTCTTAGTTTGACATCTGTAGTATGTGAGGTCTTGGAAAAAATTTTGAAGGAGAAAGTAGTTAAGAACATTGAGGTTAGTGGTAATTGGGACAAAATACAACATGGTTTTACAAAAGGTAGATCGTGCCAAACCAACCTGATCTGCTTCTTTGAGAAGATAACAGATTTTTTAGACAAAGGAAACATAGTGAATCTAATTTACCTTGATTTCAGTAAGGCATTTGATACGGTTCCACATGGGGAATTATTAGCTAAATTGGGAAAGATGGGGATCAATATGAAAATTGAAAGGTGGATAAGGAACTGGTTAAAGGGGAGACTACAGTGGGTCATACTGAAAGGTGAACTTTCAGGCTGGAGGGAGGTTACCAGTGGAGTTCCTCAGGGATCGGTTTTGGGACCAATCTTATTTAATCTTTTTATTACTCCCCTTGGCACAAAAAGTGGGAGTGTGCTAATAAAGTTTGCAGATGAGGCAAAGCTGGGAGGTATTGCCAATACAGAGAGGGACCGGGATATCATACAGGAAGATCTGGATGATTTTTTAAACTGGAGTAACAGTAATAGGATGAAATTTAATAGTGAAAAGTGCAAGGTCATGCATTTAGGGATTAATAACAAGAATTTTTGTTATAAACTGGGGACGCATCAGTTAGAAGTAACAGAGGAGGAGAAGGACCTCGGGGTATTGGTTGATCACAGGATGACTATGAGCCACCAATGTGATATGGCTGTGAAAAAAGCTAATGCATCAGGCGAGGTATTTCCAGTAGAGATAAGGAGGTGTTAGTACCATTATACAAGGCACTGGTGAGACCTCATCTGGAATATTGTGTACAGTTCTGGTCTCCCATGTTTAAGAAGGATGAATTCAAACTGGAACAGGTACAGAGAAGGGCTATTAGGATGATCCAAGGAATGGAAAACCTGTCTTATGAAAGGAGACTCAAAGAGCTTGGCTTTTTTAGCCTAATGAAAAGAAGGCTGAGGGGAGATATGATTGCTCTCTATAAATATAACAGAGGGATAAATACCAGGGAGGGAGAGGTATTATTTAAGTTCAGTACCAGTGTGGACACAAGAACAAATGGATATAAACTGGCCATCAGGAAGTTTAGACTTGAAATTAGACAAAGGTTTCTAACCATCAGAGGAGTGAAGTTCTGGAATAGCTTTCCAAAGGGAGCAGTGGAGGCACAAGACATATTTGGCTTCAAGATTAATCTTGATAAGTTTATGGAGGGGATGGTATGATGGGATAACATGAATTTGGCAATTAATTGATCTTTGACTATTAGCAGTAAATATGACCAATGGCCTGTGATGGGACACTAGACAGGGTGGGATCTGAGTTACTACAGAGAATTCTTTCCTTGGTGTGTGGCTGGTTTGTCTTGCCCAAATGCTCAGGGTTTAGCTGATCGCCATATTTGGGGTCGGGAAGGAATTTTCCTCCAGGGAAGATTGGCAGAGGCCCTGGGATTTTTTTGCCTTCCTCTGCAGCGTGAGGCACGGGTCACTTGCTGGAGGATTCTCTGCACCTTGAAGTCTTTAAACCACGAGTTGAGGACTTCAAGAGCTCAGACATAGGTCAGGGGTTTGTTACAGGAGTGGGTGGGTGAGATTCTGTGGCTGAGTTGTGCAGGAGGTCAGACTAGATGATCATAATGGTCCCTTCTGACCTTAAAGTCTATGAGTCTATGAGCGAAGCTGGATAAAGAACCAGCTGTATTATCCAGGTCAGATTGTTCCTGAGCTATAAGCTGACATGAACTTGTAACCAAGGGGGCAAACCCTTTTGAAAGACTGACACATACCAGAGCGCTGTGGTGGCGTTGGAGGTAAAAATAGGAAAATCTATTTCACTAGGAGGGTGGTGAAGCACTGGAATGGGTTACCTAGGGAGTAGGGAGGTGGTGGAATCTCCATCCTTAGAAGTGTTTAAGGCCCAGCTTGACAAAGCCCTGGCTGGGATGATTTAGTTGGTGTTGGTCCTGCTTTGAGCAGGTGGTTGGACTAGATGACCTTCTGAGGTCTCTTCCAACCCTAATCTTCTATGAGTCTATGAAACCCTGGTAAGCTTTTAGCATGCATGGAGGTTCTCTTCTTGTTTTTAAATGTTGTCTCTATAATGTTTTTTCCCTAAGAATGAAGGCAGTGTGCTCTGTGAAGGCTGGTTGGTAGCTGGTGTGCACAGTGGTAGCCCCTGGGCCTGGAGAAAGAGTTAATCACAGGGGCTGGACTTTGCTCCAACCTGCTGGCAAATCACTGTGATGTGCAGAGGCGCTGCAAGTCTAAAGGGAGCAAGACTTGGGAAGCCTCAAATAGGTGCCCTCAAAGGAGACCGTGGGAGGGGGTCAAAGGCGCAGTGAACCCTGAAACTGTGACAAGCTCCTCCTCATTATGGATCCTAATCCATCTACCTTATCTTCACTGCTTTAGATGGCCCCCATCAACCCCAGAGCCACACACACCCATGCTTCAGGGCAGGGCTGTTATGGGGATGGGGAAACTGAGGCCCAGAAAGACTCAGGCCTAGATCCCCAAAGGTATTTAGGGACCTAACTTCCACTGAAGTCAATAAAAGTTCAGTGCTCCTATACCTTCCAGGGTCTAGTCCTGCGACCTGGGGAAGAGTCAGAAATTGTCACAGGCTAGTGCTCTAACCACAAGACACCTGTTAGCAGGTGCCCCACTGCTAGTCGGTGCGGAGGGATGTGTGCAGGCCTCACACATGTAGAAGGGCAGGGCACACGGGCGTGGGGGGGGCATTGACCTTTCACCGCTTAGGCAGCTTGCTGTCTTTTTGCATTCCGCCTGAAGGGAGAAAATAGTCCACTCAGCACACTTGGCCAGTTTCACTTCAGGGGGCCCAGCCCAGGCCTGTAGTGGGAGAGTTGCGGGGGAAGGTCTGGTTAGTAAAATTTCCATTGCAGTTACACCCCCTTGCCCCCATGGAAACACAGTTTGTTCTGAGGTTCTGCAAAAACTTCTGCAAGAACTTTTGGCCAACTTTGACGTGAAGTCATCCCTTCAACAAGCTTCCCACTGGTCCCAATCGACTCCCCCATGATCAACATGGGCAGATGTCCTTTGTTCCATCTCTGGGGTGCTGTCCCCCCTCTCTCCTCTGTGCTGGGATCCCGGGGGGCGAGGAGAGGGGCAGTCAGAGCAGAGCCAATTCACAGCAGCAAGTGAAGTGATTAGTCAGTTCCATGGGGTAGTCCCTGCCCCCACCTGTCCCTGCAGAGCTGGGAGATAGCAGCTGCCTCCTGATGGTGGTGTGAGCTCTTCGTGCAGCAGAGAGATCCCTGGGTGGGCACAATGCTGGGAAGCTCCCGGTGGGCCTTGCATGCGTGACAGGTACAGGAAAGGTTCATCGCACTGGCCCTAGCAGCATTGGTTTCCCCGTGGCTGGGGAGCAAGTTCAACGGAGAGGGACCCACTCGTCCTTTTGTTCCAGTGCCTGGACAGAGCAGCATTTCCTCGCGACAGGGGCAGAAGGAGGGGGATGTGGGCTGGTTCTGCTGAGCCGGGGGGTGGGGGGGCGGGCTCTGGAGCTCTGGCTAGCCCAGTGTGCGGCTGGGAGGGGTGATGCAGAGCCAGAGCCTTTGGAAGGAGAGGAGCAGCCCAGCCACAGTCTGTATGGGGTGTTAGTTAGTGGGGGCTGAAGGGCGTGGGTGGTCCAAGCTCCAGAGAGTTGTGTGCTGGGCCTGGCCTGAACTGGATCCAGATTGCAGGCTGCCACTCCAGCATCCCCAGCAAGCAGGCTCCCGGCTCTCTGTGTTCTTGGCTTAGGGGCAGGCCCATGGAGAGCAT
This sequence comes from Dermochelys coriacea, assembly GCF_009764565.3. Taxonomy (NCBI): domain Eukaryota; kingdom Metazoa; phylum Chordata; order Testudines; family Dermochelyidae; genus Dermochelys; species Dermochelys coriacea. Next base: position 61,840,986 of record NC_050076.1, read on the forward strand.
GAGCCTGAGCCAGGGAGTCTCCCACCTCCTGGAAGTGGCTGCAACACTGGAAAGTGAAACGGTGACCTGGGAGTCACTGGCTTGGTCACGTGCAGACAGGGAGAACTGCAAGCTGGGCTACGGGTAGCACATGCTACCCCAGTGTCGTCGGGGGGACACTAACTCCAGAGGTCATGGGCCTCCTGGCCCAGGAAGCAGAGCAGCTCCGTGCTGGAGAGGGAGGCTGGCTCTCTGCTGAAGCCTCTCCAGGCCCCATGCTGGGCTTGGGCCCAGGGCTCACTTAGAACAGGGCAGGGACTCTGCCGCAGTGGGGTGTGGGCTGCAGGTCGGCCTGCAGGCTCAGGCCCCCAGACTTGCTGGTCGCTGGCAGATCAGCCAAGGGACTCACTGCACTGCAGGATAAGTGGCCAGGCACCGGGAGAATGCAGCCATAGACGTCTGGAGACCTCTCCGCTTGCTGGTAGATACTAACGAGGTTGTTGTGACCTCTGTGAATAGCTGGGCCCTCTGGAGAAACATGTGCATCAGCAGTAATTGCACCTGCCATGGACGAGGCAGACAGCTGGTGTCTGCACACATGGTGCAGAGCTGGGCCTGCTACTGTGCCCCTGCGGCTGCTCTGCTGTGGGACGTGGAGACGGACTGGCCCCAAACTCCCGCCTCCTGTGTAGCTAGAATCCCAGCTGTTTCAGCAGGCGGGTGCTGGCCCCCCAAGCACACTGCGCCCATCCCAGCTCGCCAGCTTCTGCTACATAGCTGGCCATAGGCCCCACCTCTGGTCTGGAGCAGGCTGCGCAGAGGGCAGCTCCCAGCATGCACGTTGGCCAGACTGCTGCACGTTGGGAGCTGTGCTCTCCACAGGCTGTGCCCTGCTCCGGGCTAAAGACGGGGCTGGTAGCAGGCTCCGTGGAGAAGGTGGCAAGCTGGGTGTGGGGCACAACATGTGCGGGGGGCTGTACCTCCCTGTAAGGCTGTGCCTCCCCCTGCTTCTGCCTGACCTGGAGCAGGTCCCCTCCCCACTCGGCGCCTGTTTCCCATCGGATACTGACCCTGTTCCAGGGGTGTTGTTTGGCCTCTGATATCGGTGATGTGGGGTGAAGTATCGGGGTAGCCATGTTTAGTCTGTATCCACAAAAACCACAAGGAGTCCAGTGGCACCTTAAAGACTAGAAGGGCGGTTTTTACCCACGAAAGCTTATGCCCAAATGAATCTGTTAGTCTTTAAGGTGCCACCGGACTCCTCGTCGTTTTTGTGGGGTGAAGTGTATACTCCCCCTGCCCCGCCCACCTGCTGCCTCCTGTGGCACTCAGAGCGCTTGGCTCGCTTGCTCTCCGAAGGAAGGGGCTGCGGACAGGGCAGTGTGCCTGGGGGCCAGGAATGTTTGCCGGAGTTATGCTCACAGAGCCAGTGTGGGCCAGCAGTACCAGTGGCCTGGGGTGTTGATCTCTCTGGTGGCTGTGGTGCCATCAGTGCCAATGCTCCGGCTAGCAGCAGGGTTAGCACAGGAGGAGGGTACCCCATCTCATCTGAGGGGTAGGGGGAGCCTCGCTCTGACCTCGCCATCTGCACCCTGGCTCACCCCAGGACAAGGGTACCTGGCCCTCTCACCCGCCTTTGTCTGGGGACTCCGCGCCCAGCCCCAGACCTGCCACAGGGAGCCTGGCCTCAGAACAAACACCAGAGGAGCATCCAGACTGGCCTCTCCCCAGCTCGGTTCCCTCATGGCCCCTGGAGCGCCAGGGCCAGGCAGCGTGTGCAGCACAGGCACTGGCCCGGCAGTAAGCACACACAGCATGCTCATAACCCTGGGCAGCGCGGATGGGGTGTCTGCTCCAGGCGCCGTGGAGGAGAAGGCTCTTGTACCGCTTACAGTGGGAGCAGGGGAGAGGGAGAGCGGAGGCCAGAGTTAGGTGTGCTGAGGGCAGCGAGGCAGGGGAAGGTTTTGAACTGGACCCTGAAATGAATGGGGGCAAGTGGAGCTGTGGGGCTCGTGGCTGCATATGTGGGCGGTGGGCAGGCTGTGATTGTTACTGTTAACCCCGTAGATTGCAGCAGGGCCAGGGGCACCAAGCACCATCCAGGCCCAGATCCCATTGCACTGGGCGTGTGCCATGGTGGCTGGGCGTGGGGCCAGGGCAGGCTGCAGAGAAGGGGTGCTATGGGAGAAGTTGTGGCAGAGACATTGAGGTCCTGGGGGGTCACATGCAAATAGTGGGAGACAGGGCTGGCCTGGCTCCCATGCACAGGAGTTGTCAGGTTCCTGGATACCAACTCGCTGCCCATGTCCCTAGAGCAGAGCAGGAGGGAGAGGCCAGCTAGGCGCAATGACCCCCTGGCCTTGGGAAGGAGCCGAGCCTGTGTTCTCCCAAGATTGGAGCTAAGATCCGGGAGTGGGAGCAGCCGTGGGCCCCTCGGGGTTGGGCACGGCCAGAGGCTGCAGCTGGGTCGGGGGGGATTCCCCTGGCAGTCTCAAGTGCCTCGCGGTTGCGGACCCAGCAAGAAGGAAGGAAGAAGCGCCACATGAATGAGCTGCAGCTCCCGGGATGCCTCCCTGGCTGCTCACCAGGAGGGGGCTGCCCAGCTCCTAGCACTGGGGGCTAAGCTGACACCCCCACCAGTGCCAGGCAAACAAGGGGTGGGGTTATCAGACCCACAAGGATCTGGGGGAGGTGACAGAAGGGGGCAGGACTAGGCAGAAGGGGGTTAAACTGCTGGGTGAAATGCAGGCTGCCAGCAAGGCGAGTGTCGAGCAGCGAGATCTGTGGAGCAGTGTCCTTGGGGACATTGCTTGGGGCTGGGCAGAGCCCTGGGCATGACCCCAAGGGAGCAACCCTGCCCTGCTTGGTCCCTCAGTCTGGGAAGCTGTCCCAGATGAGAGCTCATGAGGCATGGGGGCAGCTGGCACAGAGCCCTGCATGGCATGGAGCGGGCAAGGGTGCCCCAGCAGGGAGGCTGCAGCGAGGGCAGAGCCCAGCAAGATTTGTGTTCAGGGACAAGGCGATAACCGTGGAGCTATGACTGCAATACAGCCTCTGCCACCCCAGGAGGGGCATGTGGCTAGGGGACTCCGCTGGGTGAGGGCAGGCAGATGAGTATGGGGCAGAGTTCAGGGCAGTGTTTGCAGCAGACACATCTGGAATGGGGAGAGCCGGGAGGGTTATTTTATGAGAAGGGTAGAGGTGTCGGTACAGGTCTGGGCATGTGCAGTCTGGGCAGCACTAGGGGTATGGGCAGAGATGCATGGTCAGGGCAGTGCCAGGAGAGATGGGCACATGTGGTCTGGCCAGTGCTATGAGGTTGGGCTCACGGGTGCGGTCTGGGCACCGTTGGGGCAGGGGGGTGGGCTGAGACGCATAGTCTAGGAAGTGCCGGGGGTGGGCACATGAGCAATCATGGAGGCGCCTTCACTGGAGGTTTCTGAGAGGAGGCTGGAGCCATTTGTCAGGGGTGGTTTAGACACAACAAATCCTGTGTCTTGGCAGGGGCTAGACTAGATGACACCTGTAGTGCCTTCTAACCCTCTTGTTTTATAATTCTCCATACAGTCTGGGTGGTGCCAGAGAGGGTGGGCAGGGACGCACGCAGAGATGAGCTGCCAAAATCTTAACGGGTTCCCTCCTCACCCCACGAGAGTTGCCCACCCCCACCCCCTGGGACTCCTGCCCCATCCAACCCCCCCGCGTTCCTTGATGCCCCCCCGGGCCCCTGCCCCATCCACCCCCCTCCCCTGTCCCCTGACTGCCCCCAGAACCGGGCAGGAGGGTCTCATGGGCCACCATAGTGGGTGCCCACCCCTAAGAGCCAGAGGCACCTGCCGGGGGGCGAGGTGGGGAGTCCCGGCGGTGCTTACCTGAGGTAGTACCCATGAAGCATCTGGCAGGTCCCTCTGGCTCCTAAGGGTGGGAGAGCATAGCTGGGGGGAGCAGGGGGAGCAGCCGCTCTCCTACTGATCACATCAAAAGTGGCGCCTTAGGCGCCGACTCCTGGGTGCTCCGGGGCTGGACCCTCCATGGGGAAAATTTGGTGGGTGCAGAACCCCCACCGGCAGCTCCCCACCCCACCCCCGGCCCCAGCTCACCTCACCTCCGCTCTGCCTCTTCCCCTGAATGCACTGCCCCACTCTGCTTCTCCGCCCCGCTCCCCCGGCTTCCCACGAATCAGCTGTTGGCACGGGAAGCCAGGGAGGGCTGAGAAGCAGGCGGCGGCTTCCCTCTCAGGCTGAGGGTGGTGGAAGTGAGCCGGGGCGAGGAGCGGTTCCCCTGCCCCCCCCAGGTTACCTGCTGCGGCGTGGGCGGCCCTCCTTGTGCCCCCCACTCCAGCTCACCTCCGCCTCCCTGGGCTTGAGCAGGAAGCCGCAGCCTGTTTCTCAGCCCTCCCCGGCTTCCCACGCCAACAACTGATTTGCAGGAAGCCTGGGGGGGCGGAGAAGCAGGGTGGGGTGGCACGTTCAGGGGAGCAGGTGGAGGCGGAGCGGAGGTGAGCTGGGGCCAGGCTGGGAGCTGCCAGGTTGGTGCTCTGCACCCACCAAATTTTCCCCTTGGGTGCTCCAGGGCTGGAGCACCCGTGGAGTCGGCACCTAAGGCGCCACTTTTGGCCGGTTAAATTTAGAAGCCCTTTTAGAACCGGTTGTCCCTCGCAGCTAGTAGGTCTGTCCCTCACGGAACAACCAGTTCTAAAAGGGCTTTTAAATTTAACAATCGATTCTAGCAAACCGGCTCCAGCTCACCACTGGATGCGCAGTCTGGGCAGTGCCGGAGGGGGAGGCAGGGACACGCGGTCTGGGCGGTGCTGGGGGAGATGGGCAGGGACACACGGTCTGGGCGGTGCAGGAGGGATGGGCAGGGACACGCGCTCTTGGCGGTGCTGGGCGGGATGGGCAGGGACACGGGTCTTGGCGGTGCTGGGCGGGATGGGCAGAGACACACGGTCTGGGTGGTGCCAGGGGGCATGGGCAGGAACACTTGATCTGGGCAGTGCCAGGGGGGCAGGGACATGTGATCTGGGTGGTGCTGTGGTACACATGTCTAGGTGGTACTGGGGGGGGATAGGGACATGCGGTCTGGGCGGTGCCAGTGGTGGGCACACTTGGGCTGGGCGGTGCTGGGATGCATCAGAAGCTGTGCATGTTGATGCCATGAACTAGCCAAAGAAAGGAGCATTTCATCACTGAGCTAGGTGTCCCTGTGCAGACCCCCATTCCCACTAGCTAGGGTCCCTGTGGGGTGGCTGGACTTGGCTCCCAGGCCCCACATGGGCTGGCAGGGCATCCCTGGGCAGAGTCCTGTCCTCGCAGGCCATGGTGCTGCTGCCTTCTGCTGCCACGGAGCTGGCTGCTCAGAGCAACCTTGGGAAGAGCTGGCAGCAAGTTGCCATGGCACCCGGCCTGCGGGCCCCACGTGCTGAGGCTGGGCGAGTAAACACAGGAGAATGGCTGGAAGGCGCTGGGGCTGTGTAGCCCTGCCTCTCGCTGCCACCTGCTGCTCGCACCCCTTCGCCAGAGGGCACTACCAGGTGGGATGGGCAGGAGGCAGAGAGATGCCACCCACAAGTGATGCTCGCAGGGCGACAGAGGCTCTGGTGGTATTGACACTGGGCTGGGGTGGACATAGCCACCTGGCACAAGGATGGGGTGACAAGGGGTCTGGACCAGCCCTGGGCTACCGCCTCCTACTCTGCCCCTCGGGTGCCCCTCAATCCCAACCCCTAGTCCTCTCCATGCTCCCCAACCCTACTCTGCCCTTCGGGAGCCCCTCAGTCCTGACCCCTAGTCCCCTCCGTGCTTCAGAGCAGAAGCACATCTGTGCTGAGCTGCATGTTTGTTTTTTGATGTGGATAAAGGATTTCTAAAACTCACAGCAAGCTCATCACCCTGGTATTACTGGTGACACCAGGCTCTAAGCCCAGTCTTGTGCCACCTACCTGACCTACCTCGCACACCAGATGCTGTCCCTCCACAGCCACTCACAGCTGGATTGCAGCCGTCTCACCAGGGCTGGACTATGCATGAGCGGCAAAGGTGACTGGTTGAGGCCTGGCTCTACCCATTCCCTGGCTAACCAGATCTCTCCCTCCAGCATGGAGACAGCTCCCTGCCCTCCTGTTCATGCTGCCAGCCCTGGGCAGGGGCGAGGGCCCCTGGGGTCGCCCAGTCTCCCTGTGCTGCAGAATGAGTGTGAATGTCTCCGTCCCTGGGCAGAATGTTTCTTCACCTGCCGTTATTTTCTGCTCCTCATGTGGGCGTCTGCAGTTCCCGCTGTGCAGCACTGGGGAAGTTCAGTGTGTGTTTGTCAGGGGCTCCAGCAGCCGAGCCGCTGCAGCCACCCCCCACGCCGCCCCCAGCCCTCCCGTCTCACCACCCCCTCGTCTACTCTCCACGTGCGGAGCCAGGCTCACTCGTCTGTGCTGTGAGCAGCAGGTGAATGGAGCCGCAACGCTGAGCCAAGCTGCTCCTTCCTTTCCCTGCCAATCCCCTGAGCAGCAGCGCGGAACCGGGAACCGGATCCATGCGCCGGATCAAAGGTAACACCATGGGCCTGGGGCTGGCAGCCAGTCTGTGGGGCCATGCTAGGAGGACGCATTCGACCTCTGGAACGCACCACTTTAGCCCCAGGGATTCAGTGGGCACCTGTATACTGGCTAGTCCCTTTCCTCCCTGGCAGACGCATCTCTGGGCTCTCTTGCTGCGATGATCTGCAGTTCGCTGGGTGGCACTCACCTGTAGGGGGCAGAAGGGCACATGGTACTGGTAGAACAGGCTCCCAAGGCAGTGCTGGCAAAGCTGGGAGCTCTGCGCAGTTCCTGTCTGTGTCAGCAGCACCCAGTGGTGTTGTACTTGGGTGCTCAGTGCCAGGTGTGCTACAGCAGCCCAGCAGGGAGCACTGCTCCTGCTCCTGCTCCTCCTCTGGCAGGGCTCTGTGTGAGAAACCCTCTGTGCCGTTTGTTACAACAAACAAGCAGGGAGCAGGCCAAGGCAGAGGAGTATCTCTGTAGTGGAATCACGGGGGTGCTGGCCTGGGGCATCGTGGTGGCCCGGCTCTCTGGGATGAGCCCCGGGGGCCTGCTCTCCACAGCCAGCGGGAGGGCTGGTGTGGTTAGACATGGTGGCTTTGTAAAGTCTCTGCAGGACAGTTGCTGAGGATTCGGTCCAAGGTCTTGACCCCAGTTGAATCTCCTGGACAGTCACTGTGCTTTGACAGGACGCGTACCCTGGCCTCTGCCATTCAGGACCGTGACGTTCGCCATCTGGACCTTTAGAATAGACACCATGTAGGAGGGGCACAGAACAAGGTGTGCGCCCCCCGGAGGCTCTGGCAGGAGCATTAGAGTAAATCCCTGTGTCTTGATCAGCTGAGCGGCCTTGCTAACCGGTGCTTTGGGCTGGTATGAGAAGGTGCTAGTCGGGTCCAAGAGGATGCCCAACACAGAGCGTCAATTTATTCTTCATCCCACTAAGCAAACTGGCAAAGTAGACATTCTGGGGGATGGGGGCCTTGGCTCTGCTACCTCCTGTGGGTGCAATCAGGAGGCATGATGCTGCCAATGATGGTCACACTGGGGGAGGTGAAAGCTGACTCCGCTCTGTGGGCGTCACAGGCGGTAGGGACTGGCGCATGCCCTGAAATGGGAAGCCAAAGGATTTGCCTGACTCGGACTCCAAGCACAAAATTTTTTGTTTCATCGAGTAAACCGTCTGTTCCTGTGCCTTGAACGGCTGCGGGGTGGCGGGGTTACTTTGCATTGCAGCACATAGATTATATGGGTCTGTTCCCCTGACCGATGGGCCCTGGGCACCAGCATGTGAGAGTCTGCAGCAAATCAGCCTGGAAACAGAAATTGAAATTGACACTTTCCTCTTCCTGACAAGCAGGGAAGGGCAAGAAGTGAGCAGCCTGGTGGGGAAGGATTCACTTGATGGGGGGAGGGGCTCAGTCACGTGGGAACTAGATGATCCATGTGGAAGGTGCTGGGGTAGGGCAGCTTTGGCGGGCTGTGAGGTGTGAGCCTGTTCCCTCCCTATGTCTCGTTAACAAGGTACAAGGGTGAAAGTACTCCGAAGACTTACTGGTATGGGGGCCGGGGCCGGCTCCGGTCCCCGGAAGGAGCGGGGCCTCAGGCTAGGGTTACCATACGTCCGTATTTTCCCAGACATGTCTGGCTTTTTAGTTCTTAAATCGCCATCCAGGAGGAATTTTAAAAGATCTAAAAATGTCCGGGAAAATACAGACTTATGGTAACCCTTTGTTCCAAAGTTCCTGGTGCAGCTCCCGGCACCCGCCCGCCGGCAGGAGCCTGCAGTGTGAGTGGCCCCTAGGCATAGAGGCGGAGGGGGTCTCCGCATGCTGCACCGCTCCCTCCTGCCAAATCAGAGCTGCGGGGGCAGGGCTTACAGGCACCAGCAGCGGGCAGAGAGCCCTCCAACCCGACCCGCGACCTGACCCAACCCTAGGAGCCAGAGAGACCTGCCAGATGCTTCCCGGGAGCCACCCCAGGTAAGCACCTCCAGGACTCTCCACCTCGCCCCCTGGCAGATCCCTCTGGCTCGTTGGGTCGGCGGGGCAGGGTGGAGGGCTCTCCGCGCTCTGCCAGCGCCTGCAAGCCCCACTCCGAGGCTCCCGGGAAACAGGAAGTGGGCGGCGGGGCTGAGCACCAGGAGCGTGGACAGTAGCAGAAGCAGCAGCAGGGCTGCACCCCCCAGCAGCCAGCTCGGCTCCATGCCGGCCGGGGCGGGGGTTGCCCGGCTGGGCTCCTGCTCTTGGCCCGGGGCGGCGCTAGGCGGGGACCCTCGTGGCCGGGCTGCGCCTCCACTGCCAGCTGGAGACGCAGCGAAGTCAGCCCTGAACTAAGGCCGGTCCACCAAGGGGCGGGCAGTTAGCGCAGCCCGCCCCCTTGCCCACCCAGGGGAGGGGATCGGCCGGGCACGCCCAGCCCCACTGACTATCGCCTGCCTGCCCATCCTCGCTCTGGCCAGCCCCTCACACGGGGGGCGGAACCCAGCACTCCTCCTGCCTGTTGCGGCCGTGCGCCTTAACCCTGCCCCGGTGGGCACTCAGCTCTCCCGGGCCTGGTCCATGCACACTTTCCTTCCTCCTGACACATTCGCTCTTCCCCATGCTCACCCTGACACACACACTCACTCTTCCCTTTCTCACCTTGACACACTCAGTCACTTCCCCTGCTCACGCTGACACACTCACTCTTCTCCCATTCACCCTGACACGCACACTCACTCTTCCCTTTCTCACCTTGACACACTCAGTCACTCTTCCCTCTGCTCACTCTGACACACTTCTCCTGCTCACCCTGACACTCTCACTCACTCTTTCCTTGCCCCTGACACACTCACTCACTCTTCCTCCCACTCACCCTGACACATACACTCCGGCAGCTCCCATTGGCAAGACCAGGGGCAGAGTGGGGGTGGAGTGGGAGTGGACTATGGGTGGGGCCGACACCCCCCCCCCCGTGGAGTGTCCTCATTTTTGAATGTTCAAATATGGTAACCCTACTTCAAGCGGAAGGGGCGGGGCTGGGGATCAGCATCTCTCAGCCAGCCCTTCCATGCTGCCTGGCCTGTGCCACCCGGGGCTCCAGTAGTGATTTAAAGGGCCCAGGGCTCTGGCCGCTGCGGCGGCAGCCAGAGCCCCGATCCCTTTTAAATCACTGGCCCCGGGACAGCTGCTTCCCTTGCCCCCCCCCCCTCCATGTCAGCGCCCAGGGGGACGGGGGGGGCAGGGAAGGGGCAGGGATGTTAAAGCACTGCCGCGGCATCGCTTTAACATAGGATCCCTACCAGCAGGGCAGCCGATGGGGGGGCACAGCAACGTTAAAGTGCTGCCGCGGTAAAGGACTGTCCTTAAAGTGTTCCCACCACGGCAGCGCTTTAATGTGGGCTGCGTACAGGCTGGTACCGGCTTCTTACCGTTACGGGCCGGTACCGGCTCACTTTCACCCCTGACAAGGCATCCGGCCGTCTGGGACTCAGGCAGAAGCCGAGCTGGTCTCTGCCATTGTACTTCATATTAATAATGGACGGTGCCCAGTGTCTGGACTAGGGCCTTCAAGCCCCTTTGCCATGGGAACTTGGGGGCTCCCACCTGCTGTAAGCCCTGCCCCTGGGAGTGCCTCGGATGGAGGGGGCTCCCAGGAAGGTGCCGGGCCGGAGTTGCTGGCTCCTCTGGCACCAGGGGTGGGACAAAGCAGGAGGGGGCTTTGCCAGGACATGCCAGAGCCCTGGCAATCAGACAGCTGTACAGTGCCATTTGGAGCACATTGCCTCCCCTCTCAGCCCCAGGCTGGCCTGGGCATTGGCACAGCCATGAAGCAGGGGCTGGTCTCTGCTCTGGGGGTGAATTCCTGAGGGCAGGGAGAGCATTAGCACCTGGCGCTCACAGAAACCAAGCTCAGTCCTAGGGTCATTTCTCTCTCACTCATCCTTCACACAGGAGACAGTGCCAGTCCTGTGCCATGCATAAAGCTCTGGTGTCACCCCAGCATGTCTGTGTGTGCACTCACACTCCCCATATACACACCCTGCTGTGTCTTTGAGACCATGCCAAGTTGCAGTGCTTTGTCTCGAGGGAGCACCTGAAGGCCTCAGTGGGGGATGGCTCCAGGTAGTGTCATGGCAGCAGTCCCAGCACACCAGCTGCCCAGCCAATGCCAAGTGCTGTGGCGACAGCGCAGCAGAGGGCATGAGGACAGGGACAAGGCAGTGGCTTTGCTGGACTTTGCAGGGCACGTGAGGCCATGGCGGGAGGGAGTAGGGGTGCTTAGGGGTATTGGCCCAGAGGGAGTGGAGGAGACATGCACCATGGCCAGAGCGGTCAGCTGGCAGGGTGGGCACTGCAGCAGTGGATCCCCCACCCCTACGGGCCTGGTGTTGTCAGTGCCACTGCTACAAAGATGGTGTGAAAGCTGCCAAGCCAGTGCCCTCCACCCCCACCGTGGGCATGTTGCTCGCCTGCTCTGCACAGGTGTAAATGGTGACACAGTGTCCCTGGTAGGACAGGATCAGGCCCCAGGGCGGGGGAGAGTTGGGCCCACCATGTACCATCGCGCTCTGCGGGATTAGAGGATGAACCAATTACACCCACCCTGTCGCCTCACACTAGCTCTTGCCTTTGGTTTCAGCTCTTTTTTTAAAAGGAACAAATTCCCTTTTCTCCCCCACCAGCTAATCCCCACCCAGTCCCTGATGGCCAGGGGAGGCCTGGCCGTCATGCTGCCCAGGGAGAAGGAGAGCAGTGGGTCTGCGACATCCCCGTTTGTGGTTCGAGGGGAAGAGGTGAGAAAGGCCCCCTCCACCTCCTGAACACCTACTGAACACTGGACACAGTGGGGTGGCAGCGCTTGGCATGGTGTCAGGCTCACCAGGGACCTGTCACTGGGCAGCCTCACCCCCATGCTAGAGCAGGCACTGTAGTCACCAGCTTGCCATGTTGCCTGTGCCTGTCTCTCCAGTGGTGGGCAGGGCCAAGGCTGGAACCCGGGGGCAGGGGCATAATTAGCCGTGGGAACAGTGTTAGTGCTCCAGCACTAACAATGGTTTGGTCCAGCTCGGCTGTCTTTCTGCAAGATCTGCTGTAAGGGATTTCAGGGGCAGCAGGATCACAATGGGCCCTCCTGGCCTTGGCCTCTCTGAGGAAGCCAGCAAGTGAGTCAGAGTCTCTCCCTTCTGGGGCCAGCCCAGCCCATCCGGGGGCGCTACAGCCTGGGCATGGTTTGTGCGGCACCGGGATGCAGCATCCCCAAGCATCTGGTGAAACTGTCGGTCGCATTGACTCGCCCGCTGTGACCTGCATTGTCCTGCCCCACACCTCCCGGCCTCAGTGGACACTTGTCTCCTTTGACACAGGACCCCCTGGGTCAGGCCCCTCTGATGGAGCTTGTAAAGCCCCATGCACCAGGACCCGCTCCAAGTACAGCAGCACTGGGGAAACATGGAACCACGCTAGTGAGTCCAGAGAAGGCTTGAATCACCCTCTGGGGACGAGCTACAGCTCTACCGGCCACAGGGGTGGCGGTCCAGGGAGTGATGTGCCCACCAATTGCACCAGGGAGAGGCCTCCTGCAGGAGGATGTCTCCAGAGAGACTGCAGTGGTGGGAGCTCTAAGTGTCACTAAGGGCTGTGCTGCATCGGGACCCTGCTCCCAGGGGCCAGAGTTAATAATGACTCAATTCAAACCTTCAGGACTTAGACCTGACTCGATTTACCAGGGTCCAGAAGCAAGGGGCTTCCCACCACAGAGTACCAAGCACAGTCTGCCCGCTGGCCCTGCGCCAGGCAGCAGGCCTGGCTTGGGCGTGCATACAGAGGGCATTGGCTGGTGGCACAAAGTGGGGATTAAGTAGGAGTTGGCTGGCAGGCTCTGCCAGCAGCGACACGCTGAATGGGGACGAGTATGTGCTCCAGAAGAATTGGCTCTTCTTCTCGCATGTGTGTGTGTGTGTGTGTCACGGTTGGGTCCCGTCCTCCGGAGCGGCTCCGGGGGGACTGAATGTGCGGTTGTCAGACAAAGCAGCCTGGCCACTGGAGACACAGCACGTGGGGTGATAGAGAGGACACTGGTCTGCACAGATCTACCAGGCTTGCTGCCCAGCCAGCCTGGCATGCATGTGTCAGGGGAGCAGACTGGCCATGTGCGCTCGGGTGGATCCTGGACTAAAGGTACTTGTGTTTGTGTGCAGATCTCTGTGTATGTGCAAGCACATGCAGGGTCTGTGTGTGCACCCATGTGCAGATCTGTGTGTGCACCCATGTGCAGATCTGTGTGTGTGTGCAAGTGCATGCATGGGTCTGTGTATGTGTGTGTGTGCAGATCTCTCTGTGTGTATAAGTGCATTGCCAAGAGGCTTTAACCCAAGTGCCTGTTGTGGGTACAAACCTGGCCCGTTGCTTTGCGATGCCCAGTGAAAGTCCTGTGCGCTCTGGCGACCGAGAGCAGAGCGGCCCCTCAGCAGCCTGGTAACTCTGAGGAACTTGAACAATAAGGAGATTGCACAAGCAGGGGCCCTACCCACAGCCTGGCAGTATGGCCGGGGGAAGTCTAACGAAGGTGGAACAGAGCCGCTAGCGGGAATGAGCTAACTCCCGCAGTTAACCCAGCAATGCAGCTGCTGATCTCACAACTCCATGAGGCACTGAATTACTTTATATGGCCCTAGCAGTGTTCAGGGCGAACGCATCTGCTGTGTGCTGACTGCCCTGGGACCCGGAGAGCAAGACCGCTGGAGGCACCCTAGGGGGATACTGAAATCAAGAGTACACTGCAGCAGGTCAGCGGGGGTGTATTCTGCTGGGACATGACCAGCGATGGCAGGAGGCCAAAGGCCGAGTTTTCATAATTCTTAAATGGTAACAGGTTAGCAAATGTTATTTCCCACTCCAGGAAGCAGAAAGGATTTTTGTAATAGCCTTTGATGCGCAGTTCTTCTCCCCTCCCTGCACCTGGGGTTGTCTTTGCAAATGAGCATCAGACCCGACTGCCGGAAGAAGTCTGTGTGTCCGTCCAGTGTGCTCAGGGGAAAAAGGTGCCCAGCCAAGGGCATCAGGCGCAACGAATGTAACAGAGCTGTGCCAAATTCATCATCCTGATTTGTGAACTAAATGCAGACTCCGCACACGCATGCACATACATGACCGCACACAAACTCACACCCTGTGTTTGCACAGCAGGACGGGAGATTCTTACAGCGTCGAAGTCTGGTAGAGGAGAGTTGAGTTGGCCCCTGTGCTGTGTCCCTTGTATGCAGATGATCTGTGTGGCGCTAGGTAGGGTCACTACGTCCTGTCTCGATGCAGGGGGCTGGACTTGGGGACTTGTCAAGGTGCCTCCCGGCCCCGCATTTCTGTGGTTCTGTGTGCATAAGGGAGTGGGAGCAGCAGTGTGTGTGTGTGTGTGTGTACTGGAGGATGTGAAGTTGTGTGCACATGGGTGTGGAGTGGAGGAGTTCTGTGCTGGGTGTGTATGGAGTTGTGTACTCCATGGAGTGCTGGGTGTTGTGAGCGCACAAGCTTTGTTCCCCTTTCGCCTTGACAGTTCCCCTTGCTCCTGTGCACACTGCAGTCTGGGGGAGGGGCTGGGAGCACACCCTGGGGGCGGGTACTGACTGGCCACCTGTGTCTCAGACACAATGCTGCACACACTCTCCCTTGGGCCCCCTTCCCCAGCCCAGCACCTGGGTTCTGCCCATTCTCCCTGTATTTCCTTGGTGCTCATTTTCAGTGACAAAGGCCACCCTGCAGGAGGGGCCAGGCAGTGTCGTGTCGGGGGGAGCTTCTACCTCAGCTCAGCTGCACCTGCAGCTATCAGGAGCAGCTGCAGTGGGGTGGTTCCCACAGACCCTGCTGGGACTGGAACCAGGACAGACACCATGTGGGGCACTGGCAGCTCTTCCTTGCAGGCAGGTGTATGGGGAGAGGTTGCTTTGGGTGAAGCCAGGTGCCCCTAAGGTGTCGCAGCTCTCACTTCATGCTGGCGGGATCAGATCTCACCAGCTACGTGGGGTTTGGGCCTAATTCGTGCCTAAAGGCAGGCAGTGGGGTGGGTGTCCAACAGGGGGCGTTTCTTCATGTCAGTGCTGCCCCACCCTGATGGTGGGGGTGCTCTGCTGTGGGAGATGCCAGGCATCAGGTGAGAGGTGGAATCAAGGGCCTGTCTGCCCATGATTGTTAAAGATCCTGGGGCACTTATAGATTCATATATACTAAGGTCAGAAGGGACCATTCTGATCATCTAGTCCGACCTCCTGCACAGCGCAGGCCACAGAATCTCACCCACCCACTCCTATGAAAAACCTCACCCATGTCTGAGCTATTGAAGTCCTTAAATCATGGTTCAAAACTTCAAGGAGCAGAGAAGCCTCCCTCAAGTCAACCATGCCCCATGCTACAGAGGAAGGCGAAAAACCTCCAGGGCCTCTCCAATCTGCCCTGGAGGAAAATTCCTTCCCGACCCCAAATATGGCAATCAGCTAAACCCTGAGCATATGGGCAAGATTCACCAGCCAGATACTACAGAAAATTCTTTCCTGGGTAACTCAGATCCCATCCATCTAATATCCCATCTCAGGGGATTAGCCCTATTTACCCTGAATATTTAAAGATCAATTACTTACCAAAATCCCATTATCCCATCATACCATCTCCTCCATAAACTTATCGAGTAGAATCTTAAAACCAGATAGATCTTTTGCCCCCACTGCTTCCCTTGGAAGGCTATTCCAAAACTTCACTCCTCTGATGGTTAAAAACCTTTGTCTGATTTCAAGTCTAAACTTCCTGGTGGCCAGTTTATACCCATTTGTTCTTGTGTCCACATTGGTGCTGAGCTGAAATAATTCCTCTCCCTCTCCTGTATTTATCCCTCTGATATATTTATAGAGAGCAATCATATCTCCCCTCAACCTTCTTTTAGTTAGGCTAAACAAGCCCAGCTCCTTAAGTCTCCTTTCATAAGACAAGTTTTCCATTCCTCGGATCATCCTAGTAGCCCTTCTCTGTACCTGCTCCAGTTTGAATTCATCCTTTTTAAACATGGGAGACCAGAACTGCACACAGTATTCTAGGTGAGGTCTCACCAGTGCCTTGTATAACGGTACTAAAACCTCCTTATCCCTACTGGAAATGCCTCTCCTGATGCATCCCAAACCTCATTAGCTTTTTTCACAGCCATATCACATTGGCAGCTCATAGTCATCCTATGATCAACCAATACTCCAAGGTCCTTCTCCTCTTCCGTTACTTCTAATTGATGCGTCCCCAACTTATAGCTAAAATTCTTGTTATTAATCCCTAAATGCATAACCTTACACTTCTCACTATTAAATTTCATCCTATTACTATTACTCCAGTTTATAAGGTAATCCAGATCCTCCTGTATAATATCCCGATCTTTCTCCGAATTGGCAATACCTCCCAGCTTTGTATCATCTGCAAACTTTATTAGCACACTCCCACTTTTTGTGCCAAGGTCAGTAATAAAAAGATTAAATAAGATTGGTCCCAAAACCGATCCCTGAGGAACTCCACTGGTAACCTCCCTCCAGCCTGACAGTTCGCCTTTCAGTAAGACCCGTTGCAGTCTCCCCTTTAACCAATTCCTTATCCACCTTTTGATGTTCATAGAATCATAGAATATCAGGCTGGAAGGGACCTCAGGAGGTCATCTAGTCCAACCCGCTGCTCAGAGCATATTGATCCCCATCTTCTCCAATTTAACTAATAATTCCCCATGTGGCACGGTATCAAATGCCTTACTGAAATCTAGGTAAATTAGATCCACTGCATTTCCTTTATCTAAAAAATCTGTTACTTTTTCAAAAAAGGAGATTAGGTTGGTTTGGCACGATCTACCTTTTGTAAAACCATGTTGTATTTTGTCCCATTTACCATTGACTTCAATGTCCTTAACTAATTTCTCCTTCAAAATTTTTTCTAGGACCTTGCATACTACAGATGTCAAACTAGCTGGCCTGTAGTTACCCGGATCACTTTTTTTTCCTTTCTTAAAAATAGAAACTATATTAGCAATTCTCCAATCATTCGGTACTATTCCTGAGTTTACAGATTCATTAAAAATTCTTGCTAATGGGCTTGCAATTTCAGGTGCCAATTCCTTTAATATTCTTGGATGAAGATTATCTGGGCCCCCCGATTTAGTCCCATTAAGCTGTTTCAGTTTCGCTTCTACCTCTGATATGGTAATATCTACCTCTATATCCTCCTTCCCATTTGTCATGCTACCATTATCCCCAAGATCCTCTTTAGCCTTATTAAAGACTGAGGCAAAGTATTTGTTTAGATATTGGGCCATGCCTAGATTATACTTAACCTCCACTCCAGCCTCAGTGTTTAGCGGCCCCACTTCTTCTCTTAGTTTTCTTCTTATTTATATGGCTATAGAACCTTTTACTATTGGTTTTAATTCCCTTTGCAAGGTCTAACTCTACTCGACTTTTAGCCTGTCTCACTTTATCCCTACATGTTCTGACCTCAATTAGGTAGCTTTCCTTGCTGATCCCTCCCATCTTCCACTCCCTGTATGCTTTCTGCTTCTTCTTAATCACCTCTCTAAGATGCTTGCTCATCCAGCTTGGTCTACAACTCCTTCCTATGAATTTTTTCCCTTTTCTTGGGATACAGGCTTCCGATAACTTCTGCAGCTTTGATTTAAAGTAATCCCAGGCCTCCTCTACCTTTAGATCCATAAGTTCTTCAGTCCAATCCACTTCCCTAACTAATTTCCTTAATTTTTGGAAGTCAGCCCTTTTGAAATCAAAAACCCTAGTTGCAGATTTATTTTTGTTAATCCTTCCATTTAGTTTGAACTGAATTAGCTCATGATCACTTGAGCCAAGATTGTCC
Organism: Dermochelys coriacea; assembly: GCF_009764565.3. Taxonomy (NCBI): domain Eukaryota; kingdom Metazoa; phylum Chordata; order Testudines; family Dermochelyidae; genus Dermochelys; species Dermochelys coriacea. Next base: position 61,858,353 of record NC_050076.1, read on the forward strand.
CCTACAACCATTTCTTCTATGAGGTCCTCGCTACTCACCAAAATTAAATCTAAAATGGCATCCCCTCTAGTCGGTTCAGCAACTACTTGATGAAGGAATCCATCAGCTATCACATCTAGGAAAATCTGAGCCCTATTATTATTACTAGCACTGGTCCTCCAGTCTATATCTGGGAAGTTAAAGTCTCCCATGATCACGCAGTTTCCATTAGTATTTACTTTATTAAAGACATTAAAAAGGGCTGTATCCATATCCAAATTAGATCCCGGAGGTCTATAGCACACCCCAAGCACTATCGTAGGAGAGGCTTTACTAGTTTTCTTCCCCAATGTAATTTTTGCCCAGACAGACTCGGTCTTATCCATTGCATCGCTTCTTATTTCTTTACATTCTACCTCATCATTGATATACAATGCTATTCCACCCCCTTTACCTTTTTTTCTGTCTTTCCTAAAGAGCACATACCCTTCAATACCTGTAGTCCAGTCATGACTACTATTCCACCATGTTTCTGTTATCCCTATAATATCTGGTTTCACTTCCTGCACCAGTAGCTCTAGTTCCTCCATTTTGTTACCTAGACTCCTCGCATTGGTGTACAAACATCTTAATTTTTGCTGTTTGGCCTCGCTCACATTTTGTACCCTATTAGGCACAGTCATTCTACATCCAGTGTAGCAGCCGTGTTAGTCTGTATTCGCAAAAAGAAAAGGAGTACTTGTGGCACCTTAGAGACTAACAAATTTATTAGAGCATAAGCTTTCGTGAGGTGAGCTGTAGCTCACAAAAGCTTATGCTCTAATAAATTTGTTAGACTCTAAGGTGCCACAAGTACTCCTTTTCTTTCTACATCCAGTATAACCCATTAGACTAGTATCCACACCGCCCTCACTCCTTATATACATTCTCCTACCTACGGCTGTATCCATTCTTACTTCGTCTTCTTCCCTCTCAATGCTAAAATCTGGCATGGAGATTTTCTGGACATCTCCCATCCATCTCCCCCCAATTCCTAGTTTAAAGCTCTTTTTATCAGTTGTGCCAGCCTCGATCCTAGAAGTCTATTTCCTTCCCTACTGAGATGAAGGCCATCCCGAGAGAACTGACCTCTGTCCGTGAATGCCTCCCAGTGGTCATACATCCCAAAGCCCTCCTTATAGCACCACTGCCTAAGCCATCTGTTGACAGTCATAATCTTGTCAGACCTTTGTTGCCCTTCTCTAGGAACAGGAAGGATCCCGCTAAAGATCACCTGAGCCTCAATTTCCTTAAGCGTCTTCCCCAGCCTAGCATAGTCTCCCTTAATACTTTCCAGCGAGAATCTAGCCATATCATTTGTTCCCACATGAAGGATAATTAGGGGATTCTTTCCTGCTCCCTTTAGGATCCTTTTCAACCTCAGGTCTACATCCCGTATCTTAGCACCCGGAAGACAGCACACCCTTCTATTCTCAGGATCAGCTCTAGTTACAGGCCTGTCTATTCTTCTCAATAAAGAGTCCCCGATCACATAGACCTGCCTTTTCCTGGTGACAGTGCTATTCTCCAGTGTCTCCCCTGTTCTCTCTGGCTGCAAGTTCTTTCCATTCCTATTTTCCCTTACAATCTTCTTCAACCCATCCTGTATCCTCCTGGGGCTCATATTTGGTGTAGTCTCCCTTGACTCTTCCCCTTTTTCTATAGGGCTAGCCTCTCTTCTCTTCTTCCTTACCCTTCCACCTTCAGCGACTACCTGCTGAGCCCCTTCTTCATTTTCCAACTCTGCAAACCTGTTCCTAAGCTCTATTTCTCCTTCACTAGCCCATCTTTTTCTCTGCCTGGTTCTTTGAGTCACATGTTTCCACTGACCACTTTCCTCATCCAGTCTCCCCTCAAAATTCCCCAGCCCTGCTTCCATCCGTGAGTCTGAGCTTTTCCCTTCAGATACCTCATATCTTTGCTCCATCATCTGCTCAAACCCCTTCCTAAACTCAACCAGACTTTCCACCTGCATCTCCAAACCTCAGATCTTTTCCTCCATCAGCTCTATCAGACGGCATTTCATGCAGAAAAAACTCTTACCGGTTCCCCCCTCCAGGATCATGTACATACCACAGCTTCCACATCCAGTCATCCTCAATGTGTCTTTCACTGCAGGAGTCACTCCCACAGCTGCCTCTGTATCTGTCATCTCCTTCCCACCTAAATCCTGTTAATCTGGGAAACACAAGCCACACCAAAAAGACCACACACCCCCCAGCAAAAGCAAACCCCAAACAAGCAACACAATACAAACTCCCCTGTTTAGAGCTCTATTTGCTAGCTCCTGTGCCACTGCCTGACTGGCTGGCTACCTTTATAGAGCCCCTAGTCAGAAGCCCCACCCCCTAGGCAGGGCTCAGCTGCTCTCTCAGCACAAAGCCCCACCCCCTAATCAGGCTCAGCTGCTCTCCCAGCACAAAACCCCTACACACACACAAATACAAATACTAAAAATACAAAACCAAGTACAACTACCTTCTCCTCCAACAGAACTCCCACTCAAACTCCCCTGTTTAGAGCTCTGTTTGCTAGCTCCTGTGCCGCTGCAGCTGTCTGTGGCAACTTGCACAAGAGTTGGGGCTGTGAACCCCGTGGTCCTCTGCAAACCCCAGCACTGGTCATTATATTCTGTCCCCCTGAAGTTTGTGCAGCATCAGCTGGGTACAGTCTCAAAATGGTGCAGTGTTATTGTGCACTGCTGAACAGCTGTCATGTCAGGCCCCAGAGGCAGTTGCTTTTCAGTGGTGCCTGCCGTGACCCCAGTCCCTCCAGGAGTGCTGTGGGGTCCTGTGGGGTAACAGGTGCTAGGGAAAGGGCAGGTGATGTTGTCCCTGGGAATATGCTGCCCCGAGGCTGGAGAAAGGGCAGCACCTTCAGGCAGATACCATGGCCCAAGGGTGGTGCCATGGGACTGAGGGGCTGTGTTTAGCAAGAAGGCACCTGTCCCATGACTGCACCCCAGGCTCCCCCCCAGCAGGGTCCCCTGAGGAGCTGAGTTTGAAGTGTTTTCTGTTTAGGGCTGGAGGGACCCTCCTTCTCTGGGCAGGAAGTTAGACTCTCCTTCCAAGGGCTGCAAAGTGCTGAGATTGAGTCAGCTTCTCCTTGCTAGCAGGCCAGGAGCCAGCGCTGCCTCTCCCCCAGCCTGGCAACAGGAGGGACCGTGCATCACGGGGCTCTCCAAGGGCAGCGCCAGGGCAGTGCACCAAGTGGGAGAGAGATCAGGATGAATATGTGGGGCTGAGCCTGACAGACAGGCACCAGGGACAAGCAGTTAGGTTGGTTTAATGCATTTGAAAGGGACTCACGGGGCCAGATCCTGGTGCGCTGGTGTCACTCCATGTGTCAGCCGCTTACCACACTACCCTACCATGCTTGGATCTCAGGAAGAGCCTTGGAGGTCTAAGAGACAGTCTCCAAGTGCTGGGCTATTTGGGCTGGGGGCGTGGATAATGCCCATCACTCTGTACCATGCCTAGATAGCAAACCGTGGGTTGCCCCAGCACTGTGTCTATTATGGGGCACCTTAGATTAAGAAATATGTGGGATTGCTGAGACTGAGAAGGGCCAATGGGCTGGTCCGGCCTCCAGCCCAGTGTTGTTTGGCAAGCAGGAGGAGACAGGGAGAATTCAAGGGTGCTTAGCCAATGCAGGGGAGCTCAAGCGGGGTTCAGTGTTATGAACTGGCAGAACAAGCGCTGCTCAGTGTCTCCTCCCTATCATCCCCTGCCTATGAGAACAAGAGGACATAGGATGAAATGAATGGTGGGGACGCTTAGACCAGATCAAAGGAAATGCTGTTTTGTGGAGGGGTAGTAGTTGGAGCTGTGGAACTCGCTGCTGCAGGGGGGGATCAAGTCAAAGGACTCCACTGGAGTGATTCCATTTCCTCTCAGCTGGCTTTGAAAAGGGGTTGGATAATGGCGTGATTAGTCATGGCTTTGGTAGCTGAACAAATCTAATGCTTCAGGGCAGGGGTGATTGCAGCAGGGATCAGGAAGGAATCTTTACTGAGGCAGTTACCCATTCTCTACAATGGAACCAGGATTCTGGACTCAATGAGCCAGTGTCTGATGGAATGTGCATGCGTGCTGCCATGCTGTGTGTGGCAGCTCCCAGGTCTGACCTGGGGTGGCATAGCCCACTGCTTTGTTCTCTGGGGGAGGTCAGAGGAAGGACTCGTGTTCCCCCGCCCCAGGGCTGGAAGCTGGACCCAGCCTTGATCACATATCCCCAACCCATACTGAGAGACCTGAATGGTTAACTTCCACTCCTGGGGCCAAGCCTCCTGCTGATGTAAATCAGCCCAGCCCCATAGACGTGTGCCCACTTACACCAGTACCTTTGTGGACATGGCTGAGGAGCAGCTGCCTCATGCATTAGGTCCAGTCCGTTGTGCAAAGGCACATGTGACAGTGACGCACGCATGGCCAGCCCAATCCCAGCACTGCCTGATGGGCATGACAGGCATTGTGTGTCCAGCACCGCAGGTGTGCATGGCGCTGTGCACACCAGCAGCCCGAGGGTTGGACAATATGTGCGAGGCACAGCTCAGGCGAGCGGGTTGTGGGTCCAGCAGGGGAAGCTCAGGAGGGGCACCAGTGGGTGTTAGACTTCCTCTTTGCCTGGGAAGTGTTGCATGTTACTGAGGTGTATTGAAATGTCTGGCTGGGCTGGGTCTGTCTATGTCCCGGAGCAAGTGGTATGAGATGGGTTGGAGCTGAGCTTTCTATGCTGCTGATATGTAGCTGGTGTTTATTGTAACGTGTCTTGGAGCCTTCCCAGGCCATGGGCAACAGAGTGTCTAGTTCTCCGCTCTCAGCTGCGCGGCGCTGGGACCAAGGCTACTGCAGGGATGCAGGCAGATGCCTGTGATTAGAGCCCCAGAGCGAAGGCAGGGAGGGAGGAGCCGGCAGCTCCCGGTGTGTGAAATCTGCCTGCCTGTGCTAGCGCACGTGTGCAATTGGATCAGGCCGATGGTGTGGGGAGGATTTGTTTGCCAGATGTTCCTCACCCCACCCATGCAAGGCTGAGCTCTCGGAGCCAGGGCAGGGGGTCAGGAGAATATCCAGTGCTCAGCTCAGTCCTCACTGGGGATTTGTCACTGGTCCTGCTACTGCTGCCCTCCTCCTTCCCCCGGCGCCTCACCTTAGCCGGAGATGTGGGGGTGGGAAGGCCCATGCAGTAGTGTCAGGGTGTCTTGCAGCTCCATGTAACCCGCCTGGCGCCATCCCAAAGAGAAGCTGCTGTCTTGTTGAACAGTCAGTAAACAGAGGCTTCCTGTGAACTCTGGACAGCATCTGGCTGGGAAGGGGTGAATCTGAGCCTGCCCCCGACTGCCTCTCCACAACAAGCACCTGATGCCAGAACTGGGACAGATTAGCTCCCAGCTGGGCTGCAGATCTCCAGGCAGGAACCCCCACTCCAGGGCAAGGCAGGTGGGCAGCTGGGGCGCTGTGCTAACAGGGTACACTCCCCCTAGGGTCCGACACCAGCTGGCACCACCCAGCGCACAAAGGGCTACAAGGCGGGTATCAGCCCCTCCGGCCCCACCTTGGAAAATACCCCCAGCCTGAGCATCCGTCTGCAGGAGATGGGTCCGTGCAGAGTGAATCCAGGGCAGGAGGGCGGTGGCTGAGTCCCGAGGGAGAGCTGCCAGCTTCCAGTTCAGTTCCCTGAAGTGTCATTGGCAGCACATGAGCGCTGGCCGAGGGTACAAGAGAGAGACTCCGCAGAGGGAGTCTCTCAGTCTCCTCTGTCCTGCTGGCTCCTCGCTGGGCTCAGCCTGGCATTGCGCCCCCCAGTTGGCCCCTCTGCTCGCTGGTGGCACTGGGGAGAGTCAACGATGGCTTTGCCTGTGGCACTGCAGGGGGGCCGTCTGCCAGCGGGACAGTTCAGTGCAGGGAACTAGACCAGAGGAGCCGAACTCGGCAGGCCACAGGAGTGAAGGTGCCAGCTACCTTCCTTCTGCCCCAGCGCTGTCGTCAGCGCCAGCCCTGCGGTGAGCCTGGCCCCAGCAGAGTCAGGGAGGATCTCGGAGATCCCATGAACAGTCTCCCACAGCCACCCTGGTGTCAGCTCCATCCCCCTGTGACCGCGCCCCCTGCAATGTGGGGACACTCAAGCCCCTGTAAGTAGTGGACTGGTGGTGACATGTGAAGTGCCCCTGTCACACTGATGGCCCAGCGTGTGCTGCCAGCAGTCACTGATTGTGCTGGGGCCGCATCCACAGGTCTGCAGCAGGGCAAGCTGCCTGGGCTGGCTTGGGGGAGCCCTCTGTGGGCCAGGGGAGGGCCCAGCCTTCTTGCCCTTGTTGCTGTGAGTGCCAGTCAGGCGCCAATCTGTGTCTGCTGCGTGTTTGGTGACACGGGCACCTGCCTGCTGGGATGTGGGGACGTTTGGTTGGCAGCTGTCCGCTGCTGCGTGAGGGGTGGTCCCTGGCTTAGGTGGGAAAAGGGAGTCTCCTGCCCTATTGAAGTGGAAGTGCTGCTTGGTGGGAGATTGGGGACCTTTATGTCCAAAGTGGGTGCATGGGGTTCTTGCTCCCAGGCTGGGGAATGGAACCTGGCAGGATCCTGGTAAGGGCAGCCATTTCTGTCACTGACCAGCTTTGCTGGCTGTGGAGTGGGTGCTGTGCATGCACATCGCATGGGAGGCTTGCTGTATTTCAGACCACCGCCAGTTGGCCCCGCTCTGTGGTGAGCTCAAGCCCAGAGCCCCAGTCTGACCCTTCTGAACTCCAGGCCGCGCAGAGACAGACTCCAGGGCTGCAGCTGGCCTGGTCTAGTGCGGCCTCATCACACCCGGCACCCAGTGGCACAGCTTTGCCTTGAGTGTGGTCAGCTGCTGCCACTTACAGGAGAGGATGTGAAGTGCAGATCTTTGGCACCAGCTGTTCTGTTGTGGGGACAGTTCCATTCCTTGGCATTCGCTGGCCTGTGTCTTGCATGGAGGGCGTGACGGATGGCTGGGAGGCGGGCACAGGAGGGTACTGGCTTGGGGAACTGGGCTGTTAGATGCACACACATACCTTGACAATGCTTGGTTTGTGTGGGAGGCCAAGCTAGACTTGATTAGCACGGAAGGCAGGACGCATTCCCATTAGCTCAGGCCATGCCTTGGGGGATTGGTGCTGCTTATCTGGACAAGGGGATTCCTCACCTCCATGGGTGCAACTCAGGGAACAAGAGGCTGCCTGATCTCCTGGAGAAGCACCCATCCCCTGGGAGGAAAGGCCTGGTCTAGAGAGGTCAGACCAATGGTCCATATAGCCCAGTGCCCTACCTTCTGACAGTGGCCTACCTTCTGACAGTGCTTCAAAGGGAGTGAACAGAACAGGGCAATTATCAAATGATCCATCCCCTGACCCAGCTTCTAGCAGTCAGAGGTTTATGGACACCCAGAACATGAGGTTGCATCCCTGACCATCCGGCTAATAGCCATTGATAGACATATCCTCCATGGACTTACTAATTCTTTTTTCAACCCATTTATACTTTTGGCCTTCACAACATCCCCTGCCAACTAGTTCCACAGGTTAACTGTGCATTGTGTGAAGAAGTACTTCCTTTTGTTTGTTTTAAACCTGCTGCCTGTTAATTTCCTTGGATGAGCCTTGGTTCCTGTGTTATGTGAAGGGGTAAATAACACTCCCTTATTTGTTTTTTCCACACCAATCATGATTTTATGGACCTCTGTCATTTCCCCCTTGCTCATCTCTTTTCTAAGCTGAAAAGTCACAGTCTCTTTAATAACAAGGAATCCAGTGGCACCTTAAAGACTAACAGATTTATTTGGGCATAAGCTTTTGTGGGTAAAAAACCACTTCTTCTTTAATCTCTACTCCTATGGAAGCTGTTCCATACCCCTGATCATATTTGTTGCCCTCCTCTGCACCTTTTTCAATTCTAACATATCTTTTTTGAGATGGGGTGACCAGAACTGCACACAGAATTCAAGGTGTGGGCATAACATGGGTTTATATAGTGGCATAGATATTTTCTGTCTTATTATCTATCCCTTTGTCTGCCTGGCCAGTGTTCGCCCTGCCATGCCTAGGCCTTCCCACCGGCCTGATCCCCCCTCACTGACACTGGTGTGAATTAGGAGTCACTGCTCTGGAGTCCCCCTTGAGTAAAGTCTTTATGAGAAAAGACTTGGTATTAAGCCCGATCCTCTGTGCCCCTCTGCTCTTTCTCTTGCACGCCACACACCTAGACCAGCGACAGCAGGCAACCCAGTCTGGGGAGGTGAATGACCCTACACTTATGCACAGTCCAGGACGCAGCCTGTGTGTGAGTGCCCAGCAACTCCACCCTGCCCCAATGTGCACTGCCTTGCTGCTACCAGTGCCAACACACGGAACTGGTCCTGGGCCAGCCAACTGTGCTTGACACTGCTATGGGGAAGGGAGGCCACTAGAGGGTGCAGTAGACAGAGCTATCAGAGCCAGAGGAACAGCTGGCCTGACTCATAGATTCACAGGCCAGAAGGGAGCACTGTGATCACATTTATGCCTTATTTCCAGTCTGAATATATCTAGCTTTAACTTCCAGCCATTGGGTTGAGTTAAACCTTTCTCTGCTAAACTGAAAAGCCCATTATTAAATATTTGTTCCCTGTGTAGGTACTTAAAGACTCTGATCACGTCTCCCCTTAAGCTTCTCTTTGTTATGTTAAATAAATTGAGCTCCTTGAGTCTATCACTGTAAAGCAAAAAGAAAAGGAGGACTTGTGGCACCTTAGAGATTAACAAATTTATTTGAGAATAAGCTTTCATGAGCTACAGCTCACTTCTGTCGTTGTTCTTGTGGCTCTTGGCTGACTCCTCTCCAAATTATCAACATCCTTCTTGAAATTGTGGGCACCAGAACTGGACAGAAGATTCCAGCAGCGGTCGCACCAGTGCCAAAGACAGAGGTACACTAACCTCTCTGCTCCCACTTGAGATTCCCTGTTTATGCATCCCAGGATCGCATTCACTCTTTTGGCCACAGCATCGCTCTGGGAGCTCATGTGCAGCTGATTATCCACCCCACCCCACCCCAATCTTTTTCAATTCCGGCTTCCCAGGATAGAGACCCCCCACCCTGGAAGTATGGCCGACATTTTTTGTTCCCAGAGGTACATTTAGCTGTATTAAAACGCATACTGTTGCTTCCACTCAGTTTTCCAACGATACATCACTCTGTATCAACGACCTGTCCTCTTCGTTACATACCAAACCCCTGATTTTTGTGTCATCTGCAAACTCCATCAGTGAGGATTTATGTTTTCTCTGTTTTATGGCTAAATGAATGTGGAGCTGGTTCCTTAGTGTGATTTGGTCTGTAGCAGGTTTCAGAGTAGCAGCCGTGTAGCTCACGAAAGCTTATGCTCTAATAAATTTGTTAGTCTCTAAGGTGCCACAAGTACTCCTTAGTCTGTAGCAGACGCCAACCAATACCCCATCTTGTGCTTTCTCCGGTAGGACATTGATCCATAAGCATTCAGGATCCTTTACTTCTGAGTACTTCAGTGACTCAGAAACAGGTAATGCCATTTTTGACACAGAGTGCCCCTCCCCCATCTCTTTTGCCCTCGATCCTTCCTAAATAGGTTGTAACCATTGATTTTAACACTCCAGTCAGGGGAATCCTCCCACCAGGTTTCAGTATCACTAAGTTATCCAGTGGCTGCAAGGACTTTCCCAGGGGCTTGGTTGAACTTTGAACTCTGCTCTCAGATCTTCAGGCATCCCCTTTGTTGCTGCCCTGTCCTCCAACAGGAGTTGGCAGCTCCGTGCTGATAGGAACCTCCTGACCCTGAACTTTCCTTCTGAAACAGGAGCTGGGATTTGAAAAGACGGATCCCAGGCTTTGCCCTCACTCTATGGCTGCATGGCATGTCCATTTCAAGGACATACCTGGGACACCCAGTCACAAGAGGATCTAGATGGACCTGCTGTGTCCAGCAGCCTTTAAGGAGGCCAAAGGTCCTGTCAGTTGCCTTCTCCTGGCCATGAATGGCAGGCTCACTACTGGCATGGGGAGACTGCCACAGTCCCTGGATCTGAACTTGTTTGTTCTCAGGCTGTGTTGCTCTGAGAGGCCGGACGGTGCGGATCTCTGCTAGGCAGAGATGGCTGCAACGGTCTGCAGCTCAGAGAAGGCTGGACATGATCCAGACATACCATGTGGAAAGAAAATCAGTCAGATACTGATCTATTATGGCAGTACACAACAGCCAGCTCTGGCCTGAGTTGGAGCCATGCGGCTCTTCCCATATACACCCGGCTTCCCCCTGGATTGATAGTAAGGGTGAAGTCGCACAAGGCACTGGATTCTGGGGTGGTTGCTCAGACCAGAGGCCTAGAGGCATTAGCATAGGCACTGATGGCCTGCAGCATCTCCTCAATGGTGCATTTAGTAGGCACAGGAGACATGGGCATTTCAGTGTGGCCAATCGGGATGTTCCAGGGGTCTCCAGTTGTGCCAGGACTTTGGTGTTACAGTTCCCTTTGGGTTGAGATGAGTGAGCTGCACCTTCTTGGCGAGGGGGGGGCTCCATGTCTTCATTTCCTCCCAATAACAATTTATGGCGAGCACCTTTCATCACAAGGGCTGCCAACAACATCCCCCACCAAAATGCTACCCCCTCTGCGTTGGAAACTGCTGCTTGGGACCCAAGTACCTCTTGGTGTCAGCTGGGAGAGGGCACAGGGGGATACAGGGATACCCTTGAGTTCACCAGAAAGGCTGTGCAAGGTCTCTGCTGAAAGCCTGTGTCACACTGGTCATCATAACCATTGTGAGACATCTGTACACAAATACGTGAGGCGTTCTGTATATATGTTGAACACTGTGTTCTCTAGGCCTTATAGTTAAAGGCAGAGCACTCAAAGGTAGCATGCTTTGAGAGAAACCTCTCCAGACAGGAAATGGGAGACACCTTTTTCCCTGTGGACCTTTGTGTATTGGGGCAGTCTGTTAGCCTGCTGAGTTACATGCTAATTAAGTGACTTCAGAAGGAAATGAACAGGCACAGGTTAACAGCAGGGGATAGTGGAGGAAGAAGCCCATTTTCAGGTGGGGTTCAGTGGTCTGGTCTGTCTAGGGTGTAGATGAAACCCCAGATATCCTTCAGTCTGTGAAGACCAGCCACCAGTGGGCTTGATCTTATGGAAGGGAGATCTCAATCCTCCTGCGTGGAAAATGCTGGGAAAACAACTTGGGGTGAAGTATCCTGTAGGAGACGGGGGGAATCTTGTGAGTATAGCCCTTCTGTCAGGTGGAGTCAGCAGTGACCAGGGCCATATTCAGTATCTAGAGGTTCCTTTTCAACAATACAACACAAAACCAGCTCAAGCCCGCACCCAGTAACCTGCGACAATTACACACCACTCCCTGGGCACCTCTAAGAGGCAATACTTCCCCTCCCACAAGCACAGAGTCTAAGTGGAGAAAAGAAAGAAACACCCCCCATGTTTAATGCTGACAGACCCCAGGTGGTGGCAGCCAGGATCAAACCTTGTACCTTTGGAGCTTAATGCCTGAGATACAAGACACATCTCTCTTAGCTAAAGCTGTAGCAGGCTCATCAATCATTATCTGGTCTAGCTGCCACTAGAGGGGGACAGAGGGCCATACCAAGCAGTCACAGGGGACATGAGTAAAGTTTATGCTGTAGAAAGCGTGTTACGATTTTGTTTATATGTGACAGTTTGTTTCCAACATTCTCAGTTACTCATTTGCTCTTTGATAACAATCTCGGGCTTGTTTTGCTAGAGGTGTAGCTAAGTGTTGTGTGCTAAGGGGAGTGGGGATACTGGGGTGTACTGTACACACAGGAGTAGAAAAATCAATGAGTTCTGTGTGTGCCCAGTGGGTCAGGGGCTGGGCACTCCAGGGAGATGCTGGAGGCTGGTGTGTGCCTATTGCTACCTGTGCAGGGAGTGAGGCCAGCAAGGCCTGGCAGGCAGCATTTGTGCCAGAGGCTGGTGGTGTCAGGGAGATGACCCCAAGCAGGCACAGACAAGGGCAGGCACTGGTGAGGTGCCCCACAGCCCTGGGGGCCCCAGGAAGCATCACCCTGCTCTTTGATGTGTGGCAGGTCCAGACTGGGAGTGCAGGGGACTGTTGGGGCCTGAATCTGGCCAGATGCTGGAGCTAACATCCTCATTCCCAAGGACAGCGCCAAGACAAAGCCTTGGCTGTAGGTCTCTGAAGAAGGCCCAGGCTGGATGGTGTCAGGGTGCTGTCTCCCCTGGCTGGTTTAACTTGCAGTGTTTTTTCACTTGCCCTCTCCTTCCCTGTTGCTCTCTCTCCATTGCTCATCCTCCTCAGCCTGCCCCTCTGGGCAGTGCTAGAGCCCGGGCACTGCAGCGGCACCAAACCCCTGCAGGGTTGCAGTATGCCAGGGTGAAGCACGTGACAGCAGATTTACAGCGTCGCCCACGGGTGTGAGGAGCTGATCAAGCGAGCTCAGCTGGCAGCTCTCTCCTGTGCACAGCTGGCTGCAAGGCCTGCACCAGAGCTTTGGGCACCCCACTTACAGGCTGCAGGGTGGCAGATGGGAGGGTTCTGAGGCATGGACAGGCTCCAACTGGCTGCCCAGGTGGGGAGTTGTGAGGAGAGGGTGGACAATGGTGGTGGCCCAGCATCATCCCCTCTGGCAGCACAACAGGCCTCAGTCAGTGGGTGTGACCTCTGCCACACTCACCCCCACAGCCCCTGAGCTGCAGGGCCAGGCTTGGCAACAGCGTGTGCTCATACAGGCTCTGCAGGCCCAGGGCTGAACCCGGACTGCAATGGGAAGCCCCTGCGGTGCTGGAGGAAGCTCGGCCTGTGTGCCATCAAGTCAGACCTTGTCGCTATGCAGGATCTGCTGTGAGGTCAGACTGAGAGGAGAGGGTGGCATCTTCTCCCCCTCCGTACTCCTCTGAGCGAGGTAGGGCATGGTGCACAGGCAGCCTCCGTGCGGGGAGCCAAGGGCTTGTGGCAAGGGCTTTGGAGGGAATTGCCGAGTGGCTGGGGTGCTTGGAGTTGTTCTCAGGAAAGTGCTTTGAAGCCAGCCAGGAGTGAAGGCCCTGTGTGGGGGCAGGGCTGGGAAATGGCCGGATGCGCCCACATAGGGAGGTCATTGCTGGCATGGCCCCCGGAGGGTTAACCCCTCATGTGTGGGAGACGCTCTGAGAGCCAGGAATGGAAGTGCTAAGGAGAGGCTGAGAACCCAGTATGGGCTCATCTAGACTCCAGCTCCCCAGGTGCCATGATTTCCCTGGTTCTTTCCCTTCCTCCTCCTCTTGGAGGCCGAGTTTCAGCTGCTTTTCTGGTCCATCCTCAGACCCTGCCAGCTCCCGCCCCAGCATCCTGCAGTGTCAGGGCTGCAGTGAGGTGAGGTCAAGACTCACTGGTACAGCGCCTCCTGCCGGTCATCTGGGAATTAGCTCTTTTCCAGCATATGGCACATCCTCTGCAGGCTGGCGTCTTGCCTGCCGTTGGCCCCCTTGTCCCTCCTGGACCCCAGTGCCCCTTTACCTCAGGATTCTGCCCCAGGAGTACTCTCACTCTCTAGGTCTCTCCTCCAGGGGAACCCCCAACCCTCTAAGCCCACCTTGCCTCAGTGGCTACTGCTAGTCATCATCTAGCCCCCGCTCACTGGGGCAGACTACAGTCTGTAATGGCTGCTCATCATTGCCTGCTGCCTTTGCCTATCCCGGGGCTGCCCCAGCACCTTTTTGGACCTTTAACAAGGCCTGCAGCCTGGGGGTTTACCAGGCTGGAGTTCCCTAGCTGCCCCTGCCCCTGCCCCTGCCCCTGCTTCAGGTACTTTGCTCCCAGGCAGCTAACCCTTCCCCCTCCAGAGCTAGAGTGAGACCCCTCCAGTTCCTCATCCCCAGCCCTCTTATAAGAGCCAGCTGGGTCCTGACTGAGCTGGCCACAGCTGTGGCTGCTTCCCCAATCCCCTCCTAGCTTGGCTGCTTTTAACCCCTGTTCTCCAGGAGCAGGGCAGCTGCCCCACTTTAAGCATCATCAGTCCAGTCCTCTTAGAGTACCCAAAAAACCAGCCCACGCATCCTGTGCCTCCTTTCCTCCCAGCCTGGTTCCCACAGGCCCCACAGACACTGGTGAGTTGTGCAGGGTCACGGGCCCTGAACCTCCCTCCGTGAGGCTGGGGGCTCTCAGTGCCTGCTGCTGTCAGGAGAGGCTGTGCCTCCCTCCCCCGCACTGGCCTTCTGTTCACCTGGCTCTGTCTGAGCAGCGTGTCCTCATCCCAGTAGGGTAGATGGGGGGAGCCTGCTGGCTCTCTGGGTGGTCCCTCCAGCAGGGAAGCTGTGGGAGAGGAGGGGGTGCCGGTTTGTGTGGGCCAGGCTAGATTATGGTGTGTGCAGGGAGGCCAGGCAAAGTGGCCCTTGACAGCTGGAGTGGTGTTCTGGGAATGGTCTGTCTGGCGGCTGTGCAGCAGGGGCAGGGGTGCAATGGGCTGGGGGCAGCTAGGGGAACAGACAGCTGTGACCCATGTCATTTCTGGAAGGCCAGGCAGGAGAGCCGCAGCTCAGGCCAAAGTTTCTTCCCGGAGGGCACAGCCCCTGCCCCTAGGTGAGAGACTTTGGCAGTCAGCCATGGGTACTGGGTTTCTCTGCAGTACGGGCTGGGGCTGGATTTCCCTGCCCTCTGGGAAGGAGACACAACCCCTTCTGGTTTGGGTGTGGGGGGAGGGCAGGTTATAGCCGAAAAGAAGTGAGGGGGGTCAAACAGAGGGACAAAAGCATAGCACCCAGAAGCTACAGCCCATTGTTGGAAGGGCATCGCAGCTCACAGTTTGGGGAAGGCCTTACATCAGCACGTCTAGGAGTGGGCGCTGACACTGGGTACCCGGGGTAGGGCAGGGGTGCGTCTGGCAGATGGCTGAGCCTGAGGGCCCAGCGACTGCTCCTTGTCTCTGACTTGTCAGGCCCGTGAAGGTGTCTCAGGCTGGGCACCCAAAATCTGACCTGCTGAAAACCCTGTTAGAGAACACTAGCCTTGCCACCCTGCTCAAGGGCCCAGAGCCAGAGCTTGCACTGGAGCAGAGATGCCCTGGCTCCCAGTTCTGTGCTAAGCAACCAGCACTCAGAGCCATTCACTGCGGCAGCAGGCATGTTCTTTGTAGGACGGTCCTGTTTATAAAGGGTTAATGAATACTGAGTAACCATTATAGGCATATTGCAGCCAGGAGCAGAGTGTGGGCAGGCAGCGTACATGTGCATAGGGTGCAAGCAGCTCTTGGCCCTCCAAGACGCAGTCCGGGCTCTTCAGAGCAGAGTGGCTGAGCTAGAGGAGCAAAGAGAGAGGTGCGTAGACAAGACTTTCGGGACACAGTAGTGCGGCCCCAATCCCATCCATGCTGTTGAGGAGGAGGAATTTAACAGGGGCACGGTGGAGCTGGAATGCAGTTCCAATACTATCCACTTCTACCTGAGGAGAGATTGAAAAGACTGGGATTGCTCAGCTTGGAAAAGAGAGGACTGCGAGGGGGTATGATAGAGCAGTGCTTAATTTGTAAGGAAAAGGGTGCTGGGGCTCAATCAATTTTTTTACATTCGTAATTGATGCAGCAAGTCCAGATGTGCTGGGGCTCCAAACTGCCAAGCCCAGAGGTGCCTAATTCAGCACTGGGATAGAAGTCTATAAAATTATGACTGGTGTGGAGAAAGTGAATAGGGAGGTGTTACTTACCCCTTCACATAACACACAAATGGAGGGTCACCCGATGAAATTAACAGGCAGCAGGTTTCAAACAAACAAAAGGAAGTATTTCTTCATACAAGGCACAGTCAACTTTTGGAACTCATTGCCAGGGGTTGTGAAGGCCAAAAGTCTAAATGTGTTCAAAAAAGACAGTTAGATAAGTTAGATAACTTAGAAAGTTCATGGAGGATGGGTCCATCAATGGCTGTTATCCAAAATGATTAGGGATGCAACCCCCATGCTATGGATGTCCCTAAACCTCTGACACTGCCAGAAGCACCTGGCACTGGTCACTGTCAGAGACAGGACACTGGGCTAGCTGAACCATTGGTAAGACCCAGTATAGCCATTCTTATGCTGGTTGTTATAAGCACATCAGCAGAAGAGCTTAGAGATGGTTGCAAGTGACCTATCGATTCTTCCCCTTACCTTTGTTGACTCTGTCCCTAGCTCTTTGATTGGAATAAGGGAGGGCTCTTGTTCTCATCAGGCTGGTGCATGTTACAGTTTGCAGAGCACAGGGTTGTCCTTGTAGATGGTTAAAACTGGCAGCTGTAAGGCCATGTGCAAAACGTGTGTGCAAAAGGCTACGCACACCCTGCATGAGCAACAAGATTATGTATGTGCAGATGACTGCTCAGGCATCAGGGAGTTTGTCCATACAATGCCGTTTTGCATTCACCTTCCCCCCACCCCTCCGCTTCAGAACTGGGCTTCATATTTCTAAAAATGTTTCTAAAGATCACTGCCAGTGTCTGGGTAACAGAGCCAGCTGGGGGTCAGTGGCCTTTATCATCACATGCACTTTCCTGGCGCTCTTCTGACTCATTCACAATTTTGCTCCCATCTCATTGATCACCTATCAGGTGTCTCTAGTCTCCAATGGAATGGTCCGATGAAATCTGCCCCAGGGATCCACCGGGATCAGGGCAGAGGGCGCACCTGGTGTTGTTTGTAGTACAGATGACTTGGGGCCTGCAGTTGTGATCAGATTAAAGGGAAAAGGATCAAACCAGTGATTGTGGAAATGGTTCCTCCCGGCCTGGCCACCTGCATCGGGAACTTCTGAGCCAGGCAGATTTGGGGGTTGGGCTAAAATGTCCCCCCAGATTGGAACTGGCTGGAGGGAGCCTGTTGGAGATTAGCAGTGCGGGCTTTTCCAGCTCAGCTGGCAGGGGAGTTGGTATTTGCATTCAAAATAACTGAAATAGCAAAGCATGTATTTAAAATCTTCCCATCTGTTCCCTCTCTCTCAATGTAAAGGCTTATTTCAGTCTCTAAGCCAAACGTATATGTTGGGAACTGATCTTCAGGCTGGGGTGTTAGTGACCTTTCCTGACCATTCCCAGCTGGTCCCTTTGGAGGAACAGAGACAGGAGGTTAGTCCAAGCTCAGTGAGTAGCATTATAAGTGAGAACAGTGACCCCACAGAAAGCCTCTGCCTTCGCTGGGAAATGCTGCACTGCTGGGCAATATTAGATGCTAAATAAATGGCTGATTATTATTATTTATTATATGTATTACCGTAGTGCCTAGGTCATGGACCAGGACCCTGCTGAGCCAGGCGCTGTACAAACACAGAACTAAAAGATGTGCCCTGGCCCAGAGTTTACAATCTAAGTATATAAGACAAGAGACAACAGATGGAGAGATGGTTGGGGGAGTACAAGGAAACAATGAGGCAATATTGGCAGTCTCCACACAGCAGCAGCCTAGCTATGAGCAGCTCTCACAGCAAAGGAGACTTTCCAGGAGGGAGCTGAAGGAGAGCAATGAGGTGGCTTTGCAGCTGCTTACAGCAAGCTTCTCCCAAGCGGGTGGGGCAGGAGGGGAGAAAGCAAGCAGGGACTTGTTGGAGAATTTAACAAGTGGGCGATGGAGGCTGGTGTCATGGGCGGGAGCGAATGAGAGATGGTCAGTCAGGTGGGGATTAGTTGCAAAGCACCTTGGAAGTGAAGACGCGTGGCTCATGTGTGATGCAATGGCGCAGGGGGAGCCAGCGGAGGGATGGACAGAGAAGCATGGCAGTGTCATTCTGAATGGATATGAGTGGGACAAAGGTGCCTTTGTCAAGGCCGTTAATGGAGACATGAGTTGCTGGGAGTTTAGCTAAGTGAGAGACGCTTTGCAGGAAGCCAGCAAGGAGTCCCATGGCTCCTGGAGGTGAGGTCCTGGAGAGGGTCCAGTTGAGGATGAGGCCCAGAGTGCAGGCCTGAGCGGTGGTGTCCACAGTGATCAAGGCAGGAAGTGAGAGCCAGTGGAGCATTGATGAGCATCCCCAACGAATGTATCTGGCCCTGCCCCTGTGTGACTCCCTGCAGCCCTGTCATCAGCCTCAGTCACAGGCCTGCTACCCTCAGCCCAGCGAGGCTCCACCCTCACCTCAAAGGGCAGCACCTCCAGCAGAGGCCAGCCCAGCCAGATCACACCAGGCCCTGTGGGCTGCCCCTATGGTTGATGCTGAGGTGGGGCTCTTGGGCACTAAAGCAGCCAGCCTGTGATGCTTCATGTGGATGTGAACAGGCATCCACAGGAAACCAGGTGGTGCAGCCTGGTGGTCAGTGTGCGGTGGGAGGAGAGATGCCAGCGTTGCCCCATGAAATCTAGGGATGGAATAAGGGCAGCATGCACCGAAACTGGCACTGCTTACGTACCTGGATTGTGTGTTTTGTAAAGGCGGGCAACACTGTGCAGACTGCACTGTTTTCTAAGCCTCCCGTGCCCCCAGATCCCCGCACTGCTAATGAGGTTTGTGGATGTGCCATGTGCTGCTACCATCATCCATGGCTGTGCTGTGCTGGGACACCACTGCATGGAATTTGCAACCCATTCCATGATCCAGTTCATTATAGCTCGGCCGGGCATGACAGTAAACAAAACAATACTGTGCAAGGAAATTGCTCCTTTCCTGTTTACATGGGGCCCTTGGCTAGCTGGATGCAACCTCAGCAGCTGCAGCTGTGCTAAAGGAGAGGATGTGCTAGTGAAAAGTGCTAGACAGCTGGAGGCCTCTGGTCATCCCAGCAGAGCAGAGTTCATGTAGCAACATGCCAGCCCTGACTGGCAGGGATACGGGTAGGGGGAGAAGGCAGGATGGTCTCCAGGGTCTGTTCAGGCCTTGTTGGCCATTGAGACTGCCACTGCAATCGTGTGCAGAGGCTTTTTCTCCACCTGTAGGGCAGCCTTGTGGGGCTGTTTGAATGCAGCTGAGGGGCACTCAAACAGGGTGTCAGGCTAGTGAGCATGGGCCCGAACTGTGCGAGGAGGGTGTTCAACAAACATGTTCCAGTCTCTGTCCCCACCCAGCTGCTCTAAGGCAGTTTGGGCCCATCTCCAGGGCCAGGCCTGCCTGGCTTAGAGCCTTCTTTGCCAGCGGGGACTATAAAGCTGTGCTTCAGGCAGGTGTGAAAGTAGAGGCAGGGCTGTAATGGGGAGCCCTGTGGCAGCAGAAGCAGGTTTGCTCATCCTTTCCCAGGCTAGACTAGACCGTGACAAGGAATCCATGGGAGATCACAGCTTTCAGTCTCTGCTGCCCAGTGTAGATTCACTCTGGTGTCCTCAGGCCTGATTCTCCTGCCCCGTCTTACCCTTCCACCAGTGCAGAGTGGGTGTGAACTGCAACCTCCAGTGAGAGTGGAGAATTCTGCTGCAATTCGCCCTTCCCTGTGTCCAGCTGTAAATGACCACAGTTAGGGGAGCCCTGCATACGACACTGCATGCAACCCACAGGGGAGAGCCAGTCTGATAGAACCTGAAGGCTGAGTAGCCTGTGCCCAATCCCAGACACAACCAGCCGGCAGGACGCCCTGTGAAATAAGGCCACTTCTGCTCTCAGTGTTGTCCCGTTTCCTGATACTGTTGTCACAATTCTGGAGTTCTTCAGGAGCCCTGTACCCACTTGCATGGATGGGCTGTTGCTTTGGGGGGGGGGATGATGTTTGGTGCCATTATAAAAGAAAGCCCTTTCTCCACAAGCTGCTACGATAGGGTGACCTGGAGCAGATCTCAAGACCTGATCTCAAATGCTCTGTCAGGACATAGGAACGCTGCAGGGGGTAGGGGAGATTGAAAGGGGCTCAAAGGTGTTTTTAAATTCTGTAAGCTGCCTGTCACCTTAGTCAGGCAACACAAGGGTAATGAGCCAATGTGCTGAGACCACAGGCATAATTACCAGATAAATCACTGATGCACATCCACCCATCCCTCTAGTGGGAGCCAGGACTCAAATGCTGATCCTTCACTTGCCAATGCACAGGCCTCTAACATGCAAATTAGAGATTAGCACTGCCCTGAGCTGAGAGCAAAAGCAGAACCCCGGACCTTTCGGTGGGCCAAGTGACATCACTCACGCAGTCGTCCAGAGATACTTTGCACCCCAGGCTGTTTTTTTTTCTCCCGAGCAGGACTAAGATGCTCTCAGTCTATGCAGGGACTGCTCTTCATGTGTGTGCGTTCACACAGGTATACAGCATGGAATGTGCATGTGGCTGTGTGCACATGTGCATGGGAATGTACGTGCATTTCCCTGTGTGCACTCATACAATACACTTGCATGCAGCTGTCATGTTGCAGGTGCAGGAGCACAGCAGTGTTAAAGCTCCCGGGAAGTAGAAGGGCATCTCTCCCCCACCCACAAACTGCTGGCATTTTACTCCTACAGTACCATGGGGCAAGTGTCTCCCCCTGGAAGCCCAGTGTCCCCAGCAGAGGTAGCTCTGGCGTGTGCCAGGCTGCATTAGCCACTCCTGGACATGGTAGGTGGAGACCCCCCGACTGTTTCCACAGATGACTCATTGGGCAATTGTTTTTGCACTGCTCCCTTTGCCCCAGAGCCTCCTGGAGGGGAAGCTTTCCTAAGGCATCAGCGTGGTACCCCAAGTGCTGAAGGCTGGGTCTGATGGGTCTGGAGCAATTGTGTATCATGTTGTGAGAACAGTGGCCCTGCCTGCAAGGCTCCCTTCCAATCACAGGCTCCAAGCCCATTAACCCAGAGGTGTGGGGGGATGTATAGAGTGAATGTGATGGCTGTGTGGATGCAGTGTGTGTGAGACGCGTATATGTGGAGGGTAGGTGAATGTGCAGTGTGGGGGGATAAATGTGGATATGGTGTGGTGTGGGAATTGATGTGTTTGTGGATGTGAGGGGGAGGATGATGTGGATGAAAGGGGGGACGATGTGGGGGGAGGAGGATGTGGTGTGTGTGATGTGATGGGAGAGGCTGTGGGGGGAGGGAGGATGTGATGTGGGGGGAGGGGATGAGGGGTATGTGGGGGGAGGTGTAACGATGCTGGTTCTGCCAAGACCCAACTGAGAGTGCCAATTCAGGACAAATTGCTTAAAACAGGGCAATTACAGCCCAAGGCTGGGGTTTCTATGCACACCAAGGCAAACCAAACCAGACAGACAGAGAAGACTTTGGTTTTACCCCACTGGCTAACCACAAGTCACACAAGCAATTCCCTTAGACACCCCAGTTTTCCAGTATCACCACCAGTACCACTCGTTATGGGGACAGATGGTTATGAAAACCAATACCCCAGTAAAAGAAAAAAGGTTCTTTCGATCCCAAAGGACCAAGCTCCAGATCCAGATCTTCCCCACAAATCAGATCTTACCCACAAATCACGCTGTTGCCAATCCTTTAGAATCTAAAATCTAAAGATTTATTCATAAAAGGAAAAAGATATAGATGAGAGCTAGAATTGGTTAAATGGAATCAATTACATACAGCAATGGCAAAGTTCTTGGTTCAGGCTTGTAGCAGTGATAGAATAAACTGCAGGTTCAAATCAAGTCTCTGGAAAACATCCACAACTGAGATGGGTCTTTCAGTCCTTGGTTCAAAGCTTCAGTGTAGCAAAGTTCCTCCAGAGGTATGAAGCAGGACTGAAGACAAGATGGAGGAGCTGCAGCAGCTTTTTATATTCTCTTGCCATGTGGTCTTTCTTTCTTTGTGCCAAGGACAATCCGTCCATCACATAGCCTGGAAAAACCTCAGAGTTCTGTCTATAGGCATGTCCCTGCATACCTTTCTGAGTCACAAGGCGTGTCTGCCTTTTCTCAATGGGTCAGTTGTATAGCTGATGGTCCTTAATGGGCCATCAAGCAGGCTAGGCAAAGCTGACACCAACTTGTCTGGGGTGTCGCCCAGAAGTATAGCATAAATTTGAAATACAGGCAGTACAGAGCCACTATTCATAACTTCAACTACAAAAATGATGCACACATATAGACAGCGTAATCATAATCAGCAAACCATAATCTTGTCTTAGACACCTCATTTGACCCCCTTTATAAAAGATTTGGTGCCACTACAGGACCTTGGTTGCAACGATGATCTATACAGTCCCAGATTATGTCAATAACATCACAGGAGGGTGTGGGGTGGAGGATGTGGGGTATGTATATGTGGGGGGAGGATGTGGGGGGGAAGGATGAGGTGTGTGATAGAAGAGGGTGTGTGTGGCGGGGTGTATTTGGAGAGAAGTGGGGGGATGTGGCGTCTGGCTGATCTCCTGGCGTCTGACTCTGGTCTGTGTAGTGATGGCAGCTGGCTGGTGCATGACCCTGGAGGGCGTCTCTGTTCCGTGTCAGCCATAGCTTTTGTATTGTCCTGTTTGCAGCCCCAGAATAGATGGATAGGTGGAGCTGTGCGACCCCAGGGAAACCCCCAAACTCATTGCCTGGCAATGAGTTTATTACAGGGCAGAACTCAGCCTTGCTTTCAGGGCCCTGATCCAGTAGCCCCAAGGCCTGTGGGCTGCTGCTATGCACGGAGCAGAGTGGACACCGAACGGCGTCCCCAGAGCTCCCACGCGGGCATGCCTGTGCCCACTTCCGATGTTTTTGGAGCCTGCTCTTCCCAGGGGCCCCCAGGGAACTCATGTGGGCAGGGCACGGTCACCATGCAGGCATAGTCAGAGGCCTCTGAAGTGCCAGCCATAGAGTGCATCTGCTTGGAGAGATCCTCACTGCCCCAGGACAGCTGACGGGGGATCTGAGCCTGTGGGTTGTCAGGACTCTGAGGGGGTTGCTCTGTGGTCAAATCCACACTGATGCTGGGTTGCAACCTGGCCATTCCCTTGAGCCCAAGTGACTTACACACAGCTGTAATGGGTTGGATCAAAGAAAACCCCTTGGGAACTGCCAACTGATGTGTTGAGACTACTTCTGCCTCTGCTTTCCCTGCCAGCTTGGTGCCCTGCCTAGTTTGAGCCAGACATGCTAGCCTGCTGCAAACCCAGGCCCAGGTCTGAACAACATCCCCCCAAATTACAGGCTTAACTGAAAACAGCATAAGAAGTGTTCCTGTCTCCAACACTCAGATGTCCAACTCCCAATGGGGTCCAAACCCTAAATAAATCCGTTTCACCCTGTTAAAGCTTATACGGGGTAAACTCATAAATTGTTCGCCCTCTATAACACTGATAGAGAGATATGCACAGCTGTTTGTCCCCCCAGGTATTAATACATACTCTGGGTTAATTAATAAGATAAAAGTGATTTTATTAAATACTAAAAGTAGGATTTAAGTGGTTCCAAGTAACAATAGACAGAACAAAGTGAATTACCAAGCAAAATAAAATAAAACACACAAGCCTATTTCTCAAAAAGAAAAGGAGTACTTGTGGCACCTTAGAGACTAACAAATTTATTTGAGCATAAGCTTTCGTGAGCTACAGCTCACTTCATCAGATGCATTCGCTGGAAAATTTCTATTTTCCAGCCTATTTCTATTTTCCAGCCTATTTCTAATACAGTAAGAAAGTGATTACAGATGAAACCTCACTCTCAGAGATGTTCCAGTAAGCTTCCTTTACAGATTAGTCTCTTTCTAGTCTGAGTCCAGCAATCATTCACACCCTCATGGTTACTCTCCTTTGATCCAGTTTCTTTCAGGTATCCTTTGGGGGTGGAGAAGCTATCTCTTGAGCCAGCTGAAGACAAAATGGAGGAATCTCCCAGGGGTTTAAATAGACTTTCTCTTGTGGGTGGACATCCCTCCCTCCCCCGTGTAGAATCCCAGCTACAAAATGGAGTTTTGGAGTCAGATGGGCAAGTCACATGTCCATGCATGACTCAGAATTTACAGGTGGAAGCCATTGTTCACATGCTACCTTGAAGGTCCTCAGGTAGACTTCTTATGTGGATTGGAGCCTTCCAAGATCCATTGTCTGTTGAGTGTTTCTTGACTGGGCACTTAACTTACAAATTCCTTTCTAAAGAAGCTGCCCAAATGCCTTACTAAGGCTACTTAAAATCAAACTAGTACACAGCCAATATTCATAACTTCGAATAGAAAAAGATACATGCATTCAAATAAGATGAATTTATTCAGTAGATCATAACCTTTGCAGAGATAAAACATATTCCAGTTATATCATATTTATATTCATAAGCATATTTCCATAAAGCATTATGGGGTGCAACATCACAATGGCCATTCCCCAAGGTGAACACAGTGGACCGGCCAGGGTTTAACAGAGAGAGAATCCAAGTCCATTCCACACCCAAGCGCTTCTCTGCCCGAAGGATTTTGGCACTACAATAATGAGGTGGAATGGGGGGGCTGTGGGTCTGGATTGAGGGGCAGTAGCAGAGCTGGAGGAGGAGCCCAGCACTAGACTAGCAGGGGACTGCGGGTTGGGGTTGAGGGGCAGTGGCAGAGCTGGGGCAGGTGGGGATCTATAGATCAGGAGTGCAGCAGGGCATTGATGGAACAACAGGGGATCCCAGGAATGGGGGACCTGCAGCCAAACTGAGCAGCACTGCAGCTGTGAGTAGGGTCCCAGGATAGGAGCAGCAGGATCGCCCTGGCAGAGCTGGGGAGGATACCAGAGAGCAGTCTGCCCATCTCCTGCGAGCCCTTACCAGGCAGTAGTCAAAGCTGCCGGCCCCTCCCACTCCTGGTCACTGAAACACCCCAGAACAAGGGCCAGGAATGATGATGAAGGGGCAGGTTCATCTCTCCCATTGTGCCCTGGGGAGGTGCAATGAGTCAGCTGGAGTGTTGGGCTCCTCTGCAAGCGGCTCATGTATGACCAGCCCCTGCTAGCATGGATGGGGACCAGGCTGGCATGCAGAGGCCGCTCATGGCTGGGCTCATGGCTGGGCCAGGCAGTTCAATACCTTGTGAGAGCCTTGTTGGGACCTTGCCTGTCTCCCTGCCCTCTGTCTAGAGGGCTGGCTTTAGTGCAGCATCACGGGGCCTGGGGCTGGGCAGGGCTCTGTGCAGCCCCATCTCTGGCCTCCCGCAGTGAGTGGCCCCCGGCTCCTCAGAGGAAGGCTCTAGAGGCCATCAGGTAAGTTCTGGAATTATCTGCCCTGGAGAGTGTCCTCCTGCCCTCTCCCCCAAGTGTGGGGCAATGGGCTGTGTTCCCTGAGTGGGGTCTCGGACCAAAAGCCAGGACCCTGCTTGCTCCTCCCCCAATGCCAGCAGGGACTGGGGCTGTGTCTGAGGTTTGGAAGCTGCCCCCACTCAGTGCCCAGGACAGGAACGGCAGTGGAAGCCTTGCTGAGCTGTGGTTCTCAGGTCTGGCCCTTGTGGGAGGCGTCCACATGGCCATAAGCCCACACTCACTGACTGGCCCCCTGGCCTGCAGCATTGGCCCAGGGAGGGGCCTAGGCGTGAATGGGCCATGGAGGCTAAGCTGCCCTTGTCCCTCAGTGGCCAAGTTGCTGCCTTGTGCTGCAGAGAGAAGCCATCAGCAGCACTGAACGGGCTGATCAAGGGGAAGGGGGACATCCTCCCTGCCCCTGGGGTCTCTTGCAGGAAGGGCTGGGCTTTGTGAGCCCCCTGCCTTGGGCTGTGTGGCTGAGGGCTGTGGACCATGGCTGACTGCCGCTGGCCTACTGGCTCCTGCTGAGGCCGGGTGCTCTGTGTTGTGGGGAGGCAGGCGCAGGGGGCTGTAATGACAGACTGAACGGCTCTGGCTCTTCCCCCTCTGGCATCCCCAGCCACAGATGCCAGTGGGGACTACCTGAGTGTGGGAGGCAGGGCTGGCAGGGGGAGAGAGGATGCTTCAGTTTGGCGCGTTGCAGGGTGCTAGCTCGGCCTCCTGGCTGGATATGGAACTCGGCATCAGGCCATGGCAGGGAGAGATTCTGGCTGGGGCAAAAGTCCCCTCTCTGGTTCTGTTACTGGGTCCGGTTTCCTGGGATGCTAGGCCACACCCTCGGCAGGGCACCGAGCTTGTGGGCTTGCTCAGGTCTCCCCCTGCAGATGGAGGTCAGGGCCGGATGAGCATGGAGCTCTCACAGAGATGCTGCCTCCAGGCTCCAGTCACAAGCAGCTGGACAAAGTCCCAAGCAAATAACTGGATCCTGCTGCCTGATCCCAGTTTATTAAAAATGATGTGGGAGGGACACTTCATGCTTCTGGGGAGGAGGGTGCAGTATGACGCTCCTCAGGCTGGCATGGTATTGCCCTGCATGGACTGGTCTGTGCAATCTCTGGCCACCTTCCACTTGCCCTCATCCCCTCCCCTCCTCTCTGTCCTGAGCACAGGCCTACCCAACCGAGTGGGACATTGCCAAGGGCACAACATTCAACTATTCACCCATTTTTTCCATTTCACTAGTATCTCTGTGGGATATTATATAGAAGTTATTAAAGTCAGACATTTGTATATCAGCAGTTTTGAAAAACTTGCATCCAAGAGTTTTAAAAGAGCTGCTCAAGACCATTGATGTTGATTTTCAATAAGTCTTGGAGCACTGGGGAAGTTTCAGAAGATTGGAAGAAAACAAATGTTGTGCCAATATTTATAATGGGTAAACAGGATGACCTGGGTTATTATAGGCCTGTCAGCTGGAAGTTGAAACTAGACAAATTCAGACTGGAAATAAGCAGTACATTTGTAACAGTGAGAGTAATTAACCATTGGAACAACTTACCAAGGGTCATGGTGGATTCTCCATCACTGACAATGTTTTAAATCAAATTTGGATTTTTTTTCTAAAATACCTGCTGTAGAGATTATTTTGGGGCAGGTCTCTGTGTTATGCAGGTGGTCAGATTGGATGATCACAGTGGGCCCTTCTGGCCTTGGAATCTATTGGAATAGTATCAAAAGGCTGATAACAAGGGCTCCAAGCTCTTGAGAGGAGTTTCTCCCATCAGCAGGCATATTCTGCTCTCCCTGTTTGGCTTTAGATGTTTTGGCCCTACTAGGCCCTGAGCACACTTAGTATAAAATCCATGGAAAAGGTCCAGGGACATCCCTGGGAGCAGCATGGGGTGCATGGCCAAAGCTTTTCCCCAGTCGAATTGTCCAAGAAAATTCAGTTGTGTTTTTTTGCACACAGCCAGTGCAGAAATTCATTCCTGAGTTCTGAACAGTACCCTCCAGCAGCAGCAGGCACCATTGGCGCTGGAGACCGGCAAAGGGCAAACATCTCTGTGCTGGCTGCTCCCTGCAGCACCGTCCCATTTCACCTCAGCAGATCCCCTTCTGGCTCTGGGCGTGGCTCATAGTGCTCGTATGGCCCGTGCAGGCCTGTGGCATAGTGCATGGAGCGGGCCATCGTGACAGAGCAGGGCCCGGCGCTGTCTCTGGCGGTATGTGTCTGTGCTGGCAGAAATGCAGAGGCTATATCTTTAAGAAGGGCCCAGGCTAGGGGGTGGGGGAATCAATTTCATGCAGTTTCCCTGAAAGCAAATCTGGATTGAGTTTAGGAAGTGAGCAGAGGGGATAGAGGCACTGTGGCCGTTCCCCCGCCCTGCGCTCAGGCATGGTGAGCAGCAGCCTGCTGCTTCTATGCATAGGCTCGGTACATGGCCCGGGCTCAGATGGTAGGTTACATGAACCAGCTGGGCATAGGACAGCCTCTTCCCCCTGCTGCCACTCGCTGCCTGTGCCTGGTTCCTGGAGGGGAAAGAGCTCCGGGAGCTGGGTACGTACAAGTTTTCTCCTTCTCCCCTGCCTTCTGAGACTTGATCCCCCAGATCTTGATCCCCCAGAGGGTTCCGGCCAGGACAGAATGGCTGGCACATGCCTAGGGCAGAACCGCTGTGCCTCACACCTCTGGGCACAGGGGTGAGACCTGTCAGCCAGTCATCCTTACAGAGGGGAGGGGGCACCACGCCCTGGCTTTGTAGCTCCATGGCAGCGTCTGGGTGCATGTGGAGCCGCTTGCTCTGGTTTCTTGCATGTTCCCTGTGTGCTCCTTGCAGAACTGGCATGTGTGAGAGAGCTGAGTACTCAGGTGGGTGGGGACGGAGGCTGGCGTTGAGGGGCTGTGTGGGACTCCGGCAGTGTTGGGGCTCACATGGGGTTCAGTGGGGACTAGTGAGGGGAGTTGGAGGAGCTGTCGTAAAACGCAGGGCTAGAGAGGAGTAGCTGGTTGTCAGGGTTGTGGACTTGGGAGGATTCTTACCTAGCTGCTGCGCGGTTGGAATCTCCAGACAACAGAGGCTCCCAGGCTGGACTGGGCTGCATGTGTCACGGGGGGCAGCCTGCATGGCACGTTCCTGTCTCAGGAACAATCCTGCTGTCCGCTCTCAGCTGCCATGGGCAGCAGCATCAGTCCGTTGCACTGATGTGACCCCCAGGGGGAAGGGACTTGTCCCAGGTCACACACTAAGTCACCAGCAAAGATGGGAGCAGAACCCAAGAGTCCTGACTCCCAGGTCACTGGTCTAACCAGTAAAGCCAACTTCTGTGATGGGAGGTGGGGGAGCCTCTGCGTTCCCATGGCACTTTCAGTGTAACATCCCCTGGCACACTCAGGCCTGTAACGGGTTTGTGCCATGCTGCTTTGCAGACACTAGTCTGTAATAAGCAACTCTCGTGAATCCTCTGCAAGACTGGCTCAATCTGGGTTCCTCCCCACATGCGCTGTCCTCACTGGGGATCCCTTTCTGATCCATCCCTGGGAGGGGACAGGAAGCCCTTCAGCACATCAAGAGAGGGATAGCTCAGTGGTTTGAGCATTGGCCTGCTAAACCCAGGGTTGTGAGTTCAATCCTTGAGGGGGCCATTTAGGGATCTGGGGCAAAAATTGGGAATTGGTCCTGCTCTGAGCAGGGGGTTGGACTAGATGACCTCCTGAGGTCCCTTCCAACCCTGAGATTCTATGATATGATATTCTAAGACAGGTACTGGTATTGCTGCCTCCCCTCCCCAGGGTAGCTCCTGGCACCCGTCCTCCCTGTTTCCAGATGCTCGTCACTGGGGCCTTTCAGCAGTGCTGGGCTTCTACCAGGAATGTGGCACATTCCTTCATTTCTCCCTTGCTGCAGGGGGGCCCTGTGTGAGTCCTGAGGGCCTGCATGCTGGGAATTCAAGGGGCTCAGGCACTAACACCAGCCCCAGAACTGGCATGCATCTGGCCTGCCCTGGCACCCACAGCAGGACGTGCTTGGCCGTGGGCACTGGCCTCCTGCTGCATGCTCTGCAGGTCAGGGCTGGGGCTCGTTAGCAGGGGACACTGTGGGGAAGCTGGTGGACAGAGGCCCGACTCTTGGTGGTTGGGAGTGGCTCCCAGCCTCCGTGCTGGAGTCCCAGTTGCCCTCTTGCAGCCCCCCAGGTTGGTGGAATCAGGCTGTGTTTCCTGCTGTTCCGTCGCGGGATGCAGGTGACCTACACTGCCAGCACCAGTGCTGTCTTGCAGGAGGGGTGATGGGGTGAGGTACTGACTTCCTCGCATCCCAACGGCCATCCGAGGTGCGCCCCTCTCTGGATGGGGAAGGTACAGCTGCACCCAGTCAGCAGCACAGGGGATCTATGCGCTACCCCACCAGAGACAAGCTTACAAGGGGGGCATGTAGAGTGGGTCTCAGTGCAGGGAGCGGGCCGCATTATCACAGCTTTATGCCTGAGGGGCTGAGTGCCTCCATCCCCCAATGGGAGTGGTGAGCAGCTGTCTCTGGGTGTGGGTGGCTGAGTACAGCATGGCCCTATAGCTGTGAGTCCAATGGTGATTCCCAGTGCCAGCCTTTGTCACTGGGCTGTGAAGCCTGGGGGTGAAACAGGAGCAGCTGTCACCACCATCAAAATAAGCTGGGATTCCAATTAGCAACATGCTCTGCAACAGCTGGCCGGGTCTGTGCCTCCCATATATACAGTCCCCTTCCACAGTTACAGACACGGCTCACCACGCAACGGGCCCATAAACCCCAGTCTGACTGGTGATCAGATCGCTGTAAGCTGTGGGAGTCGGAGTCTGTAATTATTTGATTTGCCTCAGATTTCATGGTACATTCATTATTCCCTGGCAAGTGGCAGCTTTAGCTGAATGGTTGGATCAGATGCAGGGTTATTAGCAGCCTGGCATAGCAGAGACAATTGACAGCTCTGCCTGTGCCTAGTCTTAGCTGTACTTTACTTACATGAGTAAGGATTGTGCCTCCAGGTACACTAGCTAGGAGACAGGCTACAGGGGCTCTGGAGCCTCATGCATCATCATCAAATGTGCATAGTCAACGGACCATTGTGCCAGCCAGAGTGACCACGGCTGATGGCGTTGCACTGGGCATTGTGTAGTAAAATTCCAAACTCTGGCCCAATCCTGTGACTCCCTTCTCTGGGGTGGCCCTTCAGGCAGGGTCGGGGCATGTGCCCGTTTGTGGGCTGATGGAACGTTTGAAAGCATGGTATGCTGGGTATGCAAGGCCACTTTTGAATATGATGAGCGATTGAAGGAAGGCCAGAGCTCGGCGAGACTGTAACATTTTGCACAAAGTCAAACCACTTTATGTTCAGGATTTGGTGCTGACAGCTCCCTGGAGTGCCTCTAGCTGCGCCAAGTCTGCCTGTAAGCGGATCCAGGTTTCTGACTCATATAGCAATACAGGAGCCTGGCTTTGGGGTGTAAATAGATCCCCCAGCCAGGGCCAGGGAGGAACCCCTCCTTGTATACTGCACATATGTGGGACTTCTCCATACACAAGAGCAGCCGGCTGATTTCAGCATGAATGACTTTTATTTTACATTAAAAGAATGTCAGTCAAGTCTGGATGAGAGAGAGCACAGTGTGTGCATCACCTTAAGAACAATCTGTGCTGAACTCAATGGAGTGGGGCTGCCTGTCTGCAGACAGCAGAGGCCTTAGAGATTTAAAGGCCACAAACAAAAAAATAATGAAACCAATCACAGGGTTAAATAGACACGAACTCTGGGAAGCTGACAGCATCAGACACTGTCCACTCTCAGTGTGAATGACTCTGGTCTGCTCTGAGGTGAGTCTACATTTCCTTTTATCCCAAATAACCAGCGAGCTAACAGCAGGGCTCTCCCTACAGACAGCTGTCAGCAGAAGTGCTGAGCCTGGAGAAGTTATCTCCAAGTTACAGAAACAACCCCTTACTGGTCCCTGTTATTGGCTCCAGCTGTACATGCTGTCCGCCTGGTCGTGGGGTCTTGGACACAAGTATAAACAGCCACTGTGATACCCAGGTGTCTCTGAAGTGTCAGAGCCCTAATTCAACTGCAGTGAACCCCAGAGGATATACCTGTAGGCTCTCTCAGACAGGGGCTGGCCAGTGATACCAATCGGGCTTCTAGGTACTATTGTAGTCATCAGCATCCTTATTACTGACGATCATAGAATTCCAGAGCATTTGCCAGCTGGGTCAGTGGCTCAGTCCATATCACAGACAAGCAAAGAAAGGCAGGAGAACAGCTCATTCCTGGGAAACCACTTCCAGATTTCTGGCCTGAAACCTGAGTTTTCCCCCGTAATAAATATTCTGTCATCTGATAATTCAGTGAGGCTGTTCCTGAAATGGACGCAGCCCGTAGCCGTGTGTTTGGAACATGGATATTTTCCTCCACTTGCTAGGATCTTGTCTAGTAAAAACCAAAACAAATTGGAAACAGCTGCAGTTTGCAAACTCCTTTGGAGATGCTTAAAGCAGGACTGATGTTGAGGCAGGGGGACAAGGGGCTGGCAGGAGAGGGCCCGTGGAGGAGTGGCCTCAGAAACATGAGGTGAGATCCCATCTCAGGTCACAAGTGAAGTGAGTTTGGCAGTCTTGGTCTAGTCACTAGTGGAACTGTGTCTGTATCACTAAAGCAGCATGCCATCCGGTGTGATTAGAACTCTCTGTTCAAGAGAGGCCCTGGACTGGAATAACAGCTATTAAATGCTATCAGGAGTGAGGGGCATCAGCAGAGCTCTGGGTGCAGGGAACCCATGGCTGGGATGCAGAGTGGGGCTGTGAGTTTGGACTGACAGGCATCAGCAGAGCTGCATGGTGCTAGCATTTGCAGGATAGGGCAGTGGGGGTGGTGTCAGGGGACGGGTCACTGTGCCAACACCTAGCAAGATAACGCTGCTAGTCCTTTGCTTACTTCATCACCAAGTCCATGGAGCTTTCTTTCCCCTCCCGTCTGCACTCCTGAGACACCCAGCATCAACCAGAGCGCCCCTAGCTGGTGGAATCAGGCTGGAGCTGGGGCTAACTGGCTAACCAGCAGTTCTGCAGAAAAGGACCTGGGGATTTCAGTGGATGAAAAGCTGGATATGAGGCAGCAGTGTGCCCTTGTTGCCAAGAAGGCCAACGGCATATTGGGCTGCATTAGTAGGAGTATTGCCAGCAGATCAAGAGAAGTGATTATTCCCCTCTATTTGTGGTGAGGCCACACTTGGAGTATTGCGTCCAGTTTTGGGCCCCCCACTACAGAAAGGATGAGGACAAATTGGAAAGAATCCAGTGGAGGACAACGAAAATGATCAGGGGGCCAGGGCACATGATTTACAAGGAGAGGCTGAGGGAACTGGGGTTTAGTCTGCAGAAGAGAAGAGTGAGGGGGGATTTGATAGCAGCCTTCAACTACCTGAAGGGGGGTTCCAAAGAGGATGGAGCTCGGCTGTTCTCAGTGGTGGCAGAAGATAGAACGAGGAGTAATGGTCTCAAGTTGCAGTGCGGGAGGTCTAGGTTGGATTTTAGGAAAGACGATTTCACTAGGAAGATGGTGAAGCACTGGAATGTGTTACCTAGGGAGGTGGTAGAATCTCCATCCTTGGAGGTTTTTAAGGCCCGGCTTGACAAAGCCCTGGCTGGGATGATTTAGTTGGTTTTGGTCCTGCTCTGAGCAGGGGGTTGGACTAGATGACCTCCTGAGGTCACTTCCAACCCTGATATTCTATGATGCTATGATAATCCAGGAGTGCAGAACCCCAAGGTAGCACAAGGTGGCAGAGCAGCCTCTGCCTTTGGCTGCAGCTTCTCCTTCGACCAGCTGGTCCCCGGGAGACTGGGCCGGATTTAGGGGCAGGTGACTTTCTGGGGTGCTGGGGGGCACCCGGCTCGGGGTGCTGTTTTTGTTGTACAGATCCTAGTGTGCAAATTTATCATCTTATATGATGGATAAAATTGACATGCATGCAAATTGTGCATTGAAGTTGTGAAATGGGTTACAGATACAATTAAAAATAAGGTATTCAAAAGTTTAACAAATGGGGGGGGGCACTGAAGATGCTCCTTGCCTAGGGTGCCATTTGGTCTAGGGATGGCACTGTCTGAAGAGCAGGTACAAGAGAGGACGGATGTACAGCTCTGTCTGGAGCATGTTCCTGCTACATCAGGGCCGTGGGGAGGGGAGGCTGCTCTGTAGCTAAGCCACAGGACCCAGAATCTGGAGTGCTGGTTCCATTCAGAGCTCTGCCACTGATTCATTGCCTGACCCTGAGCGAGTCCAATCCCTCTGTGTGCCTCAGTTTCCTCCTCTCTAATACAGATTATATTTGGAAAGGAATGGAGTGAGCATGGCCTGAGTTAGGTCTGGGGAGGGGGCGTTGGGCACGACTCTGAGGGATAGTGTG
Organism: Dermochelys coriacea; assembly: GCF_009764565.3. Taxonomy (NCBI): domain Eukaryota; kingdom Metazoa; phylum Chordata; order Testudines; family Dermochelyidae; genus Dermochelys; species Dermochelys coriacea. The sequence goes on from NC_050076.1 coordinate 61,891,850, forward strand.
GGGTATGGGGTAGCCTCAGGGAGGTGGGGTGGAGCGCAGCCTGGTGGAACAGGGCTGGGCAGGGTTCCACCAGGCTGCTGCGGTTGGGTGCAATCCAGAGAGGTGGTCTCTGGTGGGGATAGCAGGGCACAGCCCGGGGGAGGTGGGCTCTAGGGGCAGTGGCTGGGAGAGGCATATTCTGGAGGAAGCAGGTCTGCCCATCATTCCCCAATCTCCACTCCCTCTCTCCCACCCCCTGGGGTGATGCCGAGTCTCACACCTCAACCCCAAAGGCCAGAGCATGCTGGAGCGTGGTCCTTTTCCTTCCAGGAACACGTGTGTAATTCTGCTTTCCAGGCTCTTTCTCTGCAGCACTTGGCTCACACCCCAGCCCATTGTTCTCCAAATGAGCTCATTTCACTCTCTGTTCATTTTTAACATAGTTTCTTGGCAGAAAATTCTGCTTGTGCACGTAGGGGGTGTTTATGACTTCTTCAAAGACACGGCTTTCTCCATCAGCTCAGGGGCCTGCAAGGCTGCTTTTGACACGGCGGTATGTGGCGGGGGGGCGGCTCCTCTGGGCCTACTGACATACAGAGTCAGACCCACCCACCCTTACTCTATCTCGGCCTGGGGGTCCAGCTGTCTGCAGGGGAGAGGCTCTGCATATCTCCTAGCTGCCAGGTGGAAGCTGTAGAGGGGATGATCTCTGCACTTTCAGTGCAGCGCTGGACTTAATACGACCTTAGGTCAAGATCAAGCGCTCAGATGTCAGGTAAGGTCAGGCCGTTCCAGCCTGGTTCATTCAGGCCTGTTGCATTTTGCTATTCCTCTCCCCCCCCCCCCCCCCGCTGCCTGCAAGCTGCCATTGGGCAGTGGAGTTCCCCTGTGCTCTGAGCGCCTCATCTCATGGCTTCAGTGTTGCATTAACACCTTATTTGCACTTAGTTGGCTAGGTTGCATTACATGGTAGGGAGAGGCTAGTGGAGGAGGCAAATCTGAGGGCTAGTCTACACTGACAATACTACAGTGCTGCTGTGGCAGTGCTTTAATGTGCCTTGTGTGGTCGCAGCGCAGTGCTGGGAGAGAGCTTGCCCAGCACTCTAAAAAAACCACCTCCACGAGGGGCACCTCTCCCAGCGCTGGTTCCCTGTCTACACTGGCGCGTTACAGCACTGAGACTTGCTGCGCTCAGGGGGGTGTTTTTTCACACCCCGAGCGAGAAAGTTGCAGCGCTGTAAATTGCTAGTGTAGACAAGCCCTGAAGCATCAGCGTCTGCAGCTTACTGACCTGTTGGCTTCACCATCACAGTGTGCAAGTCCTTCCAGGCAGAGAACAGCTCCCTCCAGCCAGGACCTGAAGTAGGGAGGGATGTCTGCCAGATGCTGGGTCACATGTCCAAGAGTTTCAGAGTAGCAGCCGTGTTAGTCTGTATTTGCAAAAAGAAAAGGAGTACTTGTGGCACCTTAGAGACTAACAAATTTATTAGAGCATAAGCTTTCGTGAGCTACAGCTCACTTCATCGGATGCATTTCCGATGAAGTGAGCTGTAGCTCACGAAAGCTTATGCTCTAATAAATTTGTTAGTCTCTAAGGTGCCACAAGTACTCCTTTTCTTTTTATGTCCAAGAGTCTAACTCTAGTCCCTGCCAGACTGCACTTCTTTCCTGAGCTGTGGGAATCCCCCAGCCTACACCTGTCTCAGAGCACCCAGCTGCCGAGTTCACCCAGCAGTTTCTGCCTACCAGAGAGCCAAGAGCCTGGCCAGCTGCAAGGGGCTCCCCAGTCCTTCATGCGCATGTCCCCTCACTCCAGCCCCTCTTATTTTTCTGGGCAATGATTGTATCATGCACAGTGCATGTTACATCCGAACAGCCTGGAGACATACTGGATCTAGTCAGATCCCCACGTCAGGAGCCCGTAGTGCACATTCCAGGGTTGGCCTCCTGTTCTCCTGCAGCGACAGCACTTTGGCTCCCTGTTGGCCCTCTCCATCGCTTCTCCACTGCCAGGAGCCTGCTTTCCAGCCTTGTCTCCAGATTCAGGCCACTCGTGATCCCAAGCACAGGGCCTCTGTCGGTAGGGGCTTATCCGCAACCCCATCTTCCAATAAATGGCCAAGGCAACCTACCAGAGGTCAGTGCTGCTGGAGACAGGGTGAGGACATGCTGACCCAGAGTGTCTCCCTAGCAGCTTCTGCCAGCCGGGCCGCTTCCTTAGTACAAACTCCTGTCATGGTGCAAGGGGCCAGGCTTGTACAGTAAAGGTGACTGGGCTGGATGGGCAGATGGGAGCTGCCTGCATCTCATTCTCTGCAGTGACTCCTGGTTCCCACAGCACATGGGCAGCTGGATGGATTGAGGCCAGGAGGAAATCTATTTTCAGATCAAGCAAACAACCCTTCCGTAGACCTATCCCGGCATAGGGCCCATCTCCTGGCAGAGAACCAGTGGCTCAGGTACACCAGGGGAGGCTGGCTGGATCAGGGTCATATGAGCCGCAAGTGCCTCTTCCTGCAGGCAGGAAACACCGATATGTTGTGATCCGATTGTCCTTCCAGCAACTGGTCTCTCAGCCTCAGGATAAGCAGCCAGCTGAAGGCAGTAGGGTTTCCTGAGCCAGTGGGGCTCAGAAATGAGCTTGGTATGTTGGGGGCAGGAGCTATGTAAACACTGCAAAGCCTGTGACAATCTGGAACCAGGCTGGAAAGCTCCAGGTGGGCAGCCCTTTGCCAGACGCTGTCCCGTGTTCTTCTGTAGCCACTAGAATGCAGGTGCACACAGAGGCAATCGCTCTGCCCCGCGGAGCGTTCCCAAACACTGCCAAACACGGACAGCGCTGCAGGCCCGTGGAAATGGTGGATCAGTGCCATCCACCCTGTGGGCCAGGAAATGGGCACCGATGGGTGGAGTGACTTGGCTGAGGCTGCGTGAGTCCTTGGTAGAGCAGGAGTTAAAGCACAGTCTCCCGACTCCCAGTCTTGTGCTCTGATCACTGGGCATTTGAAACAAATTGCTTGGCCTTACAATGGGGTCATCTCTGGTGTGGGTCCCGCCTCCCTCTCGTCCCTAGGCATTGCTGCACCAGAGGTGGCTGGCTGGGGCTTTGCTGCCAGTCCCCAAGGGTGCTCTCCTGGGGCTGGCAGTAGGGCATCAACAGCAGAAAGCCCTCGGTCCAGAATTCCTTTCCCCTCTTCTTCCCCAGAGATGGTTCGTCTGTTTCAGGTTATGGGCTGAGTTACGTCCATTCATGCAAGCTTGTGCCCCAAAGGGTGCCATGGGGCGATGTGCTGGGTCAAACTGAGGTGGACATGGCTCCTTGGGTTCATGTCCTGCCAGCCCGTTGTGTGCCACAGAATTTTCTTCCAGGTGGGAGGCATCGCACAATCAGGGTTCAGGATGGGGAGGGGCTGAGCTCAGACCCTAATCACATGTGGTATGTGATCTCCAACCTGTATGGCCTGAAGGACCCAGGGAGTTGGTTTTGGGCAAGCACCAGCATGTGACTAAATAGCACCGAAGTGCTGGATCTACCTAGGTCACAGGGCAGGGAGGGCCAAGGGCTGCATCTGAACCAAAGAATTTTTATGATCAGAGATGATGCATGAGCCCAAAATAACCCAGCTCGGCTCTGATCCCAGCAGTGTTTGCACCCGTACGCTGAGCGCATCTGATCTGGAGTCACTGGGAGGTGAGAAACTTGAAGGCCATGAGGATGACATTTATAGAGTCAGTTATCAGAGAGCAGCACATGCCTTAGAGCCTGTTTGGGGGCGGGAGGGGGGGAGAACAGGAGAAAGATGTTTCCACACTGGTCAGGTCCCTGGTTCTAAATGAACTGTCCCAGATGTGTCCAGGTGGCTCATCCTCCTTGAAGCCAGGAGCACGCTGCGGGGTTCCAATGACCAACCAATTTTTGGTTTTCCCTGCTCCATCCGTGGAGACTGATTGATCGCAGTTACTTTCAGATGTTCCTACAGCCAGTGAGTCCTAGTCTGTTCTATAGAGGTTCTCATACCGCACTCATCACTGTCGTATCCGAGCCCCTTTCAGACATGCATTAAGCAATATGACTAATATCTGTCTGGTCTCTCATCCTCTGCCCAGTGGAATGTTTCGGTTTGGAATTTGTTTTTATAATGTAGAGCCACACACACACTGTCACACGCAGAGAATCACATGCATATTGCTATGTGTTTAGATTAGAGGAGGCAAGGTCAAGGAAATGCACCTGACCCTTGGAGTGGAAGGTGGGGAGGTTTAGGGTGGCCCTCGCTTCCTGTGGGAGTTTGTTTCCCGGTCTTGGACTGACTCCCAAGAAAATTATTGTAGAGAGTTCCATCAGAGCAGCGGAGTTAGCGACCACAGTCTTCATCCTGGAGCTTGAGGCTCTTTTAGATCCCCTGGGCCTAGGCCAAAGAGTCCCTTGAAGATCAGGACGGAGACCTTGACTTGCTATTCTATGGGGAGCCAGTGTTAGTCTATGGGAGGACAGCTCGGAGGAAACTTGTGCTGCTGAGGAGATGCTCTGCAGCGCTCTGTATTAGTTGGTGTTTCCTAAGTGCTGATGGCTTCCTGCCCAGGTGCCCCGCATTGCTGTAGCCCAGCCCAGTGGGGATGAAGGCATGAATGACTGAAGCCGGGTCATCATCCGGCAGGAGGGGCCGGAGCATCCTAGCCAACTGGAGGTGACAGAAAGCATTCCTTGCAGGTGCTGCTATGTGAGAGCTCAGCACCAGTGAGGAGTCCAGGGGCCTCCTGAACTGCAGACTGAATTGCCCAATTGTGTGGGGGTGAACCTTCAACGACAGGATGCTGCACCATGGCTGCAAACTTCTCAATGTGCAGAAGGTCCACTCAGCTGATGACCTCGCAGGGCAGCACGACTCTTTGCTCCTAGACTCTCCACAATGGGTTCCCTTGTGCCCTTTCCCCTGTACATTGCCCCCCCCCCCCCCCGGTAGAAACCTGTAACAGATGAAGTGCCTGGGGCAGAGGGGAGAGCTCCAGTGGCGGCTGTTCCCGGAGGCTGATCAGTCGCGGCCTAGAGCAACTGTCAAACTCTGATGATATGGGGGAGGCAGAGGCAGCTTCCTCTCCTCCATGCAAGCATCTGCGCAGATTTGTCTGGGTGGAGTCCCCCAGACACTGGACAGCCCAGGGAGCTGTGCTGCCCTCGACTGGAACAGGTCTGAGTGTTCCTTGCTGTAAGGAGTGGCCGAGTGGCTTGGGCTTAGACTGGCCTTAACTGGGACTGGTCTGAGCCTGCCTGCAGCAGGGTGAATGTCTTCCCGGTTGAGTGTTGCTCAGTCTCAAGGCCTGGGTGTTTAAATGGGATGTACAGACTGTCTAGGCCCAGTGCTGTCTTCTTTCCGGGGAGAGGGAAGGTTCCTGCAAAGATGGGTTGTTGTTGAAATCTAGCTGCAAGTTGCTGTACTGAAGTATCTTGGTGGGGCAGCGGGTTGGTGCAGCATGTCCTGTGGCTGGGTGATATGGCCACGCCCACGCCCGAGTGTAGGTCTGCCACGCACACCTGCAGCCATTCACGCCCACCTGTGCCCACGTCAGTCAAAGAGGAAATTTCTTTTGCCAACTTATGCTAAGTACTGATTCAATTTGTTCCTGTTTCCATAACAACCTCCTAGTGCTTTCTGGTCCTCTGTTGTTACACAGACATTGAGATTTGGTGTCTAAGTGCTCCACAAAATTCATCACGTTGGGAAAGAGAGTTGGGCTCTGATAACAAATAATAATTCTCAGACCCTGCAGGCTGGGAATGGGCCCAACCTCTGCCAGTGAGCCCCCCATCTCCTTGCCCCTGTAGGGTGGTGCTGGTGAGTTCAGATCACCCTGGCTCAGCTGCTGCTGCACTGCCCCCCTGGAAGGCATTAGTCTAGTTTTCTCCCCTGCATGCCTGAGTGGAGCTGATGAGTTTTAGGGATTGTGAAGATGGGAGGCTAATAGCAGTGATGTGTGCCCAGCTTTCCAGGGGCAGGGGCAATGGCAATGGGCGCTTCCCCACCAACAGAGTTTTCAGTAGGCTCCTTTCCTTATCTGCAGGCCCCTGGGCTCCCTGCAACCCTCAGCTCTGCTGGTGCCCCTCAGTCCCAAACTGCAGCCCCCTGCTATCCCAGCTCTGGGCTCCCCCCAGCTCTGCCAGTTCCCCTCAGTCCCAACCTGCAGTCCCAGCACTGACCGCCCCTCCCCACAGCTCTATGAGTGCTCCTCAGTCTTGCCTGCAGCCCCCCCTCTGAGCGCAGAGTTTTGTCTGGAGTATTTTAACTCTGTAACTGCCACCTAGGCGGTAGGACAGCTATTGGAAGTAGTCGGGGAAGGGTTAAAACCACTGATGTTTGCATAGGCCTCCAGATTTCCTCTGGGGGGGGCCTGTGGGGTGTCTATATGGGGGGGGCTGTGGGGTGAACTATAAAATACATGAGTCCTAGGCAGTGACCGGGCTCCTCTGAGAGGCAAGTGATGTCTCCTGGGCTCTGTGCCTGACCCAGAACCCCCCTCTGTCTGCATGCCCCTATCTCTGAATGGGGTGCCAATGCAGATCTTCCCAGGGGGTGCTAGGAGGGGGCGCTCAAGAGCATTAAGGATTCCTGTGCTTTCCAAGGCTCCTGTGCTCAGGGATCTGCGCTGGCTGCCTTCTCCTAGCCCAGGCACAAGCTGAGCTCTTGGCTCACATCAGGCCCAGGCCGGGCAGCCTTGGCCATGCCTCCAGCCAGTGACCCTGCTACAGTGAGGAGCTGATGGGGGTGCTGGCTGGGCATGCGCAGCACCAGGCAGGCTGGATGGCAGGAGGCTGGCACCTTTAAATGTATTTCAGTTGCTCCTGCAGCATATGCTGGGCCTGCCCCTGAAGTCCACTGAGATACCAAGGCACCCAGCAACGGCACTAGTGGTGGGAGGGATAGTCCCCAGGTGCAATTCTTAGGGACCCTGGCACCGTGTGGTACTCCCCAGCACAGGCCCACCATTAACTCAACACCCACACAGGTGCAGGGGTGTCCATTCTTATTTGCAGGGTATTAGCTCCCCAGGGAGAGAAGACCCCAGTGACCTCCAAACCCACCCACTGCCTTAACCCTGAGCTCATGGATTCAGCTCTTCCCCATGCCAGTGGCAGTACAGCCTCAGGAGGGGCTCCCCAACCCAAGGGGTAAAATCCCAGAGAGCCATCCCTTTGCTCTCTAGCTGCTGGTGCCTCTTGGCATAGGCTGGTCACAGAACAATCCTGCCTGGCAGCACTAGACTGGGCCTCATGACATCGGGCTCTATATGCAGGCCGCTTCCCCTCTCCATTTCCCTTCCTCCCCTTTGTCTGTTAAAGGGGAAGCTTTTTGGGGCAGGAGCCCTGGCAGGGCTGTGCTGGGCCCTGGTCTCACCTGACTGCTGCTAGACAAATGATAAACCTGGATACACTGATTTCTGTTCAGTCCCTAGAGGCTGAGCAGCTTGATCCCTGTTCAATTCAGTTGTGCCTATGCCCTGGGGGGAGCAGCCGGTGGGGCCACGGGACTTGCTGCAGGGTCCTCCCCCTTTCCCCGGTGCAGCACAGGCAGCTCCAAGCCCAAAACCTGGAAGAGCTGCCAGGGCAGGCAGTAGCTGAACCTCCCAGCCCCGCTGAGAGCCTGCAAAGCCCGCCGCGGCCCCCGGGGAGCAGCGCTCGATGTGGGGGTGTGCACACACGCTCGCACGTTTACATTCCTAAAGGGGCTGCTGAACGGAGCCATGCCATTGGCTGCCAGCGATGCAGCTCCTGGGTATCCGGCTTCGCAGCTCCTCGAACAGCAGAGACCCCTCGGCACAGCTGTGGCCGGCCTGTCTCCCCGGAGGGGGGCAGGGCCTGGTTCCGATCTCACTCCAGTTCCACATCTGATTCTCCTGGGGCTCCTCCCGCCTCCCAGGTGTCCCTGGCCGGAGCGTGGCCATGGGGTGTCAGTCCGGAGCGGCTGCTCCGGCGCCAGGTGGCGAGTCCCCGGCGCCGTGGGCGTGAGCGCCGCAGAGACCCCCCGCTCCCGGCGCGAGTCCGGCTCGGCGGCAGGTCCCCAGGGTGTGAACGTGCCGCGGCCGGGGAGCCGCAGCCTGGCGGCCCCCTGCCCGGGTCCGGCGCGGGGCCGCCGACGGGCCGGAGCGCGGCGCGGGGGCCGGGGAGCGCGCCGCGGGCCACCGCAGCCCGGCCTGGCCCAGGGCGGCATGAGGGCCGGCTGCCCGCTCCGCGCCCTGGCTCCCGCCCGCCCCGGGGGCCGCTCCTCTCAGCCCGGCGCGGCGCTACTGGAGCCCCCGAGCGCGGGGATGATGGAGCCGGGGCGCAGCGGCGCCGGGGCATGGTGACCCCCGGGCGGAGCCGCCGGCGCCCAGGCATGGGCAACTCTCAGCGCAAGCCGCCGAGGAGCCCCCGGCCCTGCAAGATGGACTCGGCAACAGGTACCGCCGCGGCGCCCGGGCGGGGGGGTCCCTCTCCGCGCCCGGCTCCCCGGGGCCCTGCCCGGGTGCGCTCCGCAGCCCCTGTCCCCCCCAGCGCGCCCGCGCCCTCTGGCTGTGTCACCCCCAGCACTCGGTAGTCTCCCCTCCCCCGTGCTGCTGGCGCAGTGTAAGCCCCTGCTCTCCCTTCTCCGGCATGAGCCATGCAAGTGGGATCCTGCACCTGCCTGGGGAAGGGTATGGGCAGCACCATAATCCACCTCTCATATTGCCTCTGCCATGCTGTGCTGCCCAGCCCGCTGCCAAACCAGTGCCAGTGCAGGATGAGCCTGCCCCAGCCATGGCAGCCCAGGCACCGGCTCTTTCTGCTAGCCCCCTGCCAGTGCAGCGCCAATGCAGGGTGAGCCTGGGCACCGGGCTCCTGCCAGGCTGCTCCTTGCCTGCCGTGTGCTCCCTGCCCTGCGCCCTAATCCTCCTCCTGCAGCCTAGCTTGCCTTCCTGTTGCTGTCACACATGCTCCTGCCAGGTCACAAGCAGAGCACTTCCTCCCCTTGTTTGGTGCTCTCCCTGGAGACCCCTCCTCCACCTCCTCCTCAGGCCAGGCAGGGGCAGGTGGGGAGGCTGCCTAGCTGGGCGGCAGGCTCTGTTCCCTGGAGTGCTCTGAGTTGCAGTGGTGAGGGGGGGGGGGGGATGACAATACATGCTGAGTATCTGCAGGTGCTTTGGGGTTTGCTATAGCAACAGGAATGACATTGGGCTGTGTGCTCCAGCAGTTCCCCAGGGAGTTTTCATTCCCTCTGGCTGTCCCAGAGCATAGGCCTGCTGCATGCAACCCCCTGTTCCAGCTGTGTCACATCTGGAGAAAGGTCCAAGGGACTTGCCCAAGGTCACACAGTGAGTCAGAGCCAGGACACCTGGGTTCTGCTCTTGGCCCAGCTGCTAACTACTCCAGGTTGTGCGTGTGCAGGTGCTGGCTTACTGCTGCCCTCTATTGGCTGGAATGTGGGTGACTGGCTTCAATGGCCCGGTGTCCCCCTGTAACCAGCCCACCCAGCTATGTTAGCCCAGTGGAGGGAGGCAGGCTTCTCCATGTTGCACTGTAACGCTGTGTGTGGGAGAGAGACATGCACTGCTGATGCCCTCTGGTGTCTGGGTCTGCAGAGAGGATAAGGCACTGCTGTTGCTGCCAGCTCAGGGAGTTCTACGTGTTTGGAGCTGACCAAGACTCGCTGTGTGTTGGGGCAGTGGCGATTCGGAGAGGAGTTGGGCCGTCTGCAGCTCTTGAATTTGTTGCACATGTGCAGTGTGACATGGGGTCCATATCTCAGCATCCACTGCTCGTTTGCAGGGAAACTCCAGCTGGAGGGCCTGGGGTCTGTTCTCTCCCCTCACTGCATGGGCGCAAGTCTCTTGCCGACTCCTGGGCGTGAGTCAAGCACCATAGAGGGTGCGTTACGACTCGCTGTGTCACTGGAGAGGCCCACAGCCAAAGAGGCAGTGACAGAACCTACCTCCAAGGGACCTGTGCGGGTTACCAGGATTCACTGCAGAGCTCTTGGACTAGCAAACTAGTCCAACCTTGTCTAGCCCTGACCTTGCTTCACACAGGGCTGCATGAAACAAGTAGCACCTGTCTATTCACTCCTCTGCCCTCCCCTGGGCTGACCTCCGCAATTCAGCAACTTGGGAATCTTGCCTCCATCTCTTTCTGACCCCTGGCTCCAGGAGATGTGAGGCTGTGCTCTGCACATGCTCAGATGTTGCCGGTTTCCCAGTCTTGGGCTAACCTTTGTCAGGTCTCCTCAGACTATTCCGCATTCAGCTCAGCCAGTCCTTAGAGCTTGAAATGCTGCCCTGTCTCTTACAGATACCTAGTGAATGTGAATATGACAGCTCAGGGAGAACCTCATGCCTAGGAGTCCTGGCTGGTGTTAGCCCTGCAGAGCCCACACAGCTGAGAGAGTGGGAGCTGGAGGCTAGTCTGGCTAGATGGAGGAGAAGGGAAGGCTCTGACTTGCCTCAGATCCCTGAGGAGCATGCAGGGCCAGCTATTTAGAAAACAAACCTATATCTCTTTACTTGTTAACTGAGTGCATGTATCCCATGGAGTCAGCCCCACTAACATGACCCCTCCCCAGTGATGTGGTTTAATTTTGGGTAACTTCTCACAGCAAAGCTGTCCTTGGATCCTAGTCAATGTGCTATGCTGAAGGTTTTAGCTAAGTCGTAATTGCAAATTTGCCTGCTAGAGAACTTTCACACTCATCTCATATGTAAAGTGGGGACAACTGAGGCACACCCAGTCCTGTTAATGCTAGAAGGCTGTTGGGATTCTGATGGCCCAGGCATTCCTTCTGGAAAGGTACCGCCCTAAAACCAAGGCTGAAGGTGAAGCCTTATCTGCTGAGTAAGAAGTCACTGAAACTCGATAGCCCTTAGTGCCTGCTATCCCCAGAAGAAACCAGGCCTTTGGTGGGTCCCCTCCCCAGACAGGTCAGAACCAGATCAAGTGATTGCAACACTCAATCACAGGGCTGGGCAATGGGACTGCAACCAGTCTCAGATAGGCTAGAAGGGCTGCGGAGGTTTCCATGGACCTGCTGGGTGGGGACATGTTTCCTGACCTAGGAGGGGTTTTTCCAGCAGTGTGGGCAAAGCCTAAGTCAGCCCCTGGGAGCAGAGGAGAGAGGATCCATTTTGGGAGCAGCAGCGCAGGATGCATGGCTGGAGTCCGACCCGAAGCTGACCACTACCCTGGGAAAGTCCTGGCTAAGGGTAGGAAATGCCTTGGCTGGTCTCCCCTATCCAGTGAAGTCCTGTGCTCACACAAACAACCTGTGCTGTGTGCTGTGCTTGCTCCTTGTGCTCTCCTTAAACAGCTCTTTGTTCTCATCAAATATGCATTGGTTCTGACTCTTCTATGGGGAGCAGCCCTGAGAGCTTGTCAGTCACCTGCCTCCTTTCCAGCAGAGGTGGGGAAGGAAGGGGCTAAGGCCTGCTGGCTGAGGGGAACCCAGGTCAGAACTGACCCCCCCACCACCACCACCAAAAAAAAAATACTGTCACAGGTTAGGTTTTGACCACATGGGCAATAGCAAATATGTGGCAGGGGAGGACTGCACTGAGGTTCTGTCTGACCCGGTGAGGCAGGGGGTGGCCGTGCCAATGCTCTGACCCGGTGCGGCAGGGGGTGACCGTGCCAATGTTCTGACCCGGTGCAGCAGGGGGTGGCTGCGGAAATGGCTGTGCCGATGTTCTGACCCGGTGCGGCAGGGGCTGGCTGCGGAAATGGCCGTGCCGATGTTCTGACCCGGTGCGGCAGGGGCTGGCTGTGCCAATATTCTGACCAGGTGTGGAATTTCCTATGTCCTTATGAAGACGAAGTGACTGGCAGGGAAAGGCCAAAGCTTTGCAGGGGAGGGGCTCTGTAGTGAGCCAGTCTGTCTGTTAAGGAGTACTTGTGGCACCTTGGAGACTAACAAATTTATTAGAGCATAAGCTTTCGTGAGCTACAGCTCACTTCATCGGATGCATTGGATGAGCTGTAGCTCACGAAAGCTTATGCTCTAATAAATTTGTTAGTCTCCAAGGTGCCACAAGTACTCCTTTTCTTTTTGCAAATACAGACTAACACGGCTGCTACTCTGAAATCTGTCTGTTGTAACTGGTTGCAGTAATAAGGTCTGTGGGAGTTACTAACCCTGGCTCCAGAACTCTCACTAACATGCAGCCCCCCAGTACTGTGCAGTGACCACCAGCGTGAGGGCAGGTGACATGTCCCCCAGGTTGTTTCAGTGGCTGAAATGAATGGCAGTGACATCCAGCACTGGACATCTGACCTCAGTCTCTGCAATTCAGGTTTGTGACAGACCATCAGATCCTGCATATATGCTTTGGCCTCATTGCAGAGCAACACAGTGTGCATGGACAGTGACTGCGCACTCCAGGCACCTGTGTGCAGTGTCTGTGTAATCCAGTGCTGCACAGAGTGACCCTGGTTACCATGTGTCACCCTGGGGAGCTAGGGCTTTAAGGGCACGTCTGCACTGCAGCTGGAAGTGTAATTCCCACCTCCGGCACATGCTAATTCTGCTCACACTAGCATGCTAAAATCAGTGGTATAGCTGCGGCAGCCTGGACTAGCCACCGGAGTCCAATCCATCCAATCCGTGGGGTACATACTGGGTGGCTAGCCTGAACCACTTGTGCTGCTGCGGCCACGCTGCTATTTTCAGCGCTCGAGCAGAGCTATCACGGGTATGTCTCCCAAGCTGGGAATCCCACCTGCAGCTGTTGTGTAGGCAGGCTGTAACTGTCCTGAGAGCCCCCAAAGTGAGACAGACCCATGGAGACTGGTGGGATTGGTGGAGGCCTCTGGCTCTGATGGGTGAGTGAGTGAAGCAGAGCCATTTTTTGACTGTGACGCTGTCATCTGCGACTGGAGCTCTGGGCCACAGTTCACTGCCTAGTGTCAGCAAACAGCCTTGAGATTGCTGACCTGACAGCGCATGGGGCTGACTGCTCAGCTGAATGATAGACTCTGGGGCGGAACTGTACTGCTGCCGTCAATGGAGGTACATTGGTGGAACTGAGCAGAATCAGGCCATCTGCATCTAGCCATGGCTTAATCCCTTACATTTAAAGTCCTTTATGGGGGGAGTGGAAGTGCACAAGAGCCTCTGCAAACAGCTCCTCTGTTCATGCCCCAAGACGGAGGACAATGCAGGAAGGAGTCTTTACACTATTGCCATTCACGCTTACAGCTATTCCCCAGTAATGGCTGGCTTAGTCCTTGTAATGGATCTAGTGTTGCCTGGGATCCTGTGTGGATCTGCAGGAGACCTTGTATCAGCTTGACTCTGCATCAGCTCTGCAAGAACCTCCCTTTGAGGTTCCACACACCAATCTGTTGTATTGCAAAGGCTCCCTCTCCTTCCCACTTCTGTATGAACCTGGAACTTGTCTCCTGCATCAGGGTCCTGGACAGCAAAGCTTCTGTAGAAAGGCTGGAATAGAGATTACAGTGTATGCCGAGAGCCAAACCCAATCAAATTATTTACATGCATCACTGCCCTCTACTGGACTCGGCACTGCTCGCTCTGGGTAGAACCTGTCTCCCTCTAGTGGCTGGAGGCCTGCAAAGAGGAAGAGGCTGAGTGAGAAGCCATTGGTTTTGGAGCTTGTGGCCTGGTTCTTTGGCTGATGTCATGCATGCTGTTTGTTTGTAGATTTGCTTGTGTGTGCCGGGGCTGATTAGGGAAAGCTGCCTTTCTCCCAGACTGTTTGCAGTGAGCAGTTCATCAGACGAATTAGCCCGTCTCCCTGTTTGAGGATTAGCCTCAAACATGCTTTGGTTTCACCAATGTGTTGATTAATCCACAAGTGGCTGTGCAAACCTATTTCAGCCTGTGGAATGCTCATGAACTCTTCACTGCCACTATTGCTGAATATTTGTGCTGTGAGATTAGTCACAGAGCTGCATGGTATTGTTTCCACTTCCCAGTATGAGGGTTGCCAGATCTGCTAAGAACTTTTAAGCTAGCCTGGGAAACATGGCCATTGTGAATAATGATGCACACACCCTCATGTGCAAGTATGCCCGATGCTTTCAGTTTCCACAGGGTTTCTTGAGGACAATGTTTTGCTCACAGAAATGTGTGCAAAAAGTGACCGAGGAAGGTGGTGGGTCCGGGAAGTGATGTGTGTGTTCTGTCCTGAGTGTCTGAGCGTTCACCCGCTGCCTGGGCGCAGGGTCGCTCGATTCTAAGAGATTGATTGCAAAGGTAAGCCATGCAGCTGTGGAGCATGATGGCTCGTGCAGGGTTGGAAATGGAATTCCGGCACTGCATTGTGAGACCTGCAGAGAGGTCACATCCCGAGAGCTGCTTCCCTTCTCTGTATTTTTGACATTTTGCTTGTCATGTTTGTTGGTTCAGAGAAAACGAACAAAGAGCAGCAAGGAAGATTCAGTCCTGCAGCTACGTGGAGTGCCAGGCCTGCCGTAACCTGTGGGGGGATGCTGGGGAAATGGCAGAAAACTAGCTCAGCAACATCAAGTCAGCAGCAAGCAGGGGCTGTGCTGAGAGTCTATTCCGGGTGGGGAAAGGAATCCAGTTCCAGTCCCTAGTCTGTCTACTCATGAATTGCAGGACAAGAGCCCTCCTTCCTGTCCCACGCTTGTGCAGATCCTGCTAGCTAAACTGTTTAATCTGTGGTGGCCACATGTAAACTATGGGCTGGCTAACCTGTGTCTATGGGAAATGGGTTCTACCCGTATTTCCCCACACCTCAGCCACTACACTGGTATTTCTTTGTATTACTGTAGCACCTAGGAGCCCCAGTGATGGGGCAAGACCCCATTATGCTAGGTGCTGTGCAAACAGAGCAGAAAGATGGTGTCTACCTCAGAGAGCTTCAAGTAGGCATCTTGGCAAAGGAAAGCTGGGAAGCAGGATCTGAAGGAAGAGAAGGGGTCACTTCCACAAATGTTTACAGCGAGCTCCTCCCAGATGTGGGGACAGCAGGGGGGAAAGCGTGAAGGGTTTGAACATGAATCCAGCCTCCATCGCTCACAGGTTACATGGCTCTGCTGAGGTGAGCCTTGTCATGATGAGAGGTCAGGTAGGGATAGTCTGTGGAGGGACTTGGAAGTGAAAACACGTAGCTCCTGTCTGATGCGGTGTAGAAGGGGGAGCCCGTGGAGGGATGCAGAGAGGATGATGTGGTCAAAGCTGCGGGCTAGAAGAAGGATCCTTGCAGCAGAACCCATTGTTCTGAATGGGTATGAGGTGGGACAAGGTAACATTGGTCAAGGATGGAGAGAAGGATGTTGCAGTGGGTGAGATGCAAGATGAGATGAGAGCCTGGGTGAGGGTTTTAGCTGTGTGGATGGCTCGGAAAGGCGTAGCTTAGACATAGGACTGAATGTGAGGACCTAGAGAGAAGGCCCTGGCAAAGATGACGCCCAGGTTATGGGCCTGAGCTCCAGGCAGGGTTGTGGTGTTGCCCACAGTGATCGAGCAAGGCAGAACAGGGAGGGATTGGGGAACATGAAGAGCTCTGTTTCAGTCATGTTGGGCAGCTAGACATCCCTGAGGAGCCATCAGAGACAGGCTGTGATGGCAGTTTGAACAGAAGGAGCCAGGTCTGGAGAAGAGAGGTAGGGCTGGGATCTGTCAGCATAGAGATGAGAGCTGAATTTGTGTGTGGATGAGATGACCCATGTCCCCAGCTGACTCAGGATATCCCTTGGGGCTGGGTGGCAGGGGCGGTTGCTGAATCTGTGGTGCCTTAAATCCCGGCTCTCTGGAAGATGCGATGCCCTGGTACCTCATCTTCCACTTGTTGTGGGCAAGTAGCATCCAATCCCCAGTTTGGGTTGCAGTGAAGTTTCCGTCAGCACCCCTGGGTTGGCTCCTTTTTGAAACCCACAAACAAAGGAGCACTGGGCTTGATTTTGAAAGTGCCTGCGTGATTTAGAATCCACGTCCCAGTCTCAGAAGTGACATGGGCACTGAAGGGCCTAGCCCCCATTAAAGCCGATGAGATGTAGGTGCTGCAGTGCCCAAGTCTCTTTGGAAACAGGCTTTAGACACCTGAGTCACTTAGGTGCTTTCAGAAATGTTGCCTGTTGGCATTATAGCAGGGAGGTTAGTCTGTGGCTGAAGCAGGATCAGCCCCACTGGGACTGAGCACCCGGCCCCAGTGATCGGGGACTAGGCACTTGCTGCCCACGTTATGAAACGGGAGCGTCAGCCCAGGCAGCAGGAACTGGTGTGCTGGCCTTGGCAGGACTGGAAGCCAGAGTCAGCCCTGCATGGGGGCATCACTGAAATTAGCAAAGAAAAAGGCCCTTTTGGTTCCTGATCTTGCCAGTTCAGGAGTATCCCTGACAGTACCAGGGGACTTCATTGTCCAGCCTAGTTTGAACTGCCCCAAGCATTTGGGCTCCTGGAGAAACTGCCCCTCGGCTGGGTAGGACTTCCCCAGTATTCAGCCTAAATTTCCCTTTAGTTCAACCCTCCTGACCCACCCCAAATAATTTCTCTCCAATTCTGCGGCTTGCACCTTCCAGCATGTGCAGCCTGTTCCCACGTCCCCCACCTAGCTGTGAGTCCTCCAAGCTTGTATTTCCTGTATATACACACACACACACACACACACACACACACCTACCCACCCCCTAAGCATGCACACTCTGCCTGGCGGGGATGGCTAGTAGCCAAGAAAGAACGAATACAAAGTTTCCAGAAGAGTGAGTGAGAGCACAGTGTGTGTGTCACCCTACCTGCACCCCCTCCCAACTGGCTCAGTTTCACATTTAAAGGGGAACAAAACTAAAAAGTACACATGCCCCGTGAAAGGATCTGAGTCTGCATCGCTTAACCTGCACCCATTCATCAGTCCCTCCAGATCCCAGTGACATGTAAGTGAAGTGCTCCATGCCCATCCCCCACATCTCTGCTACAAAAGTGATGAACAGATACAGAACTGGCAAGGTCCATGCCCCTCTCTTCTTACTGCACAGAGCAGAGCAGGAAGCAGACTACCCCCAAATGAAAGAGCTGGGGGAGGGAAAGGGGAAGGGGAACCTTTTTACTGGGTGCAACCAAACCCCAGGTCTGACTCTGCCTGCCTGCAGCGAGCTAGAATCCTGACCCAAATCAGCACTCCTCCAAGGGAGGCTTTTGAGCTGTGGGTTTGCATTTGGTCCCTCTCTACTAATGAGCCACAGCTGGAGCTCAGATCCCGGCCCAGGCTTGGACCCAGCCCTAGCTGCTGTTGGATGTAGGTGTTTGTTTTGCTGGGAGGTGAGCCGCGGAGGTTCCCCAGTTCTTGCTGCAAGAAGGCCCCAGGCTCATTCCTGATCCCCACCCACCCCAAGCCGAGGGGCTGTAGGAGGAGGAAGTACAAAGAGAGCTTGGGAATGGGCTCTGGGCCTCTCACCGCCCTGGGCCTGTCCTGGAGTGACTTGCTGGAGGGCTGTTCTGAGCTCTGTGGGAGCTGCACTGGAGCAGTCTCCAGCCACACCTCATGCCGACAATATTCAGGTTCTTTGGGGGTAGCATCGTGCTCCAGAGCCTGGACTCCTACTCCTGCAGACGTGATTCCTTGGCAGGAAAGCCATGGAGGGAGGCAGAGTGTGCCCTGCCTGTGCTGTTCCTGTGCTAGGGATTCACAGGCCTTTCCTCTCCAGGGCAGGTAGTCTGGCTCCCAACCCAGTGCTCAGCCCCTTGCAATGCAGTCACTCTGGGGTGAGGGGCCTGCGGGCTGGGTGCTGCTAGTCAGTGAATGCTGGTAGGGAGGCAGTTGAACACCCCGTCTGGCTGGCTGGGTGGTGGCAAATGGGCCATGCAACGTGGGGCTAACGAAGAGCGAGGGCTTGGTTCACTGCCCCACGGAGCTCCGGGTCCTTCTCCTTTGAGAGCTGCACGCTTTTCCAACCGCTTCCTTCCTCGTCTGGATTAGACCTAGGACAGGGCCATTTGGGTCGTGGCTTTGCCAGCCGGGCTCTGCTGCGCCCTGCGTTTGCAGTATGCCTTTGGAGTGACTGGAGGGGGGCTGTGACTGCCATCCTGCATGCAGGGACAGCCTGGCCGGCAGAGGCCCTGGGGTTCTCCCAAGTGGGCGAGTCGCCAGCACCAGCAGTGCTAGGGGTTCGGCAGGGATCAGTCTCCCAGCAGCATGCTTCAGGCAGAGGCCTAACGCTTTGGCAACTCCAGAGCTTCATGGAATGCCCCCACCCGCGTACTCACCCAGGGTCGAAGGCGGTGCCTGCATCTCTCTAGGGGCTGCCTTGTGCTCTGCAGGCCGACAACTCTGCCCCACGGAGCAGGAGCCCTGAGCCAGCCTGGCCAAGTGAGCACTGCGGTGCCCCCTGCTCCCTCCAGCGCCATGGACAGCCCACAGGGAGGTCAGGCATGTGCAGATGGGGTGGGACAAACTGGAGTGGCCAAGGGGGCTGAACCACTGGGAAGGAAAGGAGTGGTTGGGCTGCAGTGCGGCTCCCCACATTGGCCCAGAAGGTCTTTGTGCCAGTCACACGGAGCTGTCTGGGGTAGGATCTGCGCCTGTGACCCAATCGCCGCCCCCCCCACAACCCCACCCCCTGTACACACAGTGCTGGGCAGCCTCCTCTCCCACTGACTTTTGGGGTTGAGGGTGCTCAGCACCTGGCAGCACCCAGCCCCTGCCTAGGGCACCCATCATTGTGGCAGCTGGGGGCAGAGAAATGGCCCTGGGAGTCGACAGGAGCATTTTGGGGCACTGGGAGGGCTCCAGTTCCAAGGGCTGGCATTAACCTGTGTCTCTGGGAGCTGGCAGTGGGCTCTCTGGGGGAGAGCCGCAGCCCAGGAACTATTGCCAAGGGGGGAGTTTTAGGCAACAAACCTGCATCCCTGATCCTCCGCTGCAGGCCGGGCCAGCCCCTTGGTGCTGCTTGGGGTGGGGGGTTTGATGTGGCTGTGGCAGGGAGCAGGTGAGAGGCAGCTCCGCTGCCTTGGGTGGAGCTTCCCCGTTTCCCAGTGGCTGGGCATCTGTCCATCAGCGTAGGACTGTGGACAGGCCCAGCCTCCCACAGGGGCCGGCTCCAGCTAGGGACCCTGGGAGGGGTTTCTCTGCCTGGGGATAACAGTCCAAAGCAGGGTCCAGATGTGTCTGGGGAGGGAGGGAGAGAATGCAAAGCAAGGCCCCTCCCCCAGCCTCCTGTGCACTTGGGAAGGAAGAGGGGACGGGGCCAGGACAATGGGCTGCAGGGAACTGACTCCAACAGCCGGTTCCTGGTCATTTCCTCCCTCTGTCGCTGGAGCGGGGTGGGGAGGCAGAGGAAGTTCACCCCTCGGGGTGTTTATGACACAGGACCCAGTGGGCACCAGAGGCAAGCGCCGTTCAGCCTGTTAGCGGAGCTGTGGGGACCCCCAGCCAGAGGAGCCTTGGCTGCCGGGGCCGGCTGGGGGACCCCCCCCCCACGCCTGGCTGGAGCGAAGGCACTGTTTAGAAGCAGAGTTGACCCGAGCCGTGGGGTGTGGCCAGAGTCTCCAGCGCAGACTCTTCTGTTATTTTGGTTGGATGTTCCCATAATCTTTGCTCTACCGCGGGGGTCGGCACTTTACGTGGAGTCATGGGCAGCTGCCGCACGGCCATGGACTGGTCTGAGTCACTGGTCCTTTCCTGGCACAGGGCAGGTAGGAAGACAGCGTGGTGAGTCCCATGCCAGTGGGGTGGAGGCCAGCCGGGCGTTTGGTGAGGAGCACCGGCAGGACACCAGAGAAACCCTGGAGCGTTGGGGATGGTTTGGTTAGGTGCCAGTGACGAGCTTGGCACTGGACATGGCACATACAGGGGCATCTTGCTCTCCAGTGGGGCAGGATGGACTTGGGGCCCCTCCAAGAATTCGGAGGTAGACTCTGAATCTGGTGGGGCGCGCACCTGTCTGGACTGGGCCCAAGGCAGAGATCACTGAACCTGGCCTGCATATTGAAGGCAGTTTCGAAGACATCAGGCTGGTTCTGACCACTGATGTGGGGGCTGCAGCACGGGGAGGCAGCTGTCTCTCCGCCTTTGCCAACAGCTTTTGGGGCTTGTGACATGACACTGGGTCCTAATCCAGAGGTTCCCTTGGCAGGGCAACGAGGGCATTGGTGTGCACAAACCAGCCCCCCCTTTATAAAACTATTCTAGGGCGTGCTCAGCACTGGGCTGGAGTCCTGGGCAGGATGGTGCTCACTGTGTGCTAAGGGCTGCAGCTGGTGGCGAGTATGTGGGATAGCGAGGTGAACTTGATGCCAGAGGCAGCTCTGGAGCCAGGCACGAACATCCTGGTCCACAGCTGCGCACCCAGCACATCACCCCTTTGCAGGGCAACAGGTAAAGGAGACTGGAAGCCCCTGCTCCCAGGGACACTGCGGCGCTGCCGGGTAGACAGAACAATAATGGCCCCTTGCCTTGGGTGTTTCTCTGTCGGGGGAAGTGAGGAGAGTCCCGGATCCAGGTGCAATGAGTAAGTCGCACACCCAGAGTGCAGACAGTGTCTGCTTCCTTCTGCCCCTCTAATCATGCCCAGACTCCATGAGCAGCCCTCCCTTCAATGGCACCCAGGGCGGGGAAGCCACCTGCCTTCAGCCTGGCTCACCTCCATCTCTCCAGTGGGCTGCTGTCTCCAGAGTGGCCTGTGCCCTGGGGGCTGTGGCCATGCTGACACACTGTAATTTGTGTTCATTCTGCCCCACTGATCCTAGCGGGTGGGGACAGAGCCGGGATGTGACGTGAGCAGCAAGGAAGTGCAGCGAAGCACCATTTGGAGAGTGTCCTGTCTAGCTGGGAGCTGGCAGCTGCTCCCTGAGCCCCTCTCCTGCATATGCAATGGGAATATCTCAGGGCCAGATGATTGGTGGGGCGGGGCATAATACAGCTTAGAACCATAGCTAGAAATGGGATGGTTGAACCCGGCAGAGCCCAGCCAGGTCCATTCAGCTCCAGCGTTGCCCTGTCAATGGGCAGTTGGTCTGGCTAGTTAGCTTTAATTACTGTGGGTGACACTGTGCTGTGGACACTCAGGATTTTGGATGTTCCAGCTAAATGAGGGTTCATATTTAGAGTCCAGCTGCTCTGGATTCTATGGGGCGCTCCTTCATGTTCTGCTACAGGTCCCTGCCAGAGGCAGAATGTTGAGCTACGTGGACCAGGGATCTGGTCTGACATGGCAGCTGGTGGGGTGCAGGGCGGATGGACCAGGGGTCTGACCAGGACTAGACCACATGGAGTCTGGTCACTTGGCAGGAGGCAGGTTTCCAGTCCAGCTGTGTCAGCGATCTGATCGGGAATGGTCGGAGCTGGCTCTTGGGCTGGATGGGCCAGAGGTCTGATCTGTGCAGGAGCTGAGAGATCAGTGGGCATGGAGCAGCAATTAGTGCTTCATGCAACTGCTGTGGTGCATCCCCTGGGTTGTCCATTGTGCTTTGGGGACGTATTTGGCACCCAGGGCTCGCACTGATGGATCGTGCAGGATTCTCCAGCTGTGCTGCCCTCCTCCACAGCCAGGTGATGGGTCCGGTGCCTGGCTGTGCAGGCCAGCACTGCTGTAGTCCTTGCCCTGCTTTCTAATGCTACCCCCATGCCCTGGGGTTGTAGCTCAGTGCTGCTGTGCTGAACCTGGCCAGGAGCATGAGGTTTTTCCTTCTCCCTCAAGTGCTTGTTTGTGTTTCCCAGCCCCTTGGGATGTAATTACTCTGCTGGCAGCTGTGAAAATGGCAGGGAGCCCTGCTGAGCATGCATTTCCACCCATCCAGCACTACAGCAGGCTCAGAGGTGGGTGTCTGAGAGCTCTGAATCAGGGACTTGCTCCCTCCAGCACTCATGGCTTCTGCCATTGTACTCTTTGGATGTGCAGTAAAGTACAGGGCAGTACCATGACCGGGAGAGGAACAGTGACCGACTCCGGGACTCCTGCGTCCAAATGAATGGGAGCACAGGGTGGTCTCTGCACCGTGACCCGTGGTCTGCGGGGCACTAGGAGGAGGGGGATAGGGAGAGGAGGGGGATGTGGAGCAGCCAGAGGGGATGGAGTGGATGTCAGAGCTGAAATCATATTGGGAGGATCCAGAGCTGGAAGGCGAGAGAAGGAAGCTCTTTATAGCTATGGGAATGTGCCCCCTTGCTGTTGAGAAGAGGGTGGTGCTGCCCTATTGGCATTGAGGGCATGTGAGCCAAGAGATTCTTGGGACTCCAGGCTTCTGCCCCGAAACAGCTTACACAATAAACTGAAGAAAAGGGAGAATATGGCTCCATGAAAGAGACCCATTGAAAGGCAGGCGCATTCCCGCTGGGTACGTGGGACCTGTGCTGGGGAGTGCAAGGGCTGAGCAAGGAGTTTGTGTGATCACCAGTGGCAGGGGTACTTGTGTGATGGCCAATTGGAAAGGCGTGTGGGCATGAGTGGGGTATCCTAGGCTGGGTGTCGTCTGGCTTACCGGACAGGTGTGTGTGTCTGAGATGCTGGCTAGCTGCCTGGCCCGTGGGAGGTAAATGCTGGGGTCCCAGAGCACAGGGTTTGCATCCCCTGTGTTTCAACTCCCCTCCTGGGCTGGGGTGGGAGTTCAGGGCTGTGTTATTTGGGGTAGGGAGGGGGTGCTGGGAAGGTGCAAGCGGTAGAGCTTCTGCCCTGGGTGCTCTGGATGACTGAGTTCTGGGCATTGCTAATGGCTTCCAGCCAATTGTCCGTACAGCTGGGTGCTAACTCTGTGTGCTCTTCCACACAGACCCCGCTTCTCTTTCTGTTGGGTAATGGTATTCTCTTCCTGTCCTGCACTGCTGGGCAGTGGTGCTACGTGCTGGTGACAGCCATTGCATCCCTCAGAGGCAGCTGCAGGGCCGGAAAGGGGGTGGGGGCAGGACCTTTAGGCAGAGCCCTTTGCTATAGACTTGGGGAATCAATGTTATTTCAGCAGCTGCGTGCGGGGTCAGGTGTCTGCCCTGCCCTCCCAAGCCCTTTCTGATCCCACGTCTCATGCTTCTTAGTCCCCTTGTGCAGCCTCATTCCTCTAACACACAACTTCCTTACATTGCCCTTGGGGACGGAAGAGCCTGCATTACCGTGATGGTAGCGAGGTGCACGGGGAAGCACTATCTTCCTGGAGTCTTGGGTTCCCCGCAGCATGTTAGCGCCTGGGGGCTGCAGCTCCCCCAGTCAGCAGCTGCCAGCACTTCTGCAAGGGCAGAGCTCGGCAGCGACTGTGACTGCAGCCCTTCTCTGGGGGACCCTTCCTTTGTGGCAGGGCAGATATAGTGCTGCCCACAAGAGCAGCTGTCCTCCCCCATCGTGCCCACACACTGCCCTGCCAGTGCGCCTCAGCTGTGACTGGGGGCATCTCTAGGGGGAGAGGGGAGTCCAGCCTTTGCCAAGACTGACAAAACAGCCAATGGTGGACACCTGCCCTCTAGGAACTGCACTAAGTCCTTCCCTCCCCAAGGCCGCTGGGAGCCTGAGCAGTGACTCCAGCCTGGGCTGGAATTGCACCATGGCCTCCATGCCCTACGCCCAGCCCCGGGTGTGCCCCTCCCAAGTCCCTGCCCACGAGCCTGAGTCTTCAGCACGGCAGTGCAGAGCCTGTGCTGCCACTAGGCCATGAGGCTGGCATGTGGCCCATGCCCATCACAGCTGTCAGCCTCCCCCATTCCATCATGACAGGAGAAGCCAGGCTTTCACTGCTGGCCGGTTTGGTACCGGCATGATGGGATATGTGCCGCTTGGAAACTGGGCAGTGCAGCTTGCTGGCAGCTCCCACATCCTCTCCTTCCCCTGTCTGCCCTCTATGGACGAGTTGACAAGCTGCCCTGCTGGCTGCTCCCTCCCCACCAGCATGCTTCCACTTTCCTCTACACTAAGCTATTTGGGGATTCTGTGCACTGGAGAGGCTCTTCTGTCTTCTCTGTGCACTTGAGACACAGACAACATTACTGGCCACTGGGGATGGGGTGCAAAGGGGAAAACTAGGAAGAGCCCCCTCCCCACAATAATAAACCAGGCCTAGGACAGTGAGGCATGGCTGGAACAGCCTGAGTCGGTCTGTGCTGTGTGACTAAAAGCATAATGCGGTGAGTTAGGAACACAACAGCTGTCTTTTTATTAAGTGCTACAAGCACCTGAGGCCTGGTGTCTGTGCAAAGTTGCTCCAGTTTCCCAGTGAACTGGTTTTTATAGAAAGCAATCAAGTGAAGCTAAGTCTATAGGAGCCAGATTTAAATTGAATTTGAGTGTCCACACAGGGCTTTGCACCATGGTACCGAAACCGCTTGAAAATCTTGGTGTTAGTGAAAGCAGTGTCGCAGGGATTACAGGCGAGGCCTGAGGTGTGCCCAGGTAGAGTTCAGATCTAGATCCAGATCCACCCTGAGCGGGTCACTTCTCTCTAGGGGCTGGGCCCTGGCCCTGTGACAGCATGCTGCAGCTAGAAGGCTCTCCAATGGTAAAGTTGTAGGGCTCTGTAGGTTCCCCTAGAGCTCTCGCATTCATCCCCTGGGGTGACTGTGTGTACCTGACCATGGACTCTTACTTTTGGCCTGGGCTTTGGTTCTGGTCCGTTTCGAGAAGTTGGTGTAAATAGATGGCTGTTGGTTGGGGGTGCAGGGCAGTGCCTGAAGGCCCCCTGGGGAATTGGCCCCAGCGTGCTGGGCACTGCACATACAGTGCATAGAGGCAGCAGGGGCCGCTGTGGGAGGGAAGGTGGAGGGCAGTGACTGACAGTTTCCCTGGAGGAGATGGGAACCTCTTGGTGGCGCCAAACCAGCGGGAAGTGTGGGTGTCGGTTTTTTGTTTTAAATAAATAAAATAAGTTGCTCCCACTGCCCCCACAGGGCCAATCCGGGGGGATCTCTGGGGCCTGATCTGGCAGAGTGGGGATCTGAGCTTGGGGGCAGGGGGCAAGACCGACCCTTTTATTCCATTCAGTTTCCAACAAATTCAGCCCCCAGAGCTGCCGCAGAGTGTGAAGTGACAGCGCCCTCAGACAATGAGAACGCAAGCAGGCCTCACTGCCATTGGCCCAGCCCAGCCCTAACCCTGGAAGCTGGTTAGCCCTTTCCTGGGGCCGGTCTGGGGCTCCCAGGCAGGCCCTTCGGCCCGGGTCATCCCTTGCTGCATTCCTAGCCCTGGTCCGCTGTTGGCTGAATGGCACTCACTCTGCCAGTGTTTGTGGGCAAGAGCTAAATGGGGCTGCCCACACCCTATGCCCCGGGGCTGCCGCCAGCCCTGAGCACTGGCTTGGGGCCGCCCAAAGGGGGGGCAATTTGCCCCGGGCCCCCACAAGAGTTTTCAGCGGTAAGGGGTCCTTCAGTGCTGCTGAACACACCGAGTGAAGGACCCACTGCCGCTTCTTCTGCTCTGGGTCTTTGGCAGCAATTCGGCAGCGGGGGTCCTTCCGCTCCGGGTCTTCGGCGAAGTGCCCTGAAGACCCGGAGCGGAAGGACCCCCGCTGCTGAAGACTCCAGGCCCCCTGAATCCTCTGGGCGGCCCTGCACGGGCTGCAGCTCAGCGAGGTGCCCCAGGTGGGACGGTCAGCTGGGTGCCCACCGCTGCTCTGTGCCGGGCACAGCCCAGCACTTCGTGCAAAGCTCTGGAGCCCCCTGGTGCACTGCTGCCTGGTAGGACACGTTATCCATCTACCCCCAGGGGTTGTTCCCCAGCAGCTCATGGCAAAGGGTTGTTCCGTATCCCTTACAGGGGACTGACTGCAGTGGTATATGTGCCTTCCCTATGCATGGAAAAGGGGGCTGCTTGGTGCTGGAGATACCAGGAGTGACCCGTCCTGCCTTGCCTGTTTCTGCTGGAGCTGTCCTTGGAGGATCAGGAGTCTGAGGAGTGCTTTCCTTGCCGTCCAAGGGCTGGGGGGCTACAATCTGTCCCGAAGAGCTTTTCTCCCAAGGGGGCAGTTTTAGGCAACAAACCTGCTAATAATAAAACAAACAGCTTGAAACAGCCTGAATAAAACTACTCCCCCGTCTGCAGTGCTCAGTGAGATCCTGCTGCTCTCTGGTTGTCCACAGGGTCCTTCAGCAAAGACCTGTTTTTTCTTATGAAAAACCAGGTTGAAAAACAGTCAGGCCTAAAGCCTCCAAGAGTTAAAAGGGCACAGATCTCATTCGTTTCCTTTCCCGGTGATCCTTCGAGCCTTGGGTCTGTGGATCCAGGGGTAGCAGGAGAGAGTACAGGAGATGAGTGGCTCGATTTGACTGTCCTGTCTTGGGGGATTGCAGCACCTGGTACCTGCCCAGGGGACAGGAGAAAATGAGAAACCAGGGGAGAAAGAAGTGGGAGCTCCTTGCATACACAGCCTCCCATCGCACTCGGAATGAGAGTGGCACAGAACTGCCCCGTCCCAGCACTGGTAATACTCGGTGTGCAACTCGGTCTTGCCCGGTACTTGTGAGCCATGGTGCCATCGGCAGCCCTGCACTTGGCTATTCCGGTTCTGGCTGGGTGTGGGACAGAATCGGGACCCCTCCTTGTAGCTTTTGCCTGTTGCTCCCTCGAAGGGGCTGAGTGAGGTAATTTGATTAATGGCTGAAGTACTAGGTCAGGCTGCATGCCACTTCCATTTCACACAGCAAGAGCACAAGACATGCTGGGCCTGATCCTGTGCCATAGGCTGACTGGGCCAGCCGCTCAGATGCGGTGAAGCCATGGGAATGCGCTGACGTCAGTGAATCAATAGCAGTTCACCCCAGCCAGGGTCTGGCTATGGGGCTGCAGACTCAGATAAGCCAGCCGTGGCATTTCAGTTAGCTACAGGGACTCTTAATGGGATCTGAGCAGCAGGCAAATTAATGCCCATCTTGTTAGCATAAGTAGGGGTGGGCGTATTCCCAAACTGCACCCAGCCCACTCCCTGCCTAGTCTCAGCTCCCTACCAGCTCAAGCTGCTAAGTGCTTCATACTCTACCTACACCATCCTCCTTAAAGAGGCAGTGACCATACAGCCACCAACGTTCCCTCTCCCCGCCCAGCAGCACATCCTCACTGCCCATCACTCCTGTTACGGGCTAAGGTGCACTAATTTGCCTATGGGCAAATCTCCTGCTAACCCAGGAGGGTTGTGGCTGACTTCTACCCTACAGCATGAGGCTTGTGGTTGAAAGTTGTTCAGATTTAGGGGTGAGGTCTGGCTAGGGTTGCCAACTGTCTAATCACACAAACCCAAACACCCTTGCCCCGCCCCCTGGCCTGCACCTTCTCTGAGGCCCTGCCCTATTCACTCCATCCCCCCTTCCTCCGTTTCACTAGGCTGGGGCAGGAGGTTGGCATGCAGGAGGGGATGCAGGATGGGGCTCAGGGCTGTGGCATGAGATTGAGGTGTGGGAGGGGGTTTGGGGTGCTGGCTGTGGGAGGGGGCTCAGGGCTGTGGCAGGGAGTTGGGGTGCAGGAGGAGGTGCGGGGTGCAGACTCCAGCCAGGAGGCGCGTACCTTGGTCGGCTCCCAGTTGGCGGTGCAACAGGGTTAAGGCAGGCTCCCTGCCTGCCTGCCTTGGCCACATGCTGCTCCTAGAAGCAGCTGGCACATACCTGCGGCCCCTGGGTTAGGGGCCAGGGAGGCTCTGCGTGCTGCCTGTGCCCACAGGCACCGCCCCTGCAGCTCCCAATGGCTGCAGTTGCCAGCCAATGGGAGTTGCGGAGTCGATGCTCGGGGGGAGGGCAGCGCACGGAGACCCCCTCCCCCCCCAGGGCTGCAGGGATGTGCCAGCTGCTTTTGGGAGCGGGGACAGGGCAGGAACCTGCCTTAGCCCCGCTGCGCTACCAGACTTTTAGCAGCTTAAATCTCCTGATTTGGCTTCATTAGCCTCCAGGAGATAGAGCCCGTTTCCGGGAGACTCCCAGCGAAACTGGGAGGGTTGGTAACCCTAGGTCTGGCTCATTTACAGAGAATAGGGTCATCGATAAAGTCTGGGCTGAAGGTCAAACATGGGGGTCTCTGGAGCTGGGGTTTTGTTGGGCCAATCTGTGGTGGAAACGCCTGGGCTGGGGAGAGTCTCCAGTTCCCAAAGTATGCAGGGCTGCTTATCTACATACAGATCCCTGAAAGTGGGGTCAGCTCACAGCTAGTCTCTGCCAAGCGGGGGTGTCAGTGGTGGGAGCAGGCAGAGGCATGTTGAGTTCTTTCCTACACTAAAAGAAAAGGAGTACTTGTGGCACCTTAGAGACTAACAAATTTATTAGAGCATAAGCTTTCGTGAGCTACAGCTCACTTCATCGGATGCATTTCCTACACTGTGCTGTGTGAGCACCTGGAGAGAATGGCATTGTGGTTAAAGTACTCTTAGGTTTAAGTCCTGGCTCTGATACTGATTTGCTTGTGGCCTTCAGTGGGTCCCATTGCCGCCTTGTGCCTCAGTTTCCCCACCTGTAAAATTCAGCATGCCCTGGGGCATTACAGGGCTCATTGAGGACTAATGTTTTGAAGCATGAGGATTGTACCATTTGGAGCACCATTCAAATGCCTAGAAGTAAAATACTGTTTTCCTCGTGTTGGCTGTCATCTTCCTACTGGGGTGGGTGCAGCATCCAGCAGCCTAGGTTGCAGGGCAGGCACAGAGAAGACAGTTTGTGGCTTGCTGTCCCACACATCCCCCATGCTGGAGCGAATCACCCGGCTTGGCATGGGAACAGAATCTGGAGTCCCATTTCCTCTGCTATCCAGATTCGAGAGGGTGGGTGTGAGAAAGTGCATGACTTCACCTCCTTCCCCACCCCACAGGGAGCAGGGGGGGCAGAGCTGCAGGAGGGGTTTGGACAATGTCAGAAGGTAGTTCTCTGAGTCAGGCCAGTCACTGCCCTCCCTAATCCAAGGGCTTAGCAGAGAGTGGTGGAAGAAGTGCTCACACCAGGCACGCAGGGGCCCAGGGAGGATGGTGGGGCTTTGCCACAGTCCACACAGGGCCCGTGAGCATTGCCAGGCATTACATTTTGTAAAAGTGCCATGTTCGATGAGGAGGACAACCAGATTTCCCCTCTCTAATGGTGACTATGGAGCATCTGGAGCTCTGCAGAATGGACCATTTTGAGACCCGAGCAGGATCTGGGTCCTTTAGAAGAGCTGCCTCATGTGGAGCATCCCCAGAATGGAAACCTACCCGGGTTTGCTCTGATTTCCTGACTTCCAGACAGGAATGAGTTAATTCTCCTGACTCTGTGAGGTAGGATGGAATCACAGTTTCTCCATGTTACAGGTGGAGAAACTGAGGCACTGAGTTGGCAAGAGACTCACCCAAGATCACCCAGGGAGTCAGTGGTGGAGCTGCGGATAGAATCCGGGCCTCCTGATTCACTCATTCCAGCTCTAACCACGATACCCCACTCCTCTCCCAGAGCCAGGAGAGAACCCAGGAGTCTTGACTCCCAGCTTTGCCCACCCCACCCCCCCCGGCTCTAACCACTAGACCACCTTCCTGTTAAAGAGATCAATCTTCACTGTCTCCTTTATGATAATCTCCTTTTCCACCCTCCATACCCCACACTGTGCCTCTCCTGGGAAGTCGCCCAGCTGGCCTGCATGGGGCCGTGTCCAGCTGCACTGTGCTGTGGGGTCTCTAGGACTGTATCCCAGCAGGCTCCCAGCTCTTTGACTGGCAGCGCCTCTTTGGCTGTTGCTGTTTTCACCTTTTATGGCTGTTCTGTCCCTGAGTAGGTGACAGTGCTCCCATTGCCATGATGACCGCTCCTGAGTACTGGGGAGCAGGGGAGCCTCTGGGCATCCATTGCTCCTGCCAGGGCTCTGGGAAGGAGGGGCTGAGCTGGCGCAGGTTTCAGGCCAGCCCAGTGGAGCCTGAACGTAGGGCACTGCCATTGGATGCCCAGATGGCTTGGGGTATTGGGGATGCACAAGGGGCCAGGGCGCAGGCCAGTACAGTTGGTCAGGGATTGCTGGAGATAGTTGAGGGGTCAGTGGAGGAGGCACTCAGTAGCCCCATGTCAGCAGAGAGGCCAAGGAGGACTCACCAGGCCGTGGAGACCGAAGTCCTAGCTGAGGCTCCCAGGTAGGGTGGAAGGTGACCCTGGCCCATGGATAAAGACAGACTCTATGTCTCCTGACCCCTGAGCTGAATCAAAGCTTTCATTGAAAAAAAACATGGTGTATCTAGCACAAAGGAAACTCTGAAAAATACGAGTTTGTATTTACAAATCAAAATAATGGTCTCTTCCCCTTCCCAGGCTGGAGAGGAAACAGTGGGATGCGTCTCTGTGGGGTGGAGGGTGCAAAAGAGTTAGTGAAGGAAAGTTAAATCAGAGAACAAGGTGAGCATTGATTTCTGGGATCTGTTAACTGAGTGTAACTGCTACCAGGTCACCTTCATGAATCTGCAGCTTGAGAAGGGTGAATTGCCCCATTCATCGCTATGATCCGTTAACTCTGAACCCTAACAATGACACTGTACATACTAACATTAACTATTGATGAATATTTTAGCAGAAACAACAACTAATATGCTTATCTCACAATCCCAATTTGTCTCCTACCTACTAAATGCCACAAATGTCCCTTACTCAGCTGCCAAAACCATTCGCTCCTCCCATGGCAGCTTTGCCAATGCAGTTATCTCCTGCAAGGAAAAAATCTGCTGCATAATGAACAGTGGAAGTGTGGGACTGGTGTAAACTCCATTGAATTGAACAGTAGATTAAATAGCACAGGCCTCACTGTTTGGATTGTATTAATTATTGTCATTGAATTCCATCAGAAGCTGCATTGTTTAATAGAAGTGAAGCTGGTGCAGAAGTTCCAGCCCACTGCATTGGAGTGCTGCAGCATGCAGTGATTTTGCCATGGAATTATCGGTGCTCCTGGCTGTCCCCCTGGTTGCTGCCTGACACTTTCTAAGACCCTGTTTTTAGTTGCTTATACCTTTGCAAGACTTTAACCAGGCAGGCTGAAATGTCCCATGCCGGGGATCTGTCTTAGGCTGGCTGAGTTTCAGCTCAAACAGTGCAGCCATTTCTGAGACCAAGATTAGGGGAAAATATGCTGTTTTGCCCATGCTAAAACCTTTCTTCCAACTTTCACAGAGAAGTTCTAGCACCTCCATGCTGTTGAGCAGGGGCTTGAGGAATTTGGTGGAAGAGTTTCCTTTGTGTCAGGGATGTGCGTTAACCGTCCCCTTGGGAAAATGCCCAAACTAAGTCAAGCCTTTGAAAAATCTCAGTTTTCTCATACTCAGTAGAAATTTGTTAAGAGTTTGGTAGCTAAATTCTCCCAAGTCTCCCTGCGACGAGCGTGCTCTAGCCCCTCCCATCTCCTAGTGCTGATCAGACTGTGCAGGCCTGCTCCATCCCCAGATCGGGACAGAGCATGCTCCAGCCTGGAAATGCAGGGGCTGAGCGGGGCTACTCTACAATTGCTGTCCTGGACTGTTGAACTAAGAGCAGGGAGTCTGTCTCCTGTGCTCTGAGACACCCCACCCCCCCGGCTGGCACCCAGGCAGCCTGGAGAAGGGAGAGGAAACAGTTTTGGTGGGAATGCAGAGGGGTGAGGAATGGAGGGGAAAAGATGAAGGGGACGGGGGAATAGGAGCCTGAAGAGGAGAGGGGTTAGGTGAAGGAGTGAGGGGCAGTATAGGGGGGCAGAAGCTGGGATGGGGGTTGGAATAAGGGTTGGGGGGAGAAGGGGCAGGATCTGGGGGTGGGAAAAGGATAGGAGTAGGGGGAGAGAGGAAGGATAGGTTGGTGATGGGGCAGGAGTCAGGGAGAAGGAGATGGGAAGGGTAGGAGCAGGGGGGCAGGAGTTGGGCATGCGGGGAGAGGAGCAGTGAAGGGACAGGAGCAGAGGAAGAGGCTGATGTGCAGGGGCAAAAGGGTCTGTAACCACCAGAGTGCCCTTCCCTAACCAGTCTGGAATTGAATGTAACATTTCTGAGTCTCACCAGTCCTCTGCTGTCAGCAACTAGCAGGGAAACCCCACAGCAGTGTGTGTCCCATCGCTCTCTAGTGCCAGGTCCCAGCCTTCTCCTGCTACCCGTCAAGTCATGGATCTAAAGATTCTTTCTCTGTCTGTATGGTTCACAGAATGACAGTTTGGGGATTAAAAAAAACCTTGT
The DNA here is from genome assembly GCF_009764565.3 of Dermochelys coriacea. Classification (NCBI taxonomy): domain Eukaryota; kingdom Metazoa; phylum Chordata; order Testudines; family Dermochelyidae; genus Dermochelys; species Dermochelys coriacea. The sequence goes on from NC_050076.1 coordinate 61,923,835, forward strand.
AAATTGCATCCAATACACCTTCATTAAAGAACATTATTAAGGTTGCAAAGCCAAACACTGAAAACATAGGAAATGCCAAAATGAAGGTTACCCAACAGCCTTAATTTGGCCCCTTTGTGCGTGAGCATTATGATATGATCTTCAGCATCCAGGGCGTTAACTTGGCACATTTTGGTGGGGCAGCTGCACCAGCCTGTGTGTGAGGTCAGTGTGAGTCAGGCTTCAGATGAGAAGCGTTCTGTGCAATCCCTTCTAAATCCCGTTGGTTCCTATTTTCTGCTGCTCTCCCAATGGGCACTGCCCAGCATGCATTTCAGCTCAGGTACCACAGCGAATGTCATCCAGCTTCTCTCACAGAGTGCTGGTGCTGCTTCTCTTCTCACTTACGCTGGAGGAAGCTGAAATCAATGAGGCATACTGGAGGAGGAGCAGGCCTGTTACTGCCTTGGCAAGCCCAGTGGGAGCGAGTGGCAGGAAGGGGGTGAGCGTAAGGCTTGCCATTTTGATGCCTTTTGTTTCCAGTGCTTGAATTCAGATTGTTACCAGGACTGAGGTCACTGAGCTATTTGTAACTGTCCTCCAACTACTCTGAAAATCGGCCATTGTGTTACTATTGCGTTGCTACCACACCACCAGCTGTGGCCGTGGCAGTGCTTTGTTACTGGTGCTCCACCAGCTGGAGCCACTGCAGAGTTTGTTTGTATGTCTGTGCCACCACTTGTTGCTATTGTCTGACCACCGTGTGTTACCACCTCCCGTCAGCGAGGACCAGAGTGGCAAAATGTGCATTGCTATTGCTGTGTGTTTGCTTTGAGGCTATTCAGTGAGGAGAGTTTTGATGGTGCCATGGATTTTCTCATTCTTTGCGCTCTCTGTTGTCCGCTCTTGTTCTCTCCCCACCAGGATGGGCACTTCAGGTACAGGCAACTATTGTAGAGTGACGCCACCAAATATTAACATTACCCAGAATTAAAATGACCCTCAAGATCTCTGCTGAGCTTTTCTCTATGAACTGGTGATGCTCAGGCACTGGGGAAAGGATTGGAGGGTCCTGTGGGTGTGATTCCCAGGGGTACCCTCTGGGGGGGTACACACATCACAAATCCAGGAATAAGATGGTCACCCAGCCTGTAGGGCATGCCGTTCTCCTAGGAATCTCAGCCCAGCACCAGTGCCCAGCTCCAGGCACCAACGCCTGCTCAAGAATTGACACTAATCAGAACCCAAGGCAGAGAGCACATGCACCTGTTGCTAACACAGGTCCCCCTGCTCAAGGCCTCACAAACCGCAGTACAGTGCATCTTCCAAAGACTGAACATTTGCTTGCACGCTGCAATAAAGAACTTTGAAGACTATGTGTAGCAGCACCATCTGGTGACCCCTGTCCTGCCAGTACCTATCAAACAAAGCAGTGCATGCTAGATTGTTAGCCTGGTAACCCATTTAATGATAGCGATATCAGTGCAAGATCCCCTGGGTCTATATTTGTGGTTGGTACCTCTAGCATGGCTTTAATCCTTAGCTGCATGTGTGCGTGCAGAGACCCCCTTGTACACACATTTTGGGTTGTCTCTGGAGACATCTTCCATTTAACCATGTGGAGCCAAGTCCAGCTCTGATGCAAAGGGTGGTGAAAGTGGGTGTAAGTGCAAAACAAACGTCATTGAGCTGCCTGGGGCTGGGAGGGAGAAGTGTGGGTGGGGGTTTGAAACACACAAGCTGTGGTATCTTTCACTGCCCCCGACACCTCGAGGCCCTTGTCTAAGCCACCCCGCTCCCGCCCCCCCCCCCAACCTTGGGAGGAAGGAGGAGGCCCCATGGCATTGGCCACTGTAGCCTGTGCTGCTGCTGGACTTTGTATTGCCTGCCCATGGGGATGAGGAGGAGTGGCCTTTCAGTGAGGTGGGGTAGGATCTGAGCAGGAGATTGGGAGGAGTCTGGGCTGGCTCCCTGTGATACCTTGGCCTGGTTCTGCCATCAGTCTGTGCCTCAGTTTCCCCTGGGTGGCATTCAGATAGTGAGACTTGACTAAGAATTGTTTGTAAGGCATTTGTGGAGCCTCGGGCTAGGGAAGGGCCTGGATTATTTTTTGCACACCATATTCCTCTGCCAGGGGGAGGGAGGGGGGAGTGGTCAGGCACTGAACAAGACCTCCAACTAAAGGCCTCCCCATGACAGCCCTCCCTGAGTGACTGGCTTATTTTGAGCTGACCTGATAACGAGAGGCCAGGGAAGGGGAAGGATGTGTGAGAAGGAGAGAGTGGTGCTGAGAGGTCACAGCAAGGAGCTGGGCGTTGCTGTGTCAGTGGGCTGAGACTTGCTCTGTGGGCTCTTTGCCTCGCTCTGGGGAGCTCTGAAGCTCAGGACTGCGTCAGTCAGTCCAGGGCAGTTCCTTGCTGGCTCTGGCTGGGGTAGACAGGCAGGAGCTGAAGCAGGGGGCAGTAAGGACAGTAACAGGAGGGCGTAGTGGGAGAAGCAGCAGCTCCAGTGGGGAGACTGCTGCCCTGCAAGTCTCAGACCTGGGGCCTGTCCCAGTCCTGCGCTGACTTGCACCGTCTGTGAGTGACTGAGCCCCTCTCTCTGCCTGACTGCCCCTCTCTGTGAACTGGTTTCAGAGTAGCAGCCTGTAGTTAGTCTGTATTTGCAAAAAGAAAAGGAGTACTTGTGGCACCTTAGAGACTAACAAATTTATTTGAGCATAAGCTTTCATGAGCTACAGCTCACTTCATCGGTATGCATCCGATGAAGTGAGCTGTAGCTCACGAAAGCTTATGCTCAGATAAATTTGTTAGCCTCTAAGGTGCCACAAGTACTTTTCTTTTTTTCTCTGTGAACTGTGGGTGACCAGCACTGTCAGTCTGGCTCTAATTTAAAAGCAAATTGTCCCGGTCAGTTAGCATTTGTTCCTGGGCCTGGGGAGGGTCGGTCCTGCCAGCCTGTGCTCAGACCCAAGCAACCCCAACTCTTCTCTGTGACACTACCAGCACCCAGGGACTTCCTCTCTGCTGGCTGGTCTGATGATGTCACCTTTGTAAAGAAAACAGCCAATCTCTTTCCTGAAAGGCTCACTATTAACGCTCTCCTCTCCCACATGCTCAGCATACTTTGCAAACATTAGGGCAGTGAGTCTCAGCTGTCCCTGGGACACAGCGGCACAGAGATTGTCCCAGCCGGAGCCAGTGCCAGAGCGGGAGCATTGCTCCGGGGCCTGACTTACTGTAGTGGTGGGACAGAGCCACACTGAGCGGTGTGTTTTGTGTATGTGGGGGGGGGATGTGGAATGGTTTGTGTGAGGGTGCTGACACACTAGAGACAATTCAGTTCTGCAGGGACTGGTGGGTCATTCGTTTTCAGTGTCCATCACCTGCAGACTGTGCTGCCCCTGGAGGGATGCTGCACGGAAGGGCCACCTCAGCTGGGAGGGTTGAGTTATGGGAGTGGGAGCCTGACAGCCATGGGGCCACCTACGGTGGAAGGTTTCGGGGGTTTCTCACTGCCTTATGCACCTGGTTTTCGTATTCCCTTGCTTTGCAGTTGTGATGGCAGCCTGGATGGGGAATAAAGCTCACTGTCTGGGCCAGCCACAGCGCTGACCTGACAAGGCCCCACAGTGATCTCACTCCATCATAACATGGGATTCAGAGCCTCTTCAACCACACAGACTCTATTGATCTAGCCAGGGTGGTCTCCCAGGGTCAGGGCAGCTGTCACCACTGCTCAGCTGGGGTTAACAGAACTCTCCATCTCTGCTGGTGCTTTCCAGCTCCTGGGCCCCAGGCTGGGCTGAAGGGTGGAATCCACAGCCACTCTGGGTTGCCATCGGAGCCTAGGGGAGAGTCTGTGAGCAGGGCTGCCGTGTGTCCGGGGGCTTGTAGCCAGTGTCAGCACGACAATCCAGGGTACTCTTCCGCTTTCTCGATGTGACTTCATCTGAGCACAGGCCCCAACATGCAATGTGCCCTCTTGAGCTAAGCACCAATGGCTGGATCTCACCTGCTGCGACTGTCAGCTTGGAGGCTGCTCCTCGGCAGGAAAGACAGGGCAGCTGCAGCCTGCTCCTCGTATATCCACAGCTGTAACCGTGGCACTTCGGCTCCATGTGAGGGGCTACTGGGGTCACCAGCTGGAGACAGTTGAACTGGAAAAGCAGGGGGAAGGCAGCTTCCAGGGACACCTTTGAGGTGTGAATCCCCCTTCTACTAACACAAGAAATGCCCTATTTATTGCCAGCCTGTGGGGAGTCAGCTGCAGCCAGCAGAGAGGCTGCCGCTCTTATGGAAACACCCAACAGGATTGGATGGGCTGTTCCAGCCTCGGGGAAGACACAGAGCCACAGCATGCAAGCCTGGGAAACAGCCCCTGCTCTGGCATTCTAGTACACAGGCGCTCAGCTGTTAGTCCTATTCGCTGGCCCAGTCTGCGGGGCATGGGTAGATGGGCTGACACCCTTTCCCCTGCTGGGTCTGCTGCTGCTCACGGTGTCTGGGTTCCCATGCAGCCTCCCTTCCCATGTGGCTCCCCCAGCCACCTGGTGCATTGTGCCTGGTAGTGCTGTCTGAGGATCTGACAACCTTGGAGTGACTGGGCAGCCCAGCCCCAGGTCTAAGCCCTGCCCAGCTTGTGGGCTGAGCTGGCGGAAATGGCTCCTTTACTGCACAGGTTCCCACTGGGTTTCCATGGGAACACAGAACTTGAGGTAGTGCTGCAAAGTTGCTCTTGGACTACGAACCGTAGAAGAGCCCGGCCCTGCTGAGGGAATGGGAGCGAAATGACCTGATGAGCCCTCGGGGCTGGCTGGGGCAGCTGATGGGACTGTGGTATGGGGAGAAGGGGGCTTCTTGGTGCCAGGCATTGCAGGAGCTTCTGCCACACAGTTAAGAATGAAAGATCTCGCCGCGTCCATGTTCCCAGGCAATGTGGGCAGCCCCTGAGCCTGTCATACACCCTGCAAGGAGGGCAGCTCTGCCTTGCTGGCCTCAGAACCGATGGAAACCTGCAACTCTGACTGGAGATGGCAGGCTAGAACATGTGACCCCTGGTGGCTCGCTGGATGAAGAGAAGGGGACAGCTGCAGATTACAGCTCCCTGATTCTCACACCCATCTGCACTGACTCACTCTATTTCCTCTCCTGAGTTAATAACACTCGCAGTGAGGGAAATGAGTTTGAGCGCTCCCATCTCCTTTCCCCCGGCTGGAGGTGTCTGCTCCTCTCAGTTTGGATGGTGAAACTAGAATCCTTGGTCCCACTGATTTTTCGCTCTCAGGCACAAGCCCAGGGCTGCAGGCTTTGTAAGGATCAACAGGACTTGAACCCAGGCCCACAGGGCTATTTGACAGCCCCCACTGCCACCTGGCACCTGCTATTACCGGGCTTCTCTTTGGGACCCTAGTGCAAAAAGGTTGCATGCCACAGCAAGCTCTGCCTCAAGTGGTCTTAGCAATCTCTGATTGGCTCCTTGTTCCTGTATTGGCCCATGGAGTATACCAGAAAATGCCCAGATAACAGTGTTGATTCCTAGCTATCTGTTGCAATTGCCCTTCTTTTCCATTGCCAAGCTCTCTGCCTCTGAACCTCAGCTCTGACTTGGAGCCTGGCTCCCAGGAGACCCCGGGACCTCCAACAGGGGCCCTGAGACCTGCTATTGCCCCTCAGCCAGATTCCTGACTCTGACTCTGGCTTGACCTGATAGTGCTCTGTCTCCAGCTTCAGTTCCTGCCCTCAGTCCTGCCCCCCTTTGCCCAGGATCCCGACAGGACGGTGTTTGTCTGGGTATTGAGAAAGTTTGCAACTTGCAAGGTGACAGTAGTGACCGCAGACAGAGATTTGTGGGAGTTGGGGTTTGGGGAAGTTGGGTTTGAACAAACCCTGCGCCGTGGGGGAGATGTGCCCTGGCAGATCGCTTTGGAGATGTGCCATGGCCCAGCTCCACAGAGGCGTCGAGGTTCTTCTTTCCCACTCATATCAGTGGGAGTTAGGAACCTGAGCACCTCTGAGGATCTGGGCCCAGGTGACTTCTCCAGCTAATGTGAATTCCCCGCTCTGCCATGTGCCAGGTACTGCCTTCCCCTGCCTGATCCCTAATGAGAGGCATTTTCCCCCCATCTGTGTGATTGATTCGTTAACAGTTAGGCAGCACTGGGAAGGTGTTTTATTACTGACTAGCAATGACAGGCCCCTCCCCAGCATCAGCCAGGTGGAGAGAGTACAGCTCCGGGATGCTGGCCCATGGAGAGACAGAAGAGCTAGCCACTGAGTTCCACTCTCCATAGCAAGCTCAGCTTTTCCCCGCACCCTCTCATTGGGCTCTGAACACAGCTGATGGGAGTGGGGCAAGCTCTCTACCCTCCCTGCAGGTACTGGCGGGAGCTGGACAGCACAGGGCCATAGCAGGGAGAATGGCCTTGAAAGGAGGGGATGGAGGCTGCCCTAGTTTCCGAGAAGCACCAAGACTCTTACAGCGGGGTGGGCCTCGGCTCTGCTCTGCTCTTTGCCTGTCTCTTTACCTGGGGTTCCCTGACCTGCAAAGGATACTATTGTCAGCGCCCCCTCTCCTGCACTCCGTGGGGTCAGGCCCAGCCTCCATCTCAGGGGCTCTCATCCCTCACCACTCTTGGGCTCAGTCAGGCCTGAGCTTCATCGATTCTGAGGCCAGAAGAGACAAGTGTGATCATCTAGTCTCGCGTCTCAGTTCAGAGAACTTCCCTGAAATAATCCCTAGGGCAGATCGTTTAGACAAACAGCCAGTCTGGATTTAAAAATGGTCAGGGATGGAGAATCTATCACTGTGACCTCTGGTAAATTGTTCCAATGGCTAATTATTTTAATCGTTAAAATGTTTGCCTTATTTCCAGACTGAATTTGTCTAGCTTCAACTTCCAGTCACTGGATCATATTAGACTGGGGGTTGGCAACGTTTCAGAAGTGGTGTGCCGAATTTTCATTTATTCACTCTAATTTAAGGTTTCGCGTGCCAGTAATACGTTTTAATGTTTTTAGAAGGTCTCTCTCTGTAAGTCTATATTATGTAACTAAACTAGTGTTGTCTTTAAAGTAAACAAGATTTTTAAAATATTTTAAGAAGCTTCATTTAAAATTAAATTAAAATGAAGATCTTATCAGTTTAGTGCAGTGGTTCTTAACCTGGGGTGCACACATCCCCTGGAGGTGTGAGATGCCCTTTCTGGGGGTGCGAGACATGCCAGATTTTTTTAGGAGGTAAATCATGGAAAACACAAATTAAGCGCAGGCACATAAGTACAACCATTTTGTTGCATCAAACCTATGTATTTATTAACATTATACATTTTTTAACGATTACTGTAATATACAAACAAAGTTTTTAAGTTTTCAAGTTTTTACGCTAATTGTAGTGTAATTTTTGATAAGGGGCGAGAGAACATATTTTGAGAACTCCAGACCATCAGTGGGCTGAGCAGGGCCAGGTGCAGGGTATTAAATTGCTCCCCATAGGAATGTGCTACTTACAGTGTATTACTTAGGGTTGCCAGTCCTGATGCTCTGAGTGGCATTGTAAGGGGCCGGGGAACAGGGGTGGTTGGATAGGCGTGGGAGCCCCAGGGGGCCTGTCAGGAGTGTGGATAGGGGTCGGGGCAGTCAGAGGACAGGGAGCAGGGAGGCTTGGATGGGGCAGGGTCTGGGGGGGAGGGGGGATAGGGGTGAGGGGTCCAGGGAGGGGGAGGTCAGGAGACAAGGAGCAGTGGGGGTTAGATGGGTGGAGGATTCTGAGGGGGGCAGTCGGGCCGGGAAGTGGGCCGGCTGTTTGGGGAGGAATGTGCTACTTACGGTGTACTGCTTACTGCTGCCAGTCCTGGTGCTCTACAAGTAGCACATTCCTACGGGGAGAAATTTAATACACTACACCAGTGGACAGAACCCCAGACCGGCGGCAGGTTGAGCAGCTCAGCCCGCCGCCGGTCTGGGGTTCTGTCCGCCGGCTCCTGCCAGCCAGGGTCCTGGCTGCCGGCCCCGCTCATCCTGCTTTCTGCCGGGGTTCTGTTCACCCAGGCTGGCAGCGGGCTGAGCGGGGGCGGAGGCTGGGACCCTGGCTGGCAGCAGCGTGCAAGTAAAAATCAACTCACATGCCGCCAGTTGCTGACCCCTGTGTTAGACCTTCCTCTGCTAGACTAAAGAGCCCACTATTAAATATTTGTTCCCCATGTAGGTACTTAGACTGTAATCAAGTCACCCCTTAACCTTCTCTTTATTAGACTCAAGGAGCTCAATCTATGCAGCTTATCTCTCTAAGGCAGGTTTTCTAATCCTTTAATCATTCTCAAGTCTTTTCTCTGACCTCTCACCAATTGATCACCATCTTCTTGAGTTGTGGGCACCAGAACTGGATACAGGATTCCAGCAGTGGTCGCACCAGTGCCAAATGCAGAGGTAAAATCACTTCTCTGCTCCTACTTGAGATTCCCGTTTATGCATCCCAGGATCTCATTGGCTCTTTTGGTCACAACATCATATTGGGAGCTCATGTTCAGCTGATTGTCCACCATGACTCCCAAATCTTTTTCAGTCACTGCTTCCCAGGATAGCGTCCCCCATCCTGGAAATAAGGCTGACATACCTTGTTCCTAAAGCTGTGCATTTACATTTAGCCACAGTAAAATACATATTGTTGCTTGTGCCTAGCTTACCAAGTGATCTAGATTGCTCTGTATCAGTGACCTGTCCTCTTTGTTATTTACCACTCTTCCAATTTTTGTGTCGTCTGCAAACTTCATCAGTGATGATTTTATGTTTCTTCCAGGTCATTGATAAAAATGTTTAAAAGTTTAGGGCCTAGAACCAATTCCTGAAGGACCCCACTGGAAATATAGCCATCTGATGATGATTCCCTGTCTACAGTTACATTTGGAGACCTATCAGTTAGCCAAGTTTTAATCCATTTAATGTGTGTCTTGGTAATTTTATATTCTAGTTTTTTAATTAAAATGTCTTTTGGTACCAAGTCAAATGCCTTAAAGAAGTCTAGGTATATTACATCAACACCATTTCCTTTATCAACCAAACATGTATTCTCATAAAAAAAAATCAAGTTAGTTTGAAAGGATCTATTTTCCATAAATCCATTTTGATTGGCATTAATTATATTCTCCTCCTTTATGTCTTTATTAATCAAGTCTCATGTCAGCTATTCTATTATTTGCCTGGGATTTATATCAGATTGGCAGACCTATAATTACCCTGGTCATCCCATTTACTCTTTTAAAATATTGGTTCAATATTAGCTTTCTTATAGTCTTCTGGAACTTCATTAGTATTCTGAGACTTATTGAAAATCAATGCCCAGAGAGCTCATCAGCCAGCTCTTTTAAAACTCTTGGATGCAAGTTTTTTGGACCTGCCCATTTACAAATATCTAACTTTAGTATCTGCTGTTTAACACCCTGCAGAGATACTAGTGGAGTGGAAAGGGTGTTTATCATCGATGACTACATCATCTGTTTTTATTCCCAAATACAGAACAGAGATAAAAAGAAAAGGAGTACTTGTGTGTACTCTGTGTATATAAAATCTCCCCACTGTATTTTCCACTACATGCATCCGATGAAGTGAGCTGTAGCTCACGAAAGTTTATGCTCAAATAAATTTGTTAATCTCTAAGGTGTCACAAGTACTCCTTTTCTTTTTGCGGATACAGACTAACATGGCTGCTACTCTGAAACAGAACAGAGATATTTACTAAACATTTCTGCCTTTTCTGCATTATTATTGATAATTCTGCCATTTCTATTGTTAGGATTGTTTTTGTTCCTAATATATTTTTTAAAAAAGCCCTTCTTCTTCTTATCATTAATTCTGCTGGCCATAGATTTCTCCTTGTGGCCCTTTGCTTCCCTCATCGATTTTCTACATTTCCTAGCTTCTGACTGCTGTTCATTACTATCAATTTTCCCTTTCTTCCTTTTGTTTATATACAGTTTCTATGCTGTTTTCACTTTCTGTCTAAACCAGATCAATTTTTTTAACCAATATGGAAAACTTCTCAAATTGTGGGATTGTGGCTTTTTGGACGTATAGTAAAGTATTCTTAAACAATTCCGAATTATCATTCACATTTTTCTGATTAACTTCTTCCTCGCAGTTGACTTGTCTTATAATTGTTTTCAGCTTTGTGAAATTGTCCCTTTTAAAGCACCGACTATATGTATCACTGGTCTGGAATTTATTCTGTTTACACATTATAAATGTGATCATACCATGGTCACTTGTACCTAAGTTACCGTTAACTTTTAGTTCTGTGATCAATTCCAGTCTGCAGTCTGTATTCAAATTCTCCCATGTTGGATGCACCCTTTGGAGGTAGGAAATAGGAAATGGCTGCTGGCTGTGGCATTTCAGCACCTCCTGCCCTATCTCCAGCTGCGCTGCCCCTTCTAATTGTCACACCCTGCAGAGCGAGGGGGGCCGTCCGAATCCAAACAGAGGAATGGATGGGAGCTGCGTCCACAGTGGGAGACAGCCCTGAGCCCTGTCCTGCTTCCAAGGATGGGGTCAGCAGGGTGGGGCTAAGGAGACAGTTGCAAGCCTGTTTTGCTAACGCTGCAGCTGTCAGATGCCTCCCTGCATCCTGTGCAGCGCCCCACTTCCCCCTTCTCCTTGCACAAGAAGGGCCGTGGCTCAGCACTGCGGTTTGCACACATGACCAGAATTGGTCGGTTGGATCAGGTTGAGGGTGGGGCTGGAGGGAGCCCACTGCCCTGCAGCACTTGCCGCCCCTGCTCCAGAGCAACTAGAGCTCGCAGCGAGTTCAGGACTGAGCAGCATCAGGGGCCAGTGGACACGTAAGCAATATACCTAGCACTCTCACACCCTGCTCCCTGTGGCGGAGGGTGGTTGCTTTCACATCCCAGCTGTGGTGGCTGCAGCTGCCTTGTTTGTGTCTAGGTGTTTGAAGGGTCCCAAGAGGGCATGGGAGGTGGATACCCCTGCCAGCTGGCAGGGAGCTCTGCGGGTTCAAGCAATGCCAGGCTGCTGCTCTCAGCCAATGAGGGGTTCGTTTCTGGAATACGGTCCTGTGTCTGGGCACTGGTAAATGCTGGTTCCCGGCCTATAGTCCAGTGTCACTGATTTAGGCTCCCTGTGGTCAGCGTCACTGATTTAGGCTCCCTGTGGTCAGCCTGGGTCATCAGTGTGCCTAGCTGCAGAGAGCTTAGTGCAGAATGACTGGGCGTTGCCAGCCTGGGGGGTGCCTTGGGCCAGGAATGCCATTGCTCTCCCTTTGTTCCATGTGAGCTCCCAGCCCCCTGCTTCAACCTCAGCACGCTCTCTGCTACCCCTGCCCAGGGGGTGTTTTTTTGGAACACCCTGCTTGCCTAGCTTTGCTGGAGAAAACTGTAAGTAATGCTAAAGGAGTACTTGTGGCACCTTAGAGACTAACAAGGCACTGAATTTAGCCGTATAGAGTGGAAAAAAAATTTGTTAGTCTCTAAGGTGCCACAAGTACTCCTTTTCTTTTTGCGAATACAGACTAACACGGCTGCTACTCTGAAACCTGTAAGTAATGCTGTGTCACTGGGGGAATGTAAGACAACACTTCCATCTGTGTTCAGATTGCAGGGAGCCAGGCTTCGGCTAGTCTGTGCCGACTGGGAAGAGAGGCAGAGGCATGGGCTCTCTGTCCCCAGGATGGCATTCGATGCTGCTGCCACCACCCCTCTCGAAGCTGCCACAGGTGCCAGGGCCGCAACCCTGGACTGCACCCCATTCTGTGTCCCAATTGCTAGAATTAAACCCGCTCTTCAGGCTCCTAGAGGGTGGGGTTTCTGTTGTGATACTGAAGCAAACCAGTCACGTCAAACAGCATTTCCCATGCTCAGCCTTGAGCATGACCTGAACCACAAGGGATGACTTGGGTGGAGCCCAACAGGGCGGGTTAAGCAGGAGAGCCATCCACAGATCCCCCAGAGGGGCTGGTTGCAGGGATTTGCCTTGCACAGTGACCACTGGGGCATGCCAAAGAGCAGCAGGCAGGGCTCAACACCACTGCTGCCGGGCAACCTGGGAAAGCTGGAGGCAGTGGCATTTAGAGTGATGGTAGCTATATGGTTAAGCTAGCAAGCAGGGCAGCTGGGCCCATGCTCTCGACGTGCTGCTGGGGCACTCGCTGACGGGTAGAGACATGTGCCCAGGTGTGATCTGTCCGGCAGAGGCAGGGAGCACGTACACGCTCACCAGTGCACGGCTAGCACAATCAGGGCCAGGTCCATGTTAGTGCTGCGCACACAGCAGCCAGCATGCCATGGGGCTATAGCGCGTCCCCTCACAAAGTACCTGCAGCTCTTTCCCCCTGACCCACCAGGAGCCATTGTTCACCTGCCTGTGGGCTGCAACCTGCCTCCCAAATGGTTTAATCCCCCTCTGCACTGCAGCAGCTTCACACGCACCCAGCCATGCTGCTGGCCCAGCGGGAGAACATGGCAGCCCTACTGCTGCTTCACTCCGTCACTGGGAGCAGCACTGCACAGACACACACCGCTCCTCACAAACCTGTGGCCAATGCTCCATGAATCTCCTCTTCCTCATCCTGAGATGGTTCAGTTCCCAGGGTGGGACCCCACCAGCTGGCACTGACCAAAGAAGGAAAATGCCTACCAAGTACTTTCACAGAAACTTCCTGCTCCCTGGCACCTGACCCTGCATTCTGTGGGCACTAGCTTTCCCACTGAAGTGACAGGCTATGGGGCCGGTTAGGGGATGCAAGATCAGGTGTTATGGGGCAGACAGGGAGTGCAGGAGTGGGCACCGGGGGAGAGGGCGGGCGGGCAGGGAGCGGAGGAGTGGGCGCAAAGGGGGGGAGGGCAGTTAGTGCAGGAGCAGGCGCCAGAGGGCCGCCTGGCAGTGCAGGAGCAAGTTAATGGGGTTTGGTCTCAGATGTGTCAGCAGTTTCCATCGTCGCCAGCAGGCAGGTTTTGCCCCAAGCGGATGTTTGCAGGGCTACGCCCTTGCCAAGAGTGGTTCTGGCCCCAGCGCGTTACTCCATGGATACCTTGACACCGTCCCAGGAGCCGTCCCTGGCAGAGGCTCAGCCCTGCTCCCTCCACCCTGCTCACCAGCCCTCTGCCCCATGAGCGGAAGGGATTTCCTGTTAGTTGGTGCCTCCACACCTCTTGTCCTCTCGCCACAGTGCGGAGAGGGCAGCCTCGCATGCTGCCCAGAGCCAATAGCTCACTGTGTAAGGCATAAGGTCTCTATGTGTCCTGTGAGAAACCACGTTCCTGGCAGAAATGCAGGGGGCCCATATTGAACTATACAGAGCACGTTCTGCCCTTTCCACGCTGCCCCTGGCCAAACACTCATGACACGAAATCCGGGTCACCCAACTCTGCTCTGCAGGGCAGCCCAGTACACCTGTGGCAAGAGAACTCGCTCCCCCGCGTGGGTCTCATGGACACATCCCGGCTGGGGAAAGGCCATTCTGCTCCATGTGTTTCGCACACATGTGTGCATGCATACTGATACATGCAGACACATGTCTACATGCACACACACACATGCATGTGCATGCACTTACACATGCATGTGCACACATGCAAGCACACACACGTACACCTACATGTGCACCTATCTCTCTGTTGATATGGAAACGAGTCAAATTATTTAAAGAATAAAAAGTCGTCTGCTAAATGCCGTCGTCATGGGAACATGAATTGTGGCAGTAGCTAAGCACAGGAGATGGCATGTTGCTTTTTGATCCCAAGTTTTGTACAAACTCCATGGCTCAGCAAAACCCCGAGGGAGGGGGTAGCCTGGTGGGGACAAGGGGAGGAAGGCCTGGGGCAATCTGGATGGTCTCTGGAGCACAGAGCTTCTGATGCTGATTCTCATGTCCATTGTGCCCAGTGCTGGTGTGGCAGTGCTTTGAGGACATGCTCCCACCCTGCTGTGGGTCCTGTGCCCCCGGGGAGCAGGAATATAGCCCAGCTGAAGCACCTGCATATGTAACAGAAATGACCCATGATGGGCCTGCACTTGCTCCCAGTGTCAGCCCAGTCCCCCTTACACCCCCAACTCCAGTGGGAGCTGAGGCGGGTGTTAGTGATGTCAAATGCTTTGGGACCACTGGGGGAGGATGAACCATACATATCAGTGCAACCTGTGGGTCTGTGTGTCAGGGTGTGCCCGTGCACCTGTATGGATGTATGGTTCTGTGCATCTGTTTCTGGGTGTTTTTGTCCCTGTCCCTGTCCCTGTCTGTGTGTCCTGTCTTAGGTGTGTCCCTGTGTGTGTGTGTGTGTATTTGTCCCTCTCTCTGGATGTGTCCTTGTGTCTTAGGTGTCTCTGTCTTTCAGTGTCCCTGTATGTGTGTCTGTCCCTGTCCTTGACCAGGCCTGGGTGTCCCTGCAGTCAAGAGAATAGCACTTTTGTGAAAACCATGCCCAGGCCAGCAGCTCAAGGTGCCACTCTCTCTCCCAGCAAAGGAGTCTGGGAGGCGGTTCCTCACATTGCTGTCTAGAAACAGGGTGGCCAGGCTGTGGAGGAACCGTGCCCTGTCTAGACTAGTCGGGTCAAAGGATGGTTGCTGCAGGTTGTGGCTCTGGGTGAAGGGAATTAGCAGGGGGAATGTGGAGGAGGGGGTTCTGAGACTGACAGAGCAGGGTTGGGCCGATTGGGTTTTATCCCCATCTCAGTGTCCAGAAGCCCTGGTGGAGCAGGGCCTGGGCCGTACAATAGCACTAGTAGCCATTCTCTGGAACTGCCTCCCACAAATGAGTTCTGTCCCACAGCAGCCACTTGTGGAATTGCTTTTCCTCATTTCCTCTCCAGAACCCTTCCATGGGGTGTGCCCTTACCCAGCTGTTGCGTTCCACCCCAGAGGCGGCTGCCTGTCATCCGTGGGGACAGTGACATGATGACCTCATTGGAGTGAGGCTGTAATTCTGCACCTCACTCTGAGGCCTGCTGAGGGTGCACTGTCAGTCTGTGAATAGGACTGGCAGGCTCTCTTCCCCATTGTCATTGGCACTAATTAGGGTCAGGTGTGTGGGGCGAGGAAGGGCTCCCCCACAGGCAGCACAAAGCAGTAAACTGCCTAATTCTGCTTGCAGTCAGGTGGCTGCATCTGAACAGATTGGTTTCGGGTCAGGGAGTCTGGAAAATACCCGCAGGGTGGGAGCTGGGGTGGGCTGGGTTAGTGACTGGGCCCGGCTGGGTCTGCCGAGGCCACAGGGAAAAGTGAGACCATCTGTCCTCCTTCAGGCTTGCTTTAGAAGCCACTTGGGGTGTTCCCATCTCCCTGCTGTGTCAGGCCTGCATCCTTCTAGCGCTACTGCAGAGTCCTTGGCAGTGGGTTGGGGACTTGCTCTGTCCCCTGGGACACTGTTCTCATGGCCCCTGCCAGCACCGCATCCCTACAGTCAGTAACTCATGTGAGCTTGGCTGCCATGTGGCTCACTGCAGAGTTCTCTGGCTGTTGTCACGGTTGAGCAGCATGTTTCAGGGGAAGGGTTAGTGGTAGGAGCTCTGCTTTCTGCTGGGAAGGGGTTTCCTGCACTGGCACTGAGTGACCCGGGGCCCGATCCTGCATTCCATGTGCACCCAAACCTCCCACTGCCATCTCTGGGACACTGGCTAGGAGCGATGCAGGACCTGGGCCTAGGTTTGGAGAAGGACCCAGGTCAGGTGCTGAACCAGACTCTGCAAACAGGCAGGCCTGATCCTGTGATGTGCAAATAACTCTCCGATGGGGGTCTGAGCACCCCCAACTCCCATTGACATCAGTGGGAGCTGAGGGTGCTCAGCACTCACAGGATCAGCCCCTCTGGGACGCTCTTCTTGGGTAGTTTTTCAGACTCCTTGCTCCTGCTCAGCAAGGTGTGGGTGGCTGGTAGGACAGGGAACAGGCGCACCTGGGACTGCTGTATCCCTATTGCAGGCTGGGAGCTGGACAGCCAGTGAGCCCCGCAGATGTGGCTGTGTCCAGCAGCCCCCAGACAGCGCTCCCTTTCTCTTCACTGCAGCCCACCCCTGCTTTACCACGAGGACGCTCTGCGTTGGATGGGGATTTCGGAAAGCCTGATACCTTTGGGATGGGGGAGAGGCAGGACTGTCCCTGGGGAGGGAACTGGCTCCCAGAGGTGCAGAGGCTCATGACAATGGAACATAAGAAGGGAAGGGGGTGGGGGAATAAACGCAGGAATTTCGGGTTTCCAAGGGTGCTGCGGTTTGGGGCAGTTTCCTGGCACTTCCTATTTTACCAAAAGCACCTGCTACCCCTTACCCAGGCCAGTCTGCATGTGTCTGGCCCCTGTAGGCTCCCTCCACATGGCAGCAGAGCTGGCTTGGGAGCTGCTAAGTATTGCTTGGAGATGGGCTCAGAATTGCCAACCCCAAGTGTGCAAAAACCACAAGTCAGGGCCCCCAGCTCCCAAGATTGGCTTAAAAGTCAGGAGATTTTAACAATAATCAAGGCTGGGTTTTTGTATTGGCCTTCCGGTGTCAGACCCGAATGGGGTTCTGTGCAGCCAGAGCGCTAGAAACATACCCTTCTTAGTGCAACTGAGATTCTCACCTAATCACAGGACTCCCGGAGCTGTGGCTTTCATTAAATACCAAATCCTGCGAGCCATGTGATAAGATCGTGAGAGGTGGTCATGCTGCTGAACTGATCAGAAACCAGGGTGCAGTGGGGCAGTGGATGTGGACTTTTGTTTTGGCTCATTCTGGAAATAGTGAGCCTGGCCCAGTGTTTGGATTTAACTCAGAAATCAAGTGTGCACAGTTCTGGCGTTTGTGTTTGGGCCCATCGTTTACATTCTGCCACACCACAACTGAAAGTCCTGTAGGCAAAGGGGAAGAGTCAATGGAGACTACACCAAATATGAGCCCCAGGAGGATACAGGATGGGTTGAAGAGGATTACAAGGGAGAATAGGAATGGAAAGAATTTGCAGCCAGAGGGAACTGGGATAGACCGGAGAATCGCATCGTCACCAGGAACAGGCAGGTCTACGTGATCGGGGACTCCTTACTGAGAAGAATAGACAGGCCTGTAACCAGAGCTGATCCAGAGAATAGAAGGATGTGCTGTCTTCCAGGTGCTAAGATATGGGATGTGGACCTGAGGTTGAAAAGGATCCTAAAGGGAGCGGGAAAGAATCCACTGATTGTCCTTCATGTGGGAACAAATGATACCGGTAGATTCTTGCTGGAACGTATCAAGGGAGACTATGCCAGGCTGGGGAAGACGCTTAAGGAAATGGAGGCTCAGGTGATCTTCAGTGGGATTCTGCCTGTTCCTAGAAAAGGGCAACAAAGGTGTGACAAGATTATGACTATCAACAGATGGCTCAGGCAGTGGTTCTATAAGGAGGGCTTTGGGATGTATGACCACTAGAAGGCATTCATGGACAGAGGACAGTTTTCTTAGGATGGACTTCATGTGAGTAGGGAAGGAAATAGACTTCTAGGATGGAGGCTGGCACAACTGATTAAGAGAGCTTTAAACTAGGAATTTGAGGGAGATGGTTGGGAGATGTCCAGGTAATCTCCATGCCGGATTTTAGCACTGAGAAGGAAGAAAACAAAGTAAGAAAGGATACAGCCATGGGTAGGAGAATGGACATAAGGAGGAAGGGCAGTGTGGATACCAATCTAATAGGTCATACTGGCTGTAGAATGTCCGTGCCTAATTGGGTAAAGAATGTGAGCGAGGCCAAACAGCAAAAATTAAGATGTTTGTACCCCAGTGCGAAGAGCCTCGGTAACAAAATGGAGGAACTAGAGCTACTGGTGCAGGAAGTGAAGTGAGCTGTAGCTCACGTAAGCTTATGCTCATATAAATTTGTTAGTCTCCAAGGTGCCACAAGTACTCCTTTTCTTTTTGTGAATACAGACTAACACGGCTGCTACTCTGAAACCAGATATTATAGTGATAACAGAAACATGGTGAAATAGTAGTCATGACTGGACTACAGCTATTGAAGGGTATGTGCTGTTTAGGAAAGACAGAAATAAAGGTAAAGGTGGTGGAGTAGCAATATATATCAATGATGAGGTAGAATATAAAGAAATAAGAGGTGATGGAATGGATAAGACCGAGTCCATCTGGGCAAAAATCACATTGGGGAAGAAAACTAGAGCCTCCCCTGGGATAGTGCTTGGGGTGTGCTATAGACCACCGAGATCTAATTTGGCTATGGATAGAGCCCTCTTTAATGTTTTTAATGAAGTTAATACTAATGGGAACTGCGTGATCATGGGAGACTTTAACTTCCCAGATATAGACTGGAGGACAAGTGCTAGTAATAATAATAGAACTCAGATTTTCCTAGGTGCGATAGCTGATGGATTCCTTCATCAAGTAGTTGCTGAACTGACTAGAGGGGATGCCATTTTAGATTTGGTTTTGGTGAATAGTGAGGACCTCATAGAAGAAATGGTTGTAGGTGACCACCTTGGTTCAAGTGATCATGAGCTAATTCAATTCAAACTGAATGGAAGGATTAACAAAAATAAATCTGCGACTAGGGTTTTTGATTTCAAAAGGGCTGACTTTCAAAAATTAAGGAAATTAGTTAGGGAAGTGGATTGGACTGAAGAACTTATGGATCTAAAGGCAGAGGAGGCTTGGGATTACTTCAAGTGAAAGCTGCAGAAGCTATCAGAAGCCTGCATCCCAAGAAAGGGGAAAAAACTCATAGGCAGGAGTAGTAGACCAAGCTGGATGAGCAAGCATCTCAGAGAGGTGATTAAGAAAAAGCAGAAAGCCTACAGGGAGTGGAAGATGGGAGGGATCAGCAAGGAAATCTACCTTATTGAGGTAAGAACATGTAGGGATAAAGTGAGAAAGGCTAAAAGTCAAATAGAGTTGGACCTTGCAAAGGGAATTAAAACCAATAGTAAAAGGTTCTATAGCCATATAAATAAGAAGAAAACAAAGAAAGAATAAGTGGGACCGCTAAACCCTGAGGCTGGAGTGGAGGTTAAGTATAATCTAGGCATGGCCCAATATCTAAACAAATACTTGGCCTCAGTCTTTCATAACGCTAATGAGGATCTTAGGGATAATGGTAGCATGACAAATGGGAATGCGGATATGGAGGTAGATATCATGAGGTAGAAGCGAAACTCAAACAGCTTAATGGAACTAAATCAGGGGGCCCAGACAGTCTTCATCCAAGAATATTAAAGGAATTGGCACATGAAATTGCAAGCCAATTAGCAAGAATTTTTAATGAATCTGTAAGCTCAAGTGTTGTACCGTATGACTGGAGAATTGCTAACATAATTCCTATTTTTAAGAAAGGGAAAAAAAGTGATTCGGGTAACCACAGGCCTATTAGTTTGACATCTATATTATGCAAGGTCTTGACAAAAATTTTGAAGGAGAAAGTAGTTAAGGACATTGAGATCAATGGTAAATGGGATAAAATACAACGTGGTTTTACAAAAGGTACATCATGCCAAACCAACCTGATCTCCTTCTTTGAGAAAAGAAAAGGAGGAAGGACTTGTGGCACCTTAGAGACTAACAAATTTATTTGAGCATAAGCTTTCGTGAGCTACAGCTCACTTCATCGGTTGCATTCAGTGGAAAATAGTGGGGAGATTTATATACACAGAGAACATGAAACAATGGGTGTTACCATACACACTGTGAGGAGAGTGATCAGGTAAGGTGAGCTATTAATAGCAGGAGATGGGGGGGAACCTTTTTTAGTGATAATAAAGGTGGGCCATTTCCAGCTGTTGACAAGAGCATCTGAGGAACAGCGGGGGGAGGGGGAGGAATAAACATGGGGAAATAGTTTTACTTTGTGTAATGACCCATCCACTTCCAGTCTTTATTCAAACCTAAGTTAATTGTATCCAGTTTGCAAATTAATTCCAATTCAGCAGTCTCTCATTGGAGTTTGATTTTGAAGTTTTTTGGTTGAAGAATTGCCACTTTTTGGTTGAAGAATGGCCAGACTGGACAGTCTGTACGTAAAAGAATCAATGGACACAAATCAGACGTCAAGAATTATAACGTTCAAAAACCAGTTGGAGAACACTTCAGTCTCTTTGGTCACTCGATTACAGACCTAAAAGTGGCAATTCTTCAACCGAAAAACTTCAAAAACAGACTCCAATGAGAGACTGCTGAATTGGAATTAATTTGCAAACTGGATACAATTAACTTAGATTTGAATAAAGACTGGGAGTGGATGGGTCATTACATAAAGTAAAACTATTTCCCCATGTTTATTCCTCCCTCCCTCCCCCTGCTGTTCCTCAGATGTTCTTCTCAACTGCCGGAAATGGCCCACCTTGATTATCACTACAAAAGATTGCCCCCCCTCCCGCTCTCCTGCTGGTAATAGTTCACCTTACCTGATCACTCTCCTTACAGTGTGTATGGTAACACCCATTGTTTCATGTTCTCTGTGTATATAAATCTCCCCACTGTATTTTCCACTGAATGCATCTGATGAAGTGAGCTGTAGCTCATGAAAGCTTATGCTCAAATAAATTTGTTAGTCTCTAAGGTGCCACAAGTACTCCTTTTCTTTTTGCGGATACAGACTAACACGACTGCTACTCTGAAACCTGTCGTTCTTTGAGAAAGTAACAGATTTTTTTAGACAAAGGAAATGCAGTGGATCTAATTTACCTAGATTTCAGTAAGGTGTTTGATATAGTGCCACATAGGGAATTGTTAGTTAAATTGGAAAAGATGGGGATCAATATGAAAATTGAAAGGTGGATAAGGAATTGGTTAAAAGGGAGACTACCGCGGGTGGTACTGAAAGGTGAACGGTCAGACTGGAGGGAGGTTACTAATGGAGTTCCTCAGGGATTGGTTTTGGGACCAATCTTGTTTAATCTTTTTATTACTGACCTCGGCACAAAAAGTGGGAGTGTGCTAATAAAGTTTGCGGATGATGCAAAGCTGGGAGGTATTGCCAATTTAGAGAAGGATCGGGATATCATACAGGAGGATCTGGATGACCTTGTAAACTGGAGTAATAGTAAGAGGATGAAATTTAATAGTTAGAAGTGTAAGGTCATGCATTAAGGATTAATAACAAGAATTTTAGTTCTAAGCTGGGGACGCATCAATTAGAAGTAACGGAGGAGGAGAAGGACCTTGGAGTATTGGTTGACCACAGGATGACTATGAGCCGCCAATGTGATATGGCCATGAAAAAAGCTGATACGGTCTTGGGATGCATCAGGCGAGGTATTTCCAGTAGAGATAAGGAGGTGTTAGTACCCTTATACAAGGCACTGGTGAGACCTCATCTGGAATACTGTGTGCAGTTCTGGTCTCCCATGTTTAAGAAGGATGAATTCAAACTGGAACAGGTACAGAGAAGGGCTACTAGGATGATCTGAGGAATGGAAAACCTGTCTTATGAAAGGAGACTCAAGGAGCTTGGCTTGTTTAGCCTAACCAAAAGAAGGTTAAAGGGAGATATGATTGCTCTCTATAAATATATCGGAGGGATAAATACCGGAGAGGGAGAGGAATTATTTAAGCTCAGTACCAATGTGGACACAAGAACAAATGGATATAAACTGGCCATCGGGAAGTTTAGACTTGAAATTAGATGAAGGTTTCTAACCATCAGAGGAGTGAAGTTCTGGAGCAGCCTTCCAAGGGAAGCAGTGGGGGCAAAAGAACTATCTGGCTTCAAGATTAAACTTGATAAGTTTATGGAGGAGATGGTATGATGGGATAATATGATTTTGGCAATTAATTGATCTTTAACTATTCATGGTAAATAGGCCCAATGGCCTGTGATGGGATGTTAGATGGGGTGGGATCTGAGTTACTACAGAGAATTCTTTCCTGGGTATCTGGCTGGTGAATCTTGCCCACATGCTCAGGGTTCAGCTGATCGCCATATTTGGGGTTGGGAAGGAATTTTCCTCCAGGGCAAATTGGCAGAGGCCCTGGGGGTTTTTCACCTCCCTCTGTAGAATGGGGCACAGGTCACTTGCTGGAGGATTCTCTGCACCTTGACGTCTTTAAACCGTGATTTGAGGACTTCAATAGCTCAGACATAGATGAGAGGTTTATTGCAGGAGTGGATGGGTGAGATTCATTGTGCAGGAGGTCAGACTAGATGATCATAATGGTGCCTTCTGACCTTAATATTTATGAATCTATCTATATCCATGAATCTATGAAAGGTGGGGCCTGCTTTCTGCGTCGGCTGGCCTTGGACTTGCCCTGCTCTCTCCTGGCCCATGCCTGAGGCTGGCAGGGCAGCATGGTGGGCATGGCTTTGGTTTGGTTTGTTTAATGCTCACTTGGGTGTCTGTGCCATTAAGACGACAGTGCCCTGGTTAACTCAGCAGCAGAGCAGTGCCCGGATAGCCAATGACTCGTTAAATGCCCAGCTTTACCCTCAGCTAAGTGGTTTGACATGGAATGGGAGGGGAAATGTCTGGGCCCTGCTGCCGTGGGCTGTGTGTGGGCTGTAGGGGACTGCCAGGGGCTCCCAAGCGTCCCTCACCTCAGTTGTGTATGCGACCCTGGCTTGCTAATGCAGCTTTGGCTTCTTTTCCCCCTTGTCTCCTAGCTCTTGTGGGTTACATGGGGAAGTGAGACCAGCGTGTGGCATCCAGACTCAGCTTCCCCTGAGCTGCTGTCAGGAGCCCTGCACGCCTTGGGCATCCCACGGCAGCCAGCCCTAGGATAGACAAGGCCTTAGTGAGCAGAGCTGTGCCAAAGGGGCTCGTTTGTGGGAGACACACACACACATGCAAATCGTGGATGTGTGTGTGTTTGTGCATACCTGTGTGTGCATACCTCTGTGTGAATGTGTGTATATACCTTTGGGTGAGTGGGTGTCTGAGTGTGTGTGTATACCCATGTATGCATGTGTATACCTCTGTGAATGCGTATGTATACCTGTGTGTCTGTATATTTGCGTGTGTAAATACATGTCTTGGTGTGTATATATCTGTGTGAATGGGTGTGTGTATGCCGTGTGTGTGTGAATACATGTCTCTGGGTGTGTGTATACCTCTGTGTGAATGTGTGTGTTTGTACTGTGTGCACTTGTACATGCAAGTGTGTTCTGTGCATGCATTTCCATGTGCACGTGTCTCAGGACAGGCCTGTCATGTACGTGTGTGCGGGGTACATTGTGTGGAGGTGTGTGTGGTGAAGACCTAAGGGCAAAGGAAGGGTCCTTGGAGACTGTCCAGTTCCCCTTCAGGCCTCCCAAGGCCAGCTCTGTGCCCTGGCCCGGGTGCGGTGCATTGTGGGTAGGAACAACACCCTTTCCTCCTGCTCTGGGCTGGGCAGGGTGCAGACCAGGCCATTTCCAGGTGGCCTCTTGTGACCCTGCTTGCGGCTGTGAGCGTCAGGGCAGGGCGTGTTGCTCAATGCGCCAGTGGCATGGCGGCTGTAAAGAGGCTGGGTGGTCATTAGGGGAGCTGTGCATGGCAGCCTGGTGCTGGGCTTCCTGCAGCGATAATGAGCCAGGAGCCCTCCCACAACAGCTGGCACCGTGCCTCTGCCCCGCAGAGCTCAGAGCCCACGCAGAGCGGGAAGAGAGCGGCCAGGAGCAGCTCCCAGCTGAGGGACTCAGCATCCTTGGACCAGGCTGGGAGAGGGGGAAGGGGACCCCCAGATACACGTGTCAGCCCCCAGCCCCCCCAAAGTCAGGGTGCTGGGAGACAGAGACTGGCCACAAAGTCTGGCTGTGGATCCAACCACTCCCAGAACACGGGGCCAGTGCAGGCCCTGAGCCACAGGGGCTCCCCGTGTGGGGTGGGGGATGGGTCTCCCATGCTCAATGCGTTGGACTCCACTTCGGCTGTCTCTGTGCAGTCGGGCTGGGATCAGGGCAGCCAGCAGCCACCGCGGGCCTCGGCTGAGCTGGGGTGTAACTCAGGCAGGTGACACGAACCCACCTAGAGGTGTGCTGAGTGGCTGAGTGTGGCAGTGTTCATACCCGCCCTTCCTGTCAGTGCAGAGCCCCCGCCTCTTCCCCCCCGCCCTTCCCCGGAGCGAGCGCACAGAGATGTGATGGCCCAGGAGCCATGGGGCAGCCTCACACTGCAGAGCTGGGGTGGTCCCCACAGAACCTGCCTTGGAGAGATGTGCTGGGTTGTGCCAGGTCAGGGGCCACATTTGCAGAGAGGCTGTGATCTGCACACCTGGCACAGGGTGCAGACAGGTCTGGGTTTACTTGGCAGAGGATGCAGGAGGGGGGTATGGATGCCTGGCAAAGGGGCCTGGGCATACCTGGTAGAAGAGCCCGGCAGTGCCTGCAGAGGGGCATTGTGCTGCCTGGCAGAGGTTCCTGAGTGTGTGCAGCAGGGGGTGCAGAGGGGCATTGGCCTGCCTGGCAGAGGGGCCTGGGGGTATGCTGTTAGGATGGGGCCTCTGGCAGAGGTTCCCCAAGGTGGCAGATGATGGGGCTGTTCTTGGTGCCAGCGGGTGCCACTTTCCAAGGTCCCTCTCTCCAGCCCCAGCCGTGCTTGGGGTGGGGCGGGGCTAGAGTCCTGGGCAACTCTGCTGACTCCGACAAGTGAGGATCAAGGGGGAGCTTGCCCTCCCCATGGGGGTAGTGGGATTCAGTCGCATGTGAGTGCCCTGGCTGACATTCCCGTCCCTGCTCTGACCTGAGGGTGCGGGTGGCACCACTGAGCCCTGTCGGCCCTGCTTGCCTCTTTAATCGATCAAACCAATGGCACACAAAGCTCTAGCCCTCTCCAGCTGCACCACTGACTTGCTTCAAACTTGGCTTGTTTTGTAGATCTTCTTCAGACCCAAGAACCCTGGAAGGTCTGCTTGGGCTGGGCTGCGCTGGGACTTACTGGGCCTAAGGGTGTGGAGGAGATTCTGGTTGGCACGAAAGATTAATGAACAATTTCTCCTGCTGTAAAAGAGTCCATGTTTTAAGGCACAAGCACAGAAAGCGGAGCTGGGGCTGAGCTTTCCCCTTGCCTGCAGCTCCTGAGTACTTGGTGTCTCAGGGCGGTGGGTTTTGTACACAGATCCTGTGGATTGCACAGCACTTGGGGAGCTGACTGTTCTTACCGGAGTTCTACTGTCTGGGGGCCACCCAGGCCAGCAGGAGCAAAGTGAGCAATGAGTCTCATCTGGGTCTGGGCCACTGGGGTCAGAGGCATAGCCAGTGACTTGGGCTCACTGAGCCCAGGGACAGCTGGGCAGGGCTCTCACGCCCTTCCCCCCCCCCGCCCCTTCCTCCCCCGCCCCCCAGGCCATCCCTGTGTTAATCACACTGGCAGGAAAACATTCTCAGCAGGAAATCCGCTTCCCGTTCTGTCCAGCCGCTTCCCTGCAAAGAGAGCTCTGTGCTTAGCCAGCCCAGCACCCTGTGCATGGTCCTGTCCACTTCCTGGGGAGAAGCCAGTTCCAGGAGTCTCTCCCTGCAGAGGGCAGGGCACCAGCACTGTTACAGAGAATATCTAGCATGCCGGGGTCCCAGGGACATGCGCCCACCTCGGGGCGGCGCACAGCAGCTTGGAACAGCCATGCACACAACATGAGCTACATCGAGTTCTTCTTCATATATGGGAAATGTATTCAGAGTGTCACAGCTAAATACAAGATAGAACACATTGTTTAGCATAAGTAGTTAGTACATATTTCAAGGGACCATTCAAGGTGAAGTGGCCTGTAAACACCCCTGCAGACACAGGGAAGAAAGGAACAGAGAGGAGAAAAATAAGAAATTAAAAAGACAGTTGTTAGTGGGCGGATATCTGGTTGTTGTAATAAGCCATGAATCCAATGTGTCTGTTGGGTCTATCATTTTTAGTGTCTAGTTATGAATTTAAGCTCCCAGGCTTGTCTTTTGAAGGTGTTGTACAGGTGTGAGAGTGATATAGTGATTGTTTTGTGAAACGTGTTGGCTCATGGGTGATAGGGTGTTTTTGTCTGTGTGAGTTCATTCGAGAGCGCAGTGATTGTCTGGCTTCACTCACCCAGTTGTTTTTGTTTGGGGCATTCAATGCACTGGCTGAGGTACACCACATGTTGTGACAGGCATGGATGGGTAGGACCTATGGATCTTGAAAGGGGTATTGTGGGAAATGATAATCGCAACAGTGGAGCTACATCTTCAGGTTTTGCATCTATTGTTCTGACAGGGTTTGGTGCGGCTTTGAGTTGGTGGGTCCTGGACTGTGGGGAGCTTGCTACTGATGATGAGCTTGGCAAGGTTGGGGGGTTGTTTGAAAGCCAGAAGAGGGGGTTCAGGAAAGATTTATTTCAGGATGGGGTCCCCATCGAGTATGGATTGTAATTGTTTAATGATACCCCCGCTAGGTTCCAGTGAGGAGTGGTAGGTGACCACTAGGGGTGTTTGGTCAGAAGGGGTTTTATTTCTGTATTGAAGGTTCTCTCTGGGTATGTGGGTGGCCCATTCCATGATGCGATCTTCTCATGATGGCATCTCCTTGTTTGGTGAAGGCGATTTTAAGTGTGTTAAGGTGTATATCTGTGACTTTCTCCTCCAAGCATATTCTGTGGTATCCGAGTGCAAGGCTGTAGCTACAAGATTTCTTGATGTGTTTGGGGTGGTTACCAGATCTGTGGGATAAGTGTGGTGATCTATGGGATTCTTGTATATATCTGTAGGGTTGCATAGGTGAAGCTGACTGTGGTGTCCAGGAAGTTGAGGCTAGTGTGGGAGTGTTCCAGAGAGAGTTTAATGGATGCATGGTGGTTGCTGAAGTTGTGGTAGAAATCTATGAGGGAGTTTAGATGTTTTGTCCAGAACATGAAAATATCATTGATATATTTCAGGTTTCGTGGTGCATTTGTCCAGGAGATACATTCTTCCTCAAGGTGGCCCATGAAGACCGTGGCCTATTGGGGAGCCATCCTAGTACCGTTGGCTGTTCCCGTGGTTCGGACAAAGTGTTTGTTGTTGAATGTAAAATGGTTATGGGTGAGGATGAAATAGATGAGTCTGGTGCTGTTTTGGGGGTGGTATCTGAGGGGTGTCTATTGTCTTGTAGATAGTTGAGGCAGGCAGTGATGCTGTCATTGTGAGGGTTGTTGGTGTATAGGGAGGTGACGTGCATGGTAGCGAGGATGGTGTTCTGAGGAAGGTTATTAATGTTGCAGAGTTTCTGGAAGAAGCCAGTTGTGTCCTGGACAGGGTGGATTTGATTTAAATCAAATTGATTTAAATCATGATTTAAATCACTAGTCAGGAAGACTCGATTTAATCACGGTTTTCTACATAAAAGTGCATT
Source organism: Dermochelys coriacea (assembly GCF_009764565.3). Classification (NCBI taxonomy): domain Eukaryota; kingdom Metazoa; phylum Chordata; order Testudines; family Dermochelyidae; genus Dermochelys; species Dermochelys coriacea. The sequence goes on from NC_050076.1 coordinate 61,951,037, forward strand.
CTTATTGGTTGTTATATATAGCCTTAATACATATTCTTCACAATTCAGAGATAGATGTAGGTTTCATTTTTAGAAGGTACACACTATACATTTTTAAACAGTGATTTATTTTGAAAACTTTTCAGATTAGTTTTACAGCTATATCAGAAAATGAATGATTGTTTGGCTATTTCATTTCCAAAGGTAATTGAAGCAGATATTTATGAAGTCGTTGGGAGATGAACTATCTCCAATTCAACAGGTTAATCATTAATATTTGGAGTATTTTCTTGCCATGCTGTATTAGGAGGAGAACATCACAAGACAGACATTTAAATCGTTTTATTTAACTAAAACAACAACGTTAAGGATTCTGGATTATTTTCTTCAACAGCAAACATATAATATTTTAACAAAACAAGCATATGTCCCTCGCTTCTCACATTTATCTCCAGACTTCTTTTCCTTGGCCAGATCTATTCCGCCCCCAACAATCTTCTATTCATTGGACTATTTGAAACTTTGCACTTTTAGAGAGAGGTAAGGCATTGACTTTGTGTACACAAATTTGCAGAGGCATAATAGAGTTGAGGTCTGTTATTTCTCACTTCTATATATTATTTATTTATTTAAAAACATTTTTGCTGTTAACAAGCATGTTACCTCTGGGGAGACAAATCCACAGTCTGAGAACTGCAAAACTAAGCATCTCTGATGGTATCTTCTAGACTGAGCACAGAGTCCCATGGGTAGATAGAAAGATTAACCTAAATAATCTATACAGAAGCCTGTGGAACCTCATAAAATGGGTTCCCTAATCCATGAACTACTGGAACTCATTTACAAAACTTTTCTTAAACGTTACATGAATATATTGTCTCATACTATAGAATTATAATTTATAACCCCTATTCCATGATGAGAAGGAGTACTTGTGGCACCTTAGAGACTAACAAATTTATTAGAGCATAAGCTTTCGTGAGCTACAGCTCACTTCATCGGATGCATTCCATGATGAGATATCTTTGAGCTATAGTGTATCTTAATTAAAACTATCTTTAGATAGTTTTTTTCCTCAAAAAGCATTTTATCAAAAAAATCCAATTTAAGTAAAAAAAAAAATGCAATTTTTTAAATTTTTTTAAAAAAATAATTGATTTTTGTCCACCCTGGTCCTGGAGGAAGCCAGCCCTTTGTGTGGTCCGAGGATGGTTCTATGAGTCCCCATATTCCTTCTGCAAGGGTTCCATGGCCAGATATGATGGGTCTGCCTGGGGTCCCTTTTCTGTAGAAGGTCTCTGGGATGAGGTTCATGGGGATGAGGTTGTCGAGTTTCTCTTGGAGTTGTTTGGGGAAGGAGTCGATGATACCCCTTAAATTCCTGGGTGGACTGTGGTGTGGGGTCTCTGAGTTCTTTGTGGCAGGCGGTGTTGGAGAGTTGTTGGTTGGCCTTGTTGCTGTAGTCATCCCTGCTGAGGACTGCGATGGTGCCCTTTTGTCTGCTGGTTTGTTCACTGTGTGGTGGTTGAATTTCAGGGACTGTGTAGCTGTCCTCCCCATGGTGGAAAGATTGCGCCCGCAGTTTGGTCTGCTGCTATTTAGTGCCATCTAGTGGCGCCAGGGTGAAAAGCGGGCAGGAAAACCCAAAGCAAGCTCCAATACCATTGTGGTGTAGGGTCAAAGTGGGGTGTCGGGGCGGAGGGGGAGGAGCTGTTTGTTTGCTAGCGAGAGTCCGTACGTGCGTTGTTTATTATAGCCAGTGCCTGGCTGGTGTGATTGCCTCAAATTGTGTACGGTTCTTTTCTGTTGACATGAGGCCCAACCCCTGCACTCTGGGAGGGGGCTGGAGAATAACAGCCAGCATTGTCCATCCCTAGAGCCCAAAGTGCCTTGAAAAGCCAGGACAGCCCCGAATCCCCATGCTACAGGGGGAAACTGAGGCACCCAGTGAGCAGTGGCAGAGCTGGGAACAGAACCCAGCTTTTCTGGCTCATAGTCTGGTGCCTGGTGTCAGGCCATGCTGCTGCTTCAGGCATTGGGTTAGAGGCTTGTTGGTGGGCAGGGAGGGAGGGGATGTGGGCTGGAGCCAGGGTCCGTGACTCAGGGCACCAGGGTTTTGTTTCCAGCTGAATCATCCATTTATCATATGACCTTGGGCAGGTCCCAACCCCTCTCTGCCTCAGTTTCCCCCTCCTAGTATGGGGATAACAATACTGACACCACCACTGCCAGGCGTAACTTGCCCTTGATGAAGGGCTGTGTTCCAGGTGTGCACGTCGGGGCCTTGGGCTCCGGGCTTGCAGCTCACCCTTGGCTGGGGAGGGATGAGAGGGTTTGGGGAGCTGCAGCCCGTGTCTCACCCCTCCTCTCCTCTCTGCAGCCACCTCTAACTTGGACCTGGAGAGCAAGAAAACACCCCACTCCAAATTGCCATGGCAACAGCCCGTGAATGTGTTCCTGGCCGCGGGCAGGTCGCCCTGCGTGGAGGAGCTGCACCAGGAGGCCCAGTTCAATCTCCAGAGCTTGCTGCAAGGTACCCCGCACCGAGGGGAGGGCTGGGGCTGCCGGGCTGGCTCTTGGGCCGTGACACACCCATGGGATGCGGGGTGCAGGCTGTTTCTGCAGCTCCTGGCACGCAGGGGGCCGCAGAGAGCAGACTGGCCCATTGCTGTGCTCCCTTCCCCTGTCCTCCTGTGAGATTGGCATCAGCTGCTCCCTCCTCTTATCCTCCCCCACACTCTCCATACCCTCCTGCAGGGTGTGGGGCCATGTGGATCTGTTAGAGACACAGGTCCCAGGGAGAGCAGCTTCCTCCAGCCAGGGCAGTTTTCTGGTTCCTCTGCCTGCTAAAGCATGTGGCTTACTAGCTGAGGAGGAATACCCACATGGGGCTGGTGCCCAGAGGCCAGAAGCTGTGTCCAGGCGCTGGCACTCCCCCTGTGCAGCTGCACGAGGCCAGCACAAGGCTGCTGTGCCCACCAATTCTCAGGAGCAACCGCTGCCCCCAGAGAGACCTGGGAGCACCTGGAGCAGTGGCTCCCATCTGCATCGCTGCAGGCACCTGTCCAGCGCCCTGGGGCCAGGAAGCCAGGCAGCACTAGGCCAGGCCCTGCCCTACACAGCTCCAATGGTGACACAAATACAGGCCTGGGGATGGGAGGATGAGGTGTCCAGCACAGGCAGCGAGCAGAGGTTTGCCCGCAGCAGGGCTGCCAGCTAGCCAGGCTGGGCAGCACCTTGTGGAGCACTCAGGAGCAGCTGGGAGCTCCTCTGGGCTCTTCTCCCCATGTGTGAGGAGGGGCAGAGAGCAGGGCCCAATTGCTGTGCAAGGGGCCAGAGAGTGCATTGTTGGCACAAGCCCAGTGCATGTCCCACTAGCCTTTGGCTCAGCACTGGGGTGGAGAGGGCACAGCGCATCCCAATCCGCCAACTATGGAAATGCCCTGGCTGCTTGTATTTCAGAGGAGTATGAGGAGCAGTACTCAGAGTCCAGAGTCACTGGTCAGACCTTCAGGAACGCCAGCCACCTGCCCCTGGACGCGCCCCCTGAGCCCTCTCCCAGGCCCCTGTCCGCCAAGCGCCTGGAGTTCGTGTTTATGGTGAGTCCATCTCTGTACAGAGAGACCCCCAAGGCACTGTGTCTCAGCAGCCTTCCTGCAGCCATGGGCTCGGGGACATAGGGTATCAACTCTGCCTGACTTCACCCAGAGAGGTTACTGCAGAGCAATAGGTGGGGCGGGGAGGGGGGGGTTGTGAGTCGGGAGTGAGAGGCATCGGCAGAGCTGATGGTAGGGGAGAGCGACAGGATGGGGTAGCTGGGGACTGTGGGTCAGGAGTGAGGGTCACTGGCAGAGCTGGCCCTGGGCTGGGATTGCTGGAGACTGCGGGTCGGGAGTGGCACAAGAGGGAAGGATAATCCTGCCTACAAGGTTTTTGATCAAGCTATCACTCAGTCCATCATTCTGAACTTTAGATTCCTCCCCACACACACAGTCACTCCTACTCCCCACATGCCCCCCTTTCTCCCCCACGCTCCCACAGTCCCTTCCTTCCCACCTTCCCCACACTTGTTATCACCCCACCAGGACACTGGTGTCTCAATCCATTTCCTTTGTTCCCTGACAGCCTGCGGCGCGGCGAGTGAATGAGGATGAGACCACCACACTGGGTGTGAGGCCCCCAGAGCCATTCCTGAGCCTGCCCACCACCCCAGACAAGCAGCCGGCCTGGACCCGAGCCTTCCCTCTGCCCACCGTGGAGGAGAAGAGGTGGCACCAATCCTGCTCCATCCAAGCCAACATTGTCCCCATCAATGTCTCTGGTAGGACTGTGCCCCTTCCAGACCCCCTGGGAAGTGTGTGTAGGAGCATGGGGGGCAAGGGGTTAAATCTTTCCAGTCAGCTCCCAGCAGCGGCGCTGGGTTCTGCGGCCTGCACGGGGCAGCTGTGGGCACAGCACTGGCTGGCTTTGAGCCCCGGGCGCTGTGATGCCACTGCCAGTGAAAGAGCAAAGGTCCTGTAAAGCCGAAATGCCGCGATGTGGGGAGGCAGGGCCAGGCACAGGGAGGCAGGGCTAAGCTGCAGCGATGTGGGAAGGCAAAGCCAGGCCCAGGGAGGCAAGGGTGGCCTGCAGTGATGCTATTGGCCCAGACGTGCTATGTGTTATAAAGAGGCCAGGATCATGTTCAGTAGCCAGGCCGAGAGGAGCACTCAGGAGGCAGTTTGCAGGGCAGCATTTCTGTGCTTTGTTCTTGCCCATGTATTTTACCACCCGTAACATCATCCTTCATTTTTGACCTGCTAGCCACATCATTAAGTTAATCCAGTCTCATCTGCATCATCTAACGAGTGTCTCTGAGCTAACCGGTCGGTGTGTTCTGTTGTCACCTTGGTTCTCCCAGTGCTTGGGACCCATCCATCCGTGCAGGGGAACTCGTGTGTTCGGCAGGAACATGAGGCTATAGGGCCCTGGCTGCGGGCAGCAGCTCTGATCAGCGTGGGGCCTTCAGCAGCACCAAACTACCTGGCTTCTGGAGAAAACTAGCTCCCCCACCCCCTATGCCCTCCTCCCCAGGCACTGCGTGAGCACTCTGCCCCACAGCTGGCTGGAAGGACACATACCCCTGCACCCTCCCGCTGGCCTGGTGAGGCCCCTGCCCCTCCCTAGCAATGTCCAGGCTGCCATAAGGCCCTGCTGGAGATCAGGCTGGAGCTGCACAAGACCTGCACGGAGCCCCAGAGGAACCTGCTCAGCCCCGACTCCTCCCTTCACACCCCATTGGACGCCTGGAGCCAGGCCCTCAGCCCAGCCCAGGGGCCTCTGAGCTGTGTGGCCAGAGCCCCTCTTGTGGGGAGAACCTGCCGAGCGTCTCTGCCCGTTTGTCAGTGGGCTGCCCCTGAGCCCTCCTGCCCAGCACCAGAGTCCCCAAGCAGGGGGATGGGTTTCAGTGGCTTCCAATACATTGTGTCTCCATCAGCACGTCTCCGTTGTCTCTGTATTCCCCCTGGCTGGCTTGCCCAGCAGCATGTGTGAGGCCCCCCAGGCGTCATTCACCCATCCATCGCACCATCTCTCTCCAAAGGCCTGCCTCTCGCTGCTAACCAGCCCCTCTCCCTGAGCACCAACCTGTTCCTGGCATCGACCCCTCAGCCGCCTGGGCAGTCACGAGCAGCCCAGGGGAGTAGGGGAGAGAAATGCGGCTGCACGACAGAGGTGACCTGCTTCTCTGGCACTGCCATTGCTGGCCCTTGGCAGCCACAGCCCCCTCAGGCAGCACTGCCTGGCCATGCCCAAGAGTGACCATCCCCCACCCAGTGGGGCCTGCCCTGGGCCACCAGGGCCGGATTCCGGAGCAGAGATCGGGCTGGCCTGACCACCTGCCCCCTTTGTCCAGCAGGCAATTATAAAATGGCCATTGGCTTGCCACCTGGGGAGATGGGATGAGGGCGCTTGCCCCAAAGTCCAATACTCCAAACCGTGGGTGAGGGCCGCTTGCCAACACACACCTGAGCTCTATGCCATAGGGAGCCAGCAGTGCCCTTTCCAGTGGGACAAGACCTTGGTTTCTAGCCCTGTGGCTTGTGACCTGGTGTCTGCCCTGTCAGCGCCTCTCTGGGGGTTTTCATACTCCTCTCCCGAGGCCATGCAGTGGGGCCCATGAGAGTCGGGCACCTCCAGATAATGCCCATAAACACTCTCTGGCTGAGTGACAGGTCTGTAGAGCGGCTTGTCTGGACTCCCTGGCGAAAGCAGAGTGGGGGTGGGCAGACAGCATGTGGGTGACCCATAGGACTCCCCTGGAGTATATCACTCATGAGCGATGCACGCGTTCCAAGCACATGCCCAAAACGCTATACCCTGTCTCAGCCTCACACTCACACGTGTAAATACCACGCACCTTGTTCTGTGAGTGTCCCCACCCCTTGCCACATGTGCTGCCCTGCAGCCTGCCTGACTGCAGGGCAGCAGCCCACCATCTGTGTTGCTGTGCTGGTGCTTGCAGTTTCCTAGTGTGACCCCCAACCATGCCTGGGACCTTCCCAAATACCACTCAGAAACCCTGGAACCCCCTTCCTGCCTGGGCCTTGCCCCACGGCTACCTGCGTGCTCCAGCATAGAGCCCTCGTGCTCACGCAGGAACGGGAACAATGTGGGGGAAAGGGCAGAGCCCTTTGTTATAAACCCCAAGAGCCAAATTCACTTTAGTACAACGCAGCCTTAGGCAAGCGAGTTGGGGAGCTAACACAGGGAGAAGGTGGCCTGAATAGCTGGGCCAGGGCCGGGCCGGGCATTCTCTATGCCCCCTGCTTGCTGCCATGTACAGTGTGTTTGTTTTGGCTACAGGACAGCTCTTTGATAGGCACGCGAGTGCGCGGCACTCCTTGTTTAACACGGAGACCGCGGTGAACCCCAAATCCACGCTGCGGCGGAGACGGACCATTATTGGATTCCCTAACCTCGCGCTGCGAGACCAAGGTGACAACGACTGTACAGCTGCTCTCCCCTGTCCCAGGCTAGAGAGCACTCGGGGACTGCCAGGAACATGGCTCCTAAGGGCAGGTGTCGCCAGGCTATGCTAGGGGCCATGCAGCCAGAGCCGACTGCAGGCCACCCTCATTTGCAGGCAGGGCCACTCCCGCTGCCTGAAATGTGCTAGCTGAAGGAGCAGCCTGGGGCTCCACACAGAGCCTTAGTTTAACACCCTAGGGAGCTCAGGCCAGGCCGGGCAGCTTAGAGATCTAATCAGCCTTCTCCAGCTCTGAGGCTAGGCAGCCAGAAACCTGCTTCCAGGGGCATGTCCTTCATTTCCCTGGCTGCCGCAGTCCAGGAGGGGGATCCCAGGAGCTACAGCCTGACACCCTGAGCTGGGGAGCAGGGCTGGCTGGTCCATCATGAAGGGGCCTGGAACAGGTGCCTGGGGTGGGATTCCTGGCCTTGCTGGTGCCTTGCCCTGTGACCATGGGCCAGTCATTTGGGCCCATGTTTTCTGAAGTGCCCACTAGTTCTCAGGGCCCTGGGTGCGGTTGCGCCAGGTGAGTGCCAGAGGCCTGGCTGGAGGGTGCTGAGCACTGGCAGAGGTTGGTGTGCAGCTCCTCTTGGATCTGAGCACTGGGGAGCTCAGGCTGAAGACAGAGTTCAGGGTCTGCTGCCCTGATGGCCCTTGGTTTGCAGCATTGGCTCCCTGCTGGATTTGGCAGTGCAGTTGCTGGGAGTACTAGGGGAGCTGTTCCCAGGAAGCCAGTGCTTTTGTTCTGGGCTCACACGCTCCTGACAGCTCCTCTGTGAAATGCTCTCTCTTGACAAGCGATTAGAGATAATTTGGGCTCTGTTCACACTGGCTCTTGGAAGGGAGCGGAAGTAAAATGACAACTAGATCTCTGGTTGCACAAGCAGCTTCTTCCCCAGAGTCGCACCTCACAGCCCTGGGGTCCAGCCTCTTCCACAACTCCAGAACAGGATGTCGGGAGCCACCCAGCAACACTGGCTGGTGCTAAGGAGGTGAGGGAACCACAGGGGGTGTGTCCTGCAGCCTGGACACAGAGAATTCCCTTTCCCTGCAGCCCAGCCCAGTTCTGGTTCTGCTCACCTCCAGAGCTGGTGCTGCTGGCTGGGTTGGTCTGGGCAACAGGTAGCAGGGCGGGAGGGTTCCTCTGGGATGGGAGATCGCTCACGGCTGGCCTGTACTCCATCTCAGAGCCCCCCAGAGAGGCCAGAGGGAGCTGCTAGCCATGCTGTGGGCTGGCCGTTCAGGAGTGAGGAGGGCTCCCCTCTCCTAGGCACGCTGCAAGCCATGGGAAGAGAGGCTCCTTGGGTGTCGGGACCTGTCCTGCTCCCCACACCTCTCAGGATAACAACATCACCCTACCCACATTGGGCTCTGTGAGAGCCAGGCCCAGCCCCGGAGGAAGCTGTGGCTGGGATTGGGACCCAGCTTGGAGACAGGAGTCTGGGGAGACAGCAGTCAGACTTCCCCACCCTACAGCCCGGGATGCACTTAGCAGAGCATTGGATCTGGGGCTGGCAATCTAGTCCCCCTCCATAGTGGGCTGGGGGAAGGTTGCCTCCAGTTCACCTCTTTCCTGCCATTCTGGGTCCAGCTGCCTCCAGTCCAGAGGGGCCCGGTCTCCAGATCCAGGCTGGATTTGGTCAGAACCTGGTGAGAACAGCTTGTGAGACCTTAGCCCAGCCAGATCCTTCGCCTAACCTGTCTGCAGCCATAACACCCCCACTGCCCTGGCCAGTCCAAGGGGGGAGGAGCTCCTGCCCTGCAGCCCTTGCTGGGTCACAGCAAAGAGTCCCTGGGGGAGCAGCAACTACATGGCTCCGTGTGCTCAACCCAGGGAACCCGGTCCTGCGAGGTGCTGCATGCACGGCTGTCACTGAGAGCAGAGGCTGCTCTGTGCTTCTCAGGCCTGGCCCTTCCTTAGCCCGGGTGCTGTTGTGCTGTGTGGGGAGCTCTGCCCTGAAAGCTCTAGGGAGGAGTAGGGGGACAGAGCATGGGGGGGTGTCTCACTTTGCTGGGAGCTCTGAACAGCTAACTCAGGAGTGAGGGCGAGTCTGAGGCTGGTTTCACCAGTGGGGTGAAGTACCTCCCGCCCTAGGAGTGGGGGCTGACAGTGAGGGGTGATGCCTTTATCAGGGCTCCTGCCCTTCCCCACCCCCAGTGGAAAGGCCCCTGCTCGGGCCCCGCGAACCCCTCTGGCACTGGCAGGCCTGCATGGATTCACCGCGGGGGAATGCAGGGCCTAGCAGGCAGTACCGGACAGTGGGTCTCCCATCCCTGGGGTTAGGGAAGCGATGCCAAAGCCTGCGCCCAGGAAGGGGGCTTGCATCCAGTCATGTTAAATCTGCAGCATTGGGAACACCTGGGGGATTCATTCCTGGGCTCCTTCCTAATGTTCAGGGATAAGCTACAGATGCCAGCGCAGGGCCCTTGGCTTTCCCTAGCATTCGCTTCCTCTGCCCCGGTAGATTTGGGGCACTTCTGTTCCCCACCATCTCCAGCAGTGGCTCTGACTGCCTGGGAGTCAGCAGTCCCCAGCCGTGCATTCTGCTGCATGGCAAGGGCTGGGCACATGCCCTTTGGACCCGCATAGCCAGCTTGTCCGGACTGGAACCCGCCGGTCAGATCCTCCCCAGAGGAACCCTCTGTGCAGGCTCCTGAAGCTGGTGCATTGCCAAGGGTCTGACTGGAACCCGGGGAACAGGGTCAGTCCTACAGAAACCCTGGCCTTCCACACTGGCTGCACTGCAGCTGACCAAGCAGGGCCAGGGTCTCTGCTCTACCATGGGGGCAGGAGGACAGAGTGGGTCCCAGGCTGATTTCTGTGGAGCTGGGGGTGGGGGGTTCTCTGCCCTGACCCCAGCTCATCCATCCCCCAGGCTGCCCTCCCACACCCGTCCCCCACATGAACGCAGGACTGTGCAGAGTGGGGCACTGATGCTGCAGACAGCTGAGCCCAGCTTCCATGATTGGAGAAGGAGATTGTCGCGTGGAGGGTCCCCTCTGTTCAGGGCGGGCGCAGCTCTCGCTCTGTTCAGAGGCCAGACAGAGCTCAGCACTAACTGACACCTGATAGCAGGTCAGAGAGCAGGCCAGCTGGGGCTCTGGGCGAAGAGCAGACAGGCGCCTGTCGAGTGTGGTGCGGGTAGGCATGAGTGTGGTTCCCAGGGCTCTCCATGGGCAGTGGGTGAGTGCGCAGCTTGCTGGCCCATCCTACAACTGGAGCTCCACTAGCTGCTCACTCAGCGCTGACCTGTTCTTATGTCTGTCCTTCCAGGCAGCAGCAACGGCCCCAAGTTCACACCGCACGCGACCATTGGGGAGTCAGTGTCCTGCAGCTTTGTCCCCGAGGCTGCAAATGGGAAGAGCGTGCCCCGGCATCCCTGCACCCCGCAGCCACCAACAGTGCCGCTGAGAAAGACGTTCAGTGACCTTGGGGGAGGCCTGCAGGTGCGCTCCTACAAGCCTCCTGCCAGGATGGAGGGCACAGCTGTGGCCTGCACCAGCCCTGCCTGCAACGGGCCAAAGGACACCACCTTCTCCCCTCCCTGGAACACAGCTTCCTTCAACTGCCTGAGCCCGGCCGAGGAGGACACAGTATATCCCTCGCCCGGCGGCTCCCCAGAGTCTCCAGCCCTGGGCTCGCCCGAGCACTGCGATGGCGCAGCCTCCTTCTTCATCGCGAAAGACGAGCAGCCAGGAAGCAATGGGCCCTGTGCATTCCCCTGCACTGCTCCAGAGTCCCCACTGAACGCTGCCAGCAGCGAGACACTTGAGGGGAGAGAGGCTAAGGTGACCTTCCTGTCCAGTGGCGCAGAGGGGGCTGCACCCTCCCGGCTGGAGCTGGGGGGCAGGGCCTGCCCTTTCCGCGAGAGGTCACTGTCTGTGCCCACAGACTCAGGCTCATTCTGCTCTGTGGACATCACCTACCCTGAGAACAGGAGAGGCAGCGGGACCTATGCCCTGAGCTACCCCAGTGCCAGCTCCGAGGGCAGCACCAGCACAGACAACATCTCCCTGGGAGTGGAGCAGGATGCCCAGCGGAGGCACCGCTCCAAGAGCATCTCTCTCAAGAAGGCGAAGAAGAAGCCGTCTCCCCCCATGCGCAGCGTCTCACTGATTAAAGATGGGCAGGGGCTCAGCGCAGAGCCTGGCACAGTGCTGCCGAAGGAGCTGCGGCCCAAGAGCCTTTGTCTCCACTTGGATCCTCAGGGCTGTGGTGTGGTGCCCATGGACACCCAGGGTAACACAGCAGTGCCTCCTGCCAGGGACCTGGATAGCGAACGTTTTTCCCAGGACTGGTGCCTTGTGGACTGGAAAGCCAGCGATCCCTACCGGTCCCTGTCCGGTTCCAGTACTGCCACGGGTACCACTGTGATCGAATGCACAAAGGCCCAGGGCAGCTCTGAGTCCCTCCCATCCCCCTCCATTTCTAGGGCCACCACGCCCTCCCAGCTCTCCACAGAAGTGGAACTAAAGAGCTCCTCCCCAGGGCGACCCGTGAGGCTGATGTCCCCCTCCAGTGGCTACTCCAGCCAGTCGGAGACCCCAACACCCACCATCCCCACTTCAGCAATTCTCGGGCATTCCCCCCACCAGACGGTCAAGGTGAGGCCGCTGGTGCCCGAAAGAAAGTCCTCCCTGCCCCCCCCATCACCGATGGAAAAAAGCCCCAAATCACGGCTCTCCTTTGACCTGCCCATCACACCTCTGACACACCTGGACCTTTCTGGGCTGAAGATCTCACTCAAGGGGAAGACCAAGGTGAGCAGGCATCATTCGGACTCCACCTTCGGGACCAAGCTCGGCCCGAAAACGAGCCCGATCCAGCCTGTCATGCCCGTGGTCACCCAGTCGGACCTGAGGTCTGTGCGCCTGCGCTCCGTCAGCAGGTCCGAGCCGGAGGATGACTTGGACAGCCCAGACCGTGCCGAGGATCATGGAGGTGATGCCATACCACTTGCAGGAAGGAAAGCAAAGCCGCCTGTGGCAGAGAAGCCACCGCTGGCCAAACGGCCCCCAAACATCATCGCCAAGCCCCCACCTCTGCAGGAGGAGTCTCCCCTGGCGTCTCCCACCTCCCCGTCCACGCCGCAGGGCACCTCTGTCCAGGAGAGGGGGCTGCAGGACATCTACATGGTCATTCGGAAACCCAAGCCTAAGAGGAGCCCAGAGGCCAGGAGCCCTGGAGAGCTCCCCTCTCCGCTGGCGCCCTCCCAGGGCTGCCCAGGGTTCTTTTTCTCAGGACTGCGGCGACTGTCCCAGAGCAGCCTGGAGGAGGAGCCCAGGGCCCAGCTGGAAAGGAGCGGTGCCCCCCGTGGGCCCGAGGGGGAGAAGAGGAAAGCCAAAGTCCCGCCCCCTGTCCCCAAGAAGCCTAGCGTGCTGTACCTGCCGCTCGCCCCTCCTCCGCCCCACCTGGGAGCCTGCCTGGGGGATCCCAGGCTAACACCCAGCCCCATCATCACCTTGCATGAGGACACCAGCTGCTGCGACCCAGACGCGGACTACTTGCCATCACCCGAGGCCATGGGGAAGAACTCGAGCCCCCCAGCTGCTGCCATGCCTGGGCAGATTCCTGCAGGTCAGTGTCACAGCTTCTCTGCCCCCCCGGCACCCTGGGCATGGCTTGGGAATCGCTGCCATTTGCAGCTCGCCGGGGCCTCTGAATGGCTCACTGCACACCTGGGCGCACAGCCTTGGCCATGCAGCTCCTTGCAGCGTGGCCAGACCCCCCCCCCAAGACACCATGCCGACAGTGTCGGTGTTAGACCCCAGAGCTTTACCCACACCGCTGCCCAGGGATCGCCCCAGCCAGCCCTGAAAAGCAATTAACTCTGGGGCAGAGTTTGGCAGCTGCTAATCAGCCCAGAAGTATAACAGACCTGGTAGAGAGAGGAATGTGTCTGCAAGGGAAGTGGGCTGCCCCAAAGGTCAGGGTGGGGTAAGCACCGGCAGGCAGGTAGGGGCTGACTAGTCTAGCCCTGGTCCTGGCACTGGCTTGCTGGGCTCCTGTCAGCAGATCTCTCCTGGCCTGCCGCCCCAGGGGCACTGGCAGGCTCCGTTGGCTGAGGAGGGGAAGGGGGTATTATTAGTTAACACATCCATTGCAATGGTGCCAGCAGGCTCTGCTGTGCTAGACACTGTACGGACACAGCATCGCAGACAGTTCTCACAGACCAATAGTCAGCGCAGACTTGGGGAATGGGCAGAACACCCCAGCAAAGCGACCAATGGCAAGGCAGCAAGTGGGGGGCACTTAAGAGGGGTGCAGCTACTTGGGAGGGAGGGGGAGGGTAAGGGGGCGGATGTGGAGTGAGGCTGCGGGAGGGAAGGGGGGTCGGACAAACAGCCGGTGAGCACAGGGCAGAGAACGTCCAGCCGTACTGCAGCGAGTTCTGTGCACGTGAGGAGCCCTGGCTTTGGCTGCAGCTGCTGCAACTGGCTCTTCTCTGCTGCGTTTCCCCACAGCCCATAGGGGGTGGGGTGCATTCCCCAGAGCGGGTATAAAAGTGGGAAGTGCTCAACAGAGCTGGCAGCCAGCTACCCATGCCAGGACGTGGCCAGGGCACCTTGGGACGCCCAGCCAGAGACCCCATGGCCAGCAGCCAGAGCTGCCTGTGCGAGGACTGCAGGATCGTTGCCTGAGTCTCGTTGTAGCCCAGGTGTCTCCCGGGTGGTGTGTGCGTGCAGGAAGGGGAGCTGTGTGCTCGTGCTGTCTGGTCAGTCGCAGCGCCCGGGAAGGTGGGCAGGACAGGTGCTGCTGTTACTAACTCTGGGATTCTGCTCCTGTTGAGCCACAGGAATTTGCAGAGCCAGGTTACCTAGGGGTGCCCCAGTCCAGGCACACACATGGATACAGATATCCTCAGCCTGCTCCAGCGGGCTGATCCCACGCATCTCCTGGGAAAGGCCCCCTGCCATGCTGGGAACATTTCCCTCCCTCCTGCTCTCAGCAAGCCCAGCTCATGGCTGTTCTTCCCACTGTCTAGGGGATTCCTTGGAGCTCAGCGCTGATGAGAGGAGTTTTGTAAGTGACAAAACAGCCGAGTCGATAGTGGAAGAGGATGATGACGTATTTGTGACAACCCGTACGACAGAGGATCTATTTACCGTCATCCACAGGTACCAGCCCACTTTGTGAACAGAAAACTCAAACCCCCATTGCGTTTAACCACCGTTGGCCTCTGGGAGTCTCCGGCCCAGCAGGCAGTTATTGGGGGCTGGTCTCTGCAGAGCTGAGGACTGAGCAGGCCATGGGGCTAAACTCATCTGGGTGAGGCCAGTCCCGGCTCTGAGGATAAACAAGGCCCCTCTGTCTCCAGGGCTACCGGCTTGGTCCCCACGCCACGCACTGAGTGAGATGATGAGCAAGAGAGATGGCCGTGGCATGGCACCCCGGTTCCAGTTGTGTGTCTCAGTGCACTTGAGGCCTTCTGCTGCAAGACCCGGCCACTCTGGTGGTTCTGGGCCCATTGCTCACCCGAGGCCAGCTCTAAAATCTGGACAGATTTCTCTCCAGGATGCCGGGCGGCGACACGGCTCCACAGAGAGCCCTGGGCAGCCAGCTGCCTTTATTTCAGCGCTTGTGTTCCTGGCCTGCTGTCAGCACAGGGCAGGACGCAGAACCTGAGTCTCACCCTGTGTCCCCAGCAGCCCTTTGTGCCTGGGTCTGGCCCAGCCGCTGAGCTGACCCTGGGAACAGCACCAGACAGGGCCTCCCGTCTGTCTTTGCTGGCTGGGGCAGCAGCCCTTTAGCCAGGCCCCTTTCAGTTCTGCTAGGGAGCCAGGGCTTGTCACAGGAGCTGGACAGCTCTGTGCTGGTGGGAGTCGGGGGCACCACTGGACTGGGGAGTCTATAGCTCCTCGCTGGTCATCGCCTCCTGCTGGCTGCTCTGTGGCTTCTCGGAAGGGAAGTGAGTGGATTCAATGCAGTTCCCACTATCCACAGCGCATCCCCCCATCACCAGTGGCACCAGTTGTCTCCCTTGCTGGTCAAACACTGGATGTGCCAAGTGCCCTGGAGGCTGAATTCCCCTCCCCTCCTGGTCCGGGCACTGGGACAAGTGGGAGGGTGGCACCATGGCAGAATATAGCACTTCCTGCTTCTGCCTCTGCTCTCCTCACTCCAGGGGGAAGAGGGTCAGGGCCTGAGAGTCCTTTGCAGGCAGTGTTGGCCCAGATTCTTACCTAAAGCACCTCCACTGACTTCAGGGGCTGGCACCAGGGGTGAATTTGGCCTATTCTTGATGACGTTATGCAATGGAGCTCAGTGAAGTAACTGGGTTCTGCATCTCTCTGCACTGATTGGCCATGCTGAATTTGCTGTTTTACGTAAGTTTCCAGTGGATGGAACATTTCCGGGTCGCAGTGAGGGCATGGGCACATATCTGGGGGTCAGGCGTAAACCACAGTTAGGGATGGGCTGCACCCGCCTGCCTGGGCGTTGTGGGGAATGCCCCTTTGCGAGCATCTCTGCCTCAGGAGCTGGAACACACCGCCACAGCCACACCAACCACAGGCTTTTTTTGTCTTTAGGTCAAAGAGGAAGCTGCTGGGCTGGAAGGAGCCAGGAGATGCCTTCAGCAACAGGCAGAATTCTCACTCCCCGGTGAAGAACCCAGCTGGGCTCCTGCCCTGCGAGTCCCCGCCAGCAGCAGGCGGCCCTGGCAGAGCCTCTAGTCGGAATGAAGACTTCAAGGCCCTGCTACAGAAGAAAGGCAGCAAGGCCAGTCCCGGGACTCGCACCTCTGCAGCAGAGCTTCTTAAGAGCACAAATCCATTGGCTCGGCGGGTCATGATGGAGTTTGCCCCTGAGTTAGACAACCCAAGTGGTGCCAGAACCCAGCCCTGACCACCCCGAGTTTATCCTGGCCAGGGAGGGGTGGAGACAGCATTGCTGGGAGCTTTATACTGGCTCTTCAAAGTCCAGCTCCAGCTGCAGGGACTGCACTCTCCCAGGCTGGTGCTGTGAGGACATCCTGTCCTGCTGGGATTTGTGTAATTTTTTCCTTTCTTTATTGGCAATTTGCAAATCTTTTTTGTGTCTCCCTGGGGACTCCTGCAGACGGAAGGTAAATGTCTTAACTACAGAGCCCGCACCCCTTTGCAGTCGGCTCCTGGCCTCGTTTCCAGTGGAGATACAGTGGAAGGAGATGGCTGTGGAATGGAGAAGGCAGACATCGGTCATCATGAGCAGGGCCATCCTCAGATGACAGTGGGCTTCCCATTCCTTCCTACATCAGCCCAGCGGCTTCCCAGGGTCTGATGACAAGTGGGGACTTCCCTCCTGCTCTTTGGGGCTCTGCAAGCGGTCTCCAGTTCAGCCCCAGTTGTAACCCAGTGCCCACGACGAAACTAGCTTGAAACTGTTCATTTGCTTCAGCGTGTGGTACTTTAAATAGCTTTGATCATGCGAAATGTTGATGATGTTTTTTCTCTTTCATTTGACCTTGTAATTTTCCTTCCCCGGACAAAGACCCCAGTGTTGAGTTGAGCTGAACAGATGGAAATTCCTGGCAGCAGAGATAGAAGGGCCAGTTAGAATGTAGGTTGCTTTGGAAGAACTAAGATGCTCCAGATCCACTGTTCAACCAAAGTGACCATCAGTCACTCGCTGGCCAGGTTCTAACGCTCTTCTGAGAGCTTCCACCGGTGTTGTCCACTCAATGCCAGCTGCCAGCCCCTGGCGATGCTGCAGGGAGAGAACTGGGCCTGTTGTCAGCCAAAGGGAAGGAACATCAAGCACTGACGCTCAGAGAGGGAGCAAGCCAAAGCCAAGGCCAGGCCCAGCCCTGCCATGAGTGCTGTATGCTCAGCCCAGGGGGAATCTGTCTGGGCACAAGGGGCCACACACTCTTAGCAGGACCAAGGCCTGAAATGGCAAGTGCCTGGGGCAAACTGATCCATGGTATAGCCTGGCTGTCCTTGGGATTCTGCTCAGGATGACTTTGGCCCAGCCAAACTACGAAAGGAGGTGCCTTTCTGCAGAGGAAACGGGAAGGCTGAAGCAACTTGCTGAAAATCGAAAGGACCAACTTAGCTAGAGGCACTTGGCAAATCATTGGCAAAGCGGCTTGTGTCTCCCCCGCTGGCTGTGTGTCTGACGTAGGATTGAAGGGCATTGTAGGAGGCCATGGACTCAGCCTCACCAGGAATCTTCACAGCCTGGTTCCTCCTGCACCTGCTGGAGACAGTCTAGGGAGTCTAGGGTCCTACTGAGAAAGGCAGGGAGCACGGGAGGGACCCACGGCATGGCCTTCCCTGCCCAGATACCAAGCATCCCTGGGACCAGCCCCAGGGGTTCTGTCCAAATCATATTCTAGCTGGCCTTGAGGAACAACACCATGCCTCTCCTGTGAGTCAGATACGAGTCGTGTCTCAGGAGGTGCTAGGCATGGCTTATTTTCCTTCATAAGACAAACTCTCTTATCTATCAATCTGATCTGATTGATCAGCTATCTCCCACCAGCCTGCTCTCCTTCCCTCTAGGATATCTGAGGAGTCACCTTGCTCACTAAACGCACTTTACCTATGCTCTGGTGTGTCCCTCAGACGCAGGCAGGCTGCTGTTCAGTGGAGTTACGCCAGGGCTGAGCCAGGCGCCGTGTCCCTGTGACACATGAGCATTGTGAGTGCGCACAGCTGGGCCATCCTGCTCCATGCACACTTGTCACACAGTGGGTGTCTGCTGATGTGACAAGGATGCACAAATCCCAGCCGAGTCGTGTACAGGCTGCCTGACAGCAGCCCAACCCCCCTTGAATGCGGTGACAATCACTGAAGAGTCAAGGCCCCAGCCTGCTTCCATCCCCAGCCCCCCATACACACGCAGTGTAGTGCCCTACACCCCATTGGCACTTGCACTGCAAGCCCCCCGGCTGGCCGGCCTGCTCCCTGCTGGACAGCTTTGGGTTGTCTGAGAGGTGCCTGAGCCATAGCTGGATTTCAGACCCCTCCAAGGTGAGGGATGTTGGGTTGGGGGTTTGCTCTGGCCCCATTCCTGGCTTTCAGATAACAAATTTCCTCTCTCCCTGAGCTTTCTTGTGCCATGCAGATCTGGGTCAGATACAAATGCCTCCAAATCACAACAGGTGTTCACGAGTCCGATTGCTGTGGATGCTTCCGTCAGGGTCCCCCCCACACGCATAGCGCTGTGAGCTCCCTCGCACGCGGCCCTTGTGCTCTCGCGGAAGGGAATCAGCAGTGGGTTTGGGGAATGGCTCGCTTTAAAGCAAAGCTACTGAAATGAGCACCAAGCGCAGTCTTTGCATTGCTGAGTCAGGGCCTGATTCTGCGAGTGCCCTGAGCTCCTGATGACTCAGCCCCTTGTAGAGTCCCACGGGCCTGTATTGATATTTTATCAAACAAGATGCTTTCCCCAGTCTGTGTTCCCTTCACTCCCTGTCAGTCCCAAGAGCTGCTGCCACAGGAACATGCTGATCAAAGACACCCAGCCTGCTCACTTAATATTTTTAACATAATAATAAAAGTGGGGGGAAACAACCTGCCAGTGCCACGATCAAGGGTGCAGCTGTCTGCTTCCCATCAGCCCACCGCCAGGCTCTGGCATACTCCATACAAGGAGTGCACAGCAGGAGGTGGGGGGTGATGGTAGCATGGAAGGAGCCAGCAGCACGTTCATCTGATGGCAGCCCCCAGTCTTCAGCATGTCCCTGGAACTAGCTGGTGGGTCTGATTCCCTACGCAGCAGCTGGGGGGATCCAGGCCCTGGGGAGACGCCTGGAAGGATTGGGCAGCAATGGGTGATCACGTCCCTGTTCTGGTTATATAGCACTCGCTATGCATGACGCTTTGCAGAGAGGCAGAGACAGTGGACAGGTATGTGAGGCTACAGGAGTGCAGAGAGAACTCCCTGCTGACAAGCCACTATGATGCCACACCACGAGAAAGAGCTTCTAGTAGTCAGGGATCAGCACGAGCAGTGAATTGTTCTGGCTTCACCTAGTGGCAAAAGGCAGGAAAAGCAGACATCATTGGCAAATCCATGAATACTTAGGAAAGACCCAGAGACTGAGCCCTCTAGAGACCAGAGCTGAGTCTGCCCCTGAACTACACATCACAGCTAAGCCAAGTAATAACTAAAAACAAGGCAGGTGAATGTAGTGGGAGCCAGGACTCTGCTGAGGTCCACACACTATCCTGTGACTGCGTGCAGGCACAGACTTGTGAGGAATGAGAAATCAGTGGGGCATCACAGTCAGAGCTGACTTGCTGTGATAGGGGTATTTATTCTGGTGCAGCACAACTCTGCCTGGTAATTTTGAGGATGCTGTTTGTGTAAGCAGAGCTGTCACACGGGGGGCGGTTGTTGGTAGACGTTTGGCAGTGGCCAGGCACTCGGGAAATTCCTCACGGATACAATGTCCCAGAGGTTGTAGCACCAAGGTTTATTCACCCTGCAAATGGTGTGATTCCTGAGTTGCCTTCCTAAATAGTTTCAATCATCCAATCAGAGAGCAAAAACACTGCCATGTGACTTCAGTGGTGCCCAGTCTCACAAACGAGGTCAAGCCAAGTCCTGGGAGTGGCCTCCGGTTTGGGCATTGTCACAAGCAACAAACCAGCCCCGAGAATAGGGCTCACAAACCAGGGAGCCAGTTCCAGGGATCCCCACGCTTGGCCAGCTCAGCCCAGCAGCAGCATTTCAGGGGCGCTTGTGCAAACCCATTGTTGGTTCCATTCCCACAAAGAGTGCCAGGCGCTCACCTTGTGCTGTCCCTGCACCGCGGCCCCGGAGGGGATGGAATCACAGCAGTAACCTTCATGTCTATGTTGTGTGCAATGTCCGTGCCTGGCACCTTCCCACTAGCAACCCCAACAACATGGGGGAGACAGTCTGATTGTCCTAACAGGTGCATTACAGCTGTGCTGATGGGACGGGAAGTGCTTTGAGCTTTGACCATATCCAGGCTTTTCTTTGGAATCTCTCCTTCCATTGTTAAGAATTAAACCCCCCAAACCTAGCCAGGTTAGCCAATTGTACTGTAAACCCTAAAATCTACTGCCAGGAGCTCCCCACAGCCAGGCCCCGGGCACGTCAGAAGGTGTTAGTGACCAAGTTAGTGTCTATGCGCAGCCGCAGTATCAAGTAGGGGCCAGGCACCAAAGCCTGGCCTAGGGTTCAGATGGCAGTGTACTCAAAATAGCTGGCCCCTCCTGCCAGGCCCAATGCCATGGCTACACTGCTATTTTTAGCGTGCCTGCTCGATTCCAGCTAGCGCAGGTCTGGCTGCCTGAGCTAGAAATTCCCTCTCCAGCTCCAGTGTAGATGTGCCCACAGAGACACCATCCACGATCCACACCCAGAACAGTGTGGGCCAACAGCGGGTGGGGCAAGGGAGGCAGATATTCGCACTACAAACAGCCCCATTCAGAGTTCAGCATTCACCAAAGGGAAAAACTAGAGACTGGCCCAAAAGCAAATTCCCGATCCACCAGGCCAAGAGCCCTGGGGCTTGCCCTGGCCTCTCAAGCCCTGCTCTAGACAAAACATAGACACAGTGTTTGACAGCGGGTTTCATAACCACAGCATGAACAACTGGCTTGACCAGGGGGCTCCCAACCCCTGCCAGCCAGTCTGGTAGCAGCAGGACTTGCCTTGCTCATTTACCCATCCCAATTTGCAGGGTCTCCACTGAAATCCAGGGGTTCTCTATCTAAACATTTTCTTGCTTGACTTCATGGCCAGACCTCGTTTGGCTCAGAGCTTGCATCACACACAGTCCCTGGAAGACAGGAGATTTCGGTTGGAAGGCCCCAGAGTGTGAGGCACCAATAAGAACGTTGCGTGTCCCATACACACCTACCCGATCCCTAATGATCAAAACATGGCTTGAGGGATACAGGGCAATTAGTAGTTGCTGGCTGATACTAATGTGTGGACAAGAACTTGACATTTAATGGAGGATTTTTGAGGAAAAAAACCCTGGATTTTTGTTCCTTCTGTATTTCTCTAAATACCAATGTGCTGGTGTCTGTGACCCTTTGCACATGGCGAACGGAACTCATCGCAGCAAGTGAGCACACTCCCAGCAGCTCCCCCCCTCCCCGCCATCCAGGACTGGCTGAGACAAAACAGGCACGGGATATCCTGGAGTGATGCCCTGCAATGAGTGGCCTTCCCTTTGGAATTTGATGGTACAAGGAGGACCCTGCAGCAGACCATGGTGAACGACAGTGACTCAAGGTCCTGATCCTGTCACGCTGATTCCAGCAGGAGCATTGGCGCTTAGCACCGGAGCTGGCTGAATAATGCAAAGAGCTGCAATATTTTCACAGATGAAAGCACTGGGGTATGTGGGGCCGTTATTGTCAGCTGGTGAAGATTTGGATGCCAGTGGGGTATGCGGGAAGACACTCACCAGTCCTGTTGGCACCATGCATTTTGGCACAGGTTGGGGTTTGTCTGGATAGTCACACAGGTGAAGGTCACATTAGGTGGTGGGTGCTATTCTTCTGTTTTAAAAGTTTCAGGTATCCAATCAGAGTTGAACTGATACCATGTGACTTCATTGACCAGTCACACCCCATGAATAACAGCTAGTAAAGAGCTCACAACCCAGCTGGAAATCTTTGGTCCAAACTAATCAGCAAATCTTTTTGAAGGCCAGAAACCCAGGAACTGCTTCTGAACCAGAAAAAGGGCTAAATTCACAATGAATCATTCAACCTGCTTCCCTCAGTACCCCCAGGATCTGTTCAGAATCGTGTCCTTTCCATGACTTCTCAGGCTACTCACCTATCAGGCCAGGGGATAGCAGATGTTTCCATCTGCACAGCATGCACCACGGGGAGGGCCCTGTGGAGTGGACGCTCCACAGACACTCTGCAGTGAGCGTTAGCTTTATGGCAGCCCTCAGTCCATGAACACCTGTGGATTGTAACATGAAGCTAAAAGCTCACTCTGCTGGGAGATTTAATGCCGAAGAGTTTCCTGGCTCACCAGTCACCGTTTGCTACCTCTCCTTGCTGTACTTGACCATGCAAGGTGCTGCTACTGTCACCGGCATGGCAGCTACCCTGGACTGAACTCTCATGATGTGGTGTGTCTCTGGAAAAGCAACCAAGCTGGTGTCACAGGCTCTGTGTTGAATGAACAGTCCCTCTCTGGCACGGGGTGTGGTACGTGATTGACACAATGGGCCTGTTTCTGTTCTCTAATGGGTTGCACCCAGCTGACTGCGCTGGCCTGGGCGGGATCACCCAGGTGTCCGTGTGAGGAGAATCAGGCCCCTGCAGCTGTGTCAGGAAAACAGGCTCCAAACCCAGTGCAGGGGAGCTGGGGTTGTGCCAATTCAGCAGGGAGGAAGTGGGGGAGTCAGGCTGTGAAAATGGCAGAGCAATGTGTCCTTAGTGTCAGGTGGGTTCCTGCAGCGTTGGAAGATGCCACATGACACGGGTGGGGCTGTGATCAGGCTCGGGTTTCACTGCCACTCTCAGGTGAATAGGCTGCTGAATCCAGCACTGGCAAGAGTTCTGAGCTCCAATCCTCAGCAACAGCCCCACGGCAGCTGACAAGTTCCAGGCCCCTGCGAACTGATGGGTCCACACAGCATAGTGATGGTGTCCACTCTAGCAGTGCTCCTGGCGGGCTCTTGCATGGCCTACACCTGCAGATGGTTCTGAGCCCCAGGGGTGCAGACAGAGGATTGGTGCCTGACCCATCGTTCTGGGGAAGGGAATAACCCACATGAGTGGCTGTATCAGAACCTGAACTGGATTCTGGCTGTTCGGGGGATGGGGAGGAGTGGGGAGGGGGGTGCCCCTGTTCTAGATGAGACCAGACAAAACCTGGGCGGTCTTGCATTTGGTGTTGGACAGTTTCCTCCCAACTCTGATTTGACTGAAGCAACAGCAGAGAGTCATCTTTACAGGACCAGTCTGTAGAGCAAAATTGTATTGTTAGACCCAGTCCTAGAACCTCCACTGCTTTCCTGGGAACATAGCACACCCAGAGCGGAGAGCCGGCTCTTCTCCCTCACCAGGGAAGTCCTGCTAGAGAAGCACCAGGCTCTTTTGTGTTTACTCCTTGCTCTGCCTTTATCCCAGCGGAAGCGTTACTGGCCCATTTTTACCAAGATGACTTTGTACTTTGCTCTACAGGAGGCTCAGCTCTTCACACTGCCAGTTCTGTTCTCTTTAATTACATGTTACTCCTTCCATTGTCATGGATTTGGAGAATTTCAGCCTGTAGTTAACATCCAGGCTGAGAAACTCAGGAAAAATAGATCATAAAAATTTCTAAGCTTCACTGTTATTTTTCTGCCTCTGCCACCAATAGTCTTCAGCCTGCTGTCTCCACAGGAAAGACTTCAGATGCCGCTGAGGCTGAAGATTCTCCCAGCTGCACAGTAGTATCTGTCTCCCATCACAGACCCCCTTTCTCTGGACTTCACATCCCACATGTTCCTGGAGATGGATTCAGTGGCCCAGAAGGACCTTCCCATCGCTGTCCCCTGTGTATCTGAGACATGGAATGTGACTCACAAAGTTGCTTACATTACAGGAAGTGAGGCGAGCCAATCACTGTGCTCTGTTGAATAAGCGCGCCTGCCTCCAGGTTATAAAGTGCCACGTGTGATCACAGCCATGTTGAGAAGGCAGGTGAAGAGTCACTACATACACATCAGTCAGCTGGGTCCATCACCATGCCATGGGCTCCTGCTGTTCACAGGATTGCTGACTCCACTGCCAAGGAGCTGGCTTATTTATCTGGTCTCATTTGTGTTGACTGGGTCCAAGCAGCATGGGTTGAGGCTTGAAATGTGGCCCAGCCATTGGTCTATGCCTAATATCTCTACCTTGTAAGGAAGGCAAAAGACACAGCACTGGATCTTCCTGTTGGATTTGCCAGATGGTTCCTCCAGGGCAGAGTTTAGAACCTCTGCTCTTCATTTCAATTTCAATCTCAATCTCATGCACTGAACTGTGGCATTTTGCAGGATTTTGGCAGTAGATCAGCATCCTGCTGAGGCCTATGTCTGCCCCCAATTAAGGCCCGATTTTATTCTGGTTTTGCCCAAACAGGATCTCCAAATTGGTGTCTGGAGTAGGAAGAACAGGTGAGATGGGATCCCCAGATTTCTCTTGGAACTGCTACCCACCTGGGAATGTGCCATAACCCTTCTGCTGTCAGCGTCCCCTCCCTTGGCCAGTGGAACAAATGAAGAACAATTTCTTTGCCCTATTAACATGCTGTTGACCAATTAGAATGTAGTCTGAGGTCATCTGATATTCCTGCTCAGTTCCAGTAGCTGGATTTGTGGCTGCGAAAACCAGCATGACCTGGGTTCCAGTCCTCGAACAACTCGAACAGGTTGTGCAAAGTTGTTATACAATGAGCTTAATAAGATGCCTCAGCATTTCCATAGACATTTATTCCTCAATTGGCTTTAGGCCAGGCAAAAACGTAAGCCTTAGTAGAAGCAACATGTCCTTAGGGAAGTGTTGCATATTGCAGGGTAAAATCTGAATGCTTAATATACAAATAACATGTTTAGTTGCATAAAGTTAAAGAGAAGCTACTGCTGGAATTTATGGCCAAGAAAAAATGCCAATAACCATGTACAGTATTGCACACGATTGCTCAGGAAAAAGATGCTACACACAGCAGTTAGCAATGGCTTTGTATGATGTGACTGAGGTGTGATTTTTAGCACTTGGATTGTAAATGTCCTGCTAGAAAGGGACTTCGCAAAGCGATTCTAATGAAAATAGCTGCTTGAGAAAAAGAATCTTCCCTTGATTTTCTTCACTATCAAAAACTCACTTTTTTAAATCAAAAAAATAAAAGTTTGAATCTCCACATCCCGGCCTTAAAAACCTGTGGGTGAAATCCTGGCTCTAGTGAAGTCACTGGGAGGTCTGCCCTAGACTTCAGTGGGGCCAGGGCGTCCCACCCCACAATGCTTTAACAGAGAACACGGCTCTTGTTTTGCCAGGTTCAACCTCTGAACCTAGGAAAGAACTGTCACTTTGCAGATCTGGAGCGCTACAGGGAATGAATTGGATTGCTAGGGATGGGTTTCCTCATATGTCACCCAACTGAACTTAGACAAAATTATCAGACTGGTTCTGTGCAGCAAAGGCTGAAGTAAGGACTTGTTTGTCCTAAGTGGGCCAGCCATGGGCAAGATGAAAGAATGTGAACTATTTTTGTGTGTTATGCAAACATTCCCCCCCGCGTAAGTGGCCTCTTTTGCAATGTCAGCCCAATCCCTGCCCGTGGACAACCCTCGGAGATGGCGAAAGTCAAATTTTTATATTTCTGAATGTTGTACTTTTTAACTATTGCAAGCTTGGTAAACTCCAATAACTGTCACATTCACCAGTTGTACGTGTGCTTTTTTTCCCCAGAGCCACTCGGAGCCTTTGCCTGCAAAGGTCCTAGAGTTGAGCTCTGTGAGGGCAGGGTGGAGGGTGGTCAGACATTTTAAACCCAGTGAAAATATTAAAATCCTATTGACTACACAGTTCCTATTCCAGCCTTTCCAGGTGCACTTATGTGAAGTTTAAACTGTGCCAGGGCTCTGGGTGGAATAGCAGTTATGTGTCCAGCCATAGACCTCATAGAGGTTTCCAAAGCTGGTATCATTAGCTCCATGTTACAGATGGAGAAACTGAGATCCAGCGAGGTGAAGCAGCTTGGCCAAGACCACTTAGTGTATGTCTGCCCAGCCAGATAAGCCCACCTCTGAGCCTGGGCTCATGGCAAACCCCTCCTTGCATCCACCCTGCAATTGTGCTAACCTAGGCCTCAGACCCAGGTCCCTGCAGGGCTGGAGGGTCTGAGGCTGAGTTAAGCTGGGACCTAGTGCTTTCCTGTGTGCACAGTCCTGGCTTGACTCAGGTCCCAGGAGTCCTCGGGATCAATCCCACAGCTCTGGGGGCAGTGTGCACGCAGCCAGCCAGCACAGCAGCCCGAAGTGCCATTGCTGCATGGCTGAGCCTGCTCTCCCTTCCTGTTCCAGCTCGCTGCTGCCCAGAGTTTGCCTGGAGCAGGGATCAAAGTGCCAGTCCCAAACCTTCCTTGCAGCCTCCTTGGGGCAGGGATAAAGGAGCAGAGGGAGGTGCTGGAGCACACTGCACCCCAATCCCTGGGGATGCACTTCACCACTCTGCAGCGGCAACAGCCAGGCTGGGTGTGTGTTTAAGGGATGGGATCTTTGGGAGGAGAGCAGTGATCCCCCAGCTGGGTCATGTGGGCTGGGGCCACACATCTTGGGCGGAGTGGAGCAGGGAAGGAAGTAGCTAGTTCTGGGGTTTCCAGGGGGAGTGCCTAGCATTGAAGACCTTGATTATTAGGCAGACCCATGTGTCACCATGTTGCTGCTTCGGGAGACTTGTCAGTAAAGTGGGAGTCAGAAGGCACCAGCTGCTGCACACTGGGGGCTGCTTCTGCACCCAGGACATTAGCCAGGTGTGGTGTCTCTGATGCAGTGTATGTCCTACCTGTGGCGTTCCTCTGCAGGGGGAGTGAGCTGTGTTTGGCACATGCACATTCAGAGCCTCCAGGGTTTCAGTGTAGACCAATAAGCTTGAGCCATTTTGCAAAGCCATTGTGCCCCCCTCCACCCTACTCACAACCATACATTTTTTTTCCATCACGTCATTCTGACTTATGCTACATGGCACTCAAGATCACACCTCCCCGTCTCTGCAGCATTGCCCTCCTGCCAAAATGAGCCATCCCCCCCAGCACTGCCCTCCTGCCAAAATGAGGCATCTTCTCCGCCACTCCCCAGCACATAACACCATTTATGTCAATGGCATTTGGTAGGAATAGTGGCCCAGCTGGCCCATGAACATAGGCAGTAGAGTTTTCCCACAGTGCACCACGTTCCTAGGCCTAGAGTGTCAACGGGGGAGCATTAGGCGTGCTGGGATACATTTACTTTGCCCAGGATATGTGCACTGCAGTGTGGCTGCCAGCACCCTAGGCTCAAGCATGGGTCAGGAAATTCTTAATCTAGGGTTAAAAGCCAGTGTAGACACTCCAGCCCAGGATTCCCTGACGTGGGTCAGCTGACCCAAGTCCCACTAACCCTAGGCTTATATTGTTGTGTAGACACAGCCTTAGTGAGTCAGTAGCCAAGTTAGGCGTCCTGCATGCACCTGATAGATCATAGGAGTCCAGTCTGATTACATATCATTTATGGCCCACATGGGGTAGGTCCTGGGCATGCTGGTATGGCCTGGGGCAGGACAGAGCTATGTCTGTGGAGGCCAGGCCTGCTGGGTTAGGAACCCATCCCATGCACTGCCTGAGGGGAGCAGCACAGGTGGGAGAGACTTCCATCACCTCTGATGGAGAAGAGCAGCCCCCAAGTGCACTGAACTGGCTGCCTCCTGGGAGACCCAGAGTAAGCAGTGACTCTGTGCCAGATTCCTGTCCCCCCGCCCCAAGCTCACAGCAGTTAGCCACATCCTGCCAGCAGCATGCTGGGGCTCCAGGGGCAGGGAGTATGAACCACCCTCTTTCTAGGGCAGTGGTGTCCAAACTTTTCCTGTCCTGCCAGTAATGGAATCTGTCCACAAACCACCCCTGAGCCCCACATTACTGCACAGCTGGCTCAACAGAGGAGCTGGGGCTGAAGATGGAGCTGGGGGCTGAACTGGGGATGGGGGAGGAGCTGCCTTGGGGGTGGAGAGGGAATGAAGGCAGAGCTGGGCTCAGGGTGGAGTGTGGGGGGGGTCTTCCTCCCTGCCTTTTGTGGGGGATGGCCCAGGCCTAGCTGTGTGCCCCCAAATGTCTCTCTGCGTCGTCGCCCCCTTAGGGGAAGCACACCCCACCGTTTGGGGACCACTGTTCTAGGCAGTGTGGCTGAAGAGGCTGGTGTGTGCAAATACACGCTGCCCTCTGCTGGACAGAATCAGACCTGCTCAACTATGACTGGGAGCCGGAGATGAAGCTACTGACGCCTATGGAGATGCTCTTGGAAGTCCCGACCCCATTTAAGCCAGTGGGTGTTTTTCCATTGACCTCATTGGGCCAGGAATTGTCCGTCCTTGCTCGCCAGTGAGCATCCTGGCATTTCGCAACCCAGGGCCCTCACTTCTCATGTGATGCTCCAGATAGCAGGTATACTTGAGGGGAGGGGAAGGTGGGGGCCTTGTTGCCTAATTAATCACTGGGCTGGCATTCCCCTAGCAGGCACAACCATAAGGGGCATCCAGACCAGAGTTCACTGACAGCTGGAAATATCTGCTGGAAGGAGATACAGAGACACTGCAGACAGCAACTAAAAGGCAAGGGGCAGGAGCAGAGAGTCAAAGTGCCAGAATCCCAGGAACGACCCAGCAGCAGGGGAATCGTAAAGACCCATTGAATCTGAGCCTGGGAATTGGTGTGAACTGAGGACAGGACCCTGCTGTCTCTGAAAACAGCCCCTCTAGTCTCCCACAGTGAGATCAGAGCTGGGAGCAGCAGCCACCCTGGCCCATCAGCATCTGGCCGAGGACAGTGGGAATGTCTCAGAGACCCGCCAGGCAAAACTGGGACATAGGCTGACCTTAGCCCTGCCCGTGAGGTGATCAAGCTCTTTAAGAGGTGCTGCTGGGATGGGAGAGATGAGGAGAGGGGATCATAGGGGCAGCTCTCAGAGACAGCAGGGTCCCTTCCTCACATCGATTCAGAGGTTCAGATTAAATCAGTCTTTAGGCTTCCTCTCATTTGTGTCTTTCCTGGGAAATCACTAACCAATATATTACTAAAAAAATTTTTTCCCTTCCCCTAATACATGTTCTCCTACTCTGTACAGATAGATCAGCCTAGAGCTCTTTTCACTGCACAGGGTCATAGCTGGGAATGCAGCTTTTTTTTCCAGGCTTTTAAAACTCCAAGAAACAGAAGTACAAACATCTAGCTCAATGCAACTCCAAGGCTGCACAACTCAAAAATACATACATACATAGAAAATCAGGAAAAGTAAAGGTGGGTTTTTTTCCAAGCCACAGGAACTCAACCACTTCCTACATGCATCCGATGAAGTGAGCTGTAGCTCACGAAAGCTTATGCTCTAATAAATTTGTTAGTCTCTAAGGTGCCACAAGTACTCCTTTTCTTTTTCCTACAGAGGGAGCACTTTATATGTTTGGTTAGAATGCTATATATCAGGGGTCGGCACATGAGCCAATTTTTACTGGCATGCTGCTGCCAGCCGGGGTCCCAGCCCCTACGCCCCTGCTCAGCCCGCCGTGGCCTGGGTGAACGGAACCCTAGGCCAGCAGCAGGCCGAGCGGGGCCGGCGGCAGGGACCCCCACCGATCTGGGGTTCTGTCTGCAGATGTAGTGTATTAAATTTCTCCCCGTAGGA
This sequence comes from Dermochelys coriacea, assembly GCF_009764565.3. Taxonomy (NCBI): domain Eukaryota; kingdom Metazoa; phylum Chordata; order Testudines; family Dermochelyidae; genus Dermochelys; species Dermochelys coriacea. The sequence continues at coordinate 61,980,353 of NC_050076.1, forward strand.
ATGTGCTACTTGCAGAGCACCAGGACTGGCAGCCATAAGTAGTACACCGTAAGTAGCACATTCCTACGGGGAGAAATTGAATACACTACACCACGGTACAAACAGTTGGCCCACTTCCTGCCCCTGACTGCCCCCTTCATAACCCCTGACCCATCCAATCCACCCCTTGTCCTCTGACCACCCCCTCCCGGGACCCCCTGCCCCCTGACTGCCCCCCTCAGAACCCTCCACCCATCCAACCCCCCTTGCTCCCTGTCCCCTCACTGCCCCGACCCCTATCCACTCCCCCAACCCCTGACTGGCTCCCCGGGACTCCCACGCCTATCCAACCACCCCTATTCCCCGGTACCTTACCATGCCACTCAGAGCATCAAGACTGGCAGCCGTAAGTAGTACATCCTAAGTAGCACATTCCTATGGGGAGCAATTTAATACACTACACCTGTCCCCGCTCAGCCCGCTGACGGTCTGGAGTTCTCAAAATATGTTCTCTCACCCCTTATCAAAAATTACACTACAATTAGCGTAAAAACTTGAAAACTTAAAAACTTTGTTTGTATATTACAGTAATCGTTAAAAAATGTATAATGTTAATAAATACATAGGTTTGATGCAACAAAATGGTTGTACTTATGTGCCTGTGCTTAATTTGTGTCTTCCATGATTTACCTTCTAAAAAAATCTGGCATGTCTCGCACCCCCAGAAAGGGAATCTTGCCCCCCCCCAGGGGGTGTATACAGCCCAGGTTAAGAACCACTGCACGAAACTGATAAGATCTTCATTTTAATTTAATTTTAAATGAAGCTTCTTAAACATTTTAAAAACCTCGTTTACTTTACATACAACACTAGTTTAGTTACATAATATAAACTTATAGAGAGAGACCTTCTAAAAATGTTAAAATGTATTACCGGCACGCGAAACCTTAAATTAGAGTGAATAAATGAAGACTCGGCACACCACTTCTGAAAGGTTGCTGACCCCTGCTATTTATGCTCTAAATTAGTCTCCATTAGGTACAATCTGGCTGAGTTAATATTGCTACAGCAACTTTTGTTTGGGCATTTTCCGACCACTGTGCTCCAATTTTCACTCGTTCCACTCGATTAGTGAAGGTTTTTACATGTAATCTTCACTCTATCTGAAATGCATGTGTAGTTCCCATTTGCAGAACACCAAGGAAAGCACACTACTTAAATAATTATGACATACATTAGTTTTGTATTCTAGACAGGCTAAAACTAGAATTCTTTGAGTATGTCAACAAACGAGTAGATGAAGAACCGTTGACATAATTCACTTGGAGTTTTCAAAAAGCCTCAAGCAACGTCCCTCAGAAGAAGCTATGAAGGAAACTAAGCAGTCTGGGGTGAGACGCAAAGTTCTGTCCTGGATCAGAAATTGACCAAGAAACAAAAGAATAGGAATAAATGATGGATTTTCAACATGGTAAAAGGTTCAGACTGGGGGACCTAAGATTCTGGAGTTTTGAAGAGTAGTGTAAAGTCAGCTTTAGTCTGATAAATCGGAACTGTATGGAATAGGAAAAGTGCTGGCAGATGAAGTTCCATGTCAACAGATGCAAGGCAGAAGGAATCATTTGAACTATGCATCCATGATTCTGAGAGCTACATTGACTGACCACTCAGAGAAATGAGCTGGGCGTTATTGTGAGCAGTTCAGTTCAGAGCTCTGCTCAATGCACACCAGCAGTCACAAAGGCAAACAAAATGTTGGTATATTATATGAAAGAATGGGACAAAACACTGAGAAAGTTCTAATGCCATTCTATGTATACTAGTGGAATGGCCTCAGCTGGAATACTGCCTTCAGTTCTGGTCAGCCTAGCTAAAAATAATCCACCAGACCCAGAGTGGGGCTTTTGAATCAGCAGGAATGTCCATGGGAAGATAGATTACAGAGGTTGGGATGGTTTGCCTTAGTGGCGACACAAAGAAGGGACATGATGATATGGAAAATAATAGGAGTACTTGTGGCACCTTAGAGACTAACAAATTTATTTGAGCATAAGCTTTCGTGAGCTACAGCTCACTTCATCGGATGCATTTGGTGGAAAATACAGAGCAGAGATTTATATACACACACAGAGAACATGAAACAATGGGTTTATCATACACACTGTAAGGAGAGTGATCACTTAAGATGAGCCATCACCAGCAGCGGGGGTGGGGGGAAGGGAGGAAAACCTTTCATGGTGACAAGCAAGGTAGGCTATTTCCAGCAGTTAACAAGAACATCTGAGGAACAGTGAGGGGTGGGGTGGGGGGGAGAAATAACATGGGGAAATAGTTTTACTTTGTGTAATGACTCATCCATTCCCAGTCTCTATTCAAGCCTAAATTAATAGCATCCAGTTTGCAAATTAATTCCAATTCAGCAGTCTCTCGTTGGAGTCTGTTTTTGAAGTTTTTTTGTTGCAGGATAGCCACCCTCAGGTCTGTAATCGAGTGACCAGAGAAATTGAAGTGTTCTCCAATTGGTTTTTGAATGTTATAATTTTTGATGTCTGATTTGTGTCCATTTATTCTTTTACGTAGAGACTGTCCAGTTTGACCAATGTACATGGCAGATATAACGATATAACCGCATTTGCTCCAATCCCTCAGACAGAGACAAACACCTACAAGATCTCTATCATGCATTCCTACAACTACAATACCCACCTGCTGAAGTGAAGACACAGATTGACAGAACCAGAAGAGTACCCAGAAGTCACCTACTACAGGACAGGCCCAACAAAGAAAATAACAGAACGCCACTAGCCATCACCTTCAGCCCCCAACTAAAACCTCTCCAATGCAACATCAAGGATCTACAACCCATCCTGAAGGATGACCCATCACTCTCACAGATCTTGGGAGACAGGCCAGTCCTTGCTTACAGACAGCCCCCCAGTCTGAAGCAAATACTCACCAGCAACCACACACCATACAACAGAACCACTAACCCAGGAACGTATCCTTGCAACAAAGCCCGTTGCCAACTCTGTCCACATATCTATTCAAGGGACACCATTATAGGGCCTAATCACATCAATCACTGCTGTCACAGAGCCACAGGATCTGTGCTATGCCCCAGCTCATAAACAGTGTCTTGGAGGAACCGCACAGGGTCTCACTCTTCCTTCAGGGTAGGCCACGCAGCCACAGTGTCTCCTGAACTGAAGCCTCTGGGCTTCAGCATTCCTGCTTCACACCATGAACTCTTCTCAGTGAGTCCAACTGCGATAGACTCCTGGTCAGAACCGTGTGCACTCTTCAGTGACTAATGCATCTTAGCAAATATTTGCAATGACACTGGGCAGCATTTGCAACACATTTGGGTTTATTAGCCAACTGGAACACAGCTTTGGAAGTCCTTAGGTTAGCACAGAGAAAGAAAGGTTAAAGCATAGGCCCTTTGGCCAAGCCAGAGCAATACACCAGCCAAACTGTTGTGGATTCCATCTTAGTCTCTGTCTCTTAGTCAGACCCAGGTGAGAGCAGCCAGCCTCATCCAGAAGCCCACACTTTATTCCTTGCCAGTCACATCTCAGTCCTTTGTCTTCAAGCAGGGCGATGCTGAGTTCACAACCCCACCAGCCAGAGCTTCCAACTATTCAGTGTCAATCATTGTCATTGGGGCTTCCATTGTCTCTCTTGGACCCTTTGTTGATCTGGGTCGGTTTCAACCAGTTCCTCAACCTATTCATTGGGCCCCAGACAGCAAAGCGACACCCCCACCTCATGTCCTGTGCTGTCCCCAAGAGCAGACTTTACCCCTTTTTCCTCCATGGGGTGGCAATGCAATATAGAGGGAAACTGAGGCACATATAGACATCATAAAAGTATAACAGAAAATTCTCACTTTGTCACAACTGCCACCAAGTATTACTATGGCCAAGAGCTTAGCAGGCTGACATGGGCAATCTACAGTAGGATTAGGTAGGGTAAAAACATGTAAGGGAGATAATCTTCTGGCTTCAGGCTCTAGCCAGCTACTGACACAGATTTAGGAACACATGCAGCCTGTGAGCAGGTCATTCCTTACTGCCCCCTACCGAGTTCCTCACAGCCCCCCTCCTCTCCCGCCCCAAAACAGCTGGTGCTGGCCATTGTAAGAGTCAGGATACTGGACTAGCTGGGCCTCAGGTCAGATCCAGTGTGGAAAGTCCTATGTTCCAATAAACCAAGTTTGATTTGGGAAAGCCAGCCAAGTCCTGCTGTCCTAGTGAAACTTGCATGGCCTGGTTCCCTCCAGCCCCTCACATGAGCAGTGGATGTGTGAAAGAATGAGGGGCACACTGTACCCTGTGTTACCTGTATGTGAATTATGCAGAGAAGTGTGGTATCTATACAAATGTGGCTGCTGTGTATTTTTCGGCATACTGATTTATTATATGCATCCTATTCCTCAGGTGGAGGAGGCAAGGTGGGTGTAGCAGTGTATTCTATAAAGAGAGGTGAATCTAGGGCCTAAATATAGGACTTGATCAAGTGATCAGATACCTACCAGCCAAAGAACTAAAGCTACAAGTCAGAGGGAAGAGAAAGGGAGAACTAGCAAAGTCTAGGGGCAAAAGCTCCAATATCTCCCAGCTGGTGATAACAGCTTTCTCAAGTAGCAGCAGAGTAAAACTAACATTCTTGTCAGTTTAACTGTTGCACACAGGGATCTGGACAGCCGCTATGAAACTGACTGATGTATTGTTAATTTCATTCTGCTGCTTCTTGAAAATGCCATGAAGGCCAGCAACCGCAGTAGCATTATCTACTGTCTACACACTGAAGGAGATAAGAGTGCTCCAGTCATACTTCACAAAGTTTTATTTGCAGCCATAAGGACTATTATTATTATTGTTATTTGTATTACAGTGGCATGTAGGAATCCCAGTCACAGACCAGGACCTTGTTGTGCTAGGTGCTGCACAAACACAGAACAAAGAGATTGGCCTTCCCTGAAGAATCTGACAATCTAAGAAACTTAAAAAAAACCAACAAGGTTAAATTCCACAGAAATTGATGCTTTTGGGTCCTTCACACATCAGTGGCAAGTATGCGACACATTTCAGGTTCTGGCTAACTTGGGGGTGGGGTCATGTGGACCCTCCAAATGAGAATGGTGAAGATAAAGCCAGTGACTAATGTTATGCCTAGGAGTGTTCAACAGGGAAGAAATCTGGCAGTTCCCTAGGCTTGCCTTGTCCATATACACAAATTGCATCAATATAACTTAAGATAATTATAAACTGGTTTACTTAAACTGATGCCAAAGACGGTGTGTAGACACACTGATATTGGTTTAAATCAGGCTCAGATCAGTTTAGCATAAATCAATTAGGAAGAGAGTTAAATCAAAAAATCAGCATCCACACAGGGTGGTTTATCTAAAAACATTTTAGGTTAAATCAGCAGTGCAACTTCTGTAGATAGATAAGGCCTCCATTTCAGGAGTCAGGTGAGCTGAGCAGAAATTCCACTAACTGAAAGTCCCCTATATGTACCATTGCATACCTAGATAGTTACAAAAAGAAAAGGAGTACTTGTGGCACTTTAGAGACTAACAAATTTATTTGAGCATATGCATCCGATGAAGTGAGCTGTAGCTCACGAAAGCTTATGCTCAAATAAATTTGTTAGTCTCTAAGGTGCCACAAGTACTCCTTTTCTTTTTGCGAATACAGACTAACACAGCTGCTACTCTGAAACCTAGATAGTTACGTAGCTGCTTTCTCTCCTTCTCTCAGGAGCACCTAGAAGCAAGATATCAATAGTGAAGGCACGACAATAATTTGACCCAATAGTGCATCCTTTACAGCTGCTGTACACATGTTGCAATATTGCAAACATTTCTCCAAATTTTCAAAAAAGGAAGTAAAGCAGGGAAAAAGGCAGGTAAATACCAAGAATCTCCCTGAGATTGTAAGAGGCCCTTGTAGTAAGTGTGATAAAAATGTGAATGCTTAAGGTTTGCATCCGATGATGTGAGCTTATGCTCAAATAAATTTGTTAGTCTCTCAGATGCCACAAGTACTCCTTTTGTTTTTGCGAATACAGACTAACACAGCTGCTACTCTGAAACCTGTTTTTTTTTTAGTTATTGAAAAGTAAAGCTTGACAAAATACAGTTCTCTCAAGGTGAGGAACAGGAATGATTATATAAGGAATCACTTGTTATAAAATATGTTTGCCAAGCTAGTCATGCTTATTGTTTTTATTTCTATAACACCTAGATGTGTGTTAAGTACTTTACAGCCTCCTAATGAGAGTTTAGGCACTCAGGCATTAGACAACTGGCAAGGCGCACACTCAGGATCCAATACGAAGCAATAGAAGAGATCTGGAAACATTTTCTTCTCATTGTCTCATCACCCTGCCCTACCTGCCCAGACAATCTGTACAGTGGGGGTGCTGAGAGCCATTGAACCAAACTGTAAACCGTGCATGTGATGGAAACCACTTCAATCCATGGGGGGGGGCTGCAGCCCATTGTGGGGGACTGGGCCCAGTCCCATGGTGGGGCAGAGAGGGGAAGAGCGCTGGCCGGGGTCCAGTCCCATGGGGGGGGGAAAACGGGGGCTGGGTCCAGTGCCATCGTGGGAGGCAGAGAGGGGAAGGGCGCTGGCCGGGGTCCAGTCCCATGGGGGGGAATGGGGGCTGGGGTCCAGTCCCATGTGGGGGGGAAACGGGGGCTGGGGTCCAGTCCCATGTGGGGGGGAAACGGGGGCTGGGGTCCAGTCCCATGGGGGGAGGTAGAGAGGGGAAGGGCGCTGGCCACGGTCCAGTCACATGGGGGGGGAACAGGGGCTGGGTCCAGTCCCATGGGGGGGGCAGAGAGGGGAAGGGCCCTGGCCGGCGTCCAGTCCCATGGGGGGGAAACGGGGGCTGGGTCCAGTCCCATGGGGGGGAAACGGGGGCTGGGTCCAGTTCCATGGGGGGGCAGAGAGGGGAAGGGCACTGGCGGGGGTCCAGTCCCATGGGGGGGCAGAGAGGGGAAGGGCACTGGCGGGGGTCCAGTCCCATGGGGGGGCAGAGAGGGGAAGGGCACTGGCGGGGTCCAGTCCCATGGGGGGGCAGAGAGGGGAAGGGCGCTGGCGGGGTCCAGTCCCATGGGGGGGCAGAGAGGGGAAGGGCGCTGGCGGGGTCCAGTCCCGGGGGGGGGGGCCAGAGAGGGGAAGGGCGCTGGCGGGGTCCAGTCCCGGGGGGGGGGCAGAGAGGGGAAGGGCGCTGGCGGGGTCCAGTCCCGGGGGGGGGGCAGAGAGGGGAAGGGCGCTGGCGGGGTCCAGTCCCGGGGGGGGGGGGCAGAGAGGGGAAGGGCGCTGGCGGGGTCCAGTCCCATGGGGGGGGCAGAGAGGGGAAGGGCGCTGGCGGGGTCCAGTCCCGGGGGGGGCAGAGAGGGGAAGGGCGCTGGCGGGGCCCAGTCCAGGGGGGGGGCAGAGAGGGGAAGGGCGCTGGCGGGGCCCAGTCCCGGGGGGGGGCAGAGAGGGGAAGGGCGCTGGCGGGGTCCAGTCCCAGGGGGGGGGCAGAGAGGGGAAGGGCGCTGGCGGGGTCCAGTCCCATGGGGGGGGCAGAGAGGGGAAGGGCGCTGGCGGGGTCCAGTCCCATGGGGGGGGCAGAGAGGGGAAGGGCGCTGGCGGGGCCCAGTCCCATGGGTGGGGCAGAGAGGGGAAGGGCGCTGGCGGGGCCCAGTCCCATGGGGGGGGCAGAGAGGGGAAGGGCGCTGGCGGGGTCCAGTCTCATGGGGGGGGCAGAGAGGGGAAGGGCGCTGGCGGGGCCCAGTCCCGGGGGGGGGCAGAGAGGGGAAGGGCGCTGGCGGGGTCCAGTCCCGGGGGGGGCAGAGAGGGGAAGGGCGCTGGCGGGGTCCAGTCCCGGGGGGGGGCAGAGAGGGGAAGGGCGCTGGCGGGGTCCAGTCCCATGGGGGGGGCAGAGAGGGGAAGGGCGCTGGCGGGGTCCAGTCCCGGGGGGGGGCAGAGAGGGGAAGGGCGCTGGCGGGGCCCAGTCCCGGGGGGGGGCAGAGAGGGGAAGGGCGCTGGCGGGGTCCAGTCCCATGGGGGGGGCAGAGAGGGGAAGGGCGCTGGCGGGGTCCAGTCCCATGGGGGGGGCAGAGAGGGGAAGGGCGCTGGCGGGGTCCAGTCCCATGGGGGGGGCAGAGAGGGGAAGGGCGCTGGCGGGGCCCAGTCCCATGGGGGGGGCAGAGAGGGGAAGGGCGCTGGCGGGGCCCAGTCCCATGGGGGGGGCAGAGAGGGGAAGGGCGCTGGCGGGGTCCAGTCCCATGGGGGGGGCAGAGAGGGGAAGGGCGCTGGCGGGGTCCAGTCTCATGGGGGGGGCAGAGAGGGAAGGGCGCTGGCGGGGCCCAGTCCCGGGGGGGGGGCAGAGAGGGGAAGGGCGCTGGCGGGGTCCAGTCCCGGGGGGGGCAGAGAGGGGAAGGGCGCTGGCGGGGTCCAGTCCCGGGGGGGGGCAGAGAGGGGAAGGGCGCTGGCGGGGTCCAGTCCCGGGGGGGGCAGAGAGGGGAAGGGCGCTGGCGGGGTCCAGTCCCGGGGGGGGGCAGAGAGGGGAAGGGCGCTGGCGGGGTCCAGTCCCGGGGGGGGGGGGCAGAGAGGGGAAGGGCGCTGGCGGGGCCCAGTCCCGGGGGGGGGGCAGAGAGGGGAAGGGCGCTGGCGGGGCCCAGTCCCGGGGGGGGCAGAGGGGAAGGGCGCTGGCGGGGCCCCGTCCCGGGGGGGGCAGAGAGGGGAAGGGCGCTGGCGGGGCCCAGTCCCATGGGGGGGGCAGAGAGGGGAAGGGCGCTGGCGGGGTCCAGTCCCGGGGGGGGGCAGAGAGGGGAAGGGCGCTGGCGGGGCCCAGTCCCGGGGGGGGCAGAGAGGGGAAGGGCGCTGGCGGGGCCCAGTCCCGGGGGGGGGGCAGAGAGGGGAAGGGCGCTGGCAGGGCCCAGTCCCGGGGGGGGCAGAGAGGGGAAGGGTGCTGGCGGGGTCCAGTCCCATGGGGGGGGCAGAGAGGGGAAGGGCGCTGGCGGGGTCCAGTCCCAGGGGGGGGGCAGAGAGGGGAAGGGCGCTGGCGGGGTCCAGTCCCATGGGGGGGGCAGAGAGGGGAAGGGCGCTGGCGGGGTCCAGTCCCATGGGGGGGGCAGAGAGGGGAAGGGCGCTGGCGGGGTCCAGTCCCATGGGGGGGGCAGAGAGGGGAAGGGCGCTGGCGGGGCCCAGTCCCGGGGGGGGCAGAGAGGGGAAGGGCGCTGGCGGGGCCCAGTCCCGGGGGGGGCAGAGAGGGGAAGGGCGCTGGCGGGGCCCAGTCCCGGGGGGGGCAGAGAGGGGAAGGGCGCTGGCGGGGTCCAGTCCCATGGGGGGGGCAGAGAGGGGAAGGGCGCTGGCGGGGCCCAGTCCCATGGCGGGGGCAGAGAGGGGAAGGGCGCTGGCGGGGCCCAGTCCCGGGGGGGGGCAGAGAGGGGAAGGGCGCTGGCGGGGGCCCGTCCCGGGGGGGGGGGCAGAGAGGGGAAGGGCGCTGGCGGGGCCCAGTCCCGGGGGGGGGCAGAGAGGGGAAGGGCGCTGGCGGGGCCCAGTCCCATGGGGGGGGCAGAGAGGGGAAGGGCGCTGGCGGGGCCCCGTCCCGGGGGGGGCAGAGAGGGGAAGGGCGCTGGCGGGGCCCCGTCCCGGGGGGGGGCAGAGAGGGGAAGGGCGCTGGCGGGGCCCCGTCCCGGGGGGGGCAGAGAGGGGAAGGGCGCTGGCGGGGCCCAGTCCCGGGGGGGGGCAGAGAGGGGAAGGGCGCTGGCGGGGTCCAGTCCCGGGGGGGGGGGGCAGAGAGGGGAAGGGCGCTGGCGGGGCCCAGTTCCGGAGGGGGGGCAGAGAGGGGAAGGGCGCTGGCGGGGCCCAGTTCCGGAGGGGGGGCAGAGAGGGGAAGGGCGCTGGCGGGGTTCAGTCCCGGGGGGGGGCAGAGAGGGGAAGGGCGCTGGCGGGGCCCAGTCCCGGGGGGGGCAGAGAGGGGAAGGGCGCTGGCGGGGCCCAGTCCCGGGGGGGGCAGAGAGGGGAAGGGCGCTGGCGGGGCCCAGTGCCGGGGGGGGCAGAGAGGGGAAGGGCGCTGGCGGGGTCCAGTCCCGGGGGGGGGCAGAGAGGGGAAGGGCGCTGGCGGGGCCCAGTCCCGGGGGGGGCAGAGAGGGGAAGGGCGCTGGCGGGGTCCAGTCCCGGGGGGGGCAGAGAGGGGAAGGGCGCTGGCGGGGCCCAGTCCCGGGGGGGGCAGAGAGGGGAAGGGCGCTGGCGGGGCCCAGTCCCATGGGGGGGGCAGAGAGGGGAAGGGCGCTGGCGGGGCCCAGTGCCGGGGGGGGCAGAGAGGGGAAGGGCGCTGGCGGGGCCCAGTCCCGGGGGGGGGCAGAGAGGGGAAGGGCGCTGGCGGGGCCCAGTCCCGGGGGGGGCAGAGAGGGGAAGGGCGCTGGCGGGGTCCAGTCCGGGGGGGGGGCAGAGAGGGGAAGGGCGCTGGCGGGGCCCAGTCCCGGGGGGGGCAGAGAGGGGAAGGGCGCTGGCGGGGCCCAGTCCCGGGGGGGGCAGAGAGGGGAAGGGCGCTGGCGGGGCCCAGTCCCGGGGGGGCAGAGAGGGGAAGGGCGCTGGCGGGGTCCAGTCCCGGGGGGGGCAGAGAGGGGAAGGGCGCTGGCGGGGCCCAGTCCCGGGGGGGGGGGGGCAGAGAGGGGAAGGGCGCTGGCGGGGCCCAGTCCCGGGGGGGGGGGGCAGAGAGGGGAAGGGCGCTGGCGGGGCCCAGTCCCGGGGGGGGGTGAGCCGATGAAACAGACCAGAAATGAGACACGGGGGGAAACAAACCAAACCAAAGAGTAAAAGCGTCCGGAGCGGCCAGAGCCGCGCTCCCGGGACAAGCGGGGTGCCGGCCGAGGGAGCGGGAACTCACAGTGGGCCCGGGCCGCCAGGTCGCCCTGGGGCGGGCGCTGGCCGGGGTCGGGGCGCTGTGGGGGCGAGGGGGGGTCTCGGGGGGGCCGGGCTCTGTGCCGCGACCCGCGCTGCAGCCGTTCCCCGCGCGGCGCGAGAAGAGCCGCCCCGCCCCCGCCAGGCACTTAGCGCGGACACCCCGGGCTCGCGCTGCACCGCGCTCGGCCGCCGGCTGGGGCCTGCGCGGGGCCCTCGCGCTCTCCGCGGCGGCGCGCGCGCGGCTCCTGGCTGAGGAGATGCCCCCCAAAGGGAAAAGCGGCGGGCAAAGGGGGAAGGGTGAGGGGGGGGCCGCGCTGTGGCGCCGCGGGGCGCGGGAAGGGGCGGCGGGCTGTAGTGTCCCGGTCGGGGGGGGGGAGTCGCCATAGTCCATTCCCGCAGCCCGTGTCCTCGCCAGGCTGGCCCTGGTCTGTGGCAGACCCTGGTGCCGCCCCAGGAGCCGAGCCCAGCTAATGACGGTCTGGTTTGTTCCCAAGGAGGAGCCGCTGGCGGTGGGAGCAGTGGGGAGAGGCAGGCCCCGGCCCCGGCCCCGAAGGGCGGCGGCAGCTCCGTGAAGGTGAGTGGGGCGTGGAGGGGTAGCGGGGCTATAGGCCCGTCTCCCCAGCTGCCGCCTTCAGCCAAGCGCGTGGTGTGGCCAGGTGGCGCAAGGCCTCTGTGAGGGAGACCACAGGCTGTGGGCGCCCAGGCGGAGGCAGGGGCAGGGGCAGAGGCAGAGGCGGGGGTTCGGCCTGGCTCTGGGCTTCGTGGCGGCAACCCTCGGCTGCCCAGTCAGATCCGGGGGGGGGGGGGGGGAAGATGCCGCTGAGAGGCAGCTGCTAAGTGCAGTCTGCCTGTGTGACAGGGCAGTGGGACTGGGTGCAGGGCTTGGGACTGGGCCGCTGCCGAGCTCGTGTGCCGCTTGCAGCAGCAGCAGGAGGCAGGCTGGGCAGAGGACTGCCTCCCTCTGCCCTGGCTGCGGTTTGGGACAGCAATTGAACTGAATGTCCTGGGCTGGAGGTGGGAAGCCCTCCAATGGACTCAACTCTACGGTGGAGAGAAACACGCTGTGAGCTGCCGCAGTCAGGGCACAGGGGCACTGACAGGAGCCTGTTCAGTTAACGGCAGTAAAATGACTGTTTTGTAGGGAGCTGAGCCTCCAAAATGCAACTTCTCTCTGCTTTTGCCTTCTAGGTTAGACACATCCTGTGTGAAAAGCACAGCAAAATCATGGAGGCCATGGAGAAACTGAAGTCTGGAGTGCGCTTCAGTGAAGTAGCCTCACAGTACAGTGAAGATAAAGCCAGACAAGGGGTACATTTCACTGATTGTCAAGCTTGTGCTGACAGCTCTTAAGTGGACTACCTGATGTCAGCTAGTGTAGAGGTGGCCACACGGAGGCTCGTGAGCCACATGTGGCTTTTTTACAGTTAAAGTGTACCTCGCAAAGTCCCCCTCATGCACCCTCACTTCCCCCATTCTCTACCTACCAGACTGGGGCAGGGGGAGCTCAGGGCTTCTGCCTGTGGCAGAGTGGTGGGGCTAGAGGCTTCTGCCCTGCTAGGGGGAAGGGGGGGTCTTGGGGCTTCATCCTTGCAGGAGGCACCTGCTGGGGCTGAAGCACCAGCAGGCACGCCCAGCTCTCAAACTTCTGAAGACTATCGTATGTGGCTTGGAGAGTCAGTAAATTTGGCCACCCTGATCTAGTCGTTAGCAGGAGACTGGGACTCCGGGAAATCTGCCAAGTTCCATAGTACTCATCAGTGGGGTCATAGTACTTAGCGGATAAATGAGGTTGAATTGGGAAGTCTCTTATGGACTTCTTGGATCTCCTGCTCTTCCCCTTTCCTTGAAATAAGAGTCTTTGGGTGGGCCATATTTCTCCACCTGCCCCATCAATCTGGTTTTGCAGGGAAATGGTCTGTCACAGAGGAGGGTGTTACAGTATGCACTCAAAGTACTTCAACTCCACATTAATCTGATCCTCTCAGGAAACTTAATCCATAACCAGACCCCCTTGACAGAACACTAGCTCTAGCTTTTTACTCCTAGGGGAATTCATCACCAAAAAATTTAAAATTCTACTCACGATATTTTAAAATTCTGCACATTTTATTTATCAAAATAACACTGTAATCATGCCAGTTTCAATTATTTTAGTAATTTATTTCAAAATACTTGTCAACAAGTATGTCTAACGATACACAGAAAGGAGGAGGAGTCCGGCGGCACCTTAAAGACTAACAGATTTATTTGGATATAAGCTTTCGTGGGTAAAAAAAACCCACTTCTTCAGATGCGTAGAGTGGAAATGCAAATGAATTGTAGCTCAGCAGTTTCTCTTTGAAGTCTGTTTTTGAAGTTTTTTTGTTGAAGAATGGCTACTTTTAAATCTGTTGTTGAGTGTCCAGGGAGATTGAAGTGTTCTTCTACTGGCTTTGTATGTTACCATTCCTGAGATCTGATTTGTGTCCATTTATCCTTTTATGTAGAGACTGTCCAGTTTGGCCAATGTACATGGCAGAGGGGCATTACTGGCACATGATGGCGTATATCACATTAGTAGATGTGCAGGTGAATGAACTATGATGGTGTCGCTAGAGTAGATATGGGGACAGAGAAGGCAACGCAGGGATTGGTTCCAGGGCTAGTGATTCTGTGGTGTGGTGTATAGTTGCTGCTGAGTATTTGCTTCAGGTTGGGGGGCTGTCTGTAAGCCAGGATTGGTCTGCCTGTACATATGCAGGTGAATGAGCTTCTGATGGTGTGGCTAGGTCCTATGATGGTGTCATTAGAGTAGATATGGGGACAGAGAAGGCAATGCAGGGATTGGTTCCTGGGTTAGTGTTTCTATTGTGTGGTGTGTAGTTGCTGGTGAGTATTTGCTTCAGGTTGGGGGGCTGTCTGTAAACGAGGATTGGTCTGCCTCCCAAGGCCTGTGAGAGCGGGGGATCGTTTTCCAGGATAGGCTGTAGATTGTTGATGATGAGCTGGAGAGTTTTTAGCTGGGGGCTGTACGTGATGGCTAGTGGTGTTCTGTTATTTTCTTTGTTGGGTCTGTCCTGTTGTATGAGACTTCTGGGTACCCATCTCGCTCTGTCAATCTGTTTCCTCACTTCCCCAGGTGGCTATTGTAGTTTTAAGAATGCTTGATAGAGATCTTGTAGGTGTTTGTGTCTGTTTGAGGAATTGGAGAAAATGCAGTTGTATCTTGGGGCTTGGCTGTAGACAATGGATCGTGTGATGGGTCCTGGATGTAAGCTGGAAGCATGTAGGTAAGTATAGCAGTCAGTAGGTTTCCGGTATAGGGTGGTGTTTATGTGACCATCACTTATTTGCACTGTAGTGTACTGAAAGTGGATCTCTTGTGTGGACTGGTGCAGGCTGAGGTTGAAGGTGGGATGGAAATTGTTGAAATCATGGTGGAATTCTTCAAGGACCTCCTTCCGTGGGTCCATATGATGAAGATGTCATCAATGTAGCATAAGTAGAGGAGGGGCGCTAGGGGACGAGAGCTGAGGAAGCGTTGTTCTAAGTCAGCCATAAAAATGTTGGCATACTGTGGGCCATGCGGGTATCTGTGGCAGTGCTGCTGATTTGAAGGTATAAGTTGTCTCCAAATCTGAAATGGTTGCGGGTGAAGACAAAGTCACGAAGTTCAGCCACCAGGTGTGCCATGGCCTCATCAGGGGTACTGTTTCTGACAGCTTGTAGTCCATCCTCGTGTGGAATATTGGGGTAAAGAGCTTCTACATCCATGGTGGCCAGGATGATGTTTTCAGGAAGATCACGAATACATTGTAGTTTCCTCAGGAAGTCAGTGATGTCTCGAAGATAGCTAGGAGTGCTATTTACAACCTATCCTGGAAAACGATCCCCCGCTCTCACAGACCTTGGGAGGCAGACCAATCCTCGTTTACAGACAGCCCCCCAACCTGAAGCAAATACTCACCAGCAACTACACACCACACAATAGAAACACTAACCCAGGAACCAATCCCTGCATTGCCTTCTCTGTCCCCATATCTACTCTAATGACACCATCATAGGACCTAGCCACACCATCAGAAGCTCATTCACCTGCATATGTACTAATGTGATATATGCCAGCAATGCCCCTCTGCCATGTACGTTGGCCAAACCGGACAGTCTCTACGTAAAAGGATAAATGGACACAAATCAAATCTCAGGAATGGTAACATACAAAAGCCAGTAGAAGAACACTTCAGTCTCCCTGGACACTCAACAACAGATTTAAAAGTAGCCATCCTTCAACAAAAAAAACTTCAAAAACAGACTTCAAAGAGAGACTGCTGAGCTACAATTCATTTGCAAACTTATCACCATCAATTTGGGTTTGAAGAGGGACTGGGAGTGGCTGGCTCACTACAAAAGCAATTTTCCATCTCTTGGTACTGACACCTCATCAATTATTGGGTGTGGACAACAACCACCTTGACTAAATTGGCCTTTAACATTGGTTCTCCACTTGTAAGGTAACTCCCTTCTCTTCATATGCCAATATATATTTATGTCTGTATTTGTAATTTTCACTCCATGCATCTGAAGAAGTGGGGTTTTTTACTCATGAAAGCTTATGCCCAAATAAATCTGTTAGTCTTTAAGGTGCCACCGGACTCCTCATTGTTTTTGTGGATACAGACTAACATGGCTACCCCTCTGTATTCTAACAATACAGACAACAAAGATTCAGGAAATATTTTTGATGGGGTTACATAAGCTGTTAATGCTCTAAGAAGACATCTTGGAGTCGTGGATAGTTTTCTGAAAACATCCGCTTGATATGCAGCAGCAGTCAAAAAAGCTAACAATGTTAGGAACCATTAGGAAAGGGATAGATAATAAGATAGTAAATAATGACGCAGTATAAATCCATGGTACGCCTACACCTTGAATATTGCATGCAATTCTGGTCACCCTATCTCAAAAAAAAAAAAAATTAGAAATGGAAAAGGTCCAAACAATAAATTTGATTAGGGGTATGAATAAGCTTTCTTATGAAGAGAGATTAAAAAGACAGACTGTACAGCTTGAAAGAGAGAGATTCCTGGGGGAATTCTGCATGCTGCGCATGTACAGAATTTATGTTCCTTGCAGATTTCTTTGCTTCCCTGCAGAAAAATGACTTCTGATGGAGAAACAAAGGGAAACCCACAAGAGCAGTCATGTGCCCTTCCCTGGCAGTGCAGCCAGATTGGTTCGGGTGCCTGGAGCAGCTGGTAGAAACGTAAATCACCACTGGGATGGGGTCAGGAGGCTGGGCAGTCATGCATGTAAGAGGGAGAAAGACACTCTGTCCCTCTTGCTTGCTATTGTGTCATGTTCGGTGTGGAGAGGCAGGGCTCTGGGGTGTTTCTGAGGAGGTAGGCATGAGGCAGAGCAGAATGTAGCAGCCTGCCTGCTTAGTGAATTGTTCCCATTGTCTTTGTGAATTCCCCCAGGAGTATAAAACAGGTGTAAAAGTTTTAAGGCTCCTTTACATTGCCAGAGTGGTACAAAGGACAGTATGGCCTTATAAATGCTTAAGGTGCTTTAGTGACTAGAACTGGTCTAAATTTTTTGGACTGAAAAAAAATTCCTATCAAAATGTGCTCCATTGCCTGTTTGGTACTTACCTTCCTGGAGATGGTCAGTAGCCAATATAAATTGTGAATTTGAGTCCGCAGCCCTCACTTGCTGTTCAGTTGCCTATGATGTAACACTGATCATATGGCTGCATGTATTTGTTGACTAATAACTAGAAATAAAGGGTCAAACCTAGCTACATTATTATTGGACAAAGGGGGTTTGTGGATTTCCTCCAGTGCTCCGCACTCCCATTCTCCATCCATTGTATTGTAGTTTAAATAAATTACCAAAATAATTGAAACTGGCATTATTTTATTGCATTATTTTGACAAATAAAATGTGCAGAATTTTGTAGAATTTTAAAATACTGTGTGCAGAATTTTGAATTTTTTGGTGCAGAATTTTTAATACTTTGGCACAGTATTCCTCCAGGAGTAAAGAGACAACTAAGGGGGGATATGATAAAGGACTATACAATCGTAAATGGTTTGGAGAAAGTGAGTAAGGAAGTGTTAAATGCCCCTTCACCTAAGAAGTGGGGTCACCCTATGAAATTAACAGATAGCAGGTTTAAAATAAAAGGAAGTGCTTCTTGACACACTGCACAGTCAACCTGTGCTACTTGTTGCCAGGGGACGTTGTGAAGGCCATAACTAAATTTTAAGAAAGAGCTAGATAAGTTCATGGAGCATAGGTCCATTAGTAGGTATTAGCCAAGATGGCCAAGAATGCACCCATTTTGTGAGTGTCCCTAAGACTTTGATGCTGGGACTGGATGACAGGGGATGGATAGTTGATGATTGCCCTGTTCTGTTCATTTCCTTTGAAGCATCTGACATTGACCACTGTTGGAAGACAGAATGCTGAGCTAGATGGACCATTGGTCTGACTCAGTTTAGCCATTCCTATGCTCTGTTTTCTATAGGTTTCTATACTGAACACATCGCCATAGTATCTGATGATACTCTCATTCCACACACATCTGTGCAGTAGTAGACGGCTGCAAAGTTTAAGGTTCCAAGCACTGAATGAAAAAAGGTTATTTGTTCTTAAAAACCCTGTTTGTTGGATTTTTCTGTCTGCTTTATAGAAATGTTATGCACTCTGTCTCACAATGCAGCTCTGGGCAAGTTTTGAAATGGGATACTCAGACCTGACCATTTTTGTTGACTCTTTCAGGGAGACTTGGGCTGGATGACCAGAGGTTCTATGGTGGGACCTTTCCAGGAAGCAGCATTTGCCTTGGCAGTCAGCAGTATGGACAAGCCAGTGTACACAGACCCTCCTGTCAAAACGAAGTTTGGATACCACATAATTATGGTTGAAGGGAGAAAATAAAATATAAAAAAGAGTGAAGCTGACACTTACTGTTCTATACAGTGACTAGGAACTTCTTAGCAGATTTGTTGTGGGAGTTAGGGTTGGGGATCTGTAGGAATCAGGTTTGTATATGTGCATGCGTGCAGCATGTTTGGTGACAGTGTCCAAACCTCTTCTTTTATGCAATTTTACCCCAGTTTACAGATTATAGGCCTATCAGGGTGGGAGCCAACAGAAAGAAGTTGGTACCTAGCAAAGCACTTCCAGGTAATGTCTTCAGGCAGTTATTGAAATCTCCTTTGTTGTATGGGGCATGTGAGATTCTTCCTTCATGAGAACTGGAGGAATTGAGTGGCTTTTCCTGGGCTGCTGACATGGATGGGCTGACCTATTGGAATAGTATTAGTAGACTTCATATAAAATCTATGGGAAAAAAATCTCCTTGCAGTTGCAACTTTGGGTCCATGGAGAAAGACTGGTAAAATGGCTTGGTTGTCCAGGAAAATCCAGAATTATAATTTAGACCATCTAGGTTTACAAACTGAGGCTAACGTATTAAATGTTACCCTACAGTGGATTTATCAGCTATGTGACAGTTGTGCTGTAGCTTCATGTTCCATTTCCCTGCAAGGGATTTGGCAAATCAGAGGCATCACAATGCAAAGCAGTCAGATTGGAAGGAGACTTCACTGGGAGCAATTAGTGAACATGGGGAAAAACAGTAACGCTCACAACATTATATAAACTGGCTTCCTTCTTTTCCAGTAAAGGGGAAGTACCAAACTCAAGAACTCAAAACCAACAGCCCTTGCGTACATGCAGGAAATAGCATTAAAAAGGAGTCCTGTCTCAGGCACTTCCCTGTGGATCCCAACCATTTCTCTTTAGGACAAAGAGAGGGAAACATGATGACCCTGGCATCCCTGCTGAGAATCCCCTCTTCTCAGAAATTAAAATTAAAAGCACTGGACTTTAAGGAGCCCATCATGTCACTGGAGCTTCTCTTGCCAGGAGCGAGTGCTCCTGCTTTATTCTGGAAAGGAGGATTCTGAACTGGCTTTGTAAATGGTTTGCACTAAGAGGTTCCATAAATACCCAAGTATAAATCATCTTAAGAGATTTGTGTTAAACATCCTTTGGGTGAAGTGTCTGCGAGTCAGTGTTGCTATGATCACTAATTGGCCAGCCAAAGTGAGGCCCTACATTCAGTTTAATGGCATTTGTCTGTAAGGTGATAACTTTTGAAAACCACATCTGATCAATTCCAAAATGTCAGGGGATGTTCTAAGCATTAATAGGCAAAATCTTATTGATTTGGGTGAAAACCAGAAAAGCCTGATTTCAAGGCAAGTCCCCAGAGTGTCCATTTGGTACTGCAGGTCGAGGAAGCTCTCTGGTACCTTCTGCTGTTGCCCACATACATCACAAGCAGCAGTCACTAGACTCTAGTGACTAGAGCATCACACACTTAATTGCTTATGTAGGTAGAGCTGTATACCCTTTCCCACAACTCCCACCAATCCCCCTCAGAGCCTCCAGAGCGCACACTCCCCAGACCTGCATTGCACTTAGAGCTCAGCCTCTAGGAGCAATTAAATATGCAACCCTCTTGTAACATATTTGTAATCTGTTTCCTGTCTCTTGAATCTAATGTATAGAGTACTTTGTTAGTGCATTGACTGTTGCTTTAGCAACGTGCAAATGAGAAGCCAGCCATGTAGATGTTGGTGCTGGGAATAGAAGCATTTGGCCTTACTTTCAGACAGGCTTTGTGCATTACTGGAGGCAAGTGCATAGGTGCAGGAGCTGTGAAAGGAGGGAAGACTGCCTTTCCAAAAGTTACATGTAGCAAAATATATTAGACCCAGGCAGTCTGTCTTCCCTAACCTTGGTTTCTCAGGGGGAATTGAAATCTCACCTCCCCTGAATTCAACCCCCAGAGATTCCACCACCAGCACTGTTCTTAAGAATAGAATAAGTCAGCACCTTTTGCATTCAGTATGACCCATTCCAGATGGGAAGTCATCTCACGGCCCCATCTCACCCCTGCTTGGTTTACAAAATATTTCACTTGGTTACTCAAGCTAGGAGTCCTAGTTGTGTACATGCCTAAGAGTCCTTGCTATTCACATCAATAACACTGTGAAGTAGTATGGCCACAGTGCTTCTCACTAAGGTCATTCTCAGTGAGACAAGTGGTTCAGAAATGAGTAACACAAATTAACATAAAAACCATACCACTCTAGTTAACCAAGCTTAACTGAACATGGTGCTGAAACACTGGAAAGCAGGCCAGCTCGGTTGTGACAGGACCCCTTTGCATCTAGTTTGGCCTTTGAACTAGTTCTAATAGGGCAGATAGTAGCTGTTGATTGAAAGGTACTCCAAGAGATTTTTCAGCTGTTGAAGGACCATCTACAGCAGGGGTGGGCAAACTTTTTGGCCAAAGGGCCACAGTGGGGTTGCAAAACTGTATGGAGGGTCGGGTAGGGAAGGCTGTGCCTCCTCAAACAGTATGGCCCCCACCCCCTATCCGCCCCTCCCACTTCCCACCCCCTGACTGCCCCCCTCAGAACCCCTGACCCAGCCGACCTCCCATGCTCCTTGTCCCTTGACTGCCCCCTCCCAGGACTCCACCTCCATCCAACCCCCCCTGCTCCCTGACTGTCCCAAACCCCTATCCACACCCCTGACCCACCCCCTGGGATTCCCATGCCTTTCCAACTGCCCCCTGGTCCCTGTCTCCTGACCACCCCCCAGAACCTCCACCCCATCCAACCGCCCCCTGACAGGCCCCCCAGGACTCCCACATCTATCCAACTGCTCGCTGTCTGCCCCCCGGCCCCAGCCCCTTTACAATGCCACTCAGAGCAGCATGTCTGGCAGCTGCACCGCCCGGAGCCAGACACGCTGTTGCACTGCCCTGCAGGAGCATGCAGCCCTGCCACCCAGAGCGCTGCCCATGTGGCTGTGGGGGAGAGGGAACAGTGGGGGGGGCAGGGGCTCAAGGGCCAGGCAAGATGGTCCTGTAGGCCCGATGTGGCCCGCAGGCTGTAGTATGCTCACCTCTGATGTACAGCTAACTGTTCTGCAATGGACCTGGGGAACACTTGCTGCATCACTGTCTTGTCACCATTCCTTCAGCAGAATAGGTGACTAGAGCAAAGCCACTGAAGAATGGGAAGGACAGGGTGGGCAGAGACGACAGTTTTGGCAACTGGAGTAGGGGTGTGATGGAAGCACGTCAGATGCCTATGGGAGGGTTTGGAAATTGGAGGCCGAGAAGTTTGGTTACTGTACTTCTGACACGTGGTTCTGACTCCTGTGTCCCACTGCCACAATGAACCTTCTCCCTAACACAATAAGGGAGTGACCCTTTGCAATGTGGGACATGATTTTCCTCACACGGGCATCTCTGCATTACCCTGGATGTCCCTTCTTCACTCCTTCCTTGCGCAAAGGAAAGAAACCAAGCATAGTTAGGCAGAGATGGCCTGGAGTGGTAGGAAAGTACCAGAGTGGAGCAGCGCAATTCATTGCTGTCAGGGCACAGTGGCTCTGCTTGGTGCTTAGATGGCATAGTAGTAGTCATCTTGGATTGCATGGGATAGACACAGCCATCTCAAGCCAGAAGGGCATAGATGAGTGAGAAGTAGCTAGCACCTGCCCCCACAACCACATGCCAGATTTTGATCTCATACCCATTTGTGCACCTGTAAGAACCAGGATGGTTATACTTACCACAGTCATGCAGGAAGCAGGGCTGTACAACAGTGGTTCTCCACCAGGGGGACACATACCCCTAGAGCAGGGGTCGGCAACCTTTCAGAAGTGGTGTGCCAAGTCTTCATTTATTCACTTTAATTTAAGGTTTCGCGTGCCAGTAATACATTTTAACATTTTTTAGAAGGTCTCTCTCTCTCTAAGTCTATATATTATATAACTAAACTATTGTCATATGTAAACAAAGTTTTCAAAATGTTTAAGAAGCTTCATTTAAAATTAAATTAAAATGCTGATCTTTTGCCACCGACCCGCTCAGCCTGCGGCCGGCCTGGGGTTCTATTCACCCAGGCCGGCAGCAGGCTGAGTGGGGCCTGCGGCCGGGACCCCAGCTGGCAAGGGGCTGGCTGCCAGAACCCCAGACCAGCAGCGGGCTGAGGGGGACCAGCGGCCGGGACCCCAGACCGGCAATAGGCCGAGCAGTTCAGCCCACTGCCACTCAGCCCGCTGCCGCTCTGGGATCCCAGCCCTGCCCATATAGAGTGGGTACCTACCTTCTTCCTGGTTCTAGCCCATTCTCTTCCTCTCTCTCTGCACTGAGCGGAGGGTGGGAGTGCACTGAGCACAGGGCGGGGGGTGAAGGAGCAGGCTGGGGGTTGAGGTGTAGGGCCTGGCCAAGAGCTAGAAATGAGGGAGAGGGCTCAGGGTTGGGACAGGAGGTCTGGGTGTGGAGTGCTTACCTGGGCAGCTCCCATTTGGTGCAAGAGCTTGTTTGGTGCTCAGGGTGGGGATTGGAATGTGGGGGGTGCAAGAGTCAGGGCTGAGAACTGGGGTCATGTGAGGGGGTGCTGGAGTTAGGGCTGGGGTCATGGGAGGTGCAGGGGTCAGGACAGGGGGCTGGGGGTGTGGGCTAGGTCATAGAGGTGATCCCAGCCCCCTGCCCAGAGTGGCTCACAGCAAGGGGCTGGAGGAGATATGCCCTGATTCCACCCCCCTTCCCCAAAGCCCCATCCCTACCTCTTCTCTGCCTCCTCCCTGAAGCAGCAAGTGCTTGTGGCTCTGCTTCTCCCCCTCCCTTATAAGGGCCATCAGCTGACTAACGGCAGGGAGGGAGAGAACAAGGGGCAAGAACCCAGCACGCTGGGGGAAGAGGTGGGGGAGGGGGGACCTTGCCTGCCCTGCAGCAGTAGCCGGCAGGACCAAGCTTCTTGACCCTGCCCCCATGGGGTGAGAGGGTGGGGGAGGGGGAGAAGAGCAGGCCAGGATGGGCAGGATTTTTAATGCACGCTGCTGCCTGCCAGGGTCCTGGCCTCCGGTCCCCCTCAGCACACTGCTGGCCTGGGTTCGGCAGCGGGCTGAGCGGGGCCAGCGCCCGGGACCCGGCCGGCAGCAGCGTGCCATTAAAAATCAGCTTGCATGCCGTAGGTTACTGACCCCTGCCCTAGAGGTACACAGTTCTTCCAGGGGGTACATCAATTCAACTAGATATTTGCCTAGCTTTACAACAGGCTACATAAGAAGCACTAGCGAAATCAGAACAAACAAATTTCATGTAGACAATGACTTGTTTATACTGCTCTATATACTATACACTGAAATGTAAGTACAATATTTATATTCCAATTACTTTGTTTTATAATTATATCGTGGAAATGAGAAAGTAAGCAATTTTTAAGTAACACCATGCTGTGACACTTCTGTCTTTTTAGGTCTGATTTTGTAAGCAAGTAGTTTAAGTGAGGTGAAACTTGAGGTATGCAAGACAAATCAGACTCCTGAAAGGGGTACAGTAGTCTGGAAAGGTTGAGAGCCACTGCTGTACAGTACTTCTCTTAGGAAAGGAGGACATCCAGAACCCAGCTAAATTTCCTTGTCAATACTCCAGAGTCAGAAACTGGTTCTGACTGGAAATAAGGTGTAATGTTTAGCCATTTGGAACAATTTACCAAGGGTCATGGATTCACCATCACTGACAATATTTAAATCAACATTGGATGTTTTTCTAGAAGATCTGCTCTAGGAATTGTTTTGGGGAAGGTCTATGGCCTGTGTTATACAGGAGATCAGAGCAGATCATCATAATGGTCCCTGCTGGCCTTGGAATCTATGAAACTGGCAACCAAGCTTAGGACATCCTTGTGCCTAGTTTTCAGAGACTCTGATCATCAAGATGCATGGCTGCTCACTATCTCTGGCAAAAGTCACAGACCTATTGTCTCACAGCACAAGACAACTACAAATGCAGTCCACACAAGTGAAATTTAAGTTAATTCCTGCTTGGATGTTGGTCTGGTCTGGCTAAGCAAAGGCTGAAAACTGGGCTACAGCCCATGCCCAGATAAATGTTTTAGTCTCTAAGGTGCCACAAGGACTCCTTGTTTTTATTCAATAAACAAGTGAATGACTCTTTAGTAACTATGCTCAGACAGATGCCCCCCTTAATGTGGTATGGGGAGAAGGCACATCTGATCTTCCAAACAGACTGCAAGGGGGCACAGCAGCCAGGAGGCTTGTTCTCATTTGAGCCTCTTATGGGAGGGGACATGCTGATTATTGCCTAGTCCCACATTTGAGTTCATGTCAGAGCATGAGCCTAACCCTGGAAAGAGATGTAGCTCAAATTACAACAAACGTGTATTTTGGCTACAAGGATTTAGGAAAAGAGCTCTTGTCCCACATCCCCCCTCCCCAACAGCTAGAGGGGTAGCCATAGGACGAGGCAGCATTTACCAAGACAGTGTACCAGCCTGCTCCCACCACCAGATGCTCCCAATGTGGCAGTGCTTTGCTCTCTCCCATCTTCCCAGGAAAGGCAACTTAAATCCACAGCAGTAGCTGGATGGGTTGAAGCTACTCCTGACTGTTCTGCAGGTGTCTGTGCCAAGATGAAAAGTTCAGTAATCCCCCCACAGGAAGGTTGGGGCAGATACACAGCACTCCTAACATAGTTAATGAGACATAACATCAGGGACACAAGTGAGTAGCAATGGGTACCAAAGAACCCTTGTACTAGTCCAGTTCAGGGGCCCAGCAGTAACAGTAGTTTCCCAGCATTAAATCAGATGAGCACATGCCTCAAGGACCGACATAGGCTGCAATGTAAAGCCAAATAGTTTTCCATGCTTTAGTAATCAAGCCTCCCTCTTCACTTGGGTCTATGAAGGGACAAAATGTATTGACCAAACTTGAAGGGAAAAGTATAAAACAGAGGCAAGTTAGCATACTGCAAGTAAAACAGACATGAAGTAATTTTCTCTTTTTTTAAACTTTAAACATATAATTAGTGACTTTTTGTCTTTGTGAACTGCATGCAAAATTAATACCCTTCTCTCCAGCACCCAAGTGGTAGTTACAAACTGTTCTTGAAACAATATCTTGCTCACAGAGATGCAATTGTAAAATTTGTTCTAGCCTCTTTAAAAAAAAATTGAGTATGTTTACCTCCCAAGTCTCTTTTATAGTTTTAGTCTCATCTCACTGTAGCTTCTGTCTGTGCCAGCCTTTTAAAAAGTCAAATCTTGTCCATTATCCAAGTCAATTTGGTAGCTTAGATAAAAGGTGGTTTTTTTGGGTCCTTCCCCTCAGAAAAAGTGAGATTGGGTTTGTGATTGTTCTTTTGGGAATTGACTTGTAACCAAATCCTCACTTCTGCGATAGTTGTTTATACAAATTTAAAGTTATAAGCAGAATTTCAGGATCTCCATTTTTTATGTCAAGAGCTTGCAGGAAACAGTTCAATGCATCTTGTAGTTTTCCATTGTCTTTCAGTTTCTTCCCACACTCTATCAGGGCATCATAATTATCTGGTGCATAAATAGAATCCACAGTAGTCTGATTATCTTTTTGGCCTGCACTCTCCTTTGAAAAGCAGTCCATTTGCTCACCAGATAGCAGCTCAGGATCACCAGTCGATTCCTCTTGAGGCTCTTCCTCAATATCATCCGCCTCAGATATGACAGATTCTGTATCATCTAAATAACTAGTTGTACCTTCTGTATCAAGTGTTTCTCCAATCGGTTCTTCCTCAGGCTCCACACTATGCTCTTCAGCTTCTTCTACCACAAGTTCTTCTTGCACCTCATCACTATCCTCTGTTTGGTTGAGAGCTCCTATGGTTTCTTCAATATCCTCAACCTGGTCCAACGCTACAGTAATAAGAGATCTTCTAGAAGCTGTAGACCTGTTTCCTCTTGGCGAAAAAATGGGGTTTACTATAGATTTATCACATTTAGGAGTAGATGAACTAATCCCCATCAAAGATGGACATAGAGGGCTGTTTAAGGGCGAGGACATTTTTTCAGGCAGATTTTCATCCAAAATCATGACTGAATTATCTTCATCTTCACTATCAGAAACAATTCTTCTAGCCTGCTTCTTTTTGCCAATAGGCATGTCATCACCACTTTCCATCAAGGCTTCACTCACTGGTAGAGAGTCATTTAGATTATCCATGGCTATGTTACAGGAATTCCCAAAGTCATCCTCATCTTTTCTTACCCAAGAATTCGTTGCAGAACTGCCATGGTTTCCTACTTGGAGATGAAAGCCTGTGTTTTGTGTGTACTCCATTAATTTTTCCCCTTTTGAGACATCTTGCTTTCCATCTTCAGAGTCTTCCAAAACAAGATTGAAGTCAGCCTGATACTGAGAAGATGCGACAGATATAGCCTCCAAACTGGCTTCACTCACATGAGACTTCTGGAGTCCACTAGGGAATTCTGACATGACATTCAATAGACTTTTGGATGCTCCTGGAGAAGCTAGCTCAGGATTTTCATTCCCATCATCTTCTGGGTCATAAGAATCATGAGTTTGAAGTGACATTTCTGCATTTCTGTATCTTTTAGGATCATCGGCAATGACAGATCCATTAAACGAAGGCTGTGAAAACAGTGAAGAGGTAATTTGGACGTCGTTTATGCTATGTGAGTGATGAGAGCGTCTTCTTGATTCAGGACTATGACTCTCTTTGTTAACAAATGAGTAAACTCCAAGGGAAGATGGTATACAATTTGGATCAAGTTTTTGTTCAGATTCATGTATATTGGATTGTTTCAATACCTTACTGCTAGTACGTAATTCATTAACATCCATATTAGACACATCCTGTGCCGGCTTCTCTTCCCCTGGATCCACAATAACCAAACTTGTCATTCTAGCACTGACATTAGCAACATCTTCATCCTCTGTAAGATCAACAGCTTCATCATTTGCAGGTTCAACTAATACAGGTGGTGAAATAAAGTGATTTGTGTTAAACTCTGGCGATTTATTTTTTGGTTGTGAAGACGCTACTGTTGGTCTCAACCATGCTCCCTCAGTATCACTTTTGATTCTCCCCATCAATTGGTCTTTGAGCTGAGATTCTAACTGGACCAGCTCTTGGGCCTTCTGTACCCTTTGTTGAATATACTGATGAGCGTCTTCATTCTCAGCCTGTTCTTCTTGAGCTATTTCTCGTGTATACATTAAGTCATGATCTGAAATGCCAAACATTTCCAGCGAGTGCAGATAAGCAATATGTTCATCCAGCTCTAAGTCAGTCTTTCTTTGGGTGGCATGCAAGGACTGCAGCTGAATCTGCGTTGCAGAGGTTCGTGTGTCTCCCAACATAAAGAGCTCCCTTAATTCCTGTTTAGTGAAATACCTAAATGGGTTCTTTTTGTCACCAGTAGTTTGTCTTATTAATGAATCCTTGAAGACTTGTCGCCTATATATTTTTTCTTCCACTGTACCACAGGTAATCAGCCTATAAATCACTACGTTTTCTTTTTGTCCAATCCTATAAGCTCTGTCCACAGCTTGGGCATCAGTAGCTGGATTCCAGCTGGGATCAAAGATCACCACTCTGCTAGCTGCCGTTAAGGTTATGCCAACACCACCTACTTGTGTAGTAAGCAAGAAGACAGAGTAATCCTTATTACTCTGAAACACACCAATCCTCCTTTCTCGTTCCACTAAGTGTGTCACTGTTCCATCAATACGCATGGTCCTAAAATGTCTGTGAGTTAAAATACGCTCTAAGATATCCAGCATTTTTCTTGATTGAGAAAATACCAAAGTTCTATGCCCCTCCTCTTGCAGCCTTTCTAGAAGTCCCATGAGGAACATCAATTTCCCAGACTCTTGAATCAGAATCTCATCAGAGAGATGATCAATTTTGTTAGCTCCTGAAAATGCATCCCCTTCATTCTCATCATCCTGCTCAGGGTAACTACCTCCTTCCAAGCCAAGCTGGCTACATGCTCGTGCTGACAATAACCTGGGGTGATCACATAGTTTCTTTAAGACATTCAGCTCAGCCAAAGGCGACCGCGTTGTCATTAACACCTCCTTCACATGATCCAAAGAGAGAAAGTTCCTGTATATTTCTTCTTGAACTGGTGCTAAATACACCCACACAATGAAGTCATTTTTCCTGGTAAGAGAGGGCATTACAGGAGCAATGTTCTTACTCTGATCTTCAGGAAGGTGGGTTTTAACTTTGTCAGAATTGTACTTCTTTTGTATGTCTTCTTTAGTTCTTCGGAGAAAGTATGGCTTTATAATGGTCATTAGATTTTCAGAGATCTTAAGTCCAAGTGCTTTCTCTCCTGGAGTCGCATCTTTCTCCCTTGCTCTTGTAATAGGATTCTCATATTCCATTTTAAAGGTCTTTGCTGTTCCTAGGAGGGACCCCTGACATGCAAAGTCAAACAAGGACCACATCTCACGCAGATTATTTTGGACTGGTGTCCCTGTGAGGAGGATGCGATTTTTTGCAGGAATAGCATATACAGATTTAGTGGTTTTAGCAGATGGGGACTTAATTTTATGGGCTTCATCAAGAATAATATAGTCCCAGACAAATTCTCGTCCATTAAGGCTAGAAAGCTGTTGCCAGTTATTGATCAGCATTTGATACGTTGTGATCACTATGCCATTCTTTCTTTGGATTCTCTCTAGTTTTCTGTTGCGCTCAGTCTTGCTGGTGCCATGAAAGTCTTTCACCCTCAGTCCTGGAGTCCACTTAGTAAACTCTCTCATCCAGTTGCTAACAAGGGTGGTTGGCATGACTAGCAGTACAAATTGTATGAGTTCAGCATCAAACATCCCAGAAAGGAGTGCAATGATCTGGATAGTCTTTCCCAAACCCATGTCATCTGCCAGTATACCTCCTTGCCTTCCATCACGGTAGAGGCTGTATAGGAAGGCCACGCCTTCTCTCTGATACTCAAAGAGTTTGTTGTGCATCTCTCCATAGATCATTAGACCACTGTTACATACATCCACAAATCCCTCCTCTTCCTCTGTGGCAAGTGCCAGCTCTACAAGTGTTTCCTCAAGCCTTTTGATTCTGCTCCTCAGCTTTTCACTGGGATGAATTTCATTTGCAAGGTTGAAGAGTTTAAGAGACTCTTCCAGATTTCCATTCCTGGCCTCTTCTTTTGCCTGAGTCACATACCTGTAGAACACAAAACAAAGGAGCAGTGTTTGCAGGAGTCAAATAATTAACACAAACATGCACAAGTCCATTTGTTTTAACATAATTAAGTCTGATGTTTGTATAGCAATTTGAATATATTAACTGTTCAAGAACTTCATTATAGCAGAACAGCTACTCTGCCATAGTTAAGGTGAAGACCAGCTTTCTGTTTAAAAGCTTGACTGTTTAAGGGCTCTAAACTCCACACAGTTAATCGGATTGCCTTGAAATTTAGTGTTCCTCATGGGGGGCACAGGATACAATCAATTATCCAAATTTGGGGGCATTTGATCCAGAGGTTGCTAAGGAAAAAAAAAAACAAAAACAAAACAGCTTTTCTTAAAGTTGACACAGTCTGGCCACTTTTTTTGCCCACAGATAGAGATCAAAACCAGGACTCAGATCACCACATCAGGGTCAAAAACACTTGAGGGTACCCCAACAGAGCACATGGCACCCAACAGCCCGGGGGGGAGGAGTCAAACAAAACATTATTTGAAAGAGTTTGCGAGTCCACTCTTACACAATACAGCTCACATGCCCATTTACGCACCTACAGAATTAGTGAACATGTGCAAAGAGGAAATCCACTTCCATATCACAGGACCTGGCGGTCTGTGAGGATATGTTGTAATCATCAAATCTGTGCACCACCCCACACACTGTTCTTCAAATCCAACCCAGTTTAATATCTGAAGTGAAAAAAGCAGGCATACTGCTCTAGTCTGCCTCCACCAGAGTGCGATTTCTATTTTGCGGAAATGTAATCTAAGTACAGCAAAATACTCCCAAACAGTCACTGGGAAGGGACGATGATTAGGGATGCAAGAGTATGTGGGAAGAGGGGTTTGGGTTTGTAGTGAGCAATGGGAGTATTATAGCAGGTAGATAAATGGGAATGGGTGGGAGAGGAGGGAA
Source organism: Dermochelys coriacea (assembly GCF_009764565.3). NCBI lineage: Eukaryota > Metazoa > Chordata > Testudines > Dermochelyidae > Dermochelys > Dermochelys coriacea. The sequence continues at coordinate 62,010,260 of NC_050076.1, forward strand.
GAGGAGTTGGGGAGATCAGGTGAAGGACTGGGGGAGTAGGAGGGGAGAAGACAGGAGAGGTTGGGGAATATGAGGTGTAGCAGAGGAAGTTGGGGGTTTAAGGGTGGGGCTGTCACCTTTGAAGTCTCCCCTTCCTTGTGTGCTGGGATTAGGGAAGCCCTACCCTGCTGCAGGGAGATGGGGAGCCCTACTTGTTACATATAGGGAAGTCTGGGGAATCCTGCTCCCCCTGGGATGTGAGTCCTTCTCCCTGCCCCTCCATGTGAGCTGGGATCTGGGGTGCAGGGAATGAAGGTAACAAATGGCTGGGGAAGCCTGGCTGAAGCAGGTGCAGGAGTCCCAGCTGGGCGTGGGGAGAGGGAACGAGGGGCCCAGCTCAGTGTGCAGTTTAGGCTACATAACCAGGTAGCGTGAGGCCCTCCAGCAATAGTCTGTGACAGACATGTGTGCACAGCAGCACAGAACAGGAGGCAGCAAGGAGCAACTTGAGACGTGTCACTGGTTTCTGCAGGGCCAGCTCATAGCTCAGGAGGGGGAGGGGAGAACGGCAGCCTGCCATAAAGCGGTCAGGGTTTGGGACCCAGAGCGGGGGGGGGGGGGGAGGATTTCTGTGAGCAATCACAGACCAGCCCCGCCTCCCAGCGGAAGGAGCACGGGCCTGGGACCATGCCAGGTTCTCCGCTGGGTGTCCTGGGGCAAGTAGCCGCTCCGTGCCTCAGTTTCCCCTCCGTACGACAGGAGATGGCGGTAGAGCTCCGTGAGCCCCACTGCGGACCGGCGGGGCTGTCGGCTCTGCCCCGCGCAGCGGCCGATCAGCGGCGAACCCAGGAGGCCCCAGCCCTGTCCCTGCTCACACGCCAGACTGAGGCGGAGCGAGGGAAACGGGCCGCTCCCAGCGCCTCAGGGCAGACGCCAGCCCAGCCTGCCGGTAACCCGGCCTCACCTCTCGTAGAGCCCCGCCGGGCCGGGCCCCGCCATGGCGCGCTGCGGAAGGGAGACGGAGACGCGCCAGCCGCCGCACGGCCATTCAAAATGCCCGCCCCGGGCGGGGCCGCCCCGCCAGCCTATCCCCCGCGGCATGCAAATGACAGCCGGGAACATCAGCCAATGGGCGCTTCTCGGCCGCCGCAAAGGGAAGAGCCGCCGTGAGCCCTGGCAAGGGGGCGGGAGGAAAAGCGCGGGGGCTGCGGGCGCGATTGATATTTTCTGTGGGTCAATGGGCCATGGTAGAAGAAAGGTTCCCCGCCCCCGCCCCTGTCCCAAGGTTTTCAGGCGGGGGGAACTCGGCTGCTGGTGGGGGTGGAGCCCCAGCTAATTTTTCCCCATGGCTGCTGCAGCCCCGCGGCACCCACGGTGTCGCGGCCTATGGCCCAAGGCGTCTTCCTGTTTGCTGGGTTGTTTAGTTACAGGGGTATACACAACGTAAATGTTTGCTACTACATTATTACTACCGGCTGCACAGAAGTAAAAACAATGCAAGTACCATCCCGTTTGTTTTCATGAAGTTTCAACTACGCTGTTATATGCTTAACAATCCCTTTGACCTATATTATTAATACACAAGTGAGTTGTCCTGGGGCTTTGGCCTGAGCTGCCTCCTGGTCTGCCAGTGTCACACCTTCCTGCGGCGGGCAGGTACTGAGTACCTCTAGCTCACTTAGGAGTGCCCCTCCAGACGTTGTGGAGAGTCAGCCCGGAGCCCCTTGTCCAGTGCAGAGAAAGAAACACAGACCGCATTCCTCAAAGGAGCCAAGCCACTCTAGGAGGTAAAAGTCCCTTGTACTGTCCATCAGAAAACAAGCAGGAGCACAAGGCAACGCATCCCCTGTGAAGAGACGCTGCCCAGAACCTAGCCAAGGGTTATCGACCCTGGTACTGGTGCCTGGGCCATTAAGGCTGACCCCTTCGATGATACAACCGCAGCAGCAGGGGAATCTCTCCGTACCAGGCAGTGGCATTGGAACAATTTGTATAGTGGGGGTGCTGAAAGTTATTAAACAAACCTGTAAGCCCCAGGATATCAGGAAAACCGCTTCAAGCTGGGGGTGCTACTGCACCCCTAGTTCCAGGGCCCCTGGTACCAAGAAACGCCAGAGGCCTATGCAGCAGCATAGCATCTACTCTGTCTCTTGATGCTGGATTCTCCAGTCATGCAGGAGACAAACCAACTGGGATTGCTTCATCCTGGGGCTTCTGTGACCCCAGGAACCTCTCAATGCCAACTAGTAGAGGGTTCCCCATAGTGTAACTCACCTCAAACCTGATACATTTGTTGGATCATATTAAAGTAGTTCTGTATTAAAATCACAAATGAGTTTGATTCCCCATAGTTTAAATTCCAGGGTATTACTAATTAAGAGGTCTCTTGGTTTTTGGTACTGTTTCTCTCCCTCTCTGCAAGCTGCTAATTGTGTTAGTACATTCTAAGACAGAGTCTGTTCTCAAAGCAATTCTTTGTAACTAATCACACAGAGAGATTTCAGAGTAGCAGCCGTGTTAGTCTGTATTCGCAAAAAGAAAAGGAGTACCGGTGGCACCTTAGAGACTAAATGCATCCGATGAAGTGAGCTGTAGCTCACGAAAGCTTATGCTCTAATAAATTTGTTAGTCTCTAAGGTGCCACCGGTACTCCTTTTCTTTTCACACAGAGAGAGACTCAAAGCAATACTCTGTAACAACAGAAACAGCACCCAGAGACTCCCCGCCCTTTTGTTGTATTCATCTTGCTTTGTTAACAATTGTGATTAAAATAGAGATAGAGGATGTATGTGGATGGATGGTTGGTGTGGATAATAACTGAATGATCAGGGAAGTGCTAGCCTAAGAATTCAGTGTCCATCGGCTGAAGAAGGCGTCAAGTGGAAATAACCAGAGGACCCCTGGAGGGCAGACTGGAATCCACCCAACAGCCTCCAAGATGGGAGAACCAAAGAACAAGATAACATCTGGCAGCACAGAGCCATCAGGAATGTGCCATCTGCTGATTGATTCAGCAACAGCATGATGAAGCCATTCCCATAGACTGGCATAGGAATAAATTCCTATAAAAATGTACTCTAGAAAGTGAGAACTTTGGGGTCTGATTCTGCAAACCAACTTCCAGGAGCATCAGATGAGCATCTGACAAGGCCCTGATCCCTCCTCATGTCCAGGCCACCTGGCCAGTGGCTTGGCATGAGCAACTTTAAGGCTGGTAACTATGATAACAACCTTGCAGAACCTGTGTGTGTGTGTGTATATGAATGAATGTGTGAATAAATATGAAACTGAATGAAATGTTATAGCTATAACTAACTGCTTACTATGATTCTTTCTGTATTCACAATAAATGTGGCATTTTGCCTTTTCCCCTTTAATAAGATCCTGCTGGTTTTTATTTTATTGGTGTATAACACATTAATTGCCTCAACACACTCTTATCATAAGATATATCCCAAAGGTGTCATGTAAGGTATGATATGTAAACTGGTGACACACTGGTCCCAAAATCATTGCATGATGTATGTATGGGTTGTGCATGAGTTATAGATGTGTACTGGAAATATGTTCTTAAGAAAACCAGCCTGCCCTAGACAAGTGAATGTGTATTTACCTTTCTGACAGGCTTGGTTACAGGCAAAGAACAATTAAAGTGTGTTTACGTATAAGGTAAACAAAGCCATCAAATTAAATGAGTGGGGGAGAAGACCACTCAACAGAATTTGCACCCCAGGAAGACTTCCTGGCTCTTCAGACAGAGACAATGGACTTTGAATAATATAAGAGGCGCAAAAAAGACTCAGTGGCAGGGAGAGCACAGCAGGCTGGGAGTCAGAGGCACTGACAGGAGCTGCAAATCAGGATTGAGGTGCATTAGCAAAGGTTTGTGGGAACCTGGCCTAAATCACCAGGAGCCAGGCATCTATGTGTTAGTCTTGTACTGTTAGATCAGTGCAGTAACAGCTAGTTGAAATTCAGCTAAAAAACAGTCACCTGAGCTTTTAACAGCACAACAAAAATAAATGGTTTGTTGCACACTTTAATCAAAGGTGCTGTTGGATTTTGAGGCCCTGACCCAGGTGATTTTGGGGTAAGACCAGGCAGCTGATCTGCTCAACCACCACCCAGCGACCCAGCCCTCTCCCTTAAGAAGTAGGCAAGCCTTCTTATCTTGCCTGATGGGTCCTGATTGGCTACTGCCTCCTCCCAGCCCTTCTAGCCACCAGAGGACCAAGTCTTGTTGGTTCTGCCAGTACCAAAGCTCAAGTGGTCTCTCTAGGAGACCACTTGGAGTTCTGAACTCACTGCCCCTCTTTCCTAGGTGACAATTCTCCTTGGGTAGGTGTGTCAGGGCAGTGACAACTCCAGCAGGGGCAGAGAAGGCCTGGTATACCACGTCACAGGACCAAGATGGAAACAGGCGGGAGTGCTGTGGCCCTGGATAGTGTTTGCACTGGCCACAGTTTGGAGGACATATGCACTGCTGTATCTCAGGACAGATGTGAGGGTAGAGCTTTTCTGGGAGCCCAAGACTACGCTTACAGGGATGCTATGAGGCCAGGATTCAGGTGCACTGAGCAGCATGCATAGCACCCTCCTGTGGTACATCCTGTACCTGGCTCTTGTCCATGCTATCAGCCCCTCACTCTCGCAATCATGAATAACTAACTTTCCACAACTATTTAGAGAGAGAGACTGTAACATATCAAACAGCACAGTGAAAAACTTCAGAGCCTGGTTGTGATGTGCACGCACATGTGTGCATGTAACACAAGGGTGGGTGTGTGTGTGTGTAGCAGGGTGTCCCAGATCAGTATAGTAACAGTAGGCACCTAGCTGCAGGATGTGGCCTGCTGGGCTGCAGTGATTTGGCCCATGCTGTCAGTGCCAGAGCTATCTCCTGCATTTGTACATCTTCAGCCACTAACATGGTCCCGTTGGGGTTGTTCACTGACTGGTCACTGAGGGAGAACCTTGTTTTACTGAGTAAGCTGCATGTCAGGACCCTGTTTGATCATTTCCCTCATGGGCCTGAGTCAATTTGCAATGAAAGGTTCTGCCATTTCTCCAACAGCTTGGGTGTGGATGGCACAGTGATCACAAGCCAGTGATATGGAGTTGTTCAGTAAGGCTTCAAGGTTCAGATTCAGAATTCAAGGTCAGTCACAAACAACTGCTCTGCTTCTTGAGCAAGGGCCAGCCTCTCTGCCAAGTACCTGTGACCTCAGTATCCTGCCAGTCACCAATAAGTAACAGGCAGGGGAAGGGGGGTAGGGAGAGGGGAAAGGGGAGCTTCTTGTGATCTCACAGTCCCACCAAGCCATGACTTCCTCATGTGCACAAGCCACTGACGATGTAACTACGAGGGACAGGAACTGTCCCACTCATCCCAATGGCATGTGGATGATTTATTTCAGGACAGCCCTCCTGCCTGTCCACTTCTGCCAACACAGTGACTCATGTGACACCAATGGGCTTCCCAACAGTTTATCTTCCTAAAACAATGTGCCTTGCAACTCATCAGGACCCCTGGACCCCAGGATCCATCCATAATGAGCACTCAGCAAAGGAATGGCAGCAGCATTAGGAGGTGCCATGGAGGCCAAGAGCTTAGCAGTGATCAAAGCAGTGTTGCATAGCAAGACTAGTTTCAGAGTAGCAGTCGTGTTAGTCTGTATTCACAAAAAGAAAAGGAGTACTTGTGACACCTTAGAGACTAACAAATTTATTCGAGCATAAGCTTTCGTGAGCTACAGCTCACTTCATCGGATGCATTCGGTGGAAAATACAGTGGGGAGATTTATATACACACACAGAGAACGTGAAACAATGGGTTTTATCATACACACTGTAAGGAGAGTGATCACTTAAGATGAGCCATCACCAGCAGGGGGGGGGAAGGGGGAAAGGAGGAAAACCTTTCATGGTGACAAGCAAGGTGGGCCATTTCTAGCAGTTAACAAGAACGTCTGAGGAACAGTAGGGGGTGGGGTGGGGTGGAGGGGGAGAAATAACATGGGGAAATAGTTTTACTTTGTGTAATGACTCATGCACTCCCAGTCTCTATTCAAGCCTAAATTAATTGTATCCAGTTTGCAAATTAATTCCAATTCAGCAGTCTCTCACTGGAGTCTGTTTTTGAAGTTTTTTTGTTGAAGGATAGCCACTCTCAGGTCTGTAATCAAGTAACCGGAGAGATTGAAGTGTTCTCCAACTGGTTTTTGAATGTTATAATTCTTGACGTCTGATTTGTGTCCATTTATTCTTTTACGTAGAGACTGTCCAGTTTGACCAATGTACATAGCAGAGGGGCATTACTGGCACATGATGGCATATATCACATTGGTAGATGCGCAGGTGAACGAGCCTCTGATAGTGTGGCTGATGTGATTAGGCCCTATGATGGTGTCCCCTGAATAGCTATGTGGACAGAGTTGGCAACGGGCTTTGTTGCAAGGATAGGTTCCTGGGTTAGTGGTTCTATTGTGTGGTATGTGGTTGCTGGTGAGTATTTGCTTCAGGTTGGGGGGCTATCTGTAAGCAAGGACTGGCCTGTCTCCCAAGATCTGTGAGAGTGATGGGTCATCCTTCAGGATAGGTTGTAGATCCTTGATGATGCACTGGAGAGGTTTTAGTTGGGGGCTGAAGGTAATGGCTAGTGGCGTTCTGTTATTTTCTTTGTTGGGCCTGTCCTGTAGTAGGTAACTTCTGGGTACTCTTCTGGCTCTGTCAATCTGTTTCTTCACTTCCGCAGGTGGGTATTATAGTTATAAGAATGCATGATAGAGATCTTGTAGGTGTTTGTCTCTGTCTGAGGGGTTGGAGCAAATGCGATTATATCGTAGAGCTTGGCTGTAGACAATGGATCGTGTGATGTGATCTGGATGAAAGCTAGAGGCATGTAGATAGGAATAGCGGTCAGCAGGTTTCTGATATAGGGTGGTGTTTATGTGACCATCGCTTAGTAGCACCGTATTGTCCAGGAAGTGGATCTCTTGCGTGGACTGGTCCAGGCTGAGGTTGATGGTGGGATGGAAATTGTTGAAATCATGGTGGAATTCCTCAAGGACTTCTTTTCCATGGGTCCAGATGATGAAGATGTCATCAATGTAGCGCAAGTAGAGTAGGGGCATTAGGGGACGAGAGCTGAGGAAGCGTTGTTCTAAGTCAGCCATAAAAATGTTGGCATACTGTGGGGCCATGCGGGTACCCATCGCAGTGCCGCTGATTTGAAGATATACATTGTCCCCAAATGTGAAATAGTTATGGGTGAGGGCAAAGTCACAAAGTTCAGCCACCAGGTTAGCCGTGACATTATCCGGGATACTGTTCCTGACGGCTTCTAGTCCATCTTTGTGTGGAATGTTGGTGTAGAGGGCTTCTACATCCATAGTGGCTAGGATGGTGTTTTTAGGAAGATCACCGATGGATTGTAGTTTCCTCAGGAAGTCAGTGGTTTCTCGAAGATAGCTGGGAGTCCTGGTAACGTAGGGCCTGAGGAGGGAGTCTACATAGCCAGACAACCCTGCTGTCAGGGTGCCAATACCTGAGATGATGGGGCATCCAGGATTTCCAGGTTTATGGATCTTGGGTAGCAGATAGAATACCCCAGAACCATTAACCCAGGAACCTATCCTTGCAACAAAGCCCGTTGCCAACTCTGTCCACATGGTGGACAGGGAACACCATCATAGGGCCTAATCACATCAGCCACACTATCAGAGGCTCGTTCACCTGCGCATCTACCAATGTGATATATGCCATCATGTGCCAGCAATGCCCCTCTGCCATGTACATTGGTCAAACTGGACAGTCTCTACGTAAAAGAATAAATGGACACAAATCAGACGTCAAGAATTATAACATTCAAAAACCAGTCGAAGAACACTTCAATCTCTCCTGTCACTTGATTACAGACCTGAGAGTGGCTATCCTTCAATAAAAAAACTTCAAAAACAGACTCCAGCGAGAGACTGCTGAATTGGAATTAATTTGCAAACTGGATACAATTAACTTAGGCTTGAATAGAGACTGGGAGTGCATGAGTCATTATACAAAGTAAAACTATTTCCCCATGTTATTTTTCCCCCCCACCCCACCCCCCACTGTTCCTCAGACGTTCTTGTTAACTGCGGGAAATGGCCCACCTTGCTTGTCACCATGAAAGGTTTTCCTCCTCCCCCACCCCCGCTGGTAATGGCTCATCTTAATTGATCACTCTCCTTACAGGGTGTATGATAAAACCCATTGTTTCACGTTTTCTGTGTGTGTATATAAATCTCCCCACTGTATTTTCCACCAAATGCATCCAATGAAGTGAGCTCTAGCTCACAAAAGCTTATGCTCAGATAAATTTGTTAGTCTCTAAGGTACAGCAAGGCTAGCCAAAGTTAGAGTGGTGAGGGTCCCAAATAATCAAATAATGCAGTGATTTGGAAGGGAGTTAAACTCTTGTGAATCAGGGCATAAGCCAACCTCTAAACCATTTTTTTGCAGGAGGAGGTTTGAGGTTTCCATCCACATTACAAAATCGCTATAGAAACAGACCAAGATGGTTCATTAATTTTAATACCAGGAGGGACCACTATACTAATCTAGTTTGTCCTTCTACATAACACAAGGCATTAGGAATTCCTCCTTCAGCCCGCACAACTAGTGGTGTATTAGAGTACATGTTTTGGAAAAATAGTCACTCTCCAAGTGCTTGGAGAATCCCTCAGGAAGCTGTTGCAATAGTTAACTACCTACCTCCCTGTTCAAAATATGCATTTCAAACCCAGCACAGCACTCCTTAGGCACAGTGACAAAGACAAAGGCAACCTGGAGAGGGAGAACTACTGGCAGCAGAAAGAGAGGCTGCTGCAGGTTAAGAAAAGGAAACTATCCCAGAGCAAAAGGAAAAGGAGTACTTGTGGCACCTTAGAGATAAACAAATTTATTTGAGCATAAGCTTTCGTGAGCTACAGCTCACTTTATCGGATGCTGTAGATCACGAAAGCTTATGCTCAAATAAATTTGTTAGTCTCGGGCCATTTAGGGATCTGGGGCAAAAATTGGGGATTGGTCCTACTTTGAGCAGTGGGTTGGACTAGATGACCTCCTGAGGTCCCTTCCAACCATGGTATTCTATTCTATTCTATGAAAGGTGCCACAAATACTCCTTTTCTTTCTGTGAATACAGACTAACACGGCTGCTACTCTGAAACCTATCCCAGAGCAGGAGCTGATGCAACAGCAGGAAAAGAAGCAGCCAAAGAGAGCCGGGTGGAGATCCAGCTGCCTGTTTGCAAAGTCTCCACACCAGGAAGAGCTTCCCCTGAAATACCTGTCCACTCTTTCACCTTTTACATCTTCTCACACAATTAAAAAAAACAAACAACACCTTGGGGGATTGGTGGTTCCAGGAACACTTTAGCCTACAATAATAAAAACTAATTTAATTCCTTCATACTTACTTGAATAAGACAAAAAGAAAAGGAGTACTTGTGGCACCTTAGAGACTAACAAATTTATTAGAGCATAAGCTTTCGTGAGCTACAGCTCACTTCATCGGATGCATTTGGTGGAAAAAACAGAGGAGAGATTTATATACACACACACAGAGAACATGAAACAATGGGTTTATCATACACACTGTAAGGAGAGTGATCACTTAAGATAAGCCATCAGCAGCAGCGGGGGTGGGGGGGGGTGGAAAGGAGGAAAACCTTTCATGGTGACAAGCAAGGTAGGCTAATTCCCGCAGTTAACAAGAATATCAGAGGAACAGTGGGGGGTGGGGTGGGGGGAAGAAATACCATGGGGAAATACAGGTTTCAGAGTAGCAGCCGTGTTAGTCTGTATTCTCAAAAAGAAAAGGAGTACTTGTGGCACCTTAGAGACTAACAAATTTATTAGAGCATAAGCTTTCGTGAGCTACAGCTCACTTCATCGGATGCATCCGATGAAGTGAGCTGTAGCTCACGAAAGCTTATGCTCTAATAAATTTGTTAGTCTCTAAGGTGCCACAAGTACTCCTTTTCTTCATGGGGAAATAGTTTTACTTTGTGTAATGACTCATCCATTCCCAGTCTCTATTCAAGCCCAAGTTAATTGTATCCAGTTTGCAAATTAATTCCAATTCAGCAGTCTCTCATTGGAGTCTGTTTTTGAAGCTTTTTTGTTGAAGGATAGCCACTCTTAGGTCTGTGATCGAGTGACCAGAGAGATTGAAGTGTTCTCCAACTGGTTTTTGAATGTTATAATTCTTGACGTCTGATTTGTGTCCATTCATTCTTTTACGTAGAGACTGTCCAGTTTGGCCAATGTACATGGCAGAGGGGCATTGCTGGCACATGATGGCATATATCACATTGGTAGATGCGCAGGTGAACGAGCCTCTGATAGTGTGGCTGATGTGATTAGGCCCTATGATGGTATCCCTTGAATAGATATGTGGACAGAGTTGGCAACGAGCTTTGTTGCAAGGATAGGTTCCTGGGTTAGTGGTTCTGTTGTGTGGTGTGTGGTTGCTGGAGAGTATTTGCTTCAGATTGGGGGGCTGTCTGTAAGCAAGGACTGGCCTGTCTCCCAAGATCTGTGAGAGTGATGGGTCGTCCTTCAGGATAGGTTGTAGATCCTTGATGATGCGTTGGAGAGGTTTTAGTTGGGGGCTGAAGGTGATGGCTAGTGGCGTTCTGTTATTTTCTTTGTTGGGCCTGTCCTGTAGTAGGTGACTTCTGGGTACTCTTCTGGTTCTGTCAATCTGTGTCTTCACTTCAGCAGGTGGGTATTGTAGTTGTAGGAATGCATGATAGAGATCTTGTAGGTGTTTGTCTCTGTCTGAGGGGTTGGAGCAAATGCGGTTATATCGTAGCACTTGGCTGTAGACAATGGATCGAGTGGTATGATCTGGATGAAAGCTAGAGGCATGTAGGTAGGAATAGCGGTCAGCAGGTTTCCCATATAGGGTGGTGTTTATATGACCATCGCTTAGTAGCACCGTAGTGTCCAGGAAGTGGATCTCTTGTGTGGACTGGTCCAGGCTGAGGTTGATGGTGGGATGGAAATTGTTGAAATCATGGTGGAATTCCTCAAGAGCTTCTTTTCCATGGGTCCAGATGATGAAGATGTCATCAATGTAGCGCAAGTAGAGTAGGGGCATTAGGGGACGAGAGCTGAGGAAGCGTTGTTCTAAGTCAGCCATAAAAATGTTGGCATACTGTGGGGCCATGTGGGTACCCATCGCAGTGCCGCTGATTTGAAGGTATACATTGTCACCAAATGTGAAATAGTTATGGGTGAGGACAAAGTCACAAAGTTCAGCCACCAGGTTAGCCGTGGATCTTGGGAGATAGGCCAGTCCTTGCTTACAGACAGCCCCCCAATCTGAAGCAAATACTCTCCAGCAACCACACACCACACAACAGAACCACTAACCCAGGAACCTATCCTTGCAACAAAGCTCGTTGCCAACTCTGTCCACATATCTATTCAAGGGATACCATCATAGGGCCTAATCACATCAGCCACACTATCAGAGGCTCGTTCACCTGCGCATCTATCAATGTGATATATGCCTTCATGTGCCAGCAATGCCCCTCTGCCATGTACATTGGCCAAACTGGACAGTCCCTACGTAAAAGAATAAATGGACACAAATCAGATGTCAAGAATTATAACATTCAAAAACCAGTTGGAGAACACTTCAATCTCTCTGGTCATTCGATCACAGACCTAAGAGTGGCTATCCTTCAACAAAAAAGCTTCAAAAACAGACTCCAATGAGAGACTGCTGAATTGGAATTAATTTGCAAACTGGATACAATTAACTTGGGCTTGAATAGAGACTGGGAATGGATGAGTCATTACACAAAGTAAAACTATTTCCCCATGGTATTTCTTCCCCCCACCCCACCCCCCACTGTTCCTCTGATATTCTTGTTAACTGCGGGAATTAGCCTACCTTGCTTGTCACCATGAAAGGTTTTCCTCCTTTCCCCCCCCCGCCCCCGCTGCTGCTGATGGCTTATCTTAAGTGATCACTCTCCTTACAGTGTGTATGATAAACCCATTGTTTCATGTTCTCTGTGTGTGTATATAAATCTCTGCTCTGTATTTTCCACCAAATGCATCCGATGAAGTGAGCTGTAGCTCACGAAAGCTTATGCTCTAATAAATTTGTTAGTCTCTAAGGTGCCACAAGTACTCCTTTTCTTTTTGCGAATACAGACTAACACGGCTGCTACTCTGAAACTTGAATAAGACAGAGATGATTTTGTGACTGAACCAGGGAATAATTTGTCAGGACTCTCTGGTTAGGATGTAGCACTGTTTTTATTTGGTAATAACTGCAAATATTTCCACAAGCCATCACCAGGGCTGGCTGGGGTTTGAACAGCTGAGCCAATATCTGCAAGTTGGTTCTCATTTCAGAGCAGGCTTACCAAGCATTTCATCCCTATTAACTATGCAAACCCAAATGGCAGCTTAACTGAGGTGGTAGGGAGAGACTTCGAGGTTCATAACAAATCTGAATTCAAACTGGAGCAGGTACAGAGAAGGGCTACTAGGATGATTGGAGGAATGGAAAACTTGTCTTATGAAAGGAGACTTAAGGAGCTTGGTTTGTTGAGCCTAACTAAAAGAAGGTTGAGGGGAGATATGATTGCTCTCTATAAATATATCAGAGGGATAAATACAGGAGAGGGAGAGGAATTATTTCAGCTCAGCACCAATGTGGACACAAGAACAAATGGGTATAAACTGGCCACCAGGAAGTTTAGACTTGAAATCAGACGAAGGTTTTTAACCATCAGAGGAGTGAAGTTTTGGAATAACCTTCCAAGGGAAGCAGTGGGGGCAAAAGATCTATCTGGTTTTAAGATTCTATTCGATAAGTTTATGGAGGAGATGGTATGATGGGATAATGAGATTTTGTAATTAATTGTAATCAATTAAGTAATTGATCTTTAAATATTCAGGGTAAATAGGACTAATCCCCTGAGATGGGATATTAGATGGATCGGATCTGAGTTACTACAGAAAATTCTTTCCTGGGTATCTGGCTGGTGAATCTTGCCCATATGCTCAGGGTTTAGCTGATCGCCATATTTGGGGTCGGGAAGGAATTTTCCTCCAGGGCAGATTGGAGAGGCCCTGGAGGTTTTTCGCCTTCCTCTGTAGCATGGGGCACGATCGACTTGAGGGAGGCTTCTCTGCTCCTTGAAGTCTTTAAACCACGATTTGAGGACTTCAATAGCTCAGCCATAGGTGAAGTTTTTTGTAGGGGTGGGTGGGTGAGATTCTGTGGCCTGCGTTGTGCAGGAGGTGGGACTAGATGATCAGAATGGTCCCTTCTGGCCTTAGTATCTATGAAAAATCCTGCTGTAGGAACCCAGCATTTCAGAGGCACTGCCCCGGAATCACTCAGCGGCCGCCCCCATTTCTGCAGGGCAGAGACCCGCGCATTAGCATTGCTGTAAGTGGCAAGGGCAGGCTCATTTGGCAGCGCTCTGGAGCCTCCAGGGTGGCAGCAGGGCTTTGCAATCAGTGCTGGGGAGGTGAGGGCCATTGCTGCCTTGCGGCAGCAGCCTGTGCCTGGGGACTCACCCAGCGGGCCTGCGCCTCGATTGCCCTGCTGTGAGCCAGCAGGTTCCCGGCCGCTCTGTGGCTGAGGTGTCGCCTGGCGGGCCCGTGGCTGGGCTGGGTCGCCCTGCTCTGAGCCCCCGTGCGACTCCCGGGGCCCAGAGCTGACTGAGGCTGGGGCGGCGCGGCAGGGCGGGAGGAGACGGCGCGGGGCGGTGAGCTCCTCCGGCCGGCAGGGGGCACCGGCCACTGCGGGCCAAGCCGGCGCCGCTCTGTCCGGCCCCGCGAGCTGCGCGCTCGGTTCGGGAGTGTGTCGCCAGGAGACCGGGCCGCGGGGAGTGGCCTGGCCCGGATCCCTCCGCTCCCCATGGAGCCGCCGCCCGCGGCCTGGAGCCTCGATGTATCCGCCGGCTGGGCCGGGGAGCCCGAGGTGGGGGCGGGGCGGGGCGGGCTGGGGGACCCCGGCGGGCGGCTGGGGGAAGGGTGCGGGGCGGGCGCCTGGGGGGACGCTACTGCCCGCGGCATTGCTGAGTTCCTTAGCCGTGTGCCTATGCTGTGGAGCTGAAAGCAGGACGGAGGGAGCCCTGTGTCCTGAGCCTCTCCCAGCGCCACGGGCCGCGCGAGTGAGTAGCACACACGGCTGCCCCGGCTCCGCAGGGAGGTTGCCGGTCCACAGCGACTCTTGCTCCCAGGCGCAGGCTTGAACACGGCTCCAGGCTGGCAGGGGGCAGGGACTCGCTGTGGGGCATACTGCCAGATTGGAGTCGTGGCACGGCCTTTTCCTTCCCCCGCCCCCGGGGGGCCCATTGGCAGAGTGAGGCACGGGAATTATTCAGTCTTCACCTGGGCTATGTTGGCAGGGGCAGCTGTGTACAGATTCCCACCCGGGGTTAGTGTATTGGGCAAAGGTGGGCATATCCCATACTATTGTAGGGGGTGAGCAGGCTTTGGTGGGACTGTGTTCCTCTTCTCTGCTGTCTGAGCCTCTCTGCCCTTGCCCTGATTCCATTAGTATCCCTTGCCTCCGGTGTGTGGGCCTGGGTGATTTGGTTAGTACAGTGATGTCTTTCTGGAATAGACTCTGCAGCATTGTGTGAATATCGTTTGCTGAAGTGACGCCTTCTGGAGTGTTGCTCCCTGGGAGATGGGGTACATCAGGGAAATCCCCATGGTGTCACCCCCCAGGGTGATGTTATACTGAAGGTTACAGGAAACATTTGCCTAGGTTTTTATCTTTTTATAGTTTAAAAAAAAAATGCAGATGGATTTTTTTCCCTAGTTGCTGTTAGTGGGTAGGCAACTATCTGGAAAGTTTGCAGTGACTCTTCAATATGTTCTTGGGGATGCTTTGCTCTGGGTAGCTGAACTCTTGTCTTGCATTTGGAATTAAAAGCAGATCGTCCCTATGCTCTTGAGTGCTGAGGTGGAACTCTTAATGTCAGACTGACAACTATTGTTGTGAGCCTATTACAATTAATAGTTAAAGCTTTAACCTTCATGAAACCAATTTAAAATCCATGTGAAAAGAGAAAATCACTCGCATGTCTGAAACAGTGGTTGAAGGTTTTTTGACTTTTTTTCTTCGAGGAACATAAAGAGTTGAAAATAGGAACTTATATTGGAGCTTCCCAGGAAAGGCCCTTTCCATGCAGGACTTAAGGGTAGATCCTTCCCTGCACTGAGTACAAGTTATTAGGTGTAGCTGGAACAGCACTGTGGCCTGTTATACAAACAGATTTTGTGCCAATTTAACTGGTTCACTTAACAAAGTGATTTTTTTTAACTAAAGTTTTTATTCTGCTATAACTGCTAGTGTGGATACAGCTATAGTGTTACACTGGTACCTTGTGTCCATATAACTTATTCTCATACAGGAATAGCTTTACCAGTGTAAAGGCCCTTTATGCCACTATAACTGCCTCCACAGTAGATGGGTTGTACCACTAGATGAGTTAAAGCTGTACAACTTTTGAGGGTAGCAAAGGCCTGAGAAATTGAATGACCCCTGCCACTGCCATCAGCACATTTGCTCTTGGAGTCTTCCCAATCACTTTGGAGTGCTGTCCTTTAAACCAAGGGTTCTCAATCTTAATTGCACCGTGACCTCCTTCTGACAAGAAAAATTACTACATGACCCGGGAGGGTGGGGACTGAAGCCTGAGCTGCACCACCCAGGGCTGAAGCCCTTGGGCTGTGGCTTTGGCCCCAGGCAGTGGGGTTGGGGCTTTGGCCCCAAGACCCAGCAAGTCTAATGCCAGTCTTGGCAACCCCATTAAAATGTGGTCCCAACCTACAGTTTGAGAACTGCTGCTCTAAACAGACAGAAAAGTGGCCCTGCTTTCTGGTTCTGGGTCCCCAGTCAACTCCCCAGCTCCTCTGGTATAGTTTGTGGACCCATGGCCAGGGAGTTTAGCATGCTTCCTTTATCATGTGCGAATCAGGGAGCATCTTTGGGAGCGGTTCCTCCATATGCATATTTTTGCATGCATCTCCTTGTATGTCATGTGATAAATGCTCCTCCTCACTATCCCCAACAACATAGAGATAGAAAGCAGGGCCTGTGGTCTCTTTGGTTCCAGGAGAAATACAGTCATGAGGTCAGCAACATCTTTTGCTCTAGAATCTTTTAGTTTCTGTGCTGTTATGAGGCTTCTCTCTGTTTCCAGGTTGGTTATCTGTTCACTAGAGAAGGACACACCTAACCAGGATAACATTCCCATCAACAGCCGATTTAGATGTGTGCAAGGTACTGACCCTACCACACCAACCTCTCAGCCAGAAATCCACTGCTTTTTTTCCCCTGACTGTACAGATTGGGACTTCCCCATGGAGCTAAAACTCAGAGCTTATGATTACAGCTTCCTACTTCTCCCAAACTGATGTGGGGATTTGGTCCATCTCAACATAAATGTGGGTTGGGGAGCCTCTGTCCAGTTCCTCGTTGGTAGGTGTTGGTGTCAAAAACCACTGCCTGGAATGGCATCAAATGGCCCTCTCTACTGGCAGCTCCACAGAGGCCAAAGATAGAACGGGAAATGGGATCTGAACGGACTGAGGGCTTGTCTACATGAGGAAATTTACCAGCAGAACTATACCTTATAATTGTCCTGTGATACTTCTTTGGGGGGAGGGGACGACACACTTTTTCTGCAATAAGTGTCCACAAAGGGCATTATACCAGTATAGCTACGGCATGTTTCTGCTGGTAAATTTCTCCATGTAGACAAGCCGTGAGACTTGTTGGTGGACCTGTGTATGTGGGGAGTTAGCACTCCTGTTACTGCTCATGCTGCGCTTGGGGAGTCCGTCTCCAGGACTGACAGGCTGGTACCTTTCATTTTAAACACACAGCTGTATAACTTCCCTGAATTTGAAGAGACCCTTTTGCAGGAGGACCTCTGTCCAGTCTAGCCCAGCCTGTGGGGTCGTAACTCTCTCCAGTAGTGCCACTACTAGTGGTGAGAGAGCTGGGGCCTGGGATCTCTTGTGTTGAAGGCAGGCATTGTACTTGTGTTGTATGTACTGAGTCTCTGCTCCTGGGCAGGGTTGAACTTTCCTGATCCTTCTCTCTTGTTTCCCAGAGGCTGAAGAAACTCTGTTGATTGATATAGCTACAAACAGTGAGTCTGTTATGATGAGAGCTTTCTTCAACAAATGTATCATCTCTCCATCACTGACACACACTCCTTCCTGTTTCACCCACTCTGCCTCCCCCTCTTGTCTCCTCCCCTTGTGCCCTCTGCTCTACCCCACTTGCTGTCCCTGTGCTAGTTGTGGATTGTAAGGCTGTAGAGGGGTTGGCTAGCTTTGTTACTCTTTTGGAAAATGCTCATTACCTCAAGGAGTATGATCTAAATACTTAGATCAAAAGGTGTCACTTGGCTGAGTTTTGACTTCTCCCTTAATGCTTCTCCCAAAATCCCTCCCTGTGAGCCTGTTAGACTTTCCCCGGAACTTAACCTGCCAGCCCCTCGCTTTCCTGCTTCTGTTCTATATTATTGCTCTACTCCTTGCTGCCACAGAAGCAGCCCCCTGGTTGGAGTGCAGGGGCAGTACACGATGCCCACATTGGAAGTGTAACCTGATCAGGGCCTCTTAGGAGGTTTTCATACCCTGCAGGGTCCCACAGTGCTTTGCATGCAGCATAGACAAGTATAGGTTGTCTTTGCTTTGCACAGTGGAAGGTGGGGAGAACAGATGCACTTGAGGATTAGGTTATCTTTGGTAGCATGTGGGCTGCTTGCCTTGGGGATCTGGAATCACTCTGTCTGAAAATGTGTATCTACTGCTACAAATACCACCTTGGATTCCTGTCCCCATTTGACACTGTGCCTTTAACTGCATTTGGTGCTTGCAGTGTCACTGTTTCCTTTGTGAAGGCAGCTTCCCCTGTTATTTGTGAGTATCTTTCACACAGCAGCAGGGGAGAGAAGTAGTTTTAAAAATCAGGAAAATGGCACTGGAACCCCACCCCCCACCCACAAATTGGTGGGAGTCTCAGGGGCACAAGGAGGACCCGACACTGCCTCAAACTCACTTTTTAAAATAGACTAATTGTCAAGATGATGGCAAATAAATGAGGACTTCCATCGTGAGCCCAAAGGAGCAAATGGCAGCTAATGGCTTGTTCAGGGGAGGGGTTTAAAGGTCAAGAAGCCGAACCTGTCTGTGTCTTGGTGTGTGTGTTTTGTATGTCTGAAGCTGGCTGTAAGATAAGAATACAGGGAGACTGCACACCAGAGCGCCTCTTTGAGATCCCCGATGAGGAGCGCTGCCTTCAGTTCCTCACCAAAGTGCTGAACATACAAGAAGGTAACCACACTTACAGCCATGTGTGTGTCTCTGGGGCTCAAGAGCAGTTTCTGACAGTGATGTTTCCTTCTCCAGCCCAGTTGAAAGCGCCTCTTCCTGAGCACAGGGAGCCAGCCAGCTGGTATCAGGTGGAGAAAAACCTCCCAGCTCCTCCTCAGTCGTCTGTTTCAGGTACTGGAATGAGTCCCACCTCGGCAGTCGCTGCCCTGTGTTCAGGGCACAGTCATAGGGCTCTTGTTTTGAATAGTTGGGTGGGATACATACAAAACTATGGCCTCTGCAGGAGCTTTGATTTTCATTGGTCCTGTCAGGTAGGAGCCTGGTTAGTGCTTTTCCTCCATCCCCCCACTAGCTCGCACAAAAGCCCACCTCCTGCTCCTAGTGTGGTGGTACTACAGACTGGTGTCTTATTGACATACTGTATCTCCCTCTGCCAAAGTCCCTCTTGGTTCATAATTGTCTCTCCACTCCCTTGGTCTGTCCATCTCCTCACTCTCGCCTCTGTCAGCATCTCTTCCCCTCACCCTCTTGGCACCATCAGAGTTGGTATAACACTGCTACCTCTTGCCACACCCACATTCCTGTGGGGATCTCTCTTCCCCCTTCTGGAGTTACGTTGCCCCCTCTAGGTTCTTGTTAAGCTGCTTTCTGAAGAACATTTACCTGGGCCTCAATCTCACCACCTAGGCTTTTGTCATTACAGGGGTTCTAGGCTTTGAAGATCATTTCAATGCCATAAGTTTGGAGAAGAAAAGAAACTTACAAAACCAGCAAATGGGATCTCGCCGAGAGCCCCCGCCTCCCCCTCTTCCTCCACAAAATAGGCAGTAAGTAGCATCCCAGAGCTGTTGCCTTTACCCTCCAGTATCCTAGGCAGTAACCCCAGTTTGAAGTCTTTCATTGTCTCCTGTCTAGGTTTCATCGAGAGAGGGAAGGTGTGGCCAGAGACCAGCCGAAAGTAACCAACACCATGCGCAAGCTGTTTGTGCCCAACACGCAGTCTGGGCAAAGAGAGGGTCTTATCAAACACATCCTTGCCAAAAGAGAGAAGGAATACATCAACATCCAGAGCTTCAGGTCAGTGCTGCCCCTAGAGCCATAGCTGCCTGGCACAGTGTACGTAGGGGTAGTGAGAAGCAGAGATTTTCCCAGCTTCTGTGGGCTACTGCCTTGAACCCAGCCCAGGTCTCAAAATGAGCTCCTGCTGGTGGATGGCCTATGCAAAACAAGTAGTGGGGTTTCAGTCCAGTCGTAGGTGGCCACAGTAGCACCCTACACCCATCTTATTGGCACTTCCCAGGGTCCTTATGGGTAATCTCAGCCCAGGGGCTGGGGGTTGAACTCCCCCAAGCAGAACTGAAGCATGTTGGCAGAGGGGCAGTAGCAGGAGCTTGCACTGCTTTGCCCACACTGCATCGTCTTATAAATACAAAGGCCTTCATGGTTGCCAATCTGGTGCCTTTTTGCCAACATGGAATTGACTTTCAGCATGTAGAAAGCATGGTGTGTGTCATGTTGTTAGGCCCCCAGTGAGGTGTCCTTTACTTTGCAGAGCTCTGTGACATCCCTAGTACATTAGAAATGTGGCATGCGCAGAATTCTCTGTGTTTTGCAGTCTTGGACAGAGCTCTTCATGTTACGTGTAGTTCACACTCCTTAGCTAGTTTTTACACAGGCCCCTCATGCAATTCAGACACTCCCTGTTTGGATGTTGTGTGCATTAGAGAGTCTGGACCTATTCAGTAAAGCTCTGCCCCAGCGGCATGGCTGCTTTTGTGTGTATTGCAGGTTTTTTGTGGGAACGTGGAATGTGAACGGCCAGTCTCCGGACAGTGGATTGGAACCCTGGCTAGTCTGTGACTCAGACCCCCCAGATGTGTACTGTGTTGGGTGAGGCATGAACTCCTGTTCATTTATACATACACATCTTGTGTCTCGCTCCCTTCCCTTGAACACTGGTGGATTTTATTCATTTCAAATTCCCAGGCTTCCTAGTGGACTCCAAACTTTACACTGCTGTCTAGCATGTACCCTGGGAGTAGGAAGGGAGGGGAATCTCTTTCACAGGGCTGGAGTATTCAGGATGATGCAAAGAAGCAGCCAAAAGTCGAGTAGAATTCTTGAACTAACAGAGCAGCTTTCCTCCAGTGAGGCACCAGCTGAGAACCAGCTCATCCCTGGCGTTAGCAAAGCAGACCAGACTAATGCCCCTCAGGGAAATGGTCTCTGGAAGGGGCCTGTAAGGCACTGCAAGAGAGCCATAGTGCCTTCGTTTGAGCTAGGCCCAGTTGACCTTCCTCCGGGATGAATGATAATAAAGAGATTCAGACTGGGCCTCCTGTAGCACCATCTTCTGATGGGGGTACAGAGCGGAGACTGGTTTGAGAGAGAGGGGTTGGGTCCTAAATTGACTTGTTTTTAGGTTCCAGGAGTTGGACCTCAGCACAGAAGCTTTTTTCTATTTGGACTCTGCGAAGGAGCACGAGTGGCTGGCTGCTGTGGAGAAGGCCTTGCACCCCAAGGCCAAATATAAGAAAGTGAGTCCTACTCAACTATCTCCTCTGGTATCCAAGCTGGTGGGACTGGGAAGGGGGGCAGGAATGAAGCTCACACTTTCCCAACTCAGATGGTCCATACGTCACCCAACCAAAACAACCAAGAGCAGAGTCTCCAAGGATGTGTACCTGACACTGCTGATGGAATAGTTTCCTGGGCAGGGAGAATCACTGTGGGACTAGAATAAATCTGGAGATAGTTGTAGGGCAGAAATATCCTCCAGTAACAGCTCCCTGGCCATTCGGTGGGTGCCTCATGAGTGGGGCAACAACAAAAAAATACCCCCCGGAGAGCTGACAGGACAGGTGCTCAGTGTGAGATGTGTCCCTCCTACACGCAGGCAATAAGAGGCAGAGGCGGGTCAAATTCCACATTTCCCTTGTTTTGGTAGTTCCATAACTATAAAAACCGGGTGTGTCTTGTTCTAAGGAGCTAATAGCTTTTCCTTGAAGGAACAAAATTGCTTGTATAGGGGATGTTAGCTAGGAGACTGTGCCTTGGGAAAGAGTAACTTTAGTTGTAATGTTGCTAGCTGGCTCCTTTGTGACGTGTCAGGACTGAGTCACTACAGCTTTTCTTGCTGGCGTAGCAGGCCTTCTGGCAGGTGGTTCTGTCTTAAGACATTAGTTAATTTCCCCTTCCTCCTCCCCCACCATGTTTTGCTGTGACATCTGTGCACTACTATTTTATGTAGAGCCCAGTGACACAAGTTACAGGTTGTCAGGGTTCCCTCCTCACTCTGAGGTACAGATGTGGGGACCCGCATGAAAGATCCCCTAAGCTTATTTCTACCAGCTTAGGTTAAAAACTTCCCCAAGGCACAAATCCTTCCTTGCCCTTGGATGGGTACTGCTGCCACCACTGAGTGAGTTAGACAAAGATTCAGGAAAAGGACCACTTGGAGTTCCTGTTTCCCTAAAGTATCCCCCCAAACCCCTTCATCCCATTTCCTGGGGAGGCTTGAGAATAATCTACCAACCAAATAGTAAACCAGGTGAGCACAGATCAGATCCTTGGGTTTTTAGGACACTAAAAACCAATCAGATTCTTAAAAAACAGAACTTTATTATAAAGAAAAAAAGTAAAGAAACACTTTGGAAAAACAGTATGGAAGGTAACTTTACAGGTTAATCAGATTCAAAACATAGATGATTTCCCTCTAGGCAAAACTTGAAAGTTACAAAAAAACAGGAATAAACCTCCCTCTTAGCACAGGGAAAATTCACAAGCTAAAACAAAAGATAACCTAACGCGCCTTGCCTTGTTTACTTACACTTTTTGTAATATCAGAGACTTGTTTCAGGATTGTTTGGAGAAGATGGATTTCCTTGACCTGGTGCCTCACAAAACAAAAACCTTCCCCCACAGATTTGAAAGTATCTTCTCCCGTTATTATTGGTCCTTTTAGTAAGGTGGCAACCAGGTTATCTGAGCTTCTTAACCCTTTACAGGAGGGATTTTACGCTACCCTTAGCTGTATGTTTGACACAGGTGCTCAAAGCAGGCAAGTTGAATACTTGGGGAATTGATAAAGGAGGCCTGGTTTCCCCCCTCTTGCATTATTTAAATTTTAAAATAGTGTTCTCCATCATATGTGTAAGGCTGATCACACAGGAGGTAGCTGCAGGCAAGGTGGAAGTGACTGAAACCATAAATAAGGTTCATAGTTAAAGATGCAGAGTTCAGAGTCCTGCAAAATATTACATCTCTAGCTCCTCCTTCAGTGAGGGATGGTAACATCTACTGATGGGGCATTTCTTTGCACCCTCTTGATGTGGAGGCTTCCTTCCCATTAACATTAATAACACTTTGCACTTATCTAGTGAGCATTTCAAAGCATTTCACACACATTGGTCAATTATGCCTTACAACCCGCTGAGCTGGGGGAAGTAACACCCCCATTTAGAAGATCGGGAAATCCTGGACTGAGAGGTGAAGTGACTTGCCCAGAGTCACCCAGACGAGACAGTGGCAGAGCCGGGATCCATGCAGCAAGAGACGGTGCACGCAGGTGCCATGTTAATGGCTGTAGGATGAGCTGAACAGTGGAGAATGACCTCCCTTGTTCCGTCCTGCAGAAGGAGCAAATGCTCTCTGGAGGCAGGCAGTGCATAGGACCCCAGAGATGCAGCTTTGTGGTGCCTGCAGGTCAGGCATATCTGATTCTGTGGATGCTTCACTTGCTGGCTGTTTCCCCTACATTGAAACCACTCATGCAAAGAGTTGGAAATTTAAACCATGAGCTCCACCACCAGGTTGCTGTACTTCTGTATAAGCAAAGATGAGCAGAAATAAACTCCAGCCATCCTGGAACCTGAGCTCAGGCCTTTTGTGAGGTTCAGGACTAGTTCAGTCAGTTCCTTCCTCGAGATGGTGTTGGTGAGAGCTTAGTTTAGTATTGCTGCTATAGCTCCAATCTGTATCCTACAATGCACCTGGGAAGCCTCAAATTTTTCACAGTGGGGCACTGCTTCAAGGGAATACACCAGAACCTGAACAGCCATGAGCTCAGCAGCATCCCCTGCGGGTGCTGTCGGAGGGCCATAGACTTCCCAAGTCTCCACCTGTCATGCAGGGAGTCCCCAAGCTAGTGCGGTATGTGGAGTATTGGGGGACCATGGGAGATGGGAAGAGACTCTGGAAACAGGCAGCACAGAGGGTAAGAAATTGGGGATTGCATTATGGCTGACCTGGAAACTCATTTTTATGAGTTTTTATGAATATTTATTTATTTGTTTTGCAGGTGCAGGTGGTCCGTCTGGTTGGGATGATGCTGGTTGTGTTTGCCAGGAAGGATCAACTGAATTATATCACGGATGTCATGGCAGAGAGTGTGGGGACTGGACTCATGGGGAAAATGGTGCGTGGTCTTGGTCAGTGGGTGCATGGCCTCAGAATAGCTGATTCTGGTGTATGTTTGTGTGAAATGTGGTCTGTGGTACAGTGTCTTGCCTTACTCTCTCATCCCTGCTGCCTCTTTTCCTGTCAGTGTGCCTCTTCTTTTCATTGTCTCCGTGCCTTTCCCCAGCTCTCCCCTGTTCAGTCTGTTACCCAACCTCTTCTGTATGTGTTTGTGTAACAGTCTCACCAGTAACTCTGTCCCCAGGGTAACAAGGGCGGTGTGGCTGTGAGATTTGTATTCCACAACACCACCTTCTGCATCGTCAATTCCCACCTTGCCGCTCATGTGGAGGACTTTGAGCGGCGGAACCAGGATTACAAGGATATCTGTGCCCGGTTAAGCTTCCTGCCTCCTGACCAGGGCTTGCCTCAGCTAAGCATCATGAAACACGAGTGAGTCTCCAACTCCACATTCCTTCTCCAAGGTCTAGGGAATCTTAGCTAGAAATTGCTACCAACAAGAGCCCAAGTGTAGACAAACCTGCAGGTTAATTGACATGGTGAGGAAAATGCCAGAGCCTTGTCTGCACTTACGCTCCTGTTGGTGCAGCTGAACCAGTGATTGCACTAGTGGGCAGTGTTCTTGTAGTGGCTCACCGGGCCAGCCTGACTCTAGTACCCTTCCCTTGCAAGAAGTCTGTAACGTGCTCATCTCAGCAGCTGGCACTCTTGAGTTAAAGGCGGATTATTACATGGTTGTGCAAAACCTGGGGCGTTTCTAGAACAACAGACAAACTGTGGGTTTTATTCCAGGTTTTTCTGGTTTGTTCATTTTTGAGCTCTTGTTACTTGGAAGGATTTACATGAACAGCTCACGTAGGCTGCAAGGTTTTTGATTCTAGAAGTGAGCTCAGATTTGAATCTGTGAATATAAACTTTGTTGTAAAAGGATAAGAAAATTATGAGAGTGTCAAAGTTCTTGTTATACCTGTTGGGAAGTGATGAGAAGGCTATAGGACTGCCTGGAAGCCTATGTGTGAGGGGAACAGAAGTCGTCATTGGTGTGGTGATTGCAGAGAGGGATGTGATTAGTGGGTGGAACAATGAAATAGGACAGCTGCATTTAGATCTTTGTGAATTTTTAAGAGACCTGCATGTGTGTCTTGCCAGCTCAGCACCAGTCTGTGCGCTCACCATAGGTACCTTGGGTTGGTCAGATCTTGGTAATGTACTAGGTACTGGAAAAGCAAACAAACTGGTAGACTTGTGTGGGATCCAAGGGCAGCAGCAAAAGGCCTAACTGCTGGATAGGCAGGGGACTCTGGTGCTGTGTTCTTATGCGTGCCTTACAGAATTGCAAGCTCTTCCTTGTGGGTGATGTGTGTGCCTTGTGTTGGAGAGATAAATATCACTGTTCAGTGAATTGTGTTGTTCCTCTTATTTGTGTTATTTCATGAAAACATTGGTGGGTTTTTCCACATTGTTTTCAGGCTAAGGAAAATGTCAGCAGCCCTTCCTGAGGATCCTGGTGGATTCTCAATCACTGGCATTTTTAAATCAGGATTGGCTTTTTATCTAAAAGATCTGCTCTAGTTCACACAAGAATTATTGTGGGGCAGTTCTCTGTCCTATGCTGTCCAGTGGGTCAGACTGGATGGTTACAATGGGTCCTTCTGTCCTTGGAATCTCTGCGTTGTTAGCTAGCTGACTGCTTGATCCCATATAGATCATCCACTTTGGGATGCTATCTCTGTAGACACTTACAGGAGTGACAGCTGCTAGCATATTTTGATTCTCTTATATGTCCTGTTGTGCTCTAGCTATCCCGAGAGACCCCTTTTTCAATCTGACACCCCCATCTCTCTCTTCCAAGGGAGTTCTGATACAAACTGCAGGTTTTTCTTTTCCATGTTTGCTTTTGTGCGTAGTGTTGTCATCTGGCTGGGAGACCTAAACTACAGGCTGTGCCTCCCTGATGCTAGTGAGGTGAAAACTCTGATCAGTAAGAATGAGCTTCAGAAGCTGTTGACATATGACCAGGTAAGAGAACTTCAGCCATGTGGGTATTGGGTCATCCTGTTTTAATATATCCCTACACTTGGGAAGGCTGGCATGTATCCTGTGATGATGAGATCTAGACACGGCTCTAGGGTGTTTTTGTTTCTTGCCGTTTTAGTTCCCATTAAAAATATTAAAAAGTGTCTCTGGCCGAAAGATGTGATGTTTAGGCTGTAGGAATGTGTCTTAAAGCTTAGAGATACATGCTGCATGCTCAACAGCTCCTCTCACCAGCTCTTGAGGACAGAGCGGGAACACTGACAGAGGTCAGTCACAGCTCAGAGGGACCCTGGAAAGTGTGTTGCAGGAGCGCTGGGGGTTTCTGCCTGTAACTGAGGCCTGTGTGCTCCTCAACAAGCTGGACCTGAGTTCTGTGATGGGTTTGGGCTGTGAAGTATGTCCCTGCAGCACATTGGAAATTCTGGGGCAGCGTTAGATACATTGCAAAAAGGGGGGTTTATCCAATGAAACACAAAAGGAACAATACAATCAGGGCAGTGTCCCTTGGAGTATTTATGGTGATAGTAAATCTGACTTCATGCTGCCTCTTACTACTTAATTTCCAGGATGCTGCAGAATTTTGTATTGAAAATAAGTAACTGAATTTTTGATGCTGTTAGGGGAACTTAGGAGGTTTTGTAACTGGGAAGGAGACTTATGAGAGCTTGTTTGGCGTTGTCGGCCAAGCACATCAGCTGTAGGGTTCTGTTAAAATGACCAACAGTGAAGTAGTTAGCAATGGAGTTGCTTAACTGTCATCATTAGGTTTCAAAGTTAACGCTTGGTTGAGATGAACAGCTTGGCTCCCTTGTCTATTGGTTCATGCTGTGTACAGACTCAGGCAGGCAGCACTATGTCAGTTTGCACCTGATTTGTCTTTGCACTCAGAGCAGCTCTGTTTTGTAATGAAAGTGTCTGTCTGGGGGCACTGTTCTATGACAGAGTCCGTGGCTGTGGAGTAAAAGGGCCCTGCCTGTAACTCTGCTCTGTGGAGTTGTGAAAACTTGGCTGTTGTGCTGACAGGCTGTTCCTTTTTTGCCTTTAGTTGAATATTCAGCGGACTCATAAGAAAGCTTTTGCTGATTTCACAGAGGGAGAGATTAAATTCATCCCCACGTACAAATTTGACTCTAAAACGGACCGCTGGGATTCCAGGTAAGTCTGTTGATGGTGGCCTGTTAACCTGTGACACCAACAGCTTCCTTCCCTGGCTGAATTATTAGACTCTGATCCTTATCCTGGAAACACGCCTAGAGCCATCAGCATGACATTGAATAGCCTAGTGGATCCCTCACAAATGGACTAGACTCGTTATCTGGGATGGAGCTTTTTGCTGATGCAGAACGTCAGGGAGGCTAATGAATGAAACATACAGTTGATATTCTTCTGAGAGGTGTGGGGAATACCTCTGAGGACAGAGACACAACACACAAGGCACTTGAGGGGTTAGGAGTAAGTGCAGATAGTCTCAGAAGGAGTCAGCTTTGCTGTAGTCTGGTGGGCCTGAGGACAGAACAATCAGCCATGCCGAACTCTGGTTTAGCCTTCAGCACAGGCTCTTTGATTCCTCTACCACACAAAGGCAAGAATTATTGACAGGAAACAAAAATGATAGTCCTGTCCTGGGCTGGCACTGCAGGGTCCTCTTTCCCCCCCAGGAACTCCTGTTGCACAGGAGGTCAGACTAGATGATCAGAATGGTTCCTTCTGACCTTAGTATCTATGAATCTATGAAACTCAAGGATCACAGACCTCGCTTAGCCTCAGGGGCACCACGGGGCCTACCTGCCCCATTGCAGCCTTCTGCTGCTGTTCAGGAAAGTCTCTCTCTCTACTGGCCCCCCCCCCCCCTTACAGAATTGGGTCTTATATCTTCCAGCTGGGAATCAGACCCAATCATTAGCTGCTGCTCAGCTGGATCCCAACACCTGCCTGTTTGGCTTCTCCTTAGGCCAGGGCTTGCTGCTCCCTGGCTCTGCAGGCCCTTAAAAGGAAAGACCACCCTGCTATTCTTACCCATGCAAATTCATCTGGGGAAAGATAATCCAAAACACAGACTCGAGGACCCTGGAAAGCAGGAACAGCTGAATAGACTTTCAGCAGTGGGGGCAGTAAATTAAACTGTAGCTTGCACCGGAGTGTGGCAACAAAAGAAGCTAATGCAACTTGGGGCCACATATGCAGAAGCCTCAGGTTATGGTGATAGCCCCCACTGAGCCCATTCAACTTCTTAGCACTGTAGTACCAGCAAGATGTTAACAGGCGCTAAGAAGAGCAACCGAGTGATTGCGGGGACGACGAATAGATATGGGGCATTAAATCCATGTATATGGGCTAGCTGACAACTGGGACAGGGAGCCTAACTAGGTATTAGAAGGGTGCCACCCCCAGCGTAGGACTGTGACCCTGGGAGGGGGGCAGAGAGAGGAGAACAGAAGTAATGGGATGCAATTTCAGAATGGTAACATTTTGGATGAGGAACGTGGAGGGAGCCCTGTCACTCCAGATGCTTCTCTAGGAAGTGTGTCCTGCAAGGACCAATCTGGCTGAGGAGGGGAATGGTCAGATGGACAGGAGGACTGTCTGATTTCCTGTTAACTTGTATATCTGCAGTGGGAAGTGTCGCTTACCAGCCTGGTGCGATCGAATCCTCTGGAGAGGGGGGAACATTAATCAGCTCCGGTACCGCAGTCACATGGACCTGAAAACCAGCGACCACAAGCCAGTCAGCTCGCTGTTCCTTATCGGGGTAACTGTCACTTGATGTGCTAGGGGAGAATGCTTGGTTGAAGTTCCAAGTTAAAGGATTCATCTGCTGAAGCAAGGGATACAAACACCCATGTTTGTATTGATATAAAAGAGAGGGGGGTGAGCAGAAATGAGTAATAGCCGCTCGGCAGCTGGAGCTGGGCAGCCTCACTTACCTCAGTCTCTGCAGCAGGGGACTCACAAGAGCTGTTCTCATATGCAGCACAGGTCGGCTGTGCAGCGCCAGAGCAGCTTTGTGCCATGTTGACACAGACAATGGTTGGAGTTTACGCAGCAGACATGCAGAGTATTCAGCAGGAAGGCGCCAGCCATTGATTACTTTAACAGTGTTTCTTAGGTTCTAAGGTGTGACCCCAATGTGTCTGTCACTGGGACGGGTGCACTGAGCTGTTTGCAGCTGGCTCCTCCTCAGGGCCACGAGCTACCTGTAAACGATTGCACCCACTCCCATGATGCTGCTTCTGCTCTTCTTGGAGAAACAGGAACTCTGGGGTGCTTCTGGTTTGCCGGGGGGGAGTTGTGAATGGCTGAATATAAGCGGTGGGAGGGAAGAGACTTGAGATCCCTGGCCTGTTGGGTGGAGCCAGCATGTGTGTCCAGTATTCCTCTCCCCCACTCTCTGAACTAGGGTGGTCTCCTATACAACTCATTACTTTCTCCTCTTACCCAATCAAGCAGGCTGAAATCCTGAGGAATTTGGGGTAAGACTGCAGAGTGCCTCTGCTATTAGGTGCAGGATGGCCTTAGAGCATTTCCTGCAAATAGCAGATCCTTCCTGGTGCCCATTGGCCAGAAAAAGACACCAATACCATTACTCCAGGTATAATAACTTGCATGAAGTTACCCATGAGACTTGGGGGAGCAACTGGACGAATCTTCAGCCTTCAAAGCTTCACACGCGAAATGCCCAAGAATCTCCTCAGTTTCTGCTGCAGTTATTTACAAACCACTAAGGGAGTTTACACTCTTAAGGCCTACACCTTCAGTGAGTGTGATCTGATCTCCTGCAGGTGAAGATTGTGGATGAGCAGAGGTACCGGAGGTTGTTTGAGGATATTGTTCGTATGATGGACAGAATGGAGAATGACTTCCTTCCTTCACTGGAGCTTAGCCGGAGAGAGGTGAGAACAGAAATGGATTCCTTGTCTGCTTCCTGAAGAGCAGCAGCTGCAGAAGGACTAGAATTTCTCTAAAGGAGTCTGAGGCCCTGGTCTACACTTAAAACTTAGGCTGACCTAGCTGCATCTCTCAGGGCTGTGAAAAATGTCACGCTGTGAGTACCACCATTAGGTTGATCTAACCCCAATGTAGACACAGCTCGGTCAACAGAAGGATTCTTCTGTCAACCTAGTTACCACCTATATCGATGGAAAAACTCCTTCTGTCAGTGTAGGAAGCGTCTACGTTACGGTGTTTCAGTGGCACAGCTGCACGGCCTATAGCAGCTGTAGTGTAGACATGGCCTGGTAATGTTTTATTAAACGCCAATGTGGACAAATGTGCCAAAAACTAACTTCAGTCACTTCCCAACAACCAGGTATTGGGTTAGAAATTGTGCATTGCCCTAACCTCTCAGCAAGCACGCTGGTAGGTGTACTTACCTCCCATTGTTGATGGCGATGTGGAGTCCTTATACCTAACTACAGTTCCCTGCAGGTAATAAGTTGTTTTCTCTTTGCTCTGCAGTTTGTGTTTGAGAAAGTGAAGTTCCGGCAGCTACAGAAGGAGAAGTTCCAGATCACCAACAACGGGCAGGTCACCTGTCACTTCTTCTTCATCCCCAAACTTAATGATAGCCAGTACTGTAAACCATGGCTTCGGGCCGAGCCCTGTGAGGGGTACCTGGAGCCGAGTGAGTTTTACACACTGTCTCTGTAGTGTCTTGGCTAAGGCCACCACCATTCTGTCCTTTCCCTCTCTCCTGTTGTTTGTCACCATTCCCACCATCACGAGCCGTCTGTCTCCCTTTCCCCTTTGGATTTCTGCCTCTCTGCCCAACTTTCTCCTGTGCTCTGTGTCTGTCCATGAAGTCTCCATTGCTTTTCCACTGTGGGGTTCTACAAGTCCATGTGTGCCCTTTGCCTGTTTCAGATGAGACTGTGGACATCTCCCTGGATGTGTATGTCAGTAAGGACTCTGTGACCCTCCTAAACTCAGGGGAGGACAGAATTGAGGATATCCTTGTCCTTCACCTGGACCGAGGCAAGGATTACTTCCTCACAATCAGTGGGAGCTACTTGCCCAGCTGCTTCGGCACCTCCCTGGAGGCTCTGTGCCGAATGAGACGACCAATCCGTGAAGTTCCTGTCACCAAACTTGTCGATCTGGTAAGGAGCAGTGGACTTGAAGCTCCTGGGAACTTGCTTCCTGAGATTTGCACTGTGGTTTGTTAACCAGACACTGAACTCTCCCCCTCCTAAAAATGGCCGCATTTCCCAAGTGCTAACCTCCCTCGCTTGGGTAATGGTCCTGGCTCGCCACTTCTTCCCCTCCACATACTGCAACCTGGCTTTCCTCACGTTCCCCTAAGGACTCTTTGCTGCTCTGTGCTTTCAACCCCAACCTCTCTTGAGAGCTTCACTTCTCATATTTAACGGGATGAAAAGCTAATCCAAACCCTCATGGTCGAGTTCCCGCTGCATCTTTAGAATTGCCTGGGTTTCCTTATGGAAACCTTTATTCTAGGGGGTGCTGATTATGGTCAGCTCAGGGCACAGTGTAAGATGAGTCTGCCATTTCCAGACATTACCTCCAAGCAGTCCTGTGAGTAGCTGTTAGAGAGGCTGTCAGAAAATGCCAGAGGCTGGCCCTGATTTGGGTGCACAAGGAAATACAGGTCCTTTCCAAATGCTGCCAGTGACTTACCTGAACAAACTGTTGGGCTCTTCTAAAGCCAAAATCAATTCCCCATATTTATTCTGGCACTGGACTTATGGGGCTTGCTCTGAGGCTGAGAGCAAGCTCAGAGAGACTGATAGTAACAGACACTAGCGATAGCACCCTCAACACACTTGATGGCTTCACACCAAGCATGCACATTTGGCAGATGTGCTTGTTCTGTGTATGAGCAGAGTGATCTTTGAGTTCCTGCTATAGATACAGAGACTAAGCTGTAGGAGGTCATGAGAAGAGATCTGTTATCTCTCCGGTGTTGTTGAGTTTAGATAGTGAAACAAGCCTACTGCATCAAAAGCTTTGCACAAATTAAGGCCAACTTGAGTTGGACTGTGATCCGGAATGGAGATAATCTCTAAAAGGCAACAGGACAGAATGATTGAAGGAGGGTCTGGAAATTGGATTGGTGTGGAATAGCGAGTGTAGCTGGAGACGTGTTTGTGCATGGTTCTCTCCAGTTTTGAATGTGCTTGCAAGGGTCAGGTGATAATGATTTGTTGTGTTTTAAGAACCAGCACCATTTCTGCTGTCAGCTGGAATGCCAGTCCAGGACCCAGAGCAGCCTGTTGGAAGGTTTGCATCCACAGGAGCGGATGGTGTTCACGCAGCAAAATTGAAAAAATAAAAAAAACTGTAACTGTACTGACCACAGAAAGGGGACAGGCAAGCAGAAGGCCAGTGCCCTGATGGGACAGGCAATAAAGTGAACCACTCTCTCTGTGATGTGGCTGTCGGGTGTCACCAGAGCCTAAGATTGTTGCCTATCTCTGCTCCCAATCACCTAGTGCTGTGGAAGGGGAGCCCACTTTGTCTAGGTTTTGGGGGTTCCCGACCCCAGGTCCCCTTGGGCTTTGCTGGCTTTCCATGGTGGCTGAGGGGTCCCTATGTACACAGGCTGGAAGGTGCGGGAGAACCCTGCTAGTTGAAAGAGGAGGCGTTATCATGTAGTACTGTTAGGTTGAGGCTGACTCACTCTGGGCCTTTGGAGCATGCGTTTTCCTGCCCCTGTCTGCACAAAGTTCCTGATGGCCATCTTTAACTCACCCGCTGCCACACATACAGAAATAGTCACAGGAGAAATTGGGCAGGTCAGATTGTACAGGCACACTTGATGTTGATTGTGAAGACTCGGGGAGTGGACAGAGAAATCTTCCAGGTAGGTGCCTGTTTCCACCTCTGGCCATGGGAGTCTGCTGAGTGCTGAGCAATGCTACAAGGTCACTGGGGGTGCTCACTGGAATCCTAACAGTCCTTTACATCATGTGAGCAGCATTCCTGCTAACTGGGATCTAAATCTCCTGCTGCAGCTTTAACAGCAGTGGTGTCAGCAAAACATCTGAGAAGTAGCTGGTGGAGTCTCAGGCTTCCGAGTCTGTTTCTTTTCAGCTTAATCCTAAATCAGGTTCTTTCTGTTAATCATGCTCTCCTCCTCTCTCTCTCCCTCTCTCATCCTGCTCTCCTCTCAGGGAGAAGACAGCTTCCTAGAGAAGGTAATGCAAGCCAATGCTGGGGGGCTTTCTCAGTGGTTTTTGTTTGACTCGCTGTAAAAAATGAGAACTTAGACTTTTTTCCCATTTTCCTGGTGAGCACAGGGGGAGACTGCTGCAGAGGGAGTATTGGTGCCAGAAGGCACTGCTGTGGGCCTAGAACAGACAGGTACACTCTACAGTACTGAATTAGCCCCTGGGTGCCTTATAGTGACTCTAGTTAAGGTGGAGATGTCACCTTTCAGGTGTGTGTAATTTCCTTAGAACATTTTCTATTGTGTAAGAGATTCTCCTGACGGATCCCAATGCCCAAGGTGAATCTGTCTGCAAAATCTGACTTGGCTTTACCCCCCATGAGTGAGTTGAATCAATGCATGGGAAATGGGTTTCAGAATTGAGGAAGGTTTTTCGAAGGTTATGTTTTTCCTGGGGGAGAGGTCTCTATTAGCTGCAAAAAGAGTTTGGTGGGATGGCTTCCATCTCTGCATGTCTGTGTGGAGGCCTGGGGCTGGGGAGGGCCTTGCCAGAGCTTGAGGAAAGCCCTTAGGCACGCTTTCTGCCTGATGCTTGCCACAGTAGCAGAATGAAGCAATCTGGTTATTCTCGCAACTACCACTAGCTGAGCAGTGGCAGCAAAGCCAGGGCAGTGCTAGGAACCGTTGTTCTACATGTGCTGATTGTACTGCAGAGTCAGGGACTCAAATCCCACTGCTGCCTGAGGGAGATGAGGCAAGGAGCCACTGTCCTTCCCTCTCCCTCATTCTTCCAACTCATCCTCAGAGGATTGCCCCAGACTCTTGTTTCCTCCTGCAGCTGCTCAGAGGCTTGCTAACGTGCGAAGTTGTGCTGCTCCCTAGGCTATGCTCACAGAGCAGAGCGAACCAGGAGAGAAGGTGAGGAATCGGAGTGATCTTGTGGGACAAGAAAGCCCCTGCCTCTCGTCCAGCAGGGAGGAGGGGAACAACAGGACGACCTGTCTCCCAGGGTTGCTGACTTTGGAGCAGCTGGCTAATGGGATGAAGAAGGGAGGAAAGGAGAAATTCCTTCCTCCCTGCCAGCACAGGAGGAGAGGGCGCTCCAAGTTAGTCAGACATCTACAAGCCAAAGTGAAGAGTGCCCTGGTAGGAATCCAGTGCAGCCTGTCACCATTCCCAGCAGCAAGGGATGGACTGTGCCAGCTTTTTCAACAGGCTGCTGCTCAAGTCAGCCCAGGGCCTGTCTTTCCACCTGTTTCAAGTGCAGCCTGTCACGCTGTCTGGAGAGCTCACAAGCATGAGTGCCAACCCGAGAGCAGACTGTCCAGGAACAGGGCACAAGCCCCAATTCGTTATGTGTTCTTCAAATAGATTCACCAGCCAAATAATAAGTGTGAACTCCCGAAGCACTAGCAGCCTTTCCATGGAGTCACAGACTCCTTAGCACTCTGGTCTATCGTACCACCCCAGGCAAGCATTGCCTCTTTGATAGTCACTTTACACCAAAGATAAAGGACCAGTTACTTACCCCAGGGCAATTTGCACCGTAGATCTCATACCAAAGACAAAAAAGAAAAGGAGTACTTGTGGCACCTTAGAGACTAACAAATTATTTGAGCATAAGCTTTCGTGAGCGACAGCTCACTTCATCGGATGCATAAATTTGTTACTCTAAGGTGCCACAAGTACTCCTTTTCTTTTTTGCGAATACAGACTAACACGGCTGCTACTCTGAAATACCAAAGACAATGCTTGTCTAAACCAAGGATTTATTAACTATGAAAAAGAAATGAATTGTTTGCTTACCTGCTTTAACCTTGTATGCACATACACACAAATGAGTTACAGTCAGTTTCAAAAGCAACTTCTATAGTAAGCAGACTCTGTATGTCCTTTAGGGCTAACGCGAGCTCAGTTGTTGGGGACGCCTTGCTTAGCCTAAGGACATGCCTTCACTAGCAATGTTAAAGTGCTGCCACGGCAGCGGTTTAATGTGGCTGTGTAGTTGTGGCACCAGCGCTATAAAAAAAAATCACTTCCACGAGGGGAATAGCTCCCAGCGCTGGTGCACTGTCTACACTGGCACTTTACAGCGCTGAAACTTGCAGCGCTCAGGGAGTGTTTTTTCACCCCCTTGAGTGAGAAGGTTGCAGCACTGTAAAGTGCCAGTATAGACAAGCCCTTAGAAATCCTCACCCCTCAGAGTTCAAGCAGCAAAGAAAGGAATAATCAGTTCTCCTTAACAGGCCTTTTTATTCCCTTCCCCAACAATCAAGCTGGGATGGGATGAGGGCTTGGGCATGTCCCCTCCTCAGAACTGTGGGGGAAACAATCAACAAAGTCCTTATTCCACAATGGCCCATTTGGACACAGTAGTGCTTCGTGATGGGCAGGGGATAACAACTCTTGTGGTGAATGAGTAATTCACACTGGACAATGCTTCTCCCCTGCCTGGGGGGATTTACAGTCTGAGCAAATGTTTTAAACATTACCTTGTACCATGGGAGCAGCTGTTCTAAGTAGGATTAATACGTGCAGCATCCTACAAGCATTAAACACATTCTTGTAACAATACTATCTTTTTTAACTGTACTAACCCACAGGTGAGCCAAAGCCCAGCTATGCATTTTTCAGTGTTCAGTCTTGGCGTGAGCAGGCACCTGCCAGTGTTATGCAGCCGTCACGTCCATGTAATCCCTTAGCCCTGGTCTACAATAGGAAATTAGGTTGTTATAACTGTCTCTCAGGGGTGTGAAAAATCAACCCCCCCCAAGCAACACAGTTGAACTGCCCTAACTTCTGGTGTAGACAGCACTAGTTGATGGGAGGATCCTGTCAGGGAGGTGGAGTACCGATGCCAACAGGAGAACCCCTCCTGTCAGTGTTGGTAGTGGCTACACGGAAGCGCTACAGTGATGCAGCTGCTTGTTAAGCGTAGACGAGCCCTTAGATGGGATAAACAGCCTGTGGTGTAGATTCAGCCCTGGGATAAGGATTTCAAGCTCTGGCCTTTGCTTTGCAGGATAAAAGTTGTAGTTGAAGCATGCTCACTGCTGTCAATGTGCTGCTCCAGATCTGTGGCCCTGTGTGTTTAGAGCCATGAGAGAGATAAAGCCTTCACCTGCACACGATTTCTAGCACTGTAAAGCTAAAGCTCATTCAGACAGCCTCTGTGAAAGTGCATCCTTGATTGAGGGGAATCCCTAAGGCTGTGCATGGGAAACCCTTCCCAGCAGGTCTGGAAAAGGGCAATTGCCAAGCAAGTCCACTTGGCATTTGGGTTGCCACACGTGTGTGTATAGGACAGGGTTCGCTCTGGGTGGCAGGTGTATTCCCAGTAACAGTTCCTGCGGGTCAGCGCTGCATGCAGCTAGCGGCACTCCTCCAGGGTGATCTAAAACTGGGAACACACACTGCGGGTGAAGCCCTGTCCCTTGGGAAGTGAATAGAGAGTCCAAAGCAATGTAGTGTCTCAGCTGCTTCACATGAGTAGCAAGGAAAATGAGGCAAAGGGAGGTGCAGGCACTCTGTGCAGAGTGGAGCCTGAATATAGCTATTCACCACCAGCAGGGTGGGCATTGGGGGCACTGAATGGGGGCAGTTCAGCAGGTTGAGAACATGCATGTCAGAGTGCTAAGGGCATTAGTGAATGACTGTGCTAAACCCGCAGTCATGGGCAGCTAGCTGGGCGGGAAGGAAACAGCAGTGGGATTGAACCTGGACAAATGAAAGCCAGTACATCTGAGGGGAGGGGAGAGAACACGTGATCCAAACCAGGGATTCAGCTATAGAGCAAAACGTGCCTGACGTATGAGAGCGCGCTAGAGCTGCTAGTAAATAGCCAGTTCTGTAGCAGCCGGTGGGACCTTGGGGCTGAATGTGCAGAAGCACCATGTGGAAGGCCAGACGAAGTCTCACTACACAGCGCTTGAGCCGCCAGACAGCAGGGAGCTGGACATTCAGGATGTCAGCCTGTTAGAGTGAAGAGTAGAGCAGCAGGGCTGGATTAAAAGGAGACATTCACCGGGACTTGCAGCTATGGTGTAGGAGCTGGAGCCATCTCTCAATCCTGGGTGGGGGTAAACATCCTAGTGTGGCCCAAGGGGGTGTAATAAGGGGATGGCATTGCCCAAAGGAACAATGAGCAGGTTCTCTTCTGCTGAGAGGTGTTAGCCTGGCAGAGGCTTGGAGATGCACAGGGAGTCCCATCACCATGTCAGCAATACCTGCCCAGGACCCAGTGTGTATTGCTGGGCCCCCTTCAGCATGCTCTGGGGCAGGGGAATGCTAACTCCCTAGCTTGCAGTGATGGTGTAGACGTTTCAGTCCCAGGATATGAGAGAGACAAGGTGGGGGAAGGTCCTCTTATTGGACCAGCTTCTGTTGGTGCGAGAGAGGAGAGAGAAGCTTTCGAGCTACACAGAGCTCTTCTCAGGTTGGCTAAGTGGTTGGCTGCAATTTGCTGGTTTCCTTTCTAAGGATGGCTGATTTGAGAGCGTGAGCAGCCTCTAGGAGCAGGTGACTAGTTCTCCGCAGAAACAGGCTGGATGTAGGAGGAGAAGGATAGTGGTCTCCCAGCATGTGTCCAGCCCAGAGTGCTGTGGGTCTCCATGCCTGAAGGCGGAGCTGGGCAGGAAGTTAGATTTGGATCTTGTCTTTGGTGGGGGTGGGGTGAAGAAGAAGAGGGTTCTTTTGGGGGGAGATAGAAAAGTGCCCCCAAAAGAAGGGGGTGTTTGTGGGTGTTGCCCTTCTCCAGGTGCAGAGGGGAGTCTAGGCCATTGTCACATCTTCTGGCATCTCCTGGCATGCTGAGCTTCAGCTGGCTTGCCAGGCTTGCTCAGAGGCTGGGAACAGCATTTGGCACTAGCTGGTTTGGATGAGAGCTCTAGAGCCAAAGGTCAGCATACTGCACAGGAGCTGGCTAAAGCTCCCTCACCCTGGAGCAGCCTCATGGTAGCGCTTTGGCACGCGTTGTCTGCCCTGGGGCAGGGCAGGAGCTGGCCCTGCCAGCGGGGGATCCTCAGCATGGATACCTGCCAGAGCAGCAGAGACCTGTGCCTGTCATGGGTGGGGTTTGTAGGCTCTGGCCTGGTTGGAAATACTGCATTGAAGCCTTTTGCATTCTGGTGGAGACAGGTGGCCTGGAAGGGGGGCGGGTTTGTATTGGCCTCTCTAACGGGTTATTTTCCTGCCTAGCACATGAGCTTTTTGCATTCCCACCCTTGCTAGTAGTGGATCAGGTGATCCACGCAAGCCAGCCTGGTGTGGAGGAGGGTTAGGGTCTAGGGAAGCTGCATGGTGCAGATCTCGTGTGAGAGGGAGGCTGTGCTGTACAGGGTCCTAACAGAGTGGGCGGGGGGGAAGAGCAGAGCCTGTTGGAGTGGCAGAATTTATCTAAAGGACTCTGAGGCCCTGGTCTAGTGGGCTGGGTGCTGGGAAGGCAGGTGGGAGCTGGCTGGCCTGGGTGAATGCCGGTAGGGCGCATGCTTTCCCAGGTTCTGGTGGTGTTGGTGTCTGTGCTGTAGAGGGATTGGGGCTCCCTGACCCTGGGTCTGCTCTTTCCCACCAGGAGAAATCACTTTTGCAGATGGGCCCCTTGGACAGCGAGGATGCCAGCGAGAGACCCCTGCAGGTGCCCAAGGAGATCTGGCTGCTGGTGGACCACCTGTTCAAGTGTGCTTGCCACCAGGTGAACAGAAAGGGCATATGCCTGCACAGAGAGCTCCCCACTGTTGGTGACCAGGGGAGACACCCCGGCTCAGTGAGTCGGTAGTACTCAGACACAATTCAGGCTGGGTGTTTGCAAGGGCGAGGCTGGCTCCCCAAGGGCTTGGCCATTGTGCCTGTGCTCAGCTGCAGCCTCCCTCGGCTGCACTCTCTGCACTGCAGCTCTCGGGAGGGTGCCCTGACTGCACTGTCATTGGCAGGAGGACCTGTTCCAGACGCCTGGCATGCAGGAAGAGCTGCAGATGATCATCGACTGCCTGGACACCAGTATCCCTGAGACAATCCGTATCCTTCCCAGTGCTGAGGGTGGAGCCTGGCTCCTTGCCCCTCCCATGGAGATCCTGTTCTCTTGCCTTCCCTGGGGCAGGCTCCCTGCGGGGGGAGCTGCCTCCATCTCACCCCTCTCCAGGGAGCCACTCGAAAACACCAAAGCCACCACAGGGCCCCAGGTCAGAAGGGGAGGGAGGGTGGGGGTGTGCGCGCGCATGAGGGAGTGCAAAAGCAGAGGGGTCAGAGGGGGCAAGGGTGGCTATGGCAGAGTGTGTGTGGTTGGAGTGCATGACAGGAGTGTTGAGGTGTGCACGGCAGAGGGCGTCTGAGGGAGGGTGAGGGGTGCACACACACATGGAAGGTGCAAGGTGGAGGTGTCAGAAGGGGCAGGGGTGTTTACAGCAGGGGATGTGTGTGGGGTGCCGGAGGGGCTGGGGGTGCATACAGCAGGGTGACGGGGGGTACATGGCAGGAGTGCTGGAAGGGGCTGGGGTGTGTACAGTGGGGGGTGTGCACAGCAGGGTTGTTGGAAGGGGGTGCGTATGGCAGCGGATGTGACGGGGTGCCGGAGGGGCTGGGGGTCTGTACGGCAAGGTGTTAAGGGGGTATTGGAGGGGCTGGGGATGCGTACCGCAGGGAGTGTGGGGGGTGCCGGAGGGGGTGGGCAGGGGGTGGAGTGCATGAGAGTTGAAGGGATGCACCATAGGGGTGTACGAGTGGGCAGGGGTGTTCATGGGGCATGTTTTCAGGGGCCTCAAAGAGGGACGGGGTGTGCACAGCGGGGGTGTCGGAGGGGGCAGGGGTGCGTATGGCAAGGGGTGTGGGGGGGGTACACAGCAGAGGTCTTGGAGAGGGACGGGTGCACAGCAGGGGTCTCGGAGGGGGCAGGGGTGCATATGGCAGGGGGTGTGGGGGGTGCATAGCGGGGGTCTCGGAAGGGGCAGGGGTGCGTGTGGCAGGAGGTGTTGGAGGGGGCAGGGGTGCGTATGGCAGGGGGGGTGCACAGAGGGGGTGTCGGAGGAGGACGGGGGGTGCACAGTGGGCTGTGCTGGGCCCTGGCTGTTTGAATAGAAGGGGGTAGAGGGAAGCACAGTTGAGGAGGCTGCCTGAGGAAAGGGGGAACCCAATGCCAGAGAAGGGTGGGGAGGAGGCTGAAGAAGGGGTGGCAGTCGTGGGGGCGGCTGGGCACTGCGCAGGGCCATGCTGGAGGGGATTGCTCCTTGACTGGGTGTGGCACAGCGGGCAGCAACCACTCGGTGGCTGAGGCACTCCTCATCTTCCTGGAGGCTCTGCCGGAGCCAGTCATTTGTTACGAGCTGTATCAGCGATGCCTGGACTGTTCCCACGACAGCCGGCTGTGTCGACAGGTGTGCGCCTCCCCCCCCCGTCACAGGGTTGCTTGGGCTCCCCCCCACTGCGGTTAGCAGCACGGCCCCTGGGGCTGGAGCAGGAGCAGGATGTACCGCTGCCCCCTCACCCACCCAGGCCTTTGGCCCAAGACCCTCTCCTGGGGTGCACGGCCGGTATTCTGTGGTGGCACGTGCCTGCTGTGGGGGCTGGGGAAGCTGGCTTGGGAGGTTTGGGTCCAGCGGCTGCAGGCACATGCATCTCCTCTGACGTGCGCTTGAGGCAGGGGCTGAGACAGGAGTCCTGCTGCTGAGGAAGGACAGTGAGGCCTGGCAGGTGGTATTGGGCATCCCGGAGCTGTGCTGTTCCAGGGGGACACACGCAGCCTGATCTGGACCGGCAGGAAGGGCCGTAGCAGACTGTGGGTGTGGGGGAAGGAGGAACGCGTGCTGCTGGGGAAACTTACCTTCCCCCCCTTGCAGGTGATTTCTCACCTGCCCCGGTGTCACCGCAACGTCTTCCGCTACCTGATGGCGTTCTTGCGGGAGCTCCTGAAATACTCAGAGGACAACAATGTCAGTGCCAATATGATCGGTAAGAGCCCAGCCTGCCCCCGCGCCTGCTGCCATCGTGCAGTGTCCGCACAAGCCCTTGCCTGCATGTCTAATGCAGGATTTTGCCTGTCTTTGCAGCCACCCTGTTCACCAGCCTCCTCCTGCGGCCTCCGCCCAACCTGATGTTGAAACAGACTCCACAAGATCGCCAGCGTGCCATCAGCTTCCTCCTGGGCTTCCTGCTCGGCGGGGACGAGGAGTGACCTCCCTGCCCACAGTGTTGATGCGTGGGACCCACTGCTGGTGGTTTGGTGAGGGCCAGGCCCACCCCATAGCCCTTGAGGGGGTATGGGAGAAGTCTCTAAGCTATGCTATGGTCGTGTTTATCTTCAGAAAGGAAGTGGCCTCCCATCCTTCCCCCTGCTGCACCTACGCTGCAGAGGACTTGTACGCTCATCACACTGCCACCCAAGCCAGAGCCCTCCAAGGGACGGGGTTGAGCGTGAGCCTGGCTCTCTGGGGGCTGTGCTAGTTCATCCCCCAGCATCCCTTCCCTGGCAGTGGACTTATTTATGGCAAGGGCAGACCAGGAGCTCCCCGAGGGCCTGGAGGTTGGCCATGGTATCCCCTGGCTGGACTCTGCTGCTCTATGTGTATATGTATGTGCACATACTGACAACTGTGTGTCTTGCCAGCTGCGCAAAGGGGCTTCCCCAAGTGTGCATCCCTGGTCTTGGGTCCTGTGTGTGCCAGCAGCAGCACTGAAAGGGTTAATCAGTCCTTTGGCCTCTCCAGTCCCTTCAGGGCTGCCTGGCCTTTCTTCTGTGCTCTATGGTTTGTGTGATGCAACCCCTGCCCCTGCATTGCTCACTCTGCCCCTCCCCCAAGCAGGGCAGCCTTACTGTGGCTTGTTGGCACCTGGTCCAGTGCTGGGGCAGTGAGCATGGGGACCCTGGCCCAACTTCCTTCTGGGGTGCCAGTGGGGTTGCTGGTGGAATTATGGGGAAGGCTCACTGGGGAAGGCTGCAGGGAAGGGGGGGTGTCTGCATAGTCGGGTTGTGGGGAGCAGTTTAGTCTCCCGTGGGAACAGGGGGAGGGCTCAGCCTCCTGGGGGTGTGCTGGGGTAGCTCAGTGGGACTGTGGGCATTTGGCAGGGCTGCCGATTCTCTGGCAGGTCAGAACGCTGCAGCCTCCTCAATGCTCGCCCGTGGCGCCCTCCAGCCCTCTGCTGTCAGCCACCGAGGAGGGGATCCCCCTTCCTGTGTGTGGCGCTGGCTGTGCCCCAGCCCTGTGCTTTCTGCTACAGTTGAGCCCGGCACCTCACTCCTGCCTGTGCATGCTGGGTTCACTGCTGTCTGTGCAGAGCCCTTGCCCTGCTCTCCAAGGGGACGGAAGATTTTAGGCTCTTTGGCACTTGTTCCCTTTTTTGTGCTGGTGCTCACCTAAAGCTGAGACCTAGGAGGGGAGGGAGGACGTGCCATGTGCCCTGCCCGGTGCCTGGGGAAGAGACTAGTTGCAGGCTTACATCCTTCTACACTGCTCTGTTCCCTAGTGCTCACCCCTCTGCTGCTCCGTTTCCCCCGGGCAGGGAGGAAGGGCTGAAATGCTGGGGGGTTGGTGCTGCTCCCAGTACCAGTGCTGGTGGGGTTCTCCCAGCTGTGTGCTTCCTGTCTGTGTCTGAGGCTGGGGGGGAGGTGGGGGTGCATGGGTCTTAGTGCAGAACACTAAGACCTGCCAGCTTTGGCCACAGGCCCAGCCTGGCAGCTCCAGCACCAGGAGCTGAGATGTGGGCCGGAGCCACAGCAGAAAGGAACCTCAGGGCCCAGGCAGCTCAGTAGTTTGGGGGGAGGGAGTGGGTCCTGGTCAGCAGCAGGCCCTGGGGGTTCAGTGGCTCTGGTAAGTGTCTGGAGGAAGATTCCC
The DNA here is from genome assembly GCF_009764565.3 of Dermochelys coriacea. Taxonomy (NCBI): domain Eukaryota; kingdom Metazoa; phylum Chordata; order Testudines; family Dermochelyidae; genus Dermochelys; species Dermochelys coriacea. The sequence continues at coordinate 62,053,016 of NC_050076.1, forward strand.
CTCTCTCCCCCCCCCCATTCTCTCTCTCTCTCTACCAGGAGAGGGGAAGGCCCATGTTCCCCCCCCACACCCCAAGGGAGGGCTCTGCACTCAGGCTATCCTGTGGGGCTCTCCCCTCCGTTTCCTGTGCTGCTCTGTGCGTTGTCCTGTTGCTCGGAGCTGCCCGGGGCTCCTATACCTTGGGCTGTTTCTTTTTTATTACATAATTTATTAGAAAACTGTTTCTTCCAAATAAACCTCCATTGTGCAATGAGTAAAGTGGTGTCACGAGCTCCCAGACCTGCCTTTCCCCGTGCTGCCCAGTGGGGCAGTAAGTGCTTTGGGCTCTCCTAGGGCAGCAGCTCGGAGCTGCACATTGTCCCCAGGCCTACATGGCATGCAAGGGGCTTATGCTTACTGCTGCCGCCAATGGTACCTGCTTGCGGAACCTGCAGCCTGGCCCAGCCTGGGAGCTGGGATGGTGTTGGGGTGTCTGCCAGCTCACCTCTACACCATGCAGCAGGGTGCCCATGCTAAGGCTTGGGCCTCGCCGTCCAGCTGGTATCCCAGACAGTGGAGGAGGCTGAAGGTAGCTGATCTGAACTGGAGCACTCCCTAGGTCAGGCTATGGAGTTGGCACCTCCAGGCAGGGCCTCAGGACTGGCTCCACCACTGTCACTCAATACTGCCAGCAGCAGCTGTGCTTTCTGAGATAGGAAACCTTCCAGGCGTTGGGAGAGAATGGCTGTCAGGCAGCCCAGTTGGGGGTTCCCAGCAAGCACGGTGCTGTGGCTGACTTGGGCACTTAGCGGAGCTGGCCTTGCAGCATGCTCCAGCCTCTAGCGTGCTCCTGCTCCAGGCCACTCTACTGTGAAAGGGATCCCCAAGGTCTGCTCCTGAGCCTGTCCCTGCCCCAAAGAAGGGGGCTGAGATCCAGCTGCATGGCAGGAGCTCCCATGTGCCACCCGCTTCCCAGCACCTTGTTGCTCCCCTCTCTCCCAGGACTATGTCCTCATGAAACTGCCCTGCAAACCTGCCCTGCTCCCCAGCAGCAAGGAGGGCAAAGTGCAGGTGCTATAGGTGTGGGGTGGGGAGCCTCCACACAACAGCTGGAGGCAGGAATCCTGGCACTGTGCGCCCATCCTCACCAAGGCAAAAGTGCCTGAGTAGGGGGAATAACTACCTTAGCCTCCTCTCCCGCTGCCTGTAGTTCAGACAGATGGGGGCTTTGGCTGTGCGCAGACCACTCTGCAAAGGCGAGGCCAGGTGCCTCCTACAGGGATCACTGAGTGGTCTGGGCACTTGCTAGCTAGCATCCCCTATTGGCTGGGATGTGACCCACACCCACCCACTGTCCCCTGCGGGGACCAGATAAGCTTTATCTACACATCTGCTCTGTATCTGGGTATGGCCTGTGGCAAGTGGTCTCAGCTCTCTGCCATGGCTGCGGCACTTGGCACTGCCTCACGGGCCCTGCCATCTCTCCCCATTGCCAACCCCTTTCAGCCATGCAGAGAACCTAGCAAAGATGCCATGTTGGGCTGACCTGCACTGAGCCAGCAGCCTCTGCACCAGGGCTCCCCAGGCTGTGTGCAGCTGAGCCCGTGCTCCCCAGTTTAGGGTCTTTACACAACAGCAGTAAACAACTTCCAGCCATGCGCAGCCCACTGCTAATGGGTGCTTCGGTCATGAACGTCACCATCACAGGGCTCCCGCTACTGAAAGGGATCCTGTCCTCTCCCTACATGCTGGGGAAAGTTTCCCTGTGGCCCTGCAGCAGACGGGCCCTGAGAGGAGTTGGCTCAGGGCCTTTCAAATCCACAGAGAGACTACAGCCTCAAAGCCCTGGAGCAGAGCTTCCCCGCACAGCGTCACAGCTTCCCAGGTGGGCCAGTTCCTTTCCCTTCTGTAGGCTCACCACCTTTGCACCGCCAGTGCAACCCTGCTGCAGGGGACAGGGCATGAGGCAGCAGTAGGGACAGAGGAGCAGGTGGCCCCAAGGGCTCATGCACTCCCCACATTGGAAACTCCTGCCCTAGATACACACTGCCTTAAACCCAGCCCCAAGGGCCATAAATGCAGGCTGTTGAGGGACCCTAGGGCTGGGGAGGCTCCAGGGGCTGGTGCTGGATCAGGCTGTTTCAACTTCCTCCCAAGTGTTTGCCTTGTGGAGCCCTGCTAGACAGATGCTGCATCCAGGTAACTCCCACTGCACACAGTGGGAATTGATCAGTGGCAGCAGCTGCTTAGCTGGGCTCAGCCATGACGCAGGAGGCTCTCATGGCACCTGTGTACACTGCAGGGGTGGCTTGTTGGGGCTTGCAATGGGAGGGGTACTGGTGACCCAGGGATGTCTTGATGCCCACTGGCAGAGGGCACAAGGGTGCATTAGGGTCACAAGGAGCCTCTGGGTCTGGTATTTACATACTAGTGTCCTGAGGTCTCTGTGGCTGTCATAACCATGGTGAGATGGATGTGTGGACACCACAGGAGGAGTTAGGTGTTGATGGTTCTCTTCATAGGGTCTGGAAAGTGGGACCAGCCACAGGAAGTTGATAAAAGAAAGAAACTTGGTTAAGTTTCCTTCTCTCAGGTTGTCTGCACGTACATTGAGTGTTGCACGCTTCCTAGTGAGCTCCAAGTTACAATCTGAGCCACAGGCTCACCACATGACTCAGTCTCCCGGGGAGATTCCAGCCAGGGAAACCCAAGTGGCGGGACAGAAGCTAGCCTGGTCGTAAGTGCAGACAGTGGAGTTTTGGACTGTAACTGTAGGGCCAGAGACTCATGTGGCATCCTTCCGCTAGGCAGTTAGCCAGCAGGGGGTTGCTTCACTAACAAAGTCTCACAGCCAATGAACCGCTGCAAGAAGAACTTGGGGAGAAATGAATTCATTGGCCAGGAGGGGAACTGGTTAGTTAACTTTAGGCTCTAGTACAGGGGTTCTCAAACTGGAGATTAGGACGCCTCAGGGGGTTGTGAGGTTATTACATGGGGGGTCGTGAGCTGTCAGATTCCACCCCAAACCCTGCTTTGCCTACAGGATTTATAATGGTGTTAAATATATAAAAAAGTGTTTTTAATTCATAAGGGGAGTCGCACTCAGAGCTTGCTATGTGAAAGGGGTCACCAGTACACAAGTTTGAGAACCACTGCTCTAGTAGGTATGTTGTGACTTCAGTTTATATGTAACCCTTGGTTTCTGCTGGCTAGCATTTGAATCTCTAGGCTTTGTTTAATACACTTAGATCTGTTTATTGAGAAAGTAGGTAAGTGCAAGTTCCATGGTGTGTCACTGCTAAGCTGGGGTGTGCTGTTCCTTTAGCGACAGAGGAGCTTGGAATTGGGCAAGTGTCCAGCGGATCAGGAGCAGGGTGCTGCCCAAGGGTGATGGTGGCAGGGAACTGATCCCCAGAAGGCACAGAAAAGGCTCCCTTGCACTAAGGGCAGGTGCTAGCGAGGTGCCCCACAGCCCTGGGTACCCCTGGAAGCGCCACAGGGCATGGCCCAAAGTGGCAGCAGCCTCAGCACTCCACTCGACTGCCCCCTAGGCCATTGTTCACACACGTGCAGTCCCCACTGCTTTCATGGAGCCCATGCACCTCCGTGCATCTCCAGATCCATGGGGAAGGCTGCTCAGTCACTAAGCTAAGCCAGATGGGGGTTGGGGACTCACTCCAGAGGTGCCTGGGCCCCAGTTTTGTAAGCTAGAACATTTCAAAGGAGCACCTGCTTTGGAGACATAAGTGGCAGCATATTCCACAGTGTCTCCTCAAGTGCCCCCAGCACCATTGGCCCAGCTGATAGATTTTATGGCTGTGGGAGCTGGGAGTGGTGCCATGAGTAGCTCACAGGACCAGCCCCTGCCTATCGTGCAGACAGATGCTCTGAGGGTCCCTGCCATGCCATGGAGGTTTACTGCTAGTTGTCGAGTTCATACCAGTCCTAACAATGGGACCCCTAGCCCTGTGCTGGGGAACCAACCTTCTCCCGTTCAGCCTCCCTTTGTCTTTGCTCGGTTTGTGCTGTGGTTAGTGGCAAGGCACGTGTCGTATCACACCCAGCAGCATGGGTGTGAGTGGCATGTTACAGAGAACTGAGCCGCGGTTGCTGCCGAAGGAGCTGCCGGTCCATGTCTGATGTGCTACACTGCAGGACTGCTGCCAGGAGGCTCATGCAGGAGGCTGCTCCTTTGCGCATGGTGCCCATCATGTGAGCACCCTCCCCTATAAGGTCAGGCCAACAGGGGAGGCTGGGCCACTTCTGGAGAGACGGGACTTGTTCTGCCCTCTCCCCAGCTGCAGTAGGCACCAGGCCAGGGCACTCTGAAGGCTGCTGAAATCTGACTTAGTCAACTGTCCCTTTCCTCTCCCCCGCATTGCAAATCTCTGTCAACTCACAGATTATTTTACTACCCTGCCCCCCCTTCAGGCTGGGGGGCTGTAGGTGCATGTGGCGGAGCATTGAGGACGGAGACCTCAGAGCAGGGTGGTGGGATATTGAAGCTGAAGCCTTGGGAGTGGCCGGTGGGGGACAGGGATGCCTGGCAGGGTAGGGCTGGGAGAAGAGCAATTCCACACGCAGCCAGCAGATGGCACAAGAGCACTACTTTCCCTTCCCCTTACACCCAGCGAAAGGTAAGGCCGGGCGACACAGTGGGAAGCGGCTGCATTGTCCCAGCCTGCCTGGTCCCTTAGACCCTGCTGCTGGGCGGCAGCTTCACAGCCCAGCGGCCTGCCTTCCCCACTCCCTCTGAGCTAAAGCCCCACTGCAGCCCCCAGGACATTGTACAGGTCCATGTGCTGGGTCTCAGCGCCCAGACCTGGGATTTGTGCTCTGCCTCCCCCCCACCCCTGCCTGTGCTCCCGGCCTCAGGGGAAGAATACACCAGAAACAGTCACTCGCAGCTGGCGCCAGCTCCCGGTTCTGGTGCTGCAACAGGTCTCTGCCACTGAGCTGAAGACGGCATGGAGCCTGGCAACGGTCCCTCGAGGATCACCTGGACGGATCTCCTGTACACCACGCCACAACGTAACCCCTGCAGGTAGGTCCCGTCTGCGTTCAGCAGGGCAGCGTCACTCGCTCAATGCAACCACTGCCTGCCCCTTGCAGCACACCAGTCTGCCCTGGTGCTGGCTGCTCTCGGGATGGCGTGACTGATGTTTGGAGCAGCCCAGCTGCCTTAGACTGTGAGTGCCCTGGGGCAGGGGGGTGTATCTTTGCTCTACGTGCATACAGCACCCAGTACAGCAGGGCTCTGCCCTCATCAAGGCCCTGTATAACTGTTCCATGACGATAGATGATCCAGTCCCCGGCCCTCTCCACCAAGCAGGGAGAGCTGCCAGCAAACTGGCCCTGCCCCCAGCAGCTCCTTGGCTGCATGCCCTGAGCCTGCTGAGGTTTGAGAGAAGCAGTCGGGTAGAGCCCCGGGCAGGACGAGGCCTGAACACTGCCCTGGCTGGGAGCCCTAGTGCAGCTGGGTTTGGCTGGGTCACACACAGTGCCCTGTCGAGTGCCCCCTGGTGTAGAGAGGACCCTGGCACTGGGGCCAATCCAGCACTGACACGAGGCTGGACTAGCAGGGCGTCCGTCTCTCCTCTCTGTGGCTCTTCAAGAGCCAGGCTGCTCTGAAGCCCACAGAGAGTCTGGGCCACAGAGCTGCACCTGCCCCCTCACAGCGGGGGAGCCTGGGCAGATACTGGCTGGGGTCGTGGCATAAGCAGCACAAGGCAGACCTGCCCAGCCTCTGCTTTGCATGTGGAGCCCAGGGGCTGGGCTGGGCTGGGGTGGGAGGCAAAGACCCTGGCTAAGTGGCTCCTGCTGATCTGTGGGCTAAGTCAATCCCCTGGTCCCCTTCCTAGCAAACCCTGAGGCCAAGCTTCAGGCCCCACGGTGGTAGGGTTACCAACTTTCTACTAACACAAAACTGAACACTCTTGCTCCGCCTCTAGTCCTGCCCCTCCTCTGAGGCCCTGCCCCTACCCTGCCTTTTTTTTCAAGATCCCACTTCCCACTCAATCCATCCCCCCCTCCCTCTGTAGCTCACTCTTCCCACCCTCACTCACTCACTCACTCACTTTCACTGGGCTGGCTTAGGAGGTTGGGGTGTGGGAGGGGGTGAGGGCTCTGGCTGCAGGTGCTGGCTCTGGGATGCGGCCAGAAATTAGGAGTTCAGGGTGCGGAAGGGGGCTCCGGGCTGAGGCAGTGGGTTGGGATGCGGGAGGGGGTGAGGGCTCCAGCTGGTGTGGGCTCTGGGGTGGGGCCAGGGATGAACGGTTTGGGTATAGGAGGGGGCTCTGGGCTGGGGGTAGAACCGAGGGGTTTGGAGTATGGGAGGGGGTATGGACTGAGGAAAGGGGTTGGGTGTGGGAGGGGGTATGGGCTCTAGGATGGGGGTGTGGGTTCTGGGGTGGGGCCAGAAATTAGGGGTTCAGGGTGCAGGAGTGGGCTGGGGCAGGAGGTTGGAGTATATGTGGGGAGGGTGAGGACTCCGGCTGAGGTTGCAGGCTCTGGTGTGGGGCCAGGGATGAGGGATTTGGGGTACAGGAATGAGGGATTTGGGGTACAGGAGGGAGCTCCAGGCTGGCGCTGAGCAGTTCGGAATATGGGAGGGAGCTCTGAGCTGGGGCAGGGAGTTGGGGTGCAGGGGGTGTGAGGGCTCTGGCTGGGGGTTGTAGACTCTGAGATGGGGTTGGGGATGAAGAGTTTGGGGTATAGGAGAGTGCTCTGTGCTAGGACCGAGGGGTTTGGAGGGTGGGAGGGGGTCAGGGGTGCAGGCTCCAGGTGGCACTTACTGAAAGCGGCTTCCGAAAGCAGCGGCATGTCCCCCCTCCAACTCCTAGGTGGGGATCAGCCAGGCCATGGGAACTGCATAGCTAGCTCTTGGGGCGGGGACAGCACGTGGAGCCCCCTGACTGCCCCTATGCATAGGAGCCAGAGGGGGGACATGCCGCTGCTTTTGGGAGCTGTGCAGAGCTTCAGGGGACAGCATCACTCATCAATCCTCACCTGGCACTGCCCACAAAGGCCACTAGCTGGCCTAGAGCCAGATGCTCCTAGCTGCTGTGTGGCTCCCACACAGGTGCCAGCCTGGGCCAGGGCCTGCCCTGCTGCCCAGGAGCAGCTCAGCAGCCAGCTTCAGTTGTCAGGTCTGGGGACGGCAAATGGCCCTGGCAAATGGGCAGCTCTGGTGGTACACTGGGGCTCCTGGCAGCTCCCAATGGGCTGAAGAGCCAGGGGCCTGGGACACGCGTGGACCCCAACAGCTGGGCTGAGGCCTGAGCCCATGTTAGACCCCCGGCCCCAGGGGCCATTAGAAGCTTCCCTGCCCATATTTAACTCCTCAGCAAGCTGCAAGTGAAACTGAAACCGCCCTGGGGAACCATGGCCAGCCAGCACGAGGCCAGCTGAGGCCAGTGGATTGAATCCACCCTCAGCTTGTCCTGGGAAAATGGCCCATGTGAACAAGGCCTCGGTGGCAAGGACAAACCCACTCTAGCCCCAGCACTGTGCTCAGAGCAGCACCTCAGCTGGGACCCCCCTGCCCCAGCGGGGACCCCCCAGACCTCTGACCTAGCCAGACCCCACATCTCTGCTGCACCCTGCCCCAACTAAGACTCCACACCTCATAACCCCCTGCCCCAGCCAGGAACCCCCACCCCCTGCAGCACCCTGCTCCAGCTAGGGTGCCCCCACACACATAGCCCCTACCCCAGTTGGGATCCCACACCCCATAGTCCCCCTGCCCCAGCTAGAACCCCACACCCCATAGCCCCCTGACCCAGCTGGGAACCCCCACCCCCTGCAGCACCTTGCCCCAGATGGGACCTCCCCCCCTAGAGAGCCCCCGGCCCCAGCCATTACCCAATGCCAGGGCCACATACCCTAATTCCGTCTCTGGAGTAGCCCAAGATGGCAGCCATTATGTAAGGGCTAGAAGCTGCACGCCAGGGGCCCAGCGAGCTGGGTGTTTAGGGGCGTCTGGCCCTGTTTTATTGCCTACATGGGGGCAGAGCTCTTGGGAAACCCCGGTTCCATGTGCCTGTCCCCGTGGAGCACAGCCTTGCCTGTGCAATGTCCTGCCAACCGCTTATGGGGCTGCACTGGGCTCCGGGGCACATGGGCCTGGAGAATTAGTCATGGTGGAAGGTGCCCAGACACTGCGGTGATGGGCACTGGCTAAGCCCCTGCTGCAGAGAACAGAGTTGCACTTTGGAGCTGGGAGCCTGACTGGTCAGGAGGTCCCAGCTAAAGATTTGGGTGCTTGAGCGGGGCCAGCCCACCCTCCAGGGGTCTTGCCCACTGCGTGGGCCCCAGCCGGCCCCCAGAGCCTGGAGCACGAGGCGAGTGCTCTCCTCGGCCTTGCCCTGCTCTGGTCCCCAGACACATCCTGCATGGGAGGGAGAGCAGCTGGGGCGGCAGTGGAGAAAGCCGAGTGCGTCCTGCCGCAGGAAGTCTCAGGCAGTGTCATCTCCAGCTGCTTCCTGCCACCTCCTTGCAGGGCTCCTGCAGGGCCACTCCTGGCCCCCCGCAGCAGCTGGGTGCCCTGGCCAGCATCCCGGAACCCAGGCAAGGTAAGCCCATTGTTCTGCACACCAGCCGCATTCCTCAGGCTGAGGAGAGGAAATGCCAGAGCAGGCGGGATGTGCCAGAGGGGCCGCAGGGCAGTGCACGGCCGCACCAACGGAGCAGGCAGCGGGCAGCCTGGTCCAGGTTCCTCTGCGGGGCCCTAGCTGCCTCCTCTCGGTCCTGTACCAGCGAATCCAACCAAGACTCCTTGGCCTCGGAACAACCAGTCTTCCCAGTAGAGCCCCCAGTGGGAGTCAGGCAGTGGCCAGCCATGGACTCATCCCAACCCCTCAAGTCATCACTGTGGCAGGGAATCTTGACAAGGGTCTTGGCCTGGCTGGAGCACAGGCAGCACTGGGCTGGCTCTGGCATGAGGTGTCCTGGTACCAAGGGGTAGGGGAGTGTTGGTGGCTGCACAGGGCTGAATCTATGGGGTATCCTGGGATGCAGGCGGACTGTGGCATCTGAGTCATGGGGAGCAGTAGGTGGTGCTGTGACCCAGTCTCTTGGGCACTGGTTCCAGCCCCTAGGGGGTGCTGTGACCCAGTCTCTCGGGCACTGGTTCCAGCCCCTAGGGGGTGCTGTGACCCAGTCTCTCAGGCACTGGTTCCAGCCCATTGGGGGTGCTGTGACCCAGTGTCTTGGGCACTGGTTCCAGCCCATAGGTGGTGCTGTGAACCAGTGTCTTGGGCACTGGTTCCAGCCCATTGGGGGTGCTGTGAACCAGTGTCTTGGGCACTGGTTCCAGCCCATAGGTAGTGCTGTGAACCAGTGTCTCGGGCACTGGTTCCAGCCCATAGGTGGAGCAGTGACCCAGTCTCTCGGGCGCTGGTTCCAGCCCATTGGGGGTGCTGTGAACCAGTCTCTCGGGCGCTGGTTCTGGTCCATAGGGGATGCTGTGACCCAGTCTCTCGGGCGCTAGTTCTGGCCCATAGGTGGTGCAGTGACCCAGTCTCTCTGGCGCTGGTTCTGGTCCATAGGTGGTGCAGTGACCCAGTCTCTCGGGCGCTGGTTCTGGTCCATAGGTGGTGCAGTGACCCAGTCTCTCAGACACTGGTTCCAGCCCATAGGTGGTGCTATGACCCAGTCTCTTGGGCACTGGGACCAGCTCCCTCTGACATCTCTCTCCTGTATTGTGCTAATCCAGGGATGCTCCAGGACAGTTCCAGAGTCAAGATGTGGCCGCCGCACCGTGTTGGGGTCTCTGACTGAGCCAAGCTAGGCCCAGCCCCTCTGATGGTACAGTGGACACTTTGCTTTCATTGCTGCTGACCCAGCCAGATGCAGCGCTCCCCTCTCAGGGAGGAGCCAGCTAAAGTGGGGTTGCACTGGGCTCCTGATAAGCTGCCAACAGTATGACAGAGCTGGGGCATCCGCCACTGCAGGAACCCTCAGGCCCCAGCCCATTCTGGGCCTTTGCTGTGCCCCCCACCAGCCTGGCCCTGGCACAGGCTGGGAGGAAATGGAATGAGAATTGGAGCCAAGTTGCTCACAGTCTGATCCAGGCAGGGCTAGTGCACAGTAGGGAATGACCCTGTGCGGAAGCCCACCAGCATTGGGCAGCTGTAGCTGCATGCCTGCCCTGGGGCCATGGGATCAGCTCACGTGTATGTGTGTGTGTGATTGGGGGGAGGTGCGTGTGTATGTGTAAGTGTGTGCATGTGCTCACAAGGTCTGCTTCTGTCTGCTCACAGGGTGTGTTTGTGGTCACAGCATGCATGTGTGTGTATGTCAGCTCATGGGGTGTGGGGGGAGGCTTGTGCTCTCACTGTGTGGGTGGGTGGGTGCTCACAGGGCGTAGTGCATGCACATGCTCATGGGGGTGTGCATGTGTGTGCACTCATGCTCACAGGGTGTGTGTGTGCACTCATAGGATGTGTATGTGTGTGCTCACATCCACTCACAAGGGGTGGGTGGGTGGGTATGTGTGCTCACAGAGAGGTGTGTGTATGTGTGGTCACAGGGGCTGTATGTGTGTGCATTTGCTTATGCTCACAGGGAATGGGTGTGTTCATGTGTGTGGGCGTGTGTGCTCATTGGGGGGTATGCACTTACAGGTAGGTGTGTGTGTGTGTGTGTGTGTGCGTGCGCGAACACATGCTCACATGGTGTGTGAGTACAAGGTGTGGAAGCTGCCAGCTCTGAGCATAGCCTGGAACTGTTTCCTGTGTTAATCCCTCTTTGATCTACAATCCTCAGAGACAAGCATCCATCCCATCGGATCAGCCCCCATCCCCCAGCATGGAGCTGCTCCCGCTAATCTGCATTCTGCTGCAGCAAGTCATTTAAACCTGCCCCTCTGGGTACATTGCCCACATTATGCTGCCCCTTGGCAGGGGGTTCCACTGTGGCAATACATTTACACTCCCTGCACCCTGACCCGGGCATGGCTCCCGTCCATCTCTCCCCAGCCCCCTGCAATCTGCCTTGCCCTTTCCTGGTGTCACTCCGGCTGCTTCACCAGCCCTGCTGGCGTCCTGGCTGTCTCATGGCCATGCCACCAGCCTCCTTCGCTGGGTCTCTGCTGACACTGACTCTCTTCTTGGGCGTGTGACTCACTGTGCTCTCCTGGCAGGGGCACCATTGCCCAGCGGCTCATTTAGTGCCCGCAGGGCTCTGTTCTCCCGCACTCTGCCCCTTTCCCAGGTCATTAGCTCCTGGGCTTGGCCATCACCTCTGGGCTGAGTCCTCAGATCCCCTCCCTGCTCTGGACGACCCTCCTGCTGGTCTCTGTCTCTTGGGCCTATCGCTAGCCACCCCGAACTGCAGCTGCCAGGTCTCCCTTCCGCCCACTTCTCTGGCCACGTCTCTGTGGGCATCTGTCTGCACTGGGTTCCAGCCGCTCCTCTTCCCTTCCACAGACCTCTGGCTCTGCCTCCCGCAGGGTGGCTCACTCCTACTCCTGGTCCATACACCAGCCTCCTGCGGCCCTTTCTCTGTGCCACCCACACCTGGAAGGACCTCCCCTCTGGCATGTGCCAACTCCTCTGTCTTCCCTGGCTGGGCCCTGTTGGTCTCTCTGGCACTGCGTGCCCCTGCACAGCCCTGAGTTTGCCAACAGGCCTATACCAGTGATGCCTAGTGAGGGTGCTGCTGTCTGATGCCAGCCCCATTGCCCAGGCAGTGCCCCACCATGCTCTGAATGGGAAGCTTTGCCCCGTCTTGGGGCACTGGAACTGAGCCTGCCTCCCCCCATGGTGGGACGGGGCTCCTTGGCCCCTGCAGACAGGAAGCCACGAGCAGAGGGAAAAGCAGAGCTCAGTTGCTTTTAAGCACAGTGCAGAAGCCAAGGGCTTTGGAAAAGCCCTGCTGGCCCCATCTGCTCGGCCTTGGAGACGCAGCGGAGCAGGGCTGCGGGCAGAGAGCCAGGCCAGGAAAGGCCAGAGATTCCAGCACTCCCTGCTGGGCTTCCCACATGGGGAACCTTTTCCGCCCCGCTCCTGCTGGACAATCTGAGCCTTGGGTCCTCCCACGCCCTGGCTGAGTGCAGGCAAACACAGCACAGCTCGGGTCAGAGCCCAGCTGTGTGTCTGGTGGACAGAGAGAGACCAAGGCTGCACGGTGTTCAATGCTATGGGACACCCTCCCAGGCTGACCCCTGGCTGCCCCCATGCACCCTACAACCCAGCCCGCGGGAACCCCTTGTATCCTGCCCCCGGATGGCGGGGGGGCCATATATGCCTGCTAGGCTCATGCTCTCTGTACAGGCTGCCAAGTGAGAGCACAGCAACCTGGCTGAAGCACAGACAGCCCTGGCCAGGCCACTGGGCTCAGTGGGGACTGAGGGGTGCCCTAGGACATGCAGATAGGAGCAGGCACACCACTGCTTTAAGGCAGCTCCAGAGGGGTCAGGTCAAGGTCCTGCCCCTTTCCCCCAGACCAGGGTGGGAACCAGAGCCTGCCCCACCAGCTCCCTTTCCCCCGGAGCAGGGCGGGCACCAGGGCCTTCCCTGCCAGCTCTCAGGCCAGGGAGTGTCAGAGCTGGGGAGCCCTGCCCCGCCGTGTGGAAGACTGATAGGCTGGGAACACTGAGTGACGTGCTCCCGCCAATGGGGCTTCAAGCAGTGCAGAGGTTAGCTGTGAAGGCCCCGGGGGACTCCCTGCCCCAGGCAAATTGGACCAGGGACTCGTGTCTCCAGCCAGCCTGTGTGTCATCTAAAGCCCTCCAGCAAGAAACAGCCCGTCTGGGTCACCACGGGCTGCCTCCAGCCTGCCCCAGTGCAGTGACGCTGGCTGTTAGCAGCAGGGGAGGTGTTGGGTGAGGGAGGGGCAATGTCATGGCAAGAAAGTAACCTGTGCTGGTGCCAGCCTGTAGGGGGTGCTGTGACCCAGCCTCTCTAGGATGCTCTAGGACTGGCTCTCTTAAAGGCCAGCCTGGGAGAGGAGGCCCTTGCAAGGTGGGGTCCCCCCTCTGCCCCAGCCCCATCCCTCCAGGCCTTTCCCCAGCTCTGAGGGAGGATTGAGCGGCACAACCCCTCACCCTGTGTGGAAGGGAGACCTCAGTGTCCCACCTTCCTTTGGGAAGGGGGGGGTCTGCCCTCCTGATACAACAGTGCCTCCCACTCTCTCCCCCCAAACTGGAACCATCCCGCCCCCTCTCCAGACGACGGCACCCCCCCAGCCCCCAAACTGGATCCATCCTGCACCCCCCCAGATCGCAACCCCCAAACTGGGCATGTCCCACCCCCACCCCAAAACTGAGCCCATCCTGCACCCCCCCCCCCACTACTGGGCTAGGTCCGGCCCGACTGGCACCCCCCCTCCAAGTCTCCTCCTGCCCTGAGGCACCGGACAATGGAGATGCTGGTTCCCCTCCTCCCCCTGAGGTACCTAGCAGGGGGACAAGAGCACTGGGTCCCCTCCCCTCCCGCCAGGGCCCCTGAAGGGAGATGGAGGTGCTGGGTCCCCTCCCTCCCAGGGCACCAGGTGTGGGGTGGGGACAGGGGCTCAGGGTACCCTTCCCCCCCTCCAGGGCAACTGGCAGGGGGGAATGGAGGTGCTGGGTCCTCTCCCCTTCCCCACCAGGGCACCCAGCAGTGTGGGATGGGGCACTGCATGCTGTGTCCCCTACCCCCCCCAGGGCACCCAGTGTGGGGGGTGGATGGGGGCGCTGGGTGCCCTCCCCTTCCAGGGCACCTGGCAAAGGGGGGGATGGGTGCGCTGGGTCCCCCGAGGCACCTGGCAGGGGAGATGGGGGCACTGGATCCCCACTCCCTCGAGGCACCCGGCGGGAGGGCCGGGTGCGCTTGGTCCCCTCATCCCCCCCAGGTACCTGACGGATGGCACAGGGATGTTGGGTCCCCTTGTCATCCACCCTCGGTAGGGTGACCAGACAGCAAATGCGAAAAATCAGGATGGGGTGGGGGGTAATAGGAGCCTATATAAGAAAAAGACCCAAAAATTGGGACTGTCCCTATAAAATTGGGACATCTGACGGGGGGGTATGGGGCGCTGGGTCCCCTCTCCACCCCTCCTCCCAGAGGCAACCTCTGGGGGCACTGGGTTCCCTTCCATCCCTGGGGGCAACCTGCAGGGGCCCAGAGGTGCTGGTGGGGGAGACGGGGGTGCTGGGTCCCCTCCCCTCGCTCCAGGGCACGTGTGTTAGAAGCTGGGAGGGCTGGGAGTCCAGGCCTTGCCTCAAGTTTTCTTGTTATCCCTTAGACTTCCTAGGGCTCAGCTACAGTAGTCCCCAGAACCTGTGTGAGAGGCTGTCATCCCCCCACTCCTACAGCCACGCCAGCAGGAGACGGGACAGGCCAGATTTCCTAGTTTCATAGCGTTTACAGGCAGATGGGATCATTAGATCATCCAGTCTGACTTCCTGTGTGTCACAGGCCCTGACATGTCACCCCAATATCCCAGTTTTGAACCCTGTGACTTCAGTTAAACTAAAGCCCTTGAGACACTATACTATTGTGAATCAGAGACAGAGAACAGGAGCAATCCAGGCATCACCAGCACCCGAGGCCCCTGCAATGGCAGCGAATTGGTTAGGGGTGATCCGAGCAGGTGACCCTCGCCCCATACTGCAGCGGAAGGTCAAAAATCTCCACAGTCCCTGCCACTCTGATCAAGGGGAAGATTCCTTCCCAACCCCAAATCCGGTATCAGTATGACCCTGAGCTTGTGAGTGAGGGACCAGCCGGGCATCTAGAGAGAGGATTCTCTGCATCACCTCAAACCACCAGCCCACCCCAACCAAGATCCCGTCTCCAGCTGTGGCCAGATTCATAGATACTAAGGTCAGAAGGGACCATTCTGATCATCTAGTCCGACCTCCTGCACAGCGCAGGCCACAGAATCTGACCCACCCACTCCTATGAAAAACCTCACCCATGTTTGAACTATTGAAGTCCTTAAATCATGGTTTAAAGACTTCAAGGAGCAGAGAAGCCTCCCTCAAGTCGACCTTGCCCCATGCTACAGAGGAAGGCGAAAAACCTCCAGGGCCTCTCCAATCTGCCCTGGAGGAAAATTCCTTCCCGACCCCACATATAGCGATCAGCTAAACCCTGAGCATATGGGCAAGATTCACCAGCCAGATACTACAGAAAATTCTTTCCTGGGTAATTCAGATCCCATCCATCTAATATCCCATCTCAGGGGATTTGGCCTATTTACCCTGAATATTTAAAGATCAATTACTTACCAAAATCCCATTATCCCATCATACCATCTCTTCCATAAACTTATCAAGTAGAATCTTAAAACCAGATAGATCTTTTGCCCCCACTGCTTCCCTTGGAAGGCTATTCCAAAACTTCACTCCTCTGATGGTTAAAAACCTTCGTCTGATTTCAAGTCTAAGATCTCTGATGCTTCAGAGGAAGATGGAAAAATTCCCTAGATTACAGTTGAGTATCAGTGGGGGGAAATCCTTCCTGACCTCTTCAGGTGCCTGGCTGAAGCCATGCAGCTTGAGAGTGGATTATAGTCATTAGGGTCTCCATTATGTGTCCCCAGAACACAGCACTGTGCTTGGAAGAGGAGACTTCTGGGTGTCTTGCCTACTGCCCGTATTCAGAAAGTCTCTAGCTGTGGTTTTGGGTGGAGTGGGGAGGTAGGGGATAAACACGTGCTCTGTGCCAGCGTCATAAAGCCTCTCAGGGTGGGGTGGAGATACCCCGGCCCTCAGACGGGGCCAGTCACAAAGAAGAGTGCCCTGTATCCTGGGACTGGGGTTTCTGAACATCCCGGTGGGCACTGCAATGGAAACCCTAAGAGAATGTTTAGGGTTGCAGTGTAGAGCTGGGGGGGAGATGGGGGAGGGGAAGCGCTCACTCTGAGATGGATGGATGGATGGATGGGGGATGGATGGATGGGCGAATTCTGGTTAATTCTTGCAGGGAACGGCCTTGAGCACCTGGAGCCTGTTTAACTCGGAGATCCCCTTTTCTCGGTGGGGCTTGCCTCTGGTTTCAGCCTCCAGTCTAGCGATGTGGGGGTCTCTGCGCTCCTGGCCTGTGTCTCTTTACGGGGAGTGAATGAGTGTCCCTGCTACAGGGAGTCAGTGTACACACGGCAGCGCTAACACAGCTGGTCGCTCGGGGGTAACCCTGTCCTGTCCGGTTGCTGTGCAGCCAGGTTGGCTCTTGATTCTATTGTCCAAGCGTTTCCCAGCTCAAGTCTGCATCCCAGAAGTGATGCGGGGGGTTGCGGGGGGGGTCAAGTGCGCCCCCCGATTCCCCTGCACGGGCAGGGAGGGAGAGGGGCTCTACCTTCTCTCCCTGTGCCTCCTGTTCCCCCCCCAAAAAAAACTTTGGCTACAAGGGCTGCTCTCCCTGGCAGCCGGGTGGGGAGCAGGGCAGAGCCACATCTGTCTGAGAGAGCCTGGCTGGGAGGCAGTGGGGCCTGCTCCCTGGCTGGGCTCGGCTGGGTGGGGGGAGAAGAGGGGACTCTAGCTCGCTCAGCCCCAGTCCCCGCAGCATGGCCCGGCCCAGTTGCCAGAGACAGGGGCTGAGCGAGCCAGAAACCTGCTGGCGGGGAGGGAGGGGGACTCTGGTTCACTCAACCCTGTTCCTGGGAACTGGAGCGGCAGTGGGCTGCCCCCCACCTGGGCCCTGCTGCAGATCCAGGGGCCGAGAGAGCTGGGAGCCCCGCTCCCTCCAGCTGGCAGCCGAGCCCAGGCTGCCTCCCAGCCAGGCTCTGTCAGGCAGAAGCGGCTCTGTCCCGCTCCCTGCCCGGCTGCCAGGAGATCGGGTCAAACTTGGGAGAGGGGGGAGGCACAGGGAGAGAAAGACAGAACCCCCGGGCCCCTCCCCGCAGGCAACATGGGGCAGGGAGAACACGGCAGCCTGGGGCTGGGGGTGTCGCTCAGCAGGGGATACATGGGGGAGGGTCACATTTCCTCCCCTTTAGCTTGTGCCCCCCCAGTCATAACTTGTCGAGGGGCAGTGGGGAGGGACAGTAGTGGCTGTGCAGGAATTGCATTTAGCCCTCTGAGTTAGAGATAGAGGGTCCATCAGCATTAACAGAGGTGCTGGTGTCTTAACAGGAGAGGTCAACTCCCCTCGCAGACACTTCGCTTCCCCAGAAGTCTTCCATGGTATTTCCCCCGCTGTGCGGATCCCAGGTCCTTGTGAGCATGGGAAAGGTGGCTGGGTTAAAATAATGGAACAATGAATGCTGAGACATTTGGCAGGCTGCGAGCTTATCTGCTGAGTTTCCCATGAGCAGGGATTCCCATTCACAAGCCTGAAATCATCTCCTGTCTGGAGCGAGGAGAGGAGCCCTTTGTCCCAGCTGCCCAGGGCCTTGAGAAACCAAAGATCCTGAGAGGCATCTACACAGGTGAGTGATGGGATAAAACATCTCCGAACCCATGCCTGGGGGGATTCGCCCCCTGAGTACCAGAGATTTCTGGAGCCCTAAAACAAATTATAGACGTAGAGTCCTGAGGCCAGAAGGGACCATTACACCCATCCAGTCTGGTCTCCTCAATCACCTAGGCCAGAGAACCGCCCCTGGAGAATCCTGCATCCCACCCAGTGGCTAGTGACTGAGTCAGAAAGGATCTTAGGGATCCAAAGAGAGAGAGACCCCTGCAGTTCCCCCATCCCCACTCTGTCACCTTCCCTTCACTGTTCCCTTTCTTAGCTGTCCTCTCCCATCTTCTCCTCTCGGCAGATGGATGTTGTGCATACAACTCTGGGGTTCGTGCCCTGGGAGAAGTGGTTATCGGTGACACTCCTGTGTGTGGTTCCTATTTCTGAGTTTCCCTGTCTCCCACCTCCAGGGTTGGCTCATGCCTAGATAGCCCCTTTATCCCAGATGATGACGGGATTGTGTCTCCAACTCAAGAGTCCTCACTGGGAAACCCAACTGAAGAGCGAGCGAAGCAGTGGGCACCCTCTGGAGCCGCATAGAGAGAAACCCCCTCCATGCACTGACTGTGGGGGCATCAGAACTGGTGTTGCATGAGAGACACCCTGCCAGATAGAAACCAGCAGAGCCACATCCTCTGGGCACATGGGGCCCCATCCCACCAGATACATTCTGCCTCACGTACTATTCGAGACATGTGGGGTCAGCCGTGAGTTGTGAGCTCGGGGGAAAGGAGCACTTTCCTGGGGTGATTGATTGCTTGGGAATCATGTAACAGGGGGCATTTGGGTGGAAACCAGAGGAGAAGAATTCCTGGCTGAACCACTGGCCTGCAGGGTGATCTTGGGAAAGTCACTGCCCTGTTCTCTGCCTAAGTTCCTCTATCGGTAAAATGGGGATAATGTTACTGACCTTTGTAAAACACTTTGAGGTCTAGTGATGAAAAGCACTAGATAAGAGTTGGGTCTTATTATTATTTTATTATTAAGGAGCAGCATCTTGGGCTTATTGATCATTGCTTAGGTGCCCGTGATCATGACTTGATTACATTTGTCATGTGCAAACAGAATAATGTCCAAACCAGTATAATTATATCTACACTTGTGCTTTAAAAGGGCCAGTTTCTCAAAGCTGAAAACTGTGATGAGTAAAATGAGCTGGGAGAAAGGATTTAATCAGAAAATTGTGAATGCTATTTTGGAGTTGTATAAGAACATTGTACTAGATGTCCAAAAAGCCAAAAGTCCCCAAGCAAGAAAGAAGGCTACACAGGTGGAAAACAAACAAACAACAACTTGGCTAGGAGGAAAAGTGAAAGCAGCTGAAAAAAATACAATATGTAACATATTGGGGGAAAATATAAATTAGATACCAGGAATTGTAGAAAATTGCTAAGGGAAGCAAAAGAACACAAAGAGATTATCTATGGCCAGCTGAGTTAAGAACAATAAAAACACATTTTAAGAATATTGAGAACAAAAGGAAACCTAACAATGGTATTTGACCATTACTAGGTGGAAATGGTAGAGCTGACAATAGTAACGTAGAAGAGACGAAAGTGTTCAATAAATATTTCTCTTTTCCATTTGGGAAAATGCCAGATAATATATTCATGTTATATGATGGTGAGAAATACTTTCTTTTCCAACAGTGACTAAGGAGAATGTTAACAACAGCTACTTTTAAAACAGCAGATCCAGATAACTTGCATCTAGGAGTTTTAAAAGAGCTGGCCAAGGAGCTTGCTCATCCATTAATGCTGATTTTTGACAAGTCTTAGTACACAGGGGAAGTTCCAGACAACTGGAAGAAAGCTAATGTTGAGCTAAATGTTGAGTTTAAAAGGGTAAATAGGACACCCTAAGTAATTGTAGGCCTGTCAGACTAGCACTGATTCCAGGCAAAACAATGGAATGATAGATATCCAACTCAATCAATAAAGAATTAAAGGAGGGTAATAGGATTAATGTCAATAGCATGGGTTTATAGAAAATAGATCCGCTCAAACTAACTTGATATCTTTTTTTGATGTGATTACAACTTTGGTTGATAAAGGTAATAACACTGATGTAGTATACTTAGAATTTTGTGAGACATTTGACACAGCTCCCCCATCCCCCCCCAACGCCCGGTGCCCCCAGAGGGGGCCTGTGGGAACCCAGTGTCCCATCTCCCCCCACCAGGTGACTTGGTAGGGGGGCTGTGGGGATTTAGCCCTCCTGTCCCCACACCAAGTGCCTGGGGGCGTTGTGTCCTGAGGGGTCCCCCCCTTCACATTGTCACTTGATACATGTATGTCCTCGCCAAGCCACCGCCTCTCCTCCCAGAGTGGGCCTGGCTGCAGCAGGGCTGGAGGAGGCAGCATGAGGAGATGGAGTCCCAGGGTTCTGGGAAGCTGGGAGATGGGTCTGGGGGCTCCCAGAGGCCGAAGCCCTAGGAGGAGCCACTGCTCCCATTTCTGCTGTTCCCCCCCAAATTATGACTGGGGGGGCACAAGCTAAAGGGGAGGAAATGTGACCCCCCCCCACATGTCTCCCCTGCTGAGCGACCCCCCCAGCCCCAGGCCGCCGCGTTCTCCCTGCCCCATGTTACCTGCAGGGAGGGGTCCGGGGGGTTCTGTCTTTCTCTCCCTGTGCCTCCCCCCTCTCCCAAGCAAGTTTGACCCACTCTCCTGGCAGCCGGGCAGGGAGCGGGACAGAGCCGCTTCTGCCTGACAGAGCCTGGCTGGGAGGCAGCCTGGGCTCGGCTGCCAGCTGGAGGGAGCGGGGCTCCCAGCTCGCTCGGCCCCTGGATCTGCAGCAGGGCCCGGGTGGGGGCCAGCCCACTGCCGCTCCAGTTCCCAGGAACAGGGTTGAGTGAACCAGAGTCCCCCTCCCTCCCCGCCAGCAGGTTTCTGGCTCGCTCAGCCCCTGTCCCCGGCAACTGGGCCGGGCCATGCTGCGGGGACTGGGGCCGAGCGAGCTAGAGTCCCCTCTTCTCCCCCCCACCCAGCCGAGCCCAGCCAGGGAGCAGGGAGCAGGCCCCACTGCCTCCCAGCCAGGCTCTCTCAGACAGATGCGGCTCTGCCCTGCTCCCCACCCGGCTGCCAGGGAGAGCAGCCCTTGTAGCCAAAGTTTTTTTTGGGGGGGAATAGGAGGCACAGGGAGAGAAGGTAGAGCCCCTCTCCCTCCCTGCCCCTGCAGGGCAATCGGCGGAGGGGGGGCACTTGATGCTCAGCTGCTGAGAGCAAACGGGACAAATGCCCAGTTTTGCCTAAAACATTGGGCCAGCCGGGACAGGGCTTAAAAAAAGGACTGTCCCAGCCCAGACAGGACATATGGTCACCCTACACATGAGTGAATCTTCACCCGCAGCCTGGATAGCTGCAGAAGCTAAGAGTGAGCTACCCAGCTCCTCCTGCCCGTTTCACCTCCCCTTCTTCTTCCCCTTGCTGCTGCTGATCTCCTAACTGTGCTCCTGCCTTTCCGATACAGCAGCCCCAGAATTGCTAGGTGGGCCCAGACCTCTTTTGACGCTGGGCTTTGTTAGCAAGGGATCATCATCCTGATTTTGAGTGGACAATCATTATCCCCATCATTCAGTCCTCATCTTCTTCGCCCTCCTCCTTTTCTGAGTTTGGGTATCATCTCCCCTGCCACCCCGCAGGGCCTAGGTGGGCTGCCCAGGTGTTAATCTAAGAATCATTTTCTGACTCCCCCTCAGAACAGGCCAGTAAGGGGATGTAAAGCGCTTCAGCCCCCTGCACAGGCTACCCTTACTGCAGGCAGTAGCCTCTCTGAGGCTGCTCCTTTCCCTCCTGCACAGGTGGGCAAGGTCATGGGTAGAGCCTTCATTCTGCTCTCCCCCAGTGCACCAACCAGCACCACTGAGCCTGCATGGAGTGGGAAGTAATCTGTGCCTGTGACAGGGATTGCTTCCCTATGGAGCAAGCTTCCCCACAAGGACTATAGTGAGATTCAGATGTGCTGCCCCTTGCTCAGGCCTGGTGGCAAAGTCACAATCTCACCTTAGACTAGGAATCTATATAGCATCCACCATCCCTATAGTATATCTGGCACCGCCACCACCTGCAGCAGTCACAGCTAGGGTTACTTGGGTCAAATTGCCCCCTTCTGGTGAAAAACCTCACAGAAGGGGGTAGGGAGACTTCAGTGGGGATTCAGTGGATTCCCGGCACAGCTGATGTGGGGAGATGTGCATAACACAACCATTGTCCAGGCTTCCACACTGCTCTTGGATTGGACTTGATGTTGGGAGGCTGTTGATCTTCCACCTGGGAACAGAACTAGGTGGAACGATCAGACTCATCTTTAAACAAATTGATGCCAAATCAGCTAGTGCCAAATATTTATGTAGATCTTTACTCAACCTTTCCTGCTAATTCAGGGTTTGTCTACACTGATATCGCTGTAGCTATGCCAGCCTAATCCCATAGTGTAGACACAGCCTACACCAAGAGAAGGGGTTTTCCATTGGTGTAGGAAAACACACACACCCAAGCATGGGGAACTAGGTTGATGGAAGTTGCATCTACACTGATAGAAGCATTCTTCTGTCAACATAGTTGCGCTTACATCAAGAGTTAGTTCAGCACAGGTTTGGCTCCATGAGTGTGGATTTCTCATACCCCTGACCGGCATAATTAAGTTGACCTAATTTTTCAGCATAAGACCAGGCCTTACATGTGCAACCTAAACCAATACATGCCAGATTTAAATTGATGGAAGAGTGTCCACACACACAGTTGCATCTGTATAACTAAATCATGAGGGCTTGGCTACACTTGCAAGTTAGAGTGCATTAAGTCAGCCCCGGATGCCCTAACCCCTGAGGTGTCCACACTGGCAAGGCACGTAGAGAGTCCGGACTCCGCAGCTGAGCACCCCTGGTAATTCACCTCCACAAGAAGCATAACGCTTGCTGCGCCCTGGGTGGAGGTCCGCGGCACCAGTGTGGACGCCCTGGTCTATTAATGTGCCTGATCGACCTCCAGAAGAGGCCCACAATGCCTGTTCTAGCCACTCTGGTCATCACTTTGAACTCTACTGCCCAGCCCCAGCTGACCAACCGGCAGACCTGCCCTTTAAATTCTCTGGGAATTCTGAAAATCCGCCTCCTGTTTGCTCAGCCAGGCGTGGAGTGCTCTCAGTGCATCTTTCCAGGTGACTATGCCTCCTGCACCAGGCGATCCCCAGTATGGAGCAATGGCGAGGTGCTGGACCTCATCCTTGTTTGGGGGAGGAAGCTGTCCAGTCCCAGCTGCGCTCCAGCCATAGGAATTACGATACCTTCAGGCAGATATCAAGGGACATGATGGAAAGGGCCATGACCCCTGGTAGTCTGGGGAGAGGGATGGGACGGTCCAGTTTGGGGGAGGGGGCTGCCATTGTCATCTAGGGAGGGGGGCGGGAAGTGTCCATCCTGGGGTATGGGGGTGTCATCATCATTGTGTAGGGGAGCAAGATGGGTCCAGTTCGCTGAAGGAAGTGGGGCCTCCGTCATCATCTAGGAAGTGGGGCGGGACAAGTCCAGTTTGGAGGAGGGTGCGGGGCGCACCGTTGTCTGGGGTGGGCTGAGACGCATTCAATGTGGGGGAGGGGGAAGGGGGTGCCATAGTCTGGGGAGGGAGGCGGGACAGGTCCAGTTTGGGGGATGGGGTGCTGTCAACATCTGGGGAGGGGCACGGGATGGGTTCAGTTTTGGGGAGGCACCATTGTTGTCTGGGGAGGTGGAGAGAAGTGTCCATATTGGAGCGGCGAGGCACTGTCGTCGTCTAGGGAGGGTGGCAGGACAGGTCCAGTTTGGGGGAGGGTGCGGGTGGGCGCCGCCATCTGGGGTGGGGGGGGTGGGAGGGGGTCCAATTTGGGGGAGGGGCGGGGGGGCATTGTAGTCTGGGGAAGTGGGTGTAGCGGGTCCAGTTTGGGCGAGGGGGCGCTGTTGTCTTGGGAAGTGGGTGGGATGGGTCCAGTTTGGGAAAGGGGGGCGGGGGGACATCTGGTGAAATGGGTAGGACGGATCGAGTTTGGGGGATGGCGGAGCTGTCATCTGTGGAGGGAAGCGGGTCGGGTCCAGTTTGGCGGAGGGAGGGGTGGCGCCATCGTCATCTGGGGAGGGAGGTGGTAAGTGTCCAGTTCGGGGTATGGAGCAGGGGCGCCGTTGTCTGGGGAGGGGTTGTGATGGGTCCAGTTTGGGGGAGGGAGTGTGGGCGCTGTCATCGTCTGGGGAGGTGGGCGGTACGGGTCGTTTGGAGGAGGGGGGCGTTGGGCACCATCGTGTCATGGGGGTGGGATGGTTCCAGTTTGGGGGAAGACGTGTGTTGGGCCATCATCTGGGGATGGGGGTGGGAAGTGTCAAGATTGGGGTGAGGGGGGCGCCGTCGTCATCTGCGGAGGGGAGCAGGAAGAGTCCAGATTGGGGCGGGGGGGCGCCATCGTTTTCTGAGGAAGAGAGCGGGATGGGTCCAGTTTGGGGGAGGGTGCGGAGGACACAGTCGTCGGGAGGTGGGATGGATTGAGTTTGGGGAGGGGGACGCACCGTAGACAGAGGAGAGAGCGGAATGAGTCAAGTTTGCGGGGGGGGGGCATTGATGTCTGGGGAGGGGGCAGGATGGGTCCAGCTTTAGAGTGGGGGGTGTCATCATCTGGGGATGGGGGCAGGACATGTCCAGTTTTTGGCAGGGGGGTACTGTTTTCGGGGGGGGGTCCAGTTTGGGGCAGAGGTGCGCTGTCATCTGTGGAGGGGGGAGGGAGGCATCCAGTTTGGGAGAGGGGTAGGGGGCTGTCGTCTGGGGAGAGGGGTAGGGGACATTGTCTGGGAAGGGGGCGGGATAGGTCCAGTTTGGAGGGTGGCAGGGGGTGCTGTTAGCTGGGAACAGGGGAGGCAGGGATCCAGTTTGGGGTAAGGGGGGGTCGCCGTTGTCTGGGGAGGGGGGCAGGGGAGCACTGTCATCTGGGGAGGGGGGGATGTATCCTGTTTGGGGCGGGTGGCACCATCATCTGGGGAGTGGGGCAGAATGTGTCCAATTTAGGGGAGGGGGTGGGGGGCACTGTAATCTGGGGAGGGCAGTGGGACAGGTCCAATTTGGGGGAGGGCGCGGGGGGCACCTTCATCTGGAGAGGGGGGAGGGCATGGGGGGGCGCCAGTCTGGGGAGATGGGCAGGAATTGTCCAGTTTGGGGGAGGGGCAGGGGGGAGGCTCAGTAGTCTGGGGAGAGGGGTGGGACAGGTCCAATTTTATGGGAGGGAGCGGGGGGGCATCGTTGTCTGGGGAGGGGGCATGGGGGCACCATCGTCTGGGGATGGTGGCTTCCCCCCCTCAGAACTCACCCTGGGGGCCAGACACACACAATCTCTCCCCCTGCAGAGCCCAGCCATGGGGCCCCCCTACCCCCGCCCCCCCCCGAGCCCAGCTGTGGTGCTTCCCTGGCCCAGATACACACACACACACACAAACACACCCCAGCCACACTCCCCCTTGCCCAGATACTCACCCCCCTACCCCCCAGAGCCAAGCTTTGCCCCCCCAGCCCAGATACTCTCCCCCCTACCCTCAGAGCCCAGGGATCCAGAGGGAGAAACAGCCTGACGCTGGGTCCCAGGCTTGCATGGAGTTTCCTGTGCGCTGTCTCCTTCCCTCAGGGCATGTGGGGTACTGCAGCTGCCAGGAACCCTCTAGCTCTCTCCCCGTCTTCTATCTATTTCTGTGGGGGAAAGAAAATTCTGCCCACACAATGTTAATTTCTGCAAAACTCTGCATTGCACAATGGCACAGAATTCCCCCAGGAGTAGATCTCAGAGGAGGCTGCTAGCCAAGCTGGGAATAGGAGCCAGTGGTCCTGCTTTCCACTCCCATACTCTAACCACCAGGCTGTGCTGCCACCTTATGGTAACTGTAACACAAGTTATCCCGACTTGTAAAACCTCAGTGAGCTGAGAGCGGCTCCCTTCAGCCTCTCCCAGCCCAAGCTTTCAGGGTGCTAAGCATATGAGCCCTGCCAACCCCCCCCCCCAAGAAATGCCAGCTGTAAACCCAAGGCCCCGCCAGGCCCCTGTCGCCTGCCAGGGGACTGGGACAGTGAAGTATGTGAGCACCAGTGCAGAGCTGCGCATACACCCTGGGTGCAAGCCCCACCCAGGGCGAACGCCTCCCACCTCCTGCTGAGCCTTCACTGCGGGGCAAGGCCTGGGCCCAGCTGACCGGTCTGCACAGTCTGCTCCGTGCTGGCCACGCTGTCCCACACTCACCTCCCGCCGCTGGGCCAGTGCTCAGTGCAGCTCAGCCCCTCAGTTCCACTCTGCAGTGTTAGCCCCACAGCCCCGCAAGTGCAGGAGGGCAGGACTGAGTCAGCCCTAGGAAGGGAGTGTTTGGGGTTGCAATAGGTGACCCCTTATCTCTCAGTACTGTGCTAACACCCCAGCCTGATGCCAGGGGGCGCTCTGCTGCCTTACCGATGGGCTGGAGGTGCATGGCTCTGAACACAAGCTCTCAGGACTTTCTGTAGGGCCAGGGACCAGCCAGAGCAAACGCATCCTGGCTCACTGGCCCCCAGCTGAGTCTGGCACTGCAGCCACCTCTGCTGTTTGTCTGAAAGGGGCCTGTTGCTCTGGGCTCTGTCAGGGGCTGCAATTCCCGGTCCCCTCCAGAGGTGGCTGTATTTCAGGGGAAGGGGAGTGTCAGATGCACATGGCTTCAGGACCCTTGGGATGGCTGGTTCGTGGAGCGATGGGGAGCTAGACTGGTAACTGCAGCAAATGCCCCCTTGCTGGCAGGCCCTCGGCTGCACGGGGCTTGGGGCAGACCAGCTGCAGATGGGAGTGGAGAGACGGGGTGGGTTGAATGGGGATCAGGCTGATCCTACTCAGCAGAGAGGCAGAGCCCAGGAGACCCAGCAAAGGGAAAACCCTGGGCCCAGCCTCTGATTCTTGGCCAGACTTGGAGCTGCGATTTCCATCTTCTCACTGGCAGAGGGGCAGGCCCTGGGAGCCCAGTAAGAGCCATGGGGCAGACCTGATAGGAGCTGTGGGGCAGAGGGGCAGACCCTGGGGGATCCAGCAGGAGTTGAGGGGCAGACCCGGGGGGCCGAGCGGGAGCTTTGGGACAGAGTGGCAGACCCCGGCGGGGGGCCCAGTGGGAGCCATGGGGCAGAGGGGCAAACCATGGGGGATCCAGCAGGAGTGGTAGGGCAGAGGGGCAAACCCTGGAGGGCCCAGCAGGAGCCATGGGACAGAGGAGCAGACCCTGGGGGGCCCCAGAGGGAGCCATGGGGCAGAGGGGCTTTTGCCCTGTGACTGAAAGACCTGGTCCACATCTGCCTTTTCTTATGAATTTCTGCAGTGTTGCCAACTTTCATGATTGTGTCATGAGTCTCATGATAATTCTTGTTTTTCTTAAAGCCCCAGCTCCTGGAGCCAAGTGGATCTGATGATTTCAGCCTTCACACTTAAAGAAAAAGTGAGTTTCTATCCCTTGTGGCTGTGGAGAAAGCTTCCAGATGTGACCCCAGGGCACCCTAGGGCTCAAATAGCAGAAGGGAAATACAGAGCCCCCCACAGCTGCAAGTTTTACACAATCTCATGATTTTTGTGGTGCCTGACACATGATTTTTAACTGTTTTGGGGTTGGCAATACAGCTCATGGCGCCAGTGATGTCCTGTGGACCTGCCCTGAGCCTGACCCCTCCCACTTCTCTCCCCCTGTGGCCATGGGCAGTGCTGACAGCAGGGGAGGGCTGGGACTGGTGGTGCCCTGGGGTGGAGTGCAGGCTGAGGGGCATTTGCACTGGGGTGTGGGGTGATTGAGGATGGGGACTTTGCCATAAGGGGTTGGGTGAGTCAGGTGCACTGGGGCAGGGGGCTTGGAGATGGGTGTTGGAATTGGTGTTGGGGGGGGTCTCGCTGGGGGTTGCCAGCATCAGGTCAATTCTGGAGCTGTGTGCATGCCAAGGTAACGACACTGTGGTGTCATCACCATAGGAACCCGAGAGTCTGAGCTCCATGCCTCTGGCTCCAGCCCAGGCCATCAGACTGTGTGCCCATTCTCCTTTCCACCCACCCTTCCAGCCAGCTGAGCACCTGGATATGGGAGCACCACTGCTGGCAGCGCCACTGCGCCTGGGCAGGGTAGCCCCAGCCCCATTGCCCATCAGCCCCTTGGCACATGGCGCTGGGTGGAGCTGCAAGAGCTGTGCCCACTCTAGCAGCACTGCCTCAGTTTCCTTCTCAGGCCTGTGCAGTGCCCTGGGTCTGCTTTCCTGGGGCAGGAGGGTCCAGGGAGCAGAGTGTAGCTGGGAGGGGTTTGCTTTGGTGACCTCCCTCCTTTTCCTGTCTGGCTGCAATGCTCAGAAGTCCTGCCAGGGATCTGCCAGTCCCTGCCCCTGCAGCCTCAGGGCCGGGAAAGGCCAGAACTATGGCAGGAATCTTAAGGAGAGTGAGACAAAGATGCGAGATGGAGCCAGAATGTGCTGGAGCCATGTAAATCCCAGCATGCTGGGGGTGAGTGCGAGTCCCGGCACCAGTGCCCTGTTTGGGCCCTCCTGCGCCGAAAGGCCGGGTGTACAAAGTCAGGCACTGACCCATCCCAGCACTAGCCCTGAGCCTCCCTCACGGAGCGGGAAACTGAAGAAGCTGGCAGAGAGCTGTCTCCCTCACCAGTATCCCACCCACCCCAAGCTGGCCAGCCAGTGGCACAGTGACGACACGTATGCCAGTGGCTGGTCCTGCAGCCTTGCACAATGGACGGGCATCCCTGCTCCTCATGGCTTCCTCTGCGCAGCCTGACAGACATTTGCAATGTGCTGCTGATTTGCTGTAGGGGCTGGGCCGGGCTGGCTGTGAGCCTCCCCTCCCTACGCAGCAGCATCTCTGCCGGCAGAGCTCTCACTGTGCCCCGCTCCCCCAGCCGGCTCAGCATCTCCCTCCACGGGGCCTGGGAGATGCAATAGTCCCAAATTCAGCAGCACAGACACCTCCCAGCCCAGGATGAAGCTGGACCTGGCAAGATGGGGCTGGTGGTGGGGGATGGTTCTAAAAATCATTTGCCCTGTAACAGCAGCCTCGCCGCCACCCAGCAACCTCCTGCCTACTATGGGAGACCGAATGCTGGCAGCTGGCGGCGCTGGTGCCCTTTCCAGACAGAGGCAGCCCTGCCATGGGGATCCCCGTGAGGGCTGGGCTGCTGCCATGCACCATACCCAGCCCCCACCGCTCTGGGCATGGCATGCGCTCTCCATCAAACACTTAGCCAGCCTCCAGCGCCGCTGGGTCTGTGCCCCACACCCCAGACTGCATGCAGGCTCATGGCCATTCTACAGCCAGGGACCTGCTGCACACAGAAGGGTGCCTGCACTTCAGTGGGGTGCCAGCCTCCCCACCTGGGGAGACAGACGCGCACTAGAACTAGCAGTGAGGGCCAGCCCTGCTCGCACCAGCCCAGGAAGCAGAGTGGCTCTGTGCTCAGGTGGCTGGCCCAAGCCTTTGCTGGTGCTGCAACAGCCATGCTGCTGGTTTCAGCACACTAGGCTGAGCCCATCTTTCAGTCCCCAGAGCAGCGCAGCTGGAGCCTAAGGCCTTGTCCAGGGACCAACCCACAGTGCTCTGATCACCAGCCCCCCGGCCTCTCCCGACCCTGGTCTAGCTCTCCCAAGAAGCATGGGGTGTGTGTGCTGGGCCTGTCAGTACCAAGACTGAGCTCGGTCCCAAGGGGCTGCGGAAATCCTTGCCACAGGGGACCAGAGCAAGCTCCAGTCTAACTCCAGCACCAGGCTGCCCCCACCTCCCCGGCCCCTAGACAAACACCTGGGGGTTGGAATGTGAGGGGGTGCAAGAGGAGAGATGCCTGCAGGCCGTGGGGAAGGGGCAGGGATTTGGCCGGTACCCAGACTGGGCTGCTTTGCTGGGAGGTCCCCGGGATGCCAAGAACCTGAGAGGAGATTAGTCTGACCCACATGATTGGCATGACGGATGACACTCTCTGCAGGCTGCCTGGGAGTGCTCAGGGCCAGCAAGCAGCAGGGGCGGGACGCCTGGCATTGGTTCATGGGGGGGCGTGGACTCCTAGCACAGCCTTCTCCTAGGGCCTGGGGGATGAAATGCACCCAGCCGACTCCCCCGTGGCTGGCCCCAGTCCCTGCACTGAACCCTGCAGATGGGGACTGTCCACTTCTCCCAGCAGCAGGGTTAACCCTCTTCCTGCTGACCTCGTGTGTGGCCTCTGCTCTCCATCACAGGAGCCAGCCACCAACGCAGGCCTGGCATGTGAATTCTGGCAGAGTCACCAGCCCCCTGCAGTGGAGAGGGTGAAAAGGCCCCTGTCAAGCAAACAGAGTCCAGTGGGGCCACGGGAACGCTAGGGAAGATGGTGGCTGGGGCTGCTGCGGCTGAGAGTGTACTGCCCGTGGGAGGGAGCTGTGGCCGAGCTATGCCCAAGCTGGCTGTGGAGCCAGACTCCTAGCTGCAGGATCAGGGTTCATTCCCAGCTGGGAGCACAGCAAAGACACATCCTGCCAGGAGGGGGGCGGAAGGCAAGGTACACCCTTGCTTTCTGGGTGCTCCTGCTCCTGGGAGGTTAGTCCCTGCGTGGCCGCCTGGAAGGTCCAAGGCCTGCTCGGGGGAGCTAGGTGCCCACAGCATTCCCGCTGCAGCCGGAGACGGGGCGGCTCTACCAATTTTGCCACCCCAAGCAGTCGCCACTGAATTGCCACCACCACAACAGCGGCAGAGCTGCTGCCAAATTGCCGCCGCGCCCGGAAGAGCGGTGGAGCTGCCGCCCAAAAGCTGCTGCTGCGGGAAGAGCAGTGGAGCTGCCGCCGAATTGCCGCTGCGGGACACGGACTGCCGCCCCATTCTGAATGCCGCTCCAAGCACCTGCTGGAGCTGGCCCTGGCCGGAGAGGTTGGGAAGTGGCTGAGCCCCACCTCTTCAGAGACACCCTGCCCCCCAGCTCCAGCCCAAATGCTCGGGAGCTGCTCCCTGGGCCTTTCTGGGCCCCACCCTGCCCGCGTGTGTCTGCACAGAGCCCCTTGCCCTCTGCTTGGCTGGGCCCCTCTGGCCCTTGTCACTGCCCTGGGGCCAGGTGCACAGGCTGTGCTGGGGGACAGCCAGTATTGAGGGCGGGAGTGGGAGAGTGGCTGGTGCAGCAACAGGGGGAGGGGAGGAGGTCTGGGAGTGGGGGGAACGATCTCACCCCTCCCGGGGAGGGAACAGTCAGTGTCTCCCAGCAGTGCCCGGCTGGTGCCACTAGAGGGACCACTGCTCAGCATCCAGATGCCTCTACCACTGCCTAAAGGGATGTAGCAGTGGGAAGGGCCCCAGGCACTTGGGGCCATGGACTCTCTGTCCTTGGGGAGTTTTGTTGAGTTTTCTGCTGGGGCATCCCAAGGGGTGGGGGCAGGGGCAGCTCTAGCAATTTTGCCTCCCCAAGCGGTCACCGCCGAAGTGCCGCTGCCACAACAGTGGCGGAGCTGCCGCCGAATTGCCGCCGCGGCAGGGGGCACGTACTGCCGCCCCATTGTAATTGCCGCCCCAAGAACCTGCTTGGAAAGCTGGTGCCTGGAGCCGGCCCTGGGTGGCGGGATGCTTTGGCCTGACCTCCTTGTCGTTCATCCTTTGCTTCCTGGCTCCAGTTTCTGCTCTCCCAGGGATGCTAGCCCCCTGCATGCCCAGCTCTCGCTCCCCAGGGCAGGGCGAGTGCTGCGGCCGAGTCCAGTGGATCTGCAATGCTGAATGTTCCACCCAGGCACCCTGGCACCAAGCTGGCCTGGGCCAGGCTGCTGCGGTGCTGCTGCCTCTGGCCCCACCAACGTGGGATTAGCATGCTGGCTATGGAGCATGTTAGAGGGGTGCAGTGGCTCAGGGTGGGCTGGCTCAGGAGCCAGAGCCTGCTCTCAGGCTGGCCCTGGCAGTATGTGAGGACCAGGGTGGGCAGGAGTAGAGGCTACATGGGGGGGAATGTGTCCCTGGGGCACTGAGGGGCAGTGATGGGGTGTGGGCTGGTGTGTGTGACCCAGGCCTCTGGGCAGGTGTGGCCATGCTGAGTGAGTGGGTGAACCCCCATCTCCCGCTGACACCATGGGCAGAGTCCTCTGTGATGGGTGCTCACTGCTCCCAGGGCCGGGGGTGGGGGCATGCGCCCAGCTGGGGATCTGTGTTTGTGGCTCTCTGCCTATGATTTCATGTGTTAGCAGGAGGGTGAAGGTGATTCTCCAGGGGGGGTTGCAACACCGGTTAGGGCTGTGGGGGTTCTGCAGGATCCAGGCTATTGGGATTCAGGTATATGCAGGTTTGCTTGGTTCCTGGGCTGGGGTCACTTGAGCTGTGTTTTAATAAACAAAAGCCTCTGGAGAAGGAAGCCCCTGCCTACCTCGCCCCAGGGCAGTGGAGACAGCTCGGCGGTGTCACAGCAATGCAAATAATTCTGTCAAGTGCCCTTCAGGTCACTCTGCTTGGCACGCGGCATTACCCTCTCTCATACCTGAGCTGAATAGATGCCAGTTAAAAATCCAGGGAAGCCTTCCGGTACCCATTGGCAGGCAGGGGGTGGTACGAGGTACGCCAAAGCTGACTGGTCTATGCATGCACCTGAATCCTCCATTCATGCTGTCAAGGAGTCACCTGAGATGATGCTCTGGAACTACTCTGCATGAAGCCAGCCAGGACTCTGCGGGGACCATGCCTCCTCTCTTTGAGCATACTGTCACCAGGGCAAGAAGCTTACACAGCTTCGCCCTTCCTGGATCTGACCTCAGAGCATTCAGCATCCCCTTCCACACCGTGCGCTTCCTGCAGCGAGTTCACCTGGGTGGGGCTCCTGGGGAAGTCAGAGGGCCCTGCACCCCAATTCTGCAGTCAGACGTGACTCTCAGCCAGCCAGTAAAACAGAAGATTTATAAATTGATAGGAACACAGCATAGAACAGAACCTGTTAGCACAGAAACCAGTGACTTTCAGCCAAGTCCATCTTAGGGGGAGGGGAGCCCAGAGCCAGGGCTCTGGACCTCCCTCTGTGCCCCAAGCCAGCTGAGACACTCGCTTCCAGCTGCCTGGCCCCTGCCCTGTCTGTTGCTCCTCCTCCGGCCTTTGTCTTGCTTCCTGGGCCAAGAATCCCCCTCCTGGGTCTCAGGTTATGAAGGGGAGGCCATAGCATCCATGCAGGCAGTTGGAGCAGCCCCTGCAAAAGTCACACACCCTTATTCCCACCAACTAGACTGGTGCAATACACAGGTAAACTGAGGCATGCATAGCAATGCATTGATGCAAAACAGTAAGACTCACGTAGGCTCACATGCAACATAAAGGAAAATCCCCACTTCTTCACACATGCTCTGTTGGCTTGTCCTTCGGCAGGGTGTGGCAGGGGGGTGCTCCAGATCTGGTTTGGTGTTTGCTATTGTTTCTCAATTAGACTTTGCTCCAAAATACAGGTGTGGCTGAAATCCCCCAGGGGGCAGAGGGGGTTGCTGGTGACTTACAAAATCCTATGAATGAAAGCATTTCCAGGAGTCCTGTTTAAACCAGTGCAGCCTTCCTCCTGGAATGCTAAAAACCCAGTCAGACAGCATCACACTAGCTACATGGTCCAGAGCACAGCAAGAATGACTCCAATACCTCTCCATTTGGCCAGGGCTCACCACTGATGGCCATTGGCTAACAGCCATGGTGCAGCTACTGTGACTGCTGACATTAGGGGAGGATTTAAGGGTGCTGAGTCGAGCAGGAAAAACCAGCACCATGGGCTTTGCTGGCTCCTCCAGCACACTGGTGCCTCAGACAGGTGCCTCACCAGCTCCCTCCCAACCACCACACCGCTGGTACTGAGCTGTAACCCCTTGGGGGGGGGGCAGCAGCCACTAGAGGGTGACATGCTCACTCTCTTGAGCCAGCCAGGCTGCATCCAAAGCTGGCTATGCAGCCTCACCGCTACACCTTTTGTCTAGCCTGGTGATAAGTAGCCAGACCCAGAACCAGGGCCACCATGTTCTGACCCTTGAGCTTGGAATGACTGAAGCAAACCGCAGAACAGTGACTATCACCAAGTTCACCCACTTGGGAGGTGCTGGGTGCTCATAAGGTCAGCTCTGGGAGCATTTCTTGGGGGAGCTGCTCCCCGCACCAACCTATGGTTCCCGGGGACACGGATCTGGGTGGTAAAATATCCCCCATGTTGGTATCTCCCACAACACCTGCTAGCATCATGCAAATGACCAATATTCATTGTATGTTCTACATTTTCTGACCAGCTGGCACTGGCAATTCTACACCTGTTAAATACCTTGTGTTTATAAATAGGGCAACACCCGAGCCATGAAGGGTGCATGAATCCAGTGCACAGGGAAGTGACCTGACAATGCCAAATGGCTGGAAGAGGGCGAATATTATGCCAACATCTGAAAAGGACAGCCTGGATAATTATAGACCATTAGCCCTGCTTCAATACAGGATGTTGATCAATTGGGGAGGGGTCAGAGAAGAGCCATGAGACGGACAAAAGGATTAGAAAACCTGCCTTATAGTGATAGACTCAAGGAGCTCTGTCTGTTTAGCTTAACAAAGAGAAGGTTAAGGGGTGACTTGATCAGTCTATAATACCTACATGCAGTCGCGGATTAACCACTGGGCCAACGGGGCCCATGCCCAGGGGCCCCAGCCAATTGGAAGGCCTTCCGAAAAATGGGCACCCCCGCACCTTGACCCAGCTCCCCGGCAGGAGTGCTGTGGGGCATAGGGGACTGCAGGTGGAAGGGGTGGGGAGGGGTTCTACTTGCTGTGGCCCAGGGTCCCACAAACTCCTAATCTGCCTCTGCCTACATGGGGAACAAATATTTAGCAATGGGCTCTTCAGTCTAGCAGAGAAAGGTCTAACACGATCCAATGGCTGGAAGTTGAAGCTAGACCAATTCAGGCTGGAAATAAGGCATACATTTTTAACAAGGAGGGTAATTAACCACTGGAACAACTTACCCAGGGCTCAGGTGGACTCACCATCACTGACAATTTTAAAGTCAAGATTGGATTTTTTTCTAAAAGCTCTTGTCTAGGGATTATTGTGGGGCAGCTCTCTGGCCTGTGTCACACAGGAGGTCAGACTAGATGATCACAATGGTCCTTTCTGACCTTGGAACCGATGAGTACAGCTAAAAGCAAAGTAATACATCTAGTAACAAGGAATGAAGGCCATTCTTAGAGACTGGGGGACTGTATCCTGGGCAGCGGTGACTGTGAAAAGGATCCAGGGATCCTAGTGGACAAGCCACCCAACATGAGTGCCCTGAGCGATGCTGTCAGAAAAGGGGCTAGTACTATCCTTGGGTGTATAAATAGAAGAGAGGTGTGGAGGAGCAGGGAAGAGATGTGATCTTTCTGTATGGTGTTGGTGAGAACGATACTGAACACTGTGTCCAGTTCTCATGTGCAAGTTTTAAAAAGAATATTGACAAATTTGAGAGGATGTAGAGATGAATCACAAAAAGTATTCAAGGGTTGGAAAAATTGCCCTGACAGTGAAAAACTTAAAGAGCTTAATCTAGTCAGTGAATTTAAATGAGGGTAGAGAGGTGGCTTAACTATGCTGCATCAATATCTTCACAGGGAGAAAATGGTGGGTACTAATGGGCTTGTTAATCTAGTGGAGAAAGGCAGAACAAGAACCGATGGTTGGAAGCTGAAACCAGACAATTCAGGTTAGAAATAAGGCACCATTGGATCAAGCTTCCAAGAAACATGATGGACTTCTCCATTTCTTGATGTCTTCAGATCCAAACTGGCTGCCTTTCGGAAAGGTGACACATTTCAGGGTTCCCTGGGGTGCATCACTGCCTCCAGGTTCCAGCCTTATCTGTGCCCACACCTAGTGCCTCCCAATTCTGCCAGCCCCTGGCAGCACAAGGGCTCTGCTAGCCCTGCTCTGTCTTGCTTCAGACTAGCAATTTACACACCCCCTTTGTTACACTTGAGTGTCCAGTCCCTTGTCTTCTGGACACCCTTGCTGCCAGGAAAGCAGTGCACCCTGGTTTCACCTCAGTTCAACACCCCACTTAGCACAAGGCATGTAGATGTGTCAATAGTAACAAAAGGACAGTTTATTTAACAGAATGGCCTGTGCTATATAGGAGGTTGTCCTAGCTTATGGCTTCATGGTCCCGCCTGGGCTCAAACTCTGTGCCTCTATGAAACGAAAAACCAGTGGCCCAGACGGGGAGAAGCAAGCTGCTGTGTCAGGTGCAGCTGCAGGAATGGGTGCTGAGCCTTAAGACCATGCTCACAACAGGAAAAGAGCGGTGTCCCTTGAGGAGAAAGTTCCATAGTTATCAGGGTGTCACAAAAGGCAGTTGGGGTGGGGAGGAGGTGCTGAAAATCTTATAGCCTAGAGAAAAGCAAATCTTATTCCCCCCACTCCCCGCATGCCCTGCTTCTTCAGGGCTGAGCATTCTCTGCCAGCGTCCCACTGCACCCCCCCCATGCACACCCCCTCCATTCTATAGGGGTAGCCTTGGACTCAGTCACATGTGTTTGACTCTGAGGGCAAAGGTGAGGGGGCTGGGCAAATGGCTGACTCTGAGTCAGGGTGAAGGTTGAGACCCACTTCCCCAGTATGTTTATTGCCAGATGGCTGCTAGGCCAGGATCGCAGGCTAGGCTGCATTCCTCTTGGCCAGAGGTGCCTGGGAACACACTGACGTCTGTGCTGATAACCCCATCAGTACAGCCAGGTTTTAGGATGGCTGGGTGGCTTTTTCAGTCCCACACTGTGGAACCCCCTTTAATCAATACTAACCCTGCTAGGGACAGCCAAGCCTGTCTGGTGAATCTTCAGTGCACATTTCACTAGAGAGCCGTAGACGCTGGTAACCAAGGCAACATTGGTATTTTAAAATACCAGGCATACATAACTACACACGTAAGGCACAATTTAAAAAACTTGTCATAAAAATAATAATCTGCACACAGAAGCCAGCAAAGTTAGTAACCAGGACATTATTTATTTAACTGTGATGGCCAAATAAATTCAGCCACCAGCCCCAAGGACCTGGTTAAAGCTGAGGGGTGGGCCAACCACGCTGCTTCAAGATAACAGGAAAGAGCAGTTAAGCCTCCTCAGGAACTGAGATAACTGGAGACAATTGATGCTACCACCCAAGGCAGTCAGCCCCAGGACGAAGCCTGAGCAGGACTAAGCCATATGGTCTGAGGGTTTCCATGGGCCTGGTTGCAAATCCTGTGGCTAGGGGATTGCTTGTTGGGGTGTGTGGGAGAGACACAGCCGTGAGCATGGCTCTGAGCGGGAGCACAGACAGAGCTTGCTAGGGGCACAGGACTGGCTGGAAAGGCAGGGTTGGGAAGTATGAGCTAGGAAACTGCCTGCAGCTGTTTGTTCCTGCTGTTTTCAGGAAGAGCAACATTTGAAGATGTGCTTGGTGAATAAATGGGATTGTGCCAAAGAAATACCTGACTCGTCATCAGCTTCTCCCCCTGATGGAAACAACCTAGCAAGGCCCCTCACTTCTTGGGCCAAGGGGCAACAATACTTAGTCAGCCTCCTTTACCATGGAATCTGGGCGCGTCATAACCTAACACATTTACCCTCACATCCTCAATGCACCAGGGCAGGGCAAAGATTCAAGAACTGAGGCCCAGAGAGGCTAAGTGACTTGCCCAAGGTCACACAGAAAGTCTGTGGCAGAGAAGGGAATGGACTCCAGGTCTCCTCCTGAGTCCCAGGCTCCTGCCCAGACTCTCTGCTTTGAACAGCCCTCTTTGTGTACAGCTCACTGAGGGCTGCTCTACACTACAAGCTGACATTGGCATAGCTATGTTTCTCTGAGGTGTGAACAGTCCACACCCCGGAGAGATATTGCTATGCCGACCTAACCCCCGGTGTGGACTGTACTAAGTCAAAAGAAAAATTCTTCCATTGACCTAGCTACCAGCTCTTGGGGAGGTAAATTAACCTTGGCGATGGGAGACCCACTCTAACTGCTGCCATGAGTGTCTATACTGAAGTGCTCCAGCAGTGCAGACACAGCTCCTGCTGTGCTACTGTAACACTTTAAGTGTAGACAGACCCTGAGTTAGAACCTGGCTGTCGAGCCTGCCCCTTCTTCATGCGCTGTTTGTGAGCACTCACACCCCACAGGGCGGTTGGTAGGAATGTCAGTGAACAGCAGCTTCCGGACTGTAGCCAAGAATCACTGATTCAGCAAATACAAGTTGTTTGTGACAAAATTAAATGTTGTTTGCAGTGTTGTAGCTGTGTCAGTCCCAGGATATTAGCGAGACAAGGTGGGTGTGGCGATACATTTTATTGGACCAGCTTCTGCTGGTGAGGGAGACAAGCATTCATTCAAGCTTACACAGAGCTCTTCAGGTTTGGGAGAGGTATGAGTGTCACAGCTAAACACAAGGTGGAACAGATTGTTGAGCATAAGAAGTTAACACATGTTGCAAGAAACCATTCATGGTGAAATTAGCGCCTCTGCAGTCATAGGACGGAGGAGGTTAGTGGATTATAGGTTCTTGTAATAAGCCATAAATCCAGTATCTCTCTATTCAGTCCATGATTTATAGTGTCTAGCAGAGTTATGAATTTAAACTCCCAGGCTCAACTTTGGCAGGTGTGCAGGTTTCCTTTGAGGACAAAGACTGAGAGGTCAGATATGGAATGATCGTTCTGTGAAAAGTGTTGGCCTACAGGTGATAGGGTGTTTTATCATTTTTCTGTTTGAGTTCATTTGAGAGCATAGTGATTGTCTCTATCATAGTCCTCAACCATGAAGACTACATCAAATGAGGCCAACCGACAACTCTCCGACACTGCCTACTATAAAGAACTCAGAGACCCCACACCACAGTCCACCCAGGAATTTAAGGGATATCATTGAATCCTTCCCTAAACAACTCCAAGAGAAACTCGACAACCTCATCCCCACGAACCCATCCCAGAGACCTTCTACAGACAAGGGACCCCAGGCAGATCCATCATATCTGGCCATGGAACCCTTGCAGAAGGAATATGGGGACTCATAGAACCATCCTCGGACCACTCACCACACAAAGGGCTGGCTTCCTCCAGGACACAACTGGCTTCCTCCAGAAACTCTGCAACATTAATAACCTTCCTCAGAACACCATCCTCGCTACCATGCATGTCACCTCCCTATACACCAACAGCCCTCACAATGACGGCATCGCTGCCTGCCTCAACTATCTAAAGACAATAGATACCCCTCAGATACCACCCCAAACACAGTGCCAGACTCATCCGTTTCATCCTCATCCATAACCATTTTACATTCAACAACAAACACTTTGTCCAAACCATGGGCACAACCATGGGTATTAGGATGGCTCCCAATATTGCAGCTTCTTCATGGGCCACCTTGAGGAAGAATATCCAGACAAATGCACCACGAAACCCAATGATACACCTGAGATACATCAATGATATTTATATCCTCTGGACAGACAACTTAAACTTCCTCATAGCTTTCCACCACAACTTCAACAACCACCACCCATCAGACTCTCTCTAGAGAACTCCCATACCTAGGCACCATGATCAGCTTTAGCAATGGAACCCTACACACAACTATATACAAGAAACACATGGGTCACCACACCTACCTCCACAGATCCAGTAACCACCCCAAACATACCAGGAAATCTGTTAGTTACAGCCAGGCACTCAGATACCACAGAATATGTTCCTTGGAGAAAGTCCAGGCTACACACCTTAACACACTTAAAACTGCCTTCACCAAACCCCAGAGAAGTAATTCCCATGTAGAAACAAACCCCACTGACACACCACTTCTTGTCACCTATCATCCCACACTGGAACTCATATGGTGTAGCATTAAACAGTTACAACCCACACTGGATGGTAGCCATGTTCTGAAAGAAATTTTTCCCAATCCCTCTCTTCTGGGTTTCAAACAACCCCCCAGCTTCACTAAGTTCATCATCAGAAGCAAGCTCCCCACAGACCAGGGCACACCAACTCAAAGTGGTACCAGCGCCTATCATAACAACAGATGCAAAACATGTAGATGTAGTGCCCCTGATATGATGATCAACACCCCCCCACAACACACCTTTCAAAATCCATGGGCCCTGCACATGCCTGTCACAACATGTGGTGTACCTCATCCTGTGCACTAAATGCCCCACCAACAATCACTACACTTTTGAATGAACTGACAGAAAAATGATCCTTATGCTTATGAATCTGTTCCACCTTGTGACACTCTGGGACCTTTCCCAGACCTCAGGAAGAGTTCTGTGTAAGCTTAAAAGCTAGTCTCTCTTGTTATCCACACACTCTAGGGCACCTCACCTTTAACCTTCTGTGGGTTCAAGGCATAACCCAGTTAATTTAGGCACCCCCACCCATAAGGCCGACTTCCCCTCTTTCCCATGAGTGCTTGACCCCCTCCCTCTGCCTCTGGCCCCACCCCCCCTCCACTCCTTCCATGAGGCCCCATCCTGCCCTGCCTCTTCCCACCCCTTCCCTGCCCCCATTCCAACCCCTTCCCCAAAGTCCCCGCACCAACTCCGCCCACTCCCTGCCCCATTCCAACTTCTGCAACAAATCTCCACCCCGGCTCTGCCTGTTCCCCACCTCCTCCCCTGAGCACACCACATTCCCGCTCCTCTCCCCTCCCTCCCGGGACGTGCTAACGCTGCCAAACAGCTGTTTGACGGTGGCTGGGCGG
The DNA here is from genome assembly GCF_009764565.3 of Dermochelys coriacea. Classification (NCBI taxonomy): domain Eukaryota; kingdom Metazoa; phylum Chordata; order Testudines; family Dermochelyidae; genus Dermochelys; species Dermochelys coriacea. Next base: position 62,093,087 of record NC_050076.1, read on the forward strand.
GAAACGCTGGGAGGTAGGCGGAGGAGAGGGGACACGGCATGCTCAGGGGAGGAGGAGGAGGTGGGGTGGGGCGGGGGGTGAGAGGAGCTTGGCTGCTGGTGGGTGAAGAGCACCCACTAATTTTTTTCTGGAGCATCCTTAGAGTTGGCACCTATGCCCCCACCTTTACCCAGTTCCTAGGCCTCAGGGCCACCCTTACTCAGTTCCTAGGGCTCAAGGCGTAATCTTCTGCAGGTTCATGGAGCCTTTTACAAGTGAATGGGCCTTATACAGTAATATCCTTATCTCTATTTATTAACAGTTACCAAAACAAACTTCACACGCTAAGCATACAATGCTTACCACTCCCAATAAGGCAGACAAACTTTTCCTGGTGGCCAGTCAGGATCAGGTCATCTGGGTACTCCAGCTTCTGTACCACATGGTTGGCAGCATGTTGAGGTCTGGCAGCTCTGATCTTGGGCTGTGTCCTGGAGTTAGGGTCCAAAGAACTTTTCTTTGGACCCCAGTTTATATAGTGAAACTTGAGTCCTGCTTAGCTATTCTGTAACCAATCATTTTAAACAAAAGTCCTGTAAACCAGTATTTTTCACCCACCCTAGCCCACTACTAAACAATTCTTTACCCAGTCAGACCCCACCACCTTAGTTGATTTAAATCTTGCAAAATGAGTGATGCAACAGACAGAAACAATGAAAGAATCAGACACAGACCCTACAGATAAACAACAGGGAAGTGGGGACCACAAAGACAAAACAATAGAAGCAGAGATTTCACAATCACAATGGTTGATAAATGATTTCTTGCCAAGACAGAATGCTATCAAGCGAATGATATTTATATCCTCTGGACAGACAACTTTAAAGATCATTTAAATATCTTAAGATCTGTTTCTTTATCTGGTGGCAGTGGGTACTGTAAGGACAGGAGCGCCTTCTTAACAACCCGATAGTACACTGTTTTGATGTCATTTAGATGCAATGTGCGGATGTGACTTTCTGCTTCTTAGCTCATGGCTGCTGCTGTCCACATGTGCTACTACTTACTGAAGAAAAAGGCCTCAGTCCTTACACTCTCACCAGCAGAAGTTGGTCCCATAAAATGTATTCCCTCCCCCTCTTGTCTCTCTAAAATGAAATGCTACAGGCAGAAGTGGGAGGAGCATGACTAGACCGGCTGCCTGGTTCAAAGAGCTCACTCTGGGCTCAAGGGTTTGCATGGATTCTAAACCAGCATCAAAGCCCTAATTTCAGCTCTGGCAAGGCAGGCATGGGCCTGCATGGGATGGAGGGGAGGCAGAGGACTGATTCACTGAACTGCCCTGACTTCAAAGAGGGCTGCAGCGTGGCTGAGGCAGGCAGGCAAGGACAGCAGGGCTTGAACGAATGCCTTGGCCAGCGAGCTCAGCAACAGTAAATCCTGGGAGGGGACTAAGGTGATGGGACAGACTGTCTCCTGCACTGGGCAGGGCCCCAGTTACATTCCACCACCCTGGAGTTGCTCATGACTTCCCACTGATCAGAACCAAACTGCCCCTCACTACTCCACTCCCTCCAGGCCTCGTCCCACACAGCTTCCCGCTGTGCAATGGGGATGGTCCTGACCGACTTGGGGAAAGCCCTTTTGCAGGATCTAGATGCCAGGGACCCAAGGAGTCTTCCTGCCCTATACCCCTCCTGAGCCCTATGCCTGTCGGTGGGGAGCAGACACTCCTTCCTTCACAAGGGTCACGCCCCCCCAACCCGGAATCAAGGTCCCATGGGCTGGGCTCTGATGGCATGGAGTCCCATGTGGAAATGTGGCGAGTGGATCACTCCCTGCCTGTTCTGGGGTGACAGGAGATGTGGGCTCCTGGGTGACATGAACATGTGTCCCTGTGGACCAGCTCACACCCACACTCAGCTGGGGCTGTGTGGAGTTAGTACAGCCAGGCAAGTTTTTATTTCAATAAGGGCTGTTGACAAGCCTTGTGTGAGGAGAACCTGCCTCTGCCTCCACCACAAGGTGGTGGTCCAATGGACACTGTTCTGCATCTTCTCCTGGGGCTCTTCCATCATCACACCAGCTGATTCAGCCAGGGCTCAAGACAGTCAGAGCTGAGATAGATTTCAGAGTAGCAACCGTGTTAGTCTGTATTCGCAAAAAGAAAAGGAGTACTTGTGGCACCTTAGAGACTAACAAATTTATCTGAGCATAAGCTTTCGTGAGCTACAGCTCACTTCATCGGATGCATTTCCGATGAAGTGAGTTGTAGCTCACGAAAGCTTATGCTCAAATAAATTTGTTAGTCTCTAAGATGCCACAAGTACGCCTTTTCTTAGAGCTGAGATAGCTCAGCTGAACTCCAGACCCACCACCTTAGCTCCTGTTCTTTGGCTTATTCTACGCCCATGGCAGCGGTACAGGGCCTCAGCGAGCCTGGCACCCTTTTGCCAGGGACACAGATACAGTACTAGGGCACAGTCAGATCTCTGAGGGGCTCCCTCCCTGTGGCTGGAGCAAACAATTGCTGCCCTTCACCCTGGGGCACTGCCCTGAGCCATTCCCTTCCTTGGCACCCGGCGGGGCTGCCACTTGTCTCAGGTGCTGCCCTGACCCATTTCCCAACCTGGCGCCTGCTGGGGCTGCCACCAGTCCCTGCTGCCCAGAGCAGTTCCTGTCTCTGGCACTTGCTGGGGCTGCCACCTGTCCCCATTTTCCCAGGAGTTTCCCTTTTTTAGGTAGCTGTCCCAGGAAACCGGTAAGCCCTCCCAGCCCAGCCCTGGTTGTTGTAAGTCACCCCAATGGCTCCCCCAGCCATACTGTTTGCACCAGGGGGGCAGTGCCTGTGCAGAGGGTGCTTGGGTTCATTAAGTCGGGGAGGGGGTGGCTTGGGAGCAGCAAGCAGGACAGGTAGAGCTTAGGGGCAGCAGCACCCAATGGCTGTCATGTACATACCAGCTGCAAGGGTCGCCCTGGCCAGGAGTGGAGTGGATCTGGCTGGTGCCGCATCCTGCTTGGTGAGGTCAGTGCCAATGGCAGCCCTGGGAGCAGAAGACGGGATGGGAGACAGGGCCTTGGAAGGGGGGCAGGTGGTGCCCAGGGGGTATGCAGTAGGGTGGGGGTAGGTGGTTGTCCTGTTCAGAGGTGGCAACCCTAGCACTCCCTGAGCCACCCTGCATGTAACTTAGATGAAGCTATACAAGGTGGGTCCATAACTGGTTGGAAAACTGTTCCTAGAGAATAGTTATCAGTGGTTCAGTCATGCTAGAAGGGCATAACGAAGGGGTCCCACAGGGATCAGTTCTGGGTCCAGTTCTGTTCACTATCTTCATCAGTGTTTTAGATAATGGCATAGAGAGAACACTTATAAAGTTTGTGGACAATACCAAGCTGGGAGGGGTTGAAAGTGCTTTGGAGGATAGGATTAAAATTCAAAATGATCTGGACAAACTGGAGAAATGGTCTGAAGAAAATAGGATGAAATTCAATAAGGACAAATGTAAAGTACTCCACTTAGGAAGGAACAATCAGTTGCACACATACACAATGGAAAATGACTACCTAGGAAGGAGAAATGCGGAAAGGGATCTGGAGGGTCAAAGTGGACCCCAAGCTAAATATGAGTCAACAGTGTTACACTGTTGCAAAAAAAAAAAAGTGAACATCATTCTGGGATGTATTAGCAGGAGTGTTGTAAGACAGACACAAGAAGTAATTCTTCCACTCTACTCAGGCCTCAACTGGAGTAGTGTGTCCAGTTCTGGTGCCACATTTCAGGAAGGATGTGGACAAATTGGAGAAAGTCCACAGAAGAGCAACCAAAATGATTAAAGGTCTAGAAAACATGACATATGAGAGAAGATTTTAAAAAATGGGTTTGTTTAGACTAGAAAAGAGAAGACTGAAAGGGGATATGATAATAGTTTTCAAGTACATAAAAGGTTGTTACAAGGAGGAGGGAGAAAAATTGTTCTTAACCTCTGAGGATAGGACAAGAAGCAATGGGCTTATTGCAGCAAGGGAGATTTAGGTTGGACATTAGAAAAACTTCCTAACTGTCAGGGTGGTTAAGCACCAGCATAAATTGCCTAGGGAGGTTGTGGAATTTCCATCACTGGTGATTTTTAAGAGCAGATTGGACAAACACCTGTCAAGGATGGTCTAGATAATCCTTAGTCCTGCCAACAGTGCAGGGGACTGGCCTAGATGACCTTGAGGTCCCTTCCAGTCCTATGGGTCTACATCTGTCACTCCACCCAGCTCTAGGTCCCACAACTTCATCCCAAAAATGCTTCTTGGACCCCACTCCTTTTCCTTGTGCCCTTGCCACACCTCTGCTGGCCTAGCAGTAGAGTAACTCTCTACAGCACATCTGTGATGCTCCTGTTTTTTCTACACCAGTTTACCCACACACCCCCCAGCCAATGAGCAGGTTCAGACATTCAGCCCCTGTGAGTACCTCTGGTATGTGCCTCTGCATGCTTATCCTGCCTGGGACAAGATAGTAGGGGATTGGAAATAACATCCTGTGTAGGTGAATGGGGAGTGAGGACTGAAGTCCGTGAGTTTCTTGACATGGGTGTGTCACTGTAGCTCTGACAAGGCAGCTTCTGGAGGCCCCACCCCCACAGAAATACATGCGCTATCACAAACACCCGCATACTCCTTCAGCATAACCCACCTCAAGGTGGCTTTCTGCAGTTAGAACAGTGTTGGGATGATGTGCTGGGCCATGCAGATCCAGCCACCTCCATTCCACCTCCTTAAATTCTCCACCACCCACTTTGAGCTAGATATGCCATTCCTGTTCAAAACAGCTGCCCAGCCCAGCAGTGGCTGCATCTCAAAGAACAAAACATCCCCGATGGATGGGCTGCAGTGGCACTTGCAGCTGTAAAGTGTGGTGAGAAAACATTTTATGACTTACTGGGGAAACCCAAAAGCACCTGGCTCAGAGCAGGGAGCAGTGACCTACTGCATGGCTAGCCCAGAGGTCTGGTTCAAGGAGCTCTCTCTGGGCTCAAGTGTTTGCATGGGCATCTCAGCCAACATCACAGCCCTCCTAATTCAGCTAAGGGCTTCCTGGCACAGCAGCCATGGGCCTCCATGAGACAAAGGGGAGGCAGAGGGTTGATTCACTGAACTGCCCTGACTTGAAAGGGAGCTGCAGCATGGCTGAGGTAGGTAGGCAAGGACAGCAGGGCTTGAACCAACTACCTCCACTCACGATCCAGACCCCTCGATGCCCCTGCACTTGCCAGCAAGCTCAGCAACAATAAATCCTGGGAGGGGACTAATGTGATGGGACAAACTGTCTCCTGCACTCAGCAGGGCCCCCAGTTACATTCCACCACCCTGGAGCTGCTCACGACTACCCACGGATCAGAACTAAACTGCCCCTCACTACTCCACTCTCTCCAGGCCTCGTCCCATGCAGCTTCCCGCTGTGCGATGGGGATGGTCCTGACCGACTTGGGAAAAGCCCTTTGCAAGCTACAGACGGGAAGTCCTGGGGGTGCTCTGCAGTGTCCAAGCTAAGCCAGGGGCTGACACACCCAGGATCACACACCACCCCATCCCGAGGGAGAAGGGAATAAACAGTGCCTGGACCTTCTAAAAGAAGGGTTTATTATCATAACTTTATAATAAAGACATTTACAAAGACCAATCTTTACAGACGCAGAAAACACAGTGACCAACAGGGAACAGGTTTGTCTGGAGTAAGGCATCCCCATTTGGTATAAATTAGTATTTTATACAAGAATCATTGACAGACACCTGAAATATTACACAAGAGCCAGCTCTGCCTGCCTACTTGGTGCCCCTCACCCCATGGAGCCATGCTGGCACCATGGCTCAGGCTGCTGGCCCTCAAGTGACTTCAGTGTGATTGGAGCAGAGATCCACAAGGGGAGACCCCTGGTGCAGAAGTATGGGGGAAGGGAGGTCCATGCCAGACTAGAGCAGACACCAGATCCCCCCCCTGCACCCTGCCAGGAGAGGGTGCTCCCAGGGCCCATGTCATAGCGCCACTGCAGTACCCAGGGTACTCCAAAGCGGCAAGCCTCCCAGGCTCAGATCCTAGCCCCCATGCCTGGGAAAGCCTCTCTTCTAAGGGCTGCTCCTTCACTCCCTCCTCCAGCTCTCGCTGGGCAGGCACTGTCTTACCACACACACAGCAAAACAGACTCCAGGATGGGCATGGAGAGACAGTCACATACAGCATGGCCATGCCCAATCCCTCCCCACAGGATCCTCTGGGCCCTGCAAGCCCCCACGCAAAGCCCAGCAGCTCCCCCAGAGGCAGCTGGGAGAGTCATTGCAGAGCAATGGCCAGGGTGCCAGGCCATCTCTGCAGCACCATGCACCGGACCGGTTCATCTCCCATGGGGGGGGGGAAGGTGGGGAGTGTTCAAAGACACTGAAGGGGCCCTGTGCAGATTTAGCACCACAAGAATAAATAGACCCACTGAGCTGACCACCACCTTGTACACATGCAGATGAGGTGCTCAGCTCTCTAGGTAGTGGAGGGGATGGGACAGGACTAATGGGGAATTGCCTAGGAAGCCCAGAAGGATAGTTTCTCCCTCTGTGCTTCTCAGCCCCAGTGGCCTTCTCATGCCAGCCACAGCTCCCCATCCCTAGCATGACCCCCCTCACAGCTGCACTGGAGCTACACGCTCCTTGCCCAGCCTCTTGGCAGGCTAACAATGAGCCAGGGCAGCAATGAGACCAGGCAGGCTCATTACAGCAGTGCTCTTTCTCCCCACCCCCTGGAAACACCAAGGGAGCACGTGCAACCCAGCCCAATCCCCTCAGCCCAGAGATCCCCAAGCACAGGAGTCTGCGGTCCTGCTGCTTCTGTGAGAGACACAGCCAAGGGGACAGAGGGAGCTGGCAGTCAGGCACTCTTCCAGTCCTGAGCTGTGTTAGGGGCCCACTCAGGGCTATGGGGCTGGCTAGGTCAAGGTGAGCCCCCTGCCAAGGGCTGGGAAGAGGCAGGGATCTACCCCAGCCATCAGCAGGGAAAGGGGAAAGATGCCAGCGGTTGCACCCAGCCTGGGTGCTGGATCTGCAGAGACAAGGCGCGGAGATGCCTGCCGGGAGCGTGCGGGTCTGTGTCTCCGTATGTGATGGGGGTGAGGTGCTGACAGCTTCATTTGGGGCGACTGCATGACAGGCTGGTGGATGGGAGGAGCCTGCCCAACCCGGCAGGTGGGAGCCCTGCACTCAGGGCTCCATGACAAGCAAACCAGTCTATAAAGCAAAGAGGACGAAGGGGATGGGCCTTCAGGGGGCCAACAGCAACCCTGCAAGTGAACAGAGGCAAGGAGACAAGTCAGAGGAGACTGACCCCTCAACACCCAATCCAGCCCCACGCAGCTCCCTCCTGCACCTTTGCAATAGGGACACTAACCCAGGTTCTCCTCCTGCTTCAGGGGCTGCCCCCAGAGCCAATTCCAAGGGGTGCAGAAAAGTCACATCTGGCTTTCTATTCTATAACCAAGCAAATGGTCCTGAGGGAGCCCCCTCAACCCCTAACTGCAGATACCCCAGCAGCTGTGGCCTCCAGGATAATCTCAGGGGACCCCACTCCCTCTAGTGCAGACCCTGGTAGTTACGAGCAGCTGGACTGAAGCATTGCACTCATTGGGGACGGATTCTGTTCACATCTGCTCTATGGACAGCAGCTCTGAGCACTGTCCCCAGCCCCAGGACAGGTGTTCAGTGTCAGAGGGCTAAGATGAGGCTTGGGGCTGGAGCACTTGTACTCTGTTGTGCTCACTCTCCCAGCCATGGTGCTTCCCCACATGCCTGCACCTCCCCAGATATGCCCTCCCAAACTGTGCGGGGCTGGTTCCACGTGGTTCCCCCACCCTCCCATGGAAAGGCCCGTTACCTGCACTAGAAAGGCATGGGGCCCTTGTGGGAGAGACGGGGTCTTGGACGTCGGGACTTTCGCCAGCCATTCTGCCGGTGTCCTGCTCCATTCCGCACCCACTTGGGGTGCACCAGGTTCCGGATATTCCCTTTCTCTAGGTCTCTGCCATCCGGCACCTCAGCCAATGGTGCTGCGGACAGAGAAAGCATGTTAGTGCCAGAGGCCCCTGCCCACACAGCCCCTCAAGTCACACATAGCAGGCCTGACATGTCCCAGGGCTCCAGCATCCTAAAGCTCCTCGGCTCCCAGCTCTTGGTTTCCAGACATTCTGCCTTGCTGATAGGAACATAAGACCCATACTGGGTAAGACCAAAGGTCCATCTACACCAGTATCCTGTCTTCCGACAGTGGCCAATGCCAGGTGCCCCAGAGGGAATGAACAGAACAGGTAATCATCCAGTGATCCATCCCCTGTCATCCACTCCCAGCTTCTGGCAAACAGAGGGTAGGAATGCCATCCCTGCCCATCCTGGCTAGTAGCCATTGACGGACCTATCCTCCATGAACTTATCTGGTTCTTTTTTGAACCCTGTTATAGTCTTGGCCTTCACAACATCCTCTGGCAAAGAGTTCCACAGGTTGACTGTGCACTGTGTGAAGAAATACTTCCTTTTGTTTGTTTTAAACCTGCTGCCTGTTAATTTCATTGGGTGACCTCTAGTTCTTGTCTTATGAGAAAGAGTAAAAATAAGGAAGTGTTATTTACTTACTCCACACCAGTCATGATTTTATAGACCTTGATCATATCCCCCCCTTTAGTCATCTCTTTTCCAAGCTGAACAGTCCCAATCTTATTAATCTCTCCTCAGATAGAAGCTGTTTCAAACCCCTAATCATTTTTGTTGCCCTTTTCTGAACCTTTTCCTGGTGCATTTATCAAGGAAAGACCTGCCTGGAGCCATCCCAGCACAGACTGTCCACCTGTCTGTGTGAAGAGGTCTCTTCTCTCTTCCCCCTGCCAGCTCAGGGCGAGAGGGGCAAAGGCAGGGGCTGTTTCTTTTGGGGGGGGCAGGGCTGGCTCCTCCCGGAGTTGGCTCTGTGTCATGCCCTGCTGGGCTTCCCCAGCTGCTTGCCAGAGGGACTCTCCTCTGGGGAAGGAAAGTGAGCTCAGCTCCCTTGCACAGGGATGGGCTGGGGTCAGCTGAATCCCCTCACTGAGGCCAGGTCATTTCCTTCCTCCTGAGGATACACCTTGCGGCAGGGCTGGGGAGATATTCCTGGAAATCCCCTCCTAGGACTCCAGCCCACCTTGGGACATTTAACCCCTCCTCCACATTACTGGCTGCACATCAAACCTGGCCCAGGAACAGCAGAGCAGGTCACCATTTCCTGCTACTTCTCCCACCTGCTGCATTTCCTCCTCTTCTCCAGCCTTTGCATCCTGCCCAGGGCCACAGAGGAGGGGAGATTCCTGTGGTAAGAGCCAATGGCCATCCCAGGCATGGTCCCTCTCCAGCCAGGGTGGAAATTCAGCCCCCACCACAGGTTAAACATTGGTCTATAGCAGAAAGCCCAGTGCTGCATCTCAGACCACCCTCCCAGTCAGCTCACTCTGAGCAGGGGCAGAGCCCAGGGCACCTAGCTGCAGAAAGCAGCCTCCCCATCTTCTGCAGAATATCCTAGAAAGGAGGGAAGCCCCTCTATGGAACCCCATCAACAAACTTCTACCCCCAGGGCAGTCTAGTCACTGCTCTGGGTTCAGGCACAGAATAAGCCAGGGAACGTCAGTGGCTAGTAAGTAGTCCACTGCTCTCAGAGGTATTGGTTACTTTGCACTCTTCACATTGCATCCGAAGAAGTGAGCTGTAGCTCATGAAAGCTTATGCTCAGATAAATTTGTTAGTCTCTAAGGTGCCACAAGTACTCCTTTTCTTTTTACTCTACACACTCTCTCTCTGGATTCAGCGGCTGGGTTTTGTGCCTCTGGCTGGAAGCCTCCTGGGCTATCGGCTCTCACTTCCAGACTAGCCCCTCTGGCCTTCTCAGCCCAGGCTGTGGTTCCAGTGTCACTGAAAGGCAGCACATCCTTGCTGGGTGTCAGTGTCCCAGCCATCACCCAAGGCAAGGTGCACAGAGTGGTGATGGAAATGGGCCCAGAGCGTGCAGCCGGTTTCCTGGATTACCCCCAGCAGGAGCCATTAGGTTGTGGAGTGCTTCCTGGAGTGACTTGGCCAGGTCACTTGCAGCCCCTGGCATGGTGCCATGGGGAATTCTCTGGCAAGTGGGGACAGCTCATGCCAGCAGCCAGGGCTCCTGCTATCCCTGGGTCAGACAGCAGCCTCAGCCTATGCTGACACTCAAGCTCTGCATTCCACTCCCCTGCCCCGCACACAACCACCCCCAACCAATAATCACACAGTCCTCCCCTCGCAAACACCAGTGCCCACCAGCCTCCCTCCCTCCCTCACCTTGGGGCAGCCTGCCTGAGAGACCCGCAAATCTAACTGCACACACAGCCCCACAGAGCAGCTGTGCCTGCTTGCACCACTGCACACCCATTCATAGTGTGGAGTACAAACATGCAGGCTCCATATACACGCAGCACATACTGCCCTCCCAACAGGTCACATGCATGGGCTGTCCCTGCACCCCACCATTCCCCACCCCAGGTTTCCCTGCCCTTCCTAGACCCACCTCACACACTTTGTCATTCCCTGCACTCTTTGACCCCAGGGTCTCACCAGACCCTGTGGGGTGGAGTCTGCATCTATACCAATGACACCTGGTGTTGGAGCTGGGATGGGGGCACCCATTTCTCCACCCCCCTCCCCCATTATTCCTCTGTACCATTCCACCACACTGGGAAACTCAGATTAATCCAAAAAGAAAAGGAGTACTTGTGGCACCTTAGAGACTAACAAATTTATTAGAGCATAAGCTTTCATGAGCTACAGAAGTGAGCTGCAGATCACGAAAGCTTATGCTCAAATAAATTTGTTAGTCTCTAAGGTGCCACAAGTACTCCTTTTCTTTTTGCGAATACAGATTAACAAGGCTACTACTCTGAAACCTCAGATTAATCCAGTAAGAAATGCCCTGAAATCCAGCAGTCTGTCCTTTCCCAGGCGCCAGGGCTCTGGGCTGCCGCTAATCCCCTGGGGAGTCACACAGCAGCTAGTCTGCGAGGGGTCCTGGGTTGTGATGCAGCCCCAGGCAGGGTGGGCTGGGCCCTGGGATGATCCCCTTACAGGACGATCCTGCCCCCATCCCCTAGTCAGCTTCGCTTGGAGCTTGATCTGGGACAGGGAGAATGTGGGGTAAGCTGCCCTCCCCTGTGCCAGGGAGACCTCTCCCCATTACGGTCATATGAAGGCAGCCTTAGCCAGAGAGGGGAGATGGAGGCCAGGGCTCCCCACAGCCACATCTCCAGACGGCTGCTGGTGCCATGGTTCTGTGCCCGAGGCAGAGAAAAGGAGGAAGGGGGGGCAAACGCCCTCCCAAGTCCTGGCCTGGTCCCAGGCTCCAGCCCTCTGGCTGCCGGGCGGCACACAGGCTCCCGCAGCTGAGACACACTCTGCCCTGTCCATGGGGTGTTGTTTTGCCTGCCTCTCCAGCCGGCAGTTCTGACAGGATGAGGTTTGTTATCACCATGAAGAGCGCTTTGTCTGTGCTGGACAGAGGAGGAAGGAAGAGCCTCCAATTCCTGTCAACAAGGCTCCATCGGTGAGGTGCTGATTAGCCCCCAGGCTAGCTCTGTGTGTTCTGCCCTGCATGCCAGCCAGGGCCAGGCTGACACTGCCTGCATCTCCACTGCCTGCATCTCCACTGCCAGGGCCAGCCCCTGCCCTGCTAGCCCATCTGAGGTGCTCTGGTTTAGCATAATTGGGCAGGCCCCCTCCCCTACCCTGGGCAGCGTACACTGCTCGGTTGGGGGACTCACGATCACCAGAGCCACAGGGCCCATCCACAGTAACTTGCGTGTGGGACCCCAGCTCCCCTTAGCCAGGCACTCACTACTCGAGGGCACAGCAGGACTCCCTGGCCCGACCCCCATCCTTTGCCTTCGTGGATGGAGGGGGTCCTGGAGCTTTTCCTGGCTGCAGCTTGAGACCCTGGGCCGGAAAGAGCAGAGACCCTGTGGCTGTGGCCATTGTGCTGTTCAGGACAGCCCTGCTGCTGCCTCCCCACCATGCGCTGCACAGTCTGGAACCCCTCCCTGAGGCAGCACCTGCAAGGGCAGGGCCATTGCACTGGCACAGAAACTTTGGGCACAGCTAGGGTGCTCTCCCCTCTTGGAGGCACAGTCTGCAGCAGCAGTCCCAGCCCTACAGCAGAAGTCATGATTGGGAAACATCCCTTTCACCCCACTCACAGGGCGCTGGCCTGCAGCATGTGTAGGGCTGGAAATCCCCTCCTGAGGGGGGGGGGGGGGGGAAGGGAAACCCCAGGTTGGGGGTCCAAGGCTTTGGGTCAGACAATGACCACAGCTCTCCACCTGCCTACTAATTCCCAGGCTGCTCTGTACTGGGCACCACACACAAGAACCCCTTGCAGCAGCCCCACCTTTTCTATGCCTCTTCCTGCCGCTCTCAGATGCTGGCACTACTGCTGCCTGTCCACTTGTTCTGCCACACAGAAGCTTTCAGTCTCCAGGGCTGTCACGCAGACACCTTCCACCAGCACCAGCACTACTTATAAGCACCTGTTTTTCTTTTAAGTATCTCATTAGTTGCATACAAAATCTGCCACAGCCTGACAGCGCCAGCGTTTGGGGCACAGCAGGCTTCTGCTCCATGCAGTCTCTGGGTGCGCCTTTCACTGCTCCAGGAGGGCTGGAGGTAAGGACTGGGAGAGAATTCAGACAGCACTAGAACAATGGTATAAAGCCCAGGGAGCAACTGTGAACAGGAAGAATACAAAAACGGTCATCAGATGCCCTCTGCAAAAACCCACCTCCACCCTGATGCCAGGGATCTGGGAACGAGGATTTTCCTGCCTACCTGAACAAGCCCAGCAGCACCTGGTAAGTGGCAGCCACTACAGTAGATGCAACTGGGCGGGTGCCAGTCTGGCAGCTGGCATCACCATATGAGCATCTTGCCCATTACAGCCACCAAGGCTCAAATTGGCACCTGTGGGCTACAGGCAGAGGTTACACTAACCAAGGCCAAAGGGAGCCAGCCCTCTAGCTGTGCCAACAGGAGACATACTGAGCTTATTTTGGCTGGGAGTCACTGTGGGCAGCTCTCCTGGGATCCATTGACACTCAACATCAGGTGTTCTCTCCCCTTCTGCCTCGGCTGGTTCAAGGGCACACAAAGCAGAGTTTCTCTAGATCAGCCTGGACCCTAGGGAACAGACCCCACAGCTATCTGCAATGCCATTTAACTCTGTGTGATCTGGAAGCCCTTTCCCTTCACCATGACACTCAGATAAACACACTCTGTCGCTGCCTTGTAAGTAAGTTTAAAGCATTAGCCTGTGACTCCAAAGAGCTGAGGTAAGGCCCAAACAATCTGCGTTTTTGGGCCCTGGCTAGTCCCTAGCAGTGCAGAGTAGCCACATCACAAAGCCAACACACATTGTCAGATTATTAGCAGTCGCTGCTGCAGGGAATGGAATGCCAGGGGAGCTGTGAGGAAGGATTGGGGGCCAAAGGCCAGACTGCCAGGGTGTGTGTGTGTGCGCACGCTGTGGTCACAACGGAGCCATCCCTGCAGCTTTGTGCAAGAAGCGTGCATAGCAAGTCCCATGCTAGTCCGACCTCAAGCCACAGCTATTACCTCCTCACTTTCCTGACCAGACACACATTCACCAATTAAACAGAGCTGTTGAAGCCAAACCACCCTTGCAGGGGGAGTCAGCGTCTGTCACCGGTTCTGGTTCCTGCACAGAAAGTTAATTCCCTTGGCAAGTATGTTCTTGCAACAGGTCCCCTCCTGCCCTGCAGGATCAGCAGGGGGCATGCCCCCGAGGCAAGGGCCCAGGTCAGGAATGCCCCTTAGGGAGAGGATACTGCCAAGGTGGGGGCAGCCCCTGGGTGGGGAGCAGCCCTCATCCCACACTCCCATCCCTGCATAGACAACCCCCTGTTCATCCCCCCTGCCCTGCTGCGTCTCCTTCTGGCCCCACACCAGCGACAGCACATCCATGCTCCCCATCGCCCTTCAGGAAGCCTGGTAGGGGAGCTGCCATCAGACCAAGCAGGGGCTGCTTTGCTGCTGGTTGGGAAGACACACGGCCATGCCCCTTAACTGAGCGGATCCAGCTGGGTATGGGAGCGCGCATGGAGCGGTTGGCACCGTGGGCCTGGGGGAGAGGCTGGGCGGATCGGTGCCCAAAGGAGAAGCAGGACGGAGAGCGGCCTCCCGGGCTGCGTCAGGGCGAGCCCAGGCTCGCCTCGTGCTGATCTGAGCTCAGAGCCACCCACGAGAGCCCCGAGGCCGGGCGCTGAGCGCGGCCAGGGCTGGCACGACCCCGCTGCCTGCCACAGGTGTCCCGGCGCCCAGGAGAGGGGCCGCCCGCGGCCGCCCAGCGCCAGCCGCCTCCCGAGCCCGGCCTCTGCAACAAGTGCCGAGCCGGGCCGGCCCCGACGCACTCACCTCCGGAGCCCGCGCTCAGGGCGAGCCAGAGCAGCAGCAGCGCCAGCAGCCAGCGCCGCACGCTCATGGTGGGGCCGGGCTGCAGCCGGGCGCGTTGCTCGGCGGGGAGGGGCCGGGCTCTGCCTGGCGGCGGCGGCGGCGGCGACTGCAGCCGCTCGCGCCGGGGGCTGCATTTGTAGCCGAGCCGTGCGCCTGGCTCCCGGCCCGGCCGGTCATGTGGCCGCGGAGGCTGGCGAGGGGCCTCCCCTGCTCGCTCCAGCACCCACCGCACGGAGGGGGGCGCGGCCAGCCCGGCCCCGCCCGCGCTGGAGAGCCCGAGCGCGGCCCGCTGCGCGCCCGCCCCCACCCTGCGCGGAGAGACCGACCCCGGCTGCGGGACCCCAGGGCCCGGCCTGCGCGGAGAGACCGACCCCGGCTGCGGGACCCCAGGGCCCGGCCTGCGCGGGGATGGGATCCAGACACCAAACTCCTTCCCCCTTAGGTGGGTGCCCCCAGCCCCACCCCGAGCCCACAGGGCTCCCGAATCAACATTCCCCTGCGTTCTCTGTAGGCGTCAAATACTGGCCCCCTCCCCGAGGACCTGATCTTCCCCTCCTGGTCCCCTGTCTCATCATCTTCACCTGGGCAGGCTGGGAGTACAGCGCTCCCCAAGCAGGGCTCCCTGCAGTGCTCAATCGGTAATGAAACAGGTGCAGACCAAGACCAGAGGTGCAGGGGCTCTGAACTGCCAGGCTCAGAGGTGCCAGGGTTCAGTCCTGGCAAGTCCTGGCACAAATTAAGCACTAGCTCCCTGCAGCGGGTGTTTCACACCTGCAGTGAAGGCGTGGGGATGATGAGACAAGGTGCCAGGGCAGGGAGAGGCAGCCCCTACAGTGAGATTGGCTTATGCTCAGCACTTGGGAAGGCAGGGGAATCTCAGGCAATGGGGTGTGAGCATCCCTGTGAGAATTCCTCACTCTGCCTGATGGGTGTGAGATCAGCATGTGAGAAGATGGTGATGCTCAACTACTCCCATAGCCCTGGAGCAGGAGAGATACTGCACCTGGGGAAGATGGGGCCAGGGGTGAGCTGCAGGCTCCTATGGGCAGGCAAGAGCTCAGTCATTCCCCAGAGGTGGCCCAGCAGTGCCACCCCTGGCCTCCCCAAAAGGAAGGGTAGAAAATGGGGCAACAAACATCACCACCCCCCATCCCCTGGAGAAAAGCAGTCCCCTGGGTCGCCACTAGCTCAACAGAATATACTTCTCCCTGAATGACTGTTCTGTTTTGGGTTGACCTTGGTTCTCCAGATCCATAGGGAGCCCCTTCAGCTGCCGGAGGGGTCACCAGCTGAGTGTGGTGCAGGGAAGGATGCAGGGTAGGGCCCTGATCCTAGGCTTGTCCATGGGAATGGGGAATGCAGTAGACAGACACTTCCCAGTTTTCTGTGTCTTGCTCCTGTGACCTTACTGAGGCAGCCCCCCTATGATAGCATAGTGCTGTATAGGCTATGGGCCCGGTTCTGAGCACCATTCCATTGCTACCAGTCTGGAGGAATAGCATTAAACACAATGGGCCAGATCCTCCACTGTCTGGCACTGTGTACGCCTCAACACCTCATGTGTGCAAAAGGAGCGCAGAGCTCGGGCCAGGGGGTGCAGAAAGCATTCTGATTTGGGAGCATTTCACACACTCGTGGCACATGTTTTTACTGAGGATCAGGGCCAACCGAGTTACAGCTGTGTAAATGTAGACCAGAATGTGACTCTGTACTCTGGGTAGATTCTCGTCACTTAGGAAATACAGAACTAAACTGAACAAATCGTTCAGTGACAGAATTGGTGGAATAGTAAAAAAGTCCTGATTTGTGAATGTTATCACACAAAGAAGTATCAAGTCAGTGTGTTTCTCTCCCTGTATCTAACTATTTCTAAGCCCCAATCACCTTAGAATCTGAGAAACTCACAAACGATGAATTTCTGGGCACAGAGAGACCATGTGACCTGTCCAGTGACACACATGAAGTCTGATTCAGAGCCAGCAATTGAACCCAGATGTTTTGAGACCCAATTCTGCGCTTTAGCCAGGAGCCCAGCCCTCTTCAAAGGGCCATACATGCTGTTCGTTATTGGCAAGCATTTCGGTGAGCAAATTCCCCAAAGGCCACAAATTTTAGCATGAACACTTTTCATTTGCATTGGTCATTCACTATTGTTTAAAAGCATTCAGTCATCCAATCATGAAGCAGAAACAATGCCCTGTGGCTTAGGAGACCAATCACAGCACGAATAATGAATATTGACTCTTCAAAGTGAGCTGTTTGCAAACAGTCTGCAGGCTGAAAAGTGTCAAATATGCTATCAGGCCAACCCTTCCAAATAACAGTTATGTTTGCAGAAGTCACAAATGATTTGCTAATCGAAACCAGGACTAAATTCATAATAAATAGGTTTCAGAGTAGCAGCTGTGTTAGTCTGTATTCGCAAAAAGAAAAGGAGGACTTGTGGCACCTTAGAGACTAACAAATTTATTTGAGCATAAGCTTTCGTGAGCTACAGCTCACTTCATCAGATGAATCACTGCTAGCTAATCCACAGCAGAGACCTGTCTTGCTTTGGACATGGCTGGGGTCAATGCCCTAGCAGTATGTCTATTCTATTTCGGATTGCAATGATTCTGTAGATACAGAACATCCCTGTACTGCAACAGCCTTACATTTCTTGTCCAGCGGCTCCTCAGCAGCGCTTTGTGGTCATCACTTCCCCTGTCCTCCCCATTCAGCATGGTGTCTGCAGTCAGCTGCATTACATCTCAGCCTAGTCACTTGTGCCCCTCTTTCAGCGACAGCCTCAATCATGAGCCCTGCTGGGTGCCTGCAGAGGATCAGGAGTGTTCCCCTGCATAGGCTACGCACCTTGCTGAACCTGCATGCCTAGGAGAGCAGCAGCTGACAGGCTGCGACCTTCTGCCCAGGTGGCGTGAACAGGGGTGGGAAAGGGCTGGAGCTCTGGCTTCATGCTCAGAGAGCCAGGAAGCGCACCAGAACCAGGGCAGAAGGAGAAGTGATCTGTGCCAGCAAACGGGTTGGGACCCATGATTCCTCCCTTGGAGCAAGCAGGAACCCAACTGTGACTCTCAGAGTCAGATTCTGGTTCTGGCCCTGCCCCAAGCCCGGCAGGTACACACTGCCCCTTTCTGGGGCTGGACTGTAGGGAAACAATGTCTCTCTTTCCAATCCCTTCCTACACTATGCCCAGGTTGCACCCTCCTGCCCAGCATTTGGGGAACAGCTAGCCAGAGGTGCCCACACAGTGGTGCCTCTCCTCCCTGCAAGGGTTGTACCCTTTGTAAAGGACTCTCCTGTGCTGAGGGCAGCATTCTCTGTACACCCCGGGCTACAGTAGGTTACTCCTGAGGGCATTCTGCACCAAAAAATTAAAAATTATGCACACAATATTTTAAAATTCTTCAAAATTCTGCAAATTTTATTTGTCAAATAAATGTGGAGGCTTCAGCATGGCATTGGGGAGCACAGGCCACTGGCTGCACAGAGGTGGGAGATCACTGTGCAGCTCCCACCCCGGGACACGAACTCAGTGATGAGAGTACACCCAACCCTAACACAGCGCAAGGGCTGGGCCTGCCCGGTCCTGCCCCAGAAATACCCCTACCCTTCCATGCCAGATGCACCAGATGTGGGCAGGCAGGCTCATCAAGGCAGGATCCAAGTGTAGAGGGGCTTAGTGTGGGGGGAATCCAAGTGTGGGTTGAGAGGGTTCTGTGTGGGGCAATGTGGGTGTGGGCAGCTCATTGGGGGATCTGGGTGGGGATCTGGATGCACAGGGGCTTATTGGGGGGTTCTGGATGCAATGGTAATGGGACTCTGCAGGGGGGTCCAGGTGAAGGTGGTTAGGGCTCAGTGGGGAGGGGGTCTGGGTGTTGGGGGTCCAGATGCTGGGGGAGTGGGGCTCAGTGGAGTGGGAATCCAGGTACAGCTGGTTGGGGCTTGGTAGGGTGGAGATCTGGTGACTGGTGGGAGTGCTGGTGCTGGTGACTCACTGGGATCGTTCAGGTGCAGGGGAAGTGGGGCTTGTCAGGGGGGGTTCTGGGTGCGAGGGGTGAGGCTCAGTGGGGAGGTCTAGGTATGAGGGGGTCTGGATGCATGGGGCTTGGGCGGGGAGTTTGCAGAGCTTCCTACAGCCAGGGGAGAAATCTGGGGGAGGGTCTGACCTGGCCCCGGATGCTGGGCAGGGGAAGAGGAAGTCCCATCCTCCCCAGCCCAGCCAGGACTAGCAGCTGAGCCTAGCACAGGGTAGAAGCCACCAGCTGGGTCTTCCCCAGTCCCACCTGCTGCCCCATGTGATTTACCTCTCTGCCGGCTGCCCTGGGCACCCGAAACATACTGCTGGGGAAGGCCCCAGGACTGCTCTTGGGGCTTCCCTTTGCTTCCCCGTCGGAAAGTTATTTTTCTGCAGGGAAGTAAAGAAATCTTTGGAGGATATAAATTCTGTGCATGTGCAGTGACGCAGAATTCCTCCAAGAGTAAATAGGTCACTGTTGCAGTGCGGCAGGTTCTCACGGGGACCATATTGAAGCAGTGTCCCTACTTTCCCATGACCCACCCTGTGTGGCACTGGGCCAGGCTGCCCCCTGTTGACTGTGCCCTACCCTCCTCCATCTGCTTCTCCCCCACTTCAGTAGCTCCATCCCCATTGCCAGCAGAGGGAGCAGAGGGGGACAGACCAGAGGTCACCTGAAATCTAGCATGTATAGTGGGAGGAACTGCAGCTTTCTGCCTCCTGCTAGGCTTGCATGGCACAGCTGAACATGAGCGGGGGGCAGAGAGGGGGGGTTGGCAGTGAGAGGCATTAGTGTTGTGCGCTTGGCAGCTCTGAACCCCTTCCTCAGATTCCTATGGGTCCCAGGTCAATGCTCAGGCCTCCATCTTCATGCTGTTCCCATTGCAGTTAGTGAGTCCAATTCCCAGCTGTCTGGGACCTCCAGGAGACCACAGTTCCCTTGGTATTCTGAGGGGCATTTCACCTGGACCTGATGATCTCTGTTGATCTTGGCCCAAATCCTGCCCAGAGTGCACCAGTGGCAATCCCATTCCGGACCCAGACTGTGGCCTTTGGTAACTCGTCTTTCACCTGCCTCTTCCCCTGACCTCTCCTGTCCCACCCAGATCCTCTTGAGCTTTCAAGCTCAAGCACTGAGTGTGTGAAACCCTGAGGCAGGATAAATGCTGAGCGGCTCTGCTCCCTTGCCATCTTCCTCTCTCTGCGGTGGCACTGCTTCGGCCCTGCAGTTCCTCTCACTACCCATGCCTTTGTACAGTGGGTGTATTTCCTGGGGCACTCAGCTAGCAAGATTTCATTCTACCTCCCTTGGTTTCCACTGATCTCCCCTCCTGCACTCTTACCCGCCTCCCCTGGAGTTCCCTCTTGCCCTTCAAATCCTCTCTGCTAGCCACTCTGGGCTTTTGTTCCCCCTGTTTTTCTTCCACATTC
Source organism: Dermochelys coriacea (assembly GCF_009764565.3). NCBI lineage: Eukaryota > Metazoa > Chordata > Testudines > Dermochelyidae > Dermochelys > Dermochelys coriacea. The sequence continues at coordinate 62,113,041 of NC_050076.1, forward strand.
AACTTCTCCTGCATTTCCTTAGTGTTCACCTGGGAGCCTCCATCCTTCCCAGGCACCTGGCTTATCACTAATGCTGTTAGCTCCGCTGCTTCCCAGGAGACTGGGCACTCCTTGCTTCATTCTTCAAAAGTTACTTTCATGAAGCCAAAACCTCTGGGGTAGCCATCTGCTATTCAGCACTCCCTTTGGCTAGCATCTGGGCTCCCTCTAGCTAGCATCAGGGCTTGTTGGGCACGTGGCCTCAGTCGTTTCATGGTTCCTTGCTTCCCAATTCCCTTTTATCTCTAAGTGCCGGTGCTTGATGAAAAGACAAGAAGTTACTATCATTTTAATCACAGTTCAAGAATGTGCTGGTTGGTTCTTGCTGTGTTTGGAGACGAAACCCTCCCATGAGCACCAAGGCCTGTAACATTATCATCAGCAATGGTTAAAGGGCCAGGGAGCAAGGACGAGGAGTGAAGCTCCCCTTCCTAGGCTGAAAGCAGAGGGAGATTTTTCTCCTTCTCTACCTGGTTTGGCGGTTCGGTGCTGCCCATGGTGCCCCCCACCCTCCAGCTTGGAGGAGTGCTGCGACCCCACAGCCTGGCTTGAAGGTGTAGTGGTGCTGCCCTGCTGAGGTCCAGTGAGCATTCCCCCATTTCCACCTTCCTTCAGCTGGGAAGATCAGACACACTTACCACTCACTTCCCAGGAAAGGCAGCACACAGTGAAGTGAAGAAGGGCACACGTTTCCTGTGAGTCACAGACCACAGGTCTGTGGTGAGTAGTAGCTGCAGCAAGACTGAAATACCTCCAGAGCCAAATCCAGCTTTGTGAGGCACGTCTCTGTCTGGGGACCTGGCTGCTCTGACAGGGCCTGGGAATATGTTCAGCTGCATCTCATGCAGCCTCTGGGACGTGGTCCGTTACCTCAAATATTGCTATTAAGCTGCGAATACAAGGGGATGAGCAAGCTAGATGGTCATGACAGAGGGAGGCTAACGACTTTGCTGAGTTGAAGAGGGGGTATCCTCAAGTGTCACATCTCGTGAAGAAGGCCCAGCATTATCCTAGTCAGCCCCTCACCCCTCTCATCACCACACTTGGCACTGTTCTCCAGCCGCTGACTGTGCAATGGGAACGCTCACCCTAGAGTCAGATGTCTATTGTCCTCCACATTTGGATGCATCTTTTCTCTTTTCTAATGCAAAAATTCTAGGGCAGGACAAATTTCCTTTCGACTTGAGGTAGCCTCTAGGGCTTGGAGAAGAGACGTGAGTGCCAAGGGACACCTGGGATGGCCCACTTGCTGGTGAGGGAATCCCAGCTTGGCCACTGTATTCTAAAGCCAAGGCAGCTGTGGCTACTGGTGAATGGAATGATCCAGGAACTCCACCTTCTTATTCCCTCCCCTTTGGAAATCACAAATGCTCTGCACTAGGTCAGACCAGCACGAGAAAAGCATGAGGGCTCAAATGACAGAAATCTGGTGTCCTGGGCCAAAGAGGGTGGATTTTAAAAAGCCATTATTTCTGAAGCCAGAACAGAGAGCTGGGGACAAGTGCAACCTGCCTTGACTTGGATTCATGGTGTCCTGGGCGTGAAGCCAGAAAGCAGCTCTAAGGTCATCTAGTTGGACCTCCTGAATAACATAAGCTGGAGAATTACACTTGGTTTCTGCATCAAGTCCATAGCTTATGGCTGAGCTAGAGCCTGTCTTTCAGGAAGACATGCCATCTTGATTTAAAGACTCCAAGTGTGCCAGTTTCCCCCTTCTTTACCTGGTTTGGGGGTTTGGTCATCCCTACGTAAATTGTTCCAAGGGTTAATCCCCCGCACCATTAAAGACGTGCACCTTATTTCTAGTCTGAATTTGTCTAGCTCCAGCTTCCAGCCATTGGATCTTGTTGTGCCTTTATCTGCTAGAGGAGGGGTTCTTAAACTTCATTGCACTGCGACCCCCTTCTGACAATAAAAATGACTACACGACCCCAGGAGGGGAGGACTGAAGCCTGAGCCCTGCCACTCTGCATGGGGGGCCAAAGATAAAGCCCAAGACCCACCGCCTCAGGCAGGGAGGCCAAAGCCTAAGTCTAAGCAAGTCTAAGCCCGACCCATGGTTTGAGAACTGCTGTGCTAGGTTAAAGAAGCTTTTAGCATATGATCCCTGCTATCCATGTAACGTAGGACCGGACTCTCTGGTCCAGTCAAGCTGCTCCCAACCCAGGACAAGGGAGTGGCTGGAGTCTCATCTGATCCTCCCCTCCCAGACAGTGTAAAGCCAGCTCTAACCTCGCCACGGCCCCAGGGGCCATCCTGGTATCTGGCAGTTGCTAGTATGCCGAGGTGCCCCAGTCACATGCTTTGTGCCAGCTTAGAAACTCTGCTGGATGCGGCAATAACTGCTTCTTATCAAAGGGCTCGCATGGCGTTCAGCAGAAGTCAGTCTGGCTCCAGTGGGACTTGGATCCAGTCTTTGCCAGGGTGCATGCATATGGAGTGCCTCTGCCTTGAAGGGTCTGATTTTCGGAAGTGCTTAGTACCAGCCAATGAGAGTGGAGGGTGTGCTGCACTTCTGGGTCCTAACCGCTCTCCTGACATGACCAAATACACCTGGCACATGTTCAGTGCACCACTTTCACTCGCTGAGATGAACCCCATTTCCTTCAAACTGAGCAAAGGCCTGTCCAGGCCCAGGGGCTGCTTTCTGATCTCTGCCACTGCTCTGCAGCTAGCTGTAGATTTCCTCACAGGGAGAGGGTGTGTCCATCCACTGAACACAAAAATAACAGGAGGGGCTGAGCCAGAGCTTCCAGACAAAATGCTCTTTCTGTCAAAGACCCATGGTGGGAAATTTCAGACTCAAAGATTTCAGGGGCTAATGAGTGTGTAAAAACCATTGGGCTGGGTCATGGCAGCATGGCAAGACAATCCATCTCGTACTTCAGACCTAACGCATCAGTTTTAAAAATCTGAAGCTTCTAGCCTTTATGACTGTGCAGAAAGCCTTCAGAAATGGGAAGCAAGTTCAGTTAATGTAGTGACACCTGTCTGAGTCTACAGAGAGCCTGAAGCAAGAGCTCTGAGCAGTGTGAACTACCCTATTCATCTTAATGGGGTGCTTAGCCTGGTACCTAATGGTAGTATTTTAGATATCAGCACTGTGAAATATTGCACTGTGGGTCAAAGCTCACCCCAAAGAAACGGACAATGGTCAGTGGGTGTCACTGCATACTGAGCATGGAAGGAAAGCGAGGGGAACACAGACTGGAAAGATCTGCACAATCCGCTGCAGATAGATGGCATTTTCTTTTGGTGTGGTGAGTGGGCGGAGCTTGGGATGTGGGTGGAGCTTGGGTGATGCTGAGAGTTATTTTTCCCATCTGACACCTGGTGAAAATCAGGGGAAGAGGGGCCGTGATGGAAAATGTTTTGATGGGTGCTGCCAAGGTCCTGCCGTTTTGTAAACATCTGCAGCACAGGCATGCACAACAGCAACACAAAGGAGCCACGAAGTGGAGCCCTGAGCTCCATGGGTGTCTGTCCAGTGTGCTGAGAGCCTGGGGGGAGAAACAGGAAGAGAGGGACTGCTTCTGAAGGAAGGATATGATGCCATAGGTGGTGCCGTGACTGATCAGCTGCCTGGAGTGTCCGGTATCAAGGGATACAATGGTGAATGGGGGAGGAGGGTTGGCACACGTTACCCAGGCATTCTGGCTCTGCTCCAAAGCCCATTGACTTCAGTGTGCTCTCAGGCCCTTAGACTCCATCTGCACTGAAGCCCTTGTGGGCTCCCTGGTGCCAGACCAAGCCCCTGGAGCTGTCATGGGACCCCACAGTGCGAAAGGCTCCCAATTGTTACCATGGCCGTGTGATTGTACCTGCCCCCGGCAAGCAGAAGTGCCCGTGTCCAACAGTGCAACGGGCTCTGGCCTGGTGCTGGGCAGGATGTCTGGCAGGCAGGGCTCCTCCAGCATGCTGTTGCCATCTTTCCCTATTTCCTTGCGAGTCTTGCCATCGCTGGTGTTCGTCTCCAAGTCCCGGCCGGGTGGTGGCAGGAGACCCTGCGCTCTGTTGTACACAAAGTGCACTCCCAGTACTGTGCTGGGCAGGACTGGGGGACCCATGCAGCGAGCGGGAGCAACGGGCACCCAATGCAGCAGGTAGCTATCCAAACGCAACTGCTGCGATTTGAAAATTGCTCGTGGTTTTTAATCCTGGCGTGTGAGTTTTGAAGCCTGACACAGGGGTTCCGGGAGCATGGGTGTGACGATGCTGCAGTTGGGCCTCAGCCTCCTGCCCGCTGCTCTGAGGGCTCCTGCCTTGGCTCTGTCACTGCTCACCCTCCCAAAGAGAATCAGCAGAAGGACTAATTGTCCCCGGGCTCACCAGCCTGGTGACCCCTCCCTCATCCAACTGTAACCCCACCAGCCATCCCCGCCTCCCCCACAGAGAGCCTGCACAGCCATAGAGAGTCCCGAATGGGGATCATGCTCTAGGTCCGGACTCGCTGGACACCCTTCTCTGAACCTGGGGGCAGGATGCCCTTAACGCAGAGTGAAAAAGTCTCAGACTTAAACTTTCCCCAAAGAATAAGTTGTTCTCAGAAGCAGGGCCCAGTGTGGGGCAGTGCTCTAGTGCCAGCCAGGGAGAGGGCGAGGAAGCATCTTCTCACATTTTGGGCTACATTGTCTGCACATGTGCCTCTTTGGGGCACATGTGCAGACCCCCAGCTAAGACCAGAACAGCTGGTAACTTGCCACCAAAGCCCTGGGTACAAACAATGTCTTCAGCTGGTCACATCCACTTCTCATCCAGGCTGCTGTATCTGCTTTCAATAGGACCAAGATGCGTTGTTCTGTTGCCTCTCTGCCACTGGTTGGAGTGTGGCTGCCATGCAGGGAATGGTGGGAGGAGTGCTTCCCGGCACAGGTGCTACAGGGGCTGGGTTGGGTCCTGGATCTGGGCCCAGTGTATTGGTGCATGAGCCCAGTGCCTTTATGTGGACATGATGAGGTGCCTGCAAACTGTGTGAAAGCTGCTGGAGTTGTCGTGTTTACCCTTGAAAGAGAGCAGCTCTTTAATGCAGATAGACTGTCCCCTCTCAGGACCCCCACTGAGACAGCCCAGGAACAGGGAAACATTTTGGGCTTAGAGAATGGAGGTGAGAAATCAAAGGGAGTTATCTGTAGGCTTCCTGCTCTGTAGATCCTAAGCTGTGAGGAAAGTGCAGGTGACTAAACTCAGGCCAGGTCTACATGAGGAATTAAGTCGGTAGAATTATGTTGCTCAGGAGTGTGAAAAATTCACACACACCCCTGAGCGACGCAGTTAAACCAACGTAAGCCCAGGTGTAGACAGTGTTTAGTCAAGGGGAGAATTCTCCCGCTGACCTAGCTATCGCCTCTCGGGGAGATGGAGTACCTACCCCAATGAGAGAACCCCTCCTCTTGGCATATGAGGGGTCACCACTGCAGTGCTGCGGTAGCGTGTAGACAAGCCCTTAGTGTGGCTCGGCCCCATGCTCTATCACAGCCCATTTGCAGCGCTGAGACTTCAGACGAAAGGTGCGTGTCCCAGCTGTCTCTTGCCCGTTGCACAGTCTTGTGCCATGGGGCAGAGTGGGGGCCAATCTTGCCCCTGGATCCTGGAGGCTGAGCGCCATGGTCATTGGAAGGACAGTGGAGATTCTGACTCAGGTACAGTAGGGCCAACAGTTCAAATGTGGCCACTAATTTTAGCTACCTTGATATGTGGGGGCCCAACTTAGGTCTGACTAATTCTCAGAGGTGCTGCTCCCCACAGTTCAAATAGATGGCAGTAGGACCTCTGGGTGCTCAGCACACTAGAAAATCAAGTCCAAAGTGTCTCAGGGAAGCACCCTAGATCAGTGGACTCCTCACATTTTTGGCCTTGGTGTATAATTTTGTAGCAGTCCTGGGTCTACCCTTCCTCCACATGCATCAGTCCACGCCATGCTGCTGAGCTCTGCAGGGACTGAGACCTGGGGGATCCCACTGGGTGTGTGTGGAGGGAAGGATGTGGTCTGAGGAGAGGAGCTATGGCATGGTGAGAAAGAAGAACAGGGATTAAACTTGTATGCAAAGGTTTGGGGAGCCAACATCTCTAGACCAGCTGTCTCTGCCATTCAGCTGTGGGTGCTTGTCCCTGTTAAAGGTGCCACACAAGACATTTAAAAACATTGGATGTGTCAGAGGGTCAGTGCCAGGGTCTTGCTGTTCGACATGTGACATGCTGGCGTCCATGCTGGGGAGCTAAGATGTCACGGGGATGAGCTCTAAGAACTGTGTTTGTTTCTGTTTCTGTGCACAGCCAACGCTCAAAATTCAATGGCGCGGGAGGCGAGCAGGAAGCCTGAAGTCCAAGTCATTTTTAATGAATGGGGGTGGGAAACACCTAGACCCAAGTTTTACAACAGGAAAAATTCTAAAGTCTCCTCACTCCAAAGTGCTTCGATCTATTTGCTTCAAACCCGGAAAGAAAATTCCACTCGGAGGGAGCCCACAAACCGTGAAGGCCAAAATAACATTTCTATGGAAAGTGATAGGGAGGGTTTATAATGGAACCTGGTGAAACCTGAACTGCCGAGAAGCTCTTGTGTCTCACTAATGATGAGAACACTTTCCAAAGGACGTCTCTCACCGCTGCCAGCCTGGCCATCTCCTCCATGAGCCCTCCCTATTCTGTCCTAGAAACAGACATTCGCTTCTGCCCTTGCCTGAGGTTACTTCCTGTTTGCTCAAAGGGACGGAGGAGGGGCAGAAGCTTAAAAATTCCATGCAACCCTGGTTTTTGCAGCCTTTGCTTGTCAGATGACTTTGTGGGAGATCAACACTCTGCTAGATGTATCAGCTATTGGCTTTGTGGTGCTAAAGGGGCTTCTCCCTTAACTGGCAGGTGGCTGCTACTCCCACATCCACTCTCTGGGTGCCTATATGTCCCCAGGACACCGTCTGAGCGCTCCCGGGTTTCTAAAAGCAGGAACCCTCCTAGCAGTTGCTCTCTTTCTGCCCTCCTGACAGGCAGGAGAACTCTTGGTCAGGGGGTGCCGGGGGGAGAGCTCGCTGTGTGAAAGGTCAGTGTCAGAGCTGAGTGTTGCAGTGCTGCGGCCCTCCCTCTGGAGGACAGAATTCCCACTCCCCTTTCTCCCTTCTGCCTGTGCTCTTTGCACCCGTCCCCAGCAGCCCTTCAAAGTCGCTGTTAGTTCCCTCTCTAGTGAGAGCCCAAAGGGTCCCATCTGACAGGGTGAGTGTCTCCAAGGTGGGAACCCTCGCAGTTCTCACTGTGGCTGGGGGCTTGCCATCCTGAAAATCCGTCTGCTTCTCCAGGGGTCTGACATGGGCCCCCAGTTCTGGAAATGTGGGTGCCAAATGTCAGGCTGTTCACAGAGAAAGATTCAGTGTCAGAGCAGGGGATGTGGCAGCAGCTCTTCTTCTGAACACAGGCCAGTCAATGCAGCTGCATCCACTCACACCGCCAGCCTCTCCTGCACCTTCACACACAGCCCTGGCTCCAGGGCCACGCAGAGCCTAACAGAGACATATACAGCCATGCCTACATACACACACACACACACACACACACACACGGCTAGACACACACAGCCATGCCTCTAGATACACATGTGCACACACACACATCTGGCAGACACATACCGCCGTACCTCTCATTACACACACACATCCCTAGACACGCATAGCCATGCCTTTAGATACACATGTGCACACACATGCGCGTACATGGCTAGACACGCCAGCTGTGCCTCTAGTTACACACACGCACACAGCTAGATATGCACAGCTGTGCCTCTAATTTTACATGCACATACAACCATGGCTAGACATGCACAGCCGTGCCTCTTGTTACACACACACACACAACTAGACACCGCACAGCTGTGCCTCTCATTACACACACACACAGAAGCATACCTACAGACACCTGTCTCCCTAATAGCTACATCCATAAATGCCACCCCCATGCCCACACAGCCGCCCCCACCTGCACTCACATTTTGACAGGTGTTGGCTCCCCAGCGGATGAATTCAGTTTTTCTGGCGCCCTCAGCCCTGAAGTTGCCCTGTGCTGAGATCTGGGTTGCTGCTGGCAGTGGCGGCCGCACACTGGCACTAGCAGACAGGGAAGAGAGCATAGCTGGTCTGGATTAGTGTCACTGCCCTTCCCAGCAGCAGACTCGACTCTCTGACCCCCACAGCTGGTTCCTGGGTTCCAGCCCCTTTCACTAACAATACCCAGCCCTCCTTGGACACGCTCCCTTGCAGCCATCCCAGGCATGCTCCGGTGAAGGAAGTCTGCCAGCCCCGCTCCTTGCACAATGTTGCAGGGGTGACCTATTCCCACAACTCCCCTCCTCACGTCCCGCACGTCAGCCCTTGCCGGAATCCCATTTCCACACTGAGCTCCCTTGAGAAGCCACTATTACTTCACCCAGACACATATGCAGTCGACCCACTGGCCCCCGTTCGCAGTGAGTAACCACTCTGCTCACCACAGCAATAGTCCAGGGCTGATACAGCCACCACCAGCTCTCTCTGGGGAGCTGGCAACTGCTGAGCATGAGATTGGCACGCACCATCTCCCCTCCTTGCTGGACATATTTTTCTCTCTGCGCATAACTCTTCCCCTCTTGCACTGGCTCCTGGCTAATCAGTGCCTGGGAGGGGCTGTGCCCTTCCCCCATCCTCTGGGCAAATCAGGGTGCGACCCTCTGCAGTGTTGGGAACCCCAGAATGGCAGCCTCTGGAGTGAGTGTGCACAAGGGAGGGTGGGAGCAGGGCTTTCATATGACAGAATGAATAGTTAGACACGGCTGAAGAAGAGGGTCATTGCCAGGCTGAGAGGGCCCCTTCCAGATCTGAAACCCTCCTCCTTGTACGCTGGGCCCCATGCAAGACAGGTTCCCATCGACACTCCACAGATCATACAGCTGGAGTCAGCATCCTCTTTCAACCCACAGTTGAGAGTCCAGAGCTACTCCAGCCCCGCTTCCCACCCACCCGTTGCCCCAGGACCTTGTCTTGGAGCTCCACAATACGCTCCCAGCTCCGCAGGCTGCAACAAAATGAATGACCCCCCCTCACCCTCATCTAACATTTATGTGGGATGAACGAACCGCTCAGCACATGGCTCTTGTGCAGTTCATTTCCACTCCTGGACACGTGCAGAGCACAGACCGAGCTGCGGGGACCTTTCCTTGGGGGCTTGTTGGCTTTGCCATTCCCTAGCTTTCTGGCTTTGTGTCCCCAGTGCTGGGGAGGCTTCTGGCCCTGGGTCCTGTGACCGGGAGTGACTGGGATCCTGTACCCACCATGTCTGCTCGCCCCCAGCAACCACCTCGCTTGGGGGAGCTGTCCTCCGGAGCTGGAGCCTGTGTGCCGCTGAGGGGTTCCCATTCCTTCCAGCTTTGCTGAGTTAAGGGGTTTCCTAGCATCTTCCCCCCCATGCGGGGATTCTCCTTTCCAGCCCAGCTGTCTAGGCAGAGAGATGGGATTTCCGCCTCCCCTCCTCACAGGGACTGAGGAGGGTGACGTGATACAACAAGCTCTCTCAGCCCTGCATGGCTCAGTGTTCCCAGTAGGTGAGGGGCGGGGAGGGAGTGGGTCTGCAGTGTTCTCTCTAGGGGATTTTCCAGTGCTCCGTCTATGTTCTCAATGGGAGTGGCTGAGTGCTGGGTGGCCCATGGGTCCTCTTCTCCCAAATGTACCATCCCACAGCTGCAGCCATCTCTCAGGGGAAACTCCACCCCTTGCCTTGGGCCCACTGCAAAGGCCCAAGACTGTTGTCAGCCCTGCAGGACATAGTTATTTCAGGACCATATTCCTCATGGTCCCCTGGGCCCGGCCGGTTAAGATGGTTACGCACTCAGCTGGGCTTCACTGGCCAGGTTCTAGAGAGGCTGGCTGGACCATCCCCCTGGGGCTGGGATTAAGGGAATTATCTGGGTGTATTGTGTGATGAGCAGGGATTTGGGATGACCGTGACTTCCCAGGCTCAGCGGGCGTGTCACTGCCGTTCGCCCACTGAGGGGTTAAAACAGATTTCTTCAAGCAGAGAGCAGGGCTTGGCCATGGCGCCTACCTCAGGGACCTTGCTGGCCCTCCCTGGGGCTGAGGCAAGGTCTCACGCTCCAGTCCAGGAGGTCCTGTGTTGCACTGAGCCTGCTCAAAAGGTTCTGAAGAACAAGGGCCTCTGTAGTTTTCAGCACTAACTACACAGCAGGACACAGCTCCCAGGAGAGTCCCAAGAGGAGCACTGGAGAGACACACCAAGCAGACTGAGGGAGCACCAGCTACACAGGGCAGGAGGGGTCATATTGCAGCCCCAGCAGAAGCCTCTGCAAGCTGCGCAAAGGCAGAAAAATGCAGAGGCCCTATACAACCCCCGCCAGTGAGAGCCTTCTGCTTAGCAATTCTGATACCATGCTAGGAGGACAGACAGAGCAGGAGAGCTGATGAGCTCTTGCATTTCCATTCTGGGCCAGAACAGACCCATACTGAACAAAGAGCACTTTGCGGTGCAGCTGTGGAGCCTGCTGGCTTCGTACCGGTGCTCAGGCGGAACTGAGGGCACACATGGGCTCAGAGCCTTTTAAAGGTGCCCTGCAATGAGTTACAAACAAATACCTTTGTGCCAATGAACACCCCACAAACCACAACGGCGGAGCAACCATCACAGCCCTCCGTATATACGAGCCCTGTGACGCCGGGCTGGGTAACTCGTGCCCCATGGCAGCTCCCCAGCATGCCCCACATCACAGCTAGCACAACCCTGCAGTGCCCTGGCCTGCCCCAGAGCTCCTCAGGGGATTTGTTAACAGTTTGCTGTCTCCCACAGGCCTTGTTCAGGCTGGCTGTCCCTCAGCTTGATCCAAGCATGCAGCCCGGGGCCACCTGAAATGTTTTGAGGATTCATGACGGTGTATGCCAATGTCTTCTAATGTGGTTTCCACCCCAAACCGTTAGGCATCCAATGGGGCGAGTGTAAGCTTTCAGGGGCAGGGGTGTCGGGGAAACCCTGTCTCCACTGAAGTCAGTGACCAAACTCCCACTGACTTTAATGAGCCATCTACCTAGAGAGACATTACCTTCATCATCAATGCAGCAAGCCCTGCTGCAGGCTTTGCCATGTCCACACAGCCAGAAGCAGCATACAGACTGCCCAGGAATGCACAGCCAGCAAAGCCCATGGAGAGGTCTTGGAGCCTGCTCCAGGTGTTTGCTGATCAGTCCTTCCCGACTGGCAGATAGAAGTCTGCTATTTCCCGCCACCTTTAGCACTATCTGTCCTGTAAAAGGCACCTGGCTAGGAGAGAGGGGGAGGCAAGCAGGGAGACGGGACTGTCACTGTCCTGACACTGCTGTAGGGATCAGTTCACGCTAGATCAGTCTGAACTCCATGCCAGTGGGTATAGGGAGTGGTGGCTGCAGGGCAGTGCCGGAAGATAGCAGTGACCAGCACTCTAGAAAGCCAGGGGGTTACATTTGATTGGGTTATGACACAAGGCTAGAGGGAGGCAGTCTTTTTTCCAAGGAGTTCATGGGATCTGGGGAGACAGTATATGATCCCCCACAGCCTCAAGAGATCAGGGAATTGCATCTCTTGTGTCTGGTTGTTAGGCAGCCCACAGCCTGGACAAAGCTCTGCCTAGGGCTCATGGTTGGGCATTGCCCTTCTCATGGATGTGCCCCCCCATGCCATGGCTAGCATTGGTTGTGGGTTCATTCCCCAGCTCCCAGTGCAGCGAGTGCCCATCCTGTGTGGCAGCCCCTCTCTCGCCCGGCTGCCCACTGCTCCTGATATGACTCTGACACCCCTCACCCCAGAGAGGCCTGCGGGCACAGAGCTCCCTCTCCCCTGCTCCAGCATTCTAGGAAACTCCTTCAGTTCCCTTCCACATTCCTTGGCCCCCTCCCCTCCTCTGACATGCATCCTGTTTGCTAAACACATAGCACCAGCCTGAGTCACCCGATGGCTTCTGCAGGTGACGGAAGGCTAACAATAGCCAACAAAAGGAGGATGTCTCCTCTCCCCGCACGCCCAGACCAGCCTGGAAACCTCCATCTGAAGGGCCTTCGAGGAAGCTGCTAATGGGAGAGTGTGGCTGCCCGGGGCTTGATCGATCCACACCGGACATGTGCCTTCCGATGAGTTTTGTCCTGTTGACAGTTGTTTGTTTGGGGCTAGGAGGGAAGGAGTGATGGGAGATGGCCTTGATGGGATGGTGCAGAGCTGGGGCTCAGCTGGGAGCAGAGCTCCCTGGCACAGTTCCCAAAGCCTGGGTGGTCATACTGCCTGCCCAGCCACCCCACAGAGGATGCCAGGCACCCCTACTCCCTTCCCACCTTCCCTCTCCTGATGGCAGAAGGGCTGCAGGACTCACTCCCCCTTCCCACTTACAGAGAGGTCTGCGGGGCCATGCAGTGAGAGCAAGTTCGCCTGGGGAGAAGCATAGCCACTTCCTGTCATCAGCAGGACAAGCCTGTGGGTCTCACAGAGAACTGAGGGTGGGAGGGGGGAGATGGGATCATCCCTCGGGGCTTTTCTCATGCTCCTAATGGTGAAGAGGTTTCCTGAGGTCCCAGAGAGGGTGAGCTCTCAACTGGCTGGGGAGAGTTCCCTTTTCCCTTTCCATGAAGGGGGAAGAGGTTAGGGACCAGGTCTAGTGCAAGCAGGTGAAGCCCTGTGGGTGACCCCCAGGGTCCTTGTCCCTCGGTGCAGCCACTGGCTCCTTCCAATCCCTCCAGGTCCTGGGCTGACCTCCTCTGTGCTGAGCTGTCTCTTCACACTCCTGTGCATAACCCGTTATCCCCACACTGACAGTCTGGCCCAGCTGCTCCTGAACTCAGCACAGACAATGGAGTTGTCCATGGGCTCTTTGCTCTGCCAAGTGCTGTGCGTGTCTGTGGTGCTAGAAGGATGAGCTGGTACAGTAAGGCCTTACTTAATGTTGTAGTTCTGTTCCTGAAAAATGCGACTTTAAGTGAAACGATGTTAAGCAAATCCAATGTCCCCATAAGAATGAATGCAAATGGGGAGGGTTAGATCCCAGGAAAAAAATTTTTTTGCCGTACAGTATAGTATTATAGTTGGGAGGTGCCCCTTCCTTACCCACACAGGCACAGCCCACTGGCACTGGAGACAATGAGGCAGGCAAGGAGGCTGAAGGTGCCATAGACTAGGAGAAGCACATTGCACAGCAGCAGCGGTAGTTTCCCCTACTCTGCAAGCACCAGGGCTGGGGGGCTCAATCCTTGGCCCGCCCATTCCACCCCAAGCCTCCACCCTTAACCCGCCTCTTCTTCCCCCACTTCCCCTTTACTCCGCACGCCGCGTCCTTGCACCTCCCCACTCCCTCCCCTGTCTCCTGCCCGCGGCAATCAGCTGGTTTGCGGCCTTCAAGAGGCAGGGGAGGGAGGGGGAGCCTGCGTGCCAAGTCCTTACTCCTCCCTCTCCCTCCTGAACACCGCAAGCCAGCTGATTGCCGCGGGCAGGAGGCAGGGAGAAGAGGGAAAAGGCGCTGATCCATGGGGTCTGCCGGCGGGCAGGAGGCCCCATGGGGGGGGGGGGCGTCGGGGAGCTGATAGGGGGGCAGCCAGCTGTGGACAAAGCAGGCAGCCAAATGACATTATAGCGAAGCATTGCACAACTTTAAATGGAGCATATTCTGTAACTGAGCAGGGATGTAAGATCGAAACAACGTTAAGCGAGAGGACATTAAGTGGGGAGTTACTGTAGCTGAAGAACAGGGCTGAGAGTCACAAATTCAGAGATTCCAAGGCCAGAAGAGACCACTGTGATCATCCAGTCTCCTGGTTAACACGGACCAGAGACCTGACCCACAATAATCCCATTATTAAAGCTTATGCTCAAATAAACAAATAAACAAAGAGCACATTATTAAAGATTTGTTCTGTATGTAGGTATTATATATAGACTGGTGATCAAGTCCCCCTTTGCCTTCCTTGTGAAGCTAATAGACTGAGCTCACTCCAGGGCACGTTTTAATCATTCTCAAAAACAACGAGGAGCCGGGGACACCTTAAAGACTAACAGATTTATTTGGGCATAAGCTTTCGTGGGCAAAAAAACACTTCTTCCCACGCATCTGAAGAAGTGGGTTTTTTACCCACAAAAGCTTATGCCCAAATAAATCCGTTAGTCTTTAAGGTGCCACCAGACTCCTCTTTGTTTTTGTGGATACAGACTAACATGGCTACCTCTCTGATATTTAATCATTCTTGTGGCTCTTCGCTGAACCCTCTGCTAATTATTAACATCCTTGAGTTGTGGGAGCCAGAACTGGACACAGGATTCCAGCAGCCATTGCACCAGTTCCAAATCCAGAGGTAAAATCATCTCTCCGCTCTTACTTGAGATTCCCCTGTTTATGCATCCCAGGATTGCATTAGCTCTTTTGGCCACAGCTTCGCTCTGGGAGCTCATGTGCAGCTGATTATCCAACCTCCTCACACCCAAAAAAGATCTTTTTCAGAATCACTGCTCCCAGGGTAGAGTCCCCCATCATGTAAGTGCGGTCCCCATTCTTTGTTACTAGATGTTTACATTTACATTTGGGGTCAGGGTTCCTGAGTTCTGTTCCCAGCTCAGAGAGGGATGTGGAGTCTGGTGGGTTAGAGCAGGGACAGGGAGAGAGGACTGCTAGGATCTTTTCCTAGCTCTGCTACAGATTCCCCATGTGATCTTGGGACATTATTGTCTTGCTGCCTTTGCTTCGCATTTCCTCAGCCCCTGGCCCTGGCCAACATCCCAGGGACCTCCCTCCCGTCTCCTGCCACTCAGTGAGCCCTGTGGGTGTCTGATCTCCCAGGAGGCTTTGTTTCCTCAGCCTTGTTTTCCCAGAGGGGCCCAGGGAGGCAGTTTAGCCCAGGAGAGAGTCCCAAGTGCAGTGGGAGCTGGCTCCCCATCTGGTGCTCACAGGGTTAAGTGCAGGAATGTGGTGCTTGGGAGGGTCCGAATAATTGGCTCTAGGCTGTGGATGTAGGGTCTGTGTCCTCTGCCCCTTGGGCCGTGACCCCTGCCCGGTAAGTGCAGATACAGCCTGTGGGCCATGCAGCCCACACATGGATTTCATTCCATGGGTGGGATAGTCAGCGCCGCCCACAGACCAGTGTCCCATGCACAGGGGTGGCTCAGCTGGCAGAGGATGGGGCTCTCCCTCAGCCTGTGCCCGCCTCCCAGGCCCAGGGAGTCCCCAGGGAGCGCCCAGCCAGCCCTGGTCCTGTCCAGCAGCCCAAGGGCCGAGTTAGTACCTGTCAGGACAGAGGGGAGGGCGAGTGCCCCCAGCATGCTCTCCACAGTCCCAGTGCTGAGCGGAAGCCCAGCCTCATCGCAGCAGCCAGGCAGGGGTCTGGGGGAGCGGCGAAGGAGGGGAGGGAGAGATTCGTTTGCACTTTTCACTAATTATTGCAGTGGAAATAAACCTCGGCCTCCTGTTGCCAAGGCAACTTCACTTCACATCGAGAAACTTTCGTTGCCATAACAATTAAAGGTTTCAGAGTAGCAGCCCTGTTAGTCTGTATTCACAAAAAGAAAAGGAGTACTTGTGGCACATTAGAGACTAACAAATTTATTTGAGCACAAGCTTTCGTGAGCTACAGCTCACTTCATCCGATGCATCCAATGCAGTGAGCTGTAGCTCCCGAAAGCTTATGCTCAAATAAATTTGTTAGTCTACCTAAGGTGCCACAAGTACTCCTTTTCTTATAACAATTAAAGGAGCTTCTGGGACCAGAGCCGTCTGATACCCACTGGGCCCAAAGAGGGGCAGCCCTGCTCCAGCCCGTTCAGCCCAAGCAGGCAGCAGCCCACCCTCCTCTGGGCCTCAGGAGGGAGCAGGGCCCCACTGGCCCATCCCTCCCTCATTTAAGCTAGCGAAGAAGCACCCTCAGGTAGGGGCCTCCTTGGGCTGTGAGCGCCATGGGCAAAGGAGCTAGGAGATGCTGCCAGCCGCAGGTCATTGGTGACCTGAATGTGTCAAATCTCAGCGTGTTGCTGGAGGAGCTGGTAGCACTGAGGTGTGACTGCAGCCCAGGGGAGGCTTTGTGTGTATGCCTTCCCTGGGGTCAGTGTGGCAGAAGAGACGAGGGAGGAGAAAGCATTGCCCAACTGGCCTATGAAGACCTCGCCCAGCACTGAGCCTGTTCACTCCCACCTGCAATGTCCTTAGGGAACAACCCCTGTTCTTGGGGAAGCCTCAGCTTGGAGCGCTGCAGCTATGCTGCTGCCCAGCCATCCCAGACAGCTGCTGGGGCAGGGCCAAATGCTGGAGGGATATTGCTGCTCGGGGTGTTGGGTGCTGCTGAGAGCTGAGTGGGGATTAGGGGAGCCCCCTCCCCCAGAAGTCAGGATGGTTCTCTGAGCACAACAGCCCCAGCTGGGCTCCAAGGCACCAAGAGAGGAGAAGGTTGCACACTGAATATTGGGCTTCCTTGTTGGGGCCCCAGTTGCATGGCTTTGCAGGAGGCCCAGATTTCTGGAGCTGGCCCCAGCAGACCTAGGAGGTGGCTTTCCTGCCAGAATATGAGCCACACCTCAGGGGGCTTGGTTACTCCACTGGGAAGCTAGTAGACAGCAATAGTGGCCTTTCTGTAGCCTCTGACTGTCTGCTCCAGGGGCAGCCCATGGGGGCACAGTGGACAGTGCTAGTGCCTGGCGGGTCACACCCCAGCATCATGTGCAAATCGCACCTCTCTGAGCCTCCTGGAGCTGAGGGCTCGGGGCGAGATGGGCGCTGCACGTGGCACTGCACAGAGCCAGCCCAGTGTGCATAGAGCCTGCATTGCAGATGTTTGCTCTGGGCTAAGCCTGACCTGGTTCCAAGCGCACCCAACCTGAGCGGGTTGAGTCATTTTCCAAACCGTCCGGCCCCTTTCCCTGACTTGAGTCAGCCCTGCTGCTGCCTCTTGCTCATGGGGTCAGCGTGGCGCTGGCTAAGCGCCCCACCCTCCCAGACGCTGCCCCTGCCGCTCTGTGGGGGGAGAGGCGCTGCCAAGCCTTGTCACCCCCGCTCTGCAGCGCACGGTGCAGCAGCTGACAGAGTGCGGGGTGCAGCCGCCAACGTGTCACCCTTCCTCCCGGGGCAGGAGGAGGAGAGCCAACCCGGCCCTGAGAGGGCCTGCACCTGACCCAGACCCTGAGGGCACCGTGCTACTCCACCTGTGACGGTGGTGCACCTGGAGCACCACCTAGTGGTATTAAGGAGGTAACACAGGAGGGGGTTAACTGAAGCAGAATGATACGTGAGGCCTCGCCCCGCCGGGGGAAGGCTGAACTTCAGGCCTCAGACGGTGAAAGACTTGCCCCAGCCCAGGGGAAAGGGCTCAGTGGGACTAGCGCCCTGCAGGCTGCTAACCATGCCTGCTCCGTGCCTAGGGGCACAGCCACATTTGAGCTGGGAGGTGTGATTCCCAGCTCACGCAGACATATCTGTGCTAGCCAGGAGAACACGGGTCGTGGCTCGGGTTAGCCACCCATGTATCCAGAGGGGCCAGGCAGGTCTGTATGCCTAGTCCGAGCCGCCCGGCCGGCTACCCTGTTATTTTTAGCACACAAGCCCAAATGTTCCAGTGGAGAATAGTCCCAGTTCTCCTGACTTCCAGTCAGGGACTCTCCCAGTCATCGTGCTGCCTCTCCAGCCTCGTCCGCATGCTAACTCCTCACCGGCCTGACTTGCTGCTACTGCGCGGGCTCCACGCGCTGGCTGCCTGCAGTACTCACTGGGGTCTCTGGCTGCTGTGCAGATCAGGCTGCATGATCACAAGGATCCCTTCTGGCCTGGACCTCTCTGAATCTGCAGATCAGTTTGAAGCTTCATTGATACCCTAGTTCTGGAGGGTTCTTGCGACCTCCCCCGCCTCTGTGCAGAAGACTTCCTGGCGCACCAGCCAGACACCAGAGCTTGGCCTGGTCAGTGCCAGCATCTTTGAGTTGCCTTCTTCAACCCTGCTCCTTTCAGCTGGCCCCGTGTCACCTTGTGAACCCCGCTGCCCCTCCCCTATCGCCCCTTGGTCCAGCTGCCCCTTCTGCCCTCATCACCCCTCAGCTTGGCTGCCCTCCCATTCCTCCCTCAGCCCGGATGCCTCTTCTCCCCCCTTCACCTCTCAGCCCCGCTGCCCCTTCTCCCCAAATTCACCCCTCAGTCCAGTTGCCCCTCCCCTATCATCCCCCTGACTGGCTGCCCCTTCACCCTCAGCCTGGTTGCACCTTCTCCCCTCATCATCCTTGAGCCTGGCTGCCCTGTTAACAGCATTGCATGGTTCAGCAGCCATACTGCACACCCATTCTGCACTGACCCCACCCTGCATTAGTGCTCTCTGCACGTTGGCGTACACAGGAGGAAGTGGGCACAAGCGGCTGGCAGGTCCCATGAGGTGGGTGCCAGGGCAGTGTGCACTCTGCAGGGGGTGCAGTGTAAAGTGCCGTTTTTTTTCTCTAGCCCCGCCCCCTTCAGGTTTGGGTTTGGGACGGGACTTGCATGCTTTTCAGCCAGGCTGCAGCTATACCGAGCTTTTCCTGAATATCTGCGTCACTAGCCCCTGGTGCCCTGAGGTTGGCTAGCATGAGCATCATGTGGTGCTACATGGAAGGGGCAGGCTGTTTGTTCTGGCCAACAATTATTCCCTAGGACACCGTAGATGCTGGGTTTGCTTCACAGGCGAAATGACAGCAGAGCTGAGAGAGAGGCTAACATGGGAACTGCGCTGCATTGGCTCAGACGAACATGCCTGGCCTCAGGCACTGCGTTTTTATCCTCCTCTGCACTGGCTCTTTAATCTGAGCTGTGCAGGCTGCGGGCACCTGTGTTTACAGGGAATGATTTGCTGCCATGCCAGCCCTTTCTAATCTGAATACCGAGTGCCAACCGGGGCAGCTCCGTGCCAGAAGTGAGACGAGCTAACAGCACCGCCCCCCGACCTACCCCCCAGCGTGCCTTTTGAGCTCCTGCCCATGGACTGGTGAACTGCATGTGCTGGGAAAGTGCCTAGGTAGCTCTCTCTCCTACTGCCTCTGGCTGTCTATGGCTTACGGCGGGCACAGAGAGCCTGTCTTGTGCTTCCCCAACACGTGCTCATCAACTCGCACTCCAGGAGCAAATCTGTGTGCTACCCACTCTTGGAGCAGCCCAGCACTCTGCGCACCCCTCACCCTCGGGCTCTGTACTGACTCCCCATGGAGAACAGCCTTCTGGTCAGGGGTGGCCTTACACGTTAATCCCCTTCAGGAGACTGTCCCTGCACTGCATGCAGGTACCTGGGATCCCAGCTCTCCCCCACTGCCCTACACCCTCCATCCTTTGGCTCTCAGCATGACCTCCTCTAACAGCCATGTTCCTACGGGACCATCAAATTGTGCAGGTGACAGAACTTCCCCATGCCTGTGCCTGCTCTGGGACTCACCCCCACAGGAGGGAAGAGACCACAGGCCTCACCGTGCTCCTCCACACTATGCTCTCCCACACGGGCCTGCCCTAGGTTAGAAAAGCGGCACCCATTTAACTAAACTAAATTTAAACCAATCCAGTTTAAACTGGTGCAAGCCAGTCATGTAGAAGTACTTGCACTAGTCTCACCCTCATTTCAACTGGTTAAGCTAGTTCAGTGATTTGTCAACAGCTAAATCAATTTAAGTGCAGCTTAAACCAGTTTAAGGGCATCTCCATTAAGGATTTGCATTGGTTTAAACTAGATTGATTTTAAATTTACACCATGCCTCTACAATAGGGGTTTGTACTGGTGCAGCTACATCCATACAAAAATCCCTGCAGCAGACAAGTCCTGAGAGTAGAATGTAGTCCGTCCGTCTTCCCGCTGAAGGCAATTCTGAGATACACATAGCACCTAGGGAAGGAGTGGAGTGGGACAGGGCGTAGGAGTCTAAATGCAAAAGGTTTTATGTGACTAGAGAAGATTGTGGATGCTGTTTCTTAGGGGCAGCAGCAGTCCCATGGACACATGAATGCTTTACGGGAGTCTACAATGTGTCATGACACAAGTGTGTTAGAGACAATCTGCACTTGGTTTTTTTGCCATTTTAGGGCATGTCTACACTGGAGCTGCAGGTGTAATTTCCAGCTGTTGGTTCAGCATTACATCTAAAATGGCTGTCCCCAGGCTTACCTCCTCCACTCTCTGAAACACAAAGTTGTGCCCAGTACATTCCAAGAATTTACTGGAAATTTTGTGTGTTGCCATATTACTTTTCCCACTGACATCTGGGTAGTGAAAGCCCCCCATTACAACCAGGTCTTGTGGCTTGGATATTTCTGTTATTTGTGCTTGTAATGCCTCCTCCCTCTCACCTTCCTGATTTGGTCTATAGCAGATCCCTACCATGACGGCATCCCTATTTTCCCTCCTTTTATCTTTACCCAAAGGCTTTCAATTCATAGGTGCCAACTCCATGGGTGCCCTGCCGACCAGCTGTTTGGCAGCAGGCGGGAGGCGCTTTGGGGAGGAGGCGGAGCAGGGGTGGGAAGAGGCAGAATTAGGGTGGGACCTTTGGGGGTGGGGCAGAGTGGGGGCAAGGCCTCAGGGCGGAGCTGGGGTGGAGAAGAAAATCAGCGCCTGTGTTTCAACTAGTCTGCCTTGTAACTCCATCTCAACTTTAGAACAGTTATATATTCCTAATGTATAATGTAACACCACCTATCTTTTTTTCCTGCCTGTCCTTCCTGAACATGCTATACCCTTCTTCCACAATATTCCAGTCACGAGACATCCCACCAAGTCTCTGTGGCACAAATTGTTTGTAATAATTTAGCTTATGTTCTTGCATTTATGTACAATCATCTAAGACATTGAACAGATTTCCCCACCGATTTCCTTCTTGTTGCTCTATGACCCTATTGTAATTTTCCCTGTCCCCTGTAACATCTAGCCCTCTGGTAAAGTTGTCTTTTTTTATGCTTATCTGTGGGCTTTTGTCACATGTGAACCTAGGTTGGCAAGTCAGTGCACGGAGATGCTCTTCCCCATCTCCTCCCACCAGACCTTCCTGAAACAGCATCCCCTGGGTGAAGAAGCTGAAGCCCTTCCATCAAAACCATCTGTGCAGCCATGCATGTACCTCCTGGATGTGCGTGTCTCTGCCTGGGCCCTTACCTCAACTGGGAGGCTGGATAAAAACACAAATTGTGCTCCTGGGTCCTTCACCCTTGTTCCCAGAGCCCTGCAGTCACTGCTGATCTGCTCAGGGTCAGACCTGGCAGTATCAGGGCTTAAATTCAGCTGGAGACCTCCGGAGCGGAGCTCTGCTAAATATTTTCAAATCCACGGGAGCCCTGGTGCCCCGCAGGGCTGAAGCCCCAAGCTCCTGCGCCTCCCGCAGGGCTGAAGTCCCAAACCCGTGCGCCTCCCAGGAGCTAAAGCCCTGGGGCTCCGGAAAACACTCAGTGAGAATTTAAGCCCTGGGCAGTATCATTAGTGCTCAGATGGGTGAGCAGCATGGGGTAGTGATCAGAGGGACAGATGAGCCCCAGCAACCTTTCCATAATGTCTCAGCCAGCAACCTTTCCATAATGTCTCAGCCGTGGGCTCCAGGCAGGCAGTACGCCTCCCAGGGCATCAGGTCAAGCTGGCAGATGGATGCCTCCATCTCCCTCAGAAAGTAGTTCCAGACACCCTTACACCTCCTCCTCTCGGGTGCTGTGGCCATGAGCCTCTCAGCCTTGGGAACAGGTGGCTCCTCCTCCTCAGTCACGGGAGTCTGCTCCTCGCCTCCTGTTGCAAGTCCAGCATAGCAATTCTTCAGCTCGATGGACAGGGGACCAGGATCTGGGTGGTGGGGTATGGAGCCCTGTCTACTGTTCAAGGTGCCCAGCAACCAGTCTCCTCCCCACAGAACAACCGGTGGTGCCACTGTAGTCATCTGTATCCTCCATCCCAGATGTTTCCATGTGTGTAATATCGATGAAGTCCTAGTGCTCCCAGATGCTTCACAGATGAGCCACCTCCTCCTTGCAGCTCTCTTACTGGCTACCTTGGTCTTATGCTATTTTACATTTTTATCAATGACCTGGAAAAAAGCATAAAATCATCACAGATAAAATTTGAAGATGGCACAAAAATTGGGGGAGTGGTAAATAATGAAGAGAAAAAGTTCATTGATTCAGAGCAATCTGGATCACTTGGTAACCAGGGCACAGTTTTTAATACAGCTAAATGTAAATGCCTACATCTAGGAACAAGGAATGTCGGCCATACTTACAGGATGAGGGACTCTGTACTGGGAAGCAGCGACTCTGAAAAAGATTTGGGGGTCATGGTGCATTATCACCTGAACATGAGCTCCCAGTGCAATGCTGTGACCAAAAGGGCTAATACGATTCTGGGATGCGTAAACAGAGGACTCTCAAGTAGGCGCAGAGAAGTTATTTTATCTCTGTATTTGGCACTGGTGCAACTGCTGCTGAAATACTGTGACCAGTTCTGGTGCCCACAATTCAAGAAGGATGTTGATAAATTGGAGAGGGGTCAGAGAAAAGTCATAAGAATGAATAAAGGATTTGAAAACCTGCCTTATAGTGATAGACACAAGGAGCTCAATCTATTTAGCTTAACAAAAAGGAGGTTAAGGGGTTATGTGATCACAGTCTATAAGTATCTACATGGGGAACACATATTTAATAATGGTTTCTTCAGTAAGCAAAGGAAGATCTAACCTGATCCAATGGCTGGAAACTGAAACTGGACAAATTCAGGCTGGAAATAAAATGTAAAGTTTTAACATTAGAGTAATTAACCATTGGAACAATTTATCAAGCGTTGTGGTGAATTTCTATCAATGACCTCTGCTCTAGGGATTATTTTGAGGCAGTTCTCTGACCTGTACTGGACAGGAGGTCAAAATAGATTATCACAATGGTCCTTGCTGGCCTTAGAATCTATTGATCCATTTCCAGGTCTAACATCCCTGGAAGACATCCCAGTCTTTCAGGAACATCTTGGTAATCGTTTAGCAGTTTTGCTTTGCTGCATGGATGCCACCGTACATTGTCTGCTCTGGGTGTGGTTTTTGTTGTGCCTGTGTGTCCGTTGTATGAATTGTTTGTCCCAAGTTTAATGTTCCTAGGTTCATGAATTTACTTATTTTAACTGAAAGCAGTGGTGCCTGTGCTGTCTGTATTACTTGAGATTTCAGCCTCTGTACTTTTCCTTGGTATTCCACTTGTAATTTACATTGTCCTAGTGGTTATTATGCTCATGCCATTTCATAAATTTAATTACCTTTGCTTGCCTGCAATTTTGCTTTCTTCTCTTGCACATTGCTAAGAAAGTCTTTGAGCACAGCACATTCACTGATGCCTCTCTGTCTATCTGGTGTTCAGTTTCCAGTTTGTTCGTGTGCTGCTCTCTTGTGTTTCCAACTGCTGCCAGTCTGAGCTTTACAAACCATTTATATTGCTGTTTTACATTGCACTAATATCATATACATGCAAAATCTCATGCTCTGAGTCACTGCTTGCTTCCTTGATATGGTGCATTTTTTTCTTTTCTTTTCTTGTTTGCAAGCTTTGAGATAATGATTATTTTGGCCACAATTTTTGCATATAACCTCACAAGGATTGCGCAAGGAGGGGGGCAAGAAGAAACACAGGGCCTCCCAAGCATTGGAGACACAGAACTCCTCCCGGGTGGGGAGAGCCAGCTCCTCCGGCCGGGGGGGGGGCACAGAAAGTGCTCCCCCAAAAGCAGGAACATTTTTAATCCTGTGCATGACCCTGTGACTTCACATGTAGAGTATTTTGAATTATCATGTTTTTCTCCCTCGTATCCACAGGTTTTCTGCTGCAATTCATTTCTTTTCTTCGCTTTGTATTTGTGCATTTACTTTTGCACAATTTTGGATGTATTTTTCTGTGAATTTTCATGCTTCCCCTATGCTATTGGTGAATTATCTCAGTGTTAGTGCCACATGTGAGCTTTTAGAGTAGCAGCCATATGAGCTTGTTCACCAGCTTTGTTTGTGTCTGTAGCTGTTGGTAGAGTTGGTATGGGCTCTCTGAACATTCTTATCTGAGCTCCTGTATCTTTTGCCCCTATTACTAATCTGTCAGGAATTAATTCAGCCCCTCTTAAGTTTTGACAATTGCATGAGTCTGCCCTTTTGCGCAGTTCGGCAATAGACTGACCTAGTGTCTCCCCAGGTTCTGGATTACACTGGTTGAAAAGATCCCTTTCGTAGCTGATACATTTTGTAGGTTAAAATGCTTTTGAAGCACTTATAGGGTTTTACATGGGACCCCCCCCCCAGTCTGCTACTGGTGTATGAAGATGCTGCTGCTGCAGCTGGCAGGCTTCGCCCATTACAATGAGTAGGTGGTGGCTCTTATTTTGTTTTCCTTTCTATCCAGCCCGGTTTCAATGTTATAGATTTCCCATTGCTAAACACATCCCCTTTCCTGTCCATCTGTTCAGGGACAGGAACCTGGTATGTATGATTAGTGGTTGCTCTTTGTTTTTGTTTGGTTTTTCTCTTTTCCCCCTCAGTATTTCCAATATGAAGTTTCTGGTTTTATGTAACTGCAGGAGCCAACTCACTTCTAACGCCACAGTCTGTGAGAGAGCATAAAAAGAGAGCACCAGCACAGTGCAACCTTCAGTCTCGGTCTTCCTCCGCATGTACTGTCTCCTCTCAAGCACTTCCCCGAAAGCAGGGCTCTCTAAGGAGTTGTCCACACAGCAGCAGCAGGTAGGGCACATGTAGCTATACACCACAATGAAAAGCAGGCGGCATCCACCCTGTAGAGTGTAGCTACCACACGGTAGTGAAAGGCTCTGTCAGGGGGAGGCAGCAGGGAAAAACTCTGACAGTAAGGAGCTGCCAGAGCCTTTCCCAGCTGCCCCCGCCCAGTCAAACCCTTTAGCTACTGCCTGACCCTTTCGCTGCTGCTCCCCCATAAAAATAGCAGTGTAGATGGAGGAGGCACTGCTTGGGTGTGTAGAGAGCAATGTAGGGTACATCCCCCCCAGATTCTGCTGTGTCTTTACCATAGGCGTAGTTTGACTTCTGTATTTGGGCAGAGGGCAGCTCCAGTCAGGCCAATGGGGCCACATGTTTGGGGGGAAAATTCTGTGCCTACCCAAGGTTTGCAGTTTGGCGGGGCAATGCCCCCCATGCTCCCCCTCCTCCCCTGAACTATGCCCATGGTCTTTTCTCATCTAAGCTATGCCTCACTGTCTACACTGGTATTTATACCACGCTGGGGGCGGGGAGGATGCAGTTTGTGTACCCCACATGCCACCAAAAGTGCAAATACAACCTATGCACCTAGACCTAATCATACAACAGTGCCCCCTATGGGGAAGCTATTTATTGTAACACCCTGCAGTTGTGGGGCAGGCTCTGCCCTGCAGATAGTTCTTTAATGCTTAGAGAACATTTAGGAAGGAAAGCAAGGCGAGTATTAAAGAACTTTCAGAGTCGCCGAGAATTGTGAGCTTGTACTTTTGGCAGCTGTTTTCCCTCCTGTCACTGATCTGAACATCAAACTACCAGCAAAAGGTGAATTTCTGCTGCTCATTTCTGATGTGTTGAAAAATATTTGAAGGCAAACTCTGGTACAACAGCACTTAATGGCGATGGTCATTGCTCTGAGAGGATGTCATGCTGCACTGACTGCAGCTGGAATCAGCTATCAGCAGTAGCCAAGCACGCTGCTGGAAGGCATGATTTCAGAGCACAGACAGCAGGAGGAATGGTGTTTTATCCAGACACTTCGGAGCTGCTTTTCCTACCTAGCAGCACATTCAATAGTGTTCTTCACTGGGACTATTTGCCCTTTTAGCAGCCTGCCTGACAGTAATTTTCCACTTCTGAGGTAGCTGGGTGTCCACAGAACATTGCTTCCTTTGGCAGCGCCTACCTCTGGGAGCAGACATCCCCCGATCTATGGCAAGGAAGCACTTGATTCCCAAAGCACATTTCAGCATCAGCAGCAGGTGCTAAACCAGGCATTGCAAAGACTGGGCAAATGGACCTCACTGATCAGGCAAAGGAATCAGAAGTTTATCCTAGAAGATGTGATTCTGGAAAGAGGATGAACATATCCTGACTACCCCATCCACCAATGAACATAGAGTGGCTCCCTAGGCAACATCGAGCCTTACAGGATGTCTACACTGCAATTAAACACCCATGGCGGGCCTGTGACAGCTGACTCTTGCTTGTGGGGTTCAGGCTGCAGGGGCTGTAAAATTGCTGTGCAGACGTTGCGACTTGGCCTGGAGCCCAGGCTCTGGGACCCAGTGCAGAGGTGTGATGGGGGTCTGGGCAGGACATGAGGCAGCATGACATGAAGTCTCTGCCCTCTGGTTACTGGTCCAGCAGGGCAGCCCATGGGTGCCGTTCAAAGTTGTTAGAACTTAGAGCAGCCCTTGGAACTGTTCTAGCTTACACACAAGGTGCAAAGCTGGCTTAAAGACATTCCCTCCTCACCCTGATGATGATGTTGTTGTTGTTGTTGTTGCTGTTGCCGCTGCCACCACCGCCGCCGCCGCCACCACCACCAAAGCACAACTCAGAATCAGGGCCTCTGTAACACAGGAGCATGCTCAGACTAGCCCTGAACAGGATCCCTCCACTCCAGTATCCTCTCTCCAGCAGCAACCAATAGCTGATGCTGCAAAAGAAGCCAACCCATAACTGAATAACCAACGCATAGCTTCCCCCACCCTCTGGTCTCAGGCAGAGGCTGGGAGGCGCACTGGGGCAGGGGCATTTCTAGTACCTGCACATTTTTCTCCCCACAATGTAGCTGTGGCTGTGGACGTGGCTGGGGCTGCATTTGCATTCTCCATGGACAACTCCACCCTTTCCCTGGCTCTTGTGTAAACCGCTGGTTTATAGTGTTGTGTTATATAACCTCTGGTTATAGTGTTACCTGCTGGGCCTCCGCTCTCATGGTTTGGCCAGGTTGGACATACACATGGGGAGAGTGAGTCCTGCAAATAAATGAGTGCTGTGTTTGGAGACTCAGGACTCTGACATGCAGTGCCAGCAGCGTCACCATGTGGCGCGCTTCTCACATAACAGAGGATGGCAGAATCTCATAGAAAGGACCAGTGCTGCAATATAGCCCTGCACTATAGCGGTCACATCCCAGCAGGGACATGCAGTGTTTGTTAGTACCATGACAGGGTTGATGATGCCTAGCGGTTAGAGCAGGAGTCAGCAGTCAGAATCGGAGCTGAGGTAAGGATGGGGTTACCTGGTGTGAGGCAAGACAGGGGTAAGGCTGAGGCAGGAGCAGGGCTGGAACAAGGCAGGAGTAAGGCCTATCAAAGCTATAGGCAAATGCTTTGAGCAGCTGCTGAACTGCTGCTGCTACTGGGGTGAAGAGCCGGTCTGCTGACTCCTCCAGCAATCAGGCAGCCTGCTACAGGCTGGCTGCATTCGTTAGCTTGCCTGGTGACTGGCTCTGCTACAGACCTGATTCCCAATGGCACTCCCCCCAGGGGCACCTCCTTGGGGCCTCAGGGCCTGATTTCTCAAGGCACTTCCAATGGAAATCTCACAGTACACCTGGGGCATGGATGTTCTCTACCGGTTCCTAAGATCGCTCATCCGGATTGTTGCCTTCCAAGTCCACCAGGTACTGGAGCCTGCCTTGACTTGCTGAGAGTCGAGGATTCGGTGGGCAAAGTGCTCCTCCTGTCTGCAGACTATTATGAGTGTCAGTGGTAGGTTGGAGCTGTTTGGGAACAGGGTCTCAATGTAGGGCTTTAAGAATGAGATGTGAACTTTGGGGTGGATCTTCAAGGATTCAGGCAGCAGTAAACATGGGGTTTACCCGTTCTGTAATCCACATATTGGTCATCTAGTTTAGTGGATGAGCCGCTTAATTTAAGGCTCTGAGCAGAGAGCTGTACCTTGTCCCTATGGCCAGACTGTGAGCAGCCTGACGGTCTTGGTCTGCATGGTGTTTATAGGCATCTTTTGCAGACTGCAGGTGTTTCTTGCACTCTTAGTGCACCCAGAGCAGATGGGAGACTAAATCTGCAGTGACTGGTACTGGGGATCCTACAGGCAAGTCTGGGAGGAAATGACTGTGAAAGCCATAATTTGTAAAGAATGGGCTGTGTGGGATCGGGGCATGGATTTCATTGTTACATGCAAACTCATGAGAACATAAGAATTGATGAATGGCCATGCTGGGTCAGACCAATGGTCCATCTAGTCCAGTGTCCTGTCTTCCAACAGTGGCTGGTGCCTGATGCTTCAGAGGGAACGGACAGAATAGGCAATTGTTTAGTGATCCATCCCTTGCTGTCTAGTCCCAGCTTCTAGCAGTCAGAGATTTATGGGCACCCAGAGCACAAGGATGCATCCCAGGCAATAGCTATGGATGGACCTATCCTCCAGAAATATCTAACTCTATTTTGAACACAGTTATACTTTTGGCCTTCACAACATCCCCGGCAATGAGTTCCGCAGGGTGATTGTGCGTTGTGTGCAGAAGTACTTCCTTTTGTTTGTTTTAAACCTGCTGCCTGTTAATCTCCTTGGATGATCCCTGGTTTGTGTTTATGTGAAGGGGTAAATAACACTCCCTTATTCACTGTCTCCACGCCGGTCATGATTTTATAGACGTCTCTCATATCCCCCCTTACTCGTCTCTTTTCTAAGATGAACAGTCCCAGTCTTTTTAATCTCTCCTCCTATGACAGCCGTTCCAGACCCCTAATCATTGTTGTTGTCCTTCTCTGTACTTTTTCCAATTCTAACATATCTTTTTTGAGATGAGGCGACCAGAACTGCACGCCGTATTCAGGGTGTGGGCGTAACTTGGATTTATATAGTGGCATAGATTTTTTCTGTTTTATAATCTATCCCTTTCCTAATGGTTCCTAGCATTCTATTAACTTTTTTGACTGCTGCTTATTGAGCTGATATTTTCAGAGAACGACCCACAATGACTCCGAGGTCTCTTTCCTGAGTGGTAACAGCTAATTTAGACCCCATCATTTTATATGTATACTTGGGATTATGTTTTCCAGTGGGCATTACTTTTCATTTATCAACATTGAATTTCATCTGCCATTTTGTTGCCTAGTCACCCAGTTTTGTGAGATCCCTTTGTAACTCTTTGCAGTCTGCTTTGGACTTAACTATCTTGCGTAATTTTTAGGGCTGTTGATAAATCGCAGTTAACTCATGTGATTAACTTGGAAAAATTAATCACGATTAATTGCACTGTTAAACAATAGAATATCATATTTATTAAATATTTTGAATGTTTTTCTACATTTTCAGATATATCTATTTCTATTACAACACAGAATACAAAGTCTACAGTGCTTACTTTATATTATTTTTATTACAAATATTTGCACTGTAAAAATGATAAACAAAAGAAATAGTATTTTTCAGTTCACCTCATACAAGTACTGTAGTGCAATCTCTTTATCATGAAAGTGCAACTTACAAATGTAGGTTTTGTTGTTACATAACTGCACTCAAAACCAAAACAATGTAAAACTTCAGAGCCTACAAGTCCACTCAGTCCTTCTTCTTGTTCAGCCAATCACTAAGAGAAATGTTTGTTTACATTGATGGGAGATAATGCTGCCAACTTCTTATTTACAGCATCACCTAAAAATGAGAACAGGCATTCACCTGGCACTGTTGTAGCTGGTGTTGCAAGATATTTATGTGCCAGATGTGCTAAAGATTCATATGCCTGTAACTCTTCTGTCCGTCAGAGTTGGCAGCAACAAGGGCCGGGTTCAGTATCTAGGGGTTCCATTCCAATAACACAATGCAAAACCGGCTCGAGCCCCCACCCAGTGACCTGGGACAAATATATACCACCCCCGCTGGGCACCTCCAAGAGACAATACTTCCCCTCTCACAAGCACAGAGTCTGAGTGTAGCAAAAGCCTTTTAATAACAGAGAGAAACAAGGTGGCATTATGTTGGGGAAACACCACCAACAGGAGTCATAACACAGTCCATGAGCAAAACCCCACCCCAAACAAATTGGGGCATGTCCTTTCCCTTTGGTTCTTGAGTCCAGCAACCCAAAGTCACCCAAAGTCCAACAGCCCAAAAGTCTCTGTCCCTGGTCAATGCAGCGCCAGAGTTGGAAAGTTTATCTGCAACATTTTACCTCCCAACCTGGGTGGAGATGGGGAGGGAGTTAAGGGGCACCTTACATGGTCCAAAGCTGAGTGCCCAACCCCTCCATGGGGCTCTGCTCCACTCCACCAGCCGTCCTACAAATCGCTCCGCTCTGCCAGCTGCCCCCATGAGCTGCTCCAGCTGTCCCAGAAACTGCTCTGCTTCACCAGCCTCTCTAGCCTTCCCACAAACTGCTCCACAATATATCTTCAGGCCCCCCTCACTACTTAACACAACACTCAGTGATTTCAGCTCTGATTTCAGCTTGTAGCAGGGGAGCCTCAGTGCTGGTGCACCATTAGCACAAAGTGAATTCAGCTCAGCAGTCTGTAACTAGATTCCTAAAGGAATCAAAATTAGCTCTGATACTCCACAGGGGAAGAGTAGGAAGTACAAATAGCATGTAATGCCCTCACTAGGGGGCCCATACCACCAGATTTAATAATTTTATTAAGATAATGTTGAAGTAAAAAAAAATGATACAGAGTTTAGGCATAGAAATTTCTGGTTATCAGGGAATAAGGTACAGATTATCAAGGGGTGCAAAGTTCAGTTTAGGAGAGTGTGGCGTAAGGAATACATAATCTGCAATCTCCCCAATTGGGGGTAAAAGTTCAACGGGTCAAAGTACAGACATTGAGATATGGGGGTATGTTGTCCATATAATGGCTATGTTCAGGTGTGGAGTATAATGAGCGGATACGATGATGAGGATGGATCTACCCTCATCTGGTGGGATTTAATGTTCAGTGAGTTTATGATTCCAGTTCATATGGTCCAATGAAAAAAAAAGTCTCTCACTCCCTTTCCCATGGTTGATGCACAATGTTGTACCAGCTTATACCTCCTGATACTGTCGGTGGCCGGTGATGCGTTTGATGTAGATGTCCCTGGAACATTGGACTGTGACCGAGACCGTGAGGCGCTGCATGAGCCATGCGTACTGTAGACCGATCCCGCAGGTCCGCAGCACGTGCTCATTGCAAGGGTTTATTAATACCTATTCCCAACCTCTCTCAATTCACTGAGTTTTGGAACCCATGTTCTTTGTCTAGCAAGTGATACTTCATTGATGGCGAGTCCCTCCATCATAACAAAAGGCCAAGTACAGTTCCACTGTCCTTGATACACATAATCTGGATAATAACAATTTATTCTTCCTGCCCCAGTAACAGAGAAACTGGGATCCCACAGCAGCCAAAATGACCATTTGGGCAGCTAAGGGCTCATGCTGGGTGGGGTGGGTGTGCCTATGCAAATGAGATCAGCCCCTGAAGTTCTTTTCCACAACTTGCCACAACTCACCACCAGATGTCAGGGTGAAGCTCATCCTGACTCTGCTTACATGCCTCTTCATGCTTCGGCCATCTTTCCAGAGGACATGCATCCATGCTGATGATGCTTGTTCAAAAAATAATCATTAATTAAATTTGTGACTGAACTCCTTGGGGGAGAATTGTGTGTCCTGCTCTGTTTTACCTGCATTCTGCCATATATTTCATGTTATAGCAGTCTTGAATGATGACCCAGCACTTGTTGTTTGTTTTAAGAACACTTTCACTGCAAAAAGAAAAGGAGTACTTGTGGCACCTTAGAGACTAACAAATTTATTAGAGCATAAGCTTTCGTGAGCTACAGCTCACTTCATCAGATGCATTTAGCTGTAGCTCACGAAAGCTTATGCTCTAATAAATTTGTTAGTCTCTAAGGTGCCACAAGTACTCCTTTTCTTTTTGCGAATACAGACTAACACGGCTGCTACTCTGAAACCTTTCACTGCAAATTTGACAAAATGCAAAGAAGATACCAATGTGAAATTTCTAAAGATAGCTACAGTACTTGACCCAAGATTTAAGAATCTGAAGTGCCTTCCAAAATCTGAGAGGAATGAAATGTGGAGCATGCTTTCAGAAGTCTTAAAAGAGCAACACTCTGTTGTGGAAAGTACCAAAAAATAAAATAAACCACCAAAAAGGATAATCAACCTTCTGCTAGTGGCATCTGACTCATGATGATGAAAATGAACATGCAACGGTCTACACCGATTTGGATGGTTATCAAGCAGAAACCATCATCAGCGTGGACGCATGTTCCCTGGAATGGTGGCTGAAGCATGAAGGGACATATGAATCTGTAGTGCATCTGGCATGTAAATATCTTGTGACACTAGCTACAACGGTGCCATGCAAACACCTGTTCTCATTTCAGGTGACATTGTAAACAAGAAGCAGGCAACAAATGTAAACAAACTTGTTTGTCTGAGCGATTGGCTGAACAAGTAGGACTGATTGGACTTGTAGCTCTAAAGTTTTACATTGTTTTATTTTTGAATGCAGTGGTTTTTTGTACATAATTCTACATTTGTAAGTTAAACTTTCATGATAAAGGGATTGCACTAAAGCACTTGTATTAGATTAATTGAAAAATACTATTTGTTTTGTTTTTTACAGTGCAAATATTTGTAATCAAAAATAAAGTGAGCACTGTACACTTTGTATTCTGTGTTGTAATTGAAATCAATATATTTGAAAATGTAGAAAAAGTCCAAAAATATTTAAATAAATGGTATTCTATTACTGTTTAACAGCGCAATTAATCGTGATTAATTTTTTTAATTGCTTGACAACCCTAGTAATTTTCTATCACCTGCAAACTTTGCCATCTTACTGTTTACCCCTTTTTCCAGATCATTTATGAATATGTTGAACAGCCCAGGTCCCAGTACAGATCCTTGGGGAACATCACTATTTACCTCTCTGTATTCTGAAAACTGACCATTGATTCCTACCCTTTGTTTCCTATCTTTTAACCAGTTACTGATCCATGAGAGGACCTTACCTCTTGTCTCATGACAGCTTACTTTGCTTTTAAACCTTTGGTGAGGGTCTTTGTCAAAGGCTTTCTAAAAGTCCAAGTACACTATAGCCACTGGATCTCCCTTGTCCACATATTTATTGACACCCTCAAAGAATTCTAATAGATTGCTGAGGCATGATTTCTCTTTACAAAAGTTACCTACACTCTTCTCCAACATATCATGTTAAAATGTGTGTCTGATAATTCTGTTCTTTATTATGGTTTCAACCAATTTGCCTGGTACTGAAGTTAGGCTTACTGGCCTGGAAAATTGCCAGGATATCTCTGGATTCTTTTTTTAAAAATTGGCATTACTTTAGCTATCTTCTAGTCATCTGGTACAGAGGCTGATCAAGTGATAGGTTACATGCCATAGTTACTAGTTCTACAGTTCATATTTGAGTTCCTTCAACTCTTGGGTGAGTATTGGTCCAGGTGACATATTAGTGCTTAATTTATCAATCTGTTCCCAAACCTCCTTTATTGAAAGCTGTCAGTGACCAGGAAGTGGGTGGTCGTGCCTCGTGGCTGGAGCAGAAGATAGGCCCAGTGGTTAGAGCAGAAGTTTGTAGCCAGGAATCAGAGCTGAGAGTCAGCGCCAAAGGAGTCAGAGCTGAGGGTCAGGACTGGGTTGCCTGGAGTGAACTAAGGCGGGGGAAGGCTGGGGTCAAGGCAGGAGCAGAGCGGGAACATGGAGCAGGAGCTATGGCAGCCGTGGGTGACTGCTTTGAGCAGCCACTGAACTGCTCCTGTTGCTGGGCTTTAGAGCTGGTCTGCTGACTGCTCCAGCCAGGCCCGCGGCGTAGCCAATCAGGCAGCCTGCTGCTAGGGTTGCCAACTTTCTACTCCCACAAAACCTAACACCTTTGCCCCACCCCTTCTCTGAGGCCCCACCCCCTGCTCATGCCATCCCCCCTCCCTCTATTGCTTGCTCTCCCCACCCTCACTCATTCACTCATTTTCACCAGGCTGGCTCAGGGGGTTTGGGTGTGGGAGGGGGTGAGGGCTCTGGGGTGGGTCCAGAAATGAGGAGTTCATGGTGCAGGAGGGGCTCTGGGCTGGTGCAGGGGGTTGGGGTGTGGGAGGAGGTACGGGCTTTGGGCTGGGATTCGGGTTCCAGAGTGGGGCCAGAAATGAGGAGTTCTGGGTATGGGAGGGGACTCTGGGTTGGGGTGTGGGGGTGTGAGGGTTCCGACTCAGGGTGCAGGCTCTGGGGTGGGGTTGGGGATGAAGCGTTTGGGGTGCAGGAGGATGCTCCAGGCTGGGACCGAGGGGTTAGGAGGGCGGGAGGGGGATTAGGGCTGGGGCAGGGTGCTAGGGCATGGGGTGGATGAGGGTTCTGGTTGGGGGTGCAGGCTCTGGGGTGGAGCTGGGGATGAGCGGTTTGGGGTGCAAGAGGGTGCTCCAGGCTGGAACTGAGGCGTTTGGAGTGCGGAGGGGGATCAGGGTTGAGCAGGATGTTGGGGTGCGAGGGTAGGGTGAAGGCTCTTGCTGGGAGTGTGGGCTCTAGGATGGGGCTGGGGATGAGGGGTTTGCTGTGCAAGAGGGTGCCCTGGGCTGGGATTGAGGGGTTCAGAGGGCGGGAGGGGGATCAGGGCTGGGGAAGGGGGTTGGGGTGCGGGAGGAGGTTCAGGCTACAGGTGGCTTTCCCCTCCGGCTCCTACGCGGTGGCGCAGCCCCGCGCATCTCCCATTGGCTGTGGTTCCTGGCCAATGGGAGCTGCACAGTGGCGTTTGGGACAGGGGCAGCGTGTGGAGCCCCCTTGCTTCCCCTAGGCATAGGAGCCGGAGGGGGGACATGCTGCTGCTTCTGGAGCCATGCAGAGCCACGGCAGGCAGGGAGACTGCCTTAGCCCTGCTGCGCCGCCTACCGGACTTTTAGTGGCTTGGTCAGCACTACCGCCAGGGTCCCTTTTCGACTGGGTGTTCTGGTCAAAAAACGGACACCTGGCCACCCTGCCTACTGCATGCCAGCTGCGTTCGTTAGGTGGCCTTGAGACTGGCTCTGCTGAAGGCCCTGCTTCCTGGCAATAACTGAGCTATCACAGCAGGAATTATTTATAAGGGGAAAGGGTCTGTATCCTTGCGTGCATCTGTGTGTGTGTAGCTCTGAGTATGTGAATGCACATGCAGGTGTGTGTGCATGCAGCTTTGTGTGCATGCTGTGTGTGTACAGTTTTGGCGGGGGTGCACATCAGTTTGTGTTTTTGTGTGTGTGTGTGCATAAGCACTTGTGTCTGTGTGTGTGTTCAAGTTTGTGTGTATGCTGAGTATGTTTCTTTGTGCACAGCTGTATGTTTCCTGGTAACAAAATCTGAGCCAGAGGGTGCTAACTGCCATTGAGCATGGATTTCCCATGGGGAAGGGCCAAAACGGAGTGTGACTTGCATGTCTTCAGCGAGGTGTGGAGGCTCTCATTGCTGTGGGGGGAAGTGAGTTCGATCGACCAAGCTGTGACTCTGTTAGCGGTGCGCTCTGGGCATGTGCCGTTGATCTCTCACCAAGCTTCTCAAGTGTGCATCCCAGACAAGGTGGGCCCAGTGCAACTGCATAGCGAGGGCAGTAAGCACCGGGCTTCTGCAGAATTGGTGAGGCTCCTGGCCACTACCAGCGCTCTGGTCAATCACCCATGGCCCGGGAATGGAAGGGAGACAAGAGGATGGGATCAGCCAGTGTGCTCAGGGCTTCAGCACACACAAGGATGTACCCATGCACTGAGCTGCATAAGGAGAGACTGATTTCAGTGGACGTGGGTACACCACTATCATGCCCTAGAGGCTCTTTAGTGGTTCAGTGGACCTCTCCCGGCTGGGCTCAGGGTCACTTGGTGAATGGTTCTAGTGGTTGTTTCAGGTACCCCAGGCTAACTGACCAGCACACATGTGGCTTCCTGAAGTGGGGCTGGAGCATGACAGGAGCGTCCCTGGCTGTGCTGGCAGCTCATTTGCTGGCTCGCTGGTTGCCACAGGAGGCAGGGCTGTGCCAGCAGGACTGGCTCCAGCACGAAGGCACTGCGGTCACCTTCTGGATACTGAGGTTGGCAACATGCAGGGTTTTCAGGAGGTGAAGAGTTGAGGGGGACACAGCGTACTCCAGGGCACCCGCAGCACCTCACCGTGGCTCCCTGAGCTAACAAGAGCATAGACCCCAGCTGGCAGAGATGAGTGCCATGCCAACAACCCCTCAGCAGCGGCAGGATGGTCTGAGACGCCCGCTAGAGCTCAGTGGAAAGATGGCTGTGTGGGTATGTGGCACCCACTCTCCTGGCCTTACACCAGCGACCGAACCACAGACCTTCGGAGCTCAAAGCCTGAGTCTCACAGCTTGAGCTGCAGAGCCAGGTTGGGAAGCTGGGGCTGGAACAGACACAGGAATAGAGAGGCCCAGTAACACCCCCTGACCAGCAGGCTAGCCCCCGGCAACTCCCCAGAATTCCTGCGGGGTGGCTTTGCAGGACCTTTCTGCTGCATCCCGGCCTGGCCCCAGGCACAATCCCCTCAGGGCACAACTGCGGCTGGGAGGAGGGAGCTGATATGGTTCGCAATGCCCCTGCTCTACAAGGGGAGAGTGGGAGCAGCTGACTCTCCCCGCTGTCCTGGAGCTGGCTCACTGCACAAACTGCTCCAATGCCATTTTATGAGCCATTATTATGTTTCCATAACTGCCGGGGGCCCTTGGCACGCTCAGACAGCTGCACAGCTCTGTGTGCTGCATGCACCAGCGGTGCTCTTCACAGGCAGCTGGCTGGCTAGGGGAGGAAACTGGGCATGTATCCCGGGAACTTTGGTTCTGTGCTGGGCTCATGCGATGAGACTCAGGCTCTCGGGCCTGCCATAGAACAGGGCTGGGAAAGGGGAACATGCTGGGTAAGGGCTAGGAGGGCAGTGCTCTAGCAGCAGGCGGAAGGGCGGGGAGGACTGTCAGGAGGCGTGTGAGGTGTTCCAGCTGCTGGAAGCTGATGGCATGTGGCTGTGTTGTACTTAAGTACTGCACAGGATCTGTTCAGGGGGAATAAGGCAAAATGCCACATTTATAGGTAATACAGGTATCAATCAACACTGTATCATATGCATATGATATATATTACACTTGTGCACTCTCTCACACACACACACAAGCACACTCTGTCTTGTTGTTGTTACCAACTAGTTATTCCCATTAACTTCACAGG
Organism: Dermochelys coriacea; assembly: GCF_009764565.3. Lineage (NCBI taxonomy): Eukaryota > Metazoa > Chordata > Testudines > Dermochelyidae > Dermochelys > Dermochelys coriacea. The sequence continues at coordinate 62,150,226 of NC_050076.1, forward strand.
CCAGGTGAGTTAGATCAGGAATGGGTGGAGCCGGGCTTCTGCCGATCCGGATTGATGCTCCGATGTTGACAAGACGAGACCCGGGGTCCTCTGCAAGACACCTCACTTTTATAGCAGCTTCCCTCTCATGCAAATCTATATCAGATTCACAAAATCTGTGTCTGTGTCGGTTGGTCTGTGTCTGTTGGTCCTTTGTGCTGCTTCCCTCTGGGTGGTGTCCCAATGCTGCAAAGAGGGTGTTCCCAAAAGAAGGTGCTTGCTTCTAATCCCCAAGGCAGTCAATATGTCTGCTGTTCTGTAGGGAGCCCACTTGACAAGTTTTATTGTTCTTGGGTCTGGATTCCATCCCCTCTCCAACTGTTGCAGCTGTCTGGAGGTTCTTGCCTTCCACACCTTACTCATTCACACCTCATTCATTCAACAGGGCAATTGATTATAAAGTGTGTGGGGAGGAGATCTAATTCTACTCCTAGCAAAAAGACATTTTTCTTCTACCTTAATTATACTATTTTAGGGGCTATAACATTATATCAAGGTTCAATACAAAGTTTCTATATAAGGATCTGTTACAAAGTTGTATGAAAATAGAGGTTATATGTGGATAGGCTTAATACAAGGTTATATGAAGAGACATAATACATAGTCATATTAAAGTTATGTGAAGATGCTTAATGCAGAGATTTATCTACAGCTGTGCCCAGCTGTATCTTTGCCGGGCCCTCCATCATCGACTTGCTGAGCATGGCTGGCTGTCCCTGCCCACTGAGTGCTCGCTCTGCTCCATGCATTCTATGTGCCTCCCCGCCACTCTCCTGCTGCAATGTCTCCTCCTCCAGCTGCCCCACTGCCTCTCCCTCCCCTTCCCTTCCCTCCCCTGCTCCAGAGGAGCTGGAGCTCTGCCTCTCTCCTTCCCAGTGCAGCTGGAGGAAGGCCTGGGCTTGGTGGTTGCTTTCTTCCTCCTGGGCAGTGCAGGAGGGGAGCCCAGAGGAGTGAACGACAGGGCGTGGCCTACAGTTCATGTCTGTCCTCAGCGGTTCTGACAGCTGGGTTAATGCCAGCCACCGTAAGCCCTGACTAATGGGCTAGCAGGAAGATGGCAAAGAGCTTGATAGGAAACTAGATTCAGCAGATCATGCTTGTCCGTTAGGCTGTTGCAACACACCCTGATTCTTTATCAGGCTCATGGTCAGACGGTTTAAAAACCCCAGCGCCAACATCTAACGTGCTCCTCGAGTCAGGCACCACAGGTGGCGTTGTGCTCCAGGAAGCTGTGCCAGAAGAGAGACAGCGATGGGACTGGCAATCAGTCACACCCATGCAGGTTGGGCAGAAGGATAAATTCCACTCAGCAAATGGCTGATAACCTGCCCACGTCACAGCTACACCCTCCGCACCAAGGTCATAACCAGCCCTGAGAGTCGACCCTATGGGTGACCCTCACACGATATCTGAGTAAAGCCAGCGAGGACTCTGGCGTGCTGGGGTGTTATAGGCGGGGGGAGGGATAGCTCAGTGGTTTGAGCATTGGCCTGCTAAACCCAGGGTTGTGAGTTCAATCCTCGAGGGGGCCATTAAGGGATCTGGGGCAAAAATTGGGGATTGGTCCTGCTTTGAGCAGGGGGTTGGACTAGATGACCTCCTGAGGTCCCTTCCAACCCTGATATTCTATGATTCTATGATTGTGCTCCTGCACCAGGAGCAGCAAATGCAGGTGCCAGGAGACAGCTCCACTCCCGCAGCCCACCCAGCTCCTGCAGCAGGAACTGTCCGGAGAACAAGAAGTGGCCATGTAATCCAGGAGCCAGGGGGGCTTGGATGTGGTCACTTCTCCCCATGAGGACATCCCTCAGCCCTAGCATGTTAATGACTGGCTACAATAGTGAGTGTGGGTCAGGCTCATAGTGTGTTTAACTTGCAATTGTCAAAAAGTATCAAAATTTGAGGGAAAATGTAAGAGCAGGCACTGGGGTGAGTGGGGCCCAAGCCCTACCCTCCTCTGCCCCAACCAGGCCAGGAGACTGGGGAAAGGAAGGTCCATCTGTCTCCTGCACTTCTGTTCTGGCAGGCCCCCACTTGAGCCCCACAGCCTCCTTCTGGCCTGGACTAAAGTCAGTTGCAAAGGAAAAGAATTGGCTCTGTGCCCTTGCGTGTGGCTTTATGATGCAGAAAGAGGGCCTGCAAAGGGGTTTGTTTGTCTGCTGCTTGTTCTTTAAGGTATACATTTGGGTCTTGTCTCCCTTGTTTCTTTCTTCTAAAAGGCTCTGTGGCCAGTTGGGGAATTCGTAGGTTGATGATCTCCCAAGGAACTGCAAACTGAGCACTTGAGAGGGGAGGGGGTTTCACTCAGGTTGTTTAAAGCCCTTAAATTTTGCCTGGTTTCGTAAACCTGGTGACCTTAAACTAAATGTGAAGAATTGTACCCCACTCCTGCCAGCTGAGAGCAGAGGGTGCCCCTATGCCAGATCTTTGGGTCTGTGAGACTTCCAGGGAGACCGTGTATCCATGACCTTCCTAGCATAAACACCTGCTTAGACAAATCTCCTGTCAGGCCCTCAGAAGAGCCGGCCGGAGCAAAGCAAGGCACATGCTCATATGCTGCTTCTTTTCCAGTCCTTTTCAAGCCCCAGCCTTACCCAGAAGTGTGCCGGGGAGCAGGCCTAAGATGGATTCTCTGATACTGTCTGTCACTGCTGCTGCCTTTGGATGGACCTTTGGACTTTGGGACCCTGTCCCTTGCTGTATTATCTGTTTGCTTTTATCTGGTTGCGAGGACAGAGGAAGTGAAAAGAATCTGAAAGCTAGCTCTCGGCCTGTTGCTGACAAGGACCTGCTATCTCGCGGGCACAGCTGCAACACTTTCTGGACAGGAGGAGTGGGACTTGGAATCAAAGACTCAGACCTGGGCTCTTCGATTGCACCTGGAAGAAGAAGGCTCCGGACTGCCAAGGAAACATGCCCTCTTCGCACTGGACCACATGGGCCTGGATGCTTCTCCTTTCTGGTATGTTGGTGAGAGTCTTCATTCAGATGGCACCAGCATGGAGAGCTGGGGGGACAAACCATTATTCCCACTGAGCCTGCCTATCTATCTATCTATCTATCTATCTATCTATCTATCTATCTAATCCCCCCTCATCCCCTCAAATATCTAGCCCATGCCTTTCCTTTCACTGCTGTGGGCCGGGACCCATGTGCCTGTCTTGGTATTGAGATCTGAGTTGGAAGTTTAGGGTTAAATAAAGGCAAGTCTCTTTGCTCAGCATCCCAGAGAAAAAAAGTGAGGTTTTCTTCTTAGAAAGGACAATAGTACTGCTAGTTCTTGCCCCCGTCCCCCAGACCTGAAGCAGAGCTCTCTAGCTCCTGCTGGCCCTGGGGGCTTGTCCCTCCTGTGGGCACTGATCTGTGGCCCCTGCATGACAGACTGACTAAAGGACAAACTGTGGGAATATGCAATGGACTTTCCAACCCCAAAGCACTGGTCAGTGCAGCCTGGACTCGTGCAGGGAAGATCAGTGGCCCAGCTGGGCACCTTCACAAGCAGATGGCAAGTGATCTGGGATGTGCTCCGGTGGCCTGCTGTGACTGACATTATGAGAGCAAGAGAGATTAAAATCCCAGCAGCAGCAAACTAAGCCCAGAGTGATTCCGGTTCTGGAAGCAGAGACTCAGTCGATAACTCAGCCAAGAGAGCATCTTGGCATGTGGAATTGGCAGGGTCCGATCCTGTGCTGTGCTGAGCGGCCTCTCTCAGGACCAGCCCCTGAGTAAGCAGCAGAGTGTAGGGAATGGCATCCTCCAGGCAGTCATCCATGTATCTGACCACGAATCTGCAGAATACAGCTGTTGGCCCTGTGCATGGGGCATTCTAGCTTTGTGTGAAGATCTTGGTGAATGGCTAAGCCTGACTCCATTTCAGATCACCTTGGGGTATCACTACAAGGTGGTTTGCCCTCTTTTGCTGTGGATTTGCATGCTTTGATATGTTTGCCTCGCTCTAAAGTTACCTTGGCTCTGAATAGCCTGGCTGCTTACAGGTTGATTTTTGATAACCATTCTTTGATAATACATTCTTGTGAGGATTTGTACCCTAATTTGACCAATCTGTGGGCACGCTCTGAACCTTAACCTCATACTAACGTTTTTGTCCAGTAATGTCCAGGTATGTTGGCAACAAGAGGAAAGCCAAGGAAAGTGTGGGCCCCTTACTGAATGAGGGAGGCAAGCTAGTGACAGAGGATGTGGAAAAAGCTAATGTACTCAATGCTTTTTTTGCCTCTGTTTTCACTAACAAGGTCAGCTCCCAGACTGCTGTGCTGGGCATCACAAAATGGGGAAGAGATGGCCAGCCCTCTGTAGAGATAGAGGTGGTTAGGGACTATTTAGAAAAGCTGGACGTGCACAAGTCCATGGGGCCGGACGAATTGCATCCGAGAGTGCTGAAGGAATTGGCGGCTGTGATTGCAGAGCCCTTGGCCTTTATCTTTGAAAACTCGTGGCGAACGGGGGAAGTCCCGGATGACTGGAAAAAGGCTAATGTAGTGCCCATCTTTAAAAAAGGGAAGAAGGAGGATCCTGGGAACTACAGGCCAGTCAGCCTCACCTCAGTCCCTGGAAAAATCATGGAGCAGGTCCTCAAAGAATCAATCCTGAAGCACTTAGAGGAGAGGAAAGTGATCAGGAACAGTCAGCATGGATTCACCAAGGGAAGGTCATGCCTGACTAATCTAATCGCCTTTTATGATGAGATTACTGGTTCTGTGGATGAAGGGAAAGCAGTGGATGTATTGTTTCTTGACTTTAGCAAAGCTTTTGACACGGTCTCCCACAGCATTCTTGTCAGCAAGTTAAGGAAGTATGGGCCGGATGAATGCACTATAAGGTGGGTAGAAAGCTGGCTAGATTGTCGGGCTCAACGGGTAGTGATCAATGGCTCCATGTCTAGTTGGCAGCTGGTGTCAAGTGGAGTGCCCCAGGGGTCGGTCCTGGGGCCCGTTTTGTTCAATATCTTCATAAATGATCTGGAGGATGGTGTGGATTGCACTCTCAGCAAATTTGCGGATGATACTAAACTGGGAGGAGTGGTAGATACGCTGGAGGGGAGGGATAGGATACAGAAGGACCTAGACAAATTGGAGGATTGGGCCAAAAGAAATCTAATGAGGTTCAATAAGGATAAGTGCAGGGTCCTGCACTTAGGATGGAAGAATCCAATGCACCGCTACAGACTAGGGACCGAATGGCTCGGCAGCAGTTCTGCGGAAAAGGACCTAGGGGTGACAGTGGACGAGAAGCTGGATATGAGTCAGCAGTGTGCCCTTGTTGCCAAGAAGGCCAATGGCATTTTGGGATGTATAAGTAGGGGCATAGCGAGCAGATCGAGGGACGTGATCGTTCCCCTCTATTCGACACTGGTGAGGCCTCATCTGGAGTACTGTGTCCAGTTTTGGGCCCCACACTACAAGAAGGATGTGGATAAATTGGAAAGAGTACAGCGAAGGGCAACAAAAATGATTAGGGGTCTAGAGCACATGACTTATGAGGAGAGGCTGAGGGAGCTGGGATTGTTTAGTCTGCAGAAGAGAAGAATGAGGGGGGATTTGATAGCTGCTTTCAACTACCTGAAAGGGGGTTTCAAAGAGGATGGCTCTAGACTGTTCTCAATGGTAGCAGATGACAGAACGAGGAGTAATGGTCTCAAGTTGCAATGGGGGAGGTTTAGATTGGATATTAGGAAAAACTTTTTCACTAAGAGGGTGGTGAAACACTGGAATGCGTTACCTAGGGAGGTGGTAGAATCTCCTTCCTTAGAGGTTTTTAAGGTCAGGCTTGACAAAGCCCTGGCTAGGATGATTTAACTGGGACTTGGTCCTGCTTTGAGCAGGGGGTTGGACTAGATGACCTTCTGGGGTCCCTTCCAACCCTGATATTCTATGATTCTATGATTCTATGATTCTAATTTCCTTAGTTTTTTAATGGCTCAAGCATCCACCAGAAGGGAGCCCTGTTCCAGCAGTCTCTAGGGGGACCACGGTACAGGGGGGGAATGCTCCAGGCAGGGTCTGCTGGTCAGCAAGTCCCCACTAATCGCAGTCCCTGCCCATCCTCCCATGATGCTGAAGATCTACCTAGCTCATAGGCTCATTGATTCCAAAGCCAGAAGGGTCCATTGTGATCGTCTAGTCTAGGGGTGGGCAAACTTTTTGGCCCGAGGGCCACATCTGGGTATGGAACTTGTGTGGCAGGCCATGAATGCTCACAAAATTGAGGGTTGGGTGTGGGAGGGGTTGAGGGCTCTGGCTGGGGGTGCAGGCCAATGGGAGTTGCAGGGGCGGTGTGGGGATCCCCCGGCTGCTCCTCCGCGTAGGAGCTAGACATGCTGCTGCTTCCGGGAGCTGCATGGAGCCACGGCATGCACGGAGTGGGGCAAGCCCCTGACCCCGCTCCTCACCTGAAGCGCCAGAGCAGGGCAAGCCCCAGACCGCCGTCCCCAGCAGGAGCTCAAGGGCCAGATTAAAATGTCTGAAGGGCCAGATGCGGCCCCCTGGGCTGTAGTTTGCCCACCTCTTATCTAGCCTGACCCCCCCCCACCCCTGTATAACGGAGGCCAGAGAACTGCCCCCAAATAATTCTCAGATTGGATCTTTTAAAAACACATCCAATCTTGATTTAAAAATTGTCAGTGATGGAGAATCCACTACAACCCTTGCTAAATTGTTCCAGTGGTTAATACTCTCACAGATAAAAATGTATGTCTTATTTCCCATCTGAATTTGTCTAGTTTCAGCTTCCAGCTGCTGGATCGTGGTATAACTTTCTCCGCTAGATTGATTTCTTCCCCATGGACATACTTATATACTGGGATCAAGTTACCTCTTAACCTTCGCTTTGTTAAGCTAAATAGATCAAGCCCCTTCACTGTAAGGCAGGTTTTCTAATCCTTTAATTGTTCTTATGGCTCTTGGTTGACCCCTCTCCAGTTTATCAACATCATTCTTGAGTTGTGGACACCAGAATTGAACATAGGATTCCAGCAGCGGTCGCACCAGTGCCCAACACAGAGGTAAAATAACTTTTCAGCTCTGACTCGAGATTCCCTTTTTATGCATTTCAGGAATGCATTCGCTTTTTTGGTCACCCTGTAGCACTGGGAGCTCATGTTCAACTGATTATCCACCCCCTGAAATATTTTTCACGGTCACTGCTTCCCAGGATAGAGTCCCCCATCCTCTACGTGTGGTCTGCATTCTTTGGACACATTTATGTTTAGCTATAGTAAATAGTACACAGCGACTGCCTGGCCTCCTCTCTATCCCCCACCCTCCAGATAGACAGCGGGTGCCCGGCCTCCTCTCTGTTCCCCACCTCCCCAAGACACAGCGAGTGCCAGCCTCCTCTCTGCTCCCCCTCCCCCGATACACAGCAAATGCTGGGCTCCTCTCTGCTCCCCCCTTCCCCGATACACACCGAATGCCCAGCCTCCTCTCTGGCCTCCTCTCTGCTCCCGCCCCCAAATACACAGCGAGTGCCTGGCCTCCTCTCTGCTTCCCCCTCCCCTGATGCAAGGGGAGAGCCTGTCTTTTCTGGGAAAAGAGATGAAGTTGGCTGAGGTGGGCGTGAGCTGCTGTAAAAGGTGATTTTAGATGGAATAGCCCTTGTTTGACAGTGTCAAGGTGGTAAAACTGTCATGCCAGGCGCTGGGAATTCAAATGGAGCTGAGAGAGGTGGCGATGTCAGCTAGATTCCTCCCTCTGGCTTGGTCTGGTCAGGACATCTCTCAGGAGCAGGATGATCAAGGCCCAGGGTCCCAGGAAACGGGGGTGGGGGTGGTATGATGGTGAAGCTTGTTTCAGTAGCCTCCATCTGTTCTTCCTCTTCTGTCTGTTTGTTCTGTCTTTCCCCCAAAAATGTTCTTTCTTTAAGGACCCACACAGGGAAGGGTGGGCGGAATGGTTCAGCCCCTCATTATTTTCTCCACCAATTAGGCCTAATATCCAACATCCCAATTTTGGCTCCACATCATCATCTGCTTTTACTTAGTATCATTTCAGCAGTCCTTGGATGACATCAACGTGGCCTGTTTGGTTCTGACTAACCCAGTGTCTCTGCGGTTCTCTTGCACCTGTTCATAACGTTCTTTGTTGAAACTAACTTGACCTAGTTTCCATGATAAATTCCTAAGCAGGGAAAAGTTACAGCCCAAGTGTTACAACCATCCACTCTGCTCCCCCAGTACATGGAGCATGACCTGACTCCACTCTGTTCCCCTTCCCATCTACACCGCCCACAAGCTCTCCAGATTTCTGCACCTTGCTCTGACTCCTCCAGTTCTGATCTCCAGCGCAGGCACCTCTCTTGGGGCTGAGGTGCTTGTGGTTCCTTTGGATGCAGGAAAACGTATTTATTGGAAACCTTGAATGTGTCCAGAATCCCTGTTTGCAATCAGTCTCTTTCTCACAGCTGCAAACACCTTCATGCTCTCTGGCTGATTCCAGGAACTCTCTCTCACAATCCTGGTGCTCTCCTGCTCATGTTTAGAGGGTGAGACACTGCACGGTTTTTATCTGATGTACAGTTTTGTGTTGTTGAAGCCGAGTCTTGCTCTCTAGGGATCAAATCTATGCGTTCCAGAACTGCTGGGAAAGCCATACGACTCACAGAGCTCGCGCCTCATAATTGCCAGCTGGACAATGACATAGAAACACAACACAGCTGGGGAGAAGTGCTCCTTGGAAGAACATCTTCAAACTATTCCTTGAGATCCCCTGGAAAGGGGAGTGGAAGGATCCCCCGTGTGGGGGACATCTCCAATCCCCCAGCCCCCAAAACCAGTATCATTACCTAAACCTTGGCTCTTCTGTATCCCATGAGATACGTTTCTCTCTGCCCCATCTTCCTGCCTGTGGACAGGTGCTGTCCCAGGGCGCTCCTCAGATCCTGCAGGCTCCCTGCCTTACTTTATATCTCAGTTCCAAGAATAATACCTTAAACCCAGAATCTGTAAGAACACTATTCCCCTTTCTTAGGGTATGTCTACACTACCCACATTACAGTGAGGCCACAGCAGCACTGCCACGGCCGCGCGGTGACGTAGGCAGTGTAGACACGCTTTATCGGTGGGGGAGAGCTCTCCCAGCAATTAAAAAACCTCCCTAAACAAGTGGTGGTAGCTTTATTGCCAGGAACATGACTCTCGGCGATAAAGCATCGTCTATACTGGCGCTTTTTGTTTGTCGCTCAGGGGGGTGTTTTTTCACACCCCTGAACAACAAAAGTTTTAGTTCTGAAAGTGGCAGTGTAGACAGTGTAGAACCTTAGACTCATAGGTTCCACGGCCAGAAGGGACCAATGTGACCTAGTCTGATCTCCTGACTTGTACAGGCCAGAGACCTGCCCCACAATAATCCCTAGGGCAGAGCTTTCAGAAACACAGGTTTCAGAGTAGCAGCCATGTTAGTCTGTATCTGCAAAAAGAACAGGAGTACTTGTGGCACCTTAGAGACTGTCATAAATATAAAGGGAAGGGTAACCACCTTTCTATATACAGTGCTATAAAATCCCTCCTGGCCAGAGGCAACATACTGTTACCTGTAAAGGGTTAAGAAACTCAGCTAACCTGGCTGGCACCTACCCCAAAGGACCAATAAGGGAACACGATACCTTCAAATTGGGGGCGGGGGGGAAGGAAGGCTTTTGTTTGTGGTCTTTGTTTACATGTTTGTTCTCTCTTGGGGCTGAGAGAGGCCAGACAGAAATCCATCTTCTCCAACCCATCCTAATCCAAGTCTGCAATATTGCAACCAGTATAGGCAAGGCAGATTAGTTTATTTTATGTGAATTTTCCCTGTGTTAAGAGGGAGGTTTATTCCTGTTTTCTGTAAACTTTAAGGTTTTGCCCAGAGGGGGATCCTCTGTGTTTTGAATCTGATTACCCTGTAAAGTATTCTCCCTCCTGATTTTACAGAGGTGATTCTTTACCTTTTTTTTCATTAAAATTCTTCTTTTAAGAACCTGATTGATTTTTCATTGTTCTTAAGATCCAAGGGTTTGGGTCTGTGTTCACCTGTACAAATTGGTGAGGATTATTATCAAGCCTTCTCCAGGAAAGGGCTTGAGGGGATATTTTGGGGAAAGTAATCTCCAAGTGGTCTTTTTCCCTGTTCTTTGTTTAAAACAGTTGGTGGTGACACCATACTGTTCAAGGACAAGGCAAAGTTTGTACCTTGGGGAAGTTTTTAACCTAAGCTGGTAAGAATAAGCTTAGGGGGTCTTTCATGCAGGTCCCCACATCTGTACCCTAGAGTTCAGAGTGGGGAAGGATTTTCTTTTTTCGTGGTTTGGGTTCTGTAGTTTCTGCATCAGAGTGTTGCTCTTTTAAGACTTCTGAAAGCATGCTACACACCCTGTCCTGATCAGATTTTGGAAGGCACTTCAGATTCTTAAATCTTGGATCGGGTGCTGTAGCTATCTTTAGAAATCTCACATTGGTACCTTCTTTGCATTTTGTGAAATCTGCAGTGAAAGTGTTCTTAAAACAAAACTGGGCCATCATCAGTGTTCCCTCTAATTTTTCCCATGCATATGTGGAATGAATTTTGTTATGTGCACCAATATGGAGGTGATGTGACACATCACCTCCATATTGGTGCACATAACAAAATTCATGTGGTGTGGGTGGAGCCAAGAGGTTCGGAGTGTGGGAGTGAGGCTCAGGCTGGGGCAGATGATTGAGGTGCGGGGGTGTATGTGTGAGGGCTCTGGGGTGGGGCTAAGCATAAGCTTTCATGCATAAACTATGCATCCGATGAAGTGGGCTGTAGCCCATGAAAGCTTATGCTCAAATAAATTTGTTAGTCTCTAAGGTGCCACAAATCCTCCTGTTCTTTTTTTAGAAACACAGCCAGTCTGGATTTAAAAATGTTCAGTGATGGAGACTCCATCGTGACCCTTGGTGAATTGTTCCAATGGTTAATTACTCTCCATGTTAAAATTTACACCTTGTGCCTCTCCTCCCCCACCCCCAGCCCAGGTGCTGCTGTGGGAAGAGAGAGCTGGGGGGGAGTCCTCTCTCCCTGCCGTAGCCCCCGGGTAGCTGCACTCCAAACCCCGCATCCCCGGCCTGCATCCCCAGCCGGAGCCCTCACCTTCCCCCGCACCCAACCCTCTGCCCCAGCCTTGAGCCCCTCATCCCCAGCCCCACCCCAGAGCCCTCACACCCCAATCCTCTGCCCCAGCCTGAGCCTCACTCCCACACTCCGAACCCCTTGGCTCCATCCACACCACATGAATTTTGTTATGTGCACCAATATGGAGGTGATGTGTCACATCACCTCCATATTGGTGCACATAACAAAATTCATTCCGCATATGCATGGGAAAAATTAGAGGGAACACTGATGATGGCCCAGTTTTGTTTTAAGAACACTTTCACTGCAGATTTCACAAAATGCAAAGAAGGTACCAATGTGAGATTTCTAAAGATAGCTACAGCACCCGATCCAAGATTTAAGAATTTGAAGTGCCTTCCAAAATCTGGTGAGGACAGTGTTTGTAGCATGCTTTCAGAAGTCTTAAAAGAGCAACACTCTGATACAGAAACTACAGAACCCGAACCACCAAAAAAGAAAATCAACCTTCTGCTGGTGGCATCTGACTCAGATAATGAAACATGCATCAATCCACATTGCTTTGGATCATTATCAAGCAGAACCCGTCATCAGCATGGACGTATGTCCCCGGGAATGGTGGTTGAAGCATGAAGGGACATATGAATCTTTAGTGCAACTGGCACATAAATACCTTGCCATGCCGGCTTCAACAGTGTCATGAGAATGACTGTTCACACTTTCAGTGGACATTGTAAACAAGAAGCAGGCAGCATTAGCGCCTGCAAATGTAAACAAACTAGTAGACAAACTTGTTTGTCTGAGCGATTGACTGAACAAGAAGTAGGAATGAGTGGACTTGTAGGCTCTAAAGTTTTACATTGTTTTTGAATGCGGGTGGTTTTTTTACATAATTCTACATTTGTAAGTTGCACTTTCATGACAAAGAGATTGCACTTCTGCACTTGTTTGAGGTGAATTGAAAAATACTATTTCTTTTGTTTATTATTTTTAGAGTGCAAAAATTTGTAATAAAAAATAAATATGAAGTGAGCACTGTACACTTTGTATTCTGTGTTGTACTTGAAATCAATATATTTGAAAATGTAGAAAACAACCAAAAATATTTAAATAAATGGTATTCTATTAATTTTTTTAATCGTGCGATTAATTGCGATTAATGTTTTTAATCTCTTGACGGCCCTAGTATACACACATGCACCACACAGACACCCCCCCACACACACACTGTGTGTGAACCTACCCCATGTATCTAGTTCACTTACAGTCAGCAAAGTCTGAACATTTCACCCTGATGCTAAAATATTTAAGCGAGTTGGAGTCTAACTTGGTCATGTCCAACAGAAAGCAATCTGTTGCCGAGGTGAGTCTGGGTGCCACACTACTATCGAAACCCGGCCCTAGGATGTGCTCTGTCCCAGGTACTGCCTCCTGCTCAGGCCACAGCTCTGTTCCGCTTGGGTTGAGCAAATCATTGATTTGGGGGTTTCGTGGCTGAACAGGAAAAAAAACCTTGGGTCAGTGAGAACTGGTTTCTTGACTAAATGAAAACCAGGTTGAATGAAGCATTTCAAACGTCGCTTTGAATTGATATTGTTAAAACAGACTAAGTCAACATTTCCAAAATGTTTCTTTTTGGGGCTGAAACAACTGGCTGAATTCAACGCAAATTCTTGAACAAGTTCAGGACATGAAACATGCATTTTTAAGTGAATTTGCTATTTGCTGAATGCTGGGCACCAGGCTTGCGTTCTGCTTTAGGGCAGGGGAGCGAACAAAGCCTCTGCTTCTGCTCTTCTGCAGGAGGCAGTGGTAGAGAATGATCACATGCCAGGCCAGTCCTGAGTTTGAGTGTCACCAACCCAAGCACTCAAAAACTTGGAGTCAGGAAATCATGAGATTGGCTGAAAAGTCATGAGATTTAAAACAATAATACATGTAAACCTCCTGGTTTCTGAGCCTTCCAGCTGCACTCGGCCAACGATGTCTGGCTTCTCTCCACAACCACATGGGCTGGGAACATACTATATTTTACAAAGCTAAGATTCTCCGAACTCACAGGACTACAGGAGCTGAAGCTTTAGGAAAAGCATCAACTATCACCAGCGTTTGCAGCACAGGCTTTGTACTGTCTCCAGGCTGGGGGAAGTCTTCCTCACAACCAGGCTCTTTGTTGTGTACTAGTGTGACATGGAGATAGGCCCTGCTTCTTGGCTCTGGGCCCCATAAGCCCACTGCTAGAACACTGGCATCTTCCTTGTCTCTGCATGGCCTTCTGAGCAGCCGTGCTTTGTGGAGGAAGAGAGGTCTGGGCTCACAGCGCTGGGGCTTACGGGGCACCAGGAACACATGGCAGGGAATGAGGAGGAGGGATTTCAGTGGTTCAGGGAGAGGGGTGCATCCTAGCAGCTGTTGATGTGGTTCTCTCCCTTGCTCCTAGGCTGTGCTATGGGATGGCCGAAGCAAAGCAGCTCTGCCAGGAGTGACATCAGAGACTGCACTACATCCCCTCCGGTGAGATCCTCCCGCGCCTGACTGCACCCCCCCCCCACTAGCCAGAGTCTCTTGGGCCCAGGCCTTCTCCCTCCTCTCCGCCCTTCTCTGCTTCCAGCCTTCTCCCTGCTTCTCAGTGCAAGGCAAGGGATCCACATACCCTGGCAGGGTAGCCAAAGGGCAGCCAGCCAGGGCCTGAACAGAAAGCCGAGCCCCCCATAACACAGGGGCACCTCCCTGTCTTTCTGAAGACTGTCTCTGTCCTGTTCTGTGCTCAGCTCTGAGCCCCAGAGCCCCGAGTGCAGGCAATACACGTCAGAGGGTCCATGCGCTGCCAGGGCCGTCTGTTATGAGCCCCAGGGAGCAGCCAGCCAGCCCTTGGGTGGTTTCAATGACATGCTGCCCTGCCTGGCAGCACACAGGAGTAGAGTGGTCAGCACAGCTGCACGTCCTCACTACTCCTGCTCTCCATGCCAGCAGTGCAGGGCCCCCACGGAAGGCCAGGAGGGCAGAGGGCTGCTCCGGGAATCAGCCCCTCATTAGTGTGTTTCTCTGTGACCTCAGTTCCTGCCCCCCACGGCGACGGACACGAGTGCACAGCTAAATGCCCTGCGCCAGCGCATGCAGTTCTATAACATCAGTGCCTACATCATCCCAGCCACCGATGCACATATGGTAAGGCTCAGGCTGCCAGTCTCAAGGACTCTGTCCTGCCCTAGGGTCTCCCCCACCCTCCATGCCCCAGGGCAGGGGCCCCAGCATTTGCTGCACCCTGAGCGGGAATTGGCACCCTTTGCAGAGTGCCTGCCTGCGGCTCAGGCCCTCAGTGCCTGTCCCTGGGAGCATAGCTGTTTGGCCCAGCACTTCTGGGCCAAACACCAGCTCTTTTCCCCTGCCTGGATCCTGTCCCCCTTGGTGCACAGCCCCTGCCCCCCAGACACCATGAGCCTTGCTAGTGGGAGGAGCTGTAGGGCAGAGTCCCACTGGGCAGCTGGTGTCTGCCAGTCTCCAGGCTGTTCAACGCCCTCATCCCTGGGCAGCAGCACTGTGCTGGGTGTTGAGTGGCTTGGGGGGCAAGTGTGTGCTGTGATAGCGTGTCTCTGCGTGGGGGGAGGCAGACGTCCGTTGCGATGGCATGTCTCTGCGTGGGGGGTGGGGATAGACGTGCACTGGGATGATGTGTCTCTGCTTGGAGGGGCAGGCGTACGTTGGGATGGCGTGTCTCTGCGTGCCGGGGTAGGTGTGTGCTGGGATGGCATGTCTCTGCGTGGAGGAGGTAGGCGTGAGCTGGGATGGCGTGTCTCTGTGTGAGGGGACAGGTGTACGCTGGGATGGTGTGTCTCTGTGGGGGGGGTACGCGTGAGCTGGGATGGCGTGTCTCTGCGTGCAGGGGGTAGGCATGTGCTGGGATGGCGTGTCTCTGCGTGGAGGGGCAGGCATACTCTGGGATGGCATGTCTCTGTGTGGGGGGTAGGTGTACGCTGGGATGGCGTGTGTCTGCGTGACTGGGATGGCGTGTCCTGGGATGGCGTGTCTCTGCATGGAGGGGCAGGCGTACACTGGGATGGCATATCTCTGCGTGCGTTGGGATGGTGTGTCTCTGTGTGGAGGGGCAGGTGTACGCTGGGATGGCGTGTCTCTGCGTTCGGGGGGTAGGCATGCGCTGGGATGGCGTGTCTCTGCGTGCGCTGGGATGGCGTGTCTCTGCGTGGAGGGGCAGGTGTATGCTGGGATGGCGTGTCTCTGCGTGCAGGGGTAGGCGTGAGCTGGGATGGCATGTCTCTGCGTGTGGGGGATAGGCGTGCACTGGGATGGCATGTCTCTGCATGGGGGGGGCAGGCCTACGCTGGGATGGCGTATCTCTGCGTGCAGGGGGTACGCGTACGCTGGGATGGCGTGTCTCTGCATGGGGGTGGGGGCAGACGTACGCTGGGATGGTGTGTCTCTGCATGAGGGGGCAGGCGTGCACTGGGATGGTGTGTCTCTGCGTGGGGTGGCTGGCGTGTGCTGTTCTGGGGTGTCTGTGGGGGCACGCAAGCGCTGTGATGGCGTATCTCTGCGGGAGCAGGCAAGTGCTTTGCTGGGTGTCTCCGCATGGTTTCACCAGGGAGTGACCAGGGAGTCACCAGGGAGATGCTCCGGAACTACTCCATACAAAGCAAGCCAATACTCTGGGGGAGCCTTCTTGTCTCCAGGGCAAGAAGCTTACACAACTTCAACCTTCCTAGGTCTGACCTTGGAGCGTTCAGCATCCCCTTCCACACTGTGCGCTTCCTGCAGCGAGTTTGCCTGGGCGAGGCTCCTGGGGAAGCCAGAGGGCCCTGCCCCGCAACTCCACAGGCAGACGTGACTCTCAGCCAGCCAGTAAAACAGAAGATTTATTAGTTGATAGGAACACAGCGTAAAACAGTGTTTTCCCCAGAAATTTAAATTAGAGGAGGTTGTTTGAATTTACGGGGGTGGGGAGTCAATGCTTCTATGAAGCACTACAACTACATCCTTCTTGGTTTCTTGTTATAATTTTGCACAACTCTGTTAATGAACTTCTTGAATGCAATGCGTTCATCTTTGGTGGCTTCTTGTGTTTCCGGTACTTCCATTCCTTCAATTGATATGCTCATTAGTTCATTCACATGATCAGGCAGAAGGCGACTTCTTTCAAAACACAAAATTCTATTCAAAGATGAAAATTCAATATTGAATATATATTGAATCCTTAAGTGAAGAGGACAAGAAGTGTTTGTTAAGACAACTGAAAAAGTACACAGACTTGATTCTTAAAAATCTACAACAGCAACTTCTAGATTCTACTCAACCTCTGTGTAGCTTTTACAGATCTCTGTCCTATAAAACACCTACAGTTAAGTGGAGTGAGGCACTACCAGCAATGGGGCTGCCATGTGCTCAGGACAGAATAGAGAATTTGAACACAGTGTGGAATACCATACGACGAATGAAGATTTGACTTCAACTTCTTTTTTATCATCACTAGTGGCTTGACCCAATCTTTGTGCTGTTTCCTGGTATGAAAGAAGTAGGAATTCATCTCTTGTTACTCCCAGTCACAACAGCTACTGTTGAGCATTCCTTTTCATCATTTCATCATTTTTCATCATTCATCATGCCTTTATTACTCAACTTCTGGACTGAAGTCTTTGCTTCTTCCAATACTTTTTCAATGGATAGCTCTCTGATTGATCCAAATGTAGCTTCTATTGCTGGACAAAGATCCACTACTGTTGTAGCAGATGCCTGGATGGCATTGTTTAATGACCCAAGTGGTTTCAACAGTAGACTTACAAGAGAGAGAACAGCAATAGTCTTCTCTGAACGTAGTAGCAAAAGTAATCCACCAGCCTCACTACTTAGATCCATCCCATCTTGGTAGATACTTTCCAAAGCCAGTAATAATGGCTGGAGTAATTTTAAGACAGCCAAGAAACAGAGAAAGGATTTTCCCAGGTAGGACTAATTTGAACTTCAGTCCCAGTGTATCTTCTATATCTTCTGTATTTTCCAAGATATTCAGTCTTTTTGGACTCTTGCTGAAAAAAGAATCTACTGAAGACATTAAATCTGTAGCTTTTTTAATGTCTTTTGAAGAATCTGCAGCTCGTACTAGTGCTAGTTGGAGTAGATGGCCTCTGTAGTGTGCATAGGAGAGAGTAGCCTTACACTTTTCTCTGAGCAAAACTTGTACTCCACCATGTCTTCCAGAGAAGTTTGCAGGTCCATCAAATGCACAAGCAGCCATCTGTTTGGGGTTCAAGTGACAAGCATTTAACTCTTCTAAGATGTAGGTTGTCACAGATGCAGCCAATGTGTCTTCTATAACTTGAACATCTAGAAATACATCTACTGGCCTACCACGGACATCAAGATAACATACACAATGACTTAATACTTGATGCCCATTTGCATTGGTGCATTCATCAGCCATGTATGCAAATTTTTTGAATGTGGTGAGAGAGTTCTACACTTTTTCAACTGTTGAGTCTTTCACTGTTGCACCACGTGCTTCTAGCCAGTCAGTTGAGTTTCTTGCAGAAATATAGTGAGCATTTGCTGGTCTTGTTTGGAACCGGTATTCAACTTCAGGATGAACAAGTGACAAGGCACTTAACATTGGCCTTCAGTTTGTAGTGTGTGGTATCTGTTGCTTAAATAGAAAGTATGATGTGTGATGGGGCAAGGCCAGATAGCTATGGAAAAGTAGTCTTATTGGGATCCGAAAAGAGTGCGGGCGAAGCCCGTCCACCGCTAAAGGATCCCCCCCAGCCTAAAAGGGGGATCCACAGGACCTAGATACCCAAAAAATTCCGGGGGACAACTAATGAAATAACAGGGACAGGAGTGTGGTCAAAAGGGTCAAACAAAGGGAACCGGATGGGGACACCGAACAGAGAACCCTGGACAGAGCCCATAGCTCCTCAAAGGCGTCAAGGGAGTCAGAGGACGCTGCCCAGAGGAACTCTGCCCAGATGCGTGAACGGACCGAGGATCGGAAATAGGCCCCACAGTCAAAGGAGACTCCATCGGCCAACCTCCTCACTCTGGTTTTATAGATGGCCATTTTAGCTAGGGCCAGGAGGAGGTTGACCAGGAGATCCCGTGACTTTGTGGGGCCACGGATAGGGAGTGCATAAATGAGAAGGTGAGGGGAGAAGTGCAACCAAAAACGTAATAAAATATTGGTGAGGAGCCGGAATAGGGGCTGCAGCCTGGCACACTCCAAGTATATATGTGCCAGGGTATCCCTCACGCCGCAAAAGGGGCAGGTGTCTGGGATTGAGGTGAACCGCGCGAAGTACACGCCCATGCTCACGGCTTAGTGAAGGAGCCGCCAACTGACATCCCCGGCGGGCCTCGGGACTAAGGTGGAATATAGGCTGGCCCACCGGGGCTCCTCACCCTCCAAAGGTGGCAGGAGGTCCCGCCATTTGGTATCGGGGTGGGACACGAAGATGAGGGCATGAAGGGTGTGGAGCACGAGCGTATATAGATGTTTTCTTGGCTCGGTTTGAAAGCAGACCGGCTCCATCTCGTGCAGCCAGCTTCCAGTGAAGGGGTGAGGGGGTCGGTTGGGTCCACGGGGCAGGGGTCCAATTAAAAGGTCCGGTGGGCCCGGGGTAGGGGGTGGGCAGGGCGTGACCTCGTGCAGGACCCGGTCGAGATAAACCCGAGCAGCGGGCGGCAAAGCGGCCTTCACCTCCTGAAGTATGCTCCGGGGAGTACAAGATCTAAAAAGTCCCATGCGCTGAGCGAGCATCAGGGGATCCAGCCAGTCTCCCCGGTCATAGTCCAGGAGGTCTCTGACTCTTGTGACCTCTGCCAGAACCAACCTCTGGCGCCCCGAGCGGGACTCCGCCACCTGCACACGGAGCTGGGGATTGTGTAGCAGGGGCTCCGCGAGGAGATCTGCCCCCTCGGTGACCGCCACAGACCTGGTCATTGAAAAGAGTTTCCAGGTCCGGAGGAGGTCTTGGTAGAAGACCGGCAGCCCGGAGAGGTGTTGCGGAAGACCTCTCGGAAGGAGATAAAAGGAGCTGCCGGTCGTATCGGAGCCCTCGGAAGTGGTGCAGGAAGGTGTGTGCCAGTATGCTCCACGCCGGACTACCTGCACCATAAAGGAGCCTCTGCAGGGCCTGGAGGCGGAAGACATGGACCCGAGTAAGCAGGCATTTCAGGCCCTGCCCTCCATCCTCCAGAGGTAGATGGAGAACCCCTGCAGGGACCCAGTGCAGTCCTGACCAAAAGAACTCCAGAATCAATGTCCGGAGGTTGGCCAGGAAACCCGGGGCCGGGACCAGAGTGTTGAGCTGGTACTAGAGCATGGACAGGACTAGTTGATTAAACACCAGCGCTCTCCCTTGAAGGGAGAGGCACCGGTGTAGTCCTGTCCATTTCTGGAGCCACTCTGTCACCCCGCCCTCTAAATTCTGCCAGTTCTCCGGCGGAGAGCGATGTGTGGCAGAATGGTAAACGCCGAGATAGAGCAGCGGACCCGTGCTCCACCAGATGGCCTGAAGCGCGTGTGGGAGGTAGCTCGCCTGCCACCGGGCCCCTACCACAAAGCCAGAGCTCTTGACCCAGTTGACCCGTGCGGAGGAGGCTGCCAAATAGATGGCCTGACAAGCCACCACCCGTGCCAAGTTGCCCGGGTCCTGGACCACGAGGAGCACGTCATCAGCGTACGCCGACAGGACCAGCCGCAGCTCCGGCTCCCGCAGCACCAACCCTGTCAACCTCCTTCGGAGGAGACAGAGGAAGGGCTCGATCGCCAGAGCGTACAGCTGGCCAAAGAGGGGGCACCTCTGCCGTACTCCTCGCCCGAAGCTGACCGGTTCAGCCAGGGTCCAGTTCAGCCTGACCAAACACTCTGCGGAGGCGTACAGCGCTCGGAGAAAACCCACAAACTGGGGTCCAAAGCCAAATGCTTGCAGAGTGCTCAGGAGATACCCGTGATCCACCCTGTCGAACGCCTTCTCCTGATCTAAGGACAAAAGGGCAAACAACAGACCACCCCTACACCCAAGTTCCAAAAGATCCCGGACTAGATATAGATTGTCGAAGATGCTGCGGCCCGGGACGGTGTAGGTCTGGTCTGGGTGGACCACGTCCACCATCACGGACCCTAGCCGCAGCGAGATTGCTTTTGCCATGACTTTGTAGTCCGTGCTGAGGAGTGAGACGGGACGCCAATTTCGTAAATTGCGGAGGTCCCCCTTCTTCGGCAATAAGGCGAGCACAGCTTGCCAGCACAAAAGAGGGAGAACTCCACTCTGCAAAGACTCAGCCCAGACGGTGACTAGGTCTGGGCTCAGGACGTCCCAGAACACGCGGTACAACTCCACGGTCAGCCCGTCCATGCCTGGAGATTTATTGGTGGGCATGCGGCGGAGGGCTTCTGAGAACTCGGCCAGAGTGAGAGGCAGCTCTAGCCAGTCTTCGTTGCCCGCGCTGACCGTCCGGAGCTCCTCCCAGAGCACTCTGCAAGTGTTAGGATCGGTCGGATCCGGTGAGAAAAGGCTTGCGTAGAAGGCTCTCCCCCTCCCGCACATCTCCACCGGATCCGTGAGGGGGGTGCTATCTTCTGCCAGTAGGCAGATGACATGTTTTTTAGCCCCCCTCTTTTTCACCAGGGCGTAGAAGAAGCAGGAGCCGCGATCCATCTCCCGAAGGAGACGGATGCTGGATCGAACAAAGGCACCCCGGGCCCGATGGTCCTTGAGGGTCCGGAGCTCCTCCCGCTTCTCCTGGCATGCTCCACAGAGGGGCGGATCCTCAGGGCTGGCGGCCAGACGCCTCTCCAGCTCTAAGACCTCCCGTTCCAACTGCTCTATCGCCGCATCCCTCCGTCGGCTGGTGCCCCGGGTGTAGTCATGGCAGAAGAGCCGGTCGCGCACCTTCCCTAGGTCCCACCACCGCCGCGCCGAGGGAAAGGCACGCCGCTGCCCTCACCAGGCCAGCCAGAACTCCCGGAAGGATGCCACGAAGCCCGCATCCTCCAGCAAGCTGTTGTTAAAATGCCAATAGGCTGGCCCCAGCCTTTCCGCGCAGAGGGAGGCTGTCACGGTGGCTAAATGATGGTCAGAAAATGGGGCTGGCCGGATGCTGGAGGAGTGGGCTCGTGAAAGATGAAAGCGTGATAAATAAATGCGGTCCAACTGGGAGTGCCGCGACTGATGGGCCTCCACCCGGACAAAGGTGAAGGTGGAAGTGTCAACCGGGTGGTGCTCACGCTAGACGTCCACCAGGGAGTGGTGTTCGACTATCTCCTGGAGGACGGCGACGGCGGCCGCGCTCTGCTCCGTCCCCGCATGGTCCCGTTCTTCAAGGGTGATGTTAAAGTCCCCTCCCAGGACCAGGCACTCCTGAGGATCCAAGGTGCCGAGGAAGGCGGATGCCTGCTGATAGAATTGCAGCCGCTCCGGGCTCGCTGCTGGGCCATAGATGTTGACGAGGTTGACTACGAGCCCCTCCATGCAGACCCGGAGGTGCAGCAGGCGACCCGGCACAGCCTCGGCGACCCCCAGCACCTCGGGCCATAGGTCTGGGGAGAACAGGGTCGCTACTCCACCCGTATGAACTGTGAGGTGACTAAAGTAGACCCTGTCCCCCCAATTCAGCCGCCAGCTGTCTTCGGCGGTCGGATCCGTATGGGTCTCCTGCAGGAAAACCACAGAGTACCTCCCCTCTCGAAGGAAGGAGAGCACCTGGGACCTGCGGAGACCCATCCTACAGCCACGGGTGTTCAATGTTGCGATGGTAAAGGGTGCCATAAGGAGGGCTGGGGGGGATCCTCGCCGGCAGGGATGCTCGTGGCTCCCGGCGGGCCGCGCAACAGTCCGTGACCCACCCCGTAGGTGAGTAAGGAGTCACGGAAGTGGTGGACCCGCTGGTAGGCCGCGGCTCCCTGCCTCCCGGTCCTTTTACCTTCCCCTATGAGGGCCCTTGCGGCCCGGAGGATTTGATTAAAGTCCCCCCATCGCTGGAGGGCAAGCTGGACTTTGTTGCGGGAGCCACGGACGTCTTCTAGGAACTCCCGCAACTCCTCTCGCAGCGCATGGGGGGCTGGGGTTATGGTCTGGTTGCTCCCCGATGGGGCCCTTGGTACAGCCCCCTGGCCCAGCGAGATGGGCAGACAGGGTGCGGACCCCCGACGGGGCTCCTGATGGGTTGACCTGAATGCTGGGGCGATGGGGGCGGCGGAGGGAGGATAGCAGCCCCTGGTGGGTCGGGACGGGCAAACACAAAGGCCATTCCCTGGGAGTCATCTGTTGGAAAGGGGAAGGAGACTGTCCCAAGGGTGGCAATAATATCTCGGGAGGTGGGCGGGATAAGGGCAGGGGCAGTGGTAGAGGTGAGAGTCTGGGTCGGGAGAGGGCTCTCACGGATGCCGGGCGCAAGCTCTCTGGTGGATTTGGCAGCCACGGCATCAGGAGGTGGACTTTCTTCTGTAGGGTCCTCTCCCGGGAAGGAGGTCGAATGCTCCTCACCAGCGAGGGATGCCCCTGGTGGCTCAGGTTTCAGCCGCGTGGCACTGGCCGTCGCCTCAACTGGCTTGGCGGCTCTCAGCGAGGTGCCCTCTGCAGCCAGGTTGATGGAGGAGTCCAGGGGCTCCGCGGAGGTGGGAGCAGAAGCAACGGTTACGGGGAGGGAGTATGGGGAAAGGGGGGCTGGAATGAAGTCGCCCAGATCGAGGCCCGCTGGCATAGGATCGTCCTCCCCCTGAGTGACCGGGGTCAGACCCAGGGCCTCGATCTCCTCATATATAGAGGGGAAATTGTTTTCCGCTACCCCGGGATTCTCCCCGCCGGCACCTGACGCGACGGTTACTTCGGGGCACACTGGGGTTTCAGATGGTGCCTCGGGGGTCTTGGAGGGGAGGGACTCCCGTGGAGGGGAGATACCGCCTTCCAGTGCTGCCACGTCTTCCCCAGCCGGCTCTGGTGGATGCAGCACACCCGTGGGTAGAAGGGAAGGCTCGGCATCGGTGCCCCCCTTCCTGGTCTTCCGGGGGGCCTCCGCGTCAGATGGGAGGAGCGGAGCTCGAGACTTCCGCTTGCCTCGCTTCCCCTGGACTAGGGCCCAGCCCTCCATGGCATCATCCGGGGGCTGGCTAGCAGGGATTGTGTCAGGGAGCAGAGGCGATGGCTCAGGGACTCGAGGGGGTAACGGTGGGGCAGCACAAGGGAGGGAAGATTCCCCTTGGGGTGGGCCCTCTCCCATGCTTGGCGGTGTCCCTGCCGCACCCTCCTCCACAGGCCCCGCCAAATTGCAAGCAGCGGGGGCGGGGTTCTCCCGCTCCTCTGGGCATAGTTGGGGAGGTGCCCCTTGGGCCCGAGCGGGAGCAATGGTGGACTGGGAAGGAGGAGGGGCGGTTTCGGGTGCCGGGCAGCCAGGGGCCTCGGCGATGACGGGGCCGGTGTCCTGCCGGGGCTCGGGTGTCCTGGATTCCCCTCCTTCCCGGGCCAGGGGGCAGTCCCTCCGGACGTGCCCCATCGCCCAGCAGAGGTAGCACCGGGCCTCCCCCGTGGCATAATGCACCCTGTAATGGGTCCCCTGGTAGGGGACTAGGAAGGACCCCTCGAGTGCCTCTCCGTGGCGCGCCGCCGGCGGCAGTTGAAGCTGCACTTGCCGGCGGAACGAGAGGACGTGACGGAGGGCAGGGTCTTTGCAGCCCAACGGGAGAGGGCTGATGACAGAGATGGGCTTTCCCAAGGTAGAAAGGGCGGGTAACAGGGCGGCATTGGGGAGAAAGGGAGGGACGGAGGTCAGGACCAGGCGGACGCCCAGGTCCTCTAGCGGCTCTAAGGGGACGAACACGCCCCCCACCGCCAGGCCCTTCTCCACCGCCTCCTGGGCGGCGGCCTCCGATGCTAAGAAGAAGACGACCTTGCCATACATTTTGGAGGCCGCCACAATGGCCGTGGGCCCCACCACCCTCACCAATGCCCGCACATAGGTCTCCACGTGGGGTGAGGCGGGCACCAGGAGGCAACGGACGCCGTGCTTCCTGGTCATGGTGGGAAAGGGGCCCCGGCCGCTATAGATGGTAGCGGAGGCGGTAGGCTGGAGAAATGATGTAGCGGCAGGCGGGGGGGCTGCCGCCACCTGGGCGTATGCTCTGGGGGCCGGGGGAGGGACACCTGCAGAGCTGGTGGAGGGAACAGCGGGGAGGGGCGCCCCAGCTGGAGATGGGGCCGGGGCATCGGGGACAGCCCCTGCAATGGAGGGCCTGGTCTTTTTAGCGGGGCCCTTCCCCTTCTTCTTCCCCTGGCCCTTCCCGCCGGCTGGGGGGACTCCCCCCAAATCTGAGGGGGGGGAGATGTGGTAGCAGTGGAGGTCACCCCGGTGCCCGTCGCTGCTGGTGCCCCAGCGGGGGCGATGGCAGATGGTTTGGCAGCGGAGGTAGAAGCTTGAGGGGTGACGGAGGGGTAGGCGGGGGAGGGGGAGCTTGGGCTGCTGGAGGGGTCTCACCCGTCTCATCCCCCGCCATCATGAACAAGGAGGAAAGGGGGACACCAAAAGGAGGAGGGGAGAGGGGAAGCAGGTCGACCACTCCTCCCCGCTAGGCTGCAGGCAGGGGAGGAGGGCGCCAAAAGGGGTGGGCTGGACGGGGGGCAATCAGGGGCTAAGGGTCAGTCACCGACACAAGGTGGAAATTCCGGCTCCTCTTGGTGCACTATGCGGGGGGGGGATTCAACAACATTGAGGGTGCAGTGAAGAGGGTTGCAACTAAAAAGGGGAATTGCACAAGCGCCTGGGAGGGGGCATGGGCACACGGAGCGAGGGGCTAAGCGGTCTGGGGGTAGAACAGGGAAACCAAGGGGCTAGCTTCAGAGGCTGGGGCGGGGCAAACAAACAAAGGCTGCAGAAGGAAATGGGCGGGGCAGGCAAACAAACTGGAGCTAGTAAGGGGGGCTGGAGCAAAAGAGGAGGCAAAGCAAGTGGCAACTGGGGCAGGTAGTAAAGGGCAAAGCTGGGGGTTAGGCAGTCCGGGGGGGCACATGTGCACTTGCACAAGTCTTTTTTTAGCTGGCTGCTGCTTCTGGCCCAAAGGGTGGAAATAGGGCGTGGCAAGCCAAGCAAGCAGCTGAGTCCAGAGGCAGGAGCTGAGGCAGTGGGGGTGATGGAGGGGGTAGCCGTGGTGGTAATAGTGGTGGGGGTTGGGGGGGACACACAGATGGATCGGGGGGCAGCTCCACGCCACACCTCCTGTGTCCCTACAAACACAGTCAAAACCCCCACCGCAAGAGCACAGTTTGGAAATTACTCAGTCTTAGGGCCCCCTCCACGGTGGTCTGCAAAGTCTCTAGGTGCTGCCCCACTGGCAGATGATCCTCTTCTTCTCCTCCTCGGGCTTCAGCAGCTCCAGGCAGCGGCCTCTGCAGCAGCAGCAGCTCCAGGAACTCCAGGTTGTAGTCCAGGCAGGCAGAAAGGACCCCTTTCAGGTGGTGGTGGTGGTGTCCACAACAGCAGTGGCTGGGGTCCCTCACTCCTCCTCTCTGGGGAGTGGGCTAGCAGCCCCCCCCCCGGGGCTGCAGTTGCAGCAGTAGCAGCACCCGAGAGTGGGGGGTCCAGTAGTCAAGTCTTATTGGGATCCGGGAAGTGGGCGGGCGAAGCCCGTCCACTGCTAAAGGGTCCCCCCCAGCCTAAAAGGGGGATCCACAGGACCTAGATACCCAAAAAATTCCGGGGGACAACTAATAAAATAACAGGGACAGGAGTGCGGTCAAAGGGTCAAAAGAAGGGAACCGGACGGGGACACTGAGCAGAGAACCCCGGACAGAGCCCACTGCTCCTCAAAGGCGTCAAGGGAGTCAGAGGACGCCGCCCAGAGGAACTCTGCCCGGATACGTGAACGGACCGAGGATCGGAAATAGGCCCCACAGTCAACAGGAGACTCCATCGGCCAACCTCCTCACTCTGGTTTGTAGATGGCCATTTAGCTAGGGCCAGGAGGAGGTTGACCAGGAGATCCCGGGACTTTGTGGGGCCACGGATAGGGAGTGCATAAATGAGAAGGTGAGGGGAGAAGTGCAACCAAAAACGTAATAAGATATTGGTGAGGAGCCGGAATAGGGGCTGCAGCCTGGCACACTCCAGGTAGACATGTGCCAGGGTATCCCTCACGCCGCAAAAGGGGCAGGTGTCTGGGATTGTGGTGAACCGCGCCAAGTACACGCCCGTGCTCACGGCTCCGTGAAGGAGCCGCCAACTGACATCCCCGGCGGGCTTTGGGACTAAGATGGAATATAGGCTGGCCCACCGGGGCTCTGCACCCTCCAAAGGTGGCAGGAGGTCCCGCCCTTTTGTATCGGGGCGGGACACGAGGGTGCGGGCGTGAAGGGTGTGGAACACGAGCGTGTAGAGATGTTTTCTTGGCGCGGTTTGAAAACAGACCGGCTGCATCTCGTGCAGCCGGCTTCTAGTGAAGGGGTGAAGGGATCGGTTGGGTCCACGGGGGAGGTCCAATTAAAAGGTCCGGCGGGCCTGGGTTTAGTGGGTGGGCGGGGCGTGCCCTCGTGCAGGACCCGTCGAGATAAACCCGAGCAGCGGCGGCAAGCGGCCTTCACCTCCTGAAGTATGCATCGGGGAGTACCAGGTCTGGAAAGCC